>NC_055673.1:7827836-10615336 GCF_017976325.1 Chelmon rostratus | reverse complement strand
CTGGCGATTTAGAGCAAAGAGCGAGGCTATCTAATATTATTCATATGACAGGAATTTTATGCTTTTCTATTTCTCTTTATGAAAATATTTTGTCTTTGTTTCCTTGTCATTCCCTGTCTCTTCAATCTCTGTGCTTCTCCATCCATCTCTCTGGTTGTTTCTATTGTTTCTGCTCATCTCACGATGTAAATCTCAGACTGTCTGTATCTCTGTCTTTGCCTTTCTCCCTCTCTTGGAGATGTGGCAGGAATTTGTAATTATTTTTCCTTTGAAACTCATAAAACATGTTCGGCTCAAGCCCAATGGCACACACACACACACACACACACACATACACACACACATATCAGTCTCGTCCTGTTTGTAATTATCAATCCATTTGGGGATTTGAGGATTTTCTCTGTAAAACTTAAAGGCTTGTTTTTCTGTTGAACAAAACCACATCAGAAAACACACACACACACATACACACAAGAAGAAGCACACATTATGACACACATATACAAAATGACTTCGTTGTCTGACATGGAAATTATACGCACAAGCTCACGCACTGACACACACATACACACACAGGCGCCACAAGAATCTCCAAGGAGTGGAAGCCACAGTGTTTGAAGATAAGGATTTTTCCTCTTTTCTTCTTCTTCGTCTTGTGTGTGTGTGTGTGTGTGTGTGTGTGGCTCTCGGGCCTGTTATGAAAAATTAAGTTTGAGGGATTCAACTGTATGAAACCTTTGTCACGATCTGATGCACACATGCAAATATACAATTTTCTGTATACAAACTCATACATACACACACACTAGAACAGTCATACATTCCATTCACAGTAGAAAACGACCAAATATCAGAATCACAAAAAAATGGAGGGACTATTTCCCATAATGCACTGGGCTATCACAGCTGATAGCAATCATGATTCCAATAGAGGCTGGCCTGAACTCTTCTGTCAGTCATTCATTAAATTACTTATAACCCATCAGATATACACACATATATGTATGTATACTCTATACATATATACGTACATATATACACATCTGTGTGTATATGTATGTGTGTGTGTGTGTGTGTGTGTGTGTATACATATATATGTATGGAGTATACCTAAAGTTTAAATTTATTAAAAGCTGTTTTCAGCATTTAAAAATGGACAGAATCGGAATTCTGAATTCTTGCATTTTCTTTCTCTTAATTCTCCACAACTGGAAACAAAATCTGAGCCGCCCTCACCACAAGAGGACCTTGTTTACAGGGAACTGTGGTGTTCTCTCGCAGAAGTAAACATCTTTTAAATGCATGTGGATGTAATGCCAGGGCGAAATGTCTTTGTTTCAGTTTCTATGAAAATTTTGGATATTTATTGGTAACAATTGGTAAAAAGCAATAAGCTTGACGAGTTTTCTCAACAACTGAGGCAGTAATTTTCTGAAAAAAAAGTTTATTCAATTTTTAACACATTTGCGTGAGCACTGTGATTCTAGAACTTGAATGAAAGAATACACTACGCTGTCAAGACAATGGGAGGAAGGGCAGATGACCCTCTTCCTGATGCGTGATAATGATGTCAGTTGCTATGACATGGGCTTTTTTGCACACGCCTGACATTTCAAAGCCGGGAAGAAAATGTTCAAGGTAATTCTAAAGTTGGTCAAATTAGTTTTCAGCACATTGACGTTTCCTGGGCTTTAGATCACTGAAGACACACTCAGACAAACAGGCAAAAACACACACACAGGACACACAGTGTGCTCTCACTCAAACACTTGTGCCCTCAAGGCAAATAAAAACACACAACCCATTTGTATAGTGTGTCAGTATGAGTTTAAAAAACCATTTGTCATTTTTTCCCATGTTTCCCACAAACAATGACATTCAAATCTGCACACAGAGACTTTTGGCCGAAAACACAGTATGCCCACACACACACAGAAATATATATATTATTAGTTCACCATAAAATAAAACCCAAACATTAGAAACACACAAGCTATGTGTTCGTGGGTGTGTGTCTGTGTACATATTGTGCATGTATAATGCCTGCGTTTAATCACATCTTCATCAAACAGCTGAAGTTTGTAAAGCCTGGTTTGAAACATTTTTGCCCTGCGAAGCCATTTGTAATGAAAATCAGAGAAAAGCAGTGAAATATAACAACGAAAATATTACATAAATTGTCATCTTGGACACCTAGTGTTGGTTAAAATGTTTTTTCCAAGTTATTTAAAAGGAAAATTAAAAAAAAAAATTTGGGAATAGTATAATATAATATAATTTACGCTTCCATGTTTGGGTATGAGTGCATGATCTTAAAAGTGAGATTTAGGCGAATTATGGCCCAGAACAGGTGACCTACACTTTAAACTCTTTAAAACAGTATTTCTGAGCTACACTATGAGCATGATGGAAAAAAAAGTGCTGCTGCACTGCTAAAGTCATTATAAAGAGCCGTTAGCCATTTGGTATTTGACAATTTAACAGCCAACTATACAACAGTGTGGCAGAGCAAGAGAGGGAGACACAAATATCAGAGACATACACACCCTTTAATGGTTAGACCGACACAAAGCACAATTAACAACACAATTACCTCTTAACTTGTGACTCCTGCAGCATTTTATGCTTTTCGCACTTTAAAATGTGTGATTAGGTATTCTGTCATGTACATTTCGTATTTAAATTAAGCTTACAGTGAGTGCAACAGTTGAGTATGCATAAATCACCATGACAAATAGCCTCACATTACAAACAGAATCACATTTGTTTCCTGTTGAACTCAAACACGTTTCCATTACAGGTAGAAACATTATTTCTTCCTTACGATCTCAGCACAACATGGGTCATGGGAAGCATCTGCTGAGTCCCTACATGACACAAGTGCTATTATATTTTAATGAGACTGGGTCCCCGAGTGAGAGAGTGCATTTACTCAGTTCGGGTCCCCACGCGACAGGAGAATTAATATGTTTTAATGAGTCGGACGCAGGCGGAGTGACGACTTTCACTCCTCATGGCTCTGGGGCTGAGATCTGAGAGACTCTTCCTTAAATCACTGCTGCACTGGCCGAGTCAGTTCGACTCGAACGGGTGTTATTGACAGAGCAGAAACAGAGAGGTTCAAAAGGCTCTTGAACTTGTTTAGATTTCAAAGAGGGAGCAAATGTTTCGAGAGCTTTGTCAATGCTTCACATTCAGTTGTGTTTCTCAAAAGCTACATCTGATGTGCTGTTTCAGCTTTAAATCGATATGCTTTGATTATTCTCCGTGTTTTAGTTGTTGACCCCGCTGCATTTCAGTAAAAATAAATCAATTAAATCTACATTAAAATAGAAAACACGGACAACAACAAAACCTCGCTTGACTACAGATTTTATACAAACAGCATCATGTAGATTTTTTTTTTTCTCAAATCACGTTAGCCGAACATTCCAGGTCACTGGATAGTAAGTAGAATATTCTGACTGCTTCTGAACATTTGCAGGTTGCTGAAAGGTCATTGTGATAACATGAGACTTGGCTACACTGTTGCTGTGGGAATCATTTCAAAGAGCTCCTCTGCAAATTGTCGACCAGCACTGTGCATTATGTATTTATCTGATATGGTATCCTTGAACCAGTGGAACAGGCTATTAAATGAATATGAGCTAGACTGCTTTAGCCTGCTGCACCATTTACTGTATTTAAGCCTGTTTCTGATGGCAGCTGTGCTCTCATTTGACCCAACATGACATTGTTACATTTTGCTACAAGACTTAATGTAAAAAATTTATGCAAGTGGCACTCAAATCACTGAGCTAATGCAGGCACTATGGGTCATCAAAGTTTAAATTAGCATTGTGACGTACAGTTCTGATAAAAAAAAACAAAAAAACCTTATCCTGCACTAATGCGTATGTTTCTGTGTATGTGGCAGAAACTACAATGTTAACACTATTGTAGTTACATAAAACCTCTGCAGAGGTGTCACTTATTTTGACTGATTAGTCCTAATTAGGACTGTGTGAGTGTGCTTGATTGACATCTCCCTCAAGCTTTTGTTAGTTTTGTTGTACCAGAGACTATTTGCATCGTTCTAATTATTTTTAAAATATTTTTTTTCTGGCTTTTTGACTCCATTAGACAGTGACAGCTGAAGAAAGACAGGAAAGGGGTAGCAGAGAGAGGGGATGACATGCAGCAAAGGGCCTGGGCTGGAATCGAACAAAGGCCACTGCGATAAGGACTCAGCCTTAATACATGGTGTGCACGCTCAAGCAGGTAAGCTACCAGGGCTCTCCACACCTTTGGCGTCACATCACATAAGACTCACCTTAGCTCCACCAAACTTCAACCTGAAAAGTGGCCTTAAAAATGGCACTAAAGCTCCTCACTTCGTCCGAAATATTGTTTTTGTTTTTGTGCAGCACCAACAAAGCTAACTAAACAAGGCTTCATCACTTCATGGCACAGAAAAGATACGATTGATCTGATGAAGTCAGACAAACGCTTACCTAAACGTCTACTGAAATGATCACTGTGACAAAATAGGGGATCACAGAGTCATAAATTCTTGCCGCGACTAAGCCGAGACATATGCTAGACTATACGCAGGACCCTGTCTGTCACAATTTGCTTGACATATTTGAGTTGCCATGGATCAAGTTCACTGTGCCACATAACAATGCCAATGACAAATGCTTACATACATAAACATGGCTTAACTCAGTGATGAAGATGAGCTGTCTTTTTCCTTCCCAGTACAAGGAGAGTAAGTGTTGGGGTGCACAGCATACGGTACATGTAGTGTGCAAAGGATTAAGACATATCAACAGGCATGATTAATTCGGT
Organism: Chelmon rostratus; assembly: GCF_017976325.1. Classification (NCBI taxonomy): domain Eukaryota; kingdom Metazoa; phylum Chordata; class Actinopteri; order Chaetodontiformes; family Chaetodontidae; genus Chelmon; species Chelmon rostratus. The sequence goes on along the minus strand of NC_055673.1, from coordinate 10,610,506 downwards.
CTAATAATCTTTGCCTGAGGGTGATTTTAAATGGTAGTTAAATGGTTACAGGTTCACTGAAAACAAAACATCAATCTTCTTTTACTCAATTATGTTTACAGATGTGCATGCACAACCCAGATTCCAAAAAAATGGGATGCTGTGTAAAACATAAATAAAGCAGCATGTGATAATTTGTTAATCCTTTCTGACATAGACTCAATTGAAAACAGGACTGAGAACATATATTCACTGTTTTACCTCATCAACTTCATTGATTTCGATCAAGTTCGGACAGGAGCAACAAAAGGCTGCGAAAAACACCTGTTTGGATAATTTCACAGGTAAACAGGTTGATTGGTAACAGGTGATAGTTTAATGATTGGGTGTGAAAGGAGCATCCTGGAAAAGCTCAGTCTTTCACAAGCGAGGATGGAGCGAGGTTCAACTCTCAACACATGACTGTATAAAGGAGATTACTAAATGGGCTCGGGGACACTTTGTAAAACTGTTGTCAGTGAACAGAGCTTGTTTCCAAATGATTGCATTCGGTTTAAGTTACGTTTTTTAGTCCAGACTCTTTGAAATCTGGGTTGTGCTAGACGCTCTGTGCTGCTATGGGCTTGCATCACAGAACATGTCGAGGAAGTTGTCAAAATAGGTGAAAGAAGAGCAATTGTAGTGTCTGACACTCATTATCTTTGGGTTGGGCTGTTATCAGATTGATATCATCCATCTGATCCCAGCATAAGGCAATGCACAGTACTCAAAACCAGCAACCAGGACAAACTGAAAAGCAGGTGATAATGTTAACTTTTCATTGGCTAGAACTTGCATGGCTGCAGGTGCAGACGAGTACCTCGGACAGCTCCTTTGCTGCTGAGAACAACAACATCAAGACCTCGGTGTGCACTAGCAATCACCTAAAGAAACCTGACAAACACTTGTACTGGAAATATGTTGAAATGATGTCTCAACACAGGCATCTCACTGGCAGTTTTTCGCCTGCGTTACAAAATAAGACTTCAACTGCAGAACTGAATAACAGACTTGTTAAGATGGAGATTGTTGCGGTGTGTCTGCACTGTGAAGTGTAAAAGGATTTGTGACATCCAAAATGAAAGGTGCCTCAGCAAGACAAACACCTTGGCAGGTGTGAGACTGTCATAGTTTAAAGGCAGATCAGCGGTGTGCAGGTTTCTCTGGGTTTTAAAAATATCAAATACACAGTGAACAACCAATTAAATGTGAGAACATGGCAAACCAATTTCCCCCCATCTTTCTCTTTGCCTACATTTCTTCTTCTCTGTGCCTACGTTTCTCTCTCTTTTTGGCCGTCTTGCTGCCCTTTGGTGTCAGTTCTCTGTTCTGGCATTTACGAGACAAATGCTAGTGTGTCACACCTTGTCACTCATACCACACACACACACACACACACACACACACATACATGCACACGCTCAGCTAAATGCTAGAGTGTCAGCAGGGCTGTCAAATCGGGTGTCAGCATGCAGGGACCTCTCGACTTGGCAGGACACACACACGCACACACACAGATGGACGGACGTAGACACAAATCAGGTAGAAACATGCAGAGATGCTCAGTCGGACACAGTCAGAGGGGGAAATTAACAATATGCAAACAAGTAGCCCACCAAGAGTTGTTGACACCAAAACAATGGAAACACAATTAGTCTTGCTCTCTATCAACCACACACACAACCACACACACGCACACAGATACCAAACAACAGCAGGCTTCAAAGGCTGAGCAGAAGTGAGACAAAGATTAAATTCCCCTGGCATTTGGTACCAGAAGCAGATGGTGACAGAACTTGGCAGCAGCAGCAGTTTGGTACCAGAGTGATATATGGACAGTCTCTGCTATTACTTTATACCAGACAGTTGAACCATTACACTTTGAGTAATAGTTGCCCTACTTGCTTCCACCCTTTGTGAGCATGTTCTTCAGCTTTTTCCTTGAGTTTCTTTAAAGGACCGTCCCTGTGATGTTTAGCCCGTTTCCGACAAATTATTCCTACTTTACATTGCTGAAGACTATTTTTCACACCACAGTTGCAGCTGCAGCTTCCAGAGTTTCAAGGGCTATGCTATTTGATTTTTATGCCACAACAGAAGAAATGAGAAATAATGGCTGCCTGAAGAGTACTAAAAGGAAAGTGAAATTCTTGCATGCATTATAAAATGGTCAGCAGTGCTATAAAGTACACACTGTTTTTAGATAAGGAGTTAAAACTGTGCTTAAAAACACCTCATTAACCCTGCAAGACTACATGCAATTGTTTGCTATATTTATTGGCAGCAATATATAATATATAATAAATGTGTAATGCTGCCTCGATTGTATTTCATTCAGATGATTATGAAAAGTGAATCACATGATTTGTACTAAGACTGTACTGTACTGTTACAGCAAAGAGCACTGATGTCTGGTGCCCCTAACCAGATGCATTTCACTCAGTCTGCTGTGCCTGCCTTGCTCTGACAGCTGTCGATGTGCTGTGAAATCAATCCTAACAAAACGTTATCCCTCTCGAGGGTTAAAAATACGCTTTACATCTTCACCGCTGTTCTCGGTTTCATTTCCCAACAATTGCCCTCCATCATGTTTCATTTAACATGGAGTACTGCGAATCCCCCCTATCTTGGAAACCAAATTAATTCACCTCGATATGATTACAATCCTGATATTCATCCCCTTTGATGTTTTTACGCCAGACTGTACAAGATGTTGACAGCTCGAGTAAATAAACAGGATATCTGTTAACATCGTGAATTTACAAACAGAAAAATGTCAGAAAAAGTTTCAGTGTTACAAACACATCCACTGCTTTTTGCCTCAAACCCTTACACTCTCTCTGCCTCTCGATGTCTCTGGGGAACCTGAAGTTGACAAGTGGAAGACAAATCGGGCCATCACCACCCTAAACGGAGGACCCACTTTAAGATGGCATAGAGGTTATAGCACTCACACACACCGAAACACAGGCATGCACACACACACACACACACATCAAAGTGTCATCAGTTGGTATATGCCTCCTGACAGCCTGCAGAGACATGCAGGGAGACATGCAGTGAGACACAGAGAGAGACAGGCAGAGATAAATGCAGCACTGTACAGTATGTGTAACTTTGTGCAGAAAGTCTGTCATCTAATAGACTAAGTAACTCCAACAACACACACACTGAAACTTTATCACGCACACTCCTCCTCGATCACTCTGGTCTCCGGTTCTCTCAAGACTTTAGGACAGCTCTTATATAGTGATGTATTATTCATATGAAGAATTGTGTGTGGGGGGGTGTGTGAGCGAGAGAGACTGAGACAGAGGATGTGTATGTGTTTGCACGCGAACAAAGTTAAAGAGTGTGTATCTGTGTCTCACTTGTGTGCGCGTGTGCATGTAAGGTGGCGCTGCGTTTAGAGGCAAGCGGCAGGTAAATTGAGGTCAGGTGAAGTCAAAAGAAAAAGCCAGACAAAAGTCAGAGTCCCAGTCCCACACACACACACACACACACACACACACACACACACACAGCAGCAAATCTATAATTATAAACAGCGGTTGGCTTAGTTCATTGGCTCAGCATATTTTGGAGTACATGGTCAGAAGAGCATTCTCCGTCATTTGTCTGTGTGTGCGTGTGTGTGTGTGTGTGTGTGTGTGTGTGTGTTTGCGCACGTTCTATACTTTTCAATGTATTTGTGTTCAGCTCCTCGGGGTACAAAGTGTCACATGTATATTTTGAACCAAAAAAATGCATTATGTGCTGAAAAAAATCACCTTGTGGCACCAAATGTCACATTTTGGGCCGCATGAATTTCAAACTGCAAAAAAATGAACTGATAATTACAATACAATGACAAAACTATTACCATATTCATGGTTTATACTTGTGGTGAAGTGCACTTTGGTGACATTTGATGATAATTTAATGCCACAAAATACATTTTTATGAGTGTTTTATCACGATTTTGAGCACAAAATGCCGTTTCATGACAGTGGGTTCATGACACTTGGTTAGCTTTCTGTCCAAACTATTTTGTTGAAAAACAACAGCATAGCCTGTGCTATCAAGCAAGACCACCACAATTCTTGCCTTTAATGTGCCTCAACTTAAGGACTCAGCATGGCCTCTGCACCCAACTGCACGGCATCACCCCTGTGGCTCTGTGGGCACAAATGAATGTGTACGTACTCACATGCACAAAAGTAATAAATACATGTTTTGATTCAGTATTTTCATGTTTCAGACATGGAAAGAGTTTAATCTTTCTCCTTCGACTCTTTGTATTTACAATCACCCCAGTCACACTACGTGAGAAACTGCTGTCACATCCAAGAAATCCTGAGCTGTGCAGAAAAGAGATCCAAAGATTAAAAGAGAGGAATGAAAAGTTTTAACAACCATGACAAACGCCAGGGAAAAAGAGATTGGATGGAGATGTAGGGGCATCGACCGACACTTAAGCTTCAACAGGACAAATAAAAACTCCTCAGTGGCAATCATGAAACTGGCAGGAGGAGTGGGAATGGGGAAGTTTACAAGATATAACACCACAGAAGACAGGGAGAGGAGAGGAGGCTTTGCCTGATGATTCTATGAGAGAGATGGCCTGACGTTTTAGAAGTAGTCGCAGAGACACAGAGACAGAGAAAGAAGGCAGGTGTGATTGTGCTGCCATAAAGAGACAACTGCTGTTATTGAGCTGTCACTGTGGAGGTAAACCCAGTACCACAACGCGTGTGGTGTCCAAATAAAACTCAGTATTTGTGTCGTTCAAACCCAAACTGCTGGGTTTCCACACCACTAAAAAGAAGAACGAGCTAACCGTGGTAAACATCAGCTGACATGTCCCTCCTCAGTGGAAAATGCACTTAGAATGAAAAGGACCTCTGGATGCTGGTTTCTTGAGTTATCTCCTCTGCCGCACATGCTATGCCCCTGTCAGCTCTCATAACACAGATGAGGATATCATTTAGGGGGTGCAGAAATCATTGCTGTTGTTAAATTCTTTGCAGGACACTAAACTTCAGCTGTGGCCTAGAAAAGTTTAAAAATAAAAGCCTGTTATAAGAAACATGATTCCTGCTGTCTGCCTGTGTGTAAGCATCACATTTACTTTTACTTTGCACTGACCTTTACACACACACCCATACAGAAATAGCAACTATGTTATTATAGTAAAAGGTCAGTGTGAATGGATTGTACATACTGTATGAAGGAGTGCATGCACACCTGTGTGTGTGTGTGTGTGTGTGTGTGCATAGATATACACACCTATATTTTAGGCTACTGTGAACAGCCACATAAATCCTTCTTTTGTGTGTTCTCTAACTGATGTGACCTAACTGTGTGTGTGTGTGTGTGTGTGTGTGTGTGTGTGTGTGTGTGTCCACATTCAGGTTTTGGACCTGTAATTGCGTCGCGGCTGGAAAAATCATTTCTTGACGCAAGTACATGAATTAGACAAGAATCAAAACAGCAATAGCATTTATTTTAATCTCACACACATACAGGAACTCACACACACTGATCCCTTCTCTCTGTCTGACACACACTCATGCTGTAACGTTCATTAGGGGTATTTCCATGGTCACGCAGGCTCATGCACACACTGCTAAAACAGCATTTTGTCCATATAGTCTATTTCCATGCTTAAGTTGTGATGAATGGGACTCAGTTGAAGTCAATGAGATAGCGCAACGCCATAATTCAATTCAACACACACGCGGACATGCGCGCACACACACCTCACCAAGTGTGGGCCATAACTCAGAACTTACGCATATACACACTTGGAGACACACTCACACATTTGTGCACAGAGTCAATGAGACCGCAGTGTACCATAATTCACTGTAAAGATAAATGCCCAGTGTGCATTATCACTGAGTCTGTATGGCTGTCTGCTGGTGTGTGTGTGTGTGTGTGTGTGTGTGTGTGTGTGTGTGTGTGTTACAGAAAGTGAGAGAGAGTGTGTGTTGTGTGATAGCATTATTGCTGAGTCTCCTTAGTGGGATGATGTCAGCATATCAGGATAGACGCACGCACACACATTTATGATATTGCTGTTATAAAACAGTTTGTCCTGCCTATTAGTGCTCATGAAAACTTCAATAAATTAATTTTTCATAAATTGTGCATCTTATTTTCAGGGTTTTATTTATGTTGCGATGCGATAAAAAGTTTTGCAAGAAAGAACCTTCTATTCCAGTGAAGCGCGTGGGTTTTGAGTTGAAAACTCCCAGGCAGACAAGTCACTTCCAAACTTTTAAAAACTCAGATAAATTAGCCTTTAATGAGGGGCTGAGGGAAAACAGTGCTACTGTAAGTGAGGGCAAGTGGTTTAGGTGAAACAGGAGGCTGCTTTTTCTGTGCGTTTTTATCTTTTTTCTTCTGAGATGTTTCTGAGGTATTTCAGGGTGTCTGCGAAATGCGATCGCGACTCCCTCATAGGTTTTGGAAACTCATTCTATCATCCAAAGGTTATGTTATGCCGGTGCAATGTTGTGACAGCCAGAAAATGTGAGGGGGAAGCTAGCAAGACTGAGCTGATTCTGTTAAAAAAGGCTCAATGGGATCAGAGCCTGAGTCACCAACACAGCAAGATGCAAAAGCTTTCCGGATATATTAACATTGGTGAACCTCTGTAAATTGGTGTTAGCTGATGTATTAATGGTGGTCAAGCCTGGACGATAATACAAAGTGGAGCCAGAAGAGCATGTTTACTGAACCACTCGACCCGTACATTTGGACTGTGGAAACAGATGATGTGGATAAATCTTAGCTGGCGAGTCCCTCCAGAAAAAATGTAAGAGTCGCCATTTACAAGCAAACACAGTGATTCCACAAATCTAAACGTGCAGTAACTGAATACAACCTGAAACAACCTGTGAACAAAACACAGCTTCTGAAATGAAAAATGAACATGTTGCTTATTTACACATCCAGCAGTTACGGAGCAACATTATCACTCATTTGGAATTGTGTTTCTGGCAGCCTGATGAATGAACGTCCAGTATTCTCTCTCTTTTACCTCTTTGCATTTTATGATGTATAAGCGTTTTCATGGTGAGATTCGGCACCACCAATGCCCATTTTAGACATGTTTTTGGTGTATTTTTTGCTCATTGTTGCCAGTTCTAGGTTTGCTTTACTATTGTTATATGCAGGATGCTTTCAGTTACATGAAAACCAAACTGAGAACAAGAATAATTTGGCAAATATGTAACACATGATGCTTATTTCAAATTTTATATATGAAGTTTACCTGAATAATACCAACCTATGGCTATGGCTTTATCATCTGTGCTATGTGATCTGTCATAAAACCTGCAATACATGTCAATTAAAACATACAGTGGTTCACATTATTTGACATCTCCCTGTGTTTATCCTTGTAAAGTACAGTTCACACCCCTCCCATAATTCACAGTGCACCCATCAGAATAAGGCGTGTGGTTATTTCCCCATGTAATTTCTTCTGATTCTTAATTTTAATTCTGATGTATTTTATCGTCCCAATGGGGAAACTTCTCTCAGGCCTCATCGCGCTGTAGATGTGCCTTAATTACAAGAAGCCACATAAATAAATATACCGCTTAAATAAATTACAAGAGCAATAAATACTGTAAGTAAATAAGCCTATGCAACATGAACACATCAGCACAATGTCATCTAATCCACTCATCCCAAATATGTGCATTCACAAGTGGTATGTTTGGGGCATTCAAAGACAACGCCCTGTCCTCTTAGGTTGTTTTGTGGCAGCTAGAGTATATATCACTGTCATCCTGGATAACACAGTTTAGCTGGACTGCTGTCAGTGAAAACAAGCATTAAACTTTCTTTCTTTGTGCCTGAAAAAACAAATGAGGTCATGCCGCTTCACCCTGAAGCGCTGGAAGAGACATAACTTGCAGCATTTGTTGGGCTTTTGCGCTCCTACAGAGCGCAATTCCCCCGTTTGGAGGTGCATCCAGGCCAAAGGTTCAGAGGCAGAAGCTGTTAATAAAGCTTCTCTGACTGCATCTCTTCATCTTCCTCCCCTCATTAGCCCTCTTTGTCAGTTTATGCCTTTTTAGAGGATAAACTTTATTGCCTCTGCAGGGAAACTGTTGGTCAAATGCAATAAAACGGACACATGATGAATTATACAACCATCTGAACTCACCCTTCACAGCCACTCAGATATCAATCACATGCTCGCTCGTGTACACACATGCCTTCACACCACCCTACACATGCACGCACACACAAACACACACACAGACACGCACACAAGAGATTAGGCTTCAATAAAACTCAAAGAATCTGAAATGTAAATCATGTATCAATGCAAAATACTCTCTCTCACTGCATTTCTCCTCATTCCTTCTCATCTTCTTCCATCCATCTAACATTATTAAATTCATGCCTGCTTATTCTCTCACAGTGTATACTCACACTGACCCAGCTAATTTTGAAAATGCTATTTACGCTCGTGTATTCAGCTCATTTTCACAAAGATGTTGATCTGAAATACATTGGAAAAACAGCTTCATCTCCTCTTCTTTATCCTATTTCGATCAGCAAACAACAAAATCGTGCATCACAGAAAACATCTGGTAACGAGCGGGACCGACAGTCTGGTTATTGTGCTGAGTCACAGCTGGTTAAACCTCCGTTTGGTCCCCTCCTGCTCTCCATGATCATCTATCCTGTTTGTCAATACGGCCAAACTGAAGATTTAGTTGTTCTCGTTTACATATTTTTCTGTTTCTGTTTTCAGACAACTCAGCAAGCATAAAAATGAGCCTGTGAGTTCTTTCCTGACCTTGAGAATAGTACTTTATCTTGTTTGTTCAATCCCAAATAGGTTTTCTGGTCTTTTAGTCTGGGCTCCCACGGAGACATGCAGCAAAAGGCAGTTTTCACATAAGGTTTAGTGCTGACAGACAGCTTAGTATCCTGGAAACTACGCCCATATTGGGAAATTGCACACCTCAATATTCTAGTCGAAGGCCAACGTTCAGTGCCAGGGCTCTTTATGTAGCGAGGGGGCAAGTAAGGGTGTGGTGGTCATGGTGGTAGATGGGTAATGCAGGGGACCACAGACCTACAATTAATGTTCATTTTTTATTAGCTGTAACCACAATCTTTTCCAAACCTTGACCAAGTGTTTTAGTTTTATTGTATCATATCCATGCTTTAACCATTGCTTATTCGCCATAACCAAGATCTTTCCCTCATCATATATTGTACAAAATGAGAACTTTAAAAACACAGGCATTGGACATTGAAAAAAAGACGACTTTGTCTACCGATCGTCCAATGTCTGCGTTCCTGTCTGTCTTTTTTCCCCTCCTCTCACAATCATCGGACAGTGGCGACCCCCTACCTGTCTTTCTTTCACTCTTCCTCCCACTCTATCCGTCCGGCGGCATATTTTTCATATTTCTCTCCTCCACGACTCTCTCCCTCTCACCATGTCACTCTTGTATCCTATACATAAATCTGTTTCTCTCTTTCTTTCTCTAGCTGGCTCTTCTAGGAACGGCAGCCTGTCTGTTCAAATTCAGCTCCCATCACTACACACTCACACTCACACACACCACATACATCATTGGAGGGGAAACAAATTATTCCAGGACAGGAGAACTGTTTTGTTTGGTTCACCCTTGTTTGTCTTTCTCTCTCTCCCCCCCTCTCTCTCTCCCTCTCTCTCCAACAGATGGGGTATTTTAATGAAATCAGCCTTGCCTGTTCCCATCTGTGTGAGAAATGAATTTCACCATTTTTTAAATGAGGGAATTTACAATGAGACAGGCTGGAACGCAGGGAACCCCTGCACCGAGGTTTTTCTTTTTTTCCCTCTGACTCCTCAGCTCTTGTGCTATTATGCTTTCACTGCATTTGTCTGTGTCTCTGTGTGCCTGTCTGTCTGTCTTTCTCTTTCTTTCTTTCAGTACAAAGCCTGTCTTTAATATATTTCATGTTTTTACAACCCTGCGTGTTTACGTAGAAGTGGCATATCTTTGTCAACAATGTGTATTTTCAGATAAAGAAACAGTTCAACATTTTGGGAAACATGCTTGTTCACTGTCTTGCCAAGTGTAACATGAGAAGATTGTTAACAGCCTCATGTCTGTACCAGATTTTTAGCTGGTTAGCTTTGCTTAGCATAAAGTCTGGAAAAAGAGGGAGAGAGCTAACCTGAGTCTGTCCAATTGTAACAAAATCTACCCACCAGCACCTCTAAAGCTCACTAATTAACACGTCGTACCTCATTTGTTTCAGACATGCGAGTGGTACAGCATCACTACTCTGTAATTCTCAGCAAGAAAGCAAATAGCCATGTTTCGAAAAATGTCAAACTATTCTTTTAAAAGGTGATTTGTGTAGCTTCTTAAACATCATTGTATCATCCCAGTATTCAATTATCAATGTATTAATTAAGAAAAAGAGACTGTGGTTAAGACAACTGGTAGTCTCCATCCATGTCAGTCGTACTGTAATTCTTTCTCATAATTGAGACTAACTGGGAAGAAATATGAGCCCAGTCAGTCAGATGGTAATACTCAAGGCCCAGAACGCCCCTCAGACCGTTGAAAATGGAGTCCATCTAAACGTGCTCTGCAAAAAAGTGTCTCCGACTATAAAAGTCTGCCATGATGGATTTCCCATGTATTTTAAATTATTTGAAAAACAGTAATATGAACAGAACTTGTTGGATTCTTACTTTGCCAACACCAAAATTGGTAGAGAGCACTGGGGGACTGAGAAACACATTTCTATTACAAATTAGCGAGACTGGTGGAAAAACATGGCTGCCGTCAACCAAAATATTTTGCAAGAGGCGTGGCTTAGCAGGAAAATGGCCTAAATTCTTAACAATATGCCCAATCATCATAAATTTGTGTAGGTATCTTCAGGCCATGATTAGGAATAGGCCTACTGAAGCATTTTGAGAACAAAACATAAGGGGCAAAATAAATGGGATTTCATGGGGACAAGTATTAACCAAAATCTGAAGTGCCATATCATATCGTGATCATGGTTCCAGATTTGGCCGATAGAGTTGCTCCTGTTTGTTGAACAAAAATGAGCTCAAACCCATGAATCTTTCATTTTTTATTTTTTATTTTTTTGCCTTTGTTTTGGCCCATTTATTCAAAATTATTTGCATGTGTGAGAATCTTTGAAAGCTTCGGTTTATTTTTAACAGCATTCTCTATCCCGCTCTTTGGTGATGTAAAGCAGTAGATTTCACCCGTGTGTGGATCTGGTGGCACATGTTGGTTTAATTAGCGTAGTAGCAAGGAGACACAACTAGACCTGTTGGTGACAGTCTCATTAGCTAAAGAACTGAAGACTACAATCTAGCCATTAAAACCACAAAATAAACATGGAAGCAGCATGGACTTTCATATTTTGTAATGAGCCTGAAATTGCATTATATAATGTATCTTTTACATCATTAATTGTGGATTTGTCCTTATATGTTATACATATATCATGTTGCTGGATTGTACAATATCTACAGTTGTAGGTTTGTGGGCAGAAGGGAATAAATTGGACCAGCAGGATATATCTGCTTGGGAAGGCGCCTCCACCTTATTACCAAGCATTTAGCTGTCACAGAGCACGGCATGAAACATCCAACTGCTCCAATGGGGCTGCACAGTGGCCAACGGTTCAGACTGTGGTTGCAGTGGCCAGATGTTATCGCACATAATTCCTTATGTCCGGTGGATGCAACACAGATCTGTTAAGGTTCGAATGTCCACAGGCCTCATTTCATACAGAGAGCAGCTTCAAGCTTTTCAGCAAGAAGATTTTGTTTTTTAGGTCAACTTTATTTAATCTGTTTTTTTTGCTTGAAGCATTTAAGATTCTTTGTTTGCAGTATTGTTTAGGATTTTTTTTGCCAATATTCTGTGTTTGACATGGCTTTACGGTACTTGTTTAAAGTATTTTTGGTAAAGGATGGCTCCTTATGTTTATTTTCTATTCATATCTCCTTCTTCTTAGGATTCAAGCTTAATTCTAATGAATGAAATGCATCATTAAGAATGTATGTCAGCAGTAAAAAAAACTATGGCCTTTATTAACATTTTGAATTTCACACCCCCGAGATGCAATCTGGTCTACCGTAAGAAGATGTGAAATACACTTAACATTGCTTGCGTTTGTGACATTGTGGGTTCAGAATGGGGTTAGTGGTCTTTATCACATACAGTAAAGTTGTGTATAGTTGCACTGCATTAAAAAAGAAAAACTGACTAACAGATCAAAAGGTATTCGCTGCAACAACTATCATTAACATTTTATTTTGATGATTAAATCACAACTACAACAGACAAAATAATGCGTACATATTATTCTAAGCTTGTCTAACTTTATCTGTTGTTACAGTTTGTTTTCTACATGTAAAAGTAAGACTTTATAGGTTTCTTTATGAGTGTTGTAGGACTCATGCACCCTTTCAAAACTCGACAGTGTGGTTTCACAAACAGGGCTATCAGTCAGAACGGGCTGACGACTGAAATGTTGACTTTGTGGAGATGTCAGGTTTTAATCTGTCAGCAGCATGAGGTGTGTGTTGTGTTCTCAGAAGAGAGTGTTTGCATGCCTGTTTGCGTCTGTGCCTTTGAACATGTGCGCATGCGTCTGTGTGGGACTGTGTGTGCCGGCACATATGTGCATGGCAGCACAGCGTGTGTTTTCTTAGGTGTGTTTTCAGGAAGGGAGCTGTCAGACATGATGACTGACGTCACCCTCATTATACACACACCCCCAGATACACACACACACACACACACACGCACACACATAAAAACACACAAATAAGTTGGCAGGTTAAAGCAGTTAGCTACCTAGAAAACAGAGAAGTCATTCAGACAAACTGCACCTGCTTTTGAAACAGCTTAACAAGCAATTACAGTGGGGGAGAGCGAGGGAGACACACTAGCACACACACACACACACACACACACACACACACACACACACACACAGAGAGAGAGAGAGAGATAGCTAAATTCAATTCCAGGCAGACTATTGGGAAGTAGCCAGAATAATTACTGATATTAAAAGCAAAAGTGAAATGGAAAGACAGAGGAGGAGAGAGAGAGAGAGGATTAGAGACTGAAACCAACAGATCCTGAACATCTGAATTTAACTGTGAAACAACTCTCCGTTACACTACCTGTGTGTGTGTGTGTGTGTGTGTGTGTGTGTGTGTGCGCGCGTGTGCACGCAGTAGGCAGGTGACGCGTCAGTAATACAGTCATTGCGGCAGCAATTAAAATATGCAAATCCAGAAGGGCTGGGGTAAAATCTGATAGGCTATGCTTAACTGCACTCAGTTCTGATTGATCATGAATATACATGAGTCAAGGCAAAATTTGATCAGAAAATCATTAATGCAAACACACCTACTTAGAAAGACAGAGAGATAGACAGATACATAGTTATCGTTATCGTATAGTTTATCCATGTGCTTACAGTACACACAGCTGTGAGGCTGCGGTGTGTGTGTGCGAGTGCATGAATATGAATGTGTGTGTCTGCGTGTTATGATTGTAAACAAATATGCAGACCTGCATCTTCCTTATAACCCTCATCATCAGGACTCAGGCTAGGTGCCTGGAAAATATGCAAATCATTTATGTTCCAAAAATATGGTAATGAGGCTTGAGCAGAGAATTAATTAGACCTCCAACATCCTACAGAGATTCTACAAAACCTACCAGCCGTCACACTGTGTGAAGTGTGATTATGAGATCATTTGCATATTAGTCCTATTAAGGGACATTAGCAAGCCTCTTGGTCATATTAGACCTAAGAAACTGGTGTTTACTTGTTTCGTTAATGAGGGATGTGAAAGGTCAACAAGTCAAAACCCCCACGGAGTTTGGTAATATCTGGGCAGGAGGACGAAAGAGTGAGTAGTTTATGCTTGCAGTCGGCTGATCAGTGCTAATGCACAATGTTACTATAGCAACTACACTCCAAGATGAGATTTGTCTACATTTGACGGCAGCAAAGGACACAGTGAGGGGTATTTTGCAAAAGCAAGAAATTTTAAAAATTTAAAAATTTTACCACATTTAAAGCCTCAGATCTTTATGCGAGCCATGGCTTATAAGACTGAGTGCACATTTTTATTAGTGTTGTCTCCAGCTGCGACAAAAATACAGCTCTGATAATCCCACTGTGGTCTCCCGACCCAACCAAGGGGCAGTTAGGGACTTCTTGGTGAAAGTAGCATTTAGCAGCAGAAGACAGCTTTCCCAGCAGTTGGCGAGGACAGACCTAGAAGTAGATTGACAGTTGTTAGATTATTGCCCTCATCAGCTGGCAAGAAACTCCAAATGACTGGTCACATTGCTCTATATGTGCTGGATGAACTTTTTGCTAACATGTTTGCAATAACCACTTTGGCCAAACGTGTGAATGATGTTCAGCTTGTCGTGGAGTTCTGCCACCAAGAGGCCTAAAAAAACCTGATGAGTGCTGCTTCAGCGAGAGGACACGAGGGAGGTTTGTGTGAATACGGATGAAAAACAGTCATTGTCTGCTAGTATCTTTGCAATGCTCGGACTGTGTTGGGTACAACATTTTGACCTGGAAAACAATTACTGTTGTTATTATGATTGTTTTTGCAAGTATAAATTAAAGCAGATCACTAGGGGACAAACAAATAACAAAACTAACAGATAAACAGTTATCATTATATTACTGGCTAAATTTATTATGGTGAAACTGCCTTCACTTACACATCATAGAGAGACATACTTTAGACCATTTTCTCGTTATTGATTCCAGTATTTACTCTTTTACTTCTGGTTTGGTCTTCAACTCTAGTTGCTTTTAAAAGCTTTCAGCTTATATTGTCTGTTTCCAGCCTGGTGCTGAGCAGGTAGAGTATACTGGGTTTATCAAAGCAGTCCTTGCCCACAAGGGCCAGCTTAGATTGAACCACACATGAGGCGTATGAACAAAACAATACGCTACAAGAAGCCCCATAGAGCTTAAGTTTGGGTGGGTGAAGTTTGAGTGATTGATGCAGGTTTAAGTCTGAGGCTCTGCCATTAAAGTGCCCTTGAGCAATTAATGAACCCACAGCTCCTCTGGTGGAGCGGCCGGGTAATGTGCTTTTACAGAGCAGAAGTTACTGAACTGTGTGAATGTGAAGCAAAGCATCGCTTATGAAGAGGCTGGACCCTCAGCAAACAGCTCCTGGGTAAATAAAGGAATCACTGATGCTGATTAGCATTCAGATACGCTTCTTAACGGGGCTGGCTTATCTCACGTCTCTGTGTCATTATGTTCACCAGCTCCACTCTCCGTCTGTCATTTAGCAAGTTTCAGGTCAGTGGGCTCCAAGCAGGCTTTCAGCAGCACGCCCTCGTTCAAATTACAGACAGGAAATGTAGACATGAATGATAACCAGCGACAGGCACTGTGTTCACAGAGAGAGCAAACAGCGTGTATTAATATCTGTGTGTTTGTCCGTGTGTGTGTGTGTGTGTGTGTGTGTGTGTGTTTGTGTGTGTCTTTGTATGTGTGCATTTAAAGGTGCGGCAAAGCCACATTAATTACGCTTTTCTGTAATCTGTTTCTGCTGTGAATAAACTCTTTTGTGTGTATGCCTGTGTGTGCTGGAGGGTTTATCAGGGCTAAGCATAATGCTTGTGTGTGTCGAGGAGGATAAAATGAATCATTACTACATGAATCATTACTGAAGTCTGCCATTACTGCTACTTCAGGGCCTGAACTTTTAATGCTAAATTAGAGAAAATGGATTCAAGCCTCTCTTCAGGGGGCTAATCTTTCAGCCTCTATTTTTGCTGCAGTTCATTTGAGTGAGCATTTTCAATAAGAGTTAAATAAACACAGGAAGTTGTGTCTTCCACTTTAGACGAAGCTGTTATGGTAACCGGTACAGAAGAGATGTAATAAGACGGAGTTGTTTGTGGGATTAGGAGGTATCGCTGCGCTGGAAAACAGTGAGGCCTCTGGTTTCACTGCACAATTAATCCTCTTAGCTCAGTATGTTACTGCTGTGCTTTGTGTTGCGTTTTCAAATTCTCCTGGCAAAGTTAAACCACCTGTGACTGCTGACTCTCAAACATACTGAGGCTGATAAATTAGACTGAATTACCATCACATTTTCATGTCATTTTTAAGTCTGGCAACATGCTCATGTTAGTCATTTTCTGTTTGGGAGGTAATTGTGCCGCAACCATTCAGCGGCGAGTGACACATCCATCCTGGCAACACTTATCAGCTGACATGGAAGCTGTGGTAGCAACTGCTGGGAGCAGCTAACTTAATGTTTTTCAGACCGTTCTCATTGCGAGGTCGTCAAATAGCGACGTTTTGCCACGTCTCATGCAGCGTCTGTATGAGACGCAACTAACTAGCTACAATGTGAACCCATCCCGGGCAATGTTAGGCTCTCAGAGCAATTCAGGTAAAGACTGACAGACTGCTGCTTGTGTCCCGTGTGACACCAAAAGTCAATGTTGACTTATTCATTTATGGTGCCTAAACCTAACCCGACTGCGACCGTTTCACAACATTAACAATGTGATAGAAAGGTTTCCTGCAGTCTCACACAGACGCTCAAGGGCACCATGTGCGGCTATATTTTTAATTTTTTTTTCCACACTTGGCACTGTTTTCATTGTCATTTTTCTGTCTCAATTGTTCCAGGTATTTGGACATGCATACAGAGCTGAATGCAAGAGAAGCTGAAAAGATACACTAATATACAAATATGTCGTTTTAACAATATGATACTGATACCATATGAGAAAAAATATGTAGTTCCAATAGTTACTTACTAAATCAATAGCAAATTTAGCTAGTGTACATATATTTCTAAATATTACAGTAACATTGGACAATTTAAGAATATATGGTGGCAGTAAAACAAACCACATACTGGTCACACTGGTGGTGTGATCATTGGACAGCACATAAGAAGCTTATTATGTTTATAATAAGCTTATGTGATAGCGGTGAGGAGGAGGCTCACTTTGGGGGGCAGCAATTGCATCAGGGGGGCACCCCTCTGGTCATACTAAGTTATTTAGCACATACATCACACTAACCTCTGTGTTGACTGGAACTGCTTGTCTTTGGGGCATCTGTTGCCAGATGGCAGTGATGATGATGATGATGATGCTACCTGCAGCTGTATTTCCAGGTTTGTGTCAGTCAGTCTTGAGCGGAACTGAGAGTCAGTTTTGAAAAGAGCTGCTAACAGTAGCAGGTAATGTCCACCACGAAGGTCTGTCACTGCTACCACTGAGTTTCCACGTCAGGGTTCCCTTCATCTCTATGAATTATTCCAGACATACTGACACTTTGGAACCATAGTACGTTGTCCATTGCTCGCAGCTCCACAGCAGCAACAAGGCTCTCCTTCACAAATTCTCCTTCTGAATGAGGTTTCAGCTTCTTAGCTATTAGCTCCCTCACCGCAAAACTTGCCTGCAGAGCACCGTCTCTGTCAAAATGTTGTCTTGTGAAAGCTGCTCGTTGCATGTAAACTGTGTGCTAACTTTATCCAAGCGCATTTGTCCTTGCAACCCATCCAGTTTAGCATGTTTCACGCTGTAATGACTCTTAAGATTGGCCTTTTTCATCACTGCGAGCCTGTCCCAACAAACTTTGACACACTGGTTTGTACTTTCACTACATTTCTCTTGGAAAAAGCAACACATCTACTTAGTGATGAGGCCATGATGCATTAATATCAACCACTCATGCTATTGCATTCAGGCACCACTCGGTGTGTTAGTCTCCTGTTTTATGTTATTTATGTTATATCACTGAAAAAAAGGAATTGCTATTTATGGATTGCCTTGTGGGCTGGATCAAATGGTCTTGTGGGTCACATGTGGCCGGGAGACCGGAGGTTCCCCACCCCTGATGGATAATGTCAGGAGTACACTTTTCCGCCTTACAGTATATCTTTCTTCACACATAAAATTAAAGACTAATAACACTCTTGAGGAAACTGAGTCATTTCAGAAGCAATACAAACCTATTCCCCTCCCTGGAATCCTTAACAAAACAAGTACAGTGTGTGTGTGTGTGTGTGTGTGTGTGTGTGTGTGTGTGTGTGTGCGGCTACTCCCCATATGGGTGTTTGTATCTGTGTCCCAGTAAAGCATGACAGCAGAATCTGTCTTTTAATGAATTTAATAGTTCCATCATTTCTCTATCAACCATCAACGCCGGTGTTCCTCATGCACGCACGCACGCACGCACACACACACACACACACACACACACACACACACACACACATTGATTCTACGTTGGTGTTCCTTATTATTTACTTCACTTGGATAAGCATACCGACTGGAAAAGTGACTAAGCAGATGTGTGTGTATGTGCGTGCATCTTGCTGTTTGTGTGTGCATATACCTCATTCTTAGAGGAATTTGTTAAGTAATCTGACTGTGGAATTGAATTATGTCGTCATAGAAACAAGGATTAAGTTATGGGATGTTTAAGAATGGTCAATTAGTGTTACTACCGCAACATATGTGAGAGGAAAACAAGGAAGGCAGAGAAGCATACAGTGGAAGAAAGACAGATACTAGTGAGGGAAAGAGGGAAAGAGAGAAAGAAAGAGAAAGAAATCTTTGATCTCAAGCGTCCATCGTGACTTTTGACCCACAGAGAGCAGAAAGCTGAAAAGGGAATATCCTGGTAGAGATCAATACTGAAGAAACAAACACTTGTCTGGATGCCAGCTGTGTAGAAGAAGCATCAGTAGCTTGACCAAAAACAAAGCTTACTCCAACTCAAGGCACACAGAGAGAGATAAAAAGGCAAAAAGACAAAAGAGACAGAAACTCGGAGGAAAAAGAAAAGGAGAAGAACCAAAGTGAAACAGTCATCAGACTTCAAAGCATCCTTTTATCCGATCTGTTTAGAATTTTAAATCGGGGGTCCAGATCCACCAAAACAAAAGATGAAACGATAATCCGATAATTGTTACAACGTTTCACAGAGGGAAAATATTTCTGAATATATTTATGTGTTTATATGATTGCTGGAGTGACATGTGCTTAAAGCATGATAAAATGTTTAATTTCAGTTTAAGTGGATTTGTGTTTTTTTCCTTTTGTTTGTTTGATTGGAGTTTTTTTTCAGGTTGCAGTGGGCCTCTGCATGTGTGTGTTGGACTACATCTTTAGTCTTTTCAATACCTAAAGAACTATTGTCTGTATGAGTGTTTGTGTATCTTTACTGCTAAATACAACACGTCTCATCTCTGTTAAATCAAGCTCATCTTTTTAAGCTTTCCTTTAAATATTAAAAACAATGTGTAAATGAATAAATGAAACGGTTTAAAATACATCCACGGCTAAAATCATATATCAGCCTATATGGGTTTCATGTTTTACCTTTAAGACTCACATTTTAACGGCTTTCTTCATCATCTGTGATATAAACATCAGATTTCCACACAGTCAGAGAAAGCAAACGTGTCCGTCCTGCTCACACTTCAGTCACAAGATCCCAGCACACCACAGAGCGTTTCTCCTGCCAGGCTGCTGACAGTGCTGTCAGCTGAAGAGTCAATCACAGCGGCCGGCAGAAGAGCAGGTTCTGCCATCATCTGGATTCAAACAGTGGGCCTGCGCTGCCCTCCGTTTCCTTCAGCCTGCGTTGCCTCCATCACAGTTCAGTTAGTTTTGTGGCTTGTGATCATTGTAACGTTAACAGCCTCTCATGCCGTTGCTCCTGCATTGTTCTGTGCACAGAGCTGCAGCTGGCCTTAAAAACAAGTCTATTGATTCAGATAACAGAACGCAAGTCTTCTGACTGAATTTTTAGGCAGTAGCTCTTCTACATACTGTAAAATTAAACAGGTGTCTTGGAATTGAAGGTAATTGGCTTGAAATAGAAAAGTTGAAAGGCAGAATCTGATGCTAGTCAGAGCCTCTGGGAAGCTGTGGGTCAAACTTTATGAAATTACATCCACAGTGTGCTGCTATCCTGAAGCTGTGCTTTCTACACTTTTATGTCAACAGTGGATCAACTGGCTATGTGTTACAGGGGTCACTCATAGTGATAAACCGACCCCCACTGATCGTCATGGCATCTTTCAGCTCATTGTTTTGCTTGTTACAGCAGGCAAATTTACTGTTTTCACTCTTTCTGCTCCAATCAGTGCCATTTTTGGCAGCAAGCAGCTGATTTCAGCAAAATGTCTGATAAACCCACTGTACACTCCCTTGTCAGCACCAAGCAGACAGACTAAGCCAGCAATTAGCTGGTGAACATAGTGGTCGCAACTAAACAGCCAGATATCTCATTTAGGAGTTCATGGAGACCAAAAGTGAGCTAAAAGGAGAGTGAGTACTGGACTTAAATTTGCCAGGTGGCGAGACACACGACTGTTGTCCTGGTTGTGTGGACAGATTGCGAACACAATCGGCATAACAACTTTCCAGGGTGACAGTATGTCAGCTTTGTTGCACTGCTCTCATGTGGCCAAAAAGAAAACTTAATGTTTAACTCAAAATCCTGCAGCCTCAGTGACAAAAGCATTTATGTCAATAGACATCCACCATGTTCATTTCCGTTGGGGGAATATAGTTAGGTGTTATTTCTGTTTCTTTTTTCTGTTACAAAAGAAAATCTATACAAAATTGGCAGTTGCATAATTCAAAAGGATCCATTAGCTCATTTGATTGAATTTCAAGTGATTATAGTTGGCTACTGTCACTCAGCGTGCTGTTGATGGAATTATTATTCTCAAAACAGAGTCCACACTGTGCAGGCACTTTTTGTGTTCTGCTGAAGCATCTGATACCATTGTGTGACGTGCATAAACTTTGTTGCAGTTTATAAAGTTATCACCATGGAGGAGGGTTTTGATGTCTGTACTCCTATCACTTAGCAGGCAAGTTAATTGGTGGGCAAATCTCCCAAATTCCCATTGTTTTTAAACGGCTGTTAAATTGGTGTATAGCTGCAAGAACTCGGTTGAAAACGACCTGATAAATGCAGCCTGTTCCTCTGGACCCTGTTCATACATCCTCATGTACACGGAAATGTCTGTTTAGACAATCTGCACTACAAAATATCCCCAGGCCATGTAATTTTACACAAAGTGGACAGGGACAGCTTTTCCATTCTTGAGGTTAATCACAAGTTGGTGGGGGAGGATGGTGAGGGAAAAGTACAGAAAAAGATAAAACACAATGGAAGAACAGAAAGCGCTTGACATATTTGACAAAGGGCAATTCTAATATGCACCCACCCCACACACTCGGCCACATATACTGTACCTTTCGGCAAGGATTACTGACCAGGTCAATGAGAAAATTGCCCCTGGTCTTCTGGCCACGGGGATCCCAGCCTAGGCAGGGCTGTGGGCAAGGCCACTGGCTTTTCGAGGCCTCTGGGCTCAGGGTGAATATTACACATCTAAAATGCATGTATCAGTTTAGCTTATGAACCTGAGTGAATAAATGATAGCATGCTGAGACTGTTTTCAGGGCGCCTGGAGCGGTGGTTCGCTAACAGTGGAGGTCAGGGCTGCCCAAAGGGATAAGAAAGACAGAAAAATCATTTCTATGAGACAACATTTTTTCAAGCTATTAACTATTTTTTTCTTGTGCATTGCTGAATACTATTCCTGTTCAGGCGTGTATACAGATCCTTGAAATCAAACAATCAATGCAAAGTGCATTAATTTATGCACATGATACACAGTGGAGAGCAGATCTCATGCTCTTTATGATCAATTTTTGAGAAGCAACAAGATGTGCACAAACCTTTTTTTTAAGATGGTGAATGCGCATGTGGAGCAGCTGCAGTGGCCTCCCCGACCCTGAATATGTCCCTGCCAACGAACATACTCCATGTTTACAAATATGCACATAAGCTTCGTCATATACACACACTGTACATACACGCTACTGCTTTCAGCTGGCAGCAGAGACAGAGACCATCTTTGTTTTCCCTCTCTCTCTCTCTCTGTATATTTCTGTTTGTATTCATCCCACTCTTTGAAGTGGTCATAACATTGCGTGTTAGTTTTGATGCTCTAATGAATGGACTGTTTTCATGTGACGCACTGGAAAATGGAAACTATGATCCCCCGTCTCTCTCTCTCTATTTCTTGAACTCTGTTTATTTCTTGCACCCATAGCACTTCTTCTCTTCTGCACTTTCACCTTCTCTTTTATCTTTTTGACCCATCATTGTGTGTTTGTTTTTGTTTCAGGTAATTATGTCACTTGCCCTCTGTCTTGTTTTCTCTCTCTAGCCTACTTTTTTTCTATTTTTGTCGCCTACATCATTATTATCACTTCACTTAATGTCTTATATTTATGCTATTTTATATTCTCTTTATTTTTCTCTGTTTTTTTAACCCAGATGGTGTATTGAGAAGACAAATTACTTTGTGCTGACCGTGTTATGGCTGTGTATTTGCATGTGTGGTTTTGTTACTAATTGCCTGATTCCATATGAGAAAATGTGCAAAACGTCAAGTGACTTCGCGCTGACGGTGGTAGATTTTGACTGTAGACTCGAGTCGATTTCAGTGGTGGTTTTTAACATGGTTTTAATGATCTTAATCCTTTTAGAATCTTGTTTTGCGCATATCATGCCTCTGTGCTTTTCCTTTCCAATCCCCGCCGGATTCCCTGCCGCGCCGTCTATTGACTGCAGCCTTCTCCCGAAAGCAAACAGGAGTGTTGGCTTTATTGACACTGCCCATGTTCAGGCAATAAAGATAAGTAGCTTCAATGGCCTGAGGCTGTTTCTGACACTATCCTGTGGGACACTTCTGCAGCACCAGGACCTTCCTCCCGACTCCTAGGCCACTAAGACTGAACTGGTTGTTTAAAACTGCAACAAGAGTGGCTACCAGGTGATCTCACCTCCAACTCTCAACCTCTTCAACTGCTTCATGGCTCTGGTCCACCCAACGGCAGCGTCCCGCACTCCACCCCCTGTTGCTTTCTCTACAAGTTTTACCTGCACGCAACTTTCTTTTTGCAATTTTCTAACATTTCAGTCCTTAGCGATGGTTATCAAAGAACAGCAGCAGCTCACTGTAACTGTCTCTTGCCCAGTGAGTTGAGTTTTATGATTTTATGTACATTGTTCTCACCAGTCATGATAAAATCATTTTACTTGGTGATTTTGATTTTCATGTTAATAACTACACTGAGTCGAGGGTTTGTGCATCTCTTGGACCTTGCTGCTTGTCTCAGCCTTGTTCAGCCTCGACAGAGTGCCACCCACATTCATGGAAACAAACTGGATTTAGTTGTTGCTAGGGGTACTGATGTTGACATTTCATGCATTAACAAGGTGCCTGTTTCTGATCATTTCTGTGTCTTTCCACTCTTTTACATCAAATGACTGTCCAGAGACTGTTGTGAAGCGCATTAACAATGAAATTACTGACATTTTTTCAGCTCTGGTTAATATCTTTCCTCCATCTACCACTGGCTTAGTTGATGACCTTGTTGACAATTTCATGATAAATGAAGTCTCTCACACGACACAACTGTTCCAACACAAACAAAAAAGGCCATTAATCTGCAAATCACCATGGAAAACTGCTGCAATGTGTCAGATGGGTACAAATGGTTAAAAAGCTGATTGATGGAGGAAAGTCATTTTCACTTCAACATTTTTAAAGATCAAGTTCTGTACTCCACGCTTGGTGGCCCTCGAAAACAGATTGAAACTAACATAAATTTTAACTCAAAGATGTTGAAATACTCGCTCATGCTTTTTTTACTTGTCATTTGGATAACTGGAACTCTCCTTTTACTGGATTACATAAAAAGTCTATAAGAAAACTAGAGCTAGTTCAGAAAGTAACTAAAACAAGGGAAATGGATCCCATGATCACACTGCTTAAGACACTGCACTGGCTACCTGCATCATTCAGAAGTGATTTTAAAGTTCTTTTACTTGTATATGATGCCTATGATGACTTCGCTCCTCCTTTCGTCAGAGATTTTATTTTTATTTTTATGTTCCAGCCAGATCACTAAGGTCCGCTTTTTGTTTAAATGTTCCTTATGTGTCCCATAAAAGTACTGTTCTGTTTTTATGCCACTGAACAGTGGAACTCACTGCCGCCCAGTGCTAGAAAGGCAAGCTCTCTCTGTAGTTTCAAAAGCAAATTAAAGACCTGTCTTTATAATCTGTCTTTTAATTTTTAGTAATCTATAGCCTTAGTTATTATGTTGTAATCATTGTTTTTAACATGTTTTTATGTCTGGTTTTTATTTTATCCTACTTACTATTTGTTGGTCTTTGACCTTTCAGTGTTTTATTGTTGTAATTGTAGTTTTGCAAAATTATTTTTAATGTTGTTTAACATTACAGACAGCACTCCCCTTGTTTTTTTCTGTTCATTGGACTGCATGTTTGTATGGAAGGTGAGGTGACATAAAGTTGAGTTGTGCTTATCATATTTGTGCAAGCTGGTACTCATCAGTGGTTTGGAATGATCAAAAATCTCTGATCAGATCAGAGAGAAAGCCAAATGGAGAAGAATACAAACAGTTTTCTATTGTGATCTTCAGCCTGTTCAGTATTAACAGACTTTTTAAGCTTTATTGTATGTGTCTGACACATCAGTTATTGATGAAAGGCAACTTCAATTATTGATCTCTTAAACCAGTCCACATGTTGTGTGATGTGCAGTATTACACTGTTAGGCTGTCTTGAACTAGTTTTCGCTTTTCTTTTTGAGTTGCTGCATTTTTCTTTTTTGTGTATCTGTTTATTTATTGAGGCTCTTCTTTCATGTCAAATTTGCATGGCAGTCTTTGTACAGAGTTTGTTTGTTTGTCATGTCTCAAGGCCCCATGAATCCAGCAACTAAATCCTTTCACTATTGTGCAGCCAGTTTCAAAGATGCATTATATATACAGACTATTGTTACCCTTACAAAGTTTCTTTCCTGTGCTGAAGAACTCAATGCACTGACCAGAATCAGGGTGTATTATAAACATGTTTAACCAAGACGTGTTGGCCTGAACTATAAATACATTTTAATACTTTGAAATACATAGGCGTGTTTATTTATCTTGGTGCATTTTGCAAGGGAAAGGGACAGGAGCTGTGGCCAAACCCTGCTGAACTATGGTAACGGTCCACCGAACAGACACTTTCTTGAAAGACTAGCCCATTCCCAGACTTTCCACAGTTGTCATATATCCAGGTCTGTGAGTATGCATGTAAGTGTAAAATAGGGGAAAGAAGAAACAGTGCCTGTACTCTCTCTCTCTCTCTCTGTGTGTGTGTGTGTAATTGCTTTTGCTCTGTGTTGTGTGTGATTAGATTTGTCTCTTTTACCTTCAGGGTTGTTGTTTTTGTCTGCCAGCCAGTATATAAAAGCTATGGGTTTACACACACACACACACACACACACACACACACGCACACACACATACACACACATTAAAGACCCTTGTGGCGCAGCAGTGCATAGTCATGGATGGGCGCCAATAATTCATCTATACTACAATATTACTCATGTAGAACGTACACACACACACAAATGCACACATGCTGTACACACACACACATGGCGAAGCTATTAGCTGCTTGAAGCTGCAGACACTCAAGGCTTGGTAGAAATAACAACTGCTTTTGTTGAGAATAATAAAAGGGTTATAGCAATGAAATGTATTAACATTTTTAACCAAAGGTTTTCAAGTTAAGAAATACACAAACAGAGCAGGAAATGGGGGTTCATTTGTAGAAATCCAAAAACTAATGCTATCAGGTACTCAATAAAAGCTTGACAAATGATTGCCCAGAAATTTTCCCCGGATTGTATGCCTGCTCTCAAATGAACTCTTAATAAGACAGTAATCTGTGGAGCCCAGCAGGTATCAGGCACAAAAAAAATGAGAATATGCACAAACAAATGAGTAGGCTAATTGAACCAGCAAAGAAACACTTTAATGTCCTGTAAAAGACCTTTGATGCCAAAGATAACACAAACCCAACGTATATCCATGCACTGTATCGAGTCTAAATTAAAATAAACCTGTAATAAACCCAAGGCTTACCAATGGCCTGATGGCCCTGATTGTATACTAAGTGTTTGTTAAATGGAGTCAACTTGATAGCTCTTCAAATCCCGTTCATTTGAAGGTCAGTAATTTGTGGACACCTCTACGACAAAGGACATGGTGTGCTTGAAATGTACTGTTTGTACAAAGTGTCATCCTAAGGCGTGGCAAGAAAGCTGCCATCATGGAAAGGAGAAATATATAACACATATGTCCCAAGCTTGAACACAGTCAACAGTGTGGGAATGCTTTACCAGAGCAGGTACAGATTTATTTGAACAATCGTTTCCTACGTTTGTCCATGTTAAATAAAAAGAATTTAAGGTGTTTAGAGAAGAAAACACTCCTGCTATCCCTGCAAGAAAGCAATCAGTGTTACTGCAGTCAAACCAGCTAAGACAAGCTTGCTGGGGGTTTAGTCCAATCAGATGGCAGCTCATTTCTAAACAGCCTCTCAGAGCCAGGACTGCTATTTCACTGCCGCCCACGTTGGTCCCACCTACATTAGTAAACCCTTTACTGGTTCTTTTCAGACCTTTTTTTATGAAATGATCGATGTTATTGGGTGAAAAAAAAATCTACTACTTGAAGACTACTACAATGCAGCAGTTGTGAACACTTTAGACCATATTTCATCTTCTCAACAGTACCTATAGCAACACGTCCACCAACACAGCCCCTTGCGCTCTTTTAATGCAGTGCTATTTTGAACTGAGCAACTACTTACTTAAAGGCATTTGTGCACCAAGCAGCCAGAACTGACCAGCAAACAGCAAACAAGCAGTGCTGGAGCAATGTTCAGTGTAGCACAAGAACAGTGTGAGAAACAGTGCAAAGTCTACAAGAACAAATGAAAGTGGGCACATCCTCTTTGTTGGTGCAGAATCACAGTGCTATTCTAACCAAAATGTATAGATTGGAATAATTGTTGTCTCAGAGGGATGCTATATAGGCTGAGGAGGTGGTGTAATGGAAAATAAATTCAGTTTTCCTCTGAATTCCGTGACTGATGACCATTTTAAACAGGCAATCAGTAATCTGTAATGGATTATACATGGAGGGTAACTCTCTAAACTTTTCTGCTGGTTCACTTGAAAAATTTTTGAGGTGAAAAATGGAAATAATTCATTTCAGCACTGTTTGTGTTGCATCGTTAATATTGCCGCCGCAACCCTTTGCTGCATCTTGGTCACAGTTTGTTGATTTTGCGTTGGTACAGTTTGTTTCCAGTCAGCGCTGCTGCCACCACCACTGCCCTCCCACACAGATACGTAACACACACACAACCGGACAGCACTCCCCTTGTATTACACTCTGTCACCGCATCAGTGGCTGTGACTCAGTGGATGTCGACGACACAATTAAAGGAAAATTCCACCCTCAGGTACTCTTTCTGTCTTAGATACCATCAATCTGCGATGCCCAGCGCATACCAGCAGTTATTTTGTGATTAAGTGCTGCAATTTACTCATTCGGTGTCCCCACTCCCTCTCAATCTGTCTGCTACTTCAGTTAATGCTATCCTGCATTTCCCAGAATGACTCTAACCAATCCCTTCAGATCAGAAATGAACTTGTTGCTTTCGCTTGGCTGTGTGTAGGTGGAGAGAGCAGGAGTGAAAGCAGGATTTGTTCCTATCGAGAAAAAGTGAGTCACCCTCTTTAGTCAAAATGTGCCTTGAAGCAGTAATACATTATGGACAATCCAGGCAGCCACGGGAGGAAAAATTCATACCCAGTTGACATTGTTGACTGTCAGCATGAAAGTCCTTGAAGGAATCTTAGCTCTGTATGAAGGACTGTTCTGACTCCTCTGACTGATGTTTTAGCCAGCTGAAAAACCTGTATCTGCCTCATCATTTAATTCACAGACTGACTCACACTCGGCCAGTCGTCTAATTTTCGTCTTCCCAAAGGTCTCATTAGAAAACAGGGCTGTAGCCAGGACTTTAATACTCATGAGCTGTGGGAATTTCGTCATGAGTCCTAATTTCAGCAAATCTCCAAATACCATATTTTACTTCTCCCTTTACTAGTATGTCATTCTAGTGGAGAATTCAAAATCCCTTTAATAGTAATTTATTTCATTTTTTTTTTAGACATTTAGACTAATTAGTCAGGTTTAATGTTATTTCATTTTGATGTCATGCAACCACAGAAAATCCAACAGGACATTTAAAAAAGACTTTACCCATGTATTTTCATTTACTTTTGTTTTTTAATGGCAAAACCTAAATAAATCATTAATATTGCAAACAACATTTGACTGTATATTACTAATCCTTTGGGCTTTTTCCTCTGCATGTAAATTACTTTCCATTGTAATGTTATTGAATCTGTTTAACTTGAATTTCTGATAAAAATTTCGAAAACTTAGCTGGCTAATGAACTGAACAAGAATTAGGAAAAATAGCACCCAATAAGAAGGCGGGCTCAGATGTAAAAATAACTACATTTTTTAGTGTCGCATATATAAATAGTTTTATGGTCGATTTTTCCTTTTACCTCAGTGTCAAGAAGACACTTATTCCAGTTCATAGATATTTCGAAGACTGACTTTTGTGGCTTGTTCGCATCTATTTACTGCTCCCTTATAGGAGATGAAATCTGATAGCTTCTCCTCTGTGTCCAGCTCTACCATCTATATTTACGCACTTTTGACACCGCTTGACAAAATTCAGAGGTTACAAATCAGCTCATGAATATACTGCCCCATTTTCCAACCTCCCATCCTGGCTGGAGGCAAGTTCCCTGCGTATCGTCTGTAGACAGAGCCATTTGATTCACAGGGTGATGCTTGGAAATTAGTATGAAAATAAAGCTGCCATCACATCGAGAATAATCGCTGCGACTTGAAACCCTTAACCACAGGGGGATGTTTTCCTCAAGATGTTTTCTCCTCTCCTCTCCTTTTTTAGCCTTTCTGGTTAAATGTCAGAAACAATGAGGCTGTGTGATGATTTTATTACTTTAACACTCCAGAGCGGGAGCAGGACTGCGCGCTCACACACAGACACACATTTTATTAATGTAAAACTAGAGCAGCAGGCATGTAACACATGTGGTTCAGATACAGCAAGCCCTCATGTGTTACAATCAGAAACAGCAGTTAGCGAGCGACACACACACATATGTATGCACAAACCCACGTACACTCACACACACACACACACACCTATTCTGTCACAATGCCTCTCCATTTCTCTCTCGAGTCTGCACACACACACACACACACACACACACACACACACACACACACACACACACAGGCAGGTATAGTGAATAATGGCAGGTTTGTGCGTCTGGCTGGAATATTGAATTTATTATTCCTGTTGTGGAGGCGAGCAGACCGGATACATATAAGGTTGTTATGGCGAGACAGATAGATTTGGAAATATTACTCATGTAATCCACATTCCAGCAGAAAACCAACTCCACCTCTGCCCTTTTTTATTCATTTTACAGCTTGACAGTGTTTACCACATGCAGCCCCAAAGCGTCCTGTTTTTTTTATTTTCATTTTTTATAAAGATTTGTGGTAAGACCGAACAGTTTCCCTTTGACACAAATGTGTTTTAATATTGCAGAACGTGGTGTGAAGGCTTCCTCTGACTGCCAGGGTCAACTGAATCACAAAGTACACAGAGACAATGGGCCCATGCAAAAACCTCTCCTATATGAACAGATTCATTCATGAGGCATGCACAAGTGATTTTAGAAAATTTGTGGTATTTGCTAATTTTTGTATTGTACAGAATTTTCTTTTTGGTATGAAGAAACGTGGTCCAGACCTCAGACAAGAAAAACATTTTCATAATATTAATAAAACCTTAGACTGAGTTTAAATCATCTTCAAATTACGAGTAAAATTGTGCTAAATTAATATTCTAGTGACCATGTACATAGATTTTTTTATTAGCATATAATATATCAGATACTTATGTGGTTCAGTTGCCATGCATCTCTGTGACTGTTCTGCCCCCTTAACCACCTCCCATCATGGAGCACTTTGCCTTTTAGACATTTTTGGCATACAAATGCT
The DNA here is from genome assembly GCF_017976325.1 of Chelmon rostratus. Classification (NCBI taxonomy): domain Eukaryota; kingdom Metazoa; phylum Chordata; class Actinopteri; order Chaetodontiformes; family Chaetodontidae; genus Chelmon; species Chelmon rostratus. The sequence goes on along the minus strand of NC_055673.1, from coordinate 10,580,375 downwards.
GTATTAATATTTTGTCATTCATTTTGGGTCCTGATTGACATACGATATGTTTTCATGCTGACTTCTGACAGTGGGACTTGAACCTCCACAGTGTGAAATTCTTCTGTTTACTTTGGGGTTATATTTCCTGAATGAAACTTCCCTACAAACAGAGCGGAACAGATTATGTAAATGATCAAATCTCACAATCGTGCATTTTCTCATGAACAGGTGGCATTCGTCGGGTTGAAATGAGCAATCTGCAGTTTGTGCAGTTTAGAGCACACCTTACAAAAAAGAGGAAGAGAAGTTTACGTTAAGAAGACAAAAATGTTCTCACAGCTGTCAGTTGTAGTCAAGAAAACTGAAATATTATATTTTAGGATGTTGTGAAAATGTATCTGCATATGTGTATCAATTTAACTCTTTCTTGAGCAATGGCAGGTCAACTCTTGTAGTTTTAGTAATACTATGTTAATATTGTGCTATTGTGTTCACTTTTGGAAGCGCTGTGTTGTTGTAGGTGTGTTGTTGGGGCACAGGGAGCCATAAACATCAGTGAAAAGTCAGCCGTGGTGCATGATGGGAGAGCAGGGACCTCCCCCTTCTTAAATATATGGTCACAAAGAAAAAGTAAATACTGCCAACATGGCAACACCACACTCGATGGGAACCTTTGACTGTAATCATTGAGGAACACTGGAGCATTTCTCATCCCCTCCCTTCCACCAGTGCAGGAGCAGCCAGCCAGTTTCCAAGCTGGAGCATTTTGTAAGGTATTGAATTACCGTATATTTTATTTATCTGCTTTTACATCTGTGAAGAATAGCGCTATACATCGTTGTTGTTTGTCTTTCGTGGCGAAATGGTTCAGCAAATGGTAAAAGGAACAAATAGGTCTGTTGTTTTGGAGACAAATAACTCTCTCAGAGGTGAAAGTACCCTCCATCTCTCTGCTTATTCTGTTTTTGTATTCTAGCTCATCTCTCCAAGGACCATTTGAGGGTCAGAAGAGGATTTTCAGGGCACTGAGCCGTGGCCTGTTGGTTGTTGTTAATGATGATTTAAGAAATGAAGCTTATTCTTCTGCTGTGCGCCTTGGTAGTCAAGCTGCATAACAGTGGAAGCTAAGTGCCAATAATTCTGCATGTAAACAAATCCGGTATGGCTGTTCAATCCACATTTCAAACCACAGAAACAAATAAGTGAGAAAAAGTGATATTCTGCCGAGCGGACTGGTGTTTTATCTTAGAAAATAATTTATGCTAAACAATGCATGTGCACACACATAAAAACAAACATGCAAACCAACATCATCTAGAAAAATGGACACAAACAAATGATGTTCTTTATTGTTTATCTTGCTTTGTGTGCAACAGGCAGACATGGATCAACTCTGCCAACACAACAGAAGCATTTTTCATTTTTCACTTTTTTATACAAGAACATATGAATTTATAGGCTCTATACAGATTCTACTGGTCCAAAAGGTGCTGTGAAAAAACAAAAACACCAGAAGATGATACTGCAGATCAGTTCAAGCTCAACTTTACTGTCACATGTACAAGTACAGCACAGAGAAATGCTCGTGGCCTGGCTCTCTCATCCTTTGTTCACATACATAAGTGCTTACCACAACAATCCTCTCGTTCTGAAGTCAGCTAGCTACACAGCTGCCTCTCAAAGTACTGACAAAATGGAAAATAAAAGGTGGAACTAGAGAGTGAACGTGCCAAAAAAGATATTTTTCTAATCTGATTTTCATAATTTCATCAGTTATTTATTTGATCCAGTTTTCATGTGTTTCTATTATCCTTTAATATTCTTTAATCTTTGTATTAAATAATTCATTGAACGTTAATTAACTTGTGTATTTTATGATGGAGCAGAAACAGCTAGTTGATTAATTAGTTGCTCCACAAAAAACTAATCAGAAACAATTAAAATAATTGGTTAATGGTTTTAGTCGATGTCATTTATTCTACAGGGAGCAGGCCTGGCTGTGTTGGCCGCATCAAACAGGCTACTTTAACGTTAGATCTGGAATTAGAAATGATAAACATATTCCTGCAATTAGGACTGGGGATAATGTTATGACAGCACGGCCAGCTACGCGCCTGGCTGATGAAGTGCTTCCGCTATTATCATGGTACTCCCTCAAGGAAACGTCAAATAGGCAGGGGTACTGTTGCCACAGCTCAGCATCCCAGGTGCTGCAAGATCTGCTATCTGCTATAAAATGTAAAGGAGAAGAAGAAGCAACTATGCACACTTGATAACCAAGGAGGAGCCAGAAGGGAAAGGAGGACGATGTCTGATATTAGGACATTTTTTCTCACAAAGTCTCAAAAGACGGTTGGGACTTGTGATGGCAGCTAATGAGTTACTTTTCCAAGTGTTGTTTGCCATTTTGCTAACGAATAGGCCATGGTGCCTGCCGATAATTAAAGCTTGCAAGCTAGCTAAGGTGGCATCAGACAGTTAATTTAGCATTAGCTTTGCAGCAGCAGCTGTCCACAGATCGTCAGTATGTGATTTGTCGACAACGTGGGACTTTGAATTTGACCAGCCTATGAATTATAATGAAGACGCACACACACGCATTGAGCGTGAGACTCACCCAATTGACACATTCAGTTGACAGAAGTCAGAAGTTAGCGGCCCTGCAGGAGAATAAATATGTGAAAGCAACATAGAATGCCTGAGAGTCTTTCTGCTTCACATTCCATTATGTTTTGAAATGTACCTGCTGCATGAATTTTGTGCTTTCCTTTATGTAAGCAAAGACATTTCATACATATATTGATGCGGAAACGGCACAAATTGGTACATAAACACTCACCAGAATGCAGGAAGTGAAGTGTTTGATGCTGAGAGGACATGAGACACCCTGATGAATATGTGTCCCCACAATGGTGAAACCAGCGCCCTTGCAGATATACACACAGCCTATTGTCATTGATCTACACCTCCATTACAACAACACATGCACAAAGTCACACACACACACACAGAAAAACACACAGTCAGTACAGCTCATTGCCAATGATGTATGTGTCCAATAGAGACAGTATTGATTAGCACCACGAGGCAACAATAGATAGCTTGCTGTCAACTGTGAAATATCCTGTTGTTTGTTTGTGTGTGTGTGTGTGTGTGTGTGTGTGTGTGTGTGTGTGCGAGAGAGTGTGTGCACTGTGTGAAGGTAGTTTACTGTATAGTTAACTTTGTGTGCTCTTTTGTGTGCGTGTTTTGTGTCCTCTGTTCACCTCGTCCTATAGCTATAAATACTGTCTGTAACTGACTCTTTCTGTCCAACACACACACGCACACACACACACACGCACACACACACACACACAAACAGACAGCCATAACTATAATTTGTGTCTAACTGCATCACCCTGTCCAAGGTACCAAGATATTTATACACACATTCCCTCAACATACGAAATGAACTGCTCCTACGCAACTCACATCTCTCTCTCTCTCTATCACACACACGCGTGCACACGCACACATACACACACACACACACAGTAAGCTGTAATACAGAGAATGAACTTGTCTTTCTGTGTCTTTGTGTGTGTGATGGCTAGTACGGTGCATAAAGCAGGTCGTTACTGGTCACAGGTCTGAGTTTTGTCTGAAGGGAGTCTCAAACACTGGCTGGAAGGCAGAGGTTGGGGACAGTTAAAACACCCAGAGCCATTTACAGCATATATGGGCACATTAAAGGAGTTGTCCTCCCTAATATAAAATTCACACACAGTTGAGTATTGTATATTGCTCACACACTGTATATTGCTGCACCCTGTAATCACCAACGGGTGATTACAGGGTGCAGCTGACAGGTGAGTGATGCTGCTCCTTGTCATTTCACCATAGGGAAGCTCTTTTTTATCAATTAGCCTCATCAGTGTTCATCACTTCTGTCACATATAGAGGCCATCAGAGACAACAGAGCTCCTGTATGTATAGTGATCTACTGTACATCCTGTTCCTTCTTTTTATCACATGAAGAACTCCATTTTATTGTCCTAATTTGAGGCCTGTTACGGATTGGAGCAATTTAAGCCCAAAGGATGCATTAAAACAGGCTGTCCGACTCACTGTCTCGTTAGTTACACGCCCTTTGTTGGTTGATGTGGTTGACCGACGGCCCGTGAGACCTCTAGTCAATATTTTTTGAACAGAGTTGGAAGTTTTCCTTCAAGCTCTGAGTTAAACGGAAAGCAAACCTACTATTACTTTGCTTGGATAATTTTGCAGCGCAGTTATTTAACAAGGGTGTAAACAATCAATATTTTCAAAACGAGAGGTCAATGCTACCCACTAGTTCAACCATGCAGGATACTGTCGAGCCCTGTGATTTCGCAGGTCAGGGTTCAATCAGGCTGAACGAGGTGAGACACACCTCAATCCTCAATGAAGTGAATGAAGACCAAAATCCAGTGTGACCACTGACTCCCTCACATTCCTGTTCATATTCATTGATTATTAAGTTTGGCGTAATTCCCAGCATACTGAAGCTCCACCAAACTCCACCCTGAGTCCAGGGTCCAGTCAGGCCTAATCAGAATAACTGAAAACACCTGTGTGCTCTTAAAACTCTCTTCAAAAAGGGACTTCCCCAACTACAATGCTGAATACAATTTTAATGGAGAACTTCAAACTGCTACAAAATATACAAAATTCGGACAATCTCAATATTTGGTGGAATTTATGACTTTATCCAGTCATATGCCAGTCATATGCCACACATGTACTACATCTGGACAACAGGGAAGTGAGATTTTTGGTGTCCTGAGGCTGTATATAAATGCCTTTGGGAAACAAGCCCCAGTTCAAGAAGACTCCCTGAGGCACTGGTTTGATCTGTGCTGGAGGAAAGGCTGGATTTAATACTGCCTGCAATTTTGCAATACGTAGCAGGAGAAACAAGATGAAAAATCCAGTGTGATCCAGCTCACTGATGTGTCAACATCCTGCAGCACAGGGGTTTGCCTCCCAGCTGCAGGTGAGCTACCCCGACCTTTGACACCTGTCAATCCCGGGAGAGAAGTACAGAAATGTTGAATTTCATTGAAAGGATGACTTATGCGATCCACTATCCAATGATCTTAGCTCATTCAGGTGTTGTGAACGTAAGCAAGTCTCTCCTGAAGCCTGGAAACAGCAGAACAAGGCTATCTCTATTTTATTATGCCATCAGGACATAAATCCCCAAGCTGCGAGACAAATCCTTAAGCTGCTTCAGTGGTAGTGAAAAGGAAGCTGAATTTGTGGTCACAGTTGCAGCACCCGGTGTGATTTTCTGGGGATACGGGCACATTTTTCTGGTTCACACCTGTTGACTCGACAATGACATTAAGCTCAGTCATGGATAACAAAGTAAGTCCAGGTGATAGTGTTGGTCTATGAAAATGTAACACAGAAATACAGATGTCTGATGAGACAATTTTGAAGGACGCAGTCAGTCAGAAGATGTCCAACAGGGATGAAACCGAGGTATTTATGCTCAAATGTTCAGACGTGAATTTGGAACGATTTTTCAGTGTCCTTGGTAGGTGTCAGACTGGTTTGTTGAAAACATGGCTGCTTTTATTGATACATTTGATCTGCAAATGGTTGAAAAAAAATGTGAAACCTACTTTTATCCTGGGGTAGAAGACGGAGAAGAAAAAGACTGTGGTTGGCGTGTCCACCTATCACACTTCAAGGGAACAAAGCGAATACATAATCACTTTAAATGGGGGGAAACAGAATATGGGACTTTTGCTGTTTGAAGACTTCAGCAAGTTGTTTTATACGCTTGGATTTCTAGACCAAAACAGTACTTCCCATCTCAATAGTCCTTTTCCACTGCAGACATTTTAACCTGTCTTAGTGGGAAAAGCACAGGTGTTACTGATAACAGTAACAGTGGCTCTGTTCTATTCGAGTGTCCAAATATGCCATGACAATGTGACAGTGAGCCAGCATGCACAATACCAGGACTTTGAAGCCGAGGCTGCTAAATGGAATTCAACCATCATTCATTTTATTATTTACACCCGTGCTTTTCCTCCATGTCAGAATGTCTTCTGTGAAAAAGGCCTATGGCGATGGCAGAGCGCTTTATCAAGTTTGACCGATGAAAGCGCAAACAGCTGGTGACATGCTGGTGTCATAAGAGGAAACAGGTGTGCTTCTCCTGCACTGAATTTCACAATGAGTGCTCTGCCTCAAAAAAAAAGAACGAATTTCAATATATTTTCTTTCCCCAAATATATTTACTTTGTAAAAGAGCGGCACTCCAATCATAATGAAAAATGTCATGTTTGATCATTCTATTTACAGCTAATGGACCTTCCTCATCATAAAAACTCAAGGTGACTTTTTCATTATCATTGCAGTGCTGCCTTTTTTCCTAAATATCTTTTGAAGACAACAAACAATCAGCGAAATGTGAATGCAGCCTCACAAAATCTGACAGGTGTGTGACATTGTAAGGTGATGGACTTTTTGTCTTCCCTCCTGCTGGCTGACACTGTCAAGAAACACTTTAGTTCTAAATGTTTTTAGATGGGGGTTTGGGTAGAAAACACTTGTGGTGGCACCGCTGTAGAGCATCCACCATTTCTCCATCACATTATCTTGACTATTATATAAGTGGGTGGCTCTAGAGTGGCTAGAAATACAGAAATAGTCAGTTAGTTGGGGTTTATGCATTTAAAGTAAACTACTCATTTAAAATGTGTGGAATATCATTGAATGGTGCGGCCCATTCTCTTGTGTTGGAGGAACTGAGGTTTGAGATACTACAGTGGCAATCAATTCAGCAACACAAGATCGGATCTAGTATCGGTGGATCTGCAAAGTGTACAAAAACAAGATCAATCCCCAATCAAAGGCACGTGTGACCAGCTTTGAGACAGCATGAATAAGAAAGAAAAACTTTAAACCTTTAAATTTGTACAGGAGTTAAAGGATAACTTTCGTTTTTTACAACCTGGACTTTATTTGTAGCATTAAATACGACCATATAGACACCCAGACAACTTTGGTGGCATTTGGAGTCGTTTTGAAGAAATTAGCCACAGAAGAGCGGCGCGTATATCCGTATAATGCGAGTAATTGGGGCACCCGTGCGTAGCCTCTAAAAACGCATAATCTGCGGCGAAACTCGTTCATATTCCAATATTTTGTTATGATATGCTGGCGCTATTCCCCTCTGAGCCCGTGGTGGCATGTTATCAACATCCAGTGTCTCTAGACAACTACTTCTGACGTGGATGACGTCATTTTCGAGCGCTGCGAGCAACCAGCCACAACACGGCTAACTCTGCGGCGGTCGGCTAGTTTAGCTGTAGTTTGCGACTGTTATTTTTCACAAAATGGATGAATATTTTTCCGACTCTGAGGTGGTGGACGATGACTTTGTTTACGATGGACGTCCTTACCGTTTTGAGCCTGAGTACACGGACGAGGAGCTCGTTGAAAGGAGGACGAGGAGGCAGAGAGAGGAACAGCTCGCCAAACAACAACAAACGGCTGCGCGTCCACGAGTAGACGGTAACTGGTGGTGTTCTTGTGGACAATGTTCATCGATGACAACAGAGGAGGAATGCCTCTGTTGCTCAGAGTAGGACTTGCGGCCAGGAGATACGTGTCTGGATGTGTCAATAAATGTCTGTGTCACAACACTGGAGGATTTCCGCGCAATGATAGACTTCTGGCAAACAAAACCAAGGCAAATAAACAATCTATACGTGTGTAAGCTACTTACTCAATCGGAAGTTGCCCATTTGGTCCTGCAGGCTTTGGCTGGGTCTTCAAGTTCACTTTAGGGACACGAAAAAACGTCTCCACCACAGCCCGGTTTATCATTGCGCGGGAATTCTCAAGTGTTGTGATACAGACGTTTATTGACACATCCTCCTCTGTTGTCATCAATGAACATATCCTCCTCTGTTGTCATCGATGAACATTGTCCACAAGAGCACCACCAGTTACCGTCTACTCGTGGACGCGCAGCCGTTTGTTGTTGTTTGACCAGCTGTTCCTCTCTCTGCCTCCGCGTCCTCCTTTCAACGAGCTCCTCGTCCGTGTACTCAGGCTCAAACGGTAAGGACGTCCATCGTAAACAAAGTCATCGTCCACCACCTTAGAGTCGGAAAAATATTCATCCATTTTGTGAAAAATAACAGTCGCAAACTACAGCTAAACTAGCCGACCGCCGCAGAGTTAGCCGTGTTGCGGCTGGTTGCTCGCAGCGCTCGAAAATGACGTCATCCACGTCAGAAGTAGTTGTCTAGAGACACTGGATGTTGATAACATGCCACCACGGGCTCAGAGGGGAATAGCGCCAGCATATCAAAACAAAATATTGGAATTTGAACGAGTTTCGCCGCAGATTATGCGTTTATAGAGGCTACGCACGGGTGCCCCAATTTCTCGCATTATACGGATATACGCGCCGCTCTTCTGGGGCTAATTTCTTCAAAACGACTCCAAATGCCACCAAAGTTGTCTGGGTGTCTATATGGTCGTATTTAATGCTACAAATAAAGTCCAGGTTGTAAAAAACGAAAGTTATCCTTTAAAATAGATTTGTTGGTCCATTTGAATGGAGCACAGGCAGGCAGGTGGTGCATGTTGGTTGTGGCCCCATTTTTAAATTGCACCGGCCGGCCTGCACCGTCTGACCAGTTTGCTCACCGATGGTCGCCTGCGGCTGCTTATTCAGCCTCCATTTACCAGAGAGACTCCCTCACAGAGGGACTTCTGCTTTTTCTTCAGTTTTTGTTGAGCATGTTTGCACGCCGCATTAAGGTCTCAGGGGAAAGTTTGGCTAACCACTTCTATCTCCCTCTGTGTGTGTGTGTGTGTGTGTGTGTGTGTGTGTGTGTGGCTGTGGAGATGATGTGACGTGCTAGTTTTCCCATCGTTGCGATCCGTCCCCAGCTGGGCTTTCTCCCTCTAACCAGACCATCTTTGTGCTTTCCTAAATGTTCATTTCCATCCAGTTGGACTTTCGATTAGATCGGGTAAACTTTAAATCACCCAGGGGGAGTCGGTCTCTGCAGCAGTAACAGGGGAGAACACCATCCAGACTTTAATGTTAGATAGCAGCAGCAAGCCGGGGAGGTGACAACCTCCACCATCTGTATTACCACCTCTATTTACCCATTTTATTTGTTATATTGCACGTTTGATTAGGCATTGCATGTTTGAGTAGTGGGGTAGCTTATTGCCATCAGGCTTGTGTTGAACGTTTATGAATTCTATTTCCAGTGTATATAACTGTTTGATTGGAAATCTCCTGATTTCACTTGTTGCCATTTTCCTTTTAATGCATCTGTATTCTTTACATCTCTAATCTCCTCAGGATGTTTTAAAGCCTTTATTCTCAATTATTTTCTTCAGTAAAGGGTGATGTGGGAATGTGGGATTTTCCAGATCATGTGTTAAATACTCATGCAAGCAGCATATTTCAGTTAACTTCTGTTGACTGCCTTGCCTCCAGTGTTGCTCATGGGCCCTTTGTTGTATTTTACCCAGCATCACACAAACACTGAGGCCAGCAGTTCCATTGAGTGATGTGTGATGTGGCGTGTGTTATGAGGAGGAATGGTGCAGAGCCCAAGCCTGACCCAGAGGACATGGGGGAAAATGGAGGTCTTCAGTGGAATGGGAAGCATTGTGCTCGCTTTATTTGGACTTTTTATTTGTTTGGACTGATATGCTTCTCATCAGATCAAGTCCTGCAGGAGATTTTCTTCAAAAGCCTCAAAACACTGATTCAGAGTTTAATCATTTCCAGTGATGTTGACTAAATATGGGTTAGTGCAGACACCACTCTGACACTGATTGCCAAATATGATGCAAGTATGCCACTTTAATACCAGCTGGAACTTGTACCAATCATATCTGGACTGGTGTGACAGAAACATAAACACTGAACCAATTTCTACTTTATTGTATCAGATAAATGTAAATTTGAGACTGATCGATTTAAGTAAAACTGGAATGAAAATACCCAGATTGAATGCATGCACACAATTACAATTTTAAACTGGACAAACATCACAGGGTCCATAAATACACTGAAGAAAAACAAAAGATGACACAGGAATGTTTTATCATGCTCTTTTGTTCACTGAGGACATACTAGTCATTATTGGCAACAAAGACTTGAACTGCTGATATTGTGGGTGACAATGATATCAACCCTTCAGGGTGGGTTTTGTTTTCTGTGAAAATTTTGTTTATGAGCTCTGTTCCTTTCAACATTTCAAGTGTATTGTGAAGGTTTTGAGAGGATTGTCACATAATCTACATAATAATGCCACTTCAGTCAATAATGGAGATAAAACAGGAAAAGAGTGTGATGATGATTTTGTGAATGTTTCTGTGACTTACAAAAGAAGAATCAAAGGGGGATGCATTAATTACAGTTTGCGTCTGGGACTCACAATGTTTTCTTAGTTCTGATACAAAATAAAGAACAGTGAGGACAGATGTTGCTCTACATTCAGTGCTCTGCAAGAAGGGTGTTTTATTGCCAAGGCTAAGACTCAGTTTTGCATTAAAAAAAAGAGTGCAATCATGGGGGGGTGACATCCTCTTTGTTACAGTATCTCTAAATATTTTTAGCACCCTGATTGTTAAGCAGACATTTACATGCACATAATCTGATAGGTACATGTCTAGTTATCTATGTGTTAATCAGACTTGTTGATGACGGATATTAAGCCATTATTAAATTCCACAGCCCCCTTGATAAGAATGAAGACAACTTCGATTTTATAGGATGTCTTGCATTAGAAATTAATGTTTTATGGTGGAAACATGTTTTGGTGGTATTTCAAGATACCAATTGTTTGCCCTCCATAAAGGTTCTACACAACTTCCTGTTATGTTTGCAAAAATTCTGCAAATGTTCTGGGAAGCTGATGCAAGGACCAAAAAATGACATTCTTTGCTGATTCCTTAAAGGTTACTGCAACATGACTACAGTTTCTACATTATGGGAACGTAGTGGATGGACTTAAATATGACCAAAAAAGAATATTACAGGTTTGTTCTCTAAAGCTTCCTAAGCGTGACTGAAGGTTTTGCAGATGTAGTCTTGAGACCTAGAGTTACAAGAAAGTACTAAATGTTCCCTGTGAGTCTCCAAATAACATCTTCCCTACCCTTTAAAGAACTCCACATCATAACAATGTTACAAGGTGGCGTCCTCCAACCTGAAGCACTGCTCAAATCACCTTTTTAAAACATCGTTTTGATACCACTAGTCCTGCTTCTTTTCATACACGGTATATCTAAGGATATTAAAAGCTGTTCCAGTGTATTTTTTGACCCTCAAGCCAAGAAAGGATGTTTGAAATGAATTGAATACAACTTACTTAAACTAAATTGAATTGAGCTGACAGATTAAATAGAGAAAGAATGAGGGCAACAGAGAATGGAAAAGACAAAATGACAAAAAAAAAAAAAAAAAAAAAAAACCCAGAGAAATGGAGAGGGACACTGACTGACTGGGCAGTTGAGTAAAATGGTAACTGTAAATGTGATTGTTCTCAATTGATCAAAAGAAATGAATTTTTCTGTGTCATTAATTATTCAAAAAGTCATTAGTAATTCATGACTATAGGAGACAAAGTGGTTTTAATCTGGAGATATGAAACCTGACTGTTCATCGTTTGCTAAAGGAATTTTTCTCTCTTTTTTTGTCCCTTTCAGTCTCTCTTGTTTTCTCTCTAAAAACTTCTCCGAAACTCTACTGAAGTTGACCGTTTAAAAAGAACTTGCACTTTATCTGTATTTCACTTTCAAGGAGTACTGGAATGACAGTTGTCTCTTCCTCAAATCTCTCTTTCCCTGTGATTTTATTCTTTTACTCTCTCACTTCTTGTCTTTCTGTTGTTCCCTTTCTCATTGTAGATGTTTTCAGGTGTTTCATTCCAATTTTAGTTTGATAATTACACTCTTGCCAAAGAGAAGAAAGAGGGGTTGGAGAATACTGAAGAAGAGGAGGCTCTGAGCGTGGAAAGGTTAATTGAACAGCTTGTACAATGTTTTGCTTGCTTTGTGTGCAACAATCTTTCCCAACTGCTTACTCAGATGCACAGATAAATAAACCAAATCAAACAAATTTGCTGTCTCAAAGGCGAGCTGTTAGCTGCACGTGGAGCCGACATTAGGTGACCGAGAAAAAGATTTCAATTTCCTTCAAAGCGGTCCTGGTATCAAAGTCAAACGTTGTCCCAATCTCAAGGAAATGTGGAGTTGATAGTTCAAAAATGGAAAACGCATACACTCACACTGTTTCTCTCTTTATCTTTCTCATTTTCTCTGCCATACTGTCTAAATTTTCTTTTCCTTCTCCCATCACCTAACTCATGAGTGTTCAACATCAATTGTGTATTCATTCTTTCTTTGTTCTGCATTCAAACAGAACAGTAATTTGAGAAGACTTTGTACCTTGAATAGTAATAAAATGAGATACGATGGAATAGTTAGAGCGGTTAATGAGAGACAGAGAAGGGTAGAGTAGACTAAATTTGCAAGGACAGCAATTCAACAGATATTGAGTATCAAGCTGAAAAAGTTTAATGAGGAAGACCACTTCATTAATCTACGCCAAGTCTCTCTGTCTCTATTTTCACATTTTTTTCTGCTTCCCTCTTGTATAAAACATTCTGATGAAGACTTGAAAGATCTTTTTGCAAGGCTGCAAAAGAATCAGTGTTCTCCACTTCCCTTTTTACCAAACCCAATATACAAAATTCTCATTTATTTTCATCATAGTTAATTCAACTTATTTGCATGAACAAATGCATTTGTAGGATGTGAAACAGTGTCTTGATTATATCAACATAACAAAGAAGCATTTCTTTGAACCAGTCTGGAAACAGTCACTTGCCAGCATATCCATTTGTTTTCCTCAGTAGTCACTGCTGACAACTAAAGGATGATTAACATTTCTATCTTTACCTAACCTACCCATGTAACTTAAGTACATGGGTAGGTTAGGTAAAGATGGTGGTCTTAGATAAATATTGAAAAGTCATGAACTCATCCAAAAATCCACCCAATCTCCTCCCAATAAGGAGTGCATTCTTTCTGGATGGTAAAAATTTGTGTTGGTGACAGCATTTACTGTACACTTCATTCAAAACGTATCATTCATTCTACATACTGTTAATGTGGTTTCTAAAGTTTTGTTCCATCTAATCAACGAGCCTTAAACTAGAGTTTCCTCTTGTATGTACATAAGAGCCAATCATTAATCAGAATGCTCTTTATTAACCACATTAGCTGCACCTGTAGCATGCCTTCTGCTCCATTAGCTGATGATGCATCCACCAGCAGCAGCATCAGGACAATTCACATTCAAAGGACTGATTACCAGCCTGGATGGAGACGGGATGGATGGATTTCAATTATTCTTGGGCCAAAACAGAGGTTATTTGCAATATACAGTGTCTCCTGATAATAAGAAAGAAAAATCATCTATTTAACCTACAAGGTCGTCTTATAACCAAGAAAACCTGCATCCTGGACACAGAGGCTAAATCCTTAGTAATGTACTTTACCAGTATTGTCATTTCAAATGAACCCAATCTCTATTTCAATTAAATAACAGCAAACAACAATTTGAAACAATAAGCCTACTTGGCTTTCTAATATCATGTCTAGCACTGGCCAGGAGGATTTATGTGGTGAAAACAGAGTGAGCGAGTGGTTCTGAAAGCTTTAATGAGATGCTTATGAACAGCTAAATGGATTTGCATGCTGCTACACTCACGTTATTCAACATAGCATTCGGTTAAGCTGTTTTTTTTTTCTCGACATCTGGCGTCAAGGGTTTATATCCCCATTTTATACAAGTGGAGACAATTGAACCTGAGTAATTACTGTGGTAGATGTGCGAGCAGCAGTCTGGGGAAGTTATTAAGCAGCAATATAAACAACAGACTGATCAACATTCTTAATGAGCATGTCTTGGGTAAAAATCTGCCCAGTTGCCCAATTGACCACATCGATCCTCAATAGCAAACTAGACCATCAATACATTTTTGGGTTGTTCTTTTTTGCGAGTTTAAGAAAATACAAATGAAAGAAGCGTTTGATTTATTTTGCATGTTCTACTGTAAATATTTTTGGTCTGAAAACAGATGTGCAGTCAAAATTCTTCTTCATGCAATCTTCACTTAGACAAGAAAGTGTTGTCTCCGACAATGCCCAGTGTTTAGATAAATGAGTTAACAGTGCTGCTGGACCAGTCTGAAACCCTTTCTTTCCGAGGCCTCTGTCTCTCGTGTGACATGCCTGTTCCATTCAGATAACCGTGTTGCTGTCCTCCATGCATCAAAGAGAGATTGTTGACTGAATCTGCTGAAATTGGGCAGCTAAAATGGTGCACTAGCCGTAAATCCAAAAACACAGCAATTATGACGAACTAAAATGATGATCTGACAGGAGTTCACTTTAGGCACTGTCCCGTCCCAGCCTTGAGCTCTCAGTGAGCAACACTCACCTTGGTCTAACAATCAGGGCGTCAGGGTGTTACTCACCGCATGGCAGTAAATACATGAAGAGCAAAGGCTCGTAGCTCATGACCAAAGTTTAGTACAAGTTCTGTTATTCAGCACATCTGTCCTCACCGCAGCAGTGTTTTCGACCGTGCACAACCTTCCAAACCCATGACTACTTCTTCTTTAGAGCACTTCTATGCATGCATCTATGCAGTGTGTGTGAGAGTGCACATACCTACAGTAGGCAGGTTTTACATATACATCATTATCATATCATTTATAGGATTTACAGTTGCAACGGTGTGTGTGATGTTTGTCCACGTGTGAGTGTGTGTGTGTGTGTAGGTCATTCAAGTTTTGAGGAGATTGCAGTGAATTTATCTACTGCTCTGTCACCTTGCTGCTTTGACCCAGAATTTACAACTTCATGGCCTTGGGCTGTCTACGTGTGTGTGTGAGAGAGAGCGAGAGAGAGCAAGAGAGAGTTGTGTGCATGCATTTCTCCATCTTTACAAGATAAAAATGCTGCACCGCTTTTGAGATTAGGGGTTAGGGTTACAATGAGGGTTCGGTAAAGATAAGGAATGGTTATGGTTAAGGTTTAAGGCTGGGGAATTAATGGTAGAGAATGTACCCATATCGGTAGCAAACCATGAAAAATGTTTTTAAAAAGGTGTGCATGTTTGTGTGTGTGCGTGGGTGTGTGTGTGTGTTTGGGTGTGTGTGTGTGTAGGAGGTCTCTGGAATAAGAGGCAGGATTTGAAATGGAAATTAAATGAGAAGACAGATGAGGAAGGAGAGGGGGGTTAAAAGTAAGAGAGAAGGGAGGGAAAAAGTTGTTGAAAACTTTGAATCAGATAATAGAATTCAGCTCTATAGCTTTTTATTCGCAGAGAGAGAGCTACAGGGGATGAGGCGGAGAAACAAACCATGACAGAGGAGAGAGTAAGAGGGAAGTATACATGTTTGCTTAGATATGGTGCAACACGTTGCACTAAAATGCAGCCAACCGGCACACTCCACTACAATGATGCAGTGTTGGTAATGTGCATGAAATAAACACCAACAGGTGAATTTTCACTGCAAAGCTAACTTTCTAACCTCTCTGAACACTTAAAACCCAGAAAATAAACAATAGATACTATGGTTGGAAACACGGAGATAAATGATTTGTTGGATTGGTTTTCAGTAAATAATATCCGGGAGTCCTACACCAAATGAACACACAATGCAAAACAAGTATTAGTTATGTGACCATAAAGTAGCCTGCAACTGATCTTTTTAAATCAAGCACAAGGGTAAAAACCGTAGAGACTCAGCATGGAAATTTGTCGCAAAAGGTGCAGAAGTGAATGAAAAAACGTGATTTAATCCTTCTAAAACCAAAGACTTAGAAGCTAGAAAAGGGAGTACCTAAAGAAATCTCCAAGTGCTGCAATTGAAAAGCATATTAATTGCGAGAAGCAAAGAAATTTTGATTGATTATGCATAACTTCAAATATGAAAGCAATATAAGTGTCAGAAGGGGAGAGGAAGAAGAAGAGGAAAAGGCAAAATGGAAGGGAAACAACAGAAATGAAGAGTGAAATGTGAAAGAGAGAAGAATGGAGAATGAAGAACGGATGAGTAAGTAAAATCTGTAAAAACCTTGATGCTTCATGTCTCTGCAGTATCTGTTATTGTGTGTACAGCATACATCAGTGCATGATAAAAAGCAGATAGATGTCTTATATTTGTCAACCATATTTTCTGAAATCTTTCAGGACACTGGATTTCAAACATTGCCTTCAATATTTCATAAGCTCATTTACATTAGTTCAAAAACACGTTCACCTCAGCTTTTGCATTTTGATGTGCTGCAGTGTTCTTTGAAAATGGATTCATTCTACTTTTTCAAAGAAATATTTGCTATTCAAATGAGAACAAAATTACAGAGCGACACTAGGAAACAGAAAAGGTATTTGGATCAGTAATAAGCAAAATGTTGAGGTTTTAAAGCAAACATAAATCATCACCCATCCAAAAATATTTGTCTAAGTACAACAGGTGCAATTTCAGCCAGATTTTCCCTCCAAACTTCCAGCACTGACTTCCACAGTGAAACTGGAGCCAGTATTTGCAGCCCTCATTTGCCTCTGCTGTGATTTAAGTGTAGGATGGGTGAAATGAGATTATGTAGTTGCTGACAACACGAGTAAAAATTGGCATGAAACTAAATATTTTAATAAACTGGAATGAAAAAGAAAGCTAAACAACTGTGATCCTATGTTGAATTAAAATTAAATCGACATGTATTTTCCTCTTCTCATAGGGAGTAATGAGTGAATACCACACACGTAGACCTAGTTTTATTACATTATAATATTACATGGTTAGATTTTGTCATCAAAAGCATTCAAAATACTAACCCTTCTAACTACATTTCTTTCAAAATTGATTAATATGATGATTAATTCTTAATAAATTACAATAATTATTTGTTTGGTTTATAAACTGCCAAAAAAAAGATTAAAATCACAATAAGTCACAGCTGCAGTTTGCTTATGTTTTGGTACCAATACTACTTGGTTAGGTTTAGGAAATGATCATGGGTTAAAATAAGGATGCTACTGTTTTGTATGTAATGTAACATGAGTACGTAATGTAACTTAAAAGGGTCAATGTTGTTCCAAACCCCCCCAATGTTCGCTTTCACACGGGACACAAGCAGCAGTCTCCTGTGTGAAAGTCCTGTGTTTGCTTAACCCACCCATCCACCCAACATTTCTCCAAATGCAGACTTTCTTGCTCATTATACGATGTCATCTGACTTCCTCCTTTGCTCACAATACTAAGGCCACTAGAGGCAGCCACCTGACAGTGATCATGAATATGGTTACCTGCTCGCAAAGTCAACCTCTGTGGCTGTTTTTCTGGTGAGGACAGGCTCGACTCATCAGCTACAGTACAAATTTCCACTGGTCGAATGTCCATTCCTTGTCCTTCTTGGCCAAATCAATTCTCTTCTTCTTCTTGGTCTTCTTGGTCTCCCTCAGTGGTGCTTTCTTTTCAGCAGTTCAACCATGAAGGTCTGATTCACACAGTCTCCTCGGAACAGTTGATGTTGAGATGTGTCTGCTGCGTGAAGCCTTGATGTGGGCTCTAATCTAAGGTGCTATAAACTGGCAATTTCTGAGGCCGATAACTGTAATGAACTTCTATGCAGCAGAGCTGACTCTTGGTCTTCCCTTCCTGAGGTTGTTCATCATAGCTTTTAATGTTTTTTGTGACTATACTTGATGACACATTCTAAAGTTCTAAATTTTACTGGATTGACTGACCCTCATGTTTTAAAGTAATGACAAACTGGTTCTTTATTTAATTGAGCAGTTCTTGCCATAATATGGATTACTACAGTAGTCGAATAGGGATGTTAACTGTACACCAACACAACCTTTGGACAGCACAATTAATTGTCTCAAATGCATAAAGATGGTAAGAAATTCCACTAATTAACTTTTGACAAGGCATATGTGTTAAATGAATGAACAACTCAGCCTCAGGCCAGCCTCATGAAGCTGCCTGAGGTAACACCAGTAGTATTCAAAGCTGTCATCAAGGCAAACGGTGGCTACTTTAAAGAATCTAAAATATAAAGCATATTTTGCTTTGTTTACGCTTTATTGTCTACCACATAATTGCATGTGTGTGCTTTCATAGTTTTTGTGTCTCCAGTATTAATGTGCAATGTAGAAAATGATAAAATCAGAGAATGAAAAAAAAAAATTGAATGAGAAGGTGTGTGCTGTACCTACACATTTTCAAGCTTAAAACACCCCTGCCCATCATTAGTCAGAGATATAGTGGTAATTTAACAGTGGGTAAACTTCATCAAATGATCATCAAAATCAATTATAAGGAAAGCAGCATCAATTTAGGCTTTGTTCCCCATAAAACACCCTTTCCCCATCTAATTACTATCAATTTAACACTATTTACAGGGACATAGTGTGAATTTCAATCAGCCCGTAAAGACGACTAACTGTTGCTCAGCAAACACAAAGATGAGTAACACGAGGGTCGTGGATTCGCCTGCAGTGATTGGCTCAAGGCCAGCGTCTCCTGGCATCAACAACAGAGCTAGCGGGAGTGTTGATGAGGTTTTCTGCGGGAGCATCAGCAGGTGGCAGGACGCCCGTTCAGTAGCAGCTCTGCGCAGTCGAGCAGAGCGACTTCAAAGTCCGACTGTCGTCTGTCTGTCTGTCAAACCCAGAGGAGCTGGACGTCTCAGCTCAGCGTCCAAATTAAGTCTAACTCCTGTGGCCCATGACACACACACACACACACACACTCTGACAGTCTCCAAACCCCAAAGCGGGTGCACTTTGACAGAAGTAAGTTGTGTCACTGTATGTGTGTGTGAGTGTGCACTTATTTCTATATCAAAGAGTAAAACAAAGACAGAATGACAGCAAGATTCACACAGGGTAACTGTGAGAGTATAAACGGAGAAAAAACAGAAAATAAGAGTGAATCCCTTTGCAGCAGATAGTTTGACATTCTTTCTTTTTTCTTTACAAACACACAAATGCAAAAGCAGCATTTCCCCGCTGGCTGTCCAGTACCCTCCACCCTGAATTGCTCCATGCTCTTTGCGTGGTATAGTGACAATTTATCTACAGAAAGGGTGTGTGAATGAGTGTGTCTCTAATGCTTTTTGCAATTGAGATCATTCATCTGTGTGTGGGGGTGTATGTTTGCATTTTTTGTGTAACATGGGCCGTGGACAATTCATCTACATTAGCAAGAGATTAACCTGCTCACCTAACACATCCATCACTTGAACACACACACACACACACGCACACACACACACACACACACACACACACACACGTTCACTGCCTTAGGCAAGGGCGTTGGAGAAACACACCCATATGCACATGGAAATACGCAAAACACAGCGGTGCAGTGCAGAGACAATCACGCACACACTTAAAAATCAGACAAACTATTTAAAAACATGGTACATTTAAAGACCTTGACACCCTCCACCAATCATACAGCAGTAGTAAATGTAACACAGAATGATTCACTGAGACATTCAGCAGCCTTTTTAGTCAGTTACCTTTCTTGAACATGGAAAGTCATATTTGCCATATTGCCATATTTGTGTCTCGGAGAGGTAAACGTAACATGTAAACCATCAGCAAGTTTTTATTAGAGGCAGGACCTTAATGACTTAAAGGTTCCATATTGTAGAATGTGACATTTACATATATGTGTATACACAGATGTGGAAACACAGTGGGTGGTGCATGCTCAGGCCTGTGAGAGCTGACCAATCAGAGCAGACTGCGCTTTTCATGAGGGAGGTCTTAAACAGACAAGGTTTCAGACAGGTGAATAGAGGTGTTGCAGCAATGGGAGCATGAGAAAAATTATGTGTATTAATGAATATTAAAGCAAGTAAAGGATTTGTAGTAGACACCCAAAATAAAAGAATGAACCTGAAAATGAGCAGGTCTAATCAGCAATCTGTACATGACAAGCAGTGTAGGAAGGGAAAACAGCAGGCTGATCACTCAAGGCAGTTTTACAAATTATATTTCACCATTTACTGACCCAACGGTGACTAGAAAAGTCACAAAAAACATCTCAACAACTCTTTTGATTACTTTTAAGTGCTGGAAGGCAGTAATCTGCTTCATGAGCAATTTGGCGACATGACTCCACAGATACTATACACTCAAGCACTTAACTTGCAAAAATGGTCCCTGTATAAAGTTAAACTTGCATAATGACACACAAATACATACTGTTATTATTCCATTGTCACAGTTTTTCTGATCTTTAGCCAATTCCCTAGATCTGGGCGCCCCAGCAGCCTGTTTAAGGCGCTAACAGTGAACACAACATTCCTAGTTTGAATCCAGCTGAGGAACTTTGCTGCTTTTTATTCCCACCTCACTTTCTCCTCATTTCATACAACCTGAACAATCTGAATTATTTTTTCAAAAACGTTTCAACTCTCAGTCAGTCAGGATTTGTTCTGAAGTGATAAAACCACTTTCACAAGCATGCTGATTGAAACTGAAGCACACGCCAAACATTGCCCCCTGTAAATCATGTGTTCCCATAATGTCACCAGACTAATAACATTTTACTGCTGCATTGAATGTGCAACATGAGGAAACACTTGGAGAAAACAGCTCAGGATAACTGCACTAATGCAATGCTACCGTAGGACTAGCTTTAGGTGTTTCAGTTTAAAAGAACTTTTCCAACTTTAGAAAGCACTTTCTTTAGTTTCTTGCATAGCAAAGCAACGATCAGTGACCCATTACATCCTCATTTATTATCTTATTTATGAAGATGATGCATCATTTTGTAGATCTGCTGTGATTTTGTTTTTCACTGAACAAAACAAAACAAAATTCACATCTGAGCACACACATTGACACGAGCACATTTTCATAAATTATCTATTTGTCTATCTGCAACAACAAGAGAATAAATACCATATTAAATATAAGTGACTCAGAGGGTAGATACACTTTAAAGTTTAAAACCAGCTTTTACAGTCCAGTAAATCAGAAGTGTAAAATTAGATTTTTAAAAGACTCACTGAACAGTCAGTGTAAAGATATATAGGTGTGTGTGTGTGTGTGTGTGAGAGAGAGAGAGAGAGACAGAGAGAGAGAGAGAGAGAGACAGGTGGGGAACGCTGCATTAAAGCAAATTAGATCAAATTATTCTCAGGATGGTGGTGTGAAAACTCTCCAGATTAAACAGCACATTCAGGATTTCTTGAAAATGTAAAGTACTGAGCCAAAACAATGCTCCCCTGAATGTTGAAACAAAAACAATCAGACTTAAAGTTTAGAGCGAGAGCAAAGACAAAGAAGGACAGAAGTACAGTATGGATCGATGCTAATGATCTCTCTACCTTCTTCACTCTGTCTTTGCCTTAAACACATATAGATGCACACTCATACTGCACATTCCCTCTGTTTCTCTCTATTTGTGAAAACTATAACTCTTTCTCCATTTCATGTAGAAGGCAGAAACAGAAATTCAATTTAGTAGCCTGATTGGCTGAGTTGCCTTTGGGAGGAAGAGAAAGAGAGAACGCAAGACAGAGAAAGACAGACAGGAAGAAAAAGATTGAAGAAAAGGGAACAACAAAGTTAACAAAGCAAGGAAGAATGAAGGAGAAATCTAGACTGGAAAGGCAGGCAGGCGAGGACGAGAGAGGGAAGCAGGGAAAACAACAAGGGAGAGAGGAGACGAGGGATGAGGGGATGGAGGAAAGGAGCAAGGGAAGGAGAGAAGAAATGATGCAGAGAAGGAGTGACGGGCTGAGGGAACAAGGGATGGAGGGATTAAGGGACTACACGAGGAAGAAGGAGAGAAAGACAGAGAGGCATTGTACTGTGTGGCAGCCCCCAGTCGCTGTTTTTTGGTTGCTGCGGCAACCGCAAGAGAGAGGGATGATAAGTTAACCAGATGGTTAGAGACTGAGAGAGGCAGCAGTGTGTGTGTGGGTGTGGGTGTGTGTGTGAGAGAGAGAGAGAGAGTGTGTGTGTGTGTGTGTATGTGTGTCCATGCAGAGCTCTTGCAGCATCATCTAGGGCCCTTTTTGAATCTCTGGTGATGATGGGTGACAGGTGTGACGGCTGTTTGAACTTCTTATTAGTGTTTTAATTCCTTCATATTGTTCCAGCAAAGCCAGAGAGCACGTGAGGAACTCTGCGACACAAGTCCTCATTTTCATCCTTTCTTCTTAATTCATCTTTTCTGTTTTCTTCTGTTTTTCCTCCTCCACCTCAGTTTTTTTATTCCCTTCCCCATTGCTTATTTATGTGAGATGTGTGGCCAGTGCCAAGGTGTGTGGGTGTGTGTGTGTTCCAGAGAGCGCAGGTCGTTGTCAAGGCCAACTAGAAAGAGAATTTTATCAGTTTAATTTAAAAGTGAGAGAGGGTGTGTGTGTGTGTGTGTGTGTGTGTGTGTGCGTGCGTGTGCATGCGTGCGTGTATGTGAGTGTGTGAAGGAGGACCAGGGAGATGAAAGAAGAAACTTTTTTTTCCTTTTATGAAGATTAATTTTTACAACCTGAAGGCCTAAAGCAGAGGGAGAGGGAGGAACGGAGGGAGTCAGGGTGGAAGGGAGGGATGAAGGAAGTGGGGAGCACAGGCGGGAGGAAGGGAAAGTAACACAAAACAAAAAGTAAAGGAACTAAGGAATTAAAAGCGGACATAAGGACGGGTATAGAAAGGTTACAGTTTCATTGCTGGTTTGTGGATTAATTTCAACCAAATAAATGTATATGTATGCATTTTTTTTACAAGTGACTGCCCTTGACCAGTGAGAATGTGTATCTGATGGATGCACAGGTGGAACAGGCTCATTTCGCATTACCAATACCACTGCTTTGGTCGCAGGTTCTAACAAACATAATTGGAAGTCGGTGAGGGATCATGTCCTGCGGGAGCAAGTCCTTCTAGTTGGTCTCAGCATTGTATGAAATAGGCTGGGGCCTCCCACACATTTAGCCTTAGGCAGGTACAAAAAGCTACTTGAGGGGAACATGTCAAAAGTATCAGAAAACTGGATGCAGGTCACAAAAGATCTGTATAACACAAAATGATAATTTGCAAGTAATTTACATTTTTAAGAAAATTATATAATAATAACATTATGCACTTTCTTGCCAAAAGTTAGATGAAATGATCAATAGCACTCTCATATCTGGCCGTTCAATATTCATTACAAACGATTGTTTTGAATGATTTCATCGCAGTTTGTATTTACTCTACATGCACATGCTTGAATACAAACAGTACATGTGATGCACACATACACACACACACAGACGGACAGACAGACAGTCATACTTTCCCCAAAGGTGGTTAGGCAGTATGAATATGTATTGAGTTTCAAAGATGAATAAATAAAGAAAATAAATAGAACAACAGGTCACCAGTACTGCAGTTTATCTGGTGCCTGTGCATGTTTCTAATTCTGTCTGTCTCCGGTCTTTGAGGTGTGCCACCCTGATGCCAGTCTGGCTGGCAGTGCCATGGACAGACACACACACACACACACACACATACAATTAATTTAACAGTAGTTGCTTTGACAACAGGGATCTAATACAGTAAACGCATGCACAGAAACATACATAGAAGGACTAAGAGAAATATTAGTATTTGCATAAATGCGCACTCCTGCAGATACATATACACACTGGTGTGCTGGGCCTTTGCCAGCAGACATCCAGTGAAAGACAACTTTGTCTGCAGGGAGAGAAGTAAGGAGGGTGGACGGAGGAGGGGAGAAAAAGAGGAGCTTGACAATAAGGGGGAGAAAAAAGGGGACATAGAAGTGAGGGTGATCAAAGATGGGCATTAGAAGCCTTTTAGCAGAGAAATAACCATAAGATAAACTCAATCTGTGTTCTTTAGAAAGCGAGAGAGAAAGAAGGAGAGAGGTATAAAAGATGAAGGCTGGAGAGAGCAGGAGAGAGTGGGGCAAATAGATAGCTGGCAGATGTGTGTAGATAAAGAAAGAGAAAAATAAAATGAGAGGAGAGATAAAGGGGGGAGAGAGAAATGGGGAGCTGCAGAGGAACAGAGAGTGTGTGTTGACAGTATGGCAGCAGTAGCAGTAACATTCCTGGCTGAACAGATCAGCTGGCCTGAGGAGAAAGACAAACACAGGAGAGGAAACCACGTCTAGACTACTGCAAGACACACACACACGTATTAGAGCAACGCACACTCGCGCAATCTCGTGCACACACGCACACACACGCTGATTTGAGTCGCAGAAAATACACACCGAACAGACACACATCAACCTGCTAGTTAGACAAGGTGGGCGACTGCCAAGCACTGCCAAGAACCTGGTGGGGGGGGGGGGGAAAGGAGGAGGAGGAGGTGGAAAAAAGGGTGGAATAGAGATAGGAGGAAAAGAAGGGGCCAGGAAGAGACTGAGGGAGAGGTGGGAGAAATGCGAAGAGGGTGTTACAATGGGACACCAGTTTAGCCTCGCGTTTTGTATACTTTTGGAAATCCAAGTTTCTGGAGGACACAGACTTGAATTATATGAACTGTGGGTGGACAAACAATAAAGGAGGTAGCGACTGTGACATTCCTTCAGTTTCTCTGGAAGTGGTTACTGGTGTCCCACTCTTTACTTATTCTGTTACTTTAGGGCACCAAGATTTAACAATCAAATCACTCCATCACCGTGAGCACTCTGTTCTCTTTCTTTACCACAGAACAAGAGAGAAGGAGATGATTTAATGGCACAGATCAAAACAGGCTCCCAAAGGTCAAGAATAAACATCCATGCTGAAGTCAGGCTCATGCTCTTAGTTTTTTAGATGTTGGAGGAAGTGGAGACCAAGGCAAAATTTGAAGGTGCAAACAAAAACTCTATTAGGATTATCATTTAAATCTAGATGCACAGAATTAATTTGCAACATATACTGTAAGGCATTATGTTTTCTATTGGTTCTGTTGGTCAGACCCTACAACGCTATCTGGTGATGAAGGCCATGAGATGCATCTGAAAGCGCTGAAACAATGATGAAAATCCAAGCTGAACAGCTATCTGTTTAATTTAGCAGACTGAATGTGTTAATCAATGTTCTTTTTAATCGTTAAAATTTGAATAAAATTAATTGAGTGAGAAACGGCAGGGCCACTGTGCTGGAGTATGACTTTCGCCTAGCTGTGCCATCTCCGCCTCCATTGCTAACTCACATTGCCGACATTCTTAACAAAATGTGACGACCCAAGAGTGAACAAAGCTTTTGTGAAATAAGAAGCCAAGCCAAGCAGTTTGGCATTTGAGCAAAGAGTAGGCTTTGCTGATAAGTCCCGGGGGCAGTGGGAGGAAAAAAGTACAACTGAAATGAAATTTGTCATGGCCTCAGGTATTCCTCAGTCAACTGAAGACTCAAATGATGTACAACCTTTACAAAAATATAGACAAAGCAAAGAGAGGGCTGAGCTCAAGCCGTGTCAGGTCGGGGATTAGTGAGAAAGGGAGGGTGAGCTGTCTCTAGAGGTGAGATGGTAGTGGAAGGTCATATGCTCACTGTCATTAAAAGCAACTGCCACGGACCTATGAACTTGCAGTGCAGGACGTGGATGTGTACGTAGCGGCCAGTCCATCTTTACTGAGCTTGTCCAGGCCTCTGGGAGAGTGGCAGGTCAAACAGGCTGTGCACTGATTGTTAATTGGTCACAGGTAAGTCTAACTCCACAGTCCAATCAGCTCCAGCACCTGAAGTGGAAAATAGAGTTACTGTGACACATCAACAAGTTTCGCCAAGCAGTGTCCTTGGGGCTGACCTCCTGCACTCTCCGTCACCTTCCTCCTGCTGCTGGTGTCTGTGGCCTCCTGGGATGCCACTGGTGTGTTTAAAGAGATTACGATGGTGAGCATGAAAATTAGTGTATGTCTTGAAATATGAATATACAGTAAAGGGGGCATATGTAAATACAAAATAAGATGTTAATTTACATACATAGTGCCTGTAAAATCGTTTTATTTTGTTAATAGGGAAGCAGAATTTATTTCCCTTTATACAAGCTGATATGATGCCCCTCCACACAAGGGCTTCCTGTGCATTAGGGGTGGACAACATGACAGTATATGGAGAATGGTGACAATATAAATTTATCTATGGTCAGCAATTTTCTCATACCATTTATACCGTGGTAGCTGTGCCTCTAATATATCTGCATGTATAAGCCTATTGTGGGCAATGCTGAAAATCAATCATTGAGATTGTTTTATGGCAATATTGGATTTTTATGATTTTTACATTAATGTGATAAAGTACTTTAATTTGTCAGGATTTTGATTTGCTGGATTAGCCAGAAAGAAAACAACCCTGTCCGACGATTTTATCCCTTCGCAACTTCTCAGTCGATTTTAAGAAAACATAAACAATTTATCAACATTACTGTCAAAGTAAATATGTAATAAGTAATAAACAAGTTGAGCATGAGCATGTTAGAACAATGCACTGCATTATATCACAATCTTCTGTGTTCAAGAACAAATTCAAGGATTCACATAATGACATCCATTGCTTTAAATCCATAATCCATTGTTATATACAGTCAATGGCCCCAAGGCTCATTATACTGTAAAACATACAAAACACTCCAAATATTCAACCCCCATGTTTACTACTCATTGGCGCACTTTGATGACAAACTGGATTTAAGAATAAGTTGAACCAGCTATAAGTTGAATACAGGCTAAATATAATTTAACTGATTCCACAACAGTAGATACAGTTAAGCTTCACTGCTCCACAGCATGTTGAAATGAAAAAGGGATTTCAAAACCATCCCAACATTATTGCAGTTATCATTCTAACTGCAAATGAACCAGAATCGGCACAGTTCAACTGTGGTAACCAGGAATGGAAAAATCTGTATGTGAAGTCATCTATGATGCACTCTTTGCTTTGCTGAATGTTGTTGCTAAATGACGGGGTGACACACTGCTTATTCATCACCCACAGCAGCTCACTGGGACTGTGTCTCCAGGGACGAGCTGTTGCAGATGGATAGCTTATTGATAAATGTAGTCTCTCTCATATTTTGATGTGCTAGGTTTATGGAAATCTATTTAAATGTCAGTATAGGACACCAGACGATCTATTAAGACATGGCTGAAGACTCCTCTCACTGACCCAACAGGAGAAAAGCAGTTAGTTCAAAGTGTCAGGGTTCTTTCTCTCTGCTCTCTCTCTCTCTCTGACCTCCACCTGTCGCCTTTGATGAGCCAGAGGTTGTTGTAGAAGCCACTGTGTATGAAAGTTGTTTTCCACAAAGTTTCTTATCCCTTACAGGTTGCTTTGTCTGAGGATTAAGCTTGACCAAGCGTTATGCTCCAGGGCTGAAAAATGAAGCCAACATGGAAGTGCTAAAAACTGCAGTTCCTCGAGTGGCCATTGGAAGCTGGCTCCAAAAGTGAGTAATTCCGAATAGACCCTCATCGAAACGGCCAACTTAGCAGCAGGTTTTCAGCCTGTTACAAAAAACTGTTTTGCTCTCTGCAGCTAATTTCCCTGTTAATGACAATTGTACTGGAGAGGGACTTTTAAGTCACTCACTTAAACTATATTCAGGCTTAAAGCTATGCATAATTATGGACAAGGCTGCTTTAAATCACAGCTAGTAGCTAGGTTTAAGCAACCAGGCTTCATTCAGCCCACCTCAGCTCCACCCATAGTCCACCTCTTTGCCCATTTTAGGATTAGCTGGGAGGTTCCCAGAGTTAGGCACTGCCAAGAGGGCGACAGCCATTGCTTTAAGTTTTCTCAGAAAATGTCTGTATGAGCTGGGCACATCAGGGTTTGGGACTTTTTCTTTTGTTCCTCTTTCCAGAATAGCTTAAATGCTGATATCTGATGGGGAGCACCTGAATAGTTATCTTCAAGTCATAATAATAATTAATAAGTTGTAATATTGTTCTGAACTTTGATTTCCAAATTTGATTTGGTGTGTGCTCAGGATCACTGTCATCTTGGAAAATAATACATCATCACCCCGATCCAAGATGTTTGGCAATCTGAGGCAGGTTCTTCTGAGGAATTTGCCTGGATTTAGCTCCGTTCATTGTAACAAGTCTTTCACTCAGCGACACTGAAATGTCCGCAAAGTACAGTACTCCACAAATATGCTTCAAGGTAGAGATGCTGTTATGTGTGTGATAACCTGTTTCTGGTGTCTGCCAGAAGAAACACTTCTGTTCAGTTCTAGTTTTACCACAGCACACAATCTTTGCACTCAGTCTTTTACAGACTGTTTTGTTTTGGGTTTTTTTTTTTTTTGTGGCAAAATCAAAGCTCAGGAGTGTGTACTCATTGGCCCGTCTTCCATACAATTCATGCCAGGTGTGTAAAAAGATGTACCAGCTGCACGAGACACTTAAGTAAATAAAAAGGATTTCAAATGCATATTTGCTGTATTTCAAATTCACTTCGGCATCATGGGCTGATGATTAGAAACAATTCCTTATTAAAACCATTTAAGCTTTAAGTTGTGAGGTTGTGAAAAAAGGTAAAAGGGTTGAAAGAGCTGCATGTCAAAACCTATTGTGTTCTTCCTACAGAGATTGGACTGGGGGACTGCGGTGTGGCCTTCAGTCTCCTGGGTTTCCTTTCATCTTTAGCCTAATCTGATTCTGTTCTGCTGTAGGTGAAATACAGTGGCATGTTTATAGTTTGAATGTCTCCTTTGTGTCATAAAATACTCAAATATGGTTCACATAAGCATGTTTTTTTTTCTCATGCATTTAGTATTGCTCTCAGGTCTACCCTGGTTTGTTTTCATCCTTCATTTCTAAAGGATTGCCACAAATTATGTCTTCCATCTGAATACATTATCACAATTAACGCCAATAAAACAGTGACAATAAATTAAAGGAATCATCAGTGTCTGTGTTTGTGATGTCAAATTATGGGCTCATTAAAAGAATTTCAATACAGCCTTTCAGTCACTCACAGAAATAATTTTTAATCAGCTATGATCAACGCTAAACATGACATCACAGTGGCTATTCCATCAAAGTGTTATGATGTATGTTTGCAAAGATAAAATTATGTTCCAACAATTATGTGCCTAAAAATGCAGTGATATCAGGTATTATTTGGGGGGGGGGTTATGGAACACACAGTGGTTAAATAAAGGAAAATGTTAGTAGTAGAAGTCTGCATGTGCTCCTCTCGACTTCTATGTAGATATTGTTTACACTTTTGTTATGATGCCAATTAATAATTCATAGTTGGATTTTTTGTTATGGCTCTTAACAATCCTGTTTTCTCAATCTGCACGATCAATTTATATCTTGCTATAATGGCTAAAGTCTGTCCAAGTGTGACAAATAGGTTGTCTCTCTGAAGTGCAGGGCGGTAGAGTGCAAATGTAAGATGTAGCTGACTCTATAACTCATTCCATTTGGGAGATATCAGAAAGCATGAATCAATTATCAATGGAGGCAGTTTATGGGTTTCTCCACCAACACGGCAGTTTGTATTCAAGTCTGTGCACCCGAAAAAGTTATGAGGCCTTAACAGCCTTTTTCCTCCTCAATCAAATAATTTTCTTCATGCCCAGAAATTAGTTTTTTATTACTTTGTCAGTTGATTTAAACACTTTTGCAGCAAGATGGGGGTTTTTTTTGTTTCACAAAAGAGGGCCACTTCAGAGATTAAGAAAATTACGCTCAGGCATTGTTCTACCATTGATGGATGTTCTTCAAAAACATGCAGACCTCGCAGTTAACCTGCTGTTAACTGATGTTAACAGCTTGGTTAAGTGTTTTGTTCATGCAATTTGGGCATATTGACAATATCTGGGAGAGGTTTGTGGCTGTCAAAGAAATTAGAGCAGAAAAATGTATTTAACCATACACAGGTCCCTGGGGCCGTTTACCGGCATAATGTTCACCATTTTCACCATCTTAGCTCAACGTGGTAGCATGCTCTCATTTGTTAATTAACAGGAAACACAAAGCAAAGCTGAGGCAGATGGGAATGTCTTGAATTTTGCAGGAATTTGGTCATAATACATAAAAGTACTGGACAAATTAAAACGTTCATCTGATCGTGCTGCTAGATTAAAAGTTATTCCAGTTTATCCTTTGGGGGACATGAATGTTTGTACCAAATTTCATGACATTTCACTCCAAACCACAAAAATGTCAACTTCATGGTGGTGGATCACCAAAGTCATTGGGCTTTGTCCTTTGGGGGCCATGAATGTCTGCCCAAAATTCCATGGCAATTCATCCAACAATTGTTGTACAAGTGGTGGACCATCTGACCGACTGACAGACCAACACTGCCATCCATAGATCCAAGACAGGCCACGAGCATTGGGTAAGAAACAGCTATGGACACAGTACAGCCTCCCCTCTGTCTATAAACATGAAACGGCGCAACACTGCCTCACTTCATGAGAAAGTATGTCATCTATGTGGACGTTAAATATGAATTTACATGACTTCACACAGCGCATATTGTACACAACTGTAGTATGTGTTACTTTAATGTTCATGACACAACCAGCACTGCCAAAGCTAGTTTTCTGAAGGCTGAACGTGTGTGTGGTCTCTCCAGACAGGCCCTGCCGCCCACTCCTCTGACACTTGGGTGAGATATGAAGAGAGACAGAGTGCTGCGGAGGAAATATCTATGTGTTGACATGCTGAAACACACATACTGTCTTCCTCCCTTTTCCCTTTCCTTTCCTTCTCTCTGTCTCCCCTCCATCTGTTCCCCACCTTTCTGCTATACTTCTCTCTGAGGGAGAGACCTTTAACCACACGAAAACAGATAGTATTTCATCTTTATCTGAATGTCTGTGTGTAAATGGACCATGCTACATCTCTGCAGCAAGTTAGTGCACATTACGGGAGCCGTGATACCTTTGCTCAGCAGTACTTCAGCAGTGTTAGACAACCAAAAAAGTCTTCTGTATGGTCTCAGTTCAATTACAATAAATACAATAGCTGAGTGTGAACACAGGTTACAGGCTTACATAGGTTTTCTCACGTGATTAAATGTTAATACTGGCAACTAGTTTGACTCATCTAGAATCATTGTGGGCAGTAACACACCTTTTATTTATTCTTTTTTAGAGAATTTCAAGGTCATTTAATCTCCAGGTAAACTATTTGATCTCTTTCCAGGAGGTGGCATTAAAAGAATTCATACAGAGACCTTTATGAATGGTTTTTAGGCATTGGCGATATAGTTAGTACAGTTTTTGCACTGGGCTACAGTACAAGGTGGAGGTTGGAGGAAAGTTGTCTGGCTCCTGAAGAGGAAGAGGAGAGACTATTGATTTGGATCTCAGCTTGAAAAGCTGAAGAATCCCTGACTTGCAGTATTGCAGATGGCCAAACAGCAGGTTCTGTGACTGTTATTGTTGACATATTAAAAACTGAAGAAGAAAGTTTTTTGTGGGTTTTGAGAGGTTTCAGATCTTTTGACTTTGGTAAATACATCAATAAACAATGTTAAATTATTATTAACAATGTTTTTGAATATGCCATCACATGCAGCAATTGTAATGTATTTAATGGGGTATTTAATGAGCTATTGTTCAATCAAGCCATCATCTACCAAGTAAACTGAATACAAAATGATATCAAGATATCAAAAAATGATGATCAAGAGGCACAAAATTAAACTATTTAAGCAAAGTATAAATGCCTCAAAAGTGTTCTTAAATTCAGTACTTGAATAAATACACTGCTGCTGCTGGTGAACTTCTATGGAACTTCTCGAACAGGTACAACTTGAACCCAGTCATATCTCTGAAATCATTTTGTTTAGAGCCTTAATACCTGTCCCTTCAACAGGATTGTACAGGATGTGCGACAGTTAGGTACACTTCCCGGGGGAGCACTGTCAGCAGCAGCAGTATTCGCTACTGTCGGTGTAAGGAGCGACCTGCAAACTTTCGTGAAATCAGATGTGATGGCCCACCTGTCACACCTCTGTGTCTGTGGCCAAACTTTACAGCCATTTTGTGTCCTGCGAGCTGTCAGACTGCCCTCGCCTCCTACTTCACTTAAACACCCTCATGCAAAGCAAACCACTTCCTGGTCGATTAGAAAGTTTGAGTGTGTTCATGAGGCTGTGATGTACTCGTTTGCTTTTATTGACCCGGTGCAATATTAAGTTTCTTGGCAAGCATCTTAGTGTTTTAACTGTCAGCTCCACAAGAGAGAAAGTTTGTTTTGCTGTTGTGTTTCAGAGGTGTGTGTGCCTGGCACTCCTTACTGGCTAACTGATGATGAACAGAGGTCAAACTGGAAATTTTGATGATGAATAGTGACCTTCCTGCAAATCATGGTTAGATGTTTTGCTTAAAACTGACTGCCATTGGGTGTCCTCTCCAGTTATATACAATCCATTCCCAGTTTAGTAGGGACACCTGGCTAAAACTAAAGCAGTCAAATACGATAGCCCTGTAATAAATCCTACTTTCATGAAAGTTATAATGTTCAGTTTCTGCTGGAACTATTTTAGAGAAGCACTGATTCAACTTTATGGTCATTTTGGAGGCTGCAGTTTGTACTGCTGCTGATTTGTGTTGCACTTAACTGAGAGGTGCTTCCAATATTTAGTCTACCCTGACTGATATAAATGGGGGCATTAGTTTTAGCTAGATGTGCCTTATAAAATGTAAACGGAAGGATCTATGTGAGGTATTTTATTGTAACACACTGTTCATCTTGCTGTCAGGTGAAATGAAATAGCAAAAGTAATGAATGCTTCATGTTCTTCTGTCAGTTTCTTCTGTCAGGTTTTCTTTTGTTTTCCGGTTAATGATGTAATTGTTTCATCTAAAAAGTCTCAGAAAATAGTGAAAAATTCTTTGTCTTGTCCAACCAAAAGGCCAAAACTCAAGGATGTTACATTTACAGTGACGTAAATTAGAAAAAGGAAGTGAATCCTGACATTTTAGAAGCTGGAGCGAGCAACTGTTTTTTTGCTTGACAGATGACTCAAAGGAAATGTTAGGTATTCTTATGTACACCACAAAACTAGTCAGTTGTAAGTGACTTCCCGCAAGATCAATTTGATTGGTCTCTGATAAGGAACCACATATTGATGAGATGGGATGCGAGTGTCTAACACTTTGTACTCTCAACCACCTGCCCAAACCACCTCCCTATGAGGCTTTGAGACGCCACAACAACATCCCGCTACTTTTTTTCTCAAGAGGTGACTTGACAGTAAACACAGGTCATTTAAAGCGTCTGAACAATGCTGTCATTTTTGAGCACGATCTGTGTGTTCTCTGTGTGTGTGTGTCTGTTTTGATAACCAAGTGGAGATGATCACTGGATGAAGTGCATCCTATGACACAGTAAATCTGACTACAAATTCACACAAACCGGCTTCTATTTGATTTTGCCTCTTGTTGGGTGTCGACCTCCTCAAAAGTCGAGTTTTGGTGACCAGGCAGACGACACTTCAATTCCCCACAGAGTGAATACGCTGTGGGAGTATGACTGAGGGGTAATCCACTCTCTTGAAGTGCCCTCCAGCAAAGCACTTCGCCAAAAAAATAACTATTTCAGTGGCGCTGACAGTAGACGACTGCACTAACATGCAGCTTGTAGGTGTGAGTAAATGTTAATGATGCAAGTGTATGAATACAGCCTGTCTGTCTCTACTGCAGCAGCTGATGATTACATGCTACACCGTTTTTGTCATTTAGTGAATCACACAATCCTCTATGCCTACTGTAAATCTTTTTGATTTTCCATCAATTGGCTGCTGTAACAATGGGTTTTAGTATCATGGGGTGTCTGTTTTAGTAATCACGATACATTACACTGGATGAATAGGCAGAGGTAATGCAAGCATGCGTGTGAAAGAGGGGGAGAGAAAACAGCCGATGAAGAAAGAGAGCGTATGTATGTGTGTAAAAGAGGGAGAGAGAGACAGAGAGGGAGGAAAAGAGAGACAGACAGAAAGCGTCTCTCCACCTCTTGAGCCTTCGGTAGCATTGTGTTTGCCAATCTGTGCGTGCGTGTCTGAGGTGAGATATGGCAACAGTGCCATCTAGTGAACGTACTGAATTGGGGTAGAATTTTAAAGTTGTGTCCACTGTGTTGAGACCGTGAGGACACACAGGCTGGATCACATGTGACAAACGTAGTGAGCCACATTCAAGTTATCCACTTCCTGAGGACAGTGTGTCTGTTTCATTTTACTGATTTTGTCTCTCTTTGGCTGACTATAAAAGCAAAACATTTCTGAGTGCTATGCAGATGAATCTGTAGATACTTGAAACTTAAGAAGGGTAATCCATCACAGCGACATTTAATCAGCCTTATTTTTTATCAAAGTTACATTATCATTGCATGGTACTGCAGCTGTGAGCTGAGACTGTTTATCAACTGCCCTTCCTGGTGCGTTCAAGGATGCTCAGACACGTGACACTTCACAGTTGGCTGGCAAACAGCATCCTGAATGTATACTTTCTAGCACCAGACTGATGAATCTCCTTCCTATTGGATATTCAGCATCCATAATATGCTTTTATAACATCCAAGGAACCACATAGGTTCATGCAATCATTGAATAAACTTAGACCTTTAATTTGTCCTCTTGGGGCAACCATACATGTCATTTTATTTTCTACCTATTGCTATGTATTGCAAAACCAAAGGTGCTCTAATGCGCCATCACTCATCAAGAGACTCAAGGGGTCCTCTAGTCAGGCATTGTGTAAACCGAGCATACTGAGAGCTCCAGATGTTAGAGGGGAGGTGAGAAGCGAAAGGTATGGAAAGAGCTGAATGAAAGGAGGGAGGAAGTTAATAAGAGGACGGATGAGACGAGTCATGTAGTGCCGCAACTGTCATTGTCAATTAATTTGTGCATTATTTTCTCAGTTAATCCACTGATCTGCAGTGTGCTCTATAACATATCAGACAATGGTGAAAAATTACAATGCCCATGATTGAGCATTTATTCACATTGCTTACAGTCTAAAGCCTAAAGATATTCGATTTTCTGTTAAAGACGCACCAATCCCATTTTTTTTTCTCTCCTCTCTACCAGTTCTGTAACCTCCACTCTGGGAGTCTCC
The DNA here is from genome assembly GCF_017976325.1 of Chelmon rostratus. NCBI lineage: Eukaryota > Metazoa > Chordata > Actinopteri > Chaetodontiformes > Chaetodontidae > Chelmon > Chelmon rostratus. The sequence goes on along the minus strand of NC_055673.1, from coordinate 10,545,232 downwards.
TGATACCGACATGATACCAGTGTTCCCTTTTTCCCAAATTCAAGACGGCAGCCTTACTGTATAGAACTCACTTGGATCAATTTTAGGAAAGGTAACATGAGGCAGGAGATTGCTGCGGTACTGAACACTCAGCAGCCCACTGTGACTGAATGCATTGAACAGACAGCGGAAACACTGAATTTGATTGAATTTTATAGTGACATTGACAAAGAAATTGTGCTAATGTGGAACGGTCGTGTCATGGCCAACAACCAATTCGCTTAATGAGGTCAGCGTTGGAGTATCTCTATTTATTACTGGACGATAGGAAACAAAAAAAAAACAACGAAAAAAAAAAACAGCAGATCTTCACATTTGAGAAGCTGGAAGCAAAGCATGTTTGTCCTTTTTGCTTAAAAATTGACTGAACAAATGGCTTGCAGAAATTATTGTCATGCATTTCATTAATATCAGGATTTTAAGATAATTGTTTTAGCTCTAGATGAACGGATATATTGAAGACTGGAATGAAGGCAGGTGGAAGAAGTAAATGGACGTAGCTTCTGGGTCTCAAAAGTGAAGCCAATGCAGAACTTGCATTGGCTATTACTGCCAGCAGGGAGCGACTCCACTGGTTGCTAAAAAGAAATCCAATTGTATGTAAAATTATGACAAAATGATGCCGCTTGATTGCCTCAGTAAATATTTTCCTAATGAGTTTATGGTCTCAGTTGCTAGTTTCAAGTCTTCCTAAATACAACATGATGCTCATTTTGCAAATTATGGTCCCATTTGGAGTAAAAAAGACAATAAAGCAGAGTATGCTTTAGGGCTTGACTTCCTTTTTATTGGCAAGTTGCCACGACAGGGACCTGTCAATCAGGATGGAGGCATAGCAGCGCTCCACCCTCTCATCCAAAAGTTATGCTGAACATACATAACTTGCTCATTTAAATTCTATCAAGACTTAAATAATGCACAATATATGGGCTTAAAAATGGTAGTACACAAAGTAAGGGTTGGTACAACAGGGTTGAGAAGTGGTTAAAGATGTGGGTGAGATATGAACTGTGTTGTGTCTCAAAATGTCACCAGTGAGGCTTAGAGGGGACTTTTATCTGAATGCTGTTGAAAGAAATGATTCTTGTCCACTTACATGTGCACAGTAAAGTCACTACAAGCTACAGTTTAAGTATTAAATGACTGAATAGTTGTACAGTTCTGCATAGAAATGTCATGACAAACAGTATGATTATGCAGAGAAAGGCTTTGAATATTTAACTAGACTGTTTAAAGTATGGATTGTATGCATACAAAACCGAGGTAGCTGACCAAAAACATTCTTTTTCTCAGTGAGTGAGCAGTTTCAGAGGTTTACTGTGACTCTCAGCAGAGAGCTGCTCAGTGAAGTCATGCTCTTTTAGCCACTGAGCAACTGGAGCGCTTGAAGGTCAAGTGCCTGGCCCAGAGGCACTTCAGTAGGAGTTGAGAGGGCAAAGACTGTTGCTTGCTCACATTCTCCACAAATCTTACACGCAAGTCCAAAGGTTTTGGCCACTGTGGATTATCCCAGTTTATCAGGCTACTGAGCCCAAACCCACAAGTCAAATGCTGGGGTCATACATTATTTGGATATGCTAAACAACTAAAAAGCATCTATGGTGTCCCAGTCAAAACCTTTTGGGTTTCTAGTTACTTGAAAGCAGCAGCAGGTTAATCTTAGGACTGCAGATTAAAGGTAAAATGAAGATTAGGACTGAAGTTTGCAAGAAATTGCCCATCAACAGTGAACTGTCTAAATAAAGTATATTATACCAATTTTTCACAGTCTTGTTCCAGGACCACAGGACAGACCATTAAATATCTGCCACAGAATTACAAAACAAGATGTTTGGATTTGGTTTGCTGGCATTCTGGAAATATGGCTTAGACAGGAATCTAGGAGTAGTGCATATCTCAGTGTGTATCCTGTTGTTGTGTGTGGGCTCAGCCTCTTCATGGAGATCTATTTCAATGCCTTCACTGACAAAAACGTAATGTTTCGGGCACTGCAGTCATTGCTGTTTTTGAAATATCAACTTATAAATATGCTGATAGCTTTTCCTCTTCAAAATGGATTTAAATCATCTGCTGTGTGTGTGTGTGTGTGTGTGTGTGTGTGTGTGTGTGTGTGTCTCTGAGATGAGGAGAGGGTCATCAGCAGTGCTTATGTTTGCCATCCTCATTCCCTAAGACACACACAAACAGACTGGCTCACACACACACACACACACACACACACGCACACACACACGCACGCGCGCACACACACACACACTTTGTCTGCATGGCCTTTTCCCTTCACGACACTGGTTGCCAGCAGCAGCATGCCCTGAGCTGATAAACTTTATCAACCGACACACACCTGTGCTTGTGCACAACCACGCACACACCACTCACACAAACATGCGCACAGGTCCACAAAGGCACACTTCTTGCTTTGCTACCTTGACATGGTAGACTCCTGCTACTGCTGTGTGTGTGCGTATATGCGTGTGTGTGCGTGTGCGTCTGTGTTCATGTGTGTGGAAACCGTATAAATGATGTTAAAGGGCCTGAGGTGACAACAATACACTCCTGGCTTGAGTACACGACACACATCAGTGCACACTCACAAACTCGCAATCACAAACACTTAAGGTACACACCAAAACACAAACTCACATGTATGGTTACACACATAAAAATAAGAGGGCGGATGAAGCAAACTCGAATAACATTTACATGCCTCTTCAAGGCTTGTCATTATCACTGCTTTTTCATGGTCCAAATATGAATGTGTGTGACTGTCTCGCTTGGTGTATGCTCTGTCTACGCTTCAAACTGTGTGTGTTTGTATGTGTGTGTGTGTGTGTATTGTGCAGTACAGCACAGTGGCTCAGTGGTTAGCACTGTCACAGCAAAAAGGTCCTGCGTGGCTTCCTCCAGCAGCTCTGGTTTCCCCCACCACCAAAAACATATATGGTTAGGTTAATTCTCCTGTCAGTGCCCTTGACCAAGGCACCGGCTTAGAACTGGAGTTAGTCCCCGGGTACGGCACAACGGCTCCCCACCACTGCTTGTGCTTAGGATGGGGTTAAATGCACAGATCAAATTTCACCATATGCTTTACTGTATATGATTGTATGTCTGGTTTAAATTTGGTCACAGCTGAGTATGAAACCTCAATACTTTTTGAGTGCTGGTCTGGGCAGCCATAAACATTGCCTGATCTAAATTAAAAAAACTTTTCTATCTTTAAACTACATTTTATACAGGCAAACGTCTTTATGTAACACTGATGCATTGACCAATTTGACTTGTCTTTAAACTTTGTTTTGTCTTTAAAACATGTTGATATGCCCAAAATAAGTATTGTTTTAGTATTGTATAGCCGAAACGCAGGTTTTGCATTAGCACTAAAATTTTAAAACAATCTAAGTATTTAGAGTCTAAATACACACGTCACAGCGTATTTCTACACATTTTATAAGGATTGACTCAAAAAAAAGTAAACAAAGTTCTCAGTTTCAGATAAAAACAGTACAGCTTATTGACACAGACTGATTTACTGGGTAAAACCACAGTGAAATGCAACATGTTATTTATATACAACATGCTGTCCATATCTCCATACCCAAAGGTTCCCAACTCTGCTGTGATCACAGTGTGTGTGTGGACGATCCATCTGTCAGTCTGCCACTGTGTGACATACGCAGGAGGACGTGTGCAGATGCTGCTCTGAAAATAGCTCATAGTTGTTTTTTTAAATATTTTTTTATTTAGGAGTGAAGTATTCTGTTCATATGCCACAGTAGGGGGAAAGAAAATGTAAAAATTTAACACTGACTTAGCACATGATTAATTTAATTACACATCAACTCTAACTGTATGTCTGTGTAAACAAGCTAAAATCTGTCCAAAAGTCATGCTGATTGTTGAGATGCAATTAAGAAGAACTAAAATTCAAAACTATTACCTTCCAAAAGATATTTGCTTCATAGTGCATTTAATTTTTTTTAATGCTCTAAAAGTTTAATGTAGTTTTACAGTTGATATGAGGCAACATGGAGACAAGGTCAGGAAGGTTAGTTTCTCATTTTGCTTAATTTACAAGGTTTTTTATTCACTGTAAATACACTTGGGAATACATGCACTGCAGCTTCCTGTTTCAACCTTACCGAGGGACAGGCTTTTACATAAGTCAAACTTTGTCTCAAACAAAGTGATAAAATAATGTATTTCTCTTGTAGTTTTGGGGGGAAACTATATGTTAAAAAAAAACATTATCCACTGATTCTTAGCAAGTCTTTGTGACATTCGGAAACGTTACGATGATGAACACCAGTCACTCTGCTTTTGTCACTCTGTCAACCTTTCTGTCAGTCACTCTGTCAATGTCAACTAGGTAGCTAGCGCCGCATGGAGGGAAAACTGGCATCAATCAGGCTCTGTCAGTGGTGAGGCCCATTACTTTAGAGGGATTATGATATCTGAGATCGTCAGCCTGTGCACTAACAGACTGAGAGACAAATAAATGTTGAACTTTTGAAAAGTGCCTCCATTAGCGCCTCATCCAGCTCATCTAACTGTGCAAATATTTGCAGTCATAAAGCCTGTTGTTTCTGAATCTGAAGTACTTGCACGTATTGAGAATATCAGGGACCTTGATGGTTTTTATCTACTCGCATATACAAACACACACACACAGACAGAGGTGTGGCCTTCAGGAAAGGCATTAAGGCAGATGAAGGTGTATTAAGAATTCAAACACAAATGAATTGGAACATAACGGAAGAGGATATGGCATTTATTCAGTGTGGATGGTGTTAATTTCAAATTATGTTTGTGTGATCGCATCAAGGTGCCATCCTGATGCCAGTTTGCAGCCTAGCAGTGTCATGGAAACACACACTTATACACACATACACACAAATACACAAATACATGTTAATAGCCTTCCTTCAAGCACACACACGCACCTACCCTCATCCCCCTAACCCTTGCTCTTCTTATCACAGTGCCATAGTGACCCTGACTGGTAGAAAAGTGGTACTGCAGCGCCTGAATGCGCATACAGTTTGTGTGTGTGCGTGTGTGCACGCACGCACTTGTACGCGTGCCTGTGTGTGTGTACTGTAATTACTAGAGAAGATAAATCTTGTTAATGAAACAGACGGAAAGAAGAGGACTCTAGAGAGGGAAGGGAGGAGCAAGAAGAGAGGCAGCAAGAAGAAGAGAGATGAGGGGAGAAGGCGAAAGAGGGAGGAGGGGGAGACAAGACAGACAACAGAGAAAGCAAATGGAGAAGGAGAGGAAGAATTAAAGAATATAAAGAAGAAAGACGAAATGAGGGAAGGGAGAGACAGGTCTGAGGGGAATAGCGTAAGGGAAAAAAGTTGACTGTCACGTTTTGTTTCATTGCATCATATATCAGTATTTTGAGAGTGACGCAGAAGGGGAAGACGAGGATGACAGGGTAAGAGAAAGATGGAGAAAGAGAGACAAGTGAGTGCAGACACATAAGGAGAAGGAGGGGGAGACGGATGAGGAAAGAAAAACAACCTGGAGAAGCTGCTTTTCCTTAAGAAAATGTGTGTGTGAGTGTGCTCGCTGAGTTTAAAGTGCTGAGGTGTAGCTGGTCATGCATATTAATACAAACAGAGTGCGTTAGATGTCTATAGGAAGGACAATGAATAAGTGTGTAAAGCCTGCAACAACCTGTGAGGAGCAGGCAAGTGTTCTTTGCATATGGAGTATGAAAGGACCATGAGCAAGAACAAAAGGGAGGGACCCTGGAAAGTAGAAAATAGAAGAAAGAATCATCTTCTTGGAGTCCAGGCTTTATAGCTTACAGCAACAGCCTGGGTGATGAAAAAAGTCCCGGAGGTTAACCCAGAGAAGCTCAAATCAATGCATTTCATGTAAGTTTAAACCAAGGACAGTGGTGCCAACAGGTTCATGGCTTTTAATCATATGAAAAAATGCATAAGTGTAGTAACAACAACAATCTGCATGATATGTGTATTCATATTTCCATAGCCATACTTTATTTTGAGGAATAAAGTGTTGTGACAATTGTGTCGATGTCGCACAAAACCACTGTCCCTGAGTGCTCCATAACGACTGCTTGACATGTATTGGCGACACCAGAGGATTACTGGCACCCAAGATAATGGCTTGTGATATTTGGATGTGTTTTGTCACCACAGAATTTTACTACCATCTACAGGATTTTAAGATGTATGGCATGTTTTCCACTAAGGCCAAATGACCAATTTTGCAATGTTAATGAAGGGAAAAATCATTTGTTTATCCACCCTCTGATTCGGATATGCTCCTAAATTTAATAGGTTCTTCCTTGGCCCCGGCTACACTCTCGCACCAAGCTTCATAAAAATCAAGCCTGTAGTTTTCCTGTAATCCTGCTGACAATCAACAAACCAAAACAAAAACAAAAGCTTCGGCGGAGGTCAGTATATGGTACACTGTATATGTTATGAGTATACAGTGTATGCAGAAGAAAACATGGTGGAGGGTACTTGACAGGTACAATTATTGTAATTATTCTGACTACTGATCAGGGAAAAACTGAACAAACTAAACAAAATTCACATGTAGTCTCCATGACCCGTAGGCACCCAACTTTGACATGTGACCCTGTTGGCACTGCTTTACCAGGATAGTTAACCTTTTTAGATTTGAAGCCCTCTCTCACCCTACCCCATAAGATTTTGACTAAGACGTTAAAAAATAAAGTTTAAAATGTGGAATAATTTGCTTTAAAAATATAAATATTTCTGTTCAACTATATTGCCTGTAAATTTTATGTCCTCAACATAAAGGACTGTATTAAAAGCCTTCTCCACATTGCCAGGGAAACAATTCAGGTGGAGAAACCCTGAATCATTTCTTTATTCATTTATTTAAAAGCCAAAATGAGAGGGAATTCAAATATGTAGAGTATAAAACTACTTTAACACTGTTAATGTTCCATGAAATGGCAGACATTACCCTGAAATATTCAGGTGTACAGATGAGCAAAAATTGAAATGGCTGTCTAACTTTGATGTGTTTAAGTTTGCCAACTTGCTCTCAAAAGCCTGGAAAAGGGGGCAAGATAGATTTTTTTGATTAGTGCTTATTCAGATTTTCCGAGTGCTGCATAGCAAATGTTCCTGTCAGTGATTTATGAATTCTGTTGTAATCAGTGAAGGTCTGAGGATTTGACTGTGAAAGATGCCTCAGCTTTGTTTATTTCTGCTGTTTGAAAAGTGTATGCTGCACTCTGGTCCTAGCTTGTATGAATGTATGGTGTCTGGAAATAGTTATACACAAAATTTCATTCATTCAGTTTCTTCTGCTGCTACTAAAACTATTAATCCTCATCTTATTTTCACAAGTGCAAGATGCCGCTCATCTTTATAAGATGAAACAACACACAAGACTTACTCTGAACTACCTTTTGAGCATTAAAACTTACAGAGCCTGCACTGTAGAGCTTCTCACTTAGTACAAGTACAGATCAGTGGTGGGATGGAACATCACAACACATGGGAACAGATTATATTGACAAGATGCACATCAAAACATCAACAAGTAACTACCACAGCCAACACAAACAACACGTGTCTCACACTGCAACACCCCGCAGGCTCTGTCCATGGTGCTGAATGTGTCTGTGTGGACCTCACCCACTGACAACGGCAAACAAACCCATTACAAGCAATACAATCACATCAACATTACACAGTAGCGTTGTATTCATTCACACACACAGCCACGGCGGGCCATTTAACCACAGAAAAGAAAGCCACAGAGCGAGCAAAGAGTGGGAGTGGGTTTGCCTCACCTACCTTGTCTGAGGAAGACGTTGCGTCCTTCATGGTGGACTCAGGACTCCGCTGATACTCTCTCAAGTCCATGTCGTCTGACTCGTCCTGTTTTTCGACCCGGGCTTGAGTCCAGTTTTAGTGTAGCTCGGCCTCCAAACTTTTCTACTTCCAGACAGACACAGAAATCCATAAATCCAACTTTCGTAGCTAAGTACCCGGAAGTAGTCTTACAAAAGCGCAGTATTGTTAGCTAGCTGCTAATAATGCTAAAACTTGCTAACTCGCAGATTGTTTACTTCTTCTTGGTTTCTTTAGCTTCCGTTCACCGATTTTTCCTTGTTGTCCAGTCATGGTTTCACAGTTGTTGGTTGTAGTTTAGCTAATTACTAATCAGGAGATGCCAGCTTCACCTGGCAGCACATCGGTGGACTTGACGTTGTTTCTATGGCAACACAATATGAGCGTTCAACGCGCTTAATGACTGTCAAGTGCAAAAGTATTACAATCAAAATACACTTAAACTACCAAAAGCAAAAGTATGAATTATGCAGAAGGGCCCATTTCTGAATAATTTGTATTTTAGCAATGATTTAGGCCTATAACTACTGATGCACTTCATGTGTAAATTTAATTTTAATTTTGCAACTAATAAAGATGGAGCTGATTTTAATTATTTTACATAGTGCTGGGTAACGTGACTTTTTTCACTGGGTCTCAATAGAATTTATCTTAATTAATTGCGATACTTCATACAACGTACAACATTTGCCTCTGAAATGCACTGGAGTAGATGTAGAAAGTAGCATGTAGGCCAATGTAATTACTCAAGTGAAGTACAAATACCTCAAAATTGTACTTAAGTGCAGTCCTTGAATACTGTATTTAAGTAAATGTTACTTTCCATCACTGCCAATTTGTAGAAACTCAATGAAAACTGGAAACTGGAAATCTAATATTTTTTCACTTCAGACCTTTGGTAAAACAAAATGAACAGTGACCTCAGTTCTGGGAAATTATGATGGCCATTTTTCACAATTTTGCATTTTATTGACAAAATGATTAATCGATTAAATGAGAGTGAAAGTTTGGCAGATTAATCAGTCATGAAAATTATTGTTAGTTGCAGCACTAATTCAGTTTGATTACCAGTGGGGTCTGCCAATCGCAGCAACTTTAAGTCATGAAAAGTCATGACAGCTTGCTTCAGCCACAACATTCCCATATGTTGTGTTTCAGTGGTTACCTGAGAGTAGCTCCTTATCAACAGTCTTCTATAGCATGAGCGACTCCCACTGTCTGAACAGGGGCCGAGACAGGGAATTAGGGCTTTATGGTCATGTTGTAAAGTAAGTTTTTATGCTGGTTTCATCCATAAAATCTAAAAGTTTGAGGTTACAAAAGTTCAAAGTCAAATATACCTATATAAGAATAATCATAGCACAACGATTTTAAATTTGACTTATCCACCTTGTTCAAGCAGAAGCACACAAAGTCTGCCATCTAGACACATAGCCTCACTTACCACATGTTCACCCTTTGAAAAGTATGTGCAGGTGTGTGTGTGTGTGTGTGTGTGTGTGTGTGTGTGTGTGTGTGTGTGTGCGTGCGTGTGTGCGTGCGTGTGTGTGTGTGAGGGTCCAGGCGTGTGCGTGTGTGTGTGTATGTGTGTGTGTGCGCGCGCACACGTGTGCCCTGGTAAAATTGAACTGTCATGGCCAGAATGGGCACTTTGATCATTTTGTGTTCACAGGAGAGGAGAGGAGAAGAATGTAGAACAGTTGAGTAGAGAGGAAAGGAAAGGAGAGGAGACAGGAAAGGAAAGGAAAGTCAGAAGAAGGGAAGGGAGAGCAGAAAATAGAATGGGAAACAAAGAGAGCATGGGAAGGAAAAGACAGAAGGTAAGAGAAGAAACAGGACATTGATAAGAGAGAATTCTAAGAGGTAGAGGACAAGAAAGTGAAGAAGAGAAGGGGGAAAGAGAAAGAATGTACAGGAAATGAAAGACAGGGTGAGGGGGAAGAGGTTAAATGAGGAAAGGAAATGAAATGAAAGGGAAGAGGAGAAGGAGATGAGAGAAGAAAAGAATGAGGATGGAAGGAAAGAAAACACGAAATACGTTAAGGAGTGGAGAAAACTGGAAATGAAAAGAAAGGAAAGGGAGGGAGAAGAGGAGAGGAGAGAAAAAGTATAGAGGAATTCAGTTGAATGAAAAAAATAACAGGAGAGTAAAGAGGAACAAAGAAAAGGAGTAAGAAGAGGAGAAAAGCAGAAAGGTAAGGAGAGGACATTAAAGAGAGTGAGGAAAAATGGAGAGAAGTGGAAAAAGAAAAGAAAAAATGGAGAGGAGACAGCAGCAAAGGCAAGAGAGGAAAGGAGAGGAAGGGAGAAGAATTTAGAAGAGCTGAGTGGAAAGCAATGCAGAGCAAAGGAGAGAAGTGGGGGGGGCACGAATAAAAAGGAGAGAATGAAATAGGTATGAAAATGAGGAGAAAAATGAGCAGGGAAAAGAAAGGAGAAGAAAAAATACAACAATAGAAAAAGGAGAAACTGAAGACAAGGGAGAGAAGAAAGAAATGGGGGCGAGGACGAGGAAAGTAGACAGAAAGAAGGGATATTGATGGAAGGAACGGATAAGGGATGAAAGCCTTCTTTCACTGAGTGATGAGGATGTACTCACATCACACGCTACTTACCCAGGATTCATAGCGTGAGATGAGTTCCCAGCATCCCTTTCATCTCCACAACACCCAGAAGTGGTCTATCAGAAAAAAGCCTGGGGAGACACTCAGCCGCAGACAGTCACACATGTGGACACGCGAAAAACACAAACACACATACGCACACACGCACTGACACACACACACTCTAACAGACAATTGAATGAAGACACACACAGGCAGGGACCATTTTTCTTCCTTTTTCCATGCACAGAAGAAAACACAATCATTCCTGAACATTTTCATTTTCCTCCGATTCCCGTACAACTAAACGAACCTAGTAAATGTGCTCACACACACACACACACACAAAGTACATGCAAGCGGGCACTACAAAGTGGCCAGCTGTCTCACCGTATCCACAGTGATCACACAAGCCCCTCGTTGCCATGGCGTTTGATTTCTCGGTTGGCGAGGTTGCCTGAACAGTCTGTCAGAGTCTTACAAGAGTTGAAAAAGACAAAAGAGTGTGTGTGTGTGTGTGGGGGGGGGGGGGGTGTTTACATGTGTGTGTGGAGTGTGTGAGTTTAAAGGAATAGTTCGACATTTTGGGAAGTGTGCTCGTTCCCTCTCTGGTGGAGAGTTAGATGGGAAGATCGATACCAGTCCAGCGTCTGCATGCTAAGTGTGACAGCCCCTCTGCTGTTGGTGTGCCTTCTGTCTAAAGGGCTGAAGACCAATTAGGAGCTTAATCAGCGGCGTGAAACACACCTGGGCCTCGTTTGCCCCGTGCATGCAGTATAAGCCAGCGCAGCAGCATGTTGGGGTGGATCTCCTCATCCTCATTCTTGTTTTTGCAGCACAACATCCATGTACAACATTTTCACTCGTATACTCTTTACAGATTCCTCCCATCTGTTTGTGTTTGTTTAGAATATGTTGTGGTAAATAAATTACTTTGTTTTTTAGTTTACCTGTGTGTCTCACGTTTTTGTTGCAGTCTAAGAGCCGGACAAATGGGGGCTTGTCCATTTTTTTCCTGTTTTTTGGCCTCTTTAGTGTTCCCGATGCCTCAGAGTAGCACATTTTCCCACTGCACTTTGTCTCATTGCCCCTGTAGGTGGATTGGGTCATTTGTAACTCTGTGCATCAGTACCGCATGTCCAGAGTTTGGAGAAGAGTAGTAAGTTTAATGAAAGCACTACAGGGAGTGGACAGGTATAATCTGCTTTAAGAAGAATAAGTTGTCAGTGTGACACTGTAGGTCTTTATAGATTTTGGGTGTCTGTTTTTCTGCCAGACTGTAGGTACTCTGGTGATTGTGTACATACTGTCTATTGTACATTTAACTTTGTTAGGCTTGGGCTGTAGAGTGAGTTGTATAAGGCTAGAGGCAGCAGCTAGCCTAGCTCTGTCCAATGCTAACATAATCCACTTCAAACCATCTCTAAAGCTCAATAATAACACGTCCTGTCCCGTTTGTTTAATCTGTGCAGTTGCCAGGCAACCAGCGGAGTCTCCAGGAATTTATTTCTCCCAGCTCAGGGTCCTAAATTAGCACCCACCGCTCTCCGTTGTCAAATAAACTAATTGAGGCCTGCCACCATTGGCAGCCTGCTAAAATAGGCCTACTCCACTTCAAAAAGTCATCACTATAGAGCTGTTGGTACTGTAGGTGGATTTTGTTAGCTTTGGACAGAGCCAGGCTAGCTGTTTCCAATCTTGCTAAGCTAAGACCACCATCTGCTAGCTGCTGAGCATCATATTTAATGGCCAAGTATGACAATGGTATCAATCTTCTCATTTAACTCTCCATATCTCTCAAAATGTCAAACAATTCTTCTCAGAATTAAAGTTTGTTTACTTCTTTCTCTACAGCTCATTCTCCTTTGTGGCTAAATAAATTACACATATCATTTAAATATCATTTATCAAGGGATATACTGTCACATTTGCACAGAAAGCAGAAACCAATTTCCTGTTGTGTTAATTTTCTCCGTTTGAGAGGGCACAGATTTCCCCTGTGTTCATTTCCCAACTGTGTATGTGTGTGTGTGTGTGTGTGTGTGTGTTTACAGACTGTAACTACACTCATGGCTGCCCCAGCGAGAGAACATCAGATGTCTCTCCATCTCTCCTCCACTATCTCTCGCTCGGTGCATCTGTCCCTTCGGCCCTCCGTCGTGCCTCCCTCCATGATCCACCCATCTCCACATTGCCACGGCGACAAGAGCCACTCCAACCAAATTGACACACATGTCGAGATGAAAAGATTGGGAGAGGAGGGAGAGGGGAGGAGGGTGACAGGGGAAAGGGAAAAGGAAGAGGCAGGAGTAAAAGTAGGGTGAGGTGTGGAAAAACAAGGTGAGGAGTGAAAGAGTAGAAAGACACAGAGGAGAAGCAAGAGTGAGGGCGAGAGAGGAGAACGGGGAGATGGAGGAGGAAGTGAAGGGGAGAATAGGAGGAGAAACAATCGAAGCTTTACACACACACACACACGCACACACACACAGACACACACACACACACACACAGAATAGAGGCCAGCAGTCAGTGAAAGTGTCACATCTGAGTGAAGCCTCAGCGGAGTGAAAGAGCAGCCGCACTGAAAAACAAAGAGAAAGATAGAAAGAGGGTGAAGAAGCAGAATGTGAGTGAGTTTATATCTCCTGTTTGTTTTAATGCACATTTTGAATGTGCACCCATGCCTGTGTTTGAAAAAACACGTAGAGTTCAAAAAGTTTCTGGTGGAAAAGTTATCGCCGCAGCTCAGATTTGTAAAAATGTGATAGAAAGTCTTCGGCTGCGTTCAAAATCACTTTTTTCTTTTTTCTTTCTGCAGCTGCCCTTACAGAGCAGTTGCATGCAATATGCATATAATTGGGGTGAACTACTTCATCATGACATTGCACCTTGAACTTTGACAGGACTTTCACAGTCCGTAGCACAAAATCTGCAGTAAAAAGAGAAAATTATGCTATTTGAATCTTGTTTCAAAAAATCCTGCTCTCAGTGGCGCAGTCGAGGATTGTGTGTCAGAACAGCCAGAAAAGCAAGGGCTGGATAGTGCAAAATTTCACCGGATGCAGGAGGACATCCTGCTATACTGCATTTGGCATACTATATATTTGGATGTACGAAATCTGGTACACTAAATAGTATGGTAGCATGGATAGTTGAACACAACACTGATTGTATTTTCGCCTCTTTTATTTTCGACAGTGAATGCAGCATTGTTGTTTTCCTGACATCTACTGTTGCATGCCTTCACTCTGAGTTAAAGCTAAAAATAAAGAAAGACATCTTTACTTTTTTGTCAAAAGTAGAAAGTCAGTTGGCCTGCTAATATTATATACTTTTACATTTTCCTATGAGGAGAAAAGACCGGACAATTTGGCATCGCAGACCTGGATGTAACCATCTTCAGATCTCCACTGCCTCACCTCTCTTATGTGGACAGGTGATGCATTACCTTTCTATCAAACAGACAAGACAGAAAGAGACAAAATAAAGAAAAGCATAAATTCCCACACTTAACATGATAACTCTGGTGAGGCCACCAAGCACAACTGCTGATCACTGTCAGAATTAGCCACAGGTGTGCTTGTCCAGCACTGGCAATGGTATATTCTAAAAATTGCAGATGGAAGAATACATGGTATGTGGACAGAAAAACGATTTAATCAACGACAAAAGCATATTGTGCTCTTTTTGATGAGTACAAAAATTGATTCACATTTGCTTTTCCACCTTTGGTTCAAAATCCTGTAAGACATTTCAATCTCTTTGAGGGGACCACAAGCATGGATAGGACAATACACAAAAAGTCCAAGATCAAGGCTTCACTCAACGTGTTCGACTGCGGTCACCTCATGCCCGACACTATGTGGATATTCCTCTGGGCAAAGCTGGTATCAACAAGGATGTCCTCCAGGTACCTGCTCTCACACGAAAAGCCAAATAGGACGTCAAGATCAGGTTAGAGCACAGGTACAAGCTCAGGTAATAAAAACCCCAATCATTTTCTAAAAATGCAAGGAATATATATATATAGTGTTGCGTTCAAATACCCATGCTACCATACTATTTAGTGTACCAGATTTCGTACATCCAAATACATAGTATATATACATATTTGGTGAAACACCAAACAGAGAGATGAAAAAATGTTTTAACCCTAATGGTAGTTTTTAAATGATTTAATGATTTTGGCTAATATACATTAAGGTACATTAACAGGTACAGTATCTATTCCATTAAAACTCTCATCATGCTGCATCTTCTCTGCATGTTAAAGCAACTTCTTAACCTGAGAGTGCATGTGGACAAAATGGAGGGGGAAGGAGAGAAAAAGAAAGAGAGTTGACTGGTGCTTTGAAGAGTTCCTGCTGTTGTGCCTGGAGGTGACTTTGTCTGTCTGTGTGTGTGTGTGTGTGTGTGTGTGTGTGTGTGTGTGTGTGTGTGTGTGTGTGTGTGTGTGTGTGGTTTGGTCTCTCAGATCACTGGGATAGATGGCTGACAAGTCAAATGAGGCTGATGTCCATCCTTTGCTCTCCTCTCCTTTTCTACTTCCCTTCTTCTCTCTTTCTGTCTGTCTCTTTCTCTCTCTCCCTCCCTCTCTCTCTCTCTCTCCCTCTGTCTCTAACTCTCTCAGCTGTGCGACAGATAATTGACATATTATCAGCCAATGACCTTGTGTCGCAGGCGAATCCCCACCAATTAAAAATTGGGCCATTTCCTTGTCAACCCTGCATAATGGAAATTCATACGGTCCACAATCTAAATGAGCCAGCTACACATACTCTCACACACTTGCGGACACACACACATGCATGCAAACATGCAAACACACAGCTGCACACTCACACTGAAAAGGTAATTGTGGAATAATGGATGTTCGCCATACATTAAGCCAAGCATGTCAAATACCAGCAAGTGAGAGACCTATAAGAGCCAATGAAACGATGTACACAGAGAGGTCAGTGTGTGTGTGTGTGTGTGTGTGTGTGTGTGTGTGTGTGTGTGTGTGGTTAACCTTGGAGGACAGTAGAAGGGTATCCAACTAACTTCTCAACTCACTCAATCACAAAGAGACAGAGCGAGGGTGGCTGCAGACCGACAGAGAGAATGAGAAAGATGGAGTGAGACAGACGGAGAGTGACAGAGAGAGAGAAACAGTGGCAGAGACGGAGGATGACACGGAGACAGATTGAAAGAGGTTAAAGATTCAGATAGACGGTGAGAGAGCGGGGCAAAGAGGGAGAGATGGGACAAATTAAAAAGAAGAGTGAGGGAGAGAGAAATCCTCAGTGTGTTTGTGTAGGGGGGTCACTTAATCACATGAAGGCAAGAGAGGAAGGGAAGAAAGGAGGAAGGAATGAAGAAAGGAAAAAGGCAGATAGGAAGGAAGGAGGGTGGAAGCAAAGAACAAACAATGGGGGAAATGAAGGACGAAGGAGACGAAAGTGGGTCAGAATTGTGGAAGGACAGAAAGAGCACTGTCAGGAAAGAAAGACGGAAGGAAGACCAGAACCGTGGGAGATGTGAAGGAAGTAGGGAAGGATGAAATGATGGGAGGCAGGAAGAAACAAAAGAGGTAGGATGGGTAATGACAAGAATGGCAGGCAGGTGGGAAGAAAGGAAGGCAGAAGAGAGGAAGAAGCAGGGATAAAAGAGCTGAAAGGAATAACAGAATGGAATTATATGAAGGTACAACCCAGGAAGGAGGGAAAGAGAGGTGGAAGGAAGAAAGACAGAAAGGTCGAGCATGGGAAAGGAAGATAGGAAGGGAGGGAGGAAGAAGCAAAGAAAGAGAGGAACAAAGGAAAAGGGGATTTGTGTTGGGAACAAAAATCAACTGAATTATAACATACGCTAACACACATGTACATGCTTGTGACTATTGTATGTGCGTGTCTGTATTCATGGCTGTAGCAACCAATCATATCGACTTGACAAGGATGTGACTGACTGGGATGGAAACGCTGTCCAGGTGTTTCTCTTTTCATCAATGCTTTTTTCCAATCGTCTCGCACCAACATGTGACGTGCATGTTATTATGCTCCTCATAGCAACTGACAGAGAAGCCATTGCTCTCTGGCTTCATGGTTAAGAAGAAACATGCGACTGCCGGAGTGCAGCCTACCGACAGAAGCCATGGATTACTGTCACCGCTGACAGAGGAGGTGTGATTGGAAAAAGAAGCATCAGTAATGATTTTCAGTCATGGCAGCAGTGCGGACCGCTGCTTCCTGTGTATTTATGCAGCACTGCTGGGCCACAAAAGATGCATGAAGAAATAAAAGATTTTTATGGGGAAATGTGGTTGGGAATCTGTCTATCTGTCTGATCTATGAGCTCTCACACAATATATTCCATATTCTGCCAACCTGTTGCCATTGTACTGAATCTTCAGCTGAAGACAAATTAGCATTTAAATGAGGCAAGTTATTTTCCTTTTACGCCAGCTCTAAATTACTAATGCAATAGCTTTGATTGAGATGAGAGGAGGGAGACCGGCGGCTTTTTTAGTGTTATTGACCCGGAAAAGGTTGGGTGAGCACGCCTTGCTCTTTTTTTCAGCGGCGGCCCTGCAGCAAACTCCCAAAGTTACACTCGCTCAACAGCTGAGAGCCGCTGCTCAGCAGCCTACAACCAGTACCTCTAAAGTTTGGCACGGAACAGCTTGACTGATGCAAGCTGTCTCGCCTTAAGGATGACTCCAATGATTTTGAGCCTTATCTCTGAGGTGTAGGTGACACAGAGAGATTCTTTAATGCACCTGTACGCTTGGCAGGACTTCCACCTCCCCAAATACTGCACAGGATGATGCAGTCCTGGGCTAATAACCAGCAAGAAGGCACAGCGCATTAGGAAAAATGTGGTCCACATTTGAGAGCACTCTAAGTCAAGGTTGGATTTTATCTGGGGTATTCACTGTGAGAAATGGGCTAAGGATCATTTGAGGCTTCATCATCAAAATCAGTTTTAATATGTATCCATGATGCAGCCTGTGAGAGTTCAGAACACATTCTTCTTCCTTGATATCATGACTTGACGGCTCTCCAGCTGTGACTCCACTCGCTCCACCTGTTTACCTCTCAGTAAATATATGTGTAACTACTGTTTGTTTAAGCTGTGTATCCATCACAGTGTTTATTTAAATGCATGGCCTACCTATTTACAGCCTGTTCTCATTAAGTATATGCATTTTCTACATTATGTTATGTCCTAGATTCTAATTAGATTCTTTTCCACCTGCATGATTTTTCTTTATGCATATTTTTTTAGACATATCTGTAAGAGCCCTGTTGGAGGGAGCCTGCGATCTGAGAATTTAATTGCCAAGAACTGCTTTGCTGTATTGCTGTGTATATGACAATAAAGGACTTGAACTTTAATGTTAAAGCCATAACAAACATTTGCACAACAAACACCTCTGTTTCAAGAATAAAAAGACATTAAGAGACGCATGAAGCCAGAAATGTCCCCCTTGTTTTAAGATTTATATAAAACACTCGTACTCTGTGTTTCTGATATGGTTTTTCCACAAAAAAAATCCTTAAAATTGCATCTACTTCTTCTCCATCTTTAAAAAAATCCTGAATCTATGATTATGCAAATATGTGTCATCAAAGGTTTAACTACTTCACAGGAGATGTCTCCTACTTTCCTGAAAAGTCATTTGTTGCGTGTTTGTGCATCAGTCTCCAGTCTCCTCATCACACGTGTGTAAATTGAATATTGGACCAGGATTTGCTTCCAGACTATTTGTGATGTCATAAATCATGCTCGCAGGTCCACCTCTTTAAAACTAGATTTTCCACATTTTTCAGCAGACGAATGTGAAAACAGCCTTCTGGTGTCAAACTCTGCACATACATCATTCTGCACAGTGAAGCTCAAACATCCAACTGTGGGAACAAGAAGAAAAACATGTTTTTGAGCGGAGGGGGACTTTAAATGTCACATCTCAGCAATGTCAGGATTACAGAAACGTGAGACTGGCCCAGTTTTTTCAATCTTTTTTTTTTTACCTTGTTAATGAATGCTCCTCTCGTCATCTCAGCGGAGGACAGGTAGGTTGTACCAATAACTAAACGACTCATAAGCCTGGTGTGATAAATTTTTGACTCCCCTGCAGTAACAATGTTGATGGTCAGTCTAATGCAGCACAACAAACAAAAGCTTTTCATGTAGTGTTACTGCACCCATACAGATAAACTCACCAACCATCATACTGGAGAAAACTCCACAGGGTCAGTGCTCCCCTGCCGGTGTTACACACCTTTGCTCCACCACCTATGCTTTAATCAAAGTGCTGCAGCAGGCAGGCACATATGGGGTCTTTGTAGTTGAGCGCCACTGTACAGTAAATGAACCGATTTATAGCTGCTGTAGCTCCCAGCTGCACTGCCGCTTCTCACTTCTGTCTTTTCTCATGTCTGCTGCACCTTTAACTTTATTGTTATTTCATTTCCTGTTTTTTTTCTGCGGCTGCTTCCTGCATAATGTATTGCCATATCCAAACTGTTTTATGTTTTATTACTTCATACGGTGCATATTGCAGCTTTAATTCAAATCATGTTGAGGCAATTCTTTAATTCTAAGCACAATAACACCTGCCTCCACACACGTTTGGGGACATATTAAAGTCCTTGCACCTGAATGAAATAACCAAATATTATTCAGTATCCGACTGCAGTTTGGTTGAGCAAGAGAGGTGATATGTCTCTGGAACTTTGTGAAAAGGCAATTTATTCAAATAAAGGGAGCAGGTCAGCAGGGCGATTCCGACCGGAGAGCAAAAGGTGTCTGGTTAATACCCCACGAGTGGCAATTGAAAATGTGTGGACAGGGACACATTCTTTCTAACTGGGAGGTCATTTGGAAATGGAGTGCTGAGTAGCCTTCCCTCTGCCCCTGACTGGAAGGCTGTCTTTTTCTCTCTCTCTCGATTTCTCTCCCCTGCGCCCCTGACTGCGAAACTCCATAAAGAGTGATGGATGTTGATGGAGACACACGGAGCGGTGATTATGGATCATCGCGGAGTATTGAGGAAGGACGGAGACAGACAGACGGAAACAGAGAAAGAGAGAGACGATTGCAGGCTCAGAATGGTTAATGGTAGAATCCATCAGTTTCTTGCAGATGGAGCTGTTGCGCCACTGAGTGGTGAAATGTTCAACTACCGCCATCGAGGTTCTTATGAAAATGTATGAAATTGTTCAGACTACATCTGGGAAAGTAAAAGAAAGAAAGAAAAAAATGACTTATGGATTTTACATGAAAAACTCTCTATTACTATTAATTCACATTTGATTTTTTTCCCATTCAGCAGCTCAAGATCAGCACTCACAGAGCATTGCTGTGCTCAAGGACACCTCAGCAGAGCAGATGCTTGTGAAAACGCAGTGTCTCTAATCATTATGGCAATCTCAAGTCAAATATGTTGTTACTTAACCAGGGTATTCAGGTCATTGCCATCATATGAGTGGAAAAAAAATAAGATACCACTTTAAACACACCTTTAAATAAAAGACACAGCTCAGAAAAAATGAAACAAAGCATTACAAAAACATTAGGACAAAAAATATTAAAAGCCCTGGTGGAGATAATTTACTTAAGTAAAAGTAGCACAACAGTGTAGAAATACTCAATATATGAAATACATATAAATACAAACTTAAAGTATCAAAAGTAACAATACTCACATGCATCAGAATTATCCCTGCCAGTTTTATTATTATAGCATAGTATAATATATTATTGGATGATTATTACGAATACTCATGCAAAATGTACTATTGGTTGTTCAATATGCAACACATGCATCATGTTGTGTAAATTGATCATGTTTTGTATTTTAAATCTTAATCTGAAGAGTGACTGCAGCTGTCAAACAAATTAAAAATTACAATATTTCTCGGGGAAATGTGGTGGAGGAGAAGCTTAAAATAGCGGGGAATGGAACCACTCCATCACTTTGTTAAAGAAATGCATTAAACATAAGCATTAAGAGCAAAAAGCGCCCTTAACGGATGACTTTCCATGAACAAAAGTGGGAAGAGAAGTGATTTAAAAGACAGTGAATCTGCTGCTGTAACGTTCCCCGACTGGGTGTTTCAGAGTCTGGAGGCCCTGAGAGCAAAAAGTCCGGTCACCTTTAGTCTCAAACTGGGACTGAGGAGCAGTTAGAAGAATCTGCCCGAGGATCCACGCCTGCTCTCTGGCTCACGCAGGGCCAAAATTTCAGCAATTTAGCTAATGTATGTGACTCATGTTTCCTGAGGGAAGGGAACAAGTACATCACTGGTATGGGATAGGCTGAAGCCTTTTAATCACATCTGACAAGTAAATGGGCGTGGAATGCATCAGGGGAAAGTTCTGCCCTTCTCCTGGTCATATATTTAAAACGGGGCCATTTTTTCTTCGCATCTCTCTTTTTTGTGCCGCTCTTGACATCCTGTTCCGCCCAAAGGCTCCGAAACACAGGCTGAGTATTTCATGACTTTGGGAAGCTTGATTGTCATGCAGGTCCCTTCTCCCTCATGTACTCTTTCAGGTTTGTTACAATAATGGGTTAAGTCTCAAAATGAAACTTAAAACTCATGAAAAAGCAAATATTAGACTGTATGATACACCTGTGTAGGACATCTAATCTCATTCAGAAATTCACAGTGGTGGAAGGATGTCACATCCTTGACAGTACAACAATAACTTAAAATACTCCAAAAATACACAATTATACTTAAAGTATATAAGCAAAAATACTGGTTCTACAGAAAAATGTCCCTTCTGACTTGTACATTATGATTCATTGCTTTATTTGATGCAGCAATGTGTTAGCAGTATTTTACTGGTGTAGCTGCTTGAGATGAAGGTAGTTTTAACTACTTTATCTACAGTTAGCTAGTTTAACCCTGTGGTCATCGACCTGGGGGTCACAACATTAATCAGGGAGGTTGTAAACTTATTGGAAAACTTGGTGGAAACAAAAAAGTTGTGCAACACAAATTTCTATTGCTTCTTTAACTTTGGACTGGATCCATCCACCCATTTTCCTCCACTCATCTGGGGCTGGTTTGCAGTAGCAACAAACTAAACAAGGTAGTCCAGATGTCCCTCTGCTGTCCCTCTCATTTTCTAGCTCTTTATAGGGAATTCTCAGGCACTCCCAAACCTGGTGAGGGCTCTCCAGCATGCTCTGGGTCTCATAAGAAATGTGCCAGGGAGGCCTCCTGATCAGCCTGAACTACCTCAACTGGCTCCTTTCAACACAAAGAAGGAGCTACTCCTAGCTCCCTCCAGGTGTCTTAGCTCCATCTCGGACTCTGAGCCCAGCCATCCTGTGGAGGAAACTCATTTCAGCCACTTGTGTCTGAGATCTCATTCTTTCAGACTCTACCCAAAGATCATTTGTGAGGGTTGGAACAAAGCTTGTCTGGTGAATTCAAAGCTTTGGCTCACGAACTGACGAAGCCGAAAGAACCGCATCATCTGCAAAGAGCAGGAAAGCAATTCTGAATCTATTCTTTAATGTGAAATACTGGATAATTTCACATGTCTAACCCTCAAACAATTATCTAAATGAAACTATTTAAGTGTCAAGAAGAAATCACTCTTGCGAACTGCTAACAACTCAAAGACATCTAAAATGTGACAGGGCACAAACCAAATAAGATCATTGTGTGTTTGTTAATGCAAAATCTTAATTCTGAATAAAACTAGCAATTATATCCATCAATTAAATGCATTAGAGTAAAAACAACAGTATTCCCCGCAAAAATGGCTCGAATGAAAAAATTGCATCAAATGGAAATTCTTAAAGTACAAGTACCTCAAAATTGCACTTAAGTGGAGTACTTTGTGTACTGAGTTACTTCCCAAAACTATAAGCGTCATAGATATATTATTTAATAATTATTTTAAGATGGTGATCTTTGATAAATTATTTTTTTACAACCTGTTTCTTGGTTTCAAGGCCTGAAAAACAGCAAACAAGACACTGACACTATACAATATAACAAAAGAAACAAAACAACCAAATGACAATAAAAAACTAATTACCCCAGCACAAACAATGGTTTGTCATACTGTTTGAATATTTTCCTGCGGTTTAGCACCTTTAATTTAGTGTTTTCAGCCGCTGATGGCAGATCATGGCCTAATCTGACGATCTTTATCATCAGTGTTGATGAGGCCCAAAAGGGTCGTCAGCCATCTGACAGACAGGAAGCATGAGATGCAGTCATTGGTGTACAGGGAGTAGGGTGGGATCAAGCAACACATCTCTCTCAGTGATGCAGCAGAGACAGGTGGGCCCACAGTAAAGTTAGTCTAATAACACCCACCCGAAGATTTATGAAGTGACGTTCAGCTGGGAAATTTGCCCACAGAGCACTTCCATCCTGCATGATGGCGCCGAATTCACAGCTGCTGCATATTCCACGCACAACTTCCTGAGGGCAGCGTCGTTGGGGTTTTGCAGGAGCTCTTGGAGAACTGAAGGGACCATGTCGACAAGGCAGACGCTCCACTGTGTTTGTCCAGCAGCAGGTCAAGGAGTGGGGCTGTGATCCACGTAAGATCAGAAAACACTGAGAGATACAAGCACTTCATTAAGATTGAGGTCAGCACAACTGGCCCGGACTCACGGCAGGCGAGCTTGACCCTCTTCAGCACAGGAATGATCAAAGTGGGTTCAGATCTCATTTGGGGACAAACAGCATCTGGTTAAATGCTGCTCGTTAAATGTCACTGTGACTGTTGTCGATTTGGGCAAATTCAGGCTGTTTCATAGTGCTAAGAATATTTCACAGGTTAGAGCAGAGGCATGAAGAATCAGTAATGCACTTTTATATTTTTCCTGCCCTGAGGGATTCATTTGTACTGGCTGTTAAATCATTTTACCCCCTGGTACCTCGACCCCTCCATGAGTCTGTATTGACATGATTATTATCCTTCTCTGTTTAACACACAACCTCTGTACTGTTTTCTAACGCATTTTTTAATTCATATAAATCCTGGAAAAGAGTCCCTACACTGCTAAATGCAAATCAGTTATTCCTGCATGATAGTATCTCAGTTTATATCGGGCTGATTGGGTCGATGTGGGTTGAAGGGAGTGTTGGTGTTCGCTGAGGAACACCCAGGTGGACAACAACAGTGTGGGAATCTGGAAAATATGCAGCGCATTTCCTGCTTTGGTGTAAGAGGAGCAGTCATGGCAGAACGGTCTTATGCAACCAAAGCTGGATGAGCTTGGATTAACAGTACAATCATGTTTTAAATACTATGACTGTCATTAAATAGCCTCACATAGAAATGCTTTCACAACAAGCATTTAAATCAATGCTCAGTTTTTCATGACTCAAAACATCAAACACAGGGGGAAAAACGACTTGCTTTTGCCAAACTGGGGAACTTTAAGTCGTGTTCAGCACTTGATTTAAGTTGTTTTGCTGACTGTTCGAGGGATTTATTGTCACGTCACATCTTTTTTCTAATCGAATAAAAACGCATACTTAACTCTGTACTCATATCTGTTTTCAGAGTGACAGAGCAAGAATGATAGATTACAGATCAACACTGATCATAGAAAATATACATCGCTTTTAAACTTTTCTATCAAATTTTGTGCACTTGTTTCACATTTAAACAGTAACTTGTCAGGCTTACTGGCCAGCCGTGATCGTATAGTGGTTAGTACTCTGCGTTGTGGCCGCAGCAACCCCGGTTCGAATCCGGGTCACGGCAGCCTGTTTTGACATGGAGACAGACACAAAGAAAGACGACAAGATGTACCTATTATGAGGGTTGTTCTTTCCTCACAATCGGGTTCATCCCTCAGTCAAAGAAGGAGGAGATGAGAAGTTTGACAGTTAACAGTCATGATAACTGCAGCCCGGTTCTTCTTCTGTGGCACCGTTTCATAAAGAAAGGGACCAATATTTCAATATAGGAACAGAAAAAATGTAAAAAAAATAAAAATAAGAGGTTCAGAATTGTGAGAGACATTTACAATGAACTGATAATACGTCAAACATACAAATATTAAGATAATGATAAAAACATAAAAATAGCAAACAAAAAAGGAGAATAAACTCGATAATAACAAAAGACAAGGGTACATAAATACATGCAAAAAATAGCAAAAATGACTTCATAAGAAATCAGACGATCGTGGGAGACAAAGTCCAGTAGTGGAGCAGGTTAATGTATTTCTTATGTATCACTCTGATTAATTCAGAGCATTAACAGAGTGAATTTATCTATTTCTACTGAAAAATTAAGGATATTTGGCAAAACCTTTCAGCTTGTGTAGAAAGAATCTTGACATTGGAACAAAAAGTAACTGCGGATCAACATGTTTAATGTTGTATGGCAAAGCAAGGAAAACTGGTTCTTAACAAGAAGGAGTTGGTGAAGGTCCCCTCCCGCAAAATGAATGGCCAGCCGTGATCGTATAGTGGTTAGTACTCTGCGTTGTGGCCGCAGCAACCCCGGTTCGAATCCGGGTCACGGCAGCCTGTTTTAATTGGGAGATACACTCTGTTTGAAACTGATATTTCCATTCAACAGAGAGACTCGTAATTTATTCTAACCTACTAACTCTTAATCTCAAAATTGGACACTGGTATAAAAAAACGCAACCCCACCTGTGTTTGATTTCATGTATTGCCCTAACGATTAATCAATGTGTATCATTGTACCGGACATATTATTATAACTTAAAACATTAAATTTACCTTTTCTGAAAAGTCTTAATCTCCCCATGCAAAATGTTTATACTTTATAATAGCTGCTTATTTAGACTAAGTAACTGCTATGTTAAAATACAGTGTAATCCGGTCTTCAGCATCTCAGTGACGTGACGTGAGGTCTCGCGTTACCACCCCAAATCCCGTCCAAGAAACCAAGCAGGAAGCGAATGGCGGAAACGTAAATCCACCTCACGCTTTCATTTTTAACATTTTTTGAGCATACGTGTTTTTTCCTGAATGGAGAGTAGACAGCAGAAGCCTTCAGCTAACATCGGTGGACGATTTTGAAGAGACGATGTTGTCGCGTCTTATTACCTGGCGGCTTCGGTAGCGTGAAAGGACGGATAGGCAGCCAATGATCCATCTGAGAGTGTCCTGTCACTGACAGCCTGCCAGAGTAAACACCGGTAGGTTCAACGTTAACGTCTGGATTCTACTTTTAATACAGGCCAGGACACGTGACAGAAGATTACGTTAAAACCTTCAAATCTGCCAACACTGGCGCGCTGTTAAGTAAGATGAGTCGCAGATCTCAAGAAATATAAGTAAATTGATTAATCGTCGTTAGATAAAACATACAGAAGCACGGACGACTTGACAGCAGCTGTGTCTGAGTATAGGGAAGTTAGAGGGCTTCGGATTGCCTCCATCCTACCTACAATCAATCAAATGGTGGTAAATCACAACCACCTGCAAATAACTGATGGCTATTTACTGTGACTTCGGGCAAAAAGGTGATGTGCTGAGTCTGAAAACACCATCTAATGTTATATCTAGAGGTAAGGTCCAGATTCCACTCGTCATTCATCGCAGCTGGGTAGTGTAGTCCAACAATCACAAACTGGATGAGCAAGCTTTGGCAACCATCTTTAACCAGCTGTATCCTATACTTATTGAAAGACTCGACAAATGCTTTTTTTCATGCATTAAAGCATGTTGTCAAGCACTTTATGAGAAATACTGCATGGCTAAAGGTATGTGTTCACCCCTCCCCAGTCCCAGCAGCAGTTTGGGGATGGGCCTTTCCTGTTTCAACTTGACAATGGACCCATGCACAGAGCCAGGTCCAGAAAGACATGTTTTTTGCTCAGGGGTGGTAGAACAAATCCTTGCAGCCAGGCTCCAAAATCTTGAACTCTGTTATAGTTTGATGTCCTTGGTTTTGTGATGAGATCTTCAGCAGGTTGTTCAGGTGTCTGCATACTTTTGTGTACTTTAATTTCTCTGATTAAACTTTTGTGAGAATTAAGTGAAGAAGCGAAGCTGATGATCCCTCAGCAGCATTCTTTTATATCATGCACTGATTTTTGGCTTTCACTGCGCCTCCTCCAGCACGCTACCCCTCTACCTGTGACTCCTCATTTTGCAGACGCATGGCCCCGCACCTCAGCTAGCCGAGGGAGACGACATAACGACACAACGCTGGCATCATGTTCCTCAAGACATCGTTCACCACCCTTGTCGTGGGGGTGTTCGTGGTGTACGTGCTCCACACCTGCTGGGTGATGTACGGGATAGTGTACACTAAACCCTGCGACAACCCCAAAGGTCACAACTGTATCACGCCCTTCCTGGCAGGGAACCCGAAACTGCAGGTCAGTAACGTGCAGGGAGGGGTGGCTGGTGTCACTGTTCAGTTGTGATGAGGCCTGTGGTATTATGTATAAAGTAATATGTGTAATATCTCTCTGTATGTATCCAGCTGAGTATCTACACTGCACTGCAGGCCAATGCAAAGGGAGGACATACCCTCATCCACAAAGAAGACAAATTTGATGTCAACAGCAAGTTTGAGAGGTTGGTTAGTGCCTTTTTAGATTGCACATAGAATAGAAAAGAGTCAATTAAAACCTGGGGAATACCTTTTTTCTGTCCCCTGATCTGATTGGTTAAGTCGGTCAAAGCTGTAAATGAGCTGATTAACATTGAAAGTTAATGGACCCCGGAGCATTATTCAGATGAATGATATCAGTCTCGCTAGGTACTAAAACAGATGTTGAATGTGCTTCAGTGCAGTCATATTGTAACAATTACAGGGAATTTTAATTGAAGAACTGTAGATCATCTTCCCACCTTCTCTCTTTTTCCTCCAGGATAATAAATGTCTCGCTCCCTGCGAAGACCCGTAACAACGGAACTTTATACGCACTAATATTTGTCCACCAAGCTGGCGTCACCCCGTGGCAGGATCCACGACAGGTCCACTTGGTGGCTCAGCTCACCACCTACATGGTCCCTAAACCGCCTGAAATCTCTCTGATATCCGGAGAGGATCAAACACAGGTAGGGAGTTGTTCCAAAGTTCAGGCTGAAAGTGAATGGTGATGATGTTTTCTGAATAAACATGTGGGTGTTTATGGGCATGGGGAGGAGCTTACAGTAGCCACGTCAATGGAAAAATACTGTAACCTTTACTTTGTGATTGTTGTCTTCTCTTTTTATTTGTCTGTTACATTTATTCTGTCTTATATTTTAAGCTCTTTTTGTTTTCTATGTTGTATAAATAGTTTATATGAGTAGTTATTTTTACTTGTAGCAGGTCTTATATTTTGCAATGTTGTTATCAATATTTGTAACTTCTCTCAGTCATTCAGCTGACATCTTATATTTTTGTAATACCCAATAAGCTTCACTGCAGATTAATATAGATCCAGAAGAGATCAGATGCTAATGAGGCTTTTGATTGGAGAGTTAAATTTCCATCTGTGTGTTCGCACAGGCTCAGGGAGAAGAAGCCCAGCAGAAGAAACGGCGTGACGGTAACCCTGCGGCAGGGGCTGGAGCTGGGGGTGGTCCCACGTCCATGTCAGATCACCCAGCCTCCCACTGGCGCTCCCGCCTGACCCTCAACATCGTTGGTGACCACTTCCTGTTCGACAAAGAATACCTGCCCAGCGATGTCTACAGATACCTCAGAGTGTAAGATAGTGGAGACAGAAACACACACGCACAGACAGCACTCTCTGAGACCGTCTGGTATAGTCTGGAAACACATACTGCTATAGAGATACAGATTTTTTGGAGCACACTGAGTAGCACAGACTGAATGTCCATAAAATGAGATATGCAGCTTTTAAACAGGATCCAGAGGCATCACAGGATGTTTTGTTTTTCCGTGTTTCAGATTCCAAAACGGTAACAAGATGGTTTATCTACCTCTGCTGTTTGTTGATGAGCTCAGCAACCGGGTCAAGGACCTCGTGGTAAGCTTTTACATAGAAATAGATATTATATAATTCACTGTAACTCACTGTCTGGCAGATTTTCTGGCAGCCAAAACTCGTCTCAGCTCATTATCACAGAGATGCAGTAAAATGCAAACAAAAAGCAAAAAGTAAAGTATTTCTGACAAGTTTACAGACGTTTGGAGGTCATTACACATCAGCGAAAGATAAGATTATGTTGATCTAGAACGGGCATGTCCAAACTATTCCATAAAGGGCCGTCTGGCTGCAGGTTTTCATTCCAACCAAGGAGGAGCACACCAGGCTGGTCTCATTTAATCAGCTGATCTCAGTCTTCAGCTCATAATTAGGTGACCTCTTGACTGGTTGCAACAAAAACCTGCAGCCACGCATCCCGTTATGGAATAGTTTGGATATGCCTGATCTAGAATATGAGAACAGACCTGCAGTGCTTTAGAAGCTGAGCATGTAAAATAATGTGTGTGTGTGTGTGTGTGTATTTGTAGGAGATCAACAGTACCTCCATGGAGCTCCCTCTGACCATCTCCTATGACTCTATCTCTCTGGGGAGGCTGCGATTCTGGATCCACATGCAAGATGCTGTTTACTCTCTGCAGCAGTTTGGTATGTCTATCTGTCTCACAAACACAAACACGCATACACACACGTTTCCATCACTTCAGAGGACATTACGTTGACTCACTTTCCTTTCCTGGAGACTTACACAAACCCTAACCATAAGCACTACTTGTGTAACCCCGACCTCAACCCTAAAGTATAACGATTTACATTATTGGACTTGCATTTTGTCCCCAAAAGGAATCCACAATATGTCTGCGTAAACAGATTCTTGTGTATGAGAAATACATACACACACACACACAGCGTCTCCAAGCCTTGCACTCTAATCATGTATATTTCTCTGTCCGTCTCCCTGTATGTGTTGCAGGTTTCACAGAAAAGGATGCTGATGAGATTAAAGGAATCTTTGTGGATACCAACCTGTACTTCCTGGCTCTGACCTTCTTTGTGGCTGCCTTCCATGTAAGTCTTAACACAGAGCACTGTGCTCAAAGCAGAATAGAGCTCAAAGATCGGTGCGTTTGTTTATTGTTTGCATTCTGATTTTGGTTACTTGACGTAACAACATGTGAATACTGTAGCTGATCAGACATATTGGATTTGGTTAAAGTGCAACTTTCCAACAAGCACATAAAATGTGCATGGCAGGCTAAATAAAAACATCCTAAAGTATAAAAAGAAACATTTGAAATATAAGTCTTGACAAGCTTGCCAAACTTGAGTGTTTGAAAAACTGAATATTATGTTGTACTTGCTTTTTCAGCTCCTCTTTGACTTCCTGGCGTTCAAGAACGACATCAGCTTCTGGAAGCAGAAGAAAAGCATGGTGGGAATGTCCAGCAAAGCAGGTAGGGAGCTTTGTTCTCATGAAAAAAAAACACACATCTGGGCAGGAAACAAATGCAAACCAGATGACACATTTGGAAAGGTCTGAATATTCAGCTGCACACCATACATTTGCTGCGACTGAGTCAGTAGAGCATGCACAGTACAGCATGCAACTGTCACCCCTTTAGAAAAATGTGTAATACAAGTGATTCTACAAGAAAGCAGGCATCGGTGGCGTGTCATAGCATAATCTAACTCCGTGAGTCTGGACTGCTGGGTGGCCAGATGTTGCATTCTGCTTCCTTCTGCTCGGCACTGGAGTAAGCGATGCTCTTGCACGCTTGCTCTCTGGTGATGGCGAGAATTGGCCATCTGCAAAATGCTGTTGAGCAATATTTCGCCCACGGCAGCGTGAGCAAGTGGCTTGTACTGAATGATTCTGAATAGTTTTATAATTTTTTGGCAAGACCTCTTTCCTGCACAGGTGTTGTGTATATCCACACATCTGGCACAACTTGAGTAAGAAATACAATAACATCGGTGTGGACAGAATATGATGACGGATAACCTTGCAAATGCTTGAAAATAGTGGTAAATCTATCATCCGCTAGATTAAAGGATTAAATCTTGACCAGCAGTAACCTAGGCAAAGACAGTGTAACATGTCGTGTTTGTGCGTTTTGTTTTTCAGTGCTGTGGCGATGTTTCAGCACCATAGTGATTTTCCTCTATTTGTTTGATGAGCAGACCAGCCTGCTTGTCCTCATACCTGCGGGCATCGGCTCTATCATTGAAGTAAGTGCACATAGACTGCATACATTGGGAAACATCTGTATGGATAGAAGTATATGTGATGTCGCTCATTTACATTCAGAATGGATTTAACATTTACTTACATAATGTACGTTTATACAAATGTTATTAGGCCATTCAATATTTAGATATGTAATAATACTTAACTAGTAATGTCTTCAAAATCATGTGTTATGGTTGTAATCTTGGACCAAATGTTGTTTTTGTGGCTAAGAATGATAAAGTTGTTTTCGCACAAAGCTCTGACATTATTGAACGGGTATTTCTTACATTTTTTTCAGTGTCAGTGTGACACTTCCCTTTGTCTCTACCTGACACCTGCAAATTATTTGTCAAATATGGCAACGTTTACTTTGCTCACATCATTATATTGTGTTATTTCCCTTAATTGAGGCTTTAATTCTCCAATTTAGCATCACTTAACGTCATTCTTTAAATGTTAAACAAAGCTTATAAGTATAAATTATCTCATTCTTGTTGATTAATGCATGATATTCAGTGTTTTGGGAATGTTTTTTTTGTAATTGCAGGTATGGAAAGTTAAGAAGGCCTTTAAGATTCAGGTTTTCTGGAAAGGAGGCAAACCAACATTCCTGGTATGTGTGTGTGAGTTGATCACCTGTGGGCTGCTCTACACTGTTTTACTGTTTGTTGGTGGTAAATGAATTGATATGAGGACTGTCAGTACCATTTCCTCTGAACTCATGTGCACAGCTTTCTTTCTGTGGATTTCATTCATTCTGCCTGCTTGCTGCTATGATAGAGCTTCTACTGAATTAGTGTGAAAGCACAGAGCAGATACTGCTGATAAAGGATGCAATGAAAATATTTTTATGCAGAAGTCTAGGTTGGAGTGCTACAAAGGGCAGTTCTAAGTGTTTTTTCTTTCCTGTGCAACAGTTTGGGAAATTAGATGAATCAGAGCGGAGAACAGAAGAGTACGACACACTGGTAGGACCTCATGAAGTCGCGACCACACACACAAGCATAAACACTACAGTGCAATAAAGCACACTTTCCACACACTGTGCATAAGTGAACCATCAGTTTGTGGAGATATTATTAAAGCATTTTATTGGAGATTACACTAACTGTTATGTGCATTGTGTTTCTCTGCAGGCCATGAAGTATCTCTCATACCTTCTTTACCCGCTGTGTATCGGAGGGGCTGTGTACGCTCTAATATTCCTACGATATAAGAGGTGGGGGTCTGTGCGTGTACACGACGTGCAACATTTATACAGCATGATTACTAATCATGTGATGCCGATGTCACCGATCTCACCAGTTGTTCCATGTTTATCTCTGTCTGTTTCTCTGGCCTTCTTGTAGTTGGTACTCGTGGTTGATCAACAGTTTGGTTAATGGTAAGCTTTTTAAATAATATGGATAAAGCACCATATGAATTAATCAGTTCATTCATAACAATATTAGAATTACAATTTCATTACCTCGTTGTGTGACTGATGCTTCATAACGTGTTCTTGACCATTCCAGGTGTGTATGCCTTCGGCTTCCTCTTCATGCTTCCTCAGCTGTTTGTCAACTATAAGGTCAGTTCATGTGTGTGCGAGTGAGGTCTTACTCTTGATAAAATTTGATAAGATACATTTATTATATTAACATTTGTGCCACATCTCACGTCTGAGTGGAGAGCGTAACTGCTACAGTTATTGAAGGGACCCTGTGGAGTTGTCTTCCAAGCAAAAGTTACGTTCAGTGTCGCTCACAAAAACCCACCGTGTACCCTTGAAGTTCAATTCAAGTGCTTTTTCTTGCTCCTTCCCTGCTAAAATATTTTCAAAGCCCAGGTATTTTAAATCCAGCTTTGTTTATGTCCATGTTTAGAAGCTTGCAGCCTGCCAGTCATCACAATTATTCTTGTCTCCTGGTGTTGAAACA
Source organism: Chelmon rostratus (assembly GCF_017976325.1). NCBI lineage: Eukaryota > Metazoa > Chordata > Actinopteri > Chaetodontiformes > Chaetodontidae > Chelmon > Chelmon rostratus. Next base: position 10,512,668 of record NC_055673.1, on the reverse strand, counting down.
TTAAATAATCCTGATCAAAACGTACAACCAAAGTTAACATGAACAGCTGGTAAAATAAACATGGCAACAATATACGTTGCTTGCTGTGGGTATAAAAGAATTCTGTAAACTTCTTTTTCACAATTGCATTTACAGTAACAATTTTAATGTGACGATACAGCCTTCGAGAGTCTGGAAACTCTTGGTTTAGATATCTTGAAAGTGCTTGAAAAGCGCTTGAATTTTACTCTGTGTATCACCTGCATTCGCGTGCCTCCTCCACACGCCGGTGCATGCATGACATAAACAAATGTGGGACTCACTCATTGAAGAACAGCTCCATAGCGCTACGAGAGGTCAGAAGCTCCACATGGAGCCTTTAACTGCTCCAGATCCTCAAGGAAAGTGTGCCTGCTTCAACATGAAAGATTTTGATTCTCAAACTTCGAGGAAAACAGAATTTGCACCACAGAAATTCTTTAAATGTCCCACTGACTGACTACGCTTAATTCAACAGCTGAAATCTGTGGCCCACCTGCCCTGGAAAGCCTTTATGTACAAGGTGAGACACAACTCCAGATACTCAGTTATGTGATATGACACCCATTTTTCAGCACTGTTATTTTCAAATGTTAAAGAAAGTCAAATGAAGTGAATTGAAGTCCCTGTTTCTGAATATCTTCATGGGTGATTGGCGCGTTTTTAAATTGTTGATCGATTGATTACCAGGCATTCAATACCTTCATCGACGACGTGTTTGCCTTCATCATCACCATGCCAACGTCCCACAGACTGGCCTGTTTCCGAGACGATGTGGTGTTCCTCATTTACCTCTACCAGAGATGGTACAGACACACACACCAACACCACAAAGATTCCTCAGTCCAATAAAACATACCAGACAGTCTCCAAACCTAAAACCCTCTGTCTCTTTCCCCAGGCTCTACCCAGTGGACAAAACCAGAGTGAATGAATATGGAGTTTCTTACGATGAAAAACCCAAAGGAAAGACTCACAAGGACTAGAGAGGAGAGGGGTTATTGGCTTCCAGGATGTGATATCTGCAGGTTTTGTCTTCAGTCCACTGGTACCCACTGATTTCATTTGGTATCAGCTGAGCTGGTTCTACAATCCAGAGGCACCTGGAAAACCATTTTTCACTTTCTGGCCAGTAAGTGGACCAGGTGCATCAACATACTCATGGTTTTGCACTTTTTCCATCCCGTCCAAATGTGCAAAGCTTTGGAAGCTCAACATCTACTTATCTATCTTTAGCCGTCTGGGGGGGTATTTTTTGTTTTACAGTGTGCGACGGGACAGGGAGTTCAGAATGATAAATCTCTGACCCATTTCAAGCTGACGCAAGAGCCTGGAAAAAACGTGCTGCTGATTGGTGTGAATGGCAGGCAGCCTGCTCACAGGTATGAGCGGGCCTGCCGCAGGTCAGACGCTGCTCAGCTTTGGTATGAAAGTGTACACTTGTACACAGATAATGGCGGCAACTCCGAGCTTCTCAGCCATAAATTCTACTCTTCCTTTTTTTCAAACATCATGTCAACACACACACTCACACTCACACTCACGTTGCCCCTTGAGAACCACTGTAAATATTTTACTTTCAGAATTTTAATTGCGGTGTCAAAAAAGGATTATCATTTTAAACATTTTGATGTTTCAGGATTCCAATTCACTGAAAGAGTACGTTTTTCTTTCCATATAATTATTCCATAAGCGCCAAGCCTGACCGGACTTTCCCAGTGGTAGTCATAGTTTGGATGTTGACGTCAATGGTATTTCCAAGCTGGAAACTGGTAATCACTGTTACTCTGATATACAGCAACATGAAAGCCACATTAGGCAAAGGTGGCCAGTACTGAGACACGTGGACCAGTGCACTGTTACCTCAGATAAATGCAGAATGTGAGTGCTTTTCTAGAAATTATGCTAATAATGTTTAAATATTACTCACTGAAAATACTGTTAACAATCTGCCTATTAGAAAGCATTAATGTGAAGACGTTTCAATTTTTTCACCCCAAATTCTCATGTGGACAGAGATAGCATGAGTTAACCCCTGGCCAACTTCCAGAATGACAGACCCTGTTTCAAAGTATGAACATACACAGTATATCCTTAAAATGACTGTGGCAGGACTCAAAGTAACAGGGACTCACAAAGAAATTTAAAAAACACCTGATTTTTGCTAATTTATCTTCCACCTATGCACAGAAAATGGCTGTCATAGAAGCAGAATAGAAGATTCTGAATTGTTGCCATGGTGACAGGGATGCATTGTCTGAATGTTCCAGAATCTTTGGCTGCGTAGAAGCAGATAGGCTCATTTAATTTGTTGCCATGGAGATTGGGATAAATTGCCTGGACACTTTAGAATCTTAAGTTTGAAAGTTCCAGAATCCTTTGAGTCTTCTTCTCCGTCCACTTGTTAAATACACTGTAACAGGAGGGTGCCACTGAAAGCCATATTGTCCTTTCCAGTCGCTCTAGTTTAGAAGTTTAACTGCTCAAGTATTTTTTTACATATCAGGGCCAAGAAAATATATTAGTGCCAAATGGAAGAATGTTTGTTTAAACTGCTTGTGAGCTTTATATGTTCACCATGAATGCTCCATCTGATGTTTTTAACTAGACACTAACATTGTGGGGGAAACAGTAAATGGCAAGACTTGAGGAAAGTATTACTACATCTGGATTTCAGTCACTTTTTTTTCCATGGTTCTTTATTTTTTTTTTTTTAATTGAAAGACTACTTGGAATCAACTAATACATTTTCAGTTACGACGGTCTATTAGGTCTGTGTACAAAGATTGAATGCAGGTTGCTGTTTCTGTGCAAATGCAGCCAGGTGAGATTGACCAGAAATTTGCCTTGAAATGGTTTTACTAATTGTAATGTTTGTGTGTTTTTAATTGAAATTAAATAAAATCGACTGACTGAACAAACTATTTGCATTGAATTTAAAACCTCTGGATATTTTTCTTCTGTACACATTCTTCAGAGTTTTGGTTTGAAGTAATACTACCTGCAGGAACTACACAAAACAAGCATATGGACTCGTGTAGTGTCAAGTTTCTGAACACCTGGTACCTCCATCCAGAGGTTTTGATAAAGTGCACCATATGTACATATATTCACATCTTTGGTACATAAAAGATACAACGAATATATAAAGATGATAAACAATAAACTGGACTGGTCCCACAACACTGATGCCCTGTACAAGAAGGGCCAGAGTCACCTCCACCTCCTGAGGAGTGTGCAGACCCCTGCTCACGACTTTTTATGACTCTGTGGTAGCCTCTGTTATCCTCTACGCTGTTGTCTGCTGGGCCCCAGGCAGCACAGAGCGGGACAGGAAGAGACTGAACAAGCTGGTCAGGAGGGCCGGCTGTGTCCTGGGCTGCCCACTGGACTCTGTGGAGGAGGTGGGTGAGAGGAGGCTGTTGGCCAAGCTCACAGCCATCATGGACAGCAGTTCTCACCCATTGCACCTGACTGTAGAGGAGCTGAGCAGCTCTTTCAGTGGCCGACTGAGACACCCTCAGTGCAGGAAGGAGCGCTACCGCAGGTCATTCATTCCCACCACTGTCAGACTGTACAACTCTACTGTGTATTATTATGTGCAATAAAGTCTGTTCTTCTCTGATTACAAACATCCAAACATTCAAATCCACTACTACTGGGCAAAAGACACTTTCTTTGACACTTTCTACCTATTTTTTTCTTTTTCTTTTCTTAAACTTACTGTACATAGGATGTTGTAATTTATTGCTCTGTTTGTTCTTATTTGCACTTTTATTGTTCTTGTTATTCCTATTGTTCTTATTTGCACCCTTATTGTTCTTATTTTGCACCTTATTGTTCCTATTGTTCTTATTTGCACCCCCCTTGTGTGTTCTGAAGAGCTTCTGTAAGAGTGAATCTATCTAAATCATTGTTTTTGTTTCTTGAAAATACACAGTAACAAGTATATCAAGACACAAAATAGGCAAAATGACAAGAGGAATTTGTTTTCTGTAATTGTGTTCAATTCAGCAGAAAATGTATTCATATTCAATCAGTGGAGCTTTCCAGCTTGAAGCGAATATTTTAACTTGGACTACGTCTGTCGTCACTTTGTGTGCGTCCTGACGTAGAGGAAACGCAACCCTGACGCACAGTATATCTTTCAAGCTCCCGCCCTCTCTCTTTCCTTTTCCGCTGTAGGAAGTTATCGTGCCTAAAGTGCTTGGTTCTTCATCCGAAGCTAAGGCCCTCAATCCGGCGACTAGCACCGTCAAATTTAGGCATCCAAAGCGATAAATATAAAATACAACATCTACAATGGCCTCCGTATCCGAGCTCGCCTGCATTTACTCTGCTCTGATCCTCCACGACGATGAAGTCACCGTCACCGTAAGTGTCCCGGCTTATCCCCGGCAGCTCAGCCGATACCGAGACTCTCGGACATATTGTGCTGGCAGTGGAAACACTAAGTCATAGTCCTAATGGAGTAACAACTGTACTGATAAACGGTGACAGATGTGTCTGTCAAAATACGTTCAGGTGTTAAATGTGTCCAAACAGTCCCATCTTTCGGCCAAAAATGGCGGTATGCTTGTTGCTAGCTAACGCTAGGCCACGTTTCTGTACCAGTGCAGCTCTTGTCTGCGTGGTGACTGTGATGGGGTACATTTACAACATGTGGTTGGGGTTGTTGTTGCTCGCCACACGTCTTAAACATTAAAAAGGGTTGAAGCTGTAGACAAGCCACTCTCTTTTTGACAGGTGCTAGCTAAAGCTAGCTTAGCCAAGCTCCACAACAGCGCACCATGCTTGTCAGAAAGCTCTCTCAGTGGAAAGTGGAGTTGTTATCTCCTACTTGTAACTACACAAGTAAATGTGTGCCTTGTTTCATTCATCACGACGCTCTATTTATTTGCTTAACGTAATCCTGACAGACTTGATACACGTGGATGCTGCACAAATTGATGTAGGATGTGCAAACCGCAGCATCACTCAGGACATCATGAGAGATAATGAAGTGAGCCTAATGTGGTAGCAATAACCACTTAAGGCAATTCATTTTATTATATGAATCAGAATAGCAGCACATCCTCACATTGGAATTGGTGGAATTAGAGAATGCTGATCTTGTATGAGTTAAATGATTTCTTGATTATCAAAATGGCTATTCGTTGATTCAGGCTTCCTCTCTTTAAACAAGCATTACTAGCATGTGACATGAAATATGTGGAGTAATGAAATAGTAGAAGTTAATGTGATAACGGAAATAAAGACTGGACTTAGTCCTAAATGTTCAACTGTTTTATTTTGTGTACTGATAAGCTGCATTAAGCCTGTGCTCATTATTTACAGATGAATGGCTTCTGTAGTAATCACTGTTTTCTGTGTCTGTAGGAGGACAAGCTGAATGCTCTGATCAAGGCTGCTGGAGTCACTGTGGAGCCCTTCTGGCCGAGTCTGTTTGCCAAGGTCAGAGGACACACACACACACACACACACGCAAGCTTTGTCAACACATACATGGACTGCTGTTGTGCTCTGATGTGGAGAGATTTTTGTTAACATTTGATGGAGTGGTATATGTGCAGGGTTTAAACCAGTAGGATGGCAAAGTTTCTGTTGCTTCTCCTAAAATCTTGAGTATCTTTGGCTCTGTGGCTTCCTTATGAAGTCACACGCAACCTGATTTCTGTTCATCATGTCTAGGTCTTCACGTCTGAGAATTAGTTTTAGGCTCAGTATTCCTGATCGCACATATTGTACAGTAAAGTCAGTTATGGTGAAGTTGAAAGTTTAGAAAGACGATGCCTGTAATAGCATGTTGTCAAGTGAGCAATCACACAAGTCGCTGTTTAATGTGTTGCCGTGTCATTGCTGAAGGTTTGACATTCAAAATGAAAATGGCAGAAACACTAGTAGGTAGAACTTAATAAATTTAGAGTTCTCAATGGGTTTGTGAAGAGGATTTGGCTGAACTGTGATAGGATTTCAGATTTGTACTGCCCAGTGTTAGGTGATCAACACAAACTTGAATTCCAGAAGAACTTGCTCTGCATTACAACAATCATGTCATGCCTAATTATGTAGGTTTGTGCATCAGTCAGCAAAGCAAGCCCTGGATGTGAATAAAGTTGCTCTTGACCCGTGAATGTCGTAATTTTTTAGGCTCTTACCAGCGTTGACATCGGTAGCCTGATCTGCAACGTCGGAGCCGGAGGTGGAGCTCCAGCTGGAGCCCCCGCTGCTGCCGCTGCTGCTGGTGACGCCCCAGGTAACTCGACAGACAGACTGAATCATCAGATACTACAGATACTTCAGTGTTTGTGTCACAGCAACATTAAAATGATATACATAATGATGAAATGGATGATATTACAGTCCCATGATCTAATTGTGCCTCTGAAGGAATGGACTTAATTTAGCCTGACTCTTGTAGTTCAATTTGAATACAGTGATATTAACTAAAAAAGAAAATTGCACCAAAAAAGGAAGCTGGCTGAGTAACCAGTTTACCCTCATCTTTTAGGACCATTGTGAAATCCAATCTCAGATTTTTGGCCCTGGGTTTGAATTGTCAGGTGTTCCAGAGTTTGGCTGCAGAGGCTAGTTTGTGCAGTCTGCATCTTAGACTTTGTTAACCATACCTTTTCTTTTTTTTTTTTTTTACCCCTACAGCCAAGGAGGAGGAGAAGAAGGAGGAGAAGAAGGAAGAGTCTGAGGAGTCCGATGATGACATGGGCTTCGGTCTCTTTGATTAAAACAGCTGTTTTTGTACGAAAACGCAATTAAAAATACAAAAATGGCCGCTGCCTTCTGACTCTTGTTTGTTGTCCTCCATGATATAGTCTGTGGTACCAACACAAATATACCCTGTCACTACTAAGACATTTAACATGCTACACTAAATGATTGAACTGTTTCCAGTAACAGATGCTGGTATTTTGAAGACACTTTTTAATTCACATTGCAGCATTTTGTAACAAAGTCTCTGAATTTAAGTGGACATCAGCACAGCAATGACAGCCAAGCTCTGAAGGTAGACACGTGTTAATAGTGGAGCGAGAGTTTTAGACAAATGCATCCAGTGGAGTAAATGCTGTCAGCCCCATAAAACAAGAATGTGGATTTCAGATATAAATCAGCTACAGTAGGACTGGAGGAGTATGGAGGCAGTGACAGATGATTCTACCTTTATTGAGGAGGCTTTCTGAGGAGGTGGTCTTAATTTCATATTGCTGGGGTTTTTTTGCAACAGAAATTATAAAATTTGTCCTTAAGACAGTGCAAACACACTGTTAGACTGTCAGCCTGCAATGAAACATGCTGTAGTGATCTTGTAAGTAGAAGGAAATGTGTGGCTTAATATTACCTGAACATGTCATACAGCAGTCAGCACAGTCCGTCTGTCATCCCATCATTTATATTTCCATTCAGTCTGACAAATGTCAGACGTGCTTTCAATTTCCTCTAGCGGGAATGAAAGAAGTCAATAATTTTGTGTTTTAATGTTGACAAAAATTCAAGTCTTATGTATGCCACGTTTTTTATGTACTCATTTTAACTGGAATACATCTGTCTAATTGGCCAATTTATCTGACATCAGTTTCCGTAGTGTAGTGGTTATCACGTTCGCCTCACACGCGAAAGGTCCCCGGTTCGAAACCGGGCGGAAACACGTGTATTTTACCACTTCAACGCAAAATCTAAGATAGCGGTTCTTCCCACAACGGCTCAATTGAAAGTATGTGTAAACTGTAAATGTTACAGATTGTATGAGTATTTAATTAGAAGTCAAAAGGGTCCATAAGAGGACCTGAAGATTTTTGCTCGGTTAGACTACAGTTTCAAAGTTGATCAATCCAGTGAAGGTGTCGTATTAATATTAGATAAATTATGACTCTCCTCCAAGAGCATTAAGAAGAGAGTAATTCAACAGATACAACACCTTCTAATAAAATTATGAGATTAGGGACAGACACACTTAAAGAAGCAGACTCGCATATTATTTCTTTAACGATAACAGTGTTTTATTTGCTTGGTTTAGCAACTGTACATGTGACTCCTTCCTGAGAATACTGCTCACCTCAGGGGAGAGGGAACAGTGGAATGGAGAGAGAATCAGAGAGGAAGGAGAGGAAGACGGAGCTGAAGGGAGGGATGGTAGCACAGGAAGAAAAAGTAGAAATGTGGGGGTGCCAGAGCAGGAGAAGAGAGGGAATAAAAGGTATAAATAACTCCAGTGGAGGGAGGTAGAAAGACAGGGAAGGAAAACAGGAGGACTGATTGAGGAGAGATTAAGATCAAATCCTGTTGGACGATTTAAATAATAAACCCCATGAAAAGGCCTGTGCTTCATGTCGTCCACCAACCCATACTGTAGGTTTTTGGGTGTGTATCTGTCACTGGTTTTGTTTAGTTTGCAGCCATAGAGCAAGTGTTATTGTTCTGATGATTAAAGGTCAAATTAACATTAAATCCAGTTAGTTGTAAATTAAACTGCAACTGCAATTCACCTGCTAATAAAGACTGATAAACAGATTATTATTAATGTTGAATTGTTCTCTGAATATGAACCAGAATTTTTTGGGGAAAAAAAAGTCCCTAAATATCTATCGACAAAAGTGAAGGAAATTTGGCGAGGGTTTAACTGAAAACCTGAACAGCATCTTTTAGAGTGAACATTTATGAGAAGATAAATAGGACAGAAGGAACTCACAACATGATGGATGCAACAACACAATTTGGCTTCAAACACAAAAGCAAGCAATTAAGCAACTATCAGTGAATTTTACATTTTTGAAGAAACTGATGCAAAAAAACCGACAGGTGAGCTGCAGCTAGAAATTGTTCTTGAATCATTGGGTAAACCAATATTGGAGCATTCTGAGTGTAATGTTCCTTTTTAGTCAATTGCAGGACATTTGGCACAGGTTTAGCTCCTCCATTGCAACTCAAAAACCACCCTTCCCCCACCTCTCTCCCTTCACTTTCCCCCCCGTTCATCCCTCTCCCTTATTCACTAGCAATTCATGCCTCAGAAACGTGTTAAAAATATAGCTTCTTTGTATATTTACTATGCAAGTTAACTTAAAAAAGTGGCCTGTGACATTTAGTTTGTTCTTCAAAATTCAGCTTTTCATGTTTCATTTTTCATGCCATCGCTTGATGCCTGAGATAAAGAGATCTAGAGAGAGAAGTTGAGAAAAACAGATGAAAATATTACATTTATGAGCTGCAAATCTATAACTTTTGCCCATACAATTCTCGAGAGGAAGACTGAGAAATTGACATATGGAGACATACTGTACGAGTCAAGGCTGAACATAGTCGTAATAATAATTAATAATGATATAAAAGAATGTTTAAACAACATCATCATATCATCTTCATCATCCTCCTTATCCTGGCTCTTCAGTTCCAGTTGTTACATCCTGCATACGTGGAGTGTGTTAGTCGTGTTTATGTAGCAGTTTCCGGAGCGTCCATTCACCAGAACATCTCTGCGGTCCTTCAAGCGAGCCTCTTAAACCTTTGTTTGATTCACGTAAAGATTTAAAAAGTAGTAAGGGATGATTCTTTAAAAACTCATCTTTGAGGATATGCGAGATGGGGAGGAGAAGAGCGTTTCTCTGGATACAAAAGCAAATAATGCAACAAAAGTACAAAACAACACGATATTGACCGAAACTTGACCGTTGCCAGAGAGAAAAAGGGAAACGATGAATGTTTGAGGGAGCTGATTGTTTCAGTCAGTCACGTCTGCTGTCCATCAGTTCATTTTGTCCTCCGACCGTCCAAATAATCTCTTCCCCGTGACTGGCTAACAGCAACTGCACCCTCCGTCTCCACAGCAACAGAACTTGATTAAATCCTGATCATCTTGAGTCGTGATTGGTCGATGACATCCAGCAGGTTCTTGGCGTCGACTGCGAGGGCGTGAGCTGCCATTAGCATGTGTTTCTTGTAGTCCTTCTGTAAACTGTCCAGAACACAGGAAACAATCGCTACGTCACCATTGCTGTAAAGTGAGTCGTACACCATCACCATCAGTAACACGTACGAAGGACACGTGCACCCACCTCGTCATGACGTACTGCTGGGCCAGTTTCATCTTTGATATTAACTCGGCCAGATCTGAATTCAGCAACTTCTGGGCCATCTCAATCTGTGACGACACAAACAAAATGTCAGCGGGACAATTTCCTAAAGAAGAAGAGCACAAAAGAGTGTGTGTGTGTGTGTGTGTGTGTGTGTGTATTTACCTCTCTGTGTGTGCTGGCTGGCAGCACAGGAAGCGTCTCATCCACCGTCGCTAGCAGAGTCCTCAGCGCCAGACCCACCTCCTGACAAACACACACATTGTGGCATCAACATGTTGCATTACAAAATGTTAAGCTAACGTGACAGTTAAGACCACTGTGCTTTCTTCTTCGTCTGTGAGTGATTACTGATCCTACCTTGACCATTGGGACGTACTCCTCTGGGGCTGCAGGCTGAATCCTATTGGACATCTCAATCACAGCTTTGACCAGTCCTGTCACATTCTCATACACTTTGTCGTTGGAACGATCCAAGTTGGCGGTGGGGGGTGGACTGATCTCCTGAGGCTGCAACTGGACCGGTGAAAAGTACGATGAGTTACAGTACAGTTTTTCAAGTTTTCATTCATTTATTTATTAGTAAATCTTTGAAAATAAGAGCGTGTTAAATTTATTCCTGTTAGAAACTGTATTACAATTTACATTTAAAAGCTTGTTGCTACCAGGGTCAAAATGGGAATGTAGTTAGGCAGACACATCACTAGGAGGCAGTGTCTGACTACGTTTACACACACCCCCCATCTCACTCTAGCCCACACACACACACACTTCATTTCTAACTATTGCACATACTAGATACTTGACTTTTCTACAACGACAGAGGCGTGTGCAGGTTGTTAGTACAGTGTGATAGCAGGACATACAGGGTCAGTTGTCTAGTGTTCAACCTGCATTAAGCATAAGTTTTTATACTCCTGTTAAATGATTTAGTGTCATGTGATGAAAGGGTGAAGCTCTGTGTACCCGCTGAATGTTTACGGTTTGTTTTTGTCCTTCTGGACCCCAGTGGTCAGAAAATCCCTTAACACAGGTTTAATTAATGTTCACAAAACTTTTTTTAAATGGTGTGCTGCAGACACTAATGTGGTGCTTAATTAAAGCCACTTCATGGCTGAAGCGATCTGTAGGCCGCCCCTTTAATGCGAAAGAGCTTAGTAGAGAGCTTGATTTAAATGAAAATGTCTTTAAGCCACAATTCAGTTTTTGGGAACGGCAAACATCACATCACAGCTTCACTTCTTCAGAGGAACGACCTAAAATTAAGATACATTTTGGGTCGATGCTTCTTCTAAGATCAAACCTGTAACTATTAACTACATTACTTAAACTATTAACATCTAAAGATGCAATGGAAGACATACAGTGACTATAATTCAGAGAGCTTCAGACAGCTTCTCATGCTAACAATTCTAACTATTAGATAACTACCTCTACAATGATGACAGACACACACAAAGATCATCTTACCCTCCAAGGCTATAGGGAGGTTTAGGAGATGGGAGAAGGGTGTGGTTGGGTGGATGGGGGTTTGAGAGAGAAGAGGTTGAAGGGGATTGGGGTGTGCAGGTGGTGAAGGGATGGGAAAGGGTTTGACAGATTGATTGGCAGATAGATGGATGTGGGATAAGAGGTCAGAAATGCAGCAGAAGGAGCAACAACAAGAATGAATGCATGGGTGTTAATGACAGAGGGGGAGGAGGTGACAGAAGGAGGAGAGAAGAGGGACAGCACATTAGGCCAAAGCCAACCACAGCATGCAAACCAATCAAATGCCAAATACTGCTGAAGTCAACTCAAAAAACGATATGCTAGAATGGGAATGTCCAAACCAAGCGTTCAAGATCAACACAATAAAACACAGAACTGCCAGACGTCCAGAAATGAAAGGGGCTGAATCATAGCGGAGGGAGTAAAAATGATCTTCAATCAGCTACATCTGATCATTTTTAAACTGGGGGAAAAACCCTGTATTTTTAGGAGGATTAACTAGTCATAGCCTTGATATGCTATGTCCATTATATTTTGAGTTTGTGCATATGTATGTGTGCATATATACCTTGACCCCCTCGTTGTAGCTGTCCACTGGGCTGAGACTGGCCAGGTTGCCTGGGTGACCAGGAGCTCCAGGGCGGGGCGGTTTCTTAGGAGGAGCCACATGTTCTGAAAAAGGGAGTTTATCGATTCATATGTAGTATGCTAGCACTAATGCTAGTGTCATCGGTATAGAGTATGTTAGCATGCAAAATAATGCTAATATCATTGGTATGCAGTATGCTAGCATGCTAAGTAATGAAAAGAGAGATTATACTATGAACAAGTGTCTAAACTACTTACTACTACAAGCTAATTTTAATACTCTAATATTACAGTATAGTAGCTACAGTAAACAACATTATTACTTTTACTGCTAGTTGTCTCACCTGGTTTCCCTACAGGCTGGTAGATATGTTGGCTGCCACCCTGAGACAAACACAGACATAGACGCAACAGGTTAATGGTCGGCAAACTTTCATGTCTTCATAATCATTAAAGGAGACAAACATCTTGAATAAGATAATCTAATACTGATTTCACACTTCCCACCAGCAAAGTCATGACTCAGCTACAGTAACAGCTGATACAGTGTGGAGAAGATAAGGTTAATGTCTTAGCTTTAGGACACTGTAACCAACATTTACAATAAAATGGGCATGTGCAGTGCTTCTGGGTTTAAAGTTCCCATGAGCCCTCTGTGGTCATGTGGTTGGTGTGTAGGCAGTACCCTCTCTGGCACATAGATAGAAATTCTTTCTTTCTTTCTCCCAGACTCTGTACTTCCTCTCTCTCTCTCTCTTTGTCTGTCTGTCTGACTGAATACTCTCCCTCTGCCTTACTCTTGTACTTTTCTCATTATTTTAATCTTTTTCCTGTTTGCTGAATTCTGCTACTTTTCTCCTCCCCCATTTTTATCTCCATCAGTGTGAAGAGCTCAACAAAACTAACTCAACCTTTTGTCAACATAAGTGTCAACAAACACACACACAGTGACTCACCGGTGCTTGTAGTGTGCCGTCCTCTCTGTCAATGCTTCCTCTGCTGTTTCTGGACTCTGTCTTCTGCAGGGAAGAGACAGAAAGACATATTAAATGGAACTTTTTAAAATGTATTTAAACCACAAATAAGCATCCCTTTTGCAGAAGTGTCCATGACTGTAAAATTATCTGCAAGTTTTTCCAGGCAATTCTAGTAGTAAGTAAAACAAAACGAGTCACACATACCAAAGTCACCGCTGTCATGTGCAGGTTACAGAAATACAAAGTCTATGCAAAGCAGCCATAGTTATCTTTTCTTTTCATTATCTTCATGACAGTCTGTTTGTCTACAGGAAACAGCAACATTACAAAACAACGTCCGCATTTGCACCGCTTAAACCAAGCATGACTCCAAGCTCCCTCTCCTTCCGTTTCAGTACCGTTTTGGTGAAGCACGCCTTGAAGAGATGCATCCTGGGAGAATAGAGGCCGAAGAAGACGGGAGGAGGAAAGCAGAGGGTGGAGGCCATTGAAAGAAGGGCGGAGATAGGGACAGAAAGTATGAGAGACAGGGAGATGGACGCGGAGAGAAACTTTAAGACATGGAGGGAGAAAGGCTGATAAAGGGAAGGACAGAGAGAGCGGAGAAACTGGGAGAGAGGAAACTAAGAAGGTAGAAGGTGGTGCAGAGACTGAGAGAAATGAACTGAGAAGGACAGAAAAACTGAGTCAGAGAAGAATGGAGGGGGAGGAAGAGATAGACAGAGGAAGAGGGAAAGTTTTTCCAGAGGAGGAAAAGCTCCACTGAGCCACAGAGACAAAATCCTGGAGAAAAAGATCCAAACGCCTCACTCTCCTCTCTGTTCCTCTCCCTCAGCCTGTTTCTCCCTCCCACTTTTTCCATCTCTCTGCATCTCCCTCTGGTTCCCCTCTCTCTGTTTCTCTCTCTCTCTCCCTGATGGGTGACTCCTTGTTCGTTCCACCCTCTCCATGGCTCTTGCCAATCCCACTTCCTTTCTCCCTCCTTCTGTTCCTCCTCACAAACTTTCATCTCTTTCTTTTCAGGCCTAACTTTCTTGCTCTCTTTGCTTTAATTCTCTTTTATTCTCCTGTTGATCCTCCTTTTAGTTGATCACAAAGTTCACTTGCATATTTCACAGATACTTCAGACAGTACTGCAGTGGTAGAAGTACTGAGATCTTCTACTTGAGTCAAAGTATTAATACCTTAATTTAAAATTTTACACTACAAGTACAAGTCCTGAAATTTTACTTAAGTACTAATGCTCAGTGCAGTACTCATTAAGCAGCAGATTATCCCATCTCACAGTATTATATTATTATATAACTCATAAGATTGCATATAATTGCACATAATATAATTATATATGATCATGGCTGATGCATTGCCATATATTCAGAATTTTAAAGTAGCTGGTTGAAGTTATGCTGATTTTAACTACATGTTATGTTGTAGGTAGTTTCAAATAATGAAGCTAAATTAACAATAATAATAATAAGTACTTTATGACTTTATTACATGCTTTTTATAAAGAATCTTAAAAGTTACTTGTAACTTAAGCTCTGCTACACAAATAAAACATTAAGTATTATGATTCTCTTTGAAATGAACTGGAAATACTCATGGATTCTCACCCAACATTGTACTTGAATACAGTACATGAGTAAATGTACTTTGTTATTTTTCACCACTAGTATTGTAACACACAGTCTGTGTTAGTTAAACCTTCCTTCCTTCCATCTATTCTTTAAGACATAATGAATGGCAGCAACATTAAGAAATGACTGGTTTCTCCTGCTTTGTCTCTTTTAAGGAAGAATTTGGAAATCATTCACAGCACACGGAGCACGAACTAAGATCCAGTGTTGTTTTAGATATGAACTTGTATGAACAAGGTCGTATTTAAAGTGACCTGATAAATACAACCTTTAAGGTTTCTTTTATGGAAAAAGTAGTATGACATCAGCCCTCTCAAAATCTAAAGATGCATTATACTTAAATTAACAGGAGTTAAGGATTCTCTTTAAAATCAGCTCATCAGTAACCTGGTATGTTATGATGCTCCACAGTAGCATACTTTTTGTAGTGTTGTCAGTGCACTATAGAGTGACGGAGGGCTTAGTCAACACAGAGTAGGCTACAGCTAAACAGAGCTACATAAACCACACCGCCATAAAAAACAAATGTGTTCGTGGTTAACTCAGTGTCACAACTGATTGTCAGGGAGTACATAGCTGTCTCTATTTTTACTACTGCGACCCTGACACTATGAGATTAGAACAAGATTAATTTTGAATTCACCGCAGTGACTTTCTTGTTTGCATGAAGTGAGTTGTGGTTTTACAATGGCGGCGCATCAGGGGGAATGGAAAACAGTCCCCGGGCAGTAGTTGCACATTGGTCCCTCTGCAATGTATCAAGTGACAGGAATGTGGCTCTCTGTCTACTGATGGAAGAAGCCATCAAATAGCATGATTTTATTCATCCCTGTCAAGGATTCTTCCTTTCACAAAATTCCATGAGGGTCCAAGGTCAGGGCCATAAAACTGCTGGGGACGTGCTATTTAATGTCTTAAGTCTAAAAGCATAGTCTTGCCAAATGAAAGTGGGTACAGAGAGGAACGGCTGCATCAAGCGAACAGACTACAGCCAGGAAAAAAAAAAATGTGGTTACCAAATAACAAATAAGGTATTCAGTCTGCCGGGTCCGTCCTGAGAGATTTCCTGTTCCGTGAAGCAGTAAATGTGCCTTGCGAGTATGGCAAGATGACCAGATTAATCAGCAAGATCAATGACAGAAAAAGACAGGGGCCATCACTCCCCATCCCTCATCACTCAATCCTGTGGATTTCTCTCTTTCAGCTCTCCCACACCTGGCTCAAAAACAAACAGCCCATCAAGGCAAGAGGAGAATCAATCAGAGCCGGAGAGAGAAGAAAAACAGACTTGTTATGAAAAGTGGTGATTTGGCTCCTTTCGGGGGATGTTTCACTGTCTCATGAGATAAATCAAGCACAACTGAGCCAGTTCAAAGATCGGACAAAGATATTCTGCAGCTCGTCTGGCAACAACAAAACACATAAAGATGTTGTGCTAAGTGGAAAAAGTGCAGACCAACTACAATATTTTAGCTTTACATCTAAATATTTGTTTTGTTTTGATTCGTCCTCTCAGCCATGACAACTATGGGTTATGACACTTTTTCAACATGCAGGGGTTTAGATTACTTGTATTTCTGTTTTCCTTCTTTCTCATTTTTGTGCATGATTTTAGGTTTATTGTTAGTTTTTTATACAATGCTGTAAGTTTGGTTTTTGCGTTTCAGTATTTCAGCATCGATTGCATTAGTAACACCACAATCAACGCATACGAACAAACCAGCATGTGCTGGTTGCCAGGCAGCTAACGCTACTTTGGTTAGCTGTCAAGCTGCCCCAGAAGCAGATCTCTATCATAACAGCTAACGGAGGGGGTTAATTTGCTGGATTGACTTTGAGTCGGACAAAGATAAGTGAGCAAAGTTACTTCAGTAAAGTTGAAATTCATTTTCTGTGCTGCTTACCCTGAAAAAAAGTTACTTGTGGGGTAGTGTTTCGCGAAGGTGATGAGTGCAAAAGTGTAAGATTGACCCACAGACACAGAAGGACCTGGTTGAAAAACACTGGAATTTCCCTTTCAGTGTCCATTTGTTACTGGAAGTGATGTTTTGCTGATAACATGGCAATAGTCCACAGACAAAAACTGAAAACAGTAGCTTTTACTGTGTGTGAATATCCCTGCTTGTGAATTACCATGAAGCTCTCCTCCTGCTCCAGCCACCGCTGGTCGTCCTCCATCTGTTGCTGCTGCATCATCAGCCTCTCCTCCATCAGAGCCTGGCCTACACATCCGCTCTCCTGTGGAGAACAAGGCTGCTTAAATGTAACTTGTTTTCCTCACATTTAGTCATACTAAATAAGGAATTCGAAACTTGTTTGTTTGGACTTTCCTCTTTTTCAGGACAAAAACGTGATCACCTCAGTCATCTTTATGTGCCGCCCACTGACTGACTGAACTGCATGATGATCTTAAATACATAATGAAAATGATTGCAGAGATCAAGTTGCCATTTGAGACATTTTCCTGAGGCAGTTACTTTATTCCACTTGCACAGAGCACTGCAGCCTGCTCGAAAAAACAGCTTCACCACATGGTTGAAGTGCCAGCGCCTCACCGCTGTTAATGTCACCAGCTTTGTTTAATCAAAATGAAAAGTTTATATCTGGGTTGTTTTCAGCAACATTTTGTGGGAAATCCTGGTGTTCAGTTATATTCAGTCATATTACATCCTTAGACTGTATTCAGGTACATTCATATGTGAATGTTTGTGTACCTCCATGTTCGGGCTCCACAGTGCAGTGTGTTCAGGTCGGTGTTGATTCCAGGAATCAGTTGGTGGGTAGCTGCCTCCTACTCCTCCTACACCACCGTGGGCTGACGGCTGGAGGTGGACAGAAAGCGAGAGACAGATAGAGGCGCAGAGAAGGTACAAAATGGTTAATAATAATAATAAAAAAATACCTTTTTATACACTTGTATTGATGACAAAAGACGAAATTCTATAGAATTCTCACGAGTATATGAACAATAAGGAAATACACCAACTGATCAAGCCAAGGTTCCCACTGTTTGCCTTCATATGGTATAAAATTTAAGCACAAATCTCTAGTAGTAATTTTTCAGCCCCAGAAATGTTAACATGAAAAATAAAGGTTGGCTTTGGAGAAAACAGAAGTGGAACAACTGAATGCAATAACACAAAATAGAGAAAACAGTTTTGAAATGCATTAAAAAAAACATGTGCAGTAAAGTGAAACACTTGAAGGAGTAAGGAGTTTAAACTGACTGGTATTTCCTTGGAGAATACTGTCTATCAAATTGCTGTGTCTGGCTTGCAACACAAAAATCACCAGATTAACTGTGTACAATATGACCCAGATTTTAAACAGACTCATAGGAGGGGTCTCTGAATCACAGTCGAATCAGAGTGAATAATCATGGATTCATAATCAATCAATAATAACAAGACCTGATTTGTCCTAAAGCCTCAAAGAATCATGGGAGTTCTGGCACAGCACTTCAGCTGCTCTCAGTCTGATGTGTCATAAACTCTACCACACTGTATAGATGCTATTCTTACTTGTGTTATGATCAAGTTTGACTTAAATAACATTTAAAATGATACATCCCTTATGAGGACGAGAGAAAACGCAGATCATTGCCATAAGAGCTGGAGAGTGGCTTTGATTTGTGTGTGTGTGTGTGTGTGTGTGTGTGGCTTTTAGCACGACAGGAAATGCCTGCTGTCTGCTCGGTTTATGAGGAGAGGAATAACTCCACTGAAAGTCTCTCTCGTTTTCTCTGCCTTCGGATTTCTCTTTCTGACGTTGACACATGCAGCACCGTTTTTTGGTTTTTTTTTTTACCGGTTTGACCTTTACTGTGACAACTGTGCTCAACCTGGATGTTTCAGAGTCCGAGATCATTTTGACAGGTAAAAGGACGATTTATAGAACCTGACAAAAGACGTTTCCACTATTGTTGGATGAAAATTTATTGGTATGTTTTTAAGATTTGTGATTCACCCATCTTTCTTGCAAAGCAGCATTCCTACAAAGTTTTGATTTCATGCTCTCTGCACTTTTTCCAGACCTACACTTCTTCACAAGGTTTAGGGATCTTAGTCAGTGTTTACTGCCACGCTGCACAGCCTCTACCAGTGATCTTTGCACTGAATGTAATATATTAATATGTTATATTTGCAGAAATATAAAATAAAATATAAAATATATAAAGTAAAATACAAACAAATATATGAATGATTGTAAAGGAGCTATGGAAAAATAAGTGGGACAAACTTTTACAGTATGAATAAATTAATCTATCTGTGTTTCTTATAATTTACAACTGCAACAGCTAGCAAGTGAGTGGAGCAGCAAACAACGAGAAAGATTTAGGCATTTTTCCAACATTACGCTGTCTTCTTTGCTACTGCCAGTTAACATCAAGCAATACATTTTGCTGTAAAAGAGAAAAGGAAAACGCTTTGCACATAGCTTGTACTGCACAGCTAGAGGGGAATTGCAGGATAGGAAGTCTATTTTTACCAGGGTGTACAGAGAACTGATAGAGAGCTTCATCACATGGTGCAACGACAATCACCTCAAGCTCAATATCAGCAGAACCAATGAGGTTGTGGTTGACTAAAATGCTTCAGATAAAGATGTTGTTGCAAAGAAGCTACAGATTAGGCGTAGATTCTTCACAGAAGATCTGTACAATCATCACAGGTTCAATGTGGAAACCCAAGATTAGTGTCACCAATTCAGTATCTGACCAAATGTCAAATATGGTCACAATCTCCCCTTCTGTTCCTGAGAACATTATAATGTCACAGTAAAGTCGACCTTTGACCTTTTGGATATAAAGTGTCATCAATTAATCATCTTATCCTATGAGACATTTGTGTCATAACTGGCCCGTGAATTCTTAAGTTGTGGCCAAAAACCTGTTTTGTGAGGTCACAGTGACTTTGACCACCAAAATCTAATCAGTTCATCCTTGTGAAAGTTTGCACCAAATTTGAAGACATTCCCTCAGGGTGTTGCTAAAATATTTCATGAGAATGGGATGTAGCACACACAGACGGATGGCAACACGAAAACATAATGCCTCCAGCCACAGCTGTCGCCAGTGAGGACGCATGAAGAAAAAACGTGTAAAATTGAGAGTGACAGTGAGATCGACATTCACCTTGATCCCACAGTCTTGTGGGTTTGTTGTCACTGCCACAAAAACATTTACTTTTCCTCCAGAAATCTTGTTATCTATTCCTGATACTGCATATCTTTTTAAAATAAGTATCAGTGGAGCTCTCCTTGATGATGACTGTTTCTGAATGGGCTACAGTAGTAGTAGCTTGTTTTTAGATGTCTGTAAGACTTTCTTCAGAGGCCTGAATTGTGAATTCTTCCTCTCTGTACTCCTGCACACTGCTGCTGTTGCCACATGAAACCTTGATTCCAAAAATGTAATTTAATGTAATGTAAATTATTTATTTCAACAGGGACGTCGCACAATAAGACATTAATCCTGTGCAACAAGAGAATACGTTGGGACGCTGTGTGAACTATATACAAAACAGAATGTGATACTTTGCTAATCCTTGTTGACATATACCCAATAGAAAACAGTATATTTAACATTATATATGGTTATATATTTAACCTCATCAGCTTAATTGGTTTTGTAAATATCTGCTTATTCTGAATTTAATGCCAGCAGCACGTTTCAAACAAGTTGGGACAGGAGCAACAAAAGACTGGGAAAGTTGTGGAACGCTCCAAAAACACCTGTTTGGATCATTCAGCAGGTAAACAGGTTGATTGGTAACAGGTGATAGTATCAAGATTGGGTATGAAAGGGGCATCCTGGAAAGGCTCAGTCGCTCACAAGCAAGGATGGAGCGAGGGTCACCACTTTGTGAACACATGATTGTATAAAGGATTACTACGTGTGCTCAGGAACACTTTGAAAACCGTTGTCTGTAAATACAGTTAATTTGTTTCACACAGATTTGTAACTTTTTTTAGAATCAGGGCTGTAAAATCTCTGGAAGGCAGAGGAAAACGCTGCTGCAGCCACGATGGATGAGAAGGAACAAAGGAGCACAGTTGTTCACAACGGGAGCTGTGTGCATGTTTGTGTGTGTGTATTTTGTATGTGTGTGTGTGTGTGTTTGCTGTACCGGGAAATGGTTGAGTTGGGGGCTGGAGAAGAAGCCTTCACTGGAACGAGGACTGGGGTAACCTGGTCTACTGGGCTACAGACAGAAAGGTAACGGTTTGTTTGTTTATCAGCCACGGCAAACACTTTCACTGAAATACAATATGATCAGAGAGAGGTGAGTTCTTTCAGTCTTACTTTAGGCGGCGCTTCATCAGACCCTCCAGAGTCCCAGGACACGGTGACTTGTCTCCTCATCTCCATTCGCAGTCTCTCTTCTTGTTGAAGCTTCTCCTCCTCTAGTATGGTGCTACAAAAGTTACACACAAAGGACTCATCTTTAAAAGTGGACAGTGGTGGGAGAAGAGATCCTTTAGAAGCACTACAGCTGTCAAATTGAGCTGAATATTTCCCTCTGAATTGTTGAAGTATAAAGTGGGCTGAAGAAAAGACTCAGGTATCAATAGGAGAAAAAAATCCTCCAACATTTTATATTTCTCAATACAGGAAAAATAAACCGAACAGGTCTATTTTGCCGAAAAGTGGGGAAAACTAGCTGCATCATCTCTGAGTGGTGGGAATTCAATTAAAAGGAAAATTCTTCTTCATTTGGAGAAAAACTAACTCTAAAGATACAAAATGATAGAGGCTACTGAGATTTTCTTTATGGTAAATCCATCAAGGTGTTAGGATTCAGGCTGAACAATAAGGACAACATTCATATGACAGTAATCAAACAGTAACAACAAACTTACCAGCTGAATAATATGGATATTTACCAACCAGTTCTGAGTACCTTTAATATGACAACAATATATGGATGTGTAAAAATATGGCACATGGCAACACGCAAGCACAAAGTGACAAAACAAAACATCTGATCACCTGAGTTGTGTTTTGAGTTCGGTGAATCGTGGTCGCTTGCTGGGGTCATATGACCAACATTTGGTCATCAGACTGTAGAGGGTGGGCGGGCACTGAGGAGGCATAGCCAACCGCTCGCCGTTCTCTATCCTGCCAATCACGTCATTGTTCTTCACCCCCTGGAAAGGCTTGATGCCGTACATCAAGATCTCCCACATGCACACTCCTACAGAGACACGGGGGAGCAAAGCAGACGTTGTTCTTCAGGGCAGAAAATAATTGACAAACACAAATGTCTGAGACAGACGCTGCTGGTGATGGAGCAAGATGTGCTGGAATTATATACGTCCTGGAAGAGCAACTAACACAACACTCACCAAACATCCAGACATCAGAGGCAGAGGTGAATCTCCTGAAGTTGATTGATTCAGGTGCCATCCATTTAATAGGAAGTTTGCCTTTGGAAGCTGAGATAAAGACAAGTTTGGTATAATTCTTATGATTTTTTTTATAACTCCATTAAATTTGTCATTTGGTTTCTGGTGAACTTTGAGAACATTCAGAGGGTTAGAGGCTAGAAGGAGACCGTTTTCACAACATGCCAACATGTGCAATGAGCTACTTAAAATAAACTGCAGTACCCTGATGTAACCTTTTGATGGTGGTAAAGTACTTGCAACCAGAAAAGTTGGTCACACACACACACACTCAACTAGAAGTGTGACTGGGGCAACAAACTGGTCTCAGGTCATTGGAAACTGTCTTGGATGCATTTTAATGTTCTGTGTCATAAAACAATACAAAGCTGTGTATGTGTGTGTATTGGTCTTTGTGTCCTTGTGCGCCATTACCTTTGTAGTAGGAGCTGTCCTCCATGTATCGTGACAGACCAAAGTCTCCGAGCATCACACAGTCAACTGAAGAGACCAACACATTGCGAGCTGCGATGTCCCTGTAAGTCAGTGTGGGCTGTCATTGGGCCTGAATCATACATTTCGTTTGTAGCATGTGAAACTCTCAAACAAAATAGGCCGCTAACATGTACACTAACTCCTACTAAAAATCCCATGATGCAATGCTCTGCCTCTGCCAGCGATGACGCCAAATGATGATTTTTGAGTGTCTGAAATGTTACTTCACTCCGTACTACAGCGTAAACTACTGAGTGTTTCTTGTACAGTGAATGAGTGACTGGTGAAGTGATTTCAGACAAGGAGCATCGTGACATAAAAAAGCAACATGACATTATCCTGCAGATTCATTTAATTCAATCAATCCTCTATCTGCCCTGGTTAATTAGTTTAGCCAAAGTGACAGTTAAGTAGTTTGAACTTCTGACATGAAAATAATAACATGAATACTTGCAATCATATACCCACAGTTACTCCTCAGTCTATGTAATCTTGTGTGTGTGTGTGTGTGTGTGTGTGTGTGTGTGTGTGTGTGTGTGTGTGTGTGTGTACCTGTGTACAAAGCGTTTACTCTCCAGATATGCCAGTGCTGTGCTGAGCTGGTAGGCAAACAGAATGAGAGAGGCCAAATCCAGGCTGTACTTCCTCACCTGAAGGAATGAGCGTAACTGCAGACAGAGAAAGAATGACAGACTGAAGAACAACAGATAATGATGGAGAAATAGTTTTACATACATACCTAGGATGTATTTAAGATAAAATAAAATGACCAAAATAAGTATCAACTTATTATACTTATTTCTTCTTGTATGTATTTCTGTCTTTTACTTTTTTAAGAAAGTAAAAACAAATAATTTGATGTATATAAAAAAATAAGAAAAGAAATAAAAACAGAAAATATGCAAGAACTATTAAAGTCGAAACTGCAAAGTGTGACAGTAATGTGAGTATCAGCAAAACCTCCTCTTGTCTCATGGCAGTATTTAAGGTGTGAGTGTAAACACTGGAGTCTTGTTGTAAATAGAAGGGCGTTTCAGGGCAGGCTTTACCTGGGTGACTACCTTCATGATTTACACTCAGCACTTACTTATATACCGACACACTCCACTCAGCCTTTTACCCACGCAGCCTCATTCATACCTCTCCGAGAGTACAGAGCTCCATGATGATCCACACAGGGTTTTCTGTGATCACTCCGATCAGCTTAACGATGTGCGGGTGGTCAAACTGACGCATTGTCACTGCAAGGGACACAAACACACACATCAACCGTAACATAAAAAGTGAGTCATGGTTTGCTAATGCGTCAAGTTGATACACACAAACAAGAACAGAGTGGTCTTACGTGCTTCTTGTAGGAACTTTTCTCTGACGCTGTCTGACGTACAGTTCTTACAGGTCTTAATGGCGACAGGTAGAGCTGGTTTGTCCTGCAGAGAATGCAGCAGGTCACAAGTTAGCAGATTGTAGATAATACAGTTATCACACGAATTAACTTAATTTTTATTCTATGCATTGCAACAGACAAACCTGCAAAGCACCAACTGACACCTGACTAAAAGTTACTTGAATTTTTTCATTTGGACAAAAAGAGTTTGTAAAATGCTGCAAACATGTTCAGTACATACAGTAACATCATAAGCAGTAAGTAATCTGACCTTCATACTTGCTCGAGTGCACACTTGAGAAGACTTAATTGCAAAGGTTTATTCTTCCTGGATAATAGAGTAAGTACCACACAGCGAAGGGCATAAGAGTCACTTTAGTTTTCTGTGACTGAAAACCGACAACCATCTCGTATCCCATTATCTTAAAACCCACGCCATGCCTTCTCTGAGTGAGCCTATGCATGAGTGTGTGTGTGTTTCCACATACCGGGCTGTTATAGACTCCTTGGTGTACATCTCCAAACTGACCCTCTCCTATGCAGCGACCCAACTCTATTCTGTCCCTCTGGATCTCATAATCCCGCGCTGAGACAGAGGATGAGAAAAGAGAAGAGAGAAATGAGCGTAAAGAGGTAGATTTAGGTACATTTATCTGCTGTTTTTCACACACTGGAAACACTGGAAAGACCGATCACATTGACATGCTTCTCTCTGCCACATGGATGGGGCTTACCAGGACAAGATCATTTAGATATCAGATAATTGTTTTAATCGCAGACACTTAAAAATTATTTCTGATTCTCTGACAAGAAAAGTAATTGTCCTTTTTGATAAACCCCACCCACTGCAGATTAGACTAAATGAAACCATTAACAATATACAAAAATAGATTTTGAGCCAGGTTTGAACATTCAGATTAAATGTTCTTCCTCTAACACCTCTAACTAGACAAACTTTGACTTTGACATGCACACTTGCACACAAAATTACAAACACTCCAACATAAGACCAACACATTTACCAAGATTCATGAAAATCTGTATTAATCTGTCCTGTATACTGACACTGTGACGAAGGGAAGCATACAAACAAGCAGCTCTGCAGCACTTTGAACAGCTGGGCCTGGATCTTTCTAGTGAAATATTTAAAATACTAAATCTAAACTGATGCACTGGATCTGAAACGTATTTGTGTCTCTGCAGTAACCGTTTTACATTCAGTGAGTGTGTCTGAAAGAATGTGAATGAAAGCTGATGGTTTTGCAACTGCTGCAACATTTCAACTTTGACATTTATGAGTTATCAATTTGTCCGCCTTGCTTAAAGGGTCACTTAACATACAGGGGTCCATTATGTCAGCTGCTAACCAGCTGCAGTAAAAATGGACTAAACACTGAGTTCAAGATGTTTATGCGGGACAGTGACCATCAGGAACTTATCACACCATAGTTTACTCATCTGGGCTAAACAAAGTTCGGTTGTTTGACTTAACCAATCGATTAACACTAAAATCACAAATGCCATCAGTGCAACTGAAACACATTCCATCACAAGGACATTTACTGCAATTCATCCATACTGCAGTTTGCTGGCAGGAAACTCATAATTGCTTCTCACAGAAAAGAACCCACAGATGACTGAGGACAAAAACATATACGACCATGCGAATAAATCATCAGATAAAAATCTCATAACTGACATGATGGTTAAATGAGAACCAAGCCAATAAACAATGCAAATACTGTGAGGTTGTTCATCTCCAGGGGATTCTGATTCAACTATTAATGAAGCAACATCTTGCATTGTTTATGGATTGGCCCTCCCTTTCATTTCCAACACCAGAGCCGAATGATCTGCATTCTACGAAACACCAACGACCACAAGTCAACAACAATCTGGATATTAGGAAACTTGAGTCTTTGCATTTTTCTTTGCCAGATACTGCGGGTGAAAGAAAACTGGTTTCAGGCTACTGAAACAAGCTGTATAACTGATACTGTTATTCAGGTTAATCAACTGGTATTATTAGGCTTAAATAAAAAAAAACTAGCTTGCAGGAAGATGCACCAATAACTTTTAATGAGGAAGGAAAATCTTTCCATGCAACATAATCAAGTGCCTGGCAAAGAAAAATATCAATAAAAATCCAAAATCTCAAGGCATTTTGGTGAAACAGAATGAGAGAGAGAGAGAGACAGAGAGAGAGAGACAGAGAATTTTACCTTCAACAACTCCATAGTTGACTGTGTAGGCGATGGGAGAAAGAGGAAGAAAGAGAGATGAAGAGAGATAGAGAGCCAGACAGCTGCATTTAGATTGAAAATAGCTCAGATAACACACACACGCACACGCACACACGTACACACGCAAAAACCTATTTCACTGTTTATCTGATGTTTAGTTAATAAATAAAATAATGAATGAAAACCTGAGCTGATTCCCCCACAGTTAAGAAAAAAGGTTTGCTACGTAGCCATCACTGTTATACGGCGTCATTTTTTACATACAGTTGCGACATGAACACACATACAGTACAGTACGAACACAGACACGGAGAAGGAAAATATGTCTGCATAAAGTCTGTTTAGAGGAAGTTGTAGAGAGAAGGAGACCAAAAAAGAAAAAGAGACAAACAAATAAAACCAGACAGAGAAAGACAGAAAAAGACTGCGGGAGGAAAGGAGAACACAGTCCATTTTCAAAGTTGACCACGCAATCAAATACATGAAACATCCACATGGCCGAATCATCCACATCAAATGCATTGGAACAGAGGGCTAAAGCCACCATTACTTTCAGGGCTAAAGCCAAGCTTACCAGCACATTCAGTTTTTTTTTTTCTAACTAACATAGGAATGAATCTGACAGATGTAATGTGAGTCCAACCAACCGGAGCCACACAGTATGAGTTGTAGCCTCTCTGACCTACAGCTGTTTATATAAGACAGCTTGAATTTGATTAGCCGCTACCTAACCAAATGCGGTTTAATGCAACTTCTCTGATGTTCCCTGTGCGAGTGTGTTTCTTGGAAAAGATTCACACCACGCTCAGAAGAACCAAGTGAATGTTCGCTTGACAACATAAGCATTTGACAGAAGAATAACAGTGAAACAGTTATTATATAGTTTTCTTGCTGCAGTGCAACAGAAGCTCATTTCTTGAATACAAATTACCTTTGTTGGTAGATGTGAAATGAAAAAGAAGATTGAATAAGTTACTTACTGGAGGGCATAGTGTATGTGTCCTCTTCATCAACTATCTCGGCATAGTCATCAGTCTCTGTAAGGTGAGAAACACACAAACGGTGAAGATAGAGAGAGAGAGTGACATAAAATGCACAAATGCACGCAATGGGAAAACCATGCACATGTTCAGTTTACCGTGCGTCCGCTATGGGAGGGTCACTGATGCAAACAAAACATGTGTGCAGGGAAAAAACAAAAAAACTGCCCCAAAAAACTAAGAAAGAAAGCGTGAAGCTGACTCAGAGTTCAACAACTCTTGCACAAAGCAACACCCACGTAGCTCCTCTTTCCCTCTCTCTCTGCACGCACACACACACACACACACACACACACAGACATTTGGCGGAGAGTGTCAGCTGAGCATGTGTTGTGCATATCTGTCTGTGTGTGAGCAGCTGGCTGCAGGGAGTAACTGTGGTGGTGGAGGAGAGGAGGGGAAGAAAAGGAGACGAGGCAAAGACAGAAAGGAGACAGCTCAAGAGAGACAAGTAGAAAATGCAAGATAGAACAGGACAGAGAAACAAAAGGATCCAAGATAAGAGGGAGACAGTAAGACGAAGAGGGGGAAATAATGGGTATGGCTGTCATGTTAGCAGATGGCAGCGTTTAGGATCAAATCTGTGCAGAATCAGACAGATAGGCAGCGAGAAGGAGAGAGAGGACAGAGCCAGCAGGAAAAAGAAAGGGAAAGATGGACCGAGCCTATCCTAACCAGATGGTGGCGTTTAAAATAAAATCAGTGTGCAGACTCAGCTGTTGGAAACGAGAGTCAAACATCTGCTGTCCTGAACGCTACCCTCGCAGCTCTGCTCAGGATTTATCGGGCTCTGTGGGAACGTGTCCCTAAATTTATCAGAAATCCCTTTCTAAAGCCTGCGGCTGATTTTCTCAAGAAGAGCTCTGCCATCAAGAAAATCAGCCATGTAGAAGAAGCTGGAGAAAGCACTACTGGCTAACGATGTAGCTGTTACTGTAAGGTTAAATAATAATAAATAACAGTGATGGATGGTAGTAAAGGAGAAGTGTTTAATGCTAGAAGAAACAGCTTTGGGAAACACATGTATTTGCTTGCTTTCCAAGAGTTAGATGAGAATATTGACACCACTCTCATGTCTTTACTGTAAATATGAAGTTACAGCTAGGATTTATCTTACCCTTGTATAAAGGCTGGAAGCAGGGGGGAACAGCTAGCAGTTTCCCCATTTGAAGTCTATCTGCATATTTAACAGACAGACTTGAGGGTGGTGTCAATTTTTTCATCACACATACAGTGAGTGTATTTCTCAAAGTGTCAAACTATTTACCTTTATGGTTAAGATGAATGAAACAATGTAGGCTTTAAGGTTAGAACTTGCACTCATATTACAACCACAACTTTACCAGCAAAACAGTCCATAGGAGAGGAGGTTGGAAAATGCTTAAACTTCATGAGCATGACTTTTACTAAACCATTGCTGTGCATGATTTATGTCTTGCATGAGAGAAAAGGAAAGACTTTAATGCGGCTCTAAAAATGTCTCCATATGAGCTGGAATAAAAGCAGCAGCTCTGCTTACTCTGCTGCTGCTACTTAAATGTGTTTTATCACATAAACTCATCATAAACAACATAGCATCCCAGCAAAAGGTGGTTTTCATCAGTCATGGCTCATACGTTTAAACACATTTCAGCAACAGAAAAAAAATATCTTTAACCTTTTTTTGATTTGTTTGTTGGCTTTTAAATTGTCAGCATGTTTTAGATCCATATATTAAAATGTTTTTAAAATATATTTGTTAGTTTGTTCTGTGGAGTTCCTTGTTTGTATTGCTGCAAATTTTCTCCATGTGGTTTGTTCTAAAGAATCAACAGTTTCTAAGTTGGACTGCTCTAACTCTGTCTCTTTCTGCTTTTACTGTGTGTGTGCGTGTGTGTGTTTGCATGTGTGTGTGTGTGATCTAGTTAGCCCATTATAGCCAGGAATGCACCCGCTCTTGAATCCAGCAAACCTCTCCCTACTCCGCTCTGTGTGTACATGACTGTGTGCATGAACGTATGTGAGTACACGTGTGCGTGATTTTGTGTGCGTGTGTGTGTGTGTGTGTGTGTGTGTGTGTGTGTGTGTGGAGAGAGAGAGAAAAGGTTTGGAGAAGTTCCCTTAAAGAGGAATACCACTTAATTTCCCAAATTCTGCCCTTTTTCTGTTGCTTCTGTGGTTAAAAGCACACATATTTCAAATTTAGTGGGAATCCACTTTAGAAAATAATCACAATGAGATATAAATATACAACTATCTTCGAACCAAAAACAATACTAAAATAGCAAACCACTGTAGCGATTAACAGATCAAGCCACTGGTGGTTTATTCATGTTTCCAATCACTGAAACATGAGAAACATTCAGCTAAACAATCATTTCATTCTAAATTATTTCTGTCACTTCATATGTGCATAACATCACAGCACATACACACACAGCGCCATTCTTAAAGAGGTAGGAATGCATGCATAAACATCGACCCACACGCCAACACACACACGCTACCCTCTCTCAGGAGGCTGCAGTGTGTTGGCGGAGTGAGGACTACAAAGACGGAATAACAGAGAGATTGATAAACAACAGCAAAACTTTACCATCCCCGCTAAGATCTTCTGCAGGGTCCAGGAGAGCATGCAGGAAACAGCAGAGGAGGAGGAGGAGAGTGGAGAGAGAGAAATCAGCAAGGAGAGAGAGAGAGAGAAGCAGGAGGTAGAGTGGAGGAAAGAGGGAGAGAGAAGAGAGCGGTTAGAGCATGAAAAGCCTTCAAACAACATGGTAGACGTTGCAGGATCTGAAAAGCCAAACGCTCAGCGAGCAGTTAGTTAAGATCCAAAATATCTCCAGTGAGAAAGCAGAGTTAACAACTTTCATTAATGCTGTGCAGACATGTGTAGGTAAAATGGACTGATGCAAGAAAGTCCAGCGCGGTGTTAGTGAAGTCTGAAGTCTCTGGCTGTAAATATTTGTGAGTTGAAGAGTTAATGTACGGTCAGCAGACAGAAGAGTTAAACATGTGGGTAAACAGTGAGCAGAGTTACTGTAAGTCCTCAACGGTCGTTGCTTGATCAGGTCTTTTCACATATCTAGATAAAAGGTTCATTTAGGATTTTTTTAAAGGTTTTGTGTACTTTATTCTCGGGTGCAGTGAACTATACAGCAGTTTAGACTAGACTGGATTACTGTAATGGTCACTTAAGAATCTCAACCCAAGCAAGGAGGAAAAACCACATCACCCCAGTTCTTAAAAGAAGAGTTTTAGGATATACAAATGCCTATACGCTGTTAGATGAGAGGATTGCTATCACTTTCATGTAAGGGAAATATACAGCTCACAGCTGGTTAGCTTATTTTAGCAACAACACTGGGAATGGTGACAAAAAGCCAGCCTGGCTTTGTCTCAAGGTAACAAAATCTGCCTACCAGCACCTCTGCTAATGTAAGATAACCTTCTCCTGGCTGTAGCTTCATATTTAAACTTATACAAACGACAAAGGTGTCATTCTTCCCCTCTTTGTTTCTAACTAATTATTTAACTATTCATTGCATTGGCAGCTTGTGTCTTTAGCCTATCTTAGCTTCCCACTTTCTTAGAGTGAAGACACTTTACTGTTTGCTCGCCGCTCTACGTGATGATTACTGCTTCAGTAATATGCTGCCAACAGCAGAAGACTTTTGCTGTGTCATAAGTGCTGAATGACTGGAAGTCTGATTTAGCTGAAGCTGGTTGCCCTCCTTCTCCACAGGTGACCTCCACAAACTTCTAGCCAAGATTTCAATAATTCTGGCCCAAATCAGTGGAATTCCCACCCAAATAATCCAAAGGCTGTGGATACTCATTAGGTTTTGTTTCCATCCATTCATGTTTTTAATAATGCTTTCCATCTTAACTGATTTTATGTCCTTATTTTGTTGTCTGTGTGTGTTTGTGTATAGCAACGCTTAACTGTTACAGTTACTACATTTCAATTCTGTGAAGCACTTTGTTAACTTTGCGTTTTAAAGAATGCTTTACAAATAAAGCTATCATTAAAAAAGGGCCAGCTCAACTGTCGTACAGGAGCTCACAGTAAAACTTCTAAAAGAAGGATGTCAACCCTGCCTGCGTGTCATGTTTGGAGCCTCAGGCAGAAAAGGTTTGGATCATTTCTTCAAGTTTCAAACCAGCTGCTGTCCAGATCCATGACTTTCTCTGAGCAGTCCTGCTAGCTGCAGAGGAAAGCTGCCAAAGCCATAGATGGAGACACAAGGACGTGTACCAGCCCATTCAGTATGTCCATCTCAGTACAGGACACATATACAGCAGATGGAAAGAGCTGTGACAGAATTTGTTTACATTTTAATCAACACAAGTCATTTCAATAAAGGAGCTGTTTTTCTCAGCTGCAAAGCTCGATCCCTGAGCTGGCACTGATCGGCTGCTTGAGGACACTTTAGCCAGACAGATACTTGGTGGTTAAACTCAGATCTTTTAAACAGAAGAATGATCTCTCTAACCACTTGGCCACCCTGCCATGAATTGAGTTCAAACCCTCTGAATGACATAAAACGCTGAAAATAATGATCAAAAATAACCAAACAGTGACCTCAACAGTAAGGCATGTGCTGAACTGAGACCCGAGAGTACCATTTTACTCAGTACACCAGTACTACTTCCACTCAAATTCTGTTGAATCAAAGTAAACGATATACAAAGCGGAAAACGTCTATCTTTAGTAGCTTATTTCTTCGGTTAATGTCAAAATGAGTTACTGATGGTAAGAAAGACACCGTAAGCCTCGGGTTTTATGGAGAAACCTCTTAGTTGGACAGTATTGCACAATTCAGAGTTCTATTTGTTTCCCAGTCTTTTTTAAAGAGCATTGGCTTGGATATAAGCAGCCACACACACGCAGTTATTGTGGTTGTACCATGTGTGTGTGCATGTGTGTGTGTGTAAGACTGAATTAGTCAAACCAACCAAGCACTGAGGACAAAGACAGTTTAAAAGAGATGGATTATGATGCAGCAGATAAATGCGGTTAATCCACAAAACCTTTTCTGTACACCATTAATGCAAAGTACCATTACCAATAGGCATGACCATCAAATCAGGCATTTTATTCCGCCACATCACAATTTTGTGGATACGCTCCTCCACTAACTATCCAATGAGAGCTGAGGATACCATTGGGTGGCGAATCTGAACAGAAGACAAAGGGGAGGAGGAAACGCCGCGCCTTGGTTGGCTTAGGAGGTGTCGATGTCACTAGGTCTGCAGCCAATCAGGCAGGAAAGAAGGTCACAGTGTGAAGGGAAAAAAACAACAAAAACCAGAGTGAATGGATGTGAGTACAGAGGGGAGGTGAGACAGGCCGAGGGGGAGAGGAGGAAGTAAACAAAAGAAAGCAGGATGGGTTGAGAGAGAGGGAGAGGCAGTCCCGACAGAGAGGAAAACAATGAGAGAGAGAAAAGAAAGTGATGGTGGAGGAAATGGAAAGACAGAAAGAAAGACAGCAGTTGGAGCAACGGAAGCTGTCAGACCTCTAAACCAGTTGATGTGTGAGTGTGTGTGCATCTTACCTGAGACGGAGATAGCTCTTACTCCACTCCTGACTGCTTCCAACTTTTTCTCATTATTGGACACTCTGGAGGAGAAAAATGAACAAACAAAAAATTATAAGCCTTTAACACTCACATATAACAAAACATACCAAGGTTGAATCAGAGCCTTGTAAACACACATACGAATGATTTTTAAAATCAGATCTCATTAAAAGAGTCAGCTGTTGAAGCTGCTCCTGTAAACGAACCCTCACTGTTTCAATTATCTCTCTGCCTTTGCCATGGTCTCTCCGTCTGTGTCATCTGAGCTCTACTACGATCTTTACATCACGGACCACAACAGGCAGGGAGAAAAAGAGCGAGACAGCGAGCAAAGAGAAACTTAGAGTGAGAGACTGAGAGAAAGAGGAGGAGACTACCCAAGTGTTTAAAAACCCTAAGTGGAAAATATTTGGCTCCTAAACTTATCTCCTTATTTGACCAGAGACAGAGGGAGAGAGGAGAAAAGAGAGAGAGACAGAGAGAGAGAGAGAGGGAGAGAGAGAGAGAGAGAGAGAGAGAGAGAGAGAGAGAGAGAGAGAGATTTGAGTTGAAATGACCAAAAGTAAGCAAAAAGCCGACGTTTGAATTGTGATCAACTGACGGTTAAATGTGAACACACAATGTTCTACACTCGCAGATCAACAAACACAATGAACTCCACATTGAAAAAAAAACAGTAGCAACATTTCTCCTAAAATCTTTTTTAAGGCCCTGCAGTTCTGAGCCAAAAAACACTATAAAAGGCTCATTTTGGAGAAAAACACAGAATGTATTCGGCTGTCCCAGTTAAGTTTTTCCCTTTTTCTTAAAGAAAAAGATACATGAAATAAATTAATCATGGGAAATAGTGCAGACATGAAACTTTATACTGATTAGTCTTCTGAGTTTTGTTTTAATCTCTTTATGGACACATTGAACTACAGTGTTAATGAGAGAAACTGACTGTTTTCATTCCAGTTAATGACAACAAGAACACTCATTTTGCCCAGAGCCCAAGATATTATTTAAATTTGAAAGATATTCAATTTCTAACAATATCAAACACAGAAAAGCAGCAAATTTGAGATAATAGTCTATTATCTAAATTGTTAACAAAACAGTTGACTACATGTTTCAGCTCTACATGTATTTCCAACACGTTACCAAGATATTAAAGGAGAGACACAAAACAAACTTTGAAAACAACAAACTGAATCACAAAATAAATGTCCAGGGAAATTTCATTAATAACCTGGAGCTTAGTGCATAATTAAGTGCTAACCTGACCTCAAAAAGTCTCTTTTGTTTGACACCTGGATATTAAATGGAGGGCTGCTCGTCACTCCGTCTCCAGTATGAAAAAGATGCAAGAAGTGTCCTTATAGAAAAGTCCAAATTTCTCACTCTACGGCAACAACATAGTCCCAGGAAAGTGATTATGTCCAATCATTGTTAAAACTGATGCTGCTCTGAAAGACCCCTTGACTGATTTTCAGAGGAACTGTGTTTCCAAGTTGATGAGGAGGAGGCTGACCCCCTTTCATTTTAAAGCAGAGCTGCACTGAGGCTCTAAAGCATACATGATCATGAAAGGAACTGCTATTTATATCACCTCACACAGTCAATACACCATCTTTGTGTCAGACAGATCTAATGACACACAGCTGTTATATAAGCCAGTTTCTAGACTTCTGTAATGGTAAATGTGAAGAAAGAAACAGGGACTTACTTTGGGATGGAAGGCAGTGCTCTTTCTCCCTCTAGAGGACAAAAACACACATCATCAGGATCAGATTGAGTAATGTGAAACACAATAAACCTTTAAGTCCGCATACAGGATTTTCTAATAATTTATGACTCATTACAGATGGAGGATAGGACCATATACACAGTACAAATAATACAAAACACATACACACCTAATACAACATTAGGAATGGTGATTGTTGCATATATACATATATAACCTCATTCCTGTAGCTGTTAAGTGGTAAATTAATTATTAAATGCAAATTGAGAGCTATTTTTTCCTGAAGAATTCTTTTGAAATATTATTATTGTTGTTGTGTGTTTTAATTATTGGCTATAATGTCACAGAGGCAGGACCGAAAAGGAGGGATCAATGGTTTCATACCTTTCTGAACTCTGACGATGAAGGAATGAGTTTCCATGGAGACAAGTCGACAGTAGCCATCAATCAAGTCGGCCAAGTTCTCTGCCATGGTCAGTGATGCTGTTGTAACTGTGAGAGGCTGCACACACACAGTGGCAGGCCTGTTACAAAGACCCATTATCTCCAGACACACACACACACATACACGCACGCATATACACACTCACACGCACTCACCACACATGTACACACACATACGCGCGCACAAACACATTGACACACACAGCACAGTGGGGGTTTCCAGCTGCTCCTTATGTCAGAGGAAACTCATCTCTCTCACAGTATTTATGTGAGTGTTTGTACTTATAATAAAACCCAGATTCTGAAAAAAGTTGGGACACTGTGTAAAACATAAATAAAACAGAATGTGATAATCTGATAATCCTTGTTGACATATACTCAATTGAAAACAGTACGAAGACAATATGTTTAATGTTTAACCTCATCCACTTCACTGATTTTTGTAAATATCTGCTTATTCTGAATTTGATACAGCAACAGGTTTAGACAAAATGGGACAGGGGCAACAGAAGACTGGGAGAGTTGTGGAACGCTCCAAAAACACCTGTTTGGAACATTCCACAGGTAAACAGGTTGATTGGTAACAGGTGATAGTATCATGATTGGGTATGAAAGGGGCATCCACGACAGGCTGAAAGGTTGTTTACAAATAAGGATGGAGCGAGGTTCCCCACTTTGTGATACACATGTATTATGGATGTTTAAGGGCTCAGGAACACTTTGTCACTAAAACTTGACAAACTTTGTCTCTAAATACAGTTCATTTGGAAATGATTGCATTCTGTTTTTAATTAATGTTTTACACAGCATCCCAACTTTTTGGGAATCAGGGTTGTATATATGTTTTACAGTTATGTTTAGGGTAAGGGAAATGGTTAGGGTCGTCTCCAGGAAATGACTGCAAGTCTATGTAATGTCTGTGACAGTGACCTAAGTAAGCGTGTGTGTGTGTGTGTGTGTGTGTGTGTGTGTGTGTGTGTGTGTCAAACTACATCCAATAGTATAAAAGGCAATAAAACTGAAAGACTTCACTCAGCAGCGAGTGCTACGTAACACTTCCTCTGTGAGTAGAGCCATTATGTCGAATCTATACATGGAAAACCATTAGTTAATCTCTGCATCCATCATCACGCACGCACGCAGGCACGTACGTACACATGCACACACACACACGCATGTGCGCATGCATGCAAGCTTCTTATAGTAGTTCTTTGGTATCCAAAGTGTGTGCGCAATTTAGGAAAGTTGCATGTTTCTTTACCATAGTGATAGAGCAGGATAATAGCAACAGCAATGGAGCTACATATAAGAGGAAATCATGGCATGCTTTAAAAAGAATGTACCTGTAGAGCAAATTGCTATAACAGTCAGACAGACAGAATGGCAGTCAGACAGACAGGGCCTTAGTACCTCTGCAGCTCCAGCAACATTGAGCTGTAGCATTCCTTTCCTGTCCTTCTCCTCCATAGCTGAGTACTGGATGGATTGAACTTGGTTAAAGTTAGCTAGATGGGTGGGCTGGACACAGAGATAGAAACAAGGAAAGGGTGGAAAATACATTATAAAGTAACTCATCTGCTCCATATTCACTTATAATGAAATGATTGGTACCTATGGCTTTATCTCAGGAGAATCTTGGCCTGGAAAACATTTGGTTCAAATATTTTTTTTTAATGTGGAACATTACAAGCAGAGGCCATTCAGAACCTACTTTAAATGTGGTTAAGTATTATAATGTGGTTTTGGTAGGAACTCACTGTGGATCCCTTGTCAGTGAGGTAGCTGATCCCTTCCTCTGGCCCGATGGCTAACTCCACCTGGATCACCCAGCTGGACTGTTGGAGAGGAGAGACACAAGTTTAAGGAGGAAGAGTTAAGCAGAGGCAAACAAAAAGGAAGGACAGGAGGGAGTCTTGGATACATGCAAGACCTAATGTCACCAAAAGGGGTCAACCTTACACAACTAACAGGAGACACAGCAGAGCAGAGGCAGGACTGGAAGAAACCTACCCCCAGGGCACATTTGAAGCACTCCTTGTCGTAGCGGTAGATTGGTACAAGTATTTCCAAGAACTTCAGGATGCACTGCTCATCGTTGAGATTGGCTACCTGCTTGAACGTCTGCTGAATCAACTTACGAAGAGTTTTAGCCTGGAGAGAGGAGAGAACAGTGACTTCATTCATTCTGCTGTTTGAGCAGAAAATCTGCAACTGGGTGAAGAAGGTGGAAATGGCATGGTGGGATGTGGGCTGTGTGTGTGTGTGTGTGTGTGTGTGTGCAGTGTATTTGTGTGCATATGTGACAAAGACATTGATTGACTAATAGGTCACTCTGGCTCCAATCAAATTGACATCAGCACTTCATTCTGGGGGCACTCTTAGTTCAGATCAATATCTTAACAAAGACCCATTGATGCTGTTCGTAACCACTCAATTAAACATTATTCTGCCTTCTCATTCATCTGTAGTGTCATTAATCATCATACTACATGGAATGCATGCAGATTTTTTTAGCTTGTCAGTTGTGTTTTCCCTGCTGGAATCACAATCACACTGTCAGACCTGATTTTTTCTAGGTTCGTTATGTCACCACAAAGTCGACAGATGGGGGGGTTGACAGAGGGAGAATCCATTTAGCAACGTTATTCTGTCATTTACAATCCTCTCTATACTTCATCACTCTAGATATAAAGATACGCTACACACACACACACACACACATATATGCATATACAACGTCACATAATCTTCTTCATCTGATGTACATCTGAGAACATTGTGACATATATGAAGAGAACCCCTGACAAAACGACCTTTTTAGCCCCTTTCCCCCTTAATATGATCTCCCTTGAGGTTTTACACATGTCTATGCACAAATATGCAGCATTAAGGTTATTTAACCGTATACAGATGGCAGTATTATCCAAGCACATACACAAACACTTAGTACATTTAATGAAAATACACATTCGCACACGTACACGCACACACACACACACACACATAGAGTGCAGGCAAGGCAATCCCAAACTATAAATAGCTTTCCATATATAGATTAAGATAAGGATTAGAGGAGATTTGGTGCACTGCAGAACGGCCTTAAAATGTACGTGTGGATTTACAGTAGACTGGTTCATCACATTAAGGTCATTCTACACAGAATAAATGAACAGCTTAATAATTAAAGTAATGACCAAAGAGCAATCAATGGCACTGATTTATTGATTTTAAATGTAACCCAATTGAGTAATCTCAGATTATCAGTGTGCAGTCTGCATAACCCCTCTGTGTGTAATAAACATTTAACATTTTCATGGGCAGTATTATTCATATAATTATTATTGAGCCTTTTTTTTTCTAATATCCATTTTACTGAGCCACTATTTATTTCTTTTACTATTTTTAGCATTTTTAGCATTTCTAAATAAAAGCATGAATATTTGTACTTCATCTCAGCAATGCTGCTGCCAGCTGTTTACTCGTTAAGCCTGAATGAATCATCAAACCTACAAAAACACACACACACACTAATCTACAATGTTTCGGTGTTATCAGCTACGTGTGTGTATGTTTGTGTGTGTGTGCATGCGTGACATTTCAACAGATTTCATAACACACATGTGATTACAGAATATGATGTGTGATGATTGTGTTCTTCGTGGTCTTGATGGGATCAGTGTGCTATTTCCTAGAATTCCACGACATAGAGACACAAACACACACGCACGCACGCACGCACGCACGCACGCACGCACGCACGCACGCGCACACACACACACACACACACACACACACACACACACAGGGATATTGTCAGTCCAAAGTGTCCACCCTTCCTGGGAGGAAATACTGCGAGCGGCTATCACCCTCATCATCACCATGCTGACCATCGCTATGGCAACCAGTCACAGACAGCACTTACATGGTATATTTTTCAAATTTTTGTAAAATTCATCAATTAATTTACAAAAAGAAGGACACAATGACATCTGTGTGCATTACATCTCTGTGTTTCTTTAAGCTGTTGTGTCTGGAGGTAGTTTGGAGTTTAGGTGTTACTTTTGTCTCACTGATTACATTTCCATTATCAAAGAAAAGAGATATTTTTGGCAAAGCAAGGACAGGAGTAGTGATACATTTCATTTTGTGTTGTGTTGCATCAGTATTATTGATTTACATATATTCTTAAATCCCATTAATCTTTTTGGACTTTATTCTAGAGTTTGCTAATTTAAAGACCTCAATCTTAAACTGTGAGTCAAAAATGGAATTGCCTCCACATCAACACAATACTTCAGTTTTTATTTAGACATTTCATTGATGATTGTGCTTTGTTGCAAATACTTCTTCAAATTCTTGTAAAATGCAACAATAAATCTTAGAGCAGTATCGCTGAATTGTTTCGTGCTAATCCTTGTTTCATAAAGTTGAGAGTAATTCAGCTGGGCTGTTTGCTCAAACTTTGATCTCCAAAGCCACTAAAGGTCAGTTTTAGTAAACCTGCTGCCCAGCCTGTCAATATGACAGAACAGACTCTGCTCTTTACAATGCTTTCACCATGGCTAGCATCATTCACTGTTTACTACCACAGCCATCTGCTCTGGGGTCTGTATCTGTGTGTGTGTGTGTGTGTGTGTGTGTGTGTGTGAGTAGTAGAGTCCATTGAGGGAGAATAATCCCATTAAATGACTACCATTCTCTTTCACCAGAGCGAACAACGTAAATGACAGCTGTGCTCTCTCTCTCTCTAACACACATCTATGTATGAATGTAAGAGCAGATGTGTCAGGCACTGATCATTTGTTTGAAATGAACATTACTGTTTTTAACAGACAATGTAATTATGCATAAAAAAGACTCAAAGACCGGCACAACCAACTCATTAGGGCTACAGGTAATGATTATTTAGATTTTTGTATTATTTTCTCATGTGATTAACTAATTTTTTGGTCTTTAAAATGGCAGAAAACAAAAATACATGGGTGTTTGACTGCACGTCTGCATCTTCATCTTCACCTTCACAGTGTGTGTGTGTGTGTGTGTGTGTGTGTGTGTGTGTGTGTGTGTGTGTTTGTGTTATGATGTCTGCTGAAGGAGCAGAAAATGACATTAAGAGGAGAGGAGGTAAAGTTGGTAGGTGGGCAGCTGATGAGGGGGGAGTCAGCGACATTTGACAGACGTGGGGGCCCAGAAGGAGACACACATTGACGCCTCCTCCTCCCTCCTCATTGTTGAAAAGAGAAAGTGGGTTTAAACATGACCTGAGGGTCACACACACACTTAGTTTCTGTCCCTCTGCAGAGCATCTGTCTGCCCGCCTGCTGACATCAAGACCTTTTCGGGTCACTGGGCCTTTCCTTCATGCACATGCCCACTCATATAGACACACACCAAGACCCTCCCCATAAACGCGTGCCGTAAATTTATCACTGACAGAGACACCGCTCATTATGGAAGCACACACTCCCATCACATACAAGCATACACCAACCAAAACTAAGCTTTAAATTAAGTGACTTTTCCATTCTCAAAAGCTTTATTTAACATGTAAGTTCATCTCCCGAATAATATTATTAGAGCTGTAAATGGATGGTGCTAACCATCAATACAAACAAATTTAAGTAGAAACCTCAAATAAGATGAACTGTTATTTAACTAGCTCTAGTACTGCTTGATATTACATTTAAGACAAAACAAGATATTGTGATTTACCATTGACTATATTTACATGAAATCTTTTATCCTGGTTACTGATATTTCTGTATACACGATCATAACTGCAGCCAACTTCCTGATAATATGCCTGCAGGTGTGTCTTTATTCCGTTAAATCTAAGCCACTAACTTCTAAACCGACTACATTACCTCAACAGTTGAGGATGACACAGTTTGTTTCCCAGCTGTCTGAACTCTGCTGAAGTTACTGCTTGTCTAGATATAACATCTCCATCTAATCACTGCAAATGGAAATCTAAAGCCACAATAAAACATATGCTCGGCTTGACTGAGTTCACATTTTTCCCTGTATTTCAGTGTGAAACCATTACATCACTGATCATCACATTATTTGTCTTACACACCTGGTCACATGCCAGACAGCATTCAGAACCTGGGACATCGTTTACATGCACAATATCACAGTTTCTTTCTGCGTACTTCGACTAGCACACGATTTCTACATTAATCACACTCATAAATATAGTGTATAAGTAGGTTTTCTGGTAAAAATAACCATTTTCCTCTTGCTTATCTGACTCATCTTCATTCATCCGAAGTTCAATCTTGGACGGTTTCACACTCTGTCAGCCAGACCAGACAAGGCCTGACAACACATCAAGTAACATATTCAAAAAACTGGCTCAGAGGAGCCTTCGCTTACACTATGAAGCTGCCCATAAAACCACAAGGTCTGGTTACTTTTGGTAACTGCGCAACTCCAAAAGAGCAGCTGGGGCACAGTGATAGCAGCTGCTGAATGAGGGGAGAGCACTGTATACTCACAGGACACCAAATGTTTGAGCAGAAACTCTCTTTTTGAACATTATTTCAAAGAGAAGAAAGTAAACACAGTATTTGTTTCAGCGACCTGACACATTAAATGTTGTGTACTCCCCCCTCTCTTTTGATCTCAGTTCAAAACTCATCATTCTCACCTTGACTGAATCCAACAGGTCTTTTGGGAAAAAACGCCTCAAGCCAACATCCTTCCTGTAAAGAGAGCCAGAGAGAGATACAGAAGCATGTTTATTATGCTCTAATTACACTGAGGAATGCTAATTGACAAGCACTTTAAACTTTATCCGATCTCAGCAGATTATTTTTTCCTCCACAGAGAAATTACTAACAACAGCTACAGACAGATACAGTTAGGCAGACAGGCAACTGAAGACAAGAAACTGAAAACAGAAAAAGAAAGCTATGACTAAGTGCTGACTCCAGAGCACTACTCATCTTTTCCTAGGAGACTGGGATGAGGAAAAGCAGAGAGAGCACAAAGAGACAGATAGAGAGAGGAGGGGAGGAGTACAAAGAAGGAGACCACAGAGACAAAGAAAGATGTGCAGAGCTAAAACAGGAAGCTAGCTAATGACTCAAACTCCTCTGGAGAAAGCATGGGGGAGGAGGAGGGAGCGAGTGCAGAGAGAGTTAGTGAAGGCTAAGAGCTTACATCATTCTTGCTCTCCAACATAGGTCAAACATCAGTCTCAAATCATTATTATAGCATTATTATAGTGTGTGGTGTACGCCAGGGTTGGGATTTCAATTGAGATGGTGTTGAGTAAGTTGTAAATCACAGAAAAAATGCAATAAATAAACTTTTGGATGCTGCCCTGTGGTTGTCTAAACTGCCAGACTTGCCTCAGCTTAACACACACACACACATGCAAATACTATTATTCCAATTGGGGTTTTCCATCATCATGTCTATGAAAGGATAACTTTATAAAACATGCTGTATGTCACCCCTAAACCCTCAAAGCAATGTCTGTCACAGGAGCAACAAAAAGCAGATGAAGCAAAGGATTCAAAGAACGAGCACTGACAAAGGCCCACTGATTACACGCTTTGCATTAGCTCACAAACCACGAGCACTACCGCCAACTACAGCCAGCTGATCTCCAACTTGCACATATGCTCAGTTCATAAGAGGAACTACGCAGGCAGTTTGTCCTTCTAAACAATACAACAACATGGAAATGCAAACATAACAAATTATCCGAACATCATGTCACACTGATGCAAATCTGCAAATCTTATTAAATATTCGGGGGAATAAAATGAAAATATGAGTCTCTGTAATTTCCCAATAAGATCCTAATAATATCCAATATGTTTCCTGGAAAGAGCTTTGTAATTGGTACAAATTTGGGGGAAAACATAGACAGTGTTCAATTGGCAGCTCATTTGGCACACTTCTTCACCTACAGTAATGAGAGAAAATGCAAAAAGGATTGGGAAATTAAAGCTCCTTCAAGGAGATATCTTGGAAATAAAGCTTGTATTTGTGGTCTTTAGCTGCTGGAAGAAAAAGAAATGCAGAAATGAATGGATGATATAACTGATCTGTTAAGCTGAACAAACAAACATTTGTCCACCAGCAATTCATAATGGTCAATGGCCATCGGTAAGGGCAGACTACAGCCAACAGTGTCAGACAACAAAATGTATGGGCGGTGATCCACCACCACACTGAACAGGAGCCCTGACAGCCAACTGTCAGCATGGTGTATCAAAGCCCCAGCAGCATTTTCCCTCTCCCTCTCTCGCTGCTTTAAAAAATGCATGACACAACATCTTTTTCCAATCAACAGACAGGCAGCGAGGGAAAGAGAGAGAAAAACAAGGAAAGGAAGAACACAGACAAACATAGAGTTTGAGAACTTAGAGAAGAGAGAGAGAGACAGACAGACAGAAAAGGACTGAGAGGATGGAGAAGAGAGACAATATCAGTGGAGAGACTGTGGGCATTCTTCTCAGTTAATTGGAGAGCTCGTTAGGCTGATGGAGAGAAAGAAAGACTTCATTGGAAGAGGGCAGCTCATTAGAATCAGACCACGTTAGAGCCAAGCCTCGTTAGGGCCAGGGTTTGTTAATGTCCTTCATCTACACCCGTCTACCAGGGAGCAAGCTAGAGAGCCAACATAGATAGAGCAGCCAATTCCACATAAATCTACAAAAATGAATGAGTATTAAACAAAAGTGATTGGGCGACTAAATAAACACAGTTTTGAAAATAATTGTTGCTAGACTGAATGTAAAAACATGTCAAATCACAGTTGGACTGCGACAAAGTTAAACAACAATTTTGATTTCTAAATGTTCCCAGACTTTTGTGTAATTCCCAAACTCTTGCTGAGATCCTTTCAACTGTTTTACACACTGCAATAGGAACCATGTACCAAAAACGATACTGTGTTGTTTTTGTTATTTCTGCTGGGTTACACAACAAATTTCCAGGTAGAGGAAGGATGTGATGTAACGGAAAGGTTGTGAGTTGGACTGAAAGTGAAGAAAATACTTACTCAAGTAGTTCATAGTTGGATTTCTTGTCCAGGGCGTTTCCTCGCATCTCTTTGAAGAACCTCCTAGAATTGAAACCAGTGGGACACAGAGGGAGAACAAGGTCAGATCCATTCACTGCAGACACACCCACGTTGAAAGGAGTTGAGATTTATTGCAAAACTTCACCTACTTTCAAATGGCATGAAGGAGGTCAAAACTCCAGCATTTGTAGTATGAAGAATAACTTTATTAGACCAACACATTTTGGCTTGTGGCCACAGAAATGATGACGATGATTTGAAGTCTTAAATTTAATTCAGTGTGTATACGCAGTAAAAAAAAAAAAAGCACACTCGAATGCAAAAGAATTGCATTTAGAGGTTTTTATATTAGTGTGAGAAGTAGGTGTTGCTTTGATAAGAGTGACCAGTGTAACTGCAGAGCAAACATGAAGGGTTTCCACAAAAACTGGTGAAGAAAATAATTCAGCCTGCCATGTCACTTTACTGTTTAGG
This sequence comes from Chelmon rostratus, assembly GCF_017976325.1. Taxonomy (NCBI): domain Eukaryota; kingdom Metazoa; phylum Chordata; class Actinopteri; order Chaetodontiformes; family Chaetodontidae; genus Chelmon; species Chelmon rostratus. Next base: position 10,468,070 of record NC_055673.1, on the reverse strand, counting down.
CAAACATAGAAGGAAAATGAGTTTGTGTGAGATCAAACCTTTTGTTTTGATGTAAAAAGAAAACTTAATTCAATATAATTTCATATAAAGAATTCCAGTGGTTTGTAGTATTACAACACATTGTAGCTGTAAGTTGTTCATTGCTGCTCCGCAGAGTGAGAATTTCCTACCTGATTTCTAGACAACCCAGTTTCAGAGCTACATCTTGTTCCACCTGATCCCCGATCTCTGTCATGTAGTCGTTCTTCACCTGCGGGACATAAAAACACACCAATAATGGGAAATGGCTTCCAAAAAGCTACACGAGATTTTTACTACTCATTCACGCATATACAAAAATGGCTGCAAGCTACCAGCCTGACCTGGCCAGCCTGGCCTGGTCAGCATTTGCACAAGGACACTTCAACACGTAGACAGGAGGTAGGGATTGAACCACCAACCCACTCTATCTCCTGAGCTACAGGCATTCTGCAAAATCATGCTTATTAAAGCAGATTTTTCTCTATAAATTACAAATAGCAAGTCATCTACCACACACACACACAAATACACACAGTCCGTCTGACCTAGATTACCAAAAGGCAAACACACACTGTCTTCAAGCAGTGCCTTATGTCTCGGTGCTGGCAAGCTGCTGGAAGAAAAGAAAAAACATTTGTGTGTCGGGGCACCTCTGTGTGTTTGCACGTCTGTTTGTGTGTGTACCTGGTGGTAGAAGTAGTTGAGCGTAGGTTTGTCTTCTGTAAACTGCTGCAAAAAGCCCTTTGGAAGATACCGGATCCTTAACTCATACCTACAGAGAACAACAAGAACGGGAGAGTGAGTGTGTTATGCAACAATAACATTTTCCAACTTCAACAGCAAAAACAAGTCTCGACCTTTGTATCTACTGAAGAGAAAGGTTGGGATCAAGTGATGTTTGAGTCGCCTTCTATGTGGTAAAAACATCAGAGAGTGGAGAGGAAAGGCAATAAGGAAAGTATGGTGAGAAGGTGGAGAAGAAAGAGGAATGGGGAGAGAAACAGACAGACGGAGGTGAGGGCAAAATTGATATGCAAGAGTGCAAATGAGAGGACCGACTGGAAGTTCCGGACGGAGACAGACAGAGACAGAGAGAGTTGTTGACTTAGTCAGACAAAGCAGGCATCTGGTTCTCTCTCTCTTTATGCCCACGGTGCAAAAGGTCCCCACCTCATAATAGCATTAGCACCAAGACCGCCACAATAAACATAATATATACCAGTGCATTAACATCCAAACTGCCAAAGCACCACACACACAAGGCCTCCCATCACCACACAGCAGACGGGTTGCACTATTTTTCATGCAGTTGTTTGCAATAAATCACTTCTGCTACTTTGGTATACAATAGGACAGACTGCTGAAGCTAGCTGCTTGAGACAGGGGCTAAATGTACAAGGCCAAATGAGTTATGTTTAATGTCTAGGAAACTGGTTATAAAGTGTAACGGAACAGCTTTTCCTCAGGGGCCTGCACACACCTGCTGCAGAATCTGAAGTCCTTGGACTATATTTTGTTTATGACATCTCAATAAATAAAGCGCATCCACTACACTGCCTGGTAAAGTTTTGAGATGATAGCAGTTTTTACACCTCACACCAGATGTCACTCCCCATTCTGTAAGGAATGGGGCAAGAGACATTTTAGTCTCTTTCAACTTTGACACGTGAGATCATGAGGATCCCAAATGTCCAGCCAGTTTGAGAGAAAAGGTGAGACTGATCTCTTGTTCAGGAAATATCCATCACTTATATCCTTGTTTATATTACTACATGATGACATGATACAAGCAGCAGAGAAGGAGGGGCACTGCCTGGCTGATATGAACGACGCATAGTCTTCTTCTCTCACCTCCACTCCTCGTTTGGTCGAGGCTGCTCATATTTTTCTCTGACGTGGGACACACCCATATCAGGGTGGAGCCAGTGCACCTGGTCTCTGGATTGGACGTTGCTGAGACGCAGACCAAAACAAGACGTCCAGCGCACTTTGTGGATGTCCAGAATTTTCTGGATGATTCCCTGGAAACAAAGAGTGAACAATTTTATTGTGATATGCCTTATTAACCAACATCCCCTGCGCAGTCAAATAAGTTTAAAGAATAAAAATGTCCTTGAGACCGGCTGTAAGACAAAACACTGATATTAATGAAGGATGAAGTAAAGAATCCGTAGATATTGGTCTTAGCACGGGTGTATTAGACTAAATTGGGCTAAAAAGCAATGCATTTTCCCCTTCATCTACAGTGGTACTGTCCTAGTTGTGGCGGCCCAGCCCATGTATATCAGTGCAGCGAGTCCTAAATAAAACAAAGATGCCCATTAGACAAAAACTGTTTGCCAGTCTATAAAGAAGTCAGGCTGCCATACCTCAGTGTGCCAAATGTGCCAGTGTTTATGTCTGGCATTTTGCATCAGGCCAATGAGGGCATGAGTGTATCCATGTGTATGTGTGTGTAGGTGACTTGAAGCGATTTAACATGACATTCCCACCCAAACACGTTGACAGACATCATACACACACGCACGGTAATGCTCACAGCACCATGTGTGTTGCCATGTAAAATGCTAGGGGGTCTGACCTAGATACTGAAGGAGAAAGTGAGGAGAGGACGGCAGAAGGGAGGAGGAGAGGACACTTGCAGTGATGTATCCTGTGTGACCACTGAAGTTTTAGCAGTGTTAAGTAGTTTCTGCATCATGAGAGTGGATCTAAAAGCATACTGCAAAGCAAACCTAGACTGGTACTCTCGCATACACACACACACACACACACACAATCACACACACACACAGACGTTGCCCCTAGGGTATTATATATTTTGCTAGAAAAATATTCTCAGTGTGTTGAGTGTCCTTTATCAGAGCAGACAGCTAGGACCTTGAGCTGAGGACAAACAGCAAAAATCCACCTTTAAAATTGCTGCCGGGGTAAACTGCAGCATAAGGGGGTGGAAGCGGTGTCATGAAAATATTACCACTGTAAAGGTTATATTGTTCAGTTTCAGAAGAAAAGGGACGGGGATACTCTACATTTTCCTGGTTGGCAACAAATTTCATGAACTGACCAAAACCAATGATGAATTGATCCTACTAACAAGTATTATCACAGTAATTAAAACCTGATACAGGTTATTCTTTTGGGCCATAGAGCCGCACTCACTGGAGTACCAAGTGTGTATTCATCCACATCTGAAAATAGTCCCCAGTAAATGCAATAATTATTCATAATTATTGTTAGCTAAAAATACCAGTGCCCAGCCATTTCAGGAACTTACTAACTAAGCCATTAGCATTGGTAAAAAGGCTAAGAATGGCAATGTCCGTCCACCACTTTGGCTGAGATGGAAATATCTCAATAACTATTAGATGAATTGTCATGAAATTTTGAACAGACATATTTTTTCCCCAGAAAATGAATCCAGCTGACTATATTGATCCTTTGACTTTTCCTCTCGTGCCACCACAAGGTTGACATTTGTGGTTCTGAGATAATGTTTCAACATCTACTCGATGGACTGCTGTGAAATTCGATGCGTGTTCACCACAGGGTGAATTTGATGATCAATTTTCATCTATCAAAAAATGTACTTTGTCAAATACTTTGGTTTATGACAAATACCTGCAAAACTAATGACATTCTCATCATCCATCAGCTTCAGTTGTTGAGCATCTATCTCAAACCACCATGGTGCCTAAGTACAGCATCTCAGAGCTGCTAGCGTGGCTGCAGCCTCTTTGTCTTGTTTAAAAATTAAGCTCTATACTTGTGACCCATTTTTTTAGGATTTACATCTCCAGGAGGAACAAATGTGTTTGGAGAGACATAGACAGGGCAGGAAACTCAGAAAGCACTGAGAAGCAAACTAATGTGTCGTTGGCTTTGGTCTTTTCAAGATATTTTTTGACAATGGGGAGAAATGGAGAATAACACCAGCCTTATGCTTTAAGACTGTGTCAGACTGGTGTTTATTTTTTCATTATTTATTTTGTCACCACATGTATATTCAGTACATGTGAGGCAAAGTAAGTGTGTGTCTCTTCTTACCCTGACATCAGTTGCATCTCCATATCTGATATTGGAGGACCAGCAGCTGTTTTCAGTGTTGGTCTCAAAGTGATGACAGACTTTCAGAACCCTGTCCACGGAGCCGCCAATGGTTCGGTCCGACACCCCCGCACTCAGTCGTGACTTGGCACCTCCCAGGAGGGTATGGTTCAGGTTGGGGTCCAGGTAGGCTGTCGCCATGGTTTTACCTGCTGACACTGCTGCTGCTAGGTGTCTGTCATATTCTGGGCAGGAGAAAAGAGCAAATGAGACATCAGTGAAACGAGAATAAAGAGTAGAATCAGAAAGCAGCATATCTACACGTTTAAGATGCTGGAGCCAGAGAATGTTTGCTACATTTTAAATTATTACTAGATTTTCAGATTATTTGCAGATTTATTTCCTGTCAGTCGACTAACTGAATAATCGATTCAGCTCTACTTAAAATTGCTTATTTTGTACAACCAACAACCCAAAAATACTGAATTCACTATCATATACGACAAAGAAATGCAGCAAATGCTTACAATTAGGAAGCCTGAGCCTGCAAATGTTTGGCCTTTTTGCAAAAAGAAATTATTGAAACAACTCATCCATTATAATAACAGTTGTCAATTATCGATCAATCGACTTATTGTTTCAACTGTAGTTTGTATAATGACACTCCATGTTTTCTCTTTCTCTCTGCTGCCAATAACAGACAGATGTTGTGGACTTGACTCCTGCTCTCGTCTTACTTAGTGTAAACCTTGTACAGCAAATGTTTCAGATATGAAGCTCTTTGGCAAGATGAAAAACACAGAACAATGAGACACCAGAGAGAGAAATAGGTGCAGTCACGGTCAAGGCTCTCAACGTAAGCACCTGTGTCTATAACACAAAGAAGACAATGCACCTCGGGCTGACGTTTTTCCTGAATAAGAACTCACGACATTGACACACTTCCTGGAATTTCATGGCAACTTCATCTGGGAATGCCCGACAAGAACTACCTCCTGTGGCTCTGTGCTTATGAGTGTGCAAGACGTGTGTTTTTGTTTATGTGTGTGTTGTAATCATGACTCTCTGTAGAAATAGATACTGAGATCTCTTTCACTCTCTTTTTCTGCTTCCCTTTCACCCTGTGCTTCTCCTCTCTCCTCCATTAAAAGGGAAATTGATATGTTCTAGCAGGTAATTACACCTGAGAGAGACAGACGGAGAGAGCGGATACACACAGACACACACACAAATAACTCAGAGGAAAGACTGGAAAGCTGCTGAGTGATATATCACAGTAAAACAGAAACGTACCCTCATGTAACTCTGCCAATTTCAAATGGTAAAGACTTTTATATCAACAAATCACTTGCTTTCAGCACTTTAACCCACCTCTATTTCTATCCATTTTACACAGACACAGACACACACACACACACACACAGAGACACACACACACACACACACACACACACACAAACTTCTGCAGAGCAACAGTAGCTTTGGCTTTATACCAAGTCAGTTCCCATGGAGTCAGATGTCACACTGCGGAGGGGTTTCATGGTACTTGTGTTTGTGTTTCTGTGTGTGTTAGAAGATTTCATTCATACCTCTGTCCCAACACATGGGGAAGGGGCTACAGCCGCTCATTGCCATAGAAACACATGTCTGTCCCTCTCTGTGTCTGCCTGCACCGAGGACAGATAGACAGCTGGCGGTCTCACAACCACGCATCACACACACTGAACTTCTCATGTGCAGAAGTTAGATAAATAAAACACACACACACACACTAAGGTCTTGACACAATTGCGAGAATACCAAAACATACACACACATAAACACACACACACACACACACACACACACACACAGAGTCTGTTTCTGCTCCGTTGACACTCGAGTGTAAAGATGCTAGAGAAAACCCATCAACAGGGAAAGTGTAAAAAAAATCCCATCCTTGTAAGAGTTTCTTCTTTGTTGACTCTTTTCTTCCTGTTATCCACAGTTGTACAAGTCAAGACGAGATCCACAGAGAAGTAAACCTAGTTTCATCCACAAACTTCTTTTTCTCTCCACTTCTAAATTACTCCTCAGCGGCCCCTCTCTGTTGACAACACACTGTTTGTTTTTTGCCTAATTTCTGCCCCATGCCTGCGCTCCATAGCTACACAGTTGCTGCGGAAGAGTCAAGCCACCGTCGCTCAGGAGAGGATTCGGGTTAAATCACTCAGTGGAGTCCCTGTTGCGGTGAAAACACTGTTCCTCCTGCAAAGGTTCACAGCCAAATCCAGCTTCTACAGTGTTGACCCAATGGAGACGCAGTCAGTTAGCGGTCACGGAGAAGGAGAGACAATTACTGTGCTCAGTGATATACAAACAGAAAGTTGTCTTCTTCTCTTGGAAAAAGAAAGCGAGACAAGAGTGAGCCAGAAAAACATAGGAAGCAGAGACAGCGGGGAAGAGAGAGAGAGAGAAATGCAGCGATTGTTTCAGGATGAATGAGAGGAAAAAGAGGACATAGCAGCACAACTGAAAGAAAGTTGAGTGGGGAATGAGAGAGATCAAGAGAGAGGGGGCTGCTAGAGAACCAGGAGGAGCTAGAAACTATTAATATGCTAATCTAGCTAGTCTCTTGTGTTCAATGAAAAAAAAAAACCCTCCCACTTCTGTTTATTAAACTGACCTCAGAACAGCCCTCATGTTGTACCATTATTGCTACAACTGCAAATGCAAAGCAAAGGAAGACAAAATACTATCTAACTACTAAATGACATGATTACCAGACACATCTACAGTATTTCAGTCACCTGAGATAGAAGCAAAAACGAGACATAGATGTACAGAGAAAACAAGGTCAGAAGCAGTAATCACCACTTCCGATCTTCATCATCATCTTCCCATTGTACACTCCTCCTAAAGCACATTGGAAGATGAATATCTCCATGGTGTCCACTATTTCATAATTCAGCTCTAAGGTGAACTGCCATCCCCTGAGCTCTACTCTTTCTGGCTGTCCAAAAATAGATAACTTAGTCAAACATGCATATCTTTCTTTCGACCAAAACACTGTCAACAAAGAATAAATGAATCAAATGAAAAAATAGATGAAGAGAAAAGAGCATTTTTGCCAACAAAGACACTGCCCTGGCTGTGCCCAGCGTGCAAACTAACAGCTGTTAGCAACGTGCCAACCAATCCACTTCCAAACTACCAGGTCTCAATCAATCACACTTCACACCGCACATTCAAAGTCATTCAGCCTGTATCTTACGGGTCATACACTCTCTATCTCTCAAAGTGCTCGAGGTGCTGCCCTGAAGGCTCATCTCCAAGGCAACGTGCCTACAATATCCGGCGAGCGAGTGGCACCTATCTCTGTGAGTGTTACTGCCGGCCAGATGCCAGCCTCCATTAATCAAATGGACAATTATATGGCTGAACACGTCCTCCACTGAAGAACTGCACAGACGAGTTACTGAACACAGACACGGACACAAATGCTCACAGAAAAGTCAGAAACTTGAAATCTTAATGGTACCTTTTGTGTGTGTGTGTGTGTGTGTGTGTGTGTGTGTGTGTGTGCACAAGCATGTGGGTTTCCTATAATGTGTGCTCTAACTCAGGCACTGGCCATTGTTATGAAAATCTGGTGGGAGGAGGAGGTTTTAGTCGGGTGTTCTTGTGTGTGTGTGTGTGTGTGTGTGTCTGCACTATTGAAAGCCTTTTGTCAGAGGGCCGGATGTTGCCATGAATGGGAAGCGCTCTTTTGGGACTGTGCCAACGTCTCTCTCTCTTTTCTCTTTCTCTCGCTTTGTGTTTATGAACACATAATTATTTCAGCAGGGGAAGAAATCACAATACCCACTATCTATTAAACGCAAATAAAAATTAAAAGATGCAAGTAAAGCACAGAACTGTAATAGCTACTTTGATGTAACCTTGCATACGTTTTATCAGTGAACAATTAATGTGGTGCCTTGAAGTTACAAATCAAAGGCTATTTGAATTACAAACGTATTTCACCTCATAGATAGAAACAGCTTTTTCCTGCTTGTAATCTGCATCATCTCTTCACTTTACTGCATTAATCATCTTTTGCCCATTTTGTTGTTTTTTGTAATTGTGTCAAAAATAAAACAGATTACCACCATCATTTACAGCCAAAGCACCATTTACTGCTGACAAAGTTAACTTTACAACTCCATTCATTAATACTCTAGTCTCTAATACTCCAGTCTCCAATACTGCAATGAGGTTGTAATTAGGTTCTATTGTTCTTAAAATATACACTTTATGGTGTCAAACATATTTTAACATTAACATGTGCCACATAAAACTTAATCATGACACATGTTCTTGCTTTGTGATTTCCCTGAAGTAGAGGAGAGATAATTTCCTTTTCTTCTCGTGTCTGAGTCAAGTGATCGTATGAACAGTTTAACTTCATCAAACAAATAGATAAATCAGTGGTCCAGTGAAAAGTACCTGAGCAAACAATATGAAGACTATGGAGGTGCTGCACTGATGAAGACCCCACACCTGAAGGTTACAGACTAAGGCACAAAGGAACTGAAAAAAAACACTTACAAGAAAAAAGTCTTTTAATCAAGCCAACAAAACCACAAACAAACCCCACTGAAATTACCCTTAAAGCATCCTGTCCAACTCGTCATCTGGATTGACAATTCCATTGTTATTATCTTGCTTCCTCGCAGCTGGCAGCAATTGTTGTGAAACACATTCACAGTAGACAGTATGCTGTGAGTGGAAGACAACGTCTGAAGAATTTAAAATAAATAAAAGTGATTCTCATTAAGCTGTAGATATGCTGTATGGCAACATTTTAAATAGTATTCCAACCACAGCGTTATGTTTCAGGTTGAAAGATCAATGGGAATTTTCATGACACCAGCAGCTTAATTTATCTGATATAACTGGGGCCTGATGGGCCTGATGCCATGACACATAAACATTCAAAGGAAACAAACACACCCCCGGGGTTGGGAGTTAAACTTGCACTGTCTTCAAGGAACATGTTTTTTTCTTTATCTACAGTGTGAAAATTACAATTAGTCACACACTCTGACTGGAACAGTGTTCACTCTCTTCCTCACCCCTGTCTGCAGTAATAAAACCATCACACTCACACGCACATAAATAGTCCCACTCTGTTTTCTCTCTTGTTTAATCGTCCTACACATTCACAAACATGTCTCAAGTAAATATGTGCAATTAGTGTCACTTCTCATTAGCACCAACACAGATTATTACGATTTTGAGCTACTGAGTAAAACACTTTACTTCTCACATACATGCACAAACCATGAAACAACACATACACCGATTCTCATCGCACATGCAGTGTATAGGCCTTTCCTTCAATCTTGATGCACCCATTTTCTGAATATAGTAAATGCTAAATAAGTGAGTGGCCTACTGTTTAGTGGCCTACAGAGGGCGTCCAAAGCATGTTCAGACCTTCTGATTATTTGAACAGAAATTCAAACCATCATTTTACATCAACAGCCATATTTGACAGGTTTTCCTAATGCACTTCAGTTACACTGCAATTCCTTCTAGGAAATAAAATACTGAAGTGAACAATTCATCTTTGAAAAAATAACCTTAACTTTAGGTCCACTTACTACTCCTTCCAGTTTTAAGAGATTTCATGTACATCTCATGGTATTAATTAATCAGCAAACGGAGGTAGGCTCAGTTGTCATGGAACTGGCTTGTCATCACCTGATTTAAGTATGGAACTTACAAACGTAAGTCACATGATGACAGTTAAGCCAACTTAATCACAACTGAGCTAACTTCAATTCACAGATGAAGACTATGACATGTGGTTGAAAGCACCAGAAGGAGAAAAAGCTACTACGTGGTCCTTGAAATAAGGTTTTTATCAAGCTAGGGTGTTGAATGGAGTTTCACAGTAATACTCCTTATCTAGTCCCTGTTGGGGACCCCATGTGGTGACCTGACCACACTTGAGCTGCTGCAAACTGTGTATGGAGTGAGTGAAGCAGCTGAACGATCATGAGTGCTGTACGGGGTCAGCCACTCACCTGTGTAGTAGGCAATCCTGGAAATATCTGAAAGACAAACAAAGGAATAACAGAGTTAGCTGGTTTAATCATGAGCAAACAAATAAAGAAATCATCAGGTCAGAACAAAAATGTAACTTAGGTTTATTAGGTCTCACAGCTGGTGTTCACAGTTTCGTTAATGAATGTCAATTGCAAAGGGCATGCCAGTGCCTGCTACACAATATTTGTCAAATTTAACAGCTTCAATCAATATCCTGTTGACTTTTCAACAGGATACTGATTGATTTCTTTTTAGAATCAATATCCCATTGTTACATGATTTGCCACCACCCCAGGCTGAAGCTTCACGGTTTAAAAGAGCTAACTGGGAAAAGCTGAGGAAAAGGTTTACTGTTCATGGCTTCCTGCTCAGCAGCTGTGAGAAGAGGAAGTTACAGTGAGTGGGCTACAGGTCAGTCTATCTTCAATACAACCATGTCATATTCTTAAAGGCTGCAGAGTTTACAGGTTTCTAATTTTTTTAACACGACTGTAAAAAACCCTTGGTTTTAAAGCTGGCTAAAAGTGGCAGGCGTCTGTTATTGAGCGGCTAAGTACATGGAACTGCATCGATACTGCAGCTCCCAAACCCTCACAGGAAGCCTGAGAGAAGCCTTTCGAAAACTTGACACCCAGTTAGAGCTGTGATAGGTCTGTGTGCAGCGGGAGGTCAGGAGGATAAGTGCCTGAGTGCTTTAGACACCCTAATGTACACACATACACACACATGCAGGGTGAAATGACTGCAGGGGTTGTCAACAAAAATGATGTAATGGTAAGAAGAAAACCCACAACCCAAAAGGAAATACCAACAAGGTGACTCATGGTGTGCCTATCGACAGACCCTTTGTAATAGGAAACCAGGAGCCTACAGTTAGTTGAGGATGATAGGACACATATTGGGTATGTAGTGCATAGTATATAGTCACCATGTCAAATGGTGCCATAAGATAATAAGCGTCAACAATTTCATTAAAAGTAATTCCTGCGAAAACTCTTTCCCTTGTTCTTGCATTCTGACTTCACTGCAGACCAAGCCGAGTCAGCATGCTGCTATAATAAATATTCAGGCTTTTGTAAGACTTATTAGTGTATTGTGGATTAAGCCAAAACAACCATTATAATAAATGACTAAAGCATGCCCTGCTGTTCCTGTCTCAGTGTGTCTATGATGACACTTACAGTAAATAGATCTGAACCCTACACACACCATCTGGCCCTAGGACAGTCACTCAAACTATTTGTCTTTCCCTGTCTCTCTTGTAACAGCTCAATGTAAGTTAAGTGCTATGTAGCCTAGCATCAGCAGCCAGACTGCCGTTGCTACAGTCTAGACTAAAAACCATTGGAGACTGTGGCCTTATCTTGTCTGACAAACAAGATTAGACAGCAACTGGAGAGCAGGAAGAAACACATTGCTGTCTTTCCACAAGTAATTAGTTAAAACACTTTTTATAGACAGGCATTCAGCCCTCAGTTCTTTTATGTATGTGACTTTTTGTGTGATTCATGTCATACAATTTGATGATTTGAGTCATTAGCAACACTGTGTTGAAAAGTGTTAACTATAGCTTGCTATGTAATTTTTCCCTCCACAGAATATCCTGCAAGAGTGCTAGCATGGTGCTAATTACATACCAGTCTGTTTAACAGCCTCCACTGCACATATATCAAAGAGGGCCATGGGTCTTACACACACACACACACAAAAAAACGCGCGCACACACACACACACACACAAACCCACGCGCACACAAAAACATACGCATGTGGACTGGCAGGCAGCCCAAAACACCTGCTCCTCAAGCTGTTCTGAAGACTCAAACACTGGAGAGGAGAGGAGCGAGGATCCAGATATACTGCTGTCTATCCCACAATTCATTTAGCATATGTTGTCAAACTGACAACAGCTCTTAAGTCCATATTCATTTTGTTGAAGGTGAGTATGTTGCAGAAAGCCCTCTCAGCAGCTCCAACTGTTTTCCTGCTGCGAGTTTGTGACATACACAAGCGATTGCGGAGGAGTGCCAGCAAAATACACACAGGAGTTCTGGCAGCACAAAATCTTTGAAGGCAAAACACACACAGATGCCCTCAGGATTACAGCCGACAAAGAAAGAGAAAAGAATTGCGAAAGATTTCGAACACCACTACCTAAATTTTTTCTGCTAATTCATATGCATGCTTCTTCTTTCATGCTTTGTCGTGAGCCAGCCTTAGTACAGGTGAGTATTTTACTTACTCAGCTGTTATAACTGCACACACATTGCAGGAGTTGTCCAAAAAGTCCAAAAACATAAACAGAAATCACACACACCTTTACAGACAGATATACTAAGACACACACTGTGGATCTCATGTCTACAAACTGTGTATAATTGCACGTTAAGCACAGGTTTTTGGTAACGGTAATTAGACAGGGCAATCCAGAGAGAGTCTGCTATGTAATGATGTCTAAACTACTGGTCTGAGATCAGTAGTTAAATAAAATTCACAGTTTGAGGGAGGTCAGAGTAAGACTGTTTTCTTTACTACAGTTATTCTTAAAGTTATTTTGTGTAAGTATTTAAAAACAAGAGAAGAGAAAGGTGTGCTGGAGGGAGGTGATTAACAAAATGTTTGTCCATGAATACTCCACTGGACTCCAGGATGATATTGCCACATCTGTATCCAACATCTATATGTGAGAACCAAAGAGTGTACATTGATAAATGTTGCTATACTGCAGGCCAAACGACTGAAACCTTTAACTAGAAGAAAACTGCTGCACCTACAATTGATGCATAGATCAATTGTATGATCAGCAATATGTGTCAATGGAAAGAATAAAGAAAGAAAGAATAACATATACCTCGAAAAACAAATTGGGTGTTTATGGGCAAACTGGAAACCATTTAATGATTTCATAAAAAGTGGAGATATTGGAGAGCTTCTACAGGAGGAAAACCCAGGACAAGATACTAAAATAGTAGCAGACCCCAGACAGAGATGGAGGCATGTTCTGAAAATTAAGTTAAATAGCAAACTCCCATCATCAAAATGAAATGAATGTTTACCAGAGAAAAATAGTGTTTTAACATTACAACCAAATGTTTGTCCTCAATTGTTCAGGGTCAGTTTCCATTAAAAATCCTTGTTTTTGTATGTCCAGACAATAAACCAGATTCAGCTTGTTTCTCTGAATTTACACATAAATGTAAAATAGAAAGACTGAAGCAGCTGATCGCTACTGGCAACAGCTGATGTGTAGCTAGATGGAAGCAAGAGTCAGAGAAATTCAACAAAACTGTGTACAGCTCAAAGCAAAAGTGACAGCTCAAACTGGCTAAGGAGGAACAGGGGCAGATGTTCCCGTTCCCACAAAAAAAAAATGAAACACTTCTCCTGCAAGACTCGGCTGAATTAACCTGATGAGAGCAGTCAGCTGTTCTGCCTCGTTGCACTGAGTCTAATGGTTAAACTTCAAGCTGGGAGGCACACGTTCGTGTGTGTGTGTGTGTGTGTGCGTGACCCTCTGGACAATGGGGTGTTACTAGAGCGTGCAGGCTTACGATGCAACAACATAACCCCTGAGGCACCAATCACACCTGCCAGTCACACTAACCTAATGCATAGAATCACAAACACACACCTTGCAACGTTTTCGCCCTTGAAAATATATTAAGGAGGTTTTGAGCAGAGGTTTGACTTTGAAAGTGACACATAATGTGCTTTACATACCACAGAAATATTTTACAATTATCATTATAATACACAGACAAGTCAGTGTTTTTCATGACTCAATTTAGAGTGAAAAACATATAAAACAGGGCCATAGTGAGCTGTACAGGTAATGTGTTCAAACAGAAACATATGTGCATCTTCTCATTATTCACATTCAGATAAACATCGAGCAATTATTCAAAACCTGCCACACTATCACAAAGTAAAACACACACACCAACACACAGATGATGCAAACTCCAGATAAGTCCTACACCCGTGCATCATAATAAGGTCACGTAAACGCGTGACTGCTCATATACATTTATCTGCAAAAGCGCACACGCTGTGACACACACATTCACTCGGTTGTGTATAGTTCAGGTGCAGCGGTAAAGCTAACTTGCTTACTGGAGCGGCACGCATGTTAATGTATCACACTCAGACCAGACACAGGATGTATAATTCATCGCAACAGATTTAGGCAGAATGAACTGGTGAAATTGCATAAACTCTGTTTCATAAATGAATTAAAACGCATCTGACATTAATTACCAATTAAATTGTAACCCCAGTTGTAGGCTTATGCATATAAACGTATACACTTGCTTTGCCAGTGAAAACGTTATGTTCAAATACAAAGAAAATCAAACGTAAGCTTAAATATTTAATTCTTCTTTGACTTTTTATGAGGGCAAACACTAGGGAACTGGTTTACAAGGCTAAAAATGAATAGTCAATTCTGATTGGCCGATAAACCTTACTGGCTCAGCTCTGCGTTCTGTTAGAGGAGTAGTTGCCCATTCTAATCAATGTATAATTAACTATGGTGAAATGGATAACAGCACAATACTAATTCATCATATCAACCATTCCTTGAATTGCTTGCTTTATTTCAAGGCAGGTAAAGGTGCAGTGTCCTTTGTCTGTGTGTGTGTGTGTGTGTGTGTGTGTGTGTGTGTGTGTGTGTGTGTGTGTGCGTGTGCGCATGTGTGTGAAGCTGCAAGCCATGTTTCATGTTTAGCAAATTTCCATCAATTATAAACCAAGATCGAAATATTAAAACATACTGAAATATAGATGATATAACCTAGAAACAAAATGCTGCAGGGGGATTTCATGCCTACGCTTGTAACACACACACACACACACACACACACACACACAATACACACTTACACAAACACACAAAGCCACGTGGGCAACCCTCTACATACAGATGCACACTTGTATTCAAACACAACCCACTAATTTTACACACGTATCATCTCACACATACTGCTTCCCTCCCACACACACACACACAGAAATGCACACAAACACACACAATCGCACACACACAGGTAGCACTAACCCCCTCCATTGCACATGGACACTTCAAGCTGAAGCCTCCTACATATAGGCCACTAAACACTTACATGCCCTTTTTTCACATACGCAGACAATCTTTTCAATTCCAATTTGTGGTGCGAGTAGCTAATTTTCATTATTGATTAATCTGCCATATATCTTATAAATTAATCAGATAATCAGCTATAAAATGGCAGAAAAATGCGCCTGTCACAAGAGCCCACATTGACACCTTCAGTCTTGTTAATGTTTGACCAAAATTCAAATATGTTTAATTTATAATGACGTAAAACAGACAGAATGGATCTGAAACCAAAAAATGTTTGCTATTTTTGTTAGCTTGGAAGAATCTTAGAAGAAATTACTTAATTAACTAATTAATTAGTTCTGAGAATTAGCTGCAGTTGCACAGCTCTAGTTTCTATCCACTGGAGCTGTGTTTTTGTACATTCAATTGTGTGTATTTTACAGTTTTACCACTCTCCTCTTCCTCCTCAGGCATCATCACTCCTGCAACTTCTGCAAAACTGCATTTATCAACAATCAATTTGAAGTGCAATTATTAGCAATACTTTTCAATCCAAAAATAAAGAACTACACTAGACTTACACCTTTTTAATACACACAGTACAGTAGTCTGTTTAGACAGAGGTACATACTTCTATTGCCTGCTCACAAACAAATCTTTTGAGTTTAGACGCCACAGAATAAAAACTCAAATATGATAAATGTTTATTCAAACACACAGAGAACGCAAATTTACACATGCAATGAAATACATGCACACAAAACACAATTTAACACGCATGCAACCACCCACCCACTCACTCACAGCCACAAACACACACATACACACACTACACGTAGAAATTCTTACCATGGTATAGTCCTTCCATTTAAAGTCCCAGGAGAAGAGAAGAGAAGAGAGGCAAAGAGAGTGTAATCTCCCCCTTGACAGGCAGCTTAATTGGGAAAAGCCAAAATCCCAGGCTTCTGTGGTCTTTGGGCTAGCGCTGAGATGTGCTAGCCAGCTAACTCAGTAATGATGGCTAATGTCGGCTTAAGCTTACAACCCAACCTCCTCCTCCACCTCCCTCTACTACTACAACTACTGCTACTACACTGACACACAGATGAACAGCAGCACGAGTGGGAGTAGAGTAGGGGAGGGAAGCGGGAAGGAGGGAGAGGAGAGTAGGCAGCCTATGACTGTGAAAGGGGGGAGGGAGATGGAGGAGGGAAAAGGAGGAAGGAATGGGGGGAGGGGGAGGGGTGTTTTTGTGTCCCAGGAGAGAGATGGAGGGGGAGAGAGAGAACCAGATGCACAGGAGACAGAGGGACAGCAAGCGAGGAGGGAAAGACAAGAGAAGAGGTGATGCAAAAACTTCATGAAAAGAAGTGAGAAACAGAGAGGAAGAGACAGTAATGGAAAAATATGGGGAAAAAAAGAAGAGAAAGTGAGGAGGAAATAATATACTGGCAAAAGGCAGAGCTGAGAATGGCATAACAAGGGAGGGAGATGAGTTATTCAAACACTGAGTGTGTGTGCTGCGATGCCTTTGGCTATTCTGTCTCTCTGACACAAACGCACCCCTGCTCAATTAGTCATAATCCAATGTTCTCAGCTCAACTTTGTCCTACAGAAATCATCAATATTCAGAACAAAAAAAAAGACAGAAAAATAGGAGACACAGGGAATATCAGTCGACTATTCCACTGACTTTGTTTTGTAAGCGGTGCACATTTAATCCAATTATATTGTAATCGAGTCACATGTAGACATCGAGAGGGAAGTAAACCCACTCTAAACTGATTTTACTAATATTTGGAAACAGAATAGTTTACTCAGCCTGTGGGCTTAAATCCTGCTAATGAATTCCTACTAAAATACACTAAAATAAGTTAAAGAAATCTGATGTTTTAATGTTACAATTTAAAAAAATTATGATTTCCAAAAATATTCCTTTATTTTTTCATGGATGATGGTTGCCATCTGTGAAAATCACAGTGAGGTTGCCTCTCTTCTGTAACCTCTCTTTAGTATTATGTGCCACAGCATACTGCAACTTAAGGCGCAGATATAGTGCAAAAATGGACTTGGATCTGTTTATACATTATTGAGTGCCTGCATACACCAGCATGTTAACACGTTTGTTGACGTGTGTGGTTCGTGCAAACAGACATGGGCACATGACTAAATTTACATTACACAGACCCTCACAGACACGCAGATGCAGAAAGCATAACTTGGTCTTTAATTTCTACATATAATAAGCACATAATTCCACCGGCATTTAAAGATTTTATGCAGTTTTGCTTCAGTTTGTGCCAGCACATGCAGCAATATAACTTTCAGAGATGAGATTTTAAAGATGGAATACAAAGTGGGTAGACTAAATAAAAACACCAGTTAAAATATATAAGTCTCTTATAGAATATAAGGGACGTCATCTTATATGCCATTATTTTTGTCTAGAATCACAGAAGACTCAAATGAAGTCAGCACTTGAGAGCATGAACATCCTTGACCCAAAGGCAGAAATCTGTTGTCGCTGGAACTGTCCCATCTATGGCTGTATTCAACTATTCGTGCCTGCAGATATGAACCTCAAAATGTGCTCGAAGTGCCATAAAATCACATGGCTGTCACTGATTCTCTGATTCTTGATAGTATATCCAGTATGTCACACTAAATTCCCACTATACTGACACTGGACACTCAACACAAAGCCTGTGAATGAGCCATGACAGAGTCTCTCTCTCTCTCTCTCTCTCTCTCTCTCTCTCTCTCTCTCTCTCTCTCTCTCTCTCTCTCTCTCTCTCTCTCTCTCTCTCTCTCTCTCTCTCTCTCTCTCTCTCTCTCTCTCTCTCTCTCTCTCTCTCTCTCTCTCTCTCTCTCTCTCTCTCACACACACACACACACTCACGCGCACACACACACGCAGACAGATAAGATGAGAGTTGCTCAGGAGTAAAGCAGATTAATGGGCCACTGGATTAGTAGGCCAAGATGTCACACACACACACAGCCCTGAGTCTACTCTGACTCTCATTTAGAAGGTGGGTCTAAGCGCTGTCCCTCCATCTCTCCCTCTGTGAATCCCTGCTTGAGTTGGTGTATTAACATCGCCCTCTAGTGGTACTGCATGTTCAAGTGTCACACAGTTTGAGGGCAACCCTGCTGCTGTCATTTTGAATGCTTTTTTCTAACTTGCCACTGGGTCAGCTAGAATTAATGTGTTTCTCTACTTCACATGACCATTTTAAGCAATAGCAAAACCTCACTGGCAAAACCTTCTATTCCATCCATATGTTACACCAAACAGCCACTGCCAAACAGCCACTGCAACAGAATCCAAAAATACACCAAATCCAACACATTTACAGTTTTACTAGTCCAGAATAGTCTGTTTGGTACCTGGTTCTCTATGATGCTGGAACTTTTTCAGTGCATAAACGATCATCTGATATTTAGTTAGTTATATCTAGGTTTTTTCGTGTTTGCAATCGCTCTCGCTAACATCTGTGTTAAAAACAGTTAAGTGACAGATAGAAAACACTTTAACAGACAAAGGGAGACACACAGATAGACACATATGCATTGACACACAGGCAGACACACACTGTGGCATTATACTCACATCTGACCTCAGCAACACTAGTTCATGGTAGCACAACACTCGGTGAATATGTGTGTGTGTGATGTCATACCTATGGCTCGCATCCAGGTGTTTCACTGCTGATCTGTGTGTGTGTGTGTGTGTGTGTGTGTGTGTGTGTGTGTGTGTGTGTGTGTGTGTGTGTGTGCGCACACGCGCAGGCTTCCCTGTGATCTGTTATGACTGTGTGTTTTTGTGGGTGCGTGGTTGTGCATGAATCTAGAGATGAGGTCATATGATTGGCCAAGCAGACACTGATGTCTGCCTTGGTCTCATTCTCTTTCTCTCTCTCTCTCTCTCTCAGTAAAGTATCTGACTAAATGCTTTGTGTCCAGTTTTAATCTCAAAACCAGTCACTGTTACACGGCTGTCTAACCTTGTTGTAGGTTTTACCACATGTTTACAACAACATGATCTATGTTAATTATACATTCAACAGTATTGAATGTACCGAACCTATTAAAAAAAATCAGATCTACAGTAAGATTGTCAATCAAAGGCTGCGCAGATTAAACAGGGAAGAAAATCAACTCGTCCTTAACCATTACTATTAAAATTATCATTATTATTAGATTGTGACTCTCAGAGTCAGATATAAATGCCAATGAGACACTTCCGATGTAGAAGAATCACAGAATGTAGTCCTTATGTCATCATATGTGTTCAGTATTAATGGATATTGCGTGCTGTCAGTCAAACTTCACATCACACACAAGTGACTGATCATCAGTTCATAAGCATTTTGTAGTAGTATTCAATTCAGAAGAAGAAAAAAAAAAAGGAAAACCAACCACTGTAGACCCAGGAAGTTACTCCGCCCAGCATATACGCCACTTTAATCCCCAGTAAAACCGAAAAGTTTTACAGTGGGTTAAAGTGTTGATTTTACACTTTGGTGTTTCTCCAAATTAAACAAGCTACAACGTGTTAATCAGGGCTTTTAGGTGCCGGCAGACGGATTCTGTAACCTCCAGACAGAACCAGGCTAGGTGTTCACTCACATTACCAGACTTGATGCTAAGCTAAGATAACCATCTTCTGGCCGTAGCTTCATATTTAGAGTATAGACTTGACAGTGGCATCAATCTTCTCATGCAAATCTCAGCAGCGAAGCACATAAGCGTATTTTCTTAAAATATCAAACTACTCCTTTCACTACAGTATCAACCAATACCTCGATCTATCTTTTGTTATTGGCTGAACAAAGTACATCTTGGGTCTCACACACATACATTTTCTGACACATTTTCTGTCTGCGTACACAGATGCTTTCATGTGTTAAGAAAAGTAGAGATAAAGTACATTTTGGGACCCTTTTTCCTTCTCTCCTCCAGTCTTCTTGCCTCATCTTTATATTTCCGTTTTTCCATGTCTTTTCTCCACGCAGCTTTCTCCTCCTCCCACCTCTTTTCTCTCTGTGTCTATATGACAAAGCCCAACAATTACTTCTTTCTCTCTCCCTCTCTGACTCACTGCAATGTAATTACACTGACTGTCCGCTCAAACACGACACGCACACACACTCTGCGAGAGAGGGGCGACTTATTTGCAATATCTGTGGTTGTAATTGTTCTTTTCTAGACTGCAGTTCAGTCACTGCTTCGCTCTGAGAAAACTGAGCGGCCATTAGTTTGCGGAGTCATTTTGGTTGAGTCAGGGAGTCAGTCTTACGCACGCATGCACACATGTGCACATGCACACGCACATACATACACACATAGATATATACCAGAGGGAATCGCTGTGCTCCAGTTCCATTCATCACTAGTTGACATGCTGCACCAGTGACCTGCATGACAGAAGCTTGCTCTAAGTGTGTGTCTCTGTGTGTGTGTGTCCTTGTGTGTGCATGCCCCAAGGAGGGACAAGTCATTAACTACGATGTCATTTCCTGCCATTGTAGCAAATTTCAGTACACACAGTCGAAGCAGAATGCTATGCTGCACAGTGGTCCATCTATTCACATACATACACAAAAACAGCTCAGAAAACCTGTTAATATACTGCCATCATTAAACTCAGGCATGGTTTTAACTAAAACTACAGAACAAGGTAATAATGCATAATACATGGACACCTTCTTGAACAGACAGATGCAATACATTCAACTAGACACTCTCAAACACATTAAACAACATTGTTTTGGGGATTCAAACACTACAGAGGTTAAAACACAGATCTAAAGTTATAAAAATATATTTAGGGATGCACCAATCTGGATTGTTGGTACCAATATAAATTCCATTAGTATGCAATATGTGTGCAGAACTTTCATCTCTGAAACGGCTGGCCCATGTAGGAACAAGCAAAGAAGTGAATTCCTTTTCAAATGTTTGAAAAAACCCACCATGAAGAGGTGACATATCAACTCTAAAAAGGTATGTCCCTTGTTATTACTAGGTAATAGCACCATTATATTACTCACAATGTTGTCTAGTGTCTTAAAGGACGACCACAGGGAGTTTTCCAGTACAGTGCATAGAAAATGGATCAGGCCTTATATAGCTAGTGATCCCAATCACTGGGATTAAGGATGCACCAATTCAGTTTTGCGTTTCAAAAAACAGAGTCCGACTGAGTACATACATGATCACATACCAGTGCTCTTTTTCCCAAATTCAAAATCTGTGTACCTCAATGCATGGAGCTCATTCTTCTTTACAGTAAAACCACAGACTGCTGGGTCACTGAAAACTGAGCCAGCAGGCCATCGTGACTGAACAAATGTAAATGACAGTGAAAACACTGAATTGTTTAACGACGTTGACGAGAAAACTAGATTTAATGTGGATTGGTCACATGATAGCTGCTAGCCAACCTGTTAAATAAGGTCAGTGCCAGCGCTGATGCAGACCCTGAGTATCAGATCGCTGTATCCCTCCTCAGCATGGCCTTTCTTTTAATGATGAATTGAGTATTAATGTGGCCGACTGTCTTACAATTACCATCATTCATTAAAACAATATATTGATTGTTAGAGCTTAAGAGAAAATGGCCAGAGAATGTAACTGTCAGTGTTATTGGCTCTCTGGTTGATAACACTGTCAACAGCCGAACAGGGGGGATTCTGCGTGGGGTGCTCGGATTTTAAAACTATGAACAGGATGCACACTTTTACTTTCTCTGACTGTCTAAATCTGGTGTTTTTACATCACAGATGATGAACGAAGGCCTTAAAATGTGGCTCCTGCAGATAAAACATGAGACTTATGTAGACCGATATGGAAGTTTAGTGTGAGGCAGCTAAACCAAGTTCTAATGAGTAAAACAATATTTTCAGCTGACAAAACATGACAAAGTTTATTCATTGTGGGTAAACACAGTCATTATCACAGTACAGCACCCATGCACAAACATGCACACACACACAGGTATGCACAAACATACCAACACACACATAAACACTCAAGGAGATCTGAGCAGAGTTGCTGCTGCTGAGAGGAAGAAGGCGTTTTCCTTTCAGCTCCTGAGGGACGCGGCATGCTTTAGGATGTACAGTTACTGCTCTGTGAGTGTGTGTGTGTGCACGGAGGGGTGTGGGGGCTGCTTCCTGAATGCAACCAATCCAGAAGCCAAGGGAATGGACCTTCTTTCAGCCTCCAAAAACACCCAGCACACAAACACACTCCTTTTCCTTCACAGCTGAAACCACATGCGAGAGGATGCAGGGGAGTCCCACAGTAGATCGAAGCTGAATTTATAGAACCAGGACACACATACAATCACATGCATACTAGTACTTGCACAAACACACTCACACATCCACACACAGAGTTAGTCATACTTCCCACTGAAGTTACTGGTGCAAAGCAAAGATCACCATTTGCCCAGTTCAATTGTTCATTCATGTCTTTTCTTTTTTTTACCTTCCTGAGGTGAGCCTGCAAATAGCATTCATTCATTTTTGTGCAAGAACAGCTTAGACCTCCACACTGCTGCAAGTATTTACACAGTAAGTATGAAGTAGCCGATCGCTGGAAAAAATCTGCCACCATGTTTGCTAAGAAAACAGCAAACAACTTATTCGAAAAAATGCTCAAACTGAAATAGAGAATCATTATTCCAGCCCCTGAAGACGAGTTCCTTCATTTGGTATCATGAATTCCTCATGACAAACATACTGAGGACACACATACTCTTATTCAGAACCTCTACACACACACACACACACACACACAGACACACAAGACACACAGACACACAGACACACACACACACAGACACACAGACACACACACACACACACACACACACACACACACACACACACACACACACACACACACACACACACACACAGTGTCTGCAGAGATTGCTATCACTAGTAAGAGTCATTATGAGTCACACAACATACTGCAATCTAATGACACTACAGACTGCTGGTTGTGTTACACTCTTGTCTTTCTCTACAGGTTTTCTGTCTCTGCTTGGCCGTCTGTCTAGAGTAGAACAAACTTGAGCAGAATGCATTGTAGATGATGACCGCAAAGCATAGAAAAGTTTAACAAATGGACCTACGCACAGCACAACCTTGCAGGAAAGAAGAGGAGAAAACAGAACACAGAAGAGTTCTCTGCAGTGTGGTGAACTGCTCCTGTAAGATCTCTGAGTGTAGTCAAGTGTTTCTATAAATACAGGCCTCCTGCACTGCTCTGCAATTTACACACACACACGGAAACACAAGCACACATACACACACACCACTGCCACGCCTGTATTAGCCTGCTGTAGACCAGCCACAGGAAGAGCTCTGTCAGAAAGGTGTAGCTATTAACTTTTCTGTCTGTGAATTAATTTCTTCCTACAAACTGACTGACATCTATCACAAAAGCCTGA
This sequence comes from Chelmon rostratus, assembly GCF_017976325.1. NCBI lineage: Eukaryota > Metazoa > Chordata > Actinopteri > Chaetodontiformes > Chaetodontidae > Chelmon > Chelmon rostratus. The sequence continues at coordinate 10,444,381 of NC_055673.1, read as the reverse complement.
ATTCATATCTCTACAGTAATGCAAAAACATAAAAACTAAATCAAATGTTGCTTTCTGCTTGTTTCACACAAAGAAGGTAATGACATGTTTCTACTTAAGATAATGGAGTGCGCCACATTCATTTTGGTCCTATGATGCCAAATTAGTAGACTGAAGCTGTAGTTCACCACATGGTTCAAACACACAGGGATGGAATGAATTCTAATGTAATAAAATCAGACCAGCGTCACATCTAAGGCTGTGTGCTAGCATTTGTAGGACTCTGGAAAACAGCCACAGCAAGTTGTCGCTGTCTGTATGAGTTTAAAGTCAAACACCAATACTAGACTAGTTCTGCATGTGGTGTAGCACTTGGTCACGGTGAGTGAGCTGAATGAATGCAGCCCGAGCGGAATTAAACACAAGCTCATCAAGTGGATAAACTAATTAGCAGTGTGAGGCTTGTTTGCTTATTCATAAATCCCATCTCAAGCCTGCAAAAAGCTCTGTGCATGTTATTTCCAATCAATTACATTCAAATTAAAAGTTGGCCGAGAAGATTTAGCTTTACAGCTGACAGCGTTTAGCGCTGCGTGTTTGGAACAAGCAACATATGTGACAAACCATTAAAACTCTGGCTTGTTGTCGTGTAGGAAGTCGTGTCTGCAGGACGTCATCCTGACACAGACTTTCATCTCACCAAAATAGCTATTATTCAGATGGCAAGTATTTCCCAGAGTTTATTGTGACACCATCACAACCACCCAATTTTGCTTGTTCCACTACACAACAGGCCATAAGAATTTAGAATACCTCCATCAAACAGTGAATGACTGCAACATGACAGTAGCTGTATTGTGCAAACAACATACCATACAGACTAGTACTGTGATACACAGGTGCATCCAAAACCAAACCATGGCCTTAAAGAAACATTGCATCCCCTACACTACAAAGTCATGGTTCACATCAGTATAAAGAGGTTTAGCTTGTCCACAGGATTGCAAATATAAGGGTGCAGAGCGGCACTCCTCTTGGTATACTGTGGGTCTGAAGGCTCAGTGGCCTCAGGATACTGCAATTCATTAGCATTTCCTTGCATCTGGAATATGAAGTAGAGGCAAATCAGGCTCCAGCAACCTTTCACACAGAACACAGGGCAGCATGTTTCTAAGCTCTTTCACTTGGGTTTAGAAACATTAACCTTCTGAGTGTCTACTTACGTATCCATATGACCATTTTACCAGATTAAGGGAAAATGTGTTTTTAAACAATGCTTTTTTTAAAGAGCATTTTATGGTGCTTCAACATGCAAGGAAATAAATATGAATGAACTGCAGCAACGATCTCTGTTAGCAGAGGACTGAAGACATGTTTTTCAGCTGATTTGATTGCTCCATTGACCTTATGAAATACAAAAAATGCCTTCAGAGGCTCTGAGAACCAGTGGTGATGTCTTCAAATGACCTGTTTCCCATGACCAGTGGCCCAAAACCCAAAATAATTTAACTTAAAATGCTAGAAAACTGAGAAAAGCAGCAATCTGTTGCATTTGAGAGGCTAAAACCAAGGGATATTTGTTACTTTGCTTGATTAAACAACTAAAATGACAACTTGATGGTCTTTTTTCTAATTAATCAATTATTCAACTAATTGTTTCAGCTCTACTTTGCTAGCTAGATTAAATTCGTGGATGAACATCTGTACATAATTAATATGCACCTGATCTGCTGCATTAGTCCAATAATAACAGCAAAATGAGAGGCACAGCATATCATGAACCTAACCAACACGGTTCATATTAGCCAATAACGCCAAATAGCTGGGCCAAATGGTTAGGCGTTACTGTTCATAAACAACTGAACAATAAGAAATAAAACATAACTGGCCCACTGAGCTAGAAAAGAGCAGTTAGGTAAGTTCAGTTTGTTCTGGAGGCAAGTCAAGGTAAGCACATAGCCTTGAATCCTCGATACGGGAAAGAAAAATACTTGAGACAGAGATTAGGAGCTAAATGTAGGTTAATCCGGTGCATTTATTTACCGTAGGTTGGAGTTAACGTTACTCCACATTCACTCCATGTGACTGTGGCGACAGCAGGAACGTTAGGTCGCTCTTCTCCTCCGCTGCTCCAAGTTACTAAAAGAAAAGTATGTGCTAGTTATGGTGCTGTACGGCTAAGCTAATGTATCACTTATTTCCCAGTTACAACCAAGTGAGCACATTTTACAGTGGTTCAAAAACTGGGAGAGGAAACGGCTAACGCCAGCCAGGACGAGCGCTGAGCCGACCGCATCCCATACTTTCTTTTAGCTCGTCAAATAACCCCGAAAACACAACATCACTCACGTCGACTTGTTTCCAGGGGACGTCCGAGAGGTTTGTCTTGACTTTTACCGGCGACTGGAGCTGTTAACAGTCGATAAATGGTCCGTTATTTCAGTTGTAGAGCCACTGTTACTTCCAGTTACTGTTTTTTCGCTCCTGCCTATCTCCCCCCTCTCCCTCTCTCGTCGCCTGTTCCTGCTTCCCCTCTCCACATCCAGCATTCCAATATGGCTGCTGCGAGAGAGAGGGGGAGAGAGGGAGAGAGAGGGAGGGAGGGAGAGACGAGGGAGGGAGGGAGACGAGAGAGAGAGAGAGGGAGGGAAAGAGAGAGGGAAAGAGAGAGGGGAGAGAGGGAGACGAGAGGGGGAGAGAGGGAGACGAGAGAGGGAGCGAAAGAGAGAGGGAGACGAGAGAGAGGGAGAGAATTAAAGAGTAAGAGAGTATTAAAATCAAAATATACTTCAGGCAGTGGTGGAAAGTAACTAAGTACATTTACTCAAGTACAATTTTTAGTTGTATTTCCATTTTATACAACTTTATAGTTCTGCTATACTTTCCACTTTTCTACATTTCTTTCAGAGCTGTAGTTGCTTATTAATTTTCAAACTAATATTTTACAAACAAACAGTGTATCAATTATGATCCATTGTTACAGATTGAACTAGCAAAGGTATACATTGTAGTTAAACGAGTTCCCCTTTGACAACAACAACATTAAAGTACCATTTGTACATTAATGTATTAATAGTAATAATCTAACAATATGATAATATAACACTGACAGTAGCCACTATATACATTATGAGTACTTATACTATTGTCTTGTTGCTAATAATTATGTACCTTTACTTTAAAGAAATTTCTCACTGCAGGACTTTGACTTGTAATGGAGCATTTTTACAGTGTAAATCATAAGTAAATGATCAATGTTACTATATAAAGGTGCAAATTCCTAACTAATTTGCCATCAATAAATTATTTATTTGATTGTTTATTTTACTTCTTTATCTGATATGGAGTGATCCTGAAGCTTGTTGAGGATTCCTTTTCATGCCTTCTGCAAGAGAATTCAGATGATACAGTCTCACATGTGCGTCTCTGCTCTGTGCACAGGATCAAAGACGACATCTGCTGGTCATTACTTGTTATTGCAGTATGTTTGAGTTCAGCCTGCACATTGGCCTGTGGCTATGATTTTCCACATTTTTAGCAATATGGCCTTTTTGATGTTATTTTTATGTTTCCTGGTGGATGAACCATAATATTTCTAGCGATCCCTCGACTTTTCCATCAGGGTAACATTTCTAAAAGATCAATATGTTTGGTTTTTGGTCCAGACGTCTCTCAGTGGTTGGGAATATCAGCTACACAGGTCTGTATGGCCACCACTATTGTGATTGTATAATTGTGCTATAAAGAATAGATAGTGACTTCTTAATTTCAGGGGAAATCAGATTAATCAAGCAATTACAATAGACAGTGATTGGTTTAACATCAAACCTGTCTTCTTTTGGCTAAGCCTTTCATACGAAGTTCTAAATGGAATGTACCTTATAATATTAAACTTGTCTGTGCGCCACCACTCATCAATCATTCAGTGTGAGCACCTGTCATTTAAAACAGACCTGCATATGTCTCAGTAGACTGCCATGACCCGGATTCAAACTGTGGTTGCTGCAGCCACAGCCCAGAGTACTAACTACTATATGATCACGGCTGGCCATTTAGCTGTTGCATTAATATAATGGCAAACTAATTGTCAATAATTTGAGTGTGAAAAGTTTGAATAGGGTAACTAAGGAGAACAATTTTGGAATTAATTACAGGATAGATCCAGCTGTCTGAAGGGGCCATAATACGACCTTTCTCTTTGAAAACAGTTCCACTGATCAGAAATCTACGGTAACTCATTTGAACTGTGAACATGTTTCGCTTGCTCTTTGTCATTTTATTTGATAGAAGTCCAGCTTAAACAACTTTCTTTATCAGACATTTTCTCTTTTTCTGTACAACCGCCTCTTGTTTAAAACAGGCTGCCGTGACCCGGATTCGAACCGGGGTTGCTGCGGCCACAACGCAGAGTACTAACCACTATACGATCACGGCTGACCACCTCATCTGATGTGTTACAGTGAAGGAATTAACTTATTTGCTGAATGGAACAATATTTTCCATCTTAGACTGTGCTCAAATTTAATTACTTTATAATTTTACTGTGTTCCTTTGCTCAGCATCACTAAATGACACCCAAGACATATTTATAAACCATGATCTTACAGTGGTCAGTCCTTGCACCGTAACCTCATTTCACAGCTTTTGCCTGGTTTTTATTTTAGGAGACAACCGTCTGTGGAAATTGTTATTTTGTCTAATAAAATTTGCAATTGACATATCAGTTCTCAGTGCCTCAGTGTATTATGGTGGTTGTAGTACATTATGGCAAACTTATGGTGCCAAAACAAACATAGCCTTCAGTCTTTGACTCGCCGTCATAAAACGAGAAACATAAACCAACTGACTTCCCTCTATGTCGAAACTTCACCAGAATGAAGCTCCAGCCGTGATCGTATAGTGGTTAGTACTCTGCGTAATACCCTGTCACAGATAACAGAATATTTGAACTGGGAACAAAGTCAAACTTAAACCAAACGCTTTCAGTTATTCCAGATGAACGAGACTCTCAGCTGCCAAATACACCTGGTTAAAACTAATGCAGTCTGATATAATAAATGCAACAAATCCTACAATGTTGTTGAACTGAAATGCTTTACACATAGTTATGTCCAGTTATTTTGGTTCCCCTATGCTGTAAATGGGGTGGACGCAATAATAGAAACCTCAACAGCACATTATAGGCTACTTAGTGAAGGTGGTGTTCAACTGCATTAGTTTTAGCAGTGTGTGTCTAATATAACCACAGTGGCCTAGGATTCTCAATCCCAGATGATGACAACCATGGTGATGGAGAACACAGAGGCTACTATCTCCTTCAAAGCAGAAAGGGTTGCCGTGACCCAGATTTGAACCGGGGTTGCTGCAACCACAACGCAAAGTACTAACCGCTGTACGATCACGGCCGTCTGTTGACATGATGAATTGATAAACAACAAAGAAGAGCAGAGCGTTGATTTATGGATGCCAGCATCAACTAACTTACCATGTGATTCTGGCTGAGCACCTATCTATGAATTTCTATGAAACTTCTTGAATGCACACTATAATCACCACAAACTTTGGTGATCTTTTCCTTTTGCTGTATGGTCCTTTGCACTTTGTGTCTTCATGTTTTTTGTTTTTAATTATTGTTAATTTTTTTATCCTCTTAGTTTGACTTATTTATTACACAGTAATTTCGCCTCTAAATTACATCACTTTAATGAGGGGTGCATCGTCAATAAAATAATAACTTATGATGATATTACCTGTATGATTATACATATATTCCACCGCGTGAACATTTGCACATTCCTTATTTTAAATGTTGTATATTTCATTGTCTTTGTTTTAAATCATGGCACAGCTCTTTATATGACAGGAGAACCATTGTACCACTTTATTGTACATTTGTATTTTAGATTACTTTTTTTTTGCTGTATTTTCAATTTTTTATAGTCTGACTATTATACACCACAAAGCTAAGGCAAGTTACTTGTATATGAAAACCTACTTGGCAACTCATCTTTTTCTGATAATATCTGATGATTCACTATTATTGTCAGCTTGAACACACACATAGAGCCTCTCAATAGACTCTATTCAATGTCTTGTATTAACGTCTTGTCGTTTTTCATAAGAGTGTGAGGACGTTTCATCTCTTTTAAAACAGACGGAGAAGATCCCTGCCGTGACCCGGATTCGAACCGGGGTTGCTGCGGCCACAACGCAGAGTACTAACCACTATACGATCACGGCTGGCCATGGTCTGTCTGCATTAACGCCAAATGTGAATCAATTCCAGAATTGTTGAAATGTTTATCTTATAAACATCAGTTCCTGGAGTTATTTCATGGAATATATTGAGCATTGTTCTATCAATAAAGGCTACCTACGAGCTTTGTATTCTTCATTTCACAAATGTGTACATCATTTACCTATACAAGCTGTGGGTTTGCTTCAGCACTGCTTTCACAGCATTGCGAGATACGGAACCGAGGTGGTGGTACAGGCAATAGTCCATTGTAACATTCATATTGAAAAAATGCATTTCTAATGAGACATGCATGGATGTATTAAACTCGCCAGTGAACCGTTCAACTAACGTATATAAAGACCTATAGTTCTGTCGGTTTTTTTGTATTAAAATTAACACCGGAATGCCGTGACCCGGATTCGAACCGGGGTTGCTGCGGCCACAACGCAGAGTACTAACCACTATACGATCACGGCCTGACCTTCGCCCTGGTGAAGTTTCGACATAGAGGGAAGTCGGTTGGTTTATGTTTCTCGTTTTATGACAGCGAGTCAAAGACTGAAGGCTATGTTTGTTTTGGCACCATAAGTTTGCCATAATGTACTATAATCACCATAATACACCGAGGCACTGAGAACTGATGTCAATTGCAAATTTTATTAGATAAAATAACAATTTCCACAGACGGTTGTCTCTTAAAATAAAAACCAGGCAAAAGCTGTGAATTGAGGTTACGGTGCAAGGACTGACCACTGTAAGATCATGGTTTATAAATATGTCTTGGGTGTCATTTAGTGATGTTGAGCTAAGGAGCACAGTAAAATTATAAAGTAATTAAATTTGAGCACAGTCTAAGATGGAAAATACTGTTCCATTCAGCAAATAAGTTAATTCCTTCACTGTAACGTAAACATGTAAAAACAACTTTTATTTTTATCAGATAAGTCTATAAAGCCTGTTCTTGCATGTTGTGCTTATGAACTCTGTTGTTAACCATCATGCTGAGATAAACTTAAGCTTATATAATTAAAACTTTTGTATGTATTTTCTTTATGTCAATAAAGCACCATCAAATATAATTGAAATGATAACTGATTAACTGAAACTCCTTTAAAATGCAAATGAATTCTGCGTATGCAATTAAACGCACATTTTAAATTTAAACCATCACATTAATTCTCTCTCATATGTTTCAGTAATATCTCTTAACCCTTCTCTCTCGAGGCTAAAAGGGTGCGTTTCATTTACCTTATCCAAGCACTTTATCCATAGAGTTCTGCTGCACTGTGTCGCAGTGAATATTGTGGCATATTGTATCATATATGTGTACACACAAATCATGACTGGCCTCTGACTCTAACTAGTCTACCTTAATCTGCATCCAGACACAGTTTCATAATCCCTGTTTCTAATCTGCAGGTGGAGCACGGTTCCCAGAACAATGTGTGTGCTGGTGTATGCACACATTTGTATGTTGAGATCTGTATTCATGTGTGTACAGGAGAGCAACCCCATGGCTTGCTTATGTGCTTTAAAAGTAAGAAGTTTGAAGGTTTCTATTTGGTTAATGATAAAGTGGGCTGCAATGATTTGATTAGTAGTTTGGTATTATTATTATTTTGGTCTTTAGATGTAGCAATAAACTAAAGTCACACTAGATGGCGCCATAGTACTCTCCACGAAGCCCACGTAACTGTTTAAAAAGAAGAAAGAAATATGCTTTTATTTCGAAATGCGGTATACCGGAACTTCAAGTGAACGTGGCGCTCCGCTGAGTTTGACAGTCCAGCGCTAAACCGAAGTGTGTGTGAGTGTGTCAGTGTGTATGTGTGTGTGTGTATCAGAAACCGTTGAATCACAGTTTACTGTAAAAGTTAGAGACCGCATAGAAGTCACTGCTCAAGCGTTTGGACTGTTTAATAGACGATGACAGCGAGCGGGAGCTAGCTAACTTCTCGTCAGTGTAACTTAGCCGTCCGCCGGTGGAGATGTTGGAATAATTTAAGGTCAGTGTTTGATTTTAGTCTTGCTGAGTCAAGAATCTGGCTCGACTGGTCTCAACAAGCCAGTCTCGTGTCCGATAACTATCTTAACTTTACGGTAGAGCTACTCGTCAGTTATAAAATCTGCTAACCTTCCGTAAATTAACGTTAATGTCAGTAACAGCCAGTTTTGCTGAAGCTTCTAACATCCAGATTTGCCATAAATGACTCGAAACTGCTGCAAGATTTGATGAAAATGAACCCGTCGTTTGTTCCAGTCTATTCGGGCTTTAGTTACATACGAAGAATACGGGGGACGTGTGTTGGCACATAACCACATGTTGCTCATTTTTGGTACTTTTCCACCCGCCCGCCAAAATAACAGTGATTTTACAAGTGCTACAAATTGAGAAGAGGAGAAAGAGCAGTGATATATATTATGCCTTACCGCCTGCATGTCTTTATTATGCCTGCTTTGTGTCATGAATGATGAGCTCTAGTTTTCTCACAAACCTGCCAAAATCTGGTAAATGTTGTCTGGTGCCCATTAAAAGGGGGCATGTCACCCATTTACTAGTTCACCCTCTTCCTGTGTCCCAGAGCAGCTAAGTAAACACATGGGGACATGCACTGCCCTGTTTGTGAGTTCGCTGGGATGCAAAATCAGCAATGAAAATGCAGACAGCTGTGCAACCCCTGGATATTTCCAGGTTGAAGTTAAAATAGCAGTTGCCTGGAGCTTTGAACCAAAACCTGAAGCCTAATTTTTACACAGTTACAACTGCAAACAAAAATAATGGGTCAGTAATGTTATTGACCCAAGAGACTGTGCCAGTCGTCAATTCAAAACTCCATTTCTAAACTCTGGCAGAACTGTCCTGGGGCACAGACGTCACATATGCAGATTCCCAAAATTACTGTGATTACTGCACAAGTGTATCTCTTCTCTGAACCACTTCAATTCCATCGCAGCCTTCTTCTTCCATACATCCTTTCTGTTCCTAATACCTGCTTGCCAGCGGCTGCTTGGTGAAATTGTTGTGGGCTACGTCAAAGCTGTTTCATGTCTGAAATATATGAAGACAAACTTGTTTGTTAAAGGTTGTGTGCACGGCGGCTGCCTCCTCAAAGCTAAACTCCAGCAGTAACTCTGTTACCGTGAGGTATGTTGATGGTAGAGTTATTCCACTCAGTGCTGTTTTTCTAGTGAAGCCCGTGTGGAATGACTTAACAGAGCACAAGTAGGGCTGCAACTAACTATGATTTTCATTGTTGATAAATCTGTCAGTAGTTTTCTCAATTAATTAATTAGATGATGATCCAAAGATATTCAGTTTACTGTCACAGAGGAGTGAAGACACCGGAAATTAATCACTTTTAAGAAACTGGAATCAGACAATTTAGCCTTTTTTTGTAAAAAATTACTCAGGCCAATTATCAAAGTATTTGGCAATTAATTTAATAGTTGCCAACAAATCGATTGATCATTGCAGTTCTAAGCACAAGCATTGCTTTTATGCAGAAAGGCTTGTAATATGAACTTCTAGATGGGCTTTTGTTGTTTTTCTCCTTGTGTTGGACATGAAAGCTGTATTTTATTTAGTGTGTGCATGCAAGAGACCGTCCTGCCGGTTCATTTGTGTCAGATGGCTGTAAAACTACTATGATGCTGGACATTAGTTGAGTTTATGAGAAGTGCCAACACACACTCCCACACGCACAGGGTTTCGAAAATTAGGGGTTTGTCAGGGAATAAATTACTTGAGCTTGTGTGTGTGTTTCCGTGACACAGCGGGGTAGTTAGTCAGAGGCCGGAATGGCCTGAAGCCTGAGAGACAGAAATAAAGCGAATGTGTCGAAGGTGAAGAAAGAAGAGAAAATGGCAAAACAGAGAAGAGGACAAAAATAGCAAACAAATATGGGATGGAAGAGGTGAAAAGTAGATAAAAGGGGGGAAACGCAGGGAGTTGAGATGAAAGAAGCGTAGAGAAAAGAGAAGAGGAGAGCTGAAAGACATGAAAGAGAAAGATTGAGACAAAGAGGATGATTTAACAGAGGGCAGTTCACTGGGTTTTGGCTGTACGTGCAACTAATGCAAGTCAGATGTTTATGACTGGATCTGCCCGACAGATAGAAATTATGATTTAGTTATAAAACTCTCTAACTGTATATTCATATTTACAATGATTATTTGCTTAATCAGTGATTTGATTAAAAGAAAATTAAAAGCTAAATATTTTGGTAATCGGTTAATCATTCCAGTAATTTTTTAAGCTAATATGTAAAAAAATTAGCTGGTTTTAGTTTTTTTGCATTTAACAGACTAATCGATTATTTGTGAAAACAATCAGCAAATTAATTGATAATGAAAATAATCGTTGGTTGAAGCCCTACTGTATATCCACATGTTCTTCAGAGGAAAAGAAATATAAATAGGCAAGGGTGTAGGTTTGTATTCAGACATGACGCTGTGATCAATTGGCATATCTTTGACTGATTTTAATTCTAGTATGTTGTTGTGTAAATAAAGGAATAGATTGAATTATGTTTTTTGTTTTTTTAACTCAAAAAAGGCATTTCGTAGTCATCTACTTTTTTCTGCCCTGACTTGCGTCTGCAGGTATTTCATTTTTATACTGCATGCCTAAATGGACATGTGTGTGTGTGTGTGTGTGTGTGTGTGTGTGTGTGTGTGTGTGTGTGTGTGTGTGTGTGTGTGTCTTTGTTTGCCCTCATTAGTGTGTACTGCATGTCTGTCTGGAGGAAGTTGCGGGTAAAGAGTTTTGTCTGTGTGTGTGGGCGTGTCCATGGTGTGTGTAATGCTTTAAGTGGGGCCCAAGATTGTGCTGGTTTTTATTTAGCTCATGCTATATTTTACAAATTAGATTGCCCAAGCTCCAGTTTGGCCATTTGGTAAACTCTATCCTAAATGAAGTCAGCATCTGGTTTGGGAATCTTTTCTGAGTCACGGTCAAAATATGAATTCTCTGAACCATCACCGTGTCTCCTTCTACCAGTGTTGCCTGATTTTACGAGTGGTTCTCTGTAATTATAGTAAGCGTAGCGTGATAAGCGTGATGTATCTAAAATCTTCTCACAGTATTTGTAGTTTTGTTAATGTATGTCATGATATATTGTCTGTTGTTGGATATTAGAGTGAATTAAACACCTCAATGAACAAGAAACTCAAATTTACTTTTTACATTTACAACATTTCCTTTAATTATCTTATATAACCACATATACTGTATTGTAGGCATAGGTACCTCAATACAAATGGATAAGAAAACTTGTGTTTTCTGTGTGTGTGTGTGTGTGTGTGTGTGTGTGTGTGTGTGTGTGTGTGTGTGTGTGTGTGTGTGTTACTTGCAGTGTGTGTGATGGCAGAGCTCCCGTCCGGACTGCTGGAGGCATGTGTAGTGGTTGGAGCCCCAAGCGATAAGCTGCGAGACATATACCAGGTATGTATACACACATACACAAAGACAGAAGCAAAACCATGTGCACACAAAGTATGCAAACAAACAGTGGTTCAAATATGCAAAACTACTGTTTCTTCCACTCATACTTTTGTATTGATTACTCAGAGTTTCATATTTGCATACACTTTTATCACATTTTATCTGAAACTGATTTTATGATACAGCTTAAAAAGGGATTTCTTAAGATGCTACAATTTTACGTTGGGTGTTTATGTGTACACCGACTTCTAGGTTGCCAAATTTATAATCCTAAATATTTCCAAACTGTCGTAGCTTCATCAGCAGAGTAAGTTAGATGAACTCCCCCTGCTGGAATCTGAGGTACTGCAGGTCCATGCCCCGCCCTTCGTTTCCAAGGAGACCAACTCCAGCCAGTCGATTGGTCCAGCTTTCAGTCGTGTCCAGAGGAGAAGGAGCTTCATCAAGAAGGTAAACCACAATTATTTTTCTTTGAGAAACTTAAAATACAAAGTCCTTCATTAGTGGTCAGTGTGAGAGAGTTCTGGTTATTGGAAAATGATTTCCTTTCTGTTTTGTGACTGGTCTGTCTAACTGCGTATGTGTTGATAAAGGATTGGGCTTTTCAGATCATATTTAGCCAGCATCTTCTGTTTGTTTGCAGAAGAGGCGAGATCGTGCTCCAGAGGTGTTGCCTAATGGAGAAACAACCAATCGTACAGAAGCGTCTTCGGCAACAGAGGACATCAGCGTTCCAAAGGATCTGGACCTCATCGCCTTGCCCCAGCTCTGTTTCCCTGGTAAAGTCAATTTCATCTGTGATAATTTTAAGATTACTGAGTTTTTAATTGGATAACACGCATCTATTTGTTCTGTATTTGGTCTTGGTAATGCCAACATGATTTTGGGCTTTCTTACTTTCAGACTAGTTGACTAGTCTCAGTGTAAACTTCCATTTAATCATCATGGAAATTAGCCATTAGGAACATCCCTAATATGAACGCGGATCACAATTTGCCAGTCTGGCAGCAGAACAACTAAGGTCAAAGATCATAATCTTGAGTTGTCATCTTGCTATGCTTCCTAAATAGCCACCGTCATAGATCACTCTCTTATTGGAAGTCCACAATGTGAATTACACATTGTCTTTTATTATATTTACAACCTAGATGGTACCATGGTTGTACATTTTCCATGTAAGCAAAACTGTAAAACCTGTTTCAACACTCTAATGTAAAGTTTGTAATGCTGCGTTCGTGTCATGTGGATAGTAGAGATATAGATGGTGACAACTCAAGTTTGATTTCAAAGTTGGCTGCGCAAGGCATAAAAATACTGTGCGCTGGAAATATAGCACTCTATCCATCCTTGGTTGAATGATGGGTGTTGGCTGATGTGAGACATATCCTGGCACTTCTCTCTTAGTTCAGAGTTGGATGTGTCAGAGATTGTATGAACATCTCAGTTTCTCAATTATTACACCTTAAATGTCGATGTGAATGTAATTCCTAAATGACATGAATGTGGATTACAGCTCAGCTCTACATAGTGGCAAATCTTGAGGCTGCTTTTTTGTCCACTGGCTAGGTGGTCTTCAGTTAGCCAGTGAGCAGAGAGAAGACAGTTATCACTTCCTGGTTTTCACTGACCTTTTTGGGAACCGAACCCACGGGGTTGTTGTGCAGTACTACAGGGCTGTACAGGTACAAACACACACTGTCACCCAAACAGAGAAAAACACATTGAATCAATGAATGCAGACATTGGTTTCTCACTGGCTGTCTACCCTGTCAGGCCTGTCAGGACGGTGTTGTCCAGAATGGCCACAGGTGGAATTCCAAGTCCCGTCTATATACGCCCTTTGCTGTGTGTGTCATCTCCAAGTTCCCCTATTACAACGCTCTGAGAGACTGCCTGTCATGGTAATTATTTCTATTAAATACATAGAGCTCATGGATTACTTGAACTTGGTTAAGGTGAATCAAGTTAACCCTTTCTCTGTGTCTCCCACCCATACTCTATCTCCCAGTCTTCTGGTCCAGTTGCGGCCTGCAAGACAAACTGACATTGAGGAGACAATAAAGGAATTTTCAGCCAAGCTGTCCCTGGTGCCTTTACCGCCTCCTGGACGACTACATGTGGTCAGAAAACACTTTCTCCCTCCGTCAAGCCACCTTTCGCTGTCTGTCTCCCTCTGTGACCAGTTTTAATTGCTAGATCTTCACTGTAATATGTTTGTTTTTGTGTGTTAGTGCTTCAGCCTCCGTCCCATCCAAGTGGTTCTTCCATCAAGGGAGGACCCGGACAGCCCCGTTATCGACATTGACCTACATCTACCCTTCCTCTGTTTTACTCATGCAACACTGCTTCAGGTATTGCAACACCCGGACTGGTATTACATGGCATATAAACACAAGAAGAAGTCATAAAGTGACTTCTGGTTACAAGTAATGTTAAGCATGCCGTAAAGTACATCCTAAATCCTAAAAATGAGAAAGACTTCCTCTGTTAATCCTATGAGGCCCTCGTCTCCCTAGGTGCTGTCCTGCCTCCTGCAAGAGCAGAGGCTGGTATTCTTCTCCGCTGACTGGGCCAGACTCACTCTGGTTGCAGAGAGTTTGCTGCTGTACCTGCAGGTCAGTGGAGGAGGAGCGTTCATTTTATTTGACTTTACTCAGAAATATTCTAAAGCTTCCTGCAGCATTCCCTTATCTGTCCTGTCGTCTGTCTCCGGTTTGTCTGTTCGTCTCTTCCAGCCTTTGTCCTGGCAGCAGCCTTATGTTCCTGTCTTGTCTCGAGGAATGCTGGACTTTCTCATGGCTCCGACAGCCTTCCTGATGGGCTGTCACATCAGTCACTTTGAGGAGGTTGCTGCAGTGAGTTAAACCATTCACCGTCTCTGTTCAAGCTACAGACTTTGTTTCTCATCAGCATCATGGATTAAAGTCTTGGCTTTCTTGCTTTCGGCAAATCTGACCTTTCTCGTCCGAGATGATGGGAGCCATGTTGGATCGAGTTAATATCCAGACTGTTATTCTTCCCTACGCTAGGGAGGACATATTATGATTAGGATTGAGCCTTGTGTTGTTTATCACAGAAATGATTGTTTTACGTGTTATAGTCAGAACCAGTGGACATCTGTAATGTCTTTGCCATTTCCAAGAGTTCAAGTATTGTTTATTTTTGTAACTGTCTTGATTGACATACTCACAGTGTGTAACAATAACTGCTTATTCTCCACTGCATCCATCTATATTCAGTGTCTTACAGATGCTTAGTTCACAGATTCAACAGTAGCTGCCTGTTAGTCTAACACAGCAGGACTGTCTGGTAATGAATTGTACCCATTGTACCTACATTGCGTGTGCGTGTGCGTGTGCGTGTGCGTGTGTGTGTGTGTACAGGAGACAGAGGAACTAATCCTGGTGAACATTGATGATGGCATCATCCAGTCATCGTGGTCTGAGACCATTGACCTACCAGCTATCCCTCTGGCTGCGGCTGAGAGCTTTATGTCAAGGTAACACATGCACACACACACACACACACACACACACACACACACACACACACATACACACACACAGCAGGCTGTAAATTCTGAATGAATTTTTTTTGTTTTGTTTTTCTTGAGTGATACGGAAAAATAAAACCATTAAAAACACCTCTGGCCAGAAACACTATGGTTTAACAGTTTAACTGTTCAATGTCCGAAATCATTTTAGCGCTGGAACCGGCAATAGAGCCTAAGCTTGTATCAAAGCTGGAGCAGATTTGGAGCTAAAAGCAAAGCTACCCCCTTCATACCTGCTAAATCAACTTACAAAGTGAACACAGCTTAAATGACTGAGTGAAATACTCGGTGTCTGCAGGGCAGAGTGTCTCCAGCTCCACTATGACTTGGAGCTGTGTCACCTCGGAGTTGGCACTGATGCCAACGCCATGCGATGCCACCGCAGAGACTGGCAGACTCGCCTCAATACACAGATACGAAACATCACCCTGGAACTAGTGGTCAACATCTTCAGGTAAGAGTCTGTGTGTGTGTCCTGCTTACGGCTGTGTGATTCTGGGAAATAAAACTGTCAGTAGGAATAAGTTTAAAACACAGTGTAGATATATTAGACAAATCTGAGTCTGAATGAAACCTTTTCTCTCTCTTTTTCTGTATGTTTTATCCAACGGTTGCTCTGTCCATCTGTCCCTTTTCATCACTTTGTCAGAGGCGTCCAGGACTTTCTTAACCATGAACACAGAGTTTTTAACAGTGAGGAGTTTCTGAGGACCAGAGAGCCAGCAGACCAGGCCTTTTACAAGAAGGTACACTCATTTACAAAAAAGTTGGGATGCTGTCGGTAAACCGTTCAACCGAATCAGGGTTGTAACCAGACATAACAGTAGCACACACACTCACACCCACAAAACTCTGTGACAATCTGTGCTGCATGTTTCTCTTCGTCTTTGTCCCCAGGTATTAGACACTCATATCTTCCACTCGTTCCTGCGAGACAGGCTGAACAGGAAACGGGACACCTTCAGCTGCATGGAGCACAACACGCGTAACCATGCACACAGGTATGACATCATAACTGAGGCATAGAGGTAACCAGGCAACACTGAGGGGTCAAGGTGCAAGCTAAGCTAAGTAAAATAATATACCAACAATTTCTATAACCGCAGCCAACAATCCAGCATTCACACTGAGCTGAGAAAGGAGTCTGGCTTTGAAACGATTCTTTAGCTCCCTTTTTCATCCGTTACACAACTATTTCTGTCAACTGTAGTGTGAACAGCCAGGTCTTAGAGCACAGGGCTGGCTTTTCTCTGTGCCATCAACATTTTTATGACATGGTCGGACAACACGTCATAAAAACTACAATAACCTGATTTCAGGACTGCCCCGAAGTCGTTATCCTCGCCAAACCTGGAAGAGCTGAAACAATTAGTTGATCAGCAGGAAGTCAATTGATACTGTGTCAGCAAAAAGTCCAAACTTTTGCTCATTCAACCTGTAGATGATGCTCCCACAGCTGTAAACATGAATCATCTGGGTTTTTTTGCACAGCATGCCACCCATAATTATAAACGAGATTGCCTGAATTTAATGAGAAAAGTATTGGGAAAGATCATATTTAAACTTTTGTAAAGTGATATCTTTCCTCATCAGCATGAACTCAACTTCAACATCTACCTCCTCCCTGTCCTTCTCCAGGAATGCGATGACAGAGTTCCCTCGACGTCCTCTCATGTCTGAACTGTCCAGGACCGGCTACAGAAGCTACACCAGCCCTCACGACAGACTGAGCAAGCGGCTGGGAGCCAGCCTACCTAACCTGGATCAGTCTGCCAATGACACTTTGACTGCCATCAGCTCCAGCAGACCAGCCTCCCTCAGGAAGATGACTCCTGATATTGGTGAGTACTGGTGGAGGGATTAAAATCAATTAAGATTTGAACTGTTTTTAATTTCCTTTGTCACCTTCCAGGTTTGAAGTCCCCTCAGAAAGTAGTGAAGGTTTTCCGCCTCCCAGAGTTCCCTCCTCCGCTGGCCTACCATTATGTCCAGAACTATTACTCTGACATGGTTGCTTCCCTGGGGAAGGCTATTAACGCTACACCGCCTGATGAGTCTGCTCTGCTGGCCAGGTACTGTGAGGAGCAGAAAGAGGGAAGTGTTTATGTACAAGGGAGGTGGTTTTGTAATTTTATTGTTTAGCTGAAAGAAGAAATATTTTATATATGTAATCATTAAAGTGTTTTTTCATCAGGAAGTTCTGGTTTAGTGTTTTAGTATTTCTGGCAAAGGTGATGTACTGATCTGTTTATTTGTCTGCGACAGTGTCACTCAGATTTATTTATTGTAAGTTTTACTTCCTGATCCATGAACTGTGAACTGACAACGACTCCAACACAAAATGTTTAAATAGATTAAATAAAATGCAATGTAAAAATTATCTTAACCTATCTTTACCGATTCGCTAATTGCATCTTGCTCACTATTGCTTTAGCTTCTGTTTCAACTGCAAACCTGTTACTTAGACAGCACTGCAGAAATCCAGCTTTTCTGCTGAGTCATTGTTTTTTAGGGAAATACTAAAGTAGAAAAACAGGTTGATTATTCATGCTGTCATGAAACTAAAATTTACTCAATAAAAAATTACCTATATTTCTGGAATGAACTGACCCAGACCAGTGACTTCTAGACAACTAAATGACCAGATCCTGTCCATGTGTCTGTCCCTCTCTAGGTACCACTACCTGCGCGGTTTGGTAAACACTGTGTCCAACAGGCGTCTCGATGCATTGGAGGACTTCCAGAGTCTTTATAAAACTGACTCAGACATCTTCCCTTCTCAGATGGTTAAGTCTCTAGTTGAGTCACTTCCAGAGGCTGAACGGTTACAGGTCAGCTCATTCAATATCATCCGGCAAAAGAAGCCATAATAACCATATTGATTAGCACTGTAGTTGTAAATGACAAAATCTCTCCACAGGCGGACAGACGGCCAGAACTGAAACGGCTCATCAGTCGTCTCAAGAGGGACCAGGAGCGGGAACGCGCGCGCCATGACAACGGGCACGAAGAAGGTGCCGTGAAGCGCTTTCAGCTGCCTAAAAAATACATGCAGCTGGAGGAGTTTGTGAAGTGCATCCAGGAGTCCGGCATCGTAAAAGACCAAGGAACCATACATAGACTCTTTGACGCTCTAACTGTAGGTGAGTTGTGTAGTATGCTGCATATACGTGTGTTCATACATATCCCGTGGAGCTTTTCTCACAAATTCCACCATGTTCAACTCCCTCAGCATACACAGAAACATTCGTTCAGACAAAACATCCAGCTATACCCCTCCTCCTCTCCTTTTCCTGGCAAACATTCATTCCTCAGGTTAATCATTACTTCACCTCTTCTTGAAGACGGAGAGTTTGTCATGCAGGGCTGTTTGATGTTGTAGGTGTAACCAGCGCTCCAATGGTCATTTACTAGCCTTTAGTTAATGGCTAGCTACATACCTTGCTATTAATCCCTTTGGTAGCCATTCTTTCACCACTGCCATTAAATTAGTTCACATGTGGGATGATCCTCTCGCTGTGCAGGCTTGAAATCCACAGTAAACATCACGAGCAGCTAGCAGCCAGTAGCGAGTAGTGCCAGCCAGTGTGAAAACTGCAGTGACCCGACGGCATTCCTGTGATCTCAGATTGAGCGTAAACTGGAAGGCGAGGAAAAGATATTTGAGTCATAAAAGAGCTGTGGATTGACTAAGGAGGGATATTTGTTTTTAATTTTAGTTAAGAGCTTGGGAAGGAAGGGAGTTGGGAGAGGGGGAGCTAAGGTATTTTTTTTCGAAAGCTGTGGTTTTAGCCAAAATTGTGTGCTGGTCATCTTTCTTCAGGAAGAAAGGTTGGAGTAAGGGGTTATCTTTCCCTCCACATTATGTTATTGGAAAAAAAAAATCATTTACAGTTTGGCTTCATTATCACATTAAGTTTTCCCTTCCTCTTCTGAGCTGCACTGGAGAAAGAGATACAGACTGTTCAGAGCAGTAGACGCCTGATTTCAGTTAATCAAACCTAGAATTATAAGCCCCAAAAATCCATTTTAGTGGAATATTTTTAAGTAAAGTAAGACAGAGGTAAACAGATATTTTGGGCAACGGGAAGTCATTGTCCTTCTGTGGTTATTTGAACTCATAATGAAACTGAAACTTGAGTGCCTTTTGCTTCTGTAATTTGTCTTTATTACCTTATAAGAAATCAATCCGTATCATGTAGACTGATCATTCTTGATTCCTTGTTTTATGTACGACTACTACTCTTACTACTACACAATGAGATATGCTATATTACATATATACTGTAATGCACAAAATACAAATACTGCATTTTTGATAGAAAATCCCTAAATGACGCTTTGGTGAATTAAGGTATTGCTCACTGGCCCTTAACAGGGGTCTGTGCCTGTATGAGCTGTTGTTTGGGTGTGGGGAAGCACACAGGCTGTACTGCATGTAGTCATTGCTGTAATACAGTAAGGATGAGACTGACTGCATTTCTATAGAGTTTGCTCATTCAACCATTTCTGAGTAAATGAAAATCAAGATATAGTTTTTTTTAACTCAGTGTCACAGGTCATCAGACTGCCCGCAAATGATCCTCATTGTGAAAAAATGTGTGTTTACTTTCTTGCAGGTCATCAGAAGCAGGTTGGTCCAGAGCTGTTCAGAGTCTTCTACACCATCTGGAAGGAGACAGAGGCCGAGGCTCAGGAGGTCTGCATGTTTGTTTTGCTTCTAACATACAGCTCAACATCCCAGATCTTGAATATACAGTATTGGTGACATCCTTTGTTGTTACAGTGTGTTCACATTCCCAGCATACAGGGATAGTGTGACATATAGATGCAAAATCAACATTTTGTGTTTGACAGCTGGTCGTAATTGAAGGCAGACAAACAGCAGGAGGAAGGGTTAGCATTAGACATAAGTTTATAATTTTTTGTGAGAGGAAGATTGTGTTGTGATTGTGCAAGTACTGAGTCTGAAAAAATCTGTTTAACTTTGTACCTTAAATGTGGCTGGCAGTTGTAAATAAAAATATGTTTATACTGGAAAAAAGAGTATTCAGATCATGTTGTGTTTGATCTGACAACTAAATGTAGGAAGTCTGGAAAATCTTTCTTGTAAAGAAAGGATCGTAATAAGGTTGATGGAGGAAGTGCAACCAAAACAATATATCAATATGTGAGCTCTGAGTAAACTACACTGTAATTAAACAAAGTTAAAGTAAAACACTGATTGACAAACTGATTTTTGCTATCTTAGCTGCAATCTAAGACTGGTTTTATGTGATTTTCAGGTGTGCTTGCCAGCGTCTGTCTTGGAGCACATAGAGCCCAGCGAGTGCGTCTTCAAGCTGTCCTCCTCTGTCAAGACGAGCCGCGGTGTGGGGAAGATCGCCATGACTCAGCGACGGCTCTTCTTGCTAACCGACGGACGACCGGGATACGTGGAGGTGGCACAATACCGAGATTTAGAGGTGAGACCAAAGGAAGGACAAAACACCTTGTGAAGTGAGATTAAAGAAGTAAAGAAAAGCTTACAAGGAGAAAAAGAAAGTGCTTTCATCTGGGCTAGAGGCGTGAAAAACGCAGCTATATACCAATTTAAGTATATTGATCCTGCATGTTGATTTAGATTCTGTTCTTCCCTGTAGGAGGTGAAGGTGTCCTCAGCTCCCTTCCTGCTCCTGCGAATCTCCAGCCTGAAGCTGCGTGTTCGGGGCCGAAAAGAGGCATTCGAGGCCAATCTGAAAACGGAGACTGAGCTGTGGAACCTGATGGTCAAAGAGATGTGGGCCGGGCGCAACATGGCTGACCAACACAAGGTAAGGCTGTAGCTGAAGGGTGTGTGTGCCAGTATGAGGTTTATGTTTGTGGGAGAAAAGAGAGCATCAGAAAAGAGAGGGATATACGCATGAGATACTTTGATGAGTTATCATGTACCTTTATTACTCATACAGCATGTGTGTGCACCAGTCATTAGGAACTTTTGTGACCTTTGTAGGTGTGGTTGAAATTCCTTTAGGGGTTTATGAATGTAAATACAAACCAGCTGACGTAACTGCAACATCTCCGTCTCTCTCACTTCATTTCTTTCTCTCGTTGCTCTCATTTCACTCTTCACTCTTTCACTCGTCTGCTTCTGTCCGTAAGACCTTCAAATAATATGTATGCATGCATGTACTCTCTCATCAAAGCCTATTCACATTTATAATGAAATCTGTGCTGCAGCTGCAAAGATTAATCCATTAAGCCATCGAAAGAAAATTAATCGGCAAATAATGTGAGAATCAAAAAAAATAATTTCTGTCATTTTCCAAGCAAAATTGTCAAACATTTGCTGGTTCCACCTTCTTAAATGTCAGGATTTGCTGCTTTTCTTTGTCGTTTTTGAGTAAATGAAGAGTCTTGTTCTAGACTTTCTTTAACATGAGTTTTTTGAAAGTGCCCATCTTTATTTTGCCTTTTTTAATTCTATTTTAAAATTTATAATCTCAGACTTTTAATCTCTTTGATTTTAAATTCATCTATTTTTTTTCAATCTTTGTAATGCCTTTTTGTGAAGCACTTTTAAGTATAATTGTAAATGCATCTTTGTCTCCAGGACCCCCAGTACATGCAGCAGGCTCTGACCAATGCCCTGTTAATGGATGCAGTAGTGGGCAGCCTTCAGAGCAGTAAGGCCATATACGCTGCTTCGAAGCTGGCTCACTTTGACCGCATCAAGATGGAAGGTAGAATGACGACGTGACGATGATAATTGTTGTTAATGTGGTCTGGTTTGCTTAACTTTTACCATCTAGCGCACGAATAAACCCACCCATTTGGTCAACATGGAAGGCATAATGAATTCAGTTTGCTTCTGAGATACACAAAAAAAACACAGTGTCAGCTGTGAAGGTTAATGACTTGGTTTCAGTTCAAATTTGCATAATACAGTCTCTCAGTTAAGATTAGTCTGAGATCATCTGGAAACTTTACGTGTTCTTCAGATGACTCATCAGTGGTTGCTTTATTGCTTTTTTAGGGTTTACGGTTCATGCCTATGCGTTTACCACCTGTTAAAGGTTACTTACCTCTCTTTAACAGTGATTTGTGTGTCTATAGTGCCAATGATGGTTCCCAAGACAACCGCAGAGACACTGAAGCACAAAATTAACCCCTCGCTGGAACTCGCTGCACCTCAAGCTGTAGATGTACTGCTATACACACCAGGTACAAACACACACACACACACATATTGTTTAGCTTCTTAGCGAGTCTTGTAACCTTGCGTCCCTTCAGTGTTCATATCATCACCGCGATGATGTGTCATGTTTCTCTTTCCGTGTCAGAGCAGCTTCACAATCCGGAGTTTCAACTGTGACACCAGCACACGGTCACTGACTGACAAATGCAAACACATGACCTTCGTCATCACCTCTCCTTCTCTCTGATTAGCTCATTATGTTTCACTCCATCATAAAGAAGACTGACGGTCATAAAGCTGCATAAGTTTCTTCACAACACTTCCTTTCCCAGTCTCGTTTAGAGGAAAACTACAGCTGGAAGTCTGCCAGACCTTTAGACACAAAGAGGAGCCTTTCCTCAAGGCTGAATTGTCATAAATATACAATTAAGCATTCCCAATGGGAGCTGTAAAATCATGTGGAAGCACAGAATAATAATATGTTGTCCTTCTCTGAGCCAAAACAGTGATAAATACAGTAAGTTTTGGTCTGTAATTCTAAGGCCCTCTGAACTTTGCTGAACCTCCACAGGAAAGTAAAAGCAGGAAGAAGCTCACAGAGAATTTAATCATGGGATAAGTAGCTGAACTTCGCAGACATTTCTCTCAGTCAGAATCTGCTTAGCATTGAAATAATTGACCCCTAAGAGCCTTAAAGTCTTAAATGGCTTATGGCGCTACTTGTTACTGATATTAAATTCACAGACTGGTGACAAATTAAAGGAAAACCTGAATAAGTAAGTGAAGAAACATTTAGATGCACATCATTCCACTTAAGGCATGAGGGGTCACTGAAAGGCTTTTTTTTTTTTTTTTTTTTTTTTTGGGCTTTAATGTCTTAATTGATAGTTGACAGTTATAAAAGGTTCCTGGCCGGACATGAACCAGACACATTGCTGTTTATATTCAGTCTTGACCCCGAGGCCACCGGGCACCACGTTCCTGACCAGTTTAATGAGCATGACTATGAAACAATCATGTGTTATGGCCTTCACAGTCACTAGAAATCCGCACATTTAAACACATATGGGTGATTTTTGGCATGATGTTGTGTGACACAGTCCTCTCCCCCACATCTTAAAAACACCCAATGAGGCAGCATCTTGTGGAAAAACCTACACAGAGGAGCACTGAAGCTGTTCTGGCAGCTTATGGCAGCCCAAAAAGTTACTAAGACACTTAATGTGTTTTTTTTCTCGTGGTCTGTCACCCATCAGGAAAGCCCAGTCATCACATTAAAACACAAGAGTTGTTTACTCTTTGAGTTTATTGTGGGGGCCAGACACACAGGCGTATTACATGGCAGGAACACTGAGAGGGAGCGGCTTGAAATGGACTATAAAGCCATGGCCTTCAGAGGACCCACCATCTGGGGCCACTTAGATGCCCGGCTGGTGGCAGACTGACCCCCAGCAGTAACACACTCATACTCTGATGCCCACATATTCAGGCACTGTTCAGTTCTTCAGTAGCAGTCAGCTCTTTGGGATTTCTGTTGGTGAAACGAACAAATCTGTCTATTCAGATCCTCCCTGCCTCTCTATGACTCACTCTCCCTCTCTGGTTTGAATATAGGTCACTGAATTGAATTACTGGCGTATGGCCAGTTCACTCCTACTTCTCTCCCCTCCACACACACTCCTTTCTCCCTCCATTTCTCTCACTTTTTACTATCCAGCTCCACCCCAGCTCTCTCCTTCCCCTCTACGTCCCACTGCCCGCTGTCCCTGAAATACAGGATGTTACTTTCTTTTTTTCCCCTGCTTGCAGTGCTTTTAAATAGCAATGAATGCGTTGGAGAAAATCTGGCCGTTAGGTGAAGCCTGGGTGGAGTCATGCAGCAGAAAAAAAAGTTTGGAACATGAAGCTGTTGGTTGATAGTCACATATTTTCTTGGCCTCCTGAAAGAGTAAACACTGGCAGCTGTAGGCCACAAGTTTGAGATAAGGTATTGAGAAATAACTGATAAGTGTGTGTGTGTGTGCGTGCGTGCGTGCGTGTGTGCGTGCGTGTTCCAGGTCAGCTGTGGGTGTCCGTGAGCGGTGGGAAGGTAATGGTGTTTGATGCCTCCAGCTGGTCCCTCACGCACACCTGTCACGTTGGGAATGCAAGACTGGTAAAGAAGAC
Source organism: Chelmon rostratus (assembly GCF_017976325.1). NCBI lineage: Eukaryota > Metazoa > Chordata > Actinopteri > Chaetodontiformes > Chaetodontidae > Chelmon > Chelmon rostratus. The sequence goes on along the minus strand of NC_055673.1, from coordinate 10,419,825 downwards.
CCACACTGCACGCATTAGTTCAACCACACCGAAACACAAGTGCAAATACATGCAAATAACTCAAAGATGCAGTTGTTTACTAGCTGGGCTGGATATTGAAATTTCTGAAATGTGATCACAGCTCTGATAAAAACTGCTTGCTCAACACCAAACAGCAGACAGACACAGGCAGCGACCAGCCGGTGGACATAGTGGAACATGTGTTACTTAAAAGTCGGATATTATTTATATTAAGGAGAGTGAAGGCTGAATACTCCTGACTTAAATTCAGATGAATGTTGCTTCATATCTGCTGGATGTGAAAACCGGCAACTCTGTGCTTACATGTTAACTGTATTCAGTTAAAAGGTGATTAAAGTTCAACGTTGAGCAATTTTGTATCTGCGGCTTGTTTCTGCTGCCCCAAAGTGACCAGAAAATACCAAAAGAAAAAAGCAAATGATAGAAGTAAGTTGTGTTTCCCGAGCCACATCTGTCTTGAGTTAAGACAGCATGAAGCACTGCTGCATTTGAGGACCCATAAAAAACAACATGCTTATGTTTGAGATTTGAAAACAATAATGCTAGTTATCTAATGCTGGTTTAATGGATATTTTGTAGTGAACCTGGTGTTTTAGTAGTTTCCTTTCACAAATGAAAACACATTTGACTACTTCACATCACTGGACAGAATCAGCAGATAAACAACACATACTGTGCATGTCGCTGACATCGGACACAGATAACACTGTTTTCCTTAGCTTTATTTTTTGCTCCTGCTGCTTCTCTTCAAACAGTGTCAGTATTACCTTCAGACTTGCAAGCACATGTTTTGGGGGAGTGAACAATGTGTTTTGAATAGTTTAATTCCCACTAAGACCGAAACATTTTCTGTCGAAGCATCGACTTTCATAACAAAATAAACAAGTGAAAGTGCAGTAAAGTTCTGCGGAGAAAGTAAATTAGGTTAAAGATGAGTGTAAAGTTGTACTGTACATCGTAGGACTGTGCTAATCACTTACCTTCACTCCAACCATGCAGGTCACAGTCACATGAAATATGTTAACCAGTGTGTGAGTGAGAGGGACACACAGAGTACCATAATGTTTGCACACAGTTCACTACCAGGTCATGTATTTAACACCAAGACCACGCTCGTAATTGTACAGTAGTTACATGTAGCATGAAGGATGATTTAAAATGGCAATCCACATAGTTCAATGTTCACATCTATTATTTATAATCGTATAAATATACATATATTATTAAGATCTATATTTGAATCTGTAAAAACAGACAGTGATATTAGCTGTAATGGTGCTGAGAGGACCCTGTGTTTTGTGGCTTAGTTTTAGATCTTATTAAACAATGGTACCACCTAGTGGAGAGGTTGGGTATTGCAAAAAAAATTCCCCCACACTAAACTATCTGCGCTTTCTGTTTAACCCAAACCTTTATCTTGGTGCTTTTCATTATGCTTACCCAAGTCTAATAACTTTCATACATACCTGCAACACTTACCTGTGTAGGAACAGCCTACTGTAAATAAACCCAACTTTCTTCATATCAGGGCAGCAACTAACCAATATTTTCCCTGTCGATCAATCTGCCATTTATTTTCTTGATTAATCGTTTGGTCTATAAAATGTCAGAAAAAAGTTACAACATGCTGTACCTTAAGAAAAGACAAGCACATCGACATATATGTGTTTTCCCAAGCCACAATGCATTGAGTTCTCTCGGCTGCTGTAGAAACATTTTCATCACAACATTAAAGGTGACGTCTTCAAGTCTTTGTTTTGTACAAAACCCACTAGAAGACAAAGAAAAGCAACAGATCCACACAAGTGAAACCAGCACATCTCAGCATTTTTGCTGGAAAAATAACTCAGTTATTAAAATACATTTTCTGTAAATTGACTGATTAATTATTCTAGTTATCATTTCAGATCTGCTTTTTAATTACCTGCAAAGACAAATCCAACTGTACGAAGTCCAGGGCAAATAAGTAGTGATCTGATGTATTTCACATGCTAATCACTTACCTTGTTGTAAAGAAAACTTGTGTCAATGATGAAGTATGTAGAGTACATGTAAGCCCTTATGTTTTCTCCTCTCAGGTTGAAAATGAAAAACCTTGGATTTCCTATTATTCCCCCCAAAATTTACTCCTAATGTTTCTATTATTTAAACCCAATAATTTTCTCATAACTGTAGACACCTGGTTTTTACATTCTCTGCAGCTGCATAACTCCTGGTGTCTTTCTGTCTCTCTTGTTTGCAGAATTGCATGCTGGGAGTTGATAATGACCAGGTCTGGATGGGTTCTGAGGACTCCGTTATCTACATCATCAGCATGGTGGCCATGGTCTGCAACAGACAGCTGACGGAGCACAGGGCGGAGGTCACTGGACTGGCACTTGACATAGACAAATACAGGTAATACACACACACACACACAGTGGATGACTCATGAGTAAAGAAAAAAATACCTCAGCTAACAAAAAATACATCAAGTGCTGTCATAAAACTTAATGCTCAGTATAAATATAATAAGTGCACATACCAAGTGTGCCTTCTGTGTGTTTTTGTAGTGAATAGACAGTGTCAAAATATTAAATGGCCTTGTCACCGACATTGTTGTACGCTCCAAAGAGTCCTTATACAGAGCATTATAGTAATACAGCACATGTTGTCACGCATGGCTGCTTATTTTGATCCACTAGATCACTAGAACTGAACTTTAAAGCAGATGAACTGAATTGTATTCAACTGAGCTGTAGTGAGAGAGTCTCTGCAGCAGATGTGTGTTTAAATCAATTCTGGGTCCAAGTGTTAAACCGTACAATGAAGAAAAACAAACATCTCACAAGTGTACTTTGTGCACTTTTTTTCAGCCAGAAGGTGGCGTACTCCTGCAGTGCAGAGGGCAGCGTCATGGTGTGGGACGTCTCAACACTACAGGTTAGTTTCAAGCCAACGTTTTGTTATGTTATTTACTGTTATAAATGGTGCAAAAGCCATAAAAAAATCCTGAATTAATAGTTTACAGGTTTGGAACTGGTTTGTTTAATTCAAGGATTCAAGTTTTTCACATGAACACACTGGTCAGAGCGCCTCCTGCTGACTGCTCCTTTCTTCTTCCAATTATTTTCCCATGTCAAACCAAAATTTGCTGATCCATTTTTCATAATTGTGACTTTTGTGTCGAACCACTCAGGTGAAGAGGCACTTCCGCCTCTCCTGTGACCGTCTGCAGTCGGTCTCCAGCTGTAACGGAACGCTGTGGTGCTGTAAGTTTAATGCACTCGCTGGAGCATTAAGATGGGAAGCTGGAGAGCTGATGGTGGAAATTGAATAATATCTCTCTCCGTGTCTGTCTTCAGGCTCCAGGGACGGCATAATGGAGGTGTGGAGGAACGGTTCAGTGAAACATCGTCTGAACCTGCCAGAGCAGCACAGAGGATCCACAGCTATGTTCAGCTCTATGCTGCTGTTACCTGAGGTGCCACACACACACACACACACACACAGTCTGAGTTTATCTGTCTGGTATCTTGGTGTGTTTTGCTGTACTTGAGTGTGACCCTTTCTCCTCTTTGTGTTTTTGTTGTGTGTCTCAGAGGGAGGAGCTGTGGAGTGTTTGTGTGGACTCAGGAGAAGTGTGTATTTGGAAAATTAAGGACACCAACAAACCGCTCCACCGTGTGGCGCTGCAAGACTGCACCGGATGTTACTGCATGATCAAAGTGAAAAAACAGGTTAATATACAGTACCATAGCACACACACAAAAAGCACCCTCAAACGCATTACGATACGGGCAGTGACCTCCTTTTTTCTCTCAGGTGTGGGTTGGAGGTGTTGGCCGCAGTTCTACAAAAGGGAAGATTTACATCCTAGACACCGAATGCCACCAGGTCCTGAAGGAGCTCCACGGCCACAACGACAAGGTCACGGCGCTCTGCTCTGCGGAGGATCGCTACGTCCTCAGTGGGGCTGGCAAACAGGACGGAAAGATCGCCATCTGGAAGGTGGAGTAGAGACTTTCACTCTCCGGAAAGTTTTATTTTCTTTGAACCAAGAAAGGAGCCCAGGTCGAGAATCTGTGGGAAAAGGATCGGAGATCTGTGTTTCTGGAAATCTCAACTTGCCTTTTGCATCTCAGAGATATGACGGGATCACGTGGCTGCCATGTGAAGCAACACGTTTACATAAAGGAACACCAGCCGAGCAGGGTTTCCTGCTATGAAGTGGTGATTTGTAGTCAGAAATACTAACAGCACTAACACGTTATTTTTCGGGAACATGAAGGACAGATGAAGGCTGAAAAAGGAAAAGTGTCCGCAGCTTCTCTGGGTATGCTTTTTAATCCAAAGTGCTTCACTTTACTGAAGGTTTATACATTTTTAGTATCGTCATACCTTATTTAATGCCAATAATGAGTTCGATCACACTAGTATTATGTGGGAACACTGTGTGACTGAGCCTTGCTTCAAACTGACTTTCTACAGATCAAAGCAGTCAAACTACCTTGAAAACCAAACTCCTGTGATTAGAGATTTCCCCATCACTGTGGGAAAAGCCCTGAAAAAGTGCATTTTGATGGACGTTGTGCTTTAATGGACAGTTTCAGTGGAGAGTGACTGGGAATTGAGTTAGACCTGTGATCCAGCCATGCATGTGTTTCAGAGCACCTCAAGTGTTGTCCTGCAACAGCTGCAATCTGATAAGAAAACACAAAATAAGGACTAACCCCACAGTGTTTCACACTTGTTGTATTTCTTTCTTGTCATATTTACCTCATTGTTAAACATTTTTCTCTATTTATTAGCTAGAAAGTTAGTGTTCTCTGTGTTATTGGGTAGCTGATTTTAACAAGTTGTTTTTATTCAGACTGACAGAAGCTGTGAAGGTTCTAGTCAAAAGTCATGGCTATAAAATGCTTTATGCATATTAAAAATGTACTTGTTTAAGTTAAGAGGCTATAAATTGCCTCATGTTTATAATCTACAGGCATTTGGGTCCTGTATGTTTTATCAGTTTTGTAGCTAGTTATTATTAGAATAGTGTTATTTGTATACTTGTAACTAAGTGAAACAGGGCAGACTGAAGTTTTCTTATTTTCACCTTTTCTGCCTTTTACAGCCCCCCTTTTTTTTCCTCTCCCAAAAATGAACTTTCTGGAACTCTTGAACAATGAGTTAAGAAGTAGACACACAAGTCCTACATATCTTTATTATTTGTAATTATACACTGTATATAACTTGTGAACATGAACATAAGATATATCCCTCTTGTAAACTAGACTGGTGACACTGCAAACATCTCAAACTTATGTGTGTTTTTGGTTTTTTTATAATAATGTCTTCACTGACTTTTTATAAGACTTCATACTGTATAATATCCCCAAGACCCTTCACAAGATTCTCTAATACTTAACCAGACAGTGAACAAAGCAAATACACACTTTTTAAAGAAAGTCTTCACTTTGTCTTTATTTGTAACCAGTGTGTGTTTTTGCACTTCCTACAGTTCACCAGAAGGTGGTGCTGTTTGATACCAATAGAGGTTAAAGTGGGCGCTCTATATATTAGGGCTGTTTTCCGTGAACAGTTATTTTATTAGCTAAATTATTAGCCACTTTGTCTATAAAATGTTTGAAATTAGTGAAAAATGGCCATTAGAATTCTCAAGAGCCCAATAGTGGCATCTTCAAAGTCCTTCTTTAATCTGACTATCAGTCCAAAACCCCCAAATATTTAGTTTTCAATGAGAGAAATTTTTGAGACGAGATATTTTATAGCATTTGCTATAGCAAACATGGAAGCTATTTGACTCCTGCCTCCTCTGTCTGGGCTGCAGGGCGTTGGAGTGATAAGAAAGACACAACATAAAGCTAGAGCAGGCTGTCTCCACCCTGATCAAGCGTTCCTGAGCAAAACACTGAGTCCCTGCAGGGTTTCTGCGCTGTGAATGACCTCTGACCTCCCTGTGAGGCCAGTCAAGGTGTTTTTACATCAAAGTCCCACTGAAACTCTCTTCCAGTCCTTTAAATAAGTAATGCATGTGCAGATATGCAGTTGTATGTAGCTACATTCACATAAATCTACTCATTTATGTATCTGTGTATTGTGACATTGTCTTGTTACATAAAGCCATAAGCTGCTGTTAATCTCTCACCGTGCAGGCCCACTCATGCCTCGGCTGCAGTGGAAGATAAGTTGTTTTCTGAGTCCCCTGCAGCTCTTAACTAGTTTCCCTTAATCCATAAACCTTTACTTACAGGAAGCAGGAGTTATATTTAAAAGCTGGGGGAACAGAAGAAACACAATCGCTGTGCTGCAATTCAAAACCTGACTTGGAAAACAGCATTGAAGGGTCGACAGAGGCATGTTGCTCTGCAGTACGATGCTACAAAGATAAAAGTTCCTTCACTTGTGCTGTAGCAGCTAGTGCAGCTTTTTATTCTTTATTTCTATTCCTGACTCTGTGGTTGCTCAGAAAAGAACAAAACAAAAGGACAAGGTGCCCTGTGCTTGTGACGCAGCAGCCGCCTTCAGACTGGAGGATAAAACTGGTTGTGTTTTGTTTTTGTCAAGAAATGCTTTGGAAACACCAAAATCCACAATGCAGTTTGTCCCTCAATACTTTGATTTCCCTACTCTGTCTTTGTCTCTGAGCCACAAGCTACTGAGGATGTAAGTGTTTAAAAGCCCCTCAAAACTTCACAAATGTTACATATTTTAGTATATCAATGATAAGTTAAGAAACAATCAGAGTTGCAGTTAGACATTAGGACTGTGTGGGTGTGGTTTGATAAAATTCCTAATAATGATATAAATTAATGTGAAATAACCAAAACAGAAAACAGTACGTGCATGTAGAGCCACATCAGTTACAAGAAACCGGCTTTTAAAAGTGGTTCATGAATAAATGGTTTTATGTTTCAAAAGAGCTCTAATTTCTTAAAACAGCAGGGCACTGTCGTTTTTAACAAATATTATTCAAACAGGAGTAAATACTGATGATACACGACGAGAATAGAAACAGACAATTAAAAGCAATACAGTAGTAAAATGGAAAAACTAGCCAACAATGATCTAAAATAAAACAACAGCCATAAGGAACAGCAACAATTCAGTATCTGGCTGCACAGGCTCATTTGTCCACTGTAAGAAAAGTACAGACTATTGGCAAACTTATCTTTTAATAAACAAATGACATTTTATCAATGTGACTGTACAGACATGTTTCTCTGAAACGTACAGACATTTACTTCAGATAACACGTCTTATTATGCTTGTATGGTTTCATGTTCATGCAGGTTATGACGGACAGGTGAGGGCACAGGAGAAGAACATCACATCCCCCAGGGCAAGAAAAATGATTCAATTCAAGACATGCTTTAAGAGTTGCAGCCAGATTTTAACTCTAGTTTGTTTTCTTAAAGGGACAGTTGACCTCAAAATCAAAAATGCATGTTTTTCCTCTTACCTGTAGTGCAATTTAACCATCTGGATTGTTTTGGTGGGACTTCCTGAGTTCTGGAGATATCAGCCTTCTCTGCAATATAGTGGAATTAAATACCACTTAGCATGTTTTGCTAAAAGTGCCAAAAAAATACACAAATACAAAATTCAGCAGCAATACTGATGACTCCACAGACCATGAAGTGAGCGTTTTCATATGGGAAATATTTTCTTTCTGCTGAACTACATCCACCAACAACCCACACCAAAACTATCAATAGCACTGCAGGTGACAGGAATTTTTTTTTTTTTTTTTTTGATTTGGGGGTGAACTGTCCCTTTAAGTCTAGAAAAACAGATTCTAGATCAGTCTCAGTTGACTGACATTGAATGTACGAAATGAGTTATTTTTACGACACCAGGAAGCACTCCTTTCTTCTGTCTCTTTACATTTCTGTCTGTATTTGGTATCACTTCCTCCTCCAAAGAGGCTTCAGAAGCCAAACCATGTAATCAGTAGGATGGTCATGCACAGGCAGAACCAGAGCTGTCCTTCAAAAACAGTTTTGCCCCATTTGTGTGCTCCTTGTTATTGTTTTGTGATGTCAACGGTGTTGCATAAGCAAGCTGTAGCTGTCATATATTACCCAAGAAGCTTGGCCAGCCTTGGCTGCGGTGAATCTCAGAGAGAGCAAATCAGATGGGTTATTGTGCCCGGAGACAGGGGGCATCACCCACAGAGGGTTGGCCTTGAACACCACAGTACAACTTTTGTATGTTTTATCCACATTTTGAATGGAGTTTGAAACAGTCTTTTGGATGAATTACATTTCATTTAAAGAAAGAATTCACACAAACAAAATACATTAAAGACTGCAGCGTGCACTTCTGTGTAAGTACCAAAGAAACTGGCCCTAATGAACATAACAGCTGATTGTGTATTGTAGCATAATGCATTACTGAGCTGTTTTGTTGTACATCACCTGTTTCCACTGTGGTGTCTTTTAAAACTTATCTGCAAAACTTGACAACTGGTTCATCATCTAAATCCTTTTACTAGCAAAAATGACAAACATTTACTAGTTTTGCTGTGGCTCCAGAGACGTGGTTACATTGATTAACTGACATGACATGTTGCATATTCCTAAATACATTAGTGCTTGATTAAGTTGCAGCAAACCAATACAGCTTCTAATTAATACATATAAATGGCCTGCAGCTCAATTTTTGAGAGGCTTTCAGTCTAAATATGGTTTTATGATTTCATCTTCGTGAACTCAAAGGCTGAAATGAATAAAGACCATGGATATAAGCATGGGACATGTAAAACATGGCTAAATACAATGTAGTATGGGATTGTCAGCTGTACTTTTTTATGCAGCACCACACCTCCTGTTATGGAGTGATTAATTTTTTACACATACAGCATCGGGGGCTGTGAGATGCCCAAACAATGAGAAAGTAAAGGACAAAACAAAAGGAGTGTGTGTGTGTGTGTATAATACGGGGTGTGGGGCTGTGGAAGCTCTGAGAGGGACAGAAAGAGACTGAACAGACTGGACAGGAGAGCTGGTTCTGTCCTGGACCACCATTGAGGACGTAGGCGAGAGGAGGATGTTAGCCAAGCTGACATCCATCACTGACAACCCCTCCCACCCCCTGCATGACAGCGTGGTGGCCATCAGCAGCTCCTTCGGCAACAGACTGCTGCATCCAACCTGTAAGAAGGAACGCTACCTCAGGTCCTTCATTCCAACACCGGTCAGGTTATTCACCTCAAGGTTCAAGGTTCAAGGTTCAAGGAGTCTTTATTGTCCCCGTGGGGCAAATTGCTCTACAGCCAGCAGTAACAAAAACAGGCAACAATCACAAAAAAACAACAACATATTGCACAGAGAAAATAATAGATGGGACAGTACATTAGTCAGTCACTTGTTCAGAAGACCTATGGCAGCAGGGACAAAAGAGTATTTAAGTCTGTTGGTCCTGCATCTTGGCAGGATGAACCTGCGGCCTGACGGGAGCAGCACAAACTCACCAACGGAAAGGGTGAAGGGAGAATCGAGCGGGCCTTATTCAGGGTCCTGAGCTTGTACATGTCAGCGAGATCATTGAGGTGAATGCCTGCAATTTTGCTGCACACTCTCACTATTCCCTGCAGTCTGTTTTTGTTCTTGAGGGAAAGTAAGCCGTGCCAGCAAATAAAAGAAAATGTCAGAACAGACTCAATAAAACAAGAATAAAACATTCTCATAAAAGTGCAGTCAACATTAAAACTCCGCAATTTCCTCAGGAAGTACATGCGTTGATGTGCCTTCTTGCAAACAGCATCAACATGGAGATCAAAAGACAGCTTGTCATCAATGTTAGTACCAAGGTATTTGTAATTATGGACCAGCTCAATGGTTTGATCCTCGATGACAAGAGGAGGAGAGGCTGACAGATGTTTGCGGAAGTCTATCAGCATTTCCTTAGTCTTTGACACATTAATACACATAAAAGATGAGGAACACCAGTCTGTGAATTCCTTCACTACAGGGCCATGGTCAGGGTCGTCACTGCTCAGTAAGGACACGATTACTGAGTCATCTGTTTAATGTAGCACTGTGTTCACACACACAGTTTTTCTTTGCACTACTGTAAAACATCTTTCTATCTCACACATGCTTTAACCTGTGCAATATTACGTTCCTTTTTCCTTAAATACTACACCTATGCATATATATATTTATTTCCACTGTGACACATACATTTATTGATCTACTGTGAAATAAATAAATACTGTATTTAACCCATAGAAACCATGCGCAATTGTTTGTTTCAATCCTTGTGCAATTTTTCGATATTTCTAATTACTTTCCATGTCTTTTTTATAGTCTTTTGTATAAAATGTACATACATATATAGTCAACTTCTTATTTTGTATTTTTTATTTTCCATTGCCTTTTTATATAGATTTGCACATCTATTGTTTATGTTTGTACATAAAAGTTGTATATTTATTTTTATATTTTATGTTAATTTTATCTTTGTTCAGCTTTGTTGTCCTTGTCTAGTTCTATCTTCCTGTAGGTAAACAGAGTTAGATTAATGCTGTTTTCTTTTGTTAGATTAGATTATGCAGTTGTTCGTTAGTCATCGTATGTTCTGTGTATGGAGAATGGTTTTGAACTGCTTGTTTTACTCAAATAAAGGGAGAAAACAATTGTTAGCTGTAAAAGAAACTAATATAACTGGCTCATAAAGGAAATATAAGTAGAGAAATAAAAAGTCGAATAAAATGGACGTACTCAATTAAAGTACCTCTGAAGGATTTACTTTCTGTCGCAGATGATTTTTTACGGGATTCCCCTTTAAAAATTCAGTCGCTCCGCTTCTTTGTACATGGACGCAGAGGCCCCGCCCATTCATGCAAATGAGCCGTGACGTCGGCGGAAGCCAGCGCTACGTCTCTTCTTCCGACAGATATTCCTTTAAAGGCGTATTTAAAGCCCTGGCTCCAGTTGCAGGAGTAGCAGACAACCTATGCAACAAAAGCTGCTGCAGAGCCGAGCGACTCTCCGACCGCTCAGCGGACACAGACACGGAGCCGGCGGCTGACACAACCCGGCGAGGTGAGCTCGGTGTCCGGTTAACACACCGGCGACGAGAGGGGACGGGTATTTAACATTTTCTACCCGCTGCTGGTCGGCTCCGGCAAGCGAAATACACAGCATCTCAGGTTGCTGCTGCAGAGAGGAGCAGGAGGAGGAGGAGGAGGAAGAGGAGGAGGAGGAGGAGGCATTTACAGTAGTTTCTGTAGGCCTGTGTCAAAAACAAAAAGAGAGGAGAGGCTGGAGGTGCAGACAGCCTGGGACAGGTCATGTTGCATAATTAGGCTGCTCTAATTATAAAGTGCTTTATAATTAGCATCTCTGAGTGGCGTTCACACGCAAAGCAGGTGAGGAAGGTTTGAAAACAGGAGACGCTCAGTTTGAGGGTATTACCACTAGAATAAGCTTTATTTCCCTCATCACTTTGTAATTTAGCAGGAAGTAGCAGTTTACTGGAGTGAGTGAAACACCTGTGACTGTGGGGAAAAACAGAAGAGCTGCTGGTATGTTTGGATTCTGGGCTTGCCTGCGAAAAATAAAGAAAATACGAGGAGTGTCCTGCTTTGGAAAAACTATTCGTCTGCGTTCTTATTACCCTGCTTCTGCTGGTGGGTTTAAAAGTCATCAGCTGTGGGTATGATGCAGACAGCCTGCAGTTTGACTTCAATATATGTGTAAAAAAAATGATATCTAGGGCTGTAAATATAAGTCCAAAGATAGAAAGAAAATGGGTCAGCAACAGTTTTATAAATCAATTAATCAATTAATTATTGATTAATCCAGAAAACAGCTGATTAAAATGATGATGTAAACAATTGTTAATTGCAGTCATTTAAATGTCTGTTGAATCAACAGAGCTCCTCCACCTTTTTTAAAAATCTTTATTTAATATACTTCATTTGTGATCTCCTTATCTCTGTTTCTGTTGGATGTGTTTGAAGGATTCTGCACATTTCTGCCCACAGCTGTTTAGAAACACGTCTGTGTTGGACTGCTGCAGCTCCGTCAAGTTGGTGCAAAGGCAGTGGTGTTAGACGAGAGAGTTTGCATGGAGAGATTTGCTGGCTTGTGTGTGTTCTGGTTTATTGGCAGCGCCTGATCTATTTTAATGCCCGTGCGCATGAGCGAGCAAGAGCGGATGTGTGTATTTGTTGTTGTGTTGGCTGCTGTATTGATTTAATGTACAGTTCAACCTGACTCACTCTGTGTGTTTTGCGTGCCTGCGTGCACCGTGCCGGGTCTTAACTCCTTGTTTTGTGTGCGCACAGGTACGACTGCAGGGCTTAAGATCGCAGCCTGGACCAAACGACGACGTCCCAGCGACATTTATGAAGCTTTCAAGGCCTTTTGGTGAGTGCACACACATAAACACTAAGGAGGTTGCACCCACTTTACTTTTATTCACTCTCAACATTTTAAAGTCCTCATTGTGTCTGCTGTTTTGCTATTTTGTGTCGTACAGCTGCATAAAAACACTACAAAGCCCCCAAAGAGAGATGTAAATGGCCAACAGATGTTCTTCCTCTGTTGTCTTTAAAGTGTAATGTGTTTCTATTCAGCTGAAAACCACAACCAGCATGAGCAGAACAATATGGACTAGATGTGCAGTATGTGGCGCGATCGTGGTCTTGGTTTGGATCGACCTGACAGGATTTGCCCGCACAGGCACATTCATGCCATGCACACTTCTTCCTTAAAAAACCCTCTTTGTGTCAGCCTCTTGCTTTCGACATGTTGGTTTGAGGCCGGCCGGTTCAGCCGAAGTGAAAGCAATCCACTTCCTCTTGATGAAATGTTTGCTGACTATCAACTGATGCTGAGTAAGCAACGGGTCGTTACCGCACAGTCAGCCGCACAACATGTCGCCAGACACAACTGGTCACACTCGAGATAGTCACGTGAACACACACTCATGTAAAGCAAACTGAGCATACGTTCACAAAGAAAGCCGCCCACATACAAATATTTTGATACTTTGCATGCAGAACTGGATTATTTTTGCATGAACAACATATAAGCGATATCTTACAGTGCCACCTTTTATCCTCCCCTGATCATAAGCAGTCAGCCTGTATCTGTGCTGCCATGCTCTCTACATGTATTGCACACACTACTCCTGCAAGATCCAGCCAAGACAACACACACAAACACGCACCACATTTATGACGGATACATGAAGACGAGGTTGAGGTTTGCTAATGCAATATAAACATTTTGTGTGGGACCTTTGCTGTGGAAGCTGATGTTTTTAGAGGTTGAATTGTGGCTCAGACACACAAAAGCCAAACTGAAAGGCTGCTGTTGAATGCCAAGCTGTGAGCTAACGCTAGTATAATCAAAGCGACTCCAGATCTGTTGGTTTAATGGTTTCCTCATCACATGAAGAGGCTTGTGAGTATCTGTGGGAGGAGATGCAACTTGCAGGTTTCTTAAAACCAGACGCTTGTCATGCAACCTCCATGTCTCTTTTTTGAGTCCTCACTAAGACGTTTCCAATAGAGGCCGAAATGCCAAACCAAAATCTCCCAAATAAACATGAAGGAAATTGGATTTGTTATTTATTTATTTATTTTTATGTACCTGCTTGATCTTACAGCTTTGGAAAGTTATCACTGCATCAGTCATTGTGCTCTGTCTCAACAGTTGTGTGATTTCTCATCATTTATGGTCAAAGCAGTCCAGAAATGTGCTCTCTCGTTTGGTTGGCCAACGGTGCTCCTTCCTGTCAGAAGTCAAAGTGATCAAAGTGTTTTCTGTTCAAACCCCAAAGTTTTGCCAAATCCAGTTGAGTTTGAAGTAGTACAGCCTGCCCTACGCTGTCCATCTCGCTCTCTCGCTCTCTCTGCTTTTCTTTGTCCATCAAATACACACCGCTAATCTGGCCCTGTATCCTGGACCCTGATCCTGTGTGCAGATAACCCACTTCCTACTGGTGTGAAGTTTTTGTACACAAACCTGAGAGAGAGAGAGAGAGAGAGGGGAAAGAAAACAGTGAGCGAATATGTTTTCCCACCCCTGATCACAGAGCAAGACTGTGTGTTTATATATGTGTGTGTGTGCGCGCGCGTGCGTGTGTGTGTGTGTGTTGTCTCACTTACATCAATGCCATCAATAGCTCCCCTTATCTCTACCAGATCTTACATGCACACACTTGTTGCAGCTATAAATGCTCTTGTGTTGCTGGAGTCACGGTATTCAACAGCTGACAGGCTGCTGCTGCTGGTCTTTTTACATATACAGTACGTGTATGTATTTTTGCATTTATTGACCCAACAGACAAATATGAATGGAGTGACGATCACAAGTCTGGCTGGTGGTTTGCTTTATACAGACAGCAGAGATCTGGACTACAATTGATGATGAGCAAAAACACAATGTAGATGTCACAGTTTGACTGGCCGTCTCATAGATGTGTGTGTTCGTGTTGCATCTGCAGGCAGTTGTGTTTGTTTGTGTGGAGACGATCAGCGTCACTGCACACATGGCTGGCTGGTTTTCTGGTGGTGGACCGTTATCAAAGACAATATCAGATGGCTGTACTGTATTAAGCCCTGGCCTAGAGTTAGAGGGCACACACTCAGACGCTCTCTGCAGCCAGAGACATTGTCAATAACACAGAACGTCTTCTAAGAATAGAGACTTTCCACTGCTTGCTCCTGTCAGCACACCTCCTCTCAGTCTTGTCTGCCATTTTTCGTTTTTCAGACTCTTTTGTTTCCATTTTTTTTTACACATTGCTCCCAGAATCCTCTTGAAGTATGTAGTTTGTTCCAGTTGGCTTGAGCTCATCACTGTAAGTCACAAGAAAGCTGTGCCATTGAGAAAAGACAGGCGGATGTTCACGTTATCACCTGAGCAGAGATTTCGGCCTAGTCCACATTTACACGATATTTTTCCAAACGTAGCTTTTTCTGTGGGGTTTGGCTTTTCTTCCACACGGCAGGGTTGGTGTGAGTGTGTGCTGTAATCTCTTTTATGTACGCAAGGCAATTATATTGAAGAACAGAGGCTACATAATCCAACATTCCAATGACACAAACCATGTTGCTAATGTCGCCACTTTTGTTCCTCTAGTTGCTGGTGGCCTATTGGTAATAGCTTTTTTTCAGGCTTTTGATTGGCCCGCATGACTTTTGATTTGGGGTTATATCGCCACCTGCTGGTTTAGTATGCTGCTGATGATTGTTTAATTGTGTTTTTGCGAGGTCAAGGTCACCATATTCACTTTCTCTGGGAATAATTTGGAATAATGTTTCCACAGAGCTCCCAGTGCACGTTTAAACTACCAAAACGCACCAAAAGTTCTAGTAAAGGTCAGACTTTTCCTACAGGGCAGTCTGAACTCTGATAGCGTGAAAAGCTTCAACACATTTGGCCTCACCGCATTTCTGAGCTGTTTGCCCTCTGCTGCCTGTGGTTCGTTTTAATGTTCCATCAGTGAGTGGTCTTCTGTTGTGAAACATCAGCGCTCAAAGCCAATTTTTCTGCGGACAAGCTGCGGCATGCCATTAAAGTTTCTCCCTCCAAAGTTGTCTCCTGAGTCGTTTTATCCTGCAGTGGAGATGTCAGTTTTAAATCCCATCCAGAAGTTTCAGTCCTAAGACATCTTTTTGGGTTTTCTCCAAATCACCGTTCCCATCTTCACTGACTCATCCTGAGCAGAAAATGTTTCAGGACAAACTGATGTCCATTAAATTGCCAGAGAGCTGACTGGATGCCAGAGGTGACTGGCAGCGAGTCAGGTTTGCTTTGTGTGGTGCTTCTCTTTAGGCCTCCGTGGGGCAAAGCACACCATGCACCTACCTATCTACTATTTAGCTGTTGGTGTATAAAATGCATTGCATGTCCCTCCTGGCATGTTGAAGAGTAGTATTGTGTTGATGGTGTGATTGTCTGAAAGGCAGGATATGGAGACCCTTTGGTTTTTGTCAGTATATCACAGCTGGAATTTTGTCAGGATCAAAATTATGCCAAAATAAAGCTTCATAAGCTGGTGATCTGTAGCCAGGAGCGCGCGCACACACACACACACACACACACACACACACACACACACTCAGTATGTGCTTTTAGACAGGCAGTCGGTGTTACAAATAAAGCTGTAATACTTGCAGGATATTAGGAATCTGCCACCTGAGAGCAGCCAGTACAGGAAGTTAATCTGCAAAGCAATATTTTACCACAGCAATGCTGCTTGACTAAACCGTTATTGTGTATTTGGCATGAAAGGAGAGCAGCTCTCTATTGCATATTAATAATAATAGTAATGCAATTGCAATGTTTCTCTAATCCAGCAAAGTCAGTACCTACTTGATCACACTGATACAAAAAGCTCACAGAAATACAAAACAAAAAGTCCTTGTATTTGCATTATTGCCCGAAGGTGTAGTGTATATCAGCATATTGCCCAACCATACTGTGAAGCCACAGCTTTTCAAAAGCTTTTACTTCCTGGTCTCTTCTGATTGGTTCGTACGTCACTTCGCCTTTGCCTTTTGTTGCAAAGCCGAATACTTTTGTTTAAATTCATTTATTTGAGCTGTGTAGAAAGTGTTTCAGAAATGTTATTTGCTCGATTCTAGAATACAAAGAATTTCAGTTTAATATCATAGAAAACTAAGAAAACAACAAATATTCACAGTTGCAAGGCCGAAACCAGGGAATCCTTGCCATTTATGCTTATAAATGATTTACACTAATAAATTTAAAAACATTTTTTTCTTAGCTCTAGATGTGTTTTTGTCAAATTGGAGTATTTGCCGACTGTTTTGCCTGAAAGGGGCTGTGTAGAGGGACAGGTAGTTAGGTATCTGGCGTGAAAGAGGAGAGACGATAACTGGCTGTTCGCCAGTAATGCCATTAACACTGTCAGTAATATTGCACTCAAGGTAATAGACGCACACTCACGCTCACGCTCACACACACAAGTTCACTTTTGAGCTGATTTGCCTGCTGCAGGAGAAGAATGTAGCACCCTTTTTAAGCATTTTTACAAATAAAAGTTAATTTATTTTCTTAGAAGCGGATAGATTATTCAGACTGCACACTAAGTGCCTGATCCACATCATACTGGAGCAGCGGCGTTTGTGTGTCATTAGTCCAAAGAGGTACATTGAAGCATTTGTTCCTGTGTCATGCTCCGTCTCTGTTTGTCTTGTGTGCTTGCTTTGCTTCTTTGTCTCTCAGTGGGATCAAGTGTAGCCAGAGTGACAGGTTTTTGTTGTGACCTCCTAATGACAAACATGTGCGCACTCATTGTACTTTAAAGCACTTGGGTTTGGTTTAAACGCCCCATCAAATGCCTTAGAACGGCTCTGCGCCTTCATGTGGCCCAGTTACTGTAATTTGATGTTCAGATTGTTTTTGTACTTAGTGTCAGTCAGCGCATGTGTTTTTTTGGATGTTTATGATTATGTCCTCAGAGAAAGTTATTTTCTCCACGTCTTGGTGAAGTATTTGGTGAAGTCAGCCACGAATATGAGTCACCACAGCATGCCTGGTGCCAGATTCAATCATAACATCACATTGTTGATGCTGCAGATGAAAAACATTGGAGGAAAGATGTTGCAGATTCTGAGTTGTACAAATAAGATAGTTCATGCATCATGTTTGATAGGATGAAAAATCATTTAGAGTACACCAGAAATACAGGGGATTTTATAGTGTGTAGAACGCTAATAGATTGTTGTTGCTGGTTTTTCAATCCATTTTACATTACATTGTGGGATTGAGAATTTATTCTGCTGTATCCTGTAGGTTGTAGTAATTCAGAATTTGGACAGCACCACAAAATAGCAGCCATATTAACCTGTTTAAACACACTGCTTCTTTGGAGTGATGCACCTAAACTCAAACAAATGGACTATTTTTGATTGAAATTTGGACACGCAGTACATTTTCAAGGGTTTATGACATTGAACGCACCATATTTTTAAAATATGAGAGCTTAATCTATCAACACCTATATTATAGATGTTCATTTACACGTGACTTTACTGAAAGTACAAGGACAGTGTGTCTAATTGGCAGAGCAGTGGGTGGTAAAATGTTGGTAGTAGACTATTCATCATAGTGATGAGTGAATCTTTGCTTATGTCATGACTACAGAATTCAGATTGCATTTTAGGGCAGAATCTTGTATTTGTGTTGTTGTTATGTACACAAAAAGCGCCTTGCAATGTTTGCTAAAAACACGCCTTTTTGGTACACATCTACTGACATGCTGCCAGACGCCGCGTGTGTGCAGCTTATTGGCGATGTTTGCAGGAGTGTTAAGCCACAGCTTTTGTGAGATTGTTAGACAGAGTTTGGTTTGTATCAGACCCGAAGCTAAATTAGTTCCATGTGCCAATCCTCATTCCTGCTGTGACTGAGAGACGACATTCGAGGGGAGGATCAAAACAAAGGGAAAAAATGTGACTTTCATCTCTTGTCCTATCATAAAAACTTCTTACATAATGACTTTTTTATGTCTAATTCATGGGTCTTGTTTTCACCAGCTTGACAACAGGAAATTGTAGAGAACAAGATGTTCCCCTGTGGTTAAGGCAGTGCCAATGCCAAGCTTGAGCAATGCTGCACTGAAAAGTTAATTAAAATGTTACTGCGATCATGATGTAAAGATTTATTTCTGCATGTCATCAGCACTGCTGCAAGCTGAGATTGTTTGCATGATAATTGGCATCTACTGTATTTACACATGGCTGTTTTGCACATTTTGACGGTTTTGACAACTAAATGTGTGCGTGTGTTTGTGTGTGCGCGTGCGTGTGTGAGCGAAAGATGCAGGTCAGCTGGTGTGGTGCAGTTGATATCATTTGCCCTTTATCAGCAGTAAGCATGTGCTTGTCTGTGTGAGGAGTGTGTCTGCGTGTGTGTCAGCGCAACAGTGGAATATTCCATTAGACGTGCGGGCGGGGTTAAAACTTAACCATCTTTTGGTCTTGTACAATCCGAAACAGGTCTGAGCAGGCAGTTATAATCATTTTGGCTTGTTGTCAAGCCTGCCGTGAGTAACTTGGAGGCATGTTTAGGGTGGTGTTTCTATTTTGATTGGAGGGAGGTGTACGACAGACAGTGTTTGGTCGCACTGATGGCTGGGAAGAAAAAAAAAAAAAGCCCTACCCACAAATATGTATATGTATGTCACATACATAATGTAGATCTGTATCACCTCCTTGCACACTCTCTTAGTTTTTTTCACACACACACACACACACACACGCACACACACACACACACACACACACACACACACACATACGAACAAACCCCCCAGACTTCCTCCCCCATGTGGTTGGTTTAGTAATGTGATGTTGGGTAGGGGGTAATGTAGTCAAAGGGGGCACAAATGAGGTTTGAGGTGGTGAGTTACAGTCCTGTGTGTGTGTGTGTGTGCGCATGTATGTGTGCATGTGTGTGTCTGTGGTGAGGGTGACACAGCCAGTAATGTGACTCCGGTGTAGAAGTAGGCCAAAGCCGCTGTCAGTAGCTTGTCAACCAATCCTCACTCTATCCAGACCCGAGCACCATGCAGACCTGCAGGAGTTAACGCAGCTTTTTAACATTAAACGTCTGTGATCTGCAAAAAAAATAAAAATTAAATTGTCTGGGTCAGCAGATTAGATAAAAATGGGACTAAATTTATGAGACACTGGACACTACATTGACATCAACTGCTGTCTAGACAGGCTCAAAACAGCAGGCAGTGGATTAAAGTTACAGTGTGTATGTGTTAGTGTGCGTGGCCTCAGTGTTTAGGACAGTCTGTTGTTGCTTACAAATGGATGTAAATGGGTTGCAAATTGCAAATACTGTTTTCTATAAAGCTTTGGTCACCACAAACCTGTTTAGGCAGGGGCACAGAGATGCTATTTTTGCATTAGCCTGAATCCTGCAGTAGCTTGTGGAAGTACAATGTAGCAGGAACATTAGCTAATTGGCTAAAAGTCCAAATGAGCTCAAGAAAGCTAAAAGTCAGTGATTTTTTTTTTCTTTTGAACGCAAATGAGTTTAGTTAGTTAGCTAGCTAACTGCTCTGGGTGTGAACTAAATGCAGTGTGTATGTGGGCCAGTCAGATTGCTAAGGTTAACTAGCTAGCCTATTAGCCAGCTGGGTTAAAAATAAACACAAGGATGATTGAGCTATTACTGGCTGCAAAGCTATCTGACACAACACACAGTGTCCTCTCCTCTCCTGTCCAATAACTTTTCTTAATGTTATGCTAGCATAGCTAACATATGTCTTGAACCTTTTTGTAGCGCCACTGAAATAGACCTGAACCCCATTTTGGGCCTCTTGACCCATAGGAGGCTTCAGGTGACAGACCTGCTAACACCACAGTTGCCATAACCCCATAGGGAGAGTGGCCAAGATAGGTTAGGTTTAACAACACTAAATATGGATCCCAGTGCTAGCTCTGATGAGGATGAAAATTCACAAATAATACACACAAAACGGGTCACTGTGTTATATTTATTAGCCTGCCAGTCAGTGAAAAAATTAGCTGTAGAGTGAGGAGCAGCAATGGAGAGCTGGGCAGGTGTCCTGGTGAGTGATCTGTGTTAGCTAACAAAAACTCGCTTTACTCGGTCAGTCATATCTCGAAGAGTAATTTCCTGATTTTTACATGTGTCAAATTTAGTGTTATGCTAAAGTAATCTTTGTTAAAAGATTCATCAGTTAGCGAACAAGTCATAATGTCTGTGGTAGAAGCTAACTATTAGCTTTTTCTCATGCTACAATCACACAGTATTGGAAGAATTAGCTAGCATTTATCCATTATTTCCTACATATTTGTATAGTTTTTTGCATTTTATTTATTTGTATGTGCCCGCATTGGCAACCTTGCAACCGTTTTGCCACTGGTTTGTTGAATCCTTTATGCTAAGAGGAAGATATAGCTAGGAGGCTTTTTTGCCCCACATTGTTTGTATTTACTATCTGAACAACGTGAAGTGAACGTGGTTTAATGTCAGCATAGTCATTTCACAGACTGAAACTAAACCGGCCTGACGACTTGTTCAATCGGGTAGATTAGGTTTATTTAAATTTACGAGAATTACCATTAAATATAATGACTTATCTACTTTCTTAAGAAACTCAAATATAGTATGCACATAGTGTGCATAATAGCACAGCAGAAACAGGATTTTGATATTTTTGACTGGAGAGTCTTGTTTTATGATATGTCACTCTTGATCAACCTGTCAGTAAAGTGACTAATTGACCTTAACTCATTTCATCAGCTGTGACGGCCAAACCTTAACGTGAGCAAAGACATTTAACTCTATTTTGAGTCAGCTGTGAGGATCAGGTGAGGCTGGGATTGGAGATTAATTTAGAGCTGTTGGGGTGTCCTGGGGAAAAACCAAGTCAGTGGGAGGTTCACGCCAATGTTTCGATATGTACACGCATGTGAGTGTTAATGTCTGAGTGTATGGATGTGAACAGCAGGTATATTACGTCATATTCATACCAGCCAGTATAGTGGTATAAGCCCTGTATTATGAGTAAGGGATTTGTCATTGACGCTAGTGCACGTTGATACACATGTGCCGCCCCCTGGTACTCTCTGCACTGCAGCAGCACTGCACCATAATGCACTCATCCAGTTTCTGTTTACCTCTCTCTCTCTCTCTCTCTCTCTCTCTCTCTCTCTCTCTCTCTCTCTCTCTCTCTCTCTCTCTCTCTCTCTCTCTCTCTCTCTCTCTCTCTCTCTCTCTCTCTCTCATCCCTGCCATCTTCTTCCCAATGCTGGGAATATGGTTATTTTTCATGGGAATAGCACCAACAGCATGGGAATGTTGTGATGTGTGAATGTGCTGCTTTAAAGGACCTGTGTGCTTACATATTTCTCTGTGGGTGTAGATGTCCTGAAACTGTCTTTTGTGTGTGCGTGTGTGCTTGTGTGCGTGCGTGTGTGTGTGTGTGTGTGTGTGTGTGTGTGTGTGTGCACTGTACTGTACTGTATTTTACTCTGTACTTCAGTCACTAATCTCAGTTAAACTGAATTTCTTGTCACACACACATGCACACACACACACTCACACACAGTCGAGCATAAAACTTTAAAACCACATCCTTTGTGTGCCAACAAAGGTGTGTCTGTGATTTTGACAGACATCAAATGGCCTTCTGGACTTCCCATCTGTACTCAAGCTTGAGCCATCTTTCATGTCCTGTGGCACATTTTTATTTATTTATGATTAAGCATAATTTTCTTTTTTTTTATAAAAATTCAATTTAATTTTACTTAATATTCACACTACAACAGTATGTATATATGTAATACTGTATTTTCTGTATTAGAGTAAAGGGGAAAAACATAACTACAAATATATATGCGCACATTTCTATTTGGTTTTAGTGTTTATTTGCACATATATACAACAGCATAAACAGGACAGTAGGAGGCGAGGAATTCACCAATTAGCAGACAATAATCATATGAAAATACTGTATGTAAGGATGTATGTAGACAGGATACATACATACATAGATACATAATTAAATGTGAAAAAAGGAGTGGAAAAGTCATCATAATCTGATATATTGCAATGAAAACTCAGATACAATACACCTATAAATATATACACACACTGTACAAGTTGATCTAATCAGATGCAAAAAAAATGCCAATAACGACACATTTAAACACCCTCTCATGAGTGAATGAAAAGCAGCTTCTTGTTACACCAACCTGAACTGAAATAATCATTAATAGAGGGCTGACATCTTATAGCTCCCACCGGCAATTTATAAAACGAGATTACATTATTTCCCATCTTTTGTGCCTCTGATGTGAACCTATCTGTTCCACCTGAAGGGATTTCTTGGATTTCCCTCCCAATTCGCACCACTGTCAGATCAGGTCAGCGGGTCTCCCGTTGATTGGAAAGTTGTAGTCTAGTGTCTCTCTCACGGTAAGAAAATACCCCTCTCTTTATTTTCATTCGCTGTCTGTCTGTCCGTCTTTCTTTCCTTTTCTCTCTCTCACACGCACAGGTCTCAGACACAAACATCCATAGGCAAACAGCAGTATGTGAACTTGATCCTGAGGTCTTCAGCCTTTGAAATCTATATCCATCTCTGTGTGGGTCAGTGCTGGCGTGCGTCATGTTGGCAGATTGTTCACGTGCCTCGCTGGTGTGTGACACCAAAAACTGGTGTCCAGGTACACGCTGATGGAATAGTGATGTTAGATGTGATGTTAGTGGGGTTTTAGAAATCTAATGAAAAGGTCTAGACACACCAACACAGAGCACAGAGACTCATGAATCGATTCACAAAGATGTTTGGTCTTTAACATGTCACAACATATACATATATAACATATCACAAGCTTGTTGTGTCCAATGATATTAAATTTACAATGATGTAAAACAGTGAGAAGAAAATCCTTACATTTGAGAAGCTGGAACCAGCAAATGTTTGGCGTTTTTGCATGAATGAATCATGAAAATTGTCACACAGTCCGCAGATGCAGTAGTGCAGTGCAGGCATTCAGTGGCCTTAAAACAAGTCAACAGTTAGAGGATTAGTGTCTTCCTCTTTTTGATTTTGAAAATTGATTAAGGGTTTTGAATTATTAGTTACAAATTTAAAAGCAAAAATATGAAAAATGATATGAATAGTTGTTAGTTTTCTTAGTCTTTTATGATATTAAACAGAGTATTTTTGGATTTTGTTTTGTAGGTTAGCCTAACAAGCAGTTTGAATATTGACTTTGGTTCTGGGAAGTTTTGAGGGCTACCATTTTTTCACTATTTTCTGAAAGTTTATGGACAAAACGATTAATTGAGAAAATAATTGATGATTGATTCTGAAAAAAAAAATTGTACCAGCAGCACCATGGCCTGAACATTTATGAAGGATTTTTGCAACGACCTCCTTATGATAATGTGAATGCTACAGGTGTTTTTATAGAGACAACCCTAATTAAAACTTACCAAAACATACATGGAAACGTCTTAAAAACCTTCCCTCAGCATAACGCTCTTCTCCACTATTGATCCTGGTTGATATGTTCCAAACATTGCCACTTCACCGATATATTTCTTAATACGCTACTTTCAGCTGAGCTTCAATGCTTAAGAAACGGAAGTCAGAAGAAGAGTATGTGGCTATGCTGTTGTGAGAGAATAACAGAAAAACACAGATATTTGGTGGAGTACACCTTTAATCTTAAAGAACAGCTTATTTTAGTCCCTTGATTGACAGATATGTCAAGGAGTTGGTTTAAACCGTTGTGGTTGAGAATCCTTCCTCCTCAGCTTCACTCCATTGCCTCGATAAGCATTTCTTGGCTTTAGATAAGTGACAAGATGGCGGCAAGCAGAAAAGCCTGCTCTGCACAAATGAGTTCACTGACATAGTATAGGGTATAGGGTAGCCAGAAGAGTTACACAAGAGCACAGAGAACATGCCAAGCATTTTATAATGCACTGCGCTGCTTTTTTGCGTATCGACGCTGTGTTTCATACATGAACAGACTTGCAGCAGACCTGGAACTTGTCTGCTTTCTCGTGCTGTCTGTTCCATGTAAGAGGGACTGAGGGAGGGCTACAGAAGAAGAAGTAGAAGAAGCAAGGAAATGGAGAGGGTAGATGGAGTGACAAAGACCGAGCTTGCCCTGATTTCATGACAGTGTCACAGGTAATCTGGTCTGTGGCACAAGAATAAACACTCACTAAAATAGACCTTGGTTATGTGTGTTTAGTGTGTGTGTGTGTGTGTTTGCAGAATCAGAAAGCTTGTGAGTGTGTTGGATCTGTGAGACACAGGAAACGACACACTCTTAATTTGTCCGCGACCTTGGACTTTACAGGCATCTCGTTTCCCTCCCTCCTGCTCGTTTTCCTATCAGCTATCTGTGTCTCATCTTTTATTCTCTCTGTCCATCCAGAATTTTAAAAAAAAGTTTTTAGACTGTTTTTTTAATCTTTCCAGCTACCTTTCTGGTCTTCTCTTAGCATACCGCCATCCTGCGGCCCCCCTTTTTTCATCCGTTCCCTTGCTTTTCCCTCTGCTTCAACCCCACCCTCTCCATCCCTCCTCCACACTAACCTCAGCTTCCCTTCTCTCCCTCTCGCCCTCACGTGAGACTGTACGTTGTTTACGTTGTCTCCCAGAAAAGCTGAGGTGAAATTCAATACAAGCTGGGCTCATGTTACGGACACACACATGCACAAACACACAGAGGCAATAGAACAAGTGACTGGTGCTACATGTATAATCAGATAGCATTCATTGCTTTGTGCGTGCGTCTGTGTGTGTGAGTGTTTTGTAGGACTGAGAATACAGACAGATGCAGGCCAGATAGTGCTGTCAGCTGAGAGAAGGAGATGCGTGGATGGATAACAGCACCTTCACTTGTTTTTTTTAGTCCTGTTTGTTTACTTGACCTGTTATTTTCCTTCTTTAAAAGTCACACACAGCTGTAGTTACATATTGTGAACACAGATCAACATCACATGGACATTACTCGCTCTTAGACACACAGAAATAGATCCTGCAAGCTCTGAAAACAGCCTCAAACTGAAATGTTTCACTGTCAGATCAGATGAATTAATCACTCATCATGTGGTTACAAAAGTATTCAAATGCATTCACCTCACCTGTTTCATCATTGTTTGCACCCTGACAGCTCGTGCCGCTTCTTTGGCTCACTATGCCCAGCAGGTGTCCGCTCTCAACATGCTTGGCTACTGATGCAATTCTAGATATAGAAAAAAAACAGATATTTTTGAAGCTTCCAGTAAGCCTCACCACCACACCAAAATCCCAGTTACTGGAGCCAGAAACCTCAGTGGAATATGTTTGGTTTAGACGTCTGCTAATCAAGCAGCAAGCATCATGCAAATACTTCGACAATAGAGATTATTACGTGGTGTTCAGGGCATGCAGAAAACCTCCAAAATCCCGGATTTGAGAGATATTTTCTTGCAAGGATCAAACAAATTCACATTTCACACAACAGCCTTGTGTGGTCATTGTTTGCCTCAGTTTGGCTTTTAAGACAGCGTTACTGCAACTGCATTACCACGAAACAAATAGTGATTCAATCAATGCCATTTTATGGAAGCAACAATTACTCTGCTTTTTATTTTCTTCAAGATTGATGAATCGATTATTAACATAAATTGCAGCCCTAATTACTACGCGGAAAAGAGCGACACTTAAGTTTATTGCCCATTAAATATGGGAAATCCATTTATAGCCTCAGCCTTGTTACTTTGGGCAGGATCACTTCAGCACTTTTGCATATGTGAAGCCTCTAAATACCAAACACATACAATCCAGCTGTTTCATGTTAATGTGTGTACCGTTTGACAAGGCGTTGCAAACCAAGCCCATAATTTTGGCGTCTCCACCCTGCTCTGTTGTTCCCATCATTCCCAACGTGATCATAACTTACATTCCCATCACGCTCGATCTCGCAAGAACATATTTGGCGACTGCTGGTTGACCAGATCTGGACATTTTATTGTTGTTGTTTGTATGTTGTGACATTTCTTGCTGTGGCATCATGTTCTCTCCCTGACAGTGGAGGCTGTGGCGTTCCGTCCGTGGTCGCCCTCTAATTCCAACAAATTTTAGCAGATAATATATATATATAGCGTGTGTGTGTGTGTGTGTGTATATATATATATAGTGTATGTGTGTGTCTGTAAAGGAGAGGGGCTGTTATGTAATCTGCTGCAGTGTGTGAGGTCAGGTGGGGCGTATGGGGCTGTGTGTGTGTGTTTGAGGATAAAATATTCATGACCATCTTGAGTGCATCGTGAATGTTAATGGGTACATGAGAGAGTGCTGAAAATGGAGAGGAGAGATGAAGAGAGGAACCAGTAAGAAACAGGCGGAGAGACAAACATGTTCGACCTCCGCCGCCCTCTTCCATCTGTCTGTCTGTCTGTCTCTTCTCTACATTAACGTCCTTCTGTTCCCCTCCCTAACTCTGCCTCATCCTTTCCAAACTCTCCTCCATCCCTCCTCCCACCCTCCACCTGTTCAAACCCTCCTTCCATCCTCCCTTCCTTCCTTTCCTCACCTCTCTCCCACCCTCGCTCTCGTGTTTTGTTTTCTCTCTCGGCCTCTGCCTAAGAGGCTTGATGAGGGTCTTAGCACTGTTATGATGTGTGTGTCATTCACGTGGCAGGCATTAGCGTGCGTGTTGGGTGTGACGAAACATGCTGTCTCCATGGGTTATAATCCAGTGGCCCGCTGCACACAAAAACACACACTTTGGACTTAAACTGTGTGGTAAAATCATATTGTTTCTCTCTCTCTCTGTGGCATGTTATAAGCTGAAAGCCTTCACGCCTTACTCTCTTTCTCTTTTTTCTCCTAACTTATCTTTCATTTCTTCTCTCCACACACACAAGGCCTCTGTTTGTGTGCTTTCATCCTCCCCGTCCAGTTTCGAAGACTGTCCGAGTGTCTGCGAGGATGAATCATGTGCTCAAACCAATTACACTGTTAAAAATGGACTCTTTTCATAGGCGAGAACACGTGTGTGTCTCTTTGTATAGATGTGTGTGTGTGTGTGTGTGTGTGTGTGTGTGTGTGTCTGCCTGTCTGTCTGTGTGTCTGAGTTGTGGTATTAGCATGCTGGTAGTCTCAAACAACTCAGGCTCACAGATTAAGCACATGTGGGTTGTTTTCCCCAAATTACACAAATACTGGTTTTCTCTCCTTCCGTCGTGGAGTCCGCTCATGCAGACAGTTTTGGTTTAGTTTGTCCAGGTTTTGAGTTATTGATCCCTGACATTTCTGCCTCCAGCCCAACAATAATGGTGGCTGGAATTTGGTTTGTGGTTCTCACAGGCTCGAGTTCTAAAAAGAAACATCTCTGTCCAGAAATCATGACCCCTTAATGTCACAAGTGTTGCAAAGGCCCATTTTTTTATCGGGTAAAAAGTAGTTCCTGTGGAAAATGTTCACAGTGTAACCAGAACATTGTTCCTTTGTAAAAGTTGCTGTTCACTTTTTGAAACGCATTTCACTGCTGTGAACAATGCAGATAGACTTTTACTCACCTCTATTGAGTTTGAGTGAAAGCAAAAATTTCAAAAATCTCTGCATGGACACAGATATCACTGGAGGTGAGTAAGAGAGTTTGAAATTTGTGTAAATGCTACTTTTAACACACAACTTTCATTCTTTCTAAAAATGCCGCCGTGCACCATCTCTAGTCTTTGTACCTTAAGTGGACTCAGCAACCAAACCTCCACAACAATCTGTGGAAAAAAAAAGGCTTAATGCAGAAAATGAGAACATTTGATGCGATATGCTACGTATGTGCACAAGTACAGACACTTACTGGCATGAAAATCACAAAAAAGGCTCGTGCTGGGAAATACTCTGGATTGCAACATGTCTCAAGCTTGGCAATCCTCCTCAGGCAGCATTAATAAAGTAGTTATTAAAAAAGAAAAAAGAAAAAGGCAGCGGACAGATGATGTGCGTCAGAACACCCACAGACATCGTTTTCTATAGAAGCCCAATTGTATGTTGTCCTTTTTCGGCATTTATGCATATCAACTTTTTCAAAAAGCAGTATCACTACTTTCTTATTTCTCTCCTGGTGTCAGTTGGTGCAGGCCAAATGACATGACGCTCTCCCTTGAATGTTCCTGCTGACACACCTGACGGACTGTATGACGCACCTGAGATGCTGGCGTGACAGCAAAAATGCAGTATTGCTTTTTGATTTTATGCAACAAAGCTCTGTGTCTGTTTCTAACTCTGCTGTTCTCTATGTTTTTTCTCTCCCTCTCTTCTCAACCACCTCCACGGTCACCTGTCCTCCTGACCAATGGCACGCCTGCGTTGTGGCTCCATGCTTGCCCACCTGCTGGCATTCATCCCCGCTTTCCCACAGATTGATCAGCCAATCGATGGGGATTTTCAGAGGAGCTCCGCCCACCTTCGCCGCCCGCCCACCTCCTCCCCCCTCCCCCCGTGGCCTCTTCTACACCCCCACCCACTCCATCATCCAGCCCACCATCCAGCCCTCTAAACACAAAATGACTCTGGAACTCACCGAATGGTCTTCTATATGGATTTTTACAGCTTGTAATAGACAGTAAAAAAAAAAGAGGGGAAGAAACCTCAATGACAAAAAAGCCATAAACATACACACCTCACACACACACACACACACTCACACACACACCTCTCTCTCACACACACACACACACACACACACACATACAACCAAACACACCTGACACACACTGAAAGAAGCAAATGCACAAACCCGCTCTTGGAATGTACCGCTCACTCTTCCTTTGAAAATTCAGCTGCTTCCGTTATTTTTCGGGATTTTCTACAAGCCTTTGGAAAGCCGGTTTCATTATTTTTTTTCGACTCTGGGGGGGAAACAAAGGAGGATTGAAACGTGTCGGAGCTGCAGTGTTTTTGGAGGACAACTTGTTCAGAGGACAACTGATTGCTGATTGTTTTTATTCATTTATTTAGCGTCCGTAGCCTTTTTGATTTTAGCAGGACCCAGTTTTAGATACTTGGACACTATCTGTTACACCTTAACTTGTGATTAACTTAATAGATTAACTACTATATAGCCAGCACGTTACTACCACAGGTTGCAATTTGAAGCCTGTAAAGATTGTATTTAAGTTACTTCTGGGAAGTCACTACTAGTTTTAAAGTAACTACAAGTACCTTGATACGAGTAGTTAGGGAAGTATATATACATATATAGATATATATATATTTTGGTAGCTGCAGTTAATTGTTCTCAGACTTGTCAGTGCGTTAGAAGGGGTGCGCTTGTTTTCTCATCGCTTGCATGCCATCCACCATGCCTCCCCAGAACACAGAGGCTGACGCTATGCAGGTCGGTTCTGTGGTGGGCGGGGTTAGCGCCAAAAACTCCACGACATCAGGCTTGGATGAGGAGAAAGGAGGAGCAGGAGGTGAGACGGATGGATTGGGAAACGGAGGAGGAGGTCGAGGAGGGGAGGAGTCAGCGAGCGAGGGATCGATCGAAGGCATCCCCCTGAAGAGATGGGTGATGCACGGGGCCGTGATGTTCGGACGGGAGTTCTGTTATGCCATGGAGACGGCACTGGTGACGCCCGTACTGCTGCAGATAGGTGAGCCCACAATCACAGATTCACCGCATGTATTCTGTTTCTATGTAAACACACAGCTGCGTCATAGTAAAACTCATATGACTAACATGACATATGAAGTTATAGTCTGAAATCAACACGTGATGTGAAAAATGCCAGAATACATTTACTCACCTGCTACCTGCTCATTTTCTTCAGGCTGCCCACCCGAACAAAGCCTCTGAAAACAAAGCAAAGCATTTTGCAGGCTCCTGATTGTTACACTGACTCTACATACAGCACCAATGTCAAAGCTGTAGTTGCAACTAACAATTAATTTCATTATCGATTTATTTGAATTGTGATTAATCATTTGGTCTATAAAGTGTCAGAAACAGTGACGAGCGCTCGTCACAATTTCCTGAATTTCCGGCTGTCTTTAAATGTTTTGTTCTGTCTAACCAACAGTCCAACCCCCCAAAATATTCAGTTCACAATGATAAATAAATACAATTATTATGGAGAAGCAGAAGATCCGCTCAATTGAAAACTTACTTCCAATGAAATGTTGAAAAATACCTAAAACGTCTTGTTTTATCTGAGCAACAGTTGAAAAGCCCCAGATATTCCGTAATAATTATTATTGAAAAAGGAAAGAATCCTCACGGCGGAGAGGCTGCAGACATCTAGTTTAGCAAGAAGAAAGTCTTTATTCAGGATATAAACGTTGAGTAAGAAGTAATAAGAAACCTTGGCCGCTACATGTATCCCACCTCCAGTTCACCTTGTTCAGATGGACTTCCACTGGATCTGCCAGGAGATTAGCTAGCTTGCACCCAAAGAACACACACACACACACACACACACACACACACACACACACAGCCAGGCGCAGAGAGCGTACTGTCATTTGCACCCAGCGTCGTCTTTGACAGCCTTTGAGATTTTGCCAAGTCCAATTTTGTCTGGAGTACACCGGAGCCCTGAGGGGGGACAGAGAGGGTGTGAAGAGTGAAAAGGAGGAGAGGGAAGAGGGGAAGAACATGAGCGAGAAAGGCAGGGAGACAGAGGGAGATAAAAGGCTGAAAAAGCTGTAACCTTGTTTATAATTCAAAGTCATTTCCCATGTAACCTCCCCCTCTCCCCTGTCTTGCTTCCTTTTCTCCCTAAATCTCTCCCTCCCCCACTCAGTGGCGTAGTGTGATCTCCTAGCTTACATAACCAAGGCGACATGAGTGGCAGGTCGCTCTGTGGCCACCGTGACTCCTGGCTGGCTCACCCAGGATGAGCCGCCACAGGGAACTGGGCTTTGAAAGTCTCGCTTCCAGTTTTCTGTTATTTTAAAAGCACAACACTGAAATCTGCCAAGTGTTGGAAATTAATTCATCCTTCATGCAGAGGAGTGCTATGCTTTAAGTGCACTGTCTGACACGTGATGTGTAAAAAATAATGGTGGGATTCATAAAAATAACCTTAATCTTAAATCATAGTTACTGTAGCCCCATATCAGACTTGTCTCCTGTGGTTATGTCAGACCAGGGAAGTGCAGCATGTTTTTGTTTTATTTTTAGCCCTCATTTAGTTGCCCTAACCTATTTTTGTAGATGGGATGCGTCTGAGCCCCTTTTAGAAGATCTTCGAACCACTGGGAGGCAGAGCTGCTACAGATTAGTCCACTGAAATAAATGAAACTAAAGCAGACAGAGACTTTGGTGTCTAGCTGTGATCCATCACTGATATGGAGAGTTAATCCAGTCGTGTCAGGCTAATTGACTGCTGTTCAATCTGACCCTTTGTGCTGATCATAGGTAGAGAGGATTGCCTTCCATCCAAATGAATATGAAGCAGAGTGCACTCAGTAGATGGCAGACTTCCTAAAACACACTGTAGCTGTCAAGACAGCCAGTGCACAATGTTTGAATTACATCCTAATTAGTTGCACATTTACACATTTACTGTACGTGACTGAGCCTGAAATGTGTCAAGTTACCAGAGATCCACCTATTGTTAAGCATGAATATGGCAGCGTTAACGGGTCAATCAGCACCACATTTGTTGTGGGAACAGAAAGCAGAAATAATTCATTGTTTTTTTCCAGCTGTGGAACAACACTGACATATCAACGCCTTTTTATGTTGATATGGTCAGCAAACAGTTCCTCATTTACACATTTAGCAGACACGGTGCAAACGTATCATTCATTTGAAGTTGTGTTTCTGGCCGTCTGAGGAATATAAATCCAAATCTCTCTCTCCTTTTTGCTCCTTTTTGGTCTCCACCAACTCCTGAGGGAAGTGTCTGGCTCTTGAGCAATTAAATGCTCCACAAATGTTCACCAGCTAGTTGCTAACTTTGTGTGTCTGCCATATGGTGCATGATCGCCTCACAAGGTTGGATTTTGTCTTGTGAACTATTTAGAAGTTATATGTCTTCAAATGCACGTTTTGCCCGCCCCAGCCGCTCCACCCAATCATGACCTGTTCCACAAAGGCTGGTTTTGTGCAGATTGTGACAGACAAACAAACAGGCATAGTGAGATGAAAACAGCCCCCCTCCTCTAACTCTGTGGGCAGAGGTCCAAGCTCTGGGATAGCAAATATCGACCCCCCCACCCTCCATGTGGTTAATGCGCCATGCACGCTGGAGACTGACTGTAGCTACTGGAATTAGCTGGATAGCTGGTAAGCTGGCTGGTTGGCTCGCCCTGAGTGAAACCATTGTGTGTGTGTGCGTAACACTCCACAATACTGGGGTCAGGGAAAGAGGGCGCGCGTGTGTGTGTGTGTGTGTGTGTGTGTGTGTGTGTGTGTGTGTGTGTGTGTGTGTGTGTGTGTGTGTGTGTGTGTGTGTGTGTGTGTGTGTGTGTGTGTGTGTGTGTGTGTGTGTGTGTGTGTGTGTGTGTGTGTGCAGAGGACACAGTTTGGTCAAGGAGCCCATATTTACACAACCCAGCGAAAGGATAAGAAAGCTTCTACCTTACAAGGTCTTGTGTGGAGAGCGTGCAGAGCTCCTGGCAGCAGTCATTCATACTGGGATGCAGAGACATGCATAAAGAGACTGTTGGACCAATCACATCATCACCCTTTTCAAACAAGTGAGATATGCACAGAGAGAGAGAAATAAAAGTGGAGATCTTTCTTGTAATTAACCAAAACTGATGTAACTTTAGCAGAAAATAGTGTTTTCATGGAGAGAAACCAATCAATCGTTTTCAGGGTCTGTTCCTAGCTCAGGGGCGTTTTTGTTAAGATTTTACTTCTGGTGCAGTGGCTTTGATTTATTCTTCCTCTCCTCCAGATATGTTTTACCACTGGCCTTTTAAAAAAGTTATCCTGCTTAAGAGCATCACCTCGTGACTTAATGCAGCTG
The DNA here is from genome assembly GCF_017976325.1 of Chelmon rostratus. Taxonomy (NCBI): domain Eukaryota; kingdom Metazoa; phylum Chordata; class Actinopteri; order Chaetodontiformes; family Chaetodontidae; genus Chelmon; species Chelmon rostratus. The sequence goes on along the minus strand of NC_055673.1, from coordinate 10,386,334 downwards.
AAAGTGAGATATGAGAGAGAGAGTGAGAGAGAGAGAGAGAGAGATTGTGTCAATGATGAGAAAGTGAGATGATAAAGGAAAGAGTGAAAAGAGAGGGAGGAGAAGAGGAGAGCTTTTGAAAAGAGAGTGGAGTGAGAGAGAAGAAGGTGAAGAGTGCAGACGGCGTTTTGTGACGTTGTTTTTTTGTTGAGGAGCTTGGCGTGTTACATAACAACGACCTTACTCAGAACTGAGCTCAAATTGACAGAGAGGACGCTGTTTAGTCGTCATGATGCTCACTGAAGACAAATCAAACTGTACTCATACAATACAAATTATTGTACGGCATGGGCAGGTTCTTTCTCCAGCTTGAACAAAAAAGGCATTCAGGCATGAATAATAGAGAAAAATGCTTGATAAGGTGATTGTTTTTCTCCAGTGCAGGTCGTATTAAGAGTGAACCCGTTGATTTAGGGGATTTGATCAGAAAGGAGAGCACAGTCTGAAGGTGACCCAAATGGCACTTTTTCGCCATTAGTCTTGTTCATTCTTAATCTGTTTATTTGCTTGTTTGACTAACTAGCTGTGCATGCAGCAGTAGCGGTGCCACCAATGTGGTACCCAAAGCAGTCCAGATCTGGCAACTGTGCAACAATGTTATCCTTCTTTGGAGGCCGTCTTGGCTTTACCAAAGTAGATTACTGCAATCCAACGGGAAATGTCCTTCTATTCATTCAGGTTCTGTGGCTCAAGGCCTCAGCTCACTGTATTAGTGTCTTGACCTTTGCTTTATTTGATTTCTTTGACTAAACCCTCCACTGTTTGACACACCACACAGCAGTACTGACAGAGTACACACTGAATGTTCCCTCAGATCCTGATTCATCTTGTCTTGGGGTCAGTTTAGTTACTCAACAACTGTCTAATCAATAGTCCCGCTAGTTAAATACATGCGGTTTGTGTGGTGTGTGAAATAGCACCTCAGTTCTTTTCCCCTGAATGCAAATGTTTTATTAGATAAAAGTATGTTGTGATGTTGGCAGAGGTGGTCTTAATTTCAGGCAAAGCGACCCACCTCTACTAGAAAACACTGTAGAAAAGTGCCTGTTGTGTATTTGATCCACCAGCAACACAGCAGATGGTTTTACAGGTCCTTGTCCACATTTTGAACTGCTCTGATTCGCATGCATCACAGTAACAAGATGGGAGCATGTTAGCATGCAGCACAGTGGACCAGTGGCCCTGAGACTGTCTGGTTTTGTCATTTGCGTAACGCTATAGCTACTTTTATTTCATTCTGTAGCATCTGACCAATGCTTTGAGTGTTTTTTAAATGCTAAATTGTCAATATAATCTAACATCAATGACTCAATTAACTTTCTCACATTACAGTTTTTAGCTACATACTAATTTATGCAGTGTTCTACAAAACTTTAAGGTCCTATGCTGCATGCTACATGTAGCATGCTATTTATTGCACAGTAAATCAGCTTGATCTTGCATTGATTACGTTAGCATGCCAGGTAGCCTAATCCACTGAGTGATCCTATCATGTTAGCTGGTCTAATCTAGCAGTGGCAGAGTACTCTATCAGAGTAATACAGGGTTATATAAATGTCTGTCTTGATGTCACACAGTGACTAATCACCATAATCTGACCCAGTCATTCGTGGGACAGAGTAGATGAAGGACAACGTAGGTGGATAAATGGATAGCTTGTTGCATGTGTGAGGTAGCTACACAACACGTTTATCCAGGGGCAGATGAATACAGTAAAGAGAAAAACATCTATACAGAGATAAGTGAGGAAAAAGTGAGAAATAGGAGCTGCTGATGGTGTGAATTGTATTCTTGCCAGATTGCGGGACCTTTTAACCACAATCTGTAGTCCTCACTTACCTTTTTACACTTCTGTCTGTTTCTCTGCAGAGAGAGGGAAACACCAGTCTAGTCAATTATTTAAAGCCTTTCTATTCATTGCTCTTTATGTAATCGCTGCAGTAACTTTGTTCATTTATTAATGTTATCACTGTGCATATGCAGAGGCACAAAAGGGTTTTAGAGAGCTGTATTTGCTAACATCACCAGCGTTGCAGGGCCAGGCTATTGGTGTAATACTGATGCAGTGAAAGGCAAAACAAACAGCAGCACCAGTATGTGATGTTTGATGCCAGTGGTTCCCAAACTGTGGTCCGTGGACCATGAGGGGGCCGTCGAGAGGGTGCTACCATAATCAAAACCGTGGTACAGGTTGCTTTCACACATGTGTGTTTGTTTGTGTTTGTGACATTTAGTAAATGCATAGTCAGCAGACACGTTAGCCTTTAAGACAAAGACATATTATGTGCGTTCATGTGGGTGCATGTTTTTCCATGCAACAGGCCATAAGCTAGGTATGTGTGTGCTATTAGTGTAAGATATGTGAGGAATGCAGAACTGTGTGTGTATGTGTGTGTGTGTGTGTGTGTGTGTGTGTGTGTGTGTGTCAGCACATTGCTCCCACCCCTCCCCCTCCAGGGAGGTGAAGTCATCAAAAACAACCCACCATCGAGCTCTCAGGTGACGACGAGGGACAAAGAAACATCAGGAAAAGCAAATTCTTTAAAGCTGCAACTAAAAGCTATTTTTGTTATATTATTGTTTTGGTAAATCAATAGTTTAATCAATTATTCGCTCTATTAGTCCTCAAAGGGCAACTGGGTGCGCAGCCGTGAAATAGAAACACAAGATAAAATCCAAAGCACATAAACACATCATATAAATAAGTAAAATGAGTGAAAAACAGTACAAAACGTGAAATCATTAAAAAAATTAGTTCAGTTCAGAGTAAAAACATAAGCTTATACAATATCAATTTTTGATCCTGAAGAGTTCAGATCAGAAAACACATCTATATGTTGTTCTGAAGGGCATGCAAAAACAGTTTGTCCTTTAATTTAGATGACTTGTTGTCAGAATATGATAACAAATGCCCTTTTTTAAAAAAAAAAAAATCCCCAAAACCACAGTAAATTGTCTGAAAACTGCAGATCAAGTATGCATTAGGCAGCAGCAAACACACCTGCTTTTTCTATATATCTATACGTGTGTATACTGTATATAAAAAAGCAAATTTAGGGACAACAGTTGCAAACTATCTTATGCTTTTAAGTGAGACTACATAACTCTTGAACGAGGAAATAATGCGTGACTGGTGGCTCATGGTGGCTAGAATTTTATGTGCTCTTTAAGCTTATTTGGTGAATCAAATGCCAGAAAATTGGAAGCAAATATCTATAAATTAGAATGAACGGTTTCAAGCTGCATTCATCCAGGTGGAGTTTCCGTGTGTTGTTGTAATAAGTCAGATGTTTGTCTGTGTAAAGGCCTGCGAATGTGCAGGTGCAGGTTGGCCATTCGAGCTGCCATCACAGATGTTCTGTTAAATAAGATTCACGTGGCCTCTACGAGGTGTGTGTGTGGAAACAGATGCAACTGCATTAACATCACAGCCGGTAACCTCGGAGCTCCACACTGATCTCAGCATAAGGCTAATGGAGCACGCTGCTTAATCAAATAGTTCTCCTCATCGAGGGCTTTTGAACTGCCCTGAAGCACTCTGACGGTTATGTGACACACAAACACTAATTAAATGATTAGAAAACCCTGATCCTCAGGAATGAGAGCAAAACAAAAGTTAACAATAAAAGTTGTGCAAAAGTATATTTGTAAGCACAAAGAATCTTGCTGGATCGTATTGTCTATATGGAAAATACAGTGTGTTTGAATTATTACTGTTTCCATGTAATTTTTCCACTTGACATCGGCTTATTTTTCATAAAATACAGAACCAGTTGGACTGCAGTACAGTAGTCAGTCAAACTGACAAGAAAACGTATAAACCCTAACTTAACGACATTCACACAGGCACACGTAAACACACACGACGGGCTGAAAAGCAGCCCGTGAGAGAAGCGGTAATGGCTGGCCTCAGGGTTGTTTTATGTGTGTGTTTAAGAAGGAGAGTAGAAAAACATCTGCTCTCACTCGCTGACGCTCGCTGGCTTTGACAGTATATAACTGAAAGGATGGATGGATGGACACTGACAGACTGATCATCATATATCCAGCTGAAATGATGACGGTGGGAGCAACTTAAGTACAAACCATCTGTTTGCTGCTGAGAAAAGTCGTGGGCTGTTGTCAGATTTTAGCCATTCAATTAAAACATTCCTGTCCTGCAGGCATATTCTGTAACACTGTAGTTGCCCATAAGGCTGGAAAACAAAATTCCTGTCATGTATGTTTTTCTGGATAACTATAAATTTCCCGCTAGAGTACAAATGCTGACAGGAGAACACCAATGCAACAATGAGTAAGCTATAGCATAACAAATAAATGTAGTCCAGGTTGTGTCTGTTATTACCCCCACACTACTTTGTAACAACATTGAATAATTTTATTTGTTCATAAAAGATAAATTCCACTTAAATAAACAACTATATATGTAAGAATCAGCTGCACAGCTTATTTTCAGCTGTAGTTCGTACTTGTTTTATTTTAATTTAGCCAGAATTTATCTTCATTTTGCTGCAGTGTACCTTGGAAAGTAGTAAAGTACAAAGCTAAAGTAAATCAAACTCAGAAAATATCAGAAATGTATTAGAAAATTGCACAGCAGACCCTGGTTCTCTGATGTTTGACGCTGCATGTAATTGGTCCTCGATCATGTGACCAGATCATATTTTGGTGTTTTAGGTGGACACTGAACTCAACACTGAACTGAAGAAAGCATCACTTGAGGTTGCTACAATCATTTACACACATTTTGACAGAGATATGGAAGCTGTATGGACATTTTTGCCTTTAACTTGGTGCAGTTTTGCCAGTTTTAGTTGAAAGGAAGCGTCCTTCATCGTAACCTTGGGTCTAACCCACTAAACTTTTCTGTCATTTTGAATTGACTCCTGAATGCGCTATTATGAGGAGAATTTCTGCTGACCTCCTGTATTTGTGGTTACATAAGATTACAGACTGATTACTGATGATTGGCTTTATCGATTGCTTCTTCGGTAGCAAAAGGGCAGCCTGTGGTGCTGGTTAGTGCTTCCTGCGTGTGATAGGTCAATCACAGTCAGGGGCAGATGGTTCAGGCATTAAAATAGAACTGAATAAATGCATTACGCATTTCTGAATTCACCACATATCACACTTCAGATTTCTGTCTCTGTATCAGTCGCTCCCTCTGTCTGTGTCTCTCTCAGTAGGAGGCAGCCACTTTACTGCAGTGGTGTTACATAACTCTGCAGACTGGAAGCAGCTGTGTGTGTGCATACATGCAGGCTTCATGCAATTTTAATGCCACCTTTTACATAGAAAGGGCGGTTGGTGTTTTTTTTGTTTTTTTTTTACCCCTATGCACACACCCTGTCACACACACATATTTAGTGGATAACAACCAGCCTGTTTTGTGTTAAATCAGCTGAATGGACGACTATGTGTGTGGAAGTTAAAGACTCTCCAAACAAGGTTACAAATAGCTTTACAGTAAAGGATGAAAGTAACTAATATCCTAATAATATTTTCATTTTTACCATTATTCTTCTTTCTGCATTGATTTGATGAGCAGTTTGAAATCAGCTGAGTGACATTCAGCCATACGTCACTCACACTACATCACTATTTCAGTTGATACTCAGCACTTAGTTAATGATAACCTTGGATGTGCAGCTTTGCGTCTGCGTCTGTGTGTGTGTGTGTGTGCGTGGGCACTGGAGACTGTGTGTGCCTGTTATGTGATTGATGTTCTTGTCACCTCTTGCTGCTGGGAAGTACAATGACTCACTCCTCTCTCTCTCTCTCTTTCCTTCTCTTCTGTCTTCCACTCAGTCCTTACAAGCATAAATGTTGGCTGAAGTTGAAGTTAGCAGGTAGCACAAGCTTGAACCTTTTTTTTATTTGCTATTATGTCAGCTGTGACTGGGTCACTATGGTTTCACAAAAATCTGCAGGATGTTTTGTGTTAAGTAGAAAGCTGTTAAAATTTACAGTGCCTATAAAATGTTATCACCCTCCATGAACTTGAACTAATGTTTTATTGTTTTACTGTTTTGAATCCCAATGGATTCATGAAGCTTTTTTTTTTGTTACGCATCATAAAATAAATGTCCAAATAGGCACAGAAATAAAAACAGAAGAATCCTCTGTATGAGTTCATTCATTCAGTTAATAATATTAATATCATTTGATTATTAAATAGTGAAGCATGTCCATCAGGTGATGTCTTTAAAATACTTGTTTTGTCCGATCAACAAACCCCAGAGATGTTAAATTTATCAAATATTAAATATGCGAAATAATCAAAGTAGCTGTTTTAGCTCAAAACCTTTGAATAAATAAGAATACTGAAGGCGAGTGGACTTCTGCTCACCTTCAGGAAAACACTTATGTTTTAAATTATTATTGTTTTAACCTGTCATACTGTTATCTCGATCAAAGTGTTATTGACTGTTAGATGGCTGGTGTATAGGTCAGGTGTTGCACTGAACTGAACAAAACAGGTCCAACCAGCAACAGACTGATCTACAGACAGTCAGAAGTAGCTGCCGACTTTGCAGCGTTATAGATGCCGATGTGATTTCTTAGCTTAAAAAAATGAACTACATAGGCGATGACTACAAATCTCTGATCTAAACTGAATGAAAGATTTAAATCAGCAAAGTGATTTATCATTTCTACCTTTACACTCTATGCATTGGTACAAAGCACAGAGAAAGTTGTCCAAGGGGATTCTGGGAAATGAAGTAAATCATTGACCAAAGTGGAAGTACTGACGGGGCAGGTGTTGAAGGGGTAGTGGGTACAGCAGAGCCATATATTAGAGCAAAATGTCCTCTGAAGGTGGATTTGTCCTCTAATAATCAGCCTCAACAAGCTTAAAATCCAACCTGTGATCTGTCACTCATTTATTACGAATTTGAAAAGTTAATAATCCAAAAATATCTTGGGCGACAGCTACAGTTTCGCATTCATTTATGATCTGCTGCAGACGCAGAAGTGGGTCTGCAGCCTTCAGCTACTGTTGGCATAAAACTTGCAACCAGACGCTTATCAATAATGAAATATTGATGTTAATATTTCAAATCTGCTCCCAAACTCCATCTGCTGCATGTCTTTGTGTTCTTTCCCCCTCTCTGAATGCTACACCTGACTCAGTTCACATGTTTTGTTTATTCAAAAACACCTGCTTCCTCCTTTCCTTTCCTTTCCTTTCCTTTCCTTTCCTTTCCTTTCCTTTCCTTTCCTTTCCTTTCCTTTCCTTTCCTTTCCTTTCCTTTCCTTTCCTTTCCGTCTCATTCTCTCACTTTCACCCTCCTTCCTTCCTGCACTTTCTCCCTTCACGACCTCTGCCCTACTCTCACTTTCACACCATTTCTCTGGCTCTTTTCAGGGACGCTCGTCATTTTTCTTGTGGTTTTCTCACGCCAGCGCAGGATATGAAAGGATTGTTTTGTGTTTATGGGAGAGTGGGACCGGGAGGGATGGGAACAGAGAGAGAATGAGAGAGAGAGGTGAGAGAAAAGGAGAGAATGAGGTTGATGTTTGGTGGTTCTTTAAGAAAATATCAGATTGTGTTATTTCAGTTTGGTGTTTACAGCAGCTGGAAGGAGATATAGGACTTTTGTTTGCTCACTTTCAGTTCATTGTGTGTGAGAGGAGGTGTGATTGGGGAAGGGGAGGTTGGATGATGGATGGAGATGTGTAGAGAGCGTGATGGTGGGTTTGTCGACTGGATTGAAACACAACTTTGTTATGGTCATTAGAGGTGAACTAGAAATGTCAGATATAGGCAGTGATGGAGCACTTTCTGTTGTCTTTCCAGAATCAAACCTTTAAGGCAGCTCATAAATATGAAACTTCATTAAAAAAAAAAGGTTAAATCACTTCCTAAAACAGCTGATCACTGTAGTTTTTAGCAAATGTTACTCAAATGGGAGTAAATAGTGCATTCGCATAGAACTACTTTCAGCGGTGGATTAATACCCAGTGAGCATTAACGGCAGCAAGATGCTGTGGAACTGACTGAAAATGAAACGTTCATTTTCAAGGTAATAAATGAGGATGTCACCCAGTGCAACAGTGTGACTCACGGATGTGTTTTAATCATTTTTGGACAACAAAAAGCTCTGTGGCACAGAGGAACAAACTATATAAAGCTTTCAATACACAGACTTTACTTCTTAGTCGGATCAATTCATTGTTTGTTTTTCATGGGATTTGTTCACAGCGAGAAAAATATGGAATTAAAGCAACAGCATTAATAGAACCTTTTGAGTGCACTGGATCCGTTGCATTGCTATAGTATCCTCCATGTTTGAGGTCTTCAACTTCAAGAAATTTAAAAACACCTCAACGGCTAACTAAGATAAGAAAAAAATCTTTATTAATCCCAGAAATTAAATTGTTACAAAGAATAAAAGAGAGACATAGTAAAGAAGACAATAAATGATACAGAATAAAAGATGAAAATTAAATAAACATACATTATTTACAACAGTATAAGAATACTGGTACTATTACACAGATGGAACGATATACAACACAGTTGTTATTGTTATATTGCCATATTGTAATATGTAATGGAAATAAAACAGTTAAACAGGCTCTGATTTGACAGATGAAAATCTGATGTGACTGGACACACAACAAGTAGCTGTCTTCAATCATCTGTCGGACGTCATTGGAGAAGCGATATAAATTCCACTAATAAACCACCACACTGTTTTATTTAAACTTTCAATTTCACCCTTAAACACTAAAGTTGACAGTAATGTTTAAAGGGCAGCAAAATCTATATTTTTTTGTTCTCCTTTGCAGCAGAATACAGAAGGTCCCTTCTACAACACTGGACATGTTTTTAACCAAGCTTCATGTTGCTTCGGGAGCAAATTTCAAAACAAATCACACAAGTGTTAAAACACACATACAGTTATCCTTGTTCATGGCTGGAACAAGGAGAGGACTGTTGGGAGAATTTGCAGCTTAGGTATGAGGACTCATAGTATTCATATGATCTCAGACTCGTCTTTCAGGAAGCAAACAGTGAGAAACATTTGTTTAAAATATATTTTAAAAAGGAAAGTCTGCAAAAAGAAGAAGCTCAAGTACCTAATCTATTGTTCTTACCCTGCTGAAGTGTGAGTGAGATTACATTTTTTTACATTTTCTTTTTTCACACTGAGATCTTGAGAGTCCCCCCAGATCAAACAGCGTTTAGTGGTTATAAAACAGCTAGAACCACAAGGTTTTACTGTCCACGTATTTCTGAGAGCCGGCCTGACGTGGAGAACCACACACAAAGTCGACTCAGCAGTGGTGATGAATGGGCAGCCTGTACTGCAACAGTCACACACCGAGCTCTATATTTAGTGTGTGTGTGTGTGTGTGTGTGTGTTTGTGTGTGTGTGTGTGTGCGGAGGAAATGTGCATAGTAAAATGAGCACTTTGATGATAGATGGAACAGATTGTACATTTTTCTTTCCCACGATCAATCAACAACACTCGCAGCCGTCTGCCAGCTTGATGAAATGAACTTTTTCTGTCCGTCTCCCCATCCTTCTGGCTTTCTCCCTCTCTGTCCTCCTCCTCTCTCTCACCTTTTCCTCTCTCTTTCTCCCCCTGTCCTCCTTTTTTTTTTAAAATTGTTTGATCTCGATCCTTTCTCACACTCCCTCTCTCTCCGTTTCCTCCCTCCCTGTCTCTCCCGCTCCACTCATTTCTTTTTCTCTCTTTCTGTAATGCTTCCTGCGTTTTTATTCTCACAGTATTGTTCCCTGTGTGTGTGTGTGTGTGTGTGTGTGTGTGTGTGTGTGTGTGTGTGTGTGTGTGTGTGTGTGTGTGTGTGTGTGTGTGTGTGTGTGTGTGTGTGGGAACTCTGCTGTGTAAGTGCATGTCTTTTATTTTGGTAGGTGAGTCTGAGTGTGTGTGTGGGAACAGAGACATGTCTTTATCTACTAGGTGTTTGTGTTTGTTTTTTTTACTGTGTGTGTGTGTGTGTGTGTGTGTGTTGTGTGGGAGGGGACTGTTTACTAGAAACTGTTTTCCTGTTTTGATGTTGACAAACCTACAGACAGACAGATTCCTATCTGCTGCTGTGTCGCCTGCTTTATGGCTGTGCCACTGTATTGTCTATGCGCCTTTTGTATGTCTGTGTGTCTCTGTAGGCTATATGTGTGCATGCTAGTGTCATATTTGTCTGGGTATGTTTATGTCTTTGCGCGTGTGTGTGTGTGTGTGTGTGTGTGTGTGTGTGTGTGTGAGAAAGACAGAAAGAGGCAGAAACAAAGCTTTCCTTAGTTTGAACAAACTCCACAACAGGAAGCCCTGTGTGAATGACACGTCCATATTAGGAGCCAGGAAGTGAAGGTGATGGAGTCTCCGTGGTGACAGGGTTCCCAAGACCTGGTCACTACGGCGACAGGGGTCAAGCCCTGTTTACGGCCCACTCATGAGAATGCTTCAGTGTGACTCGGGAGTTTTAAAGGGAATGACCCTTAGAAAGTCTAAATATAGTTAAAAGTCAGTGAAATGATGTTTGGGATCTCCATATATATCACTGGCTGTGGAGTCTGTAATCTCTGACAGAAAGAAAGTCAAAATATGGATCTAAAAAATGTCAAGATCAAGGGAAACCAGCTGTGTTTTCAATCTGATGGTGCAGATCGAACTGATTTTCATTAGATGTTCAACAGAAATGAATTTGCAGCTATTTTGATAATTGATAAGCAGTTTGAGTCCATTTTAAAGGAAAAGTGTTGAGAATATGCTGATTCAGTCAGTGTTGATGTTCAGTGCAGCTGATTCAAGTGATTTGTGTCAGCAGCTGCTGTTACAGTGATGATGTGTCACTATCATATCAGTTTCTGTATTATCAAAGCTAACAAGGAGTTTCCCTGACTCATGAGGCCGTGACCGTGCCTATGGGGGTGTTGATCATTATGATGATGTAGATTGGAGGATGAAGTTTGGCCTTGAAACCACCTGTAGATCATTAACATGGTGAAAAATGTCCAAACATTGGCTAAAACTTAACTAGCCTGCCAGTTCCTGCAGCTGCATCTCAAGTCATTGCAATCCTTTCGATTTACATGAAGGTCTTTACTTTGCATTCACAAACACACTAACAAGCCCAAAACACTCCCCTCAGTCTCTGACGCAACTTTCTGCAGCATCTTTCCCTGTGAAGCTCTTTAAGGGCCAACCAGGTCTGCTGCTCTAACATGCATATCATCCATTCACACTATCCTTCAGTCCCTGCTGCTCTTTCCACAGTTTCTTGTCTTCTCTCTGGCTCCTTATCAACAAGAGAAAGATAGAGAAACATGTGATTCATCAAGAGCGGTGAAAACATGAACATTACCGTGATTGCAGCAGAGAGGTTTTCATGTGACAACAGCAAACAGCTCCCTCCCAAACTTCCAGAAAATCGTAAACGCTGACAAAAGCTCCATCTACTACATATCACATTCAAGGACTGTGTTGAGTCATGCAAGATTTCCCTGAATTTACCAACCAAATGAGCTTCACAGTCCAGTCAGACTCTTACAATGGATGTGCAGCCTTAGCTGGCAGGTAAACCGTCCACAGACAGAGTCACACCTCAAACTGCATCCAGAAACTCAAACTGACTGTTAATACATATGTGCAGCAGGTGAGGACATTTAAGACCAGCTCTTGATAATTAGATACCGTTGCACTCAGTTATTGACGTTTATCTCGTTAAAGAGGTCTGTTTGAGAAATACGAAAGTGCATTTTAGGTTAATAAGAGCCTGATGTCCTCTCAATCAAATTAGCCGCCATCAGCTCACTCTCTCTCTTCGGCCTTCTTCCATCTTTGCAGCTCTTTTGTTTGTAGAGAAAAGAAATATCAGTGGCGTCCTCTTCATGTTGATCTGCAGCAAGTTCACATCTCTACTTTCTCTCTTCCTTTGAGATTCATGTAGATTTAATAAAAAATAATTTTGAAATCACTTTATGGGATGTTTTTGGGAAGTTGCACCACAGCTGCCTTTTCCACAAAGTATAATGAAACATCAAAAATACCCTTTTGTGTTTGTGTGTGTGTGTTTATGTGTTTGTGGGTTTGCCTGTTTTTGAATAATTCCTGGATTCGGGATCAGTCGCAGCTGTGATCAAAGAGAGAGAAACACACCTTCATCAGTGGTTGAGGTTTAATGAAAATGTTGTTAAATATAAAGCTGCAGTCCGGTCTGGCTGTATAATTTTGGCTGTCAGAAAGTGTTGTGTGCAGTTAAGAGATGTTTTACAGCCTCAGCCTGGTGGCCCCTGCCTAAATTGCCCTTTGGCTATATCTGGTGCAGTAAATGTATTGTCCATTAAGGGAAGTTATTATAAAATGGTCAGACGCAGACCACCTGCAGTCAGACGCTGTTTGACAATCCAACAAGTATTACCCAAACTCTAAAGAGCTATTGATCATTATTTGAGCCAGCCTGGGCAGGCGTACCTTCAAACCGCAAGCAGTGACATTATTAAGATTGGGACAGACTGCAAGAGTAGATATTTTCAGTGTCTGTCTCTCTCTCGCCTCTTTATGGGAAAGATAATGTGGCGGCCAAATGGCACTTAATATATTTGTCTTCTTAGTGAGCTGCATTAAGCGGCAGTTCGACAGAGAGACGATGATTAAGATCTGATTCAATTATTTGAGATTCAGCTGACTTCACTTGGCTAGACTCTTCCTTTCAGCAGCTCGGTGAAATCACTGTACTGCATACAAGGACGTGCTGTAGTCTGACGTTATTTTATTATTTTGGCATCGATGTATGTCCGCGTGATGGCTCAGGGATGACTGATTTCATCATGTGATGATTGATTTGTCCTAGTGCAAATACACCAAACAATCATAAACGTCAAGAACACTATTATAGTGTGAGGAATTATTTAATTATGAGTTTAATGGTTACAAGAACACAAAACAGGAAGTGTCTCTGCAAATTCATAGCCTCGAGTGTTCCGCTTCATAGTGTGGGTTTTAAAGCAGTCGTTAGGACAACACAATTATAATGTGTAGTGTTTCACACATAAAAGTAGTTTATTTGAAAATGTATTGAGCTGAGTGAATTAAAGACTTATACTTGTACCTGAATTATACCCGATCCTTCCCCTCCAATCTGCAGCAGTTGCTGCCGCTATAGTAGCTTTTAAGAAATGATATTTAGGTGCAGGTTTTTGCTTAAGCCCCAAGTGCTTTCAGCTATGTGTACACAAGGTTTTGCAACTGTCCTGAACAAACCCTGCAGGACACCTGCCATTGAGAAATGAGGGCTGAATCAACACATGGGGCCCGTCAGAAAAAAACAGAAACATCACCAAGTTTAAACAAAGAGAAGGCAAACTTTTTTTTTTTTAAGTGAGATGTTACGAGTTAAAAATTTAACAAAAGCAGCTTTGATAAAGATGGTATCATCAAATATTCAACCACTCGCTTGAATTACTTTGTGTGAAGAACAGGTGTACGCCCTTGCAGCTACAACTCTTGGATTCTGATTGGCTGATCACACCTGCCTTTGTCATTCAAATTAGGCAAACGTTCTGATTTTCTGTCAGTAAACATTTAAAAAGAAAAGAAAAGAAAAGAAGAAAAAAATTGACGTTGTTTTATTCTTCCGAATATTTAGCAAATATGTACATTTCTGTCTTTAAAATTTTTTTTCAGTGTATACTCAGGTGTTGTGTTATGATGAGTGTGTGATTGGTGGATTACCATCTGATGTCAATGTATGTGTGTGTGTTGAAAGAGTAGTTCTCCTGCCCCACAGTAACTGTTAATTAAAAGCTGGCACTGTTGGTGACAGGCTCGTGTGATCGGTTTGCACAGTGTTGTCTGATATTATTCAAAGCTATTGAAAGCATGTGTGCTGAACAGGGAACAGTACGCGCTTCCATTATGTTGCTGCATCCTGTGTGTGTCCGTTAAAGCAAGTTATTTCCACTGACTCATTGTAATTTGACGCCCTGTCATGCAAAGCGTGTGTGTCACCTGGTTTCCGCCGGTGGAAAGTTAATATAACAGAAATGTACTCAGTTATAAATGTACACAACCATCTAGATTGGGCTCCAATCTGTCTTATTCAGGAAATGGATTTTCTTTTGAATTTAAATCAGGAGAGAAAATCAGATGTTTAGTGAGTCTATTTAAATACCATTTGTCAGAAGTTACAGGGAAATGATGACAAGACAAAACACAAAAGCCCCAGAAACTTGATCGCTGCGTCTCCACACTCCTGTTCATTTTCTCTGCATTAAGCAGCACGTAGGAGTTGATGTCGCCGGCCTTTGTGTGATAATCCAGGGTGACTAAATCCTCCGGCCGTGCACGGTTGCTGCGGCTTTCTCCTCTTTAACCTTTGTTTGGGTTTTAACAGACGATGCTGAAAACCGTCAGCCTCACGTCACCTCGTAGGTAACTGAGGTGACAACATAAACAGTCGATTTCTGCTGCACATGTGACTGCAACTACATACATACATTATATGTAGCAATTAACTGAAAATGTTATTTTTATTATATTATAAATGATGTATCATAACAACTAGATATTTGTGACATAACATAAGCTGTCAACTAAATGTAAACCTGTCACAGCCAATTCCATTCAATTAGCCAGACAGGGATTATTATGAAGTTTGACTTTGATATATGAATTAAGTTGTAGTCTGTATAAAAACAACAATAATAATAATTTAGCTATATCTGATGCAATAAATGTTTGGTGCATTGTCCCTAAAAAATAAAATCAATAAACACAATTATTTTTCGTGTGATGTACACTGATATCACTTGATTGCAGTTTGGCCAATGCATAATTTGAATGCACACCCTTGTTCTTGTCTTAAATGCTGATTCCAGTTGAAAAACGTTCAGTTTAATTAAAACCAGTCAAATAAAAATTTTATGTCTCACTCCTACAATTAAGATGTTACTTGCACCCCCTGGTGGAGGACAGAAAAACTTCATGGTCAAATCTCAGTCGTTGGTTATATTTTTTTGCGTCTCTCTCCGCGTGGTTGAAAATCCCTGAAACCCCTGCAGAGTTCTACCTGTGTCTACACCTGTCCACGTCTTTGTCCATAACTGATGTCTGTCTGTCTGTGTGCAGGTCTTCCAGAGCAGTACTACAGTCTGACGTGGTTCCTCAGTCCGGTCCTCGGCCTCATGTTCACTCCTCTGATTGGCTCGGCCAGCGACCGCTGCACTCTGCGATGGGGCAGGAGGAGGCCGTTCATCCTGGCTCTCTGTATTGGAACACTGATTGGAGTGGCTCTGTTTCTGAATGGATCGCTGATAGGTGGGTTTGCACTAATCAATCAACAACCAGGAGGCTATTTCCTTTTTTGTCATTTTTTTTCTTATATAGCTGTTAATTGATGCTTCTTCTCTGTGTCTGGTGTTCTGGAAAACGCAGAATTTCAGCTGCACCAAATCACATTTGTTCAAAATCAGTAAAACGTCTGTGGAAATGATCCACCAGGGCTCGTAAAGCTTTTATGTTATCTTATCTTATTTATCCTAAAAATCTGTTTATTTCTGCTCTCTGGCTTTGTGGTCAGCTGCAGTAAAAAGTACTAACTTGCTGTTAAAGGATAACTTTCGTTTTTTACAACCTGGACCTTATTTGTAGCATTAAATACGCCCATTTACTCACCCAGACAACTTTGGTGGCATTTGGAGTCGTTTTGAAGAAATTAGCCCCAGAGGAGCGGCGCGTATATAAATGCTGGTGTCAGAGATCATCTGTAAACAGTATTTGACAATTAGCAGAACATCGTTATTCCACAAAAGTCAGAGCAAACTGGTGAGCAACAAATACCTTTTATATAAATGGTAGATTAATGTCATTTTCATTGGGTTTAGAGCATTATCAAATATCTAAACTGCAGGTAAAGTGTAAAAATAAACAGATTAACTTAATCTAATTTTGAAACAAACAAACATGTCAGGTGAGCAACATGCACACATAGAGAGGTGAAGTCCCTCCCCATCCAGTGGACGCCACGAGGGCCTCAGTGTGCCGTCGTCAATGGTGAAAGACAAATCATTTCCTGACCCTATTTGATTTGTGCCATGAATAACATGTATGATGTTTGTATGATGTCAATTTAAAAGATAATTTTGCAAGTCAATAAAGTTGCAGTTTGTCGTAAAGACACATTTACTGTATTGCCAAACAAATTATTATATATCAAACAAGATTTTTAGGTTTCTTTACACTGGATAACTTCTAAGGAAAACAGTGATAGTAAGTTCTCATACCACATTGGAAACGTACTGAAGGCGGATATACATCAAGCCAGACACTCAGGATTGAAGGCATGTAGCAGAAAACATGATACTTGGAAAAGTGCCGAACCACTTTGCACTTGTGGCAAAGAGCAGAACATGAATCATCATTTTTACATCTTTCAGGACTTTCATGCAATGTATTTATTAGCTTCATAGCTAACAGAAACAAAAAACAACAAAAGCAAAGCAATCACATACAAGTCGTTTATTTGCAGCTTTAATTCCAAAAACAAATTCATGGTCTGGCACTGTGACGTACATGATGTCTAAAAATACAGACATTTACTATGTGCCATCTGCTGAGCGCCGTTATCTAAACCACTTGAGACTATGAGGGCCTCAGTGGGAACTGAACCCCGAACTCTGTCAACACTGTGGTTTTTACCCAGCATGCACTTGCGCCACAGAGGAAATAAATGAACAGGACGGCATCCCTCCTAGAATCAGTGGAGCGTCGTTCGCCGAGAGTTTGATGTTACCCTCAGCCTCACCCGCAGCTTATTGCATCATCCAAAGGTCAATCCAAGGACATATTCATCCAATCCAATCAAACAGATTGATCAGTTGTCAATCATGCCACACAGATATTGATCTTTGGGCTAACTATCAGCATAGTTCCAGTTACACTGTCATTAACCACGCCCTCCTGCACACATGTACACATACACAAAGACGACCGCTATGGAAGGGTTGTGCAATCAGCGATGGTTGAATTTAAAGATGGTCAAGATGAGTGACGATGGAGTCAGCAGCTATTTTTAGACCTCACTTTTTCTTTTTTATCACCACATCCTTTTTGCACACACATCAACTCTCTGTGTTGCACAATAGCAACAGACAGCAAACAAATTCTGTAAGACCGCACCAGTTTGAGCCTGAATCAGATGCAAACTATTCAGGTGAAAAGGACCAGGGAGAAGGTTTTAGTCAAGGGCAGCAGGACGTTTCACAGTGGATTTAGATAATAACTATTTGTCAGCTCTAGACAGTGGATAGGGAGCATAGGAAGCTTGGCTGCTGTGGACCCATAGACTGTTGCTGACTAATGGTTTTGTCACAGACACCAGATCAGATTGTACTTTTAAAACTTTTAAAGCTGGCAGGCTTTAGGCTCAACTTGTCGAAAAGCATTGGGACTAGAATATGGCATCTTTAAGTTATGTATTATCACACACACTATTTTTCTTCATCAGACTTTATAATATCAACCTGAAAATTGAGGCCACTGAAATTAAATTTTTAGGTCTTTTAGGCTTTGGCAAAGCACTCTTATAATGTTATTGGACTTACAAATGGACGGTTCTGAAAAAAAGCATTAAAATCGATGCAGATATTGTCTTCTTTATTCTGTTACATTAATTAATTATGTGCAGCCTACTGTCATTATTGATTAACCTCTTCATTACTTTCATTACTACAAATTTCTTGTTTTGTCCAACCAGTCCGAAGTTAATCATGCAAAACTGAGAAAAGCAAAACCTTGTGTTTGTGCTTTTACCATTTTCGTTGATAAATGGCTCAATCAATTATCAAAGATACAGTATGTTAACATATCTGACTTTGAAACTGAAATACACACATTTAATTGTTAACCATTCTATTCTGTTTTGAAGCTGTGTTTTACGAATTTTTTACCGACCCAGTTTGGTCTGAATGTAATATCTTTTTGCCTCTGAGTATGTCTTGTGCATCAAATCAGGCAAAAGGAAGTGAATGACATGTCACTTTAATTGAGTTTACATTATTGCTGATTAATTAGTGTGCAGCACTCCAGTGGATAATTATCAGACCACACTTGGCCTGGATTACAGGGATGAATGTGATATCCGTGTGTGATATAGTATCTTGAATTATTCTGTTTCCATAATTACATTTTGGATGATGATTACGTCTTATAATGAGGAGCCTTTTCTTAAAATAGCAGCATGGCAAATATAATAATGTTACAGGCAGGTAATTGCACTGCTGCCTCTTAGCTCTTAAAGAGAGATAAAGATACTGTAAAGAAGAATGTCATTAATAAGGCTTATTTGATGCTAACTAGTCATTAATAAGGTTTATTTGATGCTAACTACAATTTGTTTTTAGAAAAATTGTCTTAACAGTGGGAAAATGTACTTATCTAATCACATTACAGCTATTACAGCAATAGGAAGAGTAATGTTAGCGGTTACCAGCTTAGTATTGCCCACAGCCTCAGTGATCATTATTAGTCCTAAACCCGATATTGGTGCATCTCTAGTGAGTCTCAGTGGTGTGTAAATGTTCCACGTTCAGATGCGGACCAAACGGGTGAAAAATGTCCAGTGTAACAATAGCTGACCGGGCCTTTAAATGTCTGTAAATAGAACAAAGTGAAATGAATTGTCAAAGGAGTTATAAATAACAAGAGCGAGAGCTGTGTGAACTGTTTTCAGTCAGCATATTCTATTCAGTTCTATTCAATTCTATTTTGTTCTACCTCCATTCTTCTGCACAGAGGTTGGCACCCAGGTCATTTTAGGGCACCAGGGTACGTTTGTGTGTGTGTGTGTGTGTGTGTGTGTGTGTGTGTGTGTGTGTGTGTGTGTGTGTGTGTGTGTGTGTGTGTGTGTGTGTGTGTGTGTGTGTGTGTGTGTGTGTGTGTGAGCGCCTTGCCAGCTGGGTTGACATGGGAAAAGACCAGTGACCTGTATCTGTGTGAGAGAAATGAGAGAGAAAGTGTACATTTCCGTGGCTGTATATACAGTATATGAATGTGTGTGAACGACACCGGGTGACATGGGAAAACTATAGTAACCTGTATGAGTGTGTGTGTACACGCTTGTGTGT
This sequence comes from Chelmon rostratus, assembly GCF_017976325.1. Classification (NCBI taxonomy): domain Eukaryota; kingdom Metazoa; phylum Chordata; class Actinopteri; order Chaetodontiformes; family Chaetodontidae; genus Chelmon; species Chelmon rostratus. Next base: position 10,367,198 of record NC_055673.1, on the reverse strand, counting down.
GCGTATGTGTTGACATGGGAACACAGGAGCAGGCAGTTCACAGGGAAATGCTTCCTGTTTGCTTCCTCCTTTCCACCAATCACAATTCACTTCCTGTCTGTCTGCCAGGCTAGTGAGTAGTGTCGCTCCATTGTCTGACACACACGCGCACACACACACACACACACACACACACACACACACACACACACACTCTGCTGTTCTTTCTATGAACGTTTTGTTTCCCCGACATTAATGCATTACAGTTTGTAAAGTCATGCTGCGTCACACTGCCTGTGATATCGCTCTCTCTCTCTCACACACACACACACACTCACACATTTACATACAGGTTACTAAAGCTTTCCCATGTCAGTCTGTGTTGTTTTCATCCATTCATGCAATTTCTCTCTCAGGCCGTCAGACACAAACACAGTAGCTCGAGGGGACGACTGGGTCACAAATGTAATGAGACACAGAAGGTCATGAAAAGCAGCATGGGTAATGTGCAGTGACCCATTTCTGTATGTCTTTGTGCTTGTGGTGTGCAGCTGTTATAACTCAGTATAACTCGGTTATTGATCACATATGCAGCTCTGACCAGGGTTACATCAGCATAACAATGCCAGATGTTTGTGTGTGGGTGTAGGGAAGTGTATTTCCTATTCTAATATTCATTTGTTCATGTTTATGTATTCTTTTTATTCCTCTGCGCCGGCGACAGTTGTGTTTTTGATCAGTCTGTCCGTCTGTATGTACAACCCATTCTTGTGAATGCTATATCTCAGGGACGCCTCGAGGGAATTTCTCAAAATTTAGCACACACCCTCACTTTGACACAGGGATTTGGAGTTTTTGGTGGTGACAGAAAACACGTTTTTAGCCATAACTCAAGAATTAATACGCTAATTATGACAGCTGTTCATTGTTTGGTGCATAGTAACAACAAACACACATTTCATTTGTGTCTGTCTCCATTAGGTCTGTCTATGGGCGACGAGCAGGGGAGACAACCAATAGGGATCGTTCTTACCGTGCTGGGGGTGGTGGTGTTGGACTTTTGTGCGGATGCAACAGAGGGACCAATCAGAGCGTACCTGCTAGACGTTGCAGACACAGAGGAACAGGACATGGCGCTTAACATCCACGCCGCCTCAGCAGGTATCGCTGACATCTGACACATACACACATGTAGCTGTGGTGGGATTTTGATATGGTAATTGCATGGACAAGCACCAGTAGAGAAAATTAGATCAGACACCTTTTCTGCTTATGTCCGTTCGTCCATGCGTGCAGGTCTTGGTGGCGCGGTGGGCTACGCTCTCGGAGGTTTAGACTGGACACACACCTTCCTTGGAGCAGCCTTCAAGTCCCAGGAGCAGATCCTGTTCTTCTTCGCTGCCATCCTCTTCTCTGTCTCTGTGGTGTTACATCTCTTCAGCATTGAGGAGCAGCAGTACTCTGCTCATGACAGGCTGGACCAGGTACAGTGCATGAGTGTGTGTGTGTGTGCGCACTGTCTAAAATTCAGTTTTAGGTAAAAAAGAAAACAGCCCTTAGACTTTGGTTTTCTATGACTGTTATTGTCTTATTATTATTATTGTCTTCTCACCAGGAGAGCCCAGATCGCACCAATGCGCAACCATCGGCCAACGGCAGGACTGGACTCCTCGCCCCCAAGCTGGAACTGATCGGAGAGGATGAAACGATGGACACCTACGACCTCTATGACCCCTATGGAGACGACCAGTCGGAGCGTGGGGATATGGACATGGACTTCCTCGAGGTGGAGCTTGTGAGAAGTAGGTTCACAGGTTCCTCTTTTGCTGAATCTGATATTTTTCTCTTCAAATCCAAAGAAATTTGGCAGTTGTGGGATGAGAATATCTGATGGTCCCGTGTTTCCAAGACTTAAGGAGATAGGACAGGACGCAAAGAAGCTTCTTTCCTTGTTATTTAGAGATTTCAGCTATGTTTATCACAGCTGTCACAATTTCATTTTCATTCATTTATTTCCTCATCAAACAATAACACAGGAGTCTTATTTTGTGTCTGTGTCTCTGTGTCTTCCCAAAAGAGATAATTCAGGGTATTATAGACAATCTAGATCAGTGGTTCATCTGTCAGAGAGAGTCGAACAAGCCTGCAGGTTTTTATCCATCGGGACAGCTACACAAAACAAACTGCACCTCCAGTAAAGGTTAAAGACAGAAGTTGACCTTTGAGGAAGCAGTCATGCAACTGTGACAATTGGGCAACAGATTCAATTATGGTGATAACAAATCAGAAAAAATATAAGATATAATAAGCAACAGCAAAAACAAACACAAGGAAACTGGAATGACAAAGCATAGGGATGATGCTGTATGATGAGCGTACACAGAGAGACCACAAGAGTAAAAGTAAGAAGAAATATAATCCGTAGCAGTTAGCCCAACAGTACTTCCAGTGTTGTTTATGCAACACATTAGCCCCAGGCAGTTAATATGATTGCTAGCTTTTCACATTTAAAGGAAATCAACCTCTTAAACTAATCGATAATAACAAAGCAAAAACAGTAGATAAAAATACCTGTCAATATTTGCTTGGTTACAAATCAGAAAAAAATGTTTACTGTTCTTTACTTTCTACTTGTTTTCTCTGAAATCTAAATCTAATCACCCCTCTCCGCATCTGTCTTCAGGTAAAAGTGACAGCGTTCTCGCCATGGCAGACGCCACCCTCGACCACCTGGACCACGATGCTCTGTTCTTGTGCCACCTAGAGCCGTCCATCTTCGCCGACCGCCTCTCACCCTACCACGGCTCGCCTCCCACGACCTCCTTCTTCAACCCCAATCGCAGCACTCCGCCCCCACGCTTCGGCAACATCAGACGCAGCAGCAGTACAGGAAGTCAGGACCTGCTCCGCCTCCAAGCCAACAACCACCAAACGCACGCTCCCAACCCCAGGATCTCCCGCCTCTCAGCTTTCCTACAGGAAATGGAGAATGACGACGGTCAGGAGGCGCTGCTAAACAATCAGCTCAATGAGCAGCGGACGCTGAACGGGCGGCTGTTAGCCAGTGTAACTAATGCTGACAGAATTAACAGTAACAGGCTGAGCTCTAAGGGACAGGCACATCGCGCTGGAATGGTCAAAGGTTGGTATTTTCATGTTGTATTTTACTCAATAAAAATATCAAAATAAAATAAAGAAATTGTAATTCTAAATGAATTAAACCATTTTGTTGTCATTGATGTTTTAACTACTACTATTGAAAGCGATTATTTAAACTCATTTATTGTGACTTCATATTGAAGCGTTTGTCTTGAATCTCTCTAATTACAGCAATGCCCTTGATATATTTAAAGGAATAGTTCCACATTTGGGAAAAGCTCTTATTTGCTTTTTGGTGAAGAGTTAATTGAGGAGACTGACAACACTTTGTTTGTTAAATACGAAGCCACAGCCAGCAGCCATTTAGCTTAGCTTAGCATAAAGACTGGAGACATCTCCTCTAAATCTCACTTATGAAAACGCGTATGGTCTGTTTAATCTGAACAAAAACCAAAATGTAAAACAAGGTAAGCTAACCAACTGTGTATATACTGTATGCTACCTATATGAGAGAGGCATTAATATTCCAAAATATCAAACTCTTCCCCTTAAAATGTTCATGTGTTTGAGAAAAGTATTTAGAAAATGAAGAAATAAATCATTTGTTTAGATATATTTTTTCTTCTGAACTGTTTTAATATGGGACACTTATTGGAATTGAAAAAAAGAATAAAATAGAATAGAAATACAAAACATTATAATAACTGAATATAGAATTGAAGAACACACAAGCCAAATAATGAACAGCCATTTAATGATATCCCATAAACTGTCTCTTACTCCAGCTGCCAGTACTGGAGCCCCCATGCGGCAGCCGCGCCACCGTCACACCTTCTACCGCCAGCCGTCCTGCACCTTCTCCTACTACGGTCGAGTTGGGAGCCACCGCTACCGCTACCGCCGGGCCAACGCCGCCTTTCTCATCAAGCCGTCTCGCAGCATGAACGACCTGTACGAAGTGGAGGCCAGGCACAGAAGGAGGAGCAGACAGAGAAACAGGCACCGCAGCGGAAACACCAACTCCTCCAGCGGAGATACAGAGAGCGAGGAAGGAGAGGTGAGTATGCTATCCTCTAACCATGAATGCAATGAATCTCTATCATTTCTTTGCAATATGTGAAGTGTCTGTTTTTGATTGATCCCGCCTCCTCTCGTCTAGGTTGAGACCACCGTGCGACTGCTGTGGCTCTCCATGCTGAAGATGCCTCCGGAGCTGCTGCGCCTGTGCGCCTGTCACCTGCTCACCTGGTTCTCCATTATCGCTGAGGCCGTCTTCTTCACTGACTTCATGGGACAAGTCATCTACCATGGAGATCCTACCGTAAGAGAAGGATACACAGATACATCCCTGCACCTCCCTTAAATTCACTTACTTTGTCTCTGATAGTCTGTTAAGCCTGGTTTTCTCTCTCTCAGGCTCCTGCTAACTCTACTTCGCTGGAAAATTATCACAAAGGAGTTCAGATGGGATGTTGGGGACTGGTTATATATGCCATGACAGCTGCGACATGCTCAGGTAACACACAGAACAAGCACATAGGAATACACCTCGTCACATGCATACACACCTCCACGTTAGGTTGCTTACTGTCTTCAAGAAAACACTCTTTCAAAGATTAGCACATCATGCCATTAAACTCTGGACTAACCACTCAACTAATCTGCGCTTTCCAGCCATCCTTCAGAAGTACCTCGACAACTTTGACCTGAGCATTAAGGTCATCTACATCCTGGGAACACTTGGATTTTCCATAGGTACGACCCACAGCATTAATCCCTGCATAAATACAACTGAACAAAAATAGATGTGAGCAGCTGTTCAGTATCTCTAAAATTTTTGCTTTTCCCCTCCATAGGAACGGCTGTCATGGCAATCTTCCCTAATGTGTATGTTGCCATGGTGATGATTAGCAGCATGGGTATCATCTCCATGAGTATCTCCTACTGTCCTTATGCTCTCCTGGGACAGTATCACGAAATGAAAGAGGTACAGACATTTTTTAAGCTGCTAGCAAACTAAAGATGGCAGCTTTTCAAGTTGAAGATGTCAGAAAAACATGCATCAGGATGAGTTATGCTCAAGAGGAATGATCTGTTCCTGTTCCAACATTTTCTATTACTTTTTCCTCAAACACATTATGTGTATCTTTCAGTGGCAGTCATTAACTGTAACTTTGTCTGCCTCCTGCAGTACATCCAGCACAGTCCAGGTAACTCCCGGAGAGGCTTTGGCATCGACTGTGCCATCTTATCCTGCCAGGTGAGTGTTTGTATTGTGAATGAATTCAATCTTTGTGGTATTATAGATCTTGTGTGAATGCTACAGTAGGCTAAAAAGACCATGTCGTTCTATGATCATTTGTCATTTTGTAGGTGTACATCAGTCAGATTCTGGTGGCCTCAGCTCTGGGTGCTGTAGTGGAAGCGGTTGGCAGTGTCCGTGTTATTCCTATGGTGGCCTCTGGGGGCTCCCTCCTCGGATTCCTCACTGCCTTCTTCCTGGTTATTTACCCGACTCCAAATAACCGGTGAGAAACTCTTAGAAAACAACATGTATTTGCCTTCCTGCCAAGAGTTAGGTGATAAGACTGAGACCGCTCTGTCCATGAAATATGAAGCTACAGGCGGCAGCTTACGTACATGCAGTCCTAACAGTTGTGATTTTAATTATGATTGACAGGGAGGGGGACTCAGCCAAAGCCTCAGAGAAACGGGCCTTGACAACGCTGGAAAATCCCAACAGCAACGACGGGGCTGTTACCGTGGCAATAGAGAAACCTAGCTTCCTGAAACTCAACAAGGAAGGCAAGGCCACCACCACCACCACTTCCTGTCACATGGAGAATGAGTCTGCTCTGTGATTGGCCGGCTAAGTTGACAAACGCTTTGCTGCAGAAACAACAAAATTCCACTTTCAAAATTGGCACTGATAGAAAGACTTGAGGATGTGCTGCCATCTTCTTCATGCTGGAGTTTACAGACACAGAGAGGAGAGAGGAGTTTGGTCCACTCTTGGTGTCTGTTCTTGCTTTAACAGGCTTTTTTCTGATTCGGTGCGTCTTGATTTGCTGAAGAAAACCACTCAATCTGTGGGACCAGTGTTAGACCAGACCAATCTGCCCTACAGAAAAGCATTCTGGTCCCAGCGCCGTTTCGGCCGCCGTCGAAATTCCTTCCTCTTAGCCATCATGGACATTTGAGTGATCCGACAAGGTCGTCCAGAAGTGAGAAATCCATTGGTCACGGTTTTAAAGAGAGGTCGTCTCTGTCTCTCAGGGCCTCTAGGAGGTGCTACTGAGCAGCCGCCTGGACAGGAAACTTCAGGGGACTCACACACACACACACACACACACACACACACACACACACACACACACATACGCACACACACCTCTTCATCTGGGGACAATCGAATGAACACCTGAATAATGGACATCGCTAATGAACACTGGTCCTCGAAGCTGCAATCATTCAAAAATGCTGAAAATTGTTCTTCCTCACTGTGGAATCGGCTCGTTCGAATCTTTGCTCCGCAATGCGGAAGCTGATGGACGAGAGTGCGCACGTCTGTTTGTGTTCACCAAAATAAACCCAACAACACACACTGCTTTGCGGGACTTTTACAGCACTCTGTGACAGTAGCTTTAAGACTCTAGAGACTTTTGGAAGTGGCATTTCTGACATTAGGAGCCTGAAGCCCGATTCCTGAGGGAAAATGATTCATCTTGAGTCCTCAAATTGATTGCAGGTGTTGTTTTGTTTAGTTTTATCACCCTCCTCCACATGGCAGGAGTGCTTTAGCCTTCAGCAAAGTTGACAATATTTGAGAGCTTGAGCATAAAGCTGCCTGTATATTGAAAGTCAAACATACAGATGAGAGAAATTCCAGGAAAGAGAGAAAGAGCATAAATGCAATATGCGCAGTATACAGGGCATTAAAATCCCAAAATGTTATTTTCCTGGTTTTTTTTTTTTTTTTGGTTTTTTTTTTGAGGGCCCAGAATGATGCCTGTGTTTGTTTTGAATAATCAGACTAACCTACATGCTGCATGTTAGAGGAGGACCAGAGAAGAGAGAGAAACCAAACAGCAGAGGAGAAGAGAAGAAAGGTGTGGAGTTGTTAGCACAATGTTTGTCACTAGCTGCACATTAGCTGAGCCATTGTTGAAAGAATGTCAAATAGCATTCTGTTTGAGAAGTTGTTTGAAATCCTCTTTAAGACTTTAGGGTGTTTGAGTTGTTTGTCTTAGGACTCCAGCGGGACGGAGCTTCCCGACACTGTTCAGCTCCAGTAGATCCAGTAATTGACGGTCTGGAATAAGACAAAAATGTCAGAATGGATCCTGGATATATTAAGAGGAAATTATGGAAACCTCATGTTTCCTGGGCCTACATTATGTAAGAGAAGAGAAATAAATCCTTGTAGTGTTGCTTAGCGTAGCATAAAGGCTGGAAACGGGGGTATGGTGAGTGGAATTTGTTATGTTTGGTTACGTTTGGTCAGGCTAGCTGTTTCCCCCTGTTACCAGTCTTTATGCTAAGCTAAGATAAGCACCATTTGGCTGTAGCTTAATGCTCAGGCAAAATTTGAAATGTTGCAAAATTATCTTCATCAAAAATTTTAAAAGAAAGCAGAGTAAGTACAATCAAATTGACTTTATTCCCTGAAAAACTACAAAATATCAAGAATAGTTTGCCAAATTACAGAAAAGGTTTCACCCATAATATATGATTTCATTAGTGTCATAAGACATCCCAAACTCCAGTTTAACAAAACGGCTGCGTCTGCTGTTTTACGAGGGCGGGCGGCGGCGGCGCTGAGATCGTTGATGAGGAAGTAAAAGTGTTGAGTTTAGCTTTACTTTGACCCTGCTAACATTCACACACAGTAACGAGACAAATAACCTGCACAGATACAAGCTGCATGAATTGAAACTCTCATTATAGGGATTGATACTGAGAGCTGGCCAACACTGTTAAATCTTAATCTTTGGAGTGTGTCAATAGCAAAAAAAAAATGTAGTTAGATAGACAAAATAGACAAAATGAAAGATTGAATTTTATTGTGTTGTTTGTTTTCTGACAAATCAGATGTTTCGTTGCAATAGCGGCCTCTGAATCAGCCGGGGGAGAGGGCTGTGTGAGGCTCCTGTGGGCAGAACAGGGTTGTTTGTGGTGGTGAAATCCTTTTTTTCCCCCCCTGCGTCTGTCAGGCCGAACAGCTGTGGATTTGGGTCAGTTTTCCTTTCAGCTCAATCAGCTGAAACACGCATATTGAAAGGAATTGAAATGTAAATTGCAGTGACTTCATTTAGTAATGAAAGAACGTTTTATTTTAGTGCGTATTAAAGCATTTAGTGGAGAGGCTTATTTTAAATTTTATGGGGGTTTTAGTCGAGAATTCACTCACTGATTTTCTGATTTTTTTCACTTGGACGTGTGTTGGTGTTGGTTGGTTTGACCCTGTTTTTCACAAAATAGATTCCTTCCATTATTTCAGGTACATTCAGTCAGTCCCAGAGCAGAGCAGAGAGACTAGAGACAGTATTTTGCTTCCTGGGTTGACCCTGCTCTGGCTGTGGTGCTGGGACAAAAAAAAAAAAAAGCAGGGATGGGACGATGAGAAAAGACGAGGAGAGACAGATGCCAGATTTCTTGAGTGGCTTCTGTCAAAACTAGGGCAATAAAATATCCTGGATAAAAAAATGGACACGCAACTTCGGTTTAAGGAAAAACATGAAGCTTAAAAAAAAAACTTTGGGTTTGGGAGGTTTGCATGTGACAACAGCAATATGCATGTGTGGAACACCAAAGTATGACTCTGTACAAATCACTCAAGCTCTTTTCTTTATTGTCCTAATAGGTCAGGGATGTATTTTCTAATGCATGGCTGGATGTTTGTGTCTTTTTGTTTGAACTTAAACGTGTAAAGATAAAAAAAACAACATGTACTCTTTTAGCCGAAGCATTGTGCTCGGTCCAGGTCAGTACACTCTTAACAAGCGCGTGACCTTTTTTTTTTTTTTTTTTTTAGGCGGCGCGCATCTCGTTAAAGGACAAGATGTGTGTCGTCCCTTGTTAAAAGTGTAGGCGAGGAACTCCAGGCCGCGAATACTTGAAGTGTAACTTGAGTGTTTCTCTTCCGATGCAGTGGGAGGTCTTTTCTTTCGTTCTTCGTGTCCCGAGCCTTTTTGCCGCAGACTGTGGAATGTTCAGACAGCAGCTCGGCCTGCTGGGAGATTGAGTTCTTACCTTTGATTCCATCTTGTGGCTTCAATATTTTTTTTTTTTTTAAAAGTCAATGAATGTGAAGTGATTTCAGCCGAAATCATTTTTGTTTTGATGTTCGACAAGCCGGAGGGGGTCGGGGGTGGGTGGGGATCTGACATTGCACAGAACTTGCACATAATAAGTTAAAAAACAAAAAAAAGAGTTGTGTGTTGCAAAAGGAAGAAAAAAAAATAACTGTGGATATTTATTTTTTTTTTAGCTTTCTTGTCTGTAAAGGACACTTTTCTCTTAGTTTCCAAAAGAAATCATGAAAGCTATATTCGCTGTTACGGGAGATGTTACAGAAGCGGACTGGATTGTGTGTTTGTGTGTGTGTGTTTGTGTGTGTGTGTGAGCAGTCGTCTCACAGCTGCTCAGCATGCACAGCAGAAGGCAGGAGTGTGTTTTCCGAATGTCATCTCAGTGTTCGTTTTTGGTTCTTGTTCTCTGTTGCAATCACCTGGTTTACACTTAACTCTGGAATCGATGGCTGCAATACCGGAGGTTATTTACGAGTCTTTACTGTTCTGGTGTTTTAACTCAACTAGAAAATGTCTTGTGTGTGTGTATCGATTTGAATTTTTAGGCGGAGCCACACACGAGAGTTTGGCCTTTGCACTTCTTCAGTGGCAGCCATGTTGGCTCCACCGTCCTGATCATGGTGATGCTGTTTCTTGTTTCCAGCCAGCAGCTGACAGTGGCAGCAGCGTGGCAGCCATGCAGTTAGTCCAACCTGGCCAGACTCTGTGCGTGCGTGTGTGCGTGCGTGTGTGTGTGTGTGTGTGTGTGTGCGTGTGTGTGTGGCTCTGCCTGTGAGTAAGCTGTGTGTTAACGACGGGGGAGGGAGATGCCTATATGCTTTGATCTTCACAGAGATTAAATCAAGAAGAATACTTAAAGAATGGGAAAGCAAGTATGCACAGTGTACTATATATAACATGCCTTGTTATTTGAGAAAAAAGATGTAAATATACATTTCTCTTTTAGTTTCTTCTTTTTTTTGCTGCTATAAAAAAGATGATTATTTTTGTTAGTAGTTTTGTTTTCTATATAAAGACTGTATATATCTCTATGTTCTGTAAATATGCTTGAGCCTTCATATGTAGGACTCTGGATGAACACTGTATGAACGCACCTTTAAAATCTGTTCAGAGGTAAACCAACAATGACTCCTTTCATTCTTTAACATCTGTGAATGAGAATATGATTCAGCTCTGAACTGAATGAAAACTTCTTTGTATTCTTTCAACACTCTCTGCAGAGAAGTCACAGGTGTGGTTCGGTAAATCAAATCATGTGATTACCAGCTGCACGTACACTAATGGGTAGTGAGACTAAGCTATAATTAAATTCTGCACAGTCTGACTTCTTGAAATGTGCGATGAGTACGCAGTTACACCCAGAAACTTCAAGATGAGATCAAATAGATGTAATTCAGTAAACACCTAGGGAGGCTATCAAGTTTCTCCAGAATTAATTTGATTTAGCGTTGACCTTGCGGAAAATTGAATAAAAGTGATAAATTGGGTTGATGCTCTGTTTTCAGTTTAGATGGATGGAAGATGTTATCAGAAAAACCGGCTATTGATCATATTTCAGAGAGGTGTTCAGTATCTGTCTGCAGCAGGCAGATGGTTTGATTGTTAGCACTTGAATTGATTAAAGAGGATTTAGGAACATATGTGAGAGGATGCAGGTGAAACTCTTTTAGGGTCTTCATCGTCATCGTCACCTTAATCATCCTTGGCCTGTGCATTCTTCCCTTAAAATATTAACTCTTATTCACAAGACAGTGAAACACGAGGTCTTAAACAGTGTTTAACAAGATACATTCAACAGTCTTAAGTTTTTTCAGGGGCTCTTTTTATTTACTATGAGAACCTGCTGGTCTGCAGTTTCAGGACCACTTCAACATTTTTTTATTGCGTAAGGGAAAAAAACGCTTTAACTCAGCATCTTCAAAGCAGCCGACCGGTTTCCCATGATGCCCTGTGGTCAGACCGCTGCTGGAGGAGACGAAAGATCAGAAAAGTTTGTTCCTGCAGAATCAGACGTGTGTTGCATGCACAGGGTCACAGAGAGAGAAACCAGAGAGGGAACCCGAAACTGGTGTGTGCGCACATGTGTGTCTGACCCAGACACTCATCATGTGACTGCACAAACCAGCTGATGGTAACTGTGTGTGTGTGCATGTGTGTGCGAGATGTGCTTATGCAGACGTATAAACTTACAGGAACAGAACATTATGTTAATTAACTGCTGCCCCTTTGGAGGGATTAAAGGGAAATACGCCTCAATTTAATGGCTCATATTCCCTTAATATCCCTGAAACTGAGCAGCCTTTCTCCAATGTGTCATCAATAAAAGCTAAAGCATTTCAAGACTGAACCCTTTCCTTACATATTTACCACATCTTAAATTAACTGACTACAGCTGGATGAATCATCTAATAATTTGGATGAAATTTGAGGTTTTATGAAGCAAATATCTGGTTCAATGTTTTCTATTATTATTTGGGGAGAACATTTGTTTATGATTTGGGGTTTTTCCTGAAACGTGTATAAAACAGATCCTCTCACAGTGTTGAGACAGATGTTGAATTGTTATTCTGATGTGAATTCACTCAAACAGACTAAATGTGGATGTTTTGTATGAGCAAGAAGTCACCAGACTAAAAGAGACAGATGACAGATAACTACACACGCAGCAGCAGCTACAGCCCGTGCCTGAACAGTACAATCACCAAGTTATTATCAGGCAGATATTTGATTTTTTTCCATGTTTGTTTTCTGTTGCAGCTCATTGTGAATCTGTAAATGACACCACGTTCAGACAGCAGGACCTGCTGCTGTGGTGAGACACTGTCCTCTGGTGGAACAGCAGTAGCTACCTGCACAAAACTGCAAAAAAAAGAAAATCAGAGAAAGTGTTTATATACTGAGTAAGAAATGCTTGTAACACTTTATATTAAAGTGCACATAATCACCATGAACTAGTTGCTTATTGGCATGCATATTATACATATACTTTTTCTGCATAATCATATTATAGAACTATAGGCCATTAATTAAGAGTTTTCCCACAATATCCTCCAAACTACTGCTAAGTGATAGTTATCCTAAATCTAATCCTAAATAACCTTAACCCCTGGAATAAAGCATTAATAAGTGCTTTATTATGTCTAATAAAGAGTTGATAAGCTACTAATTGCATGGTAATGCACAACCAATTAGTGATAGATATGTGTATCTTAATATAAATTGGTACTGAAATGCTAAACATCAGTGGTGAGGCTATAGTGTGTGTAGTCATGGTGTTTTTTTTTTTTTTTTTTTACCTCCTTTAACTTACAGACAAGTATCTCCTTAAAGCACTGTAAGCATCGTTCACTGTTTGTTCCTGTAAATGTCACCTGCCAAGCCCTCCCGGGTGTTTCATGAGCCACCGGAGATCAGGTCCTCAAAAATGTCAGAAAAATGTTTTTAACACCCACTTTGGCTTTACGCAGCAATGCTGGTAGAATACAGTGGGAGAAATGGTAAGAGAGCACACAAATAGAGTGCTCCCTGCAAAAAGAAGATGAAATATCTTAAGCAATATGTGCTTTTTTTTTCCCTGCCAAGATTTATCTTCTTACCAGGCAGGGTTTATATTAGAGCTTTTCACGCGTTTCATGCTTTTTTTGCCTTCATCATCTTATTAAGATACGATATAACGAGATAACTTCTTTCTGAGATTGTTGTTGAGTGAATCTATTTGAGTGGTCATAATGTGTAATGTGGCCACAATTCCTCACTTGCAGTTTTGGTATTTTCACATTTATTGGACAGGTTTCAGTGAAGATGCAGACAGGAAACCTGCGGGGAGAGGGGGGTGGCAGTTTTATGGTGACATGGTGCAGCTTCAATTACAGTGAATGTGGCATTAATTATTCAAATGTAAAAAAAAAAGAATAAAAACAATGAACAGTTAACTTTCAAAAGAGAAGAAAATGTAGATCACATGACGCTGCACTCTCATGGCACATGCTCACTACGACTCACACTCTATCACCACTTCATTTTTTTTAAACATATTTCTTTGATCATTTATAGAGTTTGCATCCAGTCTCTTAATTTTTCTCTTTGTTTGGTTATCCATCACTATCCGTCACTGAGAGTCTTTCTCTCCAGGTGTCTCTCTGGATTATACCATCCACAGGTGTCGAGGGGGTCACCTGCCTTTCAAGTGGACTGTTCCATGTTGGCCACAGAGAGGGGAGCGCTGGCGAAGGTGAGTGTGACCACGCTGTGAGCTATTGCCAGAGCCATGCCCGAGCATTTGTGCATTGAATTCCTCTCCCTTTCTCCCCCACTTGTGAGCCCTGCCTCCCCGTCCCCCTCCCTCGCTCCCCTCCTCCTCATCCTCCACACTCTCTTGAAGCTGTCCGTCACAAAGCAGTAAACCACTGGATCCAAGCAGCTGTTCAGGCTGCTCAGGGTAACCGTGATGTGATAGGCAAGCACGTGCCCCGCCCCGTGCCCCAGCCCCTCCCCTCCGACTTTGACCCGGAAGTAAACCAGCACCTGCCGGACGTGGAACGGCGTGAAGCAGACAGTGAAGACCACCAGGACGGTGGCCAGCAGTCTGACGGCGCGCGCCCTCCTCGCCCGGCTCTGCTGCGGCATCAGGCCGTGGCTGTGGGAGAGAAAACAGGCAACGCGCAGAGTGAAGCCCACCACGGCCAGCAGGGGGAGCAGGAACTCCAGGATGGTGAGGTAGAAGAGGGCGGGGATGAGCACACAGGAGGAGCTGAACTCCAGCGCTGTGGTCTGTGGAGAGAGAGATCCCAACACAACAAGTCTCAAAGTGCTCGTTCTCCTTTAAGAATATGACACTGAACATTTTACCATGTCTGGTTTTCTTCTGTGTGATAGGTTCTAATGTCACACAACAAGGATTTAATCCCTATCCTGCTGGTTCCTGACTTTTCTGGCTTGTGACCCCATAAAATGCAGTTCAATCAGATAATTTTTCCTTCTCAGATTGTTTAATTTGAAGGCTCTTTTAAAGCTCGAAAAGATACAAGCATCCAGTATTTCACTAGAAAAAAGCAAAAATTAATATTTATGTAACAGACATATTTTTCTTGCTCATCTTGAATCAACTTGTGACCCTTTAGATCTATTTTGGGACCCTTTGTGGGATACCGGCCCACAGGTTGGGAACCACAGGCCCAGTCAAGTCACATTTGCCGTTTTAAACACATGGCGATGCATTTAGTGGGGAATGTCTGGGCCTGAAGTGGGCATCCCAGGCTGCACCTCCTCTCAGTTACTGTTACTTTGCCCAGAAAAGCTCAACCAAACGTCATGAATAAGTCTTCAGGATTAAGTTTACACTGTTAAAGCCGGCTGGTAGTTTAGGGTCTGCCACTTGTACCAAATCCCTTTGAACAGGCCATTCCTCAGCAAAATCCTCATCTCAAGTGGAGTTGTGTGCATTTCCAGACACACAAACGTCTTTTTGTTTGGATCAGGCTTAATAAATGTGAAGTTGGCACAGGCAGTGATACCCTATCTGCCCAGACATCAGAGTAAGTGCCACTTAGAGCTCAAACTATGAAAAAAATTGAACATCTGAGGATATGTAATTCTGGAGTGAGATTTTCCACTTTAACAGCCACATCTACCACAAAATACCACAGTTTCTGCATGGTATGTGCGTAATTTGGAAAAGAAAAGAAGAAGAAAAGGAAGAAGAGAGGGTCAGTTGTTCTGGTTTGCCCTGTTTAAGCAGATCTATCCATGTTTGTGTTGTGTTTGCAGCAGACATCTCCTCACCTGGAAAGAGTAGGTGACCACGACTGCGGTGAACCAAACTGTGGCGCTGACACACTTGGCTGTTCCTGTGGTCCTGCATCGATGGAGGGTGCTGGAGGCCTGGACCACAGCGAGGTACCGGTCTATGCAGATGCTGTGAGGAGGTCCAGAGGGGGCGCAACAGAGACAAGAGGAGGCGCAAAAAGGTTTTTAGCTGTACGTGCTGATGGTCAAGCGCTGAGTGAAGGTGTGACCCACCCACCTGGTCAGAAACAGTATGCTGCAGTACATGTTGACAAAGTAGCTGAAGGTGTGAACGTAGGAGCAGGCCACGCAGTTCCCTCCACTGTGGTACAGAGCGATGCGAGCGGGCAACGACAGCGCCACCAGCAGGTCAGCTACAGCGAGGTTTATGGTGTAAACCACCGAGGCTGAGGAGTGGGTGGAGGCCCCACAGAAAACGTAGAGAGCCAGACTGTTGAGGACCACACCGACCACCAGCATCAGACAGTTACACACCTGCAGCAGGGAGGACTGGAGCGTCGGCACTCTAAATCTTTCACTTAATCGTCACAATAAATCCTTTAAATAATAAGTTGCATCTGTAACAGTGATGATCATCATTAAATCAGGCTATATTTGTGTGAGGAAATGGACTAACACGATCCCTTCTCTTGTAAACTGGCACAGTATCTTGTCTTACCATGAGAGAGACCCACACAGCGTAGAAGTCCTGGTACAGCTGCATATCCAGGTGGGCTAACCTATGCAGGTACGGCGCTCCCCACCGCTGGTCCCAGGTGCTACAGTTAGTTGCGTCAGGGGTCAAGAGGGGCAGGAGGGGCTCAGTGGTGGAGCTGATGTTGGTGAGAAGGCTCTCCATTGGTTAGAGAAAGGATGGATGAATGACAGGCTGGCGTCTGAGGTGCAGGAAGTGAAGAAATGACAATACAAAGAAGAACTATTATTATTTTGCAGTCTAGATTTGTTAAATAAGCTACAACTCAGACATTTATATATGTGTGTGTATGTATTTGGCATGAAAAGTCATGCTTGATGTTGGGAATAGTTCCAGACTCAAGGTTCAATTACTAGTTTTAGGATCACACAGAGTGGAAAACACGGTCAAACTATTCCTATTCCAAGGTCAAATATAAACTCATGCTTAACTTCTAAAGGTGCAGCATTTAACATTTAGGGGGCTGTATTGGCAGAATATGACAAAAATTGAATATAATCAAAATATAATATTCATATGTATGTTTTCATTGGTGTATAATCGCCTGAGAATAAGAATCGATGTGTTTTCATTACGTTCGAACGAGCCTCCATGTGTCTATAGTAGCCCATAATGGACAAACCAGGCACTGGCTCTAGATAGCACCTTTCATGCTTTTTGGGAGTGTTGAGACAACGGTAATTCAGTTTGTGACAGTCTGCAATCTCACCACTAGATGGTGCCAGGTCTTACACACTGGTCCTTTAAGGTAACATGGAGGAGAAGTCCTCTCTGTGACAACTGACCAAGCTCAAACCGCTGATGGCCATGTGTTTGTTTTCAAGCTCAGGACAAATATGGTTGAGGTTGTTTTGTTGAAACCACGTATGTACTGTTCATATCTATAGACAAATGTTTCCACTGAGGAACAATGGTGGGAGGACGCTGTGAGAACAGTAACACATCGTCTGCATCAAGGGCCACTTTGTGTTGTGTTGACTGAGTTGAATTCCTCTGATGTCATTATTCATTTTCTTGTTTGCCAGTTATACAAGTCAGTGCAGCAATGAACTGGCTTTTGCTTAAATTGTGACTTTGTTGCTGAATAATTCACCCAGACATATTTGTTTGTAGTTTAGAGGCTAAAAACATGTTAGGATTGTTTCAAAACTTGTTCTGTTGCCGTCTACTTTTAACCTCATCAGTCTCTCGGCAGGACTTTAAATGAATAGCAGGAACTCCCATGATGTTCATAGGAGAGAGACGCACAGCTGCCTCAACCTTATACCCTGCAGTCACCCGTAGACACTGTATTATAAATAGACTTAAACAGCTCAGCTCTAAAGTGATGCAATGTGCTCCAATTGTCTTAAAAGAACTCAACACATGAAAAGTGGTCAACATCAGCAGAAGTTAATGCAGAGAGAGAGACTTTGGAAATCCTGGTTTTATAAACAACGTCCTCCCCCACCGTGGAATCCATCTTCATATGCTCTCTAAAAAGATGTGACACTTTCAGCAAAGTGAAGCGCACAAGCTCGTGTGTTGCTTTAAACACAGCATACGCTATTAATATGAACCACGTCAGCGTGTGCTGCTGTTTAACACACCGCCGATGTGCGTTTGTCTTAGAGTCAAATAAATTTGATGAACGCGACGCTTCCTGTTTAAAGGAGGGGGTGCTTTAAAATCCTCAATGTCCAGATGCTGCTCACTTTCAAGAGGTTTAAGGTGAGTGTAGCTATACAATAAGATAAAAATAGACCAGGGATTTTAAAGGAGCTCCGGTCTGGCTTAGAGGACGTGAGGACAGAGAAAACGGTGGAAAACGGCAGTTGAATCTCAACTTTCAAGATGCATTACCAACATCAGTAAATTGTGCAGTGGTTTGACAAAGCAACTTAAGAGCTTTTTCCCCTGGGCTTTCAGACCACATGTCATCATCTTCATCGGCAGTCAGAGTTTACTTGGTTGCCATGGAGATGGATCTGTTGGCACGTGAGCTTAGTTTTTTAGATCATGTGATGGATGGAAAACTGTTTCTAAGGTTAAGAGTGAATGTTTATGCCTGATACATACAGTTCAAGCTTTGATGCTTATGCTAGTTTATCTTGGCTTTCTGTCGCTGTTTTTGCTGCAAAGAATTTTTAATTAAGGTTTTTATATAAAGTATATTTAAGACAGAAATGCGGGAGTGATAGAATTCACCGAAAACAAACAATACACTACTTCAAATTTAAGTTTCATTGTTTTTACTTCACCTAAAACACAGATTTTCCTGTTTCAGGCAAGTTTGATTTAAATGAGGAAAAGCATTTAAAGGTTTTGAATGAAATTTTACTTGCTTGACACTTGAGTGAACCCTTTTTTTCACTCTCAGGCTCGACTGGATAAGTTCGTTCTCCACCAAAAACAAAGCAGAACACCAAATGGATTTTCCCTAAATCACAGCTACTGGTTTTTGCCAAAAATGTCTTTCCTTTCCTTATAAATACCAGAGACAGATGAGCTCCTATCTGTTAACACGTCCTGCCGAGGAAGGTCTTTCCACTCTTCATCATCATGGAGACAGTTGGATAAAACATGGCAGAGGGCCTGAATTAAAAGACAGAAACATACCCACACACTGCTATTGCATTCCTAATTCTGCCTTTTTCATACATGCGATTTGTGTGTGTTAGCCCTGGGCCCTGGATTTACATTTAAGTGCTAAGAATACCTCATATAAAATCAAATCTCTAGCATCCTTTAACGTAAGCATTCAATCACTGAATCCCATCAGTTTCAGACAGTAAAATCCACTTTATATAACTTTTAATGAATGAAAGTCCTTGTTTAATATCCTGTCAAAAATCAATATGCTGCATGTGACCTGTAGGTGAGAGACAGCTGGGATCAGAGGTTGGGAACGCTGGACTGGTGTTGGGTGAAATAAATGTTTCTTTCAAACATTATCACAGAGGGAGGCTTGGCTTCAAGGCATCCAGTCCTTCATGGAAAATGAGCTAAAATGCAATTTAATTTTTATGAGCTTTTCTTGTCTGGAAAAAAGAAAACAAGAACAACAATCACTAAACAGGGTAAAAACATGTTTTTGAAACATACCTTGTGAAGACGGAGACAGAGTCGAGTAGATCCACCTGCAGCTTCTTAAAGGTTTGATGTTTATGTCCTAATAGTAACAGAGTTGCTGTAATTATCCTGCCTATTCTTCTTCTATCTTCTGTGTCCTCTTCTTCTTCCTGTTGTTGGTTGTTAGACAGAACAGAGTGAGCGGAGGGTTGAGACGTGGACCCCTCGAGTGTGTGGAGTGTACAATCAGGCAGCTGGACCTCCTCCTCATCTCTTCCTCATATCATTCCTCCATCTCACTGAGGCACTCTGTCTCTTTTCCCATTATTTTGTCCATCTTAATTTTGTCTCCATCTTTTCTCCCCTCTTGATCACTGACCTTTACCTTCTCTCCCTCGGTGTCCCTCTCTGTCTCTGTTCCTTTTTGAATATTTGAAACAGTGATTTTGAAAGGTTGGATGGAAGGCAAACGGAAGAACAGCTTGCACTGGCTCAGTAAAAAAAAAGTTTGGACCCAAACGCATGACTCCCAGACAAGACGTGCAAGTTAAGAACAAGGTTTGTTTTGTTGCTGAAGCTTGCAAAGGTCAGCTGCAGGTAAGCAGTCAAAATGGGCAACAAGAGGCATGAGATAGAGGGCTTAATGTCCAAACAGGCAGAAAAAAAATAGGAAAAAACATTGTGATGCAGCCTCAGTGAATAGGCAGATATACAGTAGTATAGGATGAAGGCAACAGTGGTTGAATTGGGAATCACAGGATCTGAAAGTCAGAATCAGTTGAGTAAGTGACTGACACAATACACAAAAGGAAGGAGACACCAGAACAGACGATTTCATTCAACTAGGTTTCTCTAGGGTGGTCCCACACTGAAAGAGTCTGAAGGGAAAAAAAAAAATGTTCTTTTCTACCTCTGTTTGTCTCTGTGTAAATACTTGACTCAATTAGAGAAGAGCGGGTGGAAAATAATAGAGAGGAAACAGACAAAGAAATATAAACTATTTCTGTAGATGTTTTTACAGGCAAGCCCCTGAAACAGCCTCATCAAATTTACAGCCATATTATTGGGAACGGAGAGAGAGAGAAAGCGACGTAGAGGAGATTTTTACATGTATTTGAACAGAGATGTACTAGCTGGAGTGAAGCAGCACCTCATAAACCACAGTGACATAAACAGCTAGAGAGATGGCCACCACTCGAGTGTGTGTGTGTGTGTGTTTTAGTGTACATCCCAATGTGCGTGTGTCAAAATGTCCAACAAACTGGCGTAGAACAGACCTCGCCTTGGATTAATTCATATTCAGTTCATATGAAATAAGGGACTTTTGATTTGTGTTGCATGGCTGGTGATGTCACTTTGCAAAGTGCCTGGTTAGTGTTTGATTGAATGATTCTTGGCTTATTCAAATATTTGAAATTATATCAGATCCATCCTGGTACCGCTTGTTTATAGTACTGGAGACAGAGAGGAAGGATGTCTCTCTTGACACTTAGTGGGTGGAAGGACTACTGATATATAGTTGTGTGTAGGAAGTCCACTTCTAGAGACTGTTGCTATTATTGTATTTGGGAATTAAAGGGGTGCCCCAACAATTCAACATCAAATAATTATTTACTAGTGCATGGGGAGTGCTCATGTGATTCTGCTTATTAGCTATCATTATCGTATATGAAATAAATGTAAAAGTAACTTATTAATAATAATGAATATGATTTATTTAGTCCATACTAGTAAACCCTAATTCCATATTTTTCCTCATATTAAAGGTGTGGATTTAATCAACTTAATATAAATATAGTTTAACGCTAAATATGATTAAACAGCGCACCATTTCATACATTTGTTAGGCTTTTTGTTGCCACGGCGACCGCGATGCGTCGCTATTTAAAAACCGACGTGAAAAACGCCAGATGATTCAGTTCCTCAGCAACAGCTAAATAATGAAGACGTGACTTCGGGCTAATCTCCTTTCTTTTTCCGTGCACCCAAGAGAGACGTTTGGGAATGTCGCAATACACGACAGATCTGATTTATAATCAACTACAACGTTAATTTCTGGCAGCGGAACGTGTTATTTTGTACCACACGGAACCAGTAACGTTGGGGACGGAAAACGAATCTGTAAACAAACATAACGCTCGCTAGTGACCGTGTTATTTGGCTTTAAGCACACGTGCGGGACGGCGGTGGGCTAGCTAAACGCAAAGAACATGTTTAAAAACACATTCCAAAGTGGATTCCTGTCTATTTTATACAGCCTCGGCAGCAAACCACTTCAGATATGGGATAAAAAGGTAAGCAGCGACTCAGAATGAAGCTAGCTAGCTAGCTAGCTTCCTTAGCTAGTTGTGCTAACGTTAACTAGCGTTATATGTCTTGAGCTAAACGCCCGATCATAACAATACAGGAATAGCAAATGATAATAGTAATTTGCAGTCTCTGTTGCGGTGTGGTTTGGGTGCAGTGTTCAACTCTCGGACTAGGTTTGTGATAGCTGGTTACCCCCGACGCTTGCATTGGTCGATGCAAGGTTGGCCCCAAAGCGCTGTTGCTAATCTCTCAATCAACAGGTGAAGATTCACACCGTGGAATATCATTTGTATGAGACAGTTTGAAGTTAGCTAACATAAGTCGTTTTTACGGTATTCACTGATCTCATCATCCTCACTGAATGCTGCACATCAGTATTTCAGTTCTAGCCATTTAAACCTGTGCGTGTCAACTTGTGTGTATATTGTCAAGCTAAACATTCAAGGGTATGTAAACTTTAGATCAGGGCCATTTGGGTGATTTCATTTATCATTATGATCTGAAAAGGGCACACACAATTATGTGATAGTAAATAGCATAATTTCACCACCATCCTTAAAACAAAAAAATTCTTCAGACATATTTTCCCTAAAATGGCAAATATTTTCCAATTTTTGCCAGTGGCATGTAAATTTATGAGCACAACCGTAAAATACATATATCTACTATAAACTAATATCTGCAAAGTTAAATGATGGCGACGGCACTCCTTAACCAGACAGATACAGCTTGATTTAATAATAGAAAAAGAGAAAATAATAAAAATAATAATAATAATGTAAGTAATGATATTGTTGTATGTTCACAGGTGAGGAATGGTCACATCAAGAGAATCACAGACAATGACATCCACTCACAGGTGTTGGAGGTTGAGGGGGCAAACGTCAGGTGAGTTTGTTTCTCTGAAACTGATTCTTCAGCTCAGGTTGACTAATTCAAGCAGTTGTCACCCTCATCTGACCCTTGTTTTATTTCTTCTACTCCATGCAGCACCACTTACATAACATGTCCTGCAGACCCCAAGAAGACACTGGGCATCAAGCTTCCTTTTCTTGTTATGATCATCAAGAACCTCAAGAAGTATTTCACCTTTGAAGTCCAGGTAGGGTCAGCACTTTCACAGATACTTCCGCGTCTTGGTGGCATAAACTGACAAATGTGTACTTATATGTACATATATGCACACAACATACAGTATAGTTTGAGTTTCGTCATTGCAGTGCCAGAATTCATGGTCACTGATGCTTTTCCCCCATCTTTACAACCTTTTAGGTGTTAGATGATAAAAATGTTCGCCGGCGGTTTCGGGCGAGTAACTATCAAAGCACGACACGGGTGAAGCCATTTATCTGCACCATGCCTATGAGGCTGGATGATGGCTGGAACCAGATTCAGTTCAACCTGTCGGACTTCACCAGGAGGGCCTATGGAACCAATTACATTGAGACGCTGCGTATACAGGTTAGTGCACGGAGACAGGCTAGGGACCAGCTGTCTCCTACTAGTGTGACTTCAGAATTTCTACAGTGGATGTCTAAGACTGTATTTCTGTCTTCCTCTCAGATTCACGCTAACTGTCGAATAAGGAGAGTGTATTTCTCAGACAGACTGTACTCTGAAGATGAGCTCCCAGCAGAGTTTAAACTCTACCTGCCTGTCCAGAACCAGAAGGCCAAGGTGAAACACACACCTCCACACACGAACAACCCTGCATTTGCTTGGTCATCACTACATATAACTATACACTCTTACACTTATCTGTTTGTGTGGTTGTTTCTTGCAGCAGTAGAGATTGTCCACCTGCACTCTTCCCCAGGCCTCATGTGGAGTTTAGCTGTAAGATTTCCTGTGTGTAGACATGTGACGAACTTTAAAACTTTGTAATATTATATTGTAATTTTGGAAATATGAGTTTTGAGTGTCGTCCTGTGTTGCTTACTGCACAATAAAGTTTTTTATGGACTTACCTGTCCGCAGTTTTCGGTGCATACTGTAGTTGTTTAAAGATGATAGTATCAGTTTCTTACAATAGAAAATAGCTCGTGTCTAGAAAACCACACATACAGCCTCCAAATAACCAGGCAAATCAGGATACTCCACTGTTTTTAAAAATACAAAGAAACAGACAAATCCATTCATCAAATATAAATAATCTTTATCAAACAACACAAGTAATTTCAAGAGAAAGGGCTATGAAAATGATTTGACTTCCCAAAACATATAATCTTTGTTAAACTTTGGATTTCTGTATACAGAATGAACAGATCAGTAATACATTCATTTTACTACATATTGCATCACACAGTCATCCACAAACAAGATTAACTCTTAAAAAGCAGTTCAACTTAAAGCTGCATCTCATTCCAAGAGCAGATTCAGTGCAGTGATAATGTGGAAACAGGAAGTGCTAGGCTTCAGGTCAACAAAATAACACAGAACAAATGAGTTGTGGGAAGATGCCACATATTCTCAGAAGAGTTTTAATTGCTCCATCTCAAGCGTCAACTCCGTCACTTCCTATTTTCCATTTTTAAGAAATCACACAAAAATCAAGGCAGAAATAACTGAATACGTAAATCCATTATCACAGGAGAGTTATGAGAATAACAAAAAAAGAGTAACTTGTTATAAATTTGTATTCACGTGGTTTGATTATTTGAGTCCTCCTGTTTACCATTGAATACTTAATTAGTTTCAGATGTTTAGTGTTTTAGTCTTTGCGCCAAACTAAAAAGAATGCACTGAAACGCACATTTTGTATTTTGCGAAGCCCACATAGCTGCAGCTCTTAGCATTGAAATAGATTAGCTCGCAATATAGTAGTCAAGATATTGTTGCTACATCTGCTGCTTTAGGAGTAAAACTCAGGGGCTCAGTCTTTATAAAAAAACAAAACAAAAACCGACTGAACCAATTTCTTGCATTCACCAATGCTCAGTTTATAAAACTCACACAGATCTGAAACTGGGTCACATTTGTTGATAAACAGAGGTCAGACTAATAGATATTAAAGCTGCCATTTGTGCACTGAAATACCAATAACATGATAAGATTTATGCATGACTTTTACATAAGGCTCGCTTCCAAAATATCAAGGTAAAACATTACTGCTTTCAAAAATTAGCACTTCAAAAATGTGATGCTGCTTAAAGGGTTACATTAAATTTGGACAATAATTTGAAGTAAAGGCAGTAAGTCTTCGGTTCCCAAATATTTAAAGATACCACATATAAATGAATTGTGAATCTTAGAATAAGGTATGGAAATTTCTGAAAGTTTTTGCCCTCTACATAAAACTATTGGTATAATGTTTGACATTTGAGTTTAAGCATATTTTTCCAGCAGGCACTTAGAAATTTCAGTAAGGAATGTGAACACAGTCTTTTGTTGTGTTATAATTTAACAACAGTGTCCCTGAATTGTGGTCAATAGGGGGGAAAAAAAAGAGGACAAATCTTTAAAGAAAAAAAGGCCCACATTGTACAGGTTTAGTGAACTGTCATTGTGTATTTGGAAAGCATATTAAAACATAAGAAGTTAAATAACAGAACATCTTTTCGTACTTATGGCAATCTCCACATTGACATCCACATTAACAGCTTCAGGCTCTAATAACTTTCAAATCAGGTCAAACCAAGAAACAGACTCTTTAGAATTTAAATCCTGAAAAAACCTCTGGCATGAAAAGGCTGTTTGAAACTCTTATGATCGCTGCAGCTGCTGTTTTACTTTGAAACAAACCTATGAGAACACATTGTCAACAAGCAAATTACAAAACATACAAATTATTATTTTAACAGGACATTTTCCTTGTACGATTTATATAACTTAAAGAATACATTCAGAGAAATCTATTGCTTTAGTCGACAGCATGCATTTCTTTAAAGTGCACATTCATTGGTTCACAGTAAATCAACTACTGCATTAAATCATTAAAATAAAACAGCATAAATTAGAATTTCAAGATGGCACAACATAACTGCAGACAGTCATACCGGCACACAGTTATATAAAATAAACCTGAAAGGTCAAATGCAACACACAAAAAAGACAAAGCCAAGGCAAACAACACACCTTTAGCATGAACTGTTACAGTAAGAGCGTTCATTGATGTTGTTAGAAGATGAAGAACTGGAGGAGAGGCTGCCTGGAGGTCCATGACTGTACAAATAAGGTCACAAAAACAGCCTTTTACTGTTTCTCCTTCACTTTTTATCTTCCTCCATCCTTCACAGTCTTCAGTTTTCTGCCTTTGATTATGTTTGTTGAACAAATCCTTTTGCTATAAATTTCTGTTCAATGACTTCATTGCATCAAAAAGAGAGTTATAGGATACACGTATACACAGAATACATGTAAAAAAAAAAAAAGAAAAGAAATTGTTACTATGGTCAATTTGAAGATGTGGAGACATCCTAAACTGTTAAGTGGATTTTTAAGCCTAAGATTGTAGAAAGAAACTGTTTATCTGGCTTCATAGTTTCTCTGTTGCCTTTGAAGTAAAAAGTGACTTCACAACCACAGGTTTAGAAACAACATTTTCACATCGGCTCTAGGGAGACAGGATCCAGTCCTGGCTTGTGCTCGCTCTGCAATGGTTCATATTTGTTGCACAGGAAGGTGTGTGCGCTTTGCGATACTCGAGAAGTGCCTGCTTACAAACAGTTTTTCCACCACATCAGGATTAGCCACTGTAGGAAACCATAGCACCACACATTTATTTAAGATAAATCTTACATCTAACATATCTAACGGTGAGGGATCAATTCCAATAACAGAGATCTGAGTGCTATTTCACTCTGGGTCCAGCATCACGTGTGTAAAGTTGAAACGCCCAATGCCGGATACTAGTATTCAGAGTGGCTGCTGACTGTAGGTCCAGAGACTTGCTAATACTGGAGGCTGACTACAAAGGTATGTAAAGTGGAATAGCTCTTTAAACCAAGCACTTCTTCTGTGGTTAGAATAAATTCCTGACATTGTGTGGTACATTTCTCGTTAGTGCAAAGATCATGAAGTCAACTCCTGGTGTTTACTGACAGCTTCATATTATCAGGGCTTCCTATTATAGTCACCTTAGCTTGATCTGCATTCACTCACTGAGTTGTCCTGCAGGCTGGTGTGTGTGTGTGTGTGTGTGTGTGCGCGCGCGCGCGTTCGCGTGTGTGTGTGCGCGCGTTCGCGTGTGTGTGTGTGTGCGTTCGCATGTGCACATGTGACTGTGGGAGCATGTGTGTGTTTGTCCACCACTATGTAGTGCCCCCGTAATGAATGACATAGTAGTCATGGACATACATCAACACAGCGACAGGCTGGCCAATGATGAGTGAGATCCACACAGCAGCATTGCCATAGTTTCCATTCAGGAAACGACTCACAAACAAAGCCAGAGGAACCTGAGGAGATGATAGTTCAGAGGTCAAACTGTGTTCGTGTGTGTGTGTGGGAGGAGAGGGAGTTAAAGACATGGACAGTTCAACATATGTTACCTGAGCCATCATTCCCATAAAGGCCCACAGTCTGAACATCTTCAGAGGAACACTCACCAGGTACTGAGGAGCAAAGAGAGAAATACAGGAGACCAAACTGTGTTTTCAGAATGTATTCAATGTGCAAATGTGAGGAGGGAAAACTGCTCACTGATAACTCAGGTGCAATCTTTTTTTTTTTTTTTTTGTTTTGGTGAGGACTGTCACTATCATGAAATTTTAGCTGAGAATTAATTTGTCATACAGATAATTGTGATTAACAATCATCTTTTTCTGTTAATTTAATGCCACTATTATAGCATAAGCCAGAATGTTTGGAGCATTCCACAACTTTCCCAGTCTTTTGTTGCTCCTGTCCCAACTTGTTTGAAACGTGTTGCTGCATCAAATTCAGAATAAGCAGATATTTACAAAAAACAATGAAGCTGATGGGGTAAAACCTTAAATATATCGTCTTTGTCAAAAGGGATTAGCCAATTATCACATTATATTTATTTATGTTGTACACAGCGTCCCAACTAAATCGTGACCAGACAATTATGTAATAATTGTGACAGGCCTACATTTTGACTTGTAAGTCAACTTGCAAGCCACACATCAGTAGAATAGATATGCATTTTTCTTCAGTTCTTCATTGTGTTTTCAGTGTGTTTCAAACACTTTGAATTTGTGTTGAGGTGTAGTGTAAAATAGTAAGTGCTAATTTGACAGTATTTACATTATTTTGTGAATTGTTGCCATCAATAAAATAAATGAAAACAACTGTCTACAAAAGAGCTTTTCATGTAGAGACATTAAGTAAAGTCAATTTGCAGATATGTAGACTTTAATAGTGCTTCATGCCACATAGAGGGATGAATGCTGTTGCTTTACCTCATGGAAGAAGGCAGACACCAGGAAGACGGCGGTTTGAGCCATAAACTTGTTGATCCCCTTCCTCAACATCGGCTTATAGAAGTGTCTGGGACACACAAAGACACATGATCAAGCTCCCACACTTGATAAAATCGCACTCATCTTGCTCTTAACTCTGGCTGAAAATATCGCCAAATTAATGGCCGTCCACACCTTAGTATCTTTACTGTTGTACTTTGGATTTTATTTCATACAGACTACCAACCAAAACTTCATGTTGAAAAATACTG
Organism: Chelmon rostratus; assembly: GCF_017976325.1. Lineage (NCBI taxonomy): Eukaryota > Metazoa > Chordata > Actinopteri > Chaetodontiformes > Chaetodontidae > Chelmon > Chelmon rostratus. The sequence goes on along the minus strand of NC_055673.1, from coordinate 10,339,315 downwards.
AAAAAAACACGATTATAGAAAGTCTGGTGCTCACCTCAGGCACCATTTGTGAACTGGGATATTCCAGTTGGCCCAGAAATATGTGACAGTTTCAGAGTTCCTAAAATTAACAAAAGTAGAACAGTTAACAGGACAATTAAACTGCAAGACTATTTGGTGTTCTGAATGATGGCTACATATTTTCATAAATACACTATGCTTTTATTTCTGTGATTTGTGACACATGGTTACTTATGCATATGCATACTGTATGTATGTGCACAACTGCACCTGTAATTGTGTGACTGGATGCTCCCTCTACTCACCACCAGTCTTTGTAGAACTCTCTGTCTCCAAACTGCAGCAGCTCTGCCACAAAGTTCAAAGAAGAATGGAAAAACCAATAGAAGAATATTAACCATATTAGATGATTCGGGACCTGGGAGAGGAGAGGTGAGGAGAGGACAAGAGAGGTGAGGAGAGGAGAGGAGAGGATAGAGGAGACAAGGGTCAAGGGAGAAGTTAGGAAAGGTATCTAGGTTGGTATGGCTATGGTTGTGTTCTACAATACACATGTGAGACAGTCATCATATCTGGTTCAATATGTCAGATTAACAGATAAGAGGGTTTTTTTGCATTTATATTATGGTTATGACGGGACATAATTATGTGTGCAGCGCAACGTATGTCACTGTACTCACAGCTAACTTTAGGAGGCGCTCCACCATCCTAGAAAAGTCCATTTCCTGTGAGAGACATAAACAATGGTTCTTCTTTGTTATCTGTGTTTTTCCCTTAACTAGTCTATGGGCAGAGGTTGTCGGAGAGGCTGTGAGAAAATAGACATATTATATGCAAGGTAAAATAAATGAAGTGTGTGCGTGTGCGTGTGTGTGCGTGCATACACACCTGGAACGGTTTCATTGAGTTCTGTATTGTGGGAACCATCCACTGGAAGACACAAATGAAAACTGTAGTTTGCACTGCTTGTGTGGTGAAAAACAGATTTAAAAACTATTTCCACGATAAGTAACTTCCTGTTGAACCTTCGATTCAGTGTGTGTGTATGCATAGAGAGTGCATCCTGAATGCTTCTCTGCGTGATTTCAGTCATGTTAATGATCAACATACCTGCTGTATCAATCCCACCAACAGCTGCATGAAGAAGAGCTACAAGAGATAGCGAGTCAAAATCCCAAAATGTTAACATGCATGTCTGTTTCGTTTCCAATGATCTCAGTTTCCAACAACATATGCTAAAGGTGTGTGTGTGTGTGTGTCCCCTCTCACCATTTCAAAAAGTCTTCTCATCAGGAACCGTTTACGTATTCGAGGTGACCGCGGGAAGTTGAGCTGGTAGCAGAGAGTTGGGGCAAAGATAAAGTAGTACATGTCTAAAGACACAGAAAGAAACAATATATTAATTTATCATGAACATGTTTCATTAGAAAACTGAGCTGTTTATCTCCATGGGTCATGGCTGTCATGGTTACCTCTGTGGGTGAGGTTGCCTGGATAAGAGACATGGGTATGAACTGCTGAACCATTGGACTGGGCCACAGACGGACCTGAAGCACACATACACACACAGAAACCGAGATGGTACTTTCAGTCTCACAAGCTCATTTTATTAAATACCAAATTGATGTTTTCCACAACACCAAAGTCTAGAGATTTAAAGATTCTAAAGATTTCTCTGTGTGTTGCCTGTTTACCTCAGCTCCTACAGTGAGAAGATAAAGTCATCGAGTTGCATTTAGGATTAAAATAGCATCAAAACACAACAGGTTCAAGGCACACAACATCTCTGCCAGTGTGTGTGAGACAAAAGCATCAGTTTGTCTTGTCCCCACTAGAGGGTAGTAGCAGCTTAGTAATGAATCAAAAAATAATAGAATCCTGTAAAATCTGCACTGATGTTTGTGTGTATGAATCAGTTTTTAAACCTTTACTTAGCCAAGTTAGGCTTGCTGTTAGTGCTGACTCTGGGGTTGGCTGAGCGCCTGGCTGAGGAGCACTTCATAGCTTTGCCCTTGTAATGTGCTTGATGTGTGTGTGCCTGCTAGATAACATAGACCATTTGTGTGTGTGTTGATATACTTACACGAGTATGATCGTGTTAGTCTCTTGGCTTTCGCTTGTCTGATTTCTCTACACCACCTGTTGGTGTCTTGGTAGGAGTACAGCTTGAGGAGGAGCACTGTGTAGATTCCTAGGGAGAGCACACCACCCACTGACACACACAAACACAGACACACAGTCATGTTTCCATAACTTCACCCCAACCCTTACCCTAGTCTTCATCCAAAATGTAATAATTTGCATTATGGGGACTAAACATCTCAATAGTTTTTAAACTCATGACTATTTGCATCAGTGACAATTTTAAAGTCTGATGCAGCAGACCCATATTGTGCCAGCATTTAAATATGCACATGCATTCATTCTCTTTAAAAATGATTTATGTATGTCTCATAACAATAGCATGTAAACATGAATATATTTAGTGTGTACCTGGGGTCATGGAGGTCACAGTGAGCACAGTACATGAAGGAAAGATCAACAGGGATGCCAGGTTGAAAATATGAAGAATCAGTCCGGTCATTTCAGAAATGGTACCCTAAGAACGATGAGAGAAAAACAGAAGAGCTTTGTGATTGTAAAACACTTGTAGATATACATTCATTATTCGCACCTGTAGCTAGAGAAACGACATTAGATGTAATGCATTTCCATTCGTCAGAAGTGGTTTACATCATATGTGATCTAATCTCAACCAGGAGTGCTGTTATTAACACAGATAAAAGCAGGGCAGGATTTATTGTGTACACTCCAGGATGTCAAAGCACCTGTTTCAGGCAAACATCTTTAACGGGAGGTCCCTGAATGACAGACCAAAAACAAACCTACACTCTCTTCACAGATTGTTTGGGATCCAAACAAAGGTGAGGTCAAAGGTTTATAGCAATTTATAAACAAGGATTGCACAGTAGAAATCAACTTGAATTGAAGAATTGGTTTGCAGTATCCACAATTGTTGCATTTTGGGTCATAAGATCAAGGCAAATTTGTGTCGCCTCATGCAAATCATTATCAGTACTCACCACAGCCAGACGGCGCTCTGTGTACAAGGCGGCTAAGATGAACACATTAGACACTGAAACAGAGCAGACAAACAACATACATGAGCTACAGCAACACACAGATGTGACTACAGTAGGCTGACTTTATGTTATTTCTCAAAGACACAACACAGAAACAGAGATAGAGAAACTGGTGGTGAATGCTGATTTTGTCTCGAGTTGGCTGTGGCGAGCTTCAGGTGCTATAATAGTTCAACATTTTGTTCAGATCAATTGTTCTAATGTGGGTCAGAGCCTATCCCTGCAGAGGACAGCTATGTTTATTCACCTTAGTATTGACTTGTTTTACTGCATTGATAAAGCCAGTTGTTGCCGGAAAAGAATGAGTGAGGTGTCAGCCTTCTTTAGGTAAAATAAGAATGAATAATCAATAACAACTGTGCTAGAATAATCAACAGAAAAACTCACACTAACAATGCTTCAATATGCTATCTTTGAGAATCTGGCTCCTCAAGCCGTATCAGATCAGCCACCTGGGACACGAAAGGCTGTAAAACACATTTTATTACAAACAGCACTTCCTGTTACCGTGATAGAAACCAATGTTTCCTGATTGAAGTACAATACAAATACAACACTTGTTACCCAGTTCAACTTGAACATCAATCATAAGGTCAGAGTAGGTCAGAGCAAATAGCTGAAAGGCATTCACCATCTGTTTAGACAACACTGAGGCCTTAAAATAGATGCAACATACCAATGATGAGGCAAGCTGCTGGCCAGCTATAGGGGTCCTTCAAGAAGAGAGACACTACTTGAATAGGGTCCACCAAGATACCATACCTTGATGAGGGAAGAGAGGTGAAGTGAAAATATAGATACCTCATTTAAAAATGCATATGTTTAGATATAAAGTTTAAAATGGTGATGTGATGTTTAGTTTAAGGTTAGAGAGTGGTGCAGTCAGGTATATGTTTGGTGTGGTTAATGTTATCTCAAGGAGTATCACAGTCAGGTGAAACCCCAAAGATTGTAAGCTAACAAAGAAACTGTATGCATATTGCTGTCTAATTTTAGTGTAGAATTTTTCAAACTATGCCTGGACACACCATGCTGACAGTTATTTATGTCAACAAACAAAGCTCTTGTACTGTCGCACTGAACACACTTCTAGTTGTTCAGAAGCTGCACTTTCAATTTGTGGTGTTATGCAGCCCCTGTAACAAATGCAACAAATTCATGTAATGTGATGTCATGAAATATGGAGTGGTGGTGAGAAGGAAGTCGGCCAGTTGTGTAACTTGGCTTGTGTATATACAGTGCATTACATAAATGTAAGTTTGTGTGTGGGTGCATACTTACTTTATAATGTTCTCCAAGAAGAGGCGTGCATTACTCAGCACCTGAAAGACAGGACAAAACAGCAAATATGGGATAATGAGCACAGTTCACAGTATCAAAAAGGGTGAATCTGCCCTTTGTTTACCAGCTACACATATTTTTAGCCCTCTGCTATAAATTTGGCTTATCTTTTTTTTTGCCCACAGCTCTGTTCATGATTAGTCTGCTGGTTTCAATGCGTTTGTACTTGTTGAGTGAGTTATTGTGCAAAACAAGAACAGGAACAAGCTGGTTCCTTTCACAAACAACTGTCACTTTAGACAATTACTCCCACACAGGTATACACACCGTTTAAATGACTGCAAATATCAGATCGGTTTCATACAGTTTACCAACATGTTACTGTCACACCCTGCTGCTGCTCACTCTGTTATAAAGTGTCAAGTAAAGTTAAGTTTATTACTGTATTATATGTATTAAAGCTCAAGGTCCGAGTCTAGCTTTATCTCAGCCATCAGTTATCTGAGCTTCTCCGAGATAAAACTAATCAGACACTTAAACACTGTATATGTCTTGCATGTATAATGCATGGATAATTTTTAAGGTGTGTTCAGTACACGAGTTAGAGAAACAGTTAAGATAATGAGGACAATGAGGATATGATACACAATAAGGTCATGATATAGTGATTATGTGGCTTGTTGCACCTCAGCCCACTGGACTGCCAAGAGCCCCACTGTGGTTGATTCAACTATGTCTTTTGTCCAAACCAGTAACCTCTGCCTTAGTAACCTTCAGCATGGACAAGAGGGGACCATAAGGTAGCACACGATTATTGAGACACGAGCCTGTACACAGTGTTTACAGAGAGCATTGCAAGATGTGATTTTGCAATATTAAAATCTAATTTTGTACAGTCAAGGGTCAAAGTTAGATACAGAATAACACTCTGGAGTTGGCGGGAATTTGTTGTCTTACTCAAAGACATTTCAGCAGGGGGTTTAATTCACTGAACCCTGGCTGCTTCGTTAAAGAACCGTTTCTGTCCAGCGGTACACTATTAATTGCAGTTAGAAAGTTTTTCTGCTATTTGTAATCGGTTATCCATTGCATTGCTCAGTATCACTTTATTTGAAGGGGTGTGCACTGTGCATAACCATGACATGTCATGAGCATGACGGAGTCTTTATGAATGTTTATAACTGATGTTATTGTGTGTCATTCAGTCAATTATGTCATTTTTAATGGGGTTAGGGTTAATTGATCAAACAACACTGAATGACAATAGTCATAAACATTCATCCAGATTCTTTCATGTTTATGAAGAGTATAATGTCATGGTTTTGTCAATGTTATGCACACCCTGTCAAATACTCATTGCTCAAACTCAGGAATGTTATCTTGTAACTGTCATTACATAGTTTGATTACAAGGTAGTTATTTTAACAAACAAATTTGATTACATGCAGTTTTCTTATTGCCATTTTTCATATTTTTGCATGCAGACCTTTGTAATTCTGTTAAATATAGGCAATATTACAAACTTGGCAGTAATTGTGATGTCAATGCTTCAGTAAATTTGGGTCATATCTCAATGCCAACATTATTTTTTTAAAATGGATGGAAAATCTATACTGAATCATTTAAAACTGAATGTCTTTCTTTTTGATTTGTTGAGCCACATCTGACAGTTTTCTTCTAGATTGGAATATTTATACTCTGAGCTGAACTCATTTTCCTGTCTAAATCTCTTTCTAATCATTTACAATTCCTTCAGTGATAAAACATAATGATTGGACATTAACACTGTTTTTTTTTGTAAATTTTGAATAACAAATGTCTCTATGTGGATAGCAGAGATGTCTCAGATTTGATGGATGGTAAGTTTAAAATTAGAATGAGCTCGTGTTGGCTGAACATTGACACATGACACAAAGCTGACCTGAGAGAACTCATGCCAACAAAAGATCGAGCAATCAAACATTTTGCCTTTCTCCAGGTCTTTTATTAAAGGATTTCCTTCAACACACAGCAAAGACTATAGTTGATGTCAGCCAGATGAACACTCACATACACGTACTGTATGTTCTGTGCCTATATAACTAGTCAGAAGTCTGTATTCATAGTCCAAAAAACATTGTAGAAAGACCAACAAAACAAATTAGCAATTCATTTCTGATGCTCATCCATGTTTTAACCGCATTGGTAGTTTTGGTGATAACAAATTTGCAGCTGGTACTGTAATGTTTTGCTTTGCTATGCACAGTCCCTATCAGCCTGTGGTCATTTCAATTCACATGGTCTGTTTGGCTTCACATCAGAGGGAACAGTGATGGTTTGTTCCACATCTTGGGATGATTTTTGCTTGTCAAGGATCAACATTATGCCTTATGCCAAATATCTTCAATTTATGACGACATCTTTCTATCATCCAGAAACAACAATCTTTTTGTTGGCTCACCAGCATAGATGTACAACTCACATTCCAGAAAAAAAAATGGGATGCTGAGTAAAACCTAAATGAAAACAGAATGCAATCATTTGCAAATGAATTATGTTTACCGGCAATGGTTTGACAGAGTGGTCGTTCACAAACAAACTGTGTTTACTGACAACAGTTTTATGAAGTGCTCCTGAGCCCCTGCAGTAATATCCTTTATATTCATATTTATAATCTATGTGTTTCACAAAGAGGTGAACGTTGCTTGAAAGACTGTGTTTGTTAATGTGTTGTATGCCTGCAGTGGACTGGGCACTTGTTTCATGGGAATCATTACAGGAAACACAAAGATTTTGGAAGACCAAATTCATCAGAATAAGGTCAAAGTCCCCGCATGGATTCCCTAGTTACCACATGGAAACATCAGTGAAGCATGCAGCCTCAAACTTTACTAACTCTCCAAAACAACTGGAGAAAGTCTCGTTCAACAAGAACTAACGTGTGCACGTAACTTCACATGTACTTTAGGGGACTTAAAATTAGCTGTTCAGAAGGCAACTAGTGGATTTAAATTATTTTGCCAACCATCTTTTTGGTTGGTTTCCAACCATATTTTAAGGTTGTGCATGAATTGAATCAGTAATATTGTAAACAGTTGTTTTCAGCATTGAGTGTAAAAGTGATGGTAACACATCTAATCTCCCATCTCTAGAAACACGTTCTCCTGGAGCTGACATTTTAGGAATTTAGCCGACCGTCCTGCTTATCGAGGACAAATTACACAACTAAGCTTCTACATGTACACACAGACACACGCACGCACACACGCACCCATGCGCAAACACACACACACACACCAGCCTGCACTGTACACACTCAAGACTCTGTGGTTCCACTTCACACTCTTACAGTCTAATCCTGAAGGCTTCCTAAAAACGGTCTGAACCGAGCAGTGTCAACTGTCCCTGGTGACCACAAAGTAGAGGACGTGGTCGTCACGGCAATACAAACTTTCAAAGATGGGATTAATCCTGTCACAGAACTGCAAAATTAGGCTCGATTTAGAAAAGTCCACAAATATACACACATGCACATACACGTGCACACATACACAGTAACACGTGTACACAAACCTTCACAGACACTATATATTGTAACCAAACGAAGGCACACACAATAATCCTTGTGCATGCAATCATGCAAGTACAGTACATGTAGATCCACACATGCAAAGCATGCATGTGTGTGCACACACAGAAACATGCACTTACACATGTATAGAGCTCTATTTATAGTCTGTCCATTTCAATTTCATTAGGATTAGGGCTAACTAGATATTTGTATCCTCCACGCTCATCAAAAACAGAGAGTGGATGTTCAGAGGCACTGCAGGGGGCCTTTGGAGACACACATTTGAATTCAGCCTTTGGAAAAAAATCCAAAAGTTCATTTGTCCTGAAGTGACCTCGGCACAGGGGGGACATTTAACTGTGATATGACTGTGATAGTTCTACTGCAGCTTGAACAGAGACTGTGGGATTTTTCTACCTTAATTTAACCCTGACCTCCATGTTGCTATTTGGCTTAGCTGCAAGAGTTTGAGATGCCACAGCTAAAACCACAGAGGAAAACTCACTCATCATGGCAACCATAGTACATCCTGAAACTGGGCTATTTTCTACTGCATCTTCAACACTGTCTACAACAGCAGCAGCAGTACATGTGTGCAGTATGTGCCTACATTTTATTATAGCGTTTCAGCTGTTTTAACAGGAGCTAGTTTATTTTCTTGTCATACTGAGTGCTTCTCTTATATCTATTTGCAAGCAGCTTCTGGTTCAAGCGACCTTTCTTAGATCATACTAGCAAGCTTAAGATTTGTAAGCACAAACTGTCATGCCTACACAGGCTTTTTTCAGGATTATTAATAAAAACATCCATGCTAGAAGATTAATCTTTTAGTCTCGTGTCTTATTTTAGTATTTCAGAATGAGGAACAACTTCACTGGTCAAGCGACTGACTCAAAAGATTCTGTAAGAAAACATCCATCAGGCATGTAAGTGATGTTATAATCCATTAAGACGCATGACTATTAAAACGAGGATTTAAAAATAAAGCGATGTAACACTACATGATGGATATGGGTCAAATCATTAAAGACACTAAAAATGCAGCTCTTAATATTTGTATTTGTTCGCAGATGCTTCTTGCTTTCCATCTCACGCTTGTGACTGAGGGATGATAGAAAATTACTCTGCTGAAATTATATATGTGATTTTCCTTCATCTGTGCTCTCAATGTATGATCACTGTATGTCAATCCATAGGATATTCACTGCAGGTATACCAGAACACCCTGAAAATGACTTGAGAACAGAATGAGCACAGGAAAATGGCAAACAAGGCCATAAGCACGCAACTGTGCATGCATGTGGTGAATCTATTTGTGAGACGAGAGATAACACAAAAAGCGACTTATCAGACTTCTCACAGACAAGTTTTAGAGACAATAACAGGTTCAACTCAAAATCCCTGGAGGATGTGTACTGCACAAGTGTGGGCTGGCACTTCTGCTTTTGTGTTAAAGCAACTTCCAAACGCACTCATGCAGCATTTAGAATGTGCTGGTAGTTTGTTATTGTGGTTGTTTTATTTACTGTATATCTGTTTGTGTGTGTGAGAGAGAGAGAGACAAAGAGGATGATATGCAATTGGTTAAGAGTAATAACTCAAATCTCTGAGTGTGTAATACAACAGATATGTTTACGTACAAGAAAAGCCACAGACAATTCTTTGAGGCTAAGCCAAGACATAAAAGAGAAAATGATAAACTGCATGAGTTCCTGTTTTCATTCAGTGCTTGTGACTCATTTTCTCGCTCCACAAACATTCAAATGCCAAGAGGGGGAATATTCAGTGACGTCAAGGTCTACTGCTATACAGTTTTGGGAGTCACAGTGCATGGGGCTGTGCGATATGACCAAAATCTCATATTCTGATATAGGTCATTTCATAACCGGATAAAGAAACATATCACGATGTAGCACATTTTCTGTAAATTCAATAAATGAATTGTTTATACAAAATAACCACATGGAAGCAGAATGTTTTTTAGGTACGAGCTCCTCGTTTTGTCCTTCTCCTGTTCTAAACTACCTCCTTCTGTGTCATATCCACTGTTACCATCATATTTTTGAAAAATACTGCAGCAAAAAGTGTGACTTGGAACGCAATGAAATAAACGTCAGAGGATAATATGAAATGATAGATGGTTTTCTATCATCACACAATATATACACTATATTGTCATGTTGCACAGACCTTACAGTGCATGTAGTTCTACTCACCAGCATGACAACACACCAGTTGAGGATTCCTCTGTAGTTGCTGTAGCCACTGGCTGAGCTCAAGAGAGACTCCTGGAGGACGTGACAGCTGCAGGGCAAGCAAAAAGTCAACAGATGACTGATTTTTAGGGTACATCAAACTCTTCACATTCCTTCCTGCCTGTTTGTCTCCATAATCTCAGAGATGAAACCACTGATTACACCCCTCACCCTCAAACCTCTGTTAAGGAGCCATTCAATTGCATCTTGAAATTCAACATGACTAAAGGTGTTATCATGAAGAGAACCTGGATTGATTTTGTATTTTGATGACAGTATTTGTGCTTGGTTTGAAGGAGGCTGCATGATTCAAAGTGACAACTCATAGTGACTCATGGTTAGCTCACCAATGATTTAGAGTGGGGGTGTACTGAGCAACATGGTAAGACACAATTTCACAAATGACACATTTTACTAATTTGACATGACAGTGATGAAGACCTGAAACATTCTGGTACTTTTATTTATTAACTGTGTGTTTTTTCAATCTTTGGTTTGTTTGATGCACTTACTCTCCTAGACCTCTCAGCTGTAGAGCACTTAACAGGAATTAAGAAACCCAAAGCTGGGGTATAAATTATTTTCTAGTGCTGCCGCTTTTTTAAAAAAATGAATCACATCCAGTAGTCTAATGATTGTTCCTAGAACTGCACCAGACCATGAAAAGAGTTGTAAAAATGTAGGTTAAAGGTATTGACCCCATTGTCCAAAGGGTATTGTGAAAACTGCGGCAATTCATCAGGCAAGATTTTTTACACAACCATACATGACAGAGAGTCAACAGAGCAAAGATGAGGAGATGAGGAGATGAGAAGGGAGGAGGAGAAGAAGGAACTACAGAAAGTCCAGAAGAGTGGATGGAAGAGAAGCAGAGGGAAAAGTCCAAAGAGGAGAGAAACAGGACAGAAAAATAAGATGGGAGTTAACACTGTGTTAGAGAGAGAGACATGGACAGGAAGATGAGGTGAGGAGATGGGAGTGGCTTGAGTGAAGGGGCATTTGAAGACAGGAAGAAGAGCAGGGCTTCCTCTGCGAGTGTCAAAACATACACCAGCAGAAGAACGTGCAAGCAGAGACGTAGTCAGCAAGCGCAGTATTGCAAAAGCATATGAAGAGAAGTGACACTACACACATATGCCTCATCTAGTTGGCAAGACTCCAATAAAAGGATTACAATATTTTTTTTCCAGCACGCTTGCTTGCAGTGTCCCTCCAGATACCTATCTTTACACCAGAAATGCATGTTTTCAAAGATGAAGACATATCTGGACAAGAGGCCACGTTACCATGAAATGAATGGTTATGTTCAGGGTAAGGGTCAGGCTATTGTGTCTTCTCTCATAATGCCTGTTCTCACTCATACCTGTTACCTATTCTCTAGACACGCCTTCTATCCAAACTAACAGCTACCCCTCTTGTCATGTGAGGAAACACTGCTGAAATCACCTTGTTTTAATCACTATGATCATCAATACTTGTACTTTTACTTGTACTTCATTATTCATGCAAAGCAGGTTGTACAACGTCAACAGATATTAACATTATGCTGTTTTTACCTACCTATCATGTATGGCCTTGATTTCTAAATAGGCTTGTTTGTACAAAATTGCAATTCTTATACAAAGACTACATTGCAGCCTCAACTTCATGACACCACCAGCTGTGGCAGTTTGTTCTTTGCTGAGACCAAACAAATACCAGCAACATGCCACTAACATGTTGGTAATAAAGGTAAAGGAAGGTGTTGGACATGGAAGGTATCCAACAGGACATTTGGCTCATGGGCTTTGGGAAACACTGAACATGTTTTTCATCATTTCCTGACTTTTTATAGACAGAGCAACAGTTTAATCCACAACGAAAATATAACATAATAGAAGTGACAGCATGCTGCTTTTCTGTACTTAAACCTGTAGAGTGGCCCCACTAATGCTCACAGGCTAACGCCCGGTGAAAACAGGGCAACTAATTAGCTTAAATCACAAAGAAACGCATATTTTACAGCAACCTCTGGCTAAACGGCACATTTTATAACTAAATGAAGACAACCTTTAATGTTAATATGAAAAGCAGCTTGTTCGTGACATTTCAGTAACCTATAGTTTGCGTACGTGTCGTTGGAGTGAATTTACGTCTTTTTTTAAATTAACGGTTACCTGAGTCTCTCGTTGATATCTTCCACCGCGCTCCTCTGTCTCCTCGGAGTGTTTGTGAGCGGCGGCTGCTGCTGCCCTGACACCCCCGTCTGCCTGTCCACCTTCCCGTTGTTACTTGCATGCCTGGACACCTCGTCTGTTTTGACTTTAGCGGGATACTGTGGGGGCTTCTCCCCAGCGTCGTGCTCCTTGCTGCCGTTGGCTTGTTTGACGCTGACTACTCCGCTGCCACCGCCGGAGATGGTCGTCCTCCTCCGGCGGGTTACGGGCCCTCTCATCTCGGCTCTGTCGCTCATCTCAGCGGCTCCAATCACGCAGTTTTTACCTGCCTGACATCGCTGGCCACGCTGCTGTCACCAGTTTCTCTCCGTTTCCATCCGCAGCTTTATACGAAGAGCTGAGTGAAGAGTAGCGGGGCTGTCCGCGTTCAACGTCGTTCACTGCTGTTAAAGATAAGGCGTTTTAAGTACCAGCGGTTACAGCTCAAGGTGCAATAGTCAGTAGGGTTGCCAGGTCTGTGATTTCAACTGACATCCCCCTATCGAGCCAAAGTTCCAGTCCACTTCCGGATTAGCTGTTGCAGAAAACCTGGAATTTACTGGGGTTTCATTTCCATTTATTAGTTAAATGGGCATATTTTTTTTTTGTAAAATCTCAAGTCTTAGCCATTGTAAAGATATAGAAAGCAAAAGACAGATTTTTTTTATCTTCAACAACTCTAGTTCCCATAATGACAGGCTAAAATGGCAAAAAAAATATGCATATGTATCAATAGAATATGTTATTATTTGTTGTATGATTTATTCATTCATTCATCAACTAGCTGAAGTGTGGTGGAATTTTCAAAGGGTGTGTTGCCCTGAGGTTAGCCTCTCAGACAGCATTACCCCATTGATTGTGTTGTTGTTGTTGCTATCTAATATTATGAATACATGGATAGGCAGTAGAACAGTAGGAGAGACAATTATGGTCCATGGCAAACCTACCCATTAGACCAATATACTTTTGCAGAATGTTTTTCCTCTAGAATTACGCCCAATTCAATTATTGTCTTCTTGCATTATGGACAAGAATTTCTGTCTTTATTTGAATTTGAAAGCTGTTATTAGGGTCAAGGCCAGAGCCAAGGGTTGGATTTGCCACTACAACCAAGTGTGACCTGAGAGGCATAACTCAGGGCACCAGGCGTCCCTGTGTACCGCGTCTGTGCTGAAGGCTATGTCCTAAAATGACCCTGTACAATTTACAACTGGTTTTGTTTATAGCGTCTGTACTGTAGGCTATGTCCTAAAACGACTCCCTACAAGACATTAATTAGTTTGCCGAAGCAAATTAGTGGCATTCAGAACATTGATTTCCCCTATTGTGTATGAACAAGATGGCCCTATAATTCAGTTCAGTCAATCCTGATAAGTTAAAAAACAAAATAAAACAAATGTATTAAATAATATTCTATAAATGTCGAAATTACATATACATATTTCTAGTCGTTATTTCAACTGGTGTTGTGGTTTTGTTTTGTTCTAAATGTTGCATTCTGCATGTGTAAATATCAGTGTAACTTTGTTTTCCCATTGTTGTAAATATACATTTTAGCATTTACACTCAGAAGCAAAAAAAGAACAAGACATCCACACAATACATACACTCCAAGGGCCACAGACACCGACTATTGCCGATTTTATCACATAGACATATTTTTATTAACTTATCATATTGCCCAGGATATTATTCTGTTTTCACCAACAGTTGTTATACAGCACGTTATTGTCGCCTTCTGGAAAAGATGAAAAAAATTGAATAAGTGATTGAATCACTGACCACATCTCAATCAAGCGAATGTTTTATTACATGAAATAAAACTAACAGGGCTGGCTAGCGCTGAAATAACGGAACTACAAAACTACAGTAAAGGCAGCTTGCGGTGCAACTTGATCGCAAGCCAATGGCATTCGTGCACGGTGTCACATGTCATTTCTGCCCAATTAGACCGTAGCTCCGTGGTCTCATGGTAGGTTGATCCTTTCAGGGACAGCTGTTGAGAGAAGCGTTCGCGCATATCCAAATATTGTCTGTGTTTTTACCCTTTTAGAGACATTTTTTAATTTTTTATTTTGCACATGGGACAACCCAAACGTCGTCTGTCGCTAGTCAGTTTTTAAAGGGGGATGAAAAGGCTCAAGAGGAAGAAACAAAACATAGGAGTTGGAGTGAATGGGAATGGATCTGTCTCAAGAGGTAACTTAACCGACAGATAGCTAGGTAGTGTTTAATAAACGTTACGCTACACTCGACAGAAATACAGACCAGTAACACAAGGCTAGTTATTCCATTAAAACAAGCCTGTATATCCAGTTGTATGTTATACGTGTAACCGACAGACGGACACCTGACGAGTCTGTGTGGCGAAATGCCAGTGAACTTAATACTATTAGCAGCCAGCGGACACAAAGTACACGGGAAGGCGAATCATGAGATGTCTGCTGTTTTCCTGACCTGTTTTCAGCCGCCGTTGGTCTGTTTGTTTACATTTTTGTCAAACTATTTATCTGACAGTAGTGCTTGCGTGGCAGCCTGTCAGCCAATTTGGAGAGCTGCAGCTGGTCGCCAGACAGGAAGGTGGACATGATTTTATTCACCGTAACAACAACAAAACTAAAACTGCCATCATCACTCAACGCTGGATTTGGATGAACCCTTTAAGCCATTCAAACACCCTATTTTGAAACTGATCCTAATTCACTGCATGGCACTTGAAATAACCATGGTTATATTTGTGACTCCTTATGATCAGTCATTGCAAGGAGATGGCTCTGTTTGCACAAAAGACACTAAGTAAGCTAAAAAGAGATTCAATAAGGAAATCAAATCTTTTCTTCATGGTTGAATTGTATGTCAGTTGTTTGTCCGAACCCTAAAAGCTGTGCCTTTGTATGTGTGGTTCATGATCTCAGCTCACATTTTTCTACCCCTGTCTCCCCCATCATTATCCTTTCCTCTCTCCTTTTTCTTTCTTATTTCTCCCTTACGCTGTCTTTTACAGAATCTGACTGTGGGAGGAAACAGAAGTTTGCTGAGATTCATCAGGCTTTGATCAGGTTAAAATTAATTATCACTTACAGATTGCTTGTTAAGGATTCTTACTCTTTCTTCTGCCCTGCATGGCATCCCGAAGGACATACTGATTTGTCCTGTTTTAAAGATATTTTCACTGTCCCTCTAGGGAGTTGGTCGCGTTCTGTCAAAACACCTTTTGGATTGTTGTTGTGTTCATTTAAAGCATTCCCCATCTGAAGCTGCAACACATGTGTTATCTTTCTGCTAATGGGGCCCTCTGATTTTTGATGAAGAATGGCTGAGAATCACTGAAGTACTAAGACATAGAATTTAACTATTATGTTCCAGTAACTACAATAGGGAAAAAACACCTGTTTTTAAACACCATAACACTGAGTGAACACGAGACACGGAGTGTTAAGGTTTCCTGTTTATGCCTGTATCTCTAGAAATCTAAAAAAGTTTGACAATTTTCCACTGTACAAAATGCAGCGGGCAATGGGATATGTTTTCCCATGTGGGAATGTCCCTCCTTCTGATGTTCGCTGTTCCGCGATTAGATCGTATGCATTTATCCACAGACACTGACCTTCATTCCTCTGTACTAAGCTAATTTCACACATGAAGATTGCTCTCATGTGCCCAGAGGAATAGTGTCGCGAGGATCATGAAGACATTAGTGTCAGGAGGCATGTGGGACGTGATGAGGAAATAGCACTGCATGAAAACTCGTGCAGAATGGCGCGGGCTGGTTTTGTGAATTCACGTTTAATTGCACATGAGCAAAACAACAGATTTCTTTGTCCATTCATCTTTGACATGTGGACACAAAACATGCTGCCACAGTGTCAGTCAGGCAGTCAAGGAGTGGACAAAACAATTGACAGACAAATGGAACTTTACCATTGATTGAGATTGTTTTGTCGCTCTTTCTATGTCGCTCTATTTAGTTAATCTTAAAATCTTGAATGTGGATAATCTAATTGTCTTGTCAGCCAAATTTTGAGATAACTGTGCTGCAGTGCACAACCATCTGTTTTAACTTCTAATTCAGTGTCATACCATGCTTTTAAGAACTTTTTTTATGCACATACTGTATGTAACATTACTACACAAGAATCCACAAAATGTCACTTTTTTTCCTGCGTTCATGTATAAAGGACGCAGCTGATATTTTTTAAAGCCATCAGCCTAATTTCACTTGTTTTGAGAAAATAGTTTTTAATACTGGTTAACACAGATTTTTTTGCTTCATGAGGAGATTTTTAAGTAGTGCATCACACTGAACACTGTCCAATTCTTACATTTTGAACGTGCAGTGATCCAGTGGACATTGAGACCCTGAGGAGAGCTGCAGCCAGTAAGGGAGGACTGCTCACTGATGAGCTGAGGAGGAAAGTCTGGCCTAAACTGCTGAACATTAATGTGTACGAGCTACCACATAAACCTGGTTAGTTATTGATTGATATTAATGTTAACTGGTTTGATGTATAGTGCATCATACTCCATCATAGTAACAACAATAATATTAACAAAGTGTCTTCTGTTGTAGGTCGAGATGTGAGGAAGAACCACAAGGACTACAACCAGGTAGTCCTAGATGTCAGGAGGTCCATGAAGCGGTTCCCTAAAGGTATGAATGTGTGTGTGTAGTGTGTGTGTTATCTCTAAAGATAGCAGCAGAGCTCAGGATGCCATTTATCAAACTGTACCTACGCACTTAAAGCAACATGCGGATATCTGTCGAGGCTTAATAATTAATGAACTGAGTAAAAGCTGCACCAGGGAAGATTCTTATGTCACAAAACACCTGTGTTGTCCAGCAAAATCACAAATTTAGTTAAACAAAGTGAATCTTATCTAACTGTGAGGCCATGAGTTCAGTCCCAGGTAATTGTGGTGTGACTAAACCTTTCTGCCAGGAAGAATCGGCAAATGAAAAATACTCAGAAAAACTCAATGCAGTATTTTATGTCATTATTTTATGTCAAAAGTTAGAATATTCCATGCTTAACATGACTGCATGTGGTTGAATGTGCCGATCCTTGGTTCTCCCTCAGGTATGCCTGCCACGGAGAGAGCTGTGCTTCAGGAGCAGCTCATTGACATCATACTGGTGGTTTTGAAACGCAACCCTCAGCTCCATTACTACCAAGGGTACCATGATGTGGCTGTCTCCCTGCTGCTGGTAGTTGGGGAGCGGATGGCCATCGCCATGCTGGAAACACTGTCCAATTACCACCTCAGGTTGTATTTGATAAATCCATTTATCTTGGCATTTTCATTTGCTTAACAGCACAACTTTTGCCTCACTTTAATGGATCCATATAACCAACTATATTCCAAATTATTGAGCAGTAATATTTATGAAACTTCTGTTCGTCTTCTCTGTCTGTAGGGATTTCATGGATCCTACCATGGACAGCACTAAACACATTTTGAACTACCTGATGCCTATATTGGAACAGGTTGACACAGAACTACATGACTTCATGATCAGGTACACATTCACACCACACACAGTTTTCAAATGTGCTGTTGCTGCCCAGTGGATGCTAGCATTTATGTCTCATCCCTTAAAGCAAAAAAATAAATAAATCCACGACCACTTGTGCCGTTGCACAGATAGAGCAGAGACAGACTTCCAATTTTTGATGACATCGAACTCTTGTTCCTCCCGAATTTCAATGTACTCATCGTGAGACCCTTTGGACTTAATGTAGTGTACATGTCAACCACTAGAGGGCATCAAAGTGTTGATTTTCACCTGTGAGCTTCAGCGGGAGACAAAGAGTGAAATGTTTTGTTTTTGAAGTGAAAATGCATCAGAAGTGGTCTCATTGGGGAGTTCTCGTGTCAGATGGTCCAACAGCTGTTTCGGAAGCTCTTCTGTCCCACCAAGGTGTGCGCCACATTCACCTTTATTTGTGAGATGTAATTAGCCAAGAAATGATTCATGAGCTTTTTGCAGTTTATTGAAACAACAACAACAAAAAACACATTTTAAGATACAACCAGCTACTGCAGGTTAATGTTTGGGTGTATAGTTAGGACCGGGAATTGTCCTCAAAGGTATTTTAGTGTGTGTGTGCGTGCCTGTGTGTGTGCGTGTGCCTGTGTGTGTGCGTGGCTGCGTCTACAGTACCTCTGCTGTCTTGTTGCCTGTTCATAATTGATGCTGTGCTGGCAACCTCCATGTTTGCAAATTACCCGTCTACTCACACACAAGCTCACACAAACAAAAAAAGCACCGAAAAAAACAGACATTGCACTTGCAGAAAAGCGTCAGGATAAACAACACCCTGCTTCAAAGTTAGGAACGCTGTTTTTTTGCGAGCACTTCCACTTCCTCTAACCTTCCTTCTCATCTCTGCCTCCTTTCTTCTTTCCCTTCTCTCCTGCTCCCTCTTTTGTCTTGTTCCTTTATTTTCCCTCTCTCTCACCTCATTCGATCTCTTTTATGTCCCTCTCATCACACATCGTGCTCCCTGCCCTTTGCTCCCTTTCTCTACCCCTCCACTCATCCATCACTCCCGCTGGCTTCTTTTCACTTGTCTCTCCCTTCCGCTTGTACCCATCCTTCTTCCTTCATGAATGTTCCTATCCAATATTTATCAACAACCTCTAAGAGTATCCAATTTGCTTGAGTCAAAAATAACTTCATATTTATGTCTGCATACAAGACAGAGAAAGACAGAGAAGAGCACTGGAGGGTTATAAACAGTATGTGAAGGTAAAACATATTTTTCCTAAGAAACTGATGAATTTATGAGAAAATCGTGCAGCCCTAATGTTTCATGACCATTTGAGTAAGCCAAACTATTGAAGATCAGATCAGAGTCATCATGTATGATGTCTTCTGTGGCTCTGTAATGTCATTGGGGTTATCTGAGGCTTATCTCGGAGACTACACATTTTTATGGCAAAGCTTGCGTTGCAAACCTTTTTAAAGATGTAGGTGTTTCTCAGGCAGGGTCTAACCAAAACACACAATCAAGAGGAATCGTTGCATCCAGCAAATGTCGAGCCTGAATCACGCTAGGGATTAAAAATCTGTGTATCTCAGCTTCTGCTTTGACCGTTATTTTTATCTTCTGTCCCTCGTGAGTACTCTAACTTCACTGAAGTGTTTTTTTTGGGGGTTAATGTTCGCCGGATCATACCAGTCCATTTTTCACATTTGTATTCCACTGGCTAAAAATTGCTTAAATTTAACAGTGCTGCACACCACTTGGCGTACCATTAGTTTTCAAAATGATTTCCTGCCTTCCAGCCACTGGTTTTCATTCGTTTTGATACAGTATGAAAATCAACTTGGAGAGACTTGCTCTTTGTGATGGATTGTGATGTGAAATGAACTGAAACCACAAGCTGCCTGGAAGATAGAAAAACAGTATAATCCCCCCATATATACTCAGATTATTCCTGCTAGAAATTTTATTTGTGATATTATAATTTTATTTTTGTAAATTCTGCTCTTGTACATGCTTTGTGTTATTTATTTTGATGTGAGTCTGTAACTTTCTGATGCTTATCTTGGCCAGGACACTCTTGAGAAATAGATAATCTCAGGCTTTCCTGGTTAAATTAAAAGAAAAAAGAAAACTTTAAAAGCATGTCAGACAGTCCTTGTTTGTGGCCTGTGCGCTCATCTGTTTGTTTACATGTGTTTTCTTTTAGAGCGGAGGTGGGAACCATCTTTGCGCTGTCCTGGCTCATCACCTGGTTCGGCCATGTGCTGTCAGAGTTCAAACACACCCTGAGACTCTACGACTTCTTCCTGGCCTCACACCCACTGATGCCCATCTACCTCGCCGCTACGGTAAGAAGCCAACAGGAAATGGACAAGAGGCAGTGACTTTGTTTTGTCAGTAATCCGGGACGCTCCGACATGAACGCACACTCATATACTCATGCACACAGTGAAGCGAAGTGCTGTGAAGTCACTGGACTAGTTAATTAGATACCTCTTAATGAACAGATGAGAGAGGGAGTGAGTGAAAGAGGGGTACAGAGAAAAGGAGGGACAGAGGGAGAGATAAAAGGGGAAGGAGAGGGAAAGGGATGAGGACTGCATGAGGAAACAGAATGACAAGACTAAAGGAGAGAGAAACAGATTACAAAGGGGGAGCATTTTTAGATTTGTGGCTTTTTTCACTTGTTCCTCTCTGAAATTTGTTCCTCTGGATACTCACACTAACTGTTTACTGCTGGAGCCTGTGTGTGTATGTGCATGTATCCTTCTGTTTATATGAGTGTGAAGAGGCCTTTTTTTTAAACTGAAGGGTTTATTTTTTCATGTTGATTAGTCTGTACGATTGTGCACATTTTGCTTGTGTGTGTGTGTGTGTGCGCGTATGCGCGCAACAGAAGGAGAGTTCTGTTTGAAGTGTTTGAAGCAACAAAGCAGAATGTAGTTCATGTTTCCTCCAAGGCTGAGTACAGCGCACAGCATGGGGTGGGGGTTTAACTCTTCATCTGCCTGTTTCACTGCTAAGCAATCATTCTCACTCTGCCTCACTAGTATCACTGAAACTACAGACTGTACAGTATGTGTTTACTCACAGGTTACTCCCAGTGCACAGCCTCAGGTGTTTCAACTTTAACCCCTCCTCTCCTCCATCAGATTGTGTTGCACAGAGAGAAGGAGGTGAAGCAGACGGAGTGTGACATGGCCATGGTCCACCACCTCCTCTCCCGCATCCCCCAGGATCTTCCGTACGAACTTCTGATTGGCCAGGCGCAGGACCTGTTCGACCAGTACCCTCCATCTCTACTGGCCAAGCGGGCCGCACTGCAGTCACGCAAGAGGTGAGGGCACAACAGCAGAAACGACAAAAGGGTTAATAATGAAAATAATGTTAATGCTGTTAAATCAAAACAAGACACAACAGAGATTGGTGCTCATTGGAGGCTTAAAAATCAGTTTACTCAGTGGGTTTAAATTAGTGCATGCATTCACATCAGCTGAATGAGGTGTCATGCAGGGTCATACTTCAGTCGTAATCATAATTATGAACTCTGAAACCTTTATGTTTTTCCTATATAAATCGAAGGTCTGAGGATAGAATGTGTAAAGCACACTGTGTTGTTTAAATGAAATGTACCTGTTGCTTTGTGATTCATATCAAACTGCTCAAGCAGGTTGGCAAAACATGAAAGCACAATAGCAGTAGTTGTGACATCAAACTGTTGTCCATCAGGCTGCAAATAATGATTATTTTCACTATTTTAATCAGTAAGTGATTTTTTTTTTAATGTATCAATAAGTTAATTAGTCTACAAAATTTGACAAAATTGTAAAAACTGCCCATCACAACTTCCTGTATATTATCTTCAAGTTACATGATCAGACAAATTCTGCAAGTGTTCACATTTAAGAAGCTGGAAACAATGAATGAATGGCACGTTTTGCTTAATATGTGACTTAAAGGATTAATCAGTTCTGAAAATTGATGTCTGTCAGTGTTCTGTCAATCAATTAATCAATCACTTTACTAATTCCTCCTGCATCTTCACTTTTTGTGCTGAGTAATTTCATGAAAGCACACAACACTCATCCAAAAGTTCTCAGGTGGTTCATAACGATTGTAGGTGGTGTGCTGTAATTCCCTCAGTAACCAACAGGGGATGCTCTAAAAACACATCCAGACTCAGTGATGCAGCTGACACACAGGCTTTCTACTGTGTGTCCCCAAAAATGATGGAAACCAGACTGCATGTGTGTGTGTAGCCATGTATGTGACCATTTTTCCACATTTTTTATTATTGAGGAAGAAAAATTAGATACATGACTTCACTTCCTCTGTATCCAAAGCCTCTCCATCAGTCTCTTTGTCAGTGTCCTTCAATCTGACTTATGGACATCGTTCAGGAGAGGAAGTGACATCATTGACAGGAAGCCTTGACTGACTGATAATGACAGATACTCATGTCCCATGATGCATTACTCCCATATCTTCCAATATAGAGGTGCTCCTGAGTTGGCAGATCTGGCAAACTATCTCTCACTTTTCTTTCACCTGTCTTTTCCCATCAGCTTATCCCTGGTGTCCACCCTTCACCGTACACCTGACTGTTCTCCATCACTGACTAACCCTCCCTTCCTGGTTCCATCCTTCTCTTCCTCTGTATTCTTTCCCTAGTCTGTCCATCAGCACCTTCCAGGCATTTCAGCTCTCCACCCTCCACCAGAGGCCTGACTCCGTTCTCCAACGCCTCACCAAGGCCCCGGGCTCCAGCACCTCCAGACACGGTAAAAATAATCTCATTACTTACTTCTCTGAAGAACAACTCCTCATATATAGTCAATACAGTTGGGGAAAAATGACTATTGTCTGTGATAAGAACAAACATCAACCTGACCATCAAAATCGTTTGATGGATCCGCAGAACATAACTCTTCAAAACAAGGCAATAATAAATATGTCATCCCCCACAAACGTTGCTCCGCTTTGGGCCAATCAATAACAAGTAAACAAATGATGTAGAACCCCCATCAGACCAATCAAGTGCAAATTTAAATATGCCAGAACAGAACAAAGAGAAGCTTTATTCCCGTAGGTTTTGAGTAAATCTGATCAGTGGTGTCTGACATATTGTCTGTGATGTACAGGCAATCAAAAATATGCTGTAACATTCCCCTCAGGGCAGACAGTGCAATATTAAAATTGATGAACATCACGGCATGTAGTTTCATCAAAATTCAATTAGCACATAATGGACAGACAGAGGGCCGATCCATAGCAGCCCCTGATTTCGCTGTGGCAGACAGTGAGTGGGAGTCAGTCCAAATGTCTAAAAGCCAAACAAGTGATGAATATTGGCTGTAAATTATAGGATTAGTTGTAATCCTTCATATATACATTTGAATACCTCTCAGTATATCTAACTACAATTCAGCTGTAACACAAATGTTGGCCTCTATGACCATAAAGTTGTAACAACAGTTCAACAAAAACTGAACATCATAGCCCTCAGGCAGGTATTTATTACAGGGGTTGTATCAGACTGCATTAGTTTTGCTCAGTGTACCTAATAGACTGATTAAACTTTAAGTGGAGTTTATAACTATTTTATGTGTGTGTGTGTGTGTGTGTGTGTGTCTATATATATATATATATATATATATATATATATATATATAAAGAACTAGTTAATTAATGTGAGAGTACTGCTTCGCAAGGATCATGGAGCAGGATTGGTTGTTTAATACTTTGACCCCTCCTTGGCTCTGCTCCTCGTGTTTTGACATCCCTTGACCCCTTTTTTATTTTCAATCTCAGTAACAAAATGCAGCTTGATCCTCCTCTGATTCAGCTTCCAGCATTTTGAATCCTCCCGCCCTCTCCATGTCTCTGCTCCTCACATTATGACCCCTCCTCCTTGTTCTGTGCTCGCATCCTCTCGACGCTCAGGCCTGGAAGCGGCTTTGCCCCGGGACCGAGGCCAGCTGTGGGGGAAGGGGAACAGGATGGTGAAGATGGCAGTGTGGGGGCTGTCGGCTACGCTCGGGGCGGCTGTGTTCGCTGTGGCTCAGACGGCCATGGACTGGGGACCTGAGGTGTTACTACAACTGTTCTGATGTGGCAGCAGGGATTTTGACTGTTCGGCGTACACACTGACACATGGTGACAGCAGACACACATCTGCTCTTCAGATGGATTAACTATAACCACACATACAATACATACATAAACAAAGATGTTGAAGACTTGAAGCTCATCTCTCCTGCTGAGAGGGAGCATTGGAGAACAGCAGGAGGAGGTCAGTTATCTTGGTGCCAAACAGGTTGTTGCTACTCAACCACAATGAACATATGTTCGCCACTAGCCAGCCTCAGGATGTGTGTGCATGTGTGTGTGTGGCGTATGTGTGTTGTATGTTTCGGAGCATCCCAGGCTTCATGCCACATGTGAACATGGATGGTTAACTGAACGGGCTTACTGTCGTTTGACTGACTTTTCAAAAACAAAGCTTGGGGCCCTGGACCACAGCCTCTGTGTGAAGAGACAGGTAGATATTTCTTTTTGAAAAGTCAATCAGATGACCCCAAAGAGATGCAAAACAACCATTAAGAGACGCAAAATGATGACAAAACACACAAAGAGACACAGACTGACCATAAAGAGGCACAAAATGACTACAAAGGTCACAAAACATCCGGAGAAGGATACAAAATGACCACAAAACACATGAAATGACTACAAGGAGACACAACATGACCATAAAGAAAAGCGAAATGACCACAAAATGACCATAAAGACACATAAAATGACTACAAGGAGACGCAAAACAACTACTAAGAGAAACAACGCTCGGGGCCTGAGCCTCTGCGTGATGACTGGTAAAATTTCTCTTTGCAAAGTCAATTAGACAAAGACGCAAAATTATGAAAAACACACAAAGAGATGTAAAATGACAGCCAAGGTCACAAAACAACCACAAAGGGGCACAAATGGCCAGAGAGAAATACAAAACAACCACAAAAAGACACAGATCAACCACAAAGACACAAAATGACTACAGATACTCAAAAGAACCACAAAAGAGACACTAAACAATTTCAAAGGGCTGCAAAGTGACGACATAACGGTGCAAAATGACTACAAAGGGAGACAAAATCACCTAAAAGACACACAAAACAACCACAAAAGCTAAAAAACAACCACAGACTGACACGAAACAACCACAGGGAGATGCAAAATAACCACCAAAATAGCCAAGAGACACAAAGTGACTACAAAGAGACATGAACCTACAACGTGTACTTGTTTCGTGTCTCTTGGAGTCTGGGGCGCTGTACAGGGGGTGGGGGCTCTTACATGTTTGTGCCCACTGTCTCATAATCCATCCATGCATGTGAGACACTGTGCTTCTTCAGGCTGCTGCTGACGCATCGTCATTGGTGTAACGTTTCACATACGTCTCTGTGTGTTTCCTGTCAGCTGGTTATTTTGCTGATAACTGTTTCAGGCCGTCATGCTCGTTTCGTTGCATTTCTCGTGACGGTGGATTTTAATGCGCTCGTTGGATCAGCGGCTATATCTGAGAGCCAAAAGTGCCCGTAGCCAGCGATGATGACACATGAATACAAATTATTAAAGAGCGGTGTTTTCTGCTGAAA
The DNA here is from genome assembly GCF_017976325.1 of Chelmon rostratus. Lineage (NCBI taxonomy): Eukaryota > Metazoa > Chordata > Actinopteri > Chaetodontiformes > Chaetodontidae > Chelmon > Chelmon rostratus. The sequence goes on along the minus strand of NC_055673.1, from coordinate 10,313,747 downwards.
GCTTCCAGTTATGAGCAAAGAAGCAGAGTGGGAGAGAAGTGGGGAAGATGGAGGGAGAGATTTAGCCTGCAAGCCACTGGTATTAATTGCTTTACTCCGAGTGGCAGCGAGGTACATTTACAGTAACTTGAGTTTTGCACACAAGGAAAGCTTTTGCCACCCCAAAATGTGACCCTCACACACGGCAGCAGGCAGCACTCAGTGCATGCAGCGGGCCGTTTGCAGATGCATTTTGCAGAAGGTATTGAAATCCAGGTTTTTTTAATATGTTATATTTATATTTTCTGGAGCAGTTTTCTGTCTGTTGTTGCCACCACTGCTGAATGAATATGAGGAAGACACCAGTACTTTTACATCCTTAAAATATTTAGTAGGTTTGCGCCAACATCCACCCTGAACAGCCGTCAACAGGCCTGCAGTACATGTACTCAGTTCTTCTTTAACATCATATTTCTCTTCAGCATTTTTTTCTGTAAATTCACTTTAAAATAGGATTTTAACTCTAAGGACTGATTATTTTGACATAAGTCAATATAATGATAGTGGAAGAAGTGAACTCCCTACAAACTGTTTCCACCTGAGCTACGTACACATGTACAGAAAATGGAGGTTCTCCAAACAGCAATGCAATGCATCATATTCTGACACATTTATCAGCTTTTACTAGCATGTAGCCACGCTGCTGCATATGTGAACACAACTTCACTGGAGCCACAACACCCTCCTCCCTCCTCTCCCCCACATCATCAGATCTGTAGTGAATGTGTCACATTTTTGCACAGCTGGATTTGACGTTTACGCTGTTGATTTCAGTTGTAATTCAACTTGCATGTGCTGTGTTGTGTACGAAAACACCGCAGTAAATCTGTTGTACAAATCTGCAGCTCTCCGTTAAGTCACATTTTACAGCCTCAGGGCAATCTAAGAATTGCAGGGCTGGTTAATCAAATGATCACTTCATTAAATAGTTAGTTGCAGGCGCTCTAGAGAAAATACAAATTGCTGGGATATTGATTGGTGATAATCAGACAGTCAATAAATCAATTAATGGCCTGTAACTCAGGTAGTCGACTGGCCTGCAAGCCAGTTAGGATTCAGACATGTGGTCAGCTGCTGCGTGTTCCCATTGTCAGTCATGCATTGTGTAAAACATCATGCGTGCGATGTGACTAAATGCATTGAATGTGTGTTTATGCTTGTGACTGTGTGTGTGTGTGTGTGTGAGAGAGAGATGGAAAATGATAGCTTTAATCACAGGTCAGTCCTTTTAATTTTTTATGCACCTTCTGTTTTTTATTTATTTTTTGTTTTGGAGTTCAAGGTGCATCAATATAAACTGTCAATAGTCTATTTATTTTAACAGCAACAATCTGATTGGCTATTTATTTAACGGTTAAACATTGAATTGGGTTGTATGAATGGATATTCCAAATGAACACGTGGGACAATGAAAATTATGGTTTGTAATTATCACTAGTTTGAGGGTAAAAGGTGATCCAGTAATTGTTTTTAATATGTAGTACTGTATCTGGTCAGGCATTATGAATTAGACTAGAAGTTAAAGGAACAGTTTGACATTTTTTGAAATAATTGCTTTCATGCTAAGAGTTGGTGATAGTTGCCACTCTCATGTCTGCACGGTAAATAAGAAGCTATCACCAGCAGCCGGTTAGCTTAGCTTAGCATGAAGGCTGAAAATGGGCAAACAGCTCATCTGGTTCTCTATAAATGTAGCAAAATCTGCCTCCCAGCTCTGAAGTTCACTAAGTTACACATATCTCTTTTTTTTTTGTTTTGGTTTTTAATCCCTCTAAAAACCAAAATGTAAAAAAACGACAAGTAGATTTAATGGGGGTTACTTGCAGGACTATTTCTTGGCCACGGTTCAATCACAGTTTGGTTGCTAGGCAACCGGCAGAGACTTTAGGAAGTTGCTGTGCTTGGTATGAATCAGTATGGATAAAGTGGTGTGAATCCTCTCATCTAACTCTTGGCAAGAAAGCAAACAAGTGTATGTTTAATTATTCTTTAAAAAGCGACTTTGCAAAGGAACTTTTACGGTCGTATGGCGCATGGTTAGCATTCATGTGCACCCTGCTCCCGTTACACAAACCGCTCATTCTGCAGTGACGTGACCTCTGTTATCACTGGCTGTACGTTTAAAGTGATTGTAATTGTGCCTGATTGGATACAGGCTATTGATGAAACTGTCTTAATTGATTTTCTGTCGGTTTTGCATGTAATCTATTTTGCTTATGCTTCATCAGCTGCTTAAGACATAAATATATAGGGAAATAGTCACTTGACCAGGGTCTGTGATCTTCAAACATAAGTGAAGGCGTAACTGTGCGGTTGTATTATTAGTGCCATGTGGACCTATACACACACACACACACACACACACAAACACAAGCACCCCTGCATGAAGAGAGTGGTGGTGGTGCCAGATCTTAATGAGGATTTAATTCGTGCCCCTGGCTGTTGGCGTGCTGAAGACGCTCTTCTTCTTGTCTTTTTTTTTTTTTTTTTTTCTCTCACACTCACACTCAAACACCTACACCAACACCTGCACTGGTCTCAGGCTGGCAGAGGCCTTAGATGAAAAATGATTGAAGCGTGTTACTTTGTTTGAATGAAACCAACCAAGATGTAAAAGAAAGAAGATTGATGCCGGGGGATGTCGATCACACGTCTGAAGTTCACTCAGAACATCTTTTTTTTAATGAAAAACCCAATGCAAAGACAATAGAGGATACATGAATTCTTTTGATGGAAGTACACTGATTTCATTAATTAGCTCTGTTGATTGTAATTTAAATATTTCACATTTTCTCAATGCTTTTTAGCTGCATTTTATTATCTTTTTGCTCACTCGATATCAGGTCACATCTGCAAAGATTCTGGAGCTATTTTGCACTCCACCTACTATCCATTCTGTTTAGTCTGTTTGCCAAATGAACAAGCAAAATCCCAAAGATGATTCATTCCAAGAAGTTTTAATAATTTGACCAGATCGGATCAGTGTTTATGTTGATTATGAAACAAGTGATGCATCTTTTGAGACACAGACATTGGAAACAAATCCTCATTTTGCTGCTGGTGAATGAAAATCAGCAATTAAAAAAATCTGATCAATAAGAAATAGAAAAAATAAAACAACCTACTCATTGGGTTTAATTTAAATTGGAAAAAAAACCCCACACACTTCCTGTTAATCAAATTAACTTATATTTCATGCCAAATGATGAATTCACTGTGGTGTGATGAAGGGCCTGAGTTTGAACTCCCTGTGAGCTCATGTTGAGTCTCTCTGACTCCTCTGTCCTCCCCTCAGGTCCACAAATCTCCAAAAAGACTTAAACACAGCAAATGCTTTTACAGATAACGATGTGAGCCCTGTATATGCGATCACTGTGGGCATTTTAATGCATGTTTCTCATCCAAAAATTTGGCACAAACTGTATCTTCAAACATATCAGATTCTTTGCACCTTGTACTGTACTGTGGTCGTACTGAGGAATGTCTGACAGACATGAGGCTGTTTTGTCTGTGAAGTAAAACAATGAATAAATGAAGAAAACAGTTGCTGTTCACTTTCTAGTTTTCTCTTGAGCCGCTGATCATTTTTTTGAAGACTTTGACAGTTTTGATTACTTGGATTAGCCGAATGTTTTCATTTTATAAGATTTCCCAACTCTTGCTTTGCTTGTGAGCACACCCAAACACACGTTTGCACACAGTTCTATCTGATCAGCTGATTATTCACCTGGTTGCATACACTGCTTGATTGCAGCTTCTCAAAAGTGATGATTCTTGCCTTCTCTTAGTCTTCGATCATCGTAAACGGAAAGTCTCCCTCCACTCAAAAACGAGTTTTTCTTCTTGTTCCTACAGTTGAATGTTTTGAGCTTCACTGTGTGGAAGATGTATGTGCAGAGTTTGACTCGAGAAAGCTGTTTTCACATTTCACCTGCTGAGAGTGGAAAGGAGGGAGAAAGAGAAGATGTAATTTTAAGGATTATAACAAGATAGAGTATTTTTTTGTGAGAAGAACATATCAGAAACACATTAAAATAGTGTTTTATATACATCTTAAAATGTCTGAGGGGGATCTTGAACATCTTTGGGTGGACAAAACAAGAAATTTCAATACATCACCTTGAACCCTAAGAAAGTACAAAGGGCATTTTTTTTCTTCTTTCTGACAATGCAAATTATAGTTAGTTGCAGCCTTAATGCATGTGAACGAATAACCCAACTGCTGTTTTTGCCACTTTGCAGTTGGAAACAAAAAAAAAAACAAGGACCTCCCCGTCTTCCTTTGTGTCTATTTGTACTGTACAGCTGTTGCCTTTTTATAGGCTCTGTTAAACTGGCCTCCTTGGAGAAATGAGGTCAGAAATGTGTGTGTGTATGTGTGTGCATGCGTGCGTTTGAGCAGGACAAGGCTGCGCATCTGTCCGTCTGACCCCTGGGGAGACGACTAGAGATGGAGAGAGCAAATCAGAGACATGAGGTGAGGCAGAAAGTCGAGGGTTAAAGAGAAGCGAGGGATGAGATGAGGGGAAGATTTATACTGTAGAAGGAGACATCTGGTGGACGGGTTCGGGGTGGGTCCCCAAGAACACGTATTTAAGCGTGGTCCCATGAGGATTTCTAATGAGCTGCAGTGGAGGTGAGTGCGGGTCTGAGTTGAGAGCAGATGTGGAGAGGGTTTGGATTTATGCACAGAGCTGTGTCACAACCCTAATTTCAACACTAAATGATGGCACACACCTTTCTCTGAACTTGCATGTAGGTGCTCAAACTGAAACAGCACTGCTGGCTTTTCACATCTGATCCTCTGTTGCTAAATCAGACCTTTGATTCTGGCTTTCTGTGAGGTTGCAGAAGCCCAGCAACAATCTGTGTGTATGTGTGTGTGTTTGGTGTGTGTACACTTTGGCTCAGAGCTCACAATTGAATAACACAAAGCAAAAGAGTTGAGGTTAGTAAAGAAAGTACACTGTATGTATGTGTGAGCAAGCAGAATAAAATAGTGCATATCTCTGTGTTTGTGTGTGTGAAGCATTGGACACGCTGGGGACAACAGCTGCTCCAGGGGGCTGTCTGATGGTTTTTTTTTCCCTAGTGACACACACACACACACACAGCCTCAGTGGCACCAATAACACCTCAACTTCCACCGCTGAGCCGTAACAAAATGACTTTTATTTTAATTTATTCATTGGACTTAGTTGTACAAACAAAATAAGCTCCATGTTGCCTGTTTTGTGTGTGTTTTTTTTGAATTGATTGAGTTGATCTTGTCCCTGTGGTTTGCAACACTGGAACTGTGCCAAACCTTTAATTAATAGGCTACATGGTAATGTGTAAAAAATGCATGAAAATCAATGGTAATTATCTTGAGAAATGTGACATTTGGGGTAATCACGATGTGCACTAAAGCCAGGGCCTGATTAACTGAAATTTATCACATTAATATCGCTTCTGCTTCTGAACGAACAGACAGAACAGGGAGCTTGAACGTGAGGATTCATCATTGACCTTAGGATCGCATATCTGCGAGAAAATATTCTAATCCTATGTTCATGTCATCAGACTTATCTTAATGAGCAGTTTCCAAATTTTAAACGGTGTTCATGTTAGCACCCAAGTTGTAATTACAACTGGGAGACTCTGATTCTCTCTGATTCTCCGACGCTCCATCACTCAAGGTAATAAAACCAATTTTATTTGGACATTCGGACAGAGATATTGTCGATTCTCTCACACGACAATCTCCCTCGTGCACTTATTCACATATGACACCAGAAATCATTCCTGAATTGTCCCGTGTGTGGTGGATGGCTTTACCGATCAACGTTTGCTTCGGGTGCTCTTTCGATCTCATGGCCAAGATCCTTGCTCATGAAGGTTGTTGCTGTAATTAAGTGAACACTGACTTTAGAAAATTTTGTCCCAGAAAAGGGAGGGAGCATTTCAGGTTACACATGCCGTCATTTGAACATAAATGCAAATAAAATAAATAAAATATTCTAATTACTTTTGCGACCGTTCACTTTTTCACAGATTCAGCTGTTTTACAATAAATTGGTGCAGAAATCTGGAGCAGCAGAAACAAGATGTAAACACAACACTGACATATTTGACATATTATGTTGATATGATGACTTTGTTGCTAAATAGTTTCCTCTTTACGCATCCAGATACATCATGATTCATTTTCAGTCATATTTATGGCCACCTAATGGATTTAAGTTGAATATTCACTTTCCTTTTTGCTCTGTTTTTGCTTTCCACTGACTCCTGACAATAATCGGGGTCTTTAGCTGCTAAATATTCCATTGGGTTCACTTGCTAGTTGCTAACTTTGCCGCTGTGTGGTGCTGAGCAGGTACAGCTGACTGCTGTTGCCTGACAATATGCCACAGCCACATTTCAGTCTGTAAAACCAAAACAATAAGCTGAAAGAGGCTAAAACACTATGAATAACTGAGAGGAACTACAAACCAATGTTTCTCTGTTTGTTAGTTGTGAGCTGCTGATTTCACACCACAAGTATTCTTAATTATAGACGCTTTAAACAAATCAAAGAGCTAATGACGCTTTTTATTTGGAATAAATACACCACACAGCAGAGTGCTGTACCTTTCTTTTCTCAGATCCACCAGTCAAAGAGTAGCAGTACACTGATGCACTTGAACCTTTTGACCACATTTCATTTAAATTACACTGAAGCTGCATCCTTCACAATGGCTTCTGAGTCTGGATTTTCCCGTCTAGAGGCACAGTCGGACACACACATGCATACGACTCACAAACTCTTTGTCTGCAGCCCTTTTTCCTGCTCTTTCCCCGCCTCCCTCCCACTCAGCCCTTCACTCTGTCATGGATCAGGGAACATGTCCCAAAGTGCTTTACAGGCAACACACGTGCAGCATGTCCCCGCATGCTGATGTGACTTTACAGCTCCAACCTTGTGCCAGTTGATGTGTGTGTGTGTGTGTATGTGTATGTGTGTGTGTGTGTGTGAACATCCAGCGGTGACTACACAGACTGTGTAAAGGTCCACCAGTAGATGTGCAGCTATAAATGCTCTGACACAGTGTGAATATTTCAAATGGAGCAACCTCTCATGTTACCTTGAACGCTGGTGGGAATGAGACGAATTAACCAATGCTTCTATAGTCAGAAGTTGACTTGTGAGTAGAAAAAGGTTGTTGTGAGAGTGAAATGATACGTAAATCTTTTTATATAACACAAGGTAACGGCTGAGCATTTTCCTTTGCAGTTTATTACAACTTGTGCATTTTGAGCTTTCATTTCTATTTTCAGGGATGTCACTGCTCTGACTTTTTCTCTCCTAACACTGATTCTGATACCGAAGCTTTAAGGATCCGCTAATACTAAGTACCAATCCAATACACGTGCTCTGTTGATCCCAAATTGAATGCAAGATTTAATGTGTGAAATCATTTTTAAGAAAGGTAACATGAGGCTTTGCATCAGTGGCTCTTAAAACAGAGCTGGTGGCCTGCCATGAATGTGACTGATAGTAATTGGCATTGACAAAGAAAACTTAATCACCTCTGGTCACTATAGTCTACAACAGAAGACTGGAGAAGAACATGTGCTGTCAGATGATCACACTAAACCACTTTATATAGAGGTAAAATCTAATTTGATTTTTTGATTTTGATTGACTGTGTTTCTTGCCTCATTGGACTTTTTAGCAGTGTTGCTACATTCCCAGATGTCAGCAATTTACTTGGTGAGAAAATCACTACTATTATCTAGAGGAAAGAGAGTCGAGAAAGCTTTATTGCTGTTTTCATTGTCATTGCAGTTGCACCTGCAAACAGGTGCCATGTGCAAGGTGTCATCAAGAGTCAAAAAAATTGTCACCCTGGTGGTGCTGGGAGTCACCAGTCAAGAGATCACCGGCTGTCGAGGTATTTCAGTCAGCAGGACAGAAGTCAGAAGTGGTGGACTGACAGACCCACACTGCCATCTCCTGAGCCACGCTGCTAGCATGCTAATATATATATATATATATATATATATATATATATATATATATATATATATATATAGTATGAAATGTATGAAATCTGATTTAACAAAAAAGAAAATGTATCATATCGGTATCAATATATAAATATTTAATTCTAAATATCAAAATACTGTAATTGATGAGTGTAGTGAGTTGTGATTCAAAACTGATGATAAAAAGTACAAAAGCTAAGACAAGTTGTAATAAACCAGGATTAAAGGTCCAGCAGGTGTGATTCTGCAAAGTGTTAATTGCAAACCTGTTCAACTTGAATGTGCTATATTGCTTTCCCCCTGTAATGCAGCACACAAAGTGTATATCACTGTGAATCTCTGATAACCCCAGGGCCTCATTAGCCCTATCAGGTCCTGGTCCATACAGCTCTATTAATACCTGATACTCATTTCTCTCCGTGTGCGTTCGTGTGGACGCCCGGGACCGACCTCCTGTGCCTTTCACACATGACCTCTCGTCCTCTCGGCCCCCGGCTCCCATTGGTCCCAACCTCTGCTGACCTCACCTCTGTTTCCATGGACACTGGAGGAATTAGGGAGAGCCCCGTCGAGTCTTGTGTCTTTCTAAGCAGTTGAGACTGAGACAGTTTCGCTCTCTGGGTTTTAAGACCTTCATGAGCTCCTTTAGACGTGCTGTTCAAACAGTTGGAAAGTGGTGGAATGAGCCTTACAACTTCTCTGTGTTTTTAGCCAGTTTATTGATCTCTTCCACTAATTAATACAATATAACTATATCTTTAGCCCTCAATATGATGACCAGCTTCCCACTTTTTTAAGGTAGCTACTATGGCTGAGTTTCAAAAGAGACTCAGTAAGATAAGTATAGATACCAATCTCGATACTTCAATGTCCCTGTAGGGAAATTTGTGCTGGACTCCTTCCTAAAATCATACATACTGCACAGTAACAGACATCAACATCTCAACAACATAGCTGTCATAACAATTTACACATACACACCTTCTGACAATGGCGACATATGACACAGCCCCTGTGGTCATATGCTACATCTCCTGTTAGTGCTGAGGCTCCTAATGGACAGAGAAGTGGATGAAGGTTGCTCTGCGGGACCCTGAATCTGCAACCAGAGGGTGAGAGCTGGAGCTCTGAGTGGATCAGTCACTGTTTTCTGTCTGTGTCTGTCTGACTGCTAATAGATTGTTTGGACGGAAGAGTGTTTGTCCACCCCTATAATTTTCATAGCCGACTACCAGACGAGCATATCTGTGATTTCGGCTGTACAGACGAGGTACCACGTTATCCTGTTCTCTTTGAGACTGCATGATAAAATAGTAACATGAACTTCTGCTCTGCTACGCTCACATTTGAGCAAATAGTGCATTAATTGGGACTATTTTCAGCTGTGGATTTTGTGCTTCAGTGAGTATTTACAACCGCAGATGTGGGATTGAGTCAAAATAAACTGCGATGAAGGAACATTCGGTGCAACAGTGTGGTTTTCAGTAGTTTTAACAATGGAGCTCTATCACACAGAGGAATGAGGAATCAGGCTTTACAGGCAGTAAATGTTAGCAGGATCAATTCATATCCGTCAGCATCCACCCTGCGTGACACTGAACATCCAGATTCCCCTGTGAAATGTTCACATGAGCCTTGCTGATGTGTTGAAGAAACACTTGGTTCACGTCATCCTTCACGCCACTTTGGAACTGTTTGCTGTATGAAATCGTTATTATCCGCGGGGTTTCGTGGTGTTTCACAGCAGCTGATCTTTGCTGACTGATTTCACAGTTTGGCATTTGGTTAAAAGTTTCTTCCCTTTTCTCCGCTGACTAATTTAAGATGTGTCATAACTAAGTCGTGATGTCTTGTTAATCTTTCAAACTAGCTCTCAGTGGTTTGGGCCCGCTCTGCCTTCATCCTTTATATCAACCTCGCATAATCTAATTCACGCACACACACACACGCACACGCTTGCAGAGAGGAGGCTAACAAGAGACGGCGAGTAAATTTTCCGCTCGAATTGGATCTGTCTGTGTCAAGTGTGCGCACGCCGCTGAGAAGCACATCTTCGGAGGCTGTGGAACAAGTTTAATGGCGGGAACGGATCAATCTGTCTTAAGTCACAGGGATCTATCTCATGTCCTTCATTTGAAAATGCCTGGCAGAAAAATGTGTAGAGCTGGCAAATGTCAACAAGCGTTCAGTGTGTGTCTGTGTGGGTGTTTGTGGGTGTACTTCTACCACAGCGAGGACCAACAGGGTGACTGAGTGTGCGTCTTCTTCTGTGTGTGTTTGTGTATGAATGTGGGTGTGTGTGAGAAATATGAATTTGTTGGTAAATGTCAAGAAGTTGGCAGTCTAATGGCTGAGCTGACAGATGATCCATAAAGCTATAAAGTGATTGGTTTGGAGATTCTCATTCATTCTAATGCAACTGTCATAGTGGAGGAGTGTGTGTGTGTGTGTGTGTGTGTGTGTGTGTGTGTGTGTGTGTGTGAAATAGAAAACAGAGTGAAACAGTGCTGTAGTTGACTTGCAGTTTAATTACATCCAGAATAGACTCGCTTGTTGCATGTTTGCCACTTTCTTGTTGCAGCTCTTCACGTTAACTTCCGTTCAGCCTGCAAATGAACTCTTTCTTTCAGTCCCACCATGTTTCCAGAAAATGTTCACATGCATTGATTCCTGTTAAAGCACCTTTATTTTCATAACGTTTTACGTCAGACCCCATGGGGAATATTCTGCACCTCTTGGCATCAATCTTGAGACAAGGTGACCTCGGGAATAACTGCAATATTCAGCAAAACATACACACATTGGTGCAGACCACATGTAGGGATTTTGTACCCAGTGATGTAAAGTAACTAAGTTACTCAAGTACTGTACTTCTACTCCACTACATTTCAGAGGGAATTTATTTGCTAAATTGAGTTTCTAGTGACTTAACAGGTTCAAATTATTAATACAAAATAACATCAAGAAACAAGATATGATTTATTATTGCTATCAATATTATTATTACAGATTATGCTACACAGTGGTACATAAAGCAGTTAAAATTAACCCCACGTTTACCAGCTCCAACATTAAAATCATACATGCATTAATCAAAATAATTAAATTATAGATTATAATCCAATAACATTACATGCATCTACTTTTGGTACTTTAGGTGCATTTTGCTGCTCATGCTTATGTATTTTCCTTAAGTAATGTTTTGATGTTTTCGCGATATTTCAAGATCTTTTTGTTATTTCCGACACGTGAAACAAAAAACAATGGCACGGAAGCTCCACCCAGCAAAGAACTGCAAGACACACAAACACCCACACAGACTGCAGAGGGCCAAGGCAAAAGGTGCTGGAGCTGTCATATTAACAGATATCGGCAGACATACAGGTAGTTCTGTTACAAACTCTATTAAAAGTGATAAGAACGCAGGTAATGAGAGTTGTTGTTGTTCTAAAAGTTAGAAAATGTGTATAATTAGTCAATGGTATACCAGAATTTATTGGGCAACAGTGCAACAGACAGATTTGGCAAAAATAAAATTGGCTTTAATACAAAGTTATTGCTGCTCCCTTTAAATTTTCTTGATCATAACTTTTGTTTACACTGCAAAGTTAGCCAGACAGCTCTGTTGTAATTTGCTGCACGATGATTGATGAGTCAGCAGAGTGGACAATGAAAACCAATACACACAAACTAAAAAACTTATCTTTGCTTTGTTTGGAGGACGCAGGCTCACAGAATTGGTTCAAATCCTCTTGTCATATTTTACAGCGTCAGTTCAGCCAAATTACACAAAAGCACTTTGTCACCGGTCTCCTGTGGCATCTGTCCATGCAGACAGTTTTTCTTTAATTTGATCACGTTTTCAGCTATCTGAGATTTCTGCCCTAACTCAATAACACGAGGGGAATTAATATGTGTTTTGGCACTCACAGAATTTAACAAACTAAATTAACAAACTTCAGCAACAATGTCCCATTCACTCTGGATAACCCACAGACCTCAGTGTGAACAATTTTCAGACTCTAATATGTTTAACGTTGATCTCATTAGCTTCATTGATTTTTGTAAATATCTGCTTATTCTGAATTTTATGCAGCAGCAACACGTTTCAAACAAGTTGGGACAGGAGCAACAGAAGACTGGGAAAGCTGTGGAAAGCTTCCAAAAACACCTGTTTGGAACATTCCACAGGTAAACAGGTTGATTGCTAACAGGTGGTAGTATCATGATTGGGTATGAAAGGAGCATCCTGGAAAGGCTCAGAAGTAAGGATGGAGCAAGGTTCACCACTTTGTGAACACATGATTTCATAAAGGATGTTACTACATGGGCTAAGGAACACTTCATAAAACTGTTGTCGATTAACACAGTTTGTTTGCAAATGACTTAATTCTGTTTTAATTTACAAAGCTTTCCAGCTTTTTTGCAATCAGGTTGTATCTGCATGGCTAGACACCAGCAGAGGTAAGTAAGAACCACTTGTAATGTGGGTGAACTGACCCCATAAATGTAGTCACCAATGGGCCAAACTCATTTAACACGTGTTAAGTTAAGTTAAGTTGCAGCTATTTGCTGAGCATAGAGAGTGTGTACTGTCCACTTCATAATCATATTTTTGTATTTTTTTAAACTCTGCTGTGGCTTCTGTCGGCAGAAGCACTCTTGGCTTTCAGGGAATCGCTGAGCCTCTTTTTAAGGACATCACTGCTTGGTTAGCATGGAAATAGCTCCAGAAAAGGTGAACAAATTACACCTTTACCGCCAGCATGAAGGCGAGAGCTGTGATCTACTTCCTAAACTTTTAAAATGAGGTCCACACTCCATTAGACATCAAATGGCTGACCACGGTGGAGCACTTTAGGACACAGGACTCATAATCGCTAAAAATTCATCTATCAAAAGAGGCGCAGAGAGGAGACGTGTCAAGGCTAGGAGCTAAAAGTTATTCACTGCTCCTGGTGAACAAGCAGAGGGTTGTAGTCTTTTATGCATGGCCCAGAAAAGCCTTCGGCTGCTTCCAGTTTCACTCCTTTATAAACTGCATTCAGCGAGACTGCAAAACAAATAATGCGTTTTGTGAGAGAGTGGAGATGCCCGGCTCTAAATCTAATCTCTTGGTTCAGTAGTTATGCTACACTGGCCATGCAGCTGCATGACACCATGATGCTTCGAGCCTCGTCGCCTTTTTTCCTGTCCGGGGCAGAACAGAAACACATTGCACACTGCTGCAAGGACCGATTTAAAGCGCCAGATATTGGTGTCAGCTCTGTCAACAAAACAGGCAAGATGTGGCAGAGGATAAAAGGACATTAAACCACCTGCAGACAGGAGGAGGCCTGGATAAGATCTATCAGAATTGGTATTTTTACTAGCAGCAGGCTGGACACCAAGAGGAAAAATGCAAATCATTCCTTCTTCCCAAGCAAGAAAGTCACTGTTATCATTATACTAACAGGATTGTGTGTGTGCGTGTGTGTGATCCAAAGCCATAAGCCCACATCCATGACCACAGATTATGTTATAAATAAGTGTGTCTGAGCGTGTGCAAGTCGATGTTTGATTACGCTGTCACGACTTTTGACGTGACATTACATTTTCAGTCTCATTCCAGATCTACTCGGACTTGGAATTGACTATCAGCTTAAGTTGCCTTCTGCCATATATTTAAATGTGTCTGTTTACAGCGATTTTGTAAATAAAAACTGAAAAAAAAAAGCCCTCAGTGTGGAGGACAGGAACACACACACACACACACACAGTAATTCCCCATCTCCTTCCTCCCACTACAGGAAGGGATGGATACAGTATCTGACTATTTATATGGATTTCTCTTCTTCTCCTGCATGTCTTCTCTTTCTCATCCATCTCATCCATGAAATGCAAAAAAAATAAATAAATAAATAAAAAAAATCCATCATTATTCCCCGGGAAGATTTTTTAAAGGAATAGCTCAACATTTTGCCAAACACGCTTGTTTGCTTTGTTTGAGAGCGGTAGATGATGTTGGTGTGTTAGTGGGTGTTCAGGCAGAAAGCAGACCAGCATTAAAACAAGACGTGTCCTGCACCGGATAGACATAAAGTATGATCCAGGAAGTCCAGTATGAGGAACAGATCCACCAGTTTGAAGGCTTAACAGACTTTTAACACTTCACACACACACCGGAGATTTTTTTGTCTGAATGCGACCACGTGCTGCATTCAGTGCTAGCAAAGTTAGAACAGGAAACCTCCTTAGCCTCGTACATTAAAAACAAAATTTATTGATCTTTTTTGCAGTACATGTAGAGAGGTTAAACCAGACATAAACAGACTTAAGCTTACTTTGCCGAATCCATTTTATCAGCATTAATACTGCTAGTATTTGGTGGTCTTGTAGCCATCTCGCTTTGCGGTGCTTTGTTGATGCTTCTGTAGTTCTTTCCGCGAAGTTGGAGATTTCGTCGCTTCATAAATTCACAGCATATACGTGAATGGTTTTGCCAAATCAGCTGCTTGCAATTGTGATCTTAGCAATATGACACAAATGTTAATATGGAGCTGTATGTAGTTGAGAATATGAAACTGGGAGCTAACTAGCCTAGCATGGCAAGCTAGGTGAAGTAGGCTAGCTAGCAAGACTGGTAGCAGTGGGTACAACATAACTTGGGTCTCGTCAAAGTAAATAAAAACCTTTTAAAGCTCGCTAATAAACACACGTCATATCGTTTAATCTGTAAATAAACAGAAATATTTGAAAGTTAAGAAGAGTTACGTGTAATCTATTCAGATTAAACACATGAAATACATTTTTTATTTAAAAGCTTTAAAAGCTGGTGGGAATTATTTTTTTTCCTTTGCACAGAGCCAGGCAAGCTGTTCGTCCCAGCTTCCAGTCCTTATGCTACGCTAAGCTAACCGTGCCCTGACTCCAGCTTGATACTTAACACAGAGACATGAGATTGATATCAGTCGTCTCATCAAAGTCTCTGAAACAAGGCCAATATCCTGAAATATTAAACTACTCCTTTGAGACAGTGTTTCTTCTATTTGTCTGTACGCATGAAAAGAGGGTGTCAGTTGTAGTTTTATCACAAAAACTAAATCTAGAAAAGGCAGACATCAGCTATAAATAATTCAATAATAATGCTTTACAGGTTTATTGATACAGAATAAACAAACCCAAGCAAGGTTTCTGTGCATTGGTAAGAATCTACTTTATATTGGAACTTTTGAAATTATTCAGATTTTCAAGCAATGGTAGGATTTCTTTTGATGTCTTTTCTCAATTATACATCTTCACTCTCCCACTCACTCACACCTCCTCTCCGTCATTCCCTTTCATCTGCATCTCAGCTTTTCCTGTCTGACCCACCACTCATCCCTCTATCACCACCACATAACGCTGAGTAAATCAGCAGTCATTTATGCATGACTGTTAGCTGATTCCAGCGTGCTGGTTTGCCAGTTAAACACATACAGTGAAGATCATAGTGAGCCGATGCGATGTCCTGAAAGGAACCAGATCCCATTACATGTGACCTCCGGCTTTCCCTGCCGGCCGCCTCGAGTTCGACATTTTTTCACCTGCATACCATCGACCTGTACGGAGGGCCCGGAATTCGTTTGGTGTTAGTTTAGTCTGAGGAATCAGCAAACAGCACTGAGAGATCAATTCACTCTGAGTGTAATGACTATTGATTCTGTAGGAGCACACAGACAGAGAGGGAGTTGAATGTATTTAGATAAAATAATGCTTTGCTCTCTCACGCTACGCTGAGCTTCTCTGCTGCTGTCGTGTGAACCGGCGGAGGGCTGGATGTGCATCTCAAGTACACACACGCACACACACACACCAACACGCACAATAATGTGCACGCATGCAAGTAAGCATTCAAGAGACATACGACCCCCATCACATAAAGAGATGCACACACACCAAAGAATGCAACTGGTATGAACAGGTAGAAAAATGTTATACATAGTCACAAAATACATGTTTCTGACTGGCCTGCACCTTTCACATCCATACATCTGTTTTTTTTTCACATGTGGAAAAGTCATATTTACTAATTCAACAACAAAAACACACTTGCAACACTCCTTCCTTTTTCCCACAACGTGGAAGGATTTGGCTCAAGTTGAAGCACATCTCAAGTAGTTGCGTACTCGCCTTTGCACCGCTGAGAGTGAATATGTCTCTGGGGTTTGCAGCTCATACTTCTCACTTATTTTCAGTGTGAACATCCCTGAACAGTTGAAGTGAAAGACATTCACTACAAAACACATTTTCAGTTTTCTATTTGTTTTTCTCTTGTAAGTGGCCACAAACAAGATCATGGCACCCAATGGTTTCCTAATTTAGATGATAAAGAATTGTTTGACATTCACTTTTTTTTTATCTATTTATGACCTCGTTGTCTGTGGATAAATACAGTGAGACAACACTTTAAAAAAAAGTAAAAGAAGAAGAACACCGTCTGTTGGTTGTCCTTTAGTGCATGCCAGCTCTGACCTTGACTGACTCTGTTGATCATTTGTATCAGTCTGTCAGGGATTCCTGGCAAATTTACCTGGATTTCCCAAATTTGACCAGTTGAAAGCACACCGCCCACACACACACACACACACAGCACAGAGTTATGATTTGAAAGGCGAGTCAGTCTTTTTCTGCTGCTATGCTTCCGTCCTTCTTCCTCTCTGTGTATTTCCTCTGATGTGTCATCACAGCCAAGAAATCCCTCATGTATTAAACGGTTGAAAGACCTTTCTGCTTCACCAGCTGCCTTCTTTTCCTCTGTGTCTCTTCTCTTTACCTTTTTCTTCTTGCAGGTCTCTCTTTTCCTGTCTCCCATCTCCCTCTTACATTTTCTTTAAACCTCCCTCTCCATTTGTCTCTCCCCAAGAGCAAAATCTGCAGACTCACCTGATCTCAAAATTGAATGTGTGTGTGTGTGTGTGTGTGTGTGTGTGTGTGGTTGTGTGTGTGGCCCTGACAAGCTTTGTTGGGTCATGAATCTTTTACCCTTACCAGTCAGCACAAATCCCCCCCTGACAGACACACATGCATGCACACACACACACACACACACGCGCACACACACACACCTGGCAAGACAAACAGCTCCTGGCAGTGTGTTTCGCTTTGGTGACCCGCTATATGTTAACTTTGTTAGAGAGATCCGTAAAAAGACAAATAGAGAATGAGTGAGCTGGAAAGGTAAAATATCTGGAGAGAGAAGCAAGACAGAGATGGGAGGAGAGGGTGAAAAATGAAACAGAAAATGCTGAGGAGAGACAGAGCAAGAAATCTTGTGCGCTGAAGGAAAGAGGAGGAGGAGGGGAGATCGAGGGAAGGAGGAGGAGGAGAGCTGGACAGGAGAGAAAGGTGTGAGCTTATCTCACTGGCCAGGCTTCAGCGAGGTCACTCTGCAGACTGACTGAGGAAGGAGGATGTACAGAGGAAGGAGGTGTAGTCACTCTACAGAATGACTCAGAGGAAGTTTAAAAAAAACAGCCAAAATCCAAATATTTGTATCTCCTGGGGGTTAGACAACATTTGGTAAACACGTCTTGAAAAAGGACAAACTCTGCTACAAAGGTTGGACATATTAGGTTGAATGCTAATTTGTGGCCTTTAAAGCTTTCAAATTAACATGATTGCCCAAGTTCCTGATGAATCAGAGTGGGAAAATTGCAAAATATGTCATGCAGAAACTGTCAAGAATATTCAGACCTGTCTTTAAGAAATTATGTTTATATACTATTAATTTGAAACAGCAACCGTGCCCCAATTATGTTTTCTATCAACGTAATGAGATGTTTTTAATTAATTTCTCACCAACTTTTTCCACTCACAAAACGACGTATCTGACCGTGTGACAGTACTAGCAACAGCCGCACATACTCATAGAACTGGAGTTACATCCAGTAACTGCTATCTAATGTTGTGAGATGATTGCACTTTGGCTAAAGTTTAGGCACCAAAACTTATTGGCTAGGTTTAGGAAAAAGCTTGGTTTTGGTTCAAATGAATACATTTTTTGTGTAAGTTATGCACACTGCGTAATTTATGTCACATTGACATAGTTTTGTACGTTATGTACGTTAAAATAAGTCAGTGTTCACTTTTGGTTTCACATCAGACACTAACGGCAGTCTCCTTGGTGAAAGTCCTGTTTGTTTGACCCATGCATCCACCCCACCATGTGGACTTTGTCGCTCTTTATCCTACGTCACCTGACTTCCTCCTTTGTTTTCACCATAATTACTACAGCCACTAGAGATCTCCGCCTTATAAAGGAAAGTATGGGTCGTAATAAGCTGCTTGGAAAGACAACCGATATGGTAGTTTTTCTGAAGGGTGGACATTTGGAAATAAACATATCTACTAAAAGTTTTTTACGTTGAAGGTCAGGGAAAGATTGAGGTGTTGAAAAAGTCCTCAGTGAGTTGAAACATGGGCCAAAGTAGGGTTTGTTTGTTTGGTTTTTTTTTTGCCTGAACACCGTCAGGACTTCCCGGTAGTGTAAAAATCCTGTGTTTTGTACATCCACCGTCCAACCTGACCACCCTCCTACAACCTTCATGCAGTAAAAGAATGAAGCTCTTTCTCCCACAGAACTTGATCCAGGCAGCAATTATGTTTCCCTCAAAACATCACTGGCAAAACAAGTATGTCGTATACAGACATTTGTAGTGTTTGTAGTATAGTTTTTGGTGGTTGCTGGGATTCAACCCCAAAACTATTTACTTTTTGTTGAGGTGTTTGTAATGATGCCGTATTTACTTCAAAGCGTAGACCCTTGTTGTCTACCCCCTGAACTCAACTTCATTAATCACCTCCACGTCTGATTGAGCAAAAAACAATCTGTCTGAAATAAAGGCAGAATTCTCTATTTGTGAACTGAACGAGCCGTTTTGTCATTTCCTCTTCTGGTGTACCCATTTGCTCTCTGTCAACCTGCCTCGTCCACTTCTGCTTCACTCACTGATTTCCCATGTTTCCCCGAAGACTTTGAACAAAAGCCACAGAGTTTCGTGTACGTGTTGGTGGAGGAAATAATGAACAAGTGAGAGCGATGAGACTATGATGATGCTATGCCTTCCCCAGTTGCCTAAATTACCGTACAAAAATGCTGTCACATAGTTTTGTTTCTCACATGTTACAGAGATGACAGATGCCCAAAAAACTTGCAAGCTGTTGCTGTGCTGTGTTCTTGTCTATTTAGGCAAAATGCTGGGGGAGATTGTGTTATATCTGCTGGTTCTGCAACAGATTTCTCCCTGTAATTGGTGAAGGCTTTAAATCCAGAAACAAGTCTTTGTTCTTTCATTCAGGAGGACTGACAGAAACCTGATGTTTACTGATGATTCAGTGGAAAGGGAAAATGTTCTGACCATTAAAATCAGTGTAACTTTACTGGAGATGTTATGTCACGTCATCACTTTTCGGCTGCTGTCTACAGAAAGCAGAAAACACAGCTCCAGGAAACAAAATGGACTAACAAATGCAACATGCCTTCCTTTACTGGAAGTTGTTTCTTGTGCATGGTGGAGTGCCTTAAGGTGGAATTTCCTTTTTGTCCATTCTGATGCTCATTTAAAATCCAAAGAAATTTCTTGTGTCAAAAATAATTACAGCGCATGTCATATTTGGTAAGAAGACAAAGCTGAGATTTTAAAACAGCAGTGATCAGCAATAACGTGATAGATAATATGTCTGCCGTTTACAGCTTGTTTCCTCTGCTCACAAATGGCCCCAAAGAATCAGTTCATGCAGATTTAAGACTTGAAAAAGCAAATAAAAACTACAAATAATACTGCACTGTAAAAATATGTATGTATTTACAATAGTCAATCGCATAGATTTGCATATTTGTGAATCTTCTCTGGGACGTCCAATTTAGGGCACAGGTGTGTGAATGTTTTCTGTAAAACTAAATTCCAACATGTTTTCAGGTGTTTTGCTACAGTAATATGTTTTATATTTAGGTGTCTCAGTGGCGCATGAGGCCGGTTGTACTTAATTTTGATTATTTACGTGTTGCGGATTCAAGTCTTTCTTGTGATCTTTGCTGTCATCTCCACTCCGCCTTCTCTCATCTTTGCTGTCACTGCACACTGTCAAACACTGAGGAAATACCATAAACAATAACATCTCCCCTCCCACTCCTCCTCTAAATAGAGCAGAGAAGGATTGAAAACATCCAAATGATCCGAGCGCCTAATAGTTTTGCCTCTGAAGAAAAAAAAAAATGGCAAAAAGACACTCTGACAGCTTCACATGGGGGAGTCCTGAGTAAACAAACGCTGATCCAGAAAGCGCTGATCCAGCCTTTCCGGGACTCCCTCGATGCAGTTGCTCCCCTCCTCTCTTCATCTGTTCATTAAGGTCAACCTGATTTCTTTTTTTTTCCTTTTTTTTTGGTGAGAGTAGGGAGAGACTGCGAGGAAGAGGAGGAAGATGAGATGTAAGAGGATTTGGAGCTAATTAGGGGAGTAGGAGGCGAGAGAAGAAACAGATTAGAGAGGGAGAAAGAGAAAAGGAACGAAAGGCAGATGAAGGGGGTAAAAAGGGGAAACGGGAGAGAGGTAAATGCCAAAAAAGAAAGAGTGGGCAGGTGAATTTGCTCTGTTAGCTCCCTGGTGTTTAATATCACTCTCCCACTCTTTCTCTCCCCCACCTTTGCTGTCGTTCTCACCCTTACTTCCTCCTCCCTGTCCATTTATCCTCCTCTCCATCTCTCTTTAATATCCCCTTCTTTCTGTCCCCCCCTCCATCCCTCTGCTCCTCTTTCTTTCCCTCTCTGTTTCCCTCAGTTGACTGATTTTCTCTGTTTCACACCTCCGCTATCAGAGGGGACTGGCCAGATGGATGCAGGTGTGTGTGTGTGTGTGTGTGTGTGTGTGTGTGTGTGTGTGTGTGTGTGTGTGTGTGTCAGGAGGAAGGCAGTGCTGCAGAGGCAGAAGAGCATGACTAATCCTTAGGACACATACACACACACACAGATTAACACACGCAAACACACACTGAAGTTGGCACTCGCATAAACACCATTTTCCCAGCGTTGTGCTGACCTGCCAGTGTACTTAGCTCCTGCCCAGGTAATTTTTCATTCAAATTGACCAGGTGCATAAAGATGGCAGCCTCTTGAAAAGGCAGTTTCAGTCCTCCCTGCCCATACCCACGATGCAATTCCAGCATTTTCTTCCAAATGTGCAAAGCAGACGTGAACACTGGCACTTTGAAGTTTTTATTTTGCTCATTTCATTTGGATTTCATTGTAATTTTATTGCATTTTGGCTGACTCGTGCTTTCTCTCTCAGTTGTTTGAGGTTACTCGAAATTAACCTGAAAGAAATGATCTGTTACGTGTGCTGTAGTAGATGCTGTATCAGGAATAACCTCTGGGCTGGAGTGAAAAAATTAAAACCTTGATCATCTCAGCTATACTGCATCGTGGGTGCAGTCAGTGAAACCATGTGAGATATACACAACCTTCCCTCCAACCTACACACAGTGCAAGGCTTCACACTTATTCTCATCCCAACCTCCTTATACGAGGCTGCACACTGATCAGTGTATGCTGTTCATGTCTGACTTTGAGAGGCAGGTAATCAGCGTGTATGTGCACTTAAACTCCCATACGTCCCTTAATAATCTGCAGTGAAGAGTTATTAAAAAATATTTTCACTCTCAGAAGTTGCCTCTGCAAGTGTGTTACTTTTCCATAACTGCAGGGATTGAGGTGGATTCTCCTGATTATATGTAGCCTCTGGCCAGCAATTAACATTGTTTTATCATATTTTGGGGACTATATTATAACAATCAGCTTAAGTTTTAAGCCTTCTTACATTTGTAATTTGAGAGCTGGGTAAAAGAGGAAATGCCTTTAAAGCCCTCCTGATGATAACAAAGGACCGTCCTAAATTAAAAACATATATGTGTCAGACTATTTATTCAGCCAACAGCACCGAATAAGTTCACAACGACCACTTGAATTTCAAGGTTAATTCAACTCAAAGCTTCCTTCCAGAGTCCATACAGTCCAACGGAAATGTCCAAAAATTTGATATACATTCTTCCTTCAAAAACCACAATACATGTGCAAAACAAACCTGGTACATTTAACTCACCGGATGAAGAATTAGAAACAGGTGAGCTGATTTCCAGTCCTTGTCTCAATACTCAAATCTCACTGAATTTCTTAGAAGAGCTAAATGCCTTTTTCCATCTCCACTGTAGGCAGCCAGGATCCTGCATGACTCCTCTGTCTGCATCCAAAAGCTTTTTTTCTCTCTGTAGTTGCCACCCTGTCTTACGCCTGTGAGCAACAGTTGACCAGAGATACCTGCATGAAACTACATGTGGCAATCAGGTAAAAGCATGGCTGACAAGGATACAGAACACCAGAGGGTTAGTCTTGCAAGAGATTGTAGTATCAAACCATCTTATTTGTTTATAGCCATCCCCTCACACATGTGGCGGTGTTGACACAGACCCTAGAAACACATTATCCTCACACAGCTTCTTACCACTGTGTGAGTTATATTTCTGTTGGTGCTTGAGGTGTGAAGTAGGTGGGGCTCAGCTGGGAAAAGGTGATGTCACATACTCCAATGAACCAATCGGGATTAAGAAACATTGGAATCGAAATCTCAGGGCAGTTTGTGGGTTGTTTGCTTAAGTTGCCAGGACTCTGTCAATCAAACCACGCCCACGCAGTTCTACTCAGACAGTTAAAAAGTAATAAACAAGCATGTTTTTGTCAGAACTGTAACTGATTCGTGCTTATTCAATGAAGGATGAATACTTAATGTTGTAGAGACATCTTTGAGATTTGAAACCACATTTTCAGGCACTGTCATGAATACACTATCTTCTCTCAGCTTTAGCTATGCACTTATGCAAAAATGAAATAAAATAAAAATAATTAATCAACATCAATGTGGTTGAGGTTTGTAATTTTCAAAAATAAGCCATATATCCAGTTTAACCCTAACAGGACTGGGGTTGCTAGCCTACTTGTTAACGAGGAAAAACAATGATTGGGTTCCCAGCTGGTGAAATCAGAAGAGATCTTACTGAAAAGAGAAAATATGTGTTTTCATGCATCCTATGCATTCATCTACAGAGCTGGCCTCCTGAATGTGCAGTGGGAGATTATTCCAAAGAAGTGGAGCTGGGTGGGCAACAGCTTGACCACCAAAAGAGTTCTTATTAAACCAAGGAAGCCTTAAGTAACCGGTATTAAAGGACTATAAAGGATGTGATGGAGTAAATGGAAAAAAATAAGGCTGCAGATATCTCAGGGAGCCAGACCATTTAAAGCCTCATAGGTAAGAAGGAGGATTTTGAAGTCAGCGCTGGTGTGAACTGGTAGCCAATGCAAAGACATCAGCACCGGTGTTATATAATCCAACTTCTCAGATCTTGCAAAGACTCTGGCAGCTGCCTTCTGGACCAATTGGATACCTTTTGTTGCTGTTTTAGGTAGGCCAGAGAAAAGTGCATTACAATAGTAAACACAAAACAAGAGTCCGAGTACAGATCCCTGTGGAGCCCCGTATTTAACCTCAGAGCAGGAAGACATACAGTAGCATTATTGTGTGTTGTGTAGTGTTTTATTGCGAAGGTATGAACAGAACCAAGAAAGTGCCAGTCCCTTGAGACCAATAAGCTTCTCAAGTCATTGTAGGAGGATGTCAAGGTCCACAGTCTCAAAGTAGAGACCGAGCAGAGACGGACTGACATTCCCAATTAAAAACCTCCAGTCCTCTATTCCTTTGCCTTCCTTTATTTTATTTTATCGCCTCCTCAATCCCAATCACCTTTTCTCCATGTCTTCTTCCTTCCTTCCTTTTTTTCTATTTCCTTCGTCTCGTCTCTCAGGCAGCACTTAAATCTAGTAACGGTAAGACAGATGGAAGATCAAAGTCCGCTGCAATTAATAGGTCATTACTATCCTTAGTTAGTGCAGTTCCGGTTGAGTATCCCAAAAGTCAGACTGTAAGATTTTGACATGTTGCTGCTAATAAAGCAGCGCTGTAGCATTGCATGAGCCAGTCTGTGACCATTTAATCAACATAAATGCATTTTACCAGTACGGGATGCTCACACAGGTAAACCAACGAAGCTCCATTATCTGATTGTTTACTGTAGTTTCGCTTATTTTCCTCACTCAAAAGAAGAAGAAGAAGAAGAAGAAGAAACTCGTTCATTGCAGTAAGGCTTTCACATACAGTGAATTTGCCTTGTATTTTGGTGTGTAAGGGGTACAGCAAAAGTCAAGAATCGTGAATATATAATACATATTTACAATAATAATGTTTATTATTATAAATTGTAAATAACAGACACATTATTATGTTTAATGTGTCTGTGCAATGAAAGGAGTTGTTCAGTGTTAAAAATGAAGAGGATGGGATGTGCAAGGTATTGAGTAAAGAATGTGCAATTGCTCACAGTATGAAGAATATGTGCAATGTGCAAAAAGATTTGTGAAAAGGTGCGCCAATGTAACACATTGAGTTATGTGTAGAGACTTTACAGTAATGTAACTTGCAGTGTCCATGTGGCAGGATAAGACTCAGCTCAGGTTAGCTCAGTTCAGCTCGGTTCATTTCGGTTTGGTTCGGTTCAGTTTGGTTCAGTGTAGTTCTGTTCAGCAGCGTGAATCAGTGTTGTTGATGTTGCTAAACTCATCTAGTTGTGAAGTGTAGCAGAATCAATTACACGGCTAGATGCTCCCAATTAGACTAGGCTGATCAATGTCAGCCAAGATCACTGCATAATCTCTCTCTGTCACACACACACACGTACACACACACGCACTCACACACACACTCACACACGCAGACTGCATAGATGATTTGATAATTAAATCAATCTGAACAACTAGAGCTTCACTAATGAAGCAATGATCTCAGATGAAATTCATCTGAGATCATTGAGGGAAAGAAGGCCTCTGTGTGTGTGTGTGTGTGTGTGTGTGTGTGTGTGTGTGTGCGCGTGTGTGTGGGACACATTGTTGATTTGATTTCAGTCAGCATTTAGATGTGATAGCACTTGAGAGAATGAGAGTGAGAGGGACAGTCAGACTGGTTCAGAGAAGGTGAGACACGTGAAGCAGTGGATGACAGAGCGAGAGGAGAGAGACACGGGAAAGACAGACAGACAGAATAAAGAGAGACAGTCAACCAGCCAGAAAACATGCATCACCTTGAGTGTTTGCTCGAAGCTCAGGCCGGTTCTATTTTGTGAGCTTACCTGACAAAACCTTGAAAATCCACACACCCAGGAGACATCATTTTGTCCCTCACTGTCCGCCCTAATTTCCTTGTTGAAGTCGATCAGAGTGACACTTCAGCTTGTTCACCTGCTTGCGTTAGAAGGCCGCTGATGAAAACATCAAACATG
Source organism: Chelmon rostratus (assembly GCF_017976325.1). Classification (NCBI taxonomy): domain Eukaryota; kingdom Metazoa; phylum Chordata; class Actinopteri; order Chaetodontiformes; family Chaetodontidae; genus Chelmon; species Chelmon rostratus. Next base: position 10,288,298 of record NC_055673.1, on the reverse strand, counting down.
CCTTATAACAACTGGGACCCAGATGAGGGCAATTAAGGAGGGCTTGTGTTGGCCGTCTCACAGCAGGAGGGTTGTAACGCTCCTTAATGACTCTGCTGACGCCAATTAATAAAACTGGCCTGGGTCAACCAAATAAGCCGCCCCATTGTCTGGTGGGCACACACCTCCTGATCCAAATGAGTCTCGAGATATACTTTTCTAGCCTGATGCAGGCCCATCGGTGTCAAAGTATTTTCCTGTTTACAGTATTACATAATCTCCCAAATATTGTGATGGTATCAGCATGTCTGTCCACTGGAAGAGGAATTCCTCCTGAGAGACCCCCCTGGAGTTTTTCCTCATTTGAATCAATGGGTATAGGATCTATTTGTTGTATGGACTGTAAAGCCCTTGAGGCACATTTGTGTTTTTTGGCTATTTTAAAAAAATTACTTGACTCAGCTTTTCTTATTTTCTACCCCTCATTGCTCAGATCATCTTGCAGCCTCTCGTGGAGCTACCACCAAGTTGGGCATCGCTGCGTCAGTTGTGAAATATTCAGATCCTTTACTTAAGTAAAAATACTAATAGGACATTGTGAAGATACTCCACTACAAGTACAAGTCCTGCATTCCTTACTTAAGCAAAAGTATCTGAGTTTAACACAAAAATTTGCTTAAAGTATCAAAAGTAAAACTCCTCGTTATGCAGCAAAATGCTCCCTGTCAGTGTGTTACTGTTCTATATGATGGTTTTAACATTACTCCTGCATTAATGTGTATGCTGCATTTTACTGCTGTAGGTGTTTAAGGTTGAGCTAATTTGAACGACTTTATATACTGCTGAGTCGTTTAATCTCTTTAATGATGCACTAATCCAAGAGGGCTTTAATTGTCACCAGATTTAGAGACTCGTGATTTCCACTGTACAGGAAGGGCATGAAAAATATTAATAAAAGTAACTAGTAACTAAAGCTGTCAGACAAATGTAGTGGAGTAGAAGTATAAAGCTGCTTCAAATGGAAATACTCAAGCAGAAGTAGAAGAACCTTCATTTATATTTAAGTACAGTACTTAGTTACACTTGACCCCTGCTTAATGGATTTAATGTCACTGCCTGCTAAGATGTAACCTGACCAAAAATATCCAGGTGGTGAGAAATGTATTTTCTTTTAAGTACTGCTTTTTGTTCAGGTGTCAGTCATTGCTGTGACTTTTCAGTGATACTCAGTGTCTCTCTCTCTCTCTCTTTCTCTCTCTCTCTCTCTCATCTTGGGCTTGTGTGTGTGTGTGTATGTGTGTGTGTGTTGTGGGCTTCCGTGCTTGTGTGTATGCTCTGATCTTACCAGTGACAGTTTGATTAAATCGACAGCAATGAAGTCACTCTGCTGCCTGGCTACACTCCAACTCTGCAGGGCGTCTCTTGTGTGTGTGTGTGTGTGTGTACGTGCGCATGGGCGTGCGTGTGTGCAAGTTTGTGTTAATTGCTAATCACTAACGTGTGGTTTGCTTTCTTTAACATGCAGCTTTAGCAAAGGAAAAAAAATCCTGATTAATGACATGATCCGTCACCTCGGCGATATGATGATTAACGACATGATTCATCACCATGGCGATACGATGGAAATAAAGCCATTAATTCTACTGATCAGATGACAGAGGGCTGATGGTGATGGGGGTGAAAGAGACAGACAGACAGGGTGTAACACTGGAAAATGTAAAGAGAGAGTAGGAGGGACAGATAGAGACGAAGAAATCTGAGATGAAGGAAATAGAAAAAAGGAAGGAAGCAAGAAGGCATGGAGAAAAGGTGAAGAAGTGATTGAATGAAGGAAGAAATTGAGATTGAGGAGGCGATAAAATAAAATAAAGGAAGGCAAAGGAATAGAGGACTGGAGGCTTTTAATTGGGAATGTCAGTCTGTCTCTACTCCGACTCAGGACAGGACGTCACATCGCCAACTCTATCTTCTTAGCAGACAGGATGGGAAAGAGAGAGAAGAAAAAAAGAGAGGTGGAAATGTCATTTCTAACAGCAGACTGATCAAGTCAACCTTCCCTCTCAGATTCCAATGAGCTGCTTGTATCTTGGTGTTTTTTAACAGCCTGCTGGGACTCCTACTGATAGAAATATAAAAAAAATGTCATCACGTTTGGTAAAAAGTTTGGACTGAACAATTGTTAAAGAACATGTAACTGAGCTAACTGCATGGATAATAAAGCCTCTTAAAGCTCGAGGGCAACATTTATTTTTTCATACAGCAGCATCTACAGTAACTCTTAAAACAGACAGAGATGGGCGGGACTTTGAAACTCATATTTTATGACTTTTTTGTATTTTGTATTTTGTTGGCGTTCTACGTCATTTTATCCTTAAATTAGACACGTTCTTGTCTCCAGGTTTAAATTGTAGAAAATGACTCCACAAAAATTGGCTTAAACACAGTCTTTGGCTAAACACAACTGAGTCACGTGTCCTGTCAGACCCAGCAATGCACTCATTATCAGCTACCGAATTTCATTTGTGTTCCTCGTTATCAGTGACTGCAGGAAAGAAACTTGTTTATTATCTGGTGCAAATTTCCCCTCAGATAAAAGCGTGTTTCATCAAAATCTGATCAGCTGTTGAATTCTACGGTAAGCTTAATAAATGACACTAAAATACAACAGAAGAGAGGATTAGCAAACACATGCTAGATATTGTAACGTTTGTGTAACCGCTGGGCTTTTGTGTTGGTTAGATAGGAAAGTTTCTTTCTCCTCTACTCTTTTGTGCTGTATCGTACTCTGCTGTATCGTACTCTGCTGTAATGGTACTGTTTGTGTCTTTTGCACTGCCTGCTTGTACAGTTGGAGATCTTTTAGAAACGAACCTACTCCACTACACTTATATTTGTATTAATTCTATTGAAAGACATCTGCTAAATGCCCAGTCCTACTGCCGTCTGAAAGAACTAGTGCATCACTGTGACCTCACTGTTCACTTCCTCCAGTTGCATTTCAATTGGCTGTTCACTTCGTCAGTCAGTGGCCGCTTTGACTGACAAAACCACCTTCATGATGTCCTGATTGGCCACTTCAAATCTGTGACGCGGGTCATTTGCAGAGCTCATCTTTTCCATCTCGGTGGGTTAAGGTCAAACCCATGCTGATGCTTCTAAACGCCTAAAATGTGATAATATCAGTTTGTGTAGAATCTATTTTTGTTACACATTACTTGTATTTTTAATTAAATACATTTTCTCATACCAGTATTTTGTATTTTATTTTGGTAGGTTTGATGAGCTAGTATTTGTAATTCATAACAATGTATTTGTGCCCATCTCTGAGTATGGAGGAGACATTTCTGAGGAAGAAAGTTTGATTGTTGTTCACATAGCTGATGTGCTGGTATGACTGTGCTCCAAACTTCACATCTCCTCACAAAGTCCAGTCATCCCGTCCCTGTGCTCAGAAACATTCTGTAAGGTTTGTTATTAAGGAAGTTCTTTGATTTCATATGAGAACTGCTCCTTTTTGTCCTCAGTTTCTGTGTATGTCTTGGACTGACAGCAGCCTGCAGTCTGAGCTGTGTTACAGGACCCAGAGACAAAGCAGACAAGTCACAGGCAGACGATTTGTTGTTCATGGTGCTGAAGAGTAAAGACCACACCAGCATCTAACTGGACTGAAGTGACAGCTGCGCTGTGTGCTGCAGCTGAGCAGCTAATTAGCCATCAGGCCTGTAACGTCAGCCGTCCTCTTTTCCCCGCTGTTTGTTTGGCCGCTTGTTCAACAAGCTCAGGTTAGTTTGTGTGTTAGTTAGTGTGTAGTTAGTTTAGTTCTCCCAGCAGACTCCATCAAAGCGCAGGGCTTTGTCTGTTGGCTATAAATGGTCAAATACTAGACCCAAACAAGGTGACATCACCTGACATCTGAATATTTATTTGTTTGTGTTTAATTCGTTCCATATTTATTGGAAATGGATTCTTTAATCACCTCAGTGCACAACACATTTTTCAAAAACGGCAATTTACAAGCTAAAGGTGGGATTTTGACCCCAAACAAAAGTTTGTTTCACATGAAGGAAAAAGCACTTTTCTGTTGGATCGGAACTTTCCTGCATGACCAAAAAGCCCTCGCTCCATTATTTAAGTAAACACGCATTAACCTGCATTCTGAATGTTCCGGCTCCAAATCCATAATGGATAAATGTGCCATACAGGTGTGTCTGTGACTTGCTGTGTGCAGCTGAACCGTTTCCCCCCCAGACTGAGGAGTTTCATTAGTATTGGATTCAGTGGATAGATGTTTTATAACACAGACTAAATACCCGCATTATAAAACATCAAAGAGTTTCAGAGAGTTTCATCAGGGCTGTTTTCAGTGGAAACTTTCTCTCCATCTAAAGAGGGAATCACAGTGTTTCATTATTGTCGGTTTAGTCTGGGTTTTCTATTCAGACCTAAATGATGCTGCCAAGAAATGTTTATTGGGAAATGCTTGTGTGTGTGTGAGAGAGAGAGTGTGTTTTCGTCCCCTGCTACGTGTGGAAACACCAGTGTGCATCCATTTTGTGATTGATATGAAACCAGATTGTTTTGGTGTTTGCTGACAGGTGGCTCTGGAAGGACAAGGGACTTTTGGCTTTCATGCTGCTCCCGTGCGTGAGTGTGTGTGCGCGCGTGTGTGTGTATGCGTGCGTGTGTGTGTGTCAGTAGAGAGTGAGTGAGAAAGCAAGAGAGCGATATGAGAGTGATGGTGTAATGTGCAACTGAACGTGTCAGGATGAAGTGTGTTCATGTCTGGCAGGTCTCCTGTGTTTATTTACACATGCCTGTGTGTGTGTGTGTGTGTGTGTGTGTTTGTGTGTGCCCGGTGTCATCACACCTGCCTCCACATCACCTAGTTCTGTCTTTCAGGACGGAGGCTGGTGTATTAGTTGTTATGCTTTCTCCTCCTGGACCTCAGAGACATACAGCGACTTTTCCTGGCACACACACTTTAATCACCGTACAACAGTGCATCTGTGTGTGTGTGTGCATCTGCGTGGATGTGTATTACTCACATTGTTGGGATATAAATCTGTCTATGCATAATGGAAATCATTAAATTTTAGGGAGAAGGCTTCGGTTAAGGTTAGGTTAAGTATCCAGAAAATGCATGTAAGCCTATCTAATGTCCCCAAAAGTGATGGGAACATGACTGTGTGTGTGTGTGTGTGTGTGTGCGTGTCGAGTTCTTCTGAGATGATGCAACACTAGTGTTTATGGTCCAATAAACACTCTTAGGGTGCTCAAGCTTTAGCAGGCATCTTTGTGATCTAATTAAATACTGGACACAGAGCGCTGAAACTGCCATCAGCCCTTTTCGTTACACAACGGTAAGTTAATCAAGAGGCTCATTTGGCAAATAATCAGTGTTTGCTTTGAACACACTGAACACGGAAATAGAATCTAGTTTATTCTCCTCTGTTTTTTTCCCTCTGTTATTACTCTCTTATCCTCCTCCCGTCTCTCTTTTCTTCCTCTTTTCTTTTCAACTCCTCTTCTTCCTTTCTTATCTCCTATTCTGTCATCTCCTCCTTCCTTCTCCTTTGCTTGCCTTTTCTCTCCTATCCTCTTCCTGCACTTCCTATCCCCCTCTCCTCTCTTTGCTTTTCCCTTTCCTTTCCTCTTTCTCCTGTCACTCCCTTCCTTTTCTTCCTTTGCATTTCCTTTCCTCTCCTCTCCTCTCCTTTTCTTTCTTCTCTCACATTTACTTTCTTTACCACCCCTCTCCATTTTCTCTCCTTTAATTTTCCTCACCTTTCCCTTTCTTTCTTTTCCTCTCTTCTCTACTTTCCTTTCCTTACCTCTATCCTCTTTTCCTTACCTTTCCTTTCCTGACATATCTCCCTTTTTTCTCTCCTCTCTTCTCCGCTCTCCACTCCTCTCCTCTCCTCATTATCTCTGCTATTGTTTCTTTGCAGCACTATCTTGAGGTCTGCTCTTCTCTCTTATAATGTAGTCTTCATCACCACAGGCTCAAAGTGATGGAGCAGCTGGAGCAAATATTACCAACTGCAAGAGAAATGCTCTCACTGCAGCGTTGGTGAACGTGTCCATGTGTGTGAATGAGCGACAATAAGAGAGAACATATAATGCAAGTCTGCATATGTCCCTGGATCCCTGTGTGCGTGCGTGCGTGTGAGTGCGTGCACCTGCGTGTGTGTGTGTGTGTGTGTGTGTGTGAGTACTGACCCACTTTGTCTGCCATGCAGCAGTGGCAGCAGCTTGTGCAACAGAGCAGGATGTGCATTTTTTAACAGCAACAGTCTCCTGTGCTCTGCACCGAACACACACCGCCACAGTGAGAGAGAGTGTGTGTGTGTGCCTGCACAGCCAGAAGGATCAGACCATCAACACTACTGCACTGCACAGCATTAGCTCCAGAAAAGCCAAACTGTTAAAAAGCAAGCATGAACAAATACACCTGATGTTCATGCTCTCAGCTTCCTGATTTGACTGATGCTGAATGTTATTGAGCATTTTGTGAATAATAAGGTTGATATTGGATTATTTGTCAAATAAAGATTTTATTTGCACTGACCTGCACATTTATATATTTGCACTTTTTACCTAATTTTACTGTATAATTTGTCTGCCGTATCGGACATATGCACATTTTACACTTTAATATACCGACAAGCTGCACAGCCCACCTACCCACAGAGCTAGCACTTTAGCATTTTAAATGTATTTATATGTCTTAATTTCTACTCCTATTTAATTCAAGTATTTGTTGTACCCTAGCTTTTTAGCACAAATCTCAGGAGAATGCTACCCTGCATTTCACTGCAAAGACTGTTTGAGCCTGCGACAAATTAAACTTTTGAGCTGCGAATCGCTTCGTTTGTTATTCAATGCCATAAAGTCGCAGACTTATATTATCCTCGTGTTGTTCGACATGAAGCAACAAATAAAGATGTAATAAAAATGCAAACAGCACAGTTGTACAATTTACTGTAACCAAAAAATCATAAATATAGAAGTTCGAAAAATGTCTGAAAGTGGGTTAAATTCACTGAGTAGACAAACGGAGACAGATAAAGGAGGGCATCCAACAACATTTACCATAGCACTGACATACAAGCAAACTCCATCCAGCAATGAAAGTGGTTGAAATATATGAGATACGTCTACATGGGTTTTAAACACATTTCTAAACATTTTTAAACATATTTCTATGAACAGTTAAAACATGCTTTATAACACACTGCAAGGCTTGTTTGTGCATGTAATGATATGTCATTATATATGTTTACAGCAACATTACACTGTGTTATAAAGCACTCGTTACCTGTTCAGCCACCAACTGCAGACACTTCATAGGAGTTTGAAACTACCTCCATATTAAAGTGAATTATAAACCATGAAATATGTATATAGTGCTTATAAATGTTGAATAGGATGTTAAAAACAAAGTGTTGAACTAATCTTCGCTGTCAAAAAGTGATGAAAAGATGCTGCAAATTAAACTAAGTAACTGCAGTTTCCAGTATGCAGTGGCACTTATGTTATACATGGTGTTGCAGATCAGCATGTCACAGCATCAATCTAAGACGGGTTTTGTGTTGCTTTTGAGCCAGACAGAGTGGCATGACACAGCACCATGCAACAGCAGTTGAAAAACTGAGTGACTTTAATATTTAAAGTCGCTGCCACAGTGTGAAAATAAATGCTTTAACACTTTCAGTGCCATTTAGAAAGTATGTAGGAAGCTCAATTCAAAAGGTGCTTTATTGGCATGATAAGAGAAAACAAAAATATATTGAGGAACTGCCATCCACGTCCTCTACCTGGAAAAAGAGCATGTCGAATTTATAGCTTAACACAATCAATATATTATTTATTCTGAAATATTATAAAATTGAGACTGTCTCAAAATCATGATGTCCAACTAACTCTAAGAGGTATTATCATTACTTTGACTTTATTAGAAATCTGCTTTCAAAACAATGTCCCAAAGTGCTTTACAAAGGAAAAATAAAAACCAACAAGCAGTACAGTTTAATCAAGTAAAAGTACAAAAAAAGAAAATAGAATAAAATACCTCAAATGCAATAGAATAAAACAGAGCAGCATAAGTAAAATAAAAAATAAAACATCTTTCTTACCATCTAACATGGGGGTTGCAATCAAAATTTCATTGACATGTGCAATGACAATAAAGACTCTTGAATGAATGAATTAATGCAAGGTGTTTTTTAAAAATATATAAAACTTTTCCAACATGTTCTTTTTTCTGGTGGAAATCTATAAAGATACTGATAAACAGGAAAATTCAACATCTACAACTATAGTACATGCATACACATACACACATATATCCCAAAATATACCCATACATCAATACATGCGCATTTACATGCATGAACACATACATTCATGCACAAGTGCATATGTGCATACATGCATATTTACTGTATTCATTACTATACTGTATAAATACACAAACATACACAGGAATACTGTGTGTGTGTCTGTGTATCTGTATGTGTATATATATATACATATACATATATCAAACTCTCTGTCTCTCTCTCTCTCACACACACACACACACACACACACACACAATCCAACACACAAGTGCTTGAGGAAATTAGCTACTCACATCGTGAGTCATTGGACAAGGATTACTCTGTTCTCTCTTCTTCTTCTTCTTTCTTTCTCCTCCTCTTCTTCTTGTTCTTCTCCGTCTTCTTGTTCCTCATTTTTCTTCTTCTTCTCTCCTCTTCTCTTCTTCTCCCCTTCTTCTCTTTTCTTCTTCTCTTCCACTCCAGTAATGGTAGCATCATGTATATTCTATGAGAGATAAAAGCACAGGGGAGCAACAATAGGCCAATTTATGTGTGTGTGTGCGTGTGTGTGTGCGCATGCGTGTGTGTGTGTGTGTGTGTGTGTGAGGTGGGAGTGGAGTCAAACAGACGGCTAATGGTTTTCCTTTAATAAACCACTGTACTGCTCTTGGATGATTCGCCTTCACACGCAGACTTCAACAGCCATGACTAAGATTAGCCTGAGGATAAACACAACAAGAGAGGGGGAGGAGAGGAGAGGAGAGAAGAGAAGAGGAGAGAGGGGAGAGGACAGGAGATGAGATGAGACGACGGGAGAGGAGAGAGGGTGGAGGACAGGAGATGAGAGGAGAGGAAAATGAGTAGAGTGAAGGAGAGGAGAGTGTGGACAGACCATCAGAGCTTAAATTTCACATCCTTACATCATTCATCTCTCCTGTCCAGGGAACTGTGTGTGTGTGTGTGTGTGTGTGTGTGTGGGTGGGTGTGCGTGTCTGTGTTAATTGTTTTACACACATATTTTTTCATTAATGCCTCTCTCCATGCATGTATGTGTAATGTGGTGTCACAGGTGTCAGGCGCTCACCTGTTTCTCTCTCTCTTTTTCTCTCTCTCCTCGTTTATTCTCTTTTCCAACATGCCATCATGGTTTCCTCCTCTTCTATCGTCTCGTCCCTCAAACCGTTGCACCTGAAAAATGTAGAACTGGTTTGTTATATTTATGCACAGTTTCTGTTCCAGGTTTTACACACATATTCTTTATCACTGAGCAGGCATACATTTCCACCTGTGTGTGTGTGTGTGTGAGTGTGTGTGTGTGTGTGTGTGTGTGTGTGTGTGTGTGTGTGTGTGTGTGCACTTTGAATTGCACCAACAGGTTGGGTGCTATAAAAAAAAGGCAGATATGCATGGGGAGGTTAACTGCTAATTCTAATGGACGTTCAACTCCAGTGGATGTTTACACCAAAGATTCTTTAGAATAAAAGATGATGCATTACATGCTGCACCAATGGTATAAAATGGTTCACTTCCTGTCTCCTAAGTGGTCACCTTTCCCTCTCATCCCCATTAACCATTTTTAAACACTGATGGACTATTGCTTGATCATGTCAAAACAATACAACATGAGATACAAATGTAATCTTTGCACCTTATTTTGCTGCTTGTTTTTCTCTGCTAGCCTAATATGCTCATTTAAGACTCTCTGTCGCTGAGGCAGACAGTCCCAAACAAAGCTAATCTTCTCCTGATTTGTCTTTCTGAAAAATGACATGTCAGTGTCAGAACGTTTGACGACATGAGCCTTGAGAAAAATTGGTTTAAGTCTTTGCTGTGTCAGGGCAACAGAATTGGTCGTAATCTGTTGCATTCACTTCTAACATTGGAGTCAACAGACTTGAGGCCTGCCACTGGTCTCCTGAAGGGGCGAGGCAGTGGTGACACCCACATGGCACAGATACAGGACATGAGTCCGCTTTCCCTTCCATGTTATCTAATATTATTGGTTTAACTCAGGGATTTTTTTTGCATCTCCACATTATAGCATTAAAAAACATGCTATTTCATAATAATGACATGTTTAGCATAGCAGCTAATTATGAACAGCTGCTTGCGTTGGTTGATTTCAGCATTCAGTTCAATCATGTGTGAAAAATCATGTTTGCATACAGTAACCTGTTTTTGTTGTCTGTTTATTCCTCCATCCCATCTCTGACATTCACTATAACAGGCAGTGCTATGATGTCGTGGTTTGCATGTTATTAACTATCGATGAAGATGAGCGAAAACAGCGCATGACATAAGGAAAAGAACTGTTTGATTAGAGGCTGTGGGCCAGACAACTGTCCAGAAACATCAGTTCAAATAGAAAACGGTTTGATAGATTCAATATTTAGATGCCCATGCGTGATCGCTCTGTCTCCAGAACTCTTCTTCTTCTGAGTTTCTTCCTGAATTTAGCTTTGCAAGATGCTCCTGGTCCCATATGCACAGATCTACTCAACAACAACAACTGTAACAAGACCACGACACGCACACACACACGCTTGCCTGACCCTAACCTGAATCCAAGCCTTCACCCTAAAATTTCATGATTTATGTTATGGGGTCTTGCGTTTTGTCCCCATAAGGAAGACGAGTCCTCACAATGTGACTGTATAAACAGGTTTACGGTCCCACAACACACACAGACACACACACACACAGCCACGGTAGCGGATGCCTGACCTTGCAAGGTAAATTCACAAATTAGATAAAATGGAAATGCAAGGATTTTTGCTGTGACCTTGATTTTTACATCCTCTCGAGAGGATTTGCCAACAAACTCATTAAAAAAACTTTGATTTTACTAATGTTCTGAGACCTCTGTCAGACATTGATTAAAGTGAAATCTGATCTGTGGATGAACTGTGGTTTCTCCTTTCAACATTATGGTCAGAGGCAGCTGTAATGTGGCTGAGACTGACTCATCCCCTCACTGGTTGCTCAGTTCGACATAACTAATTACCTGCTTAGGGTCCCTCGATGACCCTTGGCGAAGAATTCCCACATGATCTAATCACAAACGTTGAGCCCTCTGCTCACCTCACATTTTAATTGTAACACTGTGTAATCTTATAGTTGTAATGTAGTGTTCGAGGGTTCCCCTTTTCAGCAGAGGAAAAACATTGCCAAATTGTCATTATACCTCACTAATAGTGAGAGTGTCAGGGTTTGCTTTATTGATGAATCTGACTCTTTTAATTCTGATTGGTTGTCCTAAATCTGATGCGTTTGGGATACATTTCTCTGTTGCCATTTTCCTTCCTGCAGTGTCTAGCGCTCCACCAACCACAGAGGGGGGATTTCTCTTTGAATTGCCTCTTATGAGATTTCTTCAAGGTTTATACGGAGACATTTCATTGTTTTCTTCGATGGCTTCAGCCTAGTTAGGAACCGCTGCTGCTGCGGGCCCAGTGAGACTGTGCTGTATATGTAATGGGGCCCTATAAATGTTAATAAAAGTTAATTTGACGTCTTTCTTGTGTCAGTTTGAGCATTTACCTCTGAAGTCATGCAGCTTTTCCCATCCAGTGCTGACGGTCTAGCAGGCGCAAAGCTGATCTATCAAGGATTTGAAGTGATGCTCCCGTGCAAGCAAAGCTTGTGAGTACATGTTAAGAACAGTCTGCATTTAAGACATGGGCATAAAGAGAAATGAGCAAACAGAGGGCCCTCACACAACACTGCAAAACACTTCTTGAAGGTGAAGTTTATCAGCCAGGTCCTGCCAAGCAGTGGTGTGATGATGATGTAGGAAGAACTCCGCTGATACAAGCTTGAGTTGAAGAGACCTTTATTAACAAGCAGTATCAGATCAGATGCCGGCCATCCGAGAGAGCTTCAGGGTCAGATCAGAAGACTCTGCCCTTAACATACAGACAACACAATATATAGCATGACGGTTTATCTAACTCCACCCATACCTTTCCCTAGCTTAAAGACCAGATCATGCTCTGGGCATTGTCCCACTGAGGAATGTTCTCCTTTGTGACAATCTATGTCTACATCTAAAGTTAATAGTCCTAATAGCCCCCTAAACATTACTACCTCTGGTTTATCTTTTCTTTATCTGACCCTTCGTAGCCTCACATACCACAACTAAAAGTGGTCTCCATTCCAGACATCAGTTTACCCCTGATCATGCTTGATCGACCATATACCTCAAAGGGAAGAAGACAAACCTGCATTAGACTGAAACAAATCCAAAACTTTATTATGGATTTATTGGGTGTATTTGTTTGTATTTTTTTTTTTTTTTATTTTCAACTTTTATAAAATCATCATCTCAAGATTTTAAAGATTTTTTTGTAATCACAACTTAATTGTGATGTGCATATTTATTCAATCCATATCCCATTATACTAAAATTACACTGTGCACTGTGTGTGTGTGTGTGTGTGTGTGCGCTTATGTATGAGATGGGTGTAAATTAAGCACTTCTGAATTGTGCTGTTGAGGTAAATTACACAACAGTTTCTCATATCTGTTCTCCAGAGGCAGCTGCAATACTGTCACAACAGCCGAGCTAGCTTATTACAGCTATAGCTCTATTGATCCAAACACACACACACACACACACACACACACACACACACACACACACACACACGTATGTATCTTGCACTCAGAGTCACAACACCTGCATGCAACAACAAGGTTATGCTGAGAAGAACAGAAAGTCACGCACCCACGCTGCATGCGACATTTGGAAATGCAGATATGAAAACTGTTTGTGCCACACATAGTCCACACACACACACACACACACACACACACACACACACCTTGGGTCATTAAGGACTCCTACCAGTGTGTCCTGTAAGCAGTTTAGCTCCCTGGTGGACCGGTAATATACCGGTGTGTGTGTGTGTATGTGTGTTTGCGTGTGTGTGAGTGTGTCGTTGTGTCAGCTGTTTTGTGCCTGTTAAGCCAGAGTTACAGTTTCTTAGCTGGCTTGGGAACAGTTTGTTAGTTAGCTGAGGGACGAGGACTTGCTGAAAAATCATTACATGGGGAAGTAGTTAAAGGGACAGTTCATGTTTTGCCATTCTTCACTTCCTGCTTTTACTGCTGTATTGGCAATTTGTTTATACGACTTAAGATTATTCTACTGATTCCTTAAAGACGTTTTGATTGTTTTTCATATTATGGGCTACTTCCAGTCTTAACTTTGTATGGTAGTTCTGCAGGGATGTGTTCATCCTAATCCACTGCTTATGTCTCTTCCTGATTTAACTAATGTAGTCACTATAATTCACTAAGCTGCATCATATACTACCTGCTCCACACTGTTCAACAAGCAAACAAAACGGCCCAGCTTTATCAATACAGCAATTTATGTACAAAACCAAAGTTATAACGTGCCTTTATAAAGAAGAAAATCAGAAGAGACAGAGAAGAGAGGATATAAAAAACACAGATAATTAAGTGACAACCCCAAAAGTCCAAAAGCTAAAGAAAACAAATAGGTTTAAAGGTGTTTGTTTTTAAAATTGTGCACTGATTTGGTTTCTCAGAGACTTTGTGAGAGACTGTTTGAGAATTCAGGAGCAACGACAACAACAGCAAATTATAGCTTTTTTTAAATTATTTTTCAGCTCTGACCTTGGAGAAGCCAGAAGTCCCAATAAACTGACTGCACAGAGTTACAGTAAACATTTCCCGACTGGAATCTGGGCAAATCTCAATGTGATCCGGCTGTCTGAGCTGATTAATGACAGATATGTGATCTCCAAAAACTGGTTTTTAAACGTCTCTCCCCAGCCTGCCAAGTCTTTTTAAATTCCACTGTGTTCCTTCCTTTAACATTCTCAATTTCTGCAACTGAATCTGAACATGATCCTGCTGTCAGTAACAAAAAATCTGAATGAAGACAACAATTTATAATTGTGTGTCTTTTCCCAGTTTGCAAAAAAAAAATGTGAGTGTTTCATACTCAAATGTGTTTCTAGCTTTAGGGTGAAAACCACCAGGTCCAAGTGTAGTTTTCCTGCGGGGTGGATATGATCGGTGCCATGTTCAATACACATGATCGCTGTCCACAGGCTTCCAGCCGCGCTGTTGCTGTTGAGATCAGTTGACAAGCCCACAGGGTTCAGGACTCAGAATGCAGACTCTATACACAAAAGAAGGTTTTTTCTCAAAGGTTTATTAACAAAATCGCTCAGGATCTCAAGAAAAAACTAGAAATGCAAGGCAAACAAAGTAACAAACAAAAGGCACAATGATCTTGGCAAAAAGGAAACAAAGGAAAAGGAAAGGAATCAAGGAGCTTTTCAATGCTAGGAAGGTCAACGCTGGTTCACGACGTGGCACAAGACAATCTGGCACAGGACAAAGGGAGATGCGGACTATATATATGAGGTAACAAGGAACAGGTGGAAACAATTAGGGCGGGGTAAACAGACAGGCAGGAAAGACACAAGGAAGTCAAGGGTCTGAAACAAGAGGAGAGTTAGGTTTCACAATAAAACAGGAAGTGCAAGACGAGACATGACGCTAGTGAACAAAACCCATTAACAGACACAACGAGACATGGCATCAGTGCGTAAAAACCACTTGCTGGTGCTCTTTTTGCTCATAGGAGAGGGTGTTATGTAACGCTAGATTATTTTTTGAACTGTTACAACTCTTTCTTTTAAATCAAGGAGAGAGAGGATGAAGAGCAATGTGGATGAAAGGAGAGCGAGGAAGAAGGAGGAGAGGGAGATACTGTGAGACAGGAGAGAAGCTCTCCAGCAGCTGGAATTGATTTTTTAGGAAGCGACAGAGAGAAGCAGGAAACTGCTGCTACATCCCCTCGAGCCTCTTTTGACACACACACACACACACACACACACACACACACACACACACACACACCTGTGAGAACACACCTGAACGCACACTTTGCTGATTCTGCACCTGACACACACTCTCTCTCTCTCTCACACACACACATACCTCTGCCTCTCTTTCCTTTTAACCTTGCACAAACCCAGACTCAAATCAGCAGAGATCACCTTTGAAAATGTTTCTTTGTTGGGTTTTTCTTCCCATCAGAGTCGCTAAATTAGCTCTCTGGTAGACTCTGTTACACTTCAAAAGGCAACGCGGAGCGGAAGTAATGAAAAATACCTGAGTGTGTGTGTGCTTGTGTGTGTGTTGTACAATTCATTACAATGATATTGATCTGCTCAGAGGAACCTCTGAGATTACTGCTGCCACTGTTTCCTTTGGAGGCCGCAGCAGCGTTTTGATTTATGACGAGTCAGCAGGAATTTATTTGGCTGTGAGCTCCTGAAAAGAATAACTGGATGTGGGTTTTTTTGTATGTTTACGCTACATTTATGTAAACAGGAGCAAAATGTGTATGCGGATCATTTATTTTGGCGAAAAAAAAGAATGCTAATGTCACAAATTTCCAGAGAGCTGCGAGCCAATCTAAACCTTCAGATTTCAACACATTAGGTACAGTGAGGCTGAATAACCTGCTTGTGTCTATTTTTTAACCTTACTGAAACCAAAAACACCACAGCAAAAGTGCAAAAACAGTGTTTTTCTGCTCTAAGATGCAATCGTTAGCAAGTCCTGCTAACTAGCTTGCTACCTGCAGTGTTGATCTAAAGTTAAACTAGCCTGTTGGTTTACGTTATGCTACTAGCACATCCACTGCGCAGTATTTCAGAGTTTAGGTGAACGTTAATCACTCTGTTCGTTTTTTTTATTGGATTTGTGCAACAATGTACACTTTAGCAACACTTGCTACGTTGCATGTGGTAAACATCCTCATCGTGAAAGCCTTTCCTCTCATAACATTAGATCCTTTTTGCCTCAGTCTTTTAGCACAATATCATATATGTAGCCATTAAGTTCATATTTAAGACTTATAAGGTTTTATAAGATGCTTAAAAATGAGTCAGCAGGAAGCTTTAAGAAGGCAGTCGGAGACGGCATTTTTTAAAACCAAATTGAGACCGTTAGCATGATTAGCAAGCTTGCTACAACTGCAAGCTTCACATGTGTAGCAACAGTAAGTACGACAAAAAGCTTTTCTTTCTTTATTAAAAACAGTGATGCACCTGAGAAAAAATATGTTGTAATATGGTTGGTATTGGTTTAATAACTTTAAGGGCGGGAGGTCTTAACATTGCTTGCTTGTTGAAAATTCCTCCTGCTGTGAGTTTGAAGTGAGGATGATTTCTGTATTTTCGACTAAGAACTAGAGCTGGAATTCATCCGCTTAAGTCGCCAAATTCATCCTCAGCTGGTTTTGTGTGTTTTTCGACTTCCTAACTTGAAAATCAACAAGCTGTTGCTTGAAATAAATATGTCTGAGCTTTTCTTTCAGCGAGGCTCACCGGCGTGAACGTGTGTGAACAGAAAGCAAAGAGAAACAGCGCTTCCGCTCAGCCAGCTTAACCCAGACAAATAAAGGTTAATGAAAAACGAGCCCTTAAACCGAACGTGTAATTTCTGCAGGAGGCGAAACAGCGTGTGTGTAGAAGCAAAGACACACCTCACCTGCATGTGTGGGTTTCTACGCTACCATGTGCACACACTCACACAGCCACAGGAAAACCCTGTAAAGTAACTGTGTAATTATGCAAAGAAAGCTGACTGCACACGCTCCGGAAAAACGAACAAGTGATTCTTCAAAGTGAATCAACAGTTTTGGAGAGTTCTCAGTAAAATGAATGGAAATATGAATATGGATCAGAGTGCTGCCTTTTCTGCCCTGTCAGCTTTTTTTTTTTTTTTTTTTGCTTTTTTTAAGAAGCATTGCAGCACCACAGACCTACTTTTCCACCTCATACCCCTGCATATTGCACCAGAGGCTTTTAGATGCATTTAAAAATGTAGTAAAACAGAGAGAAACAAACATTTATGTCACTTTTTATTCAACTTTTCAGTTCCAAAACTGTGATACCTGAAGACAGAAATGCTCTTAGGAGACCCACATGAGTAAAAGTAGGGACTAATTTACTGCATATCAGTATATGTACATGTTGGGGTTTTTTTTCCCACGATTGTACAGATAAACTTTTTGGACATTTTTGCAGCCAAATTCTTCACACAGAAGCATTAACTGGGAGATGCTACCTTGTTCATTTTTTGGTTCAGTGCTTTGTGTTGACTGCACTGTGCCAACGTCTCATGCTTAACGTGACTGAGGCTCATATGTATAAACTTCTTAGAAGAATATTCCACTGATTCAGCATTGTCCTCCTATAATAATGCAAGACTAATTATTGGCAGTTTTAAGGACATCACTTTATTGGCAATTTATCAGATTTCCTCAGTTCCCTTTTGGAGCCACAAAAGGCTTTATGCCATATTTTTCACATATGCAGCTGTACTCCCAAAGACCTGTAAACAGACTCTGATGTGTAAAATCGCTGGAGTTCAACTTATAAAGCCCTTTCACACATTGTCCAAGATGAAAGTCGACAGTTATGACAGAATATGACAGAACTGTGGTGAAATCTATGGTGAATGAAAAACAATAAGAAAAAGCAGCTGTCCTAGATTACACTGATAGTCCACAGACAGACAATTTAGAGCTTTAGTGATTGATTCAAAATCCTGACAGTGTCAAAAATTCTCATAATGTGACGGCTGCTGTGACCCGTGTCTACAAACTACCCAATCAAAATGTGGTATGAAATCACACAGAATAGACTGGTGAGATAGTGTTATGCTAAAAACAAAACAAAATCTGCATTCCAACAAGTCGCACAGTTTGTCAAACTGTGCAAGCCAGTCGGCAGAGGCCTTTAGGGCTATTTTTTTCCATCCACATGATCTGTATGAGGAAGCTACGTGAAACAAATATAGATGCAAAATTTCCAGCTTCATTTGTTTGAGGTTTTACTGGCGCTCTTCTATACACTTCTTTAGCCATGTTTTGAATGGCATATATGGAGAATTAGCGCCACTCATATATAATATTCATATAACAGCAGTGGATAGAAATGTCCATTAATTCAAATTTTCTTTTGCCATTTGTGTGGAAATTTGGTTAAAATCGGTACTAAATTTGGGTAGAAACTTGATTATTGTCTTCATTTCCTGTTGCTATGGTGTCTGATTTTGCTGGGCAACAGTTGTGTTTTAAATCCTCAATTTACACAAGGCATAAAAAAACAACAATACAAAAACAGCAACATGTTGGAACCGCTTCCTATTTAAAATCTGACTTTGCTGCAGACAGACAACAGAGTCAAGTCCTTCTGCAGGCCCTTTGAGCCGAGGTAAGAGGTCATGAGAGCTTTCTTGTTGTGATAGGCTGGTAGGAGAGAGCACCACAATGCTCTCTCCTCCTGTTCACTGCCGCACACATTTCCTCTTTATCACAGCAAAATGTTGTGAACTGAGCTTAGATTTCTCTTGGATGGGGTCCTTACTCTGTCAACCAAAGGCTAACTAGCTAATTAGATCTCAGGCTACCTGCTGTGTTTGCCCTTGAGGAAGGCAGCGGTTTAATACCAGGGAGTGAGTGCAGATTTTTGGAGCAATGAATGCGTGTTTGACTCTGTGCGAGTGTATGAATGGTTTCCTGCATGGAGGCGTGTACAGTATGGATGTAAGTGCACATTTTGTCCCTTTGCATGTGCATGTGTTTGGAGAGTGTGTTGTTTAGTGTGGGTAAGTGTTGTTTATGTCAAACGAATGGATGAAAGCCGATTGTGTTAATGTTTATGAATAATTTTGTGGCATTCTACTTCTTCTACACCCCCAAACTCCATTTATACTCCATTATAAATGACTAAATGCACTGAAGTGGTGCTCTAGTAATTTGTTTTATTATGCCAGAAGATTAGCAAATAAAATGAAGGCTTTGCTGTTTTTAAAGAAAACTGTCTTGTTCTAGTTCTAATCCTGAACTTTATGTTTTTTTTGGGGTGTAACTTTTTTAAATGAGTTTATTTTTAGCCCCTTTAGTCTTGTGAAAGAAAAGTTCCACTCTCACAAATATGAGTAAAGCAACAACACTTCACTGCCATTAATTCTACCTCTACAAAGTTATCAATGTTCAGGTTTGACTGACACTGAGAAGTATTATTTTAACAATATGCCAATTGTTGAGGTTGTAGTTTGCAGACTTGTTTGCAAACTTAAATTGAACTAAAGTTTAACTAAATTAAACTGAGGGTTGTTTCTGATGTTTTTCCTTTCACAAACAAGAGGGTGGAAGAATATTTAAAACACATTCAGTTGAATTTAACCCTACTGCAAACTGCAACCTAAAAAATAAACACACAGTTAACAGCTCTGTGAAAGTTTGAACAAAAACTGAACAACACATAATTTGTGGCAGTTCTGCTGTATTGGATTGCATCACATAGTATAAATGTACCAAACAAAGTGGCCAGGGGCATAATTTAGTAGTAAAAGTACTAAGTTTCTTATTTTTATTATATTAATATTATTATTATTATTATTATTACTGCACATTTCTCTTTGGAGATGAATAAAGTATCTATCTATCTATTTTTATTTTTATGTTTTTGAAAGAAAGGGCGGGTATTGTTTCATTGTTTCACTCACCCTGTAAGCCTGCAAAAGGCCATACAGGAGTGAAGTAGAGAAGATGTGCATCATTTTATGAAATAGCTTCTGCTAATATCCACCATGTGCATCTGTGCATTTAAAATTTGTGCGGAATTCCTTCAAACCTCAGGCCCCTTCCTTAAAACATCACCCACCTGCTGTGCTACTGGACTGAATTACACGAACGACATAAAAACAAAATTATAACCAGAGATAATGTAGAAGTGAGTGGTTTCATGTGAATTTGTTCGTTTCATTTGCTGTTTGTGTGTTCTGATCTAATCTCATCAGACTAACCAACAGCCAGAAGACTTAGGAAAAACTTCCCTCGTTGAGAGAAATCAAGACGAGTGACCAGAGCACATCTTCTCACATGTCAGGATCAGTATTCAACGAGCTCCGTCTGGAGGGAGCCTTATGTGACGCTGTCATCAAAGTCCAGGATGTCGAATTTCAAATCCACAAGATCATCCTCTGTAAATGCAGCCCATACTTCCGGTGAGTTGGTTATCTGATATCAGGGGGAAGCTGATGACTGTATGTCCTTCAAATGAGCAGAAAACGAAATCCTAGAAAATTAATGATCAGTTAATGATCTAAGTTTTTATTGTTATCAGTGTGAAAACCTTGAATACTGTGTCTTTTCAATCCTCTGTTGTGTCTTCATCCTGACCCACAGAGCTCTCTTCGTACACTGGTCAGACCCAGACAAAAAGGTCTTTGACATCACGGATGCGTCTCCTGCCGTGATGCAGCTCATCATTGAGTTTGCATACACCGACTCTGTTTCTGTGACAACGGACAACGTACAGGAGCTGCTGGTGGCAGCCGATCTGTTCAATATAATGGACGTTGTGAAAGCCTGCTGCAACTTCCTGGGGGAGCAGCTCAGCCCAAGCAACTGCATCGGCGTCTGGCACTTCACCAACACCTACTTCTTCGACCGACTGCGGCTCAAGGCCTACAGCTATATCACTGATCACTTTGAGGAGGTTGCCGCCTGTGAAGAGTTTCAGCACCTCTCCGTGCAGGAGCTCGCTGACATCCTTGACAGAGACGACCTCAATGTGAGACAGGAGAGCACCGTGTACGAGGCCGTCCTTCGCTGGATCACCCACAAACTTGAGGAACGAAAAACACACCTTGCTGTGCTCTTCCCTAAGGTACTTCAACATGCTGTGTTATCCTGACGCCAACGCTAATCAAAACTGTGGTCAAACCTGTGGCTCCAATAATTTGATCTGGACCAAGGAAAAAAGAAAAAACATTGTTGTTTTCAGTTCTGCTCTGGTTCTTGTTCAGACTGACTTATTACAAACAAACTAAGAGCTGTTAGCTTGAACACATATCAGACTGACAGTTAAC
The DNA here is from genome assembly GCF_017976325.1 of Chelmon rostratus. Lineage (NCBI taxonomy): Eukaryota > Metazoa > Chordata > Actinopteri > Chaetodontiformes > Chaetodontidae > Chelmon > Chelmon rostratus. The sequence goes on along the minus strand of NC_055673.1, from coordinate 10,267,062 downwards.
TCATTGATTGGATATTTTTGGTGACATCCTGCATCTTCAGCAGTATGCAGACCCATGTGGGGAAATCTGGAGACATTTTGCAGCATTTTTATGGGTTTATTGCCTTTGAAAGATCCCAGGCAGGGATAATTTGAGACCGCCACTGGACCTTCTATCTCATGAATAATGTAGAAAGAGGAGGAAAAAAGAGACATTTTTACTGTGTGGTCACTAGTTTCACTCATTTTTTATTGTTAAAAAGTTGAAGTAGTAAAAAGTAGAGGGACAAACACTAAACACCTCTGTTTGAACTCCTCGTCACTTTTGGTTGATCAGGAAAAAAAAAATCCCTGCATGTGTGCTGATGAGCATATTGTTACCGTGGTTACCAGATGATTGTAAATAAATAAATACAGGCTATGTGTATCCAAAGCCTGATATAGTTCGCTCCTCTTGTTCCTCACAGACCTCCATTGTTGTCCAAAAAATATTAACCCTATAATGCCTCACCCAAGAAATAATGGACAGAAAATTCTATTTTTTGGAATTTGAATACTTTATTTGGCCCTTTAACAATTAAAAAAAAAAAATTATGATGATGATTTATGAATTGGTGATTGTACAGAGTTGTGAGTGTGCGGTTGCTGTTTTTTGTTTTTTCAAAAAAAAAAATTAGCAAATATGTTTTTTTGTTTGTATCGTTTTGAGCAAAGTTTTTACCACATGGAATGCAAAACGTTTCAGAAATGCATGTATCAAATATGATACCCACGGCTTTGTAGGGTTAAAAACACATTAATAAGTCACACTGTCAAACTGCTCCTTCATTACCATAAATGCTGGCAATTTAGTGTTTCCAGTCAATCCCACAAACACTATCCTGCTACTGTTAATACTCTCTAGCTGAAAATAGCCCCCCAAAAATACATTATACTAATGCATTCAGTTAAAGTAACTATAAGATGGCAACAGAGGCCTGGACTCAAGTACCGCAGTCCATTATGTTCAGTTCAAAGATTCTGTCCTGTTTTCTCTGGGTAGGTCCGGCTGACCTTGACAACTGCAGAGTACATTATACAGAATGTGCTGTCCAATGAGCTAGTGAGGAGCAACACTCAGTGCCTGTGCATTACCACAGAAGCCATAAATCGCCTCAGGACAAACAGCGGTGTCCACAACCGTCTCAGTTGCCCTCGCCTGCCTGGTACCATCCTGATTGCCATTGGAGGCTGGAGCATCAGCAGTGCAACTAACTGCGTTGAGGTGTACGATGTCCGCGCCGACCACTGGATCACTGTATTCTCTGCTGAGCATCCCCGTGCCTATCACGGCACTGCCTGCCTCAATGGGTACATCTACTGCATCGGTGGCTTCGACAGGCTGCGGTATTTCAACACCGTGCGCCGATTCAACCTGATCACACACACCTGGCACGAGGCTGCACCCATGCACTGCTGCCGCTGCTATGTGAGCGTCACTGTGCTGAACGGGTGCATCTATGCAATGGGAGGTTTTGATGGGCATGTGCGACTCAGCACTGCAGAGCGCTACAGTCCCGAGACCAACCAGTGGACTTTCATTGCAGACATGCACGAGCAGAGGAGCGACGCCAACTGCGCAACCCTCTACAACAAGGTGGGGGGAGTGAAAGAGCAGCTGGGAATCACTCAGAGTAACAGAGTCTGGTGTGAATTTGATTTTCAACCTGTTTGAAATGGTTAGAGTCTACATCCACAGTAGCAGTCATAAAAGGCTGTAATGCTTATTGTGAAGAAAACCAATATTGTTTTTTTGAAATCATGAAAAGTGGTTAATGACTCAATGGCTCTCCCAATCTCCCCAGGTTTACATTTGTGGTGGTTTCAATGGAAACGAGTGCCTGACCACTTGTGAATATTACAACCCAGAGACCAACGAGTGGACAATGGTGAGGCCCATGCACAATCGACGCAGTGGGAATGGCGTTGTTGCGTATGCAGATCACATCTATGCAGTAAGTACATGAAACACTGCTGATGTTCACGTAGCGAATAAACTGTGTGAAGTGTGAAGAGCTTTGCCAGCAGTTGTGTAACTGGTTGAGCTAAATGGGAACATCAGCATGATAACATGCTCAAAATGCCAGTGCCAACATGGTGATGCTTAGCAGGTAGCCTGTAATGTGTGAATAGCTTTATTTTTGAGTCAGAGACTCGTAGGGAGCAGGGTGTTGAGAAACTGGTTCTATCCTCTATTCCTTTCAAACACTCAATTTTACTTTTCCTCTCATAGGTTGGTGGCTTCAATGGCGACAACCGTCTGAGCAGCGCTGAGGCCTACAACCCCCGGACCAACACCTGGCACGCAGTGTCCTCTATGTGGACCACCCGCAGCAATTTTGGCATCGAAGTGATTGAGAATAAGCTCTTTGTTGTCGGGGGCTACAACGGCGCCACCGTGACCTCTAAAGTTGAGTACTACAACGCAGCAACTGATGAGTGGACGGAGGCCTGTGACATGGAGACCTCCCGCAGTGCTCTGAGCTGCTGCGTGGTATCCAGGCTCCCCAACTTGGCCAACTATGTTGTCCCTCGTGACCTCCTGCCGCGTTTATTATTTGGAGGGTAGGTTGGAACAGTTTTAGCACAGCGCTGTTCTGTACCACCATCCACCCTGGCAAGACTTTAAGATAGTGAAATAAAATTCATTGAGCATCAAACTGCTGGTACTTCAGAGTTTTCTGCAACTGTTCAGTTTGTGTGAAAACGTCTTTTATGCTACTTGAGAAAGGTGTTGTGTTCAACCTGCAGACACAGGGTTTAATCAGAGTCCGCCAATGCAACAATGACCCCTACATAACATGAAATGCCCCGCACCTGCCTTGCACCCAAGGGTAGGATCAATTCGATTAGTAGGCTTCTCATTCTTGGATTTTTTAAGCTGCATTACTATTGATTTTGTGAAGTAACCAAACACTGAAACTGTCTGCTGCTACCTGATGAATGTGTATGCCATCACGTCTGTCTGTACCCTCTGTCAAAGAAGTTTTTCAAGCCCCCTGCATTAAAGCTAGGCTGCACAGCAGTCGAGCACTGCTAAAGCAAACGGATAGCAAACAGTAGTCAGAACCCCTCAGTTATACTTGACATGACATGATATTAATGTTTTGTGTTATCAATATTAATATTTAACGCCTTACTTGGGATCTCCAAAGCTTCAGAGCTGAGCAGCACCTTGTTCTTACAGTCAGCAAAATTTTAACATTGGCCAGCTTCAGCTAACTCATGCGGTTTGTCATTATTACCCTTACTACACAACTACATACTGTAGCAGTCATCTACAAATACAACAGCATTTCTAAATGTACTGATTAAGATATGATAAGACTTTATTGATCCCACACTGGGGAAATTTACTTGTTATAACAGCAAGAATAAAGAGGAGAGGTAGAAAAATGAACAAATAGGCAATAAAAAAGATGCAAAATGAAATCAACAAAAGAGGCTATATACATTACACACAAAAGAGTGTTAAAATATTGCCCTGTGAAGAATCAAGACATCAGTTTTACAGTGGATTTTGAATTGCACATGAGTGAGATATGAATAATAAAATACAGTGTCTTTGTATTATTGCAAAAAAATAGAAAGCAGGTGAAAAATATGTAATATTGCACAAGATAAGTTGCACAGATGTGATGGATATTAGTGAATGTTGACATAAATAATGGAGAGGTGCACAAAGCAGGTATAAGTAGTCAAACTACAGTAAACCTGATCTTGTTTTCTACACGCAGATTAAAAAAAAGCCCTGCTGATAAAATGTAGCACTGTCTTTTGTCAGTAGGTCTGTTTTGCTACTTGGTGCAAAGTCCTGATGAAATGAACAGTATTTTTCATCCATATGATTTTATAATTTCAAAAAACATTTTCTGAAAACATGTATACATATCATTTCTTTATCATTTAACAAATTTTGTGTTATGTCGAATACAAAATCTGTAATATCAGTTGTCATCAGGTGAACAGCTTTCTCAGTATTGTTTATTGCATTACTAACGGGACCATTCCACCCCCTCCCAGACAGTCCTTAAACACTGAGACTTATAAGAGCAGGTAAGATAGAACTTTATTGATCACACACTGGGGGAAATTTAAATGTTACAGACAGCAGTAATAGCAAGAATAAAAGCAATAATAAGGAGATGATGTAGAAAAAGAACAAATAGACAATAAAATGGGTACAAAATAAAAATTAACTATACGTACATTATATACAAGATGATTATAAAAATAGCATTGCCTTGAGAATTTGAATTGCTCATGGAAGATATTGCAGACACAATATATAACACAGTAGAAAAAGACTACATTAGCACAGTAAAAAAAATGTAAAATAATATTGCACAAGATATTTGCATAGATGTAAAGTGTAATTTCAAAATGTTAAACATAAATAATACAGTACACAGTACACCTAGCAAACATTAGGTGTGCAATGTTGTGATGTGCAACACAGTGCCATGTTAAATGTTGACATTTACTATATATATATATAGAGAGAGAGAGAGGGAGAGAGAGAGAGAGAGAGCGAGAGAGAGAGAGATAAGATTGCATCACTGACTGACACAGAGAGACAAAATCAGAGCGGAGGAGTAAGAGAAAAAGGAATGAAAGAAAAGAATAGAGTGATGGAGACAGACAGAGGGAGGGAGGGAGGTGGAGGCCTGCAGAGAGGAACATGGGCAGAAAAATGACGGGGGGATTCAGTCAGAGTACAAGTTGGTGCTGTTGCATGACTTTCTGGCTGATGTCAAGGACTGGATGTTCCACAATCTCCTCCAACTAAATTTGGACAAAACTGGGATTATTCAGGGGGAAGAAAAGCTTGAATGACTTCAGTCTGTCCTTCTCTGTTCTGTCTCTCTCTCTTAATCTCTCTCTTCCTCTCTTCCCCTCCTCTCTTTTTGTCTTCCTCTTCATCTCACAGACAAAGCATTGGTTGCTCGTTGTTGGGCAGAGTCACCTTGAGGCTGTGAGTTGTCTGTCTGTTTGGGTACATCTGCAAAGGGATATATAGTATGAATATGCGCTTTTTGGACATTTTTATATAAAAAAATAAACATTTTTATTCTTCGCCCACTTAAAGCATGACTGGGCTCTTTATTTTGCTCAGATTTCTGGCCTCTGAAACCCTTTAAAGTTTAAAGAGACCACAATGAAAGAAGGTAGTCACTCATTTATGCATTTGTTCCTTTGGCGTCTTCTTAGAAAACCAAAGTATTACACATGTTTTTCTGCTGCTGTAAGGTGCTGCGTTATTGATAGTCTCAAATGATCGATTTTTCAGGGTTTTATGAGTTTATTCATGGGCCCAGCATTTGTGGTGAGTTATCACTAAAACCATCTCAACACTTGAAGGCAAGGCAAGGGAGTGTCGTCATGACTCGGCAGTATCCACCCTGATGAGCCTCGCAGGCAAAGCGGAGGGACGGCAGAGGCACAGACTTAAAAATGTTTATCAGGTTTAATGCACCAATGTCTTTCTCAAGGAACAGAGCGATAGTATGAAATATTAAATTCAACACATATCAACAGATAGACTCTCACTCTTTCTCTGTCTGTGTGTACGTTGTCGACTCCTCTCCTCCTCCCTCCCAGCACCGTGTCCTTCATTTCTTCAGTTTAATATCTTTGTGTGCATTGGTGTGCCTCCCTGCTGCACCGTCAGACACAGAAACTGTAACATTTCTCGGTTTATCTCTCCGTTAAAGTAATGGCTTTTTTGGCTTTCACACAGTTATGGAAAAGTTTGAAACAAATTTCAATCACAGTCAATCAATTGAAAGTTTGCTTTTTGGGCACTATATTTATAAAGACATTTGTGTCAGAGCAAATAAAGGAAAATGGTGGGCAAAGGAAAATAAAACAATGGTGATTATATTACATTATGTGATAATGATGTTTCTCAAATATGGACTGTGCTCATGCAATATTTGGCCTCTGGCATGTGAGAGTAGGCAAAACAGGATGATGCATATGAGACATGAGAAAGTTAAGTTGTTTTCTCGTCTTTGGCCTGCGGGAGGGAACTTCACTGATTTTGGATTGGAACAATTTCTGGACATTTTTCCAGAAGAAATATAACTTCATAGTTCTTGACAGTCTCTGTGATTGTTTCCCTTCTGCTAAAATATTATGTTAATGTGCACATGGACAGTGTTCATATTATAGGATCCTGCAAAACCCTGGATTACTGCCACTATTCTTTAAAGTTAATGGTTCCTACAATTTCAAGGTTGGGCAAAGATCATGGTTGCAGGTAATAGAAGAGGCAAAAATTGCAGGTCTGTGGCAGGACGCAAACTCCAGTCTCCTGCATGAAAGCTGCACATGTTACATGCCAATGAATCGTCCTGACCTCCAAAATTGTGGAAATGGGCTGAGCTGGAACAACCCTTTTGTAGGCAAGAACATCAATATTGGATGATCCTGCAAAACCCTGGATTACGTACAGTAACAATGTCTTTAAAACTTTCACTCTCTACATTATGCACATGGTGGCCACAGTGTGGCTGGTATGGAAAAGAAAAAGGCAGATGTTGATTGCACATGTCCCCTGCATGACAGTTGGACATTTGGCATCCATCCTCCACCCTGACCTCCATACGCTTACTAATTCTTTGTTACATAAAAAGGCACTGTACACTTCCCACACTGGCACTGAATGTTGATATAAGATGGAAATCGTGCAGAATTGTCCAATATGAGCACAATTACTAGAAATACAAGGGTGATGTGAGTGTTATAGTCTTGTGCATGCCTTTAATAAAGCATAGCGTTAGTTCAGGCAGAGCACTCAGTATAACTCTGCTGATTTGCTCCTGCCAAAGCCTTTTACTGGGTTTGTAGGTTCATTAATGGGGAATCAGCTCTCCCAGCTGAATGCTCATTGCTGCTTGGTTACTTTGGGAACTCCCTCACAAAACTGTGAAAGCATCTGCTATAAATGGTCAGTTCTGTGAGTGTCTCTGACTGAACTATGGTTTGGGCTCGGGACAGATTGTGAAATGTGAATTGCTGGTGACAGGATGGAAATTCCAGCCTCCTGCATGTAGCTCATCCTGAGGTGGAGGGCAATCCAACACACTATGTTGTAATCTTGTACATGCCTTTATTAGCAGTTTGACAACTTTTGGAGCAGAAGTTATAAAATCTTATTTAGTCCTAAGTAGGCAGATTACCAGAACAACTTTTAGTTAAAAACATTTTCAAACATGATACTGCAAATGCAAAATTTTCAGAGCATTTACAGACTGCCGCGCTTGTCTGAAAAAGGGGCTCATATAGCCTATGGATGCCTGTGTCCCCTGGAGATGTGACGAAAGGTCTTATACAAATACAGGCTGACAATCCCAACTGTTACACCGCCCACACACACATTGGGGAGGAGCACTGACATGCACAAAGCACAGAGGTTTTTAAAAAATTATTAGCCAAAGTTGCTTGGCTGATGGTCGATGTCCTAAAAGCCCTGTGCAATACAACTTTAATAGCACTGGCAACAGGGTACACACACACACACACACACACAGAGCCATTTCATCCTCCCTTATTTGCAATGTCTGGTTTCTCTGTCTCCTCCACTTTCCGTCTCTGCTTCTCCTTCGTCTGTCTGCATGCTATGTAGCCAAGGGCTAAAATACAGCTTCTTACTCATAAAACTAGTGGAAAACACACAGTTATTGTTCTGTGTGAGCAACTGTCAGCAAACTGACAAACGACGCCGAATTAGTGGTTCACTGACACAGTCAGTTCATGACATGAACAGCGTGGAGCCTGTGTGTGCATTCATGCTTGTGCACGTGACTAGATGTGTGTTTGAGAGTGTGTGTGTGTGTGTGTGTGTGTGTGTGTGTGTGTGTGTGTGTGTGTCCCACATATTGTGTGATGTGTTAATATTAAGCCACTACATACTGTACTATGCTATGTTTCAGTATGTACCATGTGTGTATGAGGCAGGAAGCGGGAGTGTGTGCAGCGCCTGAGGGCTTTGTTCTGTACTGGTGCAATAAAAGGCACATTAGAGAATGAGAGGGATTACAGGAAAAAACATTATCACCCATAAATGGTGTTTTTTTTTTGTCTCTTGCAGAAAAAAAACAATAAATCTGTGTGGGTGTGAGAAGCAACAGAGCAGAGTTTCACATGATGCATCTCGCTGAAAATCCTGCAAATGCTAAGATTTAGGGCATCGTACATTTTTGAGGAATTTTGACATTCAGTTGTGCTGCAACATACTGAGGCAAAAGAAAAAAAAAACAAAAAGCATTTTGCAACCTCAAGTGTACCAATCGGCGTCCTGTGAGAGCTGTGACACACTGCCGGTCGCATCAGAAGAGAAAAAAATAGATCAGAGGAAGTCTGGCGAGAAGAATCTGGAGGATGAAGAAAGAGAGAAGAGGAGGATGAGAGGAGGATGGTGGCTTAAAGATAAGGGAGGGAGGACATAGTGGAAGAGAGAAAGAGAGAGTTAGTGGTGTGTGTACGTATTGAGTAGAGGGAATCAATTTCCACTGTCATGCTCAACAACTGTCTCACCCTCATAGTGTGTGTGAGGCAGGTGTTTGTGTGTGTTTTAGAGGGGCTGAACAGACAATAGTTCCCCAATTGGAAAGGATTCAATTTATACCCAATCTATCCACTGCCTCCTTCTCTCTCTCACTCTCTCTCTCTTTCTCACACACACACACACACCGAAACACACACTCTCTCTCTCTCACACACACACACACACACACACACACACACTAGGCAGCTCTTACACTCTTGACCTCTGTATGACCTCTGTCTGTTTCCTCTTACCTGTGTGTCAGTCATGTGACATCAGACTGACAATGCTGCTCTGCTTTACTTCACAGCCACCGGCCCGTTCAGCATCCATCAGTCACACTGGAGGATAAGTTTTCCCCCCTGCCCCAAGTGCTGTGGGAAATATTACAGTATGAGCTGAGATGATTACTGAGGAGTTTCCCAATAAAGTCAAACTGAGGATGAACATCACAACCTGAACTAAAAATTCCAGTTTATTACAACTTGAGGCCAATTTCCATTTTTTTTTTTTACCATCAGTTTCAATAATATCATCGGTGTGAAGGAAGTTTTTTCACTTCAATAAAAGTACTTTTCCCACACTGTAAAAATATTCTGTTACAAGTAAAAGTCCTACATTGAAAATGTTATTTCAGTAAAAATGTGTAGGTATAATCAAGAAAATGTACTTAAAGTATTAAGAGTAAAAGCACTCAACGCAGAAAAATACATGATGTCTTTAGATTATTATTACTCATGTATTAATATAAAAGCAGGATTTTACTGTTGTAGTTGGCTGAGGTGGAGCTAATTTTTAACTATTCTGCACAGAACTACCACTAATGATTAGTATCATTGTGGATTCATCTGCTGATTATTGTCCTGGTTCATCGATTGTTTGGTTTGTAAAAGTCCAAACCTGAAAAAATTTAAAGAAAAAGTAGCAAATCCTCACATTTGAGAAGCTGGGATCACGAAATGCTTTTGAAAGGAAAATGAGTTAAATGATGTTACAACCCTGAGCATTTGAGACTGTGGCCGATATAAATAAAAATTACTGACTTCACTTGTTTTGCTCCAGACAAAAATGATGGCCCAATCTAGAAAAAAAGACTTCAAATTAAAATAACCAAATGTTCCTTTCATAATTAGTCAATATTATGCGACTCTAGTGACAAACGATCTTGCAAAGCTGCACTTGCTGTGGTGTTTGTGTTGCTTGTTCACTGTGTGCCTGGAGAGGTGGCTGCAGGATTGCGTCTTTCTCCAGCCCTCAGCAGACTGGTACCCAGGGAAAGACTCCTCTATTCAGGCCGTCTGTGCAACAGCCTCCCCTGACAACCTAGGAGGTCAAACCACTGTCACTCACAGTGATATGGAGAGAAAGACTGAGAGAGAGAGAGAGCAAAGCGAACATACAGAGGGGAGATAAGTAGAGAAAGAGGGAGAGTGAAAAGAAAGGGCACATACAGAAGGGAAGTGGTAGGAGAAGAGATGAGAATCCAAATGAATCTTCTTCACCCAGCGGACAGACTGTCAAGCTCTGTGTGTGTGCATGCGTGTGTGTGTGAATGAGTGTGTGTCTGTCTTACCTACTAATTGAAATGCGATGAGGTGTGAAACACCCCTTTAAAAGACCTATCACTGTGTGTGAGGCTAAATGCGTGTTTGGGGGGTTATACGCGTATATGTGTGTGTGTGTGTGCGATGCATATTAACTCCTTTTGACCATAGATACAATAAAGTGTGTGTGTTTGTGAGTGTGTTAAATTAAATGTGTGAGTGCCATGCTAAGGTCGGGATGTACCTAACTGCATACAGCATGTTTGCAGCCATCAAATTCATCCGTGAGGACAATGTGAGCACAAGTACTGTACACCATGCAACATAAACAAGAGTGTGAAAAATAAACATAAGTGAATTTGCATATTTGTCCACGTGCATAGGCTACAATAAAGAATGAGAGCTTGGATGTGTCCGTGTGAAAGTGACTCTGTGAGTGTGTGTGTGTGTGTGTGTGTAATTTCATTTTGCTGTCTCAGCCTCTTGTTAAGGAGCCATTTAGAGCTCAGGTTGAGTTTCTCCAGTGCCTCCTGACACTCTTTCCTCCTCACTGCCTCTCTGGCTTCCACCATCTTTTCTCCATCTCTGTCTCATTATCTTTCTCTGCCTGTCTTCCTTCCTCCTCTCATCCTCTGTCTTCTCTTCCTCTCCTCTCCTGTATCTGGTTGTCGCGCACCATGATCTTTAACCGGTTAATCAGCGGGTTTGCTTTATTTGTAGTGAGCTAAATGTTTAAGTTGGAGATGGATGCCAACTTACACCTGAAAAACACACCGACCTCCTGGCTAAATTGTGCAGTATATTAGATAGAGCAGAAATAAAACCAGTCAGTGGAGTTTTGATTGTGCAGCTTACATGAGTTTTCACTTAACAGCTGAAATATTTTGGCCAATTACTAAAACAGTTTTTTGCTGTGGTAATTGAAGATATTTAGCATGTGTTTACGACTGTGAATTTGTGCTATTTGACAAACAATAATCTAACTAAATGTGTGTTTGCTGTGTGAATGTGACTGCATTGCTTAAAATTCAATTTAATCTGTGTGTTTGTGAGTATGAGTCGGGTTATAAGAGTATGTATATTCACCTATGTACAGCCTTTGCACTATAGCTGTTTGCATATGCAGTAGATGTTCATGTGTGTGTGTGTGCGTGTGTGTGTAAGAAGCCCTCTATATGTTCCCTATCAGATTGGTGAACCGTGATATTACACTCTGAGCTTATGTACATATTCATCCATTTGCACACACACATAAACACAGAGACACTGAAAGTCACTTGCCCTCTGAGGCCCTATTAAAAATATACTGTGATATCATCATGCATAAATATCCATATATTTAGAAAATGCTGGGGGGGTTCCAGACGTAAACATGTCCCAGGGCTGGCAGGTGTTGCAGCAGCTGTGCATGCATACCTGCAGTCATAGCATTCCGTAGTTGCAACAGATTCGATGTGTTTCCTGAAAGTGTAGCCTCACGTAGCCTGACCATTTCCTGATCTGATGCTTCTTAGATTTGGTTAGAATTAGGCACTAAAGGAACCAGCGGTGGCTGTGGGTGGGCAAGTAAAGAGTGTCTTACCTTGTGTCCATCCATCCACCAAGACCTCCATCCTCGTGGCTCTATACTAACATTATCCAACTTCCCTCTTTGCTCCTGATGGACAAGGGTCGCTCCTACAGCCTCCAGATGGCTTTGTTACCTGCACATATGTCAATTTTTAGCCCTTTGCTAAAACAACTGATGCATGGTTTTCTTGAGAGAGCACACTGCCAAAGTTTCTGGAGGCAAACTCGTGCCAGCCGACATCTGCTTCAGGGTTTTTACAGCATCTCTGTATATCAAATCATTGAGATTTTCCAAACTTCTGTGAGTCTGACAGCATGGAGGACTGGATTTGTGTAACTACTGAAAGTGTAATGAGCAGAGACATATTCAGTGTGGTTCAAATTGAATTAAATTAAATAATTAAACAAACTACTTTTAGATTCCAGTGAGCTGTGAAAGAGTTTTTGCAGCTCCAGAATTGAATCCACAGGATCTGCTGGGACATCCTCATTTGTTAGATATAGATAAAAAATACAACATCTTTAACCAAAGCTAAGACTCCAAGGCATCCCTCTGAACTGTACTCAAAGAGTCCCCTCTCATCGTGGCAGACTGGGCAGATCATGCAGGACGTGCCCTTTTCCCACTCCTTTACACCTCAGCGTGTGATATCAGATTTGAATAAATATGAGATAAATCACCTGAGAGCATCTGAAACCAATTTCACTGTGGGATGAGCTTTCAGTTTTTAACCACAGGGGAACTCACAGTTGTGAAGACACACGCAGAGTCAGTCAAAGATTGCTTTGGGGTTAGATACTAACTCACACAAATGAAGGGAGGAACACAGCGGAGGAAATAAGTATTCAACAAGTCAACTTTTTTTTTCATTTAACTTATTCCCAATGCAGCTATATATTGCCTAATATGCTCATTTTCAGGTTCCTACTTTTATTCAAGGTGTCTACTAGAATAGGTAATGAATTAAAGTTCAAAAAACACATTATTTTTCCAGCCCTTGTGAGGAGATTTCTGTCACATTTCCATCAAAAATAAAGTTAATCCACTCCATCTATCCTAAGGTGGGACTTTGTTGGTTCTTGTGGCCAACAACAAAGAAGCTCCTAAGATTATTCCTCGTCTTCCTATAGCAATGGCAAACAGCGAAGCGGTCACGAAGGCTGGAGGTGGTGCTGCGTTGCATCGTGACTTAGACAAGCAACAGAAGAAAATGCTGGACTACTAACAAGCAGCAGTGTTTTCTGTGAGAGAAAACAGCTTTGGCTGGACTTTTGGGTTTTGTAGCTTTGCAGGTGTTGTTGCATGTCCAAAAAAGCTGTGTAACACAACCCCAAAAGCACAATAATATAGCTGCACTGGAAAAATGTTGAAAATGTTCACATGTTGATTACTTGCTTCATCTGTATTTTCTAGACAAATAATGAATAAATGATTTGTCTTCAATAAACCCTTACCCAGAATCCTGCTGTTCAGTTTGTGCCATTTTATTTTCAAAACCAAAATTCTTCATTTTCCTATCTCCTCAGTCCAGATTATTAGTTATAATAGAGCCAAAATATAGAACTGTCTTATTAGTTATGGTGGTCAGTGTGCAGGTTTGCAGCCCTTATGCTTTATGAATGATTTAAGGTAAAAACTACACAGGGACAGTGTATGAACTATTTAAAACCCTTCACCTGCTTAAGGCTAGAAGGTCAGACATCATGGGAAACAGGAATTAGCATATTTAAATGCTTTGGAGCAATAAATAAAATATTCTCTATATGTGGCTTGTCATTTTTCACAGTTTTTGTCTTTCTTCATTCTGTCTTATGCATGCTGATTCCATTTTAGGTGGAAATACTGTCTTTTTGTTTGTTCACAGCTGTCCACAAACTCATGCTATGTGCAGCATATCATCAGATGGCCGGTTGTTCACAGACTGATGGAAAAAGGCCAATTATTGCCTGACTTCTTTATTAAAACTAGTTTGTTTTGTTACCCCCAGAACTCTGTGACCTATACTATTTAACCACATTGGCTGTTAACACCAATGTGGTTAAATAGTATAGGCTGTTAACACCCCCCTCCTTGAACCGCCACCTTATTGTGGTGGAGGGGTTTGAGTACTCAGATGATCCTAGGAGCTATGTTGTCTGGGGCTTATTGCTCCTGGTAGGGTCTCCCATGGCAAACAGGTCCTAGGTGATGGGTCAGACGAAGAGCGGTTCCACAGCCCCTTTGAAAATAAATAGAACAAGGACCATTACCTCGCCCGGATTGGCGTTACCAGGGCCCCACCCTGGAGCCAGGCCTGGGGTTGGGGCTCGCAGGCGAGCGCCTGGTGGCAAAGCCCAAAGGTGTGACGTGGGCCCGCCCTCCAGTAGGCCCATCACCCGCAGGAGGGATCAGAAGGGGCCGATGCGGTGGGATTTGGGTAGCAGTCTTGGGCGGGGGCCCCGACGGCCCAATCCCTGGACTCAGAATCTGGCAATGGGGACATGGAATGTCACCTCGCTGGGGGGGAAGGAGTCCGAGCTAGTGCGGGAGGTTGAGCGGTACTGGCTAGTGATAGTTGGGCTCACATCCACGCACAGTCTGGGTTCTGGAACCCAACTCCTTGAGAGAGGCTGGACTCTCTTCTACTCTGGAGTTGCCTGCTGTGAGAGGCGGCGGGCTGGTGTGGGCTTGCTTATAGCTCCCCACCTTAGCATGTGTTGGAGTTTTCCCCAGTGAACGAGAGGGTTGCTGCCCTACGACTTCGGACAACACTGTAGAGTACCCACCCTACTTGGAGTCTGTGGGAGGGGTGCTGGAAAGTGCTCCGACTGGGGAGTCGTTCTACTGGGGGACTTCAACGCTCATGTGGGCAGCGACAGTGTAACCTGGAGGGGAGTGATTAGGAGGAACGGCCTCCCCGATCTGAACCCGAGCAGTGTTCTGTTATTGGACTTCTGTGCTAGTCACAGTTTGTCCATAACTAACACCATGTTCAAGCATAAGAGTGTCCATCAGTGCACGTGGCACCAGGACACTCTAGGCCGAAGGTCAATGATCAACTTCGTGGTCGTGTCATCTGACCTTCGGCCGTATGTCTTGGCCCTATGTCTCGTGAAGAGAGGGGCTGAGCTGTCAACTGATCACCACCTGGTGTTGAGTTGGATCCGCTGGCAGAGGAGAAAGCTAGACAGACTTGGCAGGCCCAAACGGGTAGTGAGGGTCTGTTGGGAACGTCTGGCGGAACCCTCTGTCAGAGGGGTTTTCAACTCGCACCTCTGGAAAGAGTACTTTGAGGATCTCCTCAATCCCATTGCCACACCTTCCGTAGAGGAAGCAGGGGCTGGGGACTCAGAGGTTGGCTCATCCATCACTCAGGCTGAGGTCACCGAGGTAGTTCGGAAGCTCCTCGGTGGCAAGGCACCGGGGGTGGATGAGATCCACCCTGAGTACCTCAAGTCTCTGGATGTTGTCGGGCTGTCTTGGTTGACACGCCTTTGCAACATCGTGTGGCAGTTGGGGACAGTGCCCCTGGACTGGCAGACCGGGGTGGTGGTCCCTCTATTCAAAAAGGGGGACCGGAGGGTGTGCTCCAACTACAGGGGGATCACACTTCTCAGCCTCCCTGGTAAAGTCAATTCCAGGGTACTGGAGAGGAGAATTCAGCCGATAGTCGGACCTCGGATTCAGGAGGAACAATGCGGTTTTCGTCCTGGTCGTGGAACACTGGACCAGCTCTACACCCTCCGCAGGGTGCTCGAGGGTTCATGGGAGTTTGCCCAACCAGTCCACATGTGTTTTGTGGACTTGGAGAAGGCATTCGACCGTGTCCCTCGTGGCATTCTGTGGGAGGTGCTTCGGGAGTATGGAGTCCGGGGCCCTTTGCTACGGGCTGTCCGGTCTCTGTATGACCGGAGCAGGAGCTTGGTTCACATTGCCGGCAGAAAGTCAGACTTGTTCCCAGTGCATGTTGGACCTTTGTCACCGGTTCTGTTCATTATTTTTATGGACAGAATTTCTAGGCGCAGCCAAGGGCCGGAGGGAGTCTGGTTTGGGGACCACAGGATCTCATCTCTGCTTTTTGCGGATGATGTTGTCCTGTTGGCTTCTTCGAACCAGGACCTCCAGCATGTGTTGGGGCGGTTTGCAGCCGAGTGCGAAGCGGCTGGGATGAGAATCAGCACCTCCAAGTCCGAGGCCATGGTTCTCGACCGGAAAAGGGTGGCTTGTCCCCTCTGGGTTGGAGGAGAGCTCCTGCCTCAAGTGGAGGAGTTCAAGTATCTTGGGGTCTTGTTCACGAGTGAAGGAAGGATGGAGTGTGAGATTGACAGGCGGATCGGTGCGGCAGCAGCAGTAATGCGGTCGTTGTACCGGTCCGTCGTGGTGAAGAAGGAGCTGAGCTGAAAGGCAAAGCTCTCAATTTACCAGTCAATCTACGTTCCTGCCCTCACCTATGGTCATGAACTTTGGGTCATGACCGAAAGAAAGAGATCTCGGATACAAGCGGCCGAAATGAGCTTCCTCCGCAGGGTGGCGGGGCGCTCCCTTAGAGATAGGGTGAGGAGCTCTGTCACTCGGGAGGAGCTCAGAGTAGAGCCGCTGCTCCTCTACGTCGAGAGGAGCCAGCTGAGGTGAGAATGGATGGATGGATGGCTGTTAATACCAGCAACTAGTGCTGCTAAATCAACCAGGACTGAAATCGTAAGGATTACAACTCTAAGAAGGTATAATGTTTACCATGTTCACACAGGTACTGGTTTTGTAGATGCAAGTTTTGTTATGTCTTTAATGTATTTCCCCTTCGATTAAACCTCCATCTGCAGCAGTGGCATACTGGCTCAGACTGATTGAATGTAATGTAGAGCAACACAAAGTAAAATAATGCTAGTATGGATTTCATAGATGTTTGCAAGAACACACACACACACACACACACAGTAGCTATTATAGCGAGGAAGCCTTTTTTCAGGTCCAGTGAATGTTAGAATTAGTATCATTAGTGGACCAAAGGCAATATAAGAAAATCAATATCTTTAGTAGCAATAGGAGAAAATCAATCACCTTTTAATAGAAGGTCATTTGTCTTTAGAGGTAAAGTACTGACAGATGGTAGCCAATCACAATCAATGGAATCCTCCATGTAGCCAATAGTGATCTAAGTTACTGTGTTGTGGAGACGTTCTCTAATAATTCAGTGAGCGCCTGTACTGGTTAGTCATGCTAGATTTACTCTGGAGCTAAAGCTAATGTGGTGTTAGTAAACTGTGTTTAATGGATTTAAGATTTAGAGATAATTATCCAACAAAAGATGATCGGATTTGAATCTAATGCATGCTAACACGCTAAACTAAGATGGTTAACCCTGTAAGCATGCTACACACAGCATGTTAGCATTGTCACTGTGATGACAGCATGCTGACATTAGCATTTAGCTCAGTTCACCAATGCGCCTAGCAGAGCTTGGTTTATGACAACATCTACAGAAAGACCGACTTCAACAGGAGTTTAAAACCAACACTAATACAATGGCTTCTTTTCACACGCACAAACACACAGCACATGCAAAATTATACACCTTCACAAGCAAATATGTACAGCTGAGACTCATATAAACATGTAGCAACAGCATGTGTAGCAGAAAACAGAGGGAATACAGGGTTTCAATCTAAAATATCATTGTTTCTCACATCGTATTTGAACAATTCCCAGTCTTGCTTGGTAAAACAAGCTGTTCAGGGTAAAGTAAATTACAATGAATCAACACAAACTATGCCTGGGAATGCAGTTTTTTTTCTTTTATGCAATCTAATTGATAAAAACCAGACTTGAACTTCAAGAAAACATGCACACACTCAATTAAATTCAAAGTTCTCCTTAATCAAATTGTTAGCACATGTTTGCAGCTGCATTTTAACCCATGTGCTTCATACACATTTACAGTGCATTTTCTATGCTGTGGCTACAATTCTATGTAATCTTGTGCTTACAGGCTACACAGTAAAAGCATTTTGTTTTGTTTGGCCTTGTTATTTCACTGTAGTGGTTTTACAAAGGGGGTTTGTAATAAACTTTTAAAGGTTGCCATGTAAATGATGACACATCGCTGATTGGCTCGTTACAAATGGTCCATCAACAACTCATTATGTTCATTGCGTTAAAATAGCTTACTGTTAAACTTTATCACATTCAGTTTAATGTCTTGTAACCAAAATGGCTTTAATGTCAATATCGACAACCTGCTTTTTTATTTAAACATTTAAGTCCATGATACAGTAATTTAAAAATGAATCTATTTAATAAAACGAAATATTCACATTCACGCATTCAGAACATACACATATTGTGTCACAGTGTTGTCAAGGTTAAAGACACTGCCCTGACATCAGCCTCCCTGCTCATGTATGAGACTCCACACAAGCAATTAAAATGTCACACACACACACACACACACACCCACTTGGAGATTTTGACCTCTGCACAGCCGCCACGGGGCAAAACAAGAGAGGGAGGGAGGGAGAAGCACTGGAAACAATAATCAGTTGCAGTTTTTTCTACTGGAGGCAAATCATCTTAATGAATGTTTCACCAAACACTAACTAACCATTTACTGAGTAATGAAAGCACAGGGGCCAAAAACAGCATTTAATAAACTTTTACAAATTATTTCATTATTACTGCATGATTTTTTACACAGAGACTTATCAGTATGCTAATGGCCAGTTAATAATAAAGAGCCTGCTGCATCAGAGGGGTCTTTTGAAATAGTCCTTGTTACCTCCAGGTCAGGTGTGGATGCTGTTAGGATCAGTCTGTAGGACTCTATGCAGCTGCTGACACATACAGTCATAAATGCTTTCTTTCACAGGCCCCTGTCTGATTTTCGACTGAGAGTCAGTGTACTCATCTTGAATTGTGCTCAGTCTATGCGCTTTGTCAAGTCTAAGAAAAGAAACATGTTGTGCTCATGTTACACATCAGCTTGGGCTTGGATATTAAGTTACAACTTGTTAGCCAGCCTAGCGGTGTGGCTCCAGGGACGGCCTGCCAGTTAGGCTGACATATCTCAACAACCACAAATGGATTAGCATGAAATTTTGCACCGACATTTGTGCTCCCAGATGATGAATCTTACTGATTTAGGTGAGCCCCTGACTTTTCCTCTACTGCCAACAGCAGGTTGACATTACCGGTTTTCAGTGAAATGTCTCAACAACTATTGGATGGATTGGTACAAAATTTGGTACAGATATTCATGGTACCCAGAGGATGAAACCTATAGACATTTGTCTTTTTGAGTGAAAAGTCTCAACTATGATAGATTGTCATAGCCATTCAGCCCCCCACCCCTCAACCCTTTTTTCTAATTAGCAAATGTCAGCATGCTAACATGCTAAACTTTGATGGTGAGCATAATAAATATTATACTTGCTAAACATCAGTATGTTAATATCATCACTGACAGCATATTGATATGCTGGCATTAGCATTTAGCTCAAAGCACTGCTGTGCCCAAGTACAACCTCAAAGAGCCACTAGCATAGCTGTAGAATCGGCTTTTTGGGATTGTTTAGCTGAAACTATTGTCACTACCTCCTAAAAACTGCATAAATATTAATCATGATTCATCAACATGTTCAGTACAGAAAAAAGAAAACATCTTGACATGACTTTTTTTAAACCAGTTTTTATTTAGGAAGTGAAACAAAAATGCCCAGTGTTGTCTTTGTGCTTTACATTGTTTCAAACCACCACCGGAGGTCCCAAAAAACCTCAGAGGAAGAACTCAAAACAAAGCAGGAAGCTCCAGAAAAATTCATCACCTTCATCATTATCATTGTCATCATCACTGTCACTCGTTACAGATCTGTAGAAATAATCGGACTCCAAAGTCACATCAGTGCTTATTTACAAGGCCTCTTGCCGCAAAATAGTCGAGTTTTCATTCGCTCTTAAAAAAGGTGTGGTGAAGATGCTCTCACATGAATATGTTGAAAAATGACACAGCGTGTAATAAAGTTGTCAATTTATGCCATGTATCATTTTTAAGCATATTTTCATGTGCTATTTTAAGGACAACACAGCTTGTGTTATTTTAACATCTTTGTTGATTTGCTGTTGTTTTTACCTTTGATTCATCATAGTAGAAAAAAGAGAAAGAGGTTATTTCTACATACAAGGCATTGTCTACCTGAATCTAAGCTCTTTCATTGTGCTACTATCTTTGAACAAAAGAAAAAGTTGTAAGATATAATTCGTAAGAGGAAGTGCTTTTATATAAGAATAGGTAAACTAGCTTGTGGCTATAGTAGGCTACAGTAGTTCATAGTAGAATCTAAGTGTTTGTCAATGCGCTCTGGTGCTGAAATATTGACTCCTCAACAATCCTTATAATTCTATTGTGGATCGCCACAACAACCTAACAACAGCCAGAGATGATGGAAGGAAAACAACCTGAAAATGTGTGGGGTGTTTAAAGAGTTTAAAGACTGTAGTTGGCTCCACATTAATGTCTTATGTAAAGCCAAGGAGCAAAACTGAACTTTTAATGGGATTCAAAATTAGGAGAGAGCTCACTGATTTTGACCAACTCATAGGAGGAACTTTCATCCTCATCATTGACTAAAACCTCAAGCAGGGACCTGGTCAAGAACTAGTGAGGGTCAGAGAGCCCCACGTTCAGCACCACAGCTGTAGTAGAGTTGTGTTTCACCTACTCACCAATCAAAACCAGGAAGAAACCAAAAATCTCAGTTGTTCTCGTTCTGGGTTTGTGTTTTCATCCATGTTTCAGCACCAGAGGCCTACAGTAGTACCTTCTACTTTCTACAATATTTTAGAATAATAATACGAGGCAGGCAGTGCATAAACCATGTACAAAAAGACCCGTCCCGACCCAACCCAGAGCTCTCCACCTAAAGGAGTTGTGCCAGCTGTGTGAAGCCCCAGCAGCTCCTAACACTTATACATACATAACTGTCAACAAACTAATGATGCCAATATAGAATTATAGCTAGGAGGCAATTGTTTTGGATAATATTACATACTAAATCAGCAGAGTTTGGAAAATTCTCTGCTCTCGCTAATGTGATCTGTTCAAACACTTAACAGTCACAGAAGTCAGTCTGGAGAAAGCCTCAACGACTCAACAGTGTCACAGTTCCTCTAACTACAGAGCTCTTAACCCAACCCTCCATATTTAACACTAACTTGGTTTGCTAACTCCCTGAAATTTCATTTCTCATAACTACATAGAATAGTGGTACTTGAAAAAATCAAGATGTTACAAGCAGTTATGACTCACGTCTCTTCAAAAATATCATGCATTATTGCTCTATCGGATATGAATGAAATATTGCCCAAGACAGAAATTTGCTTAATTTGCCTGTTATCTAAGAGGTTTGGCAAAATATCCCAAAGATTCATAAAATTGGCATAGATTCCATTATTAGGCTATTGTTATTTTTTGCATGCAGTAGTTTTTATAATCAAAGTGGCGGACAAAAGTAAAAAGGTAATCATTAATTAGAAAGTGTCAAATGCTTTGGCATATTTGTAACAAAGGCAAAATATATCAAAGTAATTTAATAAAGTAAAGTGCAAAATCAATACATCTACAAAAACATAATAATAAATAAATAAATTAGGCAATAAATAGACACATAAAAAAGACGTAAACCTCAAAGCTGAACACTGTATGTCCCTGTGGCAACAAAAACACTATTTTACAACACTTGAGAAAGGTTTGACCTTTTGAGGACAGTTAGGACATTTTTAATGTCTCCATCCAACACTGACAAGAAAAAATAAATAATATCAGTTTTAGATTGTAGGAAAACTCTGTTTGTTAAGGAATACCCTGGTGGCTTCGTGGGAGTCCAGGTTGTCTCCCTAATTCCCTCTCATTTCCCACTGTTTACTGTTGAGTAAAGCACAAATGCCAGAAATAAAGAAAAATCACGAGAAAAAGAGGATTATTTCCCAACTACAAATGTGTACATTTCCATCACAGGTCAGTGTGGGTCTGTCAGTAGGCAAAGCATGTGACTAGTGTAAAGGAAAAACAGAGAATAAATGTTGTCTGCTTTCTTTGTTTTGATGTTTTAACTCCTTATAAGCTCAGTCCAAGGTCAGTTTCAGCAAAAGCAGGAAACCAGATGTATCCCCACATTATGAATTCTTGTTTTTAAGAAAAATATGAAAGTTTATTGAATCTCTTTGCAAGAAAACTGAAGATGTGACTCATGCTTTAAACTCCTGTGATATTCATGTCACAGAAAGACAGAGACGGGAGAGGAATTGTGCTTCGGTGTCGTTTCGTCATGGGTTGCAAAAAAAAAAAGAAGAGGGACGAGGATAGATATGGTCATAAATAGATCTAGGTATCTTCAAAAATGATGAGCTAGATGTGCTGTGCTTTATTTATCTTCACAGATATTCAAAACAGCCTCAGTAGGGGACATATCTTATCGAAGCAGGTGACAATCTAAATCAAGCATTGGGAACTTTTCACTCTACTTCCAGATGAGGAGAGAGGAGACAAAAGTGGGATCGGAGGTTCTTGATAAAAATGGACATGTCCTCAATCTATTTTTGTCGTTTGCCTCATGTTCCTTGCAGAGAAAACACTCCTCCCTTGCAGTGCTCAGGCTTGCTGGGCTTCTTGTTGGGGAAAGCAGGAAAAAGTAGGGAGTGAGGCCAATAAAATCTGATTTAAATAAACAAAAGAAAACTCCAGTCAGCCTTTCGGAATCCATCATTCCCCCAAGGAGCTCATGGGGGAGAAAGCCCCCTTGAAGCACGCTGACTCGTAGTGCTTGTTCAGGTAACTCTTGAGTGCAAACGTCTTGTCACACCGTTTACACTTGTAGTGCTTGAAGGCTGAGTGCGTCTGCATGTGAGCGCGCAGGTTCGACCGGTCGGCGAACGCTTTGCCACAGTGCGCGCACCCGAACGGCTTCTCGCCCGTGTGCGAGCGCATGTGGCCCTGCAGCAGCCACGGCCGGCTGAACGCTTTGCCGCACACGTCGCACTTGTGCTTGAGGTCATGGGTCAGCAGGTGCATGGCCATCGCAGGCATGGAAACGTAGACTTTCCCACACGTGGGGCATTTCTTGGCCATCTTGCTGTCTATGCTCCTGTGCGTCTGCTTGTGCCGGCTCAGGTTGGAGGACGTGGCGTAGGTTTTGCCGCACTCGCTGCAAGTGTGCCTCTGGGTGGTTCCTCTGGGGCTTGATGCGGCCTTCCTCCGTGACCGTCCATCCATGATGAAAAACGCATCCACCGTGTACCCCTCACTCACAGCCGCGTCCCCGTTGATGTACCCACCAGCTGATGATGACACCTCTGACCGCGGGCTGTCCGGCTGGTCCGAATCACCGTGGATATCGCCATGTATACCAGAATAGGTGTCGTTGATGTGGCCATAGATGATTGATGGATGACTATGGGAGGGTACTTTAGAGATGACAGATGAGTCACTTCCCACCACATCATCATAAGGAGATGGACTCAGATAATCGCTGACGTAGCCTGAAGAGAGAGAGAGAGAGAGGTTGATCATTTGACCGTGAGCGATTGATTGGAAATTGGAAACCGATGAGTATTAATGAAGCGTCTCCATACCAAAAAATGGAGCTGCTCTAGAACTGGAGTGGTGCCACTATTTCAGTGACATATGGTACTGAAAAATTCTACTTTTTATCACTTGTACAAGATATTACTTATTATACTTATATTGCTTCTGCATATCCAGGGCTTGCAGGGCTTGCAAACAACAAAATCATGATGAGTTTTACTTCATTCATTGTGAGTGAATTGTGTTGATTCTGCAAGTGTAGTATTTTTCAGAAAATAATCAGAAATCTTCCAACTCATAACAGCAGCTATCAACCAAACTGAGTCATAAGAAAGAAAGTGGCTTGAACTTGCAACCGAGTGAGTTCTATGTGTTACTACCATCCTCATGGGTAACAATACAGTTAAAAAATATTTCATATTGTGTAATTGTAAAAACAAAGGCCACGAATCAAACTCATTCACCAAAGTTCATTCATTATTCAGAGAGCTGCTTCACATGCTGTCTCTTGGTATATTGCTGATTACAGCCTGGCATGTCTAGTTTTCTAAATATCACTTGGGCCGCCCAGGATCACAGTAACAACATGTGAGTTATGCTTTAAGACGAACTCTTGTTCTCCTATTAACACATGCATCCATCGATACGGCAGACACAAGTCCATTCTTAAGATACACCCACACACTGAGTCTCAAACACATCCATTTTTGGAGGTGGTATAAAACAGGGGAAGGAGAGAGTTGTGGTATTTATAGTGGCAGTTAAGTGCTTTTATGTCTTTGCCAGCAAGGAGGAAACACTTTCACCTCAGTGGGAAATCTTTATTTTTTATAAGAGGGTTCAGTGAGCACACTTTCTCCTCAACAGCTGCACCTGACAGGTCTACAGCTGCACACAGTCACACCTCTGAGCTGTCAAAATGTCAACTCTTGTACACGGAGCAACTCTATTACAGCAGCTGGGAGTCTAGTGCTTTGCTCAAGGGCACCCTGACACCCTGATTTAATTTAACTGTGTATTGGCCATAGTCTTTCAATCTTCCTCTTGAGCTCAACAGTAAGTATATTTGCCTGAGACTCACACATTCCAAAGCAAGCTGCATGTTTTTGCACAGCTCCTGACAAATCTGATGAAGTATTTGCTGCCACGTTATGATGTCAACTGGTTCATTATTTCTATTATTGGCTTCTACACTCAACAGGCTGAACTCCAACAGACACAAGGAGAGACTGGTAGCTAAAACCCCACAGCCATGACTCCTGTGGATCTATGCCGATCAATAGCTCCCCATTTCAATTAGCACTCTGTGAGCATTTAGACACAGGCAGCAGAGGAGATACTATTGCTGGTAATATAATTTCATGATGCAGTTCTGAGAAAAGCTCAGAAGCTGATCAATAATACGATGAGAACAAGAGACAGAGATAGTTGTGTGGGGGGGGGGGGTAGTGAGATGAGAGATGGAAACAAAAAAAGAAACGGGGAAGGAAAAATGAGTGAAAGTGGTGTTACGTCCAATTTGGTGTTTGTGGTTAGGTGGTTTGGCAATGGTGTTTACATCTGTCATGCTGATTTAACGTTGCGAATTAAATTAAGACGGAGCAACAGAGGGAGACAGAAAATGGGGAGGAGGGGGGCAAGATAGTCGGAAAGAGGTAGCGAGAGGAAAAAATCATGAATCATGAATATTCAATCATTGCACTCTGGAACAAAATAGTGTGTGTGTGTGTTTGTGTGTGTGTGTGTGTGTGTGTGTGTGTGTGTATGTGTCTCTTGTTTTATAGAGCATGAGTAAATGCTTTGAAACATGACCAAGTGTTCTTTTTTAACCCTTATTAAGTTGACTAAGAACAGCTCCAGTCTTGGAGATGTTGCAGAGCTTCATAATCACTCAAATTGGCAGCTTCCCAGCAGAACAGACTTGTTCTGGTGGACACTTAACAGCTCCAGTGGAGGGTCACTGCTTGAGGAAACTTTCACAGCAGACGTTGCTTGCTCTCCCTTCAAGGAATTTTCCCATGGAAAAAAAAGCTTCAAATGACTCATTGAAATGTCTTTTTTTACTGTATTAAAGTCAGTAGTGAAAGACATATTCAGATAATTTGCTTAATTAAAGCAGAAATATCATCTCTCATCCAAAAATATTGCAAACTAAATTACATTTAAAAGTCCTCATTCAAAATGTTATTTCAGGAAAATGCAAAACACACTATCAGAATATCTTGCATTATTGGATATTATTATTTAATGTAATTTGTCAATATGTACCCAATTTTTGTTTCTTTCTACACGACTGGTTAGTTTAGTAAAGCACTGTATTATATCCTTGTGATTTGCATGTAAGATACACATGTGACAAGTAATTAAATTAAATCAAAGCTGTCAAATGTAGTGAAGTAACAAGTACACATTTCCATTCTGAAATGTAATGAAGTATAAGTATAAAGTAACAGCAAATTAAACTACTCAAATAAAGTAGAAGTGTCTCAAAAAAACAGCAGTAAGTTTATTTAGCACCACTGGCTACAGCTGCTGTTGGCAACTGTAGAAAAACTGAGGTTGAGTTAGCAAAACAGAAAATTCACATAAATACCAAAATCTTGCACAAAATAGCAGCACTACATCAGCAGTCTTCGCATTCAGATTTTGTTGACGGAAGCTAAAAGAAAATGTCTTGTCTTGCAAAACGGAAATTTTGTCCTGAAGGTTGCGCAAAAGGGAAACATGAATGTATTTTGGCAGATTTTGCCTATTAGATTTTGATGTCTATTATGTGCAAGACATTTTGACCAGCTGTTCATGCTGGAGTAAAAAGGAAAGTGTCACCAGAATTAGCAACCACAATCTAAACAAATATAACTGATATCTGCCCTGTAGTTGTCATATCATAATGCTCAAAACCAGTGTGTTGGGTGGACAGACTCAATAAGGACTGACCCGAGACCGGCTCACAGTGAAAATGTCTTCAGTGTGTATCATGTCACCTCTTCTGTAGCTGTGTAGCTGCATTTGTTCACTCTGCTGTGAAGGCACTATGGACCAGCCTGAGTTATGCATTGGTGACTGACAGGCATTAACACAGAAATAAAATCAAACTCCATCCCTGGTTGCAGAAAGCAACGTTTTAATGCATAAAGAGTGTGTAACGCTGGTTTCTCTCACAGAAGCGTTTCCTTTGATCCCTGCCAATTAAACATGACCAGTGACCCCAGTATCCTCTGTAAAAAACTGTTTTGTGAACCATAATTGCTGTACGTCTCAACGTCTGCATGTTATCTCTGTTTGTCTTTGTCTCTCTCCAACTGTCTCCATCTCTGTCTCGCTGTGTCAACTCTGTATTCATTTCAAAGCACTTTAGCAGCATTAGACCTGATAGGTGTTCTAAATGCTTATTAAAGATTAAGATACTCTGCCAGACCAAAGCCACTCCTCTTTTATGTGTCTTTGAAATACAGCAAATTAGAAAGCGAATGAGAGACAGAAAGAGGAAGCAAGAGAGAAAAGCTGCAAGCTACAGTTTAATTTTTGATCCAAACCAGCAGTAACTGACACACACTTGTGTGCTTTGGACACTTGTAGGTCACTCACTGCTTCCTCTGTGTGTGTGTGTGTGTTTGTGTGTGTGTGTGTGTGTGTGTAATGCTGTGCACTCAGCTGTGCAAGCTGCCTGGGAAATGTGCCGAGTTGACAGAAACACAGCAGTCCGTGTACGTGTGTGTGTGTGTGTGTGTGTGTGCCTTTGCGTGCCACTGTGCAACAAGCTGCAGTTGCTTCAGTCAAACTCTTGTTATATTTATAACAAGGGATAGCAGTCTCAGTCTTTACATGCGTGCCGCACTGCTGCTGCTGCATGTTCCTCTGTTCTCCCTGTCACCAGAACACCTGGGATCTCCTCATCTCACGTTTGACCTTGGTACAATGTGAAAACCACCAGGCTGCGCTGACAGTGTTACACACTTCTCCCTGTGTTGTGACAGACACAGTTTCCTCTAGTTCTTTAAAGCTGCATTAATCACATTTTCACCACTAGGGGGCAGAAACAAACTGACACAACCCTGGCAAAGTACAGCCTTTAAAGGTCGTATGGCCAACATACAACCTAATGGGGCAGTTCAGTTGCTAGATGGTAGTTCCTTCACCAAATTTGTCTGATGTTTAGTGCTGTTTATCAGAGTTAATTTGCTGAAAAAAACAGGGCTGACTGACCCATTGTGCAACAATACCAAAGCAATGATCTTTAAGGCTAAAAAGCTTCATAAAGCTGCACAGTTGGGACAGACTTTCTCTGTGGGTTTGTGACTGCAAGCAACCGTTTTAACACTGCGTACAGTCATTTGATCTAGGTGTTAATTTTTAAATATTAATGCAGCTTTAACATAAACAGAGGTGACTACCTTTGTTATAGTCCCAACCCATATGTGCGAATAGCTCCTGTTGCTGTGTTTTTCAGAAAGCTCTGAACTCAACAGAATAAAAAACAGCATTTAAGAGCAATTAGAATTTCAGCTTCTGTTCAGAAATGCCAGGCAAGTATTGTATCAATATTTGAAAATATTCACTAAATGTTTGACCAGTTCTCACCTACTCTGTATTGTATATTTCCTGCGTATCCAGGATTATACAATGCGTGGGAACCATTAAGCATCAATGTAGCTGTGCAATATTGTTGAAATCTTGGAGAGAGAAACAACCTCATTTCAATAATTTACTTGGCAACAGAACAACAGAGAATCTCACTGTATGTGTGCTGGTGACATAATGTATCAGCGTTATCATTAAGCATGGTTTTCTGCAGAAATCTCATCTCTCTGGCTCCCTGTTGCTTATCAGCTGTCTTCATCATTTCTGTAGAAATTTTTCTCAGCTTAGCTGATTAATGTCAGTAAATGCAGAGTGGCATATGTGCTTGCTGTATTATAAGTAAGTTAGATAGTAGTAGTATATCTAAGTAGTGCGGCAGGAAATACAAGCATAAGAGTACTTTTTCTACTCATGTGGCATCAAAATTGATTTCAGGATGAAAAGTGTGTTGGAAAGCCAAAATGTGCAATGTTCCAGTTAAATTAAAAGACTAATGGAGTTTATTTTGGTGTTTTTTTAAGATACTGGCAGCATGGAACCAGACATCCTGCCGTGGCCAAAAATGCACATTTCACAGTTTCATTCAAAAATTCACACTTCACTTTAATCAGTGATCTATTTTATACATGTTTTCAGATGTTAAATGTAATTTCTCATTTTAAAAAAATGTCACATTTTCACACATAGGTTTGTTTATCACTGAGTCATCAAGAATCCACCCTGATGAGGAACCTTTGAGGAAGACCTCGGTGCTCTGCCCTGACCTCTGACCCCAGCTATGGAAAGGGTCAACATGAACACCATATTTATTACATTAAATTACTTAAAGTTTGCCTTTTGCACAGCCCTGCACATGTGTGCTTCTCAGTAGATTTTCTCATTTGCTGCCATCTCTCTGATCTGTTTCTCACAAAATGCTGTTACATGGCAATAATCTTTATAAGAAAAGGAACATTTCAATGCCTGTGATTGACATGTTTTTGGCTCATGACCGGAGTTTGACCATGTAATTCTTTTTACTCATCCTTCTGAAACAGTCTTGATGCTTTAAATCTTGCGATAAAGAAATGTCCTGAATGATATATAGCAGATATTGTGTGTGTGTGTGTGTGTGTGTGTGTGTGTGTGTGTGTGTGTGTGTGTGTGTGTGTAAGTGCGGGGGTGACTAACCTTTGTCATGATGGTGGAATCGCAGACTGAGTTCTTCTCTTCTGCTGTGACCATATGAGCTCTCCAGCTCTGCAGCCGAGAAATCGTCCAGTTTCACTTTCTTCACCAAGAAAGACCGAGGCATGATGGGACTGTAGCTGCTCCTACTCTTTAACAATAAACACACGCTCTCCCGCTGTCTTTCCACCCACTTCGAGCCGATAGGTGAACCTGTTAGTCGCCTGGTTATAACGGTAATGTGCTCCCTGGTTTCAGTTGCTAAAGGTGCGTTTGCTCCCTCCGATCAAACAGCCACGGAAGTGGAGAGGGGACATGGCTTTTAAAGATCAGGCAAACCAAGCGTTTCTCGTCTGCTCCTGCTATTTTAGCATACCTAATATTTATTTTTGCTCAGGTTTGTCAAATACAGACTGTGATTTTTAGGTCCCGGGAAAAAATGTAGCCACTGGAAGACCTGTGGAGCTCAAAAATAAGATAAAGAAATTCCTCTGTTGGCTATTGTCCAGAAGACGTGGACGGTGAGAAACGCAGTAAAAACGTGCCCCGGTTCTTGTTTATTTGTTTTATTCCGTTGCTTCAATAAAGAAAGACGCGCCTTTATATTCTTCTCTTTCCAAACCGTTGCTCTTCCGCACGCGGACAGCTCCCAGGACAGCTCCTCGCGTGCCCCCTTGCCGGTCTCGTGGCTTCAGCACCGGACAGCTCTCCTCAGCGCGAGACTCCTGCTCTCTCCCGTTTCCCCGAGTGCCACAGCCAACCGCCGCTGTCCGTTCAGCACCAGATGAGAAAGAGGCAATAAGAAGTTTCCACCGCTTTGTTGATAGCTCAGCTCGGAGCGAGACACACTCCGGTGGAAATTCCCATGCAGGTGAGACAACCCAATCTGGATTTTTTGTCGAAAACAAACCGTTAAATGCACCGGCGCCTTGCAAAGAAGTGGAAAGGTAACGAGTCGTAATGGTATGCTAACGGTCAGAGAGAAACGAAGGTTGAAGGTGTTCAAAAAGACAACCGCTGACTCCAGGAAACGTCTCGCGAACAACACTTCAGCTTCTAAAGAAACGCTCAGCCAAAATGTTCCCACAGTTCCTTAAAAATATTGCTCAAAAATCGTTTAAAACTACCGCTGGAAGACCAGAACGGCTCGTCTCTCCGTCGCTAACTCTCTCTTCACTCTCTACTTCCTCTCCTCCTCTCTGTCTCTCTCTTCTCCTGCTCAGCGCGTGCGGAGCTGCGGCTCTTTCTGATGCACGAGATCAGCTGTTGCCGCTTTATAGGCCGAGAGAGAGAGAGAGAGAGAGAGAGAGAGAGAGAGATGGAAGTGCTTAATTTTATTCATCAGAAGAAGAAAAAAAGAGCATCGTGTCTTGTGGGACCAGCAGCGGCGCGCGGCGATGGCCGGGCAGGGATTTAATGAGGTAGTTTTAAGTGCGCGCTCACGCTGATTTTTATGGCGATGAAATTAAAAAGGCAGGCTGGGGTTTTTGGTTCCCAGATAGACCCCTGTGGGAATGAATGCACGTGGCAAATGATAAATTAGATGTAAACAAGTACAACAAGAAAACAAAAATGTAAACTTCGTAATACTGAGGCCAAAAAAGAGTTGTCAGTGCCTCTATGACCTTTGGCAAAAACTCAGCAAACATACATTTACTTTTTATTATCATTCTTCATTTTTGGTGCTTTCCCAATTGTTTTGTTTACATTTTCCATTTATATTTCTGGCACTTCTACAAGTAATTTTCAGGCTGACTTACAGTGAATATAGCTGTAAACAGCCTCTGTCTATACCAAGATTAAATGCAATCAATTGGTCATACAGTTCATGGGTCAGACCACTAGCACACACACATTGTTGGGATTTTCTGGCAGGATCTTTGTTAAAATAGGTATTTTTTTAGACTTTAAAACCTATAGTACGGGTAATATCCATCCAATAACACAGCTTCCGACCTGATTAAAATTTGATTGTACAGCATAACATGATTCACTGTGACCATGTTTGATCTATGTTATTTCCACGTGGAAGGATGACAGCTGAATATTTAAGCAAAGCCACACAGCAAGAGATACAAAGCAGATGAATTGATGAAATTATTTTGTCAAAGCAAAATTCATAATGAACTATACAAAACTTGCAATCCTCCTCAGTTAATGTTAATTAACAGATGTTCACATGGCAATTTCAGTAAGCGGAGCATTGCAGAACATTCTGTTTATATCATATTTACTACCGTGAATGCAAAGGTAATGTACTAACTGTTGATTTACAGGAGTGAAAAATCACCCTCCCACCTCTTAATGATTCTAGCCTTTCTGAGTGACTGAGAACCGTCAAATCAACCACTGAAAACCAACTTCTTGTGGCACTGAACACAGGTCAATGCTTTTACACTGCAGTGGACCAATTGAGTTCCTCTTATGCAAATAATCTCTCCTCCTGGGCCAATCAGATCTTCTGTGCGTAAATCCAGACTCAGCATTAGCCAGTGAGTTTAGTTAATGTAACTGAGGTGAAGGTGTTTTTGCTGAATGGTCTCTCACAGAGCTAGAAGAGAGAAATAGAGAGAGAGAGAGAAGAGAGACAATGTCAGAGCTTCACAGGATTGTACGTTACACAATGTTCATTTGTGTATGTATGTGTGTCAGAGGAAAGAGATATGAGCAGAGTGATGATGCGTTGTTTAGCTGTTTACACACTCAAACAAACAGACTTCTCCCTCCAGCCAGTAGACTGTGACAAACAAACACACACACACACACACACACACACACACATACTCATGCAAAGCTCTACCCCCATTTATACACATACAGGCTGGCAGGATGATGGTGTGTGATGTAATTCAGTGACGTGTGCATTTATGTAAGTTCTATTCACTGAGGTCCTTGGAGTTAACCTATTTTTATATTTCATTGATAAATGTTTGAGAGAGACAGAGAGAGTCTGTCTTTGAGTATATTTGTGTGTGTGTGTGTGTGTTTGTGTGTGCGTGTGCCTTCTTTTAAGATCCATGTGGATGCGCATTACGCATGTTGTGGGAACATAAATCTGTTTACAATTTCACATTGTGGGGACTCATCATCTCGTTATGGGGACTTGCGTTTCGTCCCCATAAGGTAATTTTAAACATTTCAGGGTAAACGCTTGGGTTATGGTTAGGGTAAAGGTTATGGTTAGGCAAGTAGTGGTTATGGTTAGGGTAAGTCTACAGGAAATTAATGTAAATCTATGTAATCTCCCCAGAGGTGATGGATTGTGTATGTGTGTGTGCGTGTGTGTATAGTTAAGTGCATTGCAGAGTACAGTATTGCTTTTTAACTTATCAGTCTGTCTGTCTCTTTGGTCGATACTTACCTTTGCTGCTTTATTTATGTGTTGATACACTGTATTGAAGGGCTCGCTTGTTCACTCTCAGAGGAAGTATAATATTATTAGATATAGGAGCTAACAGTATGTGCTTGAGGCTCTTAAAAGGCTACAAAAGTAAAGGGATTTTCCTAATGGGATCAATACATCACATTTCTATTGGACTTGTATTTTTAGTTAAACCTACCCTCTTCTATACCCTCTTTTTCTACACCCCAGAAATGAAGTCCTACATAGAGCAGTTGGCAGACATTCCAAGCAAATGTGCCCCAACAAGCATATTGTACACTGTCTGCACAGCGTGAAAAGGCGAGACTGTTCCCCCAAGAGGAACAGCAGTAACAGCAAATAAAGAAATGACATATGTTTACATTCAAGTGACAAAGCTAAAAGCCTTAGTAATTATACCAGGAGCAAAGGAGGAAGTTAAGTGTCAGAGTTACTAAGTTTGCATAGGGAAGGGGTTGGGGTCGATTGCTGGATCAATGAAACATTAGACGTACACATAGTTGTTATTTTAACGAATGAAGACGAAGCTGTAACCTTATCGACGTGCCTGTTTAAACAGTGGTAGTATTATTATGATATGACCACAGATATAACTGTGGATCAATTGGATGAAATGTAGCAGACAACAATTTGGAAGATGCTATAGTCACGTAAGATTCTTCAGATAGTGGTTTAAACCAAAGGTGACTGACCTGTATGTTCTTTGTTTTTGTGAGATTGTTTAGGAGCCTTTCTGCCCCCTAGTGATCAAATGCAGAATGACCACTGCTACACTCAGCTAAATCTTTGCTAAGGTGATGGAAGCATCAATGAGTCCAAACTGATAGAGGAGATTTCCAGTAATCCCTTATATCAGTTTGTCCCCTAGTGGTCAAACAAACCTAATGCTGCTTTAAGGCAGCTAAAATCTATATTTTTATAATAACACTGTATCAAGTTACAATGTAAAAACATTGAGATGTGAATGGGGCGGCATCACAGAATTATCACCAGGTTCTATAGTGTTTTGGTTCTCTCCCTGCTCTCATTAGTGTCATTTTCTTTGGTGCAGCGGGCAGCTTTCAAAGAAAAAGCTGTAAGAAACCCTCTGCATACTACCTGCTAAGCACCAAACAGTTTTAGTTACAGACTAGCTGGTGAACATAGTGGAGAATTCAACGAGAACAGAACCAGATATTTTGCTCAGGATTTAGTGGAGACTACAGACAGAACTAAAATGTGAATATTGGACTTACATTGACAGAACATGACTCCAAAGCCATCCCTGAGGAGCAGTGGGCAGGCACTATGTGGCGTCAGGGACAAAGTCCAGCTCTAAGCTGGTGCCTTGTTCAAAGGCACTGATGGGAATTGACCAAAGGAATTTAAAATATGAATTTCAATGGCTTCATGCTGTACACCCATGACATGGAGAGAACTCTGTCATGACCACCATCATCAGAGAATTCAAAAGAGAAACTCAACTTACAGAGTGGTGCACAGAGAACAATTTACTGCTCAACATCAGCAAAACCAAGGAGCTGATTGCTGATCTTAGAAATAAGGAGACAAAGACACACACTCTCCAGTCTACATTGGTGGAGCTGAGGTTGAGCAGGTGAACAAAGCTCAGAAATGACTGTATTTCTTAAGAAAACTATAGAAGGGAAAAATTCCTGTGCCAAGTTCTTGTTAACCTTAACAGCGGAGCAATGGAAAGCATCCAGGAGGCCTCTGCAGTGGGCGATTAAAACCGTTCAGAGCATCATTGGTACCCATCTACCTAACATCAGTGATATTGGTGAGGTACACAGAGCCCAAAGGATGCTAAAAAATAATATACACCCCAGCCACAGCCTGTTCACCCTGCTGCCCTCTGGCAAGTGATATAGAAGTATCCACCAGACTACCAAGCAGCTCCTTTCCGCAGGCTGAGAGACAATTCATCCTCCACGCTCAACCATGAATAATAGCTTATTTTTATGAATTATTATCCATTCATCCATTTATCATGGGTTTTTGTTTAGTTTCATAACACAACCCTATGTTGTAGATAAATAAATTAGCCTTGTGCGTACCTTGAATTAATCTCAAATTAGTCCAATAAAATAACTTATTACTATAATTTAATAAAATAGATGTAAGATGCTGTTTTTCACTGCATGACTGACCGATGTGACATCTACGCTTTATACTATATAAACTTGTTGAGTTAATTGAACAGACTCATTTCAGAATATGTAGTCTCTTGACTGCAGACAGACAGACAAATGCACAAAAAAACAACAAGGCTGTCTGTCAGTGGGGGTTGAGAGTGATTCTCTCACCGATTGTCTTTCTGTGCCGATCGATGACACACCAGGAAGTACCAATTCTATCTGGTCCGTTTCTATGATGGTGAAATTGTCCACTCCTCGTTATTTTTCCTGTGAGCCTGTGAGTGCAGCTATACTGCTGAGATCAGCGAAATATATCTGTGTGTGTGTGTGTGTGTGTGTGTGTGTGTGTGTGTGTGTGTGTTAGATTGTGTGCAGAGGCTGTGGGGACATGTGGAGACTGGAGACTCATTAGCATAATAATAGACTGAGATGCATGTGGACAGGCAGTCTGTATGAGTGTGTGTGTGCGTGTGTGTGTGTGTGTGTGTGTGTGTGTGTCCTGTCAGGAAACACAATCGAAGGGTCCTTGTTGACTTTTCATTCGTCTGTCTTTAAAGAGCTATTTAAATGACAGGGTTTTAAATAAAACTCCATTCAAATAGAAGGGTTTTACATAAAAAGCAATATCCAGATGAAAGGGTTTGTAAACAAAAACTGACAGAGAGAGATACAGAGCAGGAGGGAGGAGAGGGAACAGAGGGAGGGGGAAAGACAGACAGAAAAACAAAGAGAGGGAGCGAAACAGAGAAAAATAAAGAGACAAACCACTTATAGAGGACAAACGGAAGGTCAAACAGGGTATTGAATGTAAGGAGAGGGAGACAGAAGCAGCTCACAGTAACATAACTGTCACGGTGGATAGATAAAGGTAGTGATGGATGACCCTGACTTTGAATTCTCCAATTTCCTATTTTAGTTTGTTGCAAAAAGTGTCTTTAAATGAGACCTCTTGGGGGGGGGAAACACTCAAGACAACTTGTCATTCTAGTTATTTATCTGCTTGTCTTGTACTTACAATACTTGATAGTGAGGCAGTTCATGTTGATATGAATTTGACGACGGTTTATCATGAAGCTGTTAAGGACGGGTGACAAATATGTCTCCAGAATAACCAATATGAGCCTTTTCTGATCTGATGGCCCTATGGAAGGACAACTTTGTTTGTCAGCTCCTTCTAAAACCATTACAACAGCCTTTTAAAACCATAAATGACCATGCACGTAATCACCAACCCCAATATATGAAACATGGAAATTTGTCCCCTCAGTATTTGTAATTGACAGAACATCAGATTCTCCCAAAAAGCTAAAAAAAAAAAAAAAAAAGTTAAACTGATTCCAAATGCAGTGGATGTGCATCATTCACAGAAAACCTTCATCAACAGCAACAATGAGCACGGAAGCTGTGAGCCCAAAGCTTTGGGTCTGTCCCGTAGGTCCTGTAGGCTGTCGCTGCGTTGAAAAAATTTTCAACGCAGCCTAGCGCCGCATATTTTTGGTCAAAAATGGCATTTTAGTGTCATAGAGCAGAACTTAATGTAGAGTGTCGTTTAACAGCAGTAAAGTTATTTTTACAGTGAGCGGAGCTGTCTCTGTGTTTTTCTCCATATTTCATATTTCCATATAACATGACAAACCAGCTTTCACATGTTTTGCTTCTTCTACTTTTCCATACTATCGTTTCAGCAACATTATCTACTGAAATGTCCATCAAAATACAGCTATTAATGTGGCTCAGGCAGGTCTGAAACTTGTTAGATTAATGTCTGAATTGTACAATGATGCCATTCAGGTGTCTTTGTCCACAGCTGGCTGGGTTTGTCAAGACATTGATGTTGGTGGTTAGCGTTGTCTAAAGGCAGGAACATGCTCAAGGCTGCAAGCAGGCAAACAAGCACACACTTTTTTCGGCAACTTTAGCATCAGTAGAGTTATGTTTTCATACCTTTTCTGTCCTTCTTCAAACCTGCCTACGAAGGAGCTGGTTCGGCTTGTGACCTTGCTTGACCCTCAGGTCCATACAACACTTTGCTGGGATTTGGGAGGTGTGCACGCTGGCTCCTCTGTGACCTGTGGGTACCCATAACACCCTTCTCTGCATACACCTGCAGAGACAGAAGAAAGATTTTTTTCTCTTTTCGTCCTTATGAAATACTGCATATTTTTATAACTTCAGGCCTCTGAAAATCCTTTAAATAAAACAATCAGAGAAGGAAAAACACCTCTGTGATTGAACTATTGTGAACTTATGCCCACACACAAAGCAGACACTGCTTTGATTTAAGAGGTCAAATGTCAAATGGGTTAAGAACTTTATTCAAAGTTGTGTTATTCAGTGCAACCTCACGCAAAACAAGATAACAAAGTAAAATAGTAGCCAGCAATGTCATGTCCAGTGCATTAACATGTGAACAGAGCAAAACGTGACGGAACAAACACAATAAATGTAAAACGGGCAGCACACAGCTGGCTATAATAAAAAAATCAGAGAAAAAAAGACCAAAATATCACCAGTAAACCAGCTATGTCCATCTCATTAAGACACATATATGACCCTGCATGTGTGCTATGAATATGTATGTTGTATGTATAAGATGTGACCCTGGACATTAATATGTATTGGGTGGTAATGAGGCGAATGGGCAGATCAGATGGGTCCTTTTTAACTGGTCACATGTGGCTCATTAGGATAGGGCCACACAGAGCACCTGATACCCCCAAGATGACTACTGCACCCCAATAATTATTATATGTAATTTCTGCTTTATTAAATGAAGCAGACAAACAGAGGAGAAGACAGTCAAAAACCTACACAAAGCTGGCAGGAAAGGCAGAAGGAGTTAGAGAGAAGTTCAAATGTGAATGATACTGTCCTGGAGCAAGACGTTCAAGTCTCCTGTAGCTGACCCTGACCTCTGACCTATTTGTGAACATTAGAAAATCGAAAACAGGGTTCGGCCAAAGGAATCATCATCACACATCATGGCCATAACCCTGGACCTGCGGTGGTGATGTACAGGCAACATTTGGGGCCCTAGAAAAGGGACAATGTACCTTTATAGGTAATGGAAATAAACACATGAGACAAAATATTTGTAGATAAAAGAGCTGATCACATGTGCAATAACTGGCTGAAAATATATACCAGCAGAGAGGCAGATAGAGAGCAGCAGGACAGATAGTTGGGTCCATGTAAACTAGACACATGTGTGTCATTATAGTAGGTTGATATAAGACACCTGATACCCATGTGGGGAATCTGGGGTTATAGAGTTATATCACTGAAACCCAATGCCTCTCTGTGCACCTTACAGTGCATTTCCTCTTCTTAATGCCTCTAAAATCTGGTCATGTGCACTTATGACCAGATTTTAGAGGCAGTAAACTTTGTCATTCCACATCGCCTGAGTCTCTTTTGCTTAATTTTAAGGCTTTAAGATGGTCAGGCATGTAGACGAGCAGAGACGGTATAAATGTTCTAGAAGTCATGCAGATAATTAGGTCCATATAAATGGCGCCACCTGATACCCAACAACCTCAAACACGTAATGATACATGAACATTTGCAGTAATTTTTTACCATGTTGACATATATATATATATCAAGAACAGTTACATTCCCTGAACATTTTTATGATATTTTATAATAGCTGATTCAATTATAACACTTAAAAATGCAATGAAATTGCACTTTTAACAGAACCAATAACACTGCAATTTTGCTACCTATGACAATGAAACTCCAATCCAATCGAAACCCCGGAAATGTGTCTCTGCCTTGATTGTGCAAGGACTGATATTAAACTGGGAAGAGATTAGTCATAATGGATCCCCAGCTCAGCTTGAAAACTTTCTAATAATCAATGATCTCACTTGTTGGTGATCTCTCTTTACTCTTCACTACATGCACAGAAAGCTGTGTTCCGAAGCTGCTTCAAATCGGTGCTTCAAATCTTCGCTTTTTACCACAGTCCAAACACTTCAGTGAAGGTTCACAGGATGGACCAATGCAGATTTCAGTTCATTCATTCAATCCAAACTCTCATGTTAGTGCGGTCCGACATTTTCAGTAAATATTTGACTGATGATGATAGGTGTTTTATATGCAGTGTCGGGGGACTTTGCTTGTTGGAAAAAGAATTGAAACACATTAGTTTTGCAGTTCAAGTAATCAGAAGAAAATTCAAATAAGCAATCCGTTACTGCTAACATTTTACTACAATTTCCTGTTGTGTCTGTTGCCACAAAAAAGCAAAAAAAAAAAAAAGAGGAAGAAGAAGAAGAAGAAAATCCATGACCAATGCATACTACTTCTGTTTCTTTTCAACTACAGTTGTGTCAGCGCACACTTGTAGTGCGAGATGGCAACAAGAAAAAAAGAGTACAAGTATTTGCACTATTTTGAATTTGTACAGGTGAAGGGAAGAAGAATATCGCAGCAGAATGCAAATTGTGCTTCAGTGCCAATGTCTAACAAACTGTACTACAGATTTGAGAAGCACCTGCAAGTCAAGATAACCACAGCTCCATGACACTCAGTTACTCTCAGTTTCTATTTAATTGCACCTGCTGCAGATAATTAAACTTTTTTCATTGCAGTTTAGCTGCATTTAAAAAAATGACATGTTGTAAGAACTTGCTGCATGCATTGACCCGCGGTTCCCTCTTGATTTTGTTTGCTTGTACATAATCATTAAAGAGTAAAGGGGATACTGCATTTGACATTGCTGATAACCTGCACAGTTGCAGATTATGGGCTGTAGACTAGGCTATGCAGTGACTGTAGAGTCAGTATATTCAAAGGTAGATGTCCACCCTCTGGACAATATAACCAACATCTGCAAGGAATCACAAAGGGGTTTTCATTTCTTTAGCACAAAAGTACTTTCCCCAGTTAGCTTTTAATGGCAGTAATCTTTATTCTTTAAAAATAAAGTTACCCAACGCTGTTTATATGGCCATACAATTGAATAATGTGCAAGAAAATCTGAGGCTTGTATAAGTAAGAAAGGTGTCTGTGGCAGTGTAATGCCACCACCATGTCCTTCACTTACTATTTTAAAACTAGGCAATAAAAGATGGCAAAGCATAGCTTTCTGTCAGAGTAACAAATGAGCAGCAACAAATTACATCACTCCAAACTGTATGAAAGTTTTCTAACAGCAGCAAGGATTCATTTTGAACAATCTCTCCATATTTTAATGATCTCTGTACGACGTAGGATTTCTTGGATTTTGTGTTTCTCAGCTCTCTGCAGTTTCATTTTTGTCTCTTTACTCTTAATTGAATTTGCCATTACACATGATCTGAACACCTTCAGACATCACTGATATATTCCTCTCCCACTACAATATAGTGTGGGTGCCAGACAATTTTTTTCATTGACAGCCTAAAAGTCAAGAGAGGCCATGTACTGGTAATGACACAAAGTTATTTTTAACTTCTTGCTGTTGTAAAATGAATATGACAACAAGCTTTAACATTTCAGTCTAATAAATACCAAAGTTATGTGAAAACATTTGACTGTTTCTAATATAATATATATACAATCATTTTAACACGCATGATGTTTATTATTCCTTTTGGAGTATGAAAAATGCCATTATGAACCCGAGTCTGGGACAACACATGTTCACTGACAGATAGACAGATAGATAGGTAGACAGGTTTATGAGGCATTAATTCAAACAAAGACAGCTTATTAACCAGTCTGTGTCCACAGCTGGCTTACACCTGATACCTTCAGTATCCCCTAGACTCCTTTAACTGTGTGTGTGTGTGCGTGTGTGCGTGTGTGTGTGTGTGTGTGCGCGCGCGCGCGCAGGCATGTCGGTGCATGGTCCCGTGGTGCTATAAAATGATAAGAAATGCTTTTACTGTTTCCTTTCTGGTGCCCTGCCCTTCATCTTACTCCTCTAGAGGACAGCTTACAGCATCAAAGTATAATCACATTTTAAATTTTACATTAAGGACTGTGTTACAATGGATACAGTACAGGAGGGTAGAGTGCACAAAATGAGACACAAGTAGAAAAAAAAACCAAGAGGGCCATGATGAAATGCTAAACATGATCACAAAGAGACCAACATGCACACCCATCCATGCTTCACAACACAGGCTTTCCAGTATATTACAAATGGGCGCATAAGGAGACGAGGATTATATGTTTCAAGATGGAGCTTCACTCATTTTAATGAAAGCTGCTCGATGAATGTAAACCTGGAAAAAAGTTGTTCAGGCTTCCAAAACTAAATTCATGATTTTA
The DNA here is from genome assembly GCF_017976325.1 of Chelmon rostratus. NCBI lineage: Eukaryota > Metazoa > Chordata > Actinopteri > Chaetodontiformes > Chaetodontidae > Chelmon > Chelmon rostratus. The sequence continues at coordinate 10,226,297 of NC_055673.1, read as the reverse complement.
CGTTAGTTCTTTTGCAGTAATTGTCAGTAGTGTCTCACGTGTCCTGCAATACCAACTGTGGCCACTATGAGAAAAAAGCAACACACAAACATGCCTCCCCATTATGCAATATAAAGGTTGAAAAATGAACATTTATGTAAAAAAGAAAATTACACTTACTTAATTTCCTCTTAAATCAGTATTCCTGTACTAGAGATTAGAGACTGTAGATTTAATGCACATTTCCTTTATTATATTCAGTTCTTCTGAATGCATGCACTTAAATAACATTTCCTGTTGAATGTTGTGTGTGTCTATTTTGCAACTGGAATGAGTTTAACCAGCAGGAGCACCAGTGATGCATTTACCCTCCCTACTGTTGTGTAAATCAAGACATCTTCAAAGGATGCTTTCCACAAAGTTAGTGTGTCACCTCCCAAAATTCAAAGGGAATGAGATGACTAACTGGAAATCAGCTAAAATAAGAGAGGTAAGAAGCAAAGAAAAGCCAGTTTTGATTGGCAGTGATGTTCCTGTGATGAAAGGATATCAAACTGTGATATTTGAAAGCCAATCCACCTTTGATTTGAAGCCCCATGCAGATCTATTTTAGCTCAGGTCTCAGCTGTGTCAACAAGACAGTTCACATGATGATGCTCCTCCTGCGATCTCGGACAATTAAGCCTCCATTTGCAAACACGAAAACGTCACACCTAAGAGCTAGTCATTTAAATTGTCTCTCATTTTGTGCAACAACTCAGCAGAGAGAAGAGATTCAGGGGGTTAATTGGGTCTAGGGACACAGACACACACACCCAGACACACACACACACACACACACACACCAACACCAAATCCTCTTAGCTTTATAATGAAGGAAGTAGAGATGGGCAGAGGAAAGGAGAAGCAGAGAGAGAAACGTGGTGAAAGAGGGAAGTAGAGAAAGAGGGCAAGGATGGAGAGATGAGAGAAATAAAGGAGGAGAAGGAGACAGAGATGCAGGTCAAGATAAAAGGATAAACACAGAGGGATGAAAAAAAGAGGGGATGCTGTGATGGAAGGAACAGAGAAATAGGAGACAGAAAAAGTTGAAGGGGTGACAGTTAAGAGTGGATTGTAAAATAACAATGCTTTGTTGCCATGGAAACAAACATTTTTATCAGCCCAAGAGGCAGGGAAGTAACCTGCTTGTTAAACCTCCTGTGCTATCTTGTTAAGCTGTTGTTGTGTTTGTGCAAGCAACAGTATGTTTGCAGTCATGGCGCTCCCTAATGAAAACACTGTGGCATGCGCTCTGTTTGGGTTTTTTTTTATTCTCCCCAGATTTTTAGATTAATCACTATCTTCTCTATCAAATGAATGCATGAGGTTTTGATAAAACTGAGTGCAGACTGCGTGTTTGTATTTAGGCCACAGTGAGTGAGGGAATTTGAAACTTTTCTTCATTACTATGGATTTTTCAAAGGGTCAATGGATGTTATAATCCAGCTAAGGTTGGAGAACTACATAACTCCACAAATGAGCATATAGTAGTTCTACACTACTAATCTGAAAACATACACATCACCAAAATTGGCAGTCCGGTGATAGAAAACTTTCACCTGACAGCAGCAACATATGAGGAGGGTCAGACACGATGATCTCTGTTGTTTGGGACCAAAACAAGCAGTCAGGCTTGTGCTGCTACCAGTTTTACATAGTTTGCACTCAATAGAGATAATTTGTACTGGAGCAAAGTGAAGAAACATACAGCAAACAAAGGCAGTGCTGCTACAGAGTAAACACAAATACCACCCATTTTACAAAAGAAAATATGTCTTTCGTAGCCCTCTGGGGAGCTCTGTGATCACAGACAAAATGCTCAAATCAGGTCAGTTCATATCAGCAGCTCACATACCTCCTCGCATGCTAATGTGGCACATCCCTTTTCAGCACAAAGCACTGTCAACAAAAAGATCAGATCTAAGCCCCGCACCTGATGATTTGAAAGCGGACTGACAGCTTATTTGATGGCCTCCAAACAGCCACAGGAGATTTGGCCATTTTCTGGTCATGTGTGAACTTACAGTGATAAAAACCAAATCTATCAAAAAGCACATCTAATTTCATCACGCTTTCCATCTTTGTGCTCGATCTTTGGGTTTTCTACCTTATGGTCAGCATTTTTCCCCAATACATATTCAATGCACCTACATATAATGATTATCCATCTGTGTAATACTTTTTGTTGTTCATAGTAGAGTCTGCCATGCTTGCACTGGATTCAAAGGGATTCACAATGCACGCATGCAACAGCATTACTGTTTCCTGCTCACCCTCCTACAGCTGTATCAGAGCTGTATGAGGTTACTGCTAATGCAACAACTGAACATTTCCCTCTGCTGCTCGCTCACAATGGTCTTAGGCATTTCTCCTCATTTGCAAAACCTGAATTGGAGCTTCGTGCATGAGCATCAAATGTCAAATGTTTGTATGAGTCCATCCCAGAAATAAACCTGAGAGAAACCAAAAGTCTTGAAAAGGTAAAGCAAAGGAAGAATTACTATGCACTCCCTGTACAAGCTGTCAATTCTCTGACAGCTACAATAAGCAGCAGAAATATCAACAGCTGAATGTCTCCCACAGTTTTCACAGCCAAAACCTTAAAAACAGGACGTCATGGACAAGATAGAGAAAAGACCATAAAATTCTGGGTCTTGCATTGTGCTTGAAAAGTGACTCATCCACACACAGTGATATGACGCAGATGATGGAGCCGTATTATATTCTGTCGTTGTCAATGTCAATTTATTTATATCTTATATGCTCCATAGTGGGCAGATAATTGCACAGGAATTTCTTGGTCAGCTAAGACAGTAAACGGATCACAGGAGAATATCATATAGAAGTTTGGCACAAAAAAAAACATAGACATGCACCAGTCATCCTCCTCCATCACTTATTCCTCATTGCCAGTGAACCACTCTCTCTCTCTCTCTCTCTCTCTATCTCTGTGATAGTGCTGATTCCAGTGTCACAGAGTTGCAGAGCCATGCAGTTATTCCATTGAGTTATGCCGTATCTACTCTCGTGCAGGAGAACAGGATCATATCTTTCGTCTGAGACAAAGATGAAAGGCAGAAGTTGTGTGTGTAATCGCCAGAAACCACATCGACCACACTGAAGGTTTTTCAAAAAGAAAAAAGAAAAACAGACCAAATTAATGATAAGAGATAAAAGGCTTTGATGTCATTATTAAATCGGAAAATCTTTTATCTTTATTTTTTATCATAATGTTTTTTCATCAGGGTATTAAATTTAATTTCTTTGCCCATGAAAAGAAGAAGGAATTCTCTTCTTTCCAAAAAGATAGTAAGATGTTTCTATTATTTTTATTAACTTACTTTTTATCAACCGTAATGAGTCTTGTAAGATCTTTGGGTTTTTTACGCAGATATGTCTCTACTCACTTTCCTAATTTGTCAGACAAGTCTCCAACAAAAGGCTATCGTTGTTAGATAAATGTTGAGACTGCTGAAATAGACTAACTCACTCCATCTGTGTTCATGTGTGTGTGCATGTGTTGTGGGACGCAGGGGGAACAAAGGATTTCCATGACACAAGGGGCCCAGGACAGGCCCGGGGAGGAGGGGGGGGGTGAGCAGAGGATAAATTAGGAAAACGTTGCCCTGCAGAGCCGTGGATAGACACTGAAGGAGTCGAGACAACAGAAGAGGGGATCAGAGGATAAATGAGGAATAAATGACAGGGAAGTTTTAGAAAGACATGCTTTAATGGTTTTAGGATTGAGCACTTTTGAGGGCTTTTTTTCTTTGCGGTTTCTGAGCCTCAGAGTCATTGAACTTTCTCACACAAAGCTCTGGTTAAGTCAGCTCAGGTCTGCTCAGTTAATGGGAAACTGTGTAGACCAGTTAACCGAATTTTTGGGCTTGAAAAGTCAACTTAAACGACCAAAGTCATCTCGACCTTGCGCAATTTCAATCCCTCTTTGACATTGTCTGAAAGCCTTTACCACAAACTATAAATTCAGCATCTGAAGTATCAATAAACCACTGCTCCATTAATTTTAAAAACATTAGCATAAATACCAGCCAGATTCCAGACGTCTGAAGCTCCAGTTCCTTTCAGCCCAAATTCAATTCAAAAGGTAAAAACAGCAACACTTTTCGAACTGTTGCCTTGAGATGATCTACCACCCAAGTTACGCTTTATGTTAATATGACAGCGGGTTGTTTAATAACTTATTTGCAAAAACACGTCCTATAACCAATGTTTACTGACAGTATATTTCATTTGTTTTCACTACACAAAATGTCCTCATAGCAACTAAAGCATGATTAAAAGTTTATGATCAGAGATTATGCAGATTATGCTCCCTGCAACTTCCATGTGTTTTCCCCGGAAAAAAAAAGTTACCATCAAACACAACATTTCATCAAAACGCAGCTAACAAAACAAATTAGTAGTATATACATGTAAATTCTAGGGGACAGGGTTCATTAAAATGTTAGATCAGTCTGATTATTAGGCTACATACTTGAAGGCTGAGATCATCTCTAAGACAACTCGCAGTCTGTAACTTTTGTCTCTACAATGAATCTTACATGAACAGGGTGCAGTTTTATGTGAAATCTGATGATGGATTGTTTTATAGGAAAAGCAGAAGGAAGAAACTGATCTTCTTCTCAAAACAACGCAGAAGTTCTCTCTCAGTGGCAAATGGTAAAACATGTGAAAGACCAAGAAAAATCTACTTCCTAACCAGGTCATCCTCTTCAATGAAGCAAAGCACAACATGTAGAGCAACACCAGGGGCAAAAGGACTTACATTTATATATAAGAAACATCAGCATTAACAGTGACTTTCACACACCATTCATACCAAATGCTGTCTATTTCTCAATACAAGCTTAACTTACAACAATTAATTTGACAAAAACTAAATGTTAGTTGAAAGTGTTACATCTTTATATTTGTTTAATGTGCTATAAGCTTTTTACTGTGTTTTTACTGTGTGATTTGATGTTTTTATTCAGTTGTTAGTTGTGTCAAGCTGAAGTAGAGCATGTGAAAGCTTTTCCATGTTGTCACGCTTTTCTAGAAAACGCTTTGTAAAATCTGGTTTGATGGTTGATTATCAGCGCGCACCCAGACGTCTGTTGTTCCCCCAACAATAGACTACCACCACCAGCCCCTCTCTGCATGTGTGTGTGTGCGTGTGTGTGTTAATCATGCAGCTCTTATCAGCGACCGTCAGACCTGCAGAGTCTCCGATGTGCTCCCTGCTGATAGCTGCAAACACAGAGGTCTCCTCCCCCATTGGGGTTTTAAATAGAGAACTAATAGACCTCGGCTTGGAAAATAAAAGGCGAAGATCATTACCAGGCACGAATGACAACTCGGTAGAACAGTAACTAGAGTAACAAACAGCTGATGATACGCTGGCCTCTTGATGTGCAGCGACTGAGTGGGAAGGAGCTGGGAAAGATGGCACTCCCTCCAAAAGCAACCACACTTTACAAAATTCTGCAGCAAAATCTAAAGACAAATGTTTCATCAAGCAGAAGATCTCATCTTTTTATTCAACCCCATGCTGTCTTTTGCATACACATGATAAAAATACAGAGAGGATGTCTCAGAACTGGTTTCAGGCTGAAAATTGCAAAAAAAAGTGAAATCTTAGTGGCGCCACTTTCATTTTATAATAGCAAAATCCTGATCAACTCTTACAAAACAAGCATAAAAATTTGCATATTCTTTGACAGCTTTTCCTGAATCGTATGTATTTTACAACATGAGGCATCAGAGGTCAGACTGAGTCCGCTCTGTGTGTTTGAATCATGTCCTGCAACTCATGACTCTGATTTCGGCTTTGACGTTGAGAGAAAGACACACGGAGAGGGGGGGTGAAAGGATAAAATCAGTCATTAGAGTCTATTCACTCTGTCCCGATGGTGCCAATGGAAAGGCTCTTAACCTGCTGACACACACACACACACACACACACACACACACACACAAAGAGACAGAGAGAGCTGTAATGAACAGTCAAGGGAGTCCATTACCCCTTCTGTTCACATTTAGACTCTTGATTGGCTGAGACCTCTGACCATGAAGGTCAAAAGGTTGAAATTGTGACCCTAAGGACAGCTGTGTGCTTGTCTCCGTGTGTGAGAGTGTGTGTGTGTGTGTATGTTTGTGTGTGTCATCCATGAAGAGATCCAGAAGCAACAGCAAAAAGCTCTTCTGAATATTTTGATTGGTAACTTTAATGGTCAAACCTTGATAAGTTTTTCTAGGAATGAACACATTATAATGGGTCAGTGTGAATAGCAGGTCAGCGGCTCATGAACCCGCGGCCCGTTTGGATGTGTGGGAACTCCGGTCTGCAGCTGACAGCTCGTTAACAGAAGGAGATTTGACCACCAACCCCAATCACTGCCCCCCCCAGCTTGCGCCCCCACCCCTAGGCTCTGCAGCAACAAGGTCAAACACAGAGGTGGAGGAAGGAGACGTGATACAGGCAGGAAGGAGTTTGTACTGATATTTCACCCAACCACACACACAAACACACACACACATGCACATGCCTGATAGATCATTTGATGAAAAGTCTATATCCAACATGTCAGAAGCTCTGTCTATTCTCTCTCTTTGTTTTCTTTCTCTTTGTGTCTAGTCTTGATCAGCAGTTTGTGAAACCCTGCAGAGTGTAGTGAGATGCTGCGCAACACACAATAAGAAGCTCAGGTAAGAGGCAGAAAGAGAACAACAGCAATGGAGACACTTAAAAAAATCTCATTCTGAACTTAAAATTTTGCCCCCGTAAATTTATCCCTTAAGCTTAAATGCAAGTTTCAGGTCATTGTTTAGCTGTCTAACCCACAACTTCATGTTTTGGTTCACTCTCACTTCTCTCATAGTGTTACTTTTTCTCACAATGCAGCAAAAAAGCACTAAGAAGCAGCTGTCCTCCTCCTGCTTAGCACCAAACAGCAGGCAAACACAGTTAGCGACTGACTGGTGAACATAGTGGTGCTTTTAGCAGCGAAACAGCCAGATATTTCCTGACATATAGTGTAGTTAGCAGCCCATATACCTCCAAATTAGTTAGGACGTTTGAGTCTTTCATCACAAATTTCTCTGAATGAATGAATGACCATTATGGAATTACTGTATACCTGTTACTTAAAGTCATTGGGCATTCTGCAGTTTCTTACATGCATGATTAATGTCCAAATGTAACTTCCAGCCAATAGCATCATAGCTCAGCTCCCTCGCTTGCCTCGCTTGTAAATAATGTGAGTGTGGGTATTGTAATGTAGGCAACTGGTTGTTGTTCATGCTTTTGTGCCACAGTTTGCTCATGTGCAACAGTGTACTGTGTTTTAAAAACAGGCATTAAGTGGAGCCACACAGCAGCCAAAGGTTTTGCACAGAGCAACCTGGAGCCAGACTGTTACTACTTATATATATCAAGTGAACAGATACCTGAGACATTGTCAGAAAAACACAGCACACCCTAATTGCTGATCGTTTCACCCTTCTCTCTTTAGTCTTTGCCACGTGACAGTAATTGTGGGGTGCTGAAGCACATGTCAGCGGAGGGATCACTACCTGCAGAAAGGATGAAGATGATGACAAAGAAAAGATAAAGGTGGAGAAAATTCTGCAAAAAAACTAAAACTGCAGAGGGGTCATGGCCTAAATTTAAGTATAAAACTAAAGTCTTTAAGTTGCAATTGGCAACTAAAAAAATAATCAGCATATAGCGAAATGTATGACGGAATAAAAGAAATAAACAGAGGCGAGAGAGGGACAGAGAGGTGTAGAGATAGAGGAAGGTAAAGAATTGGGCCAAGGAGGGATCAACATCACACAGAGATCACAGACGTGGAGCGCTGTCTGTCTGTCTGTTTACCTCCCTCGCTCCATCTTTACCTCCATCACGTCTGATGTTTTTCTCTCTGTCTAAGCTTGTCTCTGAGAGAGAGACGGGGAGAGGCAAAGAGATAAGAGATAAGCAGGAGCAGAGAGATGGAGCTGCAGTAACAACGGGCAGTTAGAGGAGAAAGACAGAAGAGAAAGGAATGCAAATAGTTGTTTTATGGCTGGGTCAATGAAAGCAACAATGGTCCTCTCTCTCAATTTCTCTTTTTATCAATAGACTGTGGACACGGCGGTAAGGTCAGAGAACATCAGAGACAAAGATCACACCCTGATGTATGGACATGTCCACCAAACAACAGTGTCTCCTGCTTTCTAGATTTTAAGAAAGCTCTTGACTCAATCCGGCATAGATGGCCTGTTACTGAACCTAATTGAAGAGGGAATCATGGGATGTTCTCTAATGCCTTGTCCACATATGCACAGGTGGGGTTTTTTCAAAATGAAGCTTTTTTTATGAAGAACGCAGTTGTAGATCACTGAAAACAAACATTCTGGAAAACTCCTTCCAGGCTGAAGTGTCTCCTAGAAATGACATTTATATACACATATATTGCTTTCATATCAATCAATCACTGCCTGGATTATGTCCAGTCTGAGTGAATGAAACACTAGATTTATGTACCACACTGGAGTCACAGGGAGGTATACAAAGTGCAGGACTGTGACACCTAGCCTACTGGTAATAGCTCTGATTGGCTAACATGGCTTTATGGTTAGGATTATATGGCCTGCTGGTTTGGCATGCTCATGACAGCGCTTCAGTGTTTTTGGTTTTCATATGGATATAGAAAAATGTACACACCATGTAAACGTGGAGGAGGCACAAAAACATGGAAGAGGTTGCTTCCTTCAAAACAGGTGTAAAACATGGCAGCAGCCAAATTAAATGCCTTTACACTGGAAGAGCATTACGAATGGCCATTATAACCAGAGGAATCCTTACAGCAAGCGGAAATTGTTTCAATGTGCATGTGGGTATGTGAGTATTGTTTTAAAGCAGATTTGAGAAATGTGAACATATCCTTAAACCTTTTGCGATCGTACTGGACCCGTCTAAAGACGTACTACAGCAGCACCTGCATCTCCTGCAAAAACACTGTCAGACCTGGGCTTCAACTGTGAATCTGGAGAATGCCATGGAAATTCAGACAGGTTGTAACTGGAACTGAACAAACTCAGAACTAAACATCTTTGAAATTGTATCAAAGGGACAAAAAAGAGACAAGATCATTTCAATGCCATTAAAAAGTAACTATACCAACCTGAACCTGGCTAAAAATATTCAAATCTATTTTTGAACCAATTCTACTTTACAGTGGGGCCCCTGACTAACTATAAGCACGATTAACATCCACAGAAACACAACAAGCAATTGATGTTGAGCCAGATTTGACCAGTTGGCTTTTTTAAAAAACAGAACAGAGAGTTTCTGTATCAATATGTGTCGATACGAGCGATTCAAAGAAAGCTGATTGAGTCGTGTGTTTCCCTCTTTGTACAATGGAAAACCAAAGAGTGGGAGATGCGTAAGGTATATGACCGTATGGCTTTGTGTGTGTGTGTGTGTGTGTGTTTGTGTGTGTGTGTGTGTGTGATTAGGCAGATAGTAAGGAGAGGAGCAGTCGAGAAGAGATCATAATGACAAAAAAATAACATGCACACACTTCAACATATATACAGGAAGAGAGGAGATGAGGAGTATAATCATCTCCAATCAAGACGTTATTGATTTGCTGCTTGATTTCTCCCTCTCTCTCTCTCTCTCTCTCTCTCTCTCTCTCTCTCTCTCTCTCTCTCTCTCTCTCTCACCAGCCAGCACCTGGCTCTTGTCACAGTAGGACACTGAGGCTCAGTAGCAGCAGCAGCGAGACAGACAGTTATACATCATTATCTTTCCGTCTTGCACACATACACAAAGTCTCTCTGTGTGTCTGTTCCCTGGTCACTGGCGCCGAGAAGAAACTCACACAGATGTTTTTTGCTCTCTTATGCTCTCCAATCACGGCTGGCTGCTTGTCTGTGGCCACAACACCTCCACATATATACACACAAACAAAACATCCTTCAGTTTTCAGGACATTTACACATCTCCATGTAGGACAGAGTGCCTCTATACTTCTCTCCTCTACTGTACAATAACCTGTTAAATGTATTTATTTTTTACCTTCATTCTGAACGTAAGAATATTAAGACAGGAACAGGTTCAATTATTGAGGTCATTTGGCCTGTTTTACTGTTGTGGCCTGTTTTATGTTTTATATATACAGACTATAAAGTATGTATTGTGCACTACAGTAATTCGCACCATTATGAAAGTTAGTATTAAAAAATAATATATTTGTCAGAATATGATGACAGAAGTCAGTGCAGCTGCAACACCAGAATACCTCCAGACTCCCTAAAAAAAATGCACATTTTTTTTTGTTTTAAAATTTGGGGGAAAAATAAACTTTCTGAAATGCTGTTTGCCACAAATTCTTACTTATTCATGCCTTGTTGTAAATTCTGCATTGAATTTAATACATTATGTAATTTCTTATGTAAAAACATTGTGTCTTTTTGTCCCAACGTGTTGTATTGCCGTGTTATGTAGCCCCTGTGGGCAATTTTAAATGGCTACCGGTGTACAAACTACACCTTAATGTAAATAATTACAAAGTTAATTTTCTAACTTGGTATCTCTCTCATATATTCTTCTATTTTTTAGATTTTCTACCCAGTTTCCCAAAGGAATTAGACAGAGTTACATAACTCCTGGAATTCAGAGATGCTAACTTAACTTAGCTTTTCCACCATTCGTCTCTATAGCAAAACTGTAGCGGCCATAACTTCTTGCTCCTGTTAAAGCCAGAGTGTCGCTGGATGTGTGTTGTAAAGCATATTTGGGGTCAAGGTTTAATTTAGTTGAAGTTAGGCTGCACAACTGTGTGGAAAATCAGTGTAGTGAACATCACTATGGCTTGCTCTTCACAATGTTGAAAAGTAGAGATGTTATTTAGCAACAAAATTGGATGATAAACATGTGTTTGTTTATGTGCAGGTCTTGTCTTTTGTGTTTTAACAGACCGACCCACAAAATGTGGTTGCAAGCTGTCAGGAGAAAAGCTAAAGGAATCACAAGGGATTCCCCAGATGTGGATGTGTGTGTGTCAGTGTGTCTACAGCCGTATGTTAATCAATGCCGTTAATGTAGCAATGAATTAGTAGTTTAGATGTCACGGGACGCTTAACACAGCTGATCCTTACCAGACACCCACACACACTCTCACACACACACACACGCACACACACTCTCACACTCAGCCCACGGGACCCCTGGGGACCACAGGCGGACATTGTATAGTAGGCTAATTATCCCAAATTGCTAAAGTAGTAGAGAGGATGTGTGTGTGTGTGTGTGTGAGTGTGTGTGTGTGTGTGTGCATGCGTGCGCTCTCACAGCTGCTCCTGGTGTCAAGCCTTTGATAGATGAGAGATATAGAGAGTGTTCATTTACTGCTCGGAGACACACACACACACACACACACACACACACACACACCTGACTGCTCATTTATTGGTCTAACAGATTGGTCTTTTGTTGCTCGGTCGCTGGTTCACGCTGGAAGAACTGCTGAAGTTCAGACTACGACGCTCGGGGGGGAAAGCACCCTGTCGTCAAGCGTAAATGCCTTAAATGCTGCAACCAGACCTCCTATGAAATTTGTGGTTATAATTAGGAAATAAGAGGCATCATAAACAGACAGTAGTTTGACAATAAACAGACGCAGGGGAGAGTAAGTGTGATGGATGAGTGAATGTAATTGCCTTCAGTGCCGACAAAAAGGACTCACACACTCTTTCTATTTTCAGGCAAGTTTTTTTTACTTCACCACGACCAAACTTTATTATGAATTTCTATATTCAATCATTTTTAAAGGGACCAACACATAGTTGGTTTTAGCTGACAGTAAATTACACACTTGAGTTATATGACTGTGAATTGGTTTATCATGATGGGTCTGTTGTCTGTTTATTACAGACTTAGTAAGATAACTTATGTTTGGATTAGAGCAAAAAAGGTTGTTTGCGCCTACAAAATGTAGCCTGTGAGAAAAGCAAAAGACAGGTCGGATACTCCATATGCTTCAGATTCATTCTGTGGATGGAAATTAAAAGTCTGACTGGATATGGAGGATGCTAACCCTGATGATACGATCACTGCCCTTCTTAGTAGTGATTAATTCAGAATAGAGATTATATTCAAAACGTTCTACCTGACTGTTTCTCAGTTTGACTTTGTCCCACTGCTGTACATTTTAGATAGATATATTGGCAATAAAAACATATCCTGTAAAATAAGACCAGCTTCAGCCTCTAAACCTCTACAACTTTACATAACATATCCTGATTATGCTAAAACCTTTACTCTACTCATGGACCTGGGGATATGATCCATATGTACATATTTTAATTGTCTCAAAAATGTTTGCTTATGGCTGCTGCGGCAGTTTTACCCCCCAGAATGTGTTCACTAATGATAAGAGATAGAACAAAGTACAGTTTAAAGGACATTTGGCTCTATTTCGCTCAGTTTGCGGACCGTAAAAGCAGCACAAACCACCGTGGCTGCATCAAAGGATGCGCAAAACCAATACATGTTTGATGACTTCTGACTCTTTTTCATTTGTCCTAATTTGTTGTTGCCCTGAGTAAAAACAAAATCTTTCTCCTCTCTCTCACAGCCATTGTTTCTTTCTTCAGAGCATTTCTTCTGCAGAATCAGAGCTAAGTTGTCCTGGCAGCAGGGAAATATTGGTGTAATTGAACTTCATTTTTAGATAGATAGATAGATAGATAGATAGATAGATAGATAGATAGATAGATAGATAGATAGATAGATAGATAGATAGATTCCCCTATCCTGTCTTTTTCCAATTGCCCTTTTTTATAAGACAATCCCTTTCTTCTCCTCCACCCATCCATCCATCTCCTCATTCCTCCGTTCCTCCATCTCTTCGATATTGATGAAGTGACGGGGCCACAGGCTGAAAGACACCACCTCATCTGGTTTAAATTACCTCCAAACCACACACACACCTGCACCAGCACCAGCGCGGCTGTGTGTGGGTGGTTGGGTGTGCGGGTACAGAGGCGGGGGCAGAGCCTCTGGGATATGTGGCGGGGGGACCGCCCATGACCTCGACCATACAGCTAAACACACACACACACACATGCACATGCACACACAACAGGGAGAGAGCAACAGAGCGGGTGGGGTGTGAAATAAGCTGTAAGGCAGAGGGGATATTAAGCTGCCACATGTGTTCTGTTTACTATTCTCTAATTAACCCCCAGGCTGTCTTATAGACTACACACACACACACTCACACACACATACACACCTCATCTTGTCTGCAATAAATTGGCTCTGGTGTCATACGGTCTGAACATCATCAACAGTGATACTGTGTTGCTCCAAACATTTAAAATGACGCCAGCGAAGAAGGCAAAAAACCTGGTGTGTGTGCATATGAACTGGTTACTGTACATAAAGGATAAGTGTGTGTGACGATGCTGACCTCCAAGTTTGACTTCTTTACCCGTCCCACGGTGCACAGGGGGCGGCCATCTTACTCACATCGATGATGGATGGCTCACCAGGAAACGCAGACCGGAGATGTATGAGTTTCCTCCACCTGCATCATTCTGTACGTCCAAAAGACAGATTATTGTTGGGCTGCAGGACTGGCTGTAACTGACGAAAAGCCTCAGATCATACAGTCCGCGATGAGAGGTAACCACTGTACAGTCATTAAAAAGGCTTCTTTGTCCTCACGTTTGAGTGCATGCATGAGTCACAGCGGCGCACAGCTGCCGTGTGGAGCTTTTGTGTGAACTGCCTTGTTGTTCCGACTCCTGGTTCCCAAGTCTTGGAGACATCTACGCCAAGTTACCTTCACTCCAGTCAGCCTCATTTAAGAGAGTTATTTAGTTAATTCACTGCCAGATGTTTTCTCTGCCCATTCTTCTTGCAGCTTTTCTTGTTCAGACAACAACAAAGACCTACATAGGATTTCTGAAGATACACATGCTGCTTACATTCTCCCCATAACCCAATGTGTGCATCTTGAGGCCTGACAAACAATGTCTTATCTTCCTCATGAGGAAACTGAAAAGCTAATACTAATATTGCATTGTTTCAATCCTTCCCCAGCATTTGCTGGTGCAGCGTCAAAGGTGACGTGGCATAAAAAGCAAGAAAGTCCAAGCATGGAGGAAGGTGCGGTGGATGGATGGTTCAAACAGACACAGGACCTTCATCCAGGAGACCCCTGTTTGTGTCCCATGTGGAACCAGAAGTCAACATTGACTCATTTTAAGTTTCATTAGTACTTAAGTTACGTAAAGTGTGCGCCTGTAACATACTTATTTTAACCCATGATCTTTACATAAACCTAACAAAGTGGTTCTGGTCCATTTGCATTACCTCCCACCTCAGTTGACAGAAGTTTGCACAGCTTCACATGCATGCTCTACGTAGGCCAAGTTATAATACTTCGACCTGAGGAGGATTTTGTAGCATTCTTTCCAGAAGTGGTAATTCTTCACAGCAAGTAAGAAATACAGTTAATTTGTATGACACACGTATCAAGTTTGTATCCCTGTAATAAAATCTCTTGCTAGAATGCATTAAATGTTTCTTTTGAAAAATGTTAGAAGAAACGCTCATGTAAAATCTTAAAAGTTTATTTGAAGCCATCACATTTTCTGCACAATTAACACACGGACACTTCTACAGTCTTCCTCCCTTTCATCCCAGTTCACACACGCATAACTTTTAACATGACACAGTCTGTTTACTGGCTGTATAATACATCACATTAACGCAACAAAACACCAATTAATTGGTTCTTTTTGGTCCAAATCATTTCTGCAAGCACGAGCATTTGAAAGGCACAGAAAGGAGGTACGTGTCCTTATGCGCACATGCGATGATATCACCAATAACACAATCAGCTGTCACCAGCGATGCTCTCATCTTCCCTAATAGAGTGAGTCAGAGAAGAGAAGAGAAGAGAAGAGAAGAGAAGAGAAGAGAAGAGAAGAGAAGAGAGGAGGAGAGGAGAGGAGAGGAGAGGAGAGGAGAGGAGAGGAGAGGAGAGATGAGGAGAGGAGAGGAGAGGAGAGGAGTGGGCGGACACTGGCTGCGTTTCGAGTGTTGGAAAATGAGCGGCTTCTTAATAGAATTCACCATGGTGCCTTTTCCTAAGGTGTCGCACACATACACACTGAATCCAGAAACTCACATCCTCACAAACACACACTGAGGGCTGGAGGAAGCGAGCAAGTCTAATTGAAAAGAACCAAGCAGAGAGAAATCTGATAGCTGCAGTTTGGCCTGAGGGGGGCGGAAAAACGGGAGGTGAGCAACAGAGACGGGAGAGAGACGGGGTGAGACGAGGAGACAGAGAGCGACACGGAGGGAAAGGGAGGGAAGACAGACTAAGTGAAAGGCAGATGTCATGAGGTGATGGCTCGGCCTTTTTCTTTTCACTTTTTTGGACAATTTTAGGCTTTACTCCATGAGATGTTGGTGCCATCTCGCAGAGATGGTGCATCTCCAACAGCAGCGTTTAAAGAGCTGGTTCGCAAACATTAAAGCTGGCAACTTTGCTTTCATTTGTCAAGGTTTGTTGGCTGGCTGCTAATACCAAGATACAATGGAGGTGAATGGAATTTAGTTTACACCACCACCTTACACCAACAAATTAGTCCAAATGAAAGATGCTCCCAGGTTTTTTTGTTGATTATCCAGAGCAACACGGCTACTGTTTATGGAAAAAGATGTTGCTGTTGAATTTTTAAACGTAACTTTTCAAAGACGTGAGCACCAGATGAAATTTAATCCGCCTCCTCTGCACTGAAGTGAAGGCAGAAGTCTCACGGGTAGATATCTCGAAACCTGGAAAATTCTGTATGGCTCCATATCAGGATGAGGTTTAGGTTTTTTTT
This sequence comes from Chelmon rostratus, assembly GCF_017976325.1. Taxonomy (NCBI): domain Eukaryota; kingdom Metazoa; phylum Chordata; class Actinopteri; order Chaetodontiformes; family Chaetodontidae; genus Chelmon; species Chelmon rostratus. The sequence goes on along the minus strand of NC_055673.1, from coordinate 10,210,373 downwards.
TTTATAGTTTAGTTTGTGTAACATTATGAAAAGGCAGACATGCAATAATACGTACTGACAAACATCAAGGATGATGCAATAAAGTCATAAAAAAATATTCAGGTTATCAACAATAAAATCACATCACATCTAAGAATAAATACAGCAAATCTGAAGGCGCATAATACAGACTGACCTGTATTAAAAGGTCTGATCAACCAAATAACAACAATAACTGTGCCTGTGCGCTGAGATTTCTTCTGCCACTTCAATATAACAGAGGTTAATAGAGCTTCAAATGTGTTTTCCAAACACTGAAAAATGACATCTGTAAAACAAGACAAGAGCGACGTGTCTTTCCAGACACAATCCAGGTTGTGCAGTTTGAAGCTTTATCCCCTGATTGAAGACGAGTTGTAAAAGTGTTTTCATGGTGCAAACAGAAATCCTGGTGGGCGCAGTCGTCACCGGTGTTTGTTCAGTGCTGACTCAGTCGGAGCCGTCACTGTTTCTTCAGCTGTCTCACTTTCCTCTGGCCTTGCACATTTGTCTCATATTATTGACTGTTTTTACGTCTGGCTCTTGTGGTGTGTAATCAGATTTTTAGCTGTGACTGACTGCTTGTGTACAGTAAGTCACTGGGTGGATCGGTCACACACAGAAAAATAAAGGTGCTAACAAAATTGAGGCCACAATTATAGAAGAACCGCTTCTGGATCCACAGAGAGCATTTTAGATTCAGAGCATTTGAAGAATGTTTTCCATAAACGGTTCTTTAAGATATCTGTTTCAGTCCTGGTTGACTTAGTAACACCTGTGGTTACTGGTGGTAACAGCCGACCCTTCTGGAGCAGCTAGTTTGTCAGGTGTGTCTGTTTACAGTGCAGCCAAACAAACTTGACTTTTTTTGTAAAAAGAAGCCAATCAATAAGTTTGCATAAGCTAGTAGCTTGATACAGCTCTGATACAACTGTAGACATGTGAACTGTAGGAAGTATGGTTCACATTAAGTAGATGAAATTAGATACAGGAATTATACACATGCATCGTTTTCCTGTGAATCCCTCATATTAGGCAGGCCATTTGAAAGCAGCACAATGAAAAGTGTTGTCCTACAGAACTTCTGCAAAAATATGGTCTTAAAGAAATCTCTTTGAAGAAAGTTCTTTGTGGATGCAGCTGGTTCAGCAACCTATAATTGAAAAGGTTTGTTCAATTTTGCAAATATGGCGTTGGATGGACAACAAGTATATAATAGCTGTTAGCTTTATCTAACATTTTAACTCTAGACCTAACCTCGACAACCAAAACATTTAAATTTAAATTAATATATCCGGTAGAGGAGCAATAACTCCAGTTTTCTCATTGTTGCCGTAGCCTACTTGTATCAGTACATTAATGATGTTTCTGAATTGGATTTGTCAGACACAAACAGGCTCTTCCTTCTCTCTGAACGAATGTTTTTTCTGCCTGATTCCAACCATATTTTCCTCTTTTTCCCGAGGCTGTTGCAGGTTTCACTGCTGGGTCTTTTTAGCCAACAGCACCGTGACAAAACAGAGAGAAAAACGAGTGAGAGTCCTGCATAATGTCCCTTTGTCCTGCCCACACACACATGTACACAAACACATGCATACATACAAACACACACATATACACACATAATGAGATGAACACACAAAGTTTGGACACCAACATGGACTAATGAGAGGTACAAGTAATTTGTGTTTCTGAGATATAGTAACAGCAAAGGACACAAAGTGAATTATATTATAATCCAAACAAAGGCCATGCACACACACACACACACACACACACACACACACACACACACACACACACACACACACACACACACAGCAGCAGCAGTACGGTCTTTGTCTTGTTTCCACCGTCTTAACTCTCACATGTAATTAGCCTCACTCTCTCTGTCCGTCGCAGATACCGATAGCACACAGGAGGGGGTCAGCGTGTGTGTATGCGTGTGCATGTGGGGGTGAGGGGACAGGGGGGTCCGGGCGTCTCAAGGGACAGGTTATGACAAATAAGATTAATGTGTCCCCTATTTCCAGACTGGTGCACTGGCCTCTCTTCGGCTCACACACACACACCCACGTCATAAAAAACACACATACACGCCTCCCTGATAGCTTTTTCTCTCAGGAGAGAGTCCATATGGGGACTGGAGTCGGGTGGGAGTGTGGGCGTGTATGTGTGTGTGCCACGCCAGGACGTCACCTCTGTCTTTTCCTTTGTTGTCATGCAAGACTTAAAAACAGTTATATTTAAAGAGAAAATCCTGACTTTTGTATGTCTTTGGAGACTCACAGCTGCCTCATTTTAGTCTTGGATGAAAGTTTTAATGACATTTTCACCTTTAATTCAATAAAGTTTTGTACAGTATGTCAACAAACAGCACAGAAAAAGGGTAAAAATTCTGAAAATTAAATAACAACTAACAGTAAACCTTTATCCTGCAATTAAAACTTTTAATTATCACCATGGAATAAACATCTCTATGCCTAAATTCAATTACTGTTTCCTTTTGAGCAGAAATATTAAAGTCAATTAACAAAAAATATTGAATTTGTGTGATTATGTGATCATTTTTTCTGTTTTTCTCTTGTACAGAGCATTTAACAGTACATTGTCAGTAAGTGTCACTGCTTTTGAAGGTATTAATTATGGATTTTGTGATAACTTTCTTGTAGTAATATGTTACTTTGAGTTTTATGTGAGGCTTAATTTGCACGGATTGAAAAGTTTGATGCATTCTGCAACAGCTAACTACAGATTGCTTAACTCTGAAGTTTGTTACACACTTTATTTGCAGAGAATATTTTAAATAATATGACTGATTCCTGCATTTTGGATGGTTATTGGTCATTTCAGGGGTGTGTTTTCCTTCCAAGTTACACAAGTCTTACTATTCACTATAAAGATCCTTTTTTTATCATCTTATGTTGATGATATTTTTTGTTGAACAGCATACAGTTTATTTTGAAGTTTAATGTCAGTGAGTGTGATCATGTGCTGACAGCATCTGGCTACAGCTTTACCAACAAACACGACACGTCGTCTCACGGCTCATCTGATTTGCCTCCTGCGACGATCCGACGTGAGAGCTGATCTGAGTTCAGCGCTGATAACGCTGTCAGATATGTCGGCGAGCACGCTAACGTCCTCTATGGATCTGAAGTACGCTGGTGTGCGTTCTGAAGAGCTGGTCTCAGTAAGTGAAAGCCACTGATCCACACACACACACACACACACACAAATGCTGCATGCCCCTGCCCCTTTTCACCCTTGACCTCAGCTCTATTGGCCCTCCATGCTTGAGTGGTCATTACATATAACCAGGACAAAGAGGAAATCGTGTGTGAGAGACAGACAAAAAGAGAGCGACAGAGAGCAGGAGCAATTTATGTGCCGTGAAGCTGACATCTGTATGAAGCTGATGAACCTGCTGTTACCCAAAACTACTAAAATGGAATAAAAATTACATGCAATTTTCATTTTCTTAGCAAGCAAACATTATTTGCCAGCCAGATGACGCTCACTGTCTGCAAACTGGCGGGGAGTTATTTCAACTGCCTGCAGACGTATATGTGAGGGACACCCACAACGAGACTCGCAGTGATTGAAAAGAAGCACTCAGTGTGAGGCTAATAGTGGAGGGAGGTGGGCTGAGCTGCTGATTCATTCAGCTATTTTTCCTGCTGTAAAGTCACATGTTCGCCTTCGTTTATTGTCCCTCGACACAGAAACGCAGACTCACCGAGTTTTGGATTTTCCAGTGAAGTCGAACCAAAGAGCGTGAAGACTAATACAATCAAATCTTCACTGTGCTGTTGACACTATTCTTCCCACAATGCATTGCCCAAAAGAAATGGAGGAGCCGCTCAGTTGTGGGTGGTGGTAAAAGTATCTTGCCCAATCAAGAGCTGACAGCTCGACTGCACCCATTTCTCTCAAAAATAACTTTTACTTGAGGAATACTGGTTTCTTAACAGAACTCCTCCTACGTGGTTACTCTCCCAGAGTGGTGGAAAGTAACTAAGTATATTTACTCAAGTACTTTACAAATTTAACTTTTACTCCTACATTTTGCAATTGGTTGAACTTCCAAAAAGTAATAGTATGGCAGTTAAAATCATCTCCACATCCACCCACCACGACATTAACGGAAATATGATGTGATATGACAGGGGCCGTTCTGCTGCCTAATGAGTACTTTTACTTTTTGTTGCTAATAATTTCGCAGGACTACCATAACAGAGTATTTTCACAGTGTGATATTACTTCTTCCACCACTATCCCCTCATAAAAAGCAGAGGGTTTTGAAGAAAAAGTCGCCCACTGAGACTCATAATTGACATTATATCAAATGACTGTTGCATGAACCTCGAGTCAGTTTCAGCTAAATGCGAATTTATGAAACTTTTCAGTTTTACTTGTAGAATGTGGTACAAAGAGCATGGATTTCACCTCACTGTTCAAAGTTCAAGGTTTGTTGTGTTTGTGTGCATTTGTCTGTTTGTGAGTTCAGTGTGTGTGTGTCTCTGTGTCTGAATGTGTGTGTCAGCCCCAAAGGTATAATCTTTCCCCCTTGTGCTCCCGCTGTGCTTCTCTATCCCCCAGATCTGAGACTGTACCCCCGACCGAGACAATGAGCGTGTGTGTGTGTGTGTGCGTGTGTGCGTTGTGTCCTCCCAGCGTGTGCGTGTCGCAGATACCCAGGAGACACACACCCCATGGGATCTCTGACACACACATGCCTGAAGGCCCCCAAGAGAGCAGGAAAGCAGGAGATGGAGACGAATGAACGGATGGAAAAAAACAGTTTTCAGAAATGCAAGCAACTCGATCTGTTTGTGAGGGTGAAAGCCATGCACCCAGATTAATTACTATAGCTTTTCCTCAGTGTTATATATTCATTATTAGCAGTAGTAGAAAAAGAAGGAGAAGAAGAAGAAGAAGAAGAAGAAGAAGAAGAAGAAGAAGAAGTGGGCTTTTCCAGAAACCAAGATTTTGCTAAAAAAAAAACAAAAACGAGGAGAGAATGGATAAAGCTAAATCAACAAATTTCTTACGAGTAATTGGATTAATAGGGAGCAAAATTAATGTGGGATGATCTGCTGTATGAGTGTTCATGTGTGCGTGTCTATGTGCACCAGTTGTGCAAAAACAAGCCGGAGAAACAGATTCAGATGGACAGAGAGAGAGAGAGAGAGAGAGAGAGAGAGATTTCGAGTCGAGAAAGGGAGACAAAAAGAAAATCATCAAGGGAAGAAGAGACAGAGAGAGAGAGAGACCCCTCCTCTCTGTCCTGGTCTGAAACTAATTGGTCCAGGATTAGAAGAGATTATATATTAAAAAAAATATTGAAAAATTATACAAAACCCTCCACAGGTCTGGTTTCCATGGCAATAGTCTGCTGTGCAACAGTGCAACAGCAACAGAGAGAGAAAATAAAAGCACTTGCTGCCTTGATTACCAGGACGACACAGTTACAAACCAGTCGTACCAGACTACTGCGAGGAAAGCTAATTAAAGATCCGTACAGGTAGCGAACCTGTGGAGCTGCTTTATTACCAGTAACAGTTTTACAGCCTGATAACATCAGGCAGACACATTGTGTAGTTTAATAAGCAGTGGTTGTAGCAAATGCTGCAAAAGAGAGTGTATTCATGCTGCTTGTCTTGATAATGATAATAAAATATGATGAATATAAACTTTTTCAAGATACAAATCAGATTGAAGTTGCTGATGTCAGCTGAATAGTTATGACAGTTTGGAAGATCGGTCCCACTTTCATGTCTGTGAGTTAACGGAGCTAGATCCAGGAGGATCTTAGCTTAGCTTAGCATGAACACTGGCTGTATGGGGGAAAACATCAACTAGCACCTGTAAAGCTCACTAGTTAACATGCTACACCTTGTTCAACCAGTTCAACTTGTTGTTTTTACGTCTTCTTTTGTTCAGGTCAAACGAGAAGAGATTTAGCGTGTTGTAAGCGAGCGTTTGAATGAGCTGACTCAGCTAGCGCAGCAGGGGTGCTAACGCAGAACACGGCGTCGTCTGCAAAAAAGCTGAATCTGGCTGCAACATAAAGCATTTCAGTGGTCAGTTGAAAACATGCAAGTGTTCATTCCTGGTAGGTAACTGTTGTAGCTGATTGTCATGTCTTGTCTCAGGGTACAATAAACTGTTGTGGGGTGCTTTAGTGTCTGATAAGCCTTCAAACCCACACATCAGTCACACGAACTAGCCTGCATCGCATTTCATGTCTGATCTGTGCCTTCATCACTGTATGCACACCTGCTTCATAACAATATGGTGGAACGTTGCTACCAGTCTTTATGTTAATCACCTCCTGCTTCCAGCTGCATATCCACTGTAATTTCATGAGAGCGCTCATCTGTGTGAAAGTGAATAAGCCCTCTTAGCCTGCTAACAATACATTTTTGCATGTTAAATGTTAAAGCACTGATTGTGACATGTAAACTAAATCATTAGGAAACAAAAAGCATTTATTCCTTGTAAATCTGGAGCTGGTTTCTGTTGACTTTTCCTTGTAAATGATATTCAAGTTATAAAGTAGATGAATTATGACATATTAGGGAAAAAACACAAAAATAGAAAAACCCATTATGACATACTGAATAAGAGCGTACACACAGAAAGTTTCAGACGGTATGTGAAATAAATAAGCACACACACACAAAATGGAAGTGCTGCCATACAATCGAGCTTAATTGGTTGCATTAATGACAAAAACATTCAGCGCTGCCATTTCTTGTTCTCAGGCCAGTGCACACACACAAAACACTAACAATCTCATGAAACTGAAAATTAGTAGTCGTTAAAAAACAGTCTGATGTCTAACTATGTTGAAATTCAAGAACAGTGGGGGGAGCGGAGGTGTGGGGAGAAACAGAAAGCTCCCGAGGCTTCTCGGAAAAGTTAAACTTCAATCATTCGCTGAGGCTTCTTCTCGTGTCAACACCCAAAAAACATCTGCTGTTAATTAAAAACAGGCGTCTACCTTTCAGAAAGCAGCTGATAGGAAACGCACTCGTCACAGTTTGTCTGTGAAATGCACTCGACTCTGAAGCAGTAAGCTTTAAATACAGACACATGTACCTGTGACTAACCAGTAATTACAAATTGTTGTTTACTTCTGAATTATGACATATTTTTTAAACGCAAAACAATTTAAAGGTGCCCTGTGGAGCTTTCGACCACTAGTAGCGCTATGGAGCAATGTTTGTATGAGTGGGTCCTGTGTTTTTGGTATGAATGAAAGTGATTAACATGGATGTAAACAATGTACTTGATTTTAAAGAATAATAAATCTGCTCTGCAAAACTTATGAGAGGAAGGAAATGTGTTCAACTCCATCCATCCATCCATTTTCTTCCATTTATCCGGGGCCGGGTCGAGGGGGCAGCAGTCTAAGCAGGGATGCCCAGACTTCCCTCTTACTTCAAACAACTCATTTGTTTGAACTAAATATGCAGCATTTAGACAACTAATGTCACAAAGAAATAAAACACAAGCAAATTCACCAATTTGACGACAGATGCAACAAAATGATGCACCTAATGTGAAATTGTTCTGGCAGAGCGATGTGGGAATTAGAGCAAAGAGCAAAATGGTTGACTGTGTTGACAGAATGTGGCAATAACAGCATTTTCTGTTATTATGGTGGTTATGATTACAGCCTCCAGAATTATTCTGAGCCATTGGAAAACAGCTTAAGATCTAGATTTGAAAGGCTGGTTAGATGTGATTAAATCCTGTGAGTCCATGCTGAATAAATTACATTGAGTACAGACTACTTCCTGGGACCTTTTCTGAATCTGTATATAAATCTAAATTGACTCGGCAGAGCTCAAAATCTCCTGTGTGACAGGTTTTCTTCTTTCTATTGTAGACTCATGTATGCATGTGCTGCTTATTTTTATTTATTTTACTATTCTTTATTGCCTATTCATTACCTTGTAATCGTGTCTTCTCATGTGACCCTGTGAACTTCAGTCATAAAGCGTGACAACAGGTCACATGGATGTTATTTTTTTTAGCGTCGCCTGGAAACGTCTTTAATTTTGTAACTTTGCGGCTTTTTTCTTATTTCTGTTTTCAGGGGTTACTTGAGCTCTCAGGCCACCGTACTTTTTATACACATCATGTTTTTTAATCTTTGTTTATACGTATCCTCATTACATAAACTAAAGATTCCACCCTGCACAGCCCATTTGAGTCTCCCTTTCTCAGGCTTACACTCACTCACTCACACACACACACACACACACACACACAAACACACACACACACCTGATCTTTTCCTCCCTTGCTCAGCCAGATGTTTGCATTGAGTTTTTGATGTAAAATCAAGTGTGAGAAATGTTTTTAATTATCTAGCCACCTGGACAGGGTTGTAGAATGCAGACACACGCACGCACACACACACACACACACACACACACACACACAAACACACACACACACACACACAGCGTATATATATAAGTATACTGTAAAATAGCGTCACTGGCTTTGATGATTCCTTTTACATCTTGACTTTCCAATTTAAAGAATCTGTTTTATGCCTAGAATAAATGTCCTCACTCAATCTTATTTGGAGGCTTGTGAGGACAACATTAGGATAAAATCACACACACACACACACACATATTGTTTCAGGTAACAGATGTTGTCCTTCTTTTAATTAAAGTCAACAAATTAAGACATTTACTCACTGCTGCAGAAACAGTCCTAGCACACACGCACACACACACACACGTTATTCTATAATCGGCTGTAGGGGAATACGGCAGCTTGTTTAGAAACTCAATGCGATCTTAATTATTATTCAAGGGCAGCAGCAGACATTCATGGACTTTGATGTTCTTCCTCAGACTGTTTTTAAGCTGTTGTTGTGCTTCAGCAGGTTTAAGGCTCTTACTGAGAGCTTTTGAAATCATAGGTTTGAATCCAGTCATCACACATGGTGCTGAGTGGACACGGTGTGTGTTTCAGCCCACTGAGCCACAAACAGCATCATGGTGCTGACACGTCTGTCTACAGTGTCTCTTCCCCTTTGTTTCTCCATCTTTCCTCATCACGTACTGTCTAATGTGAATGAAAGGTGATTTAGTTTATCATCACAACATTTTTTTCTGACTTGACTCTGAATTTTAATAGTGCAGCAGTAAGAACTTGGATCAAATCAGCCGTAATCAGTGTTACAGATGCATAAGAATGAATGATATCGGTGAATGCCACATGATTGTTTGAGCTCACAGCAGCCTTGGATTTGTTGTGCGCATGAAGATGTACAACAAATTACTATATAAGCTTTTGCTGTTTCCAGAAAGTAAATATGTGAGTCCAGAACAAAGGCAGAAATCAAGTTATTTTTATCTATTGTTGAGCTCAGAAAGGTCTTATTTTCTTCAAAAAATAAATAGACGTGCATTACGCTAATTTCAGTGCCACTTTCTAATAAAGCATCCTTTATTAAGAGTTTATCATTTGTAAGGAGTGGCTTAATTAATGGATAAAAAAATAGGGACATAGGTCTGTTTTAAGCCATTAATAAGAAGAACATTTGACTGATTGGACCACATAACCACTTACAGCACTTTGCAGAAAATAGCAGGAAACTGCAGCAGAGGATCAAACTATAGGCAGACAAATGCATTAACAACTTATTGTTCATTTATTACAGTGTATTAGCATGTATTATCATCATCATTATTATTATTTGTACAATATTTGTAATAGCATGATTGGGAAATAGAAAGGGACAACATCAGCCAAGGTTTCTGGAGAAATGCACTCGTGTCCAGGCTGAGGTCACTCTCTAACTTACAGTGTGAAAGAAAATAGTAATGGCTAACCTAATGAGCCGACCATGTTTCAGGCACAGGTTTGCTCTGGGGGTCACCATCAAAGGCTAACATTCTGGTTCAAGTTTTGCTGTTGTGGTCGGCCTGAAAAAGGAACAAGTCTGAGGGGCTAATTTGAGCTCGAGTTGGAGTAAATGGATCCCAGACAGACAAAAGTAAGCAGAGAAGTTATCATGTGAGCTGAACACCATCATCTGTATACTGAACCAAACAAAAGATTTTTTTATTTATGTCATATAACGGATCAATAAGTAAATAAATTTATAAACCATGAAGTCAGTTTGTTATTATAGTGAGATGGGCCAAGACGTATTTTTGTAAATTAGGTTTGTTCTTGAAGAATGTTCTACTGCATTTTAAGGAGTTTATGTTGCTCTGACGTTATGATCAGATGTTTGCAATCCATGCCATGCAAACATGTTTTTTCGTCAATAAATGTGAAGCTGAATAGATACAGTGGCTTGTTCAGAAGGTTCGTGGTCGATCCCTGGCCCCTGCAGTCTGCATGTCAAATATCCTTGAGCAGGATACTGAAACTTAAATTGCTCTGGAGTGTATGTGTGTGTGTGTGTGTGTGTGTGTGTGAACAGGTGACATGTGGCATGTGTTGAGTGAGATTAGAAAGTGATGCTATAACTTCAGTCTCTTCCAAGCAAAAATCAGCTTGTTTTAGCACAAATCAGCTTTTTTTAGGAACTTAAGACACAAATTGCAACACTAGAATCCAGATTAAAAAAATAGATTGTAATATTTGAAGAAAATTAGACTTTTAGAGTAAAGTATAGACAATAATAGTGTGGTGGATGAGATGAAGATTTTTGCAGTGTGTATAAATGTAGGAGGACACATGATGTGTGGCAAACTCCACCAGCATGACTGAACCAGTAAAGCCTTCAGGTTCCTTCTCTATGAGTCCCTGGCATCTGTTGCTCTGTTGACCTCACCAGAACTCAGACTGAAGTGTTTCATGGACATGGCAAGGTGAGCACATATATTTGTCAAGACTTTATTGTTTGACACTTTTCAGCAGTGGTTACACGGAGGAATCCACACACCTCTTTTCATCTCTTAACCAAAGAATTCCTTAAATTTCTGAAATGCACTTTTCTCCTGACCGTTGCAGAGTTTTGACTGGCAGCAGGAGAAGGTGAAGTTTGGGACGACATATCTGGAGGCCAGAGTCAGAAAGTCACAGTCTGCGTACCTCATGCAGCGAGTGTAGGTTGTTTCTGAGGGGAGACATTGTGAGAGACACGGCATTAGTCTTGTGAGCATTACTACAGGGTGCTGCAGTGATGGTGCATTTTGTTGGCCAACCCGGAAGTTAGCATTGCCCTTGTTCTCTCGATGAAAAGCCTTTGGGTTTTTTCCATTGCGTTGTGGATTTTTGCAGAAAATGAGCTCTTTTGCAAACAAAAGCTCAGCAAAATCATCTTCACAAATGAACACCACTTGTATGGCTTTTATTGCCTCAGATTTCAGCCACATCTCATGGTCTTCATCAGTGGATCGGGTTTGCTCACTTCTCAAGGAGATGGTTCAGTTGTCATCACGTGACATGGGTATTGAATTTCGGTCAATGGCATATTAGGTCATCTCTGTGAAAAGTGAGCGAACTGTCCACTGATGGGGCCTATGAGATGAGGTGGAACGCTCCAGTAAGTGGACTTTGTGCTGGGAATGTTTTTGTCTTATAAAGTTGTCAGTGTTGTAAATAGTTTGAACGTAATTTGCAAGAAGTCTACTAACAATATGTAATACTCAGACTTTGTTGTGTGTTTAACAACAAACTTTTAAACCTGCAGAACATTTGTCTTCCCCTGCTGCTACTGACAATAATTACAAACATGCATCAACGTGCTTATGATGTCATAATAGTCTGTTACTGCAGTTACTCCCCGCTTCGACTCTAGCAAACCAATCATTGCTGCCAGTAAAATGCATCACTACCAGTGTACCAGCACTGGAATGTCGCCACAGGTTTAAAAACTCCAGAGATTTACCTGGCAGTGATAGACTAAACCAGCGTGGTGTGAACATTAATATGTCCCGCACTGCAGCCTTAATCAACATTGGCATCTTTAAATGGCAGCAGAATGCAATTAATAACAGTCCATGTTAAACTCTCATTACTTTTGCTCAATAGAAAAAGGTGCATTTTTATTTTCTGCCTCAGCACACATCAGTACTTGAGCATAATTACTGCTGTCAGTGCCATAGCTACCACTCTGCTCTCTCCATTACTGACCCTGCTGTTTCCAGGCCGTCCTGCACCATGTTTCAACTGCACAGTTTTATGTCCTGAAAAGGTCAGATTGTAATGACTTGAAACATTGTTGGATTTTGTACACTGTTTCCTTCACGGCGCTTACCACCACTGGTGAGTTTGAGGCAGCTGTCTTCACCCTGGTTACACTCCTGCTGGACTTCACAGCTGCTGGAGGAGCCATCAGGGCAGGAGTAACACTGCAGAGAGAGGCCTGGAGAAACAAAGCACGCTTGATTTAGGGTTTCACTGGTGTGTGGATTGTGTTACATTGGGCAGCGTATTTATGCTAACTTAAGCTAACTAGCCTCTGGCTGTGGCCTCATATTTACAGACGTGACAGAAATATTGATTTTCTCATCTAACGCTCTCTTTCTACAAGAAAGCCTTCAAGTGTATCTCCCAAATTGTCTATTAACTTAGCAGCTGCCACACAGTATTCTCTATTTTTTAAGTTTTACTTTTCAATTCACTGATATTTCCATCCTGAACGATGTTTTCTTTTGGGATGTGACTTTATTTTTAATGTCCTTGCTTTTTCCCTTTATCAGTTGTTTGGTAATATATTTTATAGTTCTATTTTCTTCTCAAAGTCATTAGAGGCACAGGAGCTGTTTGCTTGTATAATCAATAGTTTTATGAGTGTATGCATAGTTTTGCTTTGGCTGATTTTGTTGTTGTTCTTAGTGTTCTTAGTGCTGGGAAGTGAAAGGCTAAATGGATTCAAACCTGAAGTTGAATGACTGTCGCACACTCAAGAATGTCTGTGCACTGATTTCTCTGTGCTGGTTAATGTCAGTCAATGGATTATATGCACCAATCCCTGACAAAATAAATGTCCTGATTCAGCATGTTGTATTTCAGAAATATATGAGACTCCCACGATTGTGCACAGAGCAAACCGCATGTCCTGAAACACCGTAGAAAATATGAATAATTATTTATCAGTGACTCTGCACAGTGTGAACTGAAAGCACACAATGCAACAGCAGAACATGTAAAATGCACACACACTGATCTGCCAAAATGTTCCCTCAGGCTCATGTGTTTCCTCTTTATGAAACATATAATCTCTCTGACTTAGCCCCACTTGGCTGCGCCTTTCAGGAGCAACAACAAAAAAAAAAGGAAAAAGAAAGAAAGAGTGAAACTGATTCCCTCTTCAACCCTTTTTTTCTTACCAAATCCAAACATGGCAAAGCTGACAGCCAGGCAGAACACCACAGAGCTCCTCATCGCGACTGGAAGCGCCGTCACATCTGAATATCACAACAAAAAGACAAACTCACAATAGTGCAGCCGCTGGATAAAAGGCAGGGAATTAACGAACTCTCTGGAAGCAAAAAAGGAATAACATGCTTCCACGTGTGTCACCTCTGCATCTTATCATCTTATCATTTTGCTGTGCATGGAATTATTTCCACTTTTATCGCCTTTCTGGAGTCACATTTTACTGTTATTTTATCAAACAGACAGAAAAAAAAACCTAACTATGATGAACTTTCCTTCAGTAACCAACAAAATATTATTTAAATATCTGACGTTCTTGCCACAGATTGTTCAGTCATCTAACACTCACCTGTGGATGAGCAGAAAATGACTTTCAGCTCATGAAGAAGAGGCTTTTCATACCAGCACATACAGCAAAAATCAACAAAACCAACAAAGAGTAAACAACCCATTTGTTTGGGTTCAGAGTCTCTGTTTGGATGTGACGACATCTAAAATGTTGGCCAATATGACTCATGCAAGAGAAAGAATAAGCTGATTGTGTTCTGTTAGGATATTTATTTTTCTGATTGTTTTCAGTGTGTTCAGTGGTGCGTAATTTGACTTTTATTTGATTTATAAATGGATGGATGACACAGCGGCCGTCAGAGGGGAAGTGAGAGCAGGCAGGGGAGTTACTGATCACAGATCACACAATTACGGTAATTCAGCTTGTGGAAAAACACAGTAATCTGGTTACAGCTGTTTAACCCTCGAGATTTGGTAAAGACGAGGAGGAGGAGCAGAGGAACAGACGATCACCCAGAAATAAAGACAAACAGAAAGAGAAGACAATAAAAGCTGAACACTGTTTACAGGTGCAACATGAGGTGATTACCTGTGTGTTTTGTATCAGTTGTAAATTTACGCATGTTTCATGTTTGGTGGCATGTTGGTGCAGATATTTCAGTCCAGTTCATAACAAATCCTCTCTGCCCGAACTGTGCAGTCATGTGCTGAAAGCTGTGAACTGCTATAGCTGCAGGATTTGCCTTAAAAGTCAGGTATGTGTAATATTGCTGTCCATCAAAGAGGGAAGGGAGTCAGCACATTTCTGCTGAGAGAGAGGCTGAAAACAATCAGGGTCAACTTTACTGAGTTTACAGACACAGACGCCAAGACAGCAAACAGAGCCATGTGGGACAGTAAACTCAAGAGTTTTATAAAAATGATAAAAATTACAGAAGGTACGCTTGAGGTGAACACAGCGATCCCACAAACTGTATCACATTTCCTTCATAGGAGTCCCACAAACCTGCTGCCATCAATAGACAATAATCACAAGAGTATCGGATGTGTATTATTCCACGAGTGAAAATAGTCCCTACTGAAAGCACAATTCACTTCTGTTTGAGGAACATTTGCTACGAGCGACAGTGTTCAGCTGCTATGTGAAACCTCTTTTATGATTTAAGTGTTATTTCTTCATTACACCTAAATGGATCAAATGGATCTGTGTCACTGATCAAATGGATCTGTAGGAAGAAACAGAGAGATTAACACATTGTTGGTTTTAGTCTTTTCAGGGGCTTTACTGGCAATAAGAAAAATAGAGAATAATGTCAACATCAGGCTTAAAAACAGAACAGCAACACAAATCAGAACCTGAGAGTAACAGCCCAACAAGAACAAGCCCAAAGAAACATGTTTTAAATCACTTGGTTAATCAGAAACAAGTCATAATGCACTCTTCACCGAACGTAACGCCTTTTTAACCTCAAAAGCCTCAACTTCCTGGTCTTTCTGCAGCTTCAAATGTCAACCGAGGTTGGAATTTGTCGTGTCTTCATCACTAATGTTCAACCTGCACATTTTGCATACGGCAAATCAGTTTTTGTACGATACCGAAATTATCTTTGCTATCATTGTTTCCGACTGAAGGACCAACAGCTAACTTTAACATCAGTAAAAGTCAGGAAAAGCAGGGAAATTCATTGATTCCTGGCTCACTTTTTAATTAACGTACTTTTTAATCTTTGGGTTTGGGGGAAGTGTTTTCAAGTCAAGTTGCTCAAGTCCAAATAAAGCCACGAGTCACTGGTGTTAAAGTCCAAGTCAGGATGTCAAGTCATGTGACTCAAATCCACACCTCTGAAATGAAATCAGACTAAAGCTATGCAGATTATGGTGGACCTGAGACCTCAAAGTTTAAATCCGTTTAAAACAAATATTCCCTTGCTCTGATTTTTTTTTCCGTCAACAACGAAAACTGCCAGGAGAGCTGTTTTACATTATGAAAATGTCACTGTGTAAAGTGTCTCAGCCTCCCAGTGCTGTCAGCAGTGACACAGGCTTCATGTCAATAAACATTCAATCAGGACTGAAACTCTCCTCTGGGTGTTGTGAGTTTTATAATCCTGAACACACATTAAGTCCTCTTTCTTCCTGCTCTCCCTTTGCAGATAATTGTAAGCTTCAGAGCCTGCTGGAGGCGTGAAATCAGAGTTCACACACACACTCACACACACTCACACACACACTGTATATACATGCACCAAAAGCATGAAATCAAAGTTCATGGTCTGGTTTTTCTGCTCTTAAGTATTTTCTTTATGGACCTGCAGCTTTTTGAATCAGTTTTAGCCTCGGTGCTTAGAAGAAGAGAAATCATTTCAGTGTGAATAATAGATGAGATTATATTGTAACCTGTGAAGTTCATCGCAATAAAACCTTAAAGGTTGTTACCGACATACGGAGTAATATCACTTGAAGAGAATCATTTTATTTGGGAATGCAGCCAGTGTTATGTTATATTCAGGGGAGTTTGAAGTATAATTGTGAATCACTTTTCCCATCGGGAGGCTCAACATTTTCTCACAGAGGTTTAAACGTCGCCATCCCAAAGCAATGTGACTTTCCTTTGCCATTGCAGCTATTTAGGCTAATGACTGGCTGTCCTGCTGCTCATTACTTCTTGTCTGAGGTCGGGCTAAAGACTGGTGTAATGAGGCAAACCAGAGCTTCCATTTCTTTCTGTTGGTGTTTTTTTTTTCTCTGTGCCTCTGTGGTGCTCACACCTCAGCCTACCCAGATGTTTACTACAAGCTAGATGGGATTTTCTACTCACTTAGTTAGATGTTAAGAAAGCTGTCGGCATCCCATCTCTCTGTCGCCTGATGTGAATGCAAATTAGTTTTTCTTCAGGAGTGCTGCATCGTAAGCTGGACGTCCTTTTATCGAAAGGTCAGCGCTCCTTTGTCACCACCATAATGGGAAATTCGTCGAGAGTTCCTGACCTGTTCTTATAATATATGTGCCCTGTCGCCCCCTTTGTTACTGTTGCTACACTTTCCATTCTCGCACCACATATGCAGTTTACCAGTGAGAATTCAGAGTATTTTGATTTCCGTTGGCTTGGCAGGTTTTGCACACTGCAGCTGTAGCTCATATAATAAAAGTGTTCAGAATTGTAATGTAACCAGTGACCCCACAAATTAATGTAGCTAGTTAAAGAGGAACTCCATTGATTTTACGCATCAAAGTCTGTCTGACTCTGTCTTTACTCCTGCGTATGTGGAAAAAGTTGTGTCTGATAACTTGGAGCTGAGGACTAAAACTCTAAAAATGTTTGAATCTGGGGCTGTGAAGGTAGAAAGAAATGATCTTACCAGACCGCTGTAACCCACTTCTAATTTCTGCTTGAGGCTAGCAGATCGAGGCTACATGAGGCGCGACTCAAATAACCCAGCTGAACCTCAGACAGGACTGTTGATGGTCGAGTTGCATTGTGGGTAATGAAGGCAACCAAGTTTTGACGAGGAAAAAGAGTTGATGGAGGTTCGATTTTTATCCTTTGTCACGTCAAGCTGTGCTTTGATATGATTTCTAAGATATAACTGCCTAATTGCTGTCCATCGCTGCAGAGTTAGCAAAACGTGTTTTGTGAAAAATATAACGCCATTTTCAGTATATTAGCCAGATGGTAGGCTACTGAAGGCAAAACACAA
Source organism: Chelmon rostratus (assembly GCF_017976325.1). Lineage (NCBI taxonomy): Eukaryota > Metazoa > Chordata > Actinopteri > Chaetodontiformes > Chaetodontidae > Chelmon > Chelmon rostratus. The sequence continues at coordinate 10,192,995 of NC_055673.1, read as the reverse complement.
AATGTTGTGATGGGAAATTAGCTTATTCTGTTTCTTGCCAAGAGTCAGATGAAAAGATTGATATGTGGTTAGCCTAGCTTAGCATAAAGGCTGGAAACAGGGGCCTCAGTCAAAAGTGAAAAAAGATGCCTAACAACCACCCTAAAGCTGTATTTATGTAATGTTGACCACATTCTCTTTCCATTCATTTTCTTCAGTTTCTTTTTCCCATCCCCCTTTGCTTCATTTCCTGTCCCCCTCTTTTACTCTATTAATTCGCTGCCTTTTGTTTAATTTTTTCTTTCAGTCTGCCACCATTCCTCCCTGTCTTTCTCTCATTTCCCAGTCCACTGAGTTAAATATGGGAAAACCAAACCAATCAGGCCATGACATGGTTATTATTTTTAAGTTCTGATTTTTTTAATTCCCTCTCTCTTGCTCGCTCATTACCATTTGTCCTCTTCTTCCCATCCTCCACCTCTTTTATTCTCTCTCTCTCTCTCAATCAGTATTCTGTCCATCTGCAAGGTTGAGAAATTTCAGCACCGTAAGATTTAAACCCATGAATTAATAAATCATTAACATTTGACCAACGCCTGTGTGCATGTGTGTGTGCATATGTGTGTGTGTGTGTGTACACGCGCATGGGTGCCTTTTAGAGGATTCTCAGAAAAAAAGCCTTCTTACCATGAATTAAGAAACCATCTACTGGAAAGTATGCACTGAAGTATTCACTCAGAGGGCACAGAAGAAACCCCAAATGAACAGAGCTTCCAAAAAAAAAAATTCCAAATACATGTAGATTTGCACAAACTACATGTATTATGCTAATCATGCTTCGACTGTACAAAGTTACTCACCTCATCTAGGGATTGAAACACATGGGTTAGAGCTCATTTAAAGTGAGCAGTGAACATTTATAATTTATGATATCTTCAGCTGCAGGTTTTGGACAAATGATGCAGCAGTACAAACTGCTGCAACCAACTTATTTTCAATCACGATAAACTGAACTATAGCAGCAAATTCATTTTAAACCTGCAATAACAGAGCTTGGCCACTTGGGGGCAGCAGAAACAAGTTGTGAATGCAAACGCCACAAATTTGTTAGCAAACAGTTGCTTATTTACACATCCAGCAGTTGCGAAGCAGCATTGTCATTCGTTTGGAGATGTGTTTCTGTCCATCTGGTGAATGCTAGTTGAACATTCACTCTCTTTTGGCTCTGTTTTTGGTCTCTACCAACTCTGTGGGGAAATATCTGGCTCTTTAGCTGTTAAATGCTCCACCATGTTCACCAGCAAGGCGATAACTTTGTTCGTCTGCTGTTTGGTGCTGAGCAGGTAGTGGACAGGGGGTTTTTAGGGCAGCTGCAGATTCCAGTGTTAGTTTTCTGTACTGTTATTATAAAATAGATCAATTACAGCGTCTTCAACCTCTTCTATTATTTCTTGGTTTAGTAATCTGCTGACAGGTGACCATACCAGGCACAATCACAGTCAGCTTGCCAGTAAGATCATAGCTGCTAAACTGCTTGATCTGCCTCACATTTTCCACGAGAAGCAGTTTCAAAGTGCCCTCTCCGTCCTCTGTGTGGAGAGTTTGAGCGTCTCTCCTCAGGAGGACAAAAGGCCAGTTCTACCAGGGCGCTAAATTATCTATCCTGACATCAAACTGCTACAAATGCTCACGATGAGTCGGCTGATGATGAATCTTTTAATATAAAACCTTGTGGATGACAGTGGTGTTGACTATGATCGCACTGGATAGGTGATGTTTTGATGTCCCTTTATGTATATTGTTTTGTGTGAGCTTGCAAAGTTAATTTTACTGCACGTCGAACATATATTTACAATACTGTAGATATTATGTATGTGTTTATGTTCTGTGTAGCATAGGGCCAGGTCTGTGTGTGTTGGAGTTGGGGTTGAGGGTGAGTGTCAGTCAGTATCAGCAGATCATTAAGTATTATATTCTGAATTTCTACAGTGTGTATTGGTACTGGAAGGTATTGCTGACATTAACAACATGAATATATTCAACAAAGGGGACAACCACTTCAATTATTAGAGTAAAAATAGCTGACTGTGTACACTAGCTGTACCGTGTGGCGCAGTGAAGTCATCCGGCCGGGATGTCCTTGTATTCCCGCCAAATTCCCTCGATACTTCCTCTTCTCTTTACTTTTAGTGTGGCACACAAACGAAGCACCTCAAGCGGCGACAGAGAGAGGCAGGCAGGCGAGAACGGGGACAGCCGAGCGTCACGCAGTGCCCCCTGGTAACGCAGTTTATTTTAGGGCCATTATGAATCGCCCAGAGAACCTGATCTGGAGAGGGCAGCTTGTGAGAAACAGGCGCAAGAAAAAGTCACAGTGCGCCACGGAGTGGACTGTCGGAGTGCTGGTGCTGCATAGCGGCGAGTCGCGGCCCACTTGGAGCACGGTGTGTGACACTGAAAAAGTCAGGACAGACACTCAAACATTCACATCCCACAGGACAGCAGGTTTCAACTTGCACGGTCATTTTCAGGACACTGACAATTAAGTGGTGTAACTACCCTTTAATTAGATATAGGAAGAAATAGTGTCCTCATTAAGGACATAATTAACTTAATCAATGAACGCTAAAGAGCACCGAAACACCAATTAATCCTCACATGTATGTACAGTACCTGAATGGATCGTGTGTGTGTGTGTGTGTGTGTGTGTGTGTGTGTGAGAGAGGGAGAGAGAGAGAGAGAGAGAGACAGAGATGTTTTTCTAATCTCGTGGAAGGCATGTGAGGGTTAATGCAGTGAATTAATAAATGTATGGAGGAGAGAGAAAACGCCATAGGTAGTATAATTATCTGGAACGACCTGAGTGTCCATGCATGTAGGACATTCCTGCTCTCTTTCACTCTCTCCTTCTCTAAATCTCACTGTTTCTACATCCTCTCTCATCCTCTCCTCCCTCCATCTCCATTGTTCTTCGCGACAGAAACACCTCAATGACTCACTCATCCCTCACCGTCCCACATCACCTCTTCTCTGATTGCTATTTGAGGCAAATTCAACCTCGACCGCTCGCTTCATCGGACGTCAGCCTCTGTACTTTAACACAAAAATCAAAACGCTCCAAGCTGACATTGCACAGTGCAAAATCACATAATCTTCCTTTGTGCTGCATTTTCAAAGACAACTTCAAAACCTCACCTAAGCAAAAGTATGTAAGTATTATTAGCAAAATGTAGTTAAAGTACTGATTCTGCAGAAAAATTGCCTCTGTGATTTGCTGTTATATTACTGCCTTATTCGTGTGAATGTTGCATTTTACTGCTGTATATGTTTGAGTATCAGCTAATTCTAACTACTTTATATACTGTGTGGGTAGTTTAATCTGCAGCAATGCATCAGAGCATCATAGGTTTGTAGCATTGCTCTCCTTTGAGAACCACGTATTTCTAAAAAGTTTCATGAGCTCAGAAAAACAGCCTGTTTTCAGCTTTGTGATGGCGCATTTTCCTGCTAATCCAAGAGGTTTTTTAATACTTTATTTAGTTTGAGAGGTAGGAGACTTTTCCCATGAAAGAGGACTTAATCCCCCAGTTTATCAGAAACATTTGAATATAGCATTTCCAAATTTGGAGATATTTGGATTTTGCTGGACAGGATGGGTATGAAAAACTGTAATCTGAAAAGTAACAAGTAATTAAAGCTGTTGGAGTAAAAAGTGCATTTTTGCCTCTAAGATGAAGTGGAGTACAAGTATAAGATTGCATAAAATATTCAAGTAAAGTACTAGTACCTCCAATTTGTACTTAAGGAAAGTACTTAGTGACATTTCACACTGCTTTCAGGCAAGCTGCTGTCATTCCTCAGAGCACCTTAAGGACCTGACCCACCAGAGGGTCAGTAAAATACACAGCCAGCATATTAACAAAAGGTGAAGTAACTCATTCCACAAAGAAAACATCCTCAGTTTAATCAAGTCATCTTGCTCCACTCCAAACACGACTCTCATCATTCTTGTTATTCTAATATCCAGGTTTTTATACGTCAAAGGGACGCAAATTTTCAACGTCAATTTACTCATCATGAGGTGCACTTTTTATGTCAGTACAATGTCTTCTCTCTGGAGGAGATTTGTCAAGTCTGAGAAAAATACTCGTGACATCGCATAAATAATCTCAGCTTTGACTTGGAGGCTACACATCTTTAAGAACAGGTCGTCAAATTTGGAGAGCCTGCGCCTCAAGCTGATATGTGGAGTCTTAAAGATAGGTCAGGACAGTCTTGTGAGTCTCCCAACTTTATGGAGGCGCAACATTAAATCACTGGTGTACTCTTTTAATACTTGGGGAAAAAAACGTACCTAAAAAAGGGAGAAGTGGCCGCCCTGCTGCTCAGCATGTCAGGACAGAGATTATGTAGTCATGATGGGATTGAATCCATCCACACGGTGACTTTTATTCCTACCTCTAAATCCTACATCTAAATGACTAAACAAACTCTAAATTATGTTCTTTATGAAGTGAAAAGCGAGAGAAGCTGGGAGGAGGAGAATCTCTTATATCCTTCTTTCTTTCCCCTCACTTCGCCCCATCTATTCACTTTACGGGAAGCATGTGCAGCTCTGTGGGAAATTGTCTTGGGAGATTATCAGTGCATGTGTGTGCTTCTGTTTGCATGTGTATGTGTGTGGATTACCAATGTTTGGTATTTATTTCCAGAGCTCCAGAAAGCTCTGTTTGACTTTTTAGCAGCAGGAGGTCCTGCTTCAATCACATGCCCCTGTGTGTGTGTATGTGTTGAGTCTGCAGTTATGTTTGTGTGTCTGCATATGAGCCTGTGCTTGTCCACTTGCAACATGTGTTTGTGTGTGCTTTCTTTTGTTTCAGTGGGTTCATGCATGTGTGTGTGTGTGTGTATGCATGCATGATGTGCATTCGAGCGTGTGTGTACGTGTGGGTGTGTGTGTCGTCCAGGGAACACATAACTGGATTAGCCGTCATGCTTTTATTTCTGTAATGGAAACATCAGCCTCATGAAAGAAAGTAGGGCTGAGGCCAGGCAGCGAGTGTGTGTGAGACAGTGGGGGAGAGAGGGAGAGACAGACAGTGAGACAGAGACAGTGAGACAGAGACAGAGACAGTGAGGCATTTACAGTGAGATTAAACACCTTGTTCAAGATGCTCCTCAGCCTCATGTTTGCCTTGTCACCAGAAAGTGAAACTGTTCTTGCTGGAGGAAAGTGAATCCTCTCTTGAATCGTATTTTCCAACACACACTCTTCTGCGCATCAGACAAGTAATGAAATAAATGAACAGAAAATAATTTAAGTCAACAGTTCATCATTTCTCGTGCTTTCATGTTGCTTCTGTCCTTTGGAGGAAGGTGCAAAAGATGTGTTTTGCAATGAAGCTGTGGCACGTGATTGGCCTTTTATTTGGGTGTGGGCTGAATTTGTTGAATATCAGTCAATTTAGAAAATTTCTTCTTTAATATTTTTGGAGCATGTTTTTATTAGATTTTTATCTTTATTAGAGAGTTGACAATAGAGAGATGACAGGAAATCATGGGAGCACCACAGCACAGGCTTGAGAAAGGATATGTTGCAAACCTCTGGAGCAATGGGAAAAGTTTATTATAGCCAACAGTTGTAAGAGGTGTGAACTTCAATATATGTGAACTTTATCTAAGAAGCATAAATGTAATATATATCACTTCATTCTCGCTTGTGACTGACTGAGCCTTTCCAGGATGCTCCTATCATACCCAATCATGTCTGTATGTGGAATGTTCCAAACAGGTGTTTTTGGAGCGTTCCACAACTTTCCCAGCCTTTGGTAAATAAACTGTCACCATCATGGCTGCACCTGACTCTACCATACCACCAGCCAATCCAAAACTGGGCAAAGGGGTGGAGCGTGGGTGGGGCCTAGAGCCACCTAGAGGCTAGCTGTCACTCGAAGCAGCCATGCCCATAATTATGCATAGATTTAAGCCTTGATGTAATTTAAATCAGACTCACCCGCACAGTTGTCATTAATGGGGAAACTAGCAAAAAACTAGCAGAACAAAACCAATTTTTGTAGCAGGCTGTAAACAGTAGGCAGCCTCAAGTGGTTGTTTGAGGAACTGCAGTTCTGCGTTAAAAAGGGTTCGCTAATTATCAGAATTATTCAGTTTTATCTGTTTTTACACAGCGTGATAGTGTTTTTGGAATTGGGGTTGCACATGTGGATCAGGACTTGGTTTTTCCTCTTTAAATATCTGCTTTACTTGTAATTATGTTGTTGGGCCTGGTGGTACACATGTTTGTTGATATGAGAACATATAAGTGTGTTTTTCTGTTTGGTGAGGTGTTTAGTTTATTGTTGTGGTTATTATTGTCTGTTTCTGTCATGTATTTCTGTCTTAAACATATACATTAAACAAAGAAAAAGGAGCAGAAACTGTTTATCAAACATCCTTCATGACTACACTGATATACTCATACAGCGACCTAACAGAGATTGTGTGTGTGTGTGTGTGTGTGTGTGTGTGAAAGGGTGACAGTGTTGGACTTGATGAATGTGTGTGTTGAGAATATCTACAGGTTTGGGTGACAGGCAACGTAACAAAGAGTGACGTGACTATGGGGGGTGTAAAAACAGGTCACTGGACAGTGTGTGTTTTGTCTTAAAGATTAACAGAGTGGGGGTCAACATGCCTCTGTGTGTGTGTGTGTGTGTGTGTGTGTGTGTACGGGCAGATGTCCAGGGTCCCATGCCATAAGCGAGCTTGTTTGTGTGTGTGTGTGTGTGTGTGCATATGTGTGGCTGTCTGATCATGTATGTGACGTGATGTGCAGCCAATCAACTCAATATCCTTCCCGTCAGTGATTTCGGAGCCTGACAGCGAGCGACTGTTGACGCGATTTCAGTTTGTGTTTCAGACTTCAGAAAAGGTCAAAACCTTTGAATGTCACCACACCAGATCACCAAACACAAAACAATCGCATATTGATGAATACATGGATATGTGGATATTTACTACATTATAGAGACAGAGAAATGGACTGGAGGGTCACTCAGAGTACCATACTTTCAAAAGGCTCAGCAGCTCAGGTGCATTCATTTCTGTGATTACACAGAGCAGCTGCACCACCTGCTGGTTAATACAGTGACATGCACACACACGCATCAGTGTGACACTTCGATACACACAGGCAGTGTGTAATTAGTGGCAGGTTATTGTTGTTTGTCACTCCAGAACATGAATATGAAAATAAGCTACTGTATGTAAAGTTTTTCTAAATTAAAGCGCCGGATCCAAAGTGACGTTTTGTTGAGGTCATGCATGTATGTCGTGTGTGGTAGACATGTTGTAGCAGGTACAGTACAGCACACACAACATTGTGATTGAAAAACATGGAAAATATCATGGCATTTTGCCGATAGCTGCATTTTTGCTCCTGTCTGCTGGTAGAGTCATGATGAAATCCTGCATTTTTCTGCTCAGCTCAGCTTTTTACTATCGCTTCTCTATAAATCTGTACTATAACATGCAACAGTAAAAACAGAACAAAAAGATATTTTAAGGTCAACTTCAGTCTATAATATGACTACACATTAAAAAAACAGACTCATTGAAGTGCAAGTAACTTTTCATGCAGTGTTTAGATGAAGCTGGGGATTATAAAGCACTAAATAAGCCATAAAGGTACAGTTTGAATGTGTTTTCTATTTCCTTGTGTGTAACGGGAGTCATTCAATAAGTTAAGGGTCCGTTAAAGCTTCTTAGTAAACAACTATGTCAGATTTGGTAGTATGTTTGGGTGCACATTAGTGTATGTGGGAGTTGACATTTACATTGAACGTGATCGTAACAGTATCTAGGACTTGGAAACAGTGTTCACATGGTGCAGTATCCTGGTTTCCAATGGAGTACTCCAGCCGGCATATGACTTCTGAAAACCAGGATAAGTGCTTATCTGGGATCCTGAGACCAGGATGTTTACATTACACTACAAGCACACCTGTTGTACACCTGTGAAGAACGCTTTGATTCATATGGCATGAGACCCCAAAGCACCACTCTTTAATAAATGTGTGCAGGAGTGAATTATATGACCAGACTTTACTATGGCCTTCAAAATACAAGCTGTCTTTGTGTGAGATAACCTTCCACCTTGATGAAGCCGCAGATAACAGATTTTTATCTCACGCAGGTAAGTCGTTTTTTGTTGTAGCAGTTTTATGGACTTGGAGGGCTGTAGTGTAAAATTATACAAAACAAACCCTGAAGACTTGTCTTACTGCCAGCATGAAGGTGTGTTGTACAGACCTACTCTGACCTGTACAGGTAACAGTGGGTTTGACCATCAGGTATAGGACAGCACGAGCCACCTCTAAGCCAATCACAATCCAGAGTCCAGGTCCAGTGAAACTGCATTGGTTTTAAACAGATGACAGCGTTGAGCTGAGCTCTGAACAGTTCTCTGAGTCTCTAGAAATACATCGAGACTGTTCCAGCCTCCATCTGCCAGTTTATTTTCCCTTTTTAAATTAATCCATCCGTTGTATGTAAAAGTAGTTTTCACACAAAGCTTCAAGATGTTTTTCTCCGTGCTGCTGGTTCTTGCCTGTTGCGGTGTGTTCGGTTCCGTCTCGGTTTCTCCCGCCGTGGAGGAGGCGTACATGGCGGTGGTCGGCGTCGTGTCTCCGGGACAGCAGCGTCTGACCGGGGAATCCCTGCGCTCCCTCTTTAATACACTGGAGAAACGTGTGCAGTGCGGCGAAGTGTCGTGTGAAAAGGTAAGTTTTATTGGGCTTCGCTCCGCAGCCAGGTGAGTGAGCCAGGTGGCTGACTGCTGCGCGGAGGGGTCGAGGTCCAAAAGCTATCAACGGGCTGTTCGCTCTCCTTGATTAACTGAATGAAACAGATTTTAAATGAAAAAAGGCCTTTTTACTAAAAAATAAAAACAATAATAACAGTTTACATTTCATCATGTGATGTTTGCCCGCATTCAACACACTAAAAAAACAGGCCGCTTGGTGTAAACTGAGCCAGCAGCGACACAACACCGGGTTCATTTTATCCAGGACCAATGGATAGAAAACCGGCCAAAAGGTTTGTTTAGATCCAGTAACCCAACAGTAGGCCAGTGTTAAAAAAAAAAAACAAACAAAAAACAGCAGTGAAACTGGGGAAAGTTAACTTGGTGCTACATTGACCTCACACTGGGTCAGTGTTAAACTCAACGTTTTTTAGTGTGTAGAAAAATGAAGACTTTTAGTTTAAGTTAAGTTTAATGATGTCAGACTGCGTTAAAAAAACTATCTACAATTAATTATTTCTAAAGGTATTTTTTGCTACAGGTGATAAAGTTGTTTCTGATTTTCTGTGCGAACCTGAATTGAAATAAGTAAGAATTTTGTTTCCTCTGAGGTGTTTCTGACACATTGGGCGGACTGTAACTTTGTGATGTTCTGCTGAATTTAAGCAGAAAGTTTGACCAGAGTGAGCTATAAAATACACAACCGTGCGAAACTGGAATCACCTGTTACATTAGTGTTTTTCTTCTTTCCTTCAATAATGGATATTTTAAACATAGCTAGATAAAAACAATAAAATGTATTATTTATATTTCAGGTAGTTAAAGGTATATAATAATTAAATTCCGTATGAGAAATTGTTTTTATCTTAAGGGACTTCCTGGTTCTTTTGTTTCTTCTTCCTTCAATAATGGCTTTTTAAACTTGGATAAAACAGTATAATTCAGACACCAAATGTACTATTTACATATGAAATAGTTTTGGCCCCAAAAGCTAATAACTGAATGATTAAAATTTCCATTTAGTCATGTCTCCACAGTGTTGTAGAGAAAGAAAACTGTTGAGACCATTTTCCCCCTTGATATACGATTCAATTTGGAATTTGATTTCCAGTCCAGAAAAGTATAATTGACCCTCGATCATTACAGAACCACAATGGTACAACTGGGCTCTACACATTGTGGGAACCCTTTTGTTTCTTTGGGTCCTTTGTAGTCTAATCAGTGGTTAGAAAGAACAGGTTTAAATTATGATTTGTCAGTCCAGTATGATCAGCTGATATTCCAATAGTGCTAACCCTAGACCAAACTTCTGTTTTTAAGTTGTCAGTTTTAAGAATATCTTTGCTAAAGAAACCCGCCTGTTAATTTACAGTTTTTCATAGCTATTACTGTGCTCTCGTCACTGAAACAGGAATCTGTTCCTATTTAAATCTGTACAGATTTAAATAAAATCTGTACAGATTTAAATAGTCAATGACTGCTGATTTCTTACATTATTTAACTCTGAGGTGTCTTTGTCTCTTTCTGCTGTTTCAATCATCTGTTTGGTTGTGCAGCTTTTTGTTCTCTGTGTACAAAGCATCACTTTTTTGCACCCTTCATATAAAGTAATATCTATTTGTAAAAAGGACTTTGAACAACCTAAAAGCATGAAGGAGTTGTCCTCTCAGCTATTTGACTGAACCAGATCAAGCTTTTGATTCCAGACCTTTGGACAGCGGTGCAGCTGGAAACACAGACGCAATAATGAGAACTTATTCCACAGAGGCAAGAAAATAAGTAGTTACTGTATCCTGTAAAAAATAAAAAAAATAATACATTTAAGGTGCATGTTATTTGAAGGAATATTCTTATTAGGTTTGCTAGGTAATTAATTTAAGGCTTGACAGTAAATTCAGTCTCAGGTCTTTGTATCTGTTGGTAATTTTCTGAATATTACACACGAAACTTGATCTTTTCCCCTCTTTGTATCAGTTATTTAGATTTTTTGATAGTTAAGTCTGTGGAGGCACGATGGCTCCACAAACACTGTTTCAATGCAACTATTTTATCATAGAGTCAAGCTGTCAGTCACTTTATCAGGCCAACTGTTTGACAAAAGGGACTCTCAGAACCTATAAAGACATCAGATAGAGTACTACTGTGTTTTTAATGCAGCGCACATGAAAAACCCACTTCACAAAATATTTCATCTCAATAGAAGAACAAGTCCTATTTTAGCATTTTAGCATGACTAGAGGTATTTAATATTTTTGTTTAATTACTAAACAAAATTATGGCTCTAAAAATTAGATTTTTTTTCCCCTCTGTTTTTATGAAGGGTGCTGTTTGCAGGCAAAACCACTTTATCAGTGTTAACGAGAGTGAAGTCACTGAACTTACAACATGTCAGCTGTAATCGGCACAAAAGGACAGTGCATGATTGATAAGTATCTGCTGTCAAACAGCTCCTCTGTGGCTGGCAGTGATGGACAAAAGGCAAAGAGATGAAAAACGATGACTTTGCTACAGGTGATAGCTTGGACTGTAACACGCTTAATTCAGCAAATAAAGAACTGATATCAAATGAAGTGCAGTGATATAACTCAGCTGTAGTTACAAGTGTTACAAACAAGAGGCTCAATAAAATAATAAAATTAATCTGATTAACATCTGTTAACATCTATAATGTCAAGTAAAATGTCAATGACAGTTTCCTGAGCTGAGAGTTTAAAGGGTCACTTCACCCTAAATGTTATTTCTCACTTACCTCAACTGGTATTAAGGCAGATAGTTTTGTTTGGTTGTGTTCTTGAGATACCAAGCCTCTTCTCCTGCTACTCCAATACAATAGCAGTACGATGTGACTGAATGGAATTAAATGTAAAAGTTTCCTTTTTCTTTAGTTAAAAGTATAGCTCCTATGAAAAGTGTTCACAGTTTTTTCTAACTCACCACAAACCAAATTCCAGTCATCTTTTATTGTATTGAAGGTGGAGGCAGAAACCTCAGGAACACATTTGTGAAAGACTGGACGAATAAAAATAAATACAAATGGCAAATACAACTAGAAGAAGCTCAAAAAAGAGAAGGTTTTGGGCTTTTTTTTCGTGATTTGGGGTGATCCTAGCCTCTAAGGAGACCTAGCTGTTCTCAGCTCTGTCAAACTAACAGAATAACATTTAAAATTTGGATATTTTTTTTAACCCTTACTCTGATTCTCCTCTTTCCTCCTGCCAGAGTCTCTGAGTAAGGATCAATCGTTGTCACCATTTTATGATGCTCTGCTCCATTTATATTGAAGCTACTTTCCTTCCCACTTGTTATCACATGAAGCTGCTCCTAATAAAAGCAAATAAAAGCAGCTGGTATTCGTGATAATCATATGACAGGTTACTTTTAATGCAATGTGCATATGTTTTATCTGAATTAGTCTGACCTTGTGTTTGGTTGAATGGAAAAATGAACAAAACAAAGATGAATTTTGATGTAATTTATCTAAAACCCCTGCAGCAGCAGTTTTATAGAAGTGAGTAATGTTTGCTGTTGTCACCTGAAAATCACTGCATTAGTAACGTTTACTTCCACTGATCTGTACGTATGTTCTTCTCTGTGTGCGAATGCCTCGCTGTCTGCATGCGTAGTGTGATCTAACAGGCGCCGTTCACCAGCTCATCGGCAATCACTCCGAGGACGAAACTGGAAAAGCAGAACAAAACTTGACCGTCAGCGTGTCTCAGTTCCCTGCTCTGGCCGCCGGATGCGTCCTGTACCTTTCATCTCCCGGCCTGGTCTGCAACGCCACGAGGCAGGGGAGATGGAGAGAGGAGACCGAGCATTTCCTGCATACAGTCACACACGGGGAACACCATGAACATGAAGAGAGCAGGTCGCACCAGAGCCATGACCACGAGCACATAGATGTTCACGGATTAAAGGTGGTGTTTCATGAGCTTCACCACCACTATGAGCCCTTGAACAGTGAGGTAAGCCCTGCAACAGACTACCATGATTAAAGACGGAGATAGAAAACATTGCTGCTACACAAACACTTGTTTATGTTTTCTCAGATCTTTCTTTCCTGTCAAATACATCTTTACATCACTGGAATTTATTAAAGTCATATGGTTTGCAATATATAAGGGTTATATACATGATTCTATATAACCCAATAATACTCTAATAATATTTGAAATGTATACCCTAAATAACTATTTGTGAAGGAAACATTAGTCTTGTCACAGACATCTAAACCTGTATATATAAAAGTCAGTATATTAACAAGCAAAAAGAGCAAGAAAATGAGCATGAGAATGAACTTTTTGGTAACCAGGGAGCAGGTTTATAATCTTTGCTCTCTGACATAGTTTTTTTCATTCACTGTGTTAATGGCTTTATCACTCAACATATCTTATCATACTTACGTGATGCCAGCAGTGGACCTACTAGGCTTTGCCCTGCGCTCAGCCAGATCACCGCAGCAACCGTCATCCAGATGAAAAGCGCTCTCTTTCAGTGTTTGGTCCTTCTGTCCTGTGAGGCATAAAATGAGATTTTAGAAGTCGGACAAAAAATAGTTGAACTCTGTTCTGCTTTCTGTTGTCAAAGTTATAATTTTTAGTTGAAGCAAACGACAAAAAACAATAAGGAATCCTCAACAATTCAAGTTACATGTGTTTAATGAACCAGGATTAACAGGTTGACCAAATAACTTTGTTTTACAATCATCTCCAAAATATGGCATAGGTGTGTTCAGCTACCTGGCAAACATTTCTCTTAAAAACCAACAGCTGATCAAGAAAAGAGGCAGTGAAGTGAATTCAAAAAGCAGTCAGGAAGAGAGCTGACCAAGATGGCAGCTCCATGGGGCTGAAACAAATTAATATCTTTATAAGCAATTAATTAAACTCTAAAAACTGTCAAAAAAAAAAAAAAAACCCTAAAGCTCACATAAAAACTTAAAGGTCCAGTGTGTGGGATTTAGTGGCATCTAGTGGTGAGGTTGCAGAGAACCTACTGTCACTTTCAGATAAGAGGTCATTCTTAGCTAACGAAACATAACTATTCTTAGTTTCAGCTGATTATACACTAATAAAAACATAATTATAAATATTACATTTCATTTCTGCCTACAGATTTTCCTAAATCTGGACCTTTAAAAGAGCAGAAAATCCTCACAGCTGAGAAACTTGAACTGGGGCTGTTTGAAAAATGAAAACATAATCCGTCATTTTCTTGTCAATCAAATAATCAACGAATCAACAAATAAAAACTCACTTTTCTTCTTTGTCCTCTCTCTTATCACCATGGTAACCAGAGCTGTATAACAGCCAGTGACATCATGACAGAGGTCAACGCATCATCACCAGACCAGAGACAGGAAGTGGGTGCAGTTCTCGGCCGCGTGCTGTATCACGCCCTGCAGGGTCGCTGCTTCATTAGCCGGTCGCTGCCTGAGGAGGGCTTCTTCCTGGACTACATCATGGACCATCTGGAGTCAGAGAACTTCACTGTCGCAGGTAAATGTCCTGCAGAAACCCAGAAAAACACGGACGCAGTTACATGCAAAGATATGAGCTGCAGAGAGACTCATCACGCAAAAACCCATTTAGTTTTAATCACTTAAAATTAATAAGTGAGGTTGTTTTTGGGTTCTGTAGATTTGGAGGCTCTCATGGGGAGTCTGAACATTGGGCCTAACGTGGAGGAGCACGACCACGGACACAACCACGACGGACATGTACATGCTTATCAGGATCATCGCGGTTTAAGCCAGAGGAAAAGGAGCAGCCATGAATACCACGAGGGCCATGAAGGAAACACCACCTGGGATCAGGTACCAACACACAGGCAAAAACAAAAAAAACATTATTTTACATATATGTCAAATATTGAGGTAAATTTGAGTTAAAATGCTTCACTTTACTTTCTCCCAGCTCTGTTTCTCTGCTGAAGAGCTGGTCCTGATCTACGGCCTGGCAGACAACGGCTCTGCCTCCTCAGGCCTGGGTCAGTCCGGCTTGGCTCGGCTCAGCCCTGCGCTCATCCAGCAGATCCTGAGCGGAGCCTGCGCGGCCGTCACGGAACCTCAGATCTCAGACGTGCTGACCACGACTGAGAGTAAGTGTGTGTGGTCCTGAAACACAGACAGAGACCTTGATTTCACCTGTTGATGAAAGAACAAGTGATGCTGATGGTGATGTTGGTTTTGTTCTCATTGCACCTTGTTATCGTGGCAGAATGACCAGATTGCATTAATAAAGACTCACTTTACATTTATTTTTCCTCTTACGCATGCTTGTGCTTCATTTTATTGCACAATATTAATAAAGTCCAGGTAAACAACAGTCTGTCTCTTCTGTTTCTGTAGGATACCTCTATGCAACCCTTGCCAACGCAGTGATAACTCTGACGTCCATGTTTGGCATTGTGGTGCTGCTGTGCACCTCCTGTACCGGTTTGTTCCAGTTGTGTATCCAGTTCTGCATCAGCCTGGCTGTAGGTTCACTGACTGGAGATGCATTACTGCACCTGCTACCCATGGTGAGTGATTTTAACACTATCTTTTACCACTAGGGAGCCGAAAAGTCCAGCATTCACTTAAATAGCAGCTCTTTTTTTGAGGACATTCATTTAGCATTCTTTATAAGCAATTTGACCCTCCTGCAGCATGTACTCATTCTGACTTCTTCTTGCGGTCTGCGTGTCCAGTTTCTGGGTTTACACGTGCACGGGGACGAAAGCAGCAGCGAAGCGCATTCACATGACCACGAAGGGACTCCAGACTACATTTACAAGATGCTGGTGGTGATCGGCGGGATCTACTTCTTTTATCTGATGGAAACGGTCTTCTCTCTGATCGCGTACAAAAATAGCCATCACCATCATCAACACCATCACGGGGTAAGAGAGACAATACGGTACCAGTACAGATAAAACTGATTAAGACACATGTAGACACACAGAAGGTTTGCACACTTAAATGTAATGTACATGCAAAAATAAAAGTAGTAAATTTGGACCAGCAATTTTCCCTTAGATCTGAGTACAAAATCTTAAATCCTATATTTATCTTGTTTTCCAAATTGTGCAGCAGTGTTCAAAAATTTTGTTCTTACGAAGATCTCTGAATTAGAAATGATTCGGTACCTCATCCAGTTGAACTTCACAATATTTCAATCCTGTTCTTTGCTTCCTCAAATCCTTCTCTGTCCTCAACATCTTTCCTTTGCCCTCAACCTCCAGGTGAAGCCTTAATTTTTTTATCTGTCTTTAGGAGGAATCAGAGCCTCACCACTGCGACCACGGCAGGGTTTTAGAGATGTATCAGCAGGAGAGGAAACAAAGAGACAAGTCACAGTCAGCATCAAAAGCAGACCTGGTGAGAAACACACTGTGCATGATTCGAATCACACCTGGAAATAAAAAGATCACCTAACCATTTGTAAAAACATGAAACTGTAAAGCTCAACATTCTATGTCGACGTCAGGGCTTGTTCTTGAATGTTTTGCATGCAGTTATGCTTTATGTATATGTGCACGTTCCAGGTCGACCAGGAAGACAATGAGAAAACACTCCAAGAGGCCAAAGAGCGAAGCAGAGGTGAGTGTTTCCAACAAAAGAGCAAACACGCTATCAATCCCTGTGGCTGCTCCACCAGTAACCACCACTGTGTTGGCCTGTTCAGAGAAGCGTCTGCTGCCGTACATGATAACCATCGGTGACGGGATCCACAACTTTGCGGACGGCTTAGCGATGGGCGCAGCTTTCTCCCTGTCGTGGAAGTCTGGTCTGGCTACGTCACTCGCTGTGCTGTGCCATGAAATACCACATGAACTGGGTAAATACACACACAAACACACACACAAGGGCAAGAAGTGTCCAGTTTGACTGTTTTTCATTTTTAACATCGTCCTGTCGCTCTTGTTTCTCTCCAGGTGATTTTGCCATTTTGCTCCACAGTGGCTTGTCTGTCCGCAAGGCGCTGCTTTTGAACGTCGGCAGCGCCATGACCTCGTTCGTGGGCATGTATATCGCTCTGTCTGTAGCCACGGACCTGGCGACCAAGCAGTGGATCGCTGCCATTACTGCGGGACTCTTCCTGTACGTGGGGATGGCTGACATGGTGAGTATTTGTGCTTACAGGACACACAGTTCACACTGCGGCTAGCCTCCAAATAGGCCCGAGCATAAACTGATAAGATGTGCGTGTTTCTCCTTCCAGCTCCCCACCATGGTCCACATCAGCAACAAGAGACCCTGGCTGATGTTTGCGCTGCAGAACGTCGGCCTTCTGACCGGATGGGGTATTCTGTTGCTGCTGTCGCTTTTTGAAGACAGAATCACCTTTTAAAACGGTTGAGACACACGTCGGTCGGTTCAGTGGGTTCATTTTGGTTCTGGTTTAATCTATGACTGGGTGTTTATGGGCGCTGCTCATAAATGACCACAATGAGGCTCCCAGGGACAGAGTGAAAAGGCTTAAGGAGCAAAATGATCTTTGCTCCCCCTAAGAAAATGGTGAACTGTCAGACGTGGAACTAATCCAGTCTTACAAATTAAAATTTCTGTGCTGCTCAAATGCCTCAAACGTAGATTGGTTATTTGACCATGTTTCTAATCTTGTGGCCTCCCTGTGAACTGTGAACAGCAGGTTGCTCAGGTACACTCATGGTGGCAGGCAAAATATCAACAATAATAATATTAATATAATTACACCTAAACGACAAGCAGGAGAGATGAACATAAGACTCCTCTGACAGTCTGAATAGATAATATCTCCGAAAATTATTGAAGGAATTTTGTAGTGGGCTGCAATGGGTGTGTAATAGAAGCTGCTGTGTTAAACTGGATCAGTGTTTTGAAAATTAAAAACGTATCAACAATGTTCTGGTAAAAAAAAAAAAAAAGAGTGCAAAAACCTTTGCACTCATTTGACTCATTTTATCTCTCGCACACACACGCACACACACATCATCTTCACTCAGCTGACTTTTTACTGACACATTAAAGTTATTTAATACGAACATGTGAATCAGTGTTGGACTCTTTAAGTGCACTGTGACCTGTTTTTCTGGCAGTTCAGGTTATCTTTGTTTTGTGAAAATGACACTAAAATTCAGAACGTGTGTGTTGTTGTTTCACATGTAATGAAGCTTTGCACGTTTTTTGTGTGTGTGTGTGCTTTTTATTAAGTGTCTGTTGATGAGTAACGCACAGATAAATTTGTCAAAGACAAGGCGATACAGTTTAAGTTCATAGTGGTTGCTATGAAAATGTATATTTTGTATTCTGCCTTGTTTGGAAAATTAAAACTCTTTCAAAACGCATTATGTGCTCATTTCTTCTTTTTTGTTCTTTCACTCAACCAGCACATGAACTGACACTTAATGCACTTTTCCATTTACACAACTGTTCGTGTTTCTCCTCCTGAACTGATTTGGTGTCTGGTGCAATTAACACTCTTTACGTAAAATGTGAAACACACACTTTAGAAATGTATGGACAGCATTGCCAGCTGTTATATAAGGGAAAATTATTATATTATTTGACCATACAAATTAAATAATAATAATAAATAACAATATATATATTTTTTAATTTTACTCACATATTTTATTTCTTTTATTACATTTGACCAGAATTTGACAATTTTTTTGAAAGACATTTTTGACATTCTCAACAGAAAAACTGAAAATATAGAACTATTGATGGTAAATGGATGGTATTTATATTGAGCTTTTCTAGTCTAACGACCACTCAAAGCGCTTTTCACCCATTCACACAATGGCGGCTACGTCACCTGCTCATTATGAGCATTAACACTCACACACCAATGTACAGCGTCGGATACTTTGACAAGTAGGCTGCCTTTGTATTGAAGTGTCAATTTGGATGAAAGCAGGTACTAAAACTGTCTTTTTAACAATGGCCTTAGACTTTTATTAGCACAGATCACATCTGTTGAATCTGTAATCGTTGTTTAACTGGAGCCGCAGTAGAAACTTGACTTTATCTCTCAGCGCTAATCCCCTTGATTTACAGGTTATGTGAACATCTTCATTAGGGACAGAGTCCGCTGACAACTCATCTCAAAAAGACGGAGACATGACATGTACATACATATGTAGCATGCTGTACGCATAATCGCAAGCGTGACCAGTGTCAAACTTTGTCTCAGACAACATGACCCATTTAATGATGACATGTCGGTTGCGTACTCATCCTTTAAACATATGCTGTAAAAATAAATTGCAGATTGCAGCATATGTTGCTGCTGACAGAGGAAAAGTGGATTCCCCTGAAGTCAGCTTTTTCAGCGAAAGAAATTCAGAATTCTGAACTTCTACAGTAGGTTTTCAGAGGTTTTACGAGCCCCAGGAGTAAAGCATGTTACTCTCCCAATAAAACATCTGATAATTACCTCTAAAACTGGACCTTTGAGCTTCTCATAGATTATACAGCACAATACATCTTTTACAGTAGCACTAATAGACACCAGCAGACAGAAAACGAAGGAAGAGAGGGGAAACTCGTGTAATTCTGGGTAGCTGGATCGGTAGTTTTCAGCTTCGTAAAGAGGATTATCAGGCAGTCGTTCATGCTGTGCAGTGATTTGGAAAGATGGAAGATTTGAAAGAGGACAGAAGGAAGGAGCAGTCACTCTTATATAAAGGCAGATTTCCTCCATGATCCTCATAAATAATAATTTCCACTATGATCATCATAAATTATAATTCTAGAGTGTAATTCTAGAGTGTTACATCTTGTTAAAGTAAATATGATGAGAACTTCAGTGGATACCTTTAATTAAGGCGAGGTGACGAGCAGTAGACGTCATTGTCACAACAGTTCCTACAAGTGTTTGAATGGTCAGCTGAGTAACAGCATGTAGGGAAGGGAGCAAGACGGCAGCTTATGACCTTGGCTATACTGATCATATCTTTAGGTTTAGGCATGAGCACCTGACTGAAGGTGTTCTTGAATGCGAGCTCACTGCCAATGACAATGTTGAAGTGCAGTTTAATGTCTCCATACGTCCTTTTTTTTTTTTTTTTTTTTCCAGCCATGCTGGTGTCATCCCGCACAGTAACGTCAGTCTGTCAGTCCACCACTTTGGTCCAACCTGAAGTAGTCCTACAACTATTGGATAGATTGCCATTGAATTTGATACAGATATGCATGGTCTGCAGAGGATGAACCCTGCTGATTTTGTTAAACCTCTGACTTTTCGTCTAGTGCCATCAACAGGTCAGAGTTTTCATTTGTCCGAGGCTTTGGTGTATGAACAAAACTAATGGCACCTTTGCTGCTAACTAGGAAATCTTAGCCTGCCAGCACGCATAAGACAAACCTCACAGAGCTGCTATCAGGGCTGGAGACTCTTGGTCCCGCTTAAATGTTGTTTTCTAATAATATAACTTTCTAATCACGTTTTTCTCTTATAGCAACTTTCTTTTCATTCTCTCTTAAAATACAGGGCCCTGCATAGTTTACCAACTTATTTAAAATGCTTTATGCTATTAAACAGAAAACTGTGGTTCCTTCTTCCTGACTGTGCATGTTAACACGTGAGAGTTGTTCATGGGTCTTTTTCACAGAGGTCTGTCTCAGTCTGCGGCTGCTGACAAAATGACAGTCTGGTTCAATAATAAATGATCCTCAGGAGTGGCTGCTGATTAACATTATCACTGACCTCTACCTAACCTTTCCTGGAAAAGGCTGACTTCATGGCCCACTTTTGCTTTTTCCAGTTTCTCCTACAGAGCCACAGTAAGTGGCTCTATAGGAGAAGCTAATACCAGCAGACTAATGTTGGCCACTGAGAGAAGCAGCTTACAGTTAAAAGGAACTGGTCAGGTTTGAGTAACACACCCACTGAGATTAAGGGATGGTGGAAAGATGACCATAAAAAAAAATGCAGTTAAGGTTTGTTTTCAACACCACAGCTCAGTCTACTGTCAGAGTTTGGAACTGACTCCCCAGCACATGATTTCTCATTTGGCAGATTTCGTCACATTTTATGACATGCTGTCAGAGCCAGCAGATATGTAGAAGCCAGAGTCCACCATTAAAACACAAGGAAGAAAGAGGAAAGCATGCATGCAGCACTACTGCTGGTTCTTATCCTGGATTTTAGTATGGCCAACAATGTTTAGTTTTTAGCTGGAAAATAATAATAATTCAAAGTAGGTTGTATGTTTGACATTCTCTCCCCTTTAAACATTTGAGAAATACTCTTATTGACTTTCTTGCTGAAAGTTAGATGAGAAGGTCGATTCCATTCTCAGTCCTGATGGTAAGCTTGGCATAAAGCAAGGATGTGGCTGGTAGTTCGATTTGTTACCGCTAGACAGAGCCAGGTTTGCTGTTTCCAGTATGTATGCTAAGCTAATCGGTTCCTGGCTGTAGTGTCATATTTACTAGAGAGACATTAAAACGGTTTTGAAAGCAAATAAGCATGAACATTGTGACTTTTCTGAAACTATACACCACAGGAAGGAATATGTGCCCAGATGCACACTAAACCTTAATTTAACTGTAGGAAAACGATTTCCTTATTTATTCCACCACTGGTCTTCACTGTTCCGCAACACAGTTGAACACAAAATGTTTAGAATTCACATGTTCTCAAAAGTTCACATGTCAACATGCTGAAGTTGAGTAAATATTTAACAAAGGTGGGAGAAATTGAGGAAATTCCCACCATGACTTCAGAAGGTGACTAATCATTCCACAGATTTTCCTGTTACAAGATATTCCGGTAAATACAAGTCAATGTTTGCATTCTTATTAAATGATTACATTTAACACAGTGACACTACGCTGTGGTAGTACAGTCTGAAGAGAAACCCCACTTTGTTTTTTCTCTTTATCTCCGTCTCTTCACTTCCTCACATCAGTTCTTTTCTAGGTCAGAAAAGTGAGTGTTTGAGTCCATGTACAAACCAACTGCACTAACACAAGATGTGCATGTTTTTTCAGGCAGATATTTGAAATGAATCTCACTGTAAAAACCAAGCTAGAAAAATAGAAAGATTTTATTTAATTACAATCTATAAAGAAAAACATGAATGTACACTATGGATGTGTATGAAAACTTCACACTTTAGAAAACGACACAGATTAAATTATTCAACATGATGGAGTAAAAATTATATGAGTAACAAAAACATGAGTTTCCGACCAAATCTATCAAAACCAGGCCTCCAGAGTATGAGTGAGACAGTGAATGGTGCATGTGTGCAGACCTGTGCATGTATGCCCACATTTGGTCTGTCACTTGAAGCGAATGATCTCCTGAGTGGCCAGTCTGATGAGCTGGTTAAAATCAAACTGGATGTACTTCCTCCAGTAGCGTCTGTCCCTGCCGTAGGTTTGAGCAGGATAACAAGGACTCCCTGAAACAGAGACTGGTTTTCACTTCCGGCATATGCAAGTCCTTCAATGAAGCACATATGTTGATCCACATCTGATAACTGGACTTGATGCCAGGCTCAGGTTCTTGAAATTTATACGGGATATAACAATAAACTGACCCCTGACAGAAAGAGAAGATCTTCTAATTCCTATTACAGATTAAATTGCAAACTGCAGTCAAGCTCACTGGAGCCACCGGAGTAACGTCACACCTGTTTTTATTTGTAGAAATTTGGACAATTCAGGCTAAGAGCAGAAGAGAGAACACTTTTGAAATAATAACACCTGCTTCAGATATCATTACTTCCAAACAGAGGAGAGCTGGAGCAGCTTGAACCAGGTCAAAGACAGCAGGTGAACTTTTGTGTATCATATGGAGCTAGAGAGGAATAAATAAACTGAGGTGGCTCAAAGATATTCCTAGTTTAAAGTTATAACATTGACTTCATATTGATGATGTATGGATTCAAATTGAGAAAATATGATTTTAAACATTGGTTAGGATTTTTAATATCCTACTATCTGAGGCCAGCCTCAGTAGGGTTGAACACTGTTGAGCTCACAATGTATTCACTGATCCTGCACCACCCTCTAGAGGTGAAGAGTCCTTTTGGTCATTTTCGCTGGATAACCTGCTGTTTGGCTTTGAAGCTGGGACACTGAATTGTTAAAGGGGACTTGTTTCATTAGAAATTTAAAATGACATGATTTACATGCTGTTTGCAACCTGTTCATTTTGAACAGTTTTGAGGTTTGGACTGTTGTTTGGACAAAACGAGCACTTGACAGTGAATAGTTCGGATTCTCACTATTTTCTACTTTTTTTTTTTTACAAACCAAACAATCAAATTAATGAAGGAAATAATCAGCAAATAATCAATGGAAATAATCATTAGTTGCAGTCCAACACAAAGCAAATCAAAATGAGCTCCACCTCAACCAAATGGAACATATAAAATCCTGCATTTGTATTAAAGCATGAGAAATAATGAGGGGGGACATTTATCTTCATGAAGTACTTTTACTTTTAATACTTTTAGCATATTTTTCTGATTATACTCACATACTTTCACTTAAGTGACATTTTCATTACAGGACTTTCCGTATAGTGGAGCATGCTAACAGTGTAGTAATAGTACTTTAAGTGAAGGACCTGAATACTTCCACCACCACTGTACATACTTGTATATTTTGTAAGAACATCATCAGATTTATGTGTATGTGTGCTCTCACCGATGCCGTGCAAGATTCTGGCAACAGCTCTCCCAGAGAATTTCTCATCGCTGCGGTTGCAGAGAAAACTTCTGATGTCCGCTCTGATCTGATTCTCCCAGTCTAACAACTACAAGCGCACAAAAACATACCAGTAAATGAATATATCAGACCATTCAAGACTGAACTCAGCTAAAACTCCCGGTGACCATCCTGTGTGTTTTACCTTATATTTGTCGAGCTCTTCAAGGTCCACTGGTGCGAGCGTGAGGCTTCGGTCTCGCCTCTTGTCGAAGTACTCAGAGAGAAGACTTTTCAGATGGAGGCTGCGACTCTCGTCTAAATCATCGACACAGGACGACGCGCTGTGGAACGCAACACTGCAACACACGATGCCAACACAGTTGCACGTGTAAGACAAAACCGAAACAGACAAAAACAGGCAAAAATAGTGAAATACACACCCCAACACACATACATACATTTTTTAAGCATTTTGCAGAACTCGCCATTGTCACTGCTAGCTTTTTAAAAGTTTCAAGTAATACCTATTGGCAAATGTGAATTCACATATAATGTCTAGCACTAATTCATTATGGATTAAGTTGGGTTTAAAAAAAGTCGATCACAAATTCAGATTTTAGTGCGATTTACTTCTGGATTTGTGGATGGGGTGAGTCGCAATCTGGAAACAACAGGCAAAATAATCCAATGAGCAATCAGAGGTTCTGAGGAAGGAGGGTAATGATCTATCTTTCAACAATTAAAAAAAAAAAAAAAAAAAAAAAAAAAAACATTTAAAGGCTTTGAAAGACACATTTGACGGGTTTATGACTGAGTGGATAAAAAGAAAAGATTAAGCAGGTAACAAAACTACTGCATCTGTGTGTACCTTTTGAAGGCCTTGAAGCAGGCGGTCAGCTGGTAGAGCTGCGTTCGCTCTTGGTTCTGCACTCGATTATGGAGGAACTGACAAACTCGGTCCATCTCCTCATCACTGAGGTCGCCATAGGAACGGAAGTAGAAGGACATGGATGAGAATTCAACGTGGACACCGCTACGTCCGCCAGCTGAAACACAAATGTTTAAGGTTAATTGTTGAGAGTCTTCATTCATCATTGTTTACTTAGTTCACTCTCTTGTGCTAATGTTTGTTTATATTGTAAAGTTTGAGAGTTTGAGTAAGACTCCACGAGGGCCACTAGTTTCTTTTTCATGCTGCGTGTTTTGGTTTTGTGTCTGTGTGGATGCTTGCTTGAGGTTTTTTTGAATTCCACAAACCAGATCTACCTCAGAGGGATGAAAAGATGATTGAAGCAACATTGAGGGGAAAAAAAGAGAAAGAAAACAGCCAAAGAAAAAGGAAAGCAGAAACAGTGTTCAACACTCTGACAAACCCAAACCCACATTTAACACACAGATTTTCTTGTGCATTGATGAGCTGAGTGCCAGCACCTGGTACCAGTCTCACAGGTTCCTTTTAATTGTTAGCTTCTTTACCATTCAGGTCACACTCCCTGACGAAGGCTCCCAGCCGAAACGCGTTGGAGTATTTTTAACTTCTTCAGCCATGTAATTTAATAAAGGCTTTTTAATACTTTTTCTAAAATCAAGATGAGTGCCTTGGTATTTTTTCCTTTTGTTTCCCATGGACACAGCCCTTAACCAAAGAGCACCATCGTAAAAAAGTAAAAGAAATAAAGAAAAAAGAAAACAAGAAAAACAGTTCCAGGCAGCACTCCCTGTCTTTTGGCTTTTTTAACACACAGATTTATCGGCATATGTCAGTAAAAGAGTCAGGGCTGCTCCAAGCTGGGTTGAAGGACTATCATTAGTGCATACACATACCTCTACCAGTGCTCCACTGCAGCTGTCTGAGTCCTCTCTTCACAAGAGGAAGCTGCCACCCCATAGTGTCCGCAACCTCCACAACATCAAACTCCATTTGATCACACTTCTCCACTTGCTCGCCTGCCATCCGCCTTCTGGCTAGCACCACAGCAACTGGAGGGCAACTGTGGAAAAAACAAAGAAAATGAGAGAAATCTGATCTGATCTGACAGGATGTTCACGATCATGTAGCTTTTGCAGAGCCCGGTATTAGAGGATCCTACAGAATGACAGACATAACGTACATTTTAGTGATTTTCTGGAGCTGTCTTGGTCCATCATAGCAGCTGACTTTGCAGACAGACAGTGTGGAGTGGAGAAGTTCAACAAAGCGCTGGGGGTGTAGCTCAAGGTAGCAGAGCAGCGTTTCCACACCTGACATACGCAAAGAAAAGAAAGAAAGAAAGAAGAAAGAGCTGCAGAATTTTTAACAGTTTTGGTTGTTTCGGTTGAAGTTTTGTCTTCTGTTGTTTCTTCTATTACAGTTTTTACTGGAGCATCATAGCCACCAAATTTTACTTTAATCTGAATGAACTTTAAAGCTAAACACGCCATGTTCTCACTTCATGAGATTTGGCCCATTTTTTGGCTATTTCCTTTTATATACTCTACAGGTGTCTGCTGTGTGTAGCTGCCCTCTCACTGACAAATCCATCCATCAATAGACATTCATATGTTGATTTATTGATTCATGTACATGCCCTTGTGTGCGTTTCTGCTTACCTTCCTCTGTGATGTCCAGAGCCTCCACAGTTTGTTGGATGGGAATTGCTCTCTCATGCGTGTGACACACTCGCTGTCTGGGCCAATCACTGCCCTCCTCTTCCTGGTCGCTCAGCCAATCACCGGCCCCCTTCACCTCCACATCCTCAAGCTTCTTTAAACAATCAGCTTTATCCTGTTCAACTGTCTGTTCCTCTTTCCTCTGCGTCTCCTCTGCTTCCTCTCCATTTACTTGAAGGGGTCGCTCCACCGCATCAGGATGTGACGTCTCCTTGCAAGTGAAAATACGGTCGCATCAGGAAACTCATTCTATCCAAAATTTTGGTTTCCTATACAGATAACTTGTGTCCTCGCTAAAATAAACTAAAACCATGCATTGTTTAAAACGTCAGTCTTTCAGTGTTCTTATTTGCATCAGTGTTAACTGAGTAAAGAAAAATAAAGTTATAAAAGACCAATTTTACTTACCTGTGCAGGTATGTCTGCAGGCACTATGTCCTGCTGAGTGCAAGGGTTCAGGCTGCTCTCCTGATCACACACATCCATCATTTCCAGCAGCTCCGAGTCTTCAATTTCCTTCTAACATACACAGCTTTCACTTTTAGTTTTAGTACAACAGCCTCTCTTTTGTTGAAACAATATTTAAACCACACACACGCTTACCTTTTCAAGTTCCAGTTGTTTCTGGTGTATCTGTTTACATTTGCACGGAGGGAAAACTTTTTGCACCAGTTTCTTTACTGTGTAGTAATCCACCGTGTCTGCATATATATGACGACGGAGCTCATGGAGGTCCCCACCCTACATACACAAAAATGTATTTATACTTCAAATATGCTGTAAAGGTGACAGCACCAAGAAGAGATGATCAGAGAGCCACACAGGAAGACACCAACAGGCAGTCAAGAATACTGGTGTGAACAAGGGCGGATGTGATTGTTTTACCTTGCATTGTTCACTTAAACTGCGAAATAACTAAATCCAGTATTCTAGACAGCCCAGAAATACAAAATAAATGGAGCCTTACCTCAGGGTCCAGAAAGAGGTGACAGTGTGCTGGTTCTCCATCTCTTCCAGCCCTCCCAATCTCCTGAACGTAGCTCTCAAAGCTCTGGAAAAACAGTTACCAGTTAGCGAATGCTGATAAAGATGACACTTGGCACCTTGTTTTACATAGGCCTTTGGGTTTAGTTGTGATTTCAATCTGATTACAAAGATCTTTTGTTTTGGTAAAAATCAGACCACTACCCACCTTGGGCATGTTGTAGTGGATAATACCACGGACGTCAGACTTGTCGAGGCCCATGCCAAACGCCACAGTGGCCACCACGATTCTGAGCTCCCCACACATGAAATTGTTCTGGACACGCCGACGCTCAGATGCCGACAAGCCAGCGTGGTACGACTCTGCCTGCCATTTCAGAGGTTTACGGATCTTCTTCCTTGCTAAATGTAGAAACACGAGGTTGCAAGAAAACAGTAAACAGAGACACTGATGCAACGAGAGAGAAGTTAAAAACATAAAAAATCGTAAATGTTCTAGTTTTAAATCTGGCATGTCTGATATAGTCATTTTAAATTAACATGTTTCTCTCTCTCTCCACTTTGGTGAAAAATCGATCAAAAATATGATATAATCCATCCTTACCCAGCTCTTTCTTTCTCTGTGATGCAGGGTTATTTTGTGTCTGACTGCTGCTGTTGGTTTGTTTGTTTTCCTTGACCAGCACCCCCTGCAGGCAGGTCCTGAGCAGCGCCGCCACACGAACGGTCTCCTCTCTTCTGGTGCAGTAGACAATGATGGAGTCCAGACAACCAAAACGATCGCCTTTCAACAAGGACACTAAAGCCTAAAAATGAAGATAGACAGAGAGGGGAAAAGTAAAATAACTGCAGATGTTTCAAGACAGACACATACACACAACTACACATTTGGAGAAAACTGCTGTAAATCTTACAGCCCATTATTCCACTATTGAAGTCTGAAAAATACTTTTCTCCACTGACAACGAACATTTAGACTCAGAATAATTACAACTTTGCCTCATGTAGGCCAGAAAAAAAGAGAAACATGTTACTGATCACACCTGATCCTTTTCTCTATCCATGGACACCGACAGATGGAGGTTAGGAGGCACCGCTGCAGATCGGACTGCGATGCCTTCTTGATCAGTGATGTCCAGATGGTGCGCGATGTCCAAAGCAGTGGACAGTGTGGCTGTAGCCGTGAGTCCCAGCAAGCACTGCACACCCAAACGTTCCCTTAGTACCTACAAACACACGTACGTCACATACTTTTCTGACATGTTTTCTGATTAAGATGGATGGAACCTGCACACACACAATCATTAACCCACCTTACAGAGTCTTAGGTAACAGGGTCTAAAGTTGTGTGACCACTCTGAGACACAGTGAGCTTCATCTATACAGGCGAAGGCCACAGGAGGAAGCTCCTGAGCGGAGGGCAGACACCCTGCACCTGAACCACCTCCACCAACCAGAGCCTCTGGTGAGAGAAGCAACACACACACCTGGCCTGACTTCACCTGGAGAAAGAGAGTAAAGGGATCACACACTATTGGTCGAAAATAGAGCCAAACACATGATGGTTTTAGTTCAAGTTTCAAGAGTTGTCTTTGGTTTAAACTGCATTACTGTGCTATCAAAATGTATCTATACAGTTTGCAGAAAAAATTGAATTAGGTTACTAGGTTTTTTTTACATTAAACCTATACACAAATGTCGGGCGAGGAGTTGTTAAAAGTGTGAGATTAAGTCAGCGGATTTGAAATTTGATATTATTTTTTTGCTCTTTGAGACATGCAGCTAGATGTTGCAGCCTAAAAACTACAACTTAATCATTTCATCCAACTTGAGAGTGTTGCTGCTTTTTACTGTCAAAACTCTGTTTGTTACCTTTTCTATCGCAGCTTCTCTCTGTTTCATCGTCATGTTGGAGTGGATGCAGGCTGCCTTCAGATTGGCTGGCAGACCAGACAGCTACACACACACACACGCACGCACAAAGAAACAAACAAACAAACAAACAAACAAATTCACAACAAATTTAACTGAATCACTAATACAATTGCTCTGCACCCTTCAATTTGGATTGGCAAAATGTTGGCTGCTTCATATGTGTAGTCTTTTTGTTTGTGTGTGTGAGAGGGAGGGTTATTACCTGGTCATCCATTAGTGAGACTAGAGGTGAAATGACCAAAGTGATGCATCGTGATCGCTGTGCATAAAGGTAGGCTGGGAGCTGATAGCATAACGATTTACCCATCCCTGTTGACAGCACTACGAGGGTGGAGAGACCTAAAGAAAAGGTGAGAGACGATCAGGCAAACATGAGTGCAGAGTTTATAGTTGTATAGATGTGTGTATGTGTGGTGTGTGTTCTTCTATGTGTGTACTGTACATACCTGACAGGATCCTCATGATGGCTTCTTCTTGTCCTGGTCTAAATGACTGATAGCCAAGGTCTCTCAGAGCTGTGTACACCTCAGCAGGTGTCGCTAAACAGACACACATTCCCATTAACAAAACAAACATCTGAACAAAGGTACCTGTCTATTTTTTTACCCTGTATTTAATTATACAGGGTTTTCAACAAAAGGAACATTTAAGTGTTTACCCCGGACTTTCCTATCGTCTTTGAGATCATAAAGTGGTTCCATTGGTGGTGGAGGAGCGGGACGCTCATAGTCAGGACGAATCACATTGAGCAACACTTCGTCTTTACGGTCACTGTCCACCTCCTTTTCTTGGTATGGCTGCTCCTCATTGTTACCGGGAAATGCTACTGGAACACACAAACGCATCGAAATTTAAACATACATGACAAACAGACACAAAACTACCTGTGATACTGCAGCAAGTTCTGTCAATCATTGTGGTCTGATTTGTGAAGTTGTATTAATTACTGCGGAAAGAATTAAGAAGTACAACTAATGAACACAAGTGTGATTTCTGATGGTAAAAGTGAATCCTCTGTGTGCTCCTTCTCTAAATCTCCATTGTACCTTTTAGCTGTAACATTAAAAGACAAATTGTAGGCATACTCAGTGGCTGAGGTCGCAGTGTCCCTGTCGCCCGAGCAACTTCCTCCAGGGTGGGCAGCTCAAACGGCTCCTCTTCAACAGGCGGGTCCTCAGGAACAGGAGGGGGAGGGGCTGCAAAGCAGGGTTCAGAGGTATTTGTTATCCGTCATTACAAACAAGTCAGAGGCGATATGTGCAAACACGCAAATTAAACATTTGTTTCATTAGTGAATGTGCATCATTGTGGATTACCTGCTCCTTTGCAGTCGATGGCCCAGTGTCCGGTCCCTCCACACTTGTAGCAGGTGTCACCCTGGCGACTGAGCCCCCCTCTGAATCCTCCCCTCCTTCCTCGGCCAAAATAGCCACCACCTCCACCAAAACGTTCACCTTTCAGCTGGAACTTCTGCATGTACAACTAAAGACACACATAGTACTGGTGAGCAGACAGCTTTATCTTATCTTATGTTTTGATTATGAGACAACTTCTCTAAACACTTGGGATCAGTCCCACACATCAGCGCAGCACTCACGAACACACACATATACACAAAACTTACCTGTTTGCGTAAACCAACACCTCTGAGTGCATATCCTTTGACATGAGATTTCTTCTTCAGATTTATCTTCACAAAGTTACCCTCTGCGCCTTTCATGCTCCTGTACAAATAAAGAATTGTTTTATGTGCAGAATACAAGTAGACACATTTTATAGTCCAGGGACATGTATGAGCTTACTGTACCTGGCTCTGACTGGCTGAGTGTGATACATTCTCTTGGTTCCAAATTCCTCCTCGATTTCTCCTAACAAGTTCTCTCGAGGAACCTTGACAAGAATAATGTTATACTGAAATAATTTGCACAAAAAATAACACACAGTATGCTGTGATGAATATAAAGTGACTTGCCTTTTTTGGCACCTTTGTTTCTTTCTTGTCTTCTGGCTCTTCATCTTCATCTCCCTTCTTCTTGGCTCTCCTTTTCTTCCCACCTTCTTGAGCTGAACTGGGGTTTTCATCAGAGCGCTCCTCTTTCTTTTTGGCATTCCTACGCCTCTTCTTCTCTCCTCCCTCCTCTGTCATTTCTCCCCCCATGTTCTCTCCTTCTCTCTGCCTTTTCCTCCCCCTCTTCTTTGCACCTTTGGATTTGTGACTAGTTTCATTGTCGTCCTCTGGCGCTGGAGGTGGTGTCAGTCCTCTTTCTATCTCCTCATCTCCCTTCTTGTTTGCTATTTTTTCCCCTCCTCCTCCTCTGCTTTTTCCAGTGTGTTGCAGAGCAGGTTTCAGTGCACTATCACTAACTATTTTGTCACTAGTGATGCTCTCAAACCCTTCATCTCTTCCCAAGTCTATTGCCTCTCTTCTTGCTCCCACTGTATCTATCTCTTCTTTCCCAACTCTTTCATCTCCTTGTATTTTACCTTCCATTTCTCTCCTTATCTTCTCCAGATCTATCTCCTGGTTGCCTGCTCCGGGCTTCACCTCAGCCCCCATCTCTCCAAACACCTGACATCTCTCTAGCCATTTCCTGTCAACAAAACACAGTCTGCTGGCAGGAGATGGCCTTCCTCCGGTGCCTCTACCTCCCATTCCTCCTCTGAAACCTTCAAGAACCTGTGGGCTTCCTCTCAGGCCAATCAAAGTTCCAACACCTACAGAACTAACACCCTTATATTGAGTTCCTAAAGTTTCATCATTTTCTATTTTGTCTTCTGAAGTTTCTATGCTTTCATTTAACTTTCCCGTGGCTCCCATATCTCGACCTGAAGTTTCAACACTACTTGTAGAAGATAATGACGACAACAGAGCACAAGATCTGGCTGGAGAAGGAGCTAGATTGGAGGCAATTGGATTTTGTGATGTCTTAATTTTGCTAGTGTTACTCTTACTACTAATAACACTACTACTGCAACTGCTGGCAGCACTTGCAGGGTCTTCGCAAGACTCTCTGACACATTCAAAGGGTTCAAATTGTTCTTCAGGCTCCACTGGTTTGAGTGTTGATGCAGCTAAGGACCCCAGGGAAGTCTTAAATCTCCTGTAAACAAGAACAAAATTGCAGATAATGCTCACATTTTGAGGGCCATTACCGATCATTCTGTTCAAACAAAAGTTTTTAAATATCTATCTGTCTTAGAAAACTTAAGATGGCAGCAGCACAACTATTGGCAGTTTAAAAAGCATGAAAAGCAGAGTACAAAGCTGAGCTGCCATTTTGCTAAGGTTTCCATTATTTCATCACTGGGGTGGCTGTTTAAAATGTAATAAGTGCACATTGTACAAATGAAAATGTCACTACAAAGCAAATTAAAACAGTATTGAGTATTGAAAATGGTTGCTAAAATCTTTGTCTGTGTAGTGTATTGCAAATACTATGTCAAGTACAGCTGATTAATCAATCAACAGATTAAATGTTTCAGTCATTTATGAGGCAAAATACCAAAAATTCTCTTATGTCAGTTGTCTAATGTGAGTATTTTCTGCTTTTCTCTGTTCTGTATCATTGTAAACTGGATGTCTTTGGGTTTTGGGAAACAAGATGTTTGAGGTGTCACCTTGGACTCTAGAAAATATATTTTATGACAGCTAATAGACTTAACAATTAATCAAGGAAAAAATAGAAGATTAATTGATAATGACAAAACAATTGTTAGTGGTAACCCCAAGTGCAATGCAATATTCTGCAAAATCTGGTTAAACGTCGATCGGTAAATAATACACTGACAATATATACAACTAATATTACTATAAAACAGTTTCTTTCATGCCATTACCTTGGTGAGAAAAGGCTGGACTGGGGTTCAGTGGAAGTGTTCCTGGCAGTGGCAGCTATGGGGTTGTTTGCCTGTCTAGTTTGTCCATCACTCAAAGAGTTTAGGGGCACCCGACCATGAAGGACCGATTTCTTCAGTGAGACAGGTCTCTCCTGGAACAAAAAAAAGAAAAAGCTCAGCATTAGTACTAAAACCAGAGAAATTATTGTTATTGTAACCAGTTTGCCACTTTATCTTAGAACAACAAGGAAGCCCAAGTCTTTAAGTCTACTCTCTTACCACAATGTGGTGTGTGTCAGTCCAAGTGTGCCTCACCTTACTGAGTGTAGCCAGGTTGTTTTTAAGCTTTAGGCCATAGTACTGGGCAGAAGCCTTCAGACTGTCTCTGTCCTGGGGTGTCAGTCTGGGAGAGGATGCAGGAAATGTACTGCGGTTCAGATGGGCACCCCAGCAGTCTGATTCCTACATAGATCAACAGGCAGAGAAAAACACAGGGAACAAATGGGAGAGAGTGGTAGAGAATGACAGAGAGATTAATATTGGGGTGTCATTCAGCACAAAGTTAGCCATCGACCTTGTTTATGCTTGCACATAACTGTATTAATACACACTATTATATGTAAAGAGACACCTTCTGGGCTGTGTTGACCTCAGCTGTAGATCTGGACTGTTCAGCATGTCCGCCTGCAGCATCACCACTGCCGTTTTCTTTGGCTTGCTTCAAACTTCTATATTCTTTGTACAGGCCTGGAATAAAGACACACAATGTGATATGTTTCTGGCTCTAAACAGAGTATTTCATTCAGAGATAGGCGATATATAACTACTTCTGTTCATCTGCATTGCAAGTTACGGATTGTACTCACTCCTGGTCTCGTCTGGAGCCTGATCAATGTCCTCCTGGAAATTAAACAGCATTATAATATGCAGCTATTAGGAGAAAATGGGAACAAACTGACAGTATTCTTTGTTGCAGTAATTGGACATGGACAATCAGACCTATAATGAAACCACAACAATAAAAAAAAAACCTACGACATGCATACATCGTGTTACTGTAAATCAAAGCAATACGGTGTCGTTGTTTTGCTGCCTGCTAACTCTCGGCTAACATGTAACTTCACGTTAGCGTTCAAATTAATGATACCTTGTTTGGTTTCTTCTGGTGCTGTTTGACAAACCCCTGCTCCCATCGTTTTAGCAGAAGCTTCACCTCGTTGTAGCGATCCATATTAACCCTAACTACAGGGTACACACTCCTTACCTGACAGATTTAAACAACGTTATTTAACTTTAAATTAACTGCGTACATAATGTAGAGCATAACATCTGCCAGGTGAAAGCTAACGTAACAGCAACACGATAGCTTACGTTAGCTAGCTAATGTTATAAACGTAACGTTATTGTTGGCATTTTTCAGCGATAACAATGGTTTTGACTGGCCGTGAACTACTTCTTCCTGCTTCTTCTATTCTAATAAAAGTTACAGCAACTTAAGTGGACCAAAAACTTACACGTGTAGTGCGTAACTATCTTATTAGAAAACTGCACTAAAGGGCTTTCTTCCGCTGTGTGTATTTGTGTGTCTGTTTACGATTTTCCCGCGCCGGAAAAATGACAGCTAGTGTTGCCAGGTTCCTTCCTGTATCCCCCAGTCTCACAAAACATAGCTTTCTGTTTTTACACGGACTCAGTTTATGGGGTGAAAAGTTTTATGAACGATGAGAACATAAAGATGATAGATACAGAAACAATAGTCTGTGCAATAGTTGTGAATGTATCGAATTTCTAATGTATTCATTTAAGGATTACAAGATAGCTGAGTCTCTCAGGCACTACTTCCTGCAGGCTCCACACAGATTCCGCCCGGTTTTAAAGGGACAGTAACGGCAAAAAAAGCCCCAAACTTAGCTCTCTGCTCACGTTTTCCACAGTTTGAATATGATGGAACAGCTGTGGGCTGTATGAATAGAGTTATAACATCTGGCAGGACATCAGGTCTCTAACTAGTCACCATGTCGTCCCTGCATTAATGCCATGTTATTTCAAAGATATACGTGCAGGGGTGGAAAATAACTTTAACAAGTACTTTACTTATACTTCACTTTAGTATCATTTATACCAAAGATACATTTTCTACCTTCTACCCGCTTCTCAGATGGTTTCATCTTATAATTGTTCAATGTTGTTAAAAAATTGCTCAAGGCTCAAAAAGGTAAAAGTGTATAATAATTCAGAGAAAACAGCAAAAGTTGGATCAAAGTCCTAAAAACACAATATGAATTTGTGAAGCAGAACTTCACAAATCTTTAAATCAGTGACAGGGGACATTTTATTGCAGAAAGAGAACTTACTTACAACTTACTTGATGCTTAAAGTACATTTTGCTGGTGATATTTTTGTGCTTTCCTGTCACTAAGATTATGAATGGAAAACTGTATTTGTAACTGAGTATTTTTACAGGTACTTTTACTCAAGGATCTGAATCAGCATATCAAAAATTAAAAATCAACCATTAAATCAATCACGTTATGCAGATTTTACACTATGCATTTATTATATTATGGGAGTTCAAATACATTTTCACTTTGCTCTGGGAAGAAAAATCTGTAATGCTGACTGCAGTCCAGTAACTGGAGTTTAGCTTTGCACAGGACTGATTGTACTGGTGGTTTTATGTCATCAGCCTATAGTCACTGAGACACAGATTTAATACCTGCTGGATCACTCTTCACTAGATACAATACGCAGACTAACAGAAAATAAACTGCTAACACTGAATAAATCCAGTGACATTATTTTAAGTGGATAACTGATGCAGTGCATTAAAGCAACAGCAAAATATACTGAGTTATTAATGAAACAGGAAAACACATGGTAACAAAGAATGACACTTTTATTATCAGGAGGCAGTGTGTATAAAAACTGTTAACCGTGGAGGGTAAATCAGATTGCTATGGCTCTGATAGTGAGGATGTACATATTTTACGTTCTTCATGAGACATCACTTCATTCCAGCTGGGAGACCTCATGAAAGTATGCACCAAGCATCTTAATCCCCTGAATGTAGTTGGACCTGAAAATGGGAAAATTAAACAATGAGCTTGCTTAATCAGTGGAAAGCTGTCTAATTATGAAAATCATTCATAAAGAATTCAAGCTGTTGCATCTCATTTTCATTGTAAAATTTGGGTGAAAAAACTTGACAACTTAATAAATTAAACACAACAGCAGCACTTAACAGCCTTCACACCATCATTCCTTTGGCTGCAATATTATTTCTTTCTCTCAGTATCACATCTGAATTCTTTAACAGTGATGCTTAATGAGAAACTTTATGAACACACTCTCTTCTCAATCAGTGATTGAAAGGAAATTAAGTTGTGCACTATGCATACCTGTTGATCTTTTCATTCTGGGAGTGAGCTCCATCATCAGAGGATCCCACAGGAAGCAGCATGACATTACGTCCTGTGGCCTCCTGGAAGGTCAGGGTGACAGGGATGCTTCCACCCTCACGAGTCAGGTCAGGCTCCACACCAAAGACTGGCACAGCAAGGAGGAGGAGTAAAGAGGAGGTGAAGGAGGTCCAAAAAAAGGCAACAAAAATATATTTTCCTCTCTATAAATTACTTTCTCTTTAACTACAATCAAATAAAGTAAGAAATTGAAAATTATCTTCTTTTACCCAAATTATAAAAACATTTGTCACTGTACCCCCTGTGGTATCTAAAGCTCAGTTATATTTGCGGTTTGAGGTGACAGGGACATTAGACAGTACATGGGAACTAGTTTCTCCCTTTAAACTGCTCACGCTGCTCCACAGTCTGTGGATTACCCCGAGTAACTAGGACATAGTTTCTGCAAACACCAGTGGTGGACTGTAACTAAGCACAATTACAAGTGCTGTACTTGTGCTGCACAATTTTGACATACTTTACTTGAGTGTTTCCGTTTTATGCTACTTTATATATTTCTACTCCACTACATTTCAAAGGGAAACATTGTGCTTTTTACTCCACTACATTTATTTCACAGCTTTAGATACTTTTTACATCAAAAACATGTGATACGCTGATATGATATGATGCAGTCCTATACTACTAATCTACCACGTTGTAAACAGAGTATCCAAAATTGGCATTGAAGAACCACAAAATTAAAATGCTCTTACTTGTATTTGTTTGTGATAAAAAACTCTTTCAAAGGTACTAATCTAGATAAAGAGTACTTTTACTTTTAATACTTTTAGTACATTTTGCTGATAGTACTGTACCTCTACTTAAGTAAAATTTTAAATTCAGGACTTTTACTTGTAATGGAGTGTTTCTCTACTTTACTTCAAGAATCTGAGGACTTCCTCCACCACTGGACAAAGACGTTACACTTGTCACTCAAATGTATTTCTTTCAATGCTTTGAGCACAATAACAAAATTCACAAAGCCTCCATTGTAGAATTGTAGAAACCAAACCAAAACTGTCTACATGGCTATGTAACAGTGGTGGTAGCTCAACTTTTTTCCAAAGATTACGAAGGAATGACCCCAACTCTAATCTACCTCAGACTGGCTACTACTCATTGCCTTCGATGGTTAGGTTTAGGCATGAGGACTGATAATTGATTGGGGCTAAGGTAGGAATATCACGGTTAGCCAATCAGAGGCAGAGCAAGGGGCATCATTCCTCTGCCATCCTGGGAAAAAAAAGTGTTAAGTAGGAGTATGTGTTTTGGGTAACCTGATCCTTTAATCATATGTATTTCTCTCAGTCTTGCATCACTCAGCCTCTGTACCTGTCTTCATGGCCTTTCGACCAGCCATGTAGTGCGGGTGGTTGAAGTCAGAGACCCAGGCCTTGGCTCCGTGGCCCATGTACACTTTGAGTTTGTTGGGGCTTCCCAGTTCAGCAAACTTCTTCTGCAGGTAATCCACAACCTTGATAACGATAAACAAAAATGTGAGTGAAATCAAAGCACCAACAAGTCTTTGAGGATATTTCTAAACTGAGACATTTCTGTCAGTGGAGGTCAATGGCAGTTCTTACTGATGAGAAACAACACTTTCATTAGGGGTCATTAAACATGCTGGAACAGACTGAAAATGGACTTCTGAAACTAGAATATTCACAGTGCTGTAGTCACAGACAGCATAATTATGGTGACTGTTTAGATATTTCAGGGTTTACCTGCTTCTCCACAACTTTGGGGTCCATGTCAGGGACGAGGCGGATGGAGAACTTGCCAATGACCTTGCGGGGGATCACAGTCTTGGCCCCTGCTTCAGAGAATGCTCCCTCAATGCCATGAAGAGACAGAGATGGATATCTCCATCGGTGCATTAGGATTTGCTCCTACAGGAAGAACAGTACATCTTAAATAATGATAAATAACCATGAAGTACTCCAGACTAGACTCATGTAAGCAACAGGAATCAGTGCCTTGCCTTGGTGTCATGCAGTAACTTTCCAACTCCAACGTCTTTGCAGTATTCATCCAAGTCAAAATCAATTTTCTCATACAGCTTTGTCTCGTCTTCTGTCAGAGGGGCCACGTCGTCGCACATCCCCGGAATCAAAATCTTCCCTCTTTTGTCAACCAGGGAGCCTGTTTAGGAAGAGACAAACACAAGATTTAAACTCCCCAAAATCACATTTTACTGCCATATTTTCCTCTAAACCTGGGTCAAACGAGTTTTATGAGATTATAGTTCAAATTATCAGCTTCACTTGCCCATGAGTGCAATCAGGTCAGTCATGGCTTCATGAACAGAGCCACCAAACACTCCTGAGTGCAGGTCTTTGCCCCCACACTCCACCTTTAAATTCAAAAACAATCATTTTAAAGTGGCATCACAACACAAATTCACAAAATACTGAGTGTTATACTGAACCTCTTGTTTGTTTTTGCCACAGCTCACTATAAATTTAAAAAGCACTACAAACAAACTCCACCTCAATGAAGAAGTAGCAGATTCCTCTCAGACCGTAGGTGATGCAGGGTTTGGTCTTGCCCAGCCAATAGTTATCAGAGATGCAGACGTAGTCCACGTCTTTTAAGAAAGTGTCTTTTCGAGCAAACACCAGTTCATCCAGGCCCTCAGATCCAGACTCCTCCATCCCCTCAAAGCAGAATTTGATGTTGATGGGAAGCTCCTGCAACATGAAGAGACATAATAAAAATAAAATTGTCCATCACTGTTTCAGGGACACGTAGAAGGGATTCAAAACAAGAAGCAGGTGATGTGACTTGGTTTAATCATTAAGTGTTGGCTGGATAAGATGTGCAGCATGACTACAGACTTCAGATTTCAGACCTTTGACCTCTTCGCCTGCTGATGGCTCTGAAGTAACAGACACACAATTAATAAATCAGCTCTGTACTTTAACACAGAGATAATTCACTTCTCAGGATGATGCAGAATCATTGTGGAAAATAAGTCCCTCAAATTCACTGTGTGATATTTACATATTCTACATATTTAGTTTTTGCTGTTTTGATGCTAAAAGATCACCGACTATGAAAAGAGGTTTTAACGTTTTTGTTACATCTACTTTTCTTACTTTCAATCTGCCTCCTCTACCTTTGCTTCATTTTGCTTTACGTTTCCCAGAGTGAGTATCAATGGGATCGAGTCCAGACTAAAGGCACTTTGATATTTGACATTGTGTCGGTAATCCCCAACTGATTTGCCAAACATTGCAATGTCTTCAAAGAGCAGCTTCAAAATGAAAGAAAGTTTCTCTGTGAATGTGTGTGAGAGATGTGCAGAACCTAGAATTATCATTCCACTGACTGTCTATAAATTCCACACAATGTAAAAGTTTCCAGTCCTGCCATAAATAACCACACCTCTACATATTTCCACTTGGTCATTCAAACAAAATTCTAATTGGTGTTGATGTTCCGCATCACTGTTCCAACACACCCAATTTGATTTGAGTTATTTTTGAACAGAACATAAAGGAACCAAAACGAAAACAGTGTAGTTTTGTTCTTATTATCGTCAGGGTGAAAAGCTCTGTAGCAACATAATCAGTGATACTGGCTCACTGCACATTTCATGGACTGTGATTACAGCAGGTCTTACGGGGGTCTGTTACTGATAATTTGTACTTAGCAGTTTGCCTCAGCTAAAAGGCTAAACAAAGCCTGATTTGTGTGGGTGGGCAGCAAAGCAAACAACCGCAGACACTAAAGGAGCTGCTGCTGGACCGACAGGGAGGTTAGAACACTTGAAGCAGGCAACAAAAACTGTGGTGGGAACTTTACCTGCTGGATCTTCTGATACGCCTCAATGCAGTTAAACCAGGCCAACACGGGACCCTTGTCATCAGTAGACCCTCTTCCAAAGAGCTTACCTACAAAGAGAAAACAGTGTTATTCATTTATTCATTCATTTCAAGTGACTACCTAGTAGCACATACAAAGTTAAGGAACCTCTCCACATAATGAAATGTGAAAGAAAGATCTATAGTGTCTGTCAGTACATTACGTCAAACTCTTTATAACAACTGGATATTACCACAGGAAACAAGAACAGAGATGAGCAGGCAGGATTGAGACAGGAGGAAGCGGATGTGGTTCTTTCTGTCAGCTGACTATCACCAGAAAACACACAAGACCATTTGGGAATTGGCATTAGTAGCACAAAAAAATCCAACAAATAAAAAAAAACCCAAAGGAGGTTAAAAAAAATTGGCCAAATATCTGTCAATCCATATGTCATCAAAAATAAACTGCAAATAAACGTGGCTTCATAATGTAGGATGATAGATTACAAATCTAATCTTTGCTTCTTTATCTGTCAAGTACAACAGCAGATGAGGAAGCTGTCCAGGTTAATTAGTGCTGATATATCACACAGGGTTACAGGTTTCACAGGAGTTCACACACAGCGGAGTCAAGTCATTCTGTGTTGTTTAAGGGAAGACGAATACGTTTTCAGAGTCCAAAAGCATTACTGTGCAGCATTTACATCACAGTGTAGGTTTTAAAGATGCGTAGTAACAAATGTAGGAATGCTGTGAAAGTAAGTTCATCCGAACAGACTGAACAACATCTGTCATCATGCAATACATTTACCAAACAAAATGCTTCACTCAGGCCCTTTTTCCTTCTGTAAAGCTGAATGCATTACTGTTACTTGTTAAATGCAATAGGACTTGTAAAGGTTGACCTGTGCAGATAAGACATGATTAAGCATGAGGCAAAGCATGAAGTAACTGGGCTGGACTTTGGAAATATGTAGCAAACTGTGATATGATCACAAGTACAAAGCTGATAACAGCTCAAAGAGCATTTAAACAAGACATCAAATCAAGTAATGATGATGAAAACAACAACCGAAGCAGGAGTTTGATGTCACTGTTAAGTGACACTGAGGTGTGAATGACATGTGCAGACCTTAAAATAAATGGGACTAATATTAAATTACCAGTTTCATTATATTCTGAAGTCTGGTCATGGCTTAGTTTAACTATGTTTTCCTTTAACTGTCCTCTTTGTTTCTGCCATCAAGCCTTGTCTCCTAAGACATGTTGGTCATTTACTGTATTTCAGTGAGACTTGATACTAAAAGTTTGGCAAGCCAAAAAAGAAAGTGGTGTAATCATGACACTGAAGACTGGGAACTGAAAGCCTGAAGTTAATCATATCACATCTGGTCTGACATGCCCAAACAGCATTCCAGTCGACTTCAGTAGCTTGCTTCCAGAAGAGCTGTTTTGTTTTTAATGAACAAACTCGCTGGATCATATCCAAACAAAAAACAAAACAGCATCAGGGGAATATTCTACGACACAGAAACCAAAACGGTTCTGCTCTCACCATCTTTCTCCACCAGAGTGAAAGGCTCTGTGTCCCAGCCATCATCTATATTGGCTGGCTGGACATCAAGGTGGCCATAGATACACACTGTCTTCTTGCCCGGGTCTGACCCCAAACGACCCAGAACAATAGGCGGCAGGGGGATCTCCTCTCCAGAGGGAAGCTGCATGCACAAACAAAAACAGACATCATTTTAGTAAAGGGGAAGGTTTACAAAGAGCGCCCATTCGGCTATATTAAAACCATTAACAGAACCATTAGTCCAAATATCAACAGTACAACACTCTTATGGAATCTGACCTTCTGTTTGCCAATGTCCACCATCTCCACTGTTCCCCCCAGCTTCTCAATGTCTTTGGCTGCCATCTCCATCATCCTTTTGATCTCCCCACGCTTCTCAGGCCAAGCAGACACACTCTGGACTTCCACCCAGTCTGCGAGGCGCTAGAAAACAAGAGAAACTCACGTAAATTTTAATGTGGTAGAAGAAAACATGATAGGTGTTTCATAAAACGTGTCTAAATTTGAGAAGTTTAAGGCTTGCATTTTATTAAAGTATTAAAATCTGTAAAGTGGAGTCAGAGTGAATGTGTCTTAGCACATTATGGCACATTAAGTTGTATGTCTGCTACAGTTAACATATCATTGAAATTGATTTCATGTGGCCCATGGCTTAACATTTATGACATTTGGCACACACACTAATTCAGAGTGAATGAGCTACAATGCTGCTTAGTATTCAAGATCGACACAACACCATTTGATCAAGTAAAGGCAGAAATTTGGCTGCAATCTAATCACCGCAATGATTACAACACAATAGCAAGAAGTCAAACCTTACATTGATATGTCAAAGCTTGTCCCAGAATGAGCTTACCTGCACATACAGATCCTGGTGTTCGTCCACATACTTGAAAAGCGCTGCGAGATGAGCCATCTTTGCCAGCGACAGGAGCTGAGGGTTTAACAGACAGAGTGGAGTGAGTGTCTATCTC
This sequence comes from Chelmon rostratus, assembly GCF_017976325.1. NCBI lineage: Eukaryota > Metazoa > Chordata > Actinopteri > Chaetodontiformes > Chaetodontidae > Chelmon > Chelmon rostratus. The sequence goes on along the minus strand of NC_055673.1, from coordinate 10,150,353 downwards.
ACGTCCCTTGCTGTCTTATGGGAGGACAAAAAACCGCACCCTCCTGCAATCCTGCTGACTGCTGCTGTATTTGTAGCTGTCCTCTGACATGCATGCACACAAGTGGTCAGAGTGCCAGAAGAGCATGTTTCACATCAGGAAGCGGAGTTGGTTGCAACTGATTTTGCAACACTACAGTCACAGCTGACTAGTCTGTTTATTTGTGTGTCTTGTAGTTTTTATTAATAACATGAAGAAAAACGGGCACAAAATAGAAAGCTACATCATAAGAAGCTCCCAATGTAGCGAGAGCTCACTTCCCTTTGAGCTGTATGTATGAATATAATAAAAAATTAAGCCCTAAATGTTTGAGGGATGTTGAAAAAAAAGCAAGAACAAAGTGCACTGACAATTGCTTTCATGCATGACTCTGTTGGTGTAGGAGATATGTGCAAATTAAATAAGTCATCATATGTGTTAAAGGGTTTTTAAACAAATCTTAGACATGAGCAGCTGAAACTATTAGCTAGAAGGTCTCAATATCATGAGGAAAATAATGTATACTTAGATGATTATATACAGCTGGGACCAAAACATGCTCTTGTGCAAGAAAATATCTGTTTATACACACACACTTCTGTTGACAGAACATTACACATGTCTAAGTATGCCATGCTGGCTTAAGTACTGGAAACTGCATTAGAGATTTTTTTCTTGTAAATTATCTAAATAATGAATAGACACAGAGGACACGTCGCAAATGTAGACATGAAGTTTTCTTTTAATTATTGCTGGTTCAAGATTTGATTTAAAACACACTTTTTGACCAAAATTATAAACTTTAACTGTAATGCTGAGCTTGCTTTCAAAGTGAAACTAGACCGTCTTGATTCGGCTGTATAACTACGCAGCAGCCCTGAAGTCGGCACCTCTAGCAGTTAACTGTAACCTAGCTAGCCGTGAATGCGGAGGAGACCGGTGGCAGGTCAGACTGCCTTTAGCTGCTCGGCTAACTAACCTAAATACATCTAAAATTAGCAACAGCTTGGTAACATAACGTTACTCTGCATGAGAGCTAGCATGTTCCTGACACAATGTTGGCTCTGCCAATTTCTGAAACGCATGAAGAACCATTACAATTAGCTGCCTGTTCAGTTACTCACAAGTTACTCACTTTGTATTTATTGCCGTACAGCTGACGTCCACATGTGACTCCTCGCACCTGACACACACTTCCTGGGTTTCCTAATGACGATGACAGGTAGTTGAAACGTTGCAACGGTTTGTGTTTATGTTCTGCGCAAAAAGCAAACAGGACACTTCAGCACCACCGGTGAGGGCAAAGTGGCAGTTTGATTGTGTTCGGTATTGACTCGATTTTCGCCAGCTTCAAGTGGCCACTGGAGGAACTGCAGTTTTTGTCACTTCCGCGCTGTCTTTGTTTTTCAGCCGTGGTGCTTTCAGCCTGTTGTGTTCACGGCGCAAAGAATTGTGGGTCAGCAGCAGATGCTTCGTCATGGTAATCTATGTAGTCCAGAAACAGTATACAGAGGAGAGCGACCCTCTGTGGAAAACTCACCGTCAGGTCTTTTGAAACTAATGACTGTTTATTTTTTGCTACTGCAATCAAACTATATTTGCATAGCACCTTTCCTACAAATTAGCGGTTGATAAGATAAGATAGCACAAATGTTAACAGTAAATAATGAGTCTAGTGCATATGATAGCATAACAAGGCAACTGAAACAAATAATGATTATACAAACAGGAAATTGTGTGATAGATGGTGTAAAAAGGTTAAAAATGTTGATAGGTTAATTTTATTTCCTTCAATAATGGTTGTGAGGCATTCCTATTAATTCCACTTTTTTATGGGCATTACTGTGCACTTGACACTGAAACAGGAATCTGTTCCTATTTAAATCTGCAGATTTTAATACTGATGAGCCTCCAATTTATTTTACCAATGACTGCTGATTTCTCATATTCTTAACTGTTGCTTAGAGGTATCTCTATTTTTGCCCTTGCAATTGTCAGTCTGGTCATAAAGCGTTTTTTTCTGTGTACAAAACACTTTTTTTTAAACCCTTCATACCAAATAACATTTATTTGTAAAGAGGACTTTCTGCAACCTAAAAGCATGAAGGGCCATTCAAAAATAGAGCAGTCAGCCATCTAACTGTATCAAATAAAGCTTTTGTGGCAGACTTTTACAGTAGCGTATAAAATGCAACGTGTTCAAATAAACTGTTTAGAAGTGTGTTGGACTGTAAATCTGAATCCATGAAGCAATGGATCCTAAGGCAAACGTCCATGATAGCACATCAACAGTAAAAGCCCACAGCTGGATTCTGCAGGGACATGTTGGTCATTTATTTCAGGGAGATTTGATACTGTAAGTTTGCCAAGCTGAAAAAGATAGTGTGATCATTATATGGAAGATTGGGAACAGAGGCTCTAAAGTTAATCACATCACATCTCATCTTACATGCCCAAACAGCATTCCACTCTACTTCCACTGACGCTGTATTATCTTCAAATTTCCGGATTCGAAACAGCTTTAGTTTGCACAAAAACATAACCAACTACTGTGAATTTAAACTATAAAGGAGCAGATTCTGGGGTAAAAGTTTAGATTGACAGTAAAATACCTTTTACAGTTTAGCCCTGTAGCCCTTTTAAAAATAGTGATTAGACAGGAGATGTTCACTGCCACCTGGATAACTATGAAATTTGATTTATGCAGTCACAATGCCAGTAGGATGAGTTACATTGTTTTTTGTGAACACTTGACCTTTCATCTGGCACCACCATTAGATTTAACTTTCCACTTAAGGAGTGGCTGTTTTTAAGTGAGGTTGCAGATTGCAATCATCTGAATACCCCTCCCCTCATCCCTCTCATTCCAAGCATGTAGGAGTGGCTGCGAAACATTTATTTAATGTACTGTGCATTTTTATTTTTTAAACACTGTGCAAATTTATGCTGTCCAAATAGAACTGCTTGGGCATTCTGAACTTGACAACTTGAAAAAAAAATGCAATTTACTGAACACTGTCATCCATTTTTCATCATTACATGAGTGTTTTCTTCTGTGACACCTCAGATGAAATAATGTACTTAGTACACGCTGGATGGCAGTGGAAATCCTATTATGCAGACAAGATGAACACGATTAATTCTGGGGTTTCTGTGGCCTTGGGTATGACATTAAACACATTCATGCTCCAGAGAAAACAAATTTAATTACCAAAATTAGTATCAGGAAGTTGCAAAACTTAAAATGTCTATATACAAAAAGCTTTTTGGATTTTGTGTTGAGTTTTATGAGCAGTCTACTTTTATGTTTCATTAAAACCCAAGTTGTTGAATTCTCAGAACATAGATTTCATATCGTACAGGATCACTGAGTGGGAGGGGTCTTCTTTCCAACATTTCCTCACTGCCTTTTTGATCACCAAAAAGGTCTTGGAACAATCCTCACATTGTATATTTTCCTGTGTCATGTTACCTTAATATAGCACAGCAATCATCTTTAGCAATTCAAACCCCAGTCTCAGTTTCAACTCAACACAAATCGTCCCAAAACACACAAGTGTGCTCTGTATTCTTCTCTCCAGAGTCTCCAGCATGAAAAGCTACTTTTAGTCTTTGAAGTGATGTTGAATCAATTACATTTCCCACAGTTCTTTCCACAGCCTGGAGCTGGTTGTGTACATTGTACTTGATATACACCCAGTGGCCAGTTTATTAAGTACACTTAGCTTAACAGTCCTGTACTGAAGTCTACACTCATGAAGGTTTTAATGCTCAGTTTATGCATCACTTTGGATGTTTGTGGTGTTGCACTGTTTTGCATTTAACACACATTTTCCGTTTCAGCATCACATAGTTAAAAAAAAGTTCATGTCCGCTGCATTTACACCAGCAATGCCTCACATCTACTTTAACAGAAACCACCAAGACCTGTTACAGTATTATAAAAAGGTTTTATTTCTTCATTCATTATTCTCTTAAGTCTTGAGCTGCTAATCCTTATGGTGCCTAGAAACAAAAGAATTCAATGAGACTTTGAAACAGAGGTGGGGACACATTTGCAAGGTTTAGAGACTCACCTTTCCATCAAAGCACCGTTCCTCACACATCTTTTCTGTCGGCCTACAAACTTCTGCAGAGCACATGAAGTAGATCTACAAAAAAAAGAAGTCGCCATATAAAAAAGGGGAAAACATGGCCTTTCAGTGACGAGTAGCCACAACAAAATCTTATGTGACGGCAAGTGAATTTTTTAAAATCCTAACAGTAGTTCAAGATTCCTTTAGTCGTCAGGTAAATTGTTCTGACATAAAGGACCCCTTAATGAACAAGTCACCACATGACTGTCGCTGTTCATTTCAGTCTAGACCCGTTGCATACGATGACCATTTAGGCCCAGAATAACTTCCCAAATGCTCACTTCTTCATCAAGGTATTTGTTTGTCTTCTGATCCATAAACTGGAAGGCCTTGACCGTGAAGCGCCTCTGGTAGCGATTTTTGGGAAGGTCACTCACTTGAAGGATGGACACATTTTGATCGTTAGGGTTGGCACATCTGCAGAGACAAACATATGGATTAGTGGATACCGGGTAAGGATGTGTTTTAATACACATGAAGTGAGCTCAGATAGTCTCGCTTACCCTTCATAAACAAGCACCAGAGCATTCTTTGCAGAGCGAGGGTAAGCTATACAGTAGTTGACAAGAATCACTGCATCTGGTTTTGGAGATTTCAGGTACAACTCAAGGTAGACTGGATTGCCAAGAAGCAGTCGCAAGGGCTGATGGTAAGAGGGCAAGAAGCTTGAATAAGTCTGATCTGTTGGGATTAGACAGACGAGGAGGATAACGCATTGAAATGTTACAATTTGTGAGCTACTTCTGGACAATCAAATTGATCAAGATTCTACTTCTTGCATTTGGTTTGAGAAACGATGCAGAAACACCCGACCTTTAGCAATCCTCAGTTCAACAGCGTATAAACCGTTGGAGACGACCTCTGATGGCAAGCTGGAAGATGGGGTCTTGACCATGTACGCAACACTCGCCAGTGACTGCTGAGCAGCCCCGGTTTTACTGTAGCGGCATTCAACCATGAACCTACAAAAGACATGGGTTAACTAAAGTGTTGGTTTTGAAAAGGTTACTGATCTGTTCATAAATGTAGTGCCAAGCTTAAACAGTCAACACATTATGCATGTTTAATGCTGGACCAGATTATATTACACTTTTATGAAAAATAACATGGAGTAGAATTGTGCCAAGAGTAAGAGGGTACTGTGTAGGCCACAAACCTGAGTGGATCACGTCGTGTAATGATGCCATACTTTAGGTTCAGAGCTTGAACAATAGTCTGCACTTCAGCCAGGTAGATCTTCGTCTCTCCAACGTCCTGTCAAGAAATGTTGAAACTTTTCTCAGCCCTTGGCTTTAGGTCTTCCACATCATGCATGATGTACTTCCTGAGGAACAGCCTCCTTGACATGTATTCTTAAATCTCTTGAAACCCATGAAAAAAAAATCATCTTTTAGACTAAACAGCTTGGATTGGTTCGAGAATTAACATGTTACATTTGAAGATGTCAAAATTACAAGAATTTAACTTTGCTTTGTAAGCCCATATGGCTAGTGATTAAAAATTTAATTTAGCTGCAGGAGCTCTACTTGAGACATACTGCTTCCATTTGTTACAATAGCTGGTCAGGTTGAGGAGTCTTGCATCAATGGCCATAATTCCATACAATAAAACCAGTCTATGCAGCATAAAGTTGAAAATGCCCATAATTAAAAAGGTACTGCAAAATTAGATTCTTGGTTAATAAGCAGTAGTGGTGATCAAAGTCAACCGAGAGGCTGCAAGCCACTATCCTCAATCCCGTTTGGGGAGCAAGGTGATAGTGAAATTGTTGCATTCAACTCAACTACAGCCAGACATCACTTCAGGCCAAGTGCCATGTCAGTGGCTAAAACAAAGAAAAGAGCATTGTGAAAACAGTCAAAGGAAACAACTTACATAGGCACGAGCTCCACATTCTGTAACTTTAAACTTAAAGATGGCAACCTTGTCATTAGCAATGACTGGTTTACAGTTTGGACTCCCAGGAATAACAAGTTTGGTGGGGTCCACAGGGATGGTTGCAGAGTTGGAGCGAATGGTGAACACAAAGTGTTGATCTCCAGTGCACTCTAAAGTGGAGGGAGGGGGAAAAAGAAAACCCTCTTGAAATACAGAAGCCTTCTGTAAACAATGTCAAATATTATACCACACCTCTCTAAACAGAAGCCTTACCATCCAGTGGGTAGTAGCAAGCAGATGTAGAAGAATCCACACAGCATCCCATCTTCTCACAGTCTGAGGAAGATATTCCTGAATTGCCACAAGTCACCCGTTCCCCGGCAGTTACAGCACAGTCTGAAATGACATTAATTCACCAGCTAGCAAAAAAAACAATCCTGAAAGGGATGTTAATGTTGTATTTAGCACATTTGCTGTATACAGTTTGCACTCACTCTGTGCCTTTGATGGTGAGTCGTAGTTGCACTTTGACTTGGGCTGGCCACTGGAGCGAGGGAACAGGCCAGGGTCAAGCTTTCCTTCACTTCCTTCACAAGACGCAGTGGCAACTCTCATTTGACCAAACTCATCGACATACAACAACTGCAGGCTGTAGCTGTCAGTCTGCAATGAGCATTTGGGGAAAGGCATACTTTAAATTTCAGATAAGCAAAACTACATTGATAAATACAATTGCTTGACAGTGGCAGTATACTTACATTACAGTATTCTACATGCTTCACATTGCACCCAGTGAAGGGTACAGTCAGAGTGTTCTTGAAAGAGTTCACATTATAACCACAAGATGCTGGAGCATCCACGACAGACAGCAAATCTTTCGTGCCTGCAAAGGGAAATAAAATAAACTGACAACATGCATTCAATAAAAATAAGACTTGATTTAAAAAAATAGAAAAAAAAGCACAAAAGTCCAAGTTCATACCCAAAACTTTCATTTCATTTAACGGACCCATCGGCAGAGTTATTTCAAAGCCAGCTTGACTGCAATCCACATCTAGCTCAGTGGAACTGGCACCACCGGTCCAGGTCCTTGGAGACACATCGACAAATTCCATCTGGAATCCACCATCTGTACCGCTGGTCCAGCTCCTCGGAGGGGCATCTTCAAATTCCACCTGGAACCCACCTTCAGTACTGCTGGCCCAGTTTCTTGAACCAGAGTCTACTTCGTCAAATCTGTGGTCAGTGAAAGGGTTGAAGTCATCACCGGTGGCGGCAGCTTCAACTTCAGGGACTACATCCTCAGGAGGTGTATCTTCACCGTAGTCATACTCACTGCTGTGATCTGGAGGGGAGAGTCATTACAGGTGACTGCAGTAAAATAAGCCATTTCCTTAAAGTTTTATGCCCTCAAAACAATTAAGCCTAAAACATTGATTTTAAGCATTTCTATAGAATTTGAATTTTCCATCTAAATGTATTACATACGTTCAGTGTAAAGGGTCACGTTTGAGTCAGTGTTTTTCTATCATGTTGAGTCAATGTGAATAAATTAAATAATTTGAAATAGTTTCATTTCACTCACGCACAAACAGTCTCCTTACAGGATCTGGTAAATCAAAATTTACTTAAATTGTTTACATTCAGTCCAGTCATTTCAATTTATGCACACTGATTCAACTTGATAGACAAACATTTAAACATGACCCTTTACACTAAACTTAAGTAATGAAATTAAGTTTAAATGTAACTGAAAGTCAATGTTTTAGGCTTATTTATTTGAGTGTAAATTTTAATATAGTACAAGTAAATAAGTGTCATTAAATCAGTGAAACCAACCCAGAAAACAAGTAAAAAACAGTAACACAGCAGTATTGATCTTATGTTAGCCACCACTGGCTAATGGTGTTGGTCATACCAGACCAACCAAGTAAACATTTTCAGTGTTGCAAATCCCAGAGAAATGTGAGCAAAAAAAAAAAGAAAAGAAAGCCTTCTCACAGTTGTCTATAGCAGCTTTTTAAACATTGTAACAGGAAATGCTCTCTGGGTTGGCTTCTGAACTTTAAACACCTTTTCACCAACAACCATAATCGGTTTTTAGACCTTTAAACTTGAAAATGCCAAAAATGGAAGTTGCACAATTAAACTGTACTCAAGTATTTAACTGAGAGATTGTGAATTTATAGTTAGGTATGAATCCATGGTATTCATGATCTTTACTTTAACAGAGGAATTGGTCACTTTTTACCGGTTTGTCTTTAAGATCGATATTTAAGTGGTCATGCTCAAACACATCTAATCATCTGGTGGAGCGGCTCGTGCTGCAGTAAGTGGATGGAGATATTTGCAGCACACCTACACTCTTTACCTGAGTGCTGTGTCGTCGGCAGTCGTTCACCTGGCGTTGTGGCGCTCTGTGCGTCGCCCCACTGCCCTGTCTGGTAGAAATGAAGAAGCTGAGTTTCGTTGATCCGCTCCCATCCCCGGACCGAAACCAGCAGCGAAGCCCCAGTCACGACCAGCAGCAGCAGCTCGACCCTGACCCCGGCCATGGATCCTAGTGACAGCCTTCCTGCAGCTGCTTAACACCGAATAAAGACGCAGCCTGCGGCCCTGCTCGTGGTAGAGGTTTGAAGTTAATTAGTCGCACCTGGTAGCTGCTAATTAACACCTGCTAATCAATTAAAGTCGCGCGTGTGTGAATGAAAACCGCCTGTTTGGAGGGAAGTTCCGTTTCATGTCTCCAAGATGCTACACTGCCCCATAAACAAACGAACTGACCACAATGTTATAATGTAAGAGTTCAGCACTCAATATCAATTGTGTCCCACATTTTTGTCGGCATAAAATAAAACTTACATACAGTATTGCGCATATTTATGCAAGCTTTGAACAGGCCTACATTCAGGTACAGCTTGGGCATATTTTCCAGGTATGAATTTTGAATAATGAAACAAAAAGCAGTTTTCTACATTTCCAAATTTTCATCATCATAATTTAGCATTTTGAAAACAACACCATGTTTACACATTTTAATCAACACTGTTTTCCTTCAGGTGCTGCTTTATATTTTCTAATACTCTGTTATCCTGCAGTGTGTAAATATAATTTAACAAAATACTTAAATAGATTAAATAAAATATGCCACCATGTTTTTTTAACATGTTTTTCCATAATGATAAAACAGAAATCACACCTTTCTCTTTCAACAGTAGAAAAATACACAGAGACACAGACATTTCTTAGTGTGGCAAAAGAATTTATTGCATATATTTCAAGTACACAAACACCCATGTATTCTCCTACTGCACCACAGGTCAAATAAAGTATTTCATAGTCTTTATCATTTTAAATGCAATAGATTTTCTTTCTTAAATCTTACTCTCCAGGGCCAATTTAAAAAAAAAAAAAAAGCACAGGCATTTTTTTTTAAGTAGTCTGACAAAGAAATTTACTTGTAGGCGTTCGCTTTATGTTTGGGCAAAAAGTTAAAGTTCTTCGGTACAGGTCCAAGCAGCATTTCACTGGAGAGGGGGAAAAGTAAGAGGTTACGGTAAGTACATACATCAGTTTAACAGTTCATCTTAGTGTATCTTGAGCTTTTGTTTTCTGCTCACCTGATCCTGACCCAGTCCCCAACGTGCTGACTGGCCATCAGTGATTCCAGGTAGTTTCTGCCCATGTAGTACGGAGGTCGCTCGTTGATTTTCTGAGGCACTCGCTCCAACAGGCCCACTGGAATATACCTGAGAGACAGTGATGGAGGGGAAAAGTGAAATATAATCATTAATCTTCTCCTTTTTTTTGATAAATAATGGCCTAATTCACTCAGTGGGGCTATGACAGAAGAGCGCCCCATCTTCCCTAACAGGGATTAAACAGATGCCAGTGCAAATGAAATAATGGTGTTAGCTATGTGTACTTTTCTACCACAAGAATTGACAAACTTTTACCACATCAAATAACAAACGGTGATGAATATGGCTTGTTCATAGTAGAAGAGGAACCAGGTGTGCACACATCCAGGCAATAATATTCAGGTGTGAGACAAAAAAGGCACAAAGGAGAAAGGTCTGCACACTGTTAGGCCCCAAATAAATAATTTAATTCTCTTTTAGAGTGAGACAAAATCTGCAAGATCTTGGCCTGAGGAAGACCTCACTTATCTTATTTCAAGCCCAAAAGTGTGCAGGCGTTTCTCTTTGTGCCTGCTTGTTCAGAGTAAAAGAAATACAATATATTGAAATGCATGTTGCTGCCCACCTGCACATGAAGGAGAGCCACTCCAGCATGAAGCTGCGGGTCTTCTCTACACCTCGCGTGTCGGAGCCCCAGTGCTCCAGACCAAAGTTGGTGAAATCCCTGAGGATGTCCAGTCGCTCACTGGACGAGATGTCCCAGTGCCTGCTCTCCTTTATTTCGGTGAAGATCCAGGGCTTAATGAGAGCACCTCTGAGGAGAGCCAACCACGACAAAAGTCAAACATGCAATACTGATTTAACGTTTTATTCAGCTATCATTCAAGTTTAATGGACTTCTGAGCGTGGAGTAACTGCTTGGGTTGGGATTTTATGTGGATGTTCTATCCTCTGTTACAGTAAAAGCAAGACAGCACAAGAAATACACTGCTGACTATGCACCACAGAAACTCCATATAAATATATGGAGCATAAGCATATGAATCATAGAACTGTGTTTGCAAAATGGAGCTGGAACCATGGGATAACTTGACATTTAGTTGGTTGGTGAGTGTTTCCAATATTTTGTCTGTACTGTGCGTGGTAACTAATGTGGCACCAACCTTGCAATCATAATCCCAGAAACTCCAGTGTCTCTGGCTTTCATGGCGTCTTCATAGGACAGAATGTCTCCATTACCTGGAATAAACACAGGTCACCTTAGTTCATCCCATCACCAGCTACAAATGATTGTTCTACAACCTGAGCATGATCTTACAACCTAGACATTTCAAAAATGCATAGATTGAGTTTTTTTCCACATTAGAGGAGGTTAGTTTTGTATTATTGTGTGTATCACTGTGCCCTGTTCTGCACCTATGTGGCTGCAATCTTCACAAATCCACATACCAAAAAGTGGGACAGGACTAGCCAGCTCGGAGCAGGTTTTGATGTAGTCCCAGTCAGCTAACTTTGTGTAGCGCTGCTCTCTGGACCGGCCATGCAACTGTAGGAAAACATCAGTATCAGTGGTGTGTCATTACGCTTTCCTGCTGACACCACATCCCATTTGATGACACAGACAAAAAGAGAGGAAAACAGATCACATGCAACTGATAAAAACAAGACACTTGGGGAAAAAAAACTCATTGATGTAACATCATATGACCAATACATGGATTTAATAGAGAAAAACAAAAAGCATAATGGGAACAAATCCCAGCTTCAGATAAACAAACATGACTTCTTGTACAATGCCTTTAACCTGCAAAATCTTGAATTTGACTCCCTTTGATTTTATATTTTCTAGATGTGTGCTATGATGACTAGTAATAAATATAATCTTAGGGTAAGAACCTTTTCAGGTTGTTAAAACCCCTCTATCTTTTTATCTCTCTCATCATTTATTCATGTCTCTTCTACTACAAGACTTACTGTGACCATTGAGATGCCCCATTTTTTCATCTCAGGGATGAGCTTGTGTGCTACGTTGCTCTTCTCCTGAACACCTGTGCGGATCTTGACTGTCAAAGGAACGTCAAGAACCTTCAGGAGGAAAAAGTCATGTTTTAACAGCCAAAAAACTAATCTAAAATATCCTTCACTGGAAAATTAAATAATGCTTTACGTTACGTCAGAAGATCCACACTTACGTAGTTCATTCCCTTGATTATCTGTTCGAACTTTCTGGTGCGTGTCATCAAGCCGCAGCCTCCACCCTGAAGAAGGAATGCAAACAAACACCATCTGTTAGAGATTGTCACACTGATATATCGATGCTTTATACACTCGATCATAAAACACAAAAGTCTGTCTGACTGTGAAGCTCTCACTCATCATGGTACCATGTTACTTCTACAGGAATATTTTGAAGCTTTTATTTTGGGCAAACAAAAGAGAAGATGCTGATTTTAAGCTTTAAGTGGGTCCTAATTTAACCACAGAGGGCACAGAAAGGTTTACAATTACTGATTCAAAAAAAAATGTCACAATGCAGCACGAGTGTATAAAACTGCAATTTACACAGCAGGGAGGGAAACGTAAAGAAGCAAAACCACAGTGTTACTTTTCCTGAATCTGAATAAGACTACTTAGTTTCTTTTGGTTTACCTTTTTGTAGACAAGGTCAATGGGACATCCAGAGTTGATGTCCACGAAGTCAACATCAGTGTTGTTGTTGATGAGCTCGGCGCACCTCGTCATGGTGTCGGGGAAGCAGCCCTCCACCTGCAGACACAATTTGGACGTCATTACTGAGAAAATCTCCACACTCACAAAAAAACTGCTCCTCACAAAGAAATAAACATGCACGAGCCATGTTTAATAACAGCGACACAAACAGAGTCATTCAACTACTCTGAGGAGTTCTGAAGAGTCTCAGCAATCTATGAGGACATCACCTGGACGCCAAAAACATCTTCACTTTCATGCCGCTTCAGGAGGGCCCACTCTGACTGCTGCCCCTGCAACAGGTTTGTGCACATGGCCATCTCCCCACAGGTGATGTCTGCTCCAAAGCGCTTGCACACACGACGGAAAGGCAGATTTCCACACTGAGGAAAGAGAGGGAATCATTTAGCCTGGTCAAAATCTTAGTTAAGGGCCAGCATTTGATACAACTTGGCACATTATTGGCTATTTAGAATGAAATTTTAAATAAACTCTTGTCTAAGATGACACAAACATTGACTTGTTTGGCAGTATTAAACATATAACTACATTAATAACACATCAAACTTTAGCACTCAATTCCATCTGGTTGTACTCACAGTTGTTAGAGGAGCAAGGTAGAGTTTGTCTTGAAAATCCACCTTGAACACAGAGACAAAAAAACTCATTCCTTAGACATCAACCCACAATACTAGTGCAGAGATTTAATATGTGCAAATATCCTCTTAAATACTTATCAGCATCAGCTGGCTTTTATTCAGCTGCACAACTATACTTAAAATATATATGATTTTGGAGGAAAGATGGTGGTCTGAGATGTACCGGTTTCTTTTCACACGGGCGCAACTTGATGACATCGACATCCGTCAGTGGGCCAACAGTCTTCACTGGAGGCTGTTTATCCTGGCTGGCCTGTGGCTGGTCACAAAGCAAACGTGTACAAATACTTGTAAAACACATACATATATATATATCAGAGGTAGTGCACTGAATAGTGGTTTGTACCTGTTTTTCTGCTTCAGGAGACACGTGCTGCTCCCCTCCTGTCTGATCCGCAGATAATTCAGCTGCACAAGCATCACCTAGGTACATCAACAGACTGAGTTATAACACTAAATTTACATCTATTTAAATGGCAAAATTTATCAAAAGATAGCTGCATTAATGTCTCAAAATGCTGAATATTTGGAAACATAACGCCTGTTCCAGTGAGCAGCAACAACAAGTAAATAAGTAGCTCTTAAATCAAGGATAAAGGGTATCACTCAACACCTGTTCAACTCAAATGATTAGGAGATTGCGTACATGTTGCCTGACTTAAATTAGGTGAAGTGATTAAATGAAAGCTCCAATCAGCGACTCACTTCAAAGACACTTCCTTTTTGCTGCTGATTACTGCACTTCTGTCAGCTACGGTATTATTTCAAACCACTTAACGGACTCATTATCAGAATGAATTCTTAAAAGGAGCAGTGTGTGCTTTCTAAAACCTCTTGGTCGTCTTACCGTTTCCCGGCTGTTCTCTTTTGTCTTTGTTGTTTGAAAGTGTTTTGAGGTATTCTGCTGACTTGTTGAAGGCCACTGAATGCTTCCTCAGACGATTCTGGAGGTCTTTGCTCAGGACATTCTTCACCACACTCCTGCCCTCGTAGGCCTTAATTAGCTCGGCGTTCTCCATGGTTTTGAAGTCAGGTGTAGTGTGAGCCTTGGCGAAGCGGCAGGAGAGGCCGTAGGTACACTTTCCAAATGTGTCATAGAGGTAGCAGCTTTCTCCGATATCGGTGGGCTTAGTGGCCAAGTACTCTGCGACGTCATGATAAAAGCAACATTTGTCTCCAAAGGGGCATTCTCTATTGTCCTGCATGGATGGAAAAAGTCAGGACAATAACTACCAGCTGACATAGCGATCAAAAAGCAATGCATGTGATTTTGTGGATAGTCAGGGACATTTTCATACCTGAATGACTGAGAGACACAGCCGTTTCTCATCATAGGTGGTAGGCTTTATGTGAGGCCTTGACTTATTCTGTCCCCGGTGTCTTTTACCGTCTGGTTTTCCTGCTTTATTTCTCTCCTCAGGATCCAGTTTTAGCTTTTTAGCATCCGGTTCCTCAACAGACGTCTCCTCAACCTTATCATTTTCACTGGCCTTCTCTCCTTTTGGGCCCTGCCACTCAGAATCTACAAACCCATGAAATTTTTCTTTGGTTGTCAGGAATCTGCAAAAACAAGAAGCAAAAGAAACATAAAACCAACCTGTCAGTTTGGTGGTAGAACAACCAGGCATACAAAATATGACTTGAAGCCAGTGTGTGAAATGGCGCCTTGTCCTCAGTTTTAAGTCATGTATTACAATTAATGTAGTAGTCTTCATATGTATTTTTACAGCATCATACAATAGAAAAGATGATTTATCAATACAAGGAAGTGTAAGAATTTTGCTCACTGCTCTAGTATCACATAAATTACTCAATGGATAACATTGCAATAGGGACTATTGATATAGACTAGCCACTTCTCACAAAATTGGAGCAAGTCCATACTCTATATTTCCTATATAGAGTCAAGTGCATTCACTATAGAGGCTAAGGCTTTTTTTCTTTTTTTGCTGACAGTGTAGTGCTGTTGTTTCAATCAGACAAAGCAGTGTGTGGTGTGAAATGTTAAGGGGGAAGGGGTCCATGGTTCTCTGCTGGATTACTCTATTCAGATTGCAAGATGTGAGGATGAGAACAAGATGCAGTTTGGTTTAGTGTTTGGAGAGATCAAACATTATAAGGGACTGGCATGGTGAAGAGGGAGGTGAAAGAAAAGAAGTGATGCAGAGAAGGGACTTCACCTACTTACAAAATGCATGAACAAGAGACAAAGTCTTAAAATCCTGATCTGGATGATCCTTATTAAGGTCACAAGTTAGTATGACAATAAAGTTGTCATACCAGTACATACTAGGTGTGCTGCTGGAGTTTTGACCTTTTCAGACACATCTGTCTGGATCTAAAGATTCTGCCACTAAAACACAACACTTCACAGTATTTGCAGTGATTTCCGCCAGAGTTGTCACGTGTTCCACAGACGGCTCGTTACTTACTCTGGTTTGATGAGAGCTTCACCTTTTACTGCCACATCTGTCCGCTTTTCAACGGCTTCATCCGCCGCTTTTTCCATCACAACTTCACAGGCTCACCCAATCCTTTTTCTGAAACATGTCGATACAACAGTAGACCACTTTGAATCAACTAACTTGCAACTCGATAAACGAGGCACCGATTGTTTCCTGCAACGTTAACTGTAACGTTACTTAACATACGTTGACTTTAACTTCGAGATAAACTACCTCTGATTAATCTGAGTAT
Organism: Chelmon rostratus; assembly: GCF_017976325.1. Taxonomy (NCBI): domain Eukaryota; kingdom Metazoa; phylum Chordata; class Actinopteri; order Chaetodontiformes; family Chaetodontidae; genus Chelmon; species Chelmon rostratus. The sequence continues at coordinate 10,134,615 of NC_055673.1, read as the reverse complement.
GAATTAATTGACTTACCTGTTGTAGTTAAGGTTGCCAAAGTAGAGTTAGTGCAGCATACTTAGCTGAATATTGCTAATCCTGCTGACAAGCTAACAGCTACGTAACGGCTGTTGACATAAACAGTTACTGGCTTGCTGACGCATTTAACGCTAATTTATAGCGATTAAAAATCGGTTCACGAGTAAAAACTGAACAAAAACAGTTAACTTGGATAATACTTCTGTCTCATACCATAACATGCACAGCAACAATCCCAACAGCATGAGGAAATGGTTGTGCAGCAGTTTGGTAAGATCCGTGGTGTATTTGCCGACACACGTTGGTTCCGGGTATGTGCGTCTCCCAGTCTTCTGTTTAAAATATATGTAATATATACAATAACATATATAACGGAGGTCTGTGGTTCAGGGATAGAACCTCAGATAAGGAACCAGATTAACTCTGTTAATTGTACAGAACATGTTTCATCTTTAAAATGGCACAAAAATCCATCTTTGATGTTGCTAAAAAAAAAACTCATATCTGTAATTACTTTTCTTTATTTCAAGATTGCATTATCACATGAATTCCAACAGCTATCTAACATGTGATTTATATATCTTTGACCAGGAAAAAATTCTCAGAGCAACACAAGTGCACAAAAAGGGGAGGAAGTGTGTCAGCACTACAAAAATAGCATTTTGTCAATAAATAGCTAGATATTAGAGCGATTAGTCAATCAACCAAAAATTGGGCAGCCACTGTCTTGATACTTGCTTTATTGTTCAAGTCATTGATCAGCCAAAAATGTACTTTCGCTTCTCATTTGTAAAGACTTGCTGGTTGCCTTATGTGACAGTAAATTTAGCTTCTCTTTGGGTTTTTGAATCACTCATTGGACAAAGCAAGAAATTTAAAGGCCTGGGGTATAAGTGTGATTTTTCACAATTTTCTAACACTTTAGGGACCTAATGATTCATCAAGAAACACATTCGGCAGATGAGTGGATACTGAAACTATTGTTAGCGCACCAATACAAGCAGTAGCAAACATTATGTAACATCATAATACAGACATTCAATCATCTGGTGAGGCAGCAAGTCTTTCTATCTTGGCAGCAAATCGCTTTCGGCTGGAGTCCAGCACGCTGATGCCATTCTTCTGGAAGTCATATCCCACTCTCTTCAGCTCCTCTAGCCGCCCTATAATGTTCTGTGTGCTGTAGTCTAAGACCTTAGGCTTTTCCAGTATCTGTGTTATTGTTATTCCTCCTTTTAAAAGACAATCCAGTTTGGAGCTCAGCGTGTTCGGCCCAGGATACAGAACCATTGGATAGCTAATGATCAGCTTTTTTATATCAGCTTTCTGACAGCGAAGTGAAACCATCTTCTGCTGAAGACTGTTAAAATTCTTCCTCAGATATTGATTGGAAAGGCCCAGAATTTCTGCCCCTGGGCCTTGAAAAAGAGCAAGCAGCTCTGAATCGTCCAACTTAAGAGAAGTTCTCAGGATCTCAATGTTTGTCTTGACTCTCTTTGTGCTTCGGGTGAGAATGTAAACATTTCTGGATATGACAGCTTTAGGAAACTGTTGTGGATTCTTCCCGCCAAGTTCAGCACAGATGTCCTCCAGAAACTCCACCATCTGCCTGTTGAGCTCTAAACTGTTGGAGAATGTGCGCGGCGCTGTGGTCAGCAGCCGATGGAGGACTTTGGTGTCTAGTTCCAGTGAGGTCAAAAAAGTGATGTTCTTCTTTAATTCTGCATTATCACTGGAGCGGAAGAAAGATTCAGGTGAGCGATCCAGGATGGTCACTATTTCTGCATCAGTTTTGAAGATGTTTCTCCACAGCTCCCAGCGCTGGTCCAAGTGTTCTAGTGAGCGGGTGATAGCACGGGGATAACGGGATATGATGCTGGCGACTACTTTGCTGCTGGCACCTTTGCTTTTCAGAAACTGAGCGAGACCTTGCTCATTAGTGAAGGTTTTACGAAGCACCCCGGGCTGACGCTGGCGTGCCATCTTCACATCAACGCCCATGAGATTCAGGTTCTCCAACAGAGATTCATTCTCTGTGTTCACTGGCAGCTTTGGCTCATTACCTTTAGTATCAGAACTGCAAAGCCCTCTGGGAAGGTAGGTGGCTTTTAACTGTACTTGGGTGAGCCCAGAGCAGCACTGAAACATTATTGATCGATGGAGGCCAAGGAGGGCCCTCATTCCAGATACTGCTGCCATTTTTCATTAGGAAGGCTGCACTGTTACACTCACTGTTGGTTTTAGTGGACCTCAAAGAAGAAAAACAAACATAGCATAATTAGCTAAATAACAACAGAGAAATCTTGTCAAAAAGAAACAAGAGTTATCAGAGTTTACCTTGGTCATAAACAGTGCACCAGCATAAGCATAGCAATCTAATATGTAGGTAATAATGAGGATTTCTGGGACAGTATCATTTAACTAACCTATACTCAATGGAATATGTACTCAGATACTTTACCTTTACAGATCTGATTAACTTAAGAAAACGCACATAGTATCAAAAGCTGAAGTACTCATTATGCAGACTAGCACCTGTTACCGTACTTAACACTTAATTAAGTTATTAAGTATTGATAAACACATGTCTGCAGCATGATCATGTTGAAACTGGTAGAGTTGGAGATAAGAGATTTTAAGTACTGCTAATGCATCGTTTTTTTTCTTTTACTTATTTTTAACTCATACACAGGTCAAGTAAAAGTATGGAGATAAATGTGACTTCACAGTTTAAGAAATGAAGAAGCATAAATTGAAAGTTGTAATTGTTGTCTGCAATCTGTCGCAGAGAATTTTCGTGCCCTCGTTTCACTACTTTCAGTATTCATTCGCTGAGGAAGGTTATTCGTCCCAAATGAAACTGTTACAGATTTTAGCACCTACAGTTCGTGATCAATGCATCAATGGCCCAAGTTTGCTTGCATAAATAAATAAAAAACTTACCCCACACATTTGGTTTGTTGATCACCTACACGCTAATCTGATGAGCATGTCGGACCACTGTACATATCAAAGCGGAAACGGCAACCTCGAACAACTCTCGCGAGATTTGTCTGACCCCCATATTGGAGAATTCTCGCAAATTACCGCCATCTAGCGTTTTGGAGTTAAAATAGAGTTCCTGTTCACTTTTAACCACTAGATGGAAGCAAAGGGTTTTCATTTTTTAGTTTGCAAGTTTCTACCCACTATAGGATACGCTCACAAGACTACAGGGTGACCATGAATTAAGGATATAATCAAAAGCAATAGATGCTGTTTAGATTGATGGGGCTCTTTTCACACAGGTCAAAATAATATTTATAGTTAAAGTCTCTATTAAGTAAGCACATTGAGAAGTATCAGCCAACTATGTTTACAGGACTGTAAGCAGGAATTTAGAAATACTGAGGTCATTTGGCCAAATTTCTCCAACCCCATTTTTAGTCTAACCACCACATATGTTTTGTCTATGTTAATGTTATGATTATTTCCCCCCTCATCTTATTAATTTCAATTAACATTTTAGTTGTCTTTTTTTATCAGTTTTATCTCCATAATTGATGAATAAATGGTTCAAGACCTTCTCCACACTGCCAGGATGTACTGTAGTTCTTGTGAAGATACACTGAGTCACTTTAATTCAGTTTAATATTTGCCAAAAGTTATTTAAAAAAAAAAAAAAAGGCTGAAAGATAGAATTAGCATTCAAAAGTCACCATTTATCAATTATGAGTGGATATTGACCTCCTCTTTAGGTCATGAAACATCCTCACAATTCACAGAAACAATATTGAGTGTAGTACCTCTCTGTTCGCTCTTAACTGCATTGCTATTTTGCACAGAATGCACACTGTGAATTAATTCAAATAGAGGTAAAACTCAAGTATTCAGTCACTTTCAAAGAGTGCAATGGGATTTTCTAGTCCATGCATATGTGCATTATGATACCTGGCAAGCATAATGTTTTCAATATAATCATGAAAATAAATAGTTGTAGATTATATTAGACTCTGTGTTGTGTCAGGCATTAGTACTTAATTCGTGTCAGACCTACAGCTGATGTTCTTGTGCTGAAAGCATTCGCCATGTGGTGTGGCTCACAGCTTAGCACCGAAAAACCTACTGACCCATTGTGTCTCTTTACTGATGAGTCCCGCCACTCATGAATATTTTAACGGAGCACAGTGACATCTTCATTATGCAAATGAGCGTTCACGCCGGCTGCTCTTAGATTGAAGTGACTTTGGTGTTGTAGTGAAAGCAGCTTCCTCCATGATAGGGTCTCAATTTTATTTTGTCTCTATCATCAACAGGACACGGTTTATTTTTCATTACCACACACTGTTCCTCTTTCCCCACTCTCGTCCAAAGCCCTTTTGCCTAATTTGCCTATTTGCATAATGATGTTATGTCTCTGTTTCTGCCTGTTTCAAGGATTTTCAGTGGAAGACAAAAGATGAGAGGAGAAAAGTTCACTAATAAGAGAAAATGAATGTTCTCCTATGAGATAAATTTGTATGTATTACATCTTTTGCAATTTACAGTGGCTCCAGGCCACAGCTTGGCTAAAGTTAAAGGTCATGTTAGACATTTGGCCCGTGCATGTTCAGGTAACACAGACAAGCACAATGGCACATATTAATAGCAAAAATGCTAAAGAAGAGTGTCTATCATTTTCTGCTCCCTATTTACCTCAATGAAGTTTCAAGTGTGGTAATAAAGCTCTCCTTCCTGTAAGCCATGCTCTTTAATTTCATTGTTCCCATTTTCTTGTTCTCTCTGAACCTCTTGGAAATGTTCAGTGAATTTGTGTTTTTAAAATTTTGTTTCTTCATGCATGTATATGTCTTTGTTGTGTTTTTAATATTAACTACAACTCTGTCCTGATCCTTTTACCGTGGTCTACTTGGTGGAGTTGCTCGGGTAACTGCTGACACTGTACTCCTTCAGTGAATCAATAATTTAGAAGCTGGTGAAACTTTCAAACGCTCTGTGGTTCCTGTAGACGCTGTTGCACAGACAGCGGGTGCTCACGGGTGGGATCAAATTAGTAAGAATGTCCAAAAGAAGATGGGTGGAATTCAAAATCTGCCAGACTATAAGCTGTTCAGCTCCTGTCAGCCGAAGACGCAGAGCATCCTCTCCTGCCGCTGCAGCTGGTATGTTTTGAATGTTTCCAGAAACAGGAGAAACTCTCACACTTAAATACTTTACTGGAGTCTGCAGGTTTTCTATGAGACAGTCATTTCTTTTACTCATGTAAGCAGTGATAGAGCTGTAGTCTACCATTACTTTAATTTAAAGTATTGTCTTACATTAGCCTTTGTTTAGTTCCCATTAGGGCTATATCTTAAACTGTGGACAGGAATGATGTTGTTTCTGTGAATTTGGAGGGGGTTTTTTTTATCAGCCTGAGATTGAGTTTACATTCTACAAATACACAAGCATTACATTAGTACAGTACTTCACACAAGCTTGTTTATGTTTTTAGACTCGTGATATTTAATATGAGTGTTTTTAAGGGGAAAAATAGATCAAACAGGTAGTATCTAATATGAGATTCTCCTATCTCAAGCATTTCTCCAACAGAATAATATTCATGACAATGTTGAAATTTACAGAAAATGTAATTGTACAATAATTCAATGGACAAAGAAAATGACAAAAGATGAAACAATTTTCAATGTTATGGCTGCTGGAGGAATTTCAACTCAATAACATAATAACAACTTTTAATTGTATAATTATTTATGTATTTGTATAGTGTTGTGCTTTACGTGAAACAAACAATAGACAAGACAAGACCTCTGAACTGCTGCCCACTTCTCCAGTTTGTTCAGAGAATCATCTAGAAGAATAAATACATGAATGAAATGACCCCAAATGGTAATTCAGAATGACTATCAGGATAGGTTGTCACTTCTGTACGCTCTATCCCGAAAAATGTCTGCAGAACAGATACAGGACAAGCATTTGGCTCACAAGAAGTGACAATGACCTGTTCTAATGATATAAAAATGCTATTTGTGGACTAAAGATCTATTCCGCTTGGAGCCTGCGAGCTAAATATTGGCCATCCTGTCCTTTATCGCCTCCATCTGTCCTAGAAAGTGATGCCAGTCGCTCATGTTACCTGCTGTCCCATTCAGACCGGAGCTCGAATGTTTCCCTTTCAGAGGAGTATATACCACTGTTGTTTGAAATGTGCCCACAATAGAACAGTCAAGTGCTGTGCTGTAACATGTGAGGTGATGGCTGAAGCCTTTGTTGGAAAAAATAAAATCACTGCTTTAAAATGAAATATTTGGCGTTAAAAAAGAAACCTCTCTCAGATGGGATGGCTCTGGCAACCTTTCCTCCCGTTACCATGGAAACTGAGCAGACGTTTTAAGTAGGATTCAGACTGCAAATGATGCAGTGAAATTTATGAATGATATTATAAAAATGATCAGATATTTAGACAGTCACCAACTGTTTGATTATTAGGTTACAGTGGCGGAATGTAATGTGCACAAGTACTGTACTTCAATAAAATTTTGAGATATATGTACAGTACCTCCACTTGATGACAATTTATACTTGTACTCCAGAGAGAAAAATTGTACTTCTCACTCCACTAGATTTATTTGTCAGCTGTAGTTACTACTCCCTTTACAAAATTAAATTTTGTGTACAAAACATATGATCTTTTGAAATATGCTGGAATGTTACAAGTTAAACTTACCAACAGTGTATAAAATGGTTCAAATTAGCTTTAAGATAAGATAAAGCCTTTATTAATCCCCAGCCAGGGAAATTTGGGTGTTACAGACAGCAGGCAATAGCAGTAAGAAAGAAATAGCAACAGAATAGAGAAATATAAAACACAAAATAAAAGCTGACTATATATATGTATATTAAAATAAACCGTGCACAATTATTGATGCATTAAAAGCAATCCACTTTCATATTTGAAAAATATAACACCCTGAATATGGCCATTTTACATAATAATATTTTTACTGTTGATACTTTAAGTACATCTTGTTTTTAATAGGCATAATTTTTTACTTAAGCAAGATTTTTAATGTAGGACTTTTACTTGTAATGGAGTGGAGTCGAGATACTTTTATGCCGTGGTATAGCTACTGTTACTTCAGTATAATATGCCATTGACTATATAACAACTGATCAAAACTGTAGTTCTGGGTAGCAACACACTGGATGAACACGAACGTGGAAATAGAGTCATCCGACATTTCTGACAGCTCGTGAAGGCAACACTAGTGGAATGCGAGGGGGCGTGGTTGTGAAGGCACCTACACGACGTCATCATAGTTGGGTCTCATGTTTACGTGGAAAACATGGCGGCGGACTGTCTACAAGGAGACAGCACCTAGTAAATGCAAGTGGAAGCGTGCGGCAGTGAGCGAGAGGCCGGACTAGATATATTTAACCGTTAGTTTGTAGATTTCTTCTCGCTGATATCTCGCATGAAGCAGTTTCCCTCTTGTTTTAGCGACAGGGACCGCGGTGATGGAAGACGAGGAGAGGCAAAAGAAGCTGGAGGCCGGCAAAGCAAAGGTAGGATTCTCAGTTTTTGGCGTTAGCATAACTCACTAACGCTGCTATCAGCGCTGTAAAGTAGTAACTTAATGTTGTCGACAACTTGTTTTCTCACTGCTGGGTCTGTCAGCTGTTTTTTGGTCCCCCCTCCCCTCCGTATCCCCCTCTCAGCTGTCAGTCCCAGGAAACACGCGCCCTGCTCTGACAGCCGGGGGGTGGCTTGCCGGGCTGTTAGCATAACTACTGCTAGCCGCAGACTCCTTTGTCATGCTTCATGTCAACCGTTACTCCACTGTTTCATATTATTTTTCTCAAACTGCCGTGTTGGAAAGTGCACGCCATGTTAACTTAATCCCCCACAAGTCAAGCCGTCGCATCGTTATCAAAGGCTTATAAACGCCACCTGAAGTGAGGCTGACAGGCTGGTGTAACAGGATTTACAGGACACATCCCCACTAGCTAGAGCAAACATTACCCCACATGCCACACTTGTGCTACATTGGCTTTATCAAGCAGCAGCAGCAACATTTAGGTCAGGACAGCCCCCCACCCATCCAGGCACTGCTGTAAAACAGTGTTGCTACAAAGAAGAAAACTGATGGACTTAGCTTTATAAACTAGATTGATGCATGTCAGTTTTTTCTCTTACACTACTCTGAGTTTGGTCTGGTGAGGAGCTGTATAACCTTGCAACAGCTCTGTTATTAATATTTGTATACCCAAACATCTTGAGTATGAATTCTTTCAATAACACGCCTGCAAGGAAATCTGAACAACATAACATGTTATCAGTTAACGCTGGTCAGAGGACAGCGTGACTGACCGACCTCCACTTTGTGCATAAAGTAGATCATGTAGAGTATGATAATAACACACTCTGAAGAGGGCAAGAGAGAGAGGAATTACACAAAATAAAATGTTTGAAATCAATGTAACAAATTTAGTTGTTGTAGAATTCATTTTCATGGCCTCATCTCACCAATGTCACAAGAGCTGCAATGATTAGTTGATTAATCAATTAGTTGTCAACTATTAAAGTATTTGGCAACTATTTTGATAATCAATTAATCGTTTGAGTCATTGTTGTAATGATAATAACAATAAGCTAGTGTGTCCAAGTGTGTCACATAAAAAAAGACAGAATGAATATATAAAAAAAGAAAAAATATTCAAATTCTCCGATTTCAGCTTCTCAAATCTGAATATTTTCTGGTTTCTTTAGTCCTCCCAGGCAATAAACCTAGTATCTTTGGATTGTGGACAAAACAAGACAAAGACTTGGGGGGAAAAGTGACCAACATTTTTCACCATTTCTGACATTTTCTGGACCAATCAAGAAAATGATTAACCGATTAAGTGACAATGAAAGAAGGTGCAGCCTTAAAACTCACAAATAGTTGTTTATCAGCATCACTCACATATCATCGCTCGCTATATAACTGTTCATTACTCTTAAGATTGCAGTTTTTGTCCAGCTGGGTTGGTGTTGAGAATAAGAATGAGTTCTGTCAGGCAGGCTTGAAAAGGTGCTCTTTACGTCCTGACATTGCAGACAAACACCTAATATGCTGTGTTTAGTGTGTCCTTTGGTCACTCCAGGTTTCGTCTTGGAGCTGGTGCTCTGGCTTTTAGCTTAGCACAGTGGGAGAGACCATGAGAAAGACCATCTCCGTGGCTTTGGCTTTGGTATTTTGGTGTATAAAAGGCCCCTCTGTACTGCACCATGTCACCATGCCCTCACATGCAGGGGAGAAACTTCACAAGATATTTCACTGAATAGCACATGGGTAATGGTTAGCAGGGATATCCAGGACATTATTGTTTGTTCTAATAGCCTCACAGCCTTAGACTGAAGCTTGTAAGCTCAGATTGAGTCCAAGCTGATATATGTCGGAGTCAATCAGAAAGCTATGGGGAGTGTTAAGATGATGATATGACCCGCTGCCTCTCTCAACTTCCAAACCGTAAGACATTTTTAAAAACTATTTAGATATAAAATAAAGATTGAGTCTGTGTCTGTATGGCCTATCTTCTGTCTTAAATTTGTGTGAGAAGTGTTTTTTGGTTATAGTTCAGAAGCAGTATGAAATTGCCAGGACACATGCTGTGATATTTGAGTTTGAAAATCAGAAGCAAAGACCAGTGACAGTGACAGGGTAATTCGTTTCTTCAGTCAGGTATAGGCGGAGTTCTGTCTGAGTGAAGCGAAACTGTCAATCATCTATTGTATAGCCTGCCTGATGTGATTTCCATCCCAAACAAGTGACTATTGAGTCATACCAGACAATGAGCAGGCGTAAATTTTGGGCCAGTGCTATTGTTCCAAGCCATTAGCTACAGATGTGTTGTTCCTCCCACTTTTCTCTGTAGCAAAATGGACCGTATTGAGAAGTGCTTTACCGGTATAATGGAGTTGCTCGTGCAAGGCAGTTCTCCAGTTATATGAAAGATTAGATTTTGAGTTTAATATTTTTTAGACTCTGTTGTTGAAAAGCACCTAGGACAGTGCAATGATGAGCTCCAGATGGTGTAAAGATTTTGTGTTGGGTCAGAGAAAGTCACAGAGTCAGATACAGCACCTTTTACAGTCACCAGAGTGCAGGTCTGTTACGTTAAAATTCTGTCTTTGCTACTGTCTTTCTACCAATGTCTTACCTCTTTCTGGTACACGCTGTCTAAATCCAGACCTTGCAGATGCTTCAACAAGGCCTCTGTAAAGTCACCTCATAGTGTCAATCACAATAAGAAAATGTGTAAATTGCCTGTGCGGTCCAGTGCAGTTACATTTTATCAACTGAATCATAGAAGAGAGATGTTTCATCTGAATCAATAATAAAGGTTGAGATGTTGGCTTCTTTTATTCTCTGTTTTTTTGTACTGTCACTGCTTTCCATTGATTTTCCCTTGTGCTTTATCTTGTTGTGTGTAGATCATACTGCTCTAGCTGTCTATTAGTCCGTCACACACGTTATGTTGAACAGCATTGATCTTAAATTAAACATCAGGCAATGACATGTGCCAGCCCATTTGCTGTGTCAGCACATTCAGAATTATTCCGATTGGCTCCGGGGGAGGACACTGCAGTGTTTTTTAATTTGACCCAAGGGATGCAAGCATCTTTCATAGAGGATGCTTTATCCGTTACTCTGCTTATCTGATGTACCTACTGGTCACTGATTAAAACTAAACTACTAAGGTAGTTAGTAAACTAACTAACTAACTAAGTTAGTTAGTTAGTTTACCTTTACCAGCTTCTGCCATTATGATTGATGGGCTTGATTGCTGAGTTGATGTGTTTACTTTGTACCCATGCAAAGCTTGGTATCATTCTGCATTTATTTATAATTAGAGATCAGGCCAGTGAATATCCGACACACAATGGCATAGAATTGTAGTTTTTCTCTCTTCCGTTTCTGTTATCAGCTTTTGACAGCTAATTGTGGTGCTAGAATAATTCTTTATTGTCTTTATCTACAAACAAAATTGCAATATATTATAGCCTTAAACAAAGTTTATATATATATCAGTTAAGATATATTCAGACCAAATCAGAGAGACCATTTGTCAAAATAAGTGCAGCAGCTTTCAGTAGTGGATCCACTGTTGCAGGTTTTCAGGTTCAGATTTTCAGATTCAGCCTAAAGGTCAGTGTCACTGTCAGGCAGCATTGGAGGTTTTGAGGACAGCAAAGGTACAAGTTGATCTACTTAGCTTAGGCCTGAATGGTTAATCCTTTCGATGGCTAATCATGGATGTGCCCTGCACAGCTCTATGTGATGAGAGACATTGACCACCATGGCTCATTCAGTGTATTGATTGACTTAATGGACACTGGAGAGCTTTACTTTTGTACTGCAGTCTTTATCATATGCATGTTTGAATATGTAACACTGAATACTTTTGAAGCTCCTGTTATATCTGGAGTGCTTGAGAAGGGATTGCCAGGTGACTAATTGAATGTGATCGTCTAACAGCTGTCCAGTTTTAATAAGCTACAACCTGGATTGTGGCTGAACCTTAATATCTGTGCATTTCTAGAAACTTTTGTCATGACAGGAAGGAGCCCTTTCACCTCTTTTGGTACTTGCAAAACCTTGTTTTTCACTTGAGGCGACAGCATAACTGCAGAACAGTGCTAGAGGCAGGAAAGTGTAGATATAATCTGACGCTGCTGTTGCACACCAAAACTGACAACTAATGTTTAGGTACCATATCATGCAAGAGCCTGTTAGGGTTTCACTGTCAATATGAGACAAAATATTTTAGGACAGGAACTACTGTGCCCAAAATAGCTCATTCATCACAGCTTTAGTGCCCATGGTTTGCTCCAAAGTAATGGAGTAATGAATTGGTTTTGTGCGCTTACCATTTGTGTATTTAGCATTCAAGTAGCAGCCATTCCCTAAGACATTTACTTGTTGTTTGCTCTCCACTGTTTCTTTCCGGGGTTGGAAGGGAGAATGTGGCAGCTGTCATTAGGAGGAGGATGCTGTCTGAGCACCTCAGTCTCAGCAGAGGTTTTAAGGCTGCTTGACTTTGGCTTTGATTTGTTGAGGCAAAGGCATGTAAGGTCGGGAAAAATTAGTATTGCTTGAGAGGGAAACAAGGGTGATTAGTTGGTCCGCAGATTAAACCGAACCAAATTTCACCGTTCACTGGCAATGTACGCGTGCTGAGAATCAGAATAAACCACTGAAACCACTCTCTGCTTTACACTGAAAGCAGACGAAGCTCCACCTGCTGCGTCAGTCATAAACCAGGTGTAGGTAGCTTCAGTTGCTTATGCTTTCTTTTCAGGGCTGTTAGCTATTGTTGATTGCCAACTTGAACATGTCTGTAAAGCACAGGAATTGTGCCTTTGAGTAGCTTGCCGCTGACTAACACAGTGTTGCTGGCAGTCTCATTGACACATGACCTTGGAGGCTGCGAGCTTCCCTTTACCAGGTTCCACTGCACTGCTGTGTTTCAGTGTTGCCTCAGTGTTTTTAGCAGTGTCTCTTGCAGGCATTAAACAAACTACAGAAAGCCACCTTGTTACGAATTTAATGACACATTTTGTAAGTAATACTTGTGAACAGTATATTAAGCATCACATGTAGTGAGCTACCTTTTCAGTTTGTTGTAAAGTGTAAAGCGCAGACAACTGCGTTCAGCTTTATCCTTTGGCACAAAATGTATGATTTTCTGACAAGATCATTGACTTTTCACATGCTGTTATGCGCTACAGAGTTACTGATGTTGAACTGTGCTTGTCAGCTTTGTACCTCAATTACACGCACCACAAAAGGTTGTCGTGTTTCTTTGTTTCTATTAAAGCTATTTTAGGTAAAGTATTGATTTTTACAGTTCTAGGTGCAAACATTGCCATAATGACCATTTGCAGGGGTGACTTTTAGTTAAAGGTTGATTTAAGAGTGGGAAACATGGATAAACCATTCTTTTTGGTAATGTGTGTTGTCATATTGATATACTTCTATTTAATATATTTTGTGGAAAAGCAATTGATCAGTTGGTTCATGGATGACATCCTCAGAGTGTGATGTATGTTTTTGGCTAAATCTTCAAATTAAATACCTGACAAAAATCAACACTAATATTGTAAAAATCCAATCTGTTTTTTTTATAGATCAATCAGACTCCTTAATTCTAGCTTTGCCCACAATGGCTAATACACCCACTTCAGTAATCATTGTATCAAAATCTTACATGGTAGACAAATTCACATCATCTTATGAAATAAATTGTTACAGGACTGCTACAAGAAGTTGTGTTTGTGTTATGTCCTCTAACTAAAACTTATCCAGCTTTGTGTTTTCACAAAGCTACATAAATAAAAGTAAATAGAGTAAATAAATGAACAATAACATCCTGGCTACATCCCATCAAAACAGTATCTTTGCAGCTCCACATTTTCCATCAAGACCAGATTGTAATTGCAATTTAATGGATCTCACCAGCTGGAAAAAATCAAGCACAGTTTACTGGATGAAGCTGTTGTTGATGCTGTTAGTCAGCGACTATTAGACATGGATTTTTTTTTTGATTTTTTTTTTAAAGGCTGTGTAAAAAATATGCCTGTGTAAATGTTTTCAGACAGCAGATGGTGATACACCTACGTAGTCTCTGTTTTCCCAGATGGTGATACAGTTACGAAGGCTCCAGCACTCCATATGCTCAGCCAATGCTCTGCGCAGCCCGGCCAAATAGGGCAGCCTGCTACGATAAGCAGCTCAACGAAAGACCGGGGTTCTCGAGACTTTTCCAAAACTCAGGGTGATTCCTGCTGGCAGTTGCCCTGCATATGGCACACTACTGCCAGAGAGTTTCTGATTGAGTCAGAAGTAACAGATCGCTTTGCTGTCGTGTGTCCACAGCCTCTCTGTAATTGTATTCACCAGACTCTCCATCCTGTAAGACTGGCATTCATTCATATCTCTTTCTGTGTGCTCTGGTATTTAATGGATACAGCTCTTGTGGTGCAAACTCAGATAGATGGGTGTATTTTTGGATGTGGGGTGGGGCGTGTGTGGACATGCAGAGGCACAGATCAGAAACCCTTTGAGCTTTTATGCTGCGTGTTGTGGGTGGGGGACGCGACCATGACGCCCACTCTCAGCTCTGTCGTGTCGGCCTCTAACCTTTTGTACAGCATCACCAAACCAGACCCGACAAAAAGTGCTTAGTTTTATTCAGACACTGCTGCTACAGGAGTGGGGTAATTCCTCAAGAAAAAAGCGAAATATTTGCTAATTGTATCTTCTCAAATGTCAGGATTTGACTTGATATTAACCGAATATCTTTGGGTCTGTTCGCCAAATAAAACAATCACCTTGGGCTGTGGGAAATTGTTTTCCTACCATTTTCTGACATCTGGTATTGAAAATAATCATTTAGAATCTAATGTCAATTCACATTAGTTGACTGTACTGAAAGGTGCCCTGTGGAGTTTTCTTATAAACAAAGTTTCTGTTCTGTTTGTCAATGAGCAGGAGAGTTTTATCAAATATTTGAGTTTATTATGAATTTTGTGTCATGTCATGAAGCCTCTTCTCTTGTCAGGTGCTTAATTAGTGGATAAGACATTCCCATTTGGCAATTTGATCCACAGAGAGTTTCTCAGTTGAAGCATAAAAGTTTGCTCTTGACCCTGGAAATAGTAGTTTAACATAATGTGCATTATCGCGATGTAGATTAATATCTGAATATAGCATGACATAGGATGCCATACAGGATTTTATCTTTGCCTGTTTTTTTAATGTGCAGTTAGATAATTGATTTCTGTCATGGTTTTCATGGTTATTTCCAGGACAGGTGAGCAGGCATTAGCATGGTATCCTTGGCAATAGTCTGTCTATGTCTATGGCAGTCCATGCAACAGCTGTGGTGTGACACCTGTAGCCCTGCTGTCTGCCCTGCTCAGCTGCCTCTGCTGTCTGTTTGCTGTCACCACTTGCTCATACATAATGCAAACCAGTAGTACCAACTGTCCAGGCTGTGTAATTAATACCATCATGATGATTCATGTAAAATACTCCTGCTGCTTTTGTTTGTGGTATGAAAATGGCTTGTGTGCATTAAAAAAGGAGAGTGGGAGTTAGTGCGTAACAGAGAATGAATACTTGGGAATTAGATCTGTTTTGTATGTGTACTTGTACTACGAGCGTGACTTCAACCAGGACTGAACAATTACTGCAATAAATGAAGCGTTGTGGTGCTGTGCTTCAGACGTAAGGGAACATGCCTGTTTGGTACAGACCTCAGCAAAAATCACATCATCATCATTTTTATATTTTTTTCAGTAAAAATGAAATATCTGTATTTGATATCGTTCAGCCCTCCACCTCAGAGTTATGAGTTTCAGTTGGAGTTTGCCAGTTTTATGTGCTTTTTGTCAAATTAAAAAAGAGGTTTAGGCTTTTAAGCTTGCATTTTAAAATTTTAGTTGTTCTTCAGAGAGACATTTTATGAATGTGATAGAGACAGGCCAATCAGGGTGATGCTGTTGTGGACATTAGTTTTGTATGAAGTCCAATCCCAACATAAATTAATACCAGCACTTCAGTTTATTGGACCCACAAAAAGTTATTTCTACCGTGAATCTTCCATCTATATTAAAATTTTAAATCACTTCTCCGGAAACAAGAGACAATTAGACAGTAACATTTTGAAAATGGTTAAGATAACACAATTGGCTGTTCAGACGATCGTTGACATAGTTTAAAAATCTAATCCTTTTAGTCAGGATTAACACCTGGCACAGCAAGAGGCATGTGGCGGGTCATATGGACACAGGGAGGGAGGACTCACTCGCAGCGGGGAATACACCTTTTTGGAGCACAAAATGTTTCGTTTGAGTTTTACCAAACTGTGTCGACTCAGAGTAGGTTTCATATGTTTTGTTTTTTTTTAATCTTTGTTAGAAGTATCAACTCTTTGCTGGGTAGACTAATGAAGTTGTGAATTAGGCTAAAGCAGGTGGTTGTTGCCCTCAAATCTGAGCATTAGGATCAGACAAACAAAGATCAGAATGGAGTCTACAACTGGAAATGTGGATTAGAATAACACTTTAAAGGATGCTAATTTAGTTTTAGTTTGCAAATGTGTTTTGAACTGAACTGTTAACTTTGACACTGCCTGTTTCCCTCTTCCCTCTCCAGTTGGCTGAGTACCGCCAGAGAAAAGCTCACGCAGACTCCCAGAAGAAACAGAAGAAGAAGAAGAAAAAGAAGTCACCTGAGGACTCGGAGGGGGATTCACAGGGAAGGGTGGAGGTCGAGCCGGATCAGTCTGCGGGAGGAGAGGAGGGCTCAGGTGGGGGACGAGATGGCTTACAAGAAGGAAATAAAGACCCACCCACCACAGAGTTTTCCTTCGCCAGGACACTGCGGAGCGGCGAGACTGTCAAGCATGACCAGACCTACACCATAGAGGTAGAGGCTTAAACTTACTCATAGCAATTTATTGTAGTAGTGGTTACTGTAAGTATTTCCACAAACAGAATATCAGTCTATTCATTCATTTTGATGCAAAAGAAAGTGTGCAAACGGGACAAATTATGCATTTGTTGCACTAAAACTCGCTTTCACTTTTCAGTAGTAGATTTTCTGATTATTTTCTGTAGTAATCACTTCAATGTTAGTCAGATTGTCAGGAAATACAGAAAAATGCCATAAAGATTTCATTAAGCCTGAGTGGAGTCCATCCAGTAGTCCAAAATCCAGAGATATTCAGTTTACTTTCAAAAAAGACAATATAATGATAATCAAAATAGTTAGTTAGTTAATTTCATCTCTAAAATGGATACGCAAATTAAAAATTAATGTAAATTTGTAAATGTAAATCTGGCAATCTTAATTTATTTTAATACCTAGAGAGAGCAGAATTCTAGTTGATTTTATGGAGATAATGTAGATAAATTGTCAGCCTACTCTAACAGGTAAGAAAAATGATGATTTGCCTCCACTTAATAAAAATATAAGCACATCTGCTGCATGCTGTGGAATTTCAAAATGAATCGATGCCATTCAGGAAGGATTTCTGGGTGTTGCCATATTTAAGTTGATGTTGGTTTTGTAATGTTATTCATTAAAGTATAACATTTAAAAGTAACATTTAACATTTCTGCATTAAAATGTCTAAAAATGATTGAATCTGTGTTATATATTTTGTTGAATTGTGGACTTACATTATCCCAAACGTTTCCACAATCTTCAAACCCAGAAAAATCCATAATTGTATTCAAGGTAATTGTGCATTTCATTTGGTCACCTGTCAGTGGCGACATATCCCATTTAACTTCTGGAAAAACACGGGAAACACCTGATGATACGTCAGAGAGTGAGGAAAAAAGTCTGAAACAACTGAGTGGTTGTTTAAGAATGAAAACAACCAATCCCATGATCCCACGCTACTTCATGTCATCAAGTTACATCTTTTGTTTTTATTGTTTTGATTGAGAGACCCTTAGCAACAGAAATTACATACTCTATGTCTAATCATGTTGTATTTGGGACTTTTTACACTGGTTAAAAAGACATTGTGTTACAATAAGAAATTGGCAGGAGTTAAATTATGGCTTCATTTCTTCTTTCAGCATTCAGCACATTTCTTACAGTGATTCATAAGAGACACAAGATTGCACTAAATATATAATGTTTATTCATGAGTCTGTCAGCACTTGTTGCCATTCAGGGTTATTTTGGACATGGTAGATGCCTTTTTTGATATCCGCATTTCTCTGAAAAGTTATTCTTGCGTCTCTAATGCTGCTGTCTGTTGCTCCTGCGCACAGAAAGTCTTTCAGCTTTAATGCTGCTGGTTCATTTTATGGCTTTAGTTTTTTTTTTATTATTGACATATACTTCTAAGAGGTGTAGTCATAGTTGTCTGTCTGTGTGAAAATTAGCACAGTCCTCTCACAACTCACTGAGTTTTGTTTCTGCTGTCTCCCGGAGCTTAATGAGCCCAAAGTAGCTGTCATGGCAACCAGTCCCACAGAGAGCACAGAGCAGTGATGACGGACTTTCAGCAGGAAAGAATGAACAAAAATGTTTTTGTTCCCTAATTTGCTTCAGAATTATAAAATTCAGTGTTTATTAAATGAAGAGAGTCCAGGTGGAGATGAATTGTAGTCTTATTTGTATGACATCATCGAGTCACATAGTTGAACCAAAATGCACATTAAGACACATTATCCAGCTATTGAGACCTGTACACCTTGTCAAAGGCAAATGTTTCATTTGTCTGCAAGCAAGTATACATTTCAACATATGTAAAGAATAAAATGTGTAATAGGAAATGAATATTTTGTTTGATTTAAAAAGAAGTGTTCTTTCAAAGAAAAGCCATTTTTTCTTCAATTGGTGCTGAATTGCAGAGTTTTAACCTGGAACCTTCTCAAAAATGATCAGGAAATGATAGACCAAAATCACATTGCTGAAAATCTAATTAGTAAGACTTTTTCTTCTTGTAGAAAGGCAATGAATCTTTGACTTTGTATCATGAGTAAAGTTTGGCCTTTTCAAATTGCTTTAAAAACTTGTATCTTGAGACAGTTTGCTTGGAGGTGGCTACAGACTTTTTATGTGATGGTGTTGGAAAAGATCAGTGGGAAACTTAAGTTAAGAACGAGCAGTCTGTTCAGATTCAAAGACACAAATATTGTAGAAATTGTTGACATGACCAGAGAAAACAGAGAAAAGAGGCTGTGGTGGTCCCTTTTGAATATATAGAAGATAGAAAACCTACAACAACCATAATGCATTGCACCGCACTGGACCACAGTACTGTCACTGGCGTGTGACTGCGAGTTGGTTTTGGCTTGTCTGGTTTCAAGCAGTGGTGGCCTGGTGACAAACTGTCTCGTATTACAGCCAGTACTCTAAAATATGTTCCTGAAAACACTTGAGGTGAGAAATAGGCATGCATACAAAAAATGCGTCATCCAGCATGAGTGAGCTGTGGGTGGAAGCAACATGGAGGGAAGTTTAACATTGTTATTTGCATATACTACCCACAATGCAATAACATAAAGCTGGGTGAAAGAGGGAAAAAGATTTCCCTTTAATACTCATGTACTGTGCTGCATGACAAGACTCAAGCAGGGGTTTTACATGGTGATGCTTTGATTGTCATTTTTATTTAGCAGAGCATATACTCATATTCTTGGGTATTAATATAAAAAAAATCATAACTTATGAGGTTTTGGTTGAGTGGGGGATTTAGTTGAACTTTCAACCGCTTGGTTCTTCCTTTGCATAGTACATCACCGACAGATACCTTCATCAGCCATGCTATTTGAAACATCAGAAACACAGGGAAGATAATAATAGCATAATTGATGTTCGGTTTGTATGCTTGACATGAACTTCAAACCTGTGATGCATTCTTTTAATTTAAGATAAATGGAAAAGTTGGAGACTGAGCATTCACTCATCTCGATAATGATTCTGATAAATAAATATTCAGACACTTGCTTTACACTGCAGTAAATCTAAAACACTTGTTAAAATGCCTGCGGGCTCTTACACATTTTTTTGTTTGTCGTTCAAGCCCTGTCAGTCTCTTTTATCGGCGCTGTGCAGCCACTCTTTCCCTGAACCCACTGTACATCTGATGCGGTACATGCCCACAAAAACTACCGGTTGCCATGGAAACAGACAATTGCCTTTAAACGGGTTGAGATCCGTCGGTCTGTGTGACCAGTTGCTGTGGCCTTGCACCGCTTTTTAGCAGAGCTTAAGGTTGATTGAATGCATGAATGTTTTCGTAGCACGGCAAGTTGTATATATTTTTTTTTACCTTGGGAGAGGCTCACGTCCTCTCTGTTCCAAAAAGCTGTGGGACAGGCTGTATTTTCTGCTGCATGGATGGGAGCTCTTATGTATCCCTAACAAATGAAAGTCGTGAATGATAAGAGACTGAGCCGTACAGCACCGTATGTGGGAATTATTTAACTGTGTGAAGTTAAATGGTTTTACTCTCCCCCACAGTATGTTTTTCTCCTTTTCTTTCCTCAACGTTTATTGTTCTTTTCTCAGACTAACTGGTCATGGGGTTTGGTTCTCTTCAGAGATCTTGTAGTGATGCTGCTGTCTGGTAGCAGGAAGGGGTTGCTGTGGAAACACAACAGCATCAAAATTCTCCATTCTCAAGTCTTTCACTGGCATCTGAAAGAGATTGTAATTGCAAATACAAGCGTGTTGACTCATTGATGCCTCTTTGACGTCAGCAGCCGCAAGTAAACTTTCCATCAAGCTCACTTTTTAATTAGGTTGTATTAATTAGAAGCCAAGTGGCCAATATTCTTCTTCCTGCATGTTGCTGTTATGGTTTGAGGTGATGATCAAGGTTTGACCAAAATTGACCAAATCAAACCTTGTAATTACTCTCTCGTTCTGGGTAGGAGTGTGCAATTTGACCCTATCTCATATCCTGGCCTAAATCATTTCATATCCAGGTAACGATACATAACAAGATACAGCACATAAGATAATATGACACGATTCATATTTCTGTCATCACACGATATGTATCGGCATATCGCACAGCCCTAGTTCAGGACCCCTTGCAGTTTCAATCTGTGACCCAGGAATTAACCCGAAAATAGATTTCAATAATGGCCGTCATTACTCTGTGGGAGTGAGAAAGGAGCTGTGTGACAGAAGTAGGTTAGGCCCATATCTGAATACAGAGTGCCTCCTAAAGTAGGACATACGGCAGTTATTGTTTCAGATTGTTATGATTGAATGTGTTATTATGTGCATTTTAGAATTTAAGATCAGAAGACTCATGGAACTGTAATGACTGTAGTCTTTGTAATGTTGGGAGCCCTTTTCATTTCACATTAAAAGATCACAGATTTTACTGTATCTGCACTCTTTCAACTGTCAACATGGGTTAGATTTTGTTCAGTTGAAGTTTATAGTAAGTGTTTTTTTGTTTAACGTGATGTTGTGGCTGTCTTATCATGCACTTAACTTGCTTTGCTTGTGTTGTGTTATGATTGAAGTCACTGTTTTAATCTTCTCTGTTGCAGCCGGAGAGCGAAGTGTCCACGACTGCTGAAGATTGTTCCTCAGAGGTGAGATGACCTTTCTGAAAATATGTATCATCACCTGACATGACAAGTAACTCCAGATGTTTTTCACAACGCCAAGTTTGCACATTGAAGCCCCTCTGAGTGGGGCTGCTGGTGTGGTTGTTTAATTGGGAACTTGTGGTCACACCTGTCTCTTACTTCATATGGGAGGGTTAATGACTGATGATGTCTTTGTGGATTTTTTTAGCAAGATTTTGCTTGTGGTTGAGCAATTACCCTGTGCAGTCCCACCTTTTGAAAAAGGTTTTCATCATTTCTGTGTAGCCTGGTACAACAGGCCAAAAGAAGAACTGAAGGAAGCAGATCACTGTAGTCAGCCAGCACACATCTGCTGAGTCAGACTGCTAGACTTAATACTAAGTGACCTAACCTAGCCACTAATTTGCAGGAAGATAGGTGAAAGTCTGAGTTTTGTCTGTTTTCTTTATTCTCAAATTGTGTCCCTAATGCACTTTGTGGTGGATTTTATATATCAAATAAAGTTATTATTATTAATATTATTATTATTATACTGTGAGCCAGTCAAATAATGTGCTCAAAATCTGTAAAACTGTAAATCTTTTCTTGCTGACTTTCTGCTCCTATGGTGAAATTGATACTTGATACATGTTAAACGTCATGAACAGAACAGAACAGAGTAAGTGAGTCTAAAAATTTTAAACTTTTGGGGTTTTACTCCAGACTAAAACCAACGTTTAAGAACATTTTTCAAGAAAACAAATCATACAGAAGACCAGATATGAGCAGTCTTCTAAAATGAATGCAGGCTCTTCCGTCAGGATTCCCAAATCTTAATGTTTCACTCACAGCGTTGTGAATTAACAGGTAAATGGATGCCACGATGAGCTGACAGAGAACCTAATGATGTCTTCGAAGGATTTTATCTGGGTACAGTAATCCGGTCAAGCATTTCTTTTGGCTCTGCTAGCAAACCCGCTGGCTGCTGGACGTAACGCTGTATTTGCTTATACTTAAGTCATCTGCAAGATTTCCTGTAACCCACTAACCAAGCCTGTTCTATGCTGTACTTACGTGACCACATATGAACATGTTAGATATGTGTGGAGAGGAGAGAAAAAAGACTTCTGTTCTAAATTACAGTTTTGAAGACTGAGGAGTTTAGGATTGAACAGGGCTTTTTGACATTTTAGAGGTGTAAATTATCTCTGAAAGCTGTTGAGAGAGGCTGAATGGTGGACAAGAAGGGAGAGGACAGTGAAGAGCTTGGAGGAGAGAGGATGGGGGGGTGTTACACAAAGAGCTGCTCTCTTCAGATTCACTGTCGACTGCAGGACGAATTACAGTGGGATGTTAAAAAAGATCTTGTTATAATTTAACAGTGATACCATTACTTAATGGGGGTCAGATTTTACTTGAAGAATTCATGAAATAGTCTATTCCTTTGTGTGGAATGAAACCTAGTAATTATTTCCCAAATCATCACCTTTCAACAACATTGAACATATCAGTAAGTATAATAGCATTGCCTAGTGCTGTAACGTAATAACAGTGATATGAAAGCATGTCTGTACCCCTCTCTAATATTCTTGAATTGTGCAGCTAGATTCAGGTCAGATGCTTCTCAGATTCTACTAGTAGTTAAAGGGAATCTAAGTTACAAAATTACAGCAATAGTTGAAGAATGTTCAATTTAGAACAAAGTTTTACTTGCGCTGAGGTTGCAGTCCAAGGGAAGTATCCAGCAAAGGGAAAAAGGAATATCCACTTGATAACATTCATCTATTTACTGCACTTTCCTTCATGCGGCTCCTGGCTCTTGTAACTAACTCCTGTCGCTCTTGGGTGGTGACTAAATGCTTAAAACTTTTTCACAAAACCTTCATCGTGATGGTTTTAGTGAAACTCTGTAATTGCCATACAATTGCTTATTTTCCTGTTCAGGAGGAGGTAGAGCCCCTGCAGCAGGTGACAAAGGGAGGTACACTGCAGGATATGGAGGATGCATTAGCTGCCAAGACCCAGGCAGTAGAGGAGCTGAGTCGAGAGCTTGAAGAAATCAGGGCTGCCTTTGGCACAGAGGGAGTACAGCAGGTAAATGTTTTGTTACTTAATTATACTGTCTGAATTTGACCATTTCTTCTTCTGTGAGTTCAGACTTAACGACTGCTAACTGCCTTTAGAGAATACGCAGGGTGGAGATTATTTTAATGTTTCTGATCACCACAATATTTTACCATTTTAAAATGCCTTTGAAATGGTTAAATTTAGAATTATTTTTTGGTTTATTTCACCCGTCGCTGTCAGTGTTAATATACAAAAGCTGTCAGATTTTCACCTGCAATTTGTGACATATTTATACATGAACGCATCTTCAATTTTGTTCTAAATTACAAATGGGTATAATACCACCTGTGTTCAAGCAATGACATCAATTTCAAATCATTTGTCATCCTGCAAATAGACCTGTAGCTCTAAAATGACAATTAACACTCATTTAGCTAGTTTGGCC
This sequence comes from Chelmon rostratus, assembly GCF_017976325.1. NCBI lineage: Eukaryota > Metazoa > Chordata > Actinopteri > Chaetodontiformes > Chaetodontidae > Chelmon > Chelmon rostratus. Next base: position 10,110,999 of record NC_055673.1, on the reverse strand, counting down.
AAGATTTTGAGATGCTAAAGCTGGAAACTTGTTTATTCCTCCTCCCTTAAAGCCTTAACAATCAGCACATTCCTTCCTTCTTCTTAACACCTAGGTTTAGCCTTACAAGTATGTCTCTTAGACTGCTGTTTTTAAGCTCTGTCATTCTGCTCTATCTCACTGTTGGATATACTTATTTTACTTCTCTAGCTGCAGGATTTTGAGGCTGCTCTAAAGCAGCGAGATGGCATCATCACCCAGCTCACGGCTAACCTTCAGCAGGCTCGCGAAGAGAAAGACGAGATCATGAAAGAATTCCTGGAACTGACAGAGCAAAGCCAAAAACTACAGATTCAGTTCCAGCAGGTGGGAACTCAAACTACTGTTACATTAGTTATTCTATCCTACAGTACCTTGCCATTATAGGTTGTTACAATATTCTAATTTTGTTCTGCTTTTACAAATGAATTTGTGTGTGGGGAAAATCACAGCTCCAGGCGGGCGAGACGCTGAGGAACACTAGCCACAGCAGCACAGCAGCTGATCTTCTGCAGGCCAGGCAGCAGCTAATGCAGTACCAACAGCAGCTGGAGGAGATGAATGTCGATGCCAAAAAGCACCAGGAGAGGAGCAGTGAGCAGCTGGAGCTCATCAACCAGCTCCAGCACAAGCTCAGTGAGATGGAGATGGTAAGAAGTTGCCTACAATAGTGTGATTCTGCAGATGTCTTATAGACATTCGATAGATGGACATTGTTGAATGAACAGTAAGTATGTTCTCAAGGTTGCCCCTGCATCTCTAATAATTTGTTTTCTTTGTAGTCAGGGAGAAGATCAGAGGAATCACTCACACAAAGGATTAACGAGAAGGACCTGCTAATTGCAGAACAAGAAAAAGTTATTTCGAGTCAGGAGCAGTCGCTGACGGAGTTAAGAACGGCGGAGGCCTCTTTTACACAAACACTGAAAGAGAAAAATCAGTTTATTTCAGAGCAAACTGCAATAATCACAGAACATGAGCTGTCATTGACCCTGCTCAGAGAGGAACTTGTCCATGTGGGACGGACTACAGATAAGAATGTTATACACCAATCAGATGAAAAAGACCTGATTATAGCTGAGCAAGAGAGAGTCATCTCAGAAAGGGACTGCTCTCTTACGCAGCTCGAGGATGAGTTGGAGTCCTCTGAAAAACGTCAGGGTGACCTCCACCTGCGAATGGCAGCAAAAGAATCGGAGCTCGAAAGATGCGTGGATGAGTTGGAAAGCATGAAGTCTGACTTAGAAAGCTGTAGAACCGAAATAGAGAGTTGTAAATTAGAATTAGAGAAAGAGCGAATGGAGTTAGAAAGCTGTAAGGTTGAACTTTCAAACTCCAGACAGAAAGAGCGAATGTCATCCAGTGAAATCATGCAGCTCATGGGTACAGTCGAGGACCTGCAGAAGCGTTGCCACCAGGGCAGCCTGTCTGAGAGTGACACTGTCCAACAAATGCAGGATGAGACTGTGAGAAAGCTCGAACTCCTCAGGGCAGAACTGGATGAGATGTATGGCCAGCAAATAGTCCAGATGAAGCAGGAGCTGAATTTACAGCATGCAGCGAGAGTGGAGCAAATGACCGAGCAACATCGCGCTGAGCTCGAGCTTCTAAAAGGACAACAGCTGTCTCAAAGTGTCACTCTTAGCACTGTTGAGGTGGACACTCTCAATGCAAAGATTAGGGAGCTTCAAGAGATGTTAGAGCAATCTCAAGAAATGCACGATAAAGTCAGGCATGAGCTTAGTCAAGTCACCCAAGAGAAATTCAATCTGCAGGCCAAGGTTGAGGATCTTCTCCAGGATCTCCGTTCTGCTGAAGAAAAAGTGGAGCAGGTCTCCCACAGTCTTATCTCTCAGGAAAGCCAACAAGGTGAACTGCAACGCCTCCAGGAGACCATTGACAATCTGAAGACGGAGCTGGCTGCTGCTCAGGAAACTGCAGAAGAGGCAGAAGCAAAACACGAGTCAGAAATAACCAACTACAAGATCAAGTTGGAGATGCTGGAGAGGGAGAAAGATGCTGTGCTTGACCGCATGGCGGAGTCACAGGAAGCAGAGCTGGAACGACTGAGGACTCAGCTTCTGTTCAGCCACGAGGAAGAGCTCATCAGTCTGAGGGAAGAATTGCAAAGGGAGAGCTACCTGAACACTGAAAACCTTCTCAATGAAGCCGCTGTCAAACACGAGAGAGCGTTCGATGCGCTGCGCGTCGGTTATGAGGAAAAACTGCATTTGTTACAAAGAGAGAAGGCGAGTTTTGCCACAGAGCGAGATGAGCTTTTGCACCAAATTGTTGGACTAAAAGAGGATCTAAAGCTTGCCTTGCACAGCTCCAAAGCAGACGAGCTTGTCCAGCAGCTTCAAGAGCTTCAGGTAGAGCTCGAGGAACTGCGAAAGGGAGGAGAAGAACGAGCTCGATTGGAAGTCAAAATTCAGACATTACTAAAAACAACAGAGATGCTTGAACACCAGTCAAACGAGAAAGAACAATGTTGGGAGAACAAATGGAAAGAGCAGGAAATGGAAAAGGAGACACTGAGGGAATCTAATAATACTTTGAAAGAAGAGCTGGAATCCCAAATTCAGAAAATTGAGACACTCACATCAGAGAACAGTCAAATACAGCAACAAGTAGTTGGGCTCAGTGAGGAAATTGAAAAGCAGAGGACTACTTTCTCTTTTGCTGAAAAAAATTTTGAGGTAAACTATCAGGAACTGAAGGAGGAGTACACGTGTCTTATTGAGGCAAAGACTCAGTTAGAAGAGAGGACGCTGAAGGAGACACTTGAGTTTGAGGCAAAAATCGCCAGCCTCCAGTCGCAGATTCGGGAGCTAGAGGAGAGCAGCACAGATATCAAAATGGAGGACACAAATACAGACAGGTCAGAAAAAGCTGTGATCGAAAAAGATACTACTGAGCTAATGGAGAAACTGAATGTTACATTGAGTGAGAAGGAAAGCCTGGCTGGGAGGCTCTCCGAAGTTACAGAGCAACTGATGTTCACAGAGAGCAAAGTGGGACAGCTGGAAGAAGAGCTGATGAAAGTGCGACAAGAAAATGCAAAGGTCATCGCTCGAAATGAAAGCCTAGGGAAAGAACTGGAAAAGAAGCAAGAGATTATGAGAGAGCAGGCGAGAGGGCAGGACGCCCAGAGAAAGCTCGAGCAAGAAGAGCTCGCTGTTGAGCCGGTTTGTTCTTTTGAGGATCATCACCTTCAGATTCAATCTTTGCAAGAGGAGATAAAGGCTCTTCAGTCCCTCTTACAGGCAGCTGAATCAGAGAGAGACAGCATCCGGCAAACCCTGGAACTCCAGAGGCTTTCACAGACTCCGTCTCCAGCAACAGCAGCAGCAGCAACAGCAGCCCAGTGCTCGGGGGAGGGACCTGTTGAAGGGCGATCCTCCCCGCAGAAGTCCACAGCCTCAGGGTCAAACAGGCGCAAGAGACGGCAGAGGTCCAAGCAGGAGCGCAAACTGGGCACCGCTCTTTCAGACTGCAGAGAGGAGCAACAAAGGGAGGAGGACGAGGAGGCAGCGGTTGAGGAAGAGAGAGCTACAAGTGCTGCAGAGCCAGAGATGCAGCCTCAGATGGAGAACCAGGTTATGTCATGTTCACAAGAGACGGCCGGTAAGACGGACTCTGCTGACGGGTACCAGGGAGACGGAGGCAGGGACTACATCAACAAACAGGTAAGCACTCACATACATCTACTGCACCACTCTCTAGTAGCATGAACCCTGCTGCCTTTTTTCTCTGCTGCCTTTTTAAGTCAGATTAAATTACATGTTTGATTGAGTGATTAAAGGGCTTTTCAAAAAACTGAGCATGTCGAAAGAAAGCGTAGTTGTAATTGCATGCTTCAAACATATCACGTTTAACTATTAATACTGTGATCTTTGATATTGTTATTAGCTTTATTAAAAATGTGTGGCTTGCATGTGCGGCCGGATCAATCTCTAACACTGAACAGAATATGACTGAGGCATTTCAGCACTGACATGCTTTCTCTCTTGTGACTAACGGTCATGATGGCAAATTGCCTGAGTGTCTGCAAGCTTGCTCCCAAAGGTAGCATTGAAACAGCACAGTCTCACTGTTGTGTTCAAAGATAGCAATATGTTTTTAAGTTCGTGCAGAGCGCAGATTGTTCAGCGACACTAAGTGGGATTATTGTGGCAAGCATAATGTAATATAGAAAATGCACACGCAGCAAAGCCTGCACGTAACAGTGTCAAGACTCTATCGATATTCTGCTCATTCCCATTTTTAAAGGGGCACAATACAATATTTATATTGTGGTTTCATTTGATGCTGCTGGTCTTCAAACTGAATTTCATGCGGAAAAGGTCTGAAAACCAACAAAAAAAGAAAATAAAACAATCATGCACAGTCTTCTGATAGCAATGAATCATTGACGTTGTGTAGAAATGTGTACATTCTAGTTTCTTTCCATCCTGCAGGGAGTGAAGGGTTTGAGGTGAGAAGCCATTTTACCCCAGTCACTTCTGTGTCTGTGTCACTTAAAGCTGTGTCTCAGTTACACCAGGCAAAAGATAGTGAACAGTGTCTGCCATTTCATATGTGTTTCACATTGTTTTTGTCGCCTCCTGGGTTGGAACGCTACATATGGTCCAAAAAGACATTTTTATTTGATCAAAAACCTAAAATGTCTTTAAAATAGTAGTAGAATTTGCTCCTGATGCTTAATAGCATGGGAAAATTATATTTTATTCAATCCATATTTGATGTTCTGTTGAGTCTTTTCAGATATATGGTATAATCAAAACAATCCACATGGGTGAAACAAAACTGAAAGGTAAACTGCAAGATATTTGGCAGCCTGTTGCCTTAAATTATAGTGGATCTTTTGAATACGGTTACCTTCTGCTCCCCCTCAGGAAGTGATGGTCCATCTTGTCCGTCAGTGTCATATGCATTTGTGCTGGGGTAATATGTGCAACAGTTATTTAAAAAGTTCAGCGTTTTTCTTCTGCTTGCTTATTTAGGTGAGCAGACATGGGAGGAGCCACCATACGGAGCCTGTCGTGTGTCAGGGAGCAGAGGAGGAGGGACAGACTACTGAGCATGTAAATGTCACTTAAGAGCACATCCTGCCTTTTGCTTTTCAGTGTCAGTAGAGGCTTTCGCACATCATACAGTGTGGCGTAAAGGTCGATAGATAGGTGCTCATACAGCTGAAGTACAAGATATCCTAAATATCTCTTTTTGAAGTTTGCAAAACATAAGATTCACCAACCCCCCTTAACTGTAGACGTGTTGTAAAATGCTCCTTTCAACCTGATGAACGCCACCTGTTCATTGTTAGACATGTTTATGAGATTTGATCATTTGAATAACAACCCCCCCCAAACAGCTGTATAAGGCCGCCTCTTCTGCTCTGTTTGTTTGACAAAAATGTTACCTGAGCATGAAAAGGAGATCTTAACTGTGAATATAAAGTCCTGCAGCCAGAAATCTGCAGCCAAAAATAAAATAAATTTAGCATTGTCAGTAGTGGTATTAGAGGACTAAAACAGCTGCCTATGAAGTGTTATCAGAGCAGAGCCGTAGCATGACAGAAGTAAAGAGGGACTGGGAAACATCTTTCTAAAGCAAAGTGGTCATTGATGTCGGACTGTGTAGTGCAACAGAGGATGATCCTCGACAGAGCCCTGAGGCAGCTGTGGGAGTGAGAGAAATTTCCTAGCAACTGCTGAACTGTAAAACATGCCCTGCAAAAATATGGCAATTAAATCTAAAAATCCTCAAATCACACATCTCAGTAATTTGTTTTATCAGTAGACTTTATTTTCATTTTAGGTGTCCTACGGTATTTAAACTCCAAATTCATTCAGATTAGGGTTTTATACTGTAATTCATTACAAACAAGTGTTTTTTCCCCACTGTAGAAAAAGACTCTGTAGTTTACATGACTTGTATGAGAGGCTTGAAGAGGACAGAAAAATAATTCCAGGTACATGAAAATTGCCATGAATTCTCTTAAATGCCTCTAAAAAAATCAGTTTGTTCAAGTGGTTCTTGCAATAAATGTTCTACTAAATGTGGAAGGGGCTTGAGTAATTTCCTCTCTAGCAGAGGTTATATTTTTTTTAGCAAACTTGTATAATTATCATCAAAGAAGTAATTCTGTTTTCCTTGCTGGTGTGTGTGTGGAGCAGCGGCCCATCACAACACAGCTGCCTGTTGCTTGTTGGCGCTTTGTCAGGCGCTGAACGTCTCTTGTCTGCATGTTTTAAGCAGCAACATCTGAGCTGTTACAGGTTTGAAAGGACTCTCTGCACTGTACTGACAGATGTAGCACGAATGGGGGGGTTGTATCATAACAAAGGCTTTTAAATACGGCCTAATTAAAATGTTGAGTGCACTTTAAAAACATCTGACATCAAAGGTAACAGAATCACAATTTCATAGTTGTGTAACCCTAACGAATTTGTGCTAATGCATAATGCATAATTAGAGAAAGAGGCCTCACTATTTGCCTTTTGTTCTCTGTTACAGCAGTGATAATAGCAGACCTCTCATCCTGAACACAGATAGCTAGTGCTGCTGTCATAAAAATAGGATTGGTGGAATTATGTTATTTAATCATTTAGCTCGTCTGATTAGCAGATGTATGTAGCATGCTGCATAATTTAATTTATGATAAATTATTAGTGATATGCATCTACTGTATGGAGTGTTTTTTTCTCTCAGTGTCATTTAGTGTCATCTCATGAAGATTTTCTGGAATATTAAGACAAACACTCCGATATAAAATCAAATTATACTTGTGAGAAACCTTTCCCTGTGGTTTATTCCATCCGTGTTAATGTCATGATATTTCCTCCTGTGTGTTCCAGGGTGAGTGCAGGCTGCAGATGGAGGCCCAGCGCATCAGCCTGTCTCAGATCCACGCCGCCCAGCTCGAGCTGCTGCAGGAGGAGACGGACGCCCGCACACACTCTCTGGAGCTGAAGCTCCAGAATCTGAAAGATCACGGTGACCCGGGTGAGTAGATGTGTAGTCATTTGTCTTCCTGTGCGTTTGTGGAAAAGCACATGTCCCCTCAGAGAGGCTGTATCATTCGTAATGGAGCCAAACAGAACAGGATTCTGATTGGCTGATGTATCCAGCATTGTTCTGTATTTTATTGGTTATAGTGTGTTTATTAGGGGCTGTGTGAAACATGTTAAACATTTGAATTGTTCAGTTGATTTCACTTTTCTTCTTTTTTTTCCCCCCAGATGAACCAAAAACGTTCAAATACCACAACATGTTACAAGCAGTGTCGAAAGAATGTAGTGAGATCATTCAGGTAATTATTGAAGACATATAGTCTAATCTGGATGATTTTTAATATTGTGTGTTGTCAGTTTACAAAAACATTTGACCTTGTCTCTGTCTGTTATGTGTTCAGTGTTTTCAAAAGATGTTTGGTGAAGAGTTTGTGGAGAGTGTTGATGCAGAGGCCCGGCAGCCCCCTTCAGTGGAAAGACCAGAAACTAGTGAATTCATCTCCACTGTAATGGAGGCCAGAGGTAATTTGTCTTTTAAAGAAATTAAATCACAGCTTAAAACAACTATCAAAGATAGTATAATAGGTGTTTTCAGTATAAGTAGCACTGTCGGTCAGGATTTAGTTAATGTTATACCTACGAAGAGCTTTTAAATAAATGCATTAAATATCTAATCAAAACTTAGCAGCATGTTTGCACATTTTCAAATAAAATCACCCAGTGTCTCCATTACAATTTAACCTAATCTACAAAACACATTGCTCTCTCTGATAGAGCTCTACAGAGGTCTTCAGCAGGTGAGGGAGGCGATTGAGCAGGAACACTTTCGACTGTCACAACTTCAGGCTCTGCTGAGAGCTGACGGGAACAAGGTAAAAACTTCACACCTGTGGGCATGAGCTGTGTCCCAGTCCCAGTGTCCAAAATAGCAGGCATTGGTGCATGTGTGGAACTGTATCATTTCCTATTAGTATGAAATGTGTCAGAACTTTATGTAGTTTTTTTTAATGCATACTGCAGATAGTGTTTGTATACAACTGCACACATATTGTGCACAGTGAGTGTATGGTATAGAAATGGCACACATAGGTAGTGTGTTTTTGGGAACAGAGAGGATAACACACCAATAATTCTGTTGGTCTCCTAGATGATGGAACTGCAGATGTCGTACGATGAACTGAAGAGCAGCACTGAGAAGGAGATCTCTGACCTGCGTGTGCAAGTTGCCAGCAGCTTAAGCCCCTCGACAAGCAAAGGTAAATGGAATTATCCTCTTGAACGAAACATGAAAAGCATGCAAGATGATGTCAGGTCACTGAGTCAAAACACAGAGGCGTATCATAAGATGACAAACAGATAAAAGTTCAGTATTCTGTAGTATTCTTTCTGTTCTCTGTATCCCTCACTGTGTAGTTCATTTCACTATTTAGTCTGACTCTGAACTTAAATGCTGTCCAATTGAGCATAACAAATTTCACATCTCACCTCTTGGATCATTAGACGTGGAGGAGCGGGGTGTTGCACCATCTACCCGCCTCACCGAGGAATTACAGAGGCTGAAGGCCGAAGAGCAGGAGAAGCAGCTCCGGCTGGAGGAGAGTCACAGACAGGAGGTGGAGCATCTCAGAGCTCACTACCAGCAGCAGGCCACAGAGACGGAGGAGCGATACCTCACCGAGCTCTTCGTGCTGCAGCAGCGACTGCAGGAGGTCACAGGCACTCAGACCCACTTCAGGTGATGACAGCAGATTCTTAATGTGTCCACATATAGAATATGTGCTTATGGATTCAGACCGAGGCAATGTAAATGTGCAACAAACTCTCCTTACTTAGACAATGATAAGGACAGTTATACATATGTGTGTGTGTGTGTGTGTGTGTGTGTGTGTGTGTGTGTGTGTGTGTGTGTGTGTGTGTGTGTGTGTGTATATATGTTAAACACAGGAAACTTAGGTAAGGTGAAACATAGATACACATTTTCTGAGTTTGGGAGATAACATATACTTAAAATAGCTCCACTGATTTAAAAAAAAAGCACAGTGATCCTGACTGACTGAGTGCATGTGAGAGTGCATGATCTACATGATCTTGTCCAGATAGCTTCTAATCGGTCTGGGCTGCACATCCTGTGTAGCGCGTGGAGGCTACCTGACCCAGTTCCAGACGACAATAAGGCCTTCCCTAATGAAATATTCACTGGGTTGTCTGAAGCGTTATTCATGCCTTTTGTTAGCCCACTAACCTATAAAAGTTCCTTTTCAGCTGTTCCAGATGGCTTCCTGAGGGACGTGATCATCGAAGCACTAAAGTGCTATGTAGAATACAAGATGAATGTGACCTTTTAAGCAAGCCCCACTCAGTATTTTGAATTATATGAGGTTCCTGAAAAAGTGTGTCAGCCTGCGTGTACCTGTTTATCACCCATGCTTCTGTACACAAGTATATGCCCCGTCAGAACAAAAATACATAATTACACTTAATTTAAGACAGTATTATTAACTGTGTTTACTGAATAATGTATGTAAGGTCTACTGGTTGTTTATACACTTCTAACAACTTATATCACAAACTGTTCCAAAACCAAACTGTAGTACAATGTGTGAGCTCTTCCTCTGGACTGACACTGAGGCAGTAACTATGAGAACTGAGGAGCTGCTGCCCTCCACTGTTTGTAGTAAATATAATTACTGAAGTGGTTTTTAACACCAATGAGCTTCTTAAATCCTTTTTTTTTTTTAACTCCAGCCATGTTCAAGAAAATTATTCCCTGTACAGTCACATTTGGTATATCCTGATACGATATAGTATATTATTATATTATGTCCAGTTACATTAACTCATGAAGTGGTGCAAGGTAACATGTTCTATAAAGGACAGTGAATTTATTAATAGTTGAAACAATTAATCAATAAATAGGTTGACAGAAGATTACTGCAACAATTTTCATGGAAAAATATCAAACATTCATTCATTCAAACTTTCAAACATTAATTTATTGGAGTGGTGGTCAGAAAAAACTATGAATTGAAGAAGCCAAGGAAATACTAATGGGAAATTCTTCTCTAGTTCCAAACATTTTATAGACATTAGACCAATTATATGATTAATTAATTAGTCCAAAAAATATCAGTAGATTAATTGACAATTAAGATAATTATCAGATGCATCCCTCGTCATCTAATCACTGCAGTTTGTGTTTTCTTTAATACTTTTGGAACTTATATGGCATTTTAATATCATTCATATTTTTTGTTGTTGTTTTGAAGCTGAATCTATTAACTCCATCACTCACTAATCATAATATTATCCTTGGAGACTCGTATGCTTGCAAACAAAAAACATGTAAGCTCAGCTTTAGTTTTGACGTACAATCATGAATAATGATACAAACCATGGCTGCTTTGTGGTCCCTAAGGTACATTTTAAGAATTTAAATTTATACTTGCCTGTAGCAAAGTAACACTGCCTTTCTGGCTACCAGGTAGAAAATTTTAAAGAGAAATGAAAAAAAAAAAAACCCTGTATCAAACACTAAAACTTGTTTGAGGTTGTAGAACAATTGATTTTGACATCGCGTTTTTTCCTTTCTGCTTGTCCAGAGTTACAGAGTCCAGCTCTGAGGGGATGGAGGAGCACAGAGAGGAACTACAAAAGGTTTGGCTGCTACATTTTGCCCTCATCTAAATCATCCATGTCACATGCATTACATCTTACTACGAGCTGCAACGTGTGCATGCATTAAGAAGTTATGACAGTACGGGTGGGTGGGAGGGGGCAGTTGCAGCCTTTAGGCTAAAACCTGCCCTGAATCCACAGCTTTGCTCTAGAAGCAGCGTCATGAAGGGTCCTATATCTTAACGATTAAAAGGGATCGACGTTACATAACCTGCCGTTTTAGTGCGTTGCTCGTGAACCAAGCGGACATACTCTAGTCTTGGCGGCTGCGTGAAAGGAGGATTCTGTGTTGCGTGAATGAGCTGCCCTCCATTTAAGCCACATCTCACTCACGCCAGTCCAACCTCCATCGTGTCTTAGTTTGTCTCTCCCTCAAACCTCAAAGTAGCCACAGCTCGTGTGATTGCGACTCATGCAGAGATCAGAGAGGTAGATAGGAGGGTGGAAGATTGACAGGAAGCCGGGAAGAGCGAGAACAAGAAAGAAACTGAAACAAATTTGAGCATGATGCACTTTAAGACATTGTATGTTTGGTTTGGAAGTCTTCAAGCCTCTAGCTTGTGGCTGTTGGTACTGAAGAAGCTGAATTGCTGTGAAACAGACAGGGATTCATTACAAGACAAGAGTGGTAGTGTGTTAGGGTAAAAATGTAGCTGTAATGTAATGCAGGACATCTCTGTATCGCTTCATCATCCCGGGAGGGTGGAAAGAACAAAACAGTGTATTTAATCATGGTTAAAGGCCTGGTGGGGTCTAGCTACAGTAAAGAGCACATGTTTATTTCAGGAACAGTCTTGAGGAACTTTTATGTGTAACTTCTTATTTAGTTATCTGCTTCATTTTAACACACTACAGCAGCTGTTATCTTGTACACTAGTTTTAATTTTGTAACATTCTTTCTCCCTCTTCTCTGCTTTCTTTACTCTCCTCTCCTCTCCTCTTCACAGGACCAGGGTGAGGAGGAATTGTCAGAGGGAGGCGTGGAGTTGCGCTGGTCGGCCAGGTCTGCAGGCCTGTCAGTACAGCTGCAGGCGCTGAGGAAAGCTCTCTACCACAAGTACGTGCAAGAAGTAGCCGAGCTCAAGGCGCAGCACAACAGGGAGCTGAGGAGACTGAGAGAAGAAAGGGAACCGGAGTGGAAAATAGAGGAGCACCAGGGAGAGAGAGGAGAGAAGGAGCGGGATCTCGACGGTATTAACGGTGCTGGAAGCTCCGTTGAGAGCCTCGGGGCGGCTGGGCAAGTTGAGCTGGAAGTGAAACAAGACTGGAAGAGAGTTGAGGAGGAAGTCGCCAAGGTAGGTGACCATATATTTTGTATTTTCATACAACTCTTGGGTCTATTCAGTATCAATAAAACTGGTAACATTCAGTTTGTTGTTTCATCCCTCCATCTTTGAATCTGTGTGAAGAAAGAAACTCCAATTGAAGAGAGTTATTCTGTAAAATTGCTAATAACACTTTTTAAGACTCTTAGATCTCTGTGTTTATGTATCAAATAGAGTTGTAAGACACTTTATCTTTGGATTGGTGTTTTCTGACAGGCCATAGTTCAGATGTCTGTGGAGTTTGCACAGCAGACTGAGCTGGCTCGAATCAACAAGAGTGCCTGCCAGAGGTGCACGTCCATGCAGACCCAGTCGGACGAAGAGGAGGTGGAGGAGAGGGAGCATGAGGATCGGTCTCCAGGAGCTTCTCTCACCTCGGGCGCCTGGCTGGAGGAGGCGGAGAAGGAGAGACTGGAGAGGGAGCTGGAGGAGAGGAATGCTGAGATCAGAAAGTTAAAAGAGGAGCTGCAGAAAACTGGATCCAGAACAGATCAGGTCGGTATCACTTTCACCACACTCCCCAAATTTCATTAATTTCATCTGAGAGAATTCATTACTGCTGTGTCATTAGTTTTTATATGCACTGTGTCGCAATGCAGGTGTTGCATCCATTACTCCATCATTGATTGGTATGCTGGAGCTAATATTGATATTATTTTTCACTGCTTTTTACCTGCTCACAGTGATTCCCCCTCAATGTTACCATCAAAGTATTTTTATAGTTTTAATTAGTCTCTCACAACAATTCTGATTTTACAGGAAGCATATTTGTTTATCCTCTGCTGTCAAAGGAGAAGATTTTACATTCTTACTCGTGCATACTTTCTTGTGTGCATGCACTGGTTGCCTCATGTTGATTTTGGAGTTTTTTTTAAATCGCTCCTAGTGGCTTGAAGAACTCACCCCAGGGCTTGCTAGGCTTTCACTGACCATTTATTGCATGATTAGTCTTTAACTGTGTGATAGCAGAGCCTGTCAGGTTCAGTTTTGTTGAGATGAATTGCTCCAACACAGTGATTCAGTAAAGATCGTTCAGTTAAAAAAAGTTCTTAAGCTTCTGTAATTGGCTGAGGTGAGTTTTAATGACGAGAAAAATGTCTGTACTTTTTCCGCCAACACTCAATTGAAAGGTTTAGATGCATGATGTTATTCTCTCCTAAATTCTCCTGAATTATCTCATTTCTGCAAAAACTGCCACCAGCAGAAATTTCTGCAAGAGTTCATTGTAGTGTTGTAGAAAATAAACTGTGTGGATTGTGTGTTGGTTGATAAATGTGACATAAAAAGCCAGAAGGCTGTTTTGCTGAGACCTCGACTGCATGTAGCTTCTATTTTAGACAAAGCTCAAAGGTAGTGAGTCTCTTTAAAAAGAGCATGTGCACACGCAAAGTGTACATCCTGTGCAGACGCAGTTCATGTGTCATGTGACTTGTGCTTGTGTCTTAACGATCATGTGAGGTGGGAAAGTTTACACTGTAAGTCAGGTGGAGAAGAGCTGGTATAAAAACCAGGATTTGTGTTAATTAAGAACATTATCTTAACAGAATGACACCCTTTTTATTTAATTTGAACGTAGATTTTAGGCAATTAACAGTAACACAACAGTAACAGGAACACATTGACAGTAGAGGTGTAAAACTTGAAATACTATGTATGTGAAACAGGAAGTCTTAAGTTTACAGTGTGTAGTTTTTGTGAAACAATTTAAAAAATATATATATGGCACAAAAGATTGAAAAATAATTCCAAAAAACATTTTTGTTTTTCTGATCTCTGAGTGAACAGCACTGATTGTTGTTTGTTACTCAGGAAACTATCAAACTGTCTGAGGAAGGGATTCTTTGACTGTGATCAGACCAGTGTCACTCATCTGCAGTCTGTGCACAGTGTAGTGTCTGGGAGTGAAGTGACTGTACTTCTGCTGTTCTTCCAGAAGGTGGAGCTATCGCCTCTGTGAGTCGCTATGCCTCAGGTGCACCTGTTGCCATAGCAGCACAAAGATACTAGTGTTTCTCTTGGCTCTATGGGAGTTAGAAGTGCGTCTTTGTGTCTGTGTGCACAAGGGCAGTGTGTGTGTGTGTGCGCCTTATTTGAATTCACTTTTACTAATGGCCGCACACACAGCCGCTCTGCCGTTTGCTGTCCAGAGTTTTCAGGAATCTGTTTATCCAACTGCAACTTTGCAATGACAGGACTGCTGTCTGTGTTCTCTCTTCTGCCTGTGCAGGCCTTAAAGAAGAGAGAAGACAGTCAAGAAGAAGATGAGGAAGAGGAAGATCCAGGGGGGCCGGCAATAAAGCAGGCTCGTGGAGGCAAATTATCATTGCAGGATGATGGAGAGTCCTCCGATAAGGACACTGAAAGGTAGTGACAGAATCTGTGTTAATTAAATCAAGTTTGTGCACATAGATGTTCTACGAAGGAGAATATTCTTAACTTTAGCTTTGTATTGACTTGTTCCTTCATGATAGCTTGTTGCATGTTTGCTTGTGTTATTACTGTACGTGAATTAGAAAAAGATTAATTTTGCCAAAGTATGCTCGATTTTTAGTGTGTGGTCTGTCAAAGAGTGACAAATATGTCATTAATTGTGCCAAACCTTTCTGTTGGCTTAGATATTTAGAATAAGAAACTGTTCTTTACTTGCTATTAACATTTTTGCTGCTTTCAGAAATGTCTTGCGGAAGGCCAACGAGAAACTTAGTCAAGTGCTGGTTGAGGTCCTGAAGACTACAGCGGCAGCAGAGGAAACGATGGGCCTCCACATGCAGAGTCTGTCTGCTTCCAGTGGAGCACAGCAGCCTGCACCTCCCCACTCCACCACACAGAGAGCTACCTGGCAGAGAGTTAACACAGAGCCCCACAGACCTGCAGGCAAGTAACATCAGGTCTAAGTATCAGTTTAGCGTAAATGCTGCTAAATCTATGTCTGGGCAACAGATTCGACAGCACAACCCACCCAAATATGTTTGGCCAGATGTTGGTAGTGAGCTGGAGGTGAGATTTGTAGTTTAACAAGCAAGCAAGACAAGACATCAGAAATAAATCTGTGCTTTGTTGTTTTACACCACGGCAGCTGCACTGGCATTAGCATCTGGGGCCATTGGCAGGCTGGCACCCAAAATCCAATAAAAGCTTAGAATCAGTTCGCATTTGTCAAGTCTGGAAAACAAAATAATTTATTGGAGCTTTGAAATCTGTTCTTAATTGCACTTGTAGACAACCTGCAACCCAATGAAAGAGATAGCACTGACGCCACATATAGAGTGGCAGCAGTGACTACAATTAAAGCTGATCTCCTCTGCTGCTAATGTAGTCCAGTGTGACGGAGCAATACTGCACCAAGACTGCAGAATGCTACTACATAAACAAAGAGTGGATCCTCTTCTTCTGGAGTTTGCACATGCACCGTTGTCACACGCAAATTCAACCTGATCACACGCAAATAACAGCATGCACAGGTACTCCTCAGATGTCAGAAAAATATCAGATTTGCGTGCCCACTGAATGGTTCATTATAACTCTAGGTGGTGACTCCATGGGCGCTAAAGACAACAAAGTCTCATATTAACAAGCTAATCCTGATACTTAATACCTTATACCAAGACCGTAGTTTATTCGTATTGATCAGTATCACAGTATAGCTCACTGGTAGAGTTACCCCCTCATGGATTAATAAACCAATCTGTCATTAGGCTCACCCTTTCCTTTTTTTAAAGTGAAATATAAAGTCTCAAAATGTATCTCCACAGTGAAATTCAATATTGTGCCGGTTTCATTCTGGCCTGCATGCTTTGCAGTATTGCATCTATAAATAGATTAAATCAAAAAGTGTCAGTCACTGTGTGGGACAAATGACATGAGTCCTTTAAAGTAATAAACAGCCATTGCATTACATTACATATTTTCTCAGAAGCCTGTTTTCCTGCTGTGTTGCACATTATTGCAGTAGATATCAGTCTTGAATTGGAGTCGCTTGTGAATGCTAGGTCACTGCTGGTGTAATCACATGCTTGCATGCAAATTATGGTTGGTGCTCATCAAATGACGTCCCTGCATGACAGTGTGTTAGTGCAGCAGCGCTAGCACTTCTCTAATCTTATCATGTGTTTTTATGTAAATGACTTTCAAATGACGTACAACAGCAATATTCCAGTAAAAAACAAAAGCACCAAATATAGAGATGCTAATGTCGCCTCCTTCTAGAATCCTGCCATAGAACTGCACAGCTCACGCAGAGAGTACAGAACTCAACACTTTTGGGTTCCATATGACTAATTGTATTTGACCGTAGATTAGAATGGCTATAGCGAATTTAAATCTGTTGAATTAGATGAGAAGAATTAAATTGTGTTATAACCAGTGACTTGCATGATGCTGCCATAATAATAACTTGACCTACCTCCATGCTTTAAAAGATCCACTGCTCAATCCTGGTGTGTCTGCATGTCAACATTGTCCACGTTTTCATATAAAGAAAAACACAGCTCATTGTTAAGTTTGACCCATATTGCTGCCTGCTGCTATCATGATATTCCTGTGAGAATGTGAGGTTACAAAGTCTAAACTAGCTACGAGCTTCAAGGCATAGCCATGTCAGCATCGTGTGCTTATTTGATCCTGATGATGTATGAGTCTACACCATTATTATGGTTATATATTCAGTACTGCCTTACATCCTGCTCTGTTTTGAATATAAACTACACATGACTAGCATTGTTAAGGTTGTACTTGTCCTATACGAAGCCTCACCTCCACTTATTTCATCATGCAAGCTTCAAATGATTATTCTCTTACGGTATCTTGGTTCATCCATCTAAAGTTTGACCATACAGTTAAAAAAAAAGATCTGCAAGCTTCTCAAGGAAGCTGTAACAGACCTGTTTGTCACAAACTATCTGAGTCAGCGTTAAATCCGTTGAGGTTTGTGGGTGATATGTTCCTGCTCTCTGTTCCTCTGGTCACACCAGGTCACTCTGTAGAAAGTCTCCAGGGTAGCGAGACTGGAGCAGATGATGTGAGTTTGTGGTCCGGGGAGACAGAGGCTGACGAGGGTCTGGAGGTGTCCCAGCAGATGATGGAAAGCCTGTTGCTGGGAGCGGGGACACAGCTAGAGAACGAGGAATGTCTGATGGGCATCAGCAGCCGTCTCCAAACAGCTCTGGAGAAGATGTTGATGGCCATCACCGACACCACCAACCAGGTACAAACCGTTGGTACCTATTTACCACTGTTTTTTTGAAGTATTCTGCCATATTTTTGCAAACAGTTATCATATAAATTTGGTATGAGTTAGCCTTGTTTTGACCTCTGAATTACCACCACAACGCTAAGATGTGTTCAGTGATTCAAATAGACTATAAAAATTCTGTATAATAACATTAAAATATGAATTAAAAATTAAATTAAATTTTAAAATGAATGAATTAAGTGAAACAACATGTCAGTTCAGTCTGAATTATCAGGCTAGAGTGCTAATTCAGTAAGATGCAAAAGAATTTCACAGTTCATATTATGGCTGCGGAGCCTTTTGAAAGGTTTAAATTGATGCCAGTACAAAAATGTACAGAAACAATACTTTTTCTCAATAGTTTATCTTCCAGAACATAACCATGTTTTTAAATGTTTTTCTAATTTGTGATAAAAAAAATATGCCAAACTGCTTAATGCATCAGTGTTAAAGGAATAGTTGGACATTTTTGTGAAACAGGTTTATTCACTTTCTTGGTGAGAGTGAGATGAGAAGATCGGCACCACCCTTTAATCTGTTCGGTAAACAAGAAGCTGAATCCAGCAGCCAATTATCTTATCTAGCCTAAAGACTGGAAACTGGGAGAAACAGCTAGCCTGGCTCTGTACAATTGGAATAAAATCATCCTAGCAGCACCTGTAGAGGTCATTAGTTATTATATGTTGCCAACAAGTAAAAACAACAATTTGGGACTGTTTGTCGGCAGCCAGTGGTGTCAATCTCCTCATTTAAGCGCAAAAAAGCAAGTAAGCACATTTCCCAAAATGTTGGATTCTGAGCAAGTTTCCTTATTTCTGTAAATTAGGATAAAATAATCAAAGACTAATTTACAAACCAGCCAAAGAATCTGACCAAACATTTGATGACACTTTTCAGTACGCTACACTTCTTTAAAATATCCATCCATGGTTTATAGTCGTTTGTCAAGTGAAATCCTTCATGAACGGTCCTGCGTGTGTATGTGCCTAAAAGTGACCAATGAACAGAAGGCTCTAGTGACACATTTGGGCTTTGTAAAAACGTTTAAATACCCACACTCGACACTGTTAACCCCCTCTGTGAGTTTCTACGCCTGTCCATGGAGGCATAATGGGGATGAGACTGCAGAATGTGGCCGGCAACAAAGTTGGCCTGTCTAGAATTCACACACAAAAGAGCTGCCTCATTCCCACTGGTTGCCTATAGATACGAGCTGTATTTACACTGAGCTTTTGTCTGGTCGATCGGCCAATCATAGTCCAGTTGGGTAGAACAACTCCACCCCCCAGGCTCTCCATGCAGTGCGCCCCCCCTGCGTCCAGTGTCGGCACACAGAGAGCGGGCCGGTTTAACTAGGCCATTGAATGTGTTACTGTAACTGACTGCACAGCACATCTTCCCATTGGCTGAAATTCATGCGTTACTCATGCTGAGATGGGTTTTATCTTGGCAATCTAAAAATAGCTTTAAAGAAATTTCAGGCCAAGCATCACTGTTGTAAACCACAGAGTACATGCTAGATGAATGTTATATATTGAATAATTTACATGTTTGGGGGTTTTAAAGGCTGCATTCATTACATTTTGATTACAGTACACCCACTCTGTCGTTTTCTCAGGCATGTTCCTGGTGGTTTGCTTCACTTCATTTATTTTGTCTTGTAGAATAGAAAATTATTTTGATTTTCTCTGTGTAGTACTTTTTTATACCACAGTCTGATTTGCCCCACTAACAGAGGCTGGGTATGATAGTAAAGAATAGAGCTGAAATGCTAATTTGATAAATCTGCAACAATTTTTGATCATCAGTCATTTAATGCATTTCAATCATTTCAATGGTTCCAGCTTCAAAAATGTCTTGCTTCGTCTTCTATGATAGTAGCTTTTGTACTGCTAGTTGGAAAAAACATGCAATTATATTATGTATGGGCATTTTTACTATTTTCTGACATTTAATAGGAACAAACGTTTAATAAATTAGTCAAGAAAATACTCAAAAATGAAAGTAATCAGCGGGTGTAACCCCAAATGACCCACTCTAGTTTTTACAAGCAGATTACATGGTTACGCAGTTTAAATCTGCTCCAAGTACACACAATAAATAGCACAATAAACTTGTTTTCAACCACGCCTCTAATGGTTTGTTCAATGACTTTGCTGCTGCTATTGATCTGATCTACATTAGTCTTGTCGTCAGCGGTGCTGGATCATCGTGTCTTGCCTGTGTAGCAGCGTCATGATCAGAGATTGATGTAACAAGCCAATCAGGAATGTTAAGTGTCTGTGTTGAACTACTGCTGTAAATCATTTGCATCGGGAATGTGTTTGCTTTTCGCCATTATCTGCCGGTGAGACGCCTCAGTGAGAAATGGAAATTGTTCATGTGCAGTCAGTATGATGTTTGACATGTCAAACACAGACAGTGGGTGGGACCAAGAGGCAGCGCGCCTTAATTGCTTTTTTGTGCGGCCACATAGGGAGGGAATCCAGTTTGACAACTTTTCGCGGGAAGGGCATGTGCTGTCTGTGGGTTATTTGTGTGTGTGTGGGGCGAGTGTGTGATCTCTTTGCAAACCTACCTGGCTCTCTGGTTCTAAAGATTGAAGCCACTCCTGCTTCCCTCCCACTTCTGCCAAACAGTACCCTGCTGTGTGCGATCAATGTAGGAAGTGGAGGAAAAAATCCTGTCGTCCTGAGTGGTGAAAGCTGCCCGGAAGTCTGGGATTTAATCTTTCTTTTTTTTTTTTTAAAGCACGTGGGTAGACAGAGGTGAAGCGAGTGTATGAGAGTGACAGCAGTCTGCCTGGGGTTAGTAAACCTCGCCTGACAAGTGTGCGCTCCGGGTACAGTGAGTAAGATTGTGGTATGAGCACGGGAGCATGCGTGGAGAAGGAATGACAGCAATCCTTAAAGGAAGTAAAAAGGAAGGAGTGAAAGACTTAAGATCGGAGCACTATCATTTCACCCTCGACTGGCTGCTGCTTGGACTAAACAATTAAAAGGGGCCCGTGGGAGGCTTCCGCACAGGTCAGAGTTGCCACGGCCACGTAGTATTGTTAATGAGTCTCCAGAGAGAGAGAGAGCAGAGAGAGACGAGAGCGAGCCCGGAGCAGGCGTGGGGGTGTGAGCTTCACCGAGCGGCATGATATGGTTTTACTGTGAAGAAAGAAGGTCAGAGAGAACAGAGAGAGAGGGTTGGAGAGAGGACGTGAAGAGAGGAAATGGTTGCCTTTGTGTTTACATACCTCCTGCGGTCACGTTCAGGAATGATCTGTAAGCTGCTGGACCAAGATGTGACTTCCACCTGCTGCTGAGGATGACACTTTTTGTCTGCGTTGCTGGATGACTTTCTCTCTCACTGTTTACCTGGAACTGGTTCTACCTCCACCAGGCAGAATGTGATTGACATGACGTGAATGTCACCCTCTCCAAATGCTGTTTACTCTTCCTCTGTGTGTGGCGCATGCATAGAAACTGTTGCTTGGAGCTGTCCACAACGTTGCTCACCGCTTCATTCCCCGCTGGACTTCATTCTCTTCTCTCAGGCTCAGCCTGACGGATCATAGCAAATGGAAACCTCTTTTGATGACTCCAGAAAAGCACCTCTGACATAACAACCCGAGGCTGGAAGTTCTCCTTCATCCATTCATCCTTTACCATGGATTCCTACCGCTCGTACTGGAACTCGAGCATGCAGAGCAAGACGTGGGTGGAAGGGGAGGACCAGGATGTATACGAGGTGGAATCTCGTGTACCTCTTCCCCGACCTTTCCCACTATGCAGCACCTTGAATGAGAAAAATGCTGTGGTGGTGCAGACTCAAATCTCACATATCAATCACAGGACTAATGGGCACCTTCTTAAGGTCATCTCCAAAATCTCCCTGCCCACTCCTCCTTATACAGTAAGTTTACGCCTGGTTACCCACACTGTGTTGGACAGTTTTAAAATTATAACCAGAGATTCGTGTTTGCGTGAGTTTAAACAGTCTGTAGTCAGATCGAAAGAGCTGTGCTGTTAATATTTTATAGGTGTAGTTTCACAGCGTGTGTTATGTAGTTCAGGTCTGCACATGCCGATGTGGTCTAAGTTGAATGTCATTCCACATAGGAGCACAGCAACTCTATCTGTGCTGCTTTTGAAACCGTAGGTGAAAGATAATATGACTTCTATGTGGCAGAGTCACGTTACCACTTCCTGGTTCCCATAATGTTACAATAAGACCTTTGCTCAGAGAGATATGGAAATATGTGGAAAGCGACTGTTGGATGAATGTGAGCCTGCTGAAAGGTTGTTGCGTTATGATGATTTCATAGCTGTGCCGCAAGGAAAATATGCCTCCTGTCACCTGACTAGAAGGTCATAAAACAAATGTTATATCATTAACTCGGCATATTTCAGATACATAACCTCGTTTATTATTGACTTTTGATCTAGTAGCACTAGTAACAATAGTAGTACATTCTTAAAAGCGCTTTTCTAAGTAAGTTGAAAAGAGCTTGATTAATCAATTGGCTTTCCAGATGATATTTGACTTAATTCTACCTTGTATATTAAAGTAATAGTTGAGATTATTTAGGGGTTCTATGAAGTACTTATCCATAGTCAGTATATTACCTGCAGTAGAAGTTGGTTGGCATGGCCCCAGTTTTGAGAAGCAGAGAGAGAGTAGTACCGAATGTATTGCCGTAGACAGGGTCAGCAGCATACAGTATTTTAGCCATGGAAAAGAAAAAAATCAGTATCAGTTTAAGTGTACATCATATTTAGAATATTTTATTTCCATAAACTATATTTTATCTTCTTAACTGTTAAACTTCCATATTCCTATGCATGGTGTGCACTGTATTAATAATAAATATAAGAATAAACTTTATATAGCACAATTCATGCATAAGATGCAACACAAAGTGCTTAACATAAAAGCAAAAAACAATGTGTGATAAAACAACAAATACAAGGGAAAAAAAATAAAATGAAATAGAAAAAGAAGAATTAAAACAACAGGATAAGACAAGATCAACTAACCATCAGGTAAAAAGAAGAGACACTTCGGGAGAAAGTGATGTCGAAAAAAAGATGTCTTAGGATTTCATTTGAAGAAACCCTAAGACTAAATATGACTTAAACTTATTCTGATTATTTTAAATGGGATGTCTTTTAGGTGGATAAAATATGTTTTTTTGCTGACCCCATCCACAGCAGTACATTTCTTAGCTTCTGTATGGGTATTACCAGTGGCGGCTGGTGGCCTTTCTGGGATGCTCACAGGTTAATCACCATGTCATTGAAGTCTGGTAATTTTTGGATGAAGTCCCTCTCGATAGACAGCATGGATAATGCATTCAATCTGTCCTGCCCCAGCGTACTTCAGAGAAACGATTTATTCCTCTTTAGCGTACTGAAACACCTCTCTGACTCTGCCGATGTCATTGGAGTTGGGATGGCTATTTGTGTTAATGTCAGTGTCTCAGAAAAAGTGTTTGAAGGTTGTTCTCCGTCAGCATCCTCCAAAGTGACAAAGCCGACTTTAACCCCCGAACTCTGTGTTACTGTACATCACAATCAGCTCACCTTTCAATTTCACCTTTCATCGGTTGGCCGATGTGATCCCTGTCTCTTAAATTCCAGCTCCTTCCTCCAAAGACATTGAGGAAAATGGACAAGAAAGCAAATAATCCACCTCGTTCATGCCAACGCCCACCATAGCTGAACTTTTTCTCCCTCCTTCCCAACTCTGTCACAAATAGCAGCACCGCTGTGTTAAGTCGCTGTTATTGGTCAAAAGTCAGCAGCTTGTGGGCTGACTGAAGTTAGCCCAAATGATCAGTAAATCACAGGGGCGTGACATGACACCTGTCAATCACTTACAAGAACAAAAAGAATGAAAGCGGACTGTACGTGCTGGGGCTGTAAAAAAATAAATAAAGCCCATTTAGAGACATTCTATGTTTTTCTTTTGACTGATAGGTGCTGGTGCTACCTTTGGTTTCACCTAAACTCAAAACAATCTGTTGTAAGTTTTCTGATCTTTTGTGTGTTAGCTTGGGAGGGCTGAGCCCTGTCAGCCCATTTATACCAGCCGTCCCTGGGTACTACTCTTCTCCAAACTGAGGGCATGCTGACCACCATCTACTGTAGGCAATACTCTGACTATGCATAAGTACCTCATACAAACCCCACTTTAGAAAACCCAAACTATACCTTTAAGTAGACAAATCTGTTTTTCAGATTGGCTTTGAGAAGTAGTTGAAATCAATATCTAATATATTAGAAATTATACATTTCTATGGTAAATAGGAAGAAAATAATTTATAACGAAAAATGTATATAAAGTCCCCCGCTGGACGTTATGCACTACATGAGACCAAACTTTCTATATGTTGAAAACATGAACTTTAATTATAACTCACTCTGCATCAGTAATTTGGACAACAGGATTTGTAGTGCAATTAAACCGTCAACTGTCAATATGCAGCTGGAAGCGATTATGTGATTAAGTTATGGAGAAACTTTTTCCAAATTCCTTTTACTTTCTCCCATGTCATGTGATAGTTCACAGTGGAGATTACAGCTGTATACCTCAGTACCACCCCTGACCTTTGGCATCATACCTGACTACTTTTACATGATAGATATTTTTTACTCCAAGATTAAAGAGGTGATCCAGTGATTTTGAATTAATCTATAAGACTGATCCAAACCAATACAGCAAAGGCTGAGATAAGCTAACTTGTTTGTTCTTAGTGTTTCAAACAAAAATACTTGATCAAACTCTTCCAAGCTGAGATCCTGATGACACATGAGCCAGAAAAAGTTGATTTGATCTAGATCTCCTCATGACGAGTGAACTGATCTCCATGTGTAAAACTGGTGGGGTGTCCGTTTACAGATAACTTTTAATGTCTCTTCTCCTAACCTTATTTAATACAAAGACCGCTCTTCCTTCCTAACTCTTCTGCTCATGTGAACCCATCTCTTTCCTCTTCCCCCCTCAGCTTGAACATGCCCGGATGACCCAGACTGAGCTGATGCGGGAGTCCTTCCGCCACAACCAGGAGATGAACGAGCTGCTGCAGAAGCAGGAGGAGCTGCAGGAGAGGTTGTCAGAGGAGGCCCGGGCACGCGAGCAGCTGGCTCTGGAACTCCACCGTGCTGAGGGTGAGTTTGTCTGGATAATGTGTTTTTACACACAAAAAAACAGCTTATTTAAAGGAAGAAATGAATGAAGTACTCACTTTTTCTCTATGGACTCTAATTATGGTGTGACGATGTGGGTCTGTATGTCAGAATGATTACAGAAAACAGAGCATAAGGCACTGGAGTGAAAATACATGTGTGCATGTGTCTGGGGGAGGGGGGTGTTAAAAGGAGTGATGGGTTCAGCTGTTTGAAAGGGAGAGTAAAGGAGAGTGAGACCATCTGTGGTGAGAAATTGACAAATGGTAATTGCTGTTTGTCAGACTGTCTCTGATTTGTCTTTGAATGTCTGATTGCTAAATGATGAGGGGTTGCGTGTGGAGGTGAGGGGAATTGGTCTGGGAAGACATTGAAATCTATCAACCTCTATTCATCAGGAAGTCAGTTTAAGTGCTGTTACAGATTTTGTCGGGGGTGCAGCTAGTGAGATTCCCCATCCATGTCAGAGACAGCTGGTCCTCGAGGGTCAACTGTTGCAACCACGTCCACTCTCTCAAACACCAAACGCAGTCGACTGGGCTGATTTACAAATGTACAGTACAGCAGTCATTTCTCTGTTTCTGGCTTTGTGTACGCACTAAACAATGGTGAGTTTATAGCTTTTTCTAATCTTGTATTGTCTGTTACTTGAGTAGTATCCTGCTATGATGTTTGTTTTCTGTATTCCTGTGCTGAAGACCAGCAAATATTTGCCATCGTAAAAAAACTTTATAGTTCTACAGGACAGACCATCACAGAGGGAGACCATGTGGCAGGCTGTAGAAAATAAAAGAAGGAACGACGTTATAGAGAGAAGGGCTGCAACTATTAATTCTCTTCTTTGTTGACTAAAGCTGCAGCCATTTTTTCGTTTTCCAAATCAATGGCATTGCATTTTAGAAACTGAAACTACAGAATATTTTTTGATTTTGCCTGAAAAATGGCTGAAATAATTAGTCAATTATCAAAAAAGTCGCGAATTAAATTTTTCTTTTGATTCACTAATTGACCAATAGGCTAATCCTTGCAGCTCTAATGGAGATTAAATGCTACACACCAACCTGTCATTGCATGTAAATGAGTTGCAGGGCAGCTGAGCCTATGTGGCCATGTAGCATGCTTTCTTCATTAACGTTTAGGGAGTGTTTAATATCTGCTAAGCCTGTGTCTCGAGGACATCTACTTGAAATGAAATAAAAGAGAGATAATTCCTGTTGTCTGGAGGATCTACTCAGGGTGCGGCCTTTTCAAACTGGTTTTGAATGAACACAAGAGACCTGCTTAACCTGGAAAAATATCCTCTATCACTGATTAATGGAATGTATTATGTGTCAATGAAAGGCACAAAGCAGAAAGGTCTGCACACTGTTAGACCCAAAATAAATGGTTTAATTATCTTTTAGGGGCCTGGTGGAGAAAGAACATGTTTTAGAGTTTCCTCTGTGCCCTGGAGTCATATTTATTTTTAGTCTTGCATCTTGAGTATTTTTGCTGGTATGTGCCGACACTTGGTCCCTCTTCCTACTGTATATGTCAATGAAAACACAAAACAGGATTAAATGTTTGCCTTTGTTATGTTTCAACAAGACAAAAAGGCTAAGTTGGACAATGTAAAGATTTGGAATTACTGTGTTGGAGAGTAAATGTGATTATAGAGTTGTGTTTGGTCAGTGGACAATGTTTTTTCAGCCAGTAATCATGTGCATCTGATAGTTGTGTATCGTTGAGGGATCCCTCCTTAAGCAAACTTAAGTGTCTGTAATGATAGTTATCTCCTGACAGCACAGGTGATATTTACCTTCTGCCTCTCTTAAATAACACACATTAGCTACATATGAGCTACAAGCAAGAATCAAGGCAGAAGACGTATACATTTTACCTTATAACTGGTCTCACTCCAGCTACAGTAAATGT
This sequence comes from Chelmon rostratus, assembly GCF_017976325.1. Taxonomy (NCBI): domain Eukaryota; kingdom Metazoa; phylum Chordata; class Actinopteri; order Chaetodontiformes; family Chaetodontidae; genus Chelmon; species Chelmon rostratus. Next base: position 10,084,643 of record NC_055673.1, on the reverse strand, counting down.
AGCTATGAACTAAATACCATCCTTGTGCTCCATGCTTGCTGACCTGTGACAGGGCAGTACAGTAATGATGGAGCCATCCATTGTGTTTACAGCTCAGTGTTGTACTTCATGTCAAGCAAAATGGGTCAGACTTGCCCACTTGTGTTGGCCACTGCGTTTCTGTGCTTGTTTGTGTGCCTTTGCGAGTATGTGTGTATGTTTTTGTTAGCGCCTGTGTTGTCGGTAACCTTGGATTTTGTATTCTGCTGTTAAGTGCTCGTTCATCTGGATGGCTGCCTTGTGTGTGTGTGTGTGTGTGAGAGAGAGAGAGACCGCAGCTAGACTCAAGACTCAAAGTAATTCCTCTTTAATTCTTCTTTTGAGTTATTGCCAGAGTGGGAGGGTCACAAAAATGCAAAAATTAAATGAAAATTTTCCATATCAGGGCTCTTTGTATTGTGCTTTCTTTATAACTGTCCTTCTCTTGCTTCGTCCACATTCAGGTCTGATCGATGGCTATACGGGTGAACGGGCTGCGTTGGAGGAGCAGTTGCGTCAGAAGGAAGAGCTCCAGCTGAGCCTCGAGCAAGAGCTGCAGGTGAGGCATTCCAGCTGCAGCGAGGAGGAAAAATAATTACCTTTTTGTGAGATGGCACATGACTTGACAGTGTTGAAAGGTACATTCATGTATTTTGCCTGTGGTGCAGTTCAGCAGTGAGTGACTCACGTGTAAATCCTTGAGATTGAATTCAAAGAAAAAAAGGAAAAAAAACGTGAGCTGTTAGGTAATTTTGATTCTCTTTAGTGTCATATTATGCATCATGTATATATTCAGGCTACAGTAAGATAAGACTTTATTAATCCCCAGATGGGGAAATTCAAGAATAGCACTTAAAGGATTATTGTGGTAATATTTTCTATATTTCTTATTGTCAACAAATCCTGTTTAAAGGCCAAAACCAACAGCAAGCATTTTCTGTGTAGTCAAGCTTTACGATAAGGAAAATATATCACCTGACATCATATATAATGTTGTATAACTGTTGTTTATCTATGCAGGTGACAGGTAGCCGACTGCACGAGTTGGAGCAGGAGAGGCTTCAGATGCAGGAGGAGCGGGAGCTGCTGTCACGGCAACAAGACGCCATGAGGGAGCACGCTGGGCCCCGCGAGCTTCGTATGTATTCCAGAATGCCCTCACCGAAGAAGGAAATATATAGAGAGAGAATTTTAAGAGCCTCACTGGAAGTTATCACAGTTCAAAGGAAAATCTCAGGAAATTAATTTATTCAACAAGTGTAGAGTTGATTTTGTGTACTTTATTGCATTGTAGACATCACAGCAAAAAGATGAGGAGATTTAAAATCTCACCTCTTTTGTGACTGTCTGAAGGTTTCAAGTGACAGTTTGTTTGGTATGTGTGTATTAATGGAAGGCCACTTACCTAAGATAAAACATAAATTGCTCCTTGAATTACACAGGACAGGTAGATTTGGTGTGAATTATTAACCCAGTGTCAGTGTCAGCTGCATGTTGTAGGTTTTATTACAGTACATAGACAGTATACAACACCTAGGTCTGCATCTATACTGGTTTCCAGGAAAGGGCGACAGCTCTGATTTAAAGGTGCACAGGCCTCATATTGATTTCTTTTGTAGTTCTTGCTGTGGCCTAATGAAAATGACATAAAAAATGTATGAGCCATAATTGGCTGCATTGCCAGTGATGGGGATTGTTGGCCTGTTGGATCACTGAGGCAGCTCTTTATGCTTATCTACATATTTTAAACACTTGCTACCAGTACTTATGCCGCAAATCATAAATTTACAGGTGTTTGCCAAGAACTTCTCCAGAAACCCGATAACTGTATCTGCTAATTTTGCATTGTAACCCCTGTATTATCAAAAAGGAATCCCATGCGTACGTTCTCTGATAAAAGGGTGAGTAATGTGTATTTCAGGGTATAAACCAAACAGGCTACTTCAGAAACCTTTTCCTTTCTCATCATCCTTTCTGCAGCCTTTACCTTCGACTGTGAAGCCGTCAGGAAAGCACTGCCTTTCTATCTCCGTCCTTCTCTCTTCTTTTTTCTAAGAATTTTCCTGTTCATGACAAAAAACAAGAGCATGTTACATCCCTGTGCTTTCTTATTCTCCTGTAGGCCTAGTTGAAGCTGCAATGGTTGCAGCACCTGAAGCAGGTGTGTCCACCTTGAGCATGGCTCAGTCATATCTACTATATGTTCTTATAATTGTCTACTGTAGCTGAGTGACAGTCTATCTCTCTAACCCTAATCCAGCAACTCACCAACAAAGCTTGGAGCTTGCTTGCTATGGGCTCACAAACTCACTCAGTTCAGTCACTAACCTTTTGCTTCAGCTTTTCATTTTGACTGATTTTTGTCCTGGTTCGTCATTTTTTAATGTCTTGGAGTCAGTGTTAGCACTCATTTTAGCATGATGAAATTAAAGTTATCTTCAGACACTTATGTGTAGTCATTATTTCCTAATTGTCAGTCATCCACACTCTGAATTGAGGCATCTTTTTTAATTGTTATATGTATTTTAGATCCATTGATGCTGCGCTTACAGCATTTCTGTGAGTGAGTGAGATGACTGGCTGTTCAGGAAGTCCCTCTCCCCTGCCTGTCAATGCTTATTCGGCATGGATATTGCACTGTCTGGGCTGTCCACATGTTTGTTCTGTCATTTGCACTCTATCACTTTGTTACTTTTGCACTAATCCTGCGGGGTTTGATCCTGGGTAAACCGGTGTGGGTTGGTCACTGATGGCAGTGGAAGGGCGAAGAGGCATCATGATGGGGAATCATGTTCTGCAACGGGCCATTATGTTGGGAAGTTGACTGAGATGTTGGAAGAGTCTGAAGTTAGCCAGATGAAGCTGCAATTGTGAACGCAACATATAAAACTGCAACATTTTGAACATGGCAAAAAGCAAAATTCGATCTAATTGCACAGCTTAAAGACTTCCGACTCAGTAACATCATCTCAGCATCCTGTTCGTCACTGAAATCAAACCTGAATGAATAATTAACTTAAGATGGCCCCCATTAGTTGACAGGCAATGATATTTAACCTCTCCTCCTCCCTCCACTGTATTCTGTAGACCTGCTGGAGGAGACGGAGAAGCTGATGAAAGAGAAAGTAGAGGTGCAGCGTCAGGCGGAGAAGGAGAACGCCGACCTCCTGAAGCAGGTGAAGCTGCTGGAGGCGGAGCTGGAGGAGCAGGTCAACAAGGTGATCGAGCTGGAGCACGCTCAGAGGACGGAGAGCGGAGACCTCCAGCAGCAGGTCCAAGCTCTGGAGAAACAGCTGGAGAAGAACAGGAGGTTCCTCGATGTAAGTGGCAAAGAAATTCACCAGTTTTACTTTAATATTCAAAATGTTGTATATCTTTGTGTGTGTGTGTGTGTGTGTGTGTGTGTGTGTGTGTGTGTGTGTGTGTGTGTGTGTGTGTATATATATGCATATATGTACTCTGATCTGACTGACAAAAGTATTTTATTTTTCTTTTATTACTATTTATTACTTTTATTGTGAAACCTTAAATCATGAATGAAATTCTTTTACCAGTTCTCTTCAGATCAAATGATGAGCTGATTAGCAGAAAACGGGCTAGAATTTTTTAAATTTGTTAGCTGTTTGAGTCATTTCTAGGCCAAAATGCAGAAAATAGATGTGTTTCATGTGAATCTATAAGGTGAGATAAGCCTTTGTTGATATATTACATTTTCAAAAAAAAGGATAATTAGAGGTATATAAACAAAAATGAGAATAAAAGTAAAAATAAAAACTATACAAGAGCATTATATATGTGCAACCCTTACAGTACACCAGATGTATAATGGTTAAAAAAGTTGCTGCTTTCATTGTCTTTAATCACAGTAAATTAAATATCTTTGTATTTTAGACTGTTGGTTGGACAAAGAAATGCAATTTGAAGACATCAATTTTAGTTTTAGTTTTCTTGCGACTTGATATATTGAAGGCAACACCTTGATATTGGAGTAGAGAGGTGCTGATTTGTGTTTTTGCAAATGTAACCACACAAGTTTCTGACAGCTGACAGTGAAACTCATTTGAATGTTTGTTCTTAAAGGCTTGATGTTATTAGTTGATATAGGTAGGAAACCTGTATAAAAGCTACTCTACTGATTTCACAATTTATTTTTTGGGGGTGGGGGGAGGGGCAGGGTCCCTGTCATTTTTGGCTCACGTTCTAATGAGTTGTGTTCCCATCATCATAATTGGGCCACTTGGCCTGGAGTCGGCATGCAATCGTCTAGATGTGGGTTGTGGCAGATTTCTTCTATTCTGTCCTGTTGATGTCGGTCACACACAAATATGGAATGAGCACATTTGTAAACATGTGTTTATATTATTTGACCAATCCTTTGTCATAGACATGGACTTATTTTTCTGTTCTGACAACCGTTTCTATTTTGGCAGCCAATTGTGCGACAATAAAAACAGCTGTTCAGTTTGTGATTAATAATCAAGACATTAAAAACTCTACAGTTGGACTGAAATGATCATCTATATATTTTCTATGTCTAAATCTGACGTGTTAGTGGGAGAAAATAATTAGTCTCACATAAGTGGAGACTAATTGGATCAGTGGGCTCTCAGCCTTTGTTATAAAGGAGTTCTGTGACAAGCAAACGAGTTTCTCAACAGGTGAATTCAAGTGTTTTTGCAAAGCCTGTATCGATGTCAGAGGGCAAAGTCCTCTTCATTGGAAATCTGATTTAATAGGTTCATATTCCTTTTTTTAACTTGTGTATTTCTCTCCACCCTCGCTTTATGTCGACATTTAGGAACAAGCTGTGGACCGAGAGCACGAGAGAGATTTCTTCCAGCAGGAGATCCAGAAACTGGAACAACAGCTGAAGAACCCACAGAAGCTGCAGACTGGCTCTGAGCAAAGAAACCAAGAGGTAACAGGAGAAAGCTCAGTTCTCTGCCAGAGGACCTGATGTTAATGCTCATTTTCTGAACATAACACTGTTGTGGGTACGAACACTGAGCTAAGAGTCACACAGCAGAACAATAGAGCTGGTAGAATTACCTGTCGTGCCTCGAAAATGACACCAAATAGAGGGAGTGTTACACAGATGGAGGAGTGAGAGTGGGATTAATGTTTGTTCCTTGTGATCCTTTGTAAGCTCTGTAATAGTGGGTTCTATTTGCATGATCATCAAATACACAATTCAGTGGGAGTGAGGGCTCCATAAGATTTGGTAATGTTAATTACTGCTCTGGTGCAGCATCATGTCACATCATGACTTGTTTGAGTTGCTCAGCACTAACTGCTGTGAGTTTACAGGCTGAATTTAAATGATTTCGGATCAGGCGACGATGTGTAATGTGAAAGGTTTTGCTTGGAGTGATGAACCCACAGAGGATTATCACCCCCCTCACCCTGCGGTTCCCCTCAGCACTACAGAGTGTTTTAGTAACTGAGCTTCACTGTTCTGGTTCAGTCTCTTCAAGCTTGTTTCCAGCCGCTGTTTTCATCTTAAAGGCTCAGACAAACCTGCTGTGCGTTACCTGCTCAACAGCAGACAAAGTTAGCGACTAACATAATAAGCATTTAATCTTTTGAGCAAGTATTTCCACTTTCAACTAATGCTTATGTTGCTCCGTCTCTACTGGACATTTAAATAGGCAACTGTTAAGGTTGTAATTGATGAGGTTATCATTGATTCAGGTTGTATTAACACCCTGTTCCTCTGCCCCCAAGTGGCCAAAATAATTCATTGATGTTTATTGTTTACAGGGTTAGTTTCCACAGATACTGTTGCTAGTCTCCCTTGTGATCTTTCATTTCTACAGCTACTGCAAGTCAGTTCAGTATAACGTCCTGTCCTTTTGGTCCTGTCCTGAATTGATTACTGAATTTTGATGGTCACATTTGCCCAATTTAATTCCATAATACATAGGAAAAACTGAGGAGTATTTGACAGTAAACAGTCTTAACCTGCCTTTTTAAATACTCTTTCTTAGCAACAAATAGAATGACATGTCTTTTTGTGCATCAGTGTCATTCATCATTTTACCATAAATGTTGTTTATTGGTTTTGTCTGTGGTGTTATTAACATTTGGCTTCTCAAGGATTTCGTTGCCGACCGTCATTATTCATCCACTCACAGTCTAGCCTCCGGTTCCCTTCGGGCAAGGAGAAATGCAATTTTGATCAACACTGTTGTCATCCTGTTGCAGCACATTTGAAGCGCTAATTATGTCCTCAAACCAATCGATCGAATCTGTGCACACCACAAAGTTATTTGCCGGCAGAACATCACATCCTGTTTATTGTGAAGGCTTCTTGTTTATAATAAAGACAGTTAAGAGTTTCAATCACTGGTTTATGGGCCCAATCTGCAACATCATTTGACAACACTAATAAAATAATTTGTAGTTGTAGCTTTGATTTATGCTAAACTGTCGTTAGCTTTGTGTTTATATCATGTAGTTTATACATCAGTCTCACACAAGCTAATGCCTCTACTATTTCCATGATTTCCACAGACTCCTGCCACATTTTTATCACTAAGTGCTTTTTCTTCCCTTCTCTTGCCCTTGAACTCTCCATCCTCTGATCCTTTATGCCTTCTCTCTCCCGTGGCCATTACAGGTGGATGGAGTAACCTTTAAGGTATTGCTTCTAGCTACGTGTAGAATCAAGTCTGCCCCAGAGAGCGTTTAGTGCATTTTAGTTATCCTGCCCAACCCTCTAGCAATTAATGGCCTGTCCATCTCTCTCATCCTTTCTCCTGTTTGATCCCTCTCTGCTGTATAGTGTGTCTTCACTTCAAACTTAGTCCTCTCTCACTCTGCTCCTTCCTTGTGTCTCACCCCTTTATTGTCCCAGTGTAAAACTCAACAAAACAAAACATTAAACAATTGGAGGTTGCACAGGGTAGCATTATGAAAGTATCTGTCTTTCAATACAATCATACCAAACCGACTTTTTATATATTTAAAAAGGCTTTTCATATTCGTGTGTGAGGCTGTGCAAAGTAAATTCTTACATCAGTATGAATTTGTGTAAGAACAAAGTAGGTTAACAACATACAGTTTGTAAAACTAACCACATTAGCAACATTTTGGATGAATCTATTTGCATCTGGATGAGTCACTGAGATGACATATTACTTCCAGTTTTCAGTCGCAGTTTGGTTTGGTAAGGTTTAGTCACCAAAACTACTTGGTTTGGTTAAGGAAGTGATGGATTATTTTAGTTTTACACTGGATGTTTATAAAACCATCATGCTGTTGGTTAAGGACACCTGGGTGATAGTAGCATCTACCTAAAAAAAGCTCTGTAAAGTAAACTGTAATTCCATCCATCAATTAACCACAAGGGTTAATTTTCAAGTGAAGCTTGTAAAAATATAAATAGATCGTTCAGTGCTGAAGTACTTTCATGAAGAGTCCATCCTACACTTGAGTCACATTAATATTTAATGAAGAGCTGCCAGTGAGGGGGTGTATTTCATCTGCCTTACTACAGTGTTATTTTGTTTTGAATATAAACTCTGTTTTCTGTGACATAACATCCTAAAAAATGTGTTTTTTTAAATAACATGATCCAGAAAAGTTGTTTACGAAGCAACATAATTTTCTTGTTTAATGAAGCGAGGAGAACATTTTACCATGTAGATATACATTTTGTTCCCAGTTCTGAGCCAATCCCAAACGAACCTCCCTCTGTGGAACCCCCCCCCCCCCCCCCCCCCCGATTGATCTGCTGATGTTTTCCCGTCTCACAGATGGATCAGTTACCTGCCAGCGGTCCTCCTGGTTAATGTACTACTCTGTGGTTTGTGTCACCCTGAATGAAATCTCTCTCTCCCCTCTGTCCCTGCACCTCTTCTCACTCTCGGCCCCCTCCTTTCTCAGGTGGATCAGCTGACCTCCCAGCTAGCTGTTCATGTACCAGCAATGCTGTAGCGAGTGGTGTCTGAGAGCGAATCTCATTTAACGATCCCCCTCCTCTCTTTCTCTGCCTCTCTCTCCCGCTCCCCCCGTTTCTCTTCTCTCTCTCTCTCACTACCAGGTGGACCAGCTGACCTCCCAACTGAAGGAGAAGGCGGATTGGTGCAGTGAGCTGCTGCTCAGCTCAGAGCAGCTGCGTCGTGAGTTGGGAGAGCGCGACGAAGAGATTGACAAGCTGGAGAGCCGCATCCGCGAGCTGGAGCAGGCCCTGCTGGCCAGCGCTGAGTCCCTGGAGAAGGTTAGGAAGGGGAGGGTGGGTGGGGGGTAGGAGGGAGATGAAGGATGTGCAGGAGACTGAGTCAGAGACAGCGAGGGGGGAAAAGCAGTCCGAACAATAGCTGCGGAGTATGGCAGAGGGTGTGTGTGAGAGGATGTAGATGAGGTGACAGCTAGAGGAGGAACAGGAGGAGGGTTGGGACTCACAGAGAGGGAGAACAATGTGTGGGTGGGTCTACTTCAGCAGCCCCGGCAGTTTACTGCTGGTGATGACTCTGAGCTATGGCTAGCAACTGTCAAGATTGCCCCCCAGTGTTCGTAGAGGGCTGTGGTGAGTGAACAAAAAGAGCAGTGGAGAAAATGCCCATATGTGCTGTGCTGCTGCTCAGCTGCAAACGATAAAGGACACAGTGTGGACAGCATGCATTTGTAGTTTGCATCCTTCAAAATCCACTTGATCACAAGAGTTTGCTCCTTCACGCCTTCCTGCGCATGTTGTAAATAACGGCTGCGCTAAATAGTTTTTTTCAATGTGCGTGTGTGTTGCTGTGTGTGTGCCGTAGGTTGAACAAAAGAGGCAGCATGCATCCATCACAGAGGCGAAACACTCCACACTGGAGTCTCAGTTACAGACGGAGAGAGAAGCTCTGGAGCGGAAAGAGAAAGAGGTAGTTGGCTGCTCAGTTTGTACTTTGAGGTTTTTCAAAGCATTGATGAAAAGGGTAATGCACGCTCACTCAAAACCACACATTTATTTAAACTGACAGTATTTTAATCTGATGATCCAACTGGGAATGAAAGTGTGTGTGCAGGCGTTACATTAATGTAGAGAAAAAACAATTAAAATCAAATTTAGAAAAAAAGTTAATCACAAAAAAATAATGCTGTAGTACCCTTTGATATCAAGGTTTGCATTTTATGTTAAATTGTATCAATAGTAAAAATGTATTAGCTAACAACTAAAGCAGAGGAACTCACTTGGTCGACTTCCAGCTGTATCAGTCAGGTGCATATTCTACACATTCTCGTGGTGTCTCCACTGATGTTTTTGTCACGTTTGCCTGCCGCCTCAGATCTGTAACCTGGAAGAGCAGCTGGAGCAGTTCAGAGAGGAGCTGGAGAACAAGAGCGAGGAGGTGCAGCAGCTTCACATGCAGCTGGAGATCCAGAGGAAAGAGATCAGCAGCCAGCAGGAATACCTAGAAACCAGGGATAGCATGCTCCAGGTAAACAGCCGTCCTGCTGCAAGAACATTTTACAGCATCTTTACCAAATATTGTGAAGACAGATGCTGGCCACATATTATATTTCACTTTACACTTGTATTCTCAGTTGTTGTGCGATTAGTTTATGTTTTCTGCTTTCAAACTGTTGTACTAAAGAGCAAAAGATGGCTGCTGGTGACTTAAAAACTGTTAACCAATGTGATATGTGGGACGGTGCCAGATGAGCTCATATTTTAACTGCGAAAGTACAACACAAAGTCTGTTGTATTCACACAATCAAAAACTGCTCCCATCAGTTGTAAAACATGTTACGTAATGCTTATACCACTGTTATGTCCATGTAACATTTCTTTTTCTGCTCATAAACTGCAAGCACTTTCGTTCAAATGTTCTTTTTGAAATGAGATATTTGCTCTGTGTTGCCAATTTCAGTTTGCACATTTTTTGTCCATTATCCTGACACTGCCGGCACATTTCTTCTTTGACAGTAGTCCGCCACAAGGCTGACTCTGAGTGGACTTTTCGCGTGACGTGTTTATTAATAGCCATCACATTATAATCTCTGACTTTTGAAGGTGATGGAGGAGAAGGACAGGGAAATAGCTCTTCTTAATGAACAGATCACTAAGCTCCAACACATGGAAACAGCCTCTGATAACAAGGTAACGCTATATGCATATATGAAATAGAACAAAAGTCTATTTCAAATATGCATAGCTCCGTGGTAGTGCATCACTGTGTGTGGTTTCTTGTTTCATGTACACTTTTATTTTTGTCGGCTCCATTTTTTTTTTTTTTTTGTTGGGTTGCTTTTGCTTGTTTTGTCTCGGTAAGTAGTTCCACAGCACCATCGTCAGTTGTGAGGTGATCATTTTGCTCATTTGAGGTGGCTTAATAAACCTCTGAGTCTTGAAAGAGTTTTTACAATCTCATCAACTGCAGAAATGTTGATTACAAATGCCAATGAAAACGAAACTATCTTGGCATCAAAGGATCTTTCAAAGCACAACCGGGACTCAGAGGTTTATTCAAATAGCGGGAAAGCTAAGAACTCCTCAAATCTGATATTGTTATAGTTGAATAATGTCTGTATGTTTATCTATAGGAAATTGATGGGAGGGACGAGCTGATTAAGGACCTGGAGTCCCAGGTGGAGTGCCTACGCAGCGAACAAGAACGCCTGAAGAGGAATAATGAGGAGGAGCTTGACCAGCTGAATGCAGTCATAGAAAAACTGCAGCAGGAACTGGCCAATATTGAGCAGAAGCAGGCTACGGAGGAAGAGGAGGACATCAGGGGTGAGCAGGAGAGCTCCTCATGGGGGCCAAGTAAAGAGGAATACGATGAAATGAAGCAGAGAATGGACCTGGCCACCAAAGAGCTTGATACGCTCAAAACAGAGCACAGTACGCTGTTGCAGACATATCTGCGCTTGAAAGAGGGTGCAGAGGCTTTAGCTGAAACAGAAAAAGTGGAGAGCTCAGATGCAGAATTTGAAGAAGCTCTCAGAGAGAAAACTGCAGGCCTTGTCGTCATGCAGGCCCAGCTACAAGCTTTAGAGCAAAGTGCAACAACAAGAGTGGAAGAGCTGGGCTGCCGCATTCGGGAGCTTGAGGACGTGGTCGATGAAAAGGACGGCGAGTTAAGACACTGTCGCCTCCTTGTGGAGCAAACACAAAGCAAAGCGGATGGTCTCCAACAGAAGGTGTCTGATCTGGAGGTAAATCTGAGGGAGAAAGTGGCTGCAGTGCTCGTCAATCAGGCGACACTGGAAGCCTTCCAGCAACAGCAGTCACAAGGATCCAAAGAAAACCAGGACCAGCAGAGACATGCCGAGGCACACGTCTATGACTTTGGTGACTTTGGGATTCCTCAAATGGACTTCAGTGGAATTAGTCAAGCAAGACAAGTTCCCACAGGGAAGGTGGTGCATCTGACCCAGAGGCTTCGGGAGCTGGAGGTGGGACTCAGTGGGATGCAGAAAGACCAGGAGCTCCAGAAGCAGCTGCTCTCCAGCTCTGAGGAGGAGGTGCTGGAGTACGAGAAGAGGCTGTCTGTGCTCATGGATCTGCTCAGTCAGATGAAGGCCAGGACACACCAGAGGACACCACCGGCTGTGGGGGTGAGAGTTTGAACAATAAAGTGATGAAGGAGTCTTCAGCATTTTGAGTCTGGCCAAGCAATAGTCCGGCATATAACCCCTCGTAAAACCACAAATTGACGTTTATACACTTTGAATTTTGTATGTAACTAATTTTAATGAGTTTAGAGGTGCTAGCAGGCAGATTTTTTTAAACTTCAGAAAGAACCTGGCCAGCCGTTTCCCATCTTTATGCTAAGCTTACTGGCTGCTGGCTGTAGCTTCATGTTCCCAGACATGAAGATTTTATTGATCCTCTCATCTCTGCAAGACAGTCAGTCCGTGTAAACTATATATTTACCAAAATATCTCACTATGTCATTTAAGAACACAAAGACACCTCCTTTAAAATTCCAATCCAGGTATGTTAGTTCATTATTTATAGGAATATAAAGAGACTCTAAAATAACAGGATGCACAGATAAAAGGTTATTATTTTCTAAATTTCAGATCTCACTGAGATGGACATCAGGTCACTTTTGTACATATTGTAAATATTACGCCATAGATATATGCATGGATGGATGGATGGATAGATATATATTGAGGACAACTGATAGCAGAGATGATGAAACTACTGTCAACTACACTATCACTGAATTCAAGTTCCAGATTGGACTCTTAAAGGTTTCAACTTTTTTTGTAATTAACTTAAAACTGTCATAACTAACATCTGTTGTTAACATTTAAGTGTTAATAATAGAATCCTTAGATTTACAGAACAAATTAGAAGATTGCATCTATCTAAAAATAGCAAATATAAGTCATACTTGTTGCTGAGTGCAATATTTGCCTGTGTGTGCACTATTATACACAGAGTAATGAATGTAATCCAAATTCAAGCATGTTTTTGGATTTTCTCTGCACCCTTAGCAAAGTTTAATGAGGTAAAACCCAGTGAAGTTATTGTAATCAAGTCTCAGATACACTCCGTTAAAGCTGTGATACAGTATGTTTGAATCTTTGTGACCTTCTCACCAGGCCTCCTCTGCTGTTGACCAGCCGGCTGTGACAGATGTTCTTCAGGAGTTGCAGGAGGTCAGAGACGAGGCCTCGGCCACCAAAGAGCAGCTGGACAGCTACAAGGAGAGCTGCAGCAGACTCCAGGAGGAGCTCCAAGTATGTGACTTCCTCTTAGTGTTCATACTTCCTCTGAGAGTATTTCTAATGTTTGGTGAGTGACCGACACGTGCTTTGCTTTCCAGGAAAAAACAGTTACAATGCAGAAACTACAGGACCAGCTTCACAAGGTGGGAACAAAAATTTAATCCTACGCAGTTCACAGTTTTTATAAATTGAGTCTTTTCTTGTTTAGTTTATAAACTTTGTCACTTTAGGTGTCATCTGGAGGCAGTGAGCAGACCAAAGTGTCTGAGCTTCAAGAGGAATTAATGGAGGCTCGAAGTGAGGCATCTGCCATCAAAGAGGAGCTGAACAGCTGCAGGGAGAGCTTGGAGAAGCTGCAGGAGCTGCTGCAGGTACAGACATTTACAGTTACATCCTGTCTTGTGTGCTGAGTGCACTGCAAAACATACATCTCTTTATGTTTTTACCTTTTTTCTATGAAAAAGTCGTCATTTTACACTTCATTTAAAATTGATACCTTTGGTGTGAGGAGATATTTAAAGGAGTAGTTTGACACTTTGGGAAATATGTTTAATATTCGTTTTCTTGCTGAGAGTTTTGTGACAAGATTGATAGAGCTGTCTTGTCTGTGCAGTAAATATGTAGCTGGAGCCAGCTTAGCATAAATGGCTCTGACCAAAGTTAACTAAATCTACCTACCAGCACCTCTAAAGCTCCCTAATTTACACATTATTTTCAAACTGCAACCACAACTCGATTTTTTCACTTGTACTGATAAACAAACAAACAAGATATAACATGTTAATTAATGAGCTTCAGAGATGCTGGTAGGTGGAATTTGTTAGTTCAGATGGAGCCAAGCAAGCTGTTTCAATCTCCTCATCTAACTCTTGGCAAGAAAGCAAAAAGCATGTTTCCCAAAATGTCATCTGTACTGAGGTTAGATATTAGTTCAATAATCAAATATATTTGTGTAGGTTTTTATTTAAACACATTTTAATCACCTACAATTATTTTTTTAAAGGAGCGGGAAATTACCATTGCTCACCTTAAAGGAGAACTTCAGGTAAGTTGTTTTAACTTGCATTGAAATATGCTGAAAACTGATAAGATTGTTGGTTTTTGTGACACACTGTATTCTGTTTTGATACCTGGCTGTATGTATAATATTTGACCTCCTGCCCATCATCCTCAAGGTAAAAACAGAAGAAGACAGAGCCAACATGGCAAAGCTTCTCCAGGAGGTCAGAAATGATGCGGCTTCCACCAAAGAAGAACTCAATAGCTACAGGCAGCAGAATGAGAAACTTCAGGAGGATCTGCAAGTCCGTGAAGTCTCCATTTCTAAACTCAAAGGGGAGCTCCAGGAGATGAGACAGAATGTGGATACCACCAAAGAAGAACTCAGCAGCTACAGACAGCACAATGAGAAACTTCAGGAGGATCTCCAAGTCCGCGAAGGCTCTATTTCTAAACTCAAAAAGGAACTCCAGGAGGTACGAACAGCCTTGATGAAGACAGCGGATTCTGGTCCTCCATCTCTGTCTCCCTCCCCCTCCCCCTCGCCGTCTCCTCAGCCTCAATCCTCTGCTTCTTCCTCCACCACCACCCAGCCTAAAAGGAAAGGAGGCAAACAACCTGCTGGCAAGGGAAGCAGTGCCAAAGATAAACCATCTCTCTCCAGGAAAAACTCTGCGACTTCCAGCCAGTCCACCAACAAATCTCACAGCGCTCGGCTGAGCAGCAGCTCTGAGCGGCAACACGCGGCTGTCACGCACTCGTTCACGCAGACCGAACCTCTCCAAATGTCTGACATCGGCCCGGAAAGCAGGTCCCCAACCAAAGACGAGATGGAGGAGGTGATCGGAGAGTTCCAGGAGAAGATTGTACAGATGCAGGAGCTCCATGCAGCAGAGATCCTGGACATGGAGGCTCGGCATATTTCAGAGAGCGAGAGCCTTCGAAGGGACACGCAGGCTCTGGAGGACGAGTGTAAGGCCCTCAAAGCTGTCATTGACAAGCTGCGCTGTACAGAGGTGAGGCCTTTGGACAATAACTGTGTCTAAATCCATACTACATGCTAATCCAATGCAGTATAGACTACGTGCTGATCCTATCTAGCATATACCACACACTAATTCTATGCAGTATAGACTACATGGTAATTCTATACAGCATATACTGCATGCTAATACAATACAGTATATACTACATACTAAACTATACAGTATGTGCTACATACAAATAATATGCAGTATATAATCCTATACAGTCTATATTACATACTGAGGATCTGAACCATGTTTTATCTTTTTTAGGCCCCTTCATCAAGACCAGACCGTCCTACATCACAGTTCAAAGATGGCTACACAAGTGGTAAGACACAACACACTGATACAGCACAATCACACCCAAGGGCTGCTCCTCTATGTAATCATTGTTTTTGACAATGATTAAGTGTTTTTTTCTGCATTATTCTTCTTGTTTTTTTCAGATTTTTGCTTTATAAACATAACCTCAGTGCTATAAACAACACAGTCCTGAGAAGGCAGTCTGCACAGCTGTTCTGCCTCTGTGTGTTTCTGCCGTTACTTTTCCATCAGTAGAGTTCAGGGGGGGTTTACGTTTTTCCTCCAGACATAGCACTTCCCAAAACTTAAAGTAGTTTGCCATGGCAGACTTTAATATACTGTGTTGTTCTTCACCATTTTCACTGATTTGTTTCAAGAAAATGTGTGTCCTCTTGCAGACAGCAGCTCAGACTACAGTCAGCGGACTGGTTTTGACCTCCCGAGCTTGCAGCAGGAGTTCAGGACGACTCCAGAGGGCGCCAGGAGAGAGACTGATGACCCACTGCCCGACCGCATCAAGGTACAACCTCCACTTATTATAAATACTGTCCTAGAACTACTGTCCTACTGTCCTAGAGCAGTACATGATTATACTGCATTGAGCCAAGGATTTTAACTATTACAGTGATGAAAATGTTGATATCTACAGTAATACAGTATTTTTTTGGTGTGCTCACTGTACGTGTAAGCATTACTTCCAATACACCTCTGAAGACCTTTTTATCTGAACTAGAGCAGAATGATGCTAAACCCAGCAACATTTCTGTGTGGTGTTTGTGTTAGACGTTGCTGCGTGAGGTGCACCAGGAGGGCATGCAGGTGCTCTCCCTGTCAGAGCTCCCTCTCTCTGAAGGCGAGCCGGCCAGCCAGTTCACCGTCCAAGGCTGGGTGAAGGAAAGAGACGCCTTACTGGCAACCGTGGAGTCTCTCAAAGCCCTCATCACCCAGATGCAGACCCACAGACAAACACAGGTAGAGGAAAGAGGAAGAGTCTTCACCGAACACTAACAGTTTGTCAGACGACCTCCACTGTATATGTGCTGGTGTCTTTATCTTTTTTGTTCGTGACTTGCTGCAGACATCAGGCAGTGTGGACTGGCGTGCAGAGCTGCTGGATGCAGTGCGGCAGGTGTTTATGAGGGAGCGCAGCGTGCTGAAGAGCGCCCTCTACAGCCAGTTAGACCTGCTGGACACCAGTGATGCCATCATCCACCTCAATCAGCTGGAGCGCAGGCTGGCTGAACAGGTCAGAGATAACAGCTGAACAACCTTCTCTTATCTTTCCTCTCCTTTGATCATCACCTGTCCTGGTCCATAACCTGTTTTGTTTGTGATCCTGATGCAGGACAATCAACACAGGGAGGCAATGGGTTCGCTCCACACTGCCGACAGGTCCAGTCTCATCTCTGAGATTCATCAGCTCCGTGGTCAGCTGGAGCACATTCATCAAGGTGAACTAATTTAAAAATTCCCTTGAAACCCAATTCCACTCTGCTGGTGATGTTCTTTAAACATCTTCATATTTGCTTGCTTGTGTAATGTGTTCATTATTATTAATATTATTACTATGTTGTCCTTTAGTTGGCCAGCCTGCTGTGTCACTGGGAGGTGAATGTAGCTCAAAGGAGCGGAGGGAGGGAGGAGGAGCTGATGGGGCAGCGGAGGCCAGCAGGCTGCTGGTGGAGGAGCTGAAGGGTGAACTGTCCCAGACTAAACTGGAGCTGGAGACGACGCTCAAGGCTCAGCACAAACACCTGAAAGAGCTGGACACACTCAGGTTAGACATGATGTTTGTTTACAGACATGTATCAAACACACCAGGATACATTTCAGTGACTACTTGAGTAAAAATACTTAACTAAGACTGATATTCCTGTGATCAATGTTCTAAAAACTGTGTTTTTAGGTTGCACAGAAACATTGTTTTTACTTGCATTTACAATCAAAATATAGATAGGAAATATGAGGAGATGGGGCCTGAATATTGCCCTCTACATTTACATCTGTTGGAAAACAGTAGTATAGTAGAATCTAGAAGCCCTGAGGAGGCTGAAGTATTCTGTATTTCACAATTTTCACACCCTTTACCTTTGATCTCATTAACATTATCTCTGTCAACAGGGCAGAGGTATCGCAGAAGGCTTCTGAGGTGGACACACTGACCGACCAGCTGACGGAGGAGAGGAAGAGAGGCAGAGATCTTCAGTGGGCCATGGAGAAGGAGAGGTGTCGAACGGGGAGAAACGAGGAAAGTAAACGAGAAGAACTGGAGGTACAACAAGAGCCTTTTTAAGAGTTTTAAGTTTTTTAATCTTAATTTAAAAGCCTAACCTGGGATGGTGCTAGACACATTCAAAATTGTCGCAGTCAATCTAAAAACAAATGTATTTCCATTTTCCTCCAAGGACCTGCACCTCACTCTGGAGGAGCAGAAGAGCCGCGTGGCCCAGCTGACCCTGACCCTGGATCAGGAGCGGCAGGCCTCGTCCCAGCTCTCCCAGCAGGCCGAACAGGAGCACCTAAGCCTCCACAGACGCCTCCAGGAGCTCCAGGTGCAGCTGGAGACCGAGCAAGCCAAGGCCCTGGAGATGAGCACCGCGCTGGGGAGAGAGAGGGAGCTCCGGACGGGTGTCTCCACAGACAGCGGTCCCTGCAATGAGCAGCGGGTTGAGGAGGATAGGAGGAGCCTGGAGGAGGAAGGGAGTCTGCTGGAAAGACTGCAGAGGGAGCTGGATGACAAGCATGCACAGGTGGGATTTTATTAGTTACTGTTTTACCCTCTTACAACCAAAACTCCTCTAAACTGTGATGGTGCACTAACAACAAGCCTTCAGTGAAACACTATTTATCATTATTAACTATTTTAACATCTGTCCTCATCAGTAAAATAATTCTTATCTTAAGTCTGTATTTGTCCTCATTTTTTCTCCCACAGGTGGTGCATCTCCTCAGTCAGGTGGAGGCCCAGAAGCTCGAGGTGGTACGAAAAGAGGAGGAGCTGACTTTGGGGAGTCAGAGGTCGAGAAGGGACCAGGAGGCGTTGCTGGAGGCTCGGGCCCAGCTGGAGAGGCTGGAAACACAAATGTCTGAGGCCCAGGAGCAGCTGGAGAGAGAGGTGGAGAGTCGAAAGAGGCTAGAGGAAGAGAAGGAGAGACTGGAGGAGAGGTTGAACCAGTTTCAAGAGCAGAGAGGAGGGAGGGAGGGGAGCGGACTCCTACAGGCCGATGGCCACACTGTGAGTCACATCTACCAGTCGCACACTTGTAACAAATCCTTTTTTACTCAGTTTTTAGTCAATCTTTAATTTTGGCATCCTTTTTTTTGCCTTTTTTTTCATTTTGTTTCATCTAAAGCATAAACGCTGTGTTGTTTTTATCTTAACTGCAGGCTGCCTGGCAAAGCGAGTCCACAGACCGCACCAAAGACTGGGTGCTCCAGCAGAAGAGTGGAAATGTTCAGTCAGGGAGCTCCAGCACGTCACCCCACCTGGAGTTCTCTCCAACAGGCCACACCAGCGGACCACACCACGGTCCTTGGCGCACAGTTGATAAGATCCTGGGCAAACTGCACCTCATTTCCTCCAAGATCCGCGGCATGGCGAGCAAGACTACTGGCAGGTAACTACAGCGACTGTAATCAGTCTTTTTATACTAACAATGGATCACATAACTACAGAAGGCATAAACATTTCATGACATGCAGGACTCGTCTAAAGTAGCTTTCTGGGAACGAACTGATTGCCTGTCATTTGTACATGTTTTGTGCAGGCTGACGGCAGAGGTCGACAGTGAGGATGTATCCTGGGTGCAGTCCAATGTTGATGAGGTCATCACTATGCTGCAGCAGTCCCCAGGTCTACCCTCCATCCCTGAGGTCAGAAACGGTTTGGTTTGATGGTTTAACTTGATTTGAATGGTTGATATAAAGAGCCAAAATATGGACCAAATTCATGTCAGAACTGTTTGTTTATTTTTCCGAATGTCTGCTGTCTGTTGAGCTCCGCACACGAACCACACATGGTTGTGACTGCTGTGACTGTTTGTTTCCCGCAGAGCGTCTCCCTGCTGGCAGGAGGCTCCTCCAGCTCCTCCAAGTCCCTGACGGAGCGGCTGCTGAGGCAGAACGCAGAGCTGACAGGTTTCGTCAGTCGTCTGACCGAAGAGAAGAACGACCTGAGGAACCACACGCTCCGCCTGGAGGAAGAGCTCCGACGCTACCGGCAGGCTGGACTGGGATCAGGTGACAGTGTGAGTACATGACAAGTAATCAATCAGTGGCAGCCAAAAGTATAAGATAACATTAGACACTAGAATTGCCTCATATGTGGATAGCTCAGATGTAAACCTTTGTTTGTTTCCGGCACTTTGACTAAATTCAATTTTTTCATTTTGTCCTGCAGTTCAGCAGCAGGAGAGGAGTATCCAAGGCGGACCCGTCAGGTATGCTGCTTTCCCAGGAGCGGGAGGCTTGGACAAGAGAGAAGGCCCGCCTGGAGAAAGCGTTGCATCTGGCACAGGCCCAAGTGGCCCGAATCAGGGGGGAGATCAGGAACGACACCCTGCGAGAGATCACCGGACCTGAGGCTGACAATGCTGCACTGAAGGTCAGCTGAGAACAGCCAATAAGTCGCTGTAATTCAGCTCATATCTGAGGAATTTGTAGACAGCTAACTATAGCAACAAGTGCTGTTTAGCAATTCATTCATTTTACACATCTCCTTTGCCTCCAGAGGATGTATGGGAAGTACTTGAGGTCAGAAAGCTTCCGCAAAGCGCTGATCTACCAGAAGAAGTATCTGCTGTTACTGCTGGGCGGCTTCCAGGAGTGTGAGGAAGCCACGCTGTCGCTCCTCTCCAGGATGGGCGGCCGACCGTCGCTGTCCAGCCTGGAGTCCCTCAGCCAGCGCCGCCGGGGGCTGATGCGCTTCCGCTCTGCCGTCCGAGTCTCTATCGCCCTTTCCAGGTAGGCAGCTGGAGCTCTGCGTTGTTTTGACCAGTGCTATACTTCCTCTCTGCTAATGCCACGTTAACAACAGATGCACTGTTTATGCCACCATATGAAACTAAAACCTACACACGCTCCGTTCAGAATGCGTTTCCTGGTCAAGCGATGGCACAAGGCGACAGGGATGAGCTCCACAACCTCCTGCAGCGTCAACAAGAATGGAGCAGGACAGACATTAGGTAACCAAAACATATATTGTGTGTTTTTTGGATGCTACATATAGTAGTGATGCTCAATAAAGTTATATTAATCTCTCTCAGGTACAGAGGCGAGAGACTCACTTTATCTCCACCCGGGCAGCGTGGAGATGTACAGGGACAGAGGAGGCGGAGGAGGGGGAGTCTCCAGCAGCAGGGGGCGAAGTGGACGTGAATCTCCCAGATCGGCTGTCTCCTCAACACACCACAGGTGCAACATAAAATATGGCCTCAACCAATGATTACTCTCATTAGCAAATAACCGAACAGTCATTTTCCCATGTGGTCTACCTGGATCGGTCTATTTAATGCAAAAAGATCATAAAACCATAAGAAAATATACATCTCATAGTGAACCATTGTGTCACTTGTGTTAGTGAAAGGTTGATGTCTCTTGTCGTGTAGGTTTCAAATGGCTGGAGACCACGGAGCTCTCACCTGTTCCCACCTGCAGAGCTACGACCCCGACCGAGCGCTCACCGACTACATCTCCAGACTGGAGGCGCTGCAGAGGAGGCTGGGGAGTGTGACATCAGGTAACACACACAGTACGCTGAGTCCCATTTCTGTACTACATACTCATTGTGCACCTCAACTACTAGCTTTTGTAGTTTCCTTTTTTGCAGTTAGTACACAAGAAATTAGCATTAAGGAGAATTTCGTCACCTGACATCATTCATACCATGACTTTAGAACGGAGAATAGTCGACATTAACAGCACATTCAAAAACACACTACATATATATAAATATATACACATAACTTATAACTGTATAAAGTCATTAAGTCATTTTCAATCTGATTGAACTTTTATTTTCCGCACAGGTGCTTCTTCATATGCTCAATTGCACTTTGGCTTGAGAAGATAGATGCCGTCAAGTTGACTTTGGCTTGAAGAAACTCAGTTGCCTTTTCTCGTGCTGAGCTCTCTGCTGTTTTCTATCAGTCTGGTGTGGGCTGTATCTTTCCATGTGGACCAAAACACATTTTTTTATTAGTGTACAACATGTTGTATTCAGGCTTTTTGTCGCCGGCACTTGAAAAACAGCTATGTTTGTAATTGAATCTGCCTCTTTCTTGTGGATGAACTACAATCATGTATATTTGTCTAATGCTAATTTAAGACCTTGTGATTAATTTATATGCTCGTGTTGTATGGGTGGAGCGTTATGTAGAGAATGTTTGGGTTTATTGTTAAGGAGGCTGCTACGGGATATTCTACACTACACTGTGTTTTGTTTAGGACAGACAGACTACAGAGGACATTTGTAGAGAACGTATTTTTGTAAAGTGTAGGAGCTTTGAATTTTCTGGGTATTTTGTCAAAAACTGAAATAAAGAGGACTACATTATTTGAAAGAGTGTATTTTTCATTTTTTGTTTACCCACTGACTAGAAGTTAAACATTTCTTCTTTTCTACAAAGAAACTTAAAACCTTTGAGGGCAGAACATTTTGAAAGTTTATTCTTCCAAGACAATGATAAAGCGATCTCAGAGGCAGGTGATGGAGGTTGCTTTGCTGAATCATAGTTATTCAATAGATCTGCCAGTGTTGACAGTGTGTGGGAGTTTTTAAAGTGTCTCTACTGAAAGAAGAAATCACAAATGGAAATGTTTAACATTGTCAACAGTTTTTTTTCCTGCAACACAAGAACAAACATCATGAAGGACAACACAAAACAAAAAAATATGATATGATGAGCACAATATTTTCTGTCATGAGAAGACATTTCACAGAGCTCCTGATGAACAACAACACAGCTTGTGCATGAGATGTAACTCGCTGTTCAAACAAAAGATCAGCTGGTGCTCGTCAGTGAGGTCCAGGTGTTTGTAATTAGTGCAGGTCACCTTTAAAAAGCATCTTAATTCAGTGTTTACTCCTCTATTCATCTCCTCACATGGGTGATGATCTGAAAGGCAGCATTTGCAGCCATGGCCTTATTATTTAGTGTTTTTAAGGTTATTTTTTGGACGTATTCTCTAAGCAAGTGAATGAGAAATCCACTGTGACAGTGTGGAAACAGCTGCTTCGTAAACTCTTTGTGCACCAGGGGATCACAGCTATTTACTGTTTTACTGTTGTTGTTATTTATTCAATGTGTTCAATGTAATAAAGCACTGGTTCCAACCTGGGGCTTCTGCCAAAGGCCTTCTTGATTTAAAAAAAAATATATATAGTACACCTATTTCTCTCTATTTCTCTTATTTCTAAAGTTTAGATTGTTATTTAAGATTAAAAAAAAACACAGGATGAGGCCACCGTGAAGACCTGAACACAAGCTACATTCACAGACCCTTCACTCTGCCACACTGTCTCATCCTGCATTAGAAAAGTTAAAAAGACCAAGGAGCTGTTAGAACAGTGGCCAACGACCAGAGAGGAGAAAACACTGAATTTGCCAAAAAAAGATGCCTATTAAGTATGTATGATTGTTACAAATTAATAAAAATACATAATACAAAGAATTGTCTAAAGAGTTCCTAAAAATACCAAAGAGAGACAACACATCTGTGATGATTTACAGGAAATAATCCGCTCATTTTACACAAACTTCCTGCGGATATCGTGTTCTTTGTTCGGGTTAATTGTATAATTTATCAGTTGTTCTGTACTGTTATTTTTATGCATTGAATATGATATGAAATATCTGTAAAGTATAGCAGTCAAGGGTCGTCAGTTCACTAATTGATAGAAAAGGGTCTTAAGGAAAAAGGTTGCAATTTCACTCTGAAGGCCACATTTTGGGGTTTTTTAGGCATCAGTGAGAGAACCTTTAGCCCTCCTCCCACCCATCTGGAATATGATGACAGACCCTAAGCTTGGTTTTCCACTGAATAAAACACCCCAAAGAATGAATGAAGCACTCAACAATGTTTCCCTGCTATCAAGCCACTGTATTGCTGACGATATCTACTCTGAAGAATTCACATTGTGAACATTAGCGTCTGAGTTCCAGTCACTCAGTCAGCTTAATCACCTCTGGAAACACAAGTCTCAAAAATTCATGTATTTTCGTTGTCATTCAGGAAAACAAAAGCACAAAAAGTGAGTCAGAGCAAAGTGCGTCCATCTAAATGCTCCTAAATTCAAGTCCCAGGAAGCCCGAGCTTCACTCCAAACACTCGGGATGTTTGACCGTTTCCTCGTGTCTTTGCTCCCTGCAGTGTTTCCCGTCACTCTCTCACTGTTTTCTCCTCTTGTATCTGATGACGGGGTTGTGAGGGGTGTGGATCATTGTGGTGTAGTTGATTGTGGGGAAATACCCGTCCACCAGGTCAAAGTCGTACATGCGCAGTAAAGTGGACCAGATAGTTTTGATCTGGACGTAGGCAAAGTTCTCCCCGATGCAGCGGTGGCGGCCTGAAGAGCAGACGACAAAGGTTCAGTTTGGATTTAATTTTTATGTAAGTAAACCCTTTTTTTTGTACGTATCAGTAAGACAATTTCTTGCGTGCTCAGTTTTAAAGCTAAAACTAATATTGGAAAGATTCTGCAAACTGAAACACAAGTTGTGAAAGACGTGTGAAAGCACATGAATTGATTTGAATTTTTCGAGTCACATGGATGCATAATTGACTGCATTTATCATGACACATGGACTGAAAGTGATGTGCAGAAATGACGAAAAAGCAAGAATTTCTTTATATGCGTGGTGTTGATTTAATCTGTTTGTTTGTTTTTTTCTTGGCTTTAACATGAATCTGACTTCTTATACAAGAGAATGTCTTTACAAAATTACTGTTCTTACCAGCTCCAAACGGGACATAGGCAAACTTCTCCCCTGCAGCAGGGTTGTCGTTGAGGTAGCGGTCAGGGTTGAACTCCATCCTTTCCTTCCAGGTGTCGCAGAGACGGTGGTTGACAGTCGGGGAGACGCAGACCTGGTGGCCCACAGGGATGGTGTATCCTGCCGCAGTCTGAAAGAATAAGGGAGAAAAAAACTGTCTCAACACAGTACTGAGAAATCCATTTTTTAATGGTGAGAAATAAATATCAAACTGCAGAATATATATGATGATTCAGGACTGGAACAAATGTAGTGGGGCAGCCAGGTGTGCTTACCTGAGGAGAGCGAGCCATCCTCATCATGGTCATGATGGGCGGGCGGAGACGCAGGGTCTCCTTCAAGCAGCGCTCCAACAGGCTGAGATCTTTCAGCTGCGGACAAAACCAGGACAATATGAGTTAGTTTGCTTTGATCACATCGAAGAGCAGCTGAGAGGTACCTTCACTTCGACCAGCAGCAAAAAATATAAGGAGCACATCTGTAATCCATCATAACCACAGTTCATAGTACGAAACTACATCTATTACTTACAGTAACGACACTATATTATACTATTATATTATTATAACTGTTACTTAATCATATTATTCTGGGGCACAGTGTTTACATTTACTACACCCCTCTGGCTTTGCTGCTACTAATCACATCACTATCACTTTGTCTTTAAACACTCACTTGTAATGCTAAATCTGTGTTTTTTCTTCTGGAAATGTCACCTGTATGCATGACTGCACAGTTCTAACTGACTAAAATCAATGGAACTGTGGTAGCCTGTACACTGTATCTCGATTTAGGGCACACCAAACATTTAAATGTTTGTATAAATTCCTACGACCAGGAGGGGGAGCTCCCTCCTGTTGTCTTCTCACTCACAGTCATGTCAGACAAAGAGGTGGAGGCAGCAGGCTGCAATGTCTGATGTACAGCTGTTACAAAATTGCTGTGTTATTTTGTTGAAACGGCTTGTTCCTGTCGTGTTTTACCAGTGTTATTGAAAAGGGGATGTAAAGTTATATCTGAAGCTTTAATTCCACTTCAGAAATGTTGCTGATAATGTCGTACGTTGTGATAATTCTTGCCAATCCGATCAAACTCGGATATGAGCCTGCGCTGCACCGAGCTTTACCTGATCGAAGTCGAGTGGGGGCAGCTCTTCTCCGCACGCAGCCCTCTGCTCGGCGTAGCAGCGCTCCTGCAGAGCTTTGTCTCTGGCCAGGAAGAACCCCATCCAGGCGCTGGTGGTGGAGGACGTGTGCTGACCCGCCAGCAGGAGACCAATCAGCATGCCCGCAATCTCATTATCGTTCAGGGGTCGTCCGTTTCTGGGGGGGACATAAAGTCGTTTTTAGACATGTGAAGGGAATCATATCTTTAACCTTTCAGCGCCTGTTCAAACATTTTGGTGATTTTCTCTGATGATAATTTGGGACAGACAGACATTAAACTTCGATATCACTTCACCAGTTCTGATGATATAAACTGTCTTCACATATCTAGTTACATTACAATGTACAGTGGTCCTCAACTCAGTTCCCCTTGCTTATAGATTTAAATAAAGTATTCAATTAAGTACAACTTGCTGTCATGATGTGAGAAATGTTGACTGAAAATATGAGAAAATCAACCATCCTGCATCTTTCCAAAGATTTGCTTACAAAGTGTCTGGATGTACATAATGATCCATTTCAACATGACAGAGCAAACATATGATCCAGCAGCATGAGCCCAGACTCAGCCCACTTCCTGGAGCTGTCTTACTTGTAGGTGGCATCGATGAGGGTCTGCAAGATGTCGTCCACTTTCTCTCCAGACTGCCTACGCTTCTGAATCACCTTGAAGAAGATGTTCTTGATCTCTCTGTGAGCGTTGTCCCTTTTCCTACCATAAAAAAACATAAAGTATCAGACTGTGCTAATGCTGTACTTCTTTACAAGAATGTTGGTCTCGTTCACTCTCTCAGCTGCTTCATCCTGGGGCAGATGTGTGTGCAGTGCACCCTGAGCTCCTCCTGCAGTACCTGAAGCTGGGCAGGGGCAGCCAGCCGGGCAGGAGCCAGGCAGCGTGACTGAATCCTCCGTCCAGGTCGGCATACAGCTGGGCCACTCGCTCATTCAGCATGCTGCGGATCTCCTTCCCGTGCAGGCAGCTGCTGGCCGTCAGGATGATCAGCTCAGAGAGAGCCTCAAACAAGTCTGAAACAAGAACAAAGTTCATGCATTGAACCTGCGTCGTTTTGGACTCAATCTAAGGCTGCACAACTGTTACGTGACAAGCTCTGCCTACTCCATATAACTTTGGGTTAAAGTGACCACAACAAACTGGAAGAGCAGAATATTCATGTTTTAATCGAGTGATTTGCGAAGGATCTTACTTCTCTCCCCGCTGTCTCCCCATCTCTGAAAATACTCTATGGTCTCTGCCTCGATGATTTTCACGTGTTCCTTAAAACGAGCAATGTTCAGTCCGGTCTTCAACATCTTCTTTTGCTCCAGAAATATCTGCAACACACCAAAGACAACCTGTACCATAGCTGATTTCATACAACTGCAAGGTATATCGATTTGTTTCCCTTCTAACCCACCCCTGTGGATCTGTTAATAAGTTTGATGTCACAGTTTAAGGTGGACTCACAGGGTTCGGGACATCATAGGCTACACCTTTGCCAAACACTGGAGTGGTCAGTCTGGAGTAGACGTCCTCTGCGTTCAGGTCTTCGTTCTTGCTGTTGAACATCAGCGTGGCCGCTTCGCTGCCCAGCAGGTAGGTGAATGTACTGCCCACCATGGTGAAACTGAACACAGGGCCGTACTGTGGGTGCACAGAAAAAGATAATAATAAATAAAAAGAATCAAATTCCTTTTTCTGTCCCAATTTCAGCTTTTCAGGCCATTTGAGACTTAAAAATCCTCAACAGGGTGGAAAGGTCAGGTCAAGTGTGTGCGTGTGTGAATCACCGTGTGTGTGAGGTAAAATAAGATTTCGTTTTCAGAAATTCATCTTAGTGATCATTGTCTTTGCATCAGTGCAAACTGCAGCCCAGGGCTGCAACTAACAATTAATGAAACATTAATTGTTACAGCTCATATAATACTTACTTTTTCATAAGCATTTTCAAGAAATTCAATGGGACTTTTCCCAAATGCAATGGCATGACCCAGGAAGGGGATGCTGGAGGGTATGTGAGGTGGGTATAGCTGCAAATAGAGACACGATGTTAAATACAAACTGACAAAGCATTAACAACCGTTTTACTGGCATTCAGTTTTTTGCTCTTAGCTAACTCACCAGATCCTTGTCAGCTGACTGTTTGAGCATCGACTTGGAGATGTATCCCACAAACAGAGTTATGACAGACACCGCCAGAGCCACGGAGGTCAGGTTGTCGTTCACTTTCATGACGGTGTCCTCGAGCAGTTTGCTGCTCATTTCATACAAATGCATCGACATTTTGCCTTCCGCGTAGAAGAAATTACCTTTTTGGTGGCAAAGTAAATTACTAAAATTAAAATAATTAGTGAATAAGTGGACACTTATTCGAAGCTCCAGTGGCTGCAGTCCATCTACTGTTCGCGGTGGGGTAGCGTTGGTAATATTTCCCCAGCATCTCTACCTGTCAATACTGGTCCTGCCCCCGCCTGACCAACAGAGGCTTTCTATTGGCTGAAGACGGCGTGTCCGTCAAGCAATCGCAGCTGTGATTGGCTGTCGGTACCTGAACCGATGTCTTGCTATATGATGTCACCCCGTCAGGATGGACATGGTCTGCGCCATCGATTGTAAGGGTTTTATATGGACATTTATTACAAAATCGTCTTATTTGGCTTTAAATGCCTTACTTCCCCTTAAAACACGCTAGAGTCTGCGTTCATAATGTTTTTTTAGTGTCCTAGAGGTACCAAAATATACCGGAGTACCAAGACACAGAAGAAAGTTAGCTAGCAGTTTGTAGTGTATTTGAGGCTAATGGTTAAAGATGTCACTCATATAAGTTGGACTTCGGAACTTACTAAAGAAAGCTGGCTACTTCATTTTTTAGGAACTAAAAATTTGGTTTTAATTAGCAATGATTCATTAATGGCTTTATGAGCCACACAACATAAGCATTATTTCTAGTATATACTGCACACAAATATCTTATTTACTCAAATATTAGAAAATCTTAATACCATTAAAACACAACGCACTCAGTCTATTTCTGACACTTAGCAGTTTCTTACATGCTGCATCCAATGTCACCAAAAATGACTTTCTGCTTTTCCTAAAGTGTTTCTAAAGTTTTCTGTCATTCAGAGGACTTCAAGTGATTTCTTTATAGGCTCAACAACCTGCATCACTCCTATGTCGAGCTTACCATTTCATTTCCCCCTCTTGAAAGCTATTTGTCCGAACAGGCCATGTTACAATCCTCCATCAATCCCTCTAAAATAGCATTTTTTATTAACTCTGTTATGAAAAGATAATGTGGTTCAAAGATTTCAAGACAAACCACCATTACACCTTCAATCATACAGAAATCAGTTTATTAAAACAAAACATTAAATAAACATATTTACATGCAATCAAAATATGTGACATGTCAAAATACACTGTGTGAAGGTGTGAAAGGTATCGGTCAGCCTAATGTACAAAATGAGGCGTTTGTGGAGAGGCCCACTTTGCTCTTCATCCACATTTAATGCAGTCAAATGAGTCAGTGAGAACAACCTGCACTGGGGTCTTTGGCAGCTGTGGTCCCCTTAACAGTTTTTCAGCCGTAAGCATATTTGTCTGTTACGCCTTTATCATTTGGAGTCATCTGTCCACTCAGCTTCATCAATAGCTTCACAATAAGGCCAGCCTGTTTGGAAACAAAGAGCAGAAAAGCATTTTTATAATTTAACTTTACAATATTCAATTGAAGTTGTCATCCTTGAGAAGGGTTGACACTAAAATGTTCAGTTTTATAAATGGACAAAGATTTACCTGTTTAGTGTGCACAATGAAGTTCATTTTGTTGTCACCACTGTGTATCTGGAAGTACTGGTCAGCATGTCCAAGCTGCCACATGAATGTGCCATACTCTAAACTGATGAGAAGGACCTGGGAGCACAGAAAGAAAACAAATGATCATGCTGGGGTGTCCTGATTTGAGGTCTATACATGTTAAAACTCAGAGTGCTTTACATTTGGAGATCACATGGGACAATGTGGTGTATAGTTGAAATATAGAACAGAGAATAATTGATGGCAATACCTTGGTCTCCATATTCATAAGGTGTAGCCCCTTCGTGTTGACCCCGACGTAGACGCGTATGACTTTGTGGTTGCTGGCGCTGGCCTTGGTGTAGACCTGGCCTGTGAAGAAGGCCGCTCCGTAGGTTGGGATGTCCCAGCAGTTCTGCAGGAAGAGTCGCTGCAGGTGGTGCATCTCTTTACTGACCCCCTCGCTGGTGCTCAGGGCCTGTCAGAGAGGGAGAGAAAAGCCTGTCAACCGAGGGGGTGGTGGGGTTTCATTTAAAGACAGAGGAAATTTTACTATGAAAACTTGGAACATACCTTGTATTCGTGCAGAATCCTGTTGGTCCAGTGGTACGCTTTGCTTTTCACCTTGGATATCGGCACAATTGATTTCAGGTTTTCCTCACTGTTGAAAATGAAACACAGAGTAATTCGACTTTTTGCTTCATAAACCAACTCCAGCATTGTTCAAGATTTTTATTCAATGAAAAAACAAAGTTTTGAACTAAATCTGATGTCCATATGCTAATGTAAATATGATAAGAAACAGTGCTTTACTTGAGGAACCCTTGTTTATGCTTCTTGCTCTCATAGTTGCCATAGATTATCTGCAGGAGGAGGCTAGCCAGGGTGATGAGCTTGGTGTCTGGAGCGGGAAAGAAGCCTTTCAGGAGGCAGTGACGGGCCTCGTCGAACAGAATGAGGATGGCTAGAGGATCCTCTGCCTGGAACAAAACAGTAAGCAGCAAATGAGGACTTATACCTGACATGTTTCGAGTAGCCACATCAATCACCATCCCACATTTCCAGTCAAACTGTTCCTGACATTTCTAACTAAGTATGTTCTATAAACAAATAGCTTCTTGTACAAGACAAAGTGAGCTACCTTTTTCTCAATTTCAAGAGGCAGCCGGACGTCCCTGCGGAGGAAGAGCTGAGGTGTTTCCCTTTGAGGATCCAGCACTGTCAGGTCCGTCACAATCTCTGTCCAGATCCGCAGGTGCTGCAGGGGCTTGTGGTACGGCTTCAGCTGCAGGTCTGACACACAAAATCAACACAAATGTTACTGCAATGCTAAAACGTCTCTCCTCTGAAGTTGACTGAGTAGGTCATGGTGTGTGTTTCACATTTGGTTCTACAGTCACAGGATGAATTTGAGAGCATGTGTGTCTTATGAGTGAACTCACGGAGGTTCTCGGAGCAGATCCAGATTGTAAAGTACTGCTGGGTCTCCTGCGAAAGACGCATGCCCTCCATAATCTGCTGCACTGTCGTGTTGTTGCCGTGCTTCAGTTCCACAGAACGATATGAGCCGTCCATGCGGTAGATGCGCACCTTCTCATACTGTGGAACATACATACATATCATAAACAAAGTGAAGCAGCCTAGTCATTTTATTAATAAAAGTAAATACATTACAAAAAATGTACAGGACATGTTAGACTATAATTGTGGCGATAGCACCATCTAGTGACCAACAGACTTAACTGCAACAGAAAAATGTAAAATCAATACATAAGTTTTTGTTTACATTTCCCTCCAACACTTGTACTGATTTGTATTTGTACTTCCCTCTCATTACAATTCCTTTACAGACTCTGAGTTCTTTAGACAAATTGGGACACTATAGAATACTACATACATAAGAACAACAAAAAGAGCCTAAATAAAAAAAAAAAAAAAAAAGCAAAATGCAAGCATCATGAGATCAGCATGAATTCTCCAGTATAAACTGATGTGAGATTGGTGTAATATCTAAAAAATAATTTCGCAAATATTTATTGTCATGTTTACAATACAAGTACAATAATTAGATTAGTGTTTGATGTGTGACTCACAGGTTTGCTGTTGGCTTGCTGCAGAAGCTTCACTGTCTCCTCCCATTCGTTCTGTTTGTTCTCTTCACACACTTGCAGAGGGGATCTCTTCTGCTGGTCTTCTATGTGCTGGTGGTGGGAAAGTCAATATCAATATTTAATGGTCATAGTCTACCACTATAATTGTCGTGTGAAATGTGATACAGTGCATTGTAATACATAAATGCTTTGTCTAAAGCAGTCACTACACAAGTTGAATTTACAACATTTCTTTTTAACTTCCTGGTTTCACACAGTCTAGTAATGATCATCAAATGATGTCCATGTATATGTTCTGCATATATCTGTCTGTGTGCTGCTTTTACTGTAAGTGACATGCTTTACGTCATGATTTGTATTTCAAACTTGATTTTAGGCTGCCAATTTCATACCTGACCAGGGATTACAGATGAAAACTAGCCCCTTGGCCAATATTTATTAATGTGCACCATTCCAGAGTAGTGCAATGAAAAAATAAACAAAAATTGGCAAGCTGTAAACGTGTTATTAATGTATACTGCATCAACATTGGCAGAAGACCTCCTGTTTGTTTTTTGCATGTCCATTACTGAAAAAGGGACATTTAGATTCAGTTTAGCAAATAAGATAAAAAAGTAGTTCATGATCACACAATGTTTTCCTCTAACATTTTCTTTA
Source organism: Chelmon rostratus (assembly GCF_017976325.1). Taxonomy (NCBI): domain Eukaryota; kingdom Metazoa; phylum Chordata; class Actinopteri; order Chaetodontiformes; family Chaetodontidae; genus Chelmon; species Chelmon rostratus. The sequence continues at coordinate 10,052,900 of NC_055673.1, read as the reverse complement.
ACTCTGCATTAGAAGATTGTTTTATATTAACTTCTGCAATGCTTTACTCTAATTTTGATGCTTTTGCAAATGTAAAAGTTACTACATTGTATCTGAATGGAAAATAGTGCATGTAGCTGCAGTAGTGACACCAATATCATGTTAAAACATCAGGTTTCATACCCGGTCGATCTCAGGGTGCTGCAGCAAGAGTTGCACGATCTCTGCGTGGCCTCCTCTGGCCGCAAAGTGCAGAGGAGAGCTGAGCTGGCCGTTAAGCAAGTTCGGATTACAATTACCTTTCTCCAATAACAGCTTGGTTGCCTCGACCTTACCATGCCTGGATGGAACCAAACAGCTCATCATTAGCAAGACAAACCCAAATCCAAGACAACAAGAACCTTTGGATACGTTCTCAGGCTGTGAGGTGAGCAACAGACTCACCAGCAGGCATAATGAATGGGAGCCCAGTGGTCGCTGTCCAGCTGCTTAACTGAGAAACCGCTGTCCAGAAGCTTAGAGAGCAGCTCTGTGTCTCCTTCACAGGCGCTGCGGTGGAGGGGGAAGTCGTCCACCCACTGACGCTCCCTGCAGAGAATAGTAAATATTGTTTCCTTTTTAGATTTCATGATATAGGTTGGAAAGCAAAAGAAGTAGAGGAGAGGGGAGTCAGGAAAATGGTCGTTATCAAGCCTGTGACACAAAGGAAATGCTATTAAAACGAGACTCAAAGACTAATAATGTGGTTCGTGTAAGAATAATCCCTCACTTGTCTTCTGTCACACAGTTCGGACCGTGTTGCCACTTCTCCCTCTTAGGGATCTGGATCTTGGAGTAGTCGGGCGCTCCTAGCCCAAAGTATGGGTTGATGATAACTTTGTCCACCTGCAAACAAAGGGCAGGGTGTGCAGGAATGTAGGAGGGAAGATTAGACAAATACATCCATTCTCGTTTTTTCCCAGTTTTCTATGAAGTATCGCCTGGTGGTAAAAAGCCGACTCACCCGGTTGGTGTACTGCAGATCAGAACCATAAAGCGGGTTGAGGATGCACATGTCTGCCTTCTCCAGGGACATCATCTTGCTCTTAATCTCCAGAGCAGTGTAGCCCATGTGCAGACCCTCGTCACTCAGTTTGCCTTCACTGCTGTAGGCCGGGTTGCTGACGTTGGTCTTCACCCGCTCCATGGGTGCTGGTCTGAACAGCGCGGGGATGGCGTGAGGCACGGTGTGCTGCTCTGCTAACCATCTGTGGGGGTCAAAGGAGCAAAGTTACAGCTCGCTTTCCCCAAAGGCCTCATTCAAGAAGACCACGTTTTCAAATGAGTCCTCACTTGTCTAAGGCCAGAAGCATCTTGGAGGTGATGGAGCAGAAGTGAACGCTGGTCTCACTGCACACCCGCATGATGTCCTGGAAGCAGTAGAAGCTGGGGCTCCCAGCGCTGTAGACAGGCTTGCTATTGTCTGTTCAGAAGGATTTATTAATATATGTCATGTACATCTTAAACTATGTTTTACAATATCTGAAGCATTGATTTAGTACGATGGATTCTTAGTTTTTTTGCTCACCTTTAACACTGACTGGCACAACAAAAAGTGAGGCCTCTTTCCCTTCATTGTCTCCATCAAGGGGGAATTTCTTCATGTGCACCACACGCTTTCCTGAAACCCAAAATTGTGTTTAGATCAGTGATTCCTAATCTGAGACCTCAGGAACACCCCAACAGAAATTTGAGGGTGGAACAAAGAAGATGTCTTGAGCTCATTCATTCACAAGATAGAAATAATAATGAGTGTGAATATCACAAATGTCCCACACTCACCTATGAAGCCTTGGTTGTTGGATATGGGTCTGATTGTTTCATCAACGTAATCCAATATGGATTTGGATTTGTCTCCTCCTGCTTGGATCTTCGTCGCCAGGAGAACTTTCTTTCTTTTCTTTTCCTTCCCCTCCAAAGGCACCTCAATCAACAGTATCTGTACAGAAACCAGAGGAAACATGCAGTTAAAAACTGGACTTGAAAGGCTGTCAAGTGTTAAATCTCTTTAGACGTCACTGGCTGTTGTTGAGACCAGCAGGTGATCTGTTGGTTCAGTACGTTCTTGCCATATCAACATAATAGACTGCAAAAACCCATAAAGCATGTAAAACTATAAAGTGATAATAAGTAAGCAATAACCATAAAACCATGAAAGAATGGGGAAAACTAAATCCAACACATAGAAACACCACAGTTAAACACTTGATCCTTTGGGGTAATTAGCAGCCGCATCAAACGACCCACTAGATGAAGTGCTTTCACAACTTCTGCCCTATTGTCAGACTCATTTACCTCATAGGCTTTGGCTCTGTACTCCTTTGAGCTCAGGCTGACTTGACTCTTTGGGCGAATGACAGCGACAAACACATCCTCGAGGCTGTCCTCGTTGCCCATGCTGCTGACTTTTTCTCAGTCCCGACAAAACATTCTGCATGTGGGCCAAATGCTGTGGAGAGGCATCCCTGAAACAGAGGAGAAACACTGATAAGGCATCCAGCTTGTTTACATCAAGGTTAAAGCTGGAAAATTCTGGCTAAAGAAAAAACACTCGAACTGTACCCAACAAAAAAAAAAATACTAGTCATATGATGATAGTTTGATACAATTAGATTGATCAGTTAGTTTTTTTGCACACAATTTATCTAAAACTATTTTGATAACCGACTTATCGTTTAAGTTTACATTCTCTAGTTTCAGCTTCTGAAATGGGAGGATTTTGCTGCTTTTTTGACATTTTGTAGACTGAAATATTTGTCTGTTAATTGAGACAATAGTAGGTACACACATCACATTAATTAGTATGGTTAAAGAATTGTTAGAGGCAGCCTTGATTTAAACCAGACAGAGTGGTGGCCAAATAGGTCATTTCTCATAGAAATCTCACCTCAGATGGGTCAATAACTTATTATTAGTTTAATGAATCAGACCACACTACGTTTGTGGTACATATGGTTATATTATTTTACAAGCATAACACAATATATTTTTATCTTATCATTCAAAAAACAACCGTTATGCCTCACGACTGTGAATATAAAACATCATATTGTGGAGACTTATAGCATCTTTAACCCTTCCTTATGAACATATTATAATGATGAAATACAACGGCTTCAGGATTGTACTACTGTTCAAAGACATAGGTTGGCTGCATGTGTTGTACACAAATCAACGCAATAAAACAGAAAAGAAACAAAATACTGTCGAATAAAACTGTCAAACATTAACAGCTCTCAGTAGAGAAATCAACTTGTTGAGATCACAGAGGGGTCCCGCCCCGGAAACCAAACACTCTTTAGTATCGAAACAGTTATTACAGAAACTATATCATAAACTATATTATAGTCTACACCCCGTGCTGCTGGAGCTAAGCAGCGCTGACTTACTCTGGTCTACCAAAAAATACGATCAACTTTTTGACCCGAATCAGCAGCTGTAGCCGGGATGCTACACTCCCCATCACCGCTTTTCCGCTCGTTTGGGCAGCTGAAACTTACCGCAACCGACGTGACTTTTCCTCGAACGGACCTAACGCAGCTTTTCTCAGCTCTCAGTGACTTTCAGTTTGTTAAATGTTACGGTCCACAGCCAGGAGACAACTCCAGGCAAACTTCCAGCGAAGATATTCAAGCTAAAGTAGTTACTTAGCAGGCCTGTAACTTGGGGCAGGTCTGAAGCATAGACCGTATAAGACAGGTCTGTAGAGACAAACAGAGGAGTCGCGTTACGTTTCATTACAGCAGCTACGGTTGGACAACAGCGGACTCTGGCGGTGAGGGGGACTCACTGCAGCAGCATAAAAAAAATTACTAGCTGCTACAAGTCTCAGCATTGTTAGACTGGACTAGTTGCTAATTTCGGTTAAAATAACAACTGTTTTCTAAAATGAAGTCTACAACAATATAGTATATCGGTAATTACAGAGACATTATATGCAAAGTTTATCAGTTACTGATCTTTGGCAATATTGTTTTCTTTTTTCTTCTAATTTATGCCACAAAAATGCCAAAAATGGGGGAGACAGGTGGACAGCTGTTACAATATCCGCCCATCAGCACATTTGAAGCTCAGTAATTATTATTATTATTGTTGTTGTTGTTGTTGTTGTTGTTGTTATTACACACATTATATCTTATTTTTTATCTGTACAAGAAATAAACGGGAAAAAATGACAATTTGCTTTTTTAAGAGAACTTATGCACTAACATAAACATTATTTTCTTGGCTCTGAGCAGTTACTGGGAAACCAGCGGAGAAGTTGAAACCAAGAATTAACACTACTACTCCGAAACAACTCCCTTATAAAACGACAACTTGTAGTTTTTACTCAATGTAGTTTACTATAACAAACAGCAAAGAGAACAAGATAATCCTTAAATTTGAGAAGCTAGAACTGGAGAATATTTGCTGAAAAATTACTGAAAAGATTAATCGATGACTACAAAATGTTCTTCTTTTGTAATGAACATTCTTCTTTTTGTTGACTAATTGAATCTTAATGGCTGGTGGGCAGGCTGGGGTGTATTTGAGAGACTTATCACTGAAGCAGAAGTTCAAAATGTGTGTGTGGTTTAAGCTTGAACACACACAACAGAGCTGGAGTCAAAGATCGAACAAAGGGAGGAAGGCAGCATGTATTTAGTCTCTCATTAAGAAGAAGTGATTGCACCTGGGGGTGGTTCTTTCCTTTGCCTTTCCTGCTTGTGTTCATGTGACTATTTGAATGGATTCAAATAGTTAGACGTCAAGTTTTTGTTAGTTTAAGTTTACTGTTTATCTGGAATTATTTTGTTTAGGTTTAGGTGTATTCAGCACAAGTATTAAGAGCTGGTGTTTTTTTTCTAGCGGAGGGCAGTGTGTTCATATATGTTTGTGTGTGACATAGATACAAAGTATTGATCCATTTTTAATTCATAGCAATGCCTCCTAAAGACGGCTTTGGCACAACATGACTTTTTAATGTATAAATTGTTGGTCTTAGTGTCGGTGAAACAGATTTCACAAATATACAACTTGTTCAACTAATAGTTTGTACATTTTAATTGAAGAGATTGTATGAACCTTCAGCATATATTGACATGTGCTGTAACACAAACCAGCTGAAACACATAGTGGTCTCTTTGGAACAAAACGAAAAACAACAAAAAATAACACAATGTTGATGCTATAACTAAAATGCTGCAATAAGAATATCGAGCACAGCTCAAGTGCACAAAACATGAATTTGGCTTTATTTATACAATGTATATGTCTATGTATATGTATATTTCTATATATATATCAGAACATAATTTGTGTTTTTTCATTGGTCCACAGCTGAGCGTACAGATTGTTCCCAGTTTTGTCACCAAACCCAGAGGACGTCCTCTCTCTGCTGGACCATGTTCAGGAGCTGTCTTTGCACTGGCTGAGCACCTCCTGCATCTTCTTCTGAATGTCCTCCACCCTCTTGGCCCACTTGTCCCGCACCTCGTCTTCATCATCCTCTGTCACAGCTGTGTAGGCCATGAGGGCGATGAGGCCCATGTGGAACAGGTGGGTGATGTGTGAACAGTGGCGCTCCATGATCTCACGGTTGCCGTCGCAGCTGTCCAGGTACACCTTCAGCAGAGTTCTTCCAAACAGCAAATTGGTACCCATCACACCACGGTAGTACACATCCAGGCTCAGATCACTCTTGTCTCTCTCATAAATCCTCTCAAAGGTCTCCATATGGCGCTGGGTGTTGTCTGGATCTTTCTTCACCTGTGCCACCATGCTGTTGAAGGCAGCATACTGGTGCTTGATGTACTCCTCGTACCGGCCATAGGTTTCATTCACCTCATCAATTCTGATTTTTTTAAGACACTGGTGGTTCTTTTGGGAGATGCTTTCCAGTTTGGTGTTGATTGCCTGGAAATCCTTGTCCAGAGCATGGCCTTCCTCATTAATCAGGCCCTTGCGAGCCACCCCAACCAGGGAGGAGACTATGCCAAAGATGGGGTCAATGGAGGAGGCGAAGGAGGACACCTTCTCCACGCAGCACAGCACCTTGGCTGCAGTTTTCTTGATCTTTTCTGCATCAGCCATCGCCGCTGCTTTTCTTCTGCCACTTTAAGCTTCACACAGTGAGTCTGGTGGCTCTAAAGATAAAAAAGCACCATGTTAGCTTAGCCACAGTCTAAGAGCTTAAACAAAAGGGTTGGTCACAAGAGGGTCTCAAGTGTTGCTTCTTCTTGCATTACCCTAAAAATTAAGCTCATGGCTAACTCTCAGGTTGCTGGTACTACAGCACACATGTCACCAGCTGCTGCACATACGCCACATTGTAGAAGGTGTCATCTTACACTCTAATATTACTAGCAACAGGTCGTAATGAGGGCTCATGTTGTCTGCAGGGCTTCACCATGTGAGCCGAGGAGGAAACAAGGACAGGCAGAAATGAATATTTTAATTGTAGTTTAACTCTTACCACTATTTTCTTGATAAGAAAAAACAGTTTCCCAAAGCCTACGTTGACATGTTAAAATTGACCATTTTGTCCAACCAAATGTCTGAAACCCAAAAATATTTAGTTAAATATGTTAGAAGACTAAGAAGAACTACAAATATTCACACCTGAGTTGCTGGAATTAGTTAACTTTTGGAATTTCAGTTTTTATAAAAAAAAAAAAGACTCAAACAATTAATTGATTAATCATCAAAATATTTGCAGAATATTTTTTTGTAAATCAACTAATTGTTGCAGCCAAAGAGGAAACTTGTTTTTCTTCTTCCACAACATTACAAGAATAAACATTTAGTTAAAAAATGAGCTATTGTATTATAAGTATTGTGTTTCGGGAAGTAATTTTCCAACACTGTTTTTAATAAAGCACTGTAGTATTACAGATATATATATATATATATATATATATAGATATATATATATACAGACCACAGACCCAAATCCAATACTAAAACATCTTTCTCATAGCTTTGGCATTAATCATCCTTGTCAATGTTGTCCTCCTGGAAAAATAACTCAGGGACAACAGTGGGTGTGTCTTCGTAGCAACACAAGAAAAACTGGAAATAAACAAATGGTTACAGGCTGTGACCTTCCATATGCCACCTTTAACACTTCAGATAACATCCAGTGGCTATTTGGCACCTTTAACTGTAACTCAGGATGTGTTACTGTATTTGTTTTCAAGGCTGTTTCTCTCATTTCCTGATTCTCAGCCACACACACACACACACGACTCCACCATTTTTTATTTGCATTTTATCAGCCCCAGCTGACTCAGCTATCACACAGAGTTTAAGCATCCTTCAGATCACAAATTACAAAGCACTGAGACGACAGATGTTTACTCACCAGAGATAAAAGCGTTGGTATCCTTCTGTCTACTGAAGCCGTCTGACTCTCCTTTCCACCATTTTCCTCCCTAGTCAAATGAGGACAGCCCCTTCCTGCCAAATATGGAAGTACACACGAGGAAGTGACTCATGCGAGCCCTGTGCTGATTGGATGAGGGGGGTTCTTACAGATGCACTGCGGCTGCAAGCTCCGACCACAGGCTGCAACACAGGGTGTGAATGACAGAGTTCATTTTTTTTGTTTTAATTGCAGGTCCGCACACCTTCCAAACCAGTATGCCTGACCAAATACCACAGAAGTTACCAGTAGACAGAAGTGAAAGACATTGTCACACTTTATGATCTGGAAACAGAATCATTTTCAGTGTTTCATCACTGCAGTATCACTGAGTGTTATTAGAATTACAGAACTTATAAATATTGGCAATAATCAATCCTTTTTGTCCAGACTGATAAGTATTGACAAGTATTTTAGCAGCTACACTCACAGAGCATGAGGATCAGGGTCATTGTACTGAATTACACAAGATATATTTTCTCACTTATGTCAGTTGGTCTCAAGATTAGCAGATGGATTTGGTTTTATTTGCCAAAGTTTTGAAATACAGTGGAGAAAAGCTGACTTTTGTTTGCAGCACAAATTACTGCTGTTCACAAGAAGTTCAAATAAAATCAAAGCTCCACTGAATGGCAATATACCATCAGGGGTAAGAGAGAAACAAGACTTATTTTTTAAAAGAACTATAAAATATAATTCCATCAGACTAAATGTTCTTAGAAAGACGAAGTCTACAGAAATCATGCTGACAATGTGAACATCTATTTTATTTTCTATCAAACCTCCAGGGCTTTCTCTCTCTGTCCATGCTCTGCAGTTTCTTCTAGATGTCCCCGACACTCTTGGTCCACTTCTTCGGAATTTTGTCCATCATCATCATTGTTGGTAGCAGCTCTGTGGGCTATGGCATTGACAAGAAAAGGTAAGCTAATTTTACAGAATACATTTCATACACAAAGGTAATTTCAAGTGCTTTATGTAATTTGAATGGATTTTGTACCAGTAGAGGATTTGAAAATGTATCACTTTGGTGCTATCTGGTGGTAGTGTAAAGAATTACACTGTGACGCACAGGAGTTCATGCTGCCTCCTCATCAGCTTCCTGCATATCAAGCCCCTTAAATACCATTTTATTTCAGATTCACCAGACTCTATGAACAGATCATCAAATGTATTCATGTCACATTGATTAACACTATTGTTGATACAGACACTGACAACAGCATGTTTTATAATGTAACACTGGCTTTAAGCACACACATAAACACATTTTTCCATGTACTTCACTGTTTATTTTACCAAAATGCTGAATGTTTTCATTGCACTGCATTGTATAAGCTACAGAAAGCACTACTGGTTTCCAGCGTTCACCTGGATTCACCTGGATTCACCTGGCCTGATTATTATGATAAAACTGCAGGAATTTCTATTCTTTGCACTCTGGGTGTATAATCTGTATTAACAGCTAACCAAATATTTTTCAGCAGGACAAGGACAAGTGTGTTTCGTAATATTTGACTTCCCGCATAGTGATATGCAACGAATCTGGAAAACATCTGCAGACGTTTCCATGTACTATACACACACACACACACACACACTCCCTGACCCCTGAGAGCTGAGGACCTCACGTCCCTTCAGCCTGCGTCCTCTGACGGGACGAGCTGTGCTGAGATGAATTTTTCTTTGGGATGTTTGTCCAGAAAAATTAGTTTCAAACATGTTTGTCGTAATGATGTCACTCATACAGTAGAGGAGCTCTTTTTCATTTTTTCAGGCCAGTAGATGTTGAGGGAAGGAGTTGAGGGAGCTGCAGTCTGAACCTGGTCTAGCGATAGCTTGAGGCTATATTAAACTTTGAATAGTGTAGCAGCTACCACTGGCACCACATGTGGAGGTTACCTTGCTTTTGCCATCATCATTCATCTGCTTATACAAAACTTATGATTTTATTGTTTATATAACAAATTAGTGAACATTTGGTGCTCCATGGTTTCATCAGCTTATTTCAAAACTGTCATGAAATAAGGCCTACTGTTATGCTGTCATGGTTGCAATCCATACTTCCAGGATTTTAACCTGAGAAAGAAGGGAAACTGGAGCGCACTGATCAGCTTGCAGCCTCTAGATAGCGAGAAGACATGTCTGTACAGCAGCTGTGTCTTCTTCTGAGTCCAACTGAAGTGTAAGTTGATCACTGCGATCTCGTTTCACACCTCTCTCTCTTTATTGTTCTTTGTCTGAAAAGCAACAGATTCAGGATGCCCTTGCTGGATGACCAAAATAACTGAGTCTGTCAAGACTTACCACTTTAACATTGTCACAGAGAGGCCAAGCTTTTCTGAGCTTTTTGGGGCTTTCACTCACTGATAAGAAACCCTGTGGGAAAACATTCACCTGTTGATGTTCATAGACTAAAACAAGTGCTTTCTGAGTGATTATTAAGTCATGCTACCGACCAGATTTAAATGTATTTTACATGTTTTAGCCTGTTACACTTGACAGATTTGTTAAATAAGGTTAGGTGCTATGGCCATATTATAACAAGGCAAACATCCTCAAGATGGACCTAAAGAAAACTTTAACATCGCCCAGAAGCCCAACACTCACCTCACAAACTCATTAGATTTTTTGATCCACTTCCATGACCAGATTTTGCGATTTTTCATGTGTTTCTGAACCACAATAAGTGAGGGACGAGATCAAATAAATGCCCCTGACACACACGAACACACCCCTCTGCTCCCACCCCTGCTCTGTAACGTAGAGCTCAGCTGCTCCTCTATGGTATTTCCCACAATAACATCCCAGGTCGACTCAGTGACTCTGTCATTTTGCCTCTGACCCCTCCACTCCTCTCTCTCTCTGTCTCCCTCTTTCTGTCCACAGTCACCCGGAGCCGACTGAGGACGAACACCTTCTGGTTTCAGGTATGAACCGGGGCGGACGAGAGCAGCACATCAGCACATCAGCAGGTTTGACACAGCAGCAGTGGATGGTTTGGTTCAGTTCTGGGATTAGAAAGGTTTAAGCCTGCCATTGAAATGGCCCAGAGGGGTGAGCTGGGGTCAACCTCAGCCCAGAGCAGGATCGAATTGTTTCCACTGTTTGTTTGATTTTTGTATTGGTTGACATACTTTTGGGAGGAGAAAGTGTTTTTCTTTTTCTTTTTTAGTGATATGCCCATAAATGTTAGCCTGGGAGAGAATTAGAGTTGAGAATTAGAGAGGAAATGTAGTTTTACTATCTATTCTGTTTTGTTCTCATAATTTGAAGTAGCCCTACAACAGGTTGGCTTTTTGAAATAATTTCTTAGGACATCATCAACATCTTAGTTGGGAAAATATTCCATATTATCAAAATGTTTAAAAATACTTGAAGGAATTATACAGTCAGTCTAAACAGGTGCAGAGTGAGGATGGAAAGTCATATCATCCAAATGTAGAATTGGCTTTTGCATCTTCTGAGTGATCCACATCATCAACCAGCACAGATGTAAAGTATGTTTGATTATTGCTCTCTTTGTTCTGCTGACCCCTTTATTGATAGTTTATTATCAGGTACAGTATATATTGTTCCTGCACTGGCTAATTAAACGATCATTTTACTGGCCTGTTTGTTATTCACTTTACATTTAGCTTAATGTTGTCTTCAGTTCTTTTTTGTTTTTTGCCTCTTCCTCTGCTGATAATAGACGCTGTCATCAGAGCTGATCAGACATGATGAAAATGCAGAAGATATTGGTTAACCTGACGGTACTAGTGGGGTGAGTAAATTGAAAATGCATCATATTGATAAAATTATCATTCTAATAGACTAAATAATGTTGTATTTGTTTGCATTCCCATTTCAGTTGAATGCAACTTTTTTATCCAAAAGGCAATTTAGCACGAAAGGCTTTAAGCTTAAACACTACATGTGAAATACATTAATAGATACATATAAAATATATATAAACATACAAAAACATCTAAAAGACACAGACTAAGCAAGATCAAAATGACAGAGGAATAACTCAGAATAATAAAGTACAGTAAAGCATTCCTCAGATTAATAAGGCATAATTCCCATTTTCGGTTTTATATCACATTATTATTTGAAGTTAGTAATGATTAAGATATCCTATTGTTAATTCAGACCATGCAACTGCTTAAAGTTGGACATTCCATCTTTACTTGGACAAACATATAGAAAATATAGGAATATATCAAAAGTAAAATATAAAAAAACAGTACTTTTATCATCGTTATTGGCAGTTACAGTCTCAAGGGGCTTTAAAACTCCCACATCATTAAGGATAAAAGTCCAACCACTGACATTCTCTAAAGAAAAATCTCCTGTGAAAACCAGATGCATTTACTACAAAGACGATGCCTCTGACAAATCTCACTTATTTTTTAGAGTCATTGGTTTGGGTCTCGGGGCCATTCAGGGACCTGACTATGACGACACACCCAACCCAGAGTTCCTCAACCCGTCCTGGATGGCCAGCATCCCTGATGATCAGCCGCTGTCTGAGGTCACCATGCCTGGGACGCACAACACCATGGCCGTGTACGGCGGTGTGTACGCTGAGTGCCAGACCTGGAGCCTGGCCTCCCAGCTCCAAGCCGGCGTCCGCTTCCTGGACATCCGTGTCCGTCACGTCAATGGGAACCTCACCATCCATCACGGGGTGTCGTATCAACGGGCGCACTTTGGCCACGTGCTGGAGGGTGTGTCTGACTTCCTCCGAGAGTATCCCACTGAAACAGTGCTGATGCGTCTGAAGGAGGAGTTCAGTGAGACGGGCAACATATACGGTGCTGTGGTAGACTACATCCATCGCTATGCTCACTGGGACCTGCTGTGGCACAGCCGGCTCGTGCCGACCATGGCAGAGGCCCGAGGGAAACTCATAGTCCTGCAAGAGTTTTCTGGGCCAGACTTGGGAATGCGCTATGGTTCCCTGGATATAGCTGATGACTGGAAGGTATAAAATGTCACAAATTTCACAGTAAAAATCAACACACACACACACACACACACATCAAACCCAACAACAAAGGGGGAAAATGCAGAAAAGGTTGCTAGATCTTATAAAACAGTCCAGTTGAACCAGCAGTGGTATGCTTTAGCTGGTTGAGTTTGAGGTGTACCATCACATCCTCCAGTCAGCATGTACAAACTGATGGGGCAGTTTTATTTTCATTTGAGTTGAGCAAACAGTGTAGAAAAGGCCGCAACTAAAGCTTGGTTAAATGGTCAGGATAAAAAAAGCACACATACATTTGAAGGGGTATTAAAATCACCTGGCAAACAGGAACAAAACATATGGCTGAGGGTACTGGATTGTAAGCAAGTCATAAAAACATAATGTAATAACTCATTAAATATTTTCAGAATTGAAATGAATGTTTTTGACTGATTTGCTTTTCCCTGCAGGTACCCACACTTCTGAATGTGGAGGAGAAATGGCAGAGCGTCTATAACCACCTGGAGGCTGCACCTACAGGAAACAAGGCCCAGATTTTCCTCACCTACAGCAGTGGAGCCGGTGTGCTTGCGTACCCCAGAGTCATCGCTCAGCGCATCAATGCACAGCTGTACGACTACCTGAGGGCCAAGACGGACCTGAACCAGCGCCTTGGAATCATCTGCATGGACTTCCCTGCTGCTCCAATTATTCAAATGATCATTGACTTCCAACTGAGAGAGGTCAGAAAGAGAAGTCAGGCCTTTAACCCAGTACCCAGGAAGGCAAGTTTGAAACATGTAATTTCTTCACTGAGGGAGAGGAGAATCAAACATTAGGGGGTGAACAGCAGACTGGTCAATGAATGCACCACAATGAGAAACAGAGCTCGAATTCAATAGTGAAGTGTAACCATACGACTCTACTGTAATGAACCTCTGATGAAACTTCTCATTGTGTCACTCACCAAAGATAGTGGCAGCAAAATAAAACGTCACATGAAAATCACTGACTGTTTTCAATAACAACTGAAAATAAACTGCTGTGGAAACTGCGAAAGTGCATTTCAATTGCTGTTTTGACTCAGTTTGTGAATATGCATCATCAGTCAGGTCACAAAGCCAAAATAAGCTGAATAAATAACAATAAAGTTCTGCTCCACCCAAGAACACCAAGCCAACTGCTGATAGAGATTTTGCAGAGTCCGCTTCTCTTTGAATCTGGAGTTGTGTTTGAATGGGGACGGATGTAAGCAGTGGTGAGAGAAGTACTCAGGTCTTTTACATACAGTAAGTAAAAGTAGCAATACCACAGTGTAAAAATACTCTGTTACAAGTCAAAGTCCTAGAAGAAGAATCAGAATCTTACTGCAGTAAAAGTAGACAAGTATTAGTATTGAAACATACTTAAAGTACCAACAGTCAAAGTGCTGAATGGCCCATTTCAGAATAGTATAAAATTGATTATAATGATTTGTGCATTAATGTGTTCAATATCATTGCAGCTGGTAAAGGTGGGGCCATATAAAACATGATAATTTACTAGTTGATTTAAATATTATATTAATAATTTGAATCTGCACAGTAATGAGTGGCTGTAGTGGGGTAAGAAGTATAACATTTGTCCTCCAAAATGTGGTAAAAGTATAAAGTAGCATGAAATGCAAATGCTCGAGTGACATAATGGTACCTCAAAATTGTGCTTTGCGGTCGTGGTTCGTCGTCACAGGGTGGCAGTGCTGCTGCAGAGCCATGAAGCTGTGTTGGCACCATCATCCTGTTCTGGCTCGCTGGTGTGTGAGGTGATGGAGGTGTGTCTCAAAACACTTCAACTGTCACAATGCTGTTTTAGAAAGAAAGTTTTAAAAGAAAGAAGAAGCAAGTAAAGTACCTCAAATTTGTACTTACAGTACTTAAGTAAATGTACTTAGTTACTGCTATTGATCAATTACTCTTCTTGTCTGGATTTGGCTTTGCATTGCATTGCTTTTACTGTTTAGATCTAAGCTATTAACAGTGTCACATTGTAACTAAAGATAACAAACTGGTTAATGTAATCTGTGGTGAGACATTTTTTTTAGTTTTATTTAGTCAAATAGAAAATGTATTTCAACTTATGGTTTTTTAGTCTTGGTGCTGAAATGAGAAAGAATAATCCGTAAGCTGGTGCACTCAGTTCTTTCTATCCACCTGCTTTGCAGATGATACTAGCTGAGAAAATGTGTGATGACAGTGCAGCCTGTATATTTATTACCACACTGATGAGAGCTGATGGTACAGTTTTTCTTATCTGTAGTGCACATAGCCTTTCTGTGCTGGGCTGCATCCATTGAGCCCTGTGCTGCACCATGCAATCCCATTAAGATCTATTATGTCCAAGGAATTGGAAATAGTTTACAAAATGTCAGAAAAGTGTGGTTTGCAAGGGAAATAGAAGGACAACATGTGACTAGTTTGTCGCTTGAAAAGCACTTTTCATGCAGATTATATCAGATAGCGGGTTGTAGAATATTTCCTCCTCGTCAGAGTGTTGCGAAACAGTTGCTGAAAGGCTACGGCATATATGTCTTAACATCCTGCCAAAACAGCAAAGGATGTTAGCAAAGTTTGTTAGGGAGTGACTCGGACCAACTCCTGCGTGGTTCAACACTCACTTAGTGAATACTGGTGGAAGAAGAAGGCTTTAAAGTGTCTCCATTCAGAGCTGGACAGGTACAGTGTAACACTGCTGCAGCAGCGGCAGCAGCTCCTCTTCCTGTTTGTGTCTGTGTATCACTTTTGACAAGACTTTCTCTGCTGCAGATATGAACCCGTGTCCACAGGATGAGTTCAGGCCTCAGAGTGCCGTGGTGATTTCAACTACTGGTTAGAAGTCTTTCCTCCATCATGTTGATGACTGCCTTTTTTTATATTTTACTGCTGTAACGATCGCTGACTCTCTCCCTCTTCCTGTCTCGTAGTTGTGGTGAATATTATTTGGTGGATGGTTATGATCGCAGCCATTGGTGTGGGTGGGTTTTCTTCTGTTGGATAACTGTGACATTTTGTGTATTATTTGTGTGATTTTTCACTGCAAGCAGTATGTTTTGGAGTCTTTTTTCCCCCATACTCCCATGTTAATATTGATTTTCCAATTCTGGTCACCTGCATCGCAGGGTTGACAAATCTGGGCCACTGTCCATTACAGCCCAACATCCCCATCTACCTGATAGTGCTGGGAGCGTCCAGCCTCCTCTCTCTGTCTCTGACCTACACCAGGAGCATCTGGCAGGACGGATGTATCTCCATCCTGAGCCTGACCTGCACCACCCTTCTACATCTCTTCACTCTCAGCTGGTTCATTGCAGGTGGGAGAAAGTGTCAGAGATGTTGTGTTTATAGCAAAAGAAATCTCTCTGGACTCTTCTTGCATGGAATCGGGCAGTGGTGTAAAGTAATCAAGTACATTTACCCAAGTACTGTATATATCTACAAGTTTGAGGTGCTTATACTTAACTTTTCATGCTACTTTATACTTCTAACCCACTGCACAGCTTGAAACTGAAAAACTCAGGACTGTGTGGGTGCAGTTTGATCAGATTTAGTTGACGGTGACCAAACGATCCACCAATTGTCATCACAACCTGATTCAAATCTTGCTGAATCCTGACTGGTGCACGGAAGTTTGTGTCATCATGTTTTTTTTATCACCGAGTCACGCCCATTTCAAACCAGTGAAAACAGCACAGGCAGAAATCTCTCACGTGAAACAACTCTAGCTGTTCTGTAGCAAAAGGCTGAGTGAGAAAATATATTTTCAGGGCCTTTAAATGAAGTATTAGTGCATAGTTTTAACTCTAAAATGTTCTGAAATGTTCCCCTATAGGCACTACCTGGGTTTATCCTGTATATCCTCCCAACTACACACCTGGAGTAGCTCGCTACTGCCAAAGGACAACCTACCAGTTTGCCTTCATTGTCACCACCCTGGTGTGGGTCACTCTGAGTCTGGTGTTCGTCTGCGTTTTTTGCTTCGGCCTACTGACCTGCTGTAAGACTGTAACTGCAAGACGCAGATTGATACCCAGCCGCAATTCTTTCTATGGTGCGATAAGCGAGGAACCCACTGCTGGTGATGTGTGATTTTGACAGGAGTGAAACTTTTGACCCAGATTTTGACAGATTCTCCTCCTGTTACTCAGGGTTATTTTTATTATTTGTGGTAGTTTTTATAGTTGTACACTAGGTAAGGTTGGCAAAAGCATTGATACTTCACTACTTGATTGATACCACATTTATAAAACAATCTGATCTCTGTTAATTATATATTCAGTAGTATCAAAATCACTGAAGTTATAAAAAAACAGATCTGCAGTCAGATTTTCAACCCAAAGCTCAACGGATGAAACTATGGGGAAGAAAATTCCCATTACTATTAATATTATATTGTTTTTCATGCTAGTATAGTATCAAAGTTTAACATTCTGGTATTGTGACAGCATTAACAGCAGATATAAAAGTTGTTGGCAGCTACAGGTAAAAATATTCAAACAGCAGCTCTCACACAAGCTCTCAACAAGGTTTTTCTTTCTGCAATCTTCCTGAAAACGTTTGAAGAAAGGTACCTTACTTCACTTGAGACTTACGTAATGTTTTTTTTTTTTGCAACGTTTTGATATATTGGTTTTGTATTACAACACACAAGGTCCTGCACTGAGACAGCTCTGCCCAGTGCAATTTAACATTAATTATCCTCCACAGGCCAGTTTAGTCAAATCCAACATGTGCTGAAACATCATATCACTTTCAAGCAACTGCACTGTCACTGTCACTGAACTTCCTGTTGAAACAGTTCATGTTTGAACTGAGAGAACAGAAATCGTTAGATAATGTAGTGGCAGCTAATACTTATTCAGTATTGAGATGTAGAATTGTTATTGTACTGTGTTTTTATATTCGACTCTGCTGTGTGTGTGTGTTTCTGCAGTGGACCAACTTTTCTTGATAGTATCTCTTAGGATGTATATTATATTATAGGATGGATAATGTAACAATGAATTGTTCGATATTGTTTGAAATAAAAAGTTTGATATGTTGTTTGCATGATTGGATTGCATGATTCCTGGGTACTATTAAGCATCGGAGGATTGTCTGGTTATCTTGTCAGTATATCACCCATAGCTATATGGTATGAGATGAAGAACTTGATGGTCCTGACGATGACGGCCTTGAATAAAGATATGATGGCTTTAATTTTTTTCTCTGTCTTATCCTTTGACTGTCTTATCCTTTGACTGCAAAATGAGGATAAAATGTGGCGATTTTTTTTCACATAAACAGTTTTTAAAAAGTTACCACACGTAACAGTGATGTCACTGTGTACAGACATACTGTGAAGTACACTTGTGCATCACTACAGCAAGGTGATAATACATATAGGTTATAATACATCCATGGGGTCAACCTCTTGAGGTCAGCATAGCATAGCCATTTAGCCATGAGTAATTACACACACACACACACCCACACACACATACACATACACACACACACTCATCCTATGCTGTACTGTATGTTGCGTTTTTATCCTTAATAATTTTGTGCAATGAGAAGGTGCAAATGAAGAAAACAAAAAAGAAGAAGAATGTATTTATTTAATATTGAAATCCATATTAAATGAACTTAAAAACAGACACGGCTAGTTGTGTAACAAAGTTGACGTTTTCGTTTTCTTTTGATTCAGGCTTGTTTCAGGACTACTATTAGAGCTGCTACGGGTCCTTTTACGTCACACAAAATGATCAGAACGCCAGTTAGCCGCTAGCCAACATGCTTGCTATGGTTCCTAACATGCTTACTATGGTTGTGGATTAAATAGATGGTGGAGGTCCCCAAGCCAAGGCTGCAGTGAACTTTTTAGTGATTTGTTGAATAAAATTGTTGAAGGTGGTGATCTGCGGTGTTGAATGAACATGTGGAGCTCCGGCCGCCGTGTCCTTCAGGATCTGCTCAGCCAGACTGGTGTCAGGAGCTTCTTCTTGACTCCTGCTCAGGTTCGTGTCTGCTCTTACTAACACAAATAATTAAAATATGTCACTGTCAGTTCGTGTATATACATTTATATAAATATCTATGCAGTTTGTATGTATAAATGTATATGTATATAATGATAATAATAAACTTTATTTGTATGGCAGCTTTTATACAGGAATTGCAGCTCAACGTACTTTACAAGAAAGAAATGACATGCATATATACACATACACTGTATGCATGTTTTACAATTAATTGTTTATTCTATAAAATGTAATACAATTGTGGGGAAAAAATCCATCATTTCCTCCCAGAGCCAAAAGTTTTGTCGTTAAGTTAGTTGTTTTGTCTGACCAACAGTCCAAAGATGTTCAATTAAAAGTGAAAGAAAACAGGAGACATTTCTAAAATACCACAACCTGTAACCAAATAATATGTGCTTTGAATAAATGTAACATGAACTAATCTACTAAACTGATCGTTTTTCTGCTTATCAGCAAATCTATTGATCCTTTTATTTTTCTCTTTTATCAGCATACCCCTATATTAACTTCAAAAAAACAACATTGATATTCTAGTTTCATTGCTGATATTTGGCTGATGTTGGAAATGTTTTTTTTTTCTCTCTCATTGTGCCACACTTTACACCCTTAAACAAAAAAAATGCTATGGACATGTTTGAAACTACAACTTGAGGTTTTGTCATAAAAGACATGTACACTAAGCAGCGGTGGTCAGCAGTCGTTAAGATTTGTGCTTGATGTTTCCACAGAACACAGTTGTGGTGGAGCGCTGGTGGCAGGTGCCCTTATCTAAAGTAGGCAGTCCGCCGAGGCTTCACCCTCGGAGACACAGAATCTACAAGCTGGTTGAAGACACCAAACACCTTCCCAAGGAGAAGATGGAGCTCATCCTGACTCAGACAGTACCCAGTGAGTATCGACAATACTCTCAAGAGATCACATAAAAAGACTTGTGCAATGTCACCGGAAGTAAAAAAAAAAAAAAAAAAAAAGGATTTATAGTGCAGTTATAAAAATGACTGTTTGTTTTGGCAGAGCTCGGGGGGCGAGGAGACACTGTGTTTGTGAAGAAGTCCGTTGGCAGAAACAAGCTGCTGCCCCAAGGCCTTGCTGTGTATCCTTCCCCGGAGAACAAACAGATGTTTGCTGAGGAGTTACGAGTGTGTATTCCATTTTAATACTGTTATTTATTTCCCCCCCTCATACCAGATAGCTACGAGTAGCCATTGATCATGGTTACCTTGTTTACCAACAGGTTTTGCGTGAGGGGAAGCTGGAGGAAAGAGTCCAAACCCGCACAGGACAGATGGTGAGTTCTCATCAACTGTAGATATTTAGGATTTATTTCCAGATTTTTCTTCACTACATGCTGTAGGTCCTGTGCTTGAGCCACAATGATGAAAAGATGAAAGGAACAGCAGACTAACAGCTGTCACAAAGGTTTCCTTGTGCTTTCCACAGACCATTGATTTCCTTAAACGCTCCGAGTTGAGGATACACCAAATGCCAGTTGATGAATTCCAGGTCACTAAAGAAGTAATCTGCAGACAGTTTCGCAAGAAGGTATGTTTGTCTTCATCTTCTCTTTTCTCCTACATGACATTATCTGCTGAAACCCCTAAGAAATGACCTATTTAACAGTAAGTTAAGCTTCTGCTGAACAAAAAAAGTAAAAAAAGTTTCAACCTAAATAAAACGTTTCCGCAGCTGGGAGTTGTTGTGCCACCTCATGCACTGAGTGTTCCATTTGAGTCAGTCAAGGACGTGGGTGACTACTGGTGTGAAGTTACAGTAAGAAATGTTCTTTTTTTAATTCATTACATGCATGCATAGTTATATTATTTCTTATTTTATTTGCAAGTGTAGCTCCGTGCTTTTGATGCATCTCAAGTAGTTTGTAGAAACTGATTCCAAACAACTAGAAAAATGTTTAAAATGTTTAAGTTTCTTTTACATGTGGCTATATGGTGCAAGAAAAAAACACATTTTACTTTTATTTTTTTTAATCCAGCAGCCACATATATGAAAAAGCTAACGTTTTCAGAAGAGAATTACTTTGAGCCTTTTGCTCATATGTCTCCACTAAGAGCTCTTGTTCTTATCAGTCTCCTACACCCAAAATTAATTAAAAAGTTCACTAAAGGCTCGAATTCTACCAAAGACCAACTTATTCTTCATATTTTTATCTACCAGGTTAATGGAATAGGCACAGTTCGTGTCCCTGTGTCAGTGGTGCCGTACGAGGACCTGTCAGCAAGCTATCAGAGGCAGCTGAAAACACAAATGCAGCAGCAGGCAGCCGAAGATATTTCAGAAGCTGCTGATGTGGAGGAAGCTGCAGTGGAAGCGGAAGCTGATAAAGACTCCATGAGTAAAGTTAGTGAAGCTGAAGAAACGGCAGGGAGTGCAAAGACGAGTCAAGACACAACAGCACCACCAAGTGACAGCCCCAAAAAAGACTGAAGGACTTGACATCATGACCATAGAACTGAAATGGATGTTTACCTATAATACACATTATACATGCTTGGAAACAGTTGTCTGTGTGATTATTAAAATGTTAATTTCGGTTCAGTTCACGTGTGCATCCATCTCATGTACACTGAAAAACAATCTAGTAATGTGTATGAATGTTACAGCTGAATGTTAAACCATATGGTCGCCTCTCAGCTAGTTGACTTTCCACAATGTAATTTTAACAGATCCTGTGGGAGACTTTCAAGGAAACTGTAAGTGTTATACATTACAGGGAAATGCAGTTTTATGTTGGGAAATATTACACATGAACGTTACGTTTTATTTGGGTAAAGTATGTTTAGTAACCATACCTGCATCATTGTGCTGTCATTACCAAAAAACTACCCAGATGCATTTAAAGGTACAGAGCCAGAAAGCAAAAGATTTATTCACGAAATTTAACTGAAAAGCACGCATAACAAAGTAGAGGGTAAACAAAAAAAACATCTTTCCTAACAATGGCGTCAGATGTGCTTGTCACTGAATGTGGAGGATCAGTGCCTGACACAGGTGTATGCTTTAATCTTATAAAGAAACATGCTTGTTTTTGTCCCCGGAGACACAGATGCATAATTAACCAAGCATAATGTGAATGTAAATTTTAAAGAAATGTTATCTCATCCACTCACCCTTTGCAACAGAGATGTCAAAGATAAGGTACAAGAAGAACAACGAGCTGGAACTCACACGAGAAACATTCAATCAGTTGAAGCTCCGTAACTTCCTGTCACTAAGATATGTGTGAGGATCTGTATTCAGACTGTCGGCTGCTTGTGCTGGGCTGGCAGAAGCTCTACAGTATGGAAGCAATATAAAGATATCTCTGGTCTGCTGGTATGTTTCTGCCAAAAGTCAGATTAGGTTTTGAGGCAGATTGGGTTGTGCATGTGATGGTGGATGACTACAGAGCCGCCCACCACACCTTGCCGTAGTTTACGTATGAAGGTCTCTGCAAAATCCCACGTGTAATGAAATGTAGTGCATGTAGAAGCAACCTGGCTCATGAATCCAGGTTTATGATCCATTTCCTGCTTGGAAAACAAAAATATACTGGAAGGTGGACCTCCCATTGCTTTGTAAGAGGAGAAAGAGGGTAAATAAATGTCAGTGCTTTGATGTAGAGCCATTTAAAAAGGCTGTTTTGTTGGGAAAGACTGACACAAGATCAATCTTTACAGCCGTTATAAAAGCATAAAGCTGCAATATTCTCTAAAGCTGGAGACACTGGCAGCATTTTGTTTCACCACACTGAACAATTCATAGCAGTTTCCCTTAACAGATGTCTTCAGTGTATTTTAAACATTCTGGCTCGCTGGCAGCGAACAAGCCACGTACGCAGATATTCCTGATTCTTTTCGACCACCTAAAATAAAACATCAACTTGACATGAAAGCATTCGCCCTTTAGGCATCTTAAAGACGCCAAATGTGTTTCCTCACTGCCAATGGAATCAACTCAGGATAGTAAAAAGACACATAGTTGGGATTTAGGAGAATCTTTAAGATGCATGCTGGATGCAGCCAGGTTAAACTGAGGTAAAGTTCCTGTTCCATGTGAAAATCACATGGTTCTCTAGCCAGATGGCACCTGAAGAACCAGCTGATACTGAAACGCGTGTTTGGTTCTCTGGCACTTTATGTCACAATTCTTGAGAACAGACTCTTTCACAACAGAAAATTAAAAAATAAGGGATAAAATAATAGCAACACAGACAAGGAAAACTTCAACACCCTTAATTTAATGAGTTGTTATGAACAACCGCACTCTATGTAACCCAACATGTTTATTTTTATCACAAAGTTGTTGATTCTCCATATAAATGTGTTAAGTGTCACAGCTTTCAAATGACTCCAGTTCATTCCTCATTATCCAACGGCAACATTTTACTAACATTTGTATGACTGCCAGAGAACCAAACCAGCATCATCTGTCAATCACAAAATACAAACAAACAAAAAAAGGAGTCATACATCAGAGTGCGATGTATGAGCAGGAAGCAGACACATCCAAAAGGAAAACACTTATAATGGCCACTTCAGGGTCACATTAAATCATCTCTCCCACCAACTGGCTGCAGGTGCCTTAAGAACACTATAACACTGTTATGTAGGTATAGCGCCTATATTTACCATGACTGGATTTTTGGTACAGTGACACCTTATAAAACAGTTGACCAAAGGAACTACTGAATAGTAACAGTGCAAAACAAATACAGGAAGGAGGGCAGGAGGGAAAAAAATCTGTATTAAGTTGTGTATAGTTTTGTCCCCAACACAAGTTTTGTCTTTGAGTAAAGAAATCTGGAGAGCTCTAATCTACTTTCTGATGCAGGGTATCCAAATGCCCCCAAAGAGTCCACACTACGACATTTAGAAACCATATTTGGCCTGGGTCTGCCGGCGGGTTAGCTTGTTTTCTGCCCAGTTGTTCTTCAGCTCCAACTCACGTTCCTTTGCCTGTGGACAAGAAAAGTCATGTAAGCTTTTATAAGACTAAATCTCACACAAATAATACCTTTCCAAACAGTTAGATAGATAGATATACTTTATTTATCCCAAGCTGGGAAATTGCAGAATAATAGTATGCATGTCTAATAATGGAGGTCAGACTACCAGAGATACTGGGGGGAAACCTGAGTTTAGAGAGGCTAAAAGCCTGAGTGAGTACATGGACAAAAATGAGTTCAGAATACCAACCAACTTAACAATGAACAGTAAACAAATCCCCACCCTCTGTGCTAATTTCAACATTGAATACCATCCCTGGTGTGTAAAAATAAAACATGTGTGATTGGACAACATCCAACAGGACTGAACTGAGCCAATTACTCTGGAAGGTAAACAAGACACTGCTAGCAAGGTTAAGACAAATTTTTGCAACCCGATTCCAAAGAAGTTGGGACTGTGTGTAAAATGTAAATAAGAACAGATGCAATCATTTACAACAGTTTTACAAAGCGTTCCAGAGCCCAGGCAGTCATATCCTTTGTACAATCATATGTTCACAAAGTGGTGAACCTCGCTCCATCCTCGCTTGTGAACGACTGAGCCTTTCCAGGATGCTCCTTTCATACCAAATCATGATACTATCACCTGTTACCAATCAACCTGTTTACCTGTGGAATGATCCAAACAAAAATCAATGAAGTTAATGAGGTAGAACTTTCAATTGAGTATATGGCAAAAAGGATTAGCAAGTTATCACTTTCAGTTTTAACTATGTTTTAACACAGCGTCCAAACTTTCTCGGAATCTGGTGGTACTTTTTTTTTTAGCTTGTTTGAATGCCTTGTGTGGGCTTGTCATTAACTTTTCTTGCAGTATACTGTATAAACCATAGGTATAAAGCTTGAGGTCTGCACTGTACAAACAGCCTGGAGCTGAACGTGTCCAGACATGGTAAATGGTAAATGGACTGTCTCTTCCATTCTTCTTCTCCGACACCTCCTCCGTTTACAACACAAGGCTGCATTCATCCAGTCACACATGGTAGCTAGGCCACCTGCTCATTACGAGCATTAACGCATTCAAACCCATGTGTGTCATGTATGTTAGGTTCGAAGCCCTGGCCTCCATCCTGCTTTCTATCACCATCAAAACCAACTGAATAATAAGCTTTGTTTATTAACTTTGCTTTGTTATGCTAGTCTTGCACGAGAAACACTTGCCTTAGCTTCAGTATTTTCTGTTTTTGTTTCAGCATGTATGATTTTGATTGAAATCTGAATCTCTGCTCCTTAAATTCTGCACTAATTTGGTGTCAAAATCATTCTAAAGTAGTGTTTGAAGGACTGCACTGACTTTAAGGGAGATAGCCCCTGTTGATCCAGAGATTTAGCAGAAGAAAACCCAACAACTCCAGGTTATTAAACTGTGTAATCTTTTGGATAAATAACGTTAGATGAACATTGGCACAGGGTGGCTTTGTACCAACACGTTAATGTCTGCACAGATCATAAAGATGAGAAACCATGTTGGAAAATATTAGGTGTCATCCTGTAAAGGCCCTGCTATATGTACGTCTGCACAGATGTCCCCCAAGGGCCCTCAGAGACATGAGCAGATGATGAAATGTACTGCTTAATTAGTATAATTATAATTTGTGCTTTGGAGGCACTCACCTGGTGAATGAGATATGTTATCTGATGCTTGCGTCGCTGTTGTCCTGTGGGCTGTTCTCCTTTTTTCTGCACGAATGAAAAAGCAGGCATTACATTAAGTTTAATGTGATGTAATGCATGTGTTGTTTCTTTGCAAAACTGACGACGACTCTCACACATCAGGATGTGATCTGACTTTTTAGGCTTTTTGACATGCATGAAATAATTTTTATAACAGCCCTGTAACTACCAAGCCCATCTTTTGTGTGGGAGAAACATCAAGAGTCAAATTACTGAAGCCATTCCCTTGCTCATGTCTGTTTATGTTGGAAAGACTGCCTGTTTAATCAGACCATGAAATATTACATTTACATGTTGTGGCTGGAGGGCTTTAGGCCTTCTCAGTCTCAGAGTGTCAATCAGCAGTGAGCAAAAAATAGCAAAAACATCCTTCCGCTTTCGAGAAGCTGAGCAAAATCCTGAACATACACCTAATCGCAACCTTACACCCAACCCTGTCAATTCCCCCAATACAAGACCCCACAGTGATGGAGTCAGGTCACCTTGCTGAAGGACTGACGGTTCTGCTTCTCTTCCGTCATGCTCTTGGTCATCCACTGCTGGTTGCCACTCAGCTGGTCGTCCCCTTTGATCTCCAGAAACTTCACCTCCTCTTTGCCCCTGTTCCGTTTCCCCTGCAGCCGCATAAACTGAAATACAGGAAGAAAATGCTCCCATCAGTCAAACAACGTTTTCAACCTGGCTTCAAGGTCATAGACTCATACTTTTTGAATAAGGAGCTTATGTTGAATGCAAATTGTGGGAATGAAATAGTAAAAAGCATGATGCAACTATGAAAAATATCAAGAATTAACCTTTTTATTCAGAATGGAGTCATAGAGCAAAACAATACAGATAGAAGAAGCTGCACTCTGCTTACCGCTTCATCATCAAACATGGCAGAGTGGCCAGGCTCTTCAGCCTCTTCCAGTCCGGGGTTAGGATCCTGGTAGTATGGTTCATTATAGTATCCCTGTCCAAGGAGAAAATATTTGGGATGTCACTAAAATGATGTTCAGTTTTTTCTGGTTTGTATCTTTTTAATGTCTGTTGTTTTTGATTTGTTGAGGAAGACCTCTGGTTTTCCCTAAATTGCCATAGTTCACACACTTAGTTTACTTGGGATGTTAGCAGCCCTTCTGTGTGCTAGAGACTAAGGGATATTGTGCATGGTTAATATTTCTCGATAGCAAGACAAGGATGCCACTGCAAACACTAGACCTGAGGCTGTTAAGACCAGGATGTGGCTCTGTAGCTTCTATGTAGATTTGTGGTTGTATTACTAAGGATGTCTAAGTATTCTTCTTCTTCTTCTTGTCATATTAGCATCTATACTGTTAACTGTATCTGTATTGCCTGACTGGATAATGTGCAAGTGCATTCATGCCTCAAATATTCATGATACTGAGGCTTCCTGAAGGTTTCCATGATTGCACTGAGATTTGATGAGCTCACTCAATCGAGCGTTTACAACATGACAGCATTTTGAACAAGATTGGCCTCAATTTATTGTTACATATACCAGTTCATGTAAATTACTGAAGTAAATTTAAACATACTCAGTGTAATCTGAATCTATCCATATGTCTAACATGTACATATGGTTTCAGATACTGTGTGAGTCATTATTACCGGTGGGAAAGCTTCTGGGCCTGCCTCGGGCTGCTGATACTGAGGATATTGACCTCCCCAAGCACCAGCTCCCTCATGGCTCCCTCCAAAGTCGAGAGGGGCGTCTGACTGACCCGGCTCATCTGCAGGTGAAAAAGGAAGAAGCTCTGCAGGGGCTCCTGGTTCGGGGTCGAAGCTTGGTACGACGGAGGGGAGAGGCTGGGAGCTCTCGCCCAGAGAAAAGTAGTTCTGAGGGGTTATGTCCTCCTCGTTATCCTGGTCGTCTGTGGCTATTTGTCTGGCCAGCTGCAGGGCGGCTGACTTTGCCGCAGCCTTGATAGCAGAAGGGGATGCGCTGGAACCGAGCAGACCCTGAGCCAGAGTCCCAGACTTGGGTCCTTTGGGTTCTTGCCGCTTGGTGAGTGCATGAGGAATCAGGGGTCTGTCGATCTCCTTCACTGTCAGGTTTTTGGGTTGTGGTAGAAGGGAAGACAAGCCTGAACCTGCACCCTGGAAGAGGCAAGAGATATCGATGCAAAGGGGCAGAGTGAGTTAAGGGAACAGCAGCTACGTCACTGTAGTTTGATACTGTTTAAGCAAAGGGATAAAATAATACATTCTGTGCCATTGGTTCCTTCAATTTCTAGCCTTTTTGAGAGAACAGAAATGCTGAGAAGAACATCAGAGGAGACACAAGGTATGAAGGTGGCAGAGTTAAATCTCAGCTGGCAGGGGTTCCACAAGTTTACATGCAAAGCATTCTGGATGCTAGTTAAACACCAGTGTTATTTGTCACAAATTTTCTTTCACATGCACACAATTCCATAATGTGACTGTGAAAAGGTCACACAGGACAGAGGAGTTATTCCTGTATTATCAGGGAGATGAGGCAGCAGTCTGTAATCTGTTGGGTCTCCATGCTGAGCAAGTCCTGTCTCAATGGTAATTCACCTAAAAACAGGTGTGAGTGTCTTGAATAAAATGGCCTATGGTGAGAACAATTCAGGTTACTGTGAATGTAGTTGCTCACAGTGAGAGATTGTTACCTGAGGTTGTGCTTTCTTCTTTGCTGGTTCGTCGTCATCAGAGTCTGACTATGGATAAGAAATACATAGATTATGAATTATAACCTGATTATATACCACAGGAGCTACAATATGTGGAGGCAAACGGCTGATCCGACTCACATCCCGTCTCTGGATCTGTGGTACAGTGATCTTCACAGGTTCTGTTCGCTTCTTCGGCTTAGGCAGACTAGAAAATAAGCCGCCTTTAGATGGCTGAGGATCTAGGTCATCGTTTGACGTGCGGTCGCCCACTGAAGAGTTCGCTTTTGTCTCCTTACTTGGTCCATAGTTTCCTCCTGCCGATCCTGACTTTTTAGGAGCGGGCAGGACTGAGAAGAGCCCCCCTGCGCTGACTCTGCTCTCCGTAGCCGCAGAGGTCGGGGCTTCCTCTGAGTCACTGTCATCACTGCTGCCATAGGCCACTAAAGACATGTTTGCTGATGTTATTAATTATGATTACTCCGCAGTAACTCGTGGACATGGATAACCACTTCTTGATTAGGTCTCAAGGAGCCGTACTCGCGCTTTCCGACGAGCTTACTTCAATTAAAGGTAAGATAATCTTGGATCAATATAGCCACACAGATAATGAAATAATTGCCGGTGAATCTGTAGTATCGTGAAAAACAAAGCAGGTTAAAAGAGGGCCTCGCAGTCAGCTCATTAAATGAAGGACTGTCCCAACTTAACCCGCTAGCTAACGTTAGCTAGGCCGCCGCAGCAAATGATATTAGCTTACCGAGTCTTTCTCGCTTAGTCAAATTAGACTCGTCTCAGGCCTGTTACTGCACACAACACAACGCCGGTTGATGCCGCAGCTGTGTTTCACGATACAATAGCCGAGCCTTATTTTAGACTCTAGACTCCATCAAAACATTCGCCTCCATCATTCATG
Source organism: Chelmon rostratus (assembly GCF_017976325.1). NCBI lineage: Eukaryota > Metazoa > Chordata > Actinopteri > Chaetodontiformes > Chaetodontidae > Chelmon > Chelmon rostratus. The sequence continues at coordinate 10,024,243 of NC_055673.1, read as the reverse complement.
ATTGAAGATACGACAACTGCGCAGCTTTTTGCGCAGCTCTTTCTTCTTCTCTTGTTTGTTATTAGGTGGCAAACAACTTCAGGGCATTCACGCTCCTAATGGACGTAGAGCGTATAGACACCCAAGTACAGTATCAGAAAAAAAGAAGAGAAAGGCATTGATGTTTAGAACTGAGCTCACACTGAATCTTCGGGTTCAGCAAACATGAGTTTACAATCTACAATTACAGGCTTCCACATTTTGCATATACTATAAGCTGATTCCAGTATGTTAAGGCTGAATATGTTTAAATGTGACTCATTTTAGGCCAGCAAAATCAGAAATGAGTAAAAACTTAAGCATTTGTGCCCCACAATTTTATTCCTGCCTGTGTGAAAAAGGCTTTGAAGTCTGACGAGACCTTCATGTCAGAAAATAAAATTCACAGAAAGGATTATTGATCATTGATCAAAATATATATTTTTTGGTTTCTTAAGGTGTGTTAGGGTAACTCCTGATCTCAGTGTTTGTAAAATTTTCTGTGTGGACTAGGCATCAGAGGCCAAAAAAAAAGCCCCTGGTTCACTGTGTCGACTGAATAGGGGCCAACAATCTTTGCCCTGCGGCCCCCTAGTGGATTAGGACATCTGTGGCTAGTGCATCAATTCTAATTAAGGAAAATACATCAAGCTACATCGACAACTAATACTTTAGACAAAGTGTGTGAACAGTTTGAGTAAGGTCTTTTCCTGTTTCAAAATGACAATGCCCCCATACACAAACCGAGGTACATAAAGAAATGGACCGAGCCCTGATTTCAAACCCTGCAGCCAGGTCCAACCAAATATTGTCCCTGTTAAAGCAGAATATTAATGCCCATGGTTTTGTATTGAGGTGTCCAATAATCCCATGGACTAATGTTTTGGGTTTCCACATCCTTTTGGCCAATTTGGAATGAAGAAAAATTTGGATTTAAGATGATAGATGTGCGGTAATGACAACCTTACCTGATAATGGAGTGATGTGTGTGGGAGTATTTGGGAGACTGTCAGATAATAATACTGCTGAAAGAATTTGTCTCTTTCTACAATTCGTTTGTGGTTCTAAACCGTAGATTACAGATTTCTTCATGGGTGGGGTAGAAAAATGAGAATGGATGAAGGTGCCTCACTTTCATCAGATGACATGTTGGATGTGTCTCTTGTTCTATGCAACCTCGGTCACAGAGACTGAAATGTAGCTGTACTATGTCTATGAAGAAGCTAAATTCAAGTGTATACATATTTTTGGTTAATCTGAGTCTTGACTCAAATGGGCATCTTCCTGTGCTGTGGCATTAGCCACAGACAGATTGCGCCGTCTTGCTCTTGTGCAGAGGAATCTTTTGAAACATTTGAAATGAATCTCAGATGAAAAGCCCCTTAAATTTAAAGACCCTTACTTTCCATGCATTCCTTGAAATATTACTATCCAGTTTTGGGAGATTATGGTTGTTTTACATGATGCTGTTCTCCATTCTAAAACTTGTAAGATAAAATTCATATTTGGTTACTTAACAAACGTGAATGACCAAGTGGGCAAAGTGGACAACTAAAAGCTACACAATTATCTTAATTGTATTGAAATTTCGTTTGAAAATATGCACCACTAAAACACAATATTAACTGACACAATATGGGCCTTAAGGTGGCCCATAACTGACCTTGTCACCTTGATGTCTTGAAGAGGGTCGTTGAAATAGTATTTCAATACCATTATTATTTCAGTTTTGTGCTTGTTTGCCACATATTGATAAATTCATGTGTTTAATCAAATTGCCACGCAGGTTACCTATGACCTGGTAGTATTCCAGCACTGAAAAACTGTACATAATGCACAGAGAGGATGAAACGCAGCTCCCTTTTGCACTGGGCCTCCTTGCAGTCATGTGGCTGACTAAAGGTAAATTCCTTATATATATATATATATTGTTACTCTGAATTTTTATTTGAGCCAAACACCTGTCCTGAAAATTTCCAAGTAAATGATTAATTTATTGCTTGCTTTCCTAAAATTAGTGCTGTTAAGTTTTACGTGGAGTATACCTGCAGTACTAGGCTTTGGTCAACAGGGGCGCCACTGTGCAGCTTCAGGAAGCCTACTGGGGGCGCGTCTGCAAAGTGGGAAGCGGGTTTCAATTTCAAACCCAAACAGTCCGGGGGACGTGCCAGTGGCTTGTGGGATAACGTCTAAAGCAACTAGTTACAGCGTTACAGCATTCGTAACGTTATTTAAACATAATCCAGGACGGCGTCGTTACCATCGGCCGCGGTTACAGTCCACAGAATCCGCGAAGAAAAGTCGCCCGCCGCGTCCTCGTTTTAGTTTTCCGCGCCTGGTTAATTTGGATGACAAACCGACGCTTGGCTTGTTTGCTGCAGGTGTTGACCAATCCGGATACCGCATCACATTAAAACTACTCCTGTGTTGTAATTACACATATATCTGACATAGAAAGCCATTTCTGCAAGAAACATGCCGAGGTCCAACAGGCAAAGAGAATACACACCTGGAGATCTTGTATTTGCTAAAATGAAGGGGTATCCACACTGGCCTGCGAGGGTAAGCACCCGACGTTAAATCTCTTGTTCCCAGTCTTTGGTTAGGCATTCATTTCAGTCCGTTTGGCTGTCTGCTCCTATCACTTGTTTACCTGCGAGGCCTAACGGTAGTTAGCGTTAGCTACCATGAGTTAGCCTAGCTCGGTTGCGTTAGCTAACCTTGCCCAGCCCAGTATCCACACACAGCTAGCCAACTGTATACAGTAAATTTCTTTCGAGTGATTCATCGTGTAGACAGACCCTTCTGTAGCCAGCTCGGCTAGTTAAATATGAATGTTGTTACTAGCTGCTCTGTGCCACCAACGCTGCTTGTCATGTGCCGCTTTCGTCTCCCAGGGGGCCCGTCAGGCTAATGTTAACATAAATCTTTTCTCAGCCGTTAAAAATAGCAGTTGGGTAACAACGTCGCCTACAAATTAACGGTCATGTCATTCACCACGTTCACGTTTGTAATGTAGCAAACGTTAGCTTAACGCTAACGTTGGGCTGTGTGAGGACAGACACTAAGCCACGTTGTAACTTAGCTAAGTTACGTGCTGAATAAGTTTTAAGTTTTTTTCCCCCTTATTAACTGTTGCATTACAGACTGCACATGGCTGCTGGTGTAGCCATATGCTTTGGTGCTTTGTAAACATGCCTCTCCGCCCACACTTGTTGCAACAAGTAACGTTAGCTAACAGTGATTCTTCTCGTAAGATTTAATTACTTCCATTACGTTAGAATTCGGTCCAGGCTAATAAAAACAGTATTATAAGACCATAACGTAATGTCTACCCGTTCCACATTGCCGTCAGTGTTTCCTAATCATTCAGCATGAGAGAAAATGTGAACTTTTAAGTCAAACTGGATTAACGTTACGTTTGAAACGCAGCCTCATTATTATGCATGTACAAGATAGGAAAAAATGATATAAAAATGACCAAAATTGTTTGGCTTTTTAGGCTGTACTAGAGCCAAAACTAAAATGGAAAAATGTGGAAACAAAACAACACGTAGCCTCTAACCACAACTGGCCTGTAGAGTTGAAAAGAAGAGTTTGAGCCAGTGTTTCTGCATTTGATTTAGCAACCAGACATGCTGTTGATTGGTAAAACATATTGCTTCCACCCGTACAACAACCGTGTATTATTAAGAGTACCTTTAAGTAAAACAACTATGATTCTGACAAAATAGTTAGTACTGATCTGTGCCTCTTCCCTCCTTTTTCTTAGTCTTATCAGTCATGCCCCATGTCAGCAAGCTACAGGCCCTGCCCCACCTATCCCCTGACACAGTGGCCCTATCTGGGAATACCAAAAGGCCTGTCTGGCAGAGGCAAAAGGGATGCCATGCTCGGCCATCATAATGGCTTTTTCCTGTGCTTCGGTGTCCTGCTGTGCTCTTTTATTAAACACAAATAAATATTGGCTGAGTGGTGGAGGCTTACAGTGCACTGAAAGGATATTAAACATGAGAAATGAAGCAAAAAGTGGAGTGACCTCTGTTCTCGGGGCTCATTAGGACTTCAGATTGAAGTGAATTTTACAGTAGCTGGCAGTACCTCATCATGCTGAGCAATACATTTAAAATACCTCTCAATTAGCAATGAATAGTGCTGAACTGTGTTGCATGACTGTCCAGTCCTATAAGCGTAATTTAGCGTTAAGACCCCTACTGTTGAAGCAGTTAATTCAGCAGGCAGTTGACAGAAAACGGACAAAATTTTCGATAATTTATCAAGGAAAAACATCTATTCTTATTCATGCCTCTCAAACATGAGGATTTGCTGCTGTCCTCTAATTCATCATTATAAATGAAATATCTGTGTTTTTGACTGAATGTGACAGTGTTACCTTGAGACATTGTTCGGGCATTTCGTATTGTCTATAGACTAAAAAATTTATTAATTTATTCAAAAATAATCAATAGTCAATGAAAATACATTAATCAGAGTATATTTAGGAAAACCTTCACATTATACTTTAATCCCTACCAATTTATGTTCCTGGTCTGATTTTAAAATAAATAAATAAACTCATAACAATGTGTTTCACTTAGATATTAGATATTAAAATAATGTTAGAGCTCCATGGATTTTCAGATTCATCAGCATCCTTTCTTAAGAGGGTATCTTCTGAATTTACAGATTGACGAGTTACCTGAAGGAGCCGTTAAGTCCCCCTCAAACAAGTACCAGGTGTTCTTTTTTGGAACGCATGAGACGTGAGTAACGTGTGTTAATGTTGTCAATCTTTGCACTAAATAATGGCAGAAGTTTGGAGAAATTGAGAATGTTTAAATAAGTGTCTTAAGTGAACTAATTTCTGCCAGTTTTGGAAATACCAGTTACTGATGGGAACTGTACATTTGTACAAAGAAAAGTGCTTTTATTGCCAACAGCTTTTTTTTAATTAGCAGTAATTTTGTTTAATCACGTAATGTACATGCAAAGGTCTCGAACAAGATGTTTTAATGGCTACTGGACAGATTGTCATGAAGTTTTCATTCATGATGATTTTTTATTAATTCTGGTGACCTTTTGACCTTTCCTGAACATTTTTATAACACTGTCCTTTGGTCCGTACGTTTGTCCTAGACAAGTCCTCTCAAACTGGCCTGATTCCCATTAATTTTTACATTTCCAAAATCCCATTAAATCTGCAGTGAATACTCATTGTCCCCAGATGATACTCCACAGTGGGTGACCCTTTGACTTCTTGTCTCAGGCCACCATGTCACATCGTGTTTTAGTTATTTTTATTTTTTCTATTATCAAGCCAATATTTCAGTTTACACACAAGAAATATCAAAGTTTAACTCAAACTGTGCACTCACATATTCCCGCTGTTGTTCCAGCTCTAACAGTAGCAAAATTGTCAGTATGTTGTTTTTCCAATATATGTAATTACAATAATTATATATAACAATAATTCTTGATCCCCTTGATGAACAATGAGTTGTCAGAATTGTCATTGATCAATCTGTGCTGTTTAAGTAATAATTAACTAATGATTACATCACTAGAATGTGTTGCCTTTTATCCAAATGTCAAAATAGACACTGCAACCTGTGTGGCATAATGCCATCTTAGCCAATAACAATTTAAATTGATGTGATTGTGTTAATGGATGTACAAAACTACTCTGAAAAATCATTGAATTCCTTTAATGTCTCTCATGTTCGGCCACCACAGGGCATTCCTGGCAGCCAAGGATTTGTTCCCGTACGATGAACATAAGGAAAAGTTTGGAAAAGCAAAGAAGCGGAAAGGCTTCGCTGAGGGACTCTGGGAGATCGAGAACAACCCCACTGTCACACACGAAGGCTACGAGGTGTGTGTATTTCTAGGATAGTGTTTTATTGTCATTTGAGAAATCCATAATACTTGTGCTATGTGACAGTTACGAACAGATTTCCTGGCGGAGGTATATGAAAAAGGGTGTATTAAGATGTAAGAGATAACTGTAATGAAGTGAAGCCAGAAGTGGCAGCTGCAGAAAACCTCGTCTTTTTAATTCAGCTTCTGCTGCTGAACTGCTTTTCCACAGGCAACGCAGCTTGTCACGTGAGATTTTAGACTAATTATGCATTGTGGAAACCCAAAAACTTGAATCCATTCTTTCTACAAACACCTGGTTGAACCTGGTGAAATTAATGTCTGCACCTAATACTTTACCCTCAAGTTTTCAACCTGTTTTTTAAACACAATTCCTTGTTTCAAAGGAACTGACACCACTCATTTGTGAGCATTTACCATAAGTACATCAAATTAATTGGATATTATCCCACATTCTGAAAGATTGCAAGAAACCTATTTTAGTTATACAAGAGAACATTCAAACTTTGTTTTCTTGTCTTAAAATAATATTTTCATTTCTGCCTACAGTCATCGAAGAAGGACAATGCGTCTGAAGGAGCAGGGGATACAGGTAGTTCGGAGAAAGCAGATGCCGAGGGCAGCAGTGATGAGGATGAAGGAGCCCTGGTCATCGATGAGAAGAACGAGAGGGGAGGAACTAAACGAAAAGCAGAGGAGTCCACGGAGGTGAAAATTGCTCATCGAGCCTGCAAAACAAAAAAGAAAAAAGCTTAATAGGCAGTTTCTAGTCATGCATTCTCTCACACTTGTCAAACCTACCTTTGAAAGGCATCTCCCAAGCGGCCGAAGGATGCAGAGGCGGAAGGTGACTCTAAAGTAGACGGCAACAAGTCGAACGCAGAGGCCAAGCTCAATGATGTGGCTGGACCCAAGGCAACTGCTCCCTCCTCACAGAGCGAGTCAAAAGCAGAGGCCCAGGAAAACGCTCCGGCAGGAGGCCAACTAACAGCAGATAAGGTGAGACCCAGCAAACATCAGGTCACAAAGACTTAATATGGTCTTAAAGGGCCATTCTGGTTCTGCAAAAACACAATGATATGATTTGTAAAGTATTCTGCAGTAGTGTTACGTAGAGATACTTAAGGACCATTGTATGTGTATGTTGCATTGCAGAGAAATTGTCTGTGGTCATTCATCTAATTGCTCTCCACTTTTCTGCCTGCAGCCTGTGACAGACAGTGCTTAACATCAACTCACACAAGAAAACCAAGAATCTTTGATGCTTTTCTCTGGAATTCAAGCGTCAACATGATTACCTGCAGGATGCCCGATTTCAGCTGTTTAATTAATAGGAGAATTTTAAAAACCTAAGTGTTTGTATTGAGAGACAAACCAATCCTCATTTGCCATTTTTGGGATATCATATATCCCAGAAACAAAAAGTTTGCTAATCTGATTTCAAACAATTGAAATGAGCACTTTAAGGCTCGTTTATAAATGGAATTTTGGTGTGTATATATTTTTTATTTCTAAGTGCAATTACATAATTATGAAGACTGAATGCTAGGTGTCAAAAACATTTTTCAATGTAGAAGGAATCACTGAATATATAGTAAATAAAAAAGGAACATTTAAATCACAAAAAAAGATAAATACTCTCATCTGATGGTTTTAAAACTTAGATATTGTACAGGAATAAGAACAAATTTTTCACCCATGCCCTCAGCTTTAGTTCATAAATTAAATGTTTTACTTCAATTTGTTTCACCTAGCTTCTCAGCCTCATCGTAAAGCATGATGAGTTGCACTTTCAGTTCCTACCCCGTTAACCATTGTCTAGTTCACTGTATGACGTTTTTATGCAACACAGGATTTGTTGCTTTGGTGTCGTGTATGCTTCATTGCAGGTGACCAAAATATGTTCTTAAAATTCTCCAGGTTGAATATGTAAAGCCCATTTGAGAAGAGCTATTTTAGGATTAAAACAAGTCACTTTGGAAACCCCTCTGTAGCTTTCTTTTCATGATTGTGCACTATTGAAAGAAGAAAGACATTCCTGAATGTTTTTGTGTCGGAGCTCGGCCTTGAAGCTTTCAAGTCGAGGTGGAGCTGTGGTGTGTTTGGGGGCAGGGTGTAGAAGTTAATTGTCACCACTTTTTTCTGGAGATATAATCTGGCAACCTCTGTCAAATCCATCAGCTCAGCTCTCAATTTCATGATAGTATCATTTCTTAATTAGCTCACATTAATGCTGCCATTGCTTGATACTGGAGATGTGATTGTGAATTGCATTCAGTAATTGGTTGTACCAAATATGTTTATTACTCAGCTCTGAAATGTATCGCTGACATTGTTAATGCCAACATATGATCAACACAAAACTGAAATGAGAAGAATCTACAGCGTGAACTACCTGTAACACTTCAGTTTCTGACCTTTTTTTTTCTCAACCCATTTGACTGGAATTACAAGTCTGTTTTACTTAAGTGGTCTTATTATTTTGGCTGTGAAACAAAGTTGTGATGTTTTAAGATGTGTTTTATTTTAACATTTGTTTGGACAACATGTTCAAAATGTGGTGTTGTTTTTTTCCACTATAGGTGATTTTCAAGGTTCGACTTTTTACAAATGCTAGACCTGCTCACAATGTTACTTGGGTGTCATTGTCATCGCTTCAGTGTTCTTTCCTGTGTTTGGCAACATGAGCCCACAGTTAATCAAATCATGAACCTAAGAGAAACCTCAGCTTTTAAAAGTGAAAATAGTGATGACTGCTGTGTCTATACCCACCTGCACCACACCACGGATTTCAGTCTATAAAATGGTCAAAGTTGCCCACTCAAATCTGGAGCTGATCCAAGAGTAGTTTGGCATTGAAGTGTAATTCTTGGCAAAGCTTTCTCTGTTACTTTCGGAAGCTGTCACTCATCTTAATCTGCTGCTTAGGTTACTGTTGTAGTTGCCAGTCCATTTAATAAACATGTCGATTACACAAAAAACCCTTGTTTCTGTCATGTTTATATTCAGTAAACCCTACTTACTTATTGTAGATTATCCACTTCCTCGGTCTGGAAAGAACCTAAAAGATCTTAGTCTTGGGTTCTTTTGAACCAACAGGATTGTCTGCAATTGCTCTTTTTTTCTTTTTTAAATAATCCTCTTGAGTCATGCAGTACCTCCTTAACCAGGTGTTGTGCACAATCTCTCACTCGCAAGTGAAGTTTCAAGCAGGGGAAAGTCTACTGCTTCTTTTCAAACCTACCAGACCTAATAAATCATTTCACATCTCATTTTTCACTCTGTTACAAATGTATGAAACTAACGATGGCACCTTTGTGTGTGTGTGCGCATTTGTCACATATAATTTGCTCCCAAGAGAGTCTTGCGGCACAGTTTGGAGCTTTAGGCTGCAATAGCTGAACTAGTTTTGGCGTTATGTAACATGTCCTGACAGCTTTGAATTTGTCATGGGGCTTCGTTGAGTATGAGTTCTTTAAATGCGTCGTCTGGACGGAGACATAATGTTTCAAATCCATGTTCGTTTGTCATTTTTACAATATCCATGAGGTGCTGGACTACAACTTTTAAAATTTTGCACATTTGTAAATGTTCTCTTGTGGCAGCTGGTACATCTGGTTCATGAGATTAATGACTGCTTACATGTTGCAGGTTTTCTCTTCAGGTATGCATTTTCTATATATAATCTCTCAGTCTTGTCACAGTAGCACTACAGTATGTCTTGTGATAAGTCACCGATTCTGCTTCTGCTGAAAAAAACACCATTTACAACAGTTTTGTAAATAGTTTCACTCCCCACTTAGCAAAAACATCCTAAATCCAAACAGGATGTCACAGCTAAATTGCATATGAGTATGAAAATCTGTTTTTGTTCAAATTTTATTGATAAAAAAAGATGCCCATTTTATTAAAAAAGAAGTTTAATTGTGTGGATGCTTTTTGGTTTTTCTGTAATTTTACAGCAAAAAATCTAGTAACCATGGGAATTCTTTTTTAAAGACATTTGTAAATACTGTTTGCTATAAAACAAATTTTTGAATTTTCACACTCAAAATATGCTATGACATCTTCAACACTTTGTCCCTATAATGCTCCAAATGACACATTGCTGTTGCACTGTCAAACAGTAACTAACGCTCATCAACAGAAAGTGGTCCATGGTCAGTTCATCACAGATTATACAAACAGAAATGATGTGCAGTTTCTGAGAAGGATTTGAAATGATGTAGAGTGAGAATGATTTTTTGAAACTGAATATGCTGTAATGTTATACACCTATACACTGTGGTATTATCTGATACTTGGCTAAGGTGATTCTGAGGGAGCCTGGAATGATTGGTGTTTGACAATGGACAGATATTCAAAAGCTGGAGGTGTGGCTGCTTATGCAAGAGCTTGTTTTACTGTTTTAATGCAATCACAGTAGAAAAATGTTTTTGGCTCAGTTTCTGCTATTGTGGTTGGTGTGTACAGACCTGATGAGACTTGATGAGATGGCTGATCTTTTAGCTCCATGTCCTCGGAATTTTGATGGATGAGAACAAGACTTTTAAATATCATCTGACTGAAGAGGTGAGCATATAAGGATAAAAATGGTTTCTTCTATAGGAATAAATGCGGTTTTTGAGGCAACGTCCCTATCAGTTTTGGATTATGCTGACATTCAATCGGAAATTATTTTGCAATACTGCTCACCTGAATGTTACACTTGTAAACACATGCTTCTTTGATTCACTAATAAGAAACTGAATTTGTGCTTATGTACGGTAAGGTGGCTGTATTGTGGGTACTGAACATAAATCAGTGTTTGGAACTGGCATGTAAGGACAGTGTTGTGTTTTTAAAGGCAAGAATTTAGCGAAATCAGAGTTTTGCACAATAAAATCTTGTGAAAACTGAGCCTAAACAACTGTAAAATACTGCCATATCTTCAAGACTTTTCCTCTTGATGTGATCTAATTTCAAATTTCCCTTTTATTTATGTCTGTTAGCATGCATCCTGCGCACAAATCTCTACGGCCCACCAATTTATGTATGTGTCCATTGCGCATGCGTGCAGCCAGCTTCTACCCTCCTTTCCACTAGGAGGCGCTGCCCGCTGAGGCTTCTGTTGCTGTCCGTGCTGTAGTACATGTGACATTGACATCAACAGAGGGTAAGATCTTTTTGTAATGTTATCTTACTAAGCCGTTTTTTGTTATAGCACCGCCTTTTATATTTAACAATATAAACATGGGTGTTATTTAAGATATTGGTATGTTTGAAAAGACAGCGCGCATGTTTTCCCGGTGTAACGTTAATCCTTCTTCTCCTCAAGATAACGTTAGCATAGCTTATGTTGAGACAGAGTACTGTTTTCAAGGGAGATTGGGTACCTGTTAAGCTTATTTACAAACCTTGATTCATTTTGTCCCTGCAGCAGAATGAGGCTGACCACTGTCCTATCGATGGCAGCCAAGGTTGTTGTACCCAAAAATTACCGCTACGGCACTAGCAGACCGTGGACGGTGGCTGCTAAGAGGCGGAATCCTCCGGGGATGAGGAGGAAGAAGGTGTTCGTGGAGCCGATAGCGGCAGAGGACTGGTCTGTGTTCAGAGGGGACACGGTGAGTAACTCTCACTAAACTCAAGGCCCAAGTCTCTAAAGCCACATTGCAAGTCGTTCTGAATGCTGACCATTGTAAATTTCTCTTTGGAGATTAATAAAGTATCTATCTATCAATCAATCAATCTATCTATTCAAATGACAAAGCATCTGTGTTTCTCAGGTTGAGATTCTCGCAGGAAAGGACAAAGGAAAGCAAGGAAAAGTGGTCCAAGTCATCAGAAACAGAAACTGGGTTATGCTGGAGGGACTGAACACGGTAAGGAAGTGATATTCTCTCATAGATAACTAGACAGACATGTTAGATTTTGCTTATATAGGACATCCAGTGGTGTAAAACACCATGTATTTATTTTTTAGCTCCACCAGGTGGAGCCAGTGTCTGGGGTTATTGTGCAACTGCTGACAAAATGCACCATTAAAAGCCATTTGCCCACCAAATACTTGATTGGTTTTCTGTCTCAGCATTACAGGTATGTTGGAAAAACTGAGGATTACCGTGGGACCTACATTGCCAGCGAGGCTCCACTTTTGCTTCGTGATGTCACCCTTGTTGACCCCTCAGACAGGTACAGCGCACCTGGCTACAGTGCAAGATTAAGATTGTGGCTAATATGCATGTGCACACCCCCCTTAGCACATTAACAAAAGTTGAACCACGGGTTAGCAGTCAAAATTTGTTCAGAGCATTTTTCTAGATGGTCATAGATGATTGTTGTCTGGGGTACAATTAGTTTGTGCTGCCCCATTTCCTGATCCTCCAATTGTCCTTTACACAAACTTCAAAGTAAAAACGGTGTGTAAAAACAGTCATCCAACTAACTTCAGATTTTAAAAAAGGATAGTTGAGCATTATTCACTGAAGATAAATGCAAATGATCCTTGGTTTCATAACCAATTTTGGTATGCTGATATTGATGTTCCAGGAAGCCCACTGAGGTGGAGTGGAGATACACAGAGGAGGGCGAGAGAGTCCGAGTTTCTCTCAGGACGGGCCGAATCATCACGAAACCTGTTGTGGAACGACGAGATGGCATCATACCAGAGCAGTGGAAAGGTGAGAGTGTCTGTGTGTGTTTTGACTGGAGGTGAATTCTTTTCTGTAACCAGTTTATTCCATGTGCTGCTCAGATTCAGCACAGAAAACTGGCTGTCATCTATCTTTCCATCCTGTGCAGACTTAATTCCTAAATATACCTGTCTGAGTGATGCAGTTTGATTGTTTTATGGGGGAAGAAACACGTTTCTTTCTAAGCTAGCAGACACATGAGAAGTGTAAACCTTAACCTGTGCTGAGCAACACTCCAACTTAATTGTGGTACGTTTGAAACAAACTTGTTTGTACGACGTGTCGTCCGGCCACATCTGAAGGCAAAGGTGTTTATAGGTTTTTCAAATGCCACGCTCTTAGACAGAGGCGAGATGTGATGAATTGCTGAAATAGGGAAAATGGTGCACACTATTGGACTGTGTTTTCTCCAAATGTCATTCATGGTATTGAACTCAATTGTAAGTCCAAAAACTGGCTGACATAGTTGTTTGAAGAATTAAAGTAAAGCTTGAGTAGGAATTTAATTGCTGCATATTTTCTCACTTCCACAAATTTAGCCGGTTTTGGGCATTAAAACAAGATTAGGTAAAGTATTTTTTTTGTTGTATATTTTAAAATTCTTAACATCCCGATCAATAAATCAGGTCCTCTGACTGTTGCAGGCCTGAAATAAACCCACTCACTGTGCATGACCGGAGTCTTTATAGAAATTGTTCTCTTTCAAAATGTACAAAAATTATCTGGGGCTGCAGGAGTTTCAGACTAGACATCTTTCATTTTTCCACCCTTTGCACACTTGGAGTCCAAAATAGGTTTCAGAGTGGTTTTGGTTAGATTGTTTTACAGTGGAAGAAGCATTTTGTTCTAAACTAAAAGAGATGTGAAGGGCACAAACCTGTTGAACTGACCTGCTGAACAGCCCTACAGTTTGCTTGTACAGCCTAAGACATCTCTCCTGTTTTATGTTAAATGTTTTCCTTTATGTTGACACTTCAGATATTTCCCTGTCAAACAAAGCCATTGCCGGTTACATAGTCATTGTTAAAATTGTCGACATTGTTAAATTGTCTCACAGGAAAAAAAAAAAGAACACGTGCCAGCATTTTTGTGCTTATGCTTTTCAAGTTGTATATAGTTTTGCGTGAGCCTAGCTTTTATTTCTGCCCTCACAGATGGTCCCAAAGACACCAGTCCAGAAGACGCTCTAGAAAAGACCTATGTGCCATCTCTGAAAACCCTGGAGGAGGAAGTCATGGAGAAAATGGGTATTCAGGAGAACAGGAGGCACCGAAGGTCTTACTGGTACTAACCAGAGAAATCAGAGACACTCAGGCCTCATTGTGCTATCCAGTTTTCATGTGGCCTCAGGAGACACCGTGTTTTTGTGGGAGTCGAGCAGAACCACATGCTAAAAAGAGACTGTGAGGATCTGAGGATGAGGATGACGTGAGTAAGGCTAATGGGCTGTGAAATACTGGTGCAACATACATATGATTAAGGAAATGATGGCTTTGTGAAAATATGAGGTGAAACAGACCTGCAACGTAAAGGTCTCCTGAATATGTACAGTTTCAGTCATTCTCTGTCAGAGTTTGTATTATGTTTCTTTCTTTGTAAAGGTGAATAAATCTCCCATGTAAACCACGGCTTGTATTTTACTGTAGGTTAACTTTGTGTTTTCTATGGAGCATCTTGATATTATTGGACGACAATGCTTAAACCGTGAGTTATGATATGAAACTGCAAGCCTCTTGGTTTAATTAAGTGTCTTTTGGCCTCTTGTAGAGCCACAAAGACATTTTCATTTACTGAACTTAAACTTTAAAGCTGCTCTCATCAGTATTTTATATCAACGTCAGGTTAGATGACTGAATATAATGTGAAAGGGCTCCTTTGTAGTGACGAACACCCAGAGAATTATTATCTGCAGTTCACTTCAGTTCAGAGTGTTTTAACCTCTTTTTCTTATTGTGATTTATTGTTATTGCACTTAGAAACGTAAAGTGGCCACAAACACGACTCCAAATGTCTGTTAATGTTGCTCCGTGTCTGCTGGATGTGTGAATAGGCAACTGTATAACAGGCTTCCTATATCACTTTTCAAGGCGATAACCTGTCAGTGTTAACAGCTTGTTGCGCTGCCCACAAGTGGCCAAAAAAATAATCTGACTGAGCAGAAATGAAACATTTAAGTGGGTAGAAACTCGTTAAAGCAGCGTTTCAGTTCTGATGACTTAACTCATATTAGGGCCAACATGAGAACAGCAGTGGCTGCTAGTTCACAGAAACCAGCAGCATCTGTCCCAGAGATAATAAATCACTCGACATTTAGTGTTGCAGAATGCTTCATCTGTACTGAAGCGTCTGCATGATTGGAAAAATTATTCTTGGTATTGGCTGGGTTAATAATGGTAATCGTTGCAGCCTGTTTGGATTGAAGGCTGAAAATAGTCATATTATTTTACAGAAGCCCAGACGTGCTGCTCTCCAAAGCCTTTAGACAAATGAGTCTCTCTTTCCAGCGTGTCTGGGGAAACAGTGTGGAGAAGGTAATGGCTTGGGAGGAGACTACACAGACTGGATAGTTTCAACAAAGTTCTCACTCACCTCACTTGACTTTTTATACACTGGCACTGCATGTTATTCCTGCGATGTGTGACGGGGGTCGCATCAGGTTTCAAATAATGACCTCACCCTTGAATTTATGACCAAGTAAGTCCATCTGTGTGATATAAATGAACCAAGAAAAACATTCATATTGTCAGAGTTCACAGAAAAATCACCATATTTAAGATGACAGTTTAATAGTTTTTGCAGCATGCAGTGTTTTTTTCTTTTCATCTCAGCATTACCATCTTTTATTCAACACAGTTACACTTACAGGTACATCTTACTTAGCTTGGTGCATACTGCAGATCTCATATATTGACATATAGAGCCCATTAATTTTAATTATTATTATTTTATTATTTTTTAAGTAAATAATGTCATTTTTACATAATTTTAGAATTAAATTCATGTATACACATCGCAAGTGAATTGTGACGTTTAAACTAATCTTAAATTTAAGATTATTCAAAGTAAGCACTGATATGTTAAAAATGCTTTTGGTTATCTGTTATGGCATAAAACTGATAAGAAGCTGATAAAATCAATGAATAATATAAAATGAATGGAATTCAGTCCCTCATTTATTAACACCTGAGCTTTACTTGGTGTGACAAGTCAGAGTGAAAAAAGGCTGGCAGTTTGGAGATTCAAACAACTTGTGGAGAAGCAATTTTCTCTAATTACAGAATATATCTGACTAATTTAACTTATATAGAAATATAATGAATGGGTTCAGTATTTTTCTACCAGAATTATATCCTGAGAGTTTGGAGAAGGCTTTGAAACAGCATTGAGATCTTCATGTATGGAAATAAAATGTACTGAAACTGTAAGTGAACAGTTCCCGACTCCCGACTTAGTGTTTCTAAAATCCTGACTACAGCTTTCATTAAATTATGTTTTTCACTTTTAGCAACGCTTCAGTTTTTTGCATGAACTTTAAATAGCCTTTTGTAGCTATGAATACCCAGTTTTATCTATATCTTTCAAAGGGAAGCTCAGTCTTCTGTACAGTACATTTATCTGTGATATATGAGGGAGGCGGCCTGTGAAGCCTATGAAGTCTTTTTTCCTCGCTGGTTAACCACCAGTATTGATTTACCGAAAGACTAAGTTTACTCGCTGCCAGTTCTCCAGCTGTAGAAACAACTAACTCTGTTGCCAGGCAGTGACACAAAAAGCGATGTGTCATAGATAATATAACTGCGTCAAAATTTCACAGCGGCTCTCTAAACCCTAATTTCTGGTCAGCGCAGTAACATCATGCAGAAAGCATGGCAAGTCGTTGGTTTGGCTGGTGAGGGGATGAACGCAGCAGCTTTCCCAGACTCGTCCCTCCTGAACCAGTTTGCCACTTTGCATCCAAGAGGGAATAAAAGCAGCCAGTCAGCGGAAACAGGGTTTGTGGTTTTGCTTTTATGGGAGGAAAAATGATTCAAAGGCTGGTTGCCTTTCCTGTCATTGCACAAGTGTTGTATGTATTTCAGTCTGGGATGACAGCAAGGTGAGGTGTAATGCTGGTGAAGTGGAACCTTTGTATTGCTTCATTTATCTGCCTTTTTTTCCATTCACACAGGCAACATTTTACGGCCATCCCAAGCTGTGCGGGGTTGAATGCGTTTTAAGAATGCCCATCTTGTAATTTCTGCTCTGTGGTAAGTTGACAGCAGCTCTGGTAACCCAGTTAAATAAAACCACTGAACATGACTCAAGCAGAATTAAGAATACATAAAAATAAACTGCAGGCTCCCTGTTTTAGCTGAGTCACATTTTGCTTCTCAGCCACGTAAACTAATGAATACCACCTGGGGGTGTAGGTTGCACGTGTCAGAGTCTAACAAAAGTGCTGTTGCTTGCTAACCTAAAAAGTCAGATTACAGTATGTAGCATCCTTTAAATGTAGCTTAATATGCCTTAAATGAGTGCTTGTGGTCACTTGGGTGCTATCTCATTCTTCACATGATGGACTGCTTGCAAGTTTGCTGTGCAGATTTTGTTTATAAAAGAAATAAACATTTCAGAAACTCACCCCCGCTAGTCACATTATAGTCTCCTTTACAGAAACAGAGGGACTCGTGATCACTCGCACATCCCCAGAACATCTGAAGACACTTTAAATCTAAATCTGAGTGTTGCTCTTGACTCACTTGATGATCTAAGCTCAGCTACAATATAATGATAGTGTCTAATTACAGGCTGGTTGTTTGAAGGCTGCTGGAAAATGTAGCGTTAGCTTGTATGCAGGTCTGAGGCATGGCTTGCATGCATGTTTAACTATGTTTGGTCTAATTTAGTCGCTCTCAGTGGAGTCTTGTATATGACCTCAATATGTTACGGTTAGGAGCCGAAAAGGAAGCTAGAACACTGCTCTGACTTTTCCTTTTGGACTTAAATCCCCTCGTCCAGACTTGATTTATGGGGTTTATGTTCACTTAATTAATTCACTTCATTTGCAGATATGTAGTTCACAGAAGAAAAAAAAAATACTCTTTGCATAGCACAGTATTGTAAGGTATAAGACAAAAGTAATTACATCTTGTACTTAAGTAAAAATACTCTATCTTAAGTAAAAAGTCATGCATTCAAAATCGGACTTAGGTCAAAATATTTTATGAGTGTAAAGTAGCAAAAGTAAAAGTATGCACTAATATTGTGTGGAACGACCCCTTTCAAAATAATATATTATCTTTATTATTGATGTATAGATGCATTTTTTTCTACTAGCTGGTTTGGGTGGAGCCAATTTAAGCTAAATTACATACAGAAGGGAAGTTTAATTTGTAGCAGTGCATCATATTTTATGCAGTAATTATACATTTTGTATGTAAAATAAATGACAAACAGATTTAATTTGAAAAGTAGCTGGTAATTTAAGATGTCAGATGAATTCAGTGGAGTGAAAGGCACAATATTAACCTCAGAAATGCGGTGGAGTACAAGCATGAAGTAACATAAAATGGAAATACTGGTGGAGTTCACTTCAGGATTGTTCTGAAGTAGGTGTGTTGAGTAAATGTCACTGTATAACACTGATTATTCTTCTGTGATATACTGAACTCTTGAGAAAATTATCTCACCATGAGGTCCATTCAGCAGCTGTTGTGGCGCTTTCGGCCGTATCACATGATCTTCATCAGTGGATGGGGTTTCGCCGGTTGTCGTGAAATTTCTCATGTGCAGATTTTCATCTTTTTTCTTAGACTTCTCCTCCACGTTGGCCCAAAGTGAAACTATGTAACTATGGCTAAAGCAGTGGCCAGTGTGGCCACAAGAGGTAATTACAGGATAACGACACACTGAATTCCCTTTCCTTTCCTTTCCTTTCCTTTCCTTTCCTTTCCTTAACTTTCTCCAATCAGTTGCTTTTATCGAAGGTGACCTGACTGATCTAAAATGTTGTGTAATAGAAGCACACATAGAGAAGAGCCGCAGACAGCCAGCTGACGTAGAAATGTGATTTACACAGAAATGTCTATCCAAAGCTTGCTAGCATTAGCCACTAGCTACCGGTCATTCAGACCAAGTGCAGTTGTAGCAAAGAAACCCCTGCAAGCGTTAGACTAAGCAAGAATGTGTTTAGGCTGAGGTCGTGGCGTCAAGCATTTTTTCTACTCGCTTCTTTTACTCAACTTCTTTGATCTGTCTTTGTGAAAACCAGAAATGTCTTCCTGGGTTTTACTTCCACTAAATCTGCTGTTAGAAATTGTGACTTTGCTGATTTTATCAGGGCAAACAACAATTACTTTGACAGCACAGAAAAAATTACAAGCGCAGCAACACGCATGTTTGCACCACCATGACTTTGTTGCATCCATATCCATAAAACTCCCCATAGACGTAGTCTCTGTGACGTCACCCACAGGATTCTGCAGACAGCGCCATCTTGGCAGTGCCTGACTCCACCAAACTCCAGGCTAATCCAAAAATGGTCAAAAAGGTGGAGTGTGGATGGAGCTGAGGTAGCTGAATGAAGCCTGGTTGCTGAAACCTAGCAGCTAGCTGTCACTCAAATATCATTATACATGACTTTAAGCCTTAATATAATTTAAACAAGTGAGTTATGTAAAGATTCACACTCACTGTACAGTTGTCATGAAAAAGGATATTAGCTATAGAGACCAAAGCAGTTTTTTCTGCTGTAAAGTTGGGCATTTTAATGTGGGGGTCTATGGGGATTGACTCGCTTTTGGAGCCAGCTATAAGTGGAGATTTGAGGAGCCACAGTTTTTGGTCCCAGGATATTCTCTTGTTTGCCCGACTGTACAGTTGGATCAAAGGTCAGATGTCAGGAGCCGCAGTGGTGCTGATGGAGGCTGCTGAAGAAAGCCTCCCCTGTTTTTGACTCTGTCAGTGAAGTTTCAGTTTTAAGGACGGCCTTCCTTTTCATGATACCGCGCTGCTGTTGAAGACAGATGACAGCAGAGGGGATGACGTCTTATAGCGAGCATTACTGCTGACTGCACTCAAATCAATCTGGGCCACCGTGACAGGCCGTCAAACCTGGAACATGAAGCTGGACCGAATCACACCTCTGGTCTTTGTCCGCCCTCTGAGCTTTGACATTTTCTTCCCAGACAGCCCTGCTGGTATCTGGGTGTCAGATTCCTCAGACGCGATGCACCAACCGCTGCTGCCAAGCTGCAGGACGACCACTACAAAGCACCATTCACTCTGTGTGACTGGGTGAAGCGGGCACCTGCTCCACGGCCCCGACCGAAAGGGTGAGGGTGTCGGTACGGCGTCTGAACAGCTCACCTCCTGCAGCACCTTGCCAGGTGTGTGGAGGCCAGACAGCAGGCGGGATTTGAATTTTTTTTTCTTTTTTTCATTCTTCCAACGACTTCTGTCACTTTTTATGTATACAAACGAGTGCAACACCACTAATTCCCTCCAGGAGAGACTGCTTAAAAGCATCATTACCCCCTAATGGACAAGAATCAAGTCTTGTCTGCTCTGAGAAACCACTCTTTTCATCCAACTTTAGCCATTTTGAACAGCGATGAGCTTTTACACGGTGCACATTACTAACTAGTGTTCAATTTGTTTGCTTGAAGATGAGAGGATGCAACTGCACAGGGAAAAAATTGGGTTGGAGGAGTGGCGGAGGTTTGGTCGCAGGGGCCACAGCTCATTTTGCTGAGGGCCTCTGAGGTTAATCCGGCCGTGGATGGCAGCATTTCGTGAGCTTGTTTGCTCATTCACCAACAGTCAAAACTGGCAATTAACAACAGCTGAAAAGATAATCTGTGCACCATTTCTATTTCTATGCTGCTTTGAAGTTGCGTTCATGCTGGTAAATGAATATCTTTGTGACCTTTTTTTTTCTTTTTCTGGCTCAGCTGCAGTTAATGACTACGACACTGAAATAAAAGTATGCAAATATTATCAGCAAAATAAAAGAAAAAGTGCTCATAAGCAGCAAAACGGCCCCTGTCAGTGTTTTACTATTATATACGTATGATGTTTTGCATATAATATTACTGCTGCATCAATGTGTATGTTCCATGTTATTGCTGTAGACATACTGTTAGGCAGTTTAATCTACAGCAATGCATCGTGTTGCATAAGGTCATCATATTTTTGTAGCATTATTGTCCTGAGAGAACCACGTTTCTATAAAGAGTCGACTTCCCGTGAGCTCAGAAAAACAGCCTGTTTTCAGCTTTGTGACGATGAATGCTCCAGCTCATCCAAGAGGGCTTTTAAACAAGTTTATTTAATTTTAGAAGAATTTACCCATCCCATGAAGGAACACTCAATCCTCCTGTTTACCAGAAAACTTCTAATTTGAAATCACCAGATTTGGCGATAAGTGGTTTTCGCTGAACAAGGAGGATCAGGAACTGGTATGCACAGCTGTCAGACATATGAAGTGGAGTAACAAGTTCAAGATTTCCCTCTGAGATGTAGTGAAGAAGCAGTGTGAAGTGCCATAAAATAGAAATACTTGATTAAAGAAGTGTACAACTATCTCCATTTGAGTACTTGATTAACTGTGACAGGCTGCAGTGACTTTATGGGTCTCAAATCAAATGCTGGTGTCAAACACACCCTTCAGACTGGGGCTGTGAATGGCTGAGCAGCTGCAGCTGTGCTCTGCCACACTGTTCCTCTGCAGGATGCTGCAAGCGGCTCAGCGCTCCAGTGGTGATGCATGCAAAGTCCCTGAAGTTGATTTGAGGAGACCAATAGTCCACTTAAATGATGTGGTGGAGGAGTTGCTGTCAGCTCCCTCATCCAGTGGAGGTGACTGTGCTGCAATATCAGTACCTGCAGCAGCAGCATCAGCAGCTCGCTCTGTCTTGCTGCTGCGCTGACTCAACTAACTCACCCTGTTTCATCCAAATGACGCTCAATGCATTTGTCGTTTCCCTGCAGGAATAATAAAAAAAGAAGCATATAGGTCATCTCCTGAGTGCAGGCTTCACTTCATAGCCTATAGCATCGGTTATTTTAGATGTCATCCCTCCCAATCCCACTTGACAGGCATGCGCCATCTCCATCCCGATTGTTGGGTGAAAAAGTGGGCAGTTCAGGATTTCATATTTGGCTTCACTTTCTCTCAACTCCCTCCTTTCTCTGTGAGCCTCGGAGTGGGTCGGACGGCGGTCCCAGCTCCCTCGTACCTGCGCAGAGCATCCAGAGCCGCTTTCCCCTCGAACAGGACAGTCGCACTGCAGCAGCGAGCCGAGAGGAGCTGACGGAAAATACTTTCTGCAGCCGCGGAGTCGATCCATCCTGCATCAGCTGAAATGCTGCTCGGAAGAAGCCGGTAGGTTCTTCTTTTGCGTTTCGGGCTGTCAATGGTACGCAGCTGATGCGGTTTTTGTCCAAGTTCTTTTAAATTTATAATGTCATGTTAAATTATGGAGTCATTTGAGAAAATTACCCTCTTCGCCAGTTAATTGCATTACAGTAGTTGCTGTCCTCAGAGGAGGTCCTGAAATTGTGGCCACTAGTTCATTTTCTCTCCAGAAAATGTCATTTTGAGGAACTGACGCACTTAGTTAAGTATAACTTTTTTTTTTAATTTGTAAAAGGTTTTGTGCTTTTTTCTTTTTGGTTTTCTTGCACAGCATGAACCCACCCACTGTGTTGTGGCAGAGCATGTAGCTGGTTGATGTGTTTCCACCATGATTATTAATTGATTATGGAGCGTTGTGATGATTTTGTTCCACACAGGTGAGCGTGAAGATTTCCATGAAACTGAATGGAAAAACGATGACTTTTTTTTCTTTCTTTTTTATTTAAATGCTATTTTTTTTCTGGCATTAAAGGAAGCTAAATTTAAGATACAATGTTGTTCCTTTGCCCTGCAGGAGACACAAGAAGCAGCCTTTTTGTCTTAAGTGCACACTTTGCCTCTTCTGTTCATTTTCTACTCCTCAGGGCTCAGGTGGAATTCATTAATGGATGCATGATAGATAGATAGATAGATGGATAGATGGATGGATGGATGGATGGATGGATGGATAGATTCATTCAAGAGTCAAGATTCAAGATTCAAGAGTCTTTATTGTCATTGAACATGTCAATTAAATTTTCATTGCAACCCCCATATTAGGAACAGATAAGAAAGATAAGAAGATTAGAAAGAATAAAATTAAGATAACTACAATAAAATAAAATAAACAAACATGCAATAAAAATATTCGTAAAGCAATTAAAAATATACCAGAATGAAAATATACTAAGGCAATAAAATATATTAAACAATAAAATAGATAGATAGATAGATAGATAGATAGATAGATAGATAGATAGATAGATAGATAGATAGATAGATAGATAGATAGATAGATCTACAGATTGAACCCACATTTTAGTCCTAACTTTAGTCCTAATATTGACACTGGATCGAGTAAGTTCAGCTGGCATTTTATGAGTTGGCTGGGATAGTGTGCTGCATGTTGCATAGTGGTTAGAGCAGGGAAACCTGTTTAAATAGAGCTGGTGATGAAGAGGCAGCAGGTAGAGTGGCTGAAGCTGAGATGAAATGGCTTCAGACTTCTGCATTGTTCCCCACGTCTTGAGCAAGATGAATAATGATGTGAAAACAAAATGGAACTCACTCTGTCCACCAGGCTAGAAAATATCAGGCAGGGCAACACGAGAAAAATGTTAAAACAGTCTGAGAGGATGTTTGCAAAATAAAATACTGCAAATGCAAATGACGTGTCCAAAATAAGGTACACATTTTATTAGTCCTTAGGAAAAATGGTTGATTGTTTCCTTTCTGTTTTCTTATTGGAGCAGAACAGACATTCATAAACCAAAAGCTTGTGAAGCTATGAACACATAGTACGCTGTGGATATTAAAATCCCATAAAAAAAGATGGAGTTAGGTAATTTGTTTCCTTAAAAATATTAAGTTCACTTCTGAAAATACATTCTGTCAGTCTTGTTGACACAAGATGTAATAATGTAAGATCAAACCTTTTTCTTTGTTAATGAAAAGTCCTTAAGCTTGTGCTCCCTTTTCATCTGTTTGAAGAGTGTCTATAAAGGCTGCCAGGCATGGGCTGTGGTCGCTCCAGGGACTTGTTGAGTCAGGTCTGAGATCAGGTGTTTGTTTGAAATGGCCTTTGACTCCCTCCCAGGCACATGCGGTGGTGAATGGTCTGGTGGGTGGCTTTTCCAAAGTAGCCATCTTGTTGGGAGTCAGACAGTGGATTTTTTTGGTGATCTGCATGCTGTAGTTTTGGTGGTGGGGGGTGCTTTGAAAAAATGCAACTCCTGGGATTTGTGGAGGTGTTCTGTTTGATGGTGCAGGGAGTCAGAGGAGTGGTGTTGAGTGAATAGTCCTTGTTAGGTCAAACAGGGGCAACTGACTTGACTCTGGAGCATACAACAGCTGGTGCTGAGATACATTGTTGAGGTGGCAGCACACCATCTGGAGCCTGCACGTTAACAGACCTTGCTGAGATGAAGTTTAGGTTGGCGTCCTTAAAAGGCAGCATCCTGTGAAGAATCACTCCCAGTTATACAGAGACTGGGCTTCAGTTTCCACTCAGTTGGAGGTTTTGCAGCTTCTGTGTTGAGTGTTGAGTCTGGTGTCGTCAGCAAAGATTGTTTTTTCAGATCTGGTCTTAGTTTTACAGTCTATTGGTTGCAAACTCGCAAAGACTGCCCCAAATTTTAGATGCTGTAGAAATACTGGATTCATAAAACCATCACTAAGTCTCTGTGTTAAGTTCTTAGTAAATACTTGCTAATTTTAAAGCCATTATTTACTGAATCGGATTAATTAACTTAAGCAATGTTAGTAAAGACTTTAGTAGTAATGTGTAAATTGTTTGCTGGAAAACATCGAGCACTGTCCAATCAAATGCAACAAAGTATGTAAACAGGAAGTAACTCTATAGCATCATGAACTGTAGCATAACTTCCAATGTAGCAGTTATAGGGTGGTAAACAATATACAGTAATAAATGTAGGTACTAGTTGTGTTGTTTTAATTAGTGCACACATGGAGGAATATGTGTGTTTTAGAGTTTTATTCATGTAGTTTAGATTGAGTGGGAAATATCTGATTATGCTTACCTAACGTTAGCTATTTGGTCATAGTTATGGCAGCACAGCCAGCTACTCGCCGGGCTGATTAAGTGCTTCCGCTATTTCTCACCAACGTTTGTCTTTCTTGACTCGGTCATGGTTCTCCCTTGAGGAAACGTCAAATAGGTGCTGTTGCCACAGCTTAACAAACTTTTCCTTTCTTTTGTTGTGCCACCTGACAGCAGCAACCTCAGCATCCCTCCTCCTCTTCGCCATGGTTACTTGACGGCACTCTACAGAGAGCACCTGATTGGTAAAACGCAAGTCTTCTCGTCCAGGTGTCACACCACGACAGGTCGTGTAGCATGTCACGCTACATGGGTATCGACGCCTGATTGTCTTTCACAATCGGCTGCGACGCTGGTAATTGGTCAGCCACGACAAAATCGTCTCAAAATCGGGCAATTTTTGTGGAGTCTGATCCCCGCATTACCCTACACTCTAAAAAGGTCATATATTAGCAAGCTACCATACGCTTCGTCAGTGATTTTAGTTAGCAAGTGTGGATTTCTACCTTGTACAAACCACTTACTGTGTTTTCAGATGTGCAGCAGACTACTTTATCATAGCCTCACTGGTGCCAAAGCCAGCTCCAGCTCAGCACTGCACATCAGTCAAACCAGTGTCTCTGCATGTTGGACTCGGTTAGACTGGGATCAGCAATCATTTTCCAGCTTGTTGGTGGAGAGTGTTTGCCTGAGTTGACCTTGATGCGGAGTACTGCAGAGGCCACCCACAAGATGTTGTGAGCAAGATTTAGCTGTCAGTGCAGCTGGATTAGTTCTGCTTATGGATAATGCACTGGCTGCAGTTTCTAGACCTGTAAATGCAGTGGGTGCCATTGATTTTAGCTTGACTTGTCTTTATTGTTCGTATCATTAAAGAGCAGAACTGCAGAGTCCCTGGTGGCAGTCAGGCCGAAGAGAAATGTGGCCTAAAAAAGTCACAAACTAATCGGCAGCAACCAGGATTTTCTCCTCTGTCATCAATCTAAATGCGAAAAGTCATCTATAAGCACACTCTCACAACAGTTCCATCATTTCAGACAGCGTGCAGTGTCTTAATGTGGCCGGCCCTTTTGTACAAGCCTGCTCCAGAGCGATTCTTAGTGGTTTAAAACTTCCTTTTCCATCCTTGAAAAAAGAGCAAGCGAAAGGAAAGAGAAAAAGCAAGCAAGTGTGCCAGTGCCCTGTCCTTTAATTTTCCCCCGAGGCCTTTTGTAAGGGAGTCGGTATGAAGTGAAAGCACAGTGTGCAGCTGTCCTCCTGGCCCACTGCTCGCTTTTTGTGAGACGTTTTCTTGTCAAGAATACTAATAGTGATACCAGCTCAGTGGAGTCCACCCAGCTGGCGAGGACACAAACAACAATTATCCTGCCGTCAAAGAAGCCCATTTAATTTGACACAAGTCCGTCAGCTGTGATGTGTTTGATATACAGATGCAGGACAGTCGACTTTATCAATGCTCGTTCAACTTGTGGCTCACTTCTGTAGCTCCGACCTCCAGATCTCTTTGTGTGCTAGATTCGGTAACATCTTGAGCACATGTATTCTGTATGTATGTCTGTTCAGGGTGAACCCCGCCTCCCGCCCAGTGTCAGCTGGGATCGGCTCCAGGTCCGCCGCAACCCTTCAAAGGACAAGTGGTTATAGATAATGGATGGATGGATGTTTACACGACTGAATGGTGCCGAAGTGACACATACTGCCATCTTAAGTCTGTAGATTAAAGCTTCATCATGACAGACATGACTGAGGCTGGCACACACATACACATTTGTTTCCATCACTTGTGGGGACACTATATAGACTTATATGCATTTAAACTACAGTCATTCCTTAATCTAGAGATAACCCAAATCGTCACCCTGAAATGTAATGATTAACATTTTGGTCCCCACAACAATGTCAGACCCCACACATGACTGGGCTTCCACTGTTGGGACCCCATGAATATAAAAAACACACAGACACATACACACACAGTACAATTTTGTTGCTTTGGTGGCATCTGCGACAGTCAAGAGTTTCTCTGTCCTAAAAAACCCTCTTTCTGCCTCTAAGCAGTGACAGGACTGTACTTAAGTACAATTCTGAGGCGCTTCCAGTTGTACTACTCTACATTTACATTACATTTCAGAAGGAAAAAATAGTATTTTTTACTCTACTACATGTATTTCACTGCTGTTGCTACAATTGACTTTTCAGATTAAGATTTTCCATATCAAACACATGACTGGCTTATAACAAACGTACATAAAGGAGTTATAATATACTACTTATACTACAACATTTTTTAGTACTTTTTGTAGTACTTTCACTAAAGTAAAAATTTTCAGTGCAGTTACTTATAATGGGAGACTTTTATAGTGTGGTATTCCTCTTTTAATAAAGGAAATTATCTTTATACTTCTTCCACCACTGCCTACAGGGCTGTGTTATTAGTTAGTCTGCTGATTTTTTTGATAAATGGTTATGCATGTCATGAAATAGTGGAAACTGCCCCTCACAATTTCCTAAAGCCCAAGTTATCATCTTTGTATGACTTGTTTCATCCATACAACAGTCCAAAATACAGAAACATTCAGTTTGCCATCAAAAACCTAGGATATTCATATTTCAAAAGTTTGAACCTGTGGATTTTGGGCATTTTTGCTTAAAGAATTTTCAAGTGGTCAGAAAAAATTGCTGTCAATATTTTTCTATCTACTAATTGATCCACTGACTAATCGTTTCAGCTCCATACTGCCTAAAAGTATCTCCATGAAAATTTATATTTAGATTATAGGCACTAGTCAGTCCATTTCATATTGTGAAATTATATGTAAAACCTTGCAATCTCACTGTTTCAGGTCGAACAAGTCAAGATGCAGTTGTAGAGTTATTGTATATACTATAACTAGTGTGGTGGTAAGCAAAGTCCAAGAAAGAGGAAGCACTTTAACATCAGCATTAAGATTGTGCCACACATCTGAATCCTAAAGGCACCTTTGACTCAATCAACCCTGAAAAGTAATTTGGAGCCGGAGCGCTGCTGTTTAATAATGAACGAACATTTGCAGCTTCATCATGGCCGTCTGAGGAGGTTGTGTGAGGTCACTGCGAGCGTCCTGCCATGCCTGCTGGGTTAATAACAGGGCCAGACTGGTGACGGAGAGCTGGCAGGATGCTGCTGGGCTGAGACGCCGTGTCATTAGCTCCCGGAGGTGATGAATGGCTTGTGGTCAGGAGTCTGTGCTCCAAGCTTCCCTTTGAAAACCAGGGAAGTTGCTTTTTTATGCTTCATAGTTGAGCACTGAAATACGTCCTACAGTAACTGATGGGACTTTCCAACAAAATTAGCAGGTTACAATGCTTTTCTCCAAATGTACGCTGTATATACTAAGCTACCAATACATACAATAACTAATGCAGTGTAATACAGCAGTCCTGCGGTAAACCATACCTTTATGGAGGTTATATAAATTTTGAAGGCTTTAGTCTGGTCTGTTGAATTTTGTTGCTTTTTTTGTGCTGAAAGGTGTTTTTGATATTAATTTGCAAGATGTGTCAGTTTATTCTGTTTTAAAGTTGCCTTTTTAACATCTTAAAATTGTTTTTTTCTTTTGATCAATGAACATTTTCAATTATACCAATAGAATAAATGACATTTTCCCACCCCATTCATATAAGTGAGAGCAGACTAAATATAAACAGATTTTCTGTCTTTACCCAGTATGTACATTACATGTACAATAATTATTTAAATTTTTCACCACTCAGATATTCACAATATCTCAACATTTATGTTTTTTTTTTCTTTTTTGCAGATGTTCTTGGTCCCCAGAGTATGAATTTTTGTTTGACTTTCCTTTAGTGCCACCATGAGGTCAACATTTGTGGTTTTTAGTGAAAAATCTCAACAACTATTGGACAGATTGCCATGAAATTTGGCACAGACATTCATGTTTCCAATAATTTGCATTTGTTAGCATGACAACAGGCTCAACTAGCACGGTCAGATGCTTTGTGTTTATTAGTCCTGTTTTTTGTTTTTATTGCATGCATAAGCTTACATAAAGCTTTTCTTTGTTTCTTGCAGCATGTATAGTGGTAGAATTCAGCTCTAAACAGCATTACATATACAAAACAGCAGCGTATTATATCAAATGCTCATAATAAATGACTTAAAAACAGAACATGACCTACCTTGAGTCTGTCTCTTCCCCCAAGGTAACACAAAGGTGTGCAGGTGTATTACAATAAATCAGTTTGGTGAGGTCAATGGAGCATGTCTCCTGACAAGCTGAACCAACACAGTACATGACTTCCAGCACCCGAGTCGCTCTGCCTATTAAAGGTTAAACATGTGTGAAATTGGAAGCTGGAAATTGGTAAAGTTGACTGTAGGAATCGTCTATCAATCTTTATTTGTGTCACATGTTATCTAATTTAATGTTTTCCTCTTTATCTCCAGACATGTCCAAATACTTCCACTTCTCATTGCAGTCTGCCGTCTCACTCTGGCCTTCCCCACCCAAACTCCATCTGCATTTGGTACGTCTACATTCTGCCATTATCTCTCACTTTCAGCATTTATTCACATTCAGTTATAAGCAAAGAACACAAAGGTGCGTTTGAATGGCATTGATTTCCTATTCTCAGCAGTTTTACAGAGGCGCTCTCTTCTTCACGCTCTGTGTCCTTTTATTTTCGTATTTTCCTCTGCAGATGACGTCCGGCAGCTCCAGGTGAACATCCCCCACTCAGGTCCAGTTTTCGCCCCACTGGGCAGCTCCATTTCCATCCCCTGCCTGGTATCTCTGTCCTCCGCACCCACCTCTTCCTCTTCCTCCCCCGTTGCGCCACGAGTCAAGTGGACTGTGGTGTCCCGTGGGGTGGAGACGCAGATCCTGGTAGCACGTGGTGAAAGGGTTAAGGTGAACGAAGCATACAGAGACCGCGCCGCCTGGCTCAACTACACTTCCTCCCCCGATGATCTGTCACTGTGGTTGGGAGATTTACGCTCCAGTGACTCGGGTCACTATCGCTGCGAGGTGCAGCAGGGCCTGGAGGACGCCAGCGACCTCGTACAACTCAAGGTCAAAGGTGATGAATACATGAATATTTCTTCCAAAATATCAGATTCATTTGATGGGCAAAGTCTACGTGCTCAATTAAATCTTCCACTAACTGAGGAGACAAATTGAACAAATGATCTCATTTAAAGGATTATTTGAAACAGTATCCAGTAAAAGATCTGAATATTAAATGTGTGTGTATGTGTGTTTGTTTATTTGCACGTGTGTCTTTAGGGGTTGTATTCCACTATCGAGACGCTTTGGGACGCTATGCATTCTCTTTCCATCAGGCCCAGAGGGCTTGTGAAGCCATCGGGGCACAAATCGCAACTCCTGACCAGCTTCTGGCAGCTTATTATGACGGCTATGAGCAGTGTGATGCAGGCTGGCTGGCAGACCAGTCAGTCAGGTATCACACCACCCAACATTAAATCAAAACTGCATGGTGCTCACAGTGAAGCATTCAAACATTTTCATGCCTTGAATATTCTACATCACATGTTTATCAAATTTAGCCCCACATGTGTTTGGTTCTCCACTAGAATTTGAAGTTAAGTTTACAAAGTTAATCTCGAGAAATGTGGATTGTTTCCTTGCTTGCAGGTACCCGATTCAAGTGCCCCGTGAAGGTTGTTATGGAGACATGGATGGCCAACCAGGAGTGAGAAACTATGGGACAATGGATCCAGATGATCTTTTCGATGTTTACTGTTATGTGGAAGAAACTGAGGGTATGGATTATAATATCTATTTTTTATCCCTAAAGCTCAACTGATATTAGATTTTTCAGGCCAGTTCTGATGTCAGTATTTGAGAGCTTAAAAAATACAATAACAATGTATAAGCCATTATTTATTTAAAACTTTAGGATCCCTTAAATTGAGTTATTGTAGAAATTTGAGAAATGCGGTGCCCTCTAGTGGACCATCTATATAACAGTCTCTCTAAATGACCTCTCTGGCATTCCTGTGCTGCAATGTCTTGTTTCTTATCAGCCAACATATATGACAAATACTGAAATATCTTTGATCAGATCAAATTAGTCAATAAAATCAGTCATACCAGTGTATCACTCAGACTATATCTACATATTATCACAAGAAATGTATGATTCAACTAATGGAATACTGGTCATAAGATAGAATTAAATTATTAATGAAAATATTTTATGTCATAGGGGAGGTGTTTCATGACCCCATCCCACAGCAATTGTCGTTTGATGAAGCACAGTCATACTGTAGAGCAGCAGGAGCACAGCTGGCTACAACAGCACAGCTGTACTTGGCATGGAGTGAAGGTCTGGACCGTTGCAGCCCTGGCTGGCTGTCAGATGGCAGTGTCCGCTACCCCATAATAACCCCTAGAGAGCGCTGCGGCGGGCCTCAGGCAGGCGTCAAAACCCTCTACCGCTTCATCAACCAAACTGGCTTCCCAGAACCGTCCAGCCTTCATGATGTTTATTGCTTCAAGGGTGAGTATTTTGTAGGGTCTTGTGCAATAAAATAGAAATAAAAGTCAAGACACTTTGGATATGCATGCAAACTGTTTATTACCAATAATGTGGACAAAGACCAGGATACATACAGTAATCAGTCCTTGCTTCGACTGTGCTCTTTATCATCATGTTTAAAACACATTTTCAACAGATGTTACAAAAAAATGCACATTCAGATATATGTAAAAAAGATATGTAGATTGTAAGGATAAAATTAAGTATATAAGATATTGTGATATTGTGTAATTTTTAATTACTTGTCTGTTCTCTACAGATAATAGAAATACTCATACCGACTCTCCCATGGACTACATGGCTACAGAGCCTGAGGACATTGGGCGGGATGTTGTTATTCTTATGGAAACAGATCAAGAGCTGCAACTGAACCAACATGCAGAACAGGTGGAGCTCAAAGCTCAACAGGTGGTTGAATCTTTTCCCCTTCTCTCGAGCCGTTCCACTGAGGAAACCCTGGTTGATACACACCCAACACTTACTACAGAGTCTTCCCTCAACACCACACCTACAGTGGACCTCCTCCAGGCAGTAGATGACACTTCATCCCCTACAGAAATTAGCTATGACTCCCAGCATCTAACAGCATTGATGAACAGCACTGTCAGCACTACAGAAATCTATGATTCCCCACAAAACACATCATTACCATCCAGTGTTTACAATGAGACAGATTCCCACCACATCTTGAACGCCACCTTTCACCGGTCAGAGCCTGAAAGCACCACAGAGTTTCCCCAATCATCATATGAACCTCACACAAATAACCAGACAGTCACAGAGACAAATCCAGAAGAGAATAAACACCCATCTGAGAGGCCAATGGATTCCAAAGAAACACAAGAGACCAGCCTGAATTTTGACAGATCACAAGCTAATTACAGCGAGACAGACAGCAATCACACTCACGAGGAGAGTTTCAGGGAGGTGACCGTTATGACCCTTGACCCTGTGGTTCAGGTGAAGCTGGAGGAGGCAGCAGGAGAATATCCTGTACAGATGTCTCTCCCAACTCTGGCCTCAAAAGAGGAAGAACTCATTACACAACCAGCACAAACTATGGAATCATCCATCAAGGAGCTAACCTCCCTCTGGACGCCTCCGGACGGCTCTGGGGATATTTCTCAAGGTATGTCATGCATAAATTTGAATGTCTAAGTCTTACAAAAGAACAGACATCAATATCTTGATCTGACACTTTTAGAAGCAATCTTATTCTTGCAAAGAGGTTGATGAGAAGATTGATACCATTCTCAAGTCTGTGTGGTAAAAATTAAGGTACAATCATCTGCTGATTAGCTTAGCTTACCACAAAAGTAGAAACAGGGAAAAACAGCTGAACTGTCTATTTCAAGCAAACAAAATCCACCTACGAGCAACTCTAAAGCTCACAAAGTAGATACATCTTGTTTGTTTCATCCTTATGAAAACCTGACCAAGTAGTTTTGTTGCCTAAACAAACGGAAACATAACCAAACGGCGACAGAAAACTGGAAACTGACAATAATAAGTGAACTATGTCTAAAAATAACAAGTCAACAGTATAACAACAAGCTCCACACAGGTCACAAACCTCAGTCTCCAGGGTGAAAGTCCTGCGCTTGTGTAATAATGTGTTATTAGCTAACCGGCTGCTGTTTGTAGCTTCACATTTACAGATATGAGAGTGGTGTTGATCATCTCATTTAAATCTCAGCAAGGAAGCGAATAAGCGTATTTCCCAGAATGTCCTACTGTTCCTTTAATAGATGTATTTTCACCTCCAAAACTACTTTTTGCTCTTTTCTAGAGAGGGACCCTGATGTCGAAGCAGTTGGCTTCACCTCCAAATCAGAGTCTTCCACTTCCAGCTTCACCACTCACCCATCACCCTCTGCTTCAGCTAGCAGTGCTCCTGCTGAGTCTCAGACTGCACTCCCCGATCTCACCCTCTCATCTGCGTCACAGCACTCGGACAAACTGGACTTGGATATCCTCTCCACAGCGCCGCAGTTGTGGGAGTCTTCCGTTTCTAAACAGGAGGGGAGTACGAGCTTAGAAATTGAAGACACAGTCACCATGGAGAGTGAAGAAAGACAGCTGCACACGACAAAGTCTGTGGAAGACCACGTTTCTGGAGTAACATTAGCTACCACTGAGTCTCCAGAGGGGTTGAACACCACTCAGTTGCCTACTGATCCCACCACAGCACGGTATCGAACATCAGGTTACAGAGTGTATTTGGACACTGCAACCACTGGGTATGAAGAGGCAAGTGGACATGAACCTGGTACAGCTGCTGAAACCCTTGGAGAAGACGTTAAAGTTGCTCCAACCATCGAAGAGGATGTCAAAGTTAGCCACATCATTGAAGAGGAAAATAAAGTTAACCTAACTCTTGAAGAGGAAGTTGCAGTTACCCCAACAATTGAAGAAGAAATTAAAGTTTCCCCAACTCTTCAAGACAAAGCTGAAGTTTCTTTTTCACTGGAGGATGAAGTTAGCGTCACCCCCACCCTTGCTCTTGAGGAAGAAGCTAATGCTGCCCCAACCCTTGAAGAAGAAGTTAACGTTGCTCCAACCCTTGAAGAGGACTCTAACATTGCCCCAACGCTCGAAGAAGTTAATGGTACCCCAACCCTTGCTCGTGAAGAAGAAGCTAGCATTGCCCCAACTGTTGAAGTTAATGTTGCCCCAACCCTCGCTTCTGAAGATGAAGCTGATACTGCCCAATACTTTGAAAAAGAAACTAAAGTTTCCCCAACCCTTGCCCTCCAAGAACAAGCTAATGTTACTCCAACCTTTGATGAAGAAGCAAACATTGCCCCAACCCTTGAGAAAGAAGCAAACATTGTTCCAACCCTTGAGAAAGAAGCAAACATTGTCCCAACCCTTGCCCCCAAAGAACAAGCTAGCCTTGCCCCAACCATTGAAGAAGAAGCCAATGTTGCCCCAACCTTTGAGGAGGACTTTACCGTCTCTCCTCTTGATTCACAAACATCTAACTGGGCTCCGCTGACCACCACAACTGGACCCCAAGAGTCTCTGAACGATCTAGAGTACAGCAGAAAAACTTCCTCCATCACCTCCACAGCAGCTCCAGATTCCTCCTCGAGTACAAAACCCACTGCTGCGACCATGAAGACAACTACCGCCGCCATCACCACCACCACCCACTGGTTCAGACGCAACTGGAGCCCTACCACCTCTGCGCCAAAGGTTTTCCACAAGACAGCCGAGCCCAAGAAGGTGACAGCCTTCATACCACCAGTGGATCAAGGTCTGGTGGATGTTGAGTTTAGTCTCACCCAGCCGCCCACCCTGCTTATCTTGCCCAATGAGAGGGCAGCTGTAGGCGGTACAGGGAAAGCTTCAGGTAATGTTAAAGCCACTCTCATCAGTCTAACCGTCCTCCTCTTGCTACTCGACGCAATGATGCACTAAAATCCCTGGTCTGTCTTCTGCCCCAACCTGCCTTTACTCCATTTTCTGTAAAACACCTCCCCTCCTTTTCAAATGACTTCCCACGTTTGTTTCACTTTTGTCTCAGACAGTCCACTCACCCCTCTGACTCCTCCCGCTTCACCTTAAAACGCTCCTCACTTGTCTCCTTGTGACCACCTCCCCTTCGAGATACTCACACTGGGACAGCTCCCATTTGACGTTTGTCAACAGTCCAGTCTTTTTGTGCATGATGTTTTTCTTCCTCATCCAAAGATTGACTTCTGTGAAGTACTGTAATATACCGGTATGTTTATGAATGAGTGTTTTAGTGGTTGATTTTCTGAAAGAGTGATGGTTATTGCATTGGTAAACCTTTTCTCACTATCAGAGGATTTAATTCACAAATAATACATCTCTGCACCGGACAAGTGCAAATTATTCTCTCCACCACCACTCTCTTCTTGCTAAGTGTCTGTTGCAGTAATCTGGAAGTAACTTGATAAAGGAACTTGATCTTTTCCTGGAATGTAACCATGATTACGTTGAGTGCAACTGCTCTATCTAGTGCAGCAGCAATAATGTTATATATCTGATCCTCTAATGTCAGGTGCAAGTGTTAAAACTGTTCTCTTTCCACAGATTTTTAGACTTCTATTGCTGTTTTAGACAGTCTAGTAGCAGAAGCATTATGTTTATAAGCACAAACATTGTTCACTGTCCATTTGTTGTGAGTGGTAGTATGAAGCAATATATTTTTAGATATTCTTCATGGTAATTATGATTTCATACTCAAGTCATGTTCTGTTGTTTAATCATGATCTTCTAAGATGTGTACAGTTTTGTGTTATTAGGTGTAAGACTGATAAAATCACTAATCTATTTTTGTTTGTTTGTTTGTTTCTCATCTCACTGTCAGTTGATAAGTCTGTTTTCCTTCAGCCTTTATTGTGTTTCCTCAACGGTTAGGTCCGACTGCTAAAAATGGCATCTGCGTAGACTTGTGCATTGTATGGAAGCCCAATTCTGCCAAGAAAAGTTAAAAACAAAACAAAACAAAACAAAAAAACATAACTTAACAATAATAACAAAACTTAGTCATGACAAAAATGAATAAGTAACTAAAACAAATTCAAAATGATGACTCACTAGCTCATAATTTTGATTAAGTACCTCATTTTGCTTTAACATGAGTATTTTTAGTTTTATTATGCAAACATTTTCTGTTTGTGTGTTTTCATTGCAGAAACTGGTTTCTATACAATTAGCATAATTGTGAGTATCATTAAAAGTTGTTGCCACTGTAAAAAAAAAAAAAAAGAAAGAAAGAAGAAAAACAGCAACAGGGAAGTGCCTTTCAACACAGTGGTTACACAGTTAATATTTTAAACAGAAAACAAGCCAATTATATTTATGGAAGCATGGTGAGGCACTGCATGTGGCTCCATTCATATTTACACATGCGTTCAAATGATCTGCAGTGCACTGCATTACAAAACACACTTGTCTTTACTGGCCATTCTGTCTCCTCAACTTATTTGACAACCAAATTTGTGGTGATAATTGACACTCCCATTCAATCCTCCACTGAGCCTTAATTTGGACAGAGACAGTGGGAAAGCCACCACTCATTCAGTAATTAAAATTACTGCCTTCACATTATCACCTACAGGCAATTTATTGTTATGAGTTGTCTGAACAGAACTACACAAACACAAGACATCATACAGGCTTTTTGCAGGAAGTGTGGGGACTTGAACCGACGTCCTTGTTGTTGCAAACTTGACAAAAGAAAAAAAAAACTTGATTCTTGTGGAGATGCCAACATGGGTCACAGCACAAGATTTATTTTTTTTATAATGAGTCCCATGTGTGTATTTTGTAGCAAAATGAATGATGATTGTACTTTTAGCACATATGATTCTCATTTGACTTGTGCAAAGCAGTTATTACCTTCCATACACACACTCTGACAACAGAGAAATCTCTGCGAAGTGAGGTGTGTGTGTGCAGCATAATGACAGACACCACAGACTTCTTGTTTATGGGGTGTCAAAGGAAGCAAATAAACCGAATCCACTTGTAAAATGTTTAATTTCAGTTTGGACACACATGCCTCCATTTTGCCTTCTTTTACAAATTTAGAAAATTAAACTGGAACTCCAACTGCTCTTTTTCTTCAGGACTTTAAACAACTGGGCTACCATTTTGACAGGGACCCTTAGCCAGCAGCAAAGAGATATATCTCTTGTACAGTGTTGTCACCCATACAAGAGTTTGACAGCATAAAGTCACTGCAACAAGAGCCTTCAATCTACTCTAAATATGTGATGGAAAATCAACAATTAATTGTCTCACTGGCTGATTTCTCATAAATTTCTACCAAAACAACTCCTCAAAAATCTGCAATATACAGTTAAGTTTAAAGTTAGTTTAAAAAATGTGAATGAGAATCCTCTGTGAGGGAAGGAAGAGATGCAAGTGTGAAACAAATATACAGGAGTTATTTGAGTGATGCAGTAGCCTGTGTGAATTACAGGGTGAGTGCCAGCGTCTTCATCAATATGCACTATTGTGCACTTGCATCTTTGGTAACATGTCTGACGTACTGTAATAATATCTAATGATCGAAGTCAATGATTCCTTCCTTCTTTACACAGACAGGATGCTTTGGTGGAGGGTAGTTATCAAACCAGATCACAACAAAGGTCTGTTGTAATGTTTTTGCACATGAAACCCAACAAACAAAATACCATTACTGTAATGTCCTATGGTGAACTTCAGTATAGAGCTCCAAATTAAAATCAAACTGAAACTCTGTGGATAGAATACAGTTTATAGTGTTTCAGATGAGCAGATCAGTCTTTTTGAAGGAGAGTGACCCAGCCACACATCATTTGAAAAGTATATTATTAGTGAATAGTGTAACAAGAAGAAGACAGAAAGAATGAAAGTCTGGAAGCAACTCAGAAGTGTCCGAGTTTCACCAAAGAAGACAGACCTGAGGAGTTTGACCTCATGTGACACGCTGAAGTTTGTCCTCTGCTGCCATCTGTTGGCTCGCACGGAGCTTCAACATGTCCTTTAAACTGAAGATGTGCTCTGTAGTATGCCACAGTCATCACCTTTGCACATATTTATCTGCCTCTGTAAATGCGTATAATTCACTGGCATACACACACAACTGCAATTTGTGCATCCTCAAACTGTTATTTTTATCCCACAAATCTTTTTGATGCAGGAAATCCATTTTTATCCTGATATTTATACTTGAAATACTTCAATAATGAAACACACAAACTGAGGCCTGTGCTCTGATGTAGCTTCATCTGCAAAATAATCTGAAGTGGCCCTCTGTTTTGTTTCAGATGCCTGTGTGGGCGACCCCTGTCTCAATGGAGGCACCTGCACTGACCGAGACGGGCATATTAAATGTCTCTGTTTGCCAACATACGGAGGAGACTTCTGCCAGACCGGTGAGCTCTCTTGTCTTATTTGAAGTGGAAATTGCTGTCTGTCAAACAAGCTGGTAGCTGTTTCATAGAAGTAGGCCTAAATAAAGGGGATTCACACAGTTATGTCTCTAGCATAAAAATGTATCGAGACATCCAAAGACTCTTAGTGGTCCTGTGTGCTCCTCTGTGATGTTTTCAGACGTGGAGCAGTGTGAGCCGGGGTGGGATAAGTTCCACGGCTTCTGCTACCGACACTTCGGCCAGCGTCTGAGCTGGGAGGTCGCAGAGCAGCACTGTCGTATGCTGGGAGCTCATCTGGTGTCCATCATGACCCCTGAGGAGCAGAGCTACATCAACAGTAGGTTCAGTCCGTCTTGGTTTAGAGTGAGTGATTTTTTTGTCTCTTTAGGACTGAATATAATGCCTCACTGTCCTCACCAGGCAACTACAAAGAATACCAGTGGACCGGTTTGAATGATAAGACCATTGAGGATGACTTCCGCTGGTCTGATGGAAACCCGCTGGTGAGGGAAAGTGTGACCGAGCTCATAGAAAACAAATGTACACAGCTTTGGTTTTCAGAGGAGAGAAACATCTGTATATTTTTGACTTGCATTATGTTTTCTATACGTTCCCAGAGTCTTTTGTTAGTCCCCTAACATTAAAGGAAACATTTTGGGATTATTTACTTTCTTGCCGAGAGTTAGCTGAGAAGATTGATGCCACTCCCATGACTGTAGGTTAAACATGAGGCTACTGCCAGCCGACTGTTAGCTTAGCTTAGCAAAGAGGCTGGAAACAGGGGGAAATTGCTAGCCTGGCTCCGCCCAGCGGTAGTTGTAGTTTTTATGCTTTGGTTTTTGTATAGATTAAAACGAACAAGGTAAAATATTATTATTATATAAATATAGTTAAATCCAAACCAGATGAGTTGTGCTACCTTTATGTGATACAACCACATAAAAAACAGGGAAACGTGGCAAGAACAATACTACTTATGTGGACACAGTTTATTCTGCATGGTATGATTACTATTTCCTCAAATACTCATAGTTAAAAAAAAAATCACCTGTGTCTCTTCTCCCCATGAATACAGCTGTATGAGAACTGGTACAGAGGACAGCCAGACAGCTACTTTCTATCTGGTGAAGACTGTGTAGTGATGGTGTGGCATGATGATGGACGCTGGAGTGACGTGCCCTGCAATTATCACCTTGCATACACCTGCAAGAAAGGCACCTGTGAGTAACAGGAAGTGGACATTTAGAGCTCCTCATGAATGCACTCAACTCCCTCATGTGACTGTTTGTCTTCACTCCTCCGACAGCCTCCTGTGGTCCACCGCCCAAGGTCCGAAATGCCTCCATATTTGGAAAAGCTCGACAGAGATACGAGACCAATGCAGTGGTGCGTTATCACTGTGCTCAGGGTTTCCAGCAGAGACTAAATCCTCTGGTCAGGTGTCTGTCTGGAGGCAGGTGGGAGAGGCCCCAGATCCTGTGCATCCCTGGTAAGATAAGAGATTATCAAAACCCTCATAAATGAAGCTTTATTTCTTAAAAACATTCATGAAATTCTTGTAGTACAGTCTTCTTCCTGTCAGATTTGACTGATGCAGTGACCATGGGAAGCTCATTTATGGTTTTGCTCTTTTCATGGGGTTAATTGACAAAAAGAAAGAGAATGACAGGGGTGTTATTCTCTAACGTTGACCTTTCAGAGGCCGGAGG
The DNA here is from genome assembly GCF_017976325.1 of Chelmon rostratus. NCBI lineage: Eukaryota > Metazoa > Chordata > Actinopteri > Chaetodontiformes > Chaetodontidae > Chelmon > Chelmon rostratus. The sequence goes on along the minus strand of NC_055673.1, from coordinate 9,984,353 downwards.
TCCAACCCAGCACCCTGAAGTGACGTCACTGACCAACAGCAACTTTGCCGCCATTGAAGACGAGTTTGAAGCCACTAAAGAGACACCGCAGTACTGGGACATCAAGTTTTAAAACTCAGCCATGCTTTCTTTGTCTTCCTTTTTCTACATTCTGCTGTTGTAACTTGAGAAGATGACAAGAATTAAATGCTTTTTACCAATGAACAAACAGGACAAAATGAACCACAGAGGCATAGAGACACAAGGTTTTCCCCTCAGCCAAGTAGCACAGACAATATTTTCCACTGTACTTCGGCCGTGAGATTTTAAGAGTTTAATGTAGTGACAAGCAGAGTGAAAAAAGTTAAAGTGATTAGCTGATGAGTCCTTAGAAATAAAGTAAATGTGTGAACTCTAAATTACCTCTTCAGCTACAGATCTGCATTACAGTTAAGAACTGTTCTCTTTGTGGTTATTTTTTCATAAAATGGTGCTAATATCTTCAAGACCTTTGTATCCAACAGAGATTTTTTTGTTGTTTGTGTGATGTAGGAGTAGAGAAAACTTTTTCAAAGAATCTTAATGTCTCCAAAGCACAAAGTCAATCTTAACAAATAGTCAGTGAATACTGTACATATATTAGTTTTCACACTTGTGATTGCTGTCCGCATTTTTCTGAGGGAAACCTTTTATTTCCAGCAGACACAGTTTTGTTCTTCAGCTTTATGTTGTAATAAAGTTTTGTAGAACAGAACAAAGTAATAAATCGTTCTCTTATTTTACCCTCAGCACTGTGTGTGGGCTTCATTTCACATTTGAGTGGACATCGGCCACCCACAGACTTTTAACTTTTAGCCACTTTTAACTTTTTGGTCTTTAACTTGACACCTTAAAGAAGAGGAGAGCCCGATAAAACTCTGAAATTTAGTAAAATCCATTGGATTAAATTAACTAGACCCTGGCAGGAACAACTGAGAGGCTCATTATTTCAACTTTAGTGAAAAGTCCTGTTGCGGTTGTGTGAAAGTTAATACAAACTGATTAATATTGCTTTAATACAGGGAGAGGCAGTGGAGGTGTCATTTAATAAACATTTTCTAACTGCAATAGAAATTTGAAGGTTACAAACACATTTAAAGGTCAGGTGACCCACGTGATTGTGCGCGCGTGCGCCTGCACCTATAAACAAACGGCAAAAATGTAGCGTCACGGTTTCGTCACTCCGGCGGAATATCGAGGAAAAGTTGAAGGAACACGAGAGGAGTCTGTAAGTAAGATTATTCATGTTTTATAAAAGTGTGTTTGTAGCGACTAAAGTTATCAAAGCTTTCCGTTGAGTCTTCGATAATGAAGAGGAGGACCAGGTGCCTGCGGACATATTTGTGTGTGCTAACGTCAGCTATCTAGCCTACCTGCCGCAGGTGACGGAGCTAGCTTAAAGTTTGGGCCTGCTGTTGATGAAAACGATGCCTTCTCACCTCAAATCGCTCATTTTATTCCACAAACAAGCTGTTTGGCATCTAACAGAGGCCTGGTCGTCACTGCGTGTCATTAACAGCAGCAATTAGCAGCTTTCTGTGGGTCCCGTGTGGTAACAGCAGCCGCAGCGAGTTCGCCGCCAGGTGGCATCATTGAGCCGCGATTAGCTGGAACTGGCTGAATGTCAGGGAACAGTGAAGTGTTTGATATCACAGCTGAGCCCATGGAAAATATTTTGATCGTTAACACATTAACAATAGAGATGCTGAAACAAGCAAAGCTGCCACCAGGAGGGATTGCTCAGTGAACAAGTGGATTGATGGCAAACGGTTGATCAGAGACAATAATTTCAGGTGGATAAATGTTTCTGTTCAGGTTTTACTCTTCAGTTCTTCCTGCTGGTTGCACGTAAAGTTATTTACAATGTTGCTGTGCTGTTAAATTAAGTCACATCACCCATCATCTTTCAAGAAAATACCTCTACTTATTTGCTGCACTTGAATGGCCTGTTATTGTCTCCTTTGTAAGAGATGGGATATACTGTGGCGTCAGTAGCCTTGCAACGTGCTCTGCAGCATTCAGACAGCTATGCACTGTAATAAATGCAGGCTTAAATGACTGCAGGCAAATGCTCCTCATTTTCAGTTTCTTTAATTCCCAATCAGAAAGACAAAATGTGTATTTGATGCATGTCTCTTGCCACGTCTAGCCAGTGTAAGCCTTTATTTGAAGTTAAGATGTGACCCAGCTTGTGCTTCAGTGATCAATTCATCTTAAGTTGACCAACAGATAGATATAATCAACAATACTTTTTATTATTGTTTTAATCTTTTAGAAATAGGTGAAAATGCCCAAGAATCACTGCTTTTTTATGTTGTATATTGTAATTTGCCCATTTTGGCTTATAAATCAGACTAAACAAGTTATCACACCCCTGTGATTCAACAGATGAGCGATCAGCTGCATTATTAACCCTCAAACTTCAGCATGTTTAGTGCAGTGGGAAAATAAGTACACAGATCTTTTAGAAGTAGCAATACCACAATGTATCGCAAGTAAAATTACAAAAGTATTAGCATCAAAAATATACATCAAAGTACCAAAGGTAAAAATACTCATGATGCAGAATGGTGCATTTCACCATCATGTGTATTTCATTATTTGATTACAGTTATTGGTGCATTAATGTGCACATCACTTGAATGTGTTTGCTAATTTAAATGACTTTATGTACTGCTAAGTTGCTTGTGAATACCCCCCAGGGATCAATGAAGTTTCATCTTATCTGAACCCGTAATAATATGTCATAATGCATTTTTAGATTTGATTCAAATTAATAATGCATAATACAATCAACAAATTAGCAAATGACTAAAGTTATCAAATAAAGTGTCAAAGTGGTGTAGAAGGTATAAAGTAAATATTCAAGAGAAGTGCGATACCTCAAAATTGTACTAAAATATAGTACTTATATAAATGTACTTAGTTACTTCCCACCACTGGTTTAGTATTGTATTCACTTTGGGATCTTCACTAAAGGCCAAAACAAAACAAACTCATTCATCGTCAGTATATTGTCTTTATGCAGAATGCAAAAACATATGAGAGCAGTTTCACATGAAGGTGAATGAGAAGCACTTTTCCTTCCCAGCAAACGTGCCATTGAGCAAGGCATTTACCTCCAAACAGATCCACATTAGTGCTGCTCAGTGGCCAAAAATACAGGATTATAGTTGCACCAGGCAGCTCCCCTGGTGTGCTGTCCTTCTGGTCCAGCTCAATTAAAAGAACACAGATCCACATCATCAGACCTGATCAGAGGGCGAAGTTGAATTCATAAAGCTGGGCAGAGGTTCAGAGAAGTGTCTCTGTAGGAGCAGGATGGCGTTCTCAGGCCTTCAATAGCGCCACACAGCTCAGCCTGAATGCAGAGGGTTGCTGTCCGTCCCCTTCGTCATAGAGCCCATCACACACCTCCAGATGGGAGTGTATTGTGGCCTGTGACCCGGAGGTCACGGGTCAGAGCAGAGTGAACAGAGGCCAGTCGTTAAGGACTCCTCATGGAGTTCCTCTTTCTTCCTCAGGACACGTGGCTCGCTAATTGAGGGCCCACCTCCCAAAACCCCAAGGTCAGGGTCCTTGACACCCAAAAATGACCGCTGATTTGAACTGCAAGCGGAGGAGAGAGGTGTAGGGAATGAAAAGGAAGGAGCTATAATTATTTTGGATGTGTTGCTAAGCAGCAGCTAATGCATTTTGTCGTTATTGATTACTTTAATGGCCATTTTTTTTAGATCTGTAGATTATATTATATATATAGTCTCTTATATAGTATATCAGTCATTCAGTTGAGTGTAGGATTGGAGCTATTGATCATTTTTTAAATCAATTATTCTAATTAGTCAGACACTTTTTTAAAATTAAATGTCAGAACACAGTTGAAATTTAGCAGTTTTTGTTTGAACAACAGTCAAAACCTAAAATATAATCATTTAAAAATGACATAAAACATAGAAAATCATCAAATTTTCATATTTAAGAACCGGGGAATATTTGGCACTTTTATATATGATCTAAATTATTGATTTAGCAAAATTCCTTGTGATTAATTTTCTCTTGATCAACTAATCGATTGATCAATTAATGATTTCAGTACCGTGTGCCCTAGTCATTAACAAAGAACCATTCATTTTTAAAAAACATTTTGATTAATCAAAATGATGTTTTCCCTCCCGAAACAATGCTGTGAAATTCCTGTTACTCTAACACGTTTGTGTGTGTCGTGTGAGACGACGCTGCCAGATTTTCAGAGGAAGCAGATTTTTGAATGAACATATCAGCAATAATTGGGCAACAGTGCAGGACTTCAGGAGATGTGTTAGTCGGTGCATTGAAAAGACAGAAGGGTTAGGAGAAGTTGAAAAGGCGTGCCAAGTTGGCTGGGAACCTCAGCAGCAAGCTTTACCCACAACCCTTCACCCCACCGTCACCGCTCGCTGGGATACAAACAACCTTTGTGGCTTCTCTCGCTTCACTTCCAGTTTGGGAAAAAGCAGAGTGTTTTGTGTTTTTTGGGGTGTGAGCAGCATCGCCTTCCTCCTCTGGTTTTACTACTACAATATGCAGGCTTATACTAAAGGAGAGTGTGTGTTTTGTGTGTGTAGAACAGCTTTATGAATTCAGGTGGAAGTCTGATAAATTCAGAGGTTTCGTATTTACATAGAGATCGTTTATGAGCTTCAGTTTCTTTCCCCTTACAAGATCTTAACTTAAAATTTCTTGCATATTTTTAAAAGATACAATAATGTAATATTTTAAAATGAACTCTCATCAATATTTTTTTGTGTTTTTTAAATCAAGTTTTATTCTTTTATGGAAGGTATATGTGTTACAGCAGGATCCTCTCAGATTTTACTTCACAGCTGCTCATTATGATCATTTTTTAACATTTTGTACAAAATGTATGAGGAGCTTCACTGGAAAAATGCTGCTTTGCTTAGAAAAATGTCTAAATTAGGACATTTGCACACAAAAATAGCTTTTAAACCATCTTTTCTCTAACTGCCATGTGATGAGTGTTTAAGGCAGATGAAGCTACAGTATTTGTTCACTAGCTTCTGACAACAAACATTAATATTGTGTTCACGGTCTTAAACTTTCTCATTTCTAGTGTCACATGTTGAATACTAGTAATGCTTGTAAACCTTTTTTGAAACGATTTTGCTTTTTCATATTTGTCTTTGCTGTACCTAATTGATATTTTTTTTCAACATTTGCCACAGCTCGACTGTTATTTGGACTCAAATAATGATATATAAGTTGATATATTTATTTTTCCATAAGAACAAAACAGACACAAATTATGGACGGATGAGTACATTTGTTTTTAAAGAATTTTGACTACAATTTGACTGAATGGGGCATGAAAATCTCTGTTTCCAACTATTGCTAGTACATTACTGTTAGCATGTCTGTACTGCAGTTTCTTGTTATTTTTCAGCCATCGTATACACCAGTGTGTTATATCTACGATAGGCTAATATCAACTGATTGATTGGTCGAGCTCTAGATCCTTTAGTTTCTAAAAATGTCCACTAGTTAACCAATTTATGATTTATCACTTTTTATTATGTTTCAGACGTCTGAAACTGTCTGCAGCTTTCTTCTTATTTTTCTTCCTCTTATGCAGTAAAATAATGAGTCACAGTTTACAGTTAAGACGTTCAACTGAATTGATTCATCAGAGCAGTTTACAGTGACCAGGTGACGTTTCACTCTCCTCTCTTATTGGCTCGTTCTGCATTGTAAGTACAAATACAGATCATTGCATCAGTTTCACACACTCACACGCTGGTGGTACTGTGTGCATAGCGTGAGTGTGTGTGGAAGCTGCAGCAGCTGTATCAGTTTCTCAGCGTGATAAAAAGTGTGGGCTGCCTTCAGTCAGCAGCTCAGCTTTCAGATCAGCTCCACTGATATAATGGCTTCTTTAATCCGAGCCAATTAGACCCACAGGGCACAGGGAGTGGCTGTTTTCACACTGCACCAATTTGCGCTGGGGGTGGGAGGACTGATTGACAGGCAGCCGTGTGAAAACACAGAGACAAAATGGGTTATAATTTGGACCCATGGAGAGGCAATATGGATGATGCAGTCTGCATTGGGGAACAAAATGTGGGAGTGTGACTCACTGAAGAGTTTTCCTACTTCAGAAACAATCAGGAGCATTTGATCAAACCCAATAAAATAATCAAACCAGTTGGACCACACTGAGAAAGACACTGATGGTTTCTTGGTAGTTTTTTGATTAATTATTTACACAAACATTTGATAGTATCACACAATGTTAATTTGCTCTAAGACTCTCAATCATTTTGTGGTGTGACCCCTTTAAACAAAAGCAGCAACGACTTGGTCGTGTTTGTGAGCAAAAAGCAATGTGACAGATGTTTTCTGCTTTCTAGATGGTTTGATGTAAATATTTTACAGACATGAAGGGATAAACTATGTGATTCCTCAATAAAGCAACAATTGAAGAAAAATCTGAATTAATTAGCTAATCATGAAGCAGAAATGTTTTTCTCTGTCTTTATCTCTTTAGTTGTTTCATTAACTCTCAAATTACCTTGACTACAGGTTGGGAACCTCTGTTTTAATATATGATGAAAACAGGCAGCAAGATAAAGCAGAATTTCGTATCATTACTGTTGCAGTTACTATCAAAAATACTGCCAAATGCATTTTTGACAGGTTCACTTTGCTATTTTGTTATTAAAAAGGTCAAGTCAGCTGTCAAAAAATAGGTTTCAACTCCTCACATTTTGATTTCTGTGGACTGCAGCTTTTATTTTAATCTGTCAGGGACAGCATCATAATTACAATTAATTTCTATTAAAAACCCCAAATAAATAGCAAAAAAATCAATCTCAGTCTGTAAATCAGAAACTTGAGGAAGAGTTCATTGTTGTGATGCTGCTGTCAGATCCTCAGTCCCTGCACTGCTGCAGAACTCCAGCTGGGGGCGCTCTGAACTGGAGCTACACCATCAAAAATAATCAAAATGACTGCATGGGAATTACCTCCTTTTCAGTATTCAGCCTCTGTTCCAGTCGGTGTGATGGGATCATGTGGGCAGAACTCCTGAGCATTACTGTTCAGTGTTAGTCATTCATGTTTCTCCTTCTCACAGCTGCTCCTCTACACTGACCACTGATTACCCATCCAAGGTGTGTGTGTGTGTGTGCGCGTGCATGTTTGTGTGTTTAATGTCTCTATCCACACACACAGATTACACATCCAAACCCCTCTTCAGTGTTAAAATGGTGATAAATTATGGTTCTGATGACACGAAAAAAGAAATAACATTTGTGTGATATTTTCATTGTTTCTGATGCGATGTTGGTGTTTTGTGTTAAACATTTTCTGTATGGATGACGCTGCAGATCTGACAGGGAATGATGGGAGAGGGAGGTGGGGTCCTAGCCAGACGCTGTGATTGCATGGTCTCCAAACCAGGACACTGTGATGTGTTAGTACTCAGTCACTGACCGAAATACGCTCGTGGTTAAAATCTAACATGAGAGACATGTCACATCTCTCTCTTACATATCAACTAGTGTATTTCCAACATTTTCAAGTTGACATGAAATAAATTGCTGTTGATGCGACAAAGTCCCCTTAATAATCACTGTAAAACAAATAGCAGCAACAATAGCAGTAAGATATGAGGAAAAGTCGGGCATTGCAGCTGTACTTCCTCAAGTTCTTCTTACTTAGTAAATGATGATAAAATGTTTTTTCTGCAAAATGTACCGAAAGCATAAAAAATATAAAAGTAAATGACCTCTGTGAGTATTATATCATAATATGTAATTCATGGATTATTAGTGCTGGTGCATTTTAGTTTTCTAACAGGTTGAGATGGACTAAACTATTAACTACTGTTAAGTAGCTTAATTCATAGCTTCATTTTATAAGATAAGTTTACATGTAAAACCTTCATTTGTATAACTAGTAGCTCCAGCTGCCTGATAAATGTAGTGGAGAAAAAAGGAAAACATTTCTTTTTGAAATTTAGGGGAGTAGTACAGGTACCTTTAAAACTGTACTTAACCACAGTAGATGACTTTTCACCATTGTAGATAATGCAGCACATTCTGCTTCCAGATCAATAATTTAGTCTAAAAACGCATTCTGATTAAGCCAAACACGACTCTTCCGCTGCTCTGGTGGCTTCTGGTGACATTTTGGTTCAGTTGGTTCATCATTTTCTCTCCCATCCCATTTATGTTTGCTAATGTCCAAGTTTTCATGTCATTTTGAAGGACATCCCCAATTTTGAACATCTGACATCCCAAAGTCCTTCACATCCACCAGTTAAGTAGACATGTCCATCAAACGTGCAATTGTGACACATTTAAACAAACAGCGTCCCGACGACGTTACAACCACCTCTGTGTTTTTCTTGTGCTGCTCTGAAGCATTAACATGTGAAAGGCCTGAGTTCCTGTGAACTTATTTGACCTCTGACCTCTCCTCTATGTCTCGCAGACAACAAATAGCTGCAGCTGCGATGGAGGGCTCCCAGTTGGTTCTCACCCACGGACTCCAGTTCAGATTGACTGGGTTATGTCTGCTCCGAGGCAACAATGCGTGAGTGAGAAGAAGTGATTATTATAAGTGGCTCTGACTTGTTTTGACCATGAATGACTTACTGAGATGCATTCTTCACCCTCCCTTATGCACTTAACATAGTTTAAACATATTGGAGGCTGGACCGGTGTGACCAGATGTATGCATACAAAGAACAGATTAATGTTCAAACAGCAAATAGAGACCCTTGTTAGACTGCAGATATTTCATACTGGCAAGCAGTCGTATGATATTTGATAACCTGCAGAGGGTCTCTTGAAATGAGGGAAAAAATAGGACAAATGAAACTGAAGAGTGTGAGAAATCCTTTTAGACCATGTGGTGTTAGCTCACTGGGAATGACACTAAAAACACTTAGTTCTCAGCTGACATATTGTCATTGGTGATGGATGTTGTTCACTGTCTTGGTATGATTTGTGCAAAAAAACTCAAATTATGATATTATTGATGTTTATGTGGCTTCAATATCACAAATATTATTGAAAACCATGTGAATCCAAACACACGAGCCTTGCTGGTTATCAACACTAGTTTATGTGACTCATTACGGTATACAGTGATTAACCTTTGGATTATTGTAGGTTAATAATGTTATGTGCTCCTTGTAACAAGAGGCCAACAACAACAGTGTTGCTGCGGTGGAAAATATGGGCTTTACCTGTGATTCTTCAATATGTTGTCGGTGCGTCCTCACCAGCAAAACAGTCCAACAGGTCGTCTGTGCAAGCAGTTTATTACGACCCATATTTATGTTTATTGTTAGGCTGCAGCCTCTTGGGGCTTTAGATGGGAGCAAAGAGGGATGTCAGGTAATGTAGTATAAAAGCAAGAAAGTCCTCATATTAAGAAAGGTGGGGTGGATGGATGGGTCAAACTATCAGACTTTGACCCAGGACATCGCTGTTCGTGTCCTATGTGCAATATGTACATAATAGTAGCATTTTTGATCCCAAACCGTGATTTTTTTCCCAAACCTAATCAAGTAGTTTTGGTGCCTAAACATTAGCAAACTGATACATTTTCATTAACGATGTGATGATGAAGGTCTGGCACGCTGTTGCTGGTACTCCATTAGTCATGTATGTCACCTGGGGAGTCATTGGCAGTTGACATATTCAGTTGTGTAGGTATGAAAATATTATATTTAATCAAACAATGGAGGAAATTTCCACTGTCTAATGAATATGCGCACTCATGGTTCCCAACTTGTTTTACTTGTGACCCCTTAAGACAAAGTGTACTTTTGACCCCTCGTCACTGGTCTTCACACAGTACATGTACTGGTTGTGAATAGTGTACTGTAAATACTGTGAATTCACAGGAAAATAAGCAGCGATTTGAGGAAGTTCTGACAAGATAAACATAATATAATGCAGCACAAGTAGGTATTTTCTGCTCTTTAAGTCTGTTAATCAACATGTTGGAGTCACAGCCTCCACCAGTATACACATTGCAGTTTAGGACAGAGCTCACCAGGTGTTTTCTTACATTTTCTGATAATTTGTGCATCTGAATTACTTTTTTAATTTAGTAATTTACCAATTCAAATTGTTATGTGATGTGTCATGCAGGCTGCTGGTTTAGAGTTTTTTTCTTCAAGTTAAAAACCTGTGAAGAAAGTGACAAATCTAACACCCGACACGTGCAGGAATCCTCTTCGACGGCCTTCATCGGATTTAGGTGATCATGTTTATCCGCTGTTCCACTCCACCACAGCAGAGAAACACCTCAAACACATTCACATGAACACACATGTGCCAGACACGCATTCCTACACGCAGTCAGATGCAGACCTGCACAGCCGAGACTCAGACATGCAAACGACGCGGTCCGCACTTTCTCACAGCTCTATCCAGACACACACACACCCACAGTGTGACGCAGACAGTTTGAAGGGCCTCATCTCGCCTGCCTTTCTTTGCCTGTCTGCTCCGTCTGACCCAGCCTTTTTATATGTCTAATTAAGAAGTCAGACCCTCCAGCGTGCCATGACATACTCATGGCTGATTTCTAGCCATGTTTTGTGCCTGTGTGTTCGTCTGGATGGATCGGTTTTGTATCGTAATCTATAAGATATTGTTTTCCCATCGAGCTCGCCACCCCAGTGTCAGTGGTCTGGGAGAGTTGATGCTCAATAGCATCCACTAGACTGTTTTTGTGGGAAACCAGTGAGTGGATGACTTTTGAACAGAGGAAAAAATTTCAGACATTGTCATTTGTGTAAAGAGGTCTAACTGAGCGTTCCCAGGCATGATCTGTGTCACGCATGTATGGACTAAACAATATGAGGTGATGTGACAAAAGGGAGAAGTCAAGAGATCCGTTTTAACATTGTGTGGTCAGTCTGTATTGTTTTTTCAGCAGTCCATGCATATTTTTAAAAATAAAGTTTTGGATGTGTGTCCGCCTGTGCGCACGTGTGTGGAAATAAATTTCCACGGGCCACTGGGGACGGATGACACACTTCGTCCTCCTGTCTGGCCGTCCGTGGAAGACTTTCCCTCCTGACTGAGTCACGACCCCTGAGCCTTTCATCAAAAAGGAGGCCAAGAGGTTAAACTCTGCAAACCAGCAGGTCAACAACCTCTTTATCCGGCCTTGACCCCCCACCGCCACAGCTCGGCAGTTTAGGAATGAGCCGAGGAGCCCGTTTCTGACATTTTAACATTTTATATTTCTTCAGTCTTTACTGTCACCACACTGCTATCATGTTATATCAGACAGTCTAAATGAGCTCAGAGGCTGTGGACACCACGAAAAAGCTGAGAAGTTAAAATATGTAAAGAATAACATCTTCATTTACTTCTACTGAGCAGTAAATTTACTGTTTTGTGCTTTTCCCCAGCAAACAAACCCCCACAATGTCCCCTAAAGGTCCTCTCTAAATGTCCACTAAACATAATTTTGTCAGGTTACCATTATGTTAAGGGGATGTTGTTGCATGTTGAGAGAATGGCCAGGCGATGTTGCAGAGGCATATGACGTCCATTATTATTATTATTATTATTATTATTATTATTAGGCTACTACTACAACTAGTGGTGGAAAAAAGATCCTTTACTTAAGTAAAGGTACTAATACCACACTTTGAAAATACTTAACTACAATGTCCTGCATTCAGAACCGTTCTGAAGTAAAAGTATGTGAGTATTATCAACAAAATGTACTTAAAGCATCAAAGTAAAAGTCCTCATTATGCAGCAAAATGGTCCCTGTCCTGGATTAATATTACTGCTCCATGAATGTGTATGTTGTGATGTTTAAGGCTGTGCTGATTTTAAGTACTTTGTATACTGCTGGTCAGCAATTCATCATATTCTGTAAGATCATCATATGTTTGCAGCATCGCCGTCCTGTGAGAACTTTCATAAGGTCAGGAAAAACAGCCTGTTTTCAGCTTTAACGATGCATTTTTCAGCTGATCCAGGAGGGTTTTTAAATAGTCTATTTAGCGAAGTAAATAGCAGGGTTAGCTGACAGCTAACTCAGCTAGCATTAGTGAAATAAAGTTTTCTGTGTCATGATTGCGGTGCACTGTGGTAGAAAGTAACTAAGTACATTTACTGAAACACTGTAGTAGAGTGGTAGAGAGTTTATACTTATATTCCACTACAATTCAAAGAGGAATACTGTACATTTTACTCCAGTGTGTAGGTCTAGGTGTAGTTACTATTTACCTTTCAGATTAACACTTACATAAGAAAAAACAAACATACAATATGTTGACAGTTGTTAGTAAGGGAGATTCTTCCTCTAACTTACAAAACATAATTGTGGCACTCAAGGTTTTCCTTCGTCTTTGCTGAACCATTAATCATCTGACAAACACTAAGATTTATCCTGGCCGACCCCTGGCCTGATAAAACTGCATGAAACTACCTTTTAACTGTAGATTAAGAAAATAACCAGCCAGCTACAACAGTAAAATGCTGCTTACACATTGATCAGCATCAGTATTACCAAGCTAATAGTGACATATATAATTACATATCAGTCTCAGGGGACATTTTTCAGTAGAATGAGTACCTTTACTTTTGATGTAATTGCTGATAATACATTTACTGAGCACTTCTTCCATCGCTGACTTTCCATTTCAGCAAGAATTAATGGTATTAAATCAGGAGGGTGTGACTCCATGAAACTAACCAGCAGGATGTCACAGGTGTCTTTATGAGAAATCCCAGAGGCCTGCGAGGACACAGAACCACAATCAAAAGGATCAAAGGTCAAGCGACTTGTGGATTTAAAGGCCATCGAAGGGGGTCACACAGCGCAACCTCCTCCACACACACTTGAACAGTCAATTGTGTGAAGCGAGGTGGTGAATTGGGGAGGAAGTGACCATTGTCCGTCTGCCCTGAGGTCAGATCTCTTCATGTCACGCTTAATTTTTGACCTTTAACAGACCGAGGACCATAATTCATTCAGTGTTTTAAAATGTTTGTTTTTCATTATGTGTTACCTCGACATTATAAAGATAAATGCCAGGAACAAGAGTAGGCTGTCTGCTACTTGAATCCAGTGTTGAAGATTTACGCATTTTCACAACGACATGTCTCGACTTTTAACAAAAGAAATGAACATTTTCTGGGGTTCAGCACCTTTTTATAGCCAGACTTGTTCACATTCACAGTTTTTCATGCTTAATGTTTGTGTTTGTTGCATAATGCAGTACATTCAAGCTGGGGCAGAGTAGCTTTGAAGTTTTCCAATGCTCTTGTGGCTGCAAAACCCAAAACACAAACATCTTAACGATAACGTTGCCTAAATAAAATGCAGTCTTACCACACTTAACCACAATTTTAAAAGTCAGAATTGTTGAAGAATGAGAAGTGGAATAAAAACATCATCACCTCTGCTAAACAGTGAATTTACAGTATTTTGTGTGTTCGTCATTCTCACAGTCTAAAATTTATGAGCAAGCAGTATAGCACCATTCACAGACACCAGTCACAAAGTGTGTCACAGTGAAAGAAATAAAAAATGAAGTAGAAAAAAAAGAAATAAAACACCAGATAAAATGTACAACAAGAACGGAGGGAAGTTTACACATAATACACCACATGCTACCCAACTGCCTGTCTGAACAGATGAGTTTTTAGCTGCATTTTAAACGAGTCCACAGAGACCAAAGACCTGAAGCTTACTGGTTCCTTAAAGCTTCAGGGCTTTAAGTTATTACTTTTAATTAAGAGTCTGATTTAGAGTCAAAGTGAAGAAGACTGCCAATCTGAGGAAACATTTGATGCCAACTTTTAGTGCTTGACAGACATATAGAGCTGCAGTTTTGTGTATTTCGGCTGGTACCGTAAAAGTATTATGTGTTAGTATTAGTAAGGAGGTTCAGTGCAGTCAATATTTACGTTTTGTTCAGACCTGAAATGATTATTTGCTATAGCTGATCGACAGAAGAAGCAATTCTCTTATTTAAGTACTTTTTCTGGCACAAATACCAAACGTCCCCCTTACAGTAGTTCCAGCTTCTCACTCTGTGAAAGTAATTTTGAATAACTTTGGGTTTTGGATGGTTGGTTTGGAAGGTAACTTGAGTTTTACAGAATAAATGTTACAACATAAATGTTACAACATAATCTTAATGAAAATAGCCGCAGCTCCACTGTTGTTTAAATGTCTCATGCATTCAGCGTTTTTAAATGAAATTTGACCTTCACAGATCATCAGATAAAAGATGAAGCACATTTGTCTGTTTGTGACCGCCATCGTTTCACTTTCAGTGAGGAATCTGCAGGAAACATTCTTTGTCCTCAGGTTTCATCTCCTTGTGTGAGTTTCCCAGCAGTAACAGGTAGATTTAGGCTGAGCTAGTCAGGACGTATAAACAGTTGAGACATTTATTCTTCATCACCTCATCATGCAGACGAGGGTTTGCCGTTGAACTTGAACCCAGTTCCCTCACACGGCCTGATTTCACGGTGGCAGCCTCTAGCCCTCCAGCACCTCCCCCGTCCTCTCCCCCACCCTCAGCACCGTGCCTGTCTTTGTGAAGCTGTCTTCCTTGACTTTCCGCATCCCCCGTCTGGCCCTCTGCAACCTCTCTTCCATCTCTGCCCCCTCCCCTCCCGCGCAGCCATTCTTCACTTCTGGGTTGGGGGGCTCCAGGAGACGGCCCGCGGGGACTCGCAATACAGAATGCTAATCAGGCCCTCGGCGGCACTTCCCACGATTTTCCTCCCAGACATGAGCTTTTGTTTTGTTATTGATTCCATTATAATCAGACGGTTCTCGTAACTCTCCTGCTGTCTGGAGGCCGCTCTGCAGCGCTGACTGCAGCGCAGGGCCTACCTGTCATATGCTCTCATTCATTCAGGGTTTATGTTTACCTCAAGTGAAACAATAGAAATTCTCATGTTTACAAGATCTGCAGTGGTACTCATGCTTGCAGTAATAGTGGGATTTTCCCCTCTTTTAATACACTGCCAGTCAAAAATGGTTTGTGCACTCTGAAAGTTACCATTTTTGTTTAAATCTCAAGAAATATTCCAATTTTACTGCAAAACCCTGATGTGAAATGAGAAATGTGTTTTTATCTTGTCGGAAATAGGCTAAATCTAGCTAGACGTGGCTTGATCAGTCTGTAATTAGGGTCCTGTAACACACTATACTGTATAATTTGTACAGCTGATACCAGTCCTGTGTGTTTTACACTCTGGGAGGTCTGCCAGGTCTTTTATAATCAGATCCTTTGCCAGTTTCCACATGCACTTTGATGCAACATTGTTCATTTTCATTTATTTAGCCTTTATTTGTAGAGGAGGTTGGTGGAGCATACATGTTCTTTTACAGCAATTCCATCATGTTCATGTTGTCATGATACCAGAATTTTAAACTTCGACTAGTATTAAAAAAAAGATACTCAATACCTCTCTCCTTCCCACGGCAAAAAGAGTCCTAGGCACACACAAAACAAACGATCTTTTTTTTTTTGTATTAACAACCTTCACATAGTGCTGCTACAGAAAAAGTCAATGAACACACACAAACACATTTGTAATGTTGTTAATAGTAATGGTTGTGGGCCAGTTGATTTACTTCTCCGTGGTTTCATCTGTGCAGCCTTGGGTTGAAAATCTGATTGTAGATCTTTTTTAAATAGCTTTTAATACCAATTAATGTAAAATGAACAGATATATCTTTTTAAACAGGTGGTATCACAACAACAGCTTAGTATCGATACTTTTGACAACCTTATATAGGGTTTTTTTTAACAGAACTGACATTTTTCCTGCATGATTAAATTGTATCTCGCTAAAGGCAGCCATGACCTCAGTCACTCCTGTAGTTACAAATTCTGTCCAAATATAGTGAGTTGAAGGAGAGCTGTACATTACACATGCTTCAGTGACAACCACTTGCTCTGAACAATTCATATATGTCGCATTATGTGTGAAGCAAAAGCTCAGAAACCTTTTTCCTCGACACCTTTAGCCCCAGAGGGTGCGTGAGCTGAACGAGGAGCTCTGTCCTCCCTGCAGCACAGCAGCAGCAGCTGGATCCACTGGCCTGCACCTCCTCAACAGCAGCTGTGCCACGCTGTCGCATCATCCAGATGTGACTCGCATTTTCCTCTGCGAGTGTACAGGGCGTGTAAACATTGATCAGTGATAGTGTTTATGAGGATGTTTCTCTCTGTTCACGACTGGACTCATTCCACCTCCAGATGTTTCTAATGAGGGTTTTGTGCAGAGTTGGTCAGTTATATCACTTTCATTGTACTACTGTACAACCACGTCTTGATCCTGAGCCGATGAAACCAGTTCAAACACCATCTTTAAATTCACAGCAATGCGGTGTCTCAGTTATCTTGTGCATTAAACTTTACATATACCAAGTTTATGCAATTAAACATTTCTTAGTCTGATACTTCTGTGTAAAAGTAGGGAAACTAACTTGAGCGAGTCTGACTACTGTAATCATAGATTTCACAAAATGCGTCCTCCAACACTGGTCGGAGTTTAGCAAAATTTAAGGAAACGATGCATCGCTGTTGTTCTGTATTCACATTAGAATGATTTTTCCCAGCGATCGCTCACATTACAGGTTCAAAATGAGATTAAATTAAATGTGTGAGTGAATAAGAGTTGACAGTGAAGCCCCAGGCTCCAGCCTCAGACCTGCTGGGAACAGCTGGATAAAGTCACTGGTGCACCATTGTGCAAGGCAGTGAACTGCCAGTAGTTGGGCTCCTAAAACTAAAAGCTGAAAACTATTTAAGTACAAAGCGTGATGGTAATACCCCATGAAGTCGAGCATGCAAGGAATAAACCCACATCACATCTGAAGTTTGTGAAAAATGTAAGCCTACAATCTTTATATATATATATATATGCAAAATAAAAAATATTTACTTGATTTGGAGGCTAAATAAATCAATATATCCTGTACTTGTTCGTAGCATGTGGACAATGTGCTGTAGAAGAAACGTGGGGCACTTATATAAAGATGGAAGTAAATCGGTGGTCCAACAAACTTGTGAAATGATGATTGTGTCAGTCTTAATTCTTTGCATTCTCATCATAGATGATGTACATTTTAACAGATCAAGACAATTCACACATAGACAGTTATTGTCTCATTGTAAACATGCGTACTTTTATTGATTAAAATAGCTCCAGTAGAAATGGTTGCATAGTACAAATATCGAGCACATTAACAGCAGCATGTGTGCAAATCGTGCTTAAAAGACTCAAAAGAATCAGTACTTCATAGTGCATTATTATACAGTCATTTACATGATTCCCTCCAGTATTCAAACATAAAATCTATTGCACATATTCACAAGTTCTCCACATTAAATCAAAACAAAACTATGCATTCAAGTATTCATATTACACTGTCAGAGGAGCTGATTAATGATAAATCCAGATTTTAGTCCCTGAGACTGACTGTGCAGTTACTGAGTAAATCGATGGAAAAACAATTCTGCTAGCAAGGATTATAATCAGACGTACTGAAAAACACACTTCAACAACACAACAAGAACGCACACATTGCACCTGTGCTCATATAGTGCATATTAATACGTCACACTCACCACATTTCTCTCTCAAACACAAACTGAACCCATACATTTAGCTGCTAATGTGCAAACTTAACAATACATGTGCAAACACTGATACAAACAGTGCAAAGGTAACAACATCCTGCTGATTTCTTGTGCATAGACAAAAAGATAAACATATTGGAGATTTAATTGCACAGATCTCTTTCTGCTGTGATAGTAGCTCTCTTGATGAGACGTATACCCTAAAAATAAAAGTACACTTCAATAAAGACGAAAAGGTTGCTATGAAATTGTGTTCCAATCTTAAGATACTGTTATACACAAAATGAAAATTAAAAAAGAGCCTCATAAGACCTCATTTAACCACCAAATTATTTATAAATTTATAAATCATCTGGAAGAACGAAGTTATACAGCCATTAGATAGAAATGTACTGTAATGTATAGTTATGAAATGTGAAAAATGTGCTCCCATCATCTAATGGACTGATATAAAATCCATACTTAATGGTCCAGTCCATAAAACATATTTCAAGTAATCCAGTCATTCAGATTGTCAACAATTTGATTGAAACATATGAAATTTAGCATGAGACAAATACACAAATTTAATCACTAGCTGGAATAATACGATTTACAAAAAAAAAAAAAAGAATATGCAAAAAAGTAAATGCATTTAAACTCAAGGATTTAAGATCTAAGATAAATGGAGAATAAATTGTTAAACTAATGAATAATACAAATAATTCAAAACCCTACAGCATCATTATCTAACCCTTTGTTTTCCCTCTTCTTTTTAAAATGTATCGTGTGTGTGTGTGTGTGTGTGTGTGTGTGTGTGTGTGTGTGTGTGTGTGTGTGTGTGTGTGTGTGTGTGTGTGTGTGTGTGTGTGTGTGTGTGTGTGTGTGTGTGTGTGTGTGTGTGTGTGTGTGTGTGTGTGTGTGATCTAGCTGGAGTGATCTAAGCTCTGACCTACATGAAGATCTAGTGCAGATGTTTCCTGAACAGCTGTGCAGAACAGTTCCCAAGAACACAGTGTACAAACCACACACACACACACACACACACACACAGAGTCCACTTTGCCGCCCTTCACTCTCACAGTTTCAGCCTCATGGTGGCCAAATGTCAGTTTGTCCGCTTGTGTCAAACGCTCCTGTTTTCTGGTTTGTTTCTGTCGTCACTCAGATTAAGATGCTCTGTTGCAGCACCAGAAAACTTGATTTTTGTATCCACTATCGGTTGTAATACCGGGCAGATTTAACTCTGTCCACTGTCAGGATGATGGAGACGACTGCTTTCAAAGGATCCGTGTATTTCCTCCAGTATATTAGCGGTTAATCGACGTAGTCCTGTGTGAAACGAACATTGCCGGACTCAAAAGTCCAAAGAGACGGCAAAGATCAGGTGTTTCCCAACTCCAGACTGATCAGAAAACCTTAAAAGAAGAGACAGGGGAGACGTTAAAAACAGTCCATTAAGAAGCACATTTATCTCCTAACTCTGCATCTAGAAAAACCAAAACATGCACAGTGCAGATTTACAGTTTTTGGATGTGTTCCTCACTAATAATGCATCTACACATACAATATGTGCAGCAACAGAATTATACGTATGTGTGCACTTTTAATATTCAAATGATGTTGGTGAACTGCTTGGCTCAAATCCCTGCAATTCCCCTGTTGCTCTGATTCGGCTGTGTTCAACTTCACTGCGTTTACATTACAGGACTGGAGACAACTAAAAGATACAGTTCCCAGAAGGCCATGTTGGTTAAATAAGTCTCAGAAGTACTGCATCTACACATGCAATTAATAATCCAACACGTGACACACATGTCCAATATAACTCTGGAACAATCAGCCTTTTTGGGCAAAGCTCCCTGATTCTTGTACATACTCAGAAGTGCCTAAAGATGTTGAATATGTGGGGGGATTGCGGACGGATTTTGAGTAACGGATCATGTGCACAGACTCAAATATTTACGGGACTCTGAGCTCTGAGCCATAAGGCGTTTTTTATCACAAAGCTTAGTGTGACTGTTTACTGTATCGCCTTCTGAGTGGCCTTTACTGCCGTTTTTAACATCTACTGTAAGCTCCCATTCACTGCCTATAGCTGGCACACTAATAACATGCACGCACACACAAGCCAGACAGACGAGGTAGAATATGCCCCCCAACCCCCAAAAACACCAAACTCCAAAACAACCACGTCTGTATTTGCTAGTCTAGACACAAGCTGCTCCCAATCACCAACATCACACATCCTTCTCCTCCTCCTCCTCTCCTTCTCCTCCTGTCCTTTGCTTCTCCTCCTCCTCTCCTCCTGTCCCCCCCCCCCCCCCCCACTATCATTGTCTGAGCCACCAAAGTGTTTTTTCCCACGCTTTATTTTTCTCTGTCCTGTTTGCAGCCAGGCAGCAGCAGCAGGAGGAGGAGGAGGTGGTGGTGGTGGTGGTGGTGGTGGTGGGGCTGTGGAAGGGAAAGAGGGGGTGAGGGTGGGGTTAAGAACTGATGAGGTCGCCATGGCAACCTCACATTGGCATGCCCCTGATTGGACTATGTGGTGGCTAATTATTCAGCGCATATGCTTAAAAAAAACAATAAAGTAGGACGTATTGAAATGCAGAGCCAAGCATCGCATGGTGTGTGTGATTAACATATGAGCCCGGCGCTGCTTTTGAAGAAAGGCGCCTCTGTTTGCGCCATACAGAACTTAAATGCAATGTTGCATTTAGCATCATATTTTATGTGCATGTTAAATAGCTATGTAGACATAAGACATATGTAATCTTTTTTTTTATTAAATGTCCAATTTTTGCTAAGAAATTTGAACTTTTTTCATGAACTTTATATTTTTGTCTAAAAGATCAACTTTAGCTAAGTACGTTAAAGTATGAGGAGACTAATGATTCACATACATGCCAATTTGCATGTGAGGATCAACCCAGTCTTTACATTGAGGCTGCGAAAGCTAAAACACAAGAGCAGCATGGTAATGGCAGGCCTCTGAGCACTGACATGACAGACAAATTGTGTGTGTGTGTGTGTTTGTGCGTGTGTATGTGTGTGTGTGTCAGAGGCAGTAGGGATGGAGGGTCTGCTGTATGAAAGAAACCAGTGGGGTAGGGAGTTTGTATGTGTGTGTGTGAGGAAGGGGGGTTACGTTAACAATGGCCGGCATTGTTTACCAATCTCCCTCGTCCATTAATCAGGACGATCCGGGTCTAATTGGAGTTTTGGTTAAGCTGGTCTCCAGACCCCCGTTCCCTCCACTGGCCTAAATAATGGCGTTATGCCACAAGTGCCGCCACACATTGGGGAGGACAATGTGCTGCTTGTCTGAGGGCCCAGGATAGGATCCCCACCCTCTCCTCTTCCCCTCCTTTCTTAGTGGCCCCCTGCACCCCCCAAAATAAACCTCACACAGAAACACAAAGAAGGCCTCTCACTATTGAGATCTCACTGTCGCAGGCTCCCTCTCCTTGTCTGTCTGCCCCCCCTTCCTCCTTCCCACCCTCCTTCTTCCGTCCAGTCTTTCTCAGTCACTTACTACACTTTTTCCTCCCTGAACTCATAGGTGGGTCCCTCGCTCGCTTGTGGCGGTCATGGTGAGAGTTGCAGGTTCGGTGGTCATGACCGGGTTGAAAAACCACATTGAAGAAGGTAATCCTAAAAAAGAAAAGTGTGCACATAAAGCTCAATTTTCAGCTAAATCCCAAAATGTTTCTCCAATTCAGAAATTACTTGAAGTTCCCTCTTCATGCTTTCACACCAATGGAAGGATTGCTCCTCGAAAAGATATTTATTTATTTGACATTTAGCTGGTCTCTTGGACTGTGAACCCCTTTCAAAACATCCTAAATTCATGATCTTAGGCTAAAACTGAGGCCTGAGACCCGGACTTGTTGGGGAAAAGGTTTTCATTCAGAAGCAACAAATTAGGGAGACGTGATAGTATTATTATTATTATTTTTTTAGATGACTGAAATGTTTCTGTTAAACTCTCTAAGTTCAGAAATCAGTGAAAGTCAATGATGGTGTGTCAAATAATCCATACGGCAACAAGCCTAATAAGGAAGTATATTGCACATGTGAGAAAACTGAGTGCGATAACGAGCAGAGATTTATGAAGACCACTATGTCGCTAATTACGGCTCCTTGTGGGTGTCAGGCAGCATGTAGGTGGTTTATTTTTTTACGTCATCAAACGAAGCTGTCTGTGCATGTCTGCAGCGTGCATATGGTGTGAATGCTCCACGTGCACATGAAATAATGCCAGTAGAGCAACTCTTTGTAATCGGAGTCCATTGGAATAATCTAATTAATGTCCCAGAAACCAAGCCGTCGAAAAAGAGTTTTCAGAACGTCTTTGGAAATCCACAAAATGGTCGATCGTCGGCATCTGCAGCGTGAAGACGGGCGCAACGAAGGCAACGCAGGAACCGCAGCTGCCCTAAAAAATGCCAGCTTGCCGACACTCAAAAAGCCACCGGCTCTACGGTTTCCTCCTATCTCATCCCTTCCCGTGTGTCTCCAGGGGCGATCTCTACAATTAACACACTGGCAGTAATTAACACTGTCTTGAGGCAACCAATGGCGCGGAAAGGATAGAGGGGCCAACATGAAGTGGGGGAAGGTACAGCGCTGGCTATCCACGTTCCCCTTTTTCAGCTGCCATTTTGTGCCAGTCTTAACACCTAAGATGGTGGCAGGACTGTGACTTGCCGCGTGGGAGAGGAGGACAAACTGGCAAGGGAGGGGTCGGAGAAGAGGAGGATTATGGGATTGAGGAGGGAGTCTCTTATTTTCATTCTTCTAGTCGGTACGTTGCTGAACGGTTACCAAGACAGGGGGAATGGGAGGCGGAGAGACAGAAAGAGGCATGATCGTCAGATTGCTGCCCTACATGCTCCACACACATAGAGGAGGAATTCTCCCACACATGGCAAACACACACACACTCACATGTCAGAGAGGAAGAACATAGTGTTTAGAGAGTGTGGGCGCAAAACACAACACCCTGTGATGGTCTAAAAAAAAAACAAAAAAAAAAACGTGTAATTTACATGTGCTTAATATACGCCACACACATGTGCCCATGCATGAACACACACACACACACACACACACAAACAACCAACACAGCCGTTCTCATGGTATGGTCTGCCCCTGAGCATGCAAATGACATTCATTATGCAAATGCATACAAATCAGAACCAACCATCTGAGAATCCAAGCTGGGAAAAAACGAAAAGAATAAAATTAAATGAGTGAGGGGAAATAGAAAAAGAAAGAAACGTGTTGGGAAGTGTGTGCACAGGGTGAGTACACTGACACTTTTCAGGTGCAAAAATAGGGTCTGAACATGTGAACAGGAATCTTTTCTTTGTCTATTTAAAATAAGATTTAAAAATGTAAAAAACTGAATAAACCTAGAAACGTATCAAATTAAGCTGCAGGCGTTAGCAGTGTATGTGCAGTGTAAACAGATGTGTGAATGGGAGGCAACATTGGGAAGTTATAAGATCAATTCAGAGTAAAAACATTCTTACAGTCTTATTTTCACTGATCTGCGGGACTTTTCAAGATGAACACACTTTGTGCTCCGCTACACCACAGACAGCTGAGTGCTGATGGAGCTGAAGAGGTTTGAGAAGAGATTTGTGGCTCCTTTTGAAAGATTTTTAGCTCCTAGATAGAATTAATGTATAAAGTTACATTAAAGACAGGAGATGAGATCACACACACACACACACACACACACACACACACCCCATCTTTCCTAACTGCCTTGTGCCCACACTGTCTCCTTCTTTGTGACAAAGTCCTTTGACTTCCTTAGCAGGAAGAGCAGCAAAATCAACTGCAGAAGAGCATCAACTGGAGGGGATGATGTTCCAAATGATGGCAAAGTGCTGCTAATTGCCTCTCGAGGTGTTCTTTGTTTTGCTTCACCTCTCTCACCACCACGCTTTCTGTAGGACATGCTCTCAAAGACCCCGCATGAGCTGCATGCACATTATCGTCCTTTATGAATCATCCAGAACCCAGAAAGCTCACCAGAAATAAAGGCAATGGTTGTGTGTTTTTGCTCTGTGCAATAGGCAGCTGATGAGGATGGAGGCTCTCTTGGTTGGTTATTAATTTTGGTATTTAAGTGGATAAAATGCATGTTAGGAATTTTGAAAATGGGCATTATTTGCAGTCACCCTCTGCTTGTCAGCTATGCCACAATTTAGCAGGCGTCTGAATGTACAGGGCTGTAGCTCCATGTCTCAACCGTGTGTAGTTAATACCTGATCTAACAACTACAACAACAAACAGATTTCATTCCTAAAAAAGAATTCAGGCAAGAAAACTGTGACAAAACCAAAATTTAGTCTGTTATCTGGCATTAATGAAAAGACAAAAAATGAGACTAATTAGACACCAACAGGGGCCAATTTCTTATCCAAAATGAGGCGTAATTAGACAAAGAAATTCCTGAGTGTGTTTTTGTATGTATAATGGTGCATTTGTGTGTGCGTGAGAAGAGGGATGAATGGAGAAAAAAGAGAGGCCTATGATGACGAGGAAGTTTCAGGATCCTGTGGACTGAAGTCTATCTTAAAATCAGTGTTTTTTTATTTTTTAAGAACACTGATCCCAGCATCCCTTATTTTTCTTGTAGCTCATTTCTCCACTCTTAACTGATTTGTACCTGCAGATTTGTGGTCAGACAGAGAGACCTGATTCAACTACAGGCCAAATGCAATGTCTTTTATGCTTTTCATACTAGACACTTTCTGGAATGTCCAGTTTTGGCAACACACTTTGGTCCAACATTGTAGACTGACCTGAGAACAGGTTTGAAAGTAAGGCTGGTCCTCAGGTGTACATGTCAGCAATGCTTGAATTTGCCCCCTTTAACTGAGTCCTTCCTTTTGCAAAGAGCTTCAGCTTTGCATGGTGTCTCAATACAGAGACTGAGTTCATTGTACTTTTGTTAATTTCATGCATTTCCTCATGATGCAAGATGCTTGTACAGAATAGGACATTTTTAATTTCAAACTAAACAATGGCAAATACTTTATAGAGAGAAAGGCTGTTTTAAAGAGGTGGAGGCAACAAATTTTCCCAAAATCTGTGATCATGTTAATGGATGGAATATTTCTGTGTCCATAATAAGGTCGCCACTAAAGATTCTGCTGTCCAGGAGATGAAAATTAATTTTTTTTACGAGATTTTTTTTCATTTTCTGCAGTGTATCTTTCAGTAGAAGCAGGTGTACAGATCTATCATTATCCATATCTGTTGTGTATATTTTAGAAGGACAAATAAAACTTAAGTGTTGAACTTATCTTTTCGAACCCTTGCTTGACAGTTTGTGCTCTACCAGTGGTTTGAAATAATCCAGCATGAGGAAATACACACACACACACACAAACACACACACTCATACATGCTGCCGACCAGCATGAATCCACACAGCAGCACAAGCCATAACTCACTGCTGCAGTATTTCTGTGGTTTGTACGTCCGACAAGCAGATTTGATGTATTTTGTGGAAAGGGAAATCCTTTCTCTTACTATAATTCATATATTGATTATTTGTGTTGCCTGGTGCACATTAGATCCTCTTTGAGAGCCCCCCTCCCCTCCCTTTAAATCACCCGTTATGTAACACAGCTTCATACCTGCACGTCATCGGTTGGCAGCATCCATCGTCCAAGCCCACTCCTCTCTGCTTGTGTTTTGTTTTTTTTATTTAGTTTTCTTCCTCCTTGCAGGCGTGTAATGGGATTCTTGTTACTTTCGGTTATCTAGCTTTATGAAGAATGTACGTCACTCATACAGCTAGATAACCAAAGATAACAGACAACCCCTCAGGCCTGCGAACACAGCTCTCTGCCAGCAGCACACACACACGCACACAACCTCGGACACACCTGCAAGGACAAAAAGTGACAGGGGAAAGAGCTTAAAGGGCTAATTCACCAAAACAAAGCTAATTTACTGTGTTTTTCACGTTTTCCAGAGGTGGATGTAATGACAATAATAGTCATAAATCTGGAGTGTTCGTTCAGATGATTTATCACATGGTGTTAAAAACGCCTCAGTGAAATGAGATGAAAAACAAGCATGACTAAAGATTCACAAGGGATGCTGCTGGGAAAACACATTTTCCAAGCTATTAAGTGTTTTTTATATGACGGAAACATGAATGGGTCCTTATAGGAATTCAAAACAAAGCATTATAGCCGACTATGCAGTGAAGTAAAGACAACAACAATAAAGATCTTTATGAGGGGCATCAGACGCTGCGGATAAAATAGCACTGAGGGGAATAATTTACGCAAATAGTCCTGTAAAGAAAACATTGTAGCGGAGTGCAAAAAGGAAATCCCTTGAAAATTTAACAAATGCGCTCATTTTTAGAGGTGAATACTCAGTTAGTTCATCAAGTTATATAAAGGTATTCAGTCTATTTTAAAGACCAGTCTGGAATAGTTTTAACTGCACAGGCCTTAACATTTATGGTTCTTAAACATGTACATTTTTGAGACGCTGCAAAAAATGTGCATGTTTAAGAATGACGAATCTCTGCCGACACTGCCCGTCTCACATCTTAAAATCCTGCTCAGTATTCATCCTGAGTGTTATTCAGATATAATTAACATAATTAACATAATTAACTTTCACAATCTCAAAATATACCCTGCACAAAAACAGTAAAATATATATATATATATATCCTGGGTGCAATATGTCATCTTGAGATGCAGCACCAGCTGTAAAGGAATTAGTTTGATATGTTGCTCAGAGGGACAAATGTGTAAGTGCCAAGAGACTCATGTCGTCACCTGATTGGATTAGAGAATTTCTATAACTAAATCGATAAATCTGTGGCAATGATTGTGGATGTTATAAATTCTGTTTATATTAAGAGGCAATATCTTTAGACCATGCCATCTTTATTACATGTTTATTTAAAATATTAGATGATAACTGAGTCTGAAGCTTTTAGTTTATTTGAAGTGTATTTATGTAGATTTGGACATTATTTCCATAATTTAGAATTATGTGACAATTCTACTGTATTTAGACACCACGCCAAATACATCATTGTGTGTGTGTGTGTGTGTGTGTGTGTGAGAGAGAGAGAGAGAGACAGAGAGAGACAGAGAGAGAGAGAGAGACTCTAAAATGCTTTTCTCTATTTTCTTTTTCCCATAAACTGCTTCTTTTTTTTAATGGCGTTTGGTGAGAATGATAGAGAGGGAGTGACGTCACAGGCATCGCTGCCTTGCAATTAGTGCGTTAGCAGCGAGGTGTGAGGCCTAATTAACACACACACACACACACACATACACATACGACATCTTTCTCACAGCATCATGAAAATAGGCCAATGCTTCCATCCACAAATCACAAACACGCACCGAGGACTGAAGAGGCTGCAGGTTGTTTACAGAGAGATAAAGATATTATAGCCTTTTGCGTGCTTTACATTAGATTTTGCAGCTGCTCTCTGAGAGGTCTCCTTTCAGTCTGAGGGGGGTGAATTGAACGCAGGATTTGGATTTTTGCCAAAAAAAAAAACAAAAAAAAAAACGCGTATCCATTAGTGCAGATCACTTTGCTGCTTTGCGCTCGCGGGCCGTGACACACACGTTTCAAGACTCGAAGGTTCACAGTCACACCTGCTGATGACTCAAACTCACACACAAAGCCACAAAGCGTTTCCTCTCAATCCTGCATTTATCTAAAGCTTAACGCCTTTGAATGTTTTTAATTTTGCGTGTTTTTTGCGTGTGTTTCTTCTGCTGTGTGTGTGTGTGTGTGTGTGTGTGTGTGTGTGTGTGTGTGTGTGTGTGTGTGTGTGTTGATCTGGGTGCCTACCATTGTCCCTGCAAGGATGAATAAAGCGGAAACTGAATTCTCTGGCTGCAGAAATGTGTCTCTTTTATAAACTGTCAGTCTCTGGGTGTTTATTAAGATTTTAAAATGCAAAATTTATTTTTCAGATTGCATGAAACTTGAATGTTGTAGCTGATGTCTGCAGCTGTTACAATGGACAAAATAATTGTAGCGTAATCGTTGAATGTGTATTCACGTAGCCCGTGCGCGCGTTTTGTACTTCTGAATTTCATGAAACTGCTTGTAATAATAATTATTATAGCAACATTTTATTTATTTTATTTTTGTGTCTCTCTGTCGGGTGCAAATTTTATCTTTTTCTTGATTTAAAGCAAACATTAGATAATGAGCACTGCTGACTGTAAAATAAAACTGTATTTTTTTTCTTTTAATTGTTATCTGATGCATTTGGATGCAGATAGAGACCAGTGCAGCAGAGGAAGCAGTGACACAGTATATTGTAGTAATTAAAAACCTACATACGCGCAGACAAATGTGTGCAGACATTACTGCGTCCAAACGGACTATAGGTACCGCTGACCCTCAAGACCCTGCAGGGGAATTACACTGAAGTTTTCCTCCAAGGCAACTTGGCAGCAATACAGTGGAAAAATGTCCTACTTTAATAGATTGTCAGGACCATAAAAGGCTGCTGTAAACGCTGCAAAATGTGAGCGGAACAGTGGCGTCCACAAAAAGGATCCAGGAAGGATTTTAAAATGATTTCCAGGAGTAATCAATTAGTTCCTCACAGCGTGCTGCTGCTGCGTGGACGCTTGAGTCTTACTGTGTGTGTGTGTGTGTGTGTGTGTGTGTGTGTGTGTGTGTGTGTGTGTGTGTGTGTGTGTGAGAGAGAGAGAGAGAGAGAGTGAAAGAGAGAGGAAGAAAGATGTCCTACATGAATTTTCCTAATTCTCTTGCATTGAGAGCGGTAACACAGTTTAAACCACACGCAGAGTCATCGATGTTACTGGAGGATCGCAGTAATCCATGAAGCCACGACGGACCAAAGCTCAGAGCATTCATATTCACCTGCAAGTTGAAGGAAGTCCTCATCTTCATTTCTGGTGCTTTGTGATGTAAATTTCTGCAATAAAAAGAGAAAAAAAATTACTTGGGGGACTGACAGAAAAGTCCACTTAGATGTTTAAAATAAGTAGGCTGGACATTTCATCTCCCTCGCGCTCTCTCTCTCTCTCTCAGGAAAATCCCTGGAAACACCCTTCGTGGGAAACCTGCCTACTAGGTCACAGAAAGCCCCAAACGAGTCCATCTTGCGTTGCTCAGCAGGCTGGTTCAGGGGGGAGCTTCGCACCTGCAGCTTCGCAGCGAGGCTCCAGAGGTGCTGCTGCAGAGTCACAGCGGCCCCTTTCCAAACTAAAGCACGTTACAGGCAGGTGTGATCCACTTCCGTGTCTCATGCGTGACTTTTAATGGGATTTTAATGGGCGGGGCCAGTGTTAATTTTACCTGGGTTCAGTCTAAACGCAGAGTCATGTTTACTGCACTTGATATAACCCCGGTCCATGTGTTCATTTTGGGGACTAATGTCGCCTTTGCGTCATGGCGCCTGGACCCTGAACGAGTCAGTTCAGGGCCCCAGTGATGAAGCACAAGACAATAAGAATCATTTGCATGCGTAAAATCTGTGTTTCTGTCGCAATAAGGTCAGTTTTATAATAGAGAAAGCCCAAAAATACAGTAAATTAAGCAGGGAAACTTCTCTGTGGCTTTCTAATTGTCAGCAGCAGTAATTGATACATTGACTATACATATATGCTCTATACTGCAGATAATGTTGAGTAATAATTCTAATAGGAATAAAACAGGCATGAGAGGGAGGTCTGACTCCCCACTCACACAGATTAAGCAGGCCTTATGTAAGAGCTCTATGCTGGCACCGTGCTGTATAATCCCACGATGCAGGAGCCGCACACTGCTGGGTTCATGTACCTACAATAATCACCTTTGCTTTTTTTTATGCTTTTCCCCCTGCTTAGCCCTTTCAGCGCGTAATCTGTTGACAGCGAACAGGCCAAACACAAACACAACACTGTGCTGTAAAGGGCTGCACCGCCCGAGGCCACCGTGACACCACCGCAGGCCTGTGGCGTTATAGACCCACTGCAACGCTGGAATTACACTTCATTAAAATCCACAATGAGGGGTTACTGTCTCTCATCTGCGAGCTAAACTGGTGGAAAGGGTGCAACGTGATCTTATGTAATACCGGGGAGAATAACAACAGAGCATATGGCTGAGATTCACATTCAAATTCAACATTTCTTTATTGGCTTCTGCCGCCAAAGCAGAATTTAAAGTTAAAAAAAAACTCATTAGTGTGATATTTTCTGGGAGTCATCTCTTAGTCAAAATGTAGGTTGAATGGGCTGATTGGAGGGGGGGGGGGGGGCAGATCCTTATTCTTTGAAATCAACATTAATGCCAATAAAGATGACTGAACAAACTAATCAAAAGGCCTCCAGGGAGACAGGAGATCTCCTGTGACTGTAATCAGATGAGAGGCCGCTCTGAAATTGCTGATTTCTGACACCTGACCACGATAGTATCAAGTCAAACTCCCTCGGACATGTTGGATCTAGAGCCAAACAAAAGTGGCTGCAGCCACAAGTGAAACTACACGTCTGTGCTGCTGCCATCAGATGATGTTTGAGCCTTTATCTCAGATGCTGCTGCTGCTGCGCACCGCTCACACAGACCGTAAACTGCTGTGAGAACAGAGTAAGCCTCACAGGAGGAAAATGTAGAACAGATTTAGTCTTAAATCGGCCTGTGAGATCCTCACTTATTTCACAATAGGGTTAAACACAACACAGTGTGTTAAAGCCTAAACGCGCATAAGCTCGCCCTCTGCTGCGCCTCTCCTGCAGGTTTTTGTCTTAACTCGGAGCCACATGCAACAAAATCACCCATAATACAAAACACGGTTCTTACTGTGTCCTCCTCAGGTGCAGCAGGGTGGGATGCATCGGGCTTGGATGAGCTCCTCGTAAGCAGCGGTCCCTCCGGACGTGCGGCACGCTGGGAGCCAAGTGAGCGCGTTCATGAGCGGCGTACTGAGCTTTGTGGCGACGGCGCATCGTGACGTCCCGCCGGCCCCGTCCATTTCTTCTAATCTAACGGGTCCTCTTGTGTTTTTTTGTTTTTTCTCCACGCATAGCGTCGCACGACTGTTCTCCACATCTACAGCCCCCCGTCCTCCCCTCACCAAAAAGGAGAGTTGGGACTGTCCGCCTGGATGGCTACATCTCCACCACCGTCGTCTCCAAATGGTTTAACATCTCATTTGTCCTAAATCATATACGCCGTCCAAGGCCCACCCCCTCGTGAGTCAGTGAGGTAACACTGTTCCCACCCTCCGAGATTTTTGATATTATGCAAGACGGCCGATGTAATTATAATAAGGACCTATGGCAGCGCCTCTCACGCCCCCCAACCGGCGCATGCAGAAGTGCATGGTGGCACCATCATTCAAACTAAATCCTATATGAGCTTTTTGTACGCGTGTGTGTGCATGTTTCATCCTCATGACTTTATCATGCTATCCCTGTACTATCCTGCTGCACATCTATATAACATACGCACTTAAAGAGAGTTGTTTAAATGCCAGTTAAGAGATTTTATATGAATCTTATCAGCATGTTTAACGCACCTGAGCTTATTTTAAAGTGCTCATGTTTCACCTCCGCATCATGAACGTCATGGCCCTCACTTACTTCCAGTGGATATTCAAGCCTATCATCTCTGCTGTCATATGCTATTTACTGCTATACTGCCTTAATGCTGACATTTAAGATTAATTGTAGGCCAGTATGGGGCTTTATTCCTGAATGTGGTGCAGACTTCACCATTACAGGAGAAAAGGCGCTATCATTTTCAGATGGTTAAATGTGGAAAAAGTCAGGCCTTTGTGTTTGGCTTCTCACCCAGAATTGACATATCTGAAAGATGTTAGAGACAGACTCGAGAGGCGCTCCGACTCGGCTGATTATCATGATAATCACACCAGAAATCTTTTTGAGTCCATGAAAGACGAATCCTCTCAAACGTTATTGTATAAGGAAGGCCTCAGCCTGTCTGTATGTGCGCGTAAAGCCTAGACGTGCTCATAATTTGCATTAAATGAAGTTAGGTCAGTCACGTTGGTCTAGACCGCGGCAGTGTGTGGAAATGTCTTTACAGGCCGCACTGTTGTACACTTTAAACATATGAAGTGCTACACGCTTCAAATCGTAAATGCACCTTTTTGTGACCACTTTATGTACGAGAGTTTATAAGTTGTAACTAATTAATGGTTAATTAAGCATTATGGATCAGTTATAAATCATTGATAAGAACAAATTTTGGGTTGCCAGGTTGTGAAAATATCCTTTGCTGACTGGGTCATGTGAACACTTACCTGCCAGTAAAAGGGGTGCAGAGGCTCTGCGCCAAAATCCTTCTATTAACAACTTACTAACTAACAACAAGGATTTATTACCAACATTTATGACAATCGGGATTTCACAACCTGGCGACCTGAAATCTGTTTTCATTACAGGCAAAAAAAAAGATAAGAGATCTGTAAATTATTTCTTTTTAGTTTATTAGTGGTAAACGGAGATGTGTCACTATTGGAATGGTCTCTCCTTTCCCACCTTTTAGCCATGAAAAAGAAGTTCGCTGTTACTGTGCTGCTAAGGTGTTGTGGAACATCTTGACCATAAGTTAACTACAAAAGAAGAAACAAATGAGGCACACCTTCGTCCTGTTTGACAGATTTTCTCAGTCAGTGAAGGACTGGCGGGGCTCAGAGACGCTCGGTAACCCGGGCAGAGCCTCCTCCGGTGGCAGCCTGACGGATGCGCAGCTGTGTCCTCTCTGCTGGGCGCATGGGAAGCAGATCCAGACACGTTTACTGAACTGCGATGGGATGCAACTCGAGCTGATCATCAGCAGAGACCATCCACCAACAAGCTCACAGGGGCGCGCTCACACCAACACCTGCGCGCGCGTCGTTGCCAGGAAACCGTTGTTTAAAAAATGTTAATTTTTCATTCAGGATACATACATACAAACATATACAGTATAAAAAGTGTGAATATTTGTAGCTACTTGTCAAGACAGTTGAGTTTGCCATGTTGTACTTTCTCCATAGGCTACTTCTGCCTGGTGCAAGATAACAGCAACTTCAAACAGACTTGTGATAATTTATTAGTCTAATTCAAGTTGGCTTTATTTACTTACCCCCCAAGTCAGAAGTTTGCCTCATAGGGCTTTATAATATCCTCAGTCCGTCGATTCGGCTTAGAAAAACTCCCACCAAAACTGTGAGCAACCTCAAGACGAACACAGAGAAGGGATCCCTGGACCAGAAGAGACAGAAATGTCAGAATTACAATGTAAAGAACTACAAAGTAACACTGAATAGCACAAAAAAAGAAGCTTTATAGGCTGAAAAACTGCAGTATATCAGAGATCTAGTAGAAACACTGAGGACCCGATAACCCATAAAAATGGAGCCCATGCAGATTAGAGGCCTGCAGCTGTAGTAGGAGTATAGAAGTTAAAGTTTGATAATATGTCAAAACTCAAGTTATATACAAAGTGAAAATAATGTTCTTCTATAATTTAAAGTGTAGAAGTATTATCTAAAAAATAGTTAAATATCAAAACAGTTTATAAAGAAAAGATGCCTTGAGTGTGGTGCTGGATTATTGTTTCTGATGCGTTCAGGTGAAAACAGCATTTTTTGGTTGTTTGGTTTAGATGGAGGTCATTTAAACTGCTTAGTATTACTGGATAGTTTAATCTACAACAACACATCATCATTATTTGTGAATCGCATGTTTTGTGGTAAAACCTGCAGTGTTTGGCCTCTGGGGTGTAGAAGTAGGCCACAGTGGGAGTAAAGCTCAAAGTTGTACTTCGGTGCTGCACTTTTAACTTCAGTGTGATATTTGGACGTAAAACGGTTGATAAAGTGAGCTATGTTGCCATGGTAACAACAGCAGAATCCAATTTATGTCCTCGTGGAAGTGTATGTGAGAAAAGTTGTTTTTTTCCCCACTCAGCTCGTGCAAAGTCATAACAAATTGGCCAAAAGAAATAATAGCTTCTTGGCCCGTCGCTTGTTGTAACGCGTTACCCGGGCCGTGAGAAGCAGACAGTCTTTTGGCTGGTGGGTCACAGTCTGTCTCAGACCCTCCGACAGCAGTAAAGCACCCTCACCATCCCTCCTTTGTTTTACCGCTGCCAGCCCAGACACCATGCAGGCTCCAGTGAACACAGAGGCGGCGCGCATGGCGACGAAACCAGCCTTTACGCACGCTCACGGCCAACACGGCGGTACAGTTGATATGCGCAAAATCTCACCTGGTGTTACTGTACATATGAGCTGTAATACTTTTGCCTGACCACAAGGATTCAGTGCGTGTATTTGTTCCCGTGCATGCGGCGACCTGGCACCCTTTCACCGCCACGTCGCGCCAATATTCAAATAGGGAACCTCTGATTTGAATAGGAGCCTAATGAGACATGGTGGTGTATAATAAATGAAAGAGGGGCTCCTTCCTGAGATTGAAGGCAGAGTTATTTCAGAAATGTTGCAAGGCTTTTTGGAAATGAGAGGTTTGCATATCATAATACTTTTTTGTAGCTGTGTACAAGTACAGGAGGACGTATCTACTGATAAAACACAGTAGTTTCACTGGTGGATTAGTGTGAAAGCTCTTCCTTCCAGTGGCAAGCTCTGCAGAGGACTGCATGAAGTCAACCGGTGGTCCATGAGGAGGACCACCAGCAAGCTCTCCATCACTTTCTGGGGTCAGAGGACTCCTCCTGTGAAATGTGCTGGAGAGAATTTACATAATGTAAACAGTCAAGTGAACTCAGATCACAGACTCTGCTGTGTGAGAAACTGAAGAGCTGCTGCTGGACTTTGCCTTTTTAATCAGTGGATGAGGACAGACACACTGAGGCTGCAGACTTCTAACTATTCCATGATTTATTTAAAAGCTTTTGCACTCAAACAAAATCTTAAATTCTAGGAAATAAACTTGAAACCTATACAAACTTCAGAGGCTCTGTTATGCAGCCTCAGTGGTTTTCACTCTGATTTCATGAACTGTTTCTCCTGCTTGCTGTCCCACTGATATTTAGCTTCAGTAAAAGAAACTGATGAAACTTGCACAGACTCGCCTCCTTGTAACTCACATGAGGCCACATGCAGCATATTCTTGTTTATTATAGTTCATTCTTTATTTAAAGAATCTAGATACAAAAAAAGAAGAACAAAAGCATTAATTAGCTGGTCTTCTTGGGGTCTACGTATATAACACAAAGGACCATAATTTTATTAAACATGTAAAGGAAGTAAATAAAAGAATAATTGCTCAACCTGTGAGAGTCACAGGGGTTTCGAAGTATGTTTTCAAATACTTTTGGAAGAAAATGCTCTGATTATTTACAAGTGTGAATGATTTCCTCTGTGAATTTGGACACTGATGTAAAAACCACAGGACTTGTCTTTTCAGACGTGAACTGTGCACACTGACGGTGAAGCACATAATAAACAGCCACTGATAACAGAGGTGCATTTGAACTCGTCAGCTTTTTCTCATTCCTGTATGAAAGTTGACATGGATCCTCCACAGACACTGAATGAGGCACAATGCTGGATGGATGATTAGATTAATAAATAGATACATATAAAATGTGTATTGATATCAAATATTTTGATGCTCATTTCTAAATAAATGAAACACTTATTTTGTTTAAAAGACCATTAATGACAGATTTTAATTACTTGTAGGTTAATAAAACACGTACACACAACTTAAAGGTCATCGTTAACTCCCTCAAAAAACAGTGAAAGAAATAAAATAGGATTGATTCCTGATTTTTAAATATAAGTTTAACTTGTTTGTATTTTTATATAACAGTTTGAGCTCTGTTTGATATGATAATATTTAATATCCTGTGGAAATTTGCCACAAAGATTCTAATTGTAAAACCAACAGTAGACCATCTTTCTCTTCTATCACAGCTAGTGAACAAAATAAGCCTCATTTGAATATGGATATTAACGCTACACGGAAATAAAGAGGAGATAGTGAATTAAATTCTATTTCCAGTTTCGTTATGGGCTGAGATCTTTTAATCTGTGAGCTTGTGAGATTCTGAGCAGAACATTTTTAAACAGTGTCTTGAGACCAACAGGTGCGCTTTGCGTTGGTTTCACTGGCTGCATCTCACGGTCTGTGCACACAAAGTCCTGTTCTCAGATAGAATAAAGACGATTTATGAGCTATTTTTGACAGAGAACTAAAATGCGTCCTTAGCAGAGCCTGAATAAATAATTTCCCACATTCAGTTAACAAACTAAGCGCACCGTCCCCTTTTTATTTTCGGACACTAATGTTTGCGCACAGCCGCATTTTCAGCGATGAACACTTTTTAATTAATCTTCAGCTCAGCAGAAAACAAAATCTTTTGCTCGTTTTCAAGCTTTCTGACACAGTTTAAAATTTCATGTTTTTCTAAAATAACGCGTTGAGGGATGGATTGCGCGGCTTTTAGTTTAGGTTTTGTTTTGAATGCTCTGATTTCTCGGTCATGACATTACAACAGAAAAAGCTGAAACTTAGTCAGGTGACAAAAAGGCCACACTCACTATTTTTCTCATCCTTTGGCTAAAATTGGCGATTATAGTTCAAAATTTCTGACAGAAACTGCTCAATTTTTTTGGCTTCATAGTAATTTTTGGATTTCTCATTAATCATGGTAAACAGTGTGAGAGATTTCACTCTCAGAGTTGCTTCTATAGGTCATCAAAAGCAAAAATTTTAGTAGATGAAACATGAAGACACCGCTGAAAATGCGGTTTTCGCTGTTTTCATCAGTTGTCACCTTGTCTTTGAAATTAGTTTTTATCTTGTGCACAAGAGATCAGCGGCTATCAGGAAACAGCAATCCTTCAAAAATAATTTGCAAGGCATCAAAAATTAAAACTCAAACGTGTCGATCTCACATGAAGAATCCAGCTCATTATTTTCCATATTAGGGTTCAAACTCAGCGTAGGTCTTCTGGGACATGCAGCTGCACACACCTGGGCTGCAGAAAATCAATCTTTCATGTTATGTTTTTTTAGATTTTTATGCACATCACTGGGGAGCAGCTTTCACTGGATGTACAGAACAGAGTGGTTTACTGGTTGCAGTGGTGAGGAGGTCCTATCAGCAGGACTGCTTATTTCATAGCTCCAGTAATCAAACAGGTAGAGGTTTAAATCCCTCATTCCTGATGAGTTTGCCGCCAGTGGTTTCATTAGTTTTCATTGAGTAATAAAAAAATATCAGTGAGGTATTTGGCCTCGTGGTTGAAACCAGGAGGTGTGAACGCTGCTGCTGGAGGCAGAAAACAGACGAATCACACCACGATGCGTGTTTCTGTGTTCTTCTGCTGCCATCATGTGGACATCATGTGTATTACAGCCACACCAGCCTGAATGATTGAATCCCGCCTATCTGCTGCCCCAGCTGGGCAAATGAGAACCTAAATCACTTCCAACTACCACAAACACCAGTGGTACTTGTTGTTCAAGTACTGCATGTCTGTTTGTATGAATGGAGTATGTCAATTTTGTGCCACTTAATCAAACGTTAGAAAAAAGTCCAAAATCTTAATAGAAATGTTTGTGTGGGAACTTGTTTTTTCTTCTTTCCTGCCACATTAATCATCTCACAACCCCCTGATCTCAGGCTGGCAACCACTTGACTAAACTATCAAACGTCACTGTATAATCTATTTAAAATTAGTACTTTGCAAATGTAAAATATAATATATAATTCACAGAACATAACCTTTTACTTTTGATATTTATGTACATTTTGATGATTATACATTTTGTGCTTTTACTTAATTAAGATTTTTTATGAATGACTTGTAATGGAGTACTTGTACATTGCGGTATTTGTATTTTTACTTGAGTAAAAGATCTGAGTTCTTCTTCCACCAAGATAAACACCAGTAATAACACAAATGCGTCTCCTTTTTTTCTCTGATACATACAGTTATTGTGCATTTGTGATCTGTGCTGAGAAATAGTCTACATTCTGTATTAAGAGAAATTTACACATTTGAAAGCTCATTCTGAACCTTTTTTTCAGGCAAAAAGTAAATAATAACAGCAATTTGGCTTCAGTACATCCCTGCAGTCTGGAGAAGTCTTTGAAATGGATTTTCACCATCATTGAATTGAACAGCGAAATGACTAAAGTGGGAAAATAACATGCCTTTTTGGCGGCCCTGTTGAGGTTTAAGTCATGTGGGGTTGAAATGAAGAAACTGAATACGACCTCAGTGTTTCCTGCAGACGTCGTGACTGCCAGTAAGTGCAGATACAGAACAGCACCGTGACAGAACATCAGCACTTTTCTCCTGCATCCCTGTCATCACCACCACTTCACGGTTGTAGCCCATGACTGCCAAAAATAAATACAAGCAGCCTGCATTCATATCCAAGCTGTGTGGCAGCATTTAAGACAGGATGCTTTTGAACCTTTGGAACAAATTCTTCCTACAGACTATAATGAAAATCGCAGCTCTCTTCCAAACAGAACCGCGTCATGTGGTCTGTTTGTGATAACATTCAGTTTAAATGTGGTAGATGTAAAACAGGAACACTCATACAGAGGATGGAAGAATTTTTTTCATTTTATTTTGTAGTTATATAATGTGTGCATATATCATACTGTAAATATCACCTCTGCCACATGATGATCTTCTCAACAGACGTTAAGTTTTCAAATACCAGAATCTGCATTTTTTTAAAAAGTGCAATTTGTGTGTATTTGCAGAAGGTAAACTCCTTCTTCAGCGGTTAAAATCCCCCAAATTTACAGAACCACTACTAAAATATGACAGTGGCAGCTAAATAGACCTGCATGGAGAATCCTACATTATTAGGCTTTGTAATTTACAACATACTAATAAATAAAACTGCTCAATGTTTGCAATTTAAAGGCCATTGACAGCCATTCAAAATATGTAACACAGGCTTAGTAAAACAAGCTCTTGATCCAGATGTAAACAGGAAACATGGAGCACGTCATAGCACAGATCTGTAATCACGCTTTTAACTGTAAAACTGACAGTATCTTAAACACGGGGGATGAGAGGAGGGAAAACAGTTTTCTCGTTAGTTTTAGTCCAGTATTGATTTTGCTTTTGACCAGTTCTGAAGGATGTTCAGAGCCTATAAGTGACAGAAAGTTCAGACCCAGATGTCACTGAGGTTGGGCTGACCTGATCATACTCGCCATTACGTTTACTTTCATCTTCAAGCAGCTGTCTCACCCTCACGTAGCTGTCTCACACTTAGGTTAGAGGTCACGCTCAGTCTGTCAGTTTTATCTAGCGGAGACTTTGTGGAGTCTTCTTCTAGCAGCACTTCACACATTTACAGAGAAATCTCAAAGGTTTTATAGTGGCTGTTGAGATTAATCATCCAATTTTGACTTAGTATATCTGTCTCAATCTATTTCAGGCGCACACACACACACACACATCAGCTCTTCCATAATCACCAAAAATTGTCAGTTCTTCGAGTGTGATTTTTCACATAACAGGCCTACTGTTGGGGTTCTTGGTTTTTGTCCTCCATGCACTTAGACTCTGCCTCACAATCATTCCCACAGTGAATAGAGGAGGATACACCTCCGACACTTACATCTTACAATCAAGTGTCCAAACTTTCCAGAAAAGCTGGGACGCTGTGTAAACAGTAATGAAAACAGAATGCAATTATTCACAAACTGACCAACAGTTTTACAAAGTGTTCCTTAGTCCATGCATTAGTATCCTTAACACCAGGCATCTCAAACTGATTCCATAAAGGGTCCTGTGGCTGCAGGTTTTCGTTCCAACCGAGGAGGAGCACCTGCAAACCTGCAGCCACAGGACCCTTTATGGAATCAGTTTGAGATGCCTGCTTTATCCAATCATGTGTTCACAAAGTGGTGACCCTCGCTCCATCCTTGCTTGTGAGCGACTGAGCCTTTCCAGGATGCCACTTTCATACCCAATCATGATGCTATCACCTGTTACCAATCAACCTGTTTACCTGTTGAATGATCCAAACAGGTGTTTTTGGAGCGTTCCACAACTTTCCCAGTTTTTTGTTGCTCCTGTCCCGACTTCTTTGAAACATGTTGCTGCATCAAATTCAGAATAAGCAGATATTTACAGAAATCAATGAAGTTGATGACTTAAAACATTAAATACTTGTTTTCAATTGAGTATATGTCAAAAAGGATCCAAATTTTTCTGGAATCTGGGAACAGTGGCTGAACCCCTGCTCATATATTTTAATGGGTACAGTATATATAGTAGACGTTTATGCTGGACACATTTTCCACAAGCTTCTCTTGCTGTATATTCCTCCCATTATTTGATGTGATATGCCACCATTTCTCAATATCTGTCTCACAATTCAACTAATTTTTCCATTGCTCTTCAATCAGACTTACTTTCTTAGTTCTTGTGCCACACACTGTAGTTTCACAGCTTCTAAGATGCACACACCTAAAAGAGTGTGTATTGAAAGTTAATCTTTGTGAAGATCTCCTACAGTATGTACAACTTCTTTTAGCAACAAAAAAATTGCCAACTTTTCTATTAGTTCCTCTATGATGGTTTTAAAAAAAGTTAATAATATAAAAGTAGATTTATGTTTTTAACCTTCTACAAGCAGCTGAAATAACATCAAGGTGTGAAAATGACTATATTCTGAATATATCCTTGTGTCTTAGTAAATATTTCACTTCATGAAGCATTAAAAGAAAAGGAGGGAGTGACTGAGTTACTGGTGTTGTTGGTAATATTTTTCAGCACATGTTATTTGGTGCCTATTCAAACATTCCTCTGTGGACTGAGCCAACCACGGCTGCTTTATCTGTGGAATCACTTGCAACTGAATTATGAGACTTCTCTCTTTGTAGGTCTGCACATTTATTGGCACATTTATCAGTGAAAATACATTTATGAAAAACACGAACTCCCTGCTGTAATAGACTGAAGGCAGACTGATGGAGTTACAGAACAGTGTCATTTGCTAGGGCCTCGTTGCTCACAGAGGAGCGCAGGCGACAGTCCAGAAGAGGAAACGCCAGGCAGGGACAAAGAGGAAATTTAAAATGTGTGTTGCATTGTGTCAAGCTGCCTCACTCGCTGAGAACATTTTCATGAAGAACTGGTTTCTTGGCTTTGATCACACTGTTAATGTTACTTGATGCTAGGGATTACTGTCATTGTTTTCTTTAGAGGTAACAGTAAATAGTCACATAAATAATCACTAACAAATGCATGTAAAAATGATGACTGGTTGCTCTAAGTAAGACAATGTTGATAAAAAACTGTGCTGGGTGGTCTTGGAAAATGGGAAAAAGAGTGCTACAAAAACAAGAAAGTAATCCTGGCACTCCAAATACAAGAAAATGTGTGAAACAAGGAGGAAAATATTAAAAAGCCTTTATTATAGTGGCTAAATCATTAGAAAAGGCAAAACATTACAATGCCAACATGTTTCAACCACTAGGTCTTCATCAGGTTGTTTGGAGCCCAGATTAATATAATTATAATAATAAATATAATAGGCTAATGCTAGCGTCTCTGTTAGCTTTTGCTAAATGCTAATATCAATAATAATATGTTTATCATGCTCACAATAACAGCGCTAGCATGCTCATGTTTAGCAGGTATAGTGTTTACCATGTTCACCGTGGTATGGTATGGTACCGTGGTAGTTTAGCGTGTTAGCATGCTAACCTTTGCTAATTATTAGCAATAAGCATAAATTAAAGCAGAGGGTGATGGGAATATGTATTAGACAAATCAAAATTCTGACCCGATGATGCTATGCTTCACCTTGAGGGAGACAGTGATAATTGAATAAAAGTTTATGGCAATCCACCAAAAACTAAAAGCAACGCATGTCAACCTCATGGTGGCACTAGAGGAAAAGTTAGTACCAAAGTCCTCCGAAGTTCATAGCATAGAATTTATCCCCTAGGGGGCGTTCATGTCTCCCCAGCAGATGGTTTGACTGCTGGAAATGTGGTTTGTCTCTGACTGAGGCACAGTTCAGTAGTAGTTACGATTTAAACCAAAGCCCTAAAAAATCTAGTCGTGTAAGTGGACCTTTATTTGGGATTGTTTCGTCAAACTACCATTTCCGAGGTCAATCAATCAATCAATTAATGACTTTTTTTGCCCTGAAACGATAATTGTGTGGCTGTGCAGCAGTGAAACATATGAAACATTTTATAGTTTGTAGTCGAAAAAGAAATCAGCAGAGTGAAGTTTGAGCACGTTGACGCAGGTGATTTTAAAAGGACCAAAGAGCAAATATCTAATTTGAAAGACACTTTTTAAAACATTTTAAGATATTTAGATTTTAAGTGTTTAATGGTACATGGGCTCATAACGTCCAGGCTTAACTTGTAATTAATTAACTTTTTTTTTTTAAACTGTATATGTGAGATAAGTGGTCACAAGTTGGCATTTTATTTTATTCAGTACAATCTGTGGTTGTATTTTATCTTAGCAACAAACAGAATCCAGACTAACCTATTTATCAGAGATCTACAGAAACTGAATGAGTGCGAGAACACACCCTCGTGAGTAATAAGAGTGACAAGTAGCTCTGGTCTCTACGATAAAATGAGATCATAAAGAGTGACATGATGGCGGAGTGGAGTGCACGTGGGAGGCAGCGTGGAGTGTGTGTGGGCAGCAGAGTGGGGTAGACCTGCATGGAGAGCACTTTGGCTTGTTTTTGTCATTACCGCGGTGACAGTAACGCACATTAGCAGGCATGCAGATGGGATATGATGACCCCTCGGGTTTGTTGTGCTGCCCTCTGCTCAGGTTGCACATGCTAACAGGACGACTCAATGACTGAGTTGAATCATAGATAGTGATTGCGTAACTCCGACCTCTGATTATTTGCGGTAAACTAAATGCTGAGAGACGATATAAATTTGTCAGCCTTCAGGGATTGTGCCAGTTGTAGCTTTCTCTATCTCTGGTTCTATTAGACCATTGTTGAGTAATACAGGACATATTTGTATCATTTTTGCATCAATGCAGTGAATTAAGGTAGCCAAAAAAAACAGACATCACCACCTGGTTAATGCATCCATACACAGAAAATGTCCTATAACACAATATACTGTATATCGGTATTGCATTATATAAAATTAAGTCAAATCTTAGAGAATTGTATCCATATTACTATTTCTAAGATGATTATTTGTATTTACAATCAAAGTTGACTGAAAAAAATAATTACAGCCCAGTGCGATAATCCTCTAATACATGCTACATTTACAAATCTTATATTGTTAAATATTTGTGGTGTTTATTTCGACTACACTGTAATTTTAGGCTGCTGTTTGCTGTATTGAACGCATCACGAGGTGTTCTCTGTCCACTCTCAGTGGGTGACTGCAATATATAACCCTGATTCCAAAAAAGTCGAGAAACTGTGTAAAAAATAAAACATAATGTGATAACTTTAACCTTGTACCTCATCAGCTTCATTGATTTTTGTAAATATCCGCTTATTATGAATTTGATGCAGCAGCAACACGTTTCAAACAAGTTGGGACAGGACCAACTAAAGACTGGGAAAGTTGTGGAACGCTCCAAAAACACCTGTTTGAAACATTCCACAGGTAAACAGGTTGATTGCTAACAGGTGATAGTATCATGATTGGGTATGAAAGGAGCATCCTGGAAAGGCTCAGTCACTCACAAGCCAGGATGGAGCGAGGTTCACCACTTTGTGAACACATGATTGGATAAAGGAGATCACAACATGGGCTCAGGAGCTGAACTGTTTTCATCCATGTTATACACAACATCCCAGCTTGTTTGGAATCAGGGTTGTAGTACATGTGCTTTAAATTACATTACTGCAGGCAGCATGGAACTGATTTTGGTCACTGTTGCACGCTGCTGAGAAGCAGTTGTACAATATTGTCCGCCTTATTGAGAAAACTATCATGCTTTTAAAAACCTGTGAAAAGCATTATCGAATAAGTTTTTCTCCCAGGTAGCACATCTCTTCAAGAAATCTCTCCTAGAATCAGAACCACAATGAGCTGAAGTCCTGGACTTTGGGGCCATCCTTGACATTTCGTAGCTGTGTGTGTGTGATTCAGCCTCCCCAAACTAAACACTCGCCCGTATCTTTTATAAGTCTGGATTCTCTCTTTCTTTCCTCTTTGCTTGAGCTGCTGAAAGCACCCTCTCTCTTTGCAACTACAAAGTTTAACCACTCACAGCTACAGTTTCTGCAATTTAACAAGCTTTATAACCTCAAATTCATCCGACAGACGCTTTCATTTAAAGAACAGCTACTGTGCACTGCCCACAATGTTGACTTTGGTGTCTACAGCAAGGACACGGCAACAGAAGCGGGCTGAGGGATCAAACCACCAACCTTGCAATTCACCTGCTCTAGCAACTGATCTCAAGCCATCACGCTTGGTAGTTGAAGCAATTTAAGCGTAAACCTTCCCTCAGCTGGTGCAGGACATTTAACAGATGCCCGCTCTGTTCTT
This sequence comes from Chelmon rostratus, assembly GCF_017976325.1. NCBI lineage: Eukaryota > Metazoa > Chordata > Actinopteri > Chaetodontiformes > Chaetodontidae > Chelmon > Chelmon rostratus. The sequence goes on along the minus strand of NC_055673.1, from coordinate 9,940,186 downwards.
CAGGGGAGCCTGAGGCCAGTTCTTTGTGGAGCTCCTTCAGCTGAACTTTTCCTTCCTTTGCTGCTGCCTGATCCCTCTCCGTCCTCTTTATTTCATTTCTCATGTCTGCCTGCTGACACTGATAGGCTACAGACTTTGAGTTTCTACTCACCGCTGGACTTCATTCAAATGACTTCTATGAACTCCCCAAAACTTCCGGTCATCGTCTCAGGATTCTTGCAATTCTTAACTGCCTTTCTTAGGGGTATTTTTTTCCCCTCCATCCACAAAAGCAGACCTGGTTCTTCTTATCCTCTGTTGTTGAGCTACTCTACTTCACTGCTCTCCTCGTTAACAGTGATGTCCACGCCTGAGCCGGGTGTTGTGAGATCTGTCTATGACTCATCTTTATGCCTTTTTGTAGCTCGTAGGTTTGAGTCCAACAAATCAAGCCAGCCTTTGATACCGTGTTTCTAAAACAAGATGTCCCTTATGAGGCATTTTTCCAAGATGTCATGTGTTTTATCTCTGTCAGCGTCTCTATTCCCAGTAGTCCGCAGCACTAGGTCTGATACAGCATTTGTTTTCAAACTAGGACACAAGTCTGCCTAGAAACCCGTATGAAAGAGAAACAATACTGGCAGCACGTTAATAGAAGTGCAACGTTTTGAAAAACACTTTTTTAACTTCCTGAAGAGTCATGCATATCGATGACGGTGTTCGCATGCACGCTAACATTCCACTATTACTCTGAATATGACAATATTCATACTGAATTTTATACGGGTCATATGAACAGCGCATTTCATCTGCATATTCCAAATTAGGCCTTAGTCCAAATGTAGCATTTTCTGATTGAGACATGTGGGATATGCTGATATTATTTGGGTTTTGACAGCATTCTTTGGACTTGTATACAGCACATTTGGAATATGCGTGTCAGATGGAGATTTTACTGCAGTTTGTGACACACAGCCTCTTGCCTGTTTACTAGCCAACAGTTTGCAAGGCTGGGGTCGAGACGTGCATGCACAAATAAAAACACTACTACTTTTAAGCCTTATGAAAGACTTGGGTATCAACAGGTTTTTGGATGTGCACAAATATTGCAACGCCAACCTTTCCAGGACGGTGGCTGCACGAATGAAACAGGGAGGCTGCATTTGTCATCAGAGTATGCAAAACTGCATGTGAACAGGAAGATTAGTAGACCACTTATTTTCATTAGCCATGTAAACAGCATAGTAGAAATATTTAAGTAAATGTAGTCACTGTGATCTCAGTTACAGGAGGAACTGGTTTCCCACCAGTCATCTAAATGACAGCCAGCTGTCATGACAGGGTAAACATATGTTTTAAATTGGCCAATGGCCTCTGACTGACCTTGCCTCCCCTTCCCTGTGCACTGTTTATGCATCTGATCATTTGAGGAAACAGTTTTGGAAAATACATTTATTTGCTTTCTTGCAGATATTTGGAGGAGAGGAGTTGCTGCCTCTGCCTTGTTTCCTGTGAAAACACAAACTGTAACAAACAAAATATATCATGTCAATTAGTGAGAGATTTTTTGTTACCTTTGAACTGGCTCAGGCCCGCTTTCCCCCTTGTTTTCAGTCTTTATGCTAAGCTTCGATAACCACCTGCTGGTTCTAGCTTTAGTGGAATAACACTTCAACATTATGACGTCTCTGAGGAAATACATCAGAATGTGTCATTGTTTTGAAAAGCAGCACACCTTTTCACTTAAAACAAGCTCAGTGAGACAATACAGGCAACTAGACAAGTATAATACTACTAGGTTTTTCTCCACCCGTCACACCACACTGTGAAAAACTTCTTCAAAGTGTCTGTCAGTGTTTCTCATTGAAAAGAACGGGATGGATTATGCTGCCAGGGAGCTAACAAGATACAGTTCTGCGCTGCCACCAGAACCCATTTGAATGCAAGTGGGCATGATAATGAGGTGCTTTTCAGTTGACAGGGGCGACGCAGACAATTTTCAGTATTAATTCATAAACTGCTTGTTCCTTATGATCAAAACGACACATGTAAATGCAGCTTTCGCTTGACGTGAACATGCCACATGCGTATATTCACAAAAAATAATTAATGCAGTGCCAGAAACCTGCAACCCGAGAATCAGAATCAGCTTTATCTGCCAATTATGTTAACACGTCCACAAATGCTGGCTCCTGTTCTATAATTACACAAAATGCAGACAACAAATTTACAGGAGCAGACAAATACAGGCTTGCAGCAAATTTAAGCAAACTAAAACCTATAGTTACAAGTAATATATACAGGCAAACTATCTGTGAGACTGCTGCCATATAAATTGTATACAGGGTTGTACATGTATTGAGGCGACACTGGGGGTCCTGAAGGCCAGTTTGCCAATTACTGTGTGGTAATTTGTTTGGGAATATGCATCACTAAAGCACTATATATCCTGAAATAGTAAAGGCCCAAACATTGATGCTGCCTATTTGCATGACCTTGAACCTTTAAGTCCAAGGTAAGACCAAGTTTCAATACCTTTAATTTATCAGTTAATACTATAGGATTTAGGGTGGGATGGATGGGTTGGAACAGGGATGCGCCTACAGGACATTTTCCCTCAGGGCCCATAATGCGTTAACTGGCCCTGAAATAGATTATAAATCAGTCCGCATATAGAGTTGGTTTTATGTGCACATAACAAGTGTAGAGAGTGGACTTATTTATGACAATAAAATGATATTATGTACCTGTTATTGCTCAGTGTGTGGTGCACTATAATACAGTATATACTTGTATGATTGTATTGCAATTATTTTGATGTGTGTATATGTATATATATATATTCACATATTTTAGACCTTTCTTAGCTGATTTGACTGTTCATGCGTCCCCACATTTACTCTACATATGCAAATTTTCGCACTGAAAACAATCCGTGGCTATTTCTGCAGCCTACTGCACTTCATGATGCCATAACGTCTGATGGCATGATAAAAGAAGGTCTGGGAGTACAATTTAGGCGATTACCGCCTCACAACACTCACCATCCCTCGCTATTGAAAACCCTACACAGGCCTTAACGGACGGTTATTCGCCTCTTACAGGGCTGTGCTGATTACAGCCGTGAAAAACAAATGGCCTAGCGGGTGCTCGTATGGAAAGCAGGCAGAGCACAGTGGCGCTACAGTGACATTTTCCCCACATGCAAAATCATGCAAAAGGTAAATACTGAAGCGGAGGGATACAAACACTATTGCAGAACATGGCCGTCACCTCCGTCATGTCCTCTCTCGCAGTGCAGCCCACTTCGGCGATACTGCGTTCTGATTGGGCAAATGGCTCGCACGTCAGTTTCTTATTGGATATTCGACGCGTCCATCACGGGCTAATGTCAATGACGTTGATTCTACACTGGGTACGCTGTATCGCCTGGGTGGACAGTATAGTTACTTCAACATTAAAGGGAATAAAATGCCGCGGATTTATGTAAATAGAGACGTCGCTTCAGCGTAATTAATTAGTACTTCGTAATTTAGACTGGCCCCTTCGGAGCCGGTGGCGGGAGGCCTATTTTCGGTTTTATCAGCAATATTTCAGGGTAAGTGGAGTGATACATTTCCTTCCTGCGTCTTTTTTCCTCGCACAGGAGCAGACCTGCTTGCTTTATTATTTAAATACACCAAAGTAATAAGTAACATAGTACTGGTTCATGTTACATAGATTAACAGTCTTCATTTGAATACAAAATGCCCGTAAGGTGATTTAAAGTAGTGCGTGTGGGCTCTAGCTCGCGCAGCCGAGTTATATGGAGAGTATAAGGAAGGTAATGGCTGTCGGTCGACTCGTAACTTGAAAATTGTGAAATGGCCTGGTTAGAGTCGCACGTCCTTTGCTCTGGAAATCAACCCCGGTTGTGGTGTCTGAAAGGAGGCTGTGTGGTTTGCTAAAAGCCGCACACACGGTTTTGACAGCAGTCCTAGCTTCCAACCTGTCAAAATAGATCCTGTAGGGTACCTGTCTGCCGTCAGTGGGCCTACTCAGTCTCCAGACTCCATCTGTCATGTTTGTAGGATACAGCTAATTATTATGACTCCTGCTCCCACTTTGTTTAAAAAAATGCCATTTTAATGTCATGTGGACTCCACATACCAGATCTAACATGGTCAGTAGTTTAATGGCATTAAGGAGAAAACGGGTTAACTACACATATAAGAGACCTATTGTTCAAAGCTGTTCATCCAGCTGCATTTTTTTTTTCCAAGAGCCTCAAGAAAAATGATAATATTTTTCTGCACTGGTTTTAGGTTTGTGGATGAGATTTTGCTGCTGGGTTAGCTTGGATTTTGTACCAAATACTCAAATATTATTAATGCTAAAGCCAGGTGGCAAGCAGTGAATGCTGACAGGCAAAGGGCATTTGCATGGCCTTATTTGCTGTAGCTTGCATGCATATTCCGACATACATGAGAGCAACTCCAGTCGGATAAGAGCACTGATTGTGATTTAGCATGGGGCTGTATGTATGCAGTGACTGCCCTGTGCACTGGAAATCAGCAGCCATGATTTTCTGTGCCATCCCAGGGTAGATACCAGAGCTATTGGGCTAGAAGTAGGCCAGTTTGACAGAGTGATACACCACTGTGGCCGTCCCTGCAGAGGGATTCATATCAACATCTGTAGGTAGTGCAGTCCCAGTGGCTGAGAGCATAGATGACACATTTCACCAATCACCAGCATATTTATTGCAATGTGTAATATATGTTTTGAATTTGGTGCTGAACCCCTATTTTTAGAAGTCAAAGCTCTTGTTCTCTATGGCCCAGCATTTCACCTTATTGCTTGGATCGGAAAGATTCCCCAAGTCCTACTTCCTCAACTTTCCCTACAGCAGCAGCAACACACTGGCTGCCCAAAAGTCTTGCTGTCAACAGCAGAAGTATTTTATTAAAATGCTTAAAATAACAGCGTTGTTCAAACTTGCAGTTCCTATGGGTAGGACTTTGAGCTGACAAGGCTGGGAGCGGTTGCCAAGATGAACAGAATTAAACCAATCGAGGTTATCTCCAAGTCCACAGCAACAATTCCTTAAGACAGCATACAGGACTTGAATTACTGGCATCATTTGGGGTATGGGAATTTGAACTTTAGTCTCTCAGGTCAAATAAAGCCTAACAAGACGGACAACTAATCAAACCAATAATGACATTTGTTGATTTAGCGCTGATGTGTATTATAATGGTCTGCATATTATATTAAGAAATTACTCTGCAATTAATGTAAAGAAGATCAGAGAGGAGACACCAGAATAAGTTATATTTGATTGAAAATTATTTCGGTTGACATATAAGTTAAACAGATGGGAAACACACAAAACACTCAACTAATTTATATATAAAGTAAATGCAGTGGTTGAAATACTTCAGGCAACTCATAATTTAACTCTTCCCAAACAATATTTTGTATGTTGTTTGGTGGTCACAGCAGCTTATTATTAAATAGAAGCTCCATCAAGGCACATCCAAAATTACATTTATACAAATCTGAAAATACAGTTCTGAAATTCAAGGAACAACCAATCAGTGTGATGTTCTGTGAAAAGTGAAGCTTTATTCAAAATAGATAACATGAAGAGTTGAAATGAATGGTTGGTTAATTAGTTGATTGACAGAATTTCAATTAAATTGTTTTATATAATAATTTTTTTCTTTCTTTCTTTTTTTTTTCAAAGACGTCAATAAGGGTATGCCGAATATTTTTTGGGTTGAATTTATGATCTGATTTAAAGAAAGGAAGTTGAAGAAGCCACCTTAGACATCACTAGTTTCTGACATTTTATTGACAAAACAGTGGAGAAAATAATCTGCATATTAATCGATAATTAACACAATAGCTACGGCTCTAATAGCATGTAAAGCTTGTAGGTCACAAAAATAGTAATCTTTCATCACTACATGTTCCATTTCACTGTCAGGTGTAAGGTTGATGACAACTCACAAGACTACGTGAGTGTAAATCAGTTGGGGAGTGGAGATCAAGACATTAAGACCGTCCTAAACCCCGTCTGAGAGCTGTGGATGGGCAAACTCCACTGCAAGATGCGTTTGAGGCTCCGGCCATTTATCTCAGGGCTTTGGCACATTTCATTGGCTAGTGCATAATCCGCTAAAGGTCACAGCCACTAATTACACTAGTCCAAAACAGACAGATGCCTACCCTGGACTTGATTGTGCTCTCCTTCATCAGAAGAATATTCAAGGGTTGCATAACCATCACTTGGATGATTCGAATAACATGTGCGTGGCTCACTTTTCACTGGAGTGACCAAATGCCTGCCCTCTTCAGATGAGGCAAACCTGGTCCAGCCAAAAGTCATTCCTTTTCCACCAGTATATGCTCTTTTCGGATATGTCTTAAGATTGACTTGTAAACTATGTCTCTTCTTCCTCTTTGGCTTCCCGTATGTCACACAGAGCGAGCTTGGTTTGGCTGGATGCAGGGCTTAGTTTTGGCCAAGCGGCAACCTCATTATCTTTGGCGTCCAATCAGTCCTCTGGCCTGCTCCTAATTGAGCCATCAGCGCCTTAAGGGGGAAGAGGAGGGATGAACGTGTCAATTACAGTAATGAGGGGGCAGCCATGCAGAGGGCAGTCAGGGAGAGGGAGGCTAGACAGACGCCTTGCAGTGTAGCCCCATTCTGTTCAACTCACAGCTAATCAAAGATAATATTGTAGCTTGACAGTGGAAAAGTTTGTTGAGTCAGTAGAGACGAGCAGTTTTTAATCATTTTTCCCTCTAGCAATCGGGTTTTTCTACATGTCTTGTTGTGATCCTTGTTTAGAGTTGGTGCCTTACAGTTACAGCTAATGAATGATCTATGATTGTGTCCACCACTGCTATTAATACAGATATAATGTATGAGAAGCTCTGTCGAAGCACACCACAAACCACATCATACATGGCTGATTCTTCATACATAGTTGATTCTTTGGAGCATTGTGTTAGTTTGCAAGCTATCCAAATGAATTGCTTGTGTGTTTATACAGATGTTTGATAGTGGACATCCTTAAAAAAAAAAATACTGTACAAACATATTGCAACATTTGGTATCTCAAATATAAATGGACTTTTTTGACATGAAGCAGTGATTCCTAACCTAATATGCTTGTATTTAGCTTGTATTTTTAGGCATTTCTGCAGTTATTAGGAGGTACCTGGAAAAATTGAGGAGTAGCTAATAAGTAGCGAATTATGTGTTTAAGTCATTTATCAAGCAAAAATGGCAAAGATTCCCTTGTTCCAGTTTGGCAAATGTGAGGATTAGCAGTTTTTCTCTGTTTTATGTCTCTGTAAATTGAGACTTCCGAACACGTCACATGAGGTTCTGGGACGTTTTAAGGGAGTAGAGTAAAAATTATTGGTTTGGTCCATGACATGTCAAAAAGAAAAACATGCCAGTCTTCATATATCTTGATTAGTCCAACCAAAAGTCCAAAACCCCAAAACCCAAATTTATTCCGTTTACTAATATACTGTATAGTACAAGGACAGACAGGAAATCCTGCCATTTGAGAAGCTGGAACCTGAAAATGTCTTACATCCTCTCACCGTTTTTGCTTGAAAAATGACTGAAATAATTATTGGTTGGTTATTGGTTATTTTTATGCCAGTCAAATAATTGTTTCAGCTCTAGTTGTAGCCTTATTGTCACAATAGCCAGTAGTGCTCCAGCGACGATGAACTGACTTCACAGGAAACACCAACACTAAATAAATGAGTGTGCATAAAAGATGTGGGGATGCACCGATCCGACTCTTTCTCTTATGAAACTGCTCATACACTTCATTGTAAAGAGTATAGAGTAAAGATCGGATACCAGTGCTCTCTCTGAATATCACACTAAATAAAAGTCTTTGCAATCTGTTTTATGTATGATATCATGAGACCAGGGATTGCTGTGGTTCTAAAATCTTAGTTAGTGGCCTGCTGTGACTGAATGAATAGTGAAAGTGAAAACACAGACTAGGAAGGCGAAGGTCATCTCATGGCAGCACCCAATAAGGTTAGTATTGGTACTGATCTGGCATATCCATTCGGAGCACCCATAGTGAAAACTAGTTAGCGAGCTAGCAGAAAAGGCCAAAGTATTGGATTAAACGGCTGATACAGATCCTAGTTGAACCTAATATGCTGGATTTTATTGCAGCTTCTGATTAATTCTCAAGCTGGACACTCTCTAAAGTGTTGAAATGTGGTTTGCGGAGGCCCCATGTGCACTCCACTGGCGTTTTCATTTTTTCCGTCTGGCCTAACAACAGTCCCCAGGAAAGCACGGACATGGAGGGTCAAGGCTAGAGGGAAAACTTAACACAATCGCCACAGGGCTGAGCCTATGTGTAGGAAAGAGAAAGGGTTTTAGAGACGGCGATGTATTCAGAAAATGTAGGTTTGCCCTAAAATTCAGAGTTGAGTTGAAGTGATGGTAAAACGACATGGTGGTAAAAACTAGTTTGTTGTCTGTTACGCTTTGATTTTCATCATTGCAGTGGTGAAAAATCTGAAAATTTACCTCTGGGATCCATTTGCAGTCATTTTCCCCTCCAGGGGTGTGGTTTCTCCTTCAAACCAGTTCATACTCCTCTGCTTTGATTGAAGATATTAAACACACAGATAAAAAACTGAAACAAATCAATAACACTAATGTCAAGCCTGAAATCAAATTAAATTAACCCAAATGTTGATGAAGATTGGTCAGACAATTTATATGTGAATAGGGCTGGAACAAACTGTTCTTGTCTTCCTCAATTAATCTGGCAGCTATATTCTTAAAGTGATCAGTGAATCGTTTTGTCACTAAAATGTCAGGAAAGAATGGTAAAAAATGGCCATTATACTGTCCCTGAGATGGTATAATCAAATTCCTTGTTTTAACTATCAGTCCAAAAGCCAAAGATGTTCAGTTTATTATCATATATCACAAAGAAAAGCAGGAAATCCTTGCAGTTGAGAAGCTGAAACTAGGTCATGTTTGGCATTTTTGCTTGAAAAATGACTGAAATGATGAATCAATAATTAAATGGCTGCCAGTTCCTTCTTTTTCCCTTATTGACTACTTCATTGGCAATAAATCAGTTATTCCTCTCAGCTCCAGGGAGCGTTGGATTTAATGCACCAGAGCAGCCACCCTAAATGCAGAGCATCAGCATCACACCTGACTAAGTTTAATTAATTGTTGATGCTAGAATTGTGATTATTAGTTGATTAAGTCTGCAGCACTACTGTAAACTTAAATCACAGTTTTAGGCGTGTTCAAAACTCTCAAGTGCAGCTGTCCATATCACTGTTGGTTAATTTGATTTCATTGCGAGGATTAAGTAACTAATATCTAATTCTAGATACATATTCAGAATATTCAGTCAGAATATTACATTGCAACAACAACTGTAAGATTTTCAAATTGGAAGTAATGGCAATGCTTGTTACAAGTGCTGCAAAAATAAATGCAGGAATATGACTCTGGAAAAAATGAATCAGATGATCAATAGGCCAGATAGTGTCCGACAGAGTGACCGGTTTCTTTAGTCTCGAATCTGTCCGTAGCTTCTGCAGAGGTGGCAGAGTTTTCAAACCTTTCCTATTTGTCCTTTGCTCATTATTTTCATTTTTTTTATCCCTGACTCTCAGTCCTTCATGGTAAGGAGGATTTCAAAGTATGGCCAACATAATGAAGACGAAACAGTGATTCAGCCTGAACACAATGACGGCTCGCCGACCAGCAGTAGAGCCTCTGAAGATGTGTGTGAAGCTGTTAGAACCGTTAGCGTGCCACCTCTGATGCCATACAACTTTTGGCCTGTGAGGCAAACAGACAAAAAAATACGTTCCTGTTGACATCGAGGTACTCAGTCAAAAGTGTTTGATATTTGATTTTGTCTGGCTCTAGTTCAGGGCCAAAATTCATGCAGATTTGAGAGTCCTGTAGAGCAACTGTTTTGCCATTGAAGCGGTAACGCATTCTGTCCAAGGTCTTAAGCTGCCCACACTGAGTCCTGTTCACTGACGTCCTTTTTATGCTCTTTCAAAGAAGAATGGCATCGACTCTTTTAGTGTTGTCACTGAATGGCCCTAAAGGGGCTGAAGCATCACGCATGCAGAAATAACATGCCGACTGTTTTCTTCTATATTCTGATGACTCACATGTTCAAGTCTTAGTTTCAGCATTTAATCATCGATTAATCTACCCAATCAGTTAATCATGTTTACATGAATTACCCAAAGTGATGTCTTAAAATGGCTTTTGTAACTGTAGTATAATTGTGGTTTTGCATTTCATTGTTGGAAATATGTAGGAAAGCACATATCACACACTTTTTGTTGGAAATTGGCTATAGTAGTCCACTAGAGAGTGATTTTGGACATAGATAGAAGCAAATAAAACTCATCTTTAAGTTTTTGTAATACATGGCATGAGCTTATTTTTGGGCCTGTCATTGATTTGCTTTGTATGTGTAGGTATGTATATGCACAGCTTTTAATTATAATGCTGCAAAACCATGGAAATAACACAAATCTCCTCTGCAGCTATACCTGCTGAAGTGCTGAAGCAAGATACAATCCTAACCTCTCCTGACAGTCACTGTGAAGGCGATATGAGAACGTCTCATTCAAATCTCAAAGTGTATTGAAGCGCCTGTCGCCTTGACATGTTTGTCGCTTCTTAATAGCAAAGGTTAGAATAATAATAATAATTTTAAAAAAATCAGGTCTCAAGATAAACTTATTGCGCTTGCTAAGTTTTTAGATGTCATGTAATGCTTTGAACAGCTTCGGACGCTTGAAGTCAGTGCATTTAACCTGCTTGCTAAAGGGCCTTAATTGTCTGCGACCCCCCTGCCCTCATAATCAGAAGGCATTGTTGTCTCTGTTGGTTTCAAGGTAATGTGACTGAACAGCACAGATCACATAGTTATTTCATTTTCATTTTCTCACAAGATAAGAATATGATAATTAATGGATTTGTGAATCCCCATCACAGGATATCATTGATTTTTGTCCCTCACATGTCTGTTCCTGTAGTTTTGTACATGCGGGACGTTTGAGTAACCTTTCCGTCTGTCCCTGTCTCACGCAGGAGAGGAGTGACGTCCTCCTCACCACAGCAGCTGCGGGGAAGTTTGTCACTCTTGTCCCTGTTGAGCAACGGATGAACTGAGGGCCTCCGCTCCTCAACTCCACACATCTCTGCAGCATCCACTCCACACTCCCGCTGCCCGTCAGCAAAAGGAGTCGACGACGTTGCCGCATCTGGGCACAGAAATGTGTGTGCGCCTGTTTCCTCGGATGCATGACTGTGTGTGAGTGTTATTGGGCTGAAGTAAGAGGTCGTAGGCTGCACTTCCTCGCTCACCCTCCGAGAGGCACTTCTCCGCTTGACTGACTACGACGTTTGTCTCCACACCTGCAAAGCATAATGGGTAGGAAAAAGATTCAGATCCAACGGATCACCGACGAAAGGAACAAGCAGGTGAGTCTTTCTGTTTTTGGTGGCTGGTTATTTTAGATGAGGGCTACAAACAACAAAATGGAGACAAATTAAAGTAAAAAAAGTACTTCTGAGATATGTTATTCCTTGCTAAGATCATTCAGACAGTGTGTTTAATCGATGGTACTAAAACATTTGTCTTTTAGTTGATTTAACAATCTCACAAGGGCCACTTTTAGCTCCTCTGAAGCTTTTGATCATATCACACAATCCTCCTCAGTAGATGGAGTTTGCCTTGTTGTTGCATAGTGGAGATTAAACTCTTACTTTTTATGAGCACTTTTTGCTTAAAAGTTGAGAATATTTCCTTCACTTAAAGTAAATAAGTGTTTTTTTCCCCCAAAAAGCAAACAGTTCTCTCAGTGCAGCAGTATGGATTAGTGATAGAGGCGATTTGTAGTCCTGGTGAACTGACTTGCAAGAAAAATGATCTGCACAGTCTGTATGTTAGCATTAGATTTAAGACAGATGCAGCAATAATGCCTTCTGCATTTTTGTTTTGTAGTCACAGTAAATGTTTTCTTAATACTGCCAAACTTAATGTTTTTCAATCGGAGTGGTGTGCTAAGAGACTCTTTATTCACAAAATTAATTAAAATCCAGCTGTCGTACTTGTCATAAAACTGTGATACTGTTGTACAGTACATCTAACCCGGAAATTGTCTTTACTTCAGACTGTGACTTTTTTGGTACATGGGACCAAAAGGTTTTTGGTATTTTTAGCCTACGGCACCAGGCTGATTCTGCATGGCCTGGAAGTCATTCACAAGTTTTGTATGAGAGTCAAGTCGTGGCTTTGCTCTGGTCCTGCGCTGTTTTCCTCATTCTAAAGCAGCTCTGTTGTTGTTTTGGCTTCATGCTTGTGTTATTGTCAAATACACACATTTGCTGCAGTGAAAGGTCTCAAGTACTCGAAAGCAGGCTGTCCTCAAGAATTTGCCTTTTTCAGTTCGATTTGTCATTTCCTCCCTGCATGAGGCAGCCACCACACTTCACAGAAGAGATGGTGTTGGTTCTGCCAAACAAAGTGCTTTGTATAACTGCTGAAGAGTTATGGTTTCATCACACCACAGAATATTTTGCCTCATGCTCTCAGTCCTCCACATGTTTGTTTTTCAATATCTGAGCACACTATCATGCGTCTGTCCTTTTCCATGCCTTTCCTTTTCCCCTACTGCCATGTGGCCCCAGATTTGTAAAATGCTGCATTTATCGTTGTACTTTTAGATAGATACACATCACAACTCGGAGCTCTGCTGCTCCTTCACAGTCTTCTTGGTCTCCTCCCTCACTAAGGTCTGTCTTGTTCTCAGTAGGGTCAGATGAGTAATCAAACAAAAATGTTAATTTGGTATTTTTAGGGTTTTTTTTTTTCCTGTCATCACTGTTTTTGTGAACCACCAAGATTTTTTTTTTGTTGTTTTAATTCCAAGTCCATCTCCTCACAGCTCTGACCATAAACTCTGCAGACAGATCCTGGAACCATTTGCACAATAAATACTGAACAAGCTCCAATTTAAATCATCAGTCAAATTGTTGCAACATGAGATATTTAGAAGAATTTGTATGCATCATAATTTAGTTGATTTAGTTGATGGGATCTGTCTAGCTGTCTATCACACACACACACACACACACACACACCACATATATATGTATTACACGTTACCAATTAAAATGAGCCTATTTCCAGTCAACATTTTTCTTTAATTGTGCGACAGTGTACATCTGTACTTGGACTGAAGCATATGCTGTATGTACAATGGGTTTCTGTGTGGACCACGTCTAGTGATAGCAGGAACAGTGTGAACTCGAGGAAGGCTTGACTATGTTGAGAGAATTTAGTCAAAATTCTTCATTATTATTATAATAGTATTTGTGTGCTTCTTTTATTTGAAGTTGTTCTGATGTAATCTTGGAAAAACATGAAAGAATCAAGGTTAAAAATAGGAAATATCAAAATTCAGAGCATTTCCTTTCAATGCATATAATAAGTTGTACAAACCTAGTGATGCAGTTTGAATAAAACATGATCAGTACTGGTTCTTGCTTAATAGCCAATGATTGAGGCTATTAGTTCATTCTAGAGCTCATAGTTATGAGTCATAAAACGGCCACAAAAACAGGTTGCTTCATTATTGATGCTGAAAACAGACTCCACTGTGTTTCAGTGATTGTTCTGGCAGCCAAAGAGGAACAAAAAATACTATCTGTTTACTGTTTGTTGGATGTGTTACCCAGTGTGTCAGTAACGCCTGTGATGTGAATGCATATATTTATTTCATCACTTGGCATCTGAAAGATTATTTGCGGGTCATTAACTTCTCCTGAACTGTGAATATCATTTTGATTTGCATGTCTTTGCGTGTGGGTCAGAACAGACCTTTGAAAAGAAGAAATATGTAGGATCTATTTCTGTAATGTTTATCTCAGTAGCAATGTTCTAACCCTGAGGAAGAAACTTGAAAGACTAGAAAATAGAGAAACGTGATCAGATTAAGTTTTATACCTGAATGTGTGATCTTCAGTGAGTTTTCAATAAAGGATATGTGGCACCCCTATTATTGAAGTCCACTTAACCAAAACTCACAAATGGTTTTGTTTTTTCACCCCCACTCTGCCCTCTGTCCCCCTCCTCAACTTTCTCTCAGGTGACATTTACAAAGCGAAAGTTCGGCTTGATGAAGAAAGCCTACGAGCTCAGCGTGTTGTGTGACTGCGAGATCGCTCTGATCATATTCAACCACGCAAACAAGCTGTTCCAGTATGCCAGCACTGACATGGACAAGGTCTTGCTCAAATACACAGAGTACAATGAGCCTCACGAGAGCCGGACCAACGCTGACATTATTGAGGTAAATCAGTCTTTTGCTTTGTGTACAAGTGAGTTAGCTAAGATTGACAGATATTGTTTGAGTTTTAGGTCATCTATGCTCATGTTCTTGTGTTGCCACATTTATCATCACAGGCATGTTCACAGGAGAACAGCTTCCTCTTAGATGTGGAAGCCAGAGAATCAAGTAGAAATCTGATTGATTGATAAAACAAATTTGTTATTGGCCTTTATTCCTGTGTAAATGCTATAAGTTCGCACTGACACAAGGAGCAGCCTGAGTTTGATAGTACATACAGGTGTTTTCCACGTGCAAAAATTTACATTTTTTGCAAACCCGTCATGCAAAATAACATCTGTTGTGTAAAGAAGACTGTCTACAAGCAAAAAAACATGAGCTGTCAGCTCAGCTGTCTCACTGTATTGAATCGTGCTTCTGTGGCAGGCGATTCCAAACTTTTGAATGGTGGTGAAATCCTACCGGTCAGCCCTAAAACAAAAAGAGAAGTCCTATTCAATCCAGTTTTAGCTGCTCTGCACTGGGTTCCTGTAACATTTAGAATTGATTTTAAGATCCTCCTCCTTCTTAATGGGCTTGGACCAAGCTACATTACTAAAACCCTTGTTCACTATTTGCCTTCAGAACACTTTGATCATCTGCTGCTGGTTTATTGAAGGTTCCCAGCAGCAGAGGAAAAAACCGGGATGCTGCCTTTGTCGATTACGACCCAAAGCTAATGCACTGCCTATAGATATCAGGGAAGCCAGCTTGCTATTATTATATTGTTAAAAGAAAGCTAAAAACTCTTCACTTTATCCTTTATCTAGCTATGACTCTCTGTTACAGGCCTGAACATTTTGTGCTTTGCCTCACACTTCTACACTGCTGCACATAAAATGTTGTATTTTAGTTTCTTTTACTACTACTACTCAGTGGGTTTTATTTTCTATCTTATGTTATGCTTTCTCTTTATTCATTTTTATCCTTGTTTGTATTTTTTTTTTTTTTTACTATTTTTATCAAGTGAGTTCTTATCTTATCAACTTTCTATCTGCGTGTTTATGTTCATTCTGTCTTTTTTATGTGAAGTACTCACCTAGTGCATGTGATTTCTTTGCTGTAAAGCACTCTGAGCTGCATTTCTTGTATGAAAGGTGCTATACAATTACAGGTTATTATTTTTATTATAGTGTTAACTATCAGATCAGACTCAGTTTTATATTGCGCATC
This sequence comes from Chelmon rostratus, assembly GCF_017976325.1. Classification (NCBI taxonomy): domain Eukaryota; kingdom Metazoa; phylum Chordata; class Actinopteri; order Chaetodontiformes; family Chaetodontidae; genus Chelmon; species Chelmon rostratus. The sequence continues at coordinate 9,924,604 of NC_055673.1, read as the reverse complement.
AGGGACAGACTACGCTGGCTGAGTTTATACAACTGTCACTGATTTCCTTTCTTTTTTACTTTCGTAGACTTTAAGAAAGAAAGGGTTTAACGGTTGTGACAGTCCAGAGCCGGATGGTGAAGACTCCATTGACCAAAGTCCCCTAAATGATGACAAATACCGTAAGACCACAGAGGACCTGGATGTTCTCTTCAAACGCTACGGAGTAAGTCTGCATTGTAATTACTGTTTGTCCTGCTTCTCTCTTGACGGCAGACTTGTTGGTGAAACATTTGTCTGTTGTTATTCTGTATTTTGGCTTGAGTGCCTACAGGAAACAGCTACTGGTGTGAAGTTCCTCTAACTGGTTGTTTCACACTTCTTTTTCACTGGGTCCTTTGCCAGAAACTTAAGATCATCATAGGAGATAATAGATGTATGAACCACTTTTTGGCTACTGTTGTATTTGTCCATAGTTTTGAAGCCAAATTGTAAGCAGTTAAGGAGACTGCATTATATTTTAAATTCATTCCAACTGAACTAATTCTCTTGACACTTCTGAGTATTTTGTTTCAGCTTCAAAAGCTTTTTTTTCCATTAAGACTACTCAGTTTGTGACTTTTGTTTTCAGTCCTGAAACCCTCACAACTGCTTCTGCATTGGCTTCTTTTTACAACTGTATGCTGATGATATTCACCTGTATCTCTCACTTAAATCACACTGCTAAAGTGGCATTAAATCATTGCTGCATTTTATGTCAAGAACCACCTTCAACAAAAAGAAAGAAGTGGGGATTTGGCGATAAAACATGTGGGCTTAACTTGATTTTACTGTCTCGTTTCCCTGTAATTAGAACTCAATGGACTGTCGTGGATGATATTAGCTTTTTAAGAAAATTTTATCTTATCGCAGATACTGTATATATGTGTAGGGGGGGGTATTTTGTGAAGGGACAAAAGCAAGATGTAGATCAGTGTGCGCTTCAATGTTAAGTTAATCAAGATTTAAATATGGTGATCATCTCTTCTACACTACACCATGCTTCATTCTGCAAATGTGCTTCGACTATCTTGCCATCAGGGTGGTGTTAAAAATGCATATTTTCACGGAGCAAGTACTGCTGGTAAAATGTTTGATGTCCAGGCCAGAGGATTTAATTACCACTAAGCCACCAGCTGTACTGGATGCTTTGATTGCCAACAATAAGAGAAGATGCAGGCTTTACATAGATCCACAGTGAGCTCGCCTCTCTTTCCACTGCAGTCGACTGGCTGTTTGGGCCTGCCTCGTCCTCTTCTCGTGTCGTCAACTGTCTGCAGAACTTGACAGTAGTTTCTATTTTTAGTTTTTATTTTAGGTAAACAAAATCGACACAGACAGAATGCAAATCAAAAAACTTCAGCAAAAATTGGGACGATATCACTAATTTGTCTCAGCAGAACAAATCCTTGTCAGCAACAAGCCACACTGAGTTTTGTGGTGGAAATTCTCTGTTGCTGCTTCCGCTGGTGAAGAATGAAATAGAGACTTCTGCCGGCCGACAAGTTTTTATTTCCTTTGCAACCTGGACATTTTAAACTTGTGGAGAAACACACCCCTGGGGTGTGTTTTCCAGTTTGCTGCAGGGTCGGCCCCTTACCCAAAGGTGTGTATTCGTACCTTTGTCTCTTGCAGGTATCAGTACCGACCACCTGAGGTGCGTGTTAAACCATCTAGACATCACAAATTTAAATACAGAAGGATTTGGATATTGTTGAAGGAGCAAAAGGGAAGTAGGAAGTCTCAAGTGGTAGACAAAAGGATTTGAGTAATGATGAAGAGACAGAAGGGAAGTTGTGTGTCTCATGTAGTTGAGATGAAGGAAGAATAAAAGGGTTTATCATCTTGGTGAGATGGTGGGAGGTTGTGTCTCTCACAAAGAAGTTGAAACTTTCTCTCTCTGTGGCTGCCCTCTGACCAAGTTGTATTCGATCAGACTGACTTGCTGTTTAGCAACGTATCTGAATGATCCAGTTTTTATCTCAGATATTGATATTGATGTCAGCCTCAAAAATCTACATTAGTTACCAGTAATGTGGCCTTCAAGAGAAAGAAAATTCAAGCTTGAGCTGCAGTTTTTATAACCAAATCCCCACATACCTCCTATATAAAATAATGCTGATTAAATCAGAAAAGCAATATCACCCTCAAGTTGTGCTTTGCATTGGGTCGTTCTCTGACTCTGTCATCCATTACAGCTTGTCTGGTTTTATACAGATAGATTATCCAGGTCAAAATGCAAGTAAAGAGAAGGGATGTACTCACTTAAAGCTTTTTTTTAACGTTAACTTTTGTTTTTGTTTTTTTGTTTTGATAAGATTGTTTAATAGTGAAGATTCAGACAGCAATCATAGGGGAAAATAAGGAAGTGGCCTGCAACAAAGGTCCCCAGCCAGACATGAACTAGGGACACTGGATATGGAGTATAGATCTGAATGTATTCAAAGTATGAAAGGGGCATCCTCAAAAGGCTCAGTCATTCACAAGCAAGGATGAAGCGAGGTTCACCACGCTTTGAACACATGATTGTATAAAGGAGATTACTACAAAACTGTTGTTTCGAATCGGGGTTGTATATGAAAACCATACATTGGTCTTGACCTCGGCATAGCAGCGATGGAGTGGTGAGTAGTTGTTGCCCGCTGAAGACTAAAAGTGAAACTCTCTTTTCATTTTGCAGCAGTCGACGGCTCCGCCCCAGACGTTCTCCATGCCAGTCACAGTCCAGTCGTCCAATCAGAGCGCACTGCAATTCAGCAACCCTGGCAATGCACTGGTAACTACCTCCTATGTAACATCATCGTCGCTCACGGATACCCATCTCCTGTCGCCACAGCAACCGGCTCTTCAGAGAAACACGGTATCTCCTGGGTTGCCACAGCGACCAGCCAGTGCAGGTGAGCGAGTGATGTTCTGCGGAGTGTGGTGAGAATGAAGTTGTTAGTGGACTAATAAATACCAGCATATACATTTACACATTTAGATGCTTGAATGTAAATGTAAATGCTTGGCCAGCCTCTTCCTGGGTTTTTGTAGGAGATGTTTGTGACATGAAAAAAGAAGGAATACTTCCTGTAGTGGTTATAGTAATTTTGGTCAGAGATTTAAAAAAAATTCATCTTCAATTTACATTATTTTTGTGCTTCTGGATTATTTGACATCCTCACAATCCATCCATTGTTATCAGTTCTTATTCTTTGACAGACCTTCAGTGCATATTGTTTGTAATTCCTTGTGACTGCATGTAAAGAGCTGCTTAGTTCCTCAGGGAGTAGTTCACGTTTCTCTGCACTGGACTAATTTGCAGTGTGTGACATTTGCTGCGCTCCACCTCCATGTTGTAAAAATGTTTCACTCTAGTATTACCTTAAAATTATTTGTTTATAGCTGCATGAACCAAATATTTAGCATGGAAGAACTGGAGTCAACAAGTGTGGCTTCTAATGAAATTAGGCCCACTGACACTTTCATTTATACTTAACCACATATAATTCTGAAAGTGGTTTTCCTGGGCTGCATGCAAATGTGCAGATGCCTAGACTAAGCATGAAAGGGGGTTTACAGTTTGTTTGTCTGGATTATAATTCAAGATTCAGCGGTGCACAATGTGTGCAATAAAATCATACTCTGCTCTTCACTAAAAAGGGCAACGTGGAATAAAGAGTAACAATTAGAATTAGAAGAATAAATATAAGAATTAGAAAGAGGAATACAAAGGATCAAAATGAGAAAACAAAAACTAATGCAGTTTAAATTTTAACATGTACATTTGCCTGATATTGAAAGCTCATTGGGGTCAAAACAAAGTCTATTTGTGCTGTTGTGGAGTTTTTGACTGTATCAGCAGTTTCCAGTATGTTGTTGCTTCATATTTTTCTGATTTATATTTCAGAAAATGTGATTTTTGTTCTTAATTCTCCTCCCCTTACCCATTCCATCTTTTTACCATAGGTGCACTTCTGGGAGGCGACCTGAATAATTCAAATGGAGGATGCCCAAGTCCAGTCCGTGAGTACTCCTGTATTTGTTCAGATCATGAATTTGCTTTATTGTTATGGCTTGTTTTTCATTGCCAAGTGTTCTTCTGCTATCTGGTCTGTGTTAGAGTATTTATCCCAGATCCTTTCCAAGGTTCATCCTCTCCTCTCCTCCTCTGCACCATCTGCGATTGTGCCTTGGAGGGATCAGGGGATGCCACCAGTAACATCAGCAGACATGCATGGGATTCCCTGCACTTCCCCATGGACGCGTAGTCCGCTTTACAGATCACCTTTTAACAATATGGCACATTATGGTCCATTTATTTTTCACTGTTCTCTCTTTAAAATGTTTTCACAGGGAAGTGTTTGTGTATACTTCATTTTCATCCAATATGTAGAGTAAAACTGAACCACCTTTTTTAAGTCTTTTAGCTCCGCAATCGGATTTATTATTTGGGCAAATGTTGACATTTTGAATAAGACATTGCATAACATTTTAGTAGAAGGAATACACTCGTAATGATCACCAACACAAGATTCTGTGAGTCTTGTGTAATGAGATTAGATTTTTACTCTGGATGATGTGAAGTTTGTGCTATAAACAGCTTTATTCTGTCAGTGTCGACATGCCTTTAAATTGGAGTGTTTCAGTGTAGAATAACAGTTTGAAAAAGAAAGCTTATTTTAACACAATTTTGAGTCCATACTCTATGTCCGCACCCTGCTGTCTGCATTCACCTGTTTGATTTTCCTATTGATTTCTGTCCATTCACACCTCTATCACCCCGCAGCGAATGGATACACCAGTGCCAGGGCCTCCCCAGGCCTCCTCACCGTTTCTAACGGCAACAGTCTGGGGAAAGTAGTTCCGGCCAAGTCTCCACCCCCACCTCCCAGCCCCCAGATGGTCAACAGCCGCAAGCCAGACCTCCGAGTCATCACCTCACAGGGCGGAAAGAGCCTCATGCAGATGGTGAGCTTAACCAAGCCGAACTTGTGTTAACATTTTCAACCTTCTGCAGGGACAAAAATGGCACTTTATACGTCAGTAAACAGTTACTTGGGGGTAATAAAAAGTAAGGATCTTGCAAACAACAAGACCAAGACACCTGAAACTGAGAGGATTTGTTAAGGGACATGAGGGGATAGAAATGATTTAATCTAAGAAAGGCATGCCTTCACTGGCCAATGAGTGAAATGGAAAACTACACAAAAACATTTGGAATTTATATTGATGTATCAAATGAAATCCAAGAATTTGATTGAAGATAAACAGTCTGTTGGAGGCAATTTCCACCGTTTTTGTGATCTTAGTAAATACCTGGGAGCAGAGATTGGAGCTCTCCACTCTTTGTTCAACATCTCATTATTTACTCTGGCAAAGTTCGTAAAGTCTTGGATGAATCAGCCAACTCCCACTGACATACTGGTCAGATTTCTCACAACCTCTTTAACTAAACATGCACCCACATTAGCTTAAAGCCACGTTTGACGTGCAAGCTAACTACTAACAGGTCATTAAAACATTATTTCCTTTGGATCTGTATGTTTATTCTTGACCTTGGAAACAATAGTTGAGAAAAAGGTGTCACCACAAGGTCCATTTAATGAGTGTTCTGGAGACTTTATCATATCACACAATCTTCCTCAGCAGATGGATTTTGCACCTGCAGTATTTTTATATTTACATTACATATATCACCTGATATATTTGTATGTGGAATTGACCCACAGAGAATGATCACCTGCAGTTCCTCATATTTTTACAGAGCATTTTAGGATCTTGCAACCCATTGTTTTGATTTTATGGCCCACAACTTCAGTGTTTTGATTCAGTCTAACCGGTCTGTGTTCGTGTCATTTCCAGCTGCAGCTCTGATAAACCCACTGTACACTACCTGTACACCCCAGACAGCACACAGACACAGTTAGCAACCAGCAGGTGAACATAGTGAGCATGTAGCTGCTAAAACGCCAGATATTTCACTCGGGAGTTTGTGGAGAAGTAAAGTTGAAAGGGAAGTGAAGATTGGTTTTACAGTCATCAGGTGACCAGAAACACGAGTCCAAATAAGTGCTAACATTGCTTGGCGTGTGCTAGCTTTATAAATAGGTATCTGTTTGCTAATACTTAACTTAATACGTTTTTGCAGGTGTAAGGACTCGTTGTCCATGTTGTATTGATAATTGAGTTTGCTGATTTGACTACATATTGAATTTATTGATTATTTATTTATTCTTGACCTTCGAAACTGTAGAAAACTGCTGCGGAAGACCTTGTGATTTGATCAGACTCTGCAGAATAGCTACTAAAGGGACGCTGTGCTACAATTTTTTGTCCACGATTTCATTTGTGCTGACCCCTGATGATGATTTGAGGCATAGTGATGACACCTTCTGTGATTTCATGTCCCAAATATTTACCGTCACATTTAGCCTACATTGATTTACCTCAATGTTGCTAAACAAACCAGTAATATTAAAGAAGTAGCCTGACAAACTACAGTAAGTAGTTTTATTATTATTTATGTGTTCTTTCATTTACTTTTAGTTACTAATATGAATCAGAGTTGTAACTGTCTCTGTTACCACCCTTTGCAGACAGAGGATGAGCTGGAATTGGTAAACGAGGTGATTTCCCTCACGTCAGTCACTCGCATGAGTCGATGGCTATCGACTGTCCGCACATTATTAGCATGGTTACAATTCTGTACCAGAGTTTTTCATTGTTTTGGTCTTACCCCACTGACATATCTTGGGATTCAGCTTGTGGTTCCCACCTGACTGCATGTGGTTCAGGGCTCATGGTTGTGTTGTTCCAGCATTTTTTGTAGTGTTAGGATCATGATCTTCTCAGTGATAAGCTACAAAAACCTCCACATTAGTCAGTGCACAGTGCTTTAGCAGAATTGTCCTTGAGTGACTCCGTCAGTTTTGAACTAGGCCCATTAACTTCATCATATGATGCCACTTAAAGGGTAACTTTGGTGTTTTCCAACCCGGATCCTATTTTACCATGTTTTTGTGTCTAAAGCCTCTTTCACACTGGACCAAAAAAAAAAAACACGAACACCGACTTACATCTGTGGATCTTCAGTGGGAAAGACAATCTGCATTTATTCCTGGGTCAAATGACTCTGCTCCAGCTCTGATCAGCAGTGATGGAAACATGTCACCCGGGTGGACGCGCTAATTTTCGCCCCTTTTCAGATAATGATGTTCCGGACATTGGCGCGTAAATAATGCCTCGTTAGACTTTTTCTATCTCATCATCATAATCGTGTAAATTATATAAAAGGTCCTCCATGCTGCTTCCTACTTTTCCCTGTTTTCTGGTGCGTTTGTGATGTTGAACGTGACACCAGAAAAAGAACAGCAAGGCAAACTCTTCTACTGGCAGCGGTGTCAATCACCTATTTTTAATGGGTTTAGCCATGTTTAAAAAAAGCCTGTGTACATGCTCTAAATTTGGCATAAAAATGCTATATGTGACTGACAGGGACAACGATTTTTGAAACTAGTCCAGCATTGAGCGAGCCAGCTGCCCAAAAAACAGGCTGCAGTGTAATCTTCAGGTGCGATTCCCACTGGGACTCAGATTGTTGTAATTGTCTGACAGCATTATGGAAAGGACCCCTGCAGAGGTAGATCTTTTCGTTTCAAAGTATGATCCTTCTTATGAAAGCAGAAATGGCTGTTATGTCGCTCTCGCCAAAGCCACCAGACTCCATTTACAGAAACACTAATTTTATCATCGTAAAATACACTTCATTCAAACCTGAAACAAAATGAAACCCACCAGAACTGTCTTTGTTCATCTTTTGCTGTTCCAACAATCACAAACTCTGGTTTTATCAAGATAAACCTTCAGCTCACCGTGTTAGATACTCAATACTGAGCCGGTTTCTAAAATGATTTTCTCCAGTAGTCACCTCAACACAAAAATGTGAGAAAATAGACTCCTCGTTGAAAAATACCAAAGTTACCATTTGAAGCATGGGTGTCTTTTCACTTGGCATTTAGGTGTGAAGCGCCGCGAAGCATGTTTCCTGTTCACTGACACTCACACCGATTTTCATTTTCACCTTCCACCAAAATGGTTAATTGGATGTTTATAAAAACTAACTGGCATTACATTAAAGGCATTTCACTCAAATGTTTTCCTAAAGTCACATTTTTATGTGTAGCTCCAAAGCATTTGCAACAAAAATTTAACTGAAAGTGTTTTAATATTTCAGCATCGTGTTAGGGTCCTAATCTCCGGTTGCATTTTTAAGTGGAAACCAAATGAGGAAAAAAAGATAATTGATTGAAAGTGTCAGTAATTTTCAAGCAAAAATACCAAATATTTTCAAATTTTAACTTCTAGGATTTTATATTTATCTTTGTCATACATGAGAATAAACTAAACATGTTTTGGTTTTGGGCTGTTGGACAAAACGTGCAATTTAAATATCTCACCTTGACCTTTGTTTCCTGACATTTTAACAATGAATTTGTTCATCTAAATAATAATAATCCATTAATGACAGTAATGAAAATAGCTGTTAGTCACAGCCCTACAGAATGTGCTTAATATTCTTATATGAGAAATCTAAAATTATAAAAAGAGAAATAAATTATTCCATACAGAAAGCTTGTTATCCTGTAAAATCTGGTTTTAATTTAAGATGGATTTACTAAGAGAGAGGGATGATGGCTGCTGCTGGTGCTGACTGTCAGTCCCCCCTTCATATTTCCACTCAAAGTTGATGGGCAAGAATCTAATTTTCCAGAGGGTAGTGATTCATTTTCATCACTCTCACCCTGCTGCCCCTCCTCACTTCTTCACAAAGGCAGTTAATTGAATCTGGCCCCTCTCTCCGGTCTATCTCCTCTCTCTCTCTGTAAATTCAGCGTTACAGTCATAACTCTGGCCGAATATTTCCTCTCAGGATGATCTGCATTCACAGCGTCTCACAATTCAGAAGATTAATTCCAGACCAGAATTATTGCATCTTTGGCTTTTTGTATGCAGACCCTTTATTTTTTCTCTCTTACAAAGGACATCAGTTTGCTTTTATCTGTGCTATAATTCAGCTGAAGCAGACTCCAGAGTGTTGTGCTACTTCAGAGATTTGTGTCTTTCAGCACAGGTACATAATAATAAAACCTCATGGTAGCAGTTTCACAGATCTAGCTGCATGTCTGCCGCACCTGTGTTGGAGAGACACTGAATAATTTGTCATCTGAATGTCTTGACTTAATGTGCAAACACTGAGTAAGCACCAGGTTTGTACCTTGTTAGCCTTCTCCAAATGTGAAGGATTGAAACATAAAAATATGGTTAAGTGTTGTGGAGTGCACACAAGCCACAAACTGTAAGACCTTTAGTGACATCCACTGGAGAAAAATTAGAAGAGCTGCATGTTCAATTCAAACAAGATCAGGATCACCAAAGCTGCAGATAACATCCAATGCTTGTTCAAATCTGCTGACTCAGTTAAAATTTACTGCACTAAGACCGTGTGTTGTGAATCTCAAAAAAGTAGCATATAAAATACAGCATGTATAGTGTAGTAGATCATATGAGAGCTAAGCAAATGAATCCATTAGTCATTCTTCAGAGAATTAATCCGCAACAACTCTAATAAACAGTTATATATATAAATATAAATACCTGTTGGTTTTCTTGTTCTTCTGTAGTAGTAAATTAAATATCTTTAAGTCATGGCCTGTTGGTCCGACAAAAGACATGCTTTTTAGACATTTTATAGACCAAGTGAGAAAATAATGGGCAGATTAATTATAATTAAAATAATCAATAGTTGCAACCCCAGATAGTATTATAGTCATATATATGATGGAAAAGTTGCACATTTCATGGAAAACTTTGCTAAAAGTTGTAGAATAATTTAAAAGTCTTTAGAAGTCTTGTTTAAAAATAAACCCTATTTCTCTCTCTTCTAATTTCATGTCATCTCTCCACTCTCACTATCTAATACAGGCATAAAATAGCTCATAAAATACAAAAAAAAACCAAACCTAATATTTATATCTGACAGTTGAATAAATTGCCTTTAATGTAATATGTCTGTTTATGTCACACGCAAAACAAGTTTTTGATGCATGTCATCAAGATCCTCCTGACAGTAAATCCCCTTGACTTTGAGATTTACTTGACTCGGTACATCATTATGAATCCAACCACATGCACATTGTCATTCCCAGCATGTCAGAATTTACGTTTTTGAACTAAGCCATTCTAGCTTGAGGCCACATGTGAAAGTTGGTTCCTTGTTTCTGCTGTGATGAACATGTCTGTGTTCTCTCCTGGCAGAACGCCCAGCGGCTGGCAGCTGGAGCTCAGGTGGCTCAAACCCTCACCACACCGGTGGTCTCTGTGGCCACACCGAGCCTCCTGGCACAGGGGCTGCCCTTCTCCGCCATGCCCACAGCCTACAACACAGGTGAACTAAACACACAAGCTCAGCCGTGACAGGAAATATCCTATTTACAAAAATCAATGACTTGTCAGTGAACGTTTGTACTGTTTTCAGTTGAGTATATGTCAGAAAGGATTAACACATTATCACATTCGGTTTTATTAGTTTCACACATCGTCAAAACCTTTTTGGACCCAAGGTTTGTAGCAACAGGTGTATATTAAATAAATGTGACTTTCACCCTTTGTCCTCTCTCAGAGTACCAGCTGACCAGTGCAGACATCACTGCTTTACACGCTCTGGCGTCGCCTGGCGGCTTGTTGCCAACCAGTGTGTCCACATGGCAGCAGCAGGCTGTTTCCCAGCAACCGCAACAGCAGCAGCAGCAACAACAGCAAGCACAGCAACAGCAGCAACAACAACTTAATCTTGCATCGCTCAGCAACTTGGTGTAAGTCTTGTATTTTCTCTCAGCACTGCGTCTGTTGTTTTAAACCTGGTTTCCAAAAAGCTTCTCCGTCACTCACATCCTGTGTCAGGGATGATGATGATGGAGGCGACAGCGGCTCGGATATTTCTGGTAAAAGCTCTCAATCTACTGATCACCCTCTTAATACTGAAATACTTTACTACTGACCTTCCCGATCAGCTTGCATGATATCCATACCATGACCTTAAATGCAAGCAATTCATACTCCTTTTTAGTGAATTGGTCTCTCACCAGCATCTCACCATCTCTCATAACATCAGTCTGAATATCTGGTTTTGAGGTTTTCTGAAGTTGATGCACTTCAGCAATATGATACATTGTGCAGTGTTTGGAGGGAGGAAACTAGAAATAAGAAATTAGAAATTGGCAACTCAGTATCTTTTGTTAATGACTTATTTTTGATGACATGGGGCAAGAGATATTTCTTAACTTGGCAACCCAAAAGTTATTTATTGATGGATTATATCTGTTCTATAAAGAATTAGACAATGATCAAGAATAATCATTAATGAAGCCATTATTTACTTAGAAATATGCAGGGAGCCTTATAAAAAATGTATTCAAATATACTAGTTGATAAATGACATCTTGAAAGAAAGAGCAGCATACACCTGGTTAATGTATAAATGGTTTAAAACGGTGACTTCCACTAAACTAAATCTCTGCAGTGCTGCATCAAGTTGCTGGTTTATTATTGCTGTAGGTTAAAGTGTGCCCTGTTCTGCAGCTCACAAACACACACAGCAGGGAAACATCTGGCAAACATAATGTGCAAGTGTGAGCAAAATCAGGTCAGTCAGATATTCTTAATATTTAGCTAGGTGGACATCAATACAAACCGTATGCTATTTACAGGGGTGGACGTAGCTGGTACATATACACGAGAAAATTCAGAAACACGTCTCGTCAGTTGTTTTAAAATGTGTCTTTGTGTACCAGGTAGTTCTAATGATTATCAGATTTAATTTAAAGGTCTTTAAATAAATAATGTAAAGGATCCTCATATCATACGTTCAGTCTCAAAGGCAGAATTAAAGCTGAACTTTTCTTTGAAGAGGTGAAAGATTCTGCCAGCGGTGACCAATCGTTTCACTTCACTTTAATGGAGTTTGCTGTGGATACAGTTTGTGGGTATTTCTTAGAAATGAGACACAAAGACGAATCCCTTCACAAATAAAAGGAAGGTGATTTTTTTTGAGGAAATTCTTGTTAAATTTTAGTTTTTTGGAAACACCATTGGCAGATATTTTTCATTTTTCTCAGGTTTTACGTGAAGACTTATTGAAGCATGCTGAGAAGCCTCTGTATCAGATTAGAGGACGGTTGCAGTGTGACAGGAGCTGCGTGAGCTCAGCGCTGCAGGCTTCATGTTGGGTTTTTGGTGGCATGAACACCAGATCCTTGAAGTGTGTTCTCTCCTCTTGTCCACAGCATGTGGGGCGTGGACAAACAGAGCAGCGAGCTGTCTAGCCAGGTGTCCAGCCTGGCTGCCAATCTGAGGTGAACAGCCACTACTAGTGTGTGCGTGTGTGGAATGTCATGACCTTGTCTATGGGGGGGGGGTTTGTAGTTTGCATTTGAAGGGCTTTTGTCTCAATGGAAACTACATGTAGTGAATGATAACAAAGAAGTGGCCTTGAAAATAAACTTTCTAAGTCCTTAAAAAGAATGATATAATATAACAGACATTGTACAGGCTTGATTTAATTAAAATAGGTTGGCTTGAATAAGGTAAACAGTAAACTGAGTACACTGACTTTGCTTATCTCCTTAAATTGCCTCCTCCTATTTTATGCTACAGCTCTTGAAGACACAAATACAGTGGCCTCTAAGGACCAAACACATGCAAGAGTAAAATCCCAGCTCAAAATCCTGCAAAACACATACAAAAAGTACAGACATTAAGAGTAATGCACTATAAAATGAGAAACAATACATATTTAAAAACTATAAATCCCTTCTCTTGCAGCACATGTCTGTTGTTTGTGTTTTAGTATTTGCAGCCTTTAGGGCGCACTTCTCTTAATAATAATTTAACAATGAAAATACCTTACTGAAGCTAAAGGCCTATCCAAGATGTTCATAGATGTAATTTTGTATTCACTCTTGTATGCATGTTTGTCCTTAGGGGGCCACCGTACACACTCTGTAGCAAGGAAGAATGCAAAAAGTGTGTAAGGGCCCTTTGCACTGTGTTTGTAGATCAGAAAACAAGATTTTCATAACTGGGTTTTTATGTGTGCTTGGACAAAACTTCGGCAGGTTAGGGTCTTTGTTTCTGATGCCAAGACATTAACATTATTGCTGCTGTTGAAGAAACGTTTGCTCGCAATAATGTTTCACACTTTTCTCCACACATGCCTTCTAATCCACCTCTTCCCTTTGGTTTGGGCTCCAACATTTTGTTTTCTCCCCACAGTGTTGGCTCTCCGTCCAACCTGCTCTTGGGTAGAGATGAGTGGTTGGGCCGGTACTGTATCACACTTCCTTTTTCCTGTGTGTCTGTGCGCTTTTGGCTGGCTCCCCCTAAGCATGTCTGGTGCTGTCTGCAGTCAAACAGGAAAGAGACGTAGTTCCGGTTTCCACCATGTTCTCTAACCCGAGATTATTTTCTGTTTGTCATCTGTAGTTTCTTCACATCATAGCTGCCTCACTGCGAACCACCCTGTCACACCAATCATTTCATGCTTCCTGGGCTGTTCTGTTGATCTCTGGGGACCAGTGGGGGTGTTACTTCTGCTTTGAAGGCTCAGAGTTGATTGGATTATTGAATAATGGAGTGTGGCTTTTCCCTGTTGGTGCTGTGCCTTGTAATGTCAGTTTTTGTCTCAACGCAAATGACCTTCCAGTTTCTCATACACCTTTTTCAAGTACTAATCGTTTGTATGTTTTTCTCTTGCCTTTCCTCTTTGTTCTGTCCCTTATCTTCCATCGTCTCCCTCTCTCTGTCCTCCCGGACACTGTTCTCAGGCCTGTGACCCATATACCTCAAGGCGCCATGCTGACAGTCAACACAAACTCCAGTGTGAGCATCAAGTCGGAGCCCGCCTCGCCCGGCCGGGATCGCAGCACCCCTTGCCCTCCTCCATCTTCAACCACGCCGTCCTCGACCTCAGGAGGAGCCATCCTGACAGCGCCGCCACAGTACCCCGGCTCCCTGCTGTGCCTGGAGCCCCCGACCGGCCGCTCGCCTGCGGACAGTGTAAGCAGCAACGCCAGCTCCTTTGAAGGCAGCGATCGTGATGACACTGGCACAGCCGGCGGTGGAGGTGCCGGCGGCGGCACTACGGGAAGCGTAGGTCCCGCCAGCCGGTCCGTGCCGCCCGACTTCAGCCCCTCGGCCGAGGTCCTCAGGGCATCGAACGAACCAGAGCAGGAGGGAGGAAACATCAAGCGCATGAGATTGGACGCCTGGGTGACATAGAGGCGCCTGCGACGCCTTTCTGCACCCACAGCGAAGTTTTGGTGACACTTAAACACCCACAACACACACCCACACTCATCCTAAAACCCCCACTGCACCGACCCCACTGCCATGTGACACTATCATCACACATCTGCCTCTGTCCACAATTACACAACTCAGCTGCGTTGCCCAGACTTTCAAGGCTTTGCCAAAAACAAACAAAAAACCCCCATAAAAAATAAAAATCCTTTGGGATCGCGCTCTGAGTGAAGAGAGGATGGCTTAGTGCTCAGCTGGATATTTTGTCCCTGATAGGTCCTTGAACATAGAGGGACAGTAGATTTTAAAAGCCTTCTTGCTTGAATGACTCCCATATAGTACATTCTTTTGGTAGAAATGAGGTGTTGAACCTTTTTGCAATCTGAGGAAACCATAAAAACATTTATCTTTCACATGGTTCCTGCATAACCTTCATGTTATTACATCGAGCTCTGCTACATTGTTCACAATGTGATTGGTGGCTTGTCGACATCATGGGACTTCTGCCGTATGACTCACCACTTCCTGCTCTTTGAGATCCAGCATCGCTTGGATTGTGCGCTGTCCATTCTTCCATAAGTCACCTCCAAACTGCACTTTTGGATATAACGTAAATCTGGACACGTTTGAGGCCTGAGCATCTATCTGGCACTGAGCAAACGGACTCAGACGGGGTCTTCTAGGTGAGGAGACTTCAACAGGAACGGTTCTGTCCGCTGCCACATTTACCAACCTCAGCCCAACAGGTGGCACTCTGTGGCTGTGGAGTCGAGGACCTTGCCAGAGTGCCAATTATAACCTCTTTTCAACAACAACAACACAAAAAAATGCCAAATGCCTCTCGCACATGGTGCAGGGACACTGATGAATTATTACTCGCACTGTCACGGAAATAACGAGGACTAAAAACTGTCGATGCTTTCCAGGCTTTGAATTCGCCGTCAGTCTCTCCTCGGACTGGGTGCTCCTCCCGTCCTGTCTCACCTCATCTCCTCTGGAACTTGGATGGAAACTGTTGCACCAGAAATCCAGCCAGTCACTCAGCTTATTAACCAGGAGTAGATGCCATCCAGCTAAATGCGTAGTCTGAGTTTTTTGAGCCTCTGGTGGCTTTTTTTGGGTAGAGAAGTATTTGGTTCTTTCAGTCCAAGTGTTCTTTATCTGTTGGTATTGAAAAAAAAAATCTGTTTTGAAGGTCCGTTAGTTGTCCAGAAGTAGGAATTATGACTTTGTATAAAAATCACTCCTTATACAAAAGCTTTGATGTCCTCTTTAGCTCTCTCTAGCTCTTCTTAGCTCTTTGCCGTGTTTCAAAAAGTGAAAGGAAAAAGACATTTTCTATATTTCTACCGCTTCAGTTGGCGACAAAGTAAAATAGCTTTTCAGCTTCAACGACGTGTATGTACATATGAATATATTTGCATAGACTTTGCTAGGTATCCCTAAAAACAAGCAATGTGTTGATTCTCAGTGGATCTGTTTGCATATATGAGTGTGAATTTGATATGTTTCGAGCTACGGTGCAGGGGTTACGCCACACTAGGTAGTGCTGGTGGATCGGACTTGTTTCAGTAAACCTATTTTATGCTAGTGTTGATGGTGTGTGCACTTTCTGTCCCTCACTTAGAGGCCTGCTTGGTTGTGGTGTCATCATATTCTCCTACCACTCATTTTTAAAACCCACGATCAAAGTAAAATTTTCCATAAACACCTTAAGATGAACTGATTAGGTCACTGCCATTCACTTGTAGTGTAGTTAAGAGATGAAACGCACTTCTTTGACGCATATTTTGGTTGACAGAATTGTGTACGATCTTTTCCACGTTAAGCAGACACAGGTTATGCCTTTTTTCACTTTGAAATTAAGTCAAGAAATTGGCAGCCAAGTGCTGTTTGTTGTTAAATTGTATGTTTCTAGTACAAATTTGTTTTGTCTGAACCATTTCAGGTTTGTGTATGAGTGTGTACACAGGTTGGTTATAGCCTACAAATAGAGAGTTTGTCCTTAATGCTTTTTTTTTTCTTTCCTCGAGACGATGCTCAAAGTGCAGACTGGTGTTGTTGACTGTTTATTATCTACTTAAACTGTCCTACACTTTTAAGTCAGTGTAGGTGAGGTGGAGGAAGTGGACACGGCTGCTTTTACGACATGATGCTGTGGTGAGTGTCCAGAAAAAACAAAAACATCTGCATGCAGTGTGACATTTTTGCGCCAGCGTTGTTGATGTTTTTCATGGTCGGGTGATTTTTCAGTCCCCCGTGTGACAGTGTGGTGGGAAACTTTTCACTCTGCTAATTTCAGGTTCGTACTGTTTTCTTCTGTCAGCTCTCTGGTAAACTATTTGACATCCAACACGTTCAGTAAACTCATGTTGGAGAAAATTTGCCTCTTAAACCTTTAAAGGAATAGTTCAACATTCTGAGAAGTTCACCTTCATACCTAGAGTTAGATAAGATCAATACTCGCGTTGAACGTGAAGGTACAGCCAGCAGCCTGTTAGCTTAGCAGGAAATGGGGCAGACGGTTAGCCATGCCTACCAAGCACCACTGTAGCTCACCTCTAATGTTGCACACATGTCAATTTTAAATGAATTTCCAGAAAATCTGCAAAAAATAAATGTGCATTAATGCACCATTCAATCCACTACGATTCTGCGAATATTAGGAGGTCATGCATCAAGAGAAACAGCTGCAAACCACTGCAGACTCGCGTGAAAAAAAAAGTGTTTATCCGAAAAAGTTGAACTGTTCCTTTTAAAGATGCAACGAGCGCTACCAGCCTCCAGACAGAGCGAATGAGCTCCCGCTTTTACCACGCAGCCATTTCCATTTTTGAAAACCCTAATTTCCAGGTGAACTCTGTTTGTGGGCGCTGATGGTTGACTGAAATGTGACACCACACCGATTGGCTTCGGCATCCTGCTTCATGCAGGTTTGTTCCTGTACAAAAAGTTCTCTGTCCAATCTAGCAGTGTAGTCACAAGACAATCTACGTATATGAGAAATGAAAACCTGCACCCCTGTTACTTGTTGTGTACAATGTTTTTAGAATCTCACTATTTTTGGATTAATTTGTGCTGGTGACAGTTCCATTGTCTATTATTATGATGATATTATTATTATGGAGCTTTTATTTTATTGCTATTTTGTGTAGGATAGTCAACTGTTTTTATTTTCTTTCTTATTTTATCTTATCATAAACATATAGCACTGGTTTCCTTTTTTTAAACAACTTGCTGAAAATTGCACGATCAGTTATTGTGGTATTAGCAAATGCAATGAAGGAAATACCAGTTAAATGCTGCAATTTTAATTAAGATATAGAATATATTTATAAAAACGGGAAACAACTGAAATTAGTAATTCATAAAATTTGAAAAATGTAAATGCATGGGATACAGGTAACAACGAAACTTATGTTACGTACAGTAATGATAAAGGACATGCATCACAAATGAGTTTTAAAACGACTCAGAATAATGTAGCATATGAAATACTAAAGATGAAATTTATAGCTAATATATTGTGTTGAGCTAGTCTGCTTTGGGTTTTTGTTGTAAAGAAAATATTTCTTTGTTGTTTTTTTGAGAATGATATACAGTTTGTGTATATTTTCATATACAAAGTATGCACTGATATGTTATTGAAATTCTATACCGCTTTTACAAAAAAGTGTTTGTTGTACCAAAGTATCCAAGTCCCTTGAGACCTTACCCTTTTTGCG
This sequence comes from Chelmon rostratus, assembly GCF_017976325.1. NCBI lineage: Eukaryota > Metazoa > Chordata > Actinopteri > Chaetodontiformes > Chaetodontidae > Chelmon > Chelmon rostratus. Next base: position 9,906,521 of record NC_055673.1, on the reverse strand, counting down.
TATGTTTTACCGTATTTTATATATTAAATAGACAAACTGAGTGAAATGAATTTGAGTCTGGTTTATTTTCTTAACCGTCACATCATTAGGCTCTCTCAGTTTGTCTTTTTTTTTTGTCCCTCTTCATCCTCAGCTCATCTTTACAGTTACAAACACACACGATGAAGCTTCATTTCACAAATTCAGTGATAGCTAGACCGTGACCTCCTTTGAGGTAAGCAGCAACTGAACAAGTGAGTCAACAATGTCTGATAACACTGAGATAAATTTAACAATTTAACAAAATAACAACAAAAATAACACCTTCTTTTACTTAAATATTATTGTTTTTGTCTGGTGTTCTATTGTTTGTTTGTAGCTTTTAATATTTGTGAGTGTAAAAGAGTAAAAGTAGCACTACCACAATAACAGAAAAGGTAGTAGGAAAAGCCCTATATTGAAAATAGAGGTACACAATGATTGGCTGAAAACGGACTTCATGAATCATTAGTAAAAGTGCTTGTTATGAAGAAAACTGTCCTGTTAGTGTTCTCAAACATTTGGTTGATCAACCGAACATTAATTGGCAACTGTTTTGATTTTGGATTAATCTTTTGAATCCTTTTTTAAATCAAAAATGCCCAAATTTTATCTGGTTCCAGCTTAGATGTGACACATTTCTGGTTTTCTTCATCTATTATGATATTACACTAAATAACTTTAATTTAGTTTGATCATTAAAAATGTTGTTGCAGCCTTTATACATTATTTGATGATTCTCATTGTGTAGGTAGCATTTTACTGTTGGTGCTAATTGTAACTACTTTATGTACTGTTGGGTGGATGGATCTCTATCTTACAGAAAGTTTTCAGCCCTTTCACTTTTTCCACATTGTTATGTTTCACACTCACTCATCTTAACATGGGTTCAGTTCCATTTTTTTCTCATCAGGATATACACACATACTCCTCAATGACAAAGCAAAAACAGGTTTTTGAGCGTTTTGTAAATTTACTGAAAACAAAAGAGTGAAATATCTCACTGACATAAGTATTCATATCCTTTGTTAAAATGTTAAATTTAGAGCAATTGATCTCTGACGAATCCTGCTTCTATCAATGGTGCTTGAGATGCTTCTACAACTTTCTGAAGTCATTGGACATTATTGTCGTAGACCTGTGAGACAGGAACATTTCTGTAGCACTGAAAATGCCCAAGTGCATAGTAGCTTCCAGCCTTCTACAGGAAGAAGTTTGGAACCACCACCTCTGCTCTGAGTTAATTGATTGAATAAATCGATGCAGAGTTGGTAAGTGTGTGTGAAAAATGACTTTTTTTTTCTTCGTAATTCGATTTTTGGGGGATTTAATTCCCTGCACCACAATCGAGACAAGGCAAGTGGTGTATGTGTCTCTACTCACTCTGGACCTGAACCTAACAGAGCATCTCTGGAGGGATCTGGAAGTGGCTTTGCACCCACACTCCCCCAAACAACCTGACTGAGCTTGAAGGAGTACATTTTTTTTTTATTTTCAATAAATGTACCAAACATTCCAGAAACCTGTTTTTGCTTTGTCATTGTGGAGTATTTTGTGTTGATTGATGACAAAAAAAAGCCACTTGAAGATGAGTCTGAAACATAACAAAATGTGGAAAACTTGAAAGGCTATGAAAACCTCCTGTATGCATAGTTTTAATCTACAAACTACTCCTGCAGCTGTCTAATATAGACAGTGAGCAGATGCAGGAGGTTTGAGGTTGCAGCTCTATACTGGATTGTATCATTTTCTAATCTGAGTGAGGAATTTGTTCAGGTAGAGAAAACATGTTCACTGGAATTCTCGTACAAGTTGTTACAGGTCTGCTCACCTACAAGTCTGATATCAAATGATGAGTGTTCACATGACCAAAGCAGGGGAAACTGAATGACTGGGACGTAATGAACAGAACATCGAGTGCTAAATGAGACAGAGGTCATTTACCCGCAACAGTCTAGGAAGAAGTATTCAGCACTGAGTATTAAGAAGTAAACCTATGTATGTACTATTAGAAAAGAAGGATCAAATGAAAGAGTATTATGGGCACTCAGGTAGTTTGTGGAGCTGACCACAGATTATTATCTTTACTGATGCACTTGTGTAAAGGTAACACTTACTTAAAGGGTTAACGGTGTGGGTTGTAGCCATATTTTGTATTTGTGCAAAAATAAGGCTGTCTGACAGTCAGGAAACAGATCCTCGCTCTGCTCTGCACCGTCTTCACTGCTCGAATTGAATGATTTCCTTCTTTTGTTTTGACACATTTTTCTGGTGTTTGTTTTTCCTCGTCTGCCAACTTCAACCATGACGCTGCAGTTTCTTTCTTCACTTGTAGAAAGAAAACCTGCAGTTTTCCAGTTGTGGTTCAAGACTGGCCACATTTTTCAGGTTTTGAATTTGGGCACCGACTATTTGGTCTTGCTGAAACTTGCCTTGTGAATCATGATCACAGGACCCACATTTACAACTTGCTATTTGAACTGTACTCAGGACTCTTCTTCGCTGGACAGATAAATCAATGAAAGTCATTCAGTCTCATCAGCTGCTGCACACCGTTGAGGATCATATTTGTTAATGAAGCTTTATTGAACTCATCCAAAGTCCCAAACATTGATCAGATTTACTTTAAGTACTCGTGCACTCATGCACTGAAAAAAAAAAAAAAGAAAAGTGACTATCCACAAATAGCCCGACGACTAACGCTGCTATGAACAAAGAAAGTCTTTGATCGGTCGAACAAACAGTCTAGTTATAAATATAAAGTTTTCAGATTACCATTAGTACCATTTGGTGACAACACAAACGGAAGAACTCACAAAAACAACTAAATGTTAAGAATCCGTATAAAACAATTCCAATAATACCCTTAAATGTTTAGTTTTGACACCGCTCACTTGATTCTGTGCATATAACTGACAGGTTATCAGGTTTCATGTCTCATCACATCCAAACACTGGATGACTCACTGAAACTCTTTGAAAACTGGATTTTTTTCAGCTCAAAAGGAAAAGAAGGTGCAGACTGTTCAAAGATTTGTAATGGAGGATGTTTACAGTTTTCACTTGCATGTAGATAAGAGCTTTGTTGGTGTACGTAAACTTTTCGACTTCCTTTCTTAACTACTGTGTAGTTGGATGCCTGCATGTTTTTAAGCAGAGAGGAAGATTCAAGATACAAAAGAAATGATTAAATACTAAAAGTTGTAATCCTTGAGATCTTCATGAAGTCAAACTCCATTTTTCATACTACTTATAATCAGCATGTTCCTCTGTGATTATATAGTAGTTTGCATTGGTAGTGGCGGAGTCCGCCATTCCTGCACTTGGTTTAGACTGCGATTGTTTGCTCTCTTTATGCTGTGGCAGAGCTGTATTAAGAACATACTTCCTACTATTGCTTCACATTAAAAGCGCTCACCTGGCTTTGACTGTGACACAGCCACAGGAAACGCAGTGTATTTGTCACTGTGACTCTCTGACACTGTGGTAACCAAGTGTGTCACCAGATCAACCAGGACTGAAATCTGAAGGATTACAACTTCAAAGGACACCACAGCAATACGCCAAGGTGTCTGTCTGAGAGTCGAGATGTGAAAACAGTTTGTCTCTTTACTCCTCACCACCTTTTTTTTGACGTTGCCCTTTAACCCCACCAGCTCTGCCCCGGAGGAGGATCTATGGTGGCCGATCCTACGTCAAAAACCGCCCCTTGTCCGACCGACGTACAGACGTAGTACAGGTTGGTGCCCAGCATGACCATGATGGGGAGGAAGGAGAGGCCGAAGCCGAGGCCCCTGATGCTGCTGCCCAGAGAGAGGCAGAGCCAGTAGATCAGCCTGCAGCACAGAAAATAACAGCAATAAGTTCCAGAGGCAGATGAGAGGGACTTTCTCAGACTTAGATCCCTCCTTTCTGTTTGATTTAGATTTATAATCAATTTGATCTGGATAAATAACGACAAAAAGATCTGATCACTACCCACATCATCGTACACCCACTCTCCCTTTTCAGCAGGAGCATTAGACAGCTTAGCTCCTTCCTGCCTTTCATCCGTTCCCGTGTGCTGGATGACTCAAAGGATCTGGATTAATAACTTAATTGAAGCTTTTATACTCGTTCTAGTTTTCCCTCATCATGCATTTGATTCTGCCTGAGAATATTTTTTCAGAGCCGACTGTGAAAAATAAGTGAAAATACAGTGAAATACACTGTAAGTGTGAAATACATATTGATATAATAAATCCTTCTGTATAACATTTCATAGTGAGTGGTAAACAAAGAGTAACTGCATTTTGGCATCTTACATAATAATCACTAATGATGCAGCGTAAATTCTTTCAGATGCAAGAAAATGTGCTACACTTATAGGACTCACATCTATAATGTTTGATAACTGTTGACACAGTGCATCAGAGAGTGTGGTCATGACAAATGCATTATAATTCAATATGAAAGCCTCCATAACACATTATAGATATGGTCTTTGTAGAAAGTATACTGAAGAGAAAGACAAAGGAAAAGACAAGCAAAAGAAAAGCTTGTGGTTTGTAAACTTAAACACTGGTATATAAATGATTGGATATGCAACCCCGTGTAATCAGACAGGTTTAAAACAAATTACCAGTTTAACCAGTTCGTTTGGAATGGGAAAGGGTGTCTGTATCCAAAATCACGTTATAATGGTCCATCAGCACTGTAAAACTTTACATGACCGCAGTAAGTAGAACAGATCAAAGTTTTGACAGGAAGTAGTTCTTAAAATACAAAGACCATTAACGGACAGACGGACGGGGCGGTTAATAAGATTAACACTCACCAACATTTTTCATCAGTGGTTCAGATACAATGGTTAAACAGGGATTTGTAATAATCCTCTCTGATCATTAATGTAATTTCACTGTGTGTTGTACCGCTGCGTCTAGCAGTGTCATGTTCGTGTATTTCACAAATTCAGTTGCTTGATAGAGAACCACTCTGCCCTACCACAGAATCACCTGTCCCCTCGCAAAACATTGAACAGTGAGCACACATACCTGCCGAAAGCAAATATAATGGTGAGCAGCGGCACCAACTTCACCAGGTCCTGGCTGATGTAGGTTGCCATGACAGCGAGCTGCAGGAAGAAGAAGAGGAAGAGGGCCAGCGATTCGTTGACGTAGTGCCAGTGCACCGCCACCTCTCTGTGCACCAGGTTGCTGTGATAGAGTGGGCTTAGGAAGGTGTAGCGCAGCCGGGCCACGCCCTCCGCCACCTTGCCTGCAGAGACACGAGGCTCCAGGTTACCTGCTTTTATTCTGTGTGAAGTTGTTTCTGTTCATGGCTAAGAGTGCTCTTTTTAAAATATATTAGTTGTTTGTTTCAGTGCACGATGAACGTAATGAGGTCTTACCGAGCATGATGGGGATGATGGCGAAGAAGGAGCAGCGTAAAGTGTACACCACCCGGAGGGGGGCGCTCTCCAGCAGCGGTGAGTCAAAGGGAAGGAGGGCGTAGCCTCCCCACACCAGAAGCGGGAAGAGGATCCCTGCAGCCACGAACGCCAGACTCACCTTCAGTCTTTCACCGCACAGACCACACACATCTGAGGAAGGAAAACGCAAGGATTTTTATTTAATACCAAGTACAGAAAATCAGCATCTATAAAATGTCTGTATTGGGACCAGACAGTGACAACAAGACAAAGAGGATGAGACAGAGACTGTAGGAATAGCATGATTCATCTCAAGACATGTAATTATATCTGATTAAGGAGAGAACAGATCATTAAGCTGTGCTACAAGGCGCAGTGTACAGTGACTCACTTACTCGCTGAGTGAAAGTGTGCTCAGCAAACTGATATGTGACCAGTTCAGATGATCATTTTTGAATATACTAAATGGCATAACAAAAGACTGTCCTCTCTTCTTCTCTAAAAGAAAACAGGATTTAAAATCACAATGACAGAGTAGCAGCTGTCTTAATAATCTTACTTAAACTGGCCTTAATATGATTTAATAGCTTTAAATTTGGGCAGGAAATCACTAAATAGTTATTATCAAAAGATTAGGGGATTAAGAAATCTGATGCTTGGGACGCTCTGGTGGTTCAGGGGTTTATGACACCAATCATGAACAATTAAGTACCTTGTCAACCCATACCTCTCTCCCCTTATTGTAAGCGTGTCTTATTGCTGACGATCAGTGAATAACTTTTAACTCATTTAGTGTAATTCTTAAAAGATACGTGGCCGGATGCAGTGACGTCTGGTTTGTGTCTCACACTCACAGTACTTGTCGTCCTCTTCTGTCCACTCTGGGTAAAACTGTCCCTGTGATTCGGGCTCCATCTGCGGCTCCTTCCCCTCGTCCTTCTCTATAAAGAGCCTGCTCTCTTCAGGAGCCTCTTTGCCAGATGGATGCACGATTGTGACATTTGGAGTGAAACCCAGACCTGCTTTCCCTGAGATCCAATCATCTACCTCGTCCTCGTCTTCATCGTCCGCCAGCGAGCCGTCCCCTTTGTCGTCACGCTGCACCTCGATCTCGTCGTCCCTCCACCTCTCGCCCTCGGGCATGCTCTCCCTCCATTTGGCTTTGCTCTTCCTGTCGCTCTCCACCTGGCTCAGCTCCTCCGACAGGTCCTGGCTTCCTCCGCTGATCCCCGTGTCCCTCTCTTCAGCTTCTGAAACTCTGTTTTCTGACCAGACTCCATCGTCGTTGTCCGTCTCAGGCCTCCTCTCTTTGTCAACAGGCCACGGCAGAGTACTGGGCTCCAGAAGAGCAGAGCTGGTCACTTCCTCTTCCTCCTCCTCCTTTAAGTGCTCTTCTTCATCTGTAATCTCCTTTCTTTCCTCTATGCTGTTGCTATCTTGTGGCTTTTTTGTGGCTATTTGTGGCTCTGCGGTTGGACTGGCAGGTGAAAGTGCCACCTCGTCTGAGATCAAACTACCTTGGCCAGACATTGTTGAGCTTTTAAAAACAATTTTCTCTCTCTTCAGTCAAAACCTGTTGCACTGTCAAGAGTCTGGCTGTTGTCTTCTAGTTTTTAAGTCATTTTTGGCCACATTTGTTTTTTCTCTGGGAAGAGAAAAAAAAGGCTTTTTTCAGCTTCACACACACACACACACACACACACACACAGAAAAATATCAAAGTTCACTGTTTATCTTGTGTTGCTCTTCATGTCTCGCCCTGACAGCCCAACACAGTGTAAAGAGCAAGTTTGTGCAGTAGTCAGGCAGTCTGAATTCATGTCTGAAAAGGAGGCAAATTCAACTTGTAGGTTACTATAAATATGCTTTTAATGTTATCTATGTATCACAATCACAAACAACAAAGCCAGCGAGACTTTGAATTAGAGAGTTTGTGGACATCAGCATTATGCCAGTTATTTGAAGGTGATAACAGTATGGCACCTTCTCCTTGTTTCAGCGCTGTTAATGCAGTCAGTCATACGTTAAAGGGCTGCAAATAATGATTAGCTTCAATACCAATTCTACACAAAATCTTTAAACTGCTTATTTTGTCCAAACACAAAACACTACAGAGACAAACCCCAGGGCAGTTTTACCTTTTACCTACTTAAATTTAAAATACTAACGCTAATGTCTCTCCAAGACCAACATCCCCAACTGTAATGTCATCAATATGTAAAATATGCTGCCTCTTTAAAATTTGCAGGGGGAACATTTTACATGTCAGATCTGATAACAGAGTGATGCTTATTGAACACACTGCATTAAGACCAGCCACATTACACAAACGACTAAATCTCACTTCAATTAAACTCAAGTTCACTTTTACACAATATTAAAGAGGCATCTTGAGATGTTCCCAAGCACGTCAACCCAGCTTCTGTAAGGCCAATTATTAACAGAAAACACTGATACAATTCAGCTATAAAGTGAGCAACATGCTATATGAACATGGCTGCATTCCTGCTCTCTGAAAACACATGAAACTGCCTGGACTTTGCCTGTCCTACTACACACAGCAGACTGTAAAAACAGCAGCGGAAGCAGCTTTAAATTGAAGCGGATGTGTTGTTGTGTCTGAGATGAAGGTATATAAACAAAAGGCTGGATTTCAACTCTGACACAAGCGAAATTTGGAGGTTTAAAATGTAGATTTGCTTGTTTAATTCCAGAAGGGATCTGGTTGAGTCTGGTTTCAAGACCAATTTCCTCGAGTTTAAAAATATCATTACAGTTTACTCTGTCAGTTTTTTTGTGCTGTATTTTCTTCTCAGGGTCTCAGTTAGGGGAGACTGGGGGATACTGTGACACATTTTGGTTTTTATGTCATCACTCAAAAACTTCTCTATTTGGTGGGTAATTTGTATCTGTGTTCAACTTGATAACAATCATCAAATGTTAAAAGCAATGTTGGAGTCACAGCAACTGATTGACAGTAACTGAAACACCAGAAGTCAAATGTAACATCTGCCCCCACATGCAGGGACGACTGTAACAGTATGAGCATACATTTTTTTCTTCTTCTACTGTGACACATATATATTTATTACTGTGCAATGGAGCAAACACTGTACTTAATTTATCCATACCCACAATGTGCAGTTTTTTCAAAGACATGTGCAATTTCAAAAATATATTTTTAGAGTTATTTTTTTATAAAATGTACATGTATACAGTCAACTTTTTATTTAGTATTTATTTTTTTTTCATTCTCTTATTCCTGCTACTTTTGCCTGCTGCATGTAAGATCCAAATTTCTCTGGTATAATAAAGTCTTATCTTATCACAAGCCAAAAATAACAGATAACAGAAAATATGCTGTCATAGACACTGAAGATTTGAACACATGGTGAATTGGATCTCGGTAGGAATTGAACCAGGGTCCCCTGATTAAAAGGCAAAATACTACATACACTGCACTATGCCAGCGAAATATAATAAACATGGTATACATACAAATGAACACAACATACTTTTCTTTAATTATTACAAATAAAATAATCTATTTTGATATTGTTCAAAGGGGACACCATTTCAATGGTGTCAGGGTCAACTGTGTTACAGGTGACCCCGACTGTCCCACCCATGACACAAACTACCCTGCTGGCTCGAGAAAGAGACAACGAAGCTCACATCTGACAAAGATCCCAAATGTTAGACAACACAGACGGATTCAACTTCACAGATATTAACCGCTGAGACAGTAGGAGGAAAATACTGTAGGTGAAAAAGACACTTTCATAACTCAAAAATGAGTCTTAGCAGAAACACTTGGACCAGTGTGAGACATCAGTTTGTCCATTTCCAGACAGAGAGGCATCATCACAGATGACTGATGTCTGAATTTGAGATGTCACAGTTGCCCAGAGTCTCACCTACATTCAATGTCTGGCTTTTTCTGTATTAATCAGCTCAAGGTTAATATGCCACACAGTACTTTTTTCAACAACTGAAAATCTTCGGTTAGAGCTGCCATTGAAGGTAATCGAACATTTTTAAGCTGAATGGTGGTTTAAAGACTATATGACTATGGTCTTTGAAAAAGACGTTCAAAACAGGCTCAGAGGTGACTATTTGACGATTTGAAAACGTTAAAAGTTCACATTTATACCATATTTCAACAGGACTTTGCAATTCATAGCTCATTTCTGTCATTTTAGAGAAACTTTTCTTCTCTCTGCTCCCAACACCCTTCTCAGGTCAAAGCCAGCATAATGAAATGTGGTCTAGATGTGAACGTTTAGTCGACGTCTTCAAACGGTTGGTTTTGAACGTCTCTCACCGTTGACTCCTGCAGCATTTTTAACGTCTTTTTAACAGGAAACACTCTCTGGGTTGACTCATGAGCCCGTTTTAAACGTCTTTTCACCGGCGACCATGAACTGTCAATACTGTTGGATATAAGATCTTAAAAACAGCACTTTGTTTACCAACGTTATGGTCCAGAGTTCGTCGTGAGGAGTGAAGGTTTTACATATCTTTTTAACTCCTGTACATACACCGCAGGTGGTGTAGTTAGCTAATTAAGCCTGAGCAGAATGTAGTTTCAAGCTAACCTTGGCGCTGAAACTTGTAGCACAGAGACAAACACTGAACGTTAGCCGCTAACGTACCTGTTTTTACTGCGCTCACATCACCGAAACTGTCCGTAACTTTGTGTGTGTGGAGTAGCGAGCTCACTACTTCCTCGCTGATGGCGTAAGAAGTAACCTGGCAGGTGTGACCAGGTACTCAAGCCATTCTTTCAAGACAGAGGAGGACACAGTGAGGAGGTCTTACTCCGCTTCTTTTCCCACGTACAGAAAATGTCGATGCCCTGCGTTCCAACGGTCACCTCCGCCTCTGTACGGGTTTCAAACCCGAAAAAGTTTCTCATAAGGAGACCGGGAGTTGTGAAACACAGTAAAAAAAAAAAACACTAGTTTGTTCTCTCTTTCAATAGTTCATGCTCTGTTTTGTAATTTGTTCATAGGTAATTCAATTTTAACAAAAAAGAACTACAAACTGTAAGTAGCACATTATAGCTTCTAGCTAGCTGAAATCATTTTTTAATAAAATGCTTTGGAGTACTAAGAGACTATTCAGCCTACAGGCAAAGGCTAAAGGCTATATACTGCAATAAAATCATGTAAAACATGAGCTGAATATTAAAATACAACTTAGTTTAGAGTTGGTCATGATGAAACCTAACAAATGATTCTAATGCTAGAATATTTCTACTAGACTGTTTTGAGTATATATTTTACACAACTACGCAGACGCTGACCTGTACTGGTTTTCTCGTTTGGAGTGATTCATCTGTCAAATTTACACTGTCTTTGCCTCACGCTGAATAAAGGTGCATAGCTCTTAAGGTGAGTCATCGAACAGGACTGGTGAGGGTGGAGCTGCCACCCACAAACACTATAATAAACAGCTACACACTGCCTATGTATTTACCTACATAATTAAGTTAGTAAACTGTCTGGGGGTAAATAATGGAAAGACCAAAACATCACACCACACTGCGCTTAATAAAACGGCAAGATCAACATTTTATTTGAAGAGCATAATCTCACAAATTATTGACTTCTTGTTCAAAACACACAAAATCCAAATATGTCCACTTAAAATGATTTGACTTCACAAAGCCAGCTCAAATTTCAATGTGTTTTTTTTTCAACCTTAAACCTCCATTTCCATCGTCATCTCACATTCTTTTTACATATGACAACGTGACACACCAAAGCACATTTTGGCATTTATAAACTCCCAATTGTTTGTCCCCACCATACAGGTGGTAATATCAGTAATAATGATGTGCAAATCATTTCACGCAATTTTTTACACTTGGTGCTCAAAACAAGTAAATGAACGTTTGTTAAATTAATCCAAGTACTTGAATTTAATCTCATGACAGTCTCAAAGGTATAAAACAAAACAAAACAAACAAAAAAAGGCTTCACAGTTACACGTAAACATTTAGAGGACAGAGTGAAAGAACTACTGCAACTCCATACCGGCTGAAACTAAAAAGGGAAATGGTCAAAGTGGGAGGAAATCTTCGGGGCGACTGTGAGTGGCGGGAAGGCGTTCGATACAGAGCTTTTCGTTCTGTCCAGGAATGCATGTCGCAAGAGACTGATCTGTGCAGGACCACTCACTGATCGAAGTAACGGTAACTGATGGTACATTCAAAGCTTTGGCAATTAAGGCAAAACAAATATGAAGACATGACTGACTGTGAAATGGCATTGAGGAAATTATGACATCACTTGGACATATTTTATCCTGCAAGGCATCAAACTCTCCTCGCAGACACTCAATAGAGAGCTGAAGCGAAGCCGCAACTTCCGGGTTCTGTTCCAGAAGCAGGAAAAAACTAGGGCTTCAACTAACAATTATTGTCATTGATCATTTTCTCAATTAAAAGATTAGTTGTTTGATCTATAAAATGTCAGAAAGTGCCGAAAAACGTTAAGTGTTAAATAAGTGTTTCCCAAAGCCCAAGATGACATCCTCAAATGTCTCGTTTTGTCAACAATCCAAAGATATTCAGTTTACTCTCATAAAGGAGTGAAGAGACCAGAAAATTCACATTAAAGAAGCTGGAATCAGAGAATTCACTTTAAAAAAAAAAAAAAAAAAAAAACTCAAACCAATTAATTGATTATCAAAATAGTTAGCAATGAATTTACAACAAATCAATAAATCATTGCAGCTTTTAAAAAACCTCATTCAGAATGGCATTAACATGTTAAATAACGCAAATTACTAATGCTCAGTTCAGACCAAAGATTCACATGAAACCATTTCATGAAACCAACCTGACCCTAACTCAACTCAAACAACCTGATGGCGCTGGATGATGGCGCCGTCTGCAACTCAGCTTGTCCAGTCGCCAGTGGCTGGTTCTATAACTAAGGCACGTCACCTGTTTAAACAGCCTTTCAGCTTGTAGCAAAGTCAGCTGGTCGAGTCAGTTACAAACCATAAGCTGGTCAATACAGGAAATACAACTGTAGCAGGTACCTCACTATCCTCATTCATGTATTAAAGACACTACAAAATATATCCAGCTACAGAAAAAACCCTGAAAAGCCGGTAGTAACAACAGGAGTACAAAGAGTTGTTGCTACGGAAACAATGTACTCATCTAGTCCGACTGGTGTAAACTGGCAGGAACGTTGCAGACCAGCGCCTTGCAAGTAGTTGCACGTTTCAACTCCTCTCTTGTGAATCTTTGATCTCAACTTATATCACTTGTTCAATACCTGTTGTGGCCACTTGGCAAACGGCCCATTGGCATATCATCACCGTTTAAGTTGCTACGACAAAGTTGTTAGCAAACAGTTGCTTATTTACACATCCAGCAGCTACAGAGAAACATTATCATTAATCTGGAGTCGTGTTTGTAGTCACCTGGCGATGTCACTCTCATTCAGCTGTTTGTATTCTCTACAAATCCTGAGGGAGACATCTGGCTCAGGCTGCTAGATGCTGCTTCTCCTGCGGCAGAAAACTACATTATGAGAGCGATGAGAGTGAACCAAAACAGTAAAGCTGTGGGCCAGACGCTGAACAACGAGCTGCAGATTCTGTTCATTTTTCTCTTCGGGTTCATTGTTATGAGCGACTCATTTCTCGTTGTTTTCATATTGTCATTCGATACATTGTATTATACAATGGCAACTAAAACCACTTACAATTAAGTAAAAAAAAAAAAAACACATTGTCCAAGTTCTTGATGTCTCATCTGATCAACTCAGAGGCATATGCATAAATGTATCCATTCAAATGACCTTCCCATGATATAAGTCTTGGCTAGAAGAGCAGTACCATAATAGAGGGTGTGTGTTTTGCTATCAGTTGGCAAACACCTTGTTAACATTTTCAAAGAAAGTGATTGAGGCCTGTGTTGCTCTTTATTCATATGCCAGTTTCTCATAGAGGAATGGATAGTGAACCCCAGGAACACTTTTTGGGGAAGACAGACGAGACATGCTGAATGACAGATTGCACTGAGTCACAGAAGTTAGTGGCTAGCCTGGATAAGACGTCATGACTTCAGCTCTCTATAGCATATTTTTTTCTTTTTCCCCCCTCATCTCTCCAACATTTGTCTGGACTTCTTTTTCTCCATCCAAGTTATTCCCCAGCAAACGTTTTACGGTTACAGTTAAACTGACAAACACTACTTCTGAAAGCTAAATGAAAACTGGACTGATCAGTCTATAATAATAAACTATACATGCCAGTTCTAGGAAAAGATTATTAGTACCACTGCTTACTCAGATGACAGGAATGGAGTTTTTTTTTTTTTAAATCAAGCACAATAAAACAACATTAACAAGTTAGTCAGGGAAACAGAAGAGCTGCTGAATATCTAGCCTACCCGACTGACAAAATGTTAAAAACGTGTTTTCATTGACAAGATTGTATTCAATGTTTTAAATGGTGACTACTACAGCAACTTTTTTGGTCAGACCGGGATTGTTCATCAAGCCTGGTTACTAACTTCAAAGCTCGCATCCTGATCAAGCGTCTCTCCTGCATCGCCTCCGTGCTCGATGGGCATCATGTCTGTTTCGTGCACTTCATTTTTCACCCCAACAGCAGACGAATCGCTCCTTGAATGGTTGGGGAGTGTGCTGTCGAGCTGTGGTTCACCTCTGGCTTTGTTTTTGTTGACTGAACCTTTAGGACGGCCCCTTTTCCGCGGGGTCCCCTCCTCGCTTTTTGGAGTACTTGGGGGACGGCCCCTTTTTCTCGGAGGTCCGTCGTTGGGGTTGTGCAGCGACGATGGAGTGGTAGGAAAACTCTTGCGTAAGTGAGCACCTTTTTTGGACGCCGACTTGCGAGGCCGACCGCGGCTTCGTCGAGGGGCTGGAGGAGCTCCCTCTGGAGGTTCAACGCGTGGGTATTTCCTCGGCCTCCCCAACGGCTTCCATACTTTTGGCTTTTTCAGCTCCTCAGGTGACGGCAGAGGGTACTTCCTTGGCCGTCCTCTTTTGGCTGGTTGTTTTCTTGGTCGACCACGCCTCCCTTTTGTGGGCGGGACATGTACTCTCCGAGGATGGCCCACCTTACCGTGCACCGTATATGCGGGGGGTTTCTTGTTTAAAGAGCCTTTAGGTCGACCTCTTCCCCTCTTAGCTGGCTGGGAGCCATCTGTGACTAGTTCTTGTTTATCTCCGCTGTCCTGTTGAATATTTTTTCTTGGCCTTCCCCTCCCTCTCTGAGGGGTCTTTGAGATGCCATTCGAGGTCTCCTGTGTCCACTCCCCGACGTTATTTACCTCCACCTTCCTCAGCCGACTACTTCCCCTTTTCGGTGAGTTTAGGCTTCCATCAGCCTCCACCTCCCCCTCACTGCTCACCTCTCTGTCCAGCCTGGGTGTATTATTGAGAGAGCCTTTTGGTCGACCTCTTTTCCTAGGTGTTACAGAACTACTTTCGTTGTCTTCAACACTTGTTAAACTTTCTGACTTGCGCTTCGTGGATCCTTTTGGACGACCCCTTCCCAGTTTTGGCGTATCGGAGCCACCATTTGGTAATTCTTCATCAGCCTTGTCAAGTGGGCTTTTGCTGAGAGACTTTTTTGGCCTGCCTCTTTTCTTAGGAGAATGATCTGTCACACCATTGTCTTCATCACCGGCCTGTTTCCTGGGACCTTTCGGCCCTCCTTGACTCCTGCGAGTTTGCACAGTATTATCAGCATCGTCGTCACCTGATCCTTGCTGCTCTGTGTGTTTCATGAGTTTTGGACGCCCTCTTCCCCTCTGGGGCTGTGTAGGCCCACCATTGGAAATGCCTGAAACCAGCTCCATTAGGTTAACGTCTGTAACACAAACCTTAAGCTTCTTTGAGCCTTGTGGCCTCCCCCTTCCTCTTTTGGTTGGACTGTTGATGGACATGTTTACACTGGACTCTCCCTCTTTGCTCGCAGGATCTCCTTGTTCTGTCTCAGACGTCCTCATTTCTTCTTCCATACTGGTGCCGTCAGTTTGAACTGCCTCAGTTAGGTTTTCACCTGCAAACTGAACATTGAGAGAAACAATTAATATTTAAGTAATAACCAGCTAATGTGTACATTAAGCTACTCAATACTGATTATATAACCGCAAATAAGTATGATATAGCAGGACTTTGGTGTTGCACAAATCACAAAACACGGATAGGACAATAGTAAATTCATTCCATGTTACAAGGAAATATGTTTCTTGTTTTTATTAAGGCCCTGTGCTTCTCCAGCATGATTGTGCCCCTGTGCACCAATTGTGGTCCATACAGACATGGTTAGACAAGTTTGTTGATGGGGAATTCAAATGGCCTGCAGTCGAGACCTCAACCCCACTGAACACCATTGGAGAAAAGAGAATGCAGATTGCAAGCCGGACCTTCTCATCCCACATCAGTGCCTGACGTCACAAATGCTCTTGGGCGCAAATTTCCACAGAAAAAACCTCCCCAGAAGAGTGACAGCTAACAAATGCAACGGGGGTTTAGCTCCATATCAGTGCTCTTGGTTTTGGAATGGGGTGTCAAGCTCATAAAAGTGTGTTTTTCAGCTGCCCACTTACTTTTGGCCATATACGCTATGTCTTTAAAACATGAAAATGTCTTTTTACAATGTTAAACAGTCTTGTTAAAACCACAAAATGATCTTGTTGTATTGACATACTGAGCAAATATGTTGTCTTATTTTGTGCCAGCAATATACTTCTATTAATCAGCAAAAAATGAATTTTATGTCTGGTACATTTGAGACATGGTTACAAGGTAACATAGACCATATTAACAGTGTAAAGTTATACATTCATCTTAATACGGTGAAATAATTTGTAATATGTTCAAGATACATTTAAATATATCTATTCATTCCCTGATTGATGACATTCGATTTACTAAAATGCAACCACTTGTTACATTTAAATGAGAGCTTATTCTCTTATACTGGTACAATGTTTATTTATAATTAAAGCCAATAACAATAAGCATATTTGAATATTTTATTTATAAGTTTGAATATGATCTATATCTAAGGATGACACCTCTCCAGAGCTTTACTGATCCACTCGCACCAGCATAAAAACGTTGTCCATTTCAGAAAAACCATTATTACTGAAGACTACATTTCTGGCTAGAAAATAATATTACTTTTTCGCAAAAAAAAAAGCAAAAGGGGTGAAATAATGTTACAGTCTACATCAACAACCTACTGCAGAACAAGACAGCATACACTTGGAGATTTTTCAAAAATTATTTGCAGACGAATTAATAAATGTTTACATGTTTTATTACTATTTAAAGGGTGGGTTTTGTACGGATATGTCTATTTTCTGCACTACAATAATGCAACGGCGGAAAGGTGTATGACAGTCCAGCGCTTAGGAGGCTAACAATAACACGTGCACTATTAATATTGCTGCATGCAAAAAATAATAATTTTGTGTTCTTATGCTGCATATGTACAGATTGCAACATATGCCAATTATTTCATAAAATTGAAACAACCCCATGCATTCTTAACTGTATCTGAAGAACAGTGAATTTAGTCAGAATTAGGGCCTTTAAACAATCGCTATGACTATGGAGCAGATTGTTTTCCAGGTAATAGTCAGCATCCGAATCGATGGCGATGGAAAGCGTAGCCAGCGGCTTGAAGCAGATAAAATACTGCAATCTACAGAGTGCATATCTCACCTTGAAGCAATCCCCTGTGAGATTTTGCTTAATTTTCCATAAATTTTTGATTCATCAGACAGCCCGTAGAGTGAAAGTGCGCGTTTATTGTTGTTGTGATGGCTGTTTAAATTGCGATCGCTTCCGGGTTTCCGTGACGTTTTGAAGGCTCTGAAGGAAACTGCGGCGTTGAGTTTCAGTTCCGCCTCAGCATCCCTGCTGACTCCCCGGCTGTTACTGTGATTTCTCACATACACTGTAGCCCACATACAATATTTATACCCACATTTGCTATGGCGCTTCTTTAATCCCTTCACACAGCTATCTGCAGACCCAGGATGCTTTACACATCACCCAATTCCATTCCCTCAGGTGCAGTTTCTGTATTTAATTGTTTTTATTTCTAATTTCTGTCTAATCAATTTTAATTGGTTGTTATTTTGGTTCAATACACTTTATGATTACTATTTATGTTGTTGTATGTGGAAATTAGTACTTAGATTTCTTTTTTTTTGTTAAAATATTCCATTTAAAGAGCATACTCATAATGTAGGTAGTATACTAGATATTTAAACCTATCTATACGATGCATCTGTTCTTGTACTTCAATGCCCCTGTGTGGAATCCATAAAGTTTTCTTATCTTATATCTTATTTGTAAACAGAAAAGGGAGACAACATAGCTATAATACTTATTTTGTGCCAAATGTGCTTACATTCCTTATATCCAAATATAGGCCCATGTCTGCATGATCTTAGCCACAGGAATAAGAGCATCACTCCTAATGAGTGGCTTGATACAATGCTTCAAATAATATCTGCAAACATCATGTGCTGCAGTAGGATACACTGAAAAGGACGACAGCCTTACATAAAGACAAATTCTACAAGTACAGAACTATCTGCAATAAAATGTAACTAAAATGAAAGTGACCAATTTTTCTGATTAAGACAAATAATTGTGATCAGTTGACAATGTTTCATTTGGTCCTGTGATGCTGCATTAAAACAAAGAAGGCTATGAGGAAAATTAACAATTTTACAACCAAATTTCTGTTTTTGTAGCATGTTAAATCAAATTTCTTTTGAAAATGTTGGAAACCTCACACTGATTTCACACTACAAGACTAGTTAGCCATGTTTCAAATGCTGTTTTACCCTAAAGGGTGTGGTTTGGTTTGTTTGTCCAGTTTATCAACATCTGATACAGGTTATAGTTTAGCTGAAGTACCGAACTTACCCAGGTTGTAAGGTACAACTGTCTTTTTCATTTAGTCCTTTTTGTGAATCACATGTTGAAGCGACTCAGACTTGTTAAAGATAGATGTGCAGTGTTATCACCATATTTTGAAACTCTATCACCATGAAGTATAGTTACAAATATAAAAAGTGCTTCAGCTCCCTTTTGGCTCGTCTTGGCTCTTTGTGACCACTGATTGCTGTCAGTGTGAAAAATTGTGCATGAGCTGTCTTCATTGACAGCATCTGAGCAAATGAAAAGAAAAGTGTTTTCATGTGGAAGTGCAAAAACGGTGTATAATACTGTCTTGTTTAAACTCTGACATCATAATTTTAGAAGCAAACTACCTACAGCTGTAAGACAACATTTGCCTCTATAATGTCCTGTGGTGGAGTAAATGGTACCACAAAGTGGATATACCCATGTGAATGTGTCTATCATTAATTGTTTAATTTCAATTTCAATTTTAATTAAGTGTTTTACTTAAGCATACACTTTGCCACCTCAACCAAGCATTGTGACTGTACGACTGTAGCTCAGCATTGCCCCCTACAGACTAATTTGTTAAGCATCAATAGTTATTGGACAGTTGTGATATCATTATGGAAGGTGCACAGAGGGACAAAATATAATTTTTAATATCTACTACAGTGATGGAGGAAATACACTGATTTAACCGTGTAATTCTAAATTCTACTCAGAGAAACATATCAATTATGTGATAGTAAAATTCCTCAAGTGCTAAGAAGAAGAATTCTAAACAACAACAACAACAACAACAGCAACAATAATAATAATACTAAGAAATAATATAAGGAATGATGCTCTGTTGATTTTTGGAATAAGCCTAAATCATGTACATTTTCTCATAAAACTCACAGAACCTTGTGTGAACCTTATAAAAAGAAGAAGAATTTAATCTCTTCATTCAGGTATAACAACACTAGCGATAGAAATAGGCAGGTTCAATAACATAAGATAAAATTTTATTGATCCTAAGTTGGGCAAATTCAATTTACAGAGAACAAGAGTAAAAAGGAGCAAAGAAAAAGAACAAATAGACTATTAAAAAAGGATGTGAAATAAAATCACCTATATGTACATTCTATACAAAAAGAGCATAAATGTTAAAATAATATTTTTTATGCTCATCATATGATGATTTAAGGGCTACACTTTTCAGTAAAACCTCTATCCCCTCTGTGAGGTCTTACGAAAAACTTTATTTTTACCTTTCGAAACAAGAACTGAAACATTGTGTCTCTTACAAATAAAAGTAATAAAATGCAAACTTGATCGGTTCTATACATTCAGGGGTTTTGCTGCTACAGCCTCAGGCTACTTGGTCTGGTATGACTGGTAGCTAATGTTGGCTAATATTGCCAAACTTTATTACAAACTTTCTGTCTGTTTCTGTGTTAACTGACACCACTGAGTCAGTTCACTGACTTTACAGTTCTTCTGTACTTGTGGTGCTGTTACACTTTGCTTTATCATTTACCATTATCCTATAATTGCCACTAGAGGCCACAGTGGCTGCAGTTCAGTAAAAGTTCCACAGCTGAGTTTAACTTAGCAAGTCTAAAATTTGCATGAGATGATTGGATGTTTAACGTGGAAAACCATTTTATAATCAAGTATTACCACATAAATATATGGTAAATTTCAAAGTGTTCTCACAAGGAAATACTCAAGCTACAAGTACTCTCAAATTGTACTTTTGTGCAACATCTTTATTGATACCACAGAGGGGAAAGTGTGACAGCAGAATTACAACAAACAGATGCACAGTACAGTTTAATGACTTTAAAAAACTAGAATAGGCCTCCTGCTGTATATGCATTATGCACATCTACTGTACTATGCACAAAATGAAGCACAAAAACAAATATAATGACATAATGACAATAGAAAAAAGACACAGCAGGAAGAAAAAGACAGAAAAAAGCAAATTAGAGAGAGGCAGATTATGTTGCACAGGGTAGTTGGATAAGAGGGTGGAGTATGAGGTAAGGGCAGATTGATGAGGTCAGCATCAATAAGAAGAAGAAGAATGCAAGAGAAGAGAAAGAAATATGCAAATTGTGTTTATATGTGTGTGAGGAGGGGAGAGATGAAGAGAGAGAAGCTGTCAGTTCAAAAGAAGGAGAGAGAAAATGACAGACGTGGCTGAAGGAAAGGAAAGGAGCGTTTGAGAAAGACAACCCCTGAGAGACTGCGTGCTGAACCCGCTGCCCCGTCTCAACCCTCCTCCTCCTCCCTCCCTGTGTGCTTCGCCATGGTTACCAGACAGGGCTCCCAATGCAGCCAGTTAATGTGTTTTTCAGCGGCAGGAGCGAGCTGGGTACTAATGTGCCTCAGTCTGTCTCCTGCACAATCAATGTCAACTGTCCTGGGATGCACAAACACATGGAGGGCTCAGAGCCAGGGAACACAGAGCCACCCTGGCTGAGTGTCAGGGCGAGAGTCTGAAAGAGGACCATGTCACTTTCATTTGTTCACCTGAAAACTGCCGGATCTGCTGTTTTGTTAAGTTGTCAGAAAAATGTGACAGTGAAGAAGTTTTACTTTATGTGTGTTTCTCTGTCGGAGCACTGTGTCACATGTTGATCGTTATTAAATTGATCTGAAATGTTTTATCTCGTGTTCACTTCCTGGTCTGGGTGAGCACAAATGTATCCTACGCTCCAAATAACAGCTGTATTATGTATTTAAAATCCTTTTCAGTGTCCTGGTCAGTATTTAGTGGATTTACGTGGCATTTAACAAAAACAACACAAGAAGTTTTCACAATTGCTTGAATTTTATTGCCACATTTTCAGTTAATCAAAAACAGAACAAGGTACAAATCATTCATCTGTAGCAATTCTAAAAACGTAGAGCTGCAGCAACCGTTTGATTAATCAATTAGATCAACAGAAAATTGGCAACTATTTTTATAGTCAGTTAATCATTTAGGTTATTTTCTGGATCCAGCTTCTCAGTTATGATGAGCTTTTCTCTGTCTTATCTGATAGTTCACTAAATATATTTGAGTTTTGGACTTTTAGTCATCGATAATGAAAATGTTTGTTAGTTGCATCCCAATGACCAAAATATTTTCTCCAAAGTCCAGCCATGATGGATATTTTGAGTTGCTGTGAGGAGCTTTAAAATTGCTATGAATGACATGACTGTAAACACAACTGTCAACGTGTTGCCTGTCTCTTGACTGCAGGTCTTCAGTCTTGTAATTTTCAGTGGTGTCAGATTTTAAAGTCCCATGTGAATCATATATCGGGGTCATGAACCTTGGCTGTCTTTTTATTGAACTGTGTAAGTGTTCAGCACACAAAGCCGGCCACAAGGTACTGCCCCCTCTGGAGAAGCACGTTGTCTCATCTTGGCTTTCCATGATGCCTGGAAAGTTTGGGGAATTCTCTCCAGATGAGTTCATGCGGTCGAAATCCTCTTATTTAACAACTGCTCTGCAGATTTACTGTGATTTATGATCTATGACTATGATTTATGATTTTTTAACATTTGTGATAATCTGATGATTTTAGAAAGTATCTTGTCTGGCAATGTAACATGTTTTCTCTCTCTATTGACAGGACGTGTTGTGGCCTCCGGATGCAGCTGCATGCAACTTTGTTCCCAAGGACCTCACCTGTGACCTTTCATATCATCACAGGTTAAGGGTCTCAGGGACAATGACGCACACCGACAGACACCGCTGGTCTGAGAAGGCAGCAGCTGATGGTCGGCTGTTCAAGAAGCCTCATCTACAGGTGAAATCCAACACATCGTCTAGACAAAATATACTTCTGTGACGTATGTTAAGTTTCAACTTAAGTGAGTGTGCTGATATGTACAGTATATGTGACGCATGGTTATTATGAATTATTCTGTTATTTAAGATCCATGGGATTAACATTAAAAGTTAAATCTGCATACGAATAGAATTCTTACCGTTGACAGATACATAGCATCTTATAACAAAAAATACAGTGCACTCTAAAATAAGAGACAGTTTATACGTCATATTGAATAGTTACCGTTTTTTATCGACGCCAATGCGGTCCGACATGAAATGTTTCGCCTCGACACGTCTGCACAAAATGGACTGGATCACATCCTGCAGAAATAGAAATAATTAGTTACATTACACTGTTCGACATGTAAATATCAATCCTTTCCTTTCCTCATCCTTTCACTTCGCTTCCAGGGCCCTTTTACTGTCTTTCCTCCTGACATAGCCAGCGCCTGTTTGTCAGTGCAGGTCTGTGCAGTAAGACGTTCAAATAAAATGCCCCCTGCTGGCAGACAGACAGACAGACAGACAAAGCATCTGAAGACAGAATCACATACGCAGAGGAAAATCCTCACATTTAATGTATAAATCGGGATTTGCATATGGGATGAACATACGGCCATTTGGCCTGTACGAGCGTTAAGCTCCAGCAGAGCGGTCCTACAGTTCATGATCACCCAGACATTCGACTCTCTGCTTGTGCACATGCATGAAACATCCACAGACAGCTGTGCCTGGAGCTGCAGACAACACTGGCGTCTTATATTTCCTACAGGCCTTGTGATCTCACAGGATTATGCAATCACTCCCCCATGACAAAGATGCTCAGCCTTGAGGGAGTTACACTGATTTACTCTTCCCCAGACAAAATAAATGTCATACAAGCCTGACACTGCAGATGCCACGTGAAGAATATGAGCCAGGGTCCAAATAAGTGGTACACATCTGAAAAGCTCCATTTGCATCCCATGTAAGTCTGTGCAGACTACAGCTTCATCATCTGCCAACAATCCAGAGCACGTCCCTAACTTAGGAAATCTGTCTGTGGCCAGGTGCACACACATGCAGACAAACATGCGACTCCACGAAGGCACACGGAACATGAAGCCTTTTGCTGCCAGTGTGAGGAATTAGATCGGCTCTCTCTGTTTCTCTTTGTCTCTGTGCTCTGAGATATTTTCCTCTGTCCCAGTTTCGTGAGCTCCTCTGCTGCTCTCAAAAGCACGAGAGACAAAGACCGGAGGACGAACACCAGAAGCAAGAGGGAAGATGAGGTGAAATATTCTTGTGTGAAAAATTACCCGTGTCAAAAAGAATGAACATGAAGGTGGATACAAATGAAGGGAATATGGCGGGTGGACGTGATCAGTCGAATTGCTTGTCTCGATTTGTTAGCCGGCCCATTGAAGTCGTTCTGAACTCACCATTTGCCTTTGCCTGGTGTTCCTTACATGAACACACACACACACATTTGTACTCATGTCTGTGTGCACATGCATACAAGTGCATGAACATAAAACAGGTACTCGCGTGCACACACACACACACATACAACACAACGCACTCTTTTGATGAGTTATTGATCCATTTCCCCCTTCAGAGAAAAAAAAAGCAACAATTAATCCAGTGGTAACGAAAATAACGCTTGATAAAACCTATCCTGCCCCATCTTCGCAGTCTTCCTTTTCTCTGAGCGCCGTACGCGGTGGCGAAGAGAAAAGCTATTCCCCTCTCGCTACCCCTCCATGTCTCGCTCTCCTCTTTTTGTCTCTCCTCTTCTTCTATCCCTCTCTCAGGCGCTGTCCCTGGCTCTGTTTTGTGCCTGTTTCCCTCTGCCAAGTCACATCACTAATTCTCCAGGCGATTAGAGTCCGAGCAGGCAATGTCTATGAGGCAGGTACGCTACACACACACACACACACAAACGCACACACACACACGCACACACAGTAAAACACACACAGATTGCATTGATCCCATTATCTGGTGCTGTACCAACACCCCCAGTTCCCCCAACCCCCAACAACCACCAACAGCGCCTCCATCTATGACCCTCTCCTTTCATAAATCTGTGTCACCTACATACATCACACACACACAAACACGTGCATGCACAGACACACACACACTCAGACACTTATGCAAGCATGCAGTATCTTCAGCTATCGCTCTTTCTTCTTCTCTTGCCTAAACACTCTGTCCCCGCCTCCCCCTGCTCTGTCTCAGCCCTTCCCCTCATTTTCATCCTTCCATCTCCGTCTCTCCCCCTCTCCCGCTGTCTCTCTCCCACTCTAACCCCTTACATTTTTCCAGGCGTGACGTCCCGTCTTGCCCATCTTGCAGTCTACGTTCACACGATGGCGTGTCTCTAAATGGGTGTCTGTTACTCTGTGTGTGTGTGTGTGTGTGTGTGTGTGTGTGTGTGTGTGTTTGAACTTGTGCTGCTGCGTTCGTGCATCTGGAGGAGAAAGAGTCTGAGGGAGGTGCATGTGTGTGTGGTGGGTGCGTGCATGTCCTTGTGCACCACTGTGAACACATGCATGCGTGTGTGTGTATGCGCGTGTGTGTGTGTGAGCGAGAGAGGAAGGGAGGGAACGGGTGGGGTAAGAGGCGGTAGAGGGAGCTCACAGACGGAGGCTGTGGATTTTACACAGCACGAGGATCAAAGCCACAGCAAGCCCAAAGGTGATTAACCTCCCAGCCAGTCTGACCACAACACTACTGCTCCTCTTCCATATTTCATTAACACATCAGTCTGCTATCTGCACAATTCATCACATATCAGTCTACCTGCCTTTGTTGCTCACACTCCCAAATAGCCCATCATATGCTGAGCGATAAGTAAGCCATCAAAAATTGTAAAATCCCAAAGCTGAAATTCTGCATCTTTCATGGAAAAAATCCCCAAATGACATCTTAATGTGCGTGAGAATTCAACATTTCTCGTGACAAATTTCAATAAAAAAGATGCGTTTTCAAATTCATGCTGGAGTGAAGTGACAACACACAATAAGACATATATAATCATATAAAATACAATAAGCTTAAGAGGAATTAATGAGAAAATAACAACATTATCTATGAAATGTCAGTAATAAGTATGAAACAAATGCAGGAACCGGCCACGTTTTATAAAATAGCAATTGGAAGGCAGCTGTATTGTGACGCCTGCATTTCCTCTTGAGTTGGAACATGCTGGGGAGTCGTTTCTTTGTGTGCGTACAGAAAAGAGCAGTGCTCGGCAGAGATTGCTGATATATGCTCTTTTTTCCTCGCTGGAACACTGCAACGCAATGCGGATACTGAGTGTCTGAGCCACTAGCCAGACACACTGGGGGACAGAGGGGGGTGGGGTGGGGGTGGGGGGGGTGCAAGGGGGGGTGCAGGGAGGAGAAGGAAGAAAAGGAGGCGGAGGCGGTAAGCAAGTTCACATACAGCCCCATGCTTCAGGACACACTGACACTAACGTCTGGGCACACTGTCATTATCTACCATGACTACAGAGAGCAGCAAGCATGAACAGATCACTTTGGGGATTTTATGTCAACTGAATGAATGCACACAGAGGACTGCTTTCAAAATTAAACCAAAAATCAAAACGCCACATTTGTGTAATAATAGAAAATCCAAGACTGTAACGTACTGCAGCTAAAATTTTAGATTTTTTAAATTTATGGTGGGTGGATGTAAATCTGGTGAACAATATGAACAAATGTTTTACTTTCCAGACAGCAAAAATGCCCCCTAACCACAATGAAAGTATTTAAAATATGTCTGCTGGAGGATATTTTTCCTGTTTTTTTTAGTTTTAACCTTCCAGATCACATTCCAGCATAATGTTGTCTGTGTTTCTGTGCACGGCATGCTAAAAAAGCACAGAGAACAACAGCTATTGATAGTTGGCTCTATACCCCATTGGACTGCACCAAATAACAAATCAAAGAGCACTGCAGAGCAAGGTGGGTATATTGATATCTGGATTAGCAGGACCTCAACAGCAAAACCTCCTTAGTGTTTCAGATGTATTAGACTTAAGATCAGTGAAATCAGTGCAGAAACAGTTTTTTTTTAGCTTGTTTTTCATGTCATTATAATTACAAGCTAGAAATTGAATTTGTTGAAGGAGAAATGTTGCATTGTTTTAGATTGATAATGGGAGTGATCTCTATGGTAGTGACTGCTAATGCACCTCTTTTGTCCGCTGCACAAGACATCCAGCAGACCTTTAGTAAGACAGACCTTGAAAAATTAAGGTAAAAAAGAACACGAAACACGTACAAAAAGAGAAAATCCTCTATTAGACCTGCAAAAATAAAATAAAGACCTTTGAGACGTAAAATTTACATCCCTTTGTCATCCTTTCCCTTCCTCCTTTGCCATGTTTAATTCGGATTGCAAATTGGTAAAATGGCTAAAAATAAAATTAAAAATCTTTCTGTCCTTTTTCAGGTCAGTCTTCGTACTTACCACTTCAAGAGGCATAAAGGGTGAGGGAATTCATGTGAAGTCTGGGTGACACCGCAGGGAAAGCTAGAAGGTTGTACAGTTATCTCCAGGCTGTTTATTATGCGAAACCATACAACCAACTACCTCACACTGCAGAGCACCGGAGCAGGGTCAGTGCTGGAGTCTCTTCTTCTTCTTCTTCCATTCAGAGTCTTCTTGTCTATTACTTCTGTCTGCCTGCTGGTTTCTGTCGTCCGTCTGTCCCCTCACACTCCTTTCATTCACAATCTCATATATTTATGATAGAGCTACATTTCAAACGAACACAATCATGATGTTTTGTGTATACTTTCTGAGAACTTGTAAAATTCTCTCTTCATCACATGAATGAGAGAGTGGGATTTGCCTCGTTTAAAAAAAACCAAAAACTTCTGTTTCTGGTCTGTGATTAAAAGAAAAACAAAGAAAAAGAGCTTAATTTTGTGACACTGTTGGAATGGAAAAGAATAATAGCTGAGACTGGCTAACTAACTACACTTTTGTGGACTTGTCTCCCTCTTGTGGGTAAGCGCAGTACACAGACCACCCCCCCACCATCACCCCCACCTGAGGCCAAGGCAGATATGCACTGTCTCTGAATACAAAGATAAGCACTTAACCTGCAGTTGCTTACTGTAGGCGTCTGCCTGACCTACTTCTGCAAGTGGAGCTGGTGGAATCTTACTTATCCTCAATCACTCAGCACTGCTGAGCTCACTTCATTGTCATTCTGACGTTAAAGTCAAATACTCCTCTTCAGTTTTCATTTCACTGAACCAGCAGTTAAAATTCCAGTACTGTCGTGCTGCCTGAAGAAGGCTGATATTAGAGATCACATCTTCGGCTGGTTGATGGAACCACACTTCTCTTTGTTGAGTGGATTCTTTGCTTGTCTATGGTAGTATATTGACTCAAGATGTTTGACCACAAATATTCTCAAGATTTAATGATATATTATTGCTACGACTAACATTTCTATCCCATCATCGATTAATATGATGAATAACATTCCAAAACCAAAAGAGATTTAGTTTGCCATTGTCATATAAGAGGAAAAGAAGTGGCGAACCATCACACTGGAGAACTGGAACACAAAATGTTTGAATTTTTTGCTTGAAATGGTTGATTATCAAAATTGCTGTTAATTTATTTTCTGGTGATGGACTGATCCTTGAATCCACTAATCGTTTCAGCTCTGTAATATATTATATCATATGTTTATGCTTGCATCAACTTATTTTGAACACAGTCTATCCATTTTGATGGTGCTACAGTATCTGCTAAAAACATTCAAGTGAGGTTTGAATAATTGAATACTAATTTTAATGTGACTTTCCTCATGTTTAGCATGCTTCTCTGTACCAAAATTAGAGCTATTAATGTGCTCACAGCTCATGTAACCACAACACCAGGTGTTAAGGCCCAAATATGCCTTTGCATCACCATCTCTGAAACAAACCGCCTAAAACTTGAGGCCCGCTCAAACTCTCCATTCCACTAAAACAAGGTTGAAAACTTTTCTGTCCCACTGGCTTTTCATAAATTCAATTTTGGACTATTCATTTGAATCTAAATGCACTGTGGCTGCAATGTAATTTTTGTCTTCTACCTGTTCTGTCATATTCATATGTGTCTGTTTGTATTGCCTTGTGTTTTGTATCTAGCCTTTATGCTTTTGATGTCTTATGTAAAGCACTTTGAATTGCCTTGTTGTTTGCGATTTGTGTGCTTGCAAATCGCTTTTGTAAAACTGGCCCCTGGTACCTTTGAAGCATTCTGACACCTTAACCCAAAACCCTTTTTGCATGTTATCTCGCTCTCTGTCTCTCTCCACTGTGACTACCGCACAAAGGTAGAAAATATTCTTCAAAAGGCTATGTGTACTTAAAAAGGCAAAACTGACCTTCTGGGGGTGGATTATCATTAAGTGTTACCTAACAGGATAGCAGCCATAGTGAGCAACACGTCACTGCCCTCAGGTCTTAATATTAACAAGGGCAAACAGTGTCACGGATGTGAAGTACCCTACCAAGTTCATCAGCTCTGCAGAGGGGCCAGGTAATGATACTGAGTGTCGCCTGCAGAAGTGACCGTTCGTCCTTTCAGCCATGGGTAGGCCAAATATGAGTGAGTGCATGAATGAATGTAACTCAATTTCCGCACTTCAAACTTTGCATTTCCAGTAAACACAGATAAACACAGTACTTTATCTAGATGGTGTGCAGTTAATGCTTATTTACTTTTTCCTTCATCAGAATCTCTGGATTGGTGTCAAACATCTTGACACATTGTAACATTATAAGATGATTTGCACTGTTTAATGAAGTTCATTCACGATAATACAGAAATTGGTGCATTCTAGAGCAGTTTGCAATGTAACAAAGGACCTAATGTGGAAGTAATTGGATGACAATTTGGAGTAACAGCACTATCCAGTCAATCTCTCTCATACTCCATAAATAATGGGGCACACCCACACATTCGACATCTAGCTGAGGTGATCTCCTGCAAAAGCAGCAAATTGGCTATTGTTAGCGGTCAATGGCTGTGTTTTGACACTCCTCCTGTGTGCCTCAAGGACTCATTGATTACTTGATAGCTGCTGTGCAGCTGAGTTGCTAGGCCTCCTTTTCAGCTTGGTCAGTACACCAAAAATACAACCTTGAGGTCTTGGACGACTGGGGCCTCACTGACAAAGCTGGGTTCAAACACAAAAGTGGTATATCACTCATACCTCAAAAGGCAGCTCTACTGCCTGACAGGACCATAACTGCATATCACTCTGCATTGCATACCAGAGGTAAATGTGTGTAAGATGATGAATTGCTGTGTTGGGTCTTGTTTAAGTACACTACAAGGATAAAAGCCATTTGTAATCACTCTTAACTTGCAATTGCGCTAAAGATTCAACATTTAACCATTATCAAATGAAAAATTAGCCAACTAAGTGTTAACTCCAAAAGGCAGCACCATATGCTTAATAGAGACATAGTTTTTTTTATTGGCCAGCTTCCAAATGCAAACCCATTCACCTCGCCTCTCTCCACTGCCCTCTGCCATGCTAAAAGCCCACCCTCCGCCTACCCTTCATTTTCTTTCTTTGGCCGTCCTCCCGTCTCTCTACGTGCCACTTATTTGTCCTTCATCACCGCACATTTTCAGGCCTCAAAATCTTTTTCAACTCCCCCCCCCCTTTTTTTTCTCAGACAATCTCTCTGTTCATACCAACTAAGTCTCCCCCCTTGATCCCCTTGATTCTACTCCTCCTCTTTTTAAACCTCTCTCACCATCTCATTCGCAGTCGAATCACGCATGAATGCGGCATGGTTGTGCCAATGCCAGCTCTTTGCCAATCTGCCTGGGTGTGTTTGTGTGCCAATATGAGTCTGGTGGGAAGCCCCTGCACTGGAGGCCAGGGTGGTGCATAAGCCCAAACCCTGGCTGGTGTCGGGTCAGGTGAAGCTTTGTGGGGATTACAGCTTGGCCTCTTGAGAGAGCAAAAACAAATTAATCATGCTGAGCCAAAGTAGCGTTTGGTGATTCTGGGTATGCCTAAAATCACCAAAATATTAATGCTCCTGAAAATGGAAGGAAACGGGTTGTGCTACTAGTTTGACAACTTTTTGACGATATAAATATTTGGCTAAGAGCAACAAAATAATACCATTCCTGAAATAAATGGCAAAAACCACGATGGCTATGAGAGGAAGGGTTAGTGTTGCTACAGAATACTGAAAAAAATAACAAACTATTTATATTTTTTTATGAAGTCTGCCAAAAGTGTTAGTCAGTAAATGTGCCTGATGTCCCAAAAAAGTTTATTACATCATGCTTGTAACCTTTCAAATTAAATTTATGCGAAATTCAGTTTGTTAATTCAATCTAAACTGTTGTAATCACAGCCAATAATGATTTTGGGTATATGGATTATCATGCACATGATCATCATGTGTTAATTTTGCCTAACAGCTGAGACAATACAGAGTGATAACATATTGCTTGCCAGTCATTACTGCTAAAATAATTAAACTCCAATTTTGAGGGAATAACTAACGTTTTATTGTTGTATGAAAACTGGCAGCCGACCCAGACTACAAAACCTCTACAAGTATTCATGCTCTTTGCCTTAAGAAGGCATAAAATTTTGATCTAGCTATTGAACAGACAGTTAAGGCACATCAGTTATAATAAACCTATTCAAGAAAGAATATAGCTAATTTCTTTTTTGAAAATGAACAGAAATTTGTTTAACTTTGTTTACAAAGTGAGCAATTCTACAAAAATACTACAGTATCTAAAAACTAAATGCAAAATGTGTGACCATCTTGCATGGTTTTAAGAACATGGATTTTTAACACAATCAATCTGTAATTTCCCAGCTTGGGATGAATAAAGTCTATCTATCTATCTATCTATCTATCTATCTATCTATCTATCTATCTATCTATCTATCTATCTATCTATCATGATTTTGAAAACTGGTGAAACTGAAACAATAACAAAAATTTCTGCCCTTCAATGAAAGACAAAGACATCATGGTATTTTTGACAAACTGGAGAGATAATTAATGAGAGAGGGAATCAAGCACATGTCTGCCTCACAGCAATATATTTCTGACAAATAACAAAAACATTTTCTTTACAAAATTTCACAAAACATTTCGGCTCTGCTGTCAAAGACAAAACAAAGATTGCAGGTGACTCCACCGCTCATCGTCTTTGAGAAATGACGCGCAGAGACTATGGCACCAATCAAACAACGAAGGGGCACGGAGGAGCAAAATCTGCCCAGTGACAGCAAATAAACTGTTACTCGCAGCTATGAATCGTCAGCAAGTGCCAGCTCAACAGGAATGTGGGCCTCAGACAGCGGTTCGGGGCCAAGGTCCACTGATGGTCCACTTGATTTTTTTTCCACTTGAATTCATAGAATTCTAAAAAACTGAATGAAAATCCATATGATGGGAAAAATATATATATGGATGGATAGACAAATACAAAAATAAATTAATAATGCTTCCAAAATTCATACTCAACTTCGCCAGAGCCAACAGCAGAGTGTGATCATTACTTTCCCGGTTCTATTTATAACAAAGACGTCACGTATAGAGACTAGGGAGCTAATACTCCATGCTGCTTTGTCCCCCTCTAAACTGGATCTGACCCTGCCCTCTCTCGGGCCTGAGATCCCCATCGATGCTAATGCACCTCCTCAGTCAGATGGCAGCTTGGTGCAGGACCATGAAAAGTATCCGCTACTCACAAGCCAGAAATTATTAGCTCTCTCTTAGACTCACTAGTGCAATTTCTCCCAAACCGCTTTTTCGCTCTCCTCGTACCTTATTTACAAAGGCAGAAAACGTTACCATGGGAACACACTACCAGGCAACCTCAGTGGCTTGGCATGATGCCCAGTGGTTGCTAGGGCACTGTTGTCAATGGCTATTGGGTAGTGTTGGCCAGTACGTGTGTGTATGTGAGTGCCTGTCCTGTATATATGAAGAGGACAAAGTGTGTGTTCACAAATGTGCACAATGCACACAGCATGTCTAAGCCTAAAAAAATGTACAGTAACAATTCAATGTCCTTATTCCATAATAAGGGCTTTTATAGGCATACAATATGTAATTATTTTTAATGATATATACCATTTTGAATTGGTTTTCCTTTTGCTGGTTTGATTCTGTGGGTGACAAATGATGGGAGGCAGCTTTTGTTGGCTAATATACCCTCATTTTTAACTTGGTGGAGTGTGTGTTTGTCAAAGAAGAAGAAAAAAGACAGAGCATAATCATGTAGACAGTTATGTGAGGCCCCAGATGCAATTATGTTGAATAACATATATGATTTAGTCTTCTTTCAACAGGTGTGATTATGCGATAACAGTTGGGAAGAAGTCAGTTTATGGTGGCGGCAATATAGCAATTTTGAGAGCAAATGTGTGTTATATGATGGGAGTAGAAAGTAGAAAGAGACTTCAGACAAGAAAATTAAAGTTGAGAGACATGGAAATGTTGGTGTCCCTCTCGATACTTGGAGCTGATGTTCTCAATCACCAGCTCTGATCTCTCAAGCTGTTTGCTCTCTCTTTCATTTCAGTCACAATCAAAGACTCTTTGTTGGTATAAACCGGAAGAAACAGATGTTGCCAAAGCATTTACCTCACAACCGGGATCTAGTTTGAGGTTTTTCCCATGGCTCTCTTCTCACTGGGGAGTTTCTGTGGTTGACCATGGCATTCCTGAAATCAGCAGAGCATCGTGCAGATTATTAGCATACCACAGGGTAGGAAGGGGAACATCAATAAACACATTGAGCCATGAAGTTGGGATAAGTAAATAAATTAAGTCAGCCACCCAGACACAACCTTATCTGGGCTTTTATCCAGGCCACATAGTCTAGTAGTGCTGTTTTCAGCAAAAACAGTCCTGGACTGAATCATGAAAGAATACTACGAGATAATTAAATCATAATGGACCAATCCCTGATTAGAGATGAAGCACCCGGCAGCACAAAGAACTGAATTAAAATGCAAGCATTTATGATGGAGAAAGCATCAAACATTGTGTGCAGGGTATGAAATGGATTAACAAAGTGGGAGATAATGGTGAGAATGAATATTGTGCCATCAACAAAGCATGAATGAGAGGATGGCACAAAAATACATGTACAGCGGAGACGGTTAAAGTCAATGCTGATGAATAATACATTAATAATGCTGGAAAATACAATCCAACATCATAAATTAAACAGCAGTGAGCCAAACAAATGCAATAATTATGACACTGCAACACAAAGAAAGACAACAGAGACGGAGATGTGCGGCTTTTGTGTTGGAGCGCGCTCATTAATTCCCACACGTGTACGTATATATGGGTCCGTGTGTTCCTATCTGCATGCACTTAAGGAGAGCGAGCATTGCCTGTGGTGCATCTTATCTAATATTACAGAGAGGAAACACAGCCTCTCCCCCTTGGCTTTCCCCCCCAGCCCTTTGAACTCAAGCCGCTGCTGGAGATGCGGTCTGACCGAGCACAGCATGTCCTGAAAGGAGGTCAGAGGGCAGGAAAAACAGTCTGGTGTCATGGCAACTTGATGCCACCAACCAAAAATTTGTAGTTGCCAGTGGGGCCGCAGAAAAGGTTGGTCAACCTGTCACAGCTTATTGAAGACGGAGTTATCCACTCAGATAACTGAATTAAACATGGAACCTTAAAGGATAAAGTATTTCTGTTGTAGCTAAAATCTGATATATTTTATTCTTCTGTGTCACTGAGCTCTATTGATAGCCAAAAACTATTAGAAACATATCAATGAGCCACACTGTTGCACTGGATAACATGTCCCTTCATTCCCA
This sequence comes from Chelmon rostratus, assembly GCF_017976325.1. Taxonomy (NCBI): domain Eukaryota; kingdom Metazoa; phylum Chordata; class Actinopteri; order Chaetodontiformes; family Chaetodontidae; genus Chelmon; species Chelmon rostratus. The sequence continues at coordinate 9,872,515 of NC_055673.1, read as the reverse complement.
TGAACATGACCATTCTGGTTTATTTTGAGTGATCCCCGCAGACACCATCATGGTGGCGTAAATACTCACTAGCACATTCTGCAGCTGAAAAGAGTCACACTATTTACTCCTCTGTGAGTATCACTTGCAACAAACTACAGTTGCCTGCCTGATTATTTTGCCTTTAAAAAAAGTCATTCAGGTCATGGTTATCCACAGAGGGTTGAATCTAGGGCAACTGGACTTAGTTAAAGATACTTGAAAATGTTTCGCCTCTCATTCAAGAGGCTTCTTCAGTTCTGACTGACTGGTGGGGAGTCCTGGGTATGTGTGGGGTTGACCCCATAGAGGTTAAATACACGGGACTCCCCACCTGTCAGTTAGAACAACTGAAGAAGCCTCTTGAATGAGAGGCGAAACGTTTTCAAGTATCTACAATCAAGTTGCCCTCGATTCAAATCTCCATGGGTCTTTAGAAGGAGCCAATAGACTTTGGACCACATGGGGTAGAGATGTCGGAAAGTACTGAGAGAGACTGAGGCAACGTCCAGACAGATTTTAGCTCTGCGTGGAAAAAGGCAACCTCATTGGGTGTCACTGCAGGGGTCTACGATAAAAAAAAACAAAGGGTCATCCAGCTGAAGAGTTAAACCTGACCAAACTCTTGATGGACCGCAATGTGATCTTATCCCGAAATCACGTACATGCTAGTAGACATTCCTGGTAATTACTTCGTAATGTGAACAGTGTATTTCTACTCTTTACCTCATGATTATCGTGACAAAGGATAAAATAATTATGCAGTGTCTTTGTGTCTGACAAGCCTTTAAAGTCACTGATCTGTTACTCAAAGTGGACTTCCTGCATTGTATTTCATGGCTCACTGGTAGCTTCCTGACCAGCACAGCCCATTGCACTGCTTTAATGCAGGGCTATTTTTGGTCTGAACTGGCTACCACATTGTTGATTTTTGGTTTTATACAGGATTTGTGAACGTAAGGAAATATGGAATAATGCCAGCCCGTTCCTTTTTTAAATTCTGTATACTTGGGATTTCTTTTTTTGTTTTTTGCCCTGGCCTTTTAATACAGTCTATCAGCTAACCCATTCTTAAATTCTTCTGCATTCCTCATGACTCATTTTTGGAAAGCCCTTCAATCAAGCCTTAAACTTGATTGACTTCATTTCCTAATTTTATTCCGCAGACGATGAAGGGTTTTCAAGGAATACACAATTACTGCCACGAAAGACACTTTGGCTCACATACGTCTCCGAACAATTGCTACCAAAGTCACTTCCTCTCATTTGTTGAATTAATGGGTCTGAGTACAATTCAGCAAACCTGAGAAATGAACTGCAGCTGTAATTGTGTCACCTGCCGCTGCCAGCCCCAGACTGCCTGTGTTTTCATCTCACTCCTGAGGTGTTGGATCAATATGGAATTCAGCTTTCGTTGTGTGTCATTAGCTTGTCTGATGCTTGAGCCGAGACCTCTCCAAACCTTCATGTGTTTAGCCTCTGGAATTTTTCAGATGAAGAGTGTATGATTGCAGGTGTGCCTGTCTAGAGTGTGTATGCATGCAAATTAACCTTGAAATCAGTTTACCCATAACAGGTTAGTAAATGAGCGCTTTTAGCCTTTTTTCTTTGCGGATAGAGACTCGTACCAGACGTGCACGTGCTGCATCTGTTCGGGCGCGTGTTTGAGGCTTGTGTGTGCATGGTGTGTCCTTGTGTTTGTTCAATGCGGCAGAGGGTGGAGTGGCAGATCAATAGGAAACAAATGAATTCAGATCAATATTAAGCCAGGGAGTGAAGGAGAGAGAAGGAGAGACTGAAAGCGAGTCAGTGGGGGGATGCACCACAGAGGAGGAGGAGGAGGTGGAGGAGGAGGAGGGGTGGTGGTGATGGTGGGCTGGAGGGGTGAGGTGTTACCAGCAGCACAGCGACTAACTGCACACATGGGAAAGACCACTCATTTCTACAGCCCAAACCTCAGCGCTTTGAGGTCATCGATGGTTAAAATGGATGGTTAAGCGAGGTAGAGAGAACACAGAGACATGAGAGCAGCGGTGCACTGGAGATAAGCCCGCCATTCCTGCATCACTGATGGTGTTTTGTTAGCTTGTTTTTCTTCCGGTCTCAATTTTTACCTCATTATAACCCTTTCCTGGTTAAATAAAGTTTGATAATGTTCTCTTTATTTTACTTTGTTGTATTTTATTTTTTGATGATGATACCTAATAAAACAATTAACATCCACTAGCATTTTAGTGGAACACTTCGTTAAACCGCCCACTTTTTTGTTTGAGACTAATCTTTTGATGACACACAACAGCTGCAGTCACAGTGAACTTTGACCCTTTTACTCTCTTTCATGCCTAAACAACACATTTTCTTCTCACCAAGCATGATGAGATTAAAAATCTCAGGCCAGCAAGGCTTTCTTTCTGACCTTTCAACTTAAACTCTCAGATGTAGTTTGACATTTACAGCCAAACCTGTGAGGACCACACACGTTCAGACTGGGAGTGAGCAAGACTTCTCACATCAATTTCTCACTGTTTTTCTGCAAGGTTTGGAAAGTGCTAAGATTTAACATTTTCAAACATTAGGTTCAAACATCAATTACAATAATATCAAACAATCTCTATCAATGGTAGGGCTAAAATTTACAGTTATTTTCACTGCTGATTAATCTCTTGAATATTTTCTCCGTTACTTGATTTCGCATTTGGCAAAAAATGCCCCTGAGCTGTAGGTAACGTCTTTAAATTGCTTCTTTTGCCAAAATCCAAAGATATTCCATTTATAATTATATGAAACAGAGAAAAGCCACATTTGAGAAGCTTGAATCAGAGAATGTGTGGCACTTTGCTTGAAAAATGGCTGAAATGACTCATCAGTTATCATAGTTGCAAATGGTTGCATTTGATTGGTTAACTGAATAATCAAGTTATTGTTTAACTGTTTACTATGTTCAATACTAGTGTTGCACTGATACTGCTTTTTTCAGACCAAGTACAAGTACTTACATTTGGGTACTGATATAAGCACTTAATAATAACATTACAATTCTAATGTGTTCAGCACACGCACACACGCGTGCACACACACACACACACACACACACTTTACCTCAGATCGAGTACAGTTTCTATGCAGTAGAGTGTTTTTTTTTCCGTGTCAGTCAAGCGTCTCTTGATGGCTGCAGCTAAGGACATGGTCCTCGTCTGTTTCTTTGGTCAAAAGTCTGTGAAGCACGGTCACAGCAGGAATCACATCTAATGCCAACGCATCAGAGGAGCTCATATTTTGGGTTAATTCCTCTTTTCGTTTTTTCCAGAAGTGTCCACTGGTGAGCAGTGAGATTTTCGGCGAGGAAGCTCATGCGTGGACCCGAATATTCCCAGAGCCTGCTTCTGCTCAATGAGAGACTGTTTGGTAATCTGGTTTCTCTGTTGTGGTGCCGGTCAGGAATCTTATACTTTGACTCCAGTACACTGAGAAAATGACGAAATCCTGTATATCCCACAGCTGACAATAGCTGGTCATCAAGAGCAACGTACTGGGTAAGAGCTTCTGTTATTTTTACCTCCCCCCGGCTTGCCTCTGGTCATTTTCTCTCCCTTCTCCAGCATTTGCTACAAAATTGGTTGTTGCTGTTTCCCGCTGTTAGCATGAGCAAATTCCTTCAGCTCTGTGTTGTGTTGTTTCTATAGATGTTTCATCAAATTGCTTGTTAAAGGAGCTACTTTTCAGCCCTCCTATTAACAATTTAGATACAGTTATGGTAAAATATCAGTTGACGCCACATTGCCGTAAACTGGTATCAGGTGCTTTTGTATCGGAATAGTTTTATGATTACAATTACGAGTACATGAGTGCAGTATCGGACCCCTGACCAGATACTGATATGGGTGCATCCCTAGTTTGGACTCATAAAAAAACTGTAATGAGTGGGTTTAGATTATGACAAAAACGTCTGGTCTAAAATGCCAGGTTGAATCTGTATTCCCAGCTAACAGCACATGTTAAGTCCTCTGCTGAAATGTGATATAGAAGTTGCCTATATTCATCTAGACTGTGATGGAGAAATCACCAGAGATTTCACTGAATATCATATTTCTATTGTTGAGAAATTTTATTTTGAGCTGAGCAACACATATGTGATGGATTGCAGAAGTATTAATTTCATCCTCTCTGACCTTAACCCTTATGAATGTTCTTAAGTGTTTGTGGTGTTTATACCAATTAGGCAGGTTTACTATTTTTGTTGCATTTACTGTATATCACTCATTATCTCAATTTTATTTATCAGTGTCTATTCATTGTTGAGATATATCATAACAAAGCCATGATTGCTGCCTATGCTGAAAAAAATATTTGAGCTTCTTTTGCTTCGGAGTATCGCCTTGAAATTACAAACAGGATTGCTCGGCTTTGAGTATCTGCTCATCTCTCGGCAGTGAGATCAAAGAACCAAGAGCCATTTGGGAGTCGGAATTGAATGAGACTTTGAAGTGATAGTGGCGAAAACAAACACATGAGTGCTAGTGAACGGGCACTCTCCACTTCCAGCTCAAGGTTCCTTGGCTCTTGAGATGGATTTCAATGATAAATGCCTCAGTTAGCTTTGAGTGCAGTATCTCTGGTGCCTTAGAGAAAATTCTGTATGCTGTAAGCAATACTGTTTAATTGAAAAGGATACCTATAGCAATGGATTCCCCAGAATTCAATATTTAGCCTTAAAAGAGACATTACAAATTGCACACTGTATATATTTGGAGAGCTTCGGGTTAGATTTAACAGCCCCTTTCATTTCATCTTAAACAACGATCTGGTTTTATTTAACCCTCTATGGTATGATCAGCTAAGGGCCCAGTATGCACGGTACAAGTTTTTATCTTTATTATTTATTTATTCTGGTTGAAGGATAGCTAAAAGACCACTGACAACATTTTACTTTATTCACATTGTGTCTATGCTCTCCTGCCATTAAAAATGGATGAACAAAGACGTATGATGCAGTTGAACAATTAAACTATTCATCAATTAGTCTTTTGATGTCTAAAATGTCAGAATAGTGAAGAAGCTGATTGCAGTTTCCCAAAGTGCAAGATAATTAGTTCAAACAGCTGTTTTTTTTTTGACCAACAGTCCAAAATACAAAATTGTTCAATTTACAATCATAGAAGACTAAGAAAATCCCCAAATATTCACATATTTTAATTATTAATTGATTATCAAAATGTTTGCTGATTCATCTTGTTTCAATTGATTAATCAATCACTTATTTGAGCTCTACATTAAATGTTACCATAATACCTTCTACAGCCATATAATCTGGATTTTGGCTCCATCACTGTATCAGACAATGTGTCAATTTTCTCTGGCTTCATATGCACCAAAGCACCAATTCCTATATCAGCCTGGCTGCATATCAAACATCATATTTGTCTTTCAATATGCTTCTCTGTGCTACATAAATGCTACTATTGCACCATATGAATCATCATAAATTGCATATTTTGTAGCACCTGATGGACCCAGTGGAGCAAAGGACGGCCTGGATAAGAGTAGTTGCAGCCGGCGACAGCTGCCTTCTGAGTAAATCTATCAGACCTGCGTGGAGAATAATGTCTGAAGCAGCGAGCTCAGCAGTCGTTCAACTACATCACTGTCCGTCATTTCACCCCTGCTGAACTCACACTACCATTTTCACCTTTGGCAATTTCACATTGCGAGTTGTGAGAGAGTGACCATGGATAGGAAACAGATCCTAAAAAAAAGAATGAAAGGAAATGAGAGGAAAAGAAATAGAGATCATATGCAGGACTGCAACTGATGCTTATTTCGATTGTTGACTACTTTGTTTTTTTTTTTTTTACGAATTGTTTAAATGTTCACTTTCTAGAAAGTGTAATAATAATTGGAAAATGTAGATCACAAGCTCAAGATGATGTGGCTTGTCTTGTGTAAAACTAAAGAGTTTCCACGGACAATGATAACAAAAAGATAAAAGCTGAAATTCCTCATGCTTGATAAGCTGGAACCAGCAAATGCTGGACATTTTTCTTTGATGAATGACTTCGACCATCGGTTGATTAGGAAAATTGTTGTCTATTTTGATTTCAGTTTTTTTTTCATGCAAAGACTCATTTTGTATTTTAACTTAAGTCATAGAGGAGGCAAAACCGACAGCGAGCTGCAGACAGACGGACAGACAGACAGACAGACAGACAGACAGACAGAGACAGTGAGAGATACCTGAGGCAGTGATGTAGAACATCAACTCCAACCAGACAGTCTGCTAAAAAAAAAAAAAAGCATGGAGAGGCAAACATCGCCATGTCTCTCAGCTTTTCTTCCTCCCTCTCCTCTTTAATCTGACAGCCCCCCCCCCTCTTCCTCTCTCTCTCACTGTCTCTCTTTGTCTCTCTGTCTCTCTCTCTCTGTCCCCCTGAGCTGTGTTCTGTGTGTTCCATCCCTGTCTCTCTCCATCTCCCTGCCTCTAATGTGCTTTGGCGTGTGTTACCCACGGGTGCTTGCGCGCTGCTGCCGCCATCCTAAAGCCGGGTCAAGGGGGCAGCTGAAGCGGTGCGATGCTGTCTGTGACATCATCAGTCACTGCTATTACTCACGTCTCACCTCCCCTCACTGTCTGAAACTGCCAGGGCTTTAGGTGCTTGGTGGCGGGCTGGGCAAACACGCATGCACACAAACAAACATGCATGCAGATTTGCACACATGGCTAAAGAGCTAAATAAAATGGTATTTGAAGAGCTTTATCCCAAAATTCTGTAAATCCAATTTGGACATTTGCGTTGCCTAAAATAGTTCAGGCTCATAGGTGAGACTGAAATCACTTTAGTGTAGTGTAGTATGCACAACTATTAATACTCCATTACAAGCAATCAGTGTGTCATGGTAGGTGTCAAAGTCGTTAATATCTTTTGTTTAATTAAACTCTTCACTTAATAATTCAGTTGGCTTGTTTTAACCTAAATGGACGACAAGATGGCCATGACATTATTGTTAATAATTTAACAAAGTAGTTACTATGGTCCACTGTCAATCATAGTTAAGTAATGTATTTATCAGTGATACATTTGTCAATAACTTTTTAAATTAATCAATTGATTGTTTAGCTAATAATCTTTTTGGAAATGAATCACATTTTCCAAAGCTGACGTCTTTAGATTGCAAATAAGACTGAGAAAACCAGCAAATATTCAAATCTAAAAACCTGGAACCAATGAATTTCTTGTATTTTTGACAATAAACAATTAGTAGTTATAGCTGTCTGTCAGCTGAGTAATCCTTTAATCGATCGTTTTCAGGGCTAAATATGTGTGTTACACAAGCTATAGCTTTATTACAGTATATTTCAGTTTCTGAAAGGTTGAATATATTTTTTATGGAATTAAATGCTTCACTTAATAATTAACTTGGCTAGTTTTAACCTTAATGGTAATAAGATGGGAATGACAGCACAGTCAATAATTTAACATGACAGAGAAGTTCAGATGGTGTGGTTGGCTGACAATCATAAAAAAGTATGCTAAAATTACTAAATGCAGATAAGGTTGCAACTTATTGATGATTTTATGAAATTAAACATTTATGTCCACAAAATGTCAAAAACTAGTGAAAAATTTCTATCTTTCCAGAGCCCAAGGTGATGTTTTCACAGCATAACACCGAAAGATATTCAATTTATAGTAATATAAACAAATAATAACATGTTATTTTTGTTTAATGATTTAATTAATTGATCAATCTATAATCAGAATTGTTGCTGATTAATTTTCTGACGATTAAGTAATCGATTAAATCATTTCAGCCCATTCTTTGATAAAAGCAGAAATTTTGAAATAGTAGGTGTCAGTGTCTGAAATGTTGAATATCTTTTAAATGAATTACAAGATGAGGGTGACAGAACAGTCAATAATTTAACATGACAGAATAGTAAATACTATAAGAAGATATTGCCAATCACAGAAAAATTATGTTTCATTCTGTTTTTCAAATTTCCTGTTAACTAGTTAACACCTGTTAACTAAGTGAAGTGAAACAATAAACAGTGAAAAAATTAGAGCCAGGTATTCCACATGTAATTCACATGTATGTGGATGCAGTGTGCAGAAGACAGAAGAGCATCAACAGAAGAGAATCTGTATATGTGGCTGCAAACATCCCTCTGCATAAGGTGCAATACTGTGCACAGCCCACATCTGTGTAAAAGGAGAGAAATGTGCTTCCATTCAGTGAGCATGTGTGCAACGTTCAGACTGTGTCAAATCACCACATCTGCCATCAGTGGAAGCACTCCTGTACCTGGGGGTCTGTCTGTCACCTCTGCTGTCAGCCAATGAAGAGGTGAGACTCTGCAAACTCCTTCACTCAGGAATACAGATTGCTGCAATGAAATTGCTCGGCCTGTGTGTGTTAAGGCACCGTATAAATCACACATGACCAGCACCACCAGGCACCATATGCACACAAGCATGCCAGTGTCATATTCACAAGCATGAAGACACTGTATATCTCTGTGTTTTTTTGCCTCACTACCCCGCACTCCGACCCTGTCCTCTTGAAAGCACCTGCAGCACTGTACTTAATGTGCCACAGAAGGGTGAAGGGTTGGAGAATGGATAAACCAGATGAGAATGACAGAATACTGACTTTGGAGAATAAATACCTAAAAGCGTGAATATTTGAAAAAACACAAACATAAAGCACATGGGGACAAATAAAAAACAGAAGGAAGAGTGGGAAAAAACAAGCCAACGCAGGATGGCAAAATAAATAAAAACATATATATATTAACTACAACAGACACAAGAGAGCGGCAGAGACAGACAAAGAGCTATCAGGAAGAACAAAAGATTAAATGATGCAAAGGAAGAGAGCAGAAGGGAAAAAGAAGGACCGACTTGGAGCCAGACAGAGGAAAACGAGGCGAGAGAGCAAGACATGGAGGCAAAATTAGAAAAAGATAGAGGAGGGCAATGAGACAGAGACGCAGGGCGGCAGTGCGCATGCTAAAAAAGGTGGCAGACTCTTGTCAGTGCAGTGACCTAGTCGCGCTGGACTGAGGAATTCTCCCTGCCGACCCCAACACATTCCTCTAGTCCTCAGACGTTAACCCATGCCACGCTACCGTACTGTACTGCAGCGGCTTACATGGCATTTCTGTCACTGACCCATGAAAAACATCACTTAGCATTAACAATATTGAATATACGCATGCTACTGACCCTGCGCAGTCTATATAGCAGCATAAACACTCCCCGTTTTTGACTGGGTGCTGCGAATATATCTGGAAATCTAACAAATGACCTGCAGTGTATTTACAAAGCACTTTCTGACAGGGAAAGCAAACTGCTTCAAATCTCTGATTAAACACATTCAACAAGAATGGAAATATCAGGTCAAGTGCAGAGCTCAACTAGCTCTGAATCAATGGCCTGTGCGTAGGGCCATGCAAAAACACATTGTGAAAGTATCAGGGCAAGAAGGGCTCTATTGTGTTGCAGAGGCAGAATGTAGCTCTTATTCTCCGGCTGCTGGACCGGGGGCATGGGGGTGACATCAGCACAAAGACAAAAATGTAATGTGAGGCATCTCCAAAGCTAGCTTCAAGGCTAGACCACAGGCCGCTCTTTATGCCCGAACTCTCTCACTTTTCAGCAACATCTGATAATCGGGATGTGACCAACAGATGACCCTTCCACTTGTTGCTTACTAAGATAAGCCACAGCCAACAGTGTCACACCAAACTGACTCAAATAGGCGTGCCAGCAAATTGAAGGACTGTCTGCTTCCTGCTTTCACGTAGGCCCACAGTTAGCACATATCTGTGAGGTTAATCACGACAGAATGACTCAGGGCAGAGTAATTCAATTATTCTGATGGTGCATCGACGTTTCGATCGGGCCACAGACTAAAATGGCTGACCAAGTGTTTCTGACGGCTGAGTGCCATTAAGCAAGTCTGGTCAGTAAAGCACTTGGTTTTAAACAAAGCTATACATAGACTCACTCTTTGGGGACAAAAAGAAACTACAGGATCTGCTGCTTATTCTGGACGCTTTTTGAAATAAATAAATCGTAAATATCTCCTTACCTGATAAAAATCACGTCTTCAGTGAAAAAGTTCACGTTGTCTCAGGGGCTCAATCTGAAAAACAGACATACATTTACATTACTTGCATTATAATTACTTAGAATTGTGGTTATATCCTGTAAAACATATGATTTATGAACTGATTCAGCGTTATTTGTCTATTATTTGTCTGTTAAACTAGCCTGAATCCAGGCCCATTATTCACCATTATTAACTTTAATTATTAATGTTACCCTTGCTGTATATTTAACCATATGAGCAAATGAATATCAAAAAGATGGGATATCATTATGTTTGGCCCTGAATCTATTATTTCCTGATTTTCTTAACCCTCCACTAAATACAACATTCTATACTCGCAGGCATTTCATTGTACTATTTGTATTTCACACCAGGCCTGTTAGGATGTTGTACTGGCACTAGTCAGTTTGTCGGTTTCCAGCTGGGAAAACACAAATTCAGCAACACAAATTCAGACCTGCTACACACAATGGCAGCTTGCATGGGAATTCCTGAGGTCTGTTCGATCCATTAATGTATGCTGCGGTTGAATGTCATCAATTATGAATGAGAAACACACGAGATTCACAGAGAGCTGGTAGAGAATCATCGGTCATGGCACAGGCCTGTAGTGCTCTGAATACGTGCAACATACTGTGTGATGTTTCAAATATAATGCCGTCAGATGCACGCTACATTTGGACAAGCTATCTCTGCATACTTTTTAAGCAAATCATTTATTAGATTAGAGGTTGGATTCAAATACAGATGAATGAAGTTCACTAAGGACACAGGACTTAGTGTTCATCTGAAGCAGGATAACATCAGCTTTGCCAAATTACACAGAAATGTACATTAAATTAGTAAATGAGACAGACAGCCTGCAGCACACTGTTCCAACAATAGGTCAGGCTATACTATTTCCTCAGCCTTTAGGCGTCAGGCACTTAAGTCCTTATGCGTGGATAGTGCAGTATCTTTATGTAGCCGGGGCCCCTTCCCCTTTAAGGCCCAGAGTGTGCTGACCCTGCCAGTGAGTTCATACCATAAGCAGACCCATATAGCTTCTCCTCCAGAGCCCCTGATCACGACCCTGCTGAGCTGCCGCCTCAGTTATGTAAGATTACATAACACCAGGTCTGTCAGAGTAATATTTCATAACCTGGGGGTCCCACTACACTGACATTACCATCAAATCCCCTCAGGGGTGGAATTAAAGGTGCTAGGCAGGTTTGGTAATGTAAAAGTCAAATTTGGAGACAAATAAGCGCAAGTCGGCAGGTCCGGGTGGATTTATCTCATCTGACCTTCTTGTGTCTTGGGCTGAAAATTGCAGAAAAACATTCTGACGTCAAAGACTTTCCCAATCATTTTCTTGAATGCTACAGTGGAGGTCAAGGAAAGGTCGAGCCTGGGACGCTACTAAACAAAAGCGTCCTCCCCCTTGGCTTATCACAGAATGCAGTGATGCAGGCTGCCCACAAATGTCGTATCATTGTGTTTTAATCAAATCATTGCCTATGAATTAATTTAGCACACATTTTAGACACAGAACATTATTAAAGAATTAGGCCAGTAACTGTTATCTAACGGCCTCGGTTACACAATTAGCATTTTCTTTAACTCGTATGTTCAGTATGTATCTTTAAAAATGTCTGCACTGTTTTCTTCTCACATTCTCTTCATTCACAAACACATGATCAGTTTAAAATGCCAGAAACTAGTACAATCAGAAGGTGTTTCAGCACTTATCGTTTAAAGTACAACACACTCACACCCCAATAAAAACCATTGTCGAACACACACTCACACACACACTTGCTAGGGGACAACATGGGATATAGATAACAACTGTGGCAAGTGATAGAGTAATGTGGGCTGAGATAACAGGAGGCTATGTAAATAAAAAACAGAGGAGGCAGATATAAAACACAGAAGAGGAAAAAAAGGGAAAGGAAAGAGATGCCAGGAGATATCTGAGGCTGATACTGCGGGAGAAAAAGGTATACTCGATGGAGATTACAGCGGATGGGCCGCAAATGGACGATATCAGACTTGTGTTATATACCGTACGCTTCTGTCTACTGCCCAGCGTTGAGCCCACTGTACTTACAGTACAATAATGCTTCTTATTATAATGCTTCTTATAATCCACTACTGTCGACATCTTTACATCGCAGATATGCAGTAGTTTGCACTGAAGCCGCCGTCTTTACCTGTAACTTCACCACATCAAACAAAAGTAATCTTGCTCAAATGCGCAGGTTAGAAAAACAAAAAAAAAACTTGTTCAAACTGACTGCAGTTTGTTACTTAGCTTACGCCCTCAAATAAACCCACTCTTGTCTTTTGTTGATGCCGAACCACATCTTGAACCGTGGGTTTTGTCTTTACAGGCAGACCAACAGAGAGATTGGGGATACCCGGATGAACGGATGGAAGATGGGATAGAAAAAGGGGGAGAAGCATGGGAGGAGTGAAATATGCAATGAGGGACGAAGAAGAAGAAATTATTGCAGTGCTTACACTATTTTCCCCTCTCCGTTTCACCTCGCTCCAACACTTCATCTATCAGTTCTGCACATTTTATAATTAATAACATCGCAAAATCATTTCACGAATATGAAACATGAGAAGTGATTGTGCAAATCCACGCATGCGTAAGCAGGAGTGACCATTTGCCACGGCTGGCTCCGTTGACTCTTAATCACACCCCAACATACTAACACGCACACATGCACAGACACACGGATACACATGACTTACACAGATAGATAGACGCAAATGCACACACCCTGCCTCCTTCATGTGCTAGCCTCCCATGCATGGGCCCCCTAAAACTGGGTGCACTCAGTGATCCCTTTCCAAAGCCCTCATCTAAATGTGAGCAGAGGTAATCCTTCAAGGAGAGGCAAAGAGAGCAGCGATAACCCACGATAAAGAGGAGCTGAAGGAGGAAAGGGAGAACGACAGTGAAAGAGGGAGAGAGGTGGAGCGCGAGATGGGATAGACGAACAGGATGGGGGGATTAGCAACCTAGGGAACACATTTTTCAAACAAGAGGAAAAAAAAGAGGAGAGTTGAAAAATGAAGTGAAGGCAAAGGTGGGGGAGAGGAGAATGCTTTAAAGAAAAAAGGAAAGTCAGAGAGGATGCATGTATGGGAAAGGAAAAGGACATGTACATACAGTATACTCACAGATGAATGAGAGGGTGACCAGAGAGGTGATGAAAAATCATGTCAAAAAACAAAAATCAAAGGCGGCTGAGAGGGTGAGTCTGAGTTTGGAGAGAAGTCCAGTTTCTTCTTATTCTGGAGTTTTGATTTTTCTCCCTTTTCCCGCAATTTTGCCAATTCCTGTCCAGCCGTCCCTCCTTTCTAAGTCTATCCCCTTCTGGTCCCCCTTCTCCTCTCTTCCCCCTCCTGTTTTTCTTGCCAGTGCCGGTACTCTTTCTCCTACCTCTCTCTCTGTCTCTTTCGCTGTCTTTCTCGCTTTCTACCGCAGACCGTGCTCTCCATTTCCCTCTCATTCTTTGCCTCTGTCCCCTTCATGTGTCCATTCATCGGACACTCGTTCCTTCAACCCTAAGCTCCCGCTTCAGAATACAGTTTAGATTTTCGAAAAAGGTTTCTACGGAGAAGTCGAGTTCTGACTTGAAAAAAAGACCGAAAAAATACTGCAGGAGAATTTTTTAAAAAAACTGTTCAGTAAAGCGGTTTCTGGCAGTCAGTCAAACGCAGGGACAATCCACGGCCTGCATTTTTCAGGGGCGCCACGCATAGTAGGGGTGAAGCGTCTGCGTGATGGTGCCTCCATACATGAGGGCATAACCAAAAGCAAAGACTGGCAAGCAAAAGAAAAAGACGGAAAAAAAAGACGAGCTTGTTGCAGTCGGTCTCCAGTGAAAGTGGATAGTAAGCGCGCGTGAGGGGAAGGAGTGGGAAGGACTCCGGGGTGTGTGCATGTGTGTGTGTATGTGTGTGTGTGTGTGAAGAGGTGGGAGGGGAGAGAAAGGAGAGCCAGCGAGGAGAGCGAGAGAGAGAGACTGGGGGTTCATGGAGAAATATCCAAGAGGGAGGGATAGAGGAGGAGTGTGTCGGTGGGGAGAGGAAAGAGGAGGGGGCAGGAATAGGAATACATTTTTTTTCTTCTTTTTATGCTCCCGGTTTTTGAATTTTGTGCTTTTCTTTTTTTTTCCACCCCTCTGTTCTAAGGCTAATACCTTCTCTTTCTGTGGGAAGAAAATAGAGAGGAAGAAAGAAGAGGAGAAAGAGCTACTGTGTGCTTTGTCTCCCGCCCCTGCCGTTCCTTTTCCTGGTTTCCTTTCTGCTCTGACTCTCCTCTGTTCAGCCTATTTTCTGCACGTGCACTTGAACTCTAAATCCCGTCTGCTCTCCCCTCCCCTCTTTCTCGCTCTCTCTAACTGCGCATCTGTGTGTCCCTGCCTCTCTCTCTCTGTCTCTCCCTCGCTCTCTCTCCCTCTCTCTCCTAGGCAGAAGCTTGAAATAGTGCTAGCAGGCAGGAGAGAGCGAGCGGGAGGGAAAAGGAGAGGGCGAGGGGGACAAAAAAGGGGAGAGAGATGTTGAGGGGGGAGGGGAAGAAGCTTAGACGGGCAGACACAGAGAGCACAGGGCTGCTCTGTGTGTGTGTGTGTGTGTGTGTGTGCGCGTGCACATATGAACATGTCTGCACATTTGTAAACACAGATTCATCTACCTTGGCTTTGGATGCACTGTTTCACACTGCACACTGGTGGTAATCCGCATATGATGTTAGCCTACATACCAGAAATAGATACATGACTTTTTGGGGTCAAGGAAAGAAATAATTGAAATGGCAGGCTTTTCTGTTTTCTCAGCAGTTTACAGCGTCAAACTAATACTTAACAAACTACTAAAAACCAAGCGATGCTTTGGAGACTGTATACAATATAATTAGTGTTGCCAGGAATTATTGGTTGTTCATTATTAATTAATCCCACTATTATTTTCTTGATTAATCATTCAGTCAAAATACATATTTCACAAATAATGAGTGTCTTATCTCAAGCTTCCAGAGCCAAAAAGTGATGCCTTCAATCTGCTTATGTTTTTGAAATGATGAGCAAAAACCCAAAGGCATTCAGCTTACAATGGAATGAGACGGGGAAAAGCTGCAAGTCCTCACGTCAAGTGAAAAAAAATTACACAATTTACACAATGAATGGATTATATTTCCTGTCAACTGACTAATCAATTAACTGACTAATTTCAGGTCTAAACACATCTTCCTGTGACATTCGTTTGAAACTTCACTGCAAGCCTGCAGACATGACATGCACACATCTGACTTGGCGCTGTAGATAATTGTAGTTTTTTAATGTAAAGAAAAGAGTTTGATTGATTAGTGCATACACAGAAAATTACAACTTTATAATTCTGATAAACCATTAATAATTTAATTTAATTATCAGCTGGCTTCACATCACTATAAAATGACTACGCTGGAGATTTATTGACTACCTGTCTGAATAAGTAAGAAAACCTTGGTCTCACCTACCTTGTAATTGGCATTTGCCATTATTTGTACATGATGAATACTAAATGACTACACACAAAGAGCACATTGTTTAATTCCATGTCCCTCAATTGTAAGACGCTTTAGTGCCTTTGGAAATGGAGTGGCTAACTTAAATACTGTAAACTTGAGAGGTTTTTGAAATTGCAGCTCATGTAAAAACTCATTTTGCAATTCTGCTGAATTTCAATTCAGTTCACAGGTTATGGGCGGACATTGTCAGAGGCAGGTAGAGGGCGGCATGAATGAAGCTTTGCGATAATGCAGGTACTTTTACTAACACAATGTCAGGGTAACAGAGGAGAAAGAAGGCGGGTCATGGGAGGTCAAGAGAGAAATGTGATAAAAAAAATTGGTCACCTTGGTTAGAAGCTTTCTCTGTACTGTCTCTAGACATGACAACATTTGTGCCAGGAATGAGAGTCTTATTGATTAAACACGGAGAGCAGCCAATGTATATACACTGCTTTGTTTTCCAAGGGCAGCAATCACCTTGGCAGAGGTCTGGACACTACCTCGAATTTAAAACAATGCAATATTATACATACAATTGCAGCAAAAAGCAACCAATGATGAAAGAAAGCAATTACATCAAATGAAAATCTCATGGTCATGCTTAAAAATGCATCATAATCTACTGTAACTTCTAAATTTTATTTTACTCCATAAGCACATTTCTAAACGGAGGGAAAGCTTCAGCATGTGAAAGACAAATAAAAGCAACATGTTGACTATATTTACAGGCAACAAATGCTCTTGTCTGGCGCACAAATAAATAAATAAAGTGTTACTAACTCTGCATAGGTGGTGTCCTCCTTACCGAGGTGCTTCTCCCTCGCCTGCTGACTGCAGCACACTTCTTGAAAAGGGTCTGATGAAACAGAGAAATGGGCCAGGGATGTGAACAAGGTGCCACAACACCACCCTCTGCTGGGCTCCGACGGTAATAGCTCACACCCAGCATCATCACAGTGACAAAGCTCCTTTTCCAGCACTGTTTAACCATCAATGTGGCACACGGATGAGGCACGCTGTATTAAAACATACACATAGAATATTACAATTGGTGTTTGAGCTAGCTTGGTTAAAGGGCTGAGCTGAGCAGGGATTTGAAGGTGCTGGTGAGGTTAATTCAGGCTATGGTACCAGCCTTTCCAATTGAGGGCAGCCTCCTCCCTCCCTCCTTAGCATCCTCCCTTGAACTGCTTCGCCGCATTAGCTACCATCGGCTAAACTGGAGCTAAACTCCATCCCAAACCTGCCCACCTGGCTCGTGGCTTTGTATGGTATATTAAAAGTACGATATTTGTCATTACTGGACAATATGAGAGCTGCATGTATGGGTAACTGCCAGGGGCGTTGTGTTTTGCGTGCTATCAGTTAATAACGAACCTTACAGTTATTAAGCTAGCTAGAAGCTAACCAGCGTTAGCAAAAATGTCAGAGTTCCAGCTGTCGCAACGGCGTGCGCATCCTGGCTCCTAAAGCCACTCTGTGAAAATGTTTAATTTCATTTTAAGCTCACCCTTGTTTCCAATTTGCCTTTTAGATGCCCAGTGTCACGGTGAAAGATGTCAATCAACAGGAGTTTGTCAGGGCTCTGTCAGCTTTCCTCAAAAAGTAAGTAAACGCTCAAAGCACTGCATGACTGGCTGATACCCACCTGTCAATCACACAGGCTGATGATGTGTGTAAATGAAGGTCAAGGGCTCTGAAACAGTTGACCTTAATGTGATGAGAGAATACTTTGCATTTTTATTTATGTTAAGCTGTAGTTATTAATTTCCTCTTTTATGACAAGTGGCAATTAAATGAAATAGTGTCAATAATGTTTTGGCTCTGTAGAAATGCACTGTAGAGCCACTATAAATTAAGACGGATAGCACAGAAAATCTGAGGGGAGAAAGAGGGGTAGTATACTGTAAGGCCAGTCAACTCATTATATGGATTCTATGAATAAATACAGACAAGCCAGACATTTTTTCATTCAGAGCAAGGAAACAATCAATCTTATGACTAGCTCTGCCCTGTTTGTTTTGATTGGCAGATAAGCACTTTGTCATGAAAAAGTGTTTTTGAGAAAAGAGGTGAAAAGAGGCAGATTGAAGCAACATGTCAGAAAGATAATGTTTGACAATCCAATGGTTGGGGTATTTGTTTAATATGTATTTACTCAGAAGTCTGTGTGACTTTTCCATGTGACACATTTCAAAATGAGGATCTGAAATACGTACTTGGTGGCCGCATGCATGAGATAATGCTAACAGGATGTAACAATTGGTTACTACAGTATATGTAGCAAGCTAGTGAGCAAGACATGCTAACATTGTCACTGAGTGGATAAAGGCAAAGTTTAATCCATTCCTCACAAGTTTGCTCTTGCGTTTTAGGTACACGAACATACATTAGACTACAACAAAGACATCGCCCTCTGAACTCTTGAGATACTGAGTATCGCTCCTCTTAGAGGGTCACGCACATCACATCAACATGTAGAGAAATGCAAAGCTCCACAAGTCTGCCAATGCCTGGTTACGGTTACCACGCTATGATTGGACAATTGGTATTTGGAGGAGGGGTTTAGGGAAGGGACAGTTTCTTATTTATTCAGTTAATTAATTTTAGTTAAATTTTAATGCAAATAGCTGTGTAGTTCTAGAATTTGTCTTTTCTTAAGGGTGTCATCCCCTTTGATGTGTCCTGCCACAGCACATGAAGCTATTATTTGCAGCAATCTATCACATTACTCGTTGGGAGTGATGCTCTCATTCCTGTGGCTAAGATCATGCAGGCATGGGCCTGTTTCAGATACGTATATAACACAGATTGAGTGTCACAGCAGCAGAAATACAAGTATAGATGCATAGCATAGGGACATTTTGAGTATCTACTTAAAATGAAGCATGGAAAAACAAAAAATCAAAGGTACAAACTGCCATATGTACCAACATAAATAGTATCTATAAAATGCATTGCACCGAAATAGTCACAAACAAATTGATTAGACAAGTGGAGGACAAATGGAAGCGGGTGATGTGCAAAGCATCTTGGGTCTGCAGATAGCAGTGTGAAGGGATTAAAGAAGTGCCATAGCAAATGTGGGTATAAATATTGTATGTGGGCTGCAGTGTATGTGAGAAATCACAGTAACAGCCTGGGAGTCAGCAGGGATGTTGAGGTGGAACTGAAACTCTGTACTGCAGTTTCTTTCAGAGCCTCCTAAATGTCACAGTCGCCATGGAAGAGTGAGAGAGGCCTGGCTGCAGACAAGATGGCAGACGTCACCCACGACGGTCATTCGTATTCAGGATATACAATAGACAATATATCTGAAAGAGGAGGAGGAAGAAGGAGACAGTGTGGATTCAGCTACAACTGGGTGGAGTGATATTTGGAACAGATAAATGACCAAGTTCAACTTTTGCTCATTGGAGCCAGGTTTTAACACAGTATTTGGCCTCGTGCTAAGCAAGGCTTTGTGTTTTCTGGGTGACAGAGTCCTGGAGATCTGTGAGTGCTTTAGCTTCTTTGTAGCTTAAAAAGCCTTGGTGATGGGAGTCAGGCTGCTCAAATAATGAAAAAAGAACTTTGAAAATTATATGATAGATACGATTTTATTATCTCCAAAGGGCTCATCATTTTCCACAGAGTGCGCATCACGTGTGCCTCCAGATGAGGCTTTGAGTGATATCTTTTTCTCTCGCAACTTAGAAGTCGCCAGAGAAACATTTATGCAGTTCAGCCGGGATAAGCTTTACATTGTTACATATCTTTGCAGGAATTTTGATGTAGCTAATAATTTACATGACTTCTTACTGAGGTGTAATGTCATCATGTGACCCACCGCCCAGCAGGCTCAGAGGGCTTGCGAAGGTGTTTGATTATGATATGACTGTACTATATTACCAAAAGTCAGTAGACTCTCCTGTCCACATACTTATTTTTGGTAAGGGTCATGGTTTTGATTTTACATGTTCAACTATTAAATATGAGTTGAAAATTCAGGTGCCCACACACTTTGATCCATGCAGCATATGTTGAGCCTCAAACTGCTAAACAGTTTTACCATAATAGTAACAACAATAGCTTAGCAATAAAACAGAATAATTAGCCATTACAAATTGTTCAAGTTAGCCTTCACCATGTGTGATCTTGTAGTCACTGAAATAATACTAATTGGACAAAGCTGAATATCAATGTAACATCCAAACTGACAATTAATGGCTTACACACTAACGTTAATCAAGCCAGTTACAAGTGAGAAATTAGGTTCATGTTAGAGTGGCTCTGTCTATTTCTTGAAAATGTCCACTTCAGCTATAGAGTCCAAGCATTTAATTGACATTCACTTCAATAAAACTCTGACATCGATGACTTGTGATTGACAAGTTGCTACCACGGCAGGTTAGAGGCATAGCTACTAAGATTTCTTTTACGCTTAGCTATAAGGTTTGCCCTAAATTATGGAAACTAACTTCGTTAGCAGAGACTTTGCAAGCCAGGAGCCAGGTGTAGTCAGGTTGCTGGTATAGGTGGGCGTCCATAGTGTCTTCGGATTCTGATACAGATCCACTCCGAGCTCCTCCCAAGGTCTACCCTCTCATACCAATATGGTCACCTCTGGCTCCAAAAAAAAAAAGGTGATGGCCAAAATGGCAAACTCGAGGTTTCAGAATAGTAGTCCACAAACCAATGGTTGACACCACAGTGGCTGCCATTGGCCTCTTTCTTTATACACATTACATTATACATATGTGCTGAATGAATCCCATTTTTTTTGCGCCGCATGTTGTTTGAGGAAACAGTTCAGTCAGTTGATTCATCACATTACTGCTAATTGATTTTCCAGGTCTGGCAAACTGAAAGTCCCAGAATGGGTTGACACTGTGAAGCTTGCCAGGCATAAGGAGCTGGCTCCCTGCGATGACAACTGGTTTTACACCAGAGCAGGTCGGTTACACTGCAAGTGTTTCTCTTTTTATTCTAAGTATGATTTTACAGTCGATTAAATAACACTGTATTGTCAGGTGTACAGAAGCTTTGACTTTGCCAACATAACGTGTCATCTCAGGGATTCCTGCTGGTCTTTGGACCACATTTTAGGAATCCATGGGCTATATGATCATACACACAAGCTTGTGTAATATTGGTCAGTCCTATCATGAGTAGGCATTCCAAAACTGGTACAATATATACAATGAAAGCGTATGCACACAATCCCCTCTCAGCTGCTGTGTATGTTATCTACTCAGGCATATTGACAGTAACAATAGTATAAGGGTCTACAGAGAAAAATATCCCACATTTGATAAGCTGGAATGTTTGATTTCATGTCTTTTGACCGTTTCAGGTGATTAAACAAGGATGTATTGCAACATATACTGTATGCTGTTTCTACGTCTCACCAGCATCCACAGCTCGTCACCTGTACCTGCGAGGAGGGGTCGGCGTGGGCTCCATGATCAAGGTCTACGGAGGGCGTCAGAGGAATGGCGTATGCCCTGCCCACTTCAGCGTGGGCTCCAGGAATGTGGCGAGGAAGGTCCTCCAGGCTCTGGAGGGCCTCAAGATGGTGGAGAAGGACCCAAATGGGTGAGAGAGCAAGAAAGAGTGACACTGCGTTTAAGACTATGTTGTGATGGTTTGAATAAGTGATGGATATGGGGTCTTTTTAAACATCAGCTTTAAACATGTGCTTACAGTGGACGGAGACTTACCCCTCAGGGCCAGAGAGATCTGGACAGGATTGCTGGTCAGGTGGGTTGTTGATCAGTGAATCCCTGCATTACATTCACCATATGGGCATGAGCCAAGCTAAACATTTTATTGATATCCAGTCCAGAATGATCTCTGTACATATTATTTCAGTAATTATTTAAATGAGATGAAAGTCGGTAAGACGTCATACTTTGAGCAACCAAACACTCTTTTATCTTAAATACACCATTTTGCATATTTAGAAAATGTATTAAAATCCAGATTGCACCACCTTTGTATTTCAGGAGCCTGGAGAGCAAGCCAACATCACATTTTTAAAATGATTAGTTTTTGAAATTTGAAGAACTGTTTCAATGAACACGCTAGACTGGCACCAATCACAAACCAGACACTAGCACAAATAAGTGAATATGGCATTAAATTACTCTTAAATGCAATAACATTTAAATTAAAGATTTTTTTTCGTTTTAAAAAAGGTTTAAACAAAAAAGGTAAGAGGAATAGCTCAGTACATTACATTTACTTTGTAGTCACCTTTGGTTGAAGCGACTTGTGCATTGAAGTCAACAGAAACACATGCTAGATGTCATGATTAGCCAACACCTGACTAAGACGCTTAATCTTGTTTTTTGTGTTGAGGCATGCCTGTCATGCATGTCCACTCCACAAATGTGCAGCATAAGAGTTGCTCCCTCTTGTGCTTTCTGACAGTTATTGCTGTATTTACAATGATTACAACTATCTTGTAATGTTCGCATTCAAGTAGCAATATATTTTGGCATGCCATCCCCGAATCATTGTTATGACCACAACTAACCCCTCTGCTCTCTCTGTCTTTTCATTTGTATGTTTAGGTTGCCTCAGCAAACAAGAAACAGCGAAGTTTACAGAGCGGCATCTGAGGAATGCATGCAAAGAATCCAGACAAGCGAAATGCAGAAATGCCTTACTGCATATTTACTCAAGTTTGCTTGTCTCCCATATCACTCCAGTGCCCGCAGTAACTGAGTACAAACGCCATTTCATAGAGATGCATGTGTCTATGGCACAGTAAGTACAAGTTAAATATTACACATGGATGCTTTGCAGCAGTTTCAGGTTTGTTTTTTGTTTTCATAATGAATTTCAAGACAGCAGTGGCCTTGTGACAGCAAACCACAGAATGGACACAGAAGCACTGAGAATACAGTATTACCAAGCAAGAGCATGTTAATATTGTTTTGCCAACAACTGTGACACTCAATGTAGAAAAACAAGACAAATGCAATGGATGCTTATGTATATTTTTATTAATTTATTCAGTTCTTTGCCGGTTGGTACTGAATATTATGCCTAAACATGTTATTTATGAGATGTTTGTGGATGATACAGTGATACATAGGCTGTTCCAAATAAACAGTATGAGCACTGAGTATGGTCCCGTAATGTCAGCTTGCACGTGACTGTGTGTGTTTAGTTGTTTCTCATGACGGTGCTGATCCAGCTGTTGTAGCGGCACACACGGGCGTAGACGCTGGGGTGTCCCTGCATGGCGCAGTCGTAACCCCAGGAGACGACTCCCTGCAGCTGACCATTGCACACCAGAGGACCACCAGAATCTCCCTGCAAACACAAGCAGAAGAAGAATAATGTTACTCTAAAGGTCATAGTGAACGCACAGTACGTTCTGTCACCGTGGTGAGCACTGGAACGTAAGAACAATAGGTAAAAGCTGCACCTTTCTGCAAATGTTTGTATTAAAGAGTAACTTAGCCCCAGGCTGAAAAGCAGTGCTTTTGCTGCCCCTTCTGGTTGACACCGTCAAGGCTCTTTCACCTTTGGTCGTGGTCAGAACTGTGCTTTGTTGTCACCTAACAGTGATGTTACAGAGGCCTGGAGTACCCCTGTACTGGAACCAGATTTTCAGAGGATGTTAAGTTCCTCATTAATTAAAAAAAATGTTTTTTTTTTTACATTAGTGTTAATTCTAAAACTAGGACTGGGTGTTGTGAATGCAGTTTTCTTTCACAGTATAGGTACAATATAACAATATATACTGTAATAGAACACATTTTGGAAAATCAATAGAGAGACGAGTTTCTAGAATTAAAATAATTAGCCATTGGCCTGTTTTTGTTTAATCCTGTGAATTAAATACCAACAAATTGAGTCATCACATAGATTAAAAACTCCATAAAGCAGTCCTGTACTTTGATTTGCAACATTGCCCACAATGACTTAATAAACCCAGAGGTACTAAAGTAACAGGTGAACGGTGTGGAAAAAGCTCAGATGGATGACACATTTCTATTGTGTTCTGGTGTATATCATCATATCGCCCGACCCAACTGAGAAATATACTAATATCACCTGTGTGTTATTATAAAACACTTTGTTGACAGATATTTGCCGCATAATGAATGTCTGGTGTAGGTGGTTGTGAGATGGGGATTCAGAGCCTATTACTCAGGGAAATATAATTCTCTAATATTTTATATCAATGTACTGTTTAATACTTTTAGCATTAGACATTCAGCATCCTCCCACTATGGTTTTACCAGACTCTTCTCCTAAACTCTAAGCTTAATTAAAATCACACACTAACACTAGAAGAGGAAACGTTCAGAGGATGAACATGTGTCTCTTGCAACGCTGTTTCATCATCTTCCTGCAGTCAGTGAACCAGACACAGCAGTGGCAGTGGTGAAAATACATGCCTCGGTTTTTAATTAAAGGGTATTAGAGTTGGTATATGTATCATTTGCATGAAAGTATGCTCAATGCAAAGTGAAAAATAAGTGCTATACTGTGTACTTTTGTGTGCTCGGCAACACACCGCTGAATCACAACCTCTATGTACTGCTGGAAGAGACGGACACTCATGTACCGCCTGACTCCCTGTATGTTCGCTGTGGTTTAGTCCAACTCACTTCGCAGCTGCTGGCACCTCCATGCATGAATCCGGAGCAAATCATGTTTGCGGTGAAGAGGTGGGGGTAGGCGTTCCTGCAGATCCTGTCATCGATGATGGGCTGCCTCAGGCACTGCAGCCTGTCAGGGTAGTTCTCTGGGGATCGGGAAGGCAAGTCTCAGTTACTGCACATATACAAATACATTTACTCCAAACAAGATGGAAGTAATGTGGTGTTAAGTATGAATAATGTAGTGATGAGTTGATTAATTGGTTTGCTGATGGAAATTGACTCCTGTTTTGCTAATTAATCCTTTATTCATCAAGTAAAATGGCAAACATTTGGTGGTTGCCACTTATTCAATGTGAAGATTTGCTGCTTTTCCTCTGTTTTATATCATTACAAACTGAATATATTTGGGTTTGGAAACACTGGTTGAACAAAAGGGGCAATGAAAATTTGTCATTTGGACTCTGTGAAAATTTTCACTATTTTGACATCTTGTGGAGTGAACAATTCAAAAGAAAAATCAGCAATGTCAATAAATAAAATCATTTGTTGCAGCTTTGCAGCTAAATCATGAGATCTAGAGCTGCATGCCGCGGTGCATGTTTGCAGAACATACAGAACACTGGCCTCAGTCCACACAAAGTGCATTATACAGCTGTTTTGATGAGTAAACAGAACTTCATACTTAAAATTGCCCATTTAAGCATTTGTGCTGCACCTATAAGCAAGAACAGCCCACTATCCACCTTCTTTCATTCTGTATACTACAGCATTACCAAGGATTTATGTAGATAGAGACTGATAGTGTTGGCATGAGTGTCCCTCTTTTGATTTTATATATAGTACTATTGCATTCCTTTCATACCAGCAAGCAAAGTATAACTCTTGTGGTTATTGAAGCCTGCCTCTTGTAATCTGGACTCACTCAGATCCAAACAGTAACAAGGCGGTGCTGGTCTGGTGATGCTGGTCAGAAATGAGACCACACTCCTGACCTCACCCTCTTTCCTCTCTCGGACCCAACTTACTGCCGTTGGCGGTCGTGTTGCCCCACCCCGACACCAGGCTGTTGAGGGTGGCGGGGTGGCTCAGCTTAATCAGCATGTTGTCCTTGTCCAGGTTGTAGCTGTTGTACTGCGGGTGCCTGATCAGCTTGGCGGCATCGATCCACTGCTCGGTGCCTTCATTCACAGCGATGTCGGCTGGCCTAGTCGGACCTGGGCACGGCTGATGGAGGCGTGAAAGTTAAGACCGTTTAAAAGTCTGTTTTCTTAAAAATGACGTCTGCGTCCTGTATTAATTGTATTGGGCCACATAGCTAGTTGTGGCTAGCTGGCTCAGTGCTCGGTGATGTCATTCCGAGGCATTAGCTAACAAGCTAGCTATGTAACTGGCTAATTAAAGTTTGCTAACGTTAGCTTACATTAGCCACCATAAGCTACAGGTTGTACAAGCAAGGGTGCGTTTTATTCCTTATGCATTAAATTGTAAGCTTTTTTAAAAAAAACAAAACAAAACAAAACAGGAAGATAGTGTTGTTTCTTCTCCCTTTTAACATAATGTACGTGGGACTGCAGTATTTATTTGTTTTATAATTTGCATCTATTGATTGATAAATGGCCACAAATTAGAGGAGCGTTAGTTGGATCTCAAGCTACTTTAAATAAGTAAACAATTACGTTGGAATTTCAAATCACAATTATTTCAATCGGCTTAAAGAAATATTAACTGCAGTTGTTAGATCCAGCATCTTGTCAGACATCCATCTTTTATATACTCCCCAGATGTCCTTGTTGGAAGCAATATTCATTTATATTACAGCTTTTTGTGTATGTTTAGATGCCATTTGTTAGTTTTCCTGCTAGCTAGCCATTATACTAGCTATCTGTTTGGGGCAAATATGTTGCTAAAATAATATTCTAACGGTTAATAATAGCAGGGCTAACTTTTATGAATTTTACTGTTTTTTTTTTCTTTTTTTTTAACTTTTACTCTTGTGGAATCTGGGTCTATATCTTTATTACATTAATATCTGTGTTGTCCTTCCTGTGGGGACTAAATGTCGCTGGTGATGCTTTGGTTCTGGTGTGAGGGAAAATGTAACTAATGACATCTATATTTTGCTGTACTGTATTCATTTTATGAATACTTTGACTACTTTGTTGCATGGAAGTTTTGACTGTAACCTGTAATTACGACGATCTTTAGAGGTCCAGAGTGTAGGACTTAGTGGCATCTAGCAGTGAGGTTTTGGATTTCAAGCAGCTGAGTGTCCCTCATCTCACCCCCATCTACAGTGCCTGGGAGACACGGGAAAGGTGCTCTCTCCAGCCAGAGTTTGGTTTGTCCATTCCGGGTTACTGTAGAATCATGGTGGAATTTGCGGAAGAGGACCCGCTCTCTCTGTAGATATAAGGAGCCCATTCAAAGGTAACAAAAACACAACTATTCATATTTTCAGGTGGTTATATGCTAATGAAAACATAATCATGATTATATTACATTTCTACCAATAGATGACCCATAATACGACACATTAGACCTTTAAGTTCAGCTGACTACTTGTAACCCCAGTTAGATTTTGTCTTTGTGTTGCAAGCAGTTGAAGTACATTCCTTGTCTGTTTTTACTTCAGTAATTTTAGAGGCCTGAGAAAAATTAGTGCACACACACACACACACATATATATATCTATATGTATATATGAACACACACACACACATATATAGAGAGAGAATGCATGGTGGTGGTTTCTTTGGTTCAGTGATCATATTGGATGCAGGCAATTACAAGGCAAATTTGGAACATTTCAAATTTTTATTGAACATAAATAAAAAAAAAGTAGGTAAAAAAATATTTAACAGGTTTAGAAATTCTTTATACAATTATGTACAGGCAAAAATCCATAGTGAGCTGATAAAAGTAACAAAGCTTTGTGTTTCAAATTCAATTATTAATCCCAAAACACAAAACGAACATCCACAGCATTCAGCCTTTAACTTAAACTCGAGGGTAATATCTACATTAATTAGCTGGGTGTGGTTGCACAAAGGAGGAAACGAGCACAAAACATGGTGGCCACCTAGCCTTACAAATTAATTGCAGGTATAACAGCAAGTCAGTTTTTCATTGTATTGGTGGTATTCGTTTTCATACTATCAAGATGTAATGATTAGAAAGACAGAACTATGAGGAAGTGATGAAACATCTGATGCGTTGTGTAATTAAACTTGCTTCATAACACACACTGAGGTAGTACACCTGTGAGAGACGAGGAAAATGAACAGAAGAGGGTGCAAAACAGCTGCAAAAAACAAAAGATTAACTTAGGATCATTACTTAGCATTAGCTTCAGTTCTAGGAGTTAAAAGCCCAAACACATTTATTTCCATCCGCTTTGTTGAATATACATTTATTGTTCAAATATACAAAAATACAAAAAGATTTATAAGGGCCTGTGCAGAGCAAGATCACTATATTCAGGTTGAACCCTGCAACAAGGAAATTCTCCCTCATAGACCTTTAAATACACAAACAGCACAATTGAACAAATAAAGAACAGACTGTAATAGTGGGATAAAAGCATCTAGATTACAGCATCTCAGCTGTCACAAATAAAAACTGGAAATTTGAATTGATGAATGAGAGGAAAAAGACGACTGTTGGGTGACTGTATCAAACTACGTTTTGGGGTAAATGTCACCAGCACCTTTAACATTGGAGTCCATGCTCAGTAGACTGCTGTATCCAAAGTGAAATTAAAATGTAGCTGCACTAAAATGTACATGAGGTGCCTTGAGTCAAATGTGTTTATTCTGCTCTGAAATTAAATTTGTCCTGTCTGCAGCGACATCAGTGCTGCCACAGAAGGTCATCTTAAATGTAAGATACTGAATGAGTTCTCCTCATCCTTCTCTGTGACCTTGTATTTACACAGACACTCGTCACCCGCATAATAATAGATTTACGCAGTAAAAACTCTTATCAGGATATTTTAGATTGCACCTCTGTAGCTGGTAATAATTGCCTCACGGCTGTTTAGCCCCAGTTCCAGCAGTTGCTACTGGCGACTAATTCAACAATGTAAAACTGAAAGATGTGGAGTATGAAATTCTAAAACAGTACACAAAACCAAAACTGTGTGCAGTTTCATTGAACTGCGCTTCCTAACAGACCAACAATCCTGAAATCCCATTAATGGTATTCATCCCAAGCTTTGACATATGGCTCTAATCTGACTGTTGACAGCACTTCAGAGGACAGAAATGAACAAATTAATGTTGTCCTCAATCAGTCTATAAATTAAGCTTAAAACAAATTGTTCAGCAGATCAGGTCTGTGCATATCATATTAAGGCTGCGTCACAACAGCCGCCTTCATCAGTTCAAGTCCACCTTCTGAATTCAAAATGCATTAAATAAGATGGCTATTGGTACATTGTGTGTGTGTGTGTGTGTGTGTGTGTGTGTGTGTGTGTTGCTTGTACTAATTCAGGAAGTGACGGCAGCGTCTCGCCCCGCAGTTGCAGTGTAGCTTATTATTCTCGTCCTCGATGGGGAACTTGTAGTCGTAGGTCAGTTCTTCGCCTCGGTAGATCTTCCTCAGGGCGAAGATGACAATGTGCTTGCGGCCGTCCACATTGATGACACGAGAGTAGCAGTTTGGCTCGCAGGAGTGGTTGATGAAACGAGCTGCGTTGCCTTGCATTGTCGCGTCCACCACGTCGAAGTCGTCGATGCGGAACATGTAGCAACCGATACCCTGATGAAGAGTGATCATTATTTTCCACATTTCCATTACATTCAACAGCTTAAAGGTGTAATTGTAAAGATGTTCATGAAATCAAATACTGTTTATGTTCCGATCTTTGGTCAGCATTGTATTTACTTTCTGTAGTTGTAAACTACTGTCATTATTAGTGGTGTGGTCCGCCACTCCTGCACAGACCTAGTTAAACGTGAGGGATTCACAGAAAATAAGGATTCTGCTTACGGCATCACATTAAAAGCATTCAACTGGCAAAACAAGGGGAGCCTTTTATTCAGTAGCAGTCACAGCGAGTATTGTATTTCTAACTACGATTTGTGCCGACCATGACTATTCATCAAAAAGGCATATACAAAAGAAGACAATGGGTTTAAATATCACAATGAGTAATGCAACAACAAATGACCAACCACAACAAGCTGTTCATTAAAGAGATGCAGGCTGCACACTTCATATTCCTCTGCAAGAAATCCAACTTGATGTGCCACGGCCCACGGTTTGGCCTCAGAGTGCCATCTAGTGGCACCTTGGAGGCAGTGGTGCTGCCAAATGGTTTGATTAAAATTTGAAATTGTTTTGGGGGGGTAATTTACAAAGCTAGTTCTTTTTATATCTAAATGTACTCAAGAATTAACCTAAATACTTGCATGAGTTTATGTCAATGTCTTGCTAAAAAACACATCAACAGGAATGAATATACAGAATAATGCGGCAGAAACTGTCATTATGATGATGGTTTTTAGTAGTGCAGTGTGTATTATGGTTACTAACCTTGCTGTCATAATATTTCTCCCGCTTATCTGTTAGGACAGAACGAATGACAGTGCCGGCATACTCGATCACCATCTCCCCAGCCTCGATGTTTCTCTTACAGAAAAGGCCCCGACCATGAATTTCAGATCTAAGGAGGATTACAGGAAACAGTTCAGTACATTTCAGCCTTTGCAAATGATTTTGGCCATTAACAAAATCTCTTGCTTTTCTTCTCCTTTTTTTGTTGCCATTACCTGTAAACTCCTACGGCTTCTTTCGAGATTTTTTCCAGGTGTCTGAATCTCATTGCCATAGGAAGCTCACTGCTGGTGGCTCGTCTGTCAGAGTCAGGCATAGAAAAGGGGGCGTCAGCATGGACATGGCATCTGCTAAATTAGCTCTGTTCAGCAGCTTTAAATTTCCGTTTGTTGTGATGTGCAGCGGGTTAAACTTTTAAGGTTAGGGTCAAGCAAGTGGCACAATTTTAACACCCTTACCTGGAGGATTTCAGTGGGAATTCATCCTCGTCTTCATCAAAGGGACCTACTATGTCAGGGAGCTCTCTGTGCTGAGACGCCAGGAAGTTGAACATATCAAAAGTCGCTTTCCTAATTAGAGAAAGAGGAAGAAAGACAACAGAATTGATTTGAGGTGTGTTGAAATCACAAGAAACAGAAACAACAAAACATTTAAATAAACATTAACAATTGTGTGTCTGTACCGTGTGTAGACTTCAGAACGAGCGCAGCCACTAGGATTGAGGGGAAGCTCTTCCTCAATGTCGTCACAGCGGTGGAAGCGGAAGCGGTGGCGTTTGCAATTTGCGGCACCCTGCAGTTGCTCCAGCAGGAAGATGACGGCATCGTGGACGACACCGAGCATCCGCGGACCGCTCATCCCGCCCAGAGGTAGCTGCTTCAGATGGAAGCCTGCGCGAGCTTCGAGGACACCATCAATCACCGCACCCCAGGCAACTGAGAGGGAAAAAAAAACAAGAAGGTGTTGAGGAGACTGTGATGACGGATTCGATTCATTTTCTACAAAGAGCAGGAGATTGGGCCATGTGGTGCGATGGCTATAGCATGGTGAGTTGATGGACTGTTCGCTGTATGTGTAGTCAAAAATTCGACTTAACCGGAATTTTATCCAAATGAGTCAGTTAGCGCAATGCACCAGGCTCACAAAACTCAAACTGTTAAACTAGGCAGCGCTGATCAAAAAAGTTTGTGAACGGGTCGCCATTTTTTCCTGCTTGAAAAACCGCAACCGGGCACCACCCAATTCAGTTACGTCACCCACCAGCCGGAGCATTTAGCAGTCTGCTGAGTCCAGATGTGCCCTCGCCAGAGGCAGTCTGTTTCCTGTATGAGAGCTTGGCAAAACTGCACACATGCTGATAATCTTCTCAATCGTCATTTTCTCTAACAAATGCAAGAGTGACTCAAACTGAACGTGCCTAGAAGATTATGCCTCAGCCACTGACTAAGACATGGTGCACAGCTGCCTTAACTAAGATTAAACCTTAACATATTTAATTTAACTAAAAATGGCATGTCTGTCAAACAGTTACAAGCAGATTAAAAACAAACAAGTCAACATGCAGCTCTTACCCTCTATGCTGTTGGCCTTAACACTGAAGCCATCGTCGCTGGTGATTTCAAAACGGAGGTGTGGCTGATTCATGTATGTCCTCTTTCTGTGTCTGGGTGCAGGTGCATCGTCTTCTGAGCTAAAACCTGTAGAATTAAATTAAATGAGTAATTGTGTGAAAAGTGTTAGCATACAACATTTGTTGAAAAAGCAGTCATGGTTTTTTAAATGATCAAACAACTACATAATGAGATGTTGAATAGTTAGAATTTGTCTTGTAAATTTAAGAACAAAATTTCATCTCAAAGCATCACTGTGCACAGGGTGAATGTTGGTGACAACAAAAGGAGATTAAAATAAATAACACAAAATGCCTTGTTACAAACCTGAATACGGTCCCCATTCAGAGAGGTCTCCATGGCGAGCGCTGACCCACATGTCTGTTTTACCCAGATTGTGACTGTTGGTTTGTGCACTTGGAGGTGAACTGTCAACCTGAGGATATCTAAGCAGAACAGAGAAACAGATAAGTAAAACTATGCCCGAAACATTTGAGTACTACAACACCTTTGAGGAAAAATTAAGCAACACACTGTTATAACTTATGAGCATGCTAATATTGAGAATGGTATGTTCTCTGCAAGAAGTTTGGAAACTGTTATCAATGCCACTTTGTATTAACTAAGTCAGATCTGGTATAAGTCCTTTTAACACACTTGTCCTGCATTTCTACCCCTCAAACATGGATGTAAGTAGTAAACTCTTTAAACTCATTTAACCTGCCACTAACCCTTCACCTCACCCCTTCACTCAACTAACCTGGAGGGTGTAGGAAGCGGTGGAGCAGTAATCCTCAACTGCTCAGGCTTATCAAGCATATTCTCCTGGTCCATATCAAGAATATCCTTCATTGTTGGAGCTTTCATTCTCACACCACTTGGTCTATTTGGAGAAAACAAGACACAGTAAACAATGATTACTGAGACTTTGTGACAAAACCTGTCACACAAAAGTGCTGCTGCAGTTGACTTCACTTTGTCAAATGTTTTATTTTTGTCACATCAGCTGAGTTTCTGTGTTGAAATCATTAAGCATCCTTCCTTCCTTTTGGGGTCTGTAGCTATTGCAGGACATATGGTTTACAGGACTTTCCTGCCTCTTAGGCAGTACTTACTCCTACAACCTCAATTCCAAAAAAGTTAGAATGCTGTGTAAAACAAAGAAGCAGAGTGTGATAACTTGCTAATCTTTTTTGAAAGACAGTACAGTACAATATATTTAATGTTTTACCCGATTAAGTTAATTGATTTTTGTTAATAGCTGCTTATTCTGAGTTTGATGGCCACAACACATTTCAAACAAGTTGGGACAGGAGCAACAAAAGACTGGGGAAGTTGATGAATGCTCCAAAAACACCTGTTTGGAACATCCACAGGTAAACAGATTCATTGGTAACAGTTGATAGTATCGTGGTTGGGTTTTAAAGGGGCATCGTGGAGAGGCTCAGTTGTTCACAAGTACTTTGTACTCTGCAGTAAAAAATACCTGGTGTCATTAATGTCATCAAGCTCATGTGAGGGATCCCTCAAGAAGTCCGTCTTGGATTTCTTCCTGGTTGGCCTTTCAGACACTGAAGACACTCTCTTGACCCTGACCTGGTGGCGTGATGAAGCAGGTGTTGGTTGCAGGCTGTAATCTGGTTCATTGAGCAAACTGCTGGGGGGCTCTGCATGTGCAGCTGGTGACTGATCTGAGCCCTCTGCATCCTGAAACTGGGATGGTCTTCGATGTCTGGCTTTGGGCCTTTGAGTGTTACTGAGGAGGATGGCTTCATTGACATCATCCAGCTCATCTGAAGGATCCCTCAAGAAGTCCATCTTGGATTTCTTCCTGGAGGGCCTTTCAGACAGTGATGACACTCTCTTGGTCCTCACCTGCTGATGCAATGAAGCAGGGGTTGGTTGCAGGTTCAAATTTGGTTCGTTGAGTAAACCACCTGGAGGCTCTGAATGTGCATCTGGTGACTGATCTGAGTCCTCTGCATCCTGAAACTGGGAGGGTCTTCGATGTCTGGCCTTTGGCCTTCGAGTGTTACTGAGGATGATGGGTTCTGTCTTAGGCGTGTCGCGGTGGGTAGCCATGGCTCTGTCAATAATAGCCTGGGCTGTGCTTTCTTGAATATTGGAGAAAGCTGCTTCAGGTACACTCTGCACACTAACAGGAGTTGTGGGAACTGGAGGCCCGCTGCTTTTCACAGGCACCACTCTGATAATGATTTTTTTCTCGGATGTTGTTGTGTGATTACCAGTGGGTGGTACGTTTGTGGCAGAGGGGCCGGTGTGAGGCTTTATAACGACACGAGGGACTGAGCGCTGCAAGGCATTACCACTGTGGAGAATCTTGGCAATTTGGCTTATTTTATTGTAGGCAGGAGAATTTGTACTAAGTGACTGATAAGTGTTTGATCTTGGGTCTTTGATCAGAATCTGACCTTGACGGTTGACAAGCAGGACTTGATGGGCAGTAGTTTGGGGTGGGGGTGGGGGTGGGGGTGAGCTTGTGGCTGCAGCTTGATTCTGAATCACAACTTGCTGCTGACTTCCAGGCCTCGAGTTGTCTAAGCGAATGGCAACAGTTCTGCCACGTGTGGCGCCAGGCTGAATAGGCAAAGCGTTTAAACTGTTGATCACAATGGGGGAGGTGACTGTGCGTGGAACTGCACAAAAAGTGGAAGCAGCAGGGGACAGTGAAGCATTATTTAGAGTTGGTTTAAGTCGGGGTGGCAACAGCAATTTGGCTTTGTTCTGCTGTGGAAGACACGGTTTTGGCGACAAGCGTTTGAGGTTTGATGCTGGACGTTTTGTCTTCACAACGATAGTTTTCATCTGTGCTGTGGGAGTTTTTTTGGTTTCTGGAGAGTAATCAGGGTCTTTCAGATCATCTTTAAATCCTCCAACTGAGTCCGTCGATGAGCTACTGTCATCTTTATCGTCAACTTCATTGTTATTTGGGTACATTCCAGCAGCATCATTCACAGAAACAAAGTGGCCTGTAGCTGAATCCAAAAACACATCATTTTGAGATGTTGGTGTTCCTGAGCTCATTGGAACCTCTTCCTCCTGAACTGACATATCATCGTTTACATAAACTGATTGAAGAACATCAGATGGTTGAGAACTGTCCTGAAACTCTTGCTGAGCCGTTCCTTGTTCAACTGCTGACTTTGATACAGTATAGATAGACTCGAGCCTCTTAAGAGCAACCGTCAGCTGTTTAGTAGGTGTATTATGGTTGGTGTAAATCTTAATCTCTCCCTCTTCTACTTCTGTGTCCTGAGTTTTATCTTCGACCACCTCGTTTTCATCACTCTCTGACCCACCGTCCGCTCCATCCAACTGTGAAATCGACTGTGCTGAAGGGAGCTGACCTGAGGTGTCTGAGCTGCTAGTTGCGTCACACACCACCGTGCGTGAAAATTTAAAGTAATGGCTTGAGTCTTCATCTTCAGAGTCATTCTCACAATTATTGTCCTGCATTTCCACATCTTGTACTACACCTTCCACATCTCCTCTCCCGCCTTGTGCTCCACAGTGAAGTGCCACGTTTTCAGTGAGCAGAGCCTCGTCAAACTCCAATTTTGCATTCAGCATGGAGGCCACTGCGACCTCTGTGTCAGTGTCAAACACAGTGTAAGGCAGCTCCTGGGCCATCAGGTGGGCAACTTCCTCTTCCAGGTTATCGGGAGCAAGTGAGATCCCATTGGTCGTGGCCACTGCTGCGTCTTCTGCCTCAGACGATGCTAGGAAGTCTTGGGGAACCTCTGCAGAAACTGGAGTGGTGATTTTAAAGTTTTGCCTCCCTCTGGGGGAGTGAGTGATGGCTCCTTGCCGAGGTGACAGCCCTGCAGAAATACTGGAGTTGGATCTAGGCGGGGAGCTCCACACTGGCGAAGCTGAGTTCTGTCGTGACAGAGGAGACGAGGCTGGCCCCAAGTTTGACGATCTTGGAGGGGACCCAAACAGGGCACATCTGGAGTGGACAGTGCCACCAGAGCGGAGGGTCATCGGCACAGACGGGTCGCTGTCTGTTGGCGAGGAACTGCAGCGGCTTCTTGATGAAAGCCTGCGAGGCCGACGGGTGTCCTCTAGGTCCCTCAATGTCAGGATGTGATGCGATTTGGGAGGAGCGGTCCCTGAAAGCATCAAATAACAAAAAGTGAAGAAGAGGCAATAATGCTAATTCAAGAAGGCCACTTCAACAATACAGTGAGATCTGACACAAAGAAGATAAAATGCCTTTAGTAAATGTAAACAAGTCCAAATATACAACAAAATAACATTTCATCTTTAACTATTTACCTGGAGATGGAAGAGGTCGAGATGATCCTCCTGCAGGTCTCCTGGTCTGTGTATAACCAGGACTTTTGGATCCAGAGAAGTTATGCTGTTTAGAGTTGGGTGATGGGGTAGTGGACTTGATTGGACTGGAGGAGGAGCTTAAGCGATCCGGGGACTCCATATCTAGCAAAGAAAAGGTGTCAAACAAACAATTATTTAGCGTAATCATTTTATGGGCTTGGTACCTTTTTTAAGGTTACATGTCAGCTCTGCATTTTTAGCAAAAACATTTCTGTGAGTGCTTGCTAAAGAGAACAACGAAGTCAGTTGGGCATTAAACAGAAAATGAAAAGAAAAAAAAATCCTGCGGACCTCTGTGGTGGCTGGGACTGTGGACTATGGTGTGATTCTCTTCTTGGTCCCACCGTGGATCTTGCTCCTCACCAGGGAGAGGTGTGCTCACTTCTGTCACTTTACAGGTATACTTGCAGCGTCTGCGAGGGTCCACAGTGCTCCAGTACAACCGAGAACATCTGTAGAAGGGAGGGCAGAGTGCATTCACATAAACAAAAAGAGGAGTAATACCCAAATGAAGTTATTCATTTTGAATACAATAAGGGTACTACAGTCAGCACCAAAGTCCCAAAGGAATTATGAGTGACGTCCTACAAAGTATTTGGATTTTCCGTCATACACATACGACATACACAACATTTACTGGTGTGACACTGGTAATTCTGCTTGGTAGGTTTTTAGGTTTTTTTTAAGAGCGCTCCAAAATGTGTGTTTAATTGGCCAAATCACCTCAGTAAGCCCACCAGCTGTATAATGACAATCACTTACTGATAGCCAACGGGATACAGCATCCTCCCATTCGACGACAGCTCTGACAACACTCCGAGTTTCTGAATCTGCAGAGAGCCTGTGTGAGTGTGAAAGGAAAGATCATTGGTTTCAGCGCACTAGAAGCGGTGTGCTACATAGCAGTAGTATTTCGTCCCTGTACAGGAGTCAAGTAGCTCAAGCCAACAACAGACAGCACTCTGATATTCTTACCTATGGTCATGTTTATGGATTCTGGCTCGAGACCTGTGAGGAACTTTCTTCTGAGATTGATCCCCTCAAAATCCACATATACCCGCCGAGGGACTTCAAAACCTTTTCCAGTCACCATCTGGAAGGGTGTGAGAAAACATAAATCAACAAAATGTAGAAGAAATGAGCAGGTGTGAGGTGTGTGTGGGTAAACTAAAAGAATAACACTGCCCCCATCTGACATAAATCTAAATTTATAACTGGGTGGAAAACTGTGCGCATACTTTTGCAGTGACCAGATCCCTGTGTCTGTAGCAATATATCTTCCTGTCCTGCTGGAAGACACAGTTTTGGGCACGAGCGCACATGAAGTGGAAATTACTCTGGCAGGTTGCAAGACAGCAGCCCACAGTGGCTCCTGACTGCCAACAGCGATCACAGCGCTGGAGAATGAAGGACAGAAACATGTTAATTTTAAAAACTTTTTAAACAAAGGCTGCAATCCTTCAAAGCTAAGAGCTAGAATGACAAACATGTAGCTACTAAAACCATGGCCGCCATTTAATTTATTTTCTGATCACATCTTACCAGGTGGCGCCCTCTTGAGACAGCGCTGTGCACTTGCAAAAGAGCACTATTCTCCTCATACACCTCTGCAGACCAGAGGCAGCAGTTAACATGGGCCCACTCATTCTGTCCCAAGTACAACAGCCGTCCTGCATCCTGTAGGATGAAAACAGATTCATATCACTTAATAAGCAGTAGCGACTAGGAATTTTTATACTGTAAAGATAAGTTGGAAGGAGAGATAGCGACATTTAGAAAAATGTCAAACCAGAACAGTCATATTCGTCGATTAATCTGCAACTATTTTGATAACTGATTCACCTTTTAATAATTTTAAGCAAAAATTTTGAGTATTTAATGGTTGTGGCTTCACAAATGTGACATGTTAAAACTGCTGACTAGCTTTAGGTTGTAGGTAGCAGAAATTAGTGATTTTACCACTTTCTAATGTGTTCTAGACCAAAAGATAAACTGAAAAAATAATCTGGAGATTCATTGATCATGAAAATATTTATTAGTTTGCGGCCCTCTGAGTCAGAACACCATACGACAGCTGAACTCACACAGGGAGCAGAGTCTCCATATTGTTGGCACAGGGCACACTGCCTCACATCTTCAGTCTTGGTAGTTTCCATATCGTTCATTATACCTGTGAGGAAGAGATACTTCTTAGATCGACATGCTTGTTTGTCTAAGACAAAACCAGTATTTAGAGAGCCTTCATCATTTTAATATAGACTAAATAATACCAAACCTGATCCTTCCTGACTAGAAATGAACAGTAGCTGTACGTCCAAAGGTTCTAACTACTCAAATTCCTTGGCCTACATGATACGGAACAGGGTCACAATAGTTTACATACCATGTGAATATAGTGGGAAGCTGTGGGATACACCGGACTGCTGTGTAGTGACTGAGGATAGCAGAGAGTTAGTCTTTCCTGTCTGTGGGCCCCTGGACTCCTTGGGATGGTATGTCCTTTCCAGCCACTGTGCATAGCTATGCTCCTTAGATGGTGGCAGGACCGCCTCAGGGAGCATGCTACTGCAGAGTGAAGGATAAAAAGGGAAGGCCAGAGAAGACATTTGAGACAAATGTCCAATCTTGATTGACACTTTTATTCTCTTTAAGTTATTAAAATTGAAGTTCACTTGCCACTTAGCTTGAGTTTCAACTATGCCATAAAGCTCAAATATACGTTGTGAGGAAATGCTGAATACAGGGAATAATGTTTAACTGCATGGACTTGGTAATACATTTACCTTGGGAATTCCTCATAGGAGTTCCACTTTTTCAGATGGCGTGAAGGAAACCAACTGAACACCTGCGAAATCAGCTGTGAGAAAAACAAAATTTTTGTAAGCCCAAAGGCAAACCATGGACAGTGTCCTAATGAACTATTTTTGGACAACACGTTCCTCGAATATGTCTTTTTATAGCCTGTTTGTCGAGTAGCTCAACTCCACATCCCAGCCAGTTAAACCAGAGGAAGTTACCATCAAAACAAAAACTGAGGGAAATTAGATTTTCTTTGGCAGGTTGGGGAAGCTCACATTGACATAGTGTGCCCTGGCCTGATTGGTTGGTCTCTGATCCACAGGGAGAAGCTCCTCCACCTTCAGCCACTTCTTCATCATAGAGGTGACATCTGCATGGAAAGCTTTCTGTGAAAGCAAGAAGAGAGAGGGAGAGAAAAAAGAGGCAGGTTGGTTTCAGAACAAGAAAAGAGCTTCAAAGACAGAAAGTGGTTACTGTTTGACATAACAAATTTCAGAATATTTTTATTCATTGCTCTCAAATGAATGTGGTAACTGTTAGTTACTCACTATTGAGGTATAACCGCCCCCTTTAAACTTCTTCTTCATGGCTTGTAGATCACAGACTGGTTGCTGTTCCCTGACAGAGTGTGTGTTGTTTGTTTCCTGACACTGAAACACAACAGTTAAATAAGACGAGAAACTCAGCTATTTGGTAAACATGACCAAAAACAACAATAAACTCACATCTAAAATAAATCATTTATTTATCATTTTAAGGGGGAAAAAACAACAGCACAAGTTACTATATGTCTGTCATATTACTGTTAAAAGTTAAATATACTGCCTCAAAACAGAACTCTTGGGTAGTTCTTACCACTTTACAGATAAGAAGGTGCTGTGTGGCAGAGTCGGAGAGGAGATCAGTGAGCACCTCCTCCAGTCCAGCAATCAGTCTGCTCTGCAGCTCCTCCTTCAAGCTGCTAGGTTCACATGGGTTCTGACTGCACGGTTGACAGGTGAAATACACTTCTTCTTGTTGGTTTGACAGCAACCCAAATAGTTCATCTGTAATGACAGAGGATAGAACAGGATTTTAGAGGAGATAATGTTGATTGATATTAGAGCCATATTATGTAC
The DNA here is from genome assembly GCF_017976325.1 of Chelmon rostratus. Taxonomy (NCBI): domain Eukaryota; kingdom Metazoa; phylum Chordata; class Actinopteri; order Chaetodontiformes; family Chaetodontidae; genus Chelmon; species Chelmon rostratus. The sequence continues at coordinate 9,832,785 of NC_055673.1, read as the reverse complement.
TACGTATTACTATCTGTGCATGTTCTACATAGACTAAGATTTGTAATTTATTAAACGTGGGTCTGTAAGCGTTAATTAACATGTATCCTTTTAAATGCAATGGCCAAACAGCTTTGCACAAAATTTTATTCATTCTCAAGATCTTATATAGTCTTTAGATGAAAAATAGTCTTCATCTTACTGAACCTGCCCCCCTTTGACTGTAATGACAACTCTGGATCACTTTTATATTTAATTTACGCATAAACAGTGTTACTCACCCGAAAGTCCTTCACATGTGTAATGAATCCAGTGGCTGCACTCTGAACACTGAATCATCTGTGTGTGTTGCTTCTTGTCGTCATAGCACTTGTGGCAGACGGTGCAGAAATTACCTGACGCAAATACAGATCGTAGATCAGTGTGTGTGTGTGTGTATATATATATATCCTTTTCTAGTGCCGCACATACGAACTATGAACACCCAGGTCAGCCTTCAAAGCAACACTGGGAGTCTGGGAGGTTTACAACCAAGGACCCATGTATTTACTGAGCTTTTACAAATATGGTTACCACACCTTCAGAAGACTCTGGTGGCTCTCAGAGGTCTTACCTTTGTTGTGGAGAACAGTGCAATCAGGACAGAGATCCTGCTCATGGTTCCAGGCCAGGTCCCAGGTCTTTCCAGGAGTCACACCACAGCTTTTACATCGAATGCAGGTCATGCACACCTGCACAAAACCCCAATATTTAAGATTTTTTGGACAATTTTGTAATTTCAATATACCTGAGACAAAGCAAGGAGATTTCTATAGATTTGAAGGCTTTTAAAGTAATTACCCAAGGCATGCTGCAGTTCATAGGTTTAGGGTAAGTTGGTCCCAAGCAGGCAGGATGGTAGGAGGTTTGGCATCTCCTGCACTGCAACACAGGCTGGACAGGAAAAAAACAAAAACAGAGTCGTACTGATTATCGGTTATGTCATCGTTATCTCAAATTCTCAAATATGTTATTATAAAAAGATTTTAGTAAAGCAAGATGATCTCAATGTCTCATGTACAATATCTTAAGGCACAAATGCACTTAAAAATGTAGCATAACTTAATAAAATAGCATTTAAATATATTTAAAATGAAGGTGAACAATTTAACATGTCCAAAACAGAACAGAAAATGTTTTGCAAAATTTACTTAACGTGCATTTTCATAATTCTCGTGCAGTTGTAAATGTAATCCAGTAAAGGATAGACTGACAATTTTTCAAGTCTGTTTTAAACAATAGTCAGGTATCCTATGAACACTGGAACAGGATTTTCTAGCTGCAATTAGACTTTAGAAGATGATTTTCCTTATTTGGACGAGTGAAGCCCTTTTAGAGCTTGACAGAAACATTAGAAAGCATTAAACATTAGTAAGGGATCTTTTAATGGCCAGTGTGGACAGGAGGAACGATTACTGCAACCTATCCTCAAAGACATTTAGGAGTCATTTTTTGGTCTTGCATTTTAAGTGATGCTGGGTTGCATACCTTTGTGCTCTTGCTTCGACGACCACACACGTGACAGAATTTGCAGCGCCTGCAGCACCAGTTCTCCTTGTTCTCCTTCATGGGGCGCTCCTCTGGTGAGAGGCAGAAACTGTGGAAAGGCTCACAGCAGATCTGGCAGAATATCATCTGATGGAAGTGAGAGTCAAAAGGAGAGCAGTTTAGTCACAAAAATTACATCATTGGCACTTTGCAAATGCAAGCTTGGAGACATGAACTTTAAAATGTGAACAGAAAGAACATCGTTATTATCAGTGATAGTTTGCATCCTTTGCCAGACTATTTGTGCAAAGAGCTAAATTACCTCATGTCGCCCTTTACTGGCACAGAGCAGACAGACAGGTTGTGGTGTGGTAGGAACAGATGTGAGGACGCTGAGGCCGCCCATCAGCCATACATTCTGTACAGCACAGTCCTCCTGGTAGACACAAGGCCAGACAAAAAAAAAGCAAGAGGAAATTGATAATTTTCTTCTGTACTATTTTGGGCATGCATGAGCTCATTAACAATGAAAATAAGCAGCTTCATAACAATCCCATAACAACTACTACTAGCGTGGCCGGTCCTTGACATGTTAAAATGCCAAATACCAGGATGAAAGCAATTTATATAGCACAAATAGATTTGTAGTTCATGCTTTCAAGCTAGAGAAAAAAACAGTTGTTTCTCTTTTTCTATTTTTGCCAAGAGGCACTTATTCCAGTCATTTGGTGGACAATTTACCAAATGCATTAACTTCAAGGGGGACTAAGTCTCAGGCAAACAGAGGTGTGCAGGGAACAGGAGCCAGCAGACATGTTTTCCCCCTTTAATACTCAAGATAGACTGTAGTCTCTTAAAGTCTTTAAACAACTCTTGGTATTTAGGAACAATGTCAAGTTGTGAAGGTGATGCTAGTGTTAAAAGGAAATATACAGTCACCTTCATACACACCTCAGTGAGTGATATAGAAATGCCACTTAACACTAGTGCAAAAGCTCACCTTAAAGTCCACACGGATCTTGTACTTGTTCTGCAACTGGCCCTTTTGGGGAAATCCGTTAGTTAACCCCGTCAGGGTGTTCACTGACGCACATTCTGCAGGATTCTGGGAACGAAGGACACAGTGTGGATCAGTTGTTGGACAGTTTTGCACCACTGTCCCTTTTACAGAATCGTCCTCCTTCTCCTCTTCAGGCTGATGCCCTCGTTCATCCTGCCGCTCCTCTTGCTTGCCCTCCTGTAACTCTGTGTGTGGACCGACAGTCTGAGGAAGCACAGTTCTGTGCACAGTCTTATCTTTGTTAGCTCTGTCTGTCTCAGTCAATGCACTGTACTGCACCTCAGACAATAATCGTCCCTGAAAAGACAACTTTGGCGAAACCTCTGTCCGAGATGGATGCAGCATGGACTGGGGCTGTTGAGATGACGCTGACATACATTTGTGCAAATGCAAGGTTGACTGCACCAGAGACTGGGGCAAACGGTGCAAACGTAACATCAGGGATTTCTGTGGAAAGTCTGTTATGGGATGTGATGAAAGTAGAGAAGCAGGGTGCGTTACAGGCAGGGACAATGCTGAAGGAGACCGTGTCATGGAATGTGATGAATGTGAAATAGCAGGCTGTGTTACAAGCTGGGACAATTCTGGATGCGACTGTGCATGACATCGATCCAGACACTGGGGCAACTGCTGTGGCAAAGACAGAGCAGACTGCAGGATAAAATCAGGCAGACGGTGTAAGTGTATTTGTAGCTGCTGCAGCTTCGGCATTGGACTCCTGGATGGGCTGGTTTCTGGTAAAGTTTCTCTGGGCTCCATCTCCTCCGTGTTCGCCTGTTCCTGTGGAGGAGGGGACTGCCTAAGCCAACCAGCACGACAGGTTCCAACGTTACACTCATACTAGTGACATGCAGAGGCGGCGACCGGCAGCAGCCAAAGAGACAGAAAAGGGGAGGAGAACTGTGACTTTGAGCAATGTGTTAGCCATGAATACAAAGTGAGAAAAGGTAATAAAAAACTAGCAAATGCTTTCAGCAGAAGTCGAGATACACACAGTGGTAAAGTGTAAGTAAAGTATACATGTGTCCAGTTCAAGGACAGCTAGATAATTACAAAAGCAGAATAACTAGTTGACCATGCTTAATTAGAAATTCAACTACTCTCAACAGACTCTAACACATAAAAATAATTTGTCATGTTTAGTGCCAGTAAAAAACAGATGATATATGTATGTGTAAGCTGTATAATGCAACTAGGCAGGTAGCATTAGAAAACACGGGAAAAAAATCAACTACTTTTATGTAATAACATTTTTCAGCATTATAGATTCACACCTCCCTGTCACTTCACCTGGAAATGCACATGTGAGGTTGATGCGGTGTATAAGTTGGAACAAGTTGCGCTGACTTTGTTCCGACAACACAAAGACAGAGTTCATGCTAAGAGGGGGGTTGTCTGTTTTGTCTGTGCAAAATGCAGTGTGCCACTGCTATGCATGTGCTTCTGAAAGATTGGTCTTAATGATCTCCTCTAGTTTCTATTAAATTGACTATTTTATTTAAAAAGGAGTTATATAGAAATCAGAAGTGCAGTAATGCTCACACAGCTTTTTTAAATTTTAAATTTTGGATACATGCATGTACAGTGTGTTAAGGTGTAATTAGGATGTGCAGGTATTTACATGTGCGTGCACGATAATATTCATGCAGGTACTACAATTATGTTTTGTATGTTTAGATATGTTTTATTGGATACTAGCATTTCCTGAACCGTAGGTCTTCACCAGTCACCTGCAAATAAGAATTTCTTTTTTAAAAAAGATTTAGGCATGCCCTTTTGCACGCACCAGTTGACTGTCCAGCACATGTCTGCTAACATTCTGCTGAGCTCTTCTCTTTACGAAAGTTGCCATGAAACTAGGAATAGCTGCATATTGCTTTGTTTACGATGCCACATTGATAGATCACATGTTGCTGATTTTGTGTACTTGCTTGCTCTTTATTCTCATTTTCAAAATACGGCAGCTTTTTTTTTGTGTTGCTGGTGTGTTTTGGAAGGAGCAGTAAGATGGACTTTTTGGATTGTGGCAACACAAAACAATGAATCAATGGTCAATGAGGAACAGCATGCAGTCGCCATGACCTCTGACCAATTTGCAGCCAACAAACACAAACAGGAAAAAATGCAACATAAATATAAGCATTTTTTAAATGAAGAATGGCAAAGGATTAGAACAATGCAGATTTAAAAGTAAAAAATAAGCAAGAATCATGTGCATTAGCACTATCACAATTATTTCAGGACAGAGCAAAGAGCTTAGGGTTTGGTTAGGCTAGCATGTGATTTGAAGAAATCAAATGTACATGGCAACTAGAATAAGCAGAAGCAAAGACTGAGGCAGCACAGCCAAGGTTTATGCTTCATCTTAGTTCAAGTTATAATCCAGTGTGGCAGCCTCTTCCAACACTGAAATAAGTGGCATGACAAAGCAGTGGTGAACTTTACAGAGATTGCGAGACATACTGATGATCAACAAAGTTATGGGCTCCATAAATGCTCCATAAAAGTTACGAACAGGCTTATACTCCTATCATTAGTTCGGTTTTGAAATCATGGAATCGCTTTTAATGGATTTCTCTCAAAATGAAACTGAACACATGATCACTGATTATCTAAATTATAATTTCTAATATCTAAAGAGGTGCTAGTTTGATAGGAATTTTTTTTAAATCAATGGCTACATCAGATCATTGCGATAGTTACTTTGCTTATTTAAAGCTCACACATAGAGGATAAGAGGTAATTTCTTTATCTGTGATTGGCTTTTTTTTTTTTTTTTTTTTTTTTACCCTGGGCTTAGGGCTGCGTATCATTCAAAGATTCGATACTGGTGCTGCTTCTTTGACTTCAATACTCACTTCAATGGCGGAAACTGTTCTAAAACCTGGGAGCAGCTGGAGAAACTGTTTTTTTTTTTTGCAGACTTTAGTCAACCTTTATAACTGGAATAAAATTAAGAAACTAACTACTAAACTAACAATATAAAAACAACTTTCAAAAGGAACATTAATTACAAACAGCAGAGGGCAGCAATACACCAATGTAGGGTCAAGTCTCCTAATCCAACAACATGTTTGTGGGCAAGCCAGTGGGTAATGTGGCAAACACACCACTGACAAGTACATACAGGTTAGCTATACTGGCTAGCTAACAAGCATGACATTTAATTAGTTATCTGTGCAGATAAGGAACAGTCAGTAAATTAAACAAGCAAACAAAAACAGAGCTCCATCTCGGTATCTTTGTAGAAGCATGCTCCATGTTTATTGGCTCATTGACACTGGTTTACCCCCTAGGTATTGAAATTTGGGACCGAATGACAAGGCATTAGTTGATCCTCGATAGTATTGAAGCATGTCGGTGTGACATAAGCAGAAGCAAAAGCAAATTTGGCACCCAACCTTACTTTACTTTACTCTTTATGCAGAGTCCCAGTCACAAACCCGGTTGTAAACCATGAGTGCATAATGCTGTACTGTAGATGTATGATCACAGACTAATAACCTCATGTGGGGCAAATGAGTAAAGTGCATGGTAAATGGTTGTTAAAACATGAAATGAGTTTTGCTTTCTAGTTAAGATGAAGATTACATTTCCGCACTTGATAGTTGTGTCAAACTGTTTTTTGTTTTTCCAAAAACTTTACTATCAAAATTATACATTTCCTCAAACAGACACTAAACGGGGGGTGTATGTTGTGCTTTGACGTAAACGAATAATGGGCTGCATTTTATCATGAACGTAGCTTAATTTGCCTAAAATATATAAAGCGTGGCGTTAAAAATACATGCAAGATGTTTAACATGAAGAGGAAACTGAAAAGTCAGAGACAGAAGATTAGCAAGGCTGAATTTGAAAGATGTTATTAAAAAGAACCACTCATTCCAGCACAGAAGATTAAATTAAAATGTGAGAAAAAAAAAAAACTGAAAGTGAGATGCAGACCTGGGCAAAGTATTGCTTGGAAATATATGTAGGTGTTTGTTGTCTAAAATCATGATTGCTCACACTCACACTTAATTACAATCCTAATCTGGCGAATTTATTTAAGAAATACATCATTTTAAAGGTGTTTCTGAATTGTTAGTTTTTTTGAAACACCATCTATGTGAACATTATTTTCCAAAAATAAAACTTGACCCAGGTTTGATTCGGTGACACACTGGAGGCGAGGAGGGAAATCTGCTGCATGTTTTTACCTTGTAAGCTTTGGGTCTGCTCCCAGCTCCTCTGGAGAAGGGCCTGCGATGCTTCACCACCTCATTTTGAGGGTTTTCTGGCAGTGATCCGCCACCTTGAGTAGCAAGATCTCCAATAGAAGACAAACATGTCTAAGACACAATTCTGATGCTACTGGGAGGTTTCAAAACACTGTCTGCTCCAGTTTCAGTAAATTCAAACAAAGTTTTTAGTTGAATGATTATGTGGTCTTTCTTTGGTTGTGATAAATTCACAGCCACTGTGCTTGTAACTTTCAACTTTCAACACTAATCTGACAACCAACAAAGTTAACTCATCATGCAGGGTACTATACAGCCAGTGAAAACACAAGTATAATGTCTTGTGTGACATTGTGGGAAGCTCTTTAAATCTCAGTTCAGTTTTAATTTAGATTTTTTTTTAAATCAAGTTTATTCCAGGTTTTCTTTCTGACTAAGACCTGTAGAAACTGTAGCCAAGGAAATGCTTGCATTGCAAATGGCTTTGCTAGATCATGGCGGGCTAATTTCACTAGCCTTGCTTTAGCTTGCTCCATGTTGTCATCAGCAAAAAATCTACCGAAAATGAAAATAGCTGGAACCACAGCTGGAAAATGGTACTGCTATTGCCTCCATTATTACTAATTTTGACAACTTATTTGCTCCATGTCAGGAATATAAAAGTTGTGATAATTTCTGATGCACTCCCTGCAAAGAAGCTCTGAAATTAATGTTAGAGATCTTCAAGGGGTCAAACAGTGAAATAAATACAGTGACTTTGTGTCACAAAAGCAAAACAAAGCTTTACTTACCTTGATTGCTAGCAGCAGCTACAGTTGGCTTGACTGTTTGTTTATCTGCCTTAACCTGTTCTTCTTCTTCCTCTTCATCCTCAGATTCAGACTTCAGCAGGCTACTGTAGGAGCGTGGTGTAATGTTACGCAGGGAGTGTTTCCTGACTCGAGGCACCATCGAGGAGGATCCCTCACCGGCTGCTTCAAACCCTCCATTTGCATCATCACTGCTTGACACAGAGCGCGACAACCGCCTCGCCTGGACTGAGAAAAAGGAGCCTCATGATTAATTTTGTAAACAAACCAAACATTTGGATATGTTGTTGAATTTGGTTTCTGTCAGCTTAAGAGAATTACTTGCAGAGCAGGAGAATCATCTAATTAGAGACATACCTTTCAGTGGTTTGATGATGCGCTGAATCCTTGCTTTCTCAATCCGCTCGCACTTCTTGTATCTGGGGGCAGAAGAAAATATTCAATGTAATTGCATGTCCAAGGTAAAGTGCATGTGTAGACATCTTCACTGTTCCATATGTTTTCCTGGAAATAAAAAGTATGTTCATGTTTCATATATAAAAACGCTTTACCTAGAAGTTAAACAGTATTTTAGGCACCACTTAGTCAAATATTTCTAACTCGATTTAGCACTAAACTCAGTTGTATCAGTCCAAAATGTACATGATGTAAGTACTTGCTCTTGTTTAAACACACTGGCTGGATGATTTGTGCTGCTAATCATCAAAGCGATAGTTTGAGCAGTTGGTTAACTTAGCTTAGAACAAATACTGGAAATGGGTAAATAGCTAACCTGACTTTGTCCTGACTTTTGTAAAAAAAACTGCATACCAACACCTCTAAAGCTCATTCAGTAAATGTATTGTCCTTGTTTATTCTGTGCAAAAACCTTTTTATACCTTTTTCTTCTGTGTAAAAAAAAATAACACATTTGTTACTTTTGGACAGAGCCACCAGGCCTTTATTTGGAGTAGGCCTTTATTTCTAATTGATTCTGTTCACCCAGTTAATTGAATTGCTAAACATCCATCTGTACATCAACAGAGTCATGTCAGGCATTTCACTAAAGCTTTTTTCCACAAATGATGCTAAGATACCAACAAGCTTATACATGGTTCTGCAATGAGGCATTTCTTCACTTGCTCATCTGCTCACCAAAAGTAAATTTTCAAACAGAAAGTGGGGACAACATCAGATCTTCACGATGGTATAGATGATTTATACTGCCAGCCCCTCTTGTGGGCCTTCTGTGCCACTGTCTTTAAAGCATTTGCTAAAAACTCATCTAAATATTTCAACAGCCTATTCATCAACATGTCTCCGTAAGCGCAACAATCTGAGTTTGCAATTAGTTTAACTTACATGCAACACTGCCGCTTGGTGTTGGGCCCCCCAAACTTGGGCTTATCAAGGCAGTTGATACACTTTGCGCAGTCCTCCTCTATCAAACAGCCTTTGCAGCGTCCACAGCGCCGGGAACGGACTCCCCCAGCTGCATAACGACTCAGGATCTTCCTTTTTCTGAACTTGCGGCCCCTCCCCCTCCCCCTCCTCCTCCGCTGGATGTTTTCCTGAGAGACAACCCACTGAGCCCTGCCCTGATCAGTGATGTCATCGTCGTCATCTGCCACATCTGGGGGCAAGACACAGAGAGAATGGGTAAAAGAGGTACAAACAGCACATGTCAAACATCATTAAGTGCATTTGATGTGGGGCGACATACTGCATTTGGATGCCAGAACATCAGTCTGCAGGAGACATGACAGGTCTAACTGCAGTGATTAGAGATTCTTACTGTATATACTCATTTACTGGTCTTTTGTTCAACAAGCAAGCCTGTTTTTTACAGCTACTGTAGATACTACCGGCTGCTTGAAGTGTTGGAAACTAAGAGTCACTGTAGAATCAAGTTAGGTGACTGGACGTCTCTGACAAATCCATTGCTGGTGGAAATTCCCCTGCCTGACCTTTTTGGATTTGAGAACTGATAGCAATAGATTTGAATCTTAACTCCCTTGACATCCTCTTGCAACCCCCAGTGGTAATATTTTAAAGCCAGCAGGCAAAAAGCAACTTCAGACTGAAAATAATTACTTACATTATTTAACTGAATAATGTAGCTTGTGTAAGGATCCGTTTTCCCAGCAGCACTAAATGTGTTCATTTGTCAAACGGCACTTCCTCACCTCATACTGAGTGATGCTCACTCGACCAGTGTTGGGTATAGCTTTCCAACAGCGGTGGCTAATCTGTGTGTGACAAAAGATATTTTTGCTGGCAAATATTTTAGTTACAACTACATTGAGCTAACAAAGCAGTTTTTATTTTTGCTCAGCAGGTTAAGTTCGCCAAAAGCTTTCAAAATTGTGCTCTTTTACAGAAGAAGTTCAATTTTTTTGAGGTTGTGAGTTTAGAACTGCACAAGCTTAACTATGCCAGTTTGAAAGAATATTTTAGCTGGTGAATGTTTTCATTAATAAACTAGCAGACAAGCTTTGCCAAACAAAAATTGGTAGAAAGTCTGGACGGTCTTAAAGAAGCATTTTGGAGAAATGGGATTATAAAACAGTTAACCTACCTGACAGTGGGTTGGGGACAGTATCAAGTCAATCTATTTTATTTTACAATCAATCTTTGAAGGATGTCCAATTCTGACTATTCTAGGATGGTAGTAACTGCAACTACACAGTAGCAACAGCTGTTGCTGCACACCTTGCAATATGCTGTGAGGATGTAAGCTTCTAAACTCGCCTGTGAAGGTTTAACAACTTTATTTTAAAACCTTTTTTAGACCTTTTTAACACCACATAGAATATGAATTAATACCAGTTTCACCATCGCACAAAACAATTTCTAATGACATAATTAAATGAATTAATGTGACCCCCATAAAATGGACGGATGGATTAACTAATTGAATTCCTAAAATGAACACTTGCCCATATGAGTTCAAGGGCTTTCTTGCTACTGGTGCTATCAGTCGTGACAGTGTACAGGTAGACGTCTAATGGCGGATCGAAAAGCACAATCCACTGTAGCAACCATCTTCCTTTTTGTTAGTAAGTGTGCAACAGCCTGTCAACATTTTATAACTAACATTATTGTTTACAGCAGACAACAAAAAACATCTAAGACATTAGCAAATACAATTTAACTTTAGACTTTCTAAGACATTTTCTTTTAATTATTTGGTTTTTTTTTTTTGTTTAAAAAAACTGAATTCATGATTTTTAAGACTTCTGAAGACATGCAGATGCCTTGTACTAAACTGAGTGATTGAATCCTCTTTGGGTCCCTCCTTTGTGTTGTTTGTCACATTCTGGACATTTCAATCAGATCCTAACCAGTGAGAATGACACTGAATAAATGCATTACGCATATCTTAAATCAGCATCAATTTATTTCCTTCATGCCATCATACACCATGACTGCATTGCCTTCTTCCTGTATTTACTGGTTTACTTTGCTGGTCCAAGGGGAAATAGGACACACATTTGACTTTCCAAGCACAATGCAAACTAAATTAAGTTTACAGGCTATTTACCATTGCAAAAAATGACAGTACAAATCACATTAACTATATGGGTCATTTACATTTACAAGTCTACATTGTGGAGAAATTCCTGAAATGGCTTGGGAATGTACACACATTAAATTTGGAACTTCATTCTGATTTAACTTGTTTAGGGTGTAAAACATCACTTCCTAACTTATTAAACCTCATTTGAAATCATTGCGCATACTCAGCACAATACAAAATGCACTGAAGTGATAACCTTCTCTACTAAAGCCAAAGAGAGGTTAATTTCTGCATTCTGCTTAAAAACAACACATGCATACACACTGTACCTTCTGCTGTGGGAGAAAAGGTGATGCCCTCTCTCTCGTGAAGTGGCAGGGCGCTGAGTCTGGGAATATCATCTGGCACCATGGCACGTGGCTGCCCCAAAGCCACTGCTGCTGCCCGACAGACATGTTTGATCCTCGGACCGCCCAGCGGCTGCTCCTGCACAGAGACGCACACAAAAAAAATACTGTGAGATGTATAAATATTTGGCTGAAAACAAATTATGATGACATTATTAGTGATTTTTAAACAAAGCTCCCTATAGCATGATGTATTCCCCATGCTGAAGTGCAAATAATGACAGAACAGACAAAGAATTTGTTTGTTTGTTTTGTTACTATCTTGTATCACTCTTCAATGATTGTTGTGTAATTTTTGTAATTCAAAAAGAGCTCCACAAGTAAAACTGGACTTTACTTCATCCATTTCCTGTTATGTGGATATACAGTAGCAGCGGACTCTGATGGCTCAACACTCTTACACTGCATTTTTAAGTGTTTTTTGTCATGAGTTACTGGACAGCAGAAAGAAGTACACAAAAGCGACACAGGTAAGAACCAAACCAAACAGATGATTACAACGAATACTGGTTGTATTGGGGACTGATGCTCGGATTTAACACGAAAATGCACATATTCAACTAAAAGTATTACCTGAGGACTGGTATCTTTGGGAGATACGCCAACTCTCCTCCTCCTCCTCCTCCTTCCACTTATTGGAACACGTGATTCTCCCAGCTATTGGTCGACAAGAAGGAAAAAAAAAGGTTTTATGTAAGAGGTGCTCCAACACCATTATGTTACTATACATTCCTAAATAAACAGCCAAGCTACTTGCAATCTGACTTGTAATGTTCAGACTAAAATAAGAAGACAAAATAAATGCCACATGCAAAATTCTACTTTTATTTGTTCACTGGATGTAGTGATTAACAGAACCCAGGGTGACATCCTTAAATGACTTGTTTCATCTGACCAATACATTCAATTCACAGTCAAAGTCAAAGTCAGCTTTACTGTCAATTCTGCAGTATGTACAAGACAGAGAATTGAAATTGTGTTACTCTCAACCTCTGTGACAAGACATAAAACATATATTTGTCTGTGTGTTGTTTTCCGGAGGGGAGGAGTTCACCTCAGCGAGAGAGTTTCCGGGCAAGTCCAGGGGGTGTACGTGTGTGCGTGTCATATGTCACAGTCATATAAAACAGAAGAGTAACAAATTCTCATTTTGAGCCCGGAAACGGCACATGTTTAGCATTTTTCCTTGAAAAATGGTGACTAATTCTACTGAGTCATCAACCTATCATTTCAGCACTAGAAATCATAGAGGCTTCTGAACTAATTAGTACAATGTGCAGTCATGTATACCATGCAGAGGAACAGATTTTAAGAATTCTTTATAGTTCTCTCTTTTCTACTTCTGCACAGATTTGATCTTGGACTTTTACCTGTGACAACTTGAGCTGCTTCTGTTGATCAATCTTGATGAGCTGGACTTTGGCTTTCTTCAGCAGGTGGAGCATCGTCTTATTTGCTCCACCGAAACCAATTCGATGGCTGGGCCCGCTGACTTCCAACGCCTCGTGGCTGTCCCCAGTCATAATTCCTGCTTCACCATCTGTACCAAACAGCGTTTGTAGAAACTCAGATGATGTACAACTAAACGGCTCATAATTGTTGGAACACCTATTGAAAACACACTTGTCGAATAAAGTTAAAAAAGCTTAAAAATTGCATGAATAAAAAATTAACCAAAGGCTGAAACCGCTGCTGACTTAAAGCCAATTTTTCCTCAGCTTAACTTGAACTCAACTGTGTAGACACATAATGAATAAAAACATTTCACTATTCCAGGAGAAATGCTGTAAAAGAAGTATGTTGTAGATAGACAGATACCAAACAAGACACAACAAACATAAAAAAACACAGCTTAAATTAAGGAGCAAGAGGGTCATAAATACACAGAAAGAAGAAACAATCCTTACCATTGTTGCCTTTATCTTCTAACGGCACATGTGAGGGAACTTCCATATCAGTGTTCACCACCACGGCTAGTTTCCTCACAACACCAGGAGAGTCCATCTCCTCCATCATGAGCTTTGACCTCCGCCTCTTCTTGACATGAGAGGTCAAACCATCACCATGATGTGTATAATTTCCATGAGTGTCTGGCTGGCCTTTCTTTTTCTCTGCCAGTTTCAAGGTCAGTTTCTTGAGGTTCTTGTAGATCTCTAGGTGGCTCGTGCCAGGACTGGGCTTTGATGAGAACTCTTTCACAGCCGATGGGCTGTCAACCATAGATATAGAGTCATTGTCTGACTGAAGAGAGTTGTCATCATAATTTGACTCAAGACATGATGGACTTGGTTTTCCGTCCTCTTTCTGCTGACTTTTCAGCCAGGATGACAGAGAACCCTTTGGAAAAGAAATCATTTCCTCGTCCAAGAATCTCTTTGGAGTTTTAATAACGCGGGAGGACCTTGCCGTCATGACAGGAGTGGAGGAGTTGTTTGAGCTCTGCTGAATTTGTTCCGAAAACGAGCTCAGCTCACCCACTGATGAAGTGATATTCGGACCCTGCAGCTGCTGCTCATTCTCATCCGCTGTAGTTGTGGCTGGAGTGGGCAATGGTACATAGGTGTAATAAACATGCCTAGTGCGATTACGAGCAATTTTTGGACGACCAATGGTTGAAACGTTTTTTAGTGGCTTTCGTCTGTGCCCAAACAAAGATCTGCGTTGTCTTTTGTGTGTTCTTTTTTCAGGGGAAACTGCAGATTTACACTCGAGCGGCATCGTTGCCTCCTCTCCACTCTGGGCACCGGCCTCAGCTCCAGCCTCTGGAGAGGTACCCATACCCTTCGACATTCTCTTTCTTTGCCGTTTGTGAAAGGATGTGATGGACAGAGCAACAGCTTGAGATGTGCGTCTGTTGTTCCCAATTTGAAAACGCCTCCTGCGTTTTACAGATCTCTGTGGCTGGGATTGGTCTGTGTCTAAGTCCTCTGATACCTCACCTCGTTCTTTGACCTTGGAAGCTTTTCCTGCACCCTTGACTTCTGCCGGAGCACGCACCAGCTTCTCTTGCTTAGTGCCACCAGCTGAGGTAGCGGCTGTTTGGCTTTGCGTGCTGCCTAAGTCTGCTGTTTTTTCTAAATTCTTGATAAAGTCAGCTGATCTTGCACTGCTCTGTCTACCTGAGGCCTGCTCGTCTGCATATCTGGCTTTTGCGGTGAGAGCTACCTGCTTGCCATGCAGTTGAATTACCACTTTCGGTACTTCTTTGAATTTTACTGGGCTGTCTTTGTCACTCTGGCCTTCTTTAGGGACCCTTGGTACGATTTTACCAATAATAGCCGGTTTAGGGGTCTTGGGTATAATTTTTCCAACGAGAGGCTTTGCTTCCAAAGAATGGTCTGAAGCTTGGTGAGACTTCTCTTGGCTGAGTAACGATGATTGAGGATGAGTGCCAGAAGTTTTCTGTGGACGAACTCTTGTGGTCCCAAATCCAGTGAAATCTTCCTCCTGGAGAAAAACACAGAAAGTAAAACCTTTAAATGGCTAAATATAGGACAAGATGTGGGCAAGTTTAAATCAAGACCTGTATGCTGTAAACCACCTGCTACACGTACATAGCCATGATACAGTTTAAATCCTAACTGACAATAGACACAAAAATAAACATCAAATAATTAATATATCTGAAATATCCAGTATTTTCAAAATATAGCGAGCTGACGTTAAAGTGGTAACAAAGAATTGCTTGCCCAGTATTACATTATTATATTGTGTGTGTGGTAATCATAATTTTCACCCAAGCCACAGCAGGTATTATGCACCTCAAACAGAAAAAAAAATTCTTAATATTTTCCTCACACACTTCTGAGTTCATAACTTGATTAGAGGTATTAGTCCTGTTGAAAATACTGTTGAGCGTTAAGGCACTGCTTTCTACTCTTACTCCAGTGTTACATCAGTATAGTGCTGAGGCACCAAATGAAGCAGATTTTGGTTTCAATCTGAGTCAAGTGTAAGAAATAACCTGACCTGTGCACCATGACTGTGCATGTGTCTAAATTTTAGTGATACATACAGCATTATTTTCCCAGTAATTAATCTGAAGTGTAGCACCCAAGCTATTGTGGAATTAAAAATAATGCACTTCACCCTAATTCTCCCCTAAAACAGTACTGTTTTAATACAGCCAAGCACTGTATTAAAAGTACATTCAAACTCCATCAGCAAAAGTTTAAACAGATCCTTTGGAGCTCACTCAGCCTCCATCATCCTCTCATTCGGGAACCTATCTACCTCAGATGCAAAGATGGCACACTACAGCTGATAAAAAGCACACTTCAACTTGACTTCCAATTACTCACGTGCATATTTATGGGTAATATAACAACCCCACAGATGTTTCAGTGATGAAATTCCCCTAATGATGTGTGTGGGGCACTAACTGACGTGTGGTCCTCCAGTAGAGCAGCACCCACAAGCTTTAGCATAGACCATGTGATTCTGTTACAGTCCACCCTAAAGGATTGCATCAGTGAAGTCCGACTGATGTCAGACACTAAAGCCCTTGCTCTGGAGATTAAATTAATATGATTAATCCAATGTGGCATTATATCATTATTAACCTCCTGTCTGGCTGGGGCTAAAAGGACACCACCTTAGAGGTAAATGATATCTATCAGACTGGCTCCTTCGCAGTGTGGCAGATTTAAGTCCTCTCCTGTTTGCTGTATAAAACTTATACCTCATTATAAATGACTTCAGCACTTACCAGTTAGAGAGCACAGCTGTGCACAGAGCATCTATAAACTTTGGTCTAGCAACGCACTTAAAGTGTATGTGGAAAAAAAAGAAAAAAAAGGTGGGCCTTAACATAATACTGTTTTAATTTTCTAACTGCATTTTTAGGCTTTGGCCAATGTTGAATATTCAACTGAAAGTAAACAAAAATGGCAGGCCATCACTCCACCACTGTCAAGATTTCAACCTCAGTGCCCCTGGACCGTCTCATACATGTCAATCAACAAGACTTGAGTTCAAGCATGACCAATCATGCATATTGCACTTTGCAATAACTCATAATTTGTGCCAAAGCCTATGCAAACAATGTAATTGTACTAGTAGAACATCTGTTGCAGCACACAGCCAATGCACAAAGAATCATTATCTTTCTTTAAAGTAAAATACAAGAAAAAAGATAAGAACAAGCTTTGATTGTTCCATAACTAACCCTTATATCAATCTCAATAATTAAGGGGAGATGTGCACAATGAGAGTGATAGTTGTTTGTAAACAAAGACGAAGCAAAATAAGGTTAAAGAAAGGTGGTGGAAAATATTTTTTTTCCTGTACATGGTCAAACATTGAGCTTTTTGCTTATAACACCTAGCTAACGTTTCTGTATCCCACGTTAAGATGACGTTCGAAACACCGAGCAGTCAGCTGACAGCTCCAACGTGGAGAGTGGGAACCCCAAGTTAGCAGTGCCGACGTTTTATTTACGACGAGATTAGCACTCTGTGGACGTCGGCACAGTGTGGTAAATTCAACTCGACAGGGAATGAGCAAAGACATGTCTCGGTTTCCACAACAAAACCCATCCACGATTGTTATCATACCGCCAAAGTTTCCGCTTAATGTTCCTCTCATGCAAACAAACTCAGCTGAACAGACACTGATGTCCGTGTACGTATAGCCCTTGCAGCTTACAGCATTGATACGGCGGCTTCAAAGCAGACAATGTCTTACTTATATCTGCAGTAGCAATCAAACTGGCAATATTCGCTCATTTGAAGTATACCCTGCTGGCAGAGGGCAAGCTACAATGCCTATTTTGGGGTTAGTGTTTGCAAGCTAAGTTACCGCTAACTAGCGTAGCTCGACGTTAGCTTAAATACTTCAGGAAGTAACAAACAAACTGTTTAAATGTCATTATTTTAAACGAGCATACTTTATACAACCCACTAACCGTATTACGACCTATTTAGCTAACATGCTATAGTTAGCGTATTCACCTCCTCACTGTTGCTGGAGTCGAATCCCACATCTCTCTGCCGGCTGTGCTTCTCCGCCACCCCGAGCAAGCGCAGCAGGGACGGATCCTCGCTCAACGCCAGGCCGATGTTGACGGGCCTTGGCCCTCCGGCAGCCAGCTCCCCGTCGTCCGTGCCCAACCTTCCGCGTCTGATACGTTTCTCCGACCGCAGCCTGCTGCGAAACGTGCACGGTCGACCCGGGAAACGAGCCCGAGCAACCGCTTGGGCGCTCAAGCCCGCGACGGTTGCGGGAGATGATAATCCGCCTCCCGATGCCGCCATTATTTACTACAACAACACGGACGGCGCGCGGGCAGAGGGTGACAGCAGCTATATGAGAAGCAAGATGGACTGCGCTGATGCAAAGGCGCGAGATAGAGCGGAATCACAGGTGCATCATGGGAAAACGAACTTCTCCGGCCCGGAGGCTCCTATTTCGCGCACTTCGCTTGTGTGGAGTAGTTTTCTAAGGTAATCAGGTATTAAATGTTTCGTGTACGAATTGAAAATTGTGAAATTCAGATGTCAAATTAGAAAAAGTAGCAATATATTAATTTAAAAACACTTAATTACAAATCCTTCCTTCAAAAGCAAAGTATTAGCAACAAAATGTAAGTATCACACATAAAACCTCAAAATTGTACTTATATATTTTACACTACTGGATAGCACATAAACACCTAGTCACTGCTTTTCAACAATAAATCTAGTAACATCTTAATATTTTGTGTGAGTACTGTACATAAGCTGTACATTATAAAAAAAATGTTGGAAACATTTATTCTTAACCTCAACAGTTTATGCATAAACTGAAAATTATCTACCCACCACTGGTTGCACAGGTAAATGCTAAGTGGACGGACCAATCACTTTTAATTTTGCTTCTCATATAGCCATTCAACACACACTCACACCAAGGGTCAGTCAAAGACACAAAGGAAATGTAAGTACTGTTTAATTCAACAATTATTTACTTTTTGGAAAGAGAAATTTACGACCATGACATTACATCATTGAAGTCCCATTGTACAGAAACCTATACCCTGACCCATTTATCTGATTTTGGGTGTTTTGGAATTACATTCACCATGTAATTGTCACAGAGTTTTCCTGAAAATAATAATACAGCTTTATACAAAACATTCCCATAATTGAGGGAGAATCAGCTAAATGCTCTACAATGAATATAAAACATTTCAGGTACAATAGAGGTAATACGGACAGCAAAAAGGCCCTTGTGACATGAGCTCTTAGTGGACATAAATCATAATTATGTAGAGATCGGTACAGAGTTTTATTCACAGGTGTAGGATGTCTTTCTAAAAGCAACTTAAAAATGGCAATCCAGAAACAACCTCCATAATTCAATTGTTGCATAAACTTGCTTCAAAAACTCTCACCCTACGATATTCACATAGAAATCTTCTACCTTTACTAAGGAGAATATGATAGAAATACTCTGACAATCATTTAACTGAATGTAGTATGATGAAGATACAGTCTTTTCCCCATATATTATCTCTGTTCTGCTCCCTCCTCTCCCTCAGTGTGGGTGTTCTGGTGGATTTGTAGGCTGCTCTCTCGTGCAAAGCTCTTTCCACAGGTGGGACAGGTGTATCCAGAACGGTGAGCTCTGGCCATGTGAGCTTTGAGTTGCTCAAGCCGAGCGTAGCTCTCATCACACTCTGTGCATGTGTGAGCCTTGCGGGGGGTAGGCCCATGCTTCTCCCTCTTATGAGCCCGCAGGGCTGCAACAGACGGAAATATGAGGTCACAATCTGCTTCCGGACAAGGGATCTTGAGCTGAGTTTGCGGCTCATTGGAGGGGCATCCCTCTGTTGTAGAGTCATCGTATCCTTTGTAATCGCCTGTTTTCTCTTCTTGTTTGATCTTCTTGTTGTCAATCATCCCTAATTGAGTTGCATACTTGGGTTTACGGCCACGTTTTTTGCCCTGGGGCTTAACATCACAGTTTAGATCACTAGCGAATCTCTCCTGGTGCTGCAGGAGCTCTTCTTCTGTCAGGAAACCACGACTACATTTGCAGCATTGGAAGGTGTTGATGTCATCGGCCACTACGGGGCACTGGGGGTGCACTGCAATGCGATGATTGCGAAGTCGTGAAGGACTGGGGAACATGGCGCCACAGTCCCTGCAGGGACATCGTCGTTCTATGCACTCATGTCGTCTGTGTTTGTTCAGCTGCAAGACATTTAATATTAATATTCAATTATTTAATCATTTGCCAAAAACAAAAAACAGGCTTACATGAAGTCTGCTGCAGCCTCACCTCAGTGAAGGTAAAGAAGTTTTTCCGGCAGTAAGAACAGCTAAAGGGCTTCTCCTCTCTGCTGTGGGTGGCCTGGTGCTGGCTGAGCTCATCAGAGGAGGAGAAGCACTTGTCACACTTGTAGCAAGTGAAGACTGTATTAGTCTGAAAAATGATGAGCAGAAAATTGGTTAAAAATATGAAATCCTAACACAACGCTTTACTCACTGCTTTTTTTTAAAAGAAGAAAAGGTGTTTCCAATCTTCAACTGAAGAAAATCTTATTTACAAACTAAATTACATCTCCATTTTCATCTAAAATTATTTTATGTACAAAAAATGTTGCAGAAAAATTGTAATAATACATTTTATTTATACACCACTTTTCTTAACAAAGTTACAAAGGGCTTCACAAAAACATAAAAACACTAATAAATATCAATAAATAACTAAAATTCTTAAAAGAGTGGGAGGGAGAGAGAGAGAGAGAGAGAGAGATTTAAAAGCAGTGATAGATTTAGCAGCCTAATCTCATCAATAAATCACTCCAGAGTTTGGGGGGCCGGACTACAAAAATGTGATTGCCCCTGAGATTGACCAGAAAGCCACCATCAGCTGATCGCAGAGGGCGTCCAGGCTCATAGGTGGTTAGTAGATCTTTGTTCCTCGAAGGATAAGAAGGATCTAGTTTTTAAAATAATTTAAATTGAAGATAAATTGAAAAATAATCACTAGAGCTGAAACAACTACTCATTTACTTCATTCTGTGAAGACGAGCTGCTTCTTGTTTTCTGTGATACTACACTACATGCATTTAGATTTTAGTATTGTTGGTCACCCCAAACAAGCTACTGAATACATTGTAACAAACAATGCTGTCACAATGCCAGAATGTTAAACTTCGATTCTCAAAACCACAACAACAAAAAAACAACAACAAAGTCCTAGATACACAGAGTAAATCTTTTTTTCTCTTCTTTTAAGTAACAACCTGCATACAATGCTGGTACAGAAGGCCATTGAACAAATACCCACACATTTGTTATAATGTAGTAATGGTTGATTGATTTTCTTATTTTTAGTTGTTGGTTTTTTTTAATCGAAATCGAAAAAGTATTTAGTATCGATACTTTTGACAACCCTAGCAACAAGCATTTCCACCGTTCTCTCATATTTTAAACACCAAGCCATGAATCAACAAAATAATGTGCAGCTTATTCATTGATGAAAAAAAAAAACACACCTATTACATGTGAATTGCAGAGTTTGTGTCCTGGCTTGAAACCTGACCTGGTACCTACCTGCTGCAGCTGCTGTTTGTACTGCTCCCGGTGACTCTTCCTCATGTGTCTCTCCTTGGCTTTGGCGTTACAGAAGGTGATGAAGCACTGAAAACACTGCAGACTCTCATGCTGATCTGCATCATAATGATATAACAAGCTGCTTGATCATTAGTTACAGCATAATTGCAGGAACAGATGGACAGAGCTGCACAGCATCAAAGCTTGTCTACTTTGGCAGTCAAAATTTGATTCACTGCATCACATCGTGTATGAACTAACTTACGCATAGAAATGTTAGCTTACAGGACTGCAGAGGGATGACCGCCGGCTCAGACTTGATCTCCGCTGATGTAGATCTCCTCTCACTCCCAACAATGACTTGCTCTATCTTTAACATTTCCATGCTGATGCTTGCAGACACTACCCCAGCCGTATGGAGCTGTGACATAGGAACACACTGTTGTTGCACATACACTGAAAATGCACCATACAAGTTGTGTTACCAGACCAAGCTAAACCGAAAATAGCAGATGACTGCAGTGGCAGGCGTAAGGCTAGCGTTAGGTTAACCCGTGTACATACGAGGAAGCGGATGTTTAGGCTAAATAACCAAACATTGGAGACTGGACTCGTTGAAAACAAAGCAAAATCGCTAAAACAAACACACGCCCAATAAAGGGTAGATGTTTTTCATTTATTCGGGCAGAAGAGTAATGAAATAAAAACAAAAAATACAGCTAACGTTAGGCCTGAGCTAGTTGCCAGAAAGGATGGAGGCAACGGACATCGGTCGACACATGCACTGCTACAACTAAGAGCGAGACTATTGTGTTTATATATTACAACGTTATTTTAAATTGTGTTGCCTTGCGCTTACTTCTGTTTTGTATTTATGCACTTTAAAGCTATATCTATGTGAGGAATCGCTATTAATTTTGACTCAAGTCTTTGTAAACAATTCAATAAAGCATCCATTTCTTACCGTGAGACACATCCACCGAAATGAAGCCGCGGTGAAAATTCTGCCCACATCACGTGATATGAGAAAGGTTGCCGAGCATTGACTTATCGCGAGATTATGACAATAAAGCTTTGTCTGCGTTGTGTAGTGGCTTTCAGTCAATTTACATAACAAAGCTTTGGAGGGTGAAACAATGCTTGGTATCATTTGGTAACTGTACTAGCATATTTATACAGTTTATTTCATAATAATAAACCATATAAAATTGAAATTACCTGTTTGAAATATATGAACACAATAATTATTGCTAGATTTCCTTTCTACAATTTTCTACACATAAAACACTTAAAAAAGACTGAGATTAAAATACTACAAAGACAAAAGTCTCTTGAAGGTTCATAGAACTTTATTCAGACAAGGCAGACACATCAATGTAAAACTTGATGATGAGGTGATCAGACGGCACATTATCGCTTAAATAATTTGTCAAGGACAAATGCACAGGGCTAAGGGTGTATGAGGCAAGAGAAGGAGTTGACAGATGTGTTGGAGCCATTCAAGCCCTGGCCTGCTTCTGCTGCTGGTATTCAGAAATTCGGCTTTCCATCACAGGCCTGAAGTGCCTGATCAATCCCTGAGAACACAGACAAGTGAATCAAAAGGATATTTGTACATTAATTTTGCTTGGACAAAAGCAACAACAGAGGCTGTGATACAACAGTACAGTACATACAGTGTAGTCAGACAGACAGTATACAATATTTCAGTGCGTCAATTCCCTGAAGAGACCTGGTAAAGGTTAAACAACTCAGTCATTTCCCAGAGATCCCTATTAATGAATTAACAACCCTGTTAGTATGTAAATGCATTATGATAGTACATGTGTTTACCTGCACTGGCCATGCTGCACCATCTCCCAGAGCACAGATAGTGTGTCCCTCAATCTGCTTACTGAGCTCCCAAATCATGTCTATCTCTGCTGGCCGTGCATTGCCTTGCACAAAACGCCACATCATCTTATTCATCCAGTCCACTCCTACAGAAACAAAGGAAAGGTTAAAAACAACGTATTTTTAAGTCTGTAAAAGGTAGAGACATGAGTGTGTAGTGTTAAGGTTGGCGCAGTCAATGCATAAAATAACAATGAGGTAGCACTTACCTTCTCTGCAGGGTGTGCACTGGCCGCAGCTCTCATGTTTGTAAAACTCAATCAGGCGGGCGATGGCTCTGATAATGTCCGTCTGCATAAACAATGCATCCACCAGTTTAACAGCTGTTTCATTATGTCTTGGTGCATTATGAATTATGCTGCAGAGGTGGCAAACTTACAGATTTGTCCATGACAATAAGTGCAGCAGTGCCCAGGCCAGTCTGAGCCTGGATGAGGCCGTCAAAGTCCATCAGCACCTCTTCACACACGTTCTTGGGAATGAGGGGTGTTGAGGAGCCACCAGGGATTACAGCTAGCAGGTTGTCCCAACCGCCACGCACTCCACCTACCAGACAGATGTTTGCTTCAATTAAGTAAAAAAACTGCATTCACTAAGGCTGTGCTTACGTTAAGCTGTCTTAATCTTTTCGATCCATATCCCCCTTAGTGCAGGAAAACACATGCAGATAAACAAATGGTGTATTTAGGGTTCCTTTCCAGCAGTTTCATTTAATTATTTACAGGGTGACTTTATCAGTTCACAAGAAAAAGCAATTTTCTTCCAATCATAAGTATTTTCTTGACACAATCCCTTTACTCTTGTCATAAAAACATGACATCTCACTCTATCCCCCAGGTTGAGGCCTATCATTAATTAAAAAATGTTTTGTCAGATGCTTAGTGTGACATGTACCTGCATGCCTCTCAATGAGGTCTTTCAGGGGGATGGACATCTCCTCCTCAACGGTGCACGGGTGGTTAACATGGCCGGAGATGTTGAAGAGCTTTGTGCCGGAGTTTCTCTCCCTGCCAAAGCCCAAAAACCACGAGCCTCCACGACGGCAGATGGTGGGCGCCACGGATACAGTCTCCACATTGGCAACAGTTGTTGGGCAACCGAACACACCTTTGAGATAGCAGCAGAAGTGAGGTGGATATTTAACAACTAGTCTTCCTTGGAAGTATTTTTTCCCTGCTTCGCAATTCATCCCACCCTTGTAAACCCTATCTGTGCTCTGGAACTCACCCACATCAGCAGGAAATGGGGGCTTCAGGCGGGGCTTCCCCTGCTTTCCCTCCAGGGACTCAATAAGAGCAGTCTCCTCTCCACAGATATATGCTCCAGCACCACGCATCACAAACACATCAAAGTCATAATCAGAACCACAGGCGTTCTTTCCAATGAGCCCAGCAGCATAGGCCTCATTGATAGCCACCTAAGAATAGATATTGGAAATATAATAGTTTGAGGATGAATGAGTACACACAATCTTGCACAATCATAAAAACAAGAAGACATCCAATGCAGCTGATCTGTTACACACAAAATATGTGGATTATTCCTTAGTCAAATTTTTGAGTCATTTCATCTGCATGTACTGGACAGAATACATCTTATAAGAATACTGACAATCAAACATGTTGCAGTATTTCTTGACACATACGGAAGTCAAACTCATTAATGATGTATTCCTTAATATCTATGAAAGGGGAAAAAATGTTGAAATGTTGTTTTCAAAGTGACTATTCAAGTCCTAACTCAAGAATTCAGAAACACTCAGCCCTTATTTTTTTTTTTAGTGATTTTATAGTGTGTATTTAGTGATTTAATAGTGAATAGTGTAAATTAAATGATACTGGAATGGTCAAATCAGTAAGGTATACGACCTGTTGAAAATTCCTTTTTCCATAATTTGATTTGGAACACTCTTGAAAAATGTCTCATCATCAAATTCATATGGCTTCATTCTGCCCATTTCACCTGTAGGTTGGACGATTCATTGTAGAACTCTCCTCTGATATAAATATAAGCAGCACGCGCCCCCATGGCCCTCCCAGCGACCAGGCAGCCCTCCACCAGCTTATGGGGGTCATTCCTCATGATTTCCCTGTCCTTACAGGTGCCAGGTTCTCCCTCATCTGCATTCACCACCAGATACTTTGGCCTGAAGCAAGAAGTTAGAACTGGGTTTAATACAGCAAATGTCATTCCCCACCCCCCTTAACTGCTGATTGCAAGATTTATTTAATTTCTGATGAATAATCAAAATACTCAATACTCAAAATGCAATTATTTTCATACGAGTATGAAAGTAATTGCAAATCAAAAAGAGAAGCTAAGTGTGTGTCTGTTTGCACTGACCTGCCATCGCTGGGCTTGTTCATGAAGCTCCACTTCATGCCTGTTGGGAAACCAGCTCCACCTCTCCCACGCAAGCCAGACACTTTGATCTCATTGAGGATCCAGTCAACCCCCTTCAAAAGGATCTCCTTAGTTTTGTACCAGTCGCCACGTTTCATTGCCCCTTTCAGCCTGAAGCGCAAATGTCCAACAAAGATTCTCAGGTCAAAAACACACAGAACTGGGATTCTTCTTTTACATTTAGTGCTCAGCACACTATTTAGCGTTGTGTGAGAGTATCAATCAAATTAATATTATGTTTTAGATTTTGCAGAGCACATGAGAGTAAGATCAGGGGTGCTACCTCCAGTCATGGCGTCCATAAAGGTTTGTAAAAATTCTGTCCTCATCTGCCAGTGGTCCAAATGTTGTTTTCTTAGGAGCACTCTGGATAAGTAAGAAAAACACATAGAACATTAACCCCTTTGCTACCATTTAAATTTCAGTTTTTTAACAAAGCATCAGCCTGGTACCTGTGCTGTGCTGTTGAATCGGGTGATTGCAGTCACTCCACCTTGGCTGACAGCAGCTGGAGCACGAGCCACCCCACTCACCACTGCTCGACTCAGGGACAGCATTTTCCTGCAGGAAAAAGAGACATGACATGACAAGAAAAGTCAAACAAAACAAATAAGAAATCACAGTTAAACCCGCATCTAATGATTATTTTCATTATCAATTCATTTGCTGGTTAATATCCTGCTGGGTCAATAAAACAAGAGCCCAATGTGGCATTGTCAAACGTTTTGTTTCTGACCAATAGTTCACAACTCAAATTTCCATATAATATTTCAGTATCCAATTATATAAAACGAAAAGAGAAAAGAAGCAGATCCTCACATTTATTTTAATTGTCCTATCAAATGTGTATAAAACATGTTAGTTTAAATCCAGAGCTGTTACAACAATCTGTTGTCATAACTGCCAAATAACTTTTTGAGACCCAATGAGCAGAATCAAAACAAGCAGAGTGAAAGCCGTTTTTTGGTTTTGTTCCAGCAGCAGTCGCATTTTATCTCAACACGATGAAAGTAACAAACACTAGATCAACTTTCATTTGATGGTGAGAACCAATAGAGACATGAATTAAATACGCTTTCACATTGGAATAGCATTGTCGGAGATCTTGTGTAACTCCATAAGAGATGTTGTTATGTCAGCGCTGTTGAGAGCGTATTAGCAACCGAAGGTGAAGGCGAGTCCTAGCAATGTTAATAATCGTGAAACTTCTGCTGTAACGTTTAAGGTCAAAACACGTGTGAAGAATTTGAGTAATTGTGGACAAATCTAAACTCTTTTGCATTCACTGAAGAGGGATATTTAGAGTACACACTGACCTCCATGCGCATACAGCTAGCTACGGCTAGCCTAGCGCTAAGAGAAATTAGCTAGCGGTTAACCTTGCAATGACAGAATAAAAGCGGCGGATTCACGACGTAGCACCAAAATCACAGACTGACAACATATGAAGGGAATCGTTAACATCTGCCGCAGCACAAGCTGCATTAAGTTCAATTAAAAACGATGAACTGTCTCATGTAAGTTAGCAAACAGTCGGTTTTTCTTACCTTCTCTACGTCCCGAGTTTATGAAATGAAGACAGGAAGTAGATGCGGACAGACCGGATGGTGTCACCAACAACAGAGGCACAGCGCTGCGGAGGCTTATTTAAAAGTTCTGGTTGCACAACATGCAGACAGACAACGAACCGCCCTCTTAGGCTTTAAGAGGAAATATTTCATAAGAACACAATCTCAGTAAAGGTCATTCTCTGTCTGTCTGTTTCTCTCTCTCTCTGTGTGTGTGTGTGTGTGTGTGTGTGTGTGTGTGTGTGTGTGTTTAGAGGTACACTGACTGTACCTGTGTATTTCTATTTTGTGCTGATGACTGTACAACATTTCAGAGGAAAATACTTTACTTTTTAGTCTCATTGGCAGATACGAAGTGCTTAGGAGAGATAAGACTTAAAACATACAAAATATATGATCACCTTAAACTATATGATAAAAAATGATGCATACTTGTCAACATGTTTTATCATCCTGTCCTGTTCTATCTTTGTTGTTGTACATTTTGGCACACACTCTGGAACTGTGAGGAACATTATTTCAATTCCTCTATATGTCTTGTACATGTGGTGTAAATCAATGATAAAATTGACTTTGACTTTGACACTAAATTTATACAAAAGTTAAAAAAGTTTAAACTAGCTCCACCTCAGCTGGCTTCAGCATTCAAATACTGATACATTAATGCTCAAACAATAATATAATGTAATACAATATAATACCTGTGTGAAAGGGACCATTCTACAGAGTGACAACTTCTGCTTTCATTTCAAGTACATAGTAATATAAGGGAATACTTCTGTACTTTTACCTGTAAGTGAAGCTTTTTTTTTTTTTTTTACATTACACTGAGCATTTCTTTCATCAGTGATGTGGATGTGTGTGTGTGAGTGCGTGCACACAGGCAGTTATGAAATAGGCAAAAACACATTTTTATAACATGTTAGGGTAGAAATATTTTAATTTACATGACGTCATCAAAATGAGGATCATTCAGCAGAAAATGAAATGATGAAAAAGGACAGGCTAAGCATTATGATCAATACTGAACAAATTAATGTGATAGATTAATTCAATAATATTAATTAAACTTCAATAATAAAATATATTTTATCTCTGCATCAAATTTACCAGCAAGAAATACACTGCATCAATCAATACAGTAATAACAGCACACATACATAAGAGAAGGTGACTTACAGATAATTTAGACTACTACTGGTCTTATCAGGGTCAGTATTTCTTCTTCAATGTCAGTATTTCTTCTTATTGCATGGCTGATTAGACTCTCAACCTGTTAGTGTAACGTCATTCACATTTGCCAAGTTTTGAAGAAGAAGATAAGCAGGGACTCTCATACTAGGTCTTTCACAGTCATAACCAAAGCAGGAAATCCACAGGTGTAATTAACTTTAATTATTGCGGAATCACATGTAGCTTCCTCGGTTTGCACTGTCCATGTTGGCTCACTGTCACACTGTCATGGCTTTATGGGATGCCTGAACAGGAATGAACAATTGGTAATATTATTATTAACAACTGCGATTTTGCTTTTTTCACAAGTCAAAATATCTGGTTTGAAAAGGACCTTTAACCTTGCTTGTAGTTCTCACTGTTGTATTTGTTTAAATGGGTTTATAATCTGCTAATTAATCACCTGAAGGTTCATGTCCATAAACATTTTTTAAAAGCCAAAATACAGTATGTTTGCAAATGTATGCCATCAGAAAATTAAAACAAATGAATGTGCGATGCAAAAGCAAAGTGAGAAACTTAAGAAAATATATGGAAAAAATCCCTTTAATACTAAATTGTAGAGATGCAAAGGTAGACTTTTCATTTAGTGAGCTTTCTCCAAGCTCAGATGTGAGTACAATGAAATGTATCAATTTTAACAGTGATCTATGACTGTGTACAATCTGTCTCTGTACAGTTATTACATCACATCAGCTTATCCTCAGTGCACATCAGCATTAAACCCTGACTTGATTTAACCTACAGACCTGAGGGATCATTTAAATCAGCCCTACTTACAGCTGTATGATGTATCGCCCAGCTGGTGCTCCTGTGTGCATCTAATACCTCTTTAGAATGATGCGACAGATAATGAAATCGCAGAAAGCATACAGGCATCTGAAAGTGATTCTTATAGCAGAAGAGCTAGTGTTGCCATTGGTAAAAAGAAGAAACAAGAAAATAGTGATTCTTTTTCTCATAATACAGTTTGTAAATGACACAATGGGTCTAACATGAAAAGTGCAGAAAGATCTAACTCAAAAAAGTTCATGTAGCTTATTGAGTTCAAGTAACGAAATTAAACCAAAATGAAGGTACAAGTGCAGCGATAATATGTTGATAAATAAAACTGAGGGGCTCCATGAGGTTGTCCATTACTGAGCACTAAAGTAAACAGCAATCAGAAGAGTTTACATGGAAGGTTTCTTTGTTATGTGGTCATGTTCAGTCAAAGTGTGACAAATGTCCTCCACATGTCTGGCCAGAGTCTCTCTCCGTTGGTACTGAGGACGTCACTCGGGTGGAGGAGGCTGATAACTGGGTCTGCGGGCAACCCGGCCCAGTCGGTCCACAGCCACGCTCTCAAACGCCCTCCTCATCAGAGGATGCTCCTCCAGGACCTCGTTGAAACTGTCCACACTCAGGGAGTAAAGGCGACAGTAGGTGTCAGCCTTCACGGTGGCTGTGCGTCGTCCTTGGGTTAGCAGGCAGATCTCTAAACCAACGAAGAGAGAGTCAGTTCAACCTTTAAAGCAATTTGTCCCATCGGAACAATTGACACATAGACACAGGTTCTGTGTAAAAGAGACTTTATTGTATGCTATTATGCATGCATACAAATGATGAGTCAATTAAGGATTAATTGATGAATTAGTTGATTGATTGAACGACCAGCACAACAGTAATCTGTAACTCTTTTTATTATCACTTAATTGTTAAAGCTTTGAATTGTTAAAGCACAGAAGACAAAATCCACCAATTCATACTTCTCAAACGTGAATATCTTTGGCTTTGAGATTGTTAGTTGAACAAAACAACCAAATTCAAGCTGTCAATTTAGGTTCTGGGAAACCGTGAACTGGCTTACCCCCGAAATATGCTCCATCGTTGAGTGTAATCTCCTTACTGCCACGTGGGATGACGGTGACGGTGCCGTGCTGGATGAAGTACATCTTCCGACCCAGCGTTCCTTCTCGTATAATCAAGTCTCCGGGTTGGAAGACTTCGAAACGCAGCTTGGTCAGGATCACTGTCACAAAATGAGGGTCAGTGTTGGCAAACAGTGGCATGTTGGCTACCAGCCCACGGCAGTTATAGCTGACAATCTCCTGCATGGTGAGAGAAGCAGACAACATTAAGAAACTGTCAAAGTGATGCTGAGAAATCTTTATTTTATCCACACACACATTAAAATGAACATCAGTTAGTCCAATAGAAAACTACTGGGCAACTGTTTTGATTATTGATTAATTGTAATTTTACAAGCAAAAATGTCGAGCATTATGTTGTTTCCACCCCTCAACTCTTGCTGTTTTTCTTTGTTTTACTATGTGATCGTAAATATCATCAATATAATATATCAATCATTTGATCAAGTTAACTTCCAAACAGTGAAATCATTCCAATCACAACTTCCCAGGGTCCAAGGTGACACTTTAAAATGTCTTGAACAAAACACAAAGATTCAGTTTAATATCATAATTGACCAAGAAAAGCAGCAAATCCTCATATTTGAGGCACTGAAACCTGAGAATGTCTCAATTTCTGCAATTAATATCATTGTAAACTGGATGTTGTTTGGATAAATCCTGCGCCGTTCATTTGTTTCACTAATCCCTTAAATTTCAGAAATTAAACAATTGATTGAAAACAATTACTTGAGACATAACCAACAGTTTAATCAATGAATTGATTTCCACCTTATCGTTCGGGCCTAAATTTGCACCTGTGTGGGCACGTGCAAGTCAGGCGAAAGGCCACTTGAATAACAAACCTCCTTCAGCGGATCACTGAGCTCTCCCAGGATGCTGTCCTCGTCGAACATCTTGCCTTGGAATCGCTGCTCGTAATAATCGTGGATCCTCTGTCTCACATCTGCTGGTAGTTTATGGAAGGACATGTACTGCTCCACTTGCTTATACTGGAAACATTTGTACAAAACACATGGCGATTTGACCTTCAAGAGGATAGAGCTGAATTTCCACAGGGCTGATGTCAGATTTAGTCACATTTTCCACCATGTGTTTGCTGAATTATTTCTAAGCACAACAATTATGCATTTATTCTATTTGTTTAGCAGTTTTTCCCCCCAGTTTTAAGTGGATTACAAACTCATTTGTAATGGGCATTAGCAAACAGTGATCCAGAACAAAGGGGCCGCCATTTGTCTATCATCCATTCTGCCTTATCTTGTGAAAATCCCCTGGAAAGGGTCACGGTAGGGCCACAAAATCCATTAGGTAATACACACATTCTCTTGGCATTTGGCACAATTTCCATGAATAAAGTACGAGCAAGTAAGCAAGCTTATGATATAAAACATGGCTGTGATATTAAACCTCACAGCCAGAATCACATTAGCATCCACGTGAAACTCCTGGGACGCAAAGCACCTGAAGCTGTATTGCAAAATGTTTCAGTCTGTTAATCTTTTCATGTCCGTGCAGGGATGATTACCTTCTCTTGATACTGGCGGTGTGATGCATCCAACGACTGGACCAGGTTAGTTGCATGGCCGAGGAACATGGCGTAGCAGGTGGCCCCTACCACCATGCTGATCATGGTGAGCCAAACGTCAGTCATGCCTTCTGGAGGGTGGGCACCGTATCCTATACACAGCATGTGACTCATGGCCATAAACAGGGCATAGGAGTACTGTATGTGCCAAGTGGAATTCTGAGGAGGATAGAGTAAAAACAAAGGGAAATGACCCAATAATGCTGCTATGATAAAATATACTTTACATGGTTATGATCATCATTGAATTGAAGAAATGTCACATGATTGCAGCATGAATGAAGTTTTCAGTCACATTTGGTCCTAATAATTTCAGAGAAGTTTGCTGGAATTTATGTAATTTGGTATTAATCATAAGGAAAATAAACCCAGTTTTCAGTTGGTGCACTTGCAATTGAAGAAATGGTTTGGTGCTTATTCACTTTTTTGCTGAGAGTCTAATGTCTAATTTGATAAATATATTGGATAGCCAGCAGCCAGCTAGCTTAGCTTGGCTTAAAGATAGGAAACAGCTAACAATGGGTATGTCCAATAGCGATGGGAGTTATGGAAATAGCGCAGGAAATAGTCTGGTGCATAACCCACTCTAAAACCAGTCATTTTAACATTTCAGTTCTTGCACAGTTCAAACAAACAAAATAT
The DNA here is from genome assembly GCF_017976325.1 of Chelmon rostratus. Lineage (NCBI taxonomy): Eukaryota > Metazoa > Chordata > Actinopteri > Chaetodontiformes > Chaetodontidae > Chelmon > Chelmon rostratus. Next base: position 9,800,505 of record NC_055673.1, on the reverse strand, counting down.
AATGTGCTATTAAGCACATGTGCTCACCACCATGTTATTTTTGGATACCCAGCAGTCTGGAGGGAAGTCTTGCAGCATTGGCACCATGAAGGTCAGGCAGCCATCCCAGTGGCACAGCAGCAGCATCATGCCAATCAGGTTAACTATACGCACCACAGCACTGGCCAGGTCATAAGTCATGTGGAAAATCTGATAGAGAGAAAGTAGTATGGAGGAAAAACACAAGAATAAACTGGAGAAATGTTGAGTTTCTGATGAGTACTGGTTTGTATGTCATTATGAGCTCTATCTCTCTGTTTCACGCTCATCCTCCTTCCTTTCTTTACCTCTTCCCACTGGTGGATGTAGCGGATGAGGCGAGACAGCCGGAGAAGACGCAGCAGACTGAGGATCTTGGTGAAGCGCACGATGCGGAGGGCGCGGGCGGTGCGGTACACGTCAGACGACTCGTGCCGGGACTCCAGGTCGACGATGAGGAAGATGTAGTCGACGGGGATGGAGGAGACGAAGTCCACCAGGAACCAGGTGCGGAGGTAATGCATGCGGATCTCCCTGGGGTCCAGGATGATGTGGCTGTCCTCTCCCGGGATGCCCGTGCGGAAATTGAAAACCAGGTCCATGAGGAAGAGAGTGTCAGACAGGACGTTGAAGATGATCCAGGGCATGGTGTTCTGGTCTTCAAAGAAGGTGATTCCCCATGGTAAAATGACCAGATTGCTCATCATCAACAGGAGCATCACAATGTCCCAATAAAACCTGGACAGAAGAGTTTTTTTCAGAACTCCAGCACTCACAGACAAAGTAGCTATCTGTCAGAGTCAGCAGATAGATGTACATGGGTCAATACAGGGAAACAAAGAGTAGCAGTAAATAAAATAACACATTATACTTACACTATTACTAACTATCTTCCAAGCTGAGGTTTTTGCTCCTTGTTTTAGTGCTGAGTGTCTGCTACAACTTCTCTGGTGCATCTTATATCATTACATTATCATTTCACAGTATTCAGGAGGTGAAAAACTGTATCTGTAGTCATGTCTCCCATAAAATGTTTCGCTAGAAAAAGGTGTGCTGAAGCAGAGGTGTGGTGGTCTGGGTGTGTATTTTCAGCAGCCCAGACGTGACTGAATGATAGAAATATTATAGGAATGTTATAGGAGCACTACATGCAGCAGTGCGTCTCTGTGATCCTCTTGTTCTTCTGCAACGGCATGCTGCTACTTGTCAATTTGATCATTAAGACGCTTAGCTGCAGAATATTAACAGTAAGCTACAATATAGCATAGAATTGAGTATTTATAATACACAGTTTAGAGAGTTCTACTTCAGCACCATGGACAGCACCATGGATTTATCAATACAGAGCACAATCAGGCTATAATATTTCGGAGTCATAGTCGTGGCCATACATACTAAAGAAACACATTTTTGGAAGTATGCTTATTTGCTTCCTTTCAAAGCTATAGATGATAAGATTAATACTGCTCTCATATTTGTGTATTAAGTGTGGCACTGGAACCAGAGATGTTTAGCTTAGCTTAGCTTAGCCAGTTGGTAACTATAGCTGGAACTCCTTGTTAAATCACTTTTTTTTTTCATTTTTACAGGTTTCTTTGTGTGTGAATTAAACAAACAAGATATAACATGTTAATTAATGAGCTTTAGAGGTACTGTTGTTAATTGATTTTACCTTTGAACACAGTCAGAATATCTGTTTTCCCCTCCTTCCAGTTTTTATGCTAGTAAGCAAAGCTATTCGCCTCAGCTCCATACTTGGGCAGATATGAGAGCGGTGTTGAACTTCTAATCTATAACACTATAAGCAAGAAAGCAGATATGAGTATTTCCCAAAACGTCAAATTTTTCTTTTAAATTAGAGAATTTGAATCAGCTATCAGGGTCAGGTGAAGTCATCCAATCAGGAGGACGATTGGTCGTCCAGGGCATGACCCACCTCAGGGTGAGCCTTACTCTCTTAACAGCTTCTGTCACAGGAGGAATCCCACTCATCAAAAATGCATGGCGGTCACCTCATGACACCAAAATATGCTATCAAAGAAGACAATGAAGAAAAGAAACCAGCGCTGCTACTGGAAATGTCTGTATGCAGTCTGCTGCTTTTAGGATGTTGAAGCCCAGACGGAGCTGCACTCCATCACTGTCTGCTTTATGTCATACTAGTCCCATTTTCCTTTAGGTCTCCAGTGTCTCGTTATACACCATGGCTACACGGTTTAGGTTTCCTTACAGATTGTTTCCATCAAGTGTCAATCACTTTGGGTCTCGCTCTCAGTCTCTTGCATTACAGAGGCACAGTAACAGAATATGAACCAGACTATTTTTGATTACCGTCACCCATCAGTGATTGCAATATGAACCCTGTGAGAAAATGACCTCCTTCTTCAGCCAGTCAGAGCAGAGAGACAGGAACTGATAGATTAGGTCCTCATTCTCATTCACGTTTATCCCTCCATCAGTCTCTTGCAACCATGTCCTCTGTGTCTACACGCTGGTTTACATGACTACTTATCATCTCCTCTCATGTTGCAACAGATTAGTGGTTGCTTGCTGCTAGTAACTCAGACCCTGGATCGCATTATAGCTGTTTAGGCGTGTGCATACATGTGTGACAGAGAGGCAGAATTAATTGTGCTGTATCAAAATATTTTACACAAGCTATTAATGGCATTAAGGGTGGAACAGGAATTCACTTTTTAGCTTAGTTTAGTTTGTAGCCTTTTAAAGTAACAGAGGTTTGTCAGACATTTGAAGAACTAAAATTTCAAGTTTTGCCAGATGGATTACATATTTTCTGTTAAGATAGACAACTACCTGCCATTTCTATGTCATTTACCTCTTTAGTCTTGCCAGTTGTGTAGCTGTAGGGAGTTGGTCCACCATTTTGGTCCAGACTGAAACATTTCAACAGCTATTCGATAGATTTACGTAAAAGTTTCTACAGACATTCGTGGTCCTCAGAGGATGAATCCTAGTGACTTTAATGATCCCATGACTGCCATTTAAGGTGGTATTCATCATTTTGAGGATCCCCAAACTTTAATATATTTTTTATACATATTTTTATGAGGTATTTGTCCAATGCTTTGATTTGTGACCAAACACATGCAAAACTTAAGACTCTTCCATCATTGTGTTTAGTGCTAACTTGCAAATGTTGGCATGCTAGAATGCTAAACTAAGACAGAGGCGAGTAAGTGAGTAAACATATGAGCATGTTAGCATTTTGATGTTTCCATTCAGACAAATTAATGTTTTGTGCATTTATTTTCACTAAAAACAAAAAAGAGAGGCGGCAAAGATTTGACAAGAGGGGCATAGTGGTGGCCTCGCAACTGCACTTGTTTATCATCCACCTCTGAACAAAAGCCCAAAATGCTTCTCTCTGTGTCTATGTTTATTCATATAGTACTGTATATGTAGGTTTGATAAGAGGGTCATAACACTCAAACAAATTTAATTATTATTATCAACTTTAAATTGGATTCGAAATGCTAAACAGAAACAGCAATCTGACCCCAAACAGCATGTCTGACTGTCAAAAACGTGCTGTTCCAACTAATTTATTCTAAAGTGGAAGTTGGAGCATACGGTTTAAGGAGAGCAGGCCTTTGGTAATCCCCCCTTCAGCTGTCTGTGTATTATTGCATAATAGAGCAAGATTGGAATTATAGGGATTCTTATGGGCAATAATCCCTCTGCGTGGGTTTATCCTCTCTGTCTGGCATAGGCCGGATGTTTAGAAATTGTTTAAATTTGATGGAAGCTATTATTATTGACCACACAGACGGACTGCTTGGGCATCAATGCTAAGATGTTGCTCAATAAAGCCAGCACAGTATGAATGATCTGACAAAATCCTGCAAAAGTGAGGCCAAACTAGAGCAATAAATGCAATTTTCAGCTTTTCAAATGGAATACACCGGACCAGTTAAACTATCAGGATGGATGAATGCAGTTCTCCTTCCTCATATACAAGGACTAGTGCTGTCATTAATCCAAATGATCTTGTCCTATATACTGTATCACTAATCAAATCCCTTCATCGCCTTATCATGTGCGAGGAACCATGACATCAGCTGCTGTGCTGCAGTCTGTCCTTGGAACAATCGGGTCTAAGCACCGTCACAGGCTGTTTGGTTGGATGAAATCTGGATGCTTTCAAGGGAAATTTATGAAAGATCAATGAGGAACTCGGGAGTCTTATGTTGGCAAAAGGTTACTGATGTGTGTTTTCAGTCATTCTGCATTCATTCTGCATTTTCCTACAGAAATATGTAGACAAACTCTCCCATAAACAGCACTGAAACTAAGAGGAAAGTGAGGTGTGGACGTTCTGAGGACACCCCAACCTCATCATTACCTGAAGTCACTATAGGGGTGGATGATCCACACTCCAAAGCTCTTGACCCTGGCCTGCTCAGCAGCAACTCCTTTATGACTGCCAAACATGCGCAGGGAGAACTTGTTGACCCCGGGCTGCAGCATGGATCCAAACTGCCTCTGGAAGTAGGTGGACTGGTCCTGCGGGGTGTCGTCCTCGCCCTCTTCGCCGTCCACGTTGGTGTCCAGCAGGCCATCGGGATCTGCTGTGTAGTCGTCATTGTGAGTCTTGACCAAGGAGAAGAGCGTCTTGGTCACTTCGGACCTCTTGTCTGTCTTTGGGGAGGGGGTGGCGGGGGGGCTCGTCCTCTGGGAACCACTTCTCCATCTCGAGAAGCGGAGGCTGCTCCAGCTGCGGTACTTGGGTGTCTCCGGTTTGTGAGCTGGACTCTCGCTGATGCCTCTCTGGTCATCTGCACTCCTGGAGAGGCTGGTCATTTTTACACCTTGCACTTTAAACTAGTCAAAGCAAAGATGTCTCTTTTGCCCCTGTGATTTGGCTTGTAGGGGGCTGATTGTAAAGTTCACTTACTAATAAAGTTTACCGCAGCTGGTTCTTCCATGTGAGACATTGTTTTAGTGTTAACTTCCTTTGCAAAAAAGAACTATGCTGAAACACTCTGAAGTAGGATGTAAAGATAAAAAATACCATGCAGCTGCTGTAGTGAAAAAACAAAAGAACAGTGACACCACAGCAACTACAAAATTACGTACCAGGATGTCAATTTAACTTCCTCCAGAGTACATTGCAAGCGTCAGAATCGAATAATAGAAACAATGGCTTTTCCCAACAGAGGTCTCACAATATTAATCCATAAAAAAAGTTGCAGCGTCCGTTAAAAAGTCGTTTCCAGTTATGAACGAAAGAGAAGAGCGATGTATTGTGTCCGCCTCTGTGTGACCGTGAGAGGACGGACGCAAATTGACAGAGGGCTCAGTAGCCGTCAATAATCGGCTTGTTGGCAAAACTGCGTCCACTCACCTCTCTCCTCCTCCTCCTCTTCCTCCTCCTCCTCCCTGCGGTGGAAGCGCCCTCCCTCCACTGGGACGAGGAGTCCCGGCCGGGCTGGTGACACGGCTGCAGGTCGCGTTGCTCAGGCAGGACGAGGACCCTCCGGTTCATTATACTGATCAATCCAGTTTCAGGGGGAAGCCACGACCCCTGCACACCTGCTAGATGTTTACTGACACGGTCGATATTCAATTGATGAGAGAACATACTGATACAATAAATTGATAATCTCTCCCTTATTCTGTCCTACAGAAACAGGCTAGTAGTCGTTAATTAGTGAAGAGGGTAAAACTATTCATTGAGAGGAATCCACATTTAATACTTTTCCAAGGCCAAGTAAACCTTAAATTACCTTAGTTCCAAAAGTCAGGTTGTTTCTGCCTTTAAGAGAGTCCCGAATTACAAAAAAGGCAATTACTTTAAAAAAAAAACATTGTCACATTTTAAGGTAGGCCTATTATGTCAGAGGTTTTCATTTAAAATTATTAATAGCTGCACATAGCATGCTCAAAGGCATTAAAAATCCCTGATTTCATAGTTAATGTATATCGACTCCATGAATCAACACATGAATAAAAAGCAAGAGTTTGACATTTTACACATATTTGATTTCTTGCCAAGATTTAGATGAGAAGATTGATGCCCTGTATATTAATCACAACCAGCAGCTGCCTATCTTAGCTTAGCATAAAGACTGGAAACTGGGGGAAACAATTAGCCTGGGTCTGTCCAAAGGTGACAAAATGTGGCCACCAGCACCTCTAAAGCTCACTCAAATATAAAGAATATATAGAAATATAAGATACACCTGAGATACAGGCCCTTCAAGGCTATGTGTTTGTTTAATTACACCTGCGTGTTCAGATGTTCAGTCCTTTGAGCTGTAAACTTGCTCAGTGCTGCCCTCATGTGATCTCTCTTGGTATCTTCCTGTCTGTGAGCAGGCCAGTCTCCATTATAGAGACCCCTGCATCATATTTCACCTTTGCCGGCCATGCACTCTCTGAAGGTGTCATGTTCATGTTTACATCGGTGACTCAGGCACACTTGAGAAGCTGCCGTCACCATTACTGGGTCACTTCGAATGCCGCCTCCTTTCTCATCTTTAATGTTGGTGCTGGTATCATGGTCAATGTTCATCAGCAAAAAGTTTTTGTTTTGTTTTTTTTAATAAACTAAAAATTTCCCTAGCTATTTGGGTGCAAGCAAGAAAATGGGTTGCAGGCACACAGAGGATGAGCCAGTCATCTTAGCTGAGCATTTAAACTGGAAACAACCATCCTGGCTCTGTCCAAGTGTAACCAAATACATCCATCAGAGCCTCTACAGCCCATTAATTAACATTATACATATCAATGTTCTGAACAATTATTTGCTGTTTCAGGGTTGTTGGGTTATTCCTGCCTGGGATCAGTTGCCAGACCACAGGAAACTTCAGGAAGCCGCTGGTCCCAGCCAAGAAGTAGTCCAGCGCATAAGTAGAGCTTTATTTATTAACACAAAGTGCTTCACACATGTACACAATGACCAAATGAAAAAGGCCAAAGCATAAGGCAGGGACTGAGATGTATGGAAAGGCTTGTCTGCGCAGATAGAAGCTGCTTAAAACAGTCCAGTTTGCATGTGATCCTGAGGTGAGATGTGATCAACATTTAGACTTCACGTTCCAACATGTGCACATTACCCTACAGGGCCTTTTCAGCTTGGCCACTGATATGAATGTTTTATGGTCTTTGTTCAAATTGTATTTAAAATTATTTATTTGAAACATTACATTTATCTATTGTAATCTTTTATTTCTCTTTTATTCCCCCCCATTAGTCTACAATTGTTCGTTTGTATTTGAATTGTCTTGTCAGTCACATGTAAAGCATTTAGAATTGCAAAACTTGTATGAACGGAGCTATACAAATAGAGTTTGACCATCAGGAAGCTTAAAACGCTGTTGCTGTTATTGATAGATAAGACATTTGTATATCCTGGTGCTAAATCTTTATCAGCCCTCATGAAATACTATAAATAACAAATCAATGCCATATTGACAATGTTTGCATTGAAATGATTTTGCATGTTGTATACAGCAGACATCAGATGTGAGCCATCAGCCATGTGATCACACTGTCCACCCACCGTCCTCTTTCCCTTCACTTTGTGTGTGTACTCTAGCAAAATATGGCCTCAAAAAGGTATTAAAAAACAGAGTTAAGCGATCTGACAGGGAAACAGCCTGTGAACATCACTAGTGTTTTAGTAAAAAAAATCCACAGTCAGTGTAGCAGGATACATTTTTCCACAATATATCAGTAACATTTCATTCATCAGTAACAGGATGAACATCAGCAATCAGAACCATTGTGGAGCTGTAGTTTGGACACAGAGACTTCATGCCGGTACTGTCTTCAGCTGGTTTTGCTGCCACAGAATTTCCTAAAGGACACAAACATTTGATTATTCCACTATTGATGCTCCCTTTCAGAAAACATTTGCTTCTGTGTGACAAGAGATTCTTTTGTGGCTTACAGAGCAAGTGGGTCTTTCTTCACATGATCACATATAGGCCTGTAGCCCGTCAGCTGTGCTCTCAGAGTGGTAATCTCTTTCTTCCAGGCATCAGACTCTGCTTTTAGGGAATCTTAGAGACATAGAAACGGGAGGAACAATTCAGACCATAAGAGTAAGTGTTGAATTTCACCACATGGTGGCACCAGCAGCTGAGCACAAGTGATGTTTTTGAGTTATACCTTCAGTCTCGTTGTGTTTCTTCTCCATGCTGGCCAGCTCATCAGCTTTTGTTTTCTACAGTAGTGTGGGAGAAATGTTTGTAAAAATAACCTGTTACACAACCACAAAATACTTTCTTTAAAACCTTACAATCAAACCTGTAAGACTAGAGTGTATAGCCTCGAACAACAAGGTGTGCTATTCACCCAAGAGACAGAGGCTACTCAAATATTTTACTTTACTAAAAGCATCAATGCATCAATGTAGAAATACTCTACATCAATGCATTTACTGTTGGAACTGTAGAAGGTGGAGACAGTTTTGAATACTCTATAATACAGTTAGTTCAGTCCGGTGCATCTCGGCCGATGGGTCATGCTCCCTCCAGCAGGTCACAAGATAAATCTGAAGGGTTGTGAGATTATTATGGAGGCAGGAGAGAAGATGTATACCTTTCAAATATAGTGCAGTAGAATTATAATACAGCACAAAATGGAATTAGTATCTTCAACTATTTGTTAAGTACAGTACTTGATTAAAAGCACTTCTTAAATTTACACTACTGCACAAGGCCTTCTGAACTTAATCATTCACAAAGGCATGCTTTCTAGTGTGGATGCTTCACTGGGTCTTGACTGCCTCATTGCCCTGCATCATCCTGTGCAACAAATCGGCAAGCTGTGTGTGAACATTTGTTTTAAAATCCTTCTGTAATAGCAAATGTCACATACATTTTGTGTGTGTGAAAGAACAGCAATAAGGGAAACATTTCACCTTTTCAGCTTGACAGACATCATTTTCTGCTTTCTTCTTCTCCATCTCTTGACCGAGTTGGGCCACTGCTGCCTCCAGACCCTCCACCACTTTTGTTCCCTGAACCAGCAGCTTTTCCACCGTCACTCTGAACAGCTCTTTATTTGTATGCTCGTTGTCAAGCCTCTCTGACTCCATTTGCAGCTTTTCAGACCCCTTGTCTAGCAATACCAACACCTGATGTTGGCCGGCAATAATCACCAGCAGCCCCATGGACACCAGGGTGGATAGAATGGACACGATCCACTGAAACCGCATTGAAGCCGTTTACTGTAATGCAGAAAAAGTGAAACCAAGGAGGAGAGGCATGAACGTATCTGTAGAACGACAGCAGTGTGTAGTCAAGCTCTTATTGTCAAACGGTGTGATAAATTTCTTAGTCATATGTCCTCTTACCTTTTTATTATATATAGTATATAGTCCACTTTAGTTCCTGCTTCCTTCTGCCCACTAATTGCCCCCAGACAGCAAACAATCACCAGGATACAGCGTGCAGGCTGTCATTTGTTTTGCCACATATGCCAGTTCATGCACCTCTCATTTTGCCTCCTCCCTCTTTCTCGATAGGCTGCTCAGCAGATTGAGTTTCACACTGCAAACAGGTTAAGCAACTCCATTAACATCCAGTGTAGCTGGTGTTTCATGAATATTAAGGTGATAAAGTCAAAAGGTGGAATTTGGCCTCAGTGTATGTAAATACAGAAAGTGTGCTTTCTTAAGAGAGAAGCTGGCGGCTCATTGGAGCAATTGATCACACCTGTAAGTAATTAGTGGTTCAGGGAAAAGTATGGGTAGAATTCATGGAGACCAGCCCCTCTTCTCATTTCACAGTTTGTACATCCTTGATTCCTTTCCTTGCCTCCTCTCCTCTCCAAGGAAGGATTTCACAAAAAGGTCTGCTGCTGCATTTAATGATCTCTGTCAGATGAGCAGAGCAGTGTTCATGACGACATTTTACTTTAAATTCAGTTTTAACACTCACACACACACCTACACACACTCATATAAAGTCTTCTTATTTTCCATTGTGTGAAGCACAATAGATGTTTGTACCATTTGTCCTCTACCATTCAATTTCAATTCAGTTTTATTTATACAGCAAATCACAAATCACACACTCAGGGCACTGTCTATATACCTAGAACAGCTCAGGACCATACCCTTTAAAATACAGAGACCCAACAATTCCCCCATGAGCAAGCGCTATAGAAATAAAGACAGACATATATTGAGGCATCCCTCAAGATGGTGCGCTGAGATTGATTTTGAGGTCGGAGGACGAAGGAGAAATGAGATGAGGAGGCACAAAACAGAGAAATGAGAAGTTCCCCAGTGCTTTAGGACTTGGACCCTGGAACCACTGGTGCACCTGCTTTTCTATGTATGTACCACTACTTGACTCGTTACCTCCTGCAGCTAATGCTCAAAACCCTGCCCACATACTTCATGGTCCCGCTTTGTCAGCTCTGGTCTGACCGGCTTTACTGGTTTTACCGGAGTGGAGAAAAAATGGGTCTGTCCACACAGTAGGTCACAGTGCAAGGGCGGTCCTGAGGTTCCCTTTGTCCATGTTTGCAAGCTGTGAGGAATTTGTTAAGTTGTTAATTGTTTAATAAAGATGTGGTTATCGATGGTGATATGAGACCATTCCAACCTTAACACAGTAGGTAGTGTATCGATATACCGGCAGCTGAGGATCTAGATTTATTACCATACAGTAGGTCTATCTGGTATATATTCACTTTTTTATTTTTCATATGCTATTGTTATATAATATTATCTATCAACATATTAAATTATCAGTAGCCTGTCCTCTCATTTCTCTCTCCCCATGACAGAAATAAAAGGCTTGGTATAAAATTAAGTGTATACTGGCACTGTATAGCTGGGATGTGCAATGTTTGGGCCAGGTCCTTCATTTGAAACAGTGGAAGACAAAGGCAGATTTCTCATTTCCGCCCACCGACTGTCAATTTTGTTGGCTGAAATGACTGCTGTCACTGACAGATTCCTATCAGCTGAAGCCAGCAAGCTAAATATGCTAAGGTTAGCTCCATGAGTTGGTTTGTCTCCAGCTGAATATTTAAAGCTGGCATGTTTTATAACAAGAATCTTGTGAAATGGTCTTAAATATGCACCTGATGGCTACATTTAGCCTACCATGCTAACAGACTATAGCTAAAGCCAATGATTCCCTCCCTGGCTGCCGAGCTTACTAAGTACTTGGACAAGAGCCAGAAGCCATAATACCTTATTCTTATTTTTAAAACTCTGTGTTTCACTTTTAACATTTCAAGAGAAAAGGCTTTTAGAATGAAAACTAGCCGGTGTGTTTGCCGAACCAAGTGCATCATATGTAACGTTAGCCGTGTTCCGAGCCTGTAAACATCTCCAAATCCAATACAGAGCAGGGCATTGGCGCTAATGTTAGCCTACAATCTATAGCCTAGCATCCAGGACTGACTTCCACACATTGAAGAAATATTCTGCAATCCTCAGCAGGGTTTTTTTTCATGTAGCCTATAAACTGCAAAAGAATGTAGTATGAAATGCTGCTTTTTTGCCTTGGATGTAGTGTTAGCATTTGATTAGCTAATGTATGTAACAGATTAACTTAAACTAGTTAAACAGACATGATAACATTGGCATCTTAAGCCACATATGAGCATTACTTCATGGATTACTGGACCAGACCCATCATTAATGTTGTCACTAACACCTGTACTTTTCTTATTACTCCACGACAACCTAAAATGTCTGCCGTGAAATATATTTAAATATTTTTCCAGTGTAAATGTTATATAAGTATATCAACTGCATTTTGTACATGCTCAAATTTAAATATCCAAATAAGATTATCTGGAGAAATAGCCACCACTGACAATTTTCATATAGGACTAAGGGTTCATTATGGATTAAGAAACTTCTCTTCTTGTTTGGCGTGGAAATGAAATATTTTAAAACCAACTGCATTATTTGAAAAAATACATTGTCAGAGCTGAGAAGTGTGCTATTGTTGTTTGACACAAGCTGACATTTTGGAGATACCTGTTTTTCACAGGACATGAGATGCATGAGAACAATCTCCACGTAGCCTCTGAAGAAAACGTTTGAGTTTCTGTGCGTGTTGGCATGACTATAGGATGATTGCTACTGTTATACATACACGTGCAAACAAAGCTACGTTTACGTGTTCCTGCTGATTAAATAAAACGATCAGATAAAATCTTTATTTCTCTATCTTACACAAAACATAGCAGCGGTGCAATTAAGGAACAACACCACCACGTCACGGTGTGTCCACTGCTGCCAGGACAGCAGAAAGTAGCTGCACTTGGTCCTTGAGAATATAGTCATGATAGCATTGAAGGAGTTCTTCAGAAGTATGCATTTAAACAACACACACCCACCCATTATTCTTGTAGGCGTTGACCACACGGCCTGTGTCAACAAATAAGTCACGGTTGTTGAATGTGTTACAATAACGCTGTAAAGACAAATTGATGGGCGCAAAGCCAGCAGTCAATCACATGTGGGTTTTAAAAAGCAGATAACAGCGATCACAATGGGACTAAGAGACATTTTGAATTGATCTGTGTTATAATCAATGCAGTCTTACATCCTGTTATAGGGATCTTTTTTTTTTAATTTACACTTTTACCATCTTTTGTTTGCCATTATCCACTTTCACTTTTTTTTCCTCACTGAAATTAACTCCTTTGTGACCTAGTAAAATATTGTATACAATGAGCTTCAGTCCATCTCTTTTGCAGTCGCATCAACAAAGGCTTCAACAAAAAATGTGTCACGTGATGCTGCATTTGCTGTCGTCAAGCCATCTAGAAGCTGATAGGTCCATTACTGGAAATAAGAAAGTATTTAAGCATCCTTAAATCCACCAGCCGGACCCTTGAATGCCTGTTGACCAGCTCAGGTGAGAATGATACAGATATCTGAAGTACTGAACAAACTATTTACTTATTCATTACCTAAAGTACTAATGGAAATATTCTCATGCAATCAGAGAGGGGTCACACGTTTGGAAAATTTAATGTTATATGTTGTATGAGTGAAAAGGAAGTTTTGTTTTGTTTTGTTTTTTCTGTCCTGGTTTTGTTTTTATAGATGCTGATGTGAAAACTGTCATTGATCAAAAGTCTTTATTTTTTAATTTTTTTTTTGTATTTCATTTTTCTACCTATTAAGAAGAGATAAAAATAAACAAAATTGATGTTAGCTACATTTTGGTATCTATAAATTGAGATGTTTAAACTTACAGGATGGCATATATCTTTAAGTAAAGTTGAGTTAAAAAGTGTATATTTTCCCTGATTATGTCAGTTTTGAAAATCTCTCTTTGGTTTGCTCCATTAGGTCCTCTCCAGGGACAAACATGGCATTGTTATTTGTAATCTTTTCAGCTCTTTTGCTGAGCGGTGAGTTATCAAGTATTACTTTTTCAAAAATGAGAATTTATCTTATTAATGTGTGTTATTTCAGTGAGATATTTACTTACTAATTCTAGGCCACAGTTAATGATATTTTGGCTGTATTTGATGCACTTACTTATTCAATCCAATAAAAACAACAGTGTGCAAAGCTCTATGCAAAGCAATCATTAAGATAAAAAATGTCATCCTGAACTGTGTATTAATACATCTTATTTATTTTTTAGGATTTTGCAGTGGAGCACCAGCTACTTTAACACCAGAGCCAGGCACTTGTTGGGTCATGGGTAATCTTTACTACACCTTTGATGCCGATTTTTACACCTTCATGGGCAACTGCACATACACCATGGCCAAGAACTGCCATGTTAGTGGGACCCTCCCAGCTTTTGAGGTGGAGACCAAGAACATGAACGAGGGCAACATACAGGTCCCATCAGTGGGGACGGTCACTGTCAATGTTTACGGGATCAACATTAATATAATTCGCTCTGAGCCTGGAGTTATCTGGGTGAGTAATACTGCCATTTTTCCTGTGGGTTAGGGTTAATATTGTCATCTTTACAAACTGAGTATACAATATTGTGAGAGATTCTGGTTTAGAAACAAAGCTTTTTGCACACCTGGTGGGGGTTTAGTAGGCAATTAAAATGAATACAGTAAAACTCAATGTATGTACTTTTGACGACATTTAGGTAGACAAATAAATAAATACATTAAAGGACACAGCTTTTCACATCAAAATGTTATTCCTGGCAGCATGGAGGGCTTTGAAACAGCTTTTGGAAAATGAAATTGACAGAAAATATAGCAAAACAGTGGATTGACATATTGTATGACAAAGCCAAATAATTGTGACATTATTGAGATTTTTGACCCAATATGACTCATTACAGGTACACAAAAACATAAGTAAAGCACTTCAGCATTTAAACTGCCATTTTCAAGGTGGGAAATATCCTTTACAGAAATTTAGAGACTTACTTTGTGGTTTTTGATCAAGTGATGGTGGGCAGGTGTGTGTTGAGGGGACATCAGCATTTTTAAGCCAACCAAAAACATCTTTGGTAGAGGTGGTGACACCGATGTTATGTGATGTTATTCTCTGTATAAAACATGCTATGTCAGTGAAACTTGATTTATTTTCAGGTGAACTATCAAGAATGGAGTCTCCCGATGAGCTTGAACAACGGCCAGGTGAAGCTATTCCAGGAAGGCCTGTTTGTCATCATGGAGACAGATTTTGGCCTGAGCTTGCAGTACGACTGGAATGAGTACCTCGCCATCATGTTGCCGGGCAGTTTTGCCGGCAGTGTGTGCGGCCTGTGCGGCAACTTCAACAACAAGACGGAAGATGATCTCACAACTCCAAATGGTTCAGTGGCCAGCAGCGTGGCGGCGCTGGGAGAAAGCTGGAGGGTTCCCGGCGCCTCAGACGACGCCTATTGCCAAGATGAATGTGTTGGCCAATGCGCTGAAAGCTGTCCTCTCAGTGAAGTTCAGAAATTAGAAAAACAAATCTTTTGTAGCGCCCTTGTACAAAATTTTGTTGAACTCTTAGGTTGTCAACCTGAAATTGACGTCACTGTCTTTGAAAGCAACTGCATGCTGAATCTCTGCAGGGGTGAAGCTGTGAACACATATCTTTGCAACAGTCTTCAAGGCTTTGCTGACATCTGCCAGATGTCTGGGTCCAGAGTCCCCAACTGGAGGAATTCTACTCAATGCCGTGAGTCATCCTAAATTTAAAAAGCATAAGTACGTGTCAATACTTATGAGCACTACTTAAGTACAAATCTGAGATACTTAACTTGAGTCCTTTCCCTTCATGCCACTTTATACTTCTACTTCATTACATTTCAGAGAGAATGTTGTACTTTTTACTTCACTACAATTTGACAGTAGTCACTAGTTACTTTACAAATTAAGATTCTGCGTAGTTTGGACTGTATTTACTGCTAGTTGGATAAAACAACCATTGTTAAGATGTCACTTTGGGTAATTGTGTTGTGTAACAGTCACAGGGGCAATTTGAGACTACCTTTATTTCAAATACATTTCCTGATAATACTTAATGCTTTTACATAAGTAATATTTTCAATGCAGGGCTTGTACTAGTACTTTTACTTAATTATGAAATACGTGAATACTTCCTAAATTACTGAAGAAATGTGAATAACTGTATTTAAACTGAAGATCCATCTTCTCTTTATCCACACAGCTATTCCCAAGTGCCCAGAAAACAGCCACTATGAGTTCTGTGGGAGTGGCTGTCCTGCTACATGTGCAAACCCAAACACTCCCGCAAACTGCAACGTCACCTGTGTGGAGACGTGTGTCTGTGATGAAGGTTTCATGGTCAGTGGCACCGAGTGTGTCCCCAAGGCTCAGTGTGGCTGCATGTACGAGGGCCACTACGTGGAAGCTGGAGCCTCCTTCTGGGGCGGCGAGAGCTGCACCAAACGCTACACATGCTCCGCTGGTGGGAGTTTGTCTTCCAAGCAGACGAGCTGTCTCGCTGGGCAGCTGTGCCAGGTGGTGGGAGGGATCAGAGGTTGCTATCCGGTCAACAACGCCACGTGTATGGTATCTGGTGACCCACATTTTGTGACCTTTGATGGACAGCACTACAACTTCCAGGGCACTTGTGCATATGAGATGGCTGGCGTCTCCAATCAAACCAGCCTGGAACATTTTAGTGTTGTGTTGCAGAACAATGGTCAAGATAAGAAGATTGGGTCTGTTGTCCAGCTGGTTGAAGTCAGTGTGTACGGGTACACCATTGTCATCAGCAAAGAGCACCCTGGCACTGTTGTGGTAACATATTTTACAAAAGAACATCATACTTGCAGGGCTACAACTGAAAATTATTGTTGTTTTCAAAATCAGTTTCTGGACAGATTCTTTTCTCAATTAATTGATTGATTGCTCGGTCTAGAAAACACCAAAAACAATGAAACACAACCATCAAAATGTCCTAAAGCACATGTAATGTCATTAAATGCCTTGTTTTGGTTTCAGTCAATGAAAAGCAGCAAATCACCACACTGGCAAAGCTGGAACCATCATATGTGACATTTTTGACTGAAGAAGTATTTAAAACTATTAAAGCCCCTGAAACGGTGGTTGCAGATCTTCAGTATTTCTCCATATCAATAAATATTCATAACTAAACAAGCAACAATTAGAGCTACAGCTAAAAAAAAAAAAAAAAATTCTAGTTTTTATTCATTTGGAGTTTAACACTCAGAAACTCAGATGTTCTGTTTCATCAGGACTGTGGTTTGATCAGATTAACATTGACAATGGTGCTAAATCCTGATCGGTGCATCAAGATCTGTGACATGGCATTTTCTAGTTTTAGGGGCACAAAATACAAAAAATAAAGAAATCTGTCATGTGAAGGAACTGAAATAGCTCTTACTTTGACGATTGTACTTAAATTCTAGTTATGTGTATTTATCATTAAATGTTCAAATTACTTTATGAACCTTTTTCTTCTTCTTCATTATCTTTTTAAGGTCAATGGAGAGCTCTGCAACCTCCCTTTGGTGCTGGACAACAATAAACTCCATCTTTACCCAAACGGCTGGTTTGCTGTAATCGAGACAGACTTTGGAGTGAAGGTGTACTACGACTGGAACAGCGTTGCGTTTCTCATTGTTCCCAGCACGTACATAGGCGCCATGCAAGGCCTTTGTGGCAATTACAACCTCAACCCCAAAGACGACATGCAGATGAGAGATGGGAAACAAGCTGCCACTTCTGAGGAGCTCGTTCAAAGCTGGGTAAATGCCACGATCCCCGGCTGCGTAAACAACTGCAGCGGTCCCTGCCCCGGCTGTAACGCCACACAGAGAGCAACGTACGGCAGCAGCAGTTACTGCGGCCTCATCAGCAGCCCTGTAGGCCCGTTCCGTGACTGCCACTCCAAGATTGACCCCGCTGGTTTCCTCAGTGACTGCCTGTACGATGTCTGTCTTTACCAAGGCAGCGGGAACATGCAGTGCAAGACGTTGACTGCCTACACAGCTGCCTGCCAGCTGAAAGGTGTCACAGTTTACCCCTGGAGGTCAGCTCAGTTCTGCGGTAAGGACTGCTTTTCAAGTCCGCCAAGACCAGAGTGCCCAAACATTTTCTCCCGAAGGGCAAAAAATGAAACTTATAATGGTCTGCAGTTCAAAGCAAACACTTGTGTTATACTGTTCAGATGCAAATGGTACAAGGATCTCTAGGTCATTATTGGCCATGTCCTATGGCCCACTTGAGCAGCCCTGACAACCGAGACAAACTCTTGTGAATTTCTTGAATTGTAATTCTGATCCTTTCTTACTCTCAGATGTCCAGAGTCCACCAAACAGCCATTATGAGCTCTGTAGCAGCAGCTGCTTCAGGTCGTGTCAGACAGACTTGTCAATATCAAACTGTGGAGCTCAGTGCATGGAGGGATTTGTCTGTGACGAGGGTTTCCTTCTGAGTGGAGATGAATGTGTGCCTGCGGACCAGTGTGGCTGTATTTTTGAAGGCAAATACTACCAGCAGGGACAAGTTTTCTACCCTGATGCCCTTTGCCAGAACGAATGCACCTGCAACGGCACAGTAAGTACGAGGAGAATTGAGAGATTTTCAGATTTTTTCAAGATGTGTTTGGAGCAATGCGAATGCATTTGGAGCAGTCATAATTTACTCATACTTTAATTGGCATTCTAGTGCACCTGTGTCTCAAGAACCATCGTAATATCCAGCCATGCATGTAGTTGTTGCTTAATGCACTGAGGTTTTCAAGTATCTCTGCCTCTGCAACAATGTACTGATTTCTTAAAATAATCAACAGATCTGTCGATAATTCCCCTTTCCAGACTATTTTTTATTTCATTATTAAGAAGAAGAACATACACTGGTTAGCACTGTAAATGGGTTAGGGTTACAACAACATAGGCATGTTAAGTGGACATCAGTGCAAGCATATAATCACATTATGTTACAGACCATGTAGGTGCTTTATGCAGCATTAAATAAATTCAGCTCACATCCATTTGCCACCAGATGGAGGTTTTGTGGCTGAAATATCACAGGTTGATCATCCAAAACCTTCAGCACATAGAACCAAAACTACCTGCATGGCTTGATTCCACAGGGTTAGAGGACAGAATCACAATTTTCATCACTATTACATATAACAACATTTTCAACAATGATCCAACCCAGTATGTGTGTTATATTAGGTGCAGTGTAAGCCGTCCTCTTGTGGTCTGTACGAGACGTGTGAGGTGCAGAATTACGTGCGATCATGTCAGCCTTTGAGAAAAGGAGTCTGCTCCATTTCTGGAGATCCACATTACAACACCTTTGACAACACCACCTATAACTTCCAAGGCACGTGCACCTACATCGCAGCTGAAGGCTGCCACCTGAACGGCACACGGCTCACCGCCTTCTCTGTGGCGGTGGAGAACGACAAGTGGTATCGTCTGTCCGCCGACCCCACGGTCTCAGTGGCCAAACTTGTAGCAGTAGAAGTTTACGGAACCGTGTTGATCCTTCGCAGGAATGAAGTTAAAATGGTTTGGGTATGTTGTTAATATTGTTTAAAGAGGCTAAAACCACAATTATATAGACAATGTATCAAATAGCAATGTGAAAACTGACCGTAAAGCAAGTTCATTATTTAGCTGTTGACTTTGTAAATTTCCTGTTCTGGTTCACTCTCGTTATCATCAGCAGGCAGTTGTTTTCAGCAAAATAGCTCTAAAAATCCACTGTACACAACTTGTTCAGCACCAGACAAAAGACACACACAGTTAGTGACAACCAGTGAACAAAGTGGAGCAAAATTGGTACAGATTATTATTAAGATTATGAAATATAACTGAATGGCAGCAAATATTTGTCAAATTAGAAGAGATGATGGATGATCAAAACAAACTAATTATTCTCTGCAGATAAATGGGGTCCTACATCACCTTCCACAAAACCTCCTCAATGGCGCGGTGTCGGTTTATCAGGAGGGGACGAATGATGTCATTATGACGGACTTTGGCCTGAGGGTCACATATGACCTGGTCTACCACATCACTGTCACTGTTCCTGGAAACTACAGTGGCAGAACCTGTGGTCTGTGCGGCAATTTTAACAATGACACAGCAGATGAGTTCCAGCTGCCGGATGGAAACATGACCAAGGACCTGCAGACCTTTGGAGCAGCGTGGAAAGTGCCGGTTCCTGGTGTGGTCTGTGAAGACGGCTGCAGCGGCAGCTTCTGCCCCAAATGTGACGATTCTGAAAAAGCTGCTATAGAGGCAAAATGCTCAATTATCACCAATCCCAACGGTCCCTTTGCTGCATGCCATGATTTAATCGATCCCTCCTCCTACTTCAGTGATTGCGTCTATGATGTTTGCATGGCTAATGCTAATCAAAGCATTCTGTGTCAAAGCATCGCTTCATATATGTTAGACTGCCAAGACTTTGGTGCAAAGATTCAGAATTGGAGAAGTCCTTCTTTCTGCCGTGAGTTTGCACATTTTTATTGTTTACTGCACGCTGTAATATCCAACATTTATCTACACTTACTGCAAAAAAAACAACCACTCCCAACTCTTGTTTGTTCACAGCTCTTAACTGCAGTGCTGGCAGCCATTATGAAACCTGTATGCTGCCTTGTACATCTCCATGTCCCGGTCTCCTTGACACCATCACATGCACCACGACTTGTGTTGAAGGGTGTGCCTGTGATAAAGGGTATTTCTACAATGGAACTGGCTGTGTGCCCATTGACCAGTGCAGCTGTTATTACAATGGCCATACTTATAAGGTGAGAAGATAACATTATTGTATAACAGGTAGATCTGAAAGAGAAAAGCTGCAGTTTTAATGACCCTGAACTTTACTCTGGCTATTAATAAAGCATTGTGGTTCCCATCAAAAGGTTGTTACAAGCCTTTGAAGTGCACAGCTTCAAATTATGTTTATCAATGCATCTATAATGACATTTTTTAACATTTCATTTAAGATGAAGCCTTTGATCACTTACCTTTTCGCCATCAACACCTAAAACCATCGTCAAGTCACAATTTGAATTAGTCAGAAACACAATACCTGCTGAACTAATCATGTTCCCGTCAGCCTCAACTGTATTTTGTATTTAGTGCTCATTAGCAAATATTAGCATGCTAGCCTGCAAAAACCTGCACAGCATGTTAGCCTTGCCACTATAAGTATGGTAGCTTGCATTTAGCTCAAGCACAGCCTCACAGAGCTGCGAGCATGGCTGAAGATAGTCTGGTTGTCTTACTGGGGCATCTGCACTCAACATTGCATTCTATAAACTATTAAAAATAACATAAAGCATGGGATGGCCAATTTTAGCATTAAGCTAGCCATGTATTTAATGTCATTTGCAGGTTGGAGAGTCCATTATAACTGATGACTGTCTCAGAATTGACACCTGCTTGGCCTCTGGAGTTGTTCTGTCCAAGAACATGACATGTGATCCCAACGAGAGCTGCCTGATCAAGGGTGGCGTGATGGGCTGCTTCATTCAGCAGTGTGTTTTGGACGCCAATGGGACCCTCACTGCATTTAATGGTGAAGGTGGTACCATAACAGTACCAGGAGCCTATGAGATTATCCAGAACTGTAACCAGTCTCAGACATCCGACTGGTTCAGGGTGGTGGTGCAGTTGGACATGTGCACTCCTGGAATCGAGACAGTTATGTCTGTGTTTGTGTTCTTCGATGAAGGGGTGATCACAATCAACAACAAACATGGCGTCTGGGTAAGTGTCCAGCTATCACATTAACCTTGTTTAACCTTCAAAAATGAATTTATTACTATGAGGTGTTAAATCTGTGTTCACAGGTAAATGGAAAGTCAATAACTCAAACAACTTTCTCCCTGAACAATGTAAAAGTAGAGGTGTCAGGTGATACAGTGAGAATTAACAGCACTTCCAGCCTTCAGTTATCCTTTAGTTCAACTAACAAGCTTGTCTTGAGTGTCAGTGACCAAGTGGCCAACATGGTCTGCGGGGCATGTGGGAGTCTCCGGCCTGTTGACACCACAGGAGACCTGAGAGAGAGGCTGCTGGTCTCTCTTCATAGGCCGAGTACCGCCTTTGCATCACTGAACATTGGGAAATGGACGGCTCCTGATTTCCCCCAATGGTAAGTCACATAAATTACCACCATATAATGACTGTTAGTTGCACAAAAAGAGCAGAAATAGTTGCTGCGTCAAAGCTCTTTAATCTGAGCATGAAATATGCTCAGACACAGACTGGGAGCCTTCAGTAAAGCCTCCGTGTGCAGGATCTGACAAATTCTGAGCACATGAACACATAAACTGCACAAGTTTTCGCAGTGATTGTCTATTTATTACAAACCAAATCTCATGCTTTATCAAGGTAATTTGAAGAGGATATTATCACAAAAATATTTTAACATTAGACTTTATCTGTAAATGTTTACTGGCCAAATCATTCAAATGTTCACTATTATATGCAAATTATATACCCTAATTATGTAAAAAAAATTATATACTAATTATTTACATTTTTTTCATTACAAAAATGTTCACTTCGCAATTTGACTAATATTTGTGTGTGTCTTTTTCAGTGGGGTGTAAATTTCAGTCCTGCCAGCTTCTTGTCAGCTGCATTGATCAACATCCTTCAGCACTAACCAAAGCATCACTGATCAATTAAATTACTATTCTTCATATGGTGACTGCCATATCCATGTGAATCCCAATCCTTCATATGCATTTTACTGTGTACTCAATAAAGTATTTGTTTGATGTCTGTCTCTTATGCACAATTGTCCATGTCTTAATCTGATATCAGTCTGTTGTCCCAACTTTTACCTAAAAGACCATCAGAAATCACATTTAGTTAAAAATATTGTCCATTTTTTATTATTACAAAGGAGAAAAAGTTATTTGGGACAACAATTAATGGGTGGATTTTAATGTAACTTGCTTTAACTTAACTTTAGATTAAAGTGCATCTTAAAGTTATGCATAATTATGGGGATGGTCACTTTGGGTGACGGCTAGCTGCTAGGTTTCAGTAACCAGGCTTCATCCGGGCGACCTCAGCCCCACCAACGCTCCACCTGTTTGTCCATTTTTGGATTAGCTGGGAGTTTGGTGGAGTCAGGCTCTACCAAGATGGCAACGGCTTGAATCACAGTCACCCTTATGAAGCCTCTGGGTGACGTCACGGAGACTACGTTCATGTTTTATACAGTCTATGGGAAAACAGCTACCCTCGCTTTGTCCATAATCTGCCTATCAGCACCTCTTCAAATCACTAATTAACTTGTTATATTTCATGTCTGAGGTGTTTTAAACTGAAGTGAAGTGTGGTGGAATATTTCTGGCTGGGAGCTGTGTCTGCCTGAATTCTCTGGTTGTGTATGGTCATATCTGATGACCAATCAAATATTGGTTCAGTACAGCACAACAGTACAAAGCAGACAGCAGGAGTAACTGTGTGAGTTTTAGGGAGTAAAAAACTATTAAAGTGACTCACTGGTTTTCAGCGAGTGCGTCCTTCACTTCTCTCACATGGAGCGATTCTCGGCGCTGTTTGTTTGGCACAAGATGTTCATGTTTGGCATTTTTGGTGGGAGCAAACCGTCCTTTGATAACAGAGGGCACACTCAGACGGTTTTTGAGAACAGGGATCGAGGGAGTTTACCGTAACATCTGTTGAGTTTTGGGAAAGGCATCAGAGTTGTTTTGCTTCTGTTCCTCCCACATTTTATCCAGTCAGCAAAGCATCCCTGAGGCTGGCTTGCCAAACAAGTGCTAGTTTTCTTCTCTTTACTTCATTTTCCCAAAACAAATCCACCATATTTAACATTCATGTCTATCAGATCCTGTGTGGAAGGTTTTGATTGCACACAGAAGCTGGAAAAGTCCCTTTTCATTGTCAGAGAGGATTTTCTGATGTGTCGCTCACTGTTCAGGTGGACTACAGTTTCAGTTTTAGTAGAAGCTGTCGTGCTTTATCTATCTAAGATGTAGTTTATGACAGTATTTCTCTGTCATCTGATGATAGAGGCTCTCTGCTCATTGCAGATTTGCAGTGGTGGAAGACTTATTCAGACCCTTTACTTCAGTAGAAATATCGTGGTGTAAAAGTCCTCATTTAAAATGTTACTCAAGCAAAAGTACAGAAGTATTATCAGCAAAATGTGTTTCAAGTGTCAAAAATAGGAGTATTCTTATGCAGAAATCCTCCTTCCTTTCAGTGTTATGATGAATAATACATTCATAATACATTGTATTATTGGATATTATTAATTAATGTACTATTTTTTTGTTGACTTGTACTTTATACATGAATGGTTAGTTTAATAGTACAGTAGTATGGTATAGTAGTAAAATCTCAGTCATACAGCAATTAGTGAGTAGTGAAATAAAAAGTGCAGTATTGCTCTCTGAATTATAGTGGAGCAGGAGTATGAAGTAGTTTTAAAATACTCAAGTAAAGTACAAGTACCTCAAAATTGTATTTAAGTATAGTAAATGTACTTAGTTAATTCCTACCACTGCGGATTTGTCAGCCTTATACTTGTAAATAAAACAGAGGTGACTGGATCTTGTTTTAATTACCCCTGTAGTGCTCATCCGTTTGTTGAACACAGGGGGACGTTGTATTTCTCAAATTTGTTACAAAAAACAGTTTTCAGTGCCTGTGAATGCTCTTAAACTAGTATGTTGATACAGGCTTTATGTTGGGACAAATTTTGTGTAGTTTTCCAAATTTAGTTTGTATGTTTAGTTTTGTTTTTATTTTCAAGAGTGACATAAAGACAAAGTGATGTGTTTGTCTCTAACATCACTGCATGTGTCTGGTTGTCCTTATAAAGTGGTTACATTTGTGGGAGAGCATGCTCATTCTGTGTTTATCTCGACAGCTCCTGACATTATGTTACCCCCCCAACACACACACACACACACCACAACTTCCCCTCACAGCTTCCATCCCAACTTCCAAGCATTTCACGCCCACAGACTCACTCCCCTCTCTCATATAAGCTGGTATCTGGTTCAGTCAGAATATCTTTAGTCGACTTGTTGGAGAGAAATCTGCCTGCTAGACAACCACACAGCTATGATTTCGATCAGAGGCCTCGCAGGATTTTGGATGACTGCACTGCTGACTTTTCATGGTGCAAGTGTGGGAGGTAATTTCTTCTATTCTTCAGCTTAATCAACGCTTCAAATTGCAGTGGCGTTAACTTCTGTGCTGCTCGATGTTCTGTTTCCACAGAGAGCCAAAGAAACTCTCTCAATGAGCCGGACGTCCCTTTCCCGCCGGCCCGTCCCACGGCTCAGAACCTGGCTGCCATTTGCCAACAAGGTCAGGGTCGTCCCAGATACCCAGACAGCTTCTTCCCGGCCTCCGGTGCCAGCCACTTTCGCCGATGTGGAAAGGCCATCAACCGTCTGGAGTCGTGGTATACCTTGTGCTGCAGCGGGCAGGTAGCACAGCAGAGCACCCAGATCCTCTGCTGCGCCCAACAAGCTGTGAGTCCATATTTAAGAATTGGTAGTTTTAAATTAATTTCTCTTTTGTCATTTTGGTTTTCTATAGGTTCCTCTACATGAAGTAATAGATTAAATGCATATATTTTCTCATGCACATACTTGTTTTTAGGGGGGTGATTTTCTTTTTCAAAAAACAAAAATGAAAAAATGC
Source organism: Chelmon rostratus (assembly GCF_017976325.1). Taxonomy (NCBI): domain Eukaryota; kingdom Metazoa; phylum Chordata; class Actinopteri; order Chaetodontiformes; family Chaetodontidae; genus Chelmon; species Chelmon rostratus. The sequence continues at coordinate 9,775,399 of NC_055673.1, read as the reverse complement.
CTTCTGTTATTACTAATAACTAATTTCAGAAGATTCACAAAGATGAGATTTGTTTCAAGATTAGATTCAAATAAATTGTTGAGCAAATTTACAAATGCAAGCATTTTACCATATAATATATATAATGTATGAATATAGCCACTTTTAACAAAGTAAATGACAAGATTAATTGATGACAAAATTAAAAAAACAGGTTGAATTTGTAGTGAGTATGCACAAAGATAAATAAATGGTCACAAAAAAGAAAAAAAATCTCTTTTAACTGAGTAAACAAAACTGATGAGAATTTGTGAGGATGAAGTTTCCTTTTCTCTGACTCTTGGTTAACAAGATGATAAACATCTTCTTGTCACAGTGGAAACAAGCTCTGTCCCAGTTCTGTGTGGAAGAGTACGCCACCATGACACTCCCATATGAGTGCTGTGCGGAGAGAGGCGAAGCACGGTGGACCTGCTTCGACAGTGAGCTGCCAAACCCAAACTACAACCCAACACCAGGCTATACTGCGCCCGAAGTCCCCGAGGAGCCAGGCTTCACCTTCAATGCAAATGCTTGCTAGAGGGGAAAAATGAGATACTACATTAAACACAGCCTCACAGTTTGAAGTGTCTATGAGTGATATAATAATGATTTTGTCTAACTTTGTGGAGTCTATGTGCTCAGATCCCATTTGACCTGCATGAGAGAAATGTACAAGCTGAGCAAATAATATTGTGCATCCTGCAGATCTTTGTCACAGACGCTGAGAAGGGGACAGGGCATGCTGGTTGTGTTTATGCTGTGTCATGATGACAACAGCTGAAGTTGGTTATTGTTTTGACAGCTCTCTACCTTAAGCAAGCCTTGACATGACAACACATTTTTTAATAGCGAATGTTCACTGTTATAACTCAAATGTAACCTGAACGGATTTCACAGTTTCTAGCATGCAGTATTCTTTGTCAGAGAAATAAAAGATGAGATAAAGACGTAAAGTTCTCATGTGCTTTTTGTCACTGAACAAGATACCTACAGTGGATTTTCTGTAGTAGTATAATTCAGTTTACTAAAGTAGACTTGTTCACAAAACTTTGGAGAAATAGCTTCAAATTCAAATTCAAGTTTTGAGACAAGTTATCAGCCTTTCACATCAAGGCACTCCTGTTAATAAAAAAAAAGAAAGAAAAAATAGAATAAATGTAATAAAACAGGTGTCCACCAGGGGTCACTATTGGCTGTAATTGCTGGGTGTGTGACATTTACAGATCAGTGATCAAAAAGACGAGTTTGAGAGCACTCCACAGTCTGAATAGCAATTTGCACTAAAAGTCACAAATAAATATTCAAACAAATGCAAACTTTGTTTGAATTTTTTTATTGTATTGTTTTTAAGACTGTGAATGAATTAAAAATCGTAATTTGCACTAGACCACAACGACCAAAGAATTACATTTCCTGTTTGACTTCAAAATAAAAGTGGAATGTTTTAAATCTACGTAGAAACGGTTCCATTTATCCAACTTTTATAGTTGTTTTTTACTTTGCAAACTGCGGTTTTTATATAACAATCTCCTGATTTCTTTTGCTAAGCCGCACACAATCAATATATTTTCATCTGAGCAACAATCTTCACACATTCATGTTTTAATGTTATTTTCTTTTATCGGTTTTACTTTACTTTATTTATGTCATACTTTACTATGATGAAAATAAATTCTATGCGTTTGCATTTATTTTGGGGTGGTGTGTACACGATAAAGCTCTTAATTGTGGAAGAAAGTCGAAGAAATGTGCTCACGTTGTGTTTTGTTCTGAAAGTTCCCGGAAGTGCTGTGCTTTCCTTGACGAGCAGAGCAGAACACAAAACTGCTGCTTCCGCACTGCTTCCTTGTTTATTAGTTTTAGGGAATACAGTGCCTTTAGAACAGTAAAAAGTTCATTTCTTTCTCCGGAAACGGCGAGAACGCCTCAACAAGATCCCCGAGTGAGTTTTCTGTCTGTCTTTTGTTGTTGTTCGTTATTTATTAGCGTGACTAGCATGGTTAAAGTTAGAAAAGTTAAATCAGTTAGCAGCTAGCTCTCTCGCCTCTGTTTCGTTAAATGTCGCAATCGAGACATGTCGGTTGCTATCGTGCTAGCTTGTTACAGCATACTCTGGTCTCATCATTCATTACCGCTTCCGTAATTACAGTTAGTTGCCGTTAGTGGAAAGTTACTGTTAAGTCTCCTGTTCCGTTCAGATCAACTCCTCAAGCACCAGAGCCATTCAACGTGGCTGGTGTCAATATTTATGACATGAAGTCATCTGTAGTGTTTGCTGTTAACGAGCAACTTTTTGTCTACACAGATCCCCAAATACTTGAAGTGCTCTCAGGGAGGAGGCTCTTAATTGATGTCCAGGAGTGAATCAGGATCTGAGTTTCACCACAGGCGACCCTGAGTGTCTGGTCTGAATGGCCACAGCTGCAGAAGAGCCTCCGGGGCTGCAGGGCCCCTCTGGTTGTGAGTACTGTGTTATTACCCATCGCCGTCTCATAAATCTGATGCGTTTTACGTGAGGTCGGATTAGTTACTCACTTAAGTGATCGATACATTGGCTCAGGTTATGGATCTTGTGGGCAGACATGTCGGAGCAAATCAGCAGGTTATCAGACACAGTCAGTTTATTCACTTACATGCCACAATCTTTCAGCTTCCTACTTCAAAACATAATCTGTGTGAACCTCATAAATGAAAACCTCAATGAACTCCAATGTGGGGTCTACTGTTTGTATACACTCAGGTCATTAGGCAAACCCGGGTAAAACTGAAGCAGTCCAGCGCCTTGACGAAAGCTGTTCTTTTCAGTTTTTGTTAAGACTTTAACAGAAGTGTTGACTCAACTTTATGGTCATTTATGAGGCTGTAATTTGTGGTGCTGTTGAAATTTATTGTTATACTGAGAGATGTTGGTAATATCAATTCTCCTCTCGTTGAAATAAAAAAAATTAGAAGCACTTCTCAGTGTAAGAGGCTGCATTTGTTTTAGCTGTGTTTACTTAAAACAGGCACTGAGTCGAAATTAGCAGCAGGAAATGGGTCCATTTAACAACAACAACAAAAAAATTATGGGTTAAGTTGTGGGATTCACAAGAGAGAGAAGCTGCACACCCCCAGTTTCTGAGACGAGCTTTTTGCTTTGACTTTGTAGACTCCAAGGTGAGATTACTGTCTCAGATCACTATAGTGTCATCAGGGTTGTTTTTTCAGGCTTGATAACGTTCCTCCAGAGTTTTCACCTGCTGTATTACCACTCAGCTGACCTCTTAAGTGTAAATTTGGTGTGTTCACTGTTAATTATTTTCATAATATGAAAGCAAATGGAAAAGCAGACAGTCATCACACACTGTTAAGTCTTTTCTAGAGTGTGTTTCTTAAAAAAAAGAAAAAAACTATTTAGGTCTGACGTTGACTTCGGACTTCCAGGAACGTAACTTTCTTGATAGTGATCAGGACACTCATTGGCCCTGTATGAACTCAACTTGGGTAGTAAAAGCATACTTATCTAATTCCTCCCATTCCACGCAAAGACCTGCAGAGGCAGTTCTGGAGGAGACTGTCTTCTCTCAGAGGTAATGAATGAGGTGCGTCTGCATGCTTGTTTCAAAGCTTAGCTGCACTTTTAGTTTTCAACATTAGGGAATGATGGAAGCTGTTTCAAGCTGTGCTATTTGGTATTAATGCATCCAGTGTTAGAACTGCTTTTGTTTGATTATGTTATTTTTTCCCTCTGTGTATGTTTTATATAACTTGTATGTTTCCTCCCTTTTCTCATTCCAGATTCACCTGGGACTCGAAAAAATGCTTCTCCCGAGGTAAAAAATGACCGAATTGTTTGGAAGAAATGCATAATCTGTGTGGGTCAGGAAACTCATTGCGTTCATCTTAGAGGGTTTGGAAATTACAGATATTTAGCTGACACATCCTCTATTCGTTCCTCTTTTAACTGCCAGAACATCACGTATTGCTAAAGATTTGCGTTGAGTTTTTTTCCTTCTTGTAATTCTGCCTTCCGCCATGTTTGCACCAACAGGGTCCAAGCACCAGCATGTCTCCGAACATGAAGAAGACTATCGGCCATCGTGGAATTGATCCCACTGGGGAGACGACATACAAAAAGGTGGGGAATCTGCCGCCACTGCATTCATACACTTGGAGCTGCAACTGACAGTTGTTTTCATTGTCTATTAATCTGCCAATTAATTTCTCCATTAATCACTATAAGTAAAATGTCAGAAAACCGTGAAAGGTGTCCATCATGATTTCAAAGAGCCAGAGGTGACATCTTCACATGTCTTATTGTGTCTGACCAACTGTCCAAAACACAAAGTTATTAAGATTTGTGAAGATAATGTTTGGAGTTTTAGCTTAAAAGCTTAAAAGCTATAACTCCAAGCACTTAGCACTTTAGATTTGTAATTCACATTGATGTGCAGTGTAATTGAAATTTTATGTGAGAATTTGAAACTTTTCATTATCAGCTAATGATCTCGAAAAGTTACCTGCCAGTGTGGCATGAGGAAGGTGACTTACAGTTTAGTGAGTCATCTTAAATGAGTCTCAATCTCAATCTCAAAAAACAGATTGAAAAACAGATTTGTCATTTGATGCATTTTTGTTTTCTTCTATCTTCCAGACAACATCGTCAGCCCTGAAAGGTGCTATCCAATTAGGCATCACACACACGGTGGGCAGCCTAAGCCAGAAACCTGAGAGAGACGTGCTGCTGCAGGACTTTGAAGTGGTGGAAAGCATCTTCTTTCCCAGGTGAGTCTTATAAGATTGTGAAGTTGCGTACGTTGTAAAGAGGATTAAACAGATGCTTTATTTCCTGTGTCTACTACATTAATAAGCCTTATTATATGTGGTGTAATCCTCTGCTTCCTCTGTTTTCTTACGGACAGTGAGGGGAGTAACCTGACGCCAGCTCACCACTATGGAGACTTCAGGTTCAAGACCTACGCCCCAATCGCCTTTCGCTACTTCAGGGAGATGTTTGGCATCCGCCCTGATGACTACATGGTATTCTTGTTTACTCAGCATCAGTTGTACTTAGAATTGTGCAAAAAGCTGATAGATCAGTAAAGCTCTGCAGAAAGGGAAAGAGCTGTGAACTATGAGAAGAAAGAAGTGGTTGAGAACCAGGAAATAGTGAAACTAGAGAAGTGTGAAATAATGGAGTGTTTGGGCTGCTGACGAGACTCAGCTGACTATCGCTTGTTTTGTTTTTAACCTGTAAACCTGTGTTGTTGTTTGTTTTTCTATCACACGTCTAACCACTGTGCTCTGGTCTGGTTGTAGTATTCTCTCTGTAATGAGTCGCTGATAGAGCTATCAAGCTCTGGGGCCAGTGGATCTCTCTTCTACCTCTCTAGTGATGATGAGTACATCATTAAAACAGTGCAGCACAAAGAGGCCGAATTTCTGCAGAAACTGCTACCAGGATATTTTATGGTAAGATTTGCTGAGGGGTTTTAGGTACAAGATGATATCTAGAACTGTACATGTGACTGTTCCACACAATACAACTCTGGACTGACTCCTGATTATCCTCTTGTCCTTTTATCGATCAAATGTAAAGCCTTGGCTAACACAGGTGATGTTAGAACGACACTTGAGCCTCTTTCACACATAGTTTTTGTTAAATTACTGTTATAAGCTTTCAGGCACCACTAGTGATTTTCACTATTCACACATGCAGCTACATTCAGGAACATTTCTGCCGTGCAATGCTGGAATAGACGGAGCAAGGTACAGAACAGAAGAAGGCTGGAAAGCAATGCTCATGGATGCCAACTGCCATAAAGCAAACTAAAGGCCGGATATATGTGTATGAAAGCTCCTAATGTCTGAGTCTGTCTCCAGCCATTCTTGAGATAAGGAATTTTTTTTGCAAACAGAAGAACTTGCATTGCTTTTTGGTAGTCAAATTACCTGCAAAAGCATCGGCAAGACAACCGTAAACTTTCAGATAATACCAGTGAGGTGTTGTTATTGGTTCGCTCACATGCACATGAATGCGTCTGTGGTCAGGTAGCTGTAACCCTTTAGTCCCTGAATATTACTGCCTTCATTCACAACGCAGATGCTGGCATTTTCCCTGAAATGTTACTCGGTCTTGAGGTGGGAAATTCCCCGAATTTCAGTTCCTGCTTACATTCACAGGAGGAGGAGAGTAATGCATCGCTGAAACTATAAGTTGCTTAGTGGATCAACAGAAATTAGCAATTATATAACCAAATATATAATTGATTTATTAATCAATTAATAGCTTCAGTCATTTTTCAAGCAAAAATGTCAAACAGTTACTGGTTCTATGTTCTCTGATGTGGGAAGTGTGTGGCTCTAGATATCTTGGCATATTTGTTTCCGACTTGGACATTTGTGTAGGATAATGTGTTTACTTCAATTTATTTGTTCATAATTTATTTTTCAGTTCACATTAGTCAAATGCTCATTTCACGTGTTGGTTTAAGTTTAATATTTTACTTTCCTCCTTCCATCCTCTCTTCTCTTCTTCAGAACTTGAACCAGAACAAACGGACCTTATTACCAAAGTTTTACGGACTCTACTGTGTCCAGGCAGCGGGGAAGAACATCCGTATTGTAGTCATGAACAATCTGCTCCCAAGCTCTGTACGAATGCACCTCAAGTACGATCTAAAGGGCTCCACTTACAAGCGACGGGCCTCAGCGAAAGAGAGAGAAAAGACAGTGCCCACATATAAGGACCTGGATTTCATGCAGGACATGCATGAGGGGCTGCTAATGGAAGGGGACAAGTACAGTGCTGTTTGCAAGACCATCCAGAGAGACTGTCTGGTAAGAACTACAGAATACTGCCTGTCTAACCATGAGGTTAGAAGCGTGATATTTTCTAGTTAATTTTAGATAAGGTAATAGATAAACTACCATAAAAGCAAATAGTACACAAGTAAAAGATATCTGCATTTTTCTTCTAAATTCATTTGTGATCACTGGTCTTACAGAATTTTTTTTTTCTTTGATTTCCATTCAGCTTTTACAGAGTTTTAAGATTATGGACTACAGCCTTCTAGTGGGAATCCACAATCTAGATCAGGCTTGTCAGGAGCAGGCCAGCAAAGAGGCTGTGGCCGGGGCTGCGGACCAAAGGAGGCCACAGGGCCAAAAGTCCCTTTACAGCACCGCTATAGAGGCCATCCAGGCTGAGGCAGGGGGCGTGGGAACACTGGACACAGAGGACAAGTGAGTGACAATGTTTCTGTGGCCATATTGAGGTCTTGTGTGAGGCAACTTCCTTTTAGCAGTTACACCACAAAGTGTTTACTGAGAAGAATGACAGAGAACAAAAGGTAATTTCTTTTTGTTTTATTTTACAGAACTGGAGGCATCCCGGCACGAAACTCAAAAGGCGAGAGGCTGCTGGTGTATATTGGTATCATTGACATTCTGCAGTCCTATAGGTGAACAGCACACATTTTTGCATATCTATATACCCCTTGTTCAGTCAGTGACACTTGCACAATGTCTGCACAACGTTGTAGCAGCTTCATGTCTCTGTCTGTGTTGACAGAGGATGTGTTCAGGCACAGTGTTGAGTGTAGGTCACTTTTGCGTCACATTTGCGTGCATTAGCGTAGCCATTGCACAGCCTGTGTAGACAGTTAAATGGGTTAAAATACCTCTTCTATCACTGTACGCCTCTGGTTGTACCAAAGGCATTGTGATGGACTCAGGCGACAGTGTCAGCCACACTGCGGCATCCTCCATCTGGACCTGGCTGGCAGAGAGATTGTCTGACCGACTATCTGATGAAGATGGTCGGTCAGATGTGTGAGATGAATGACTCAAATAGGCCCAAAGTTGAGAGTAGCCTCCATGAGACCCACTTACACATTGTGTTTGAGCTGCATATGAAGGCTGTCCTGCAGAAGATCCATTTGATAAAAATAATCCAATGTTGTGTAAATGTAATTAGTTGATATTAATTACATTTTGATATTTTTTTATTAAATTGATTGGGAAATATTATTCATCCACCACATGATTGGACACATTAGAAGAAGTGTAGGGTGGCATGAGAGTGTCCGCGGAGTAATAGTGAAAAGTCTGTTTATAATGGCTGTGCAGTCCACCTGCATGAATATGATCGGCTGTTTCTAGTCAGCCAAACAGCTGATGAATGAGCCAGAGATTGTAAAGCATGAATGAAGCAGTGCCAGTGTGGCTTCAGTGCTCAGCCTGAATCAAAGTTAAGCCACAAAGTTTAAAGTGGATTTCAGTTTCATGTTTCTGCCGTGAAGGTGTTTTGTGAATTCCAATATGTTTGATTGTGTAACTTCCATAAGTAATTCAGGCTCTATGTGATGTTTCTCAGACTCGTGAAGAAGCTTGAACATTCGTGGAAAGCTCTGGTTCACGATGGGGTAAGGTACCTCTACTGGCCTCAGTTTATAGTGTTTTAAATTAAAAGATATACATGTAACCCTCGTTGCAATCGTTGCTTTTCTTTAGGACACTGTATCAGTACACAGACCGGGCTTCTACGCAGAACGATTTCAGAAATTCATGTGCAATGTAGTCTTCAGGAAGATCTTGTGTAAGTACATACTGTGAATACGCACTTTTGGCCAAGCACATTTGTTTCCTCCATTCCCTTCAAACACCACTGACAGTTTGGGAACCCTGTGGAGAGTTTCCCTCAGTGGAAATGTCTTGTTGTTTTGGATGTGCAGAATTTCAAATATGAATACAGCAGCTCAAATATCCTGCAAAGAGCACCTTACGACTGTTTATAATAATAACAATCTGACGTACACTGCCAGCATAGTGCCATATAAAAGATTAAAGCAGAATAAAAAATGCAGTCTAGTTTTTTGCATAGTGTTATATTTTTATTTCTGATTTTACTTTTAAAGTTTAATTCAGTTAGACTTGACTGTATTAAATGCAAAGGGTTAGGGTTAGGCAGCTTAATGTTCATATTGTTTGGCTTTATGTCCTCTTTATTAACACTTTTCCTCTTGTATCTAGTAAAGACCTCCCCATCTAAGAAGCGCCGTGCAGTGGCACACGGTCCTTTGAAAAAGACATCTGGCTCTGGGCCATCTCTGTTAACACAAACCAGCAGCAACAGCCAGCATCCTTCACTCCAACATCAAGTCAGTACTGAGACTAAAGAAGACACTGAAGGAGACAACGGTAAGAACCGCAAATAGGATTTCAGGTTTCAGTCGGAGGGCTGAAAAGACATTATGCTGATTTAGAGATTCAGGCTTCCAACATGTACCAGCATGTGAAGTGCTTCTTCCACAACACAGTATTAAAAGTTTTCCCTCCCGTCACACCCAGTTATGCAGTCAGGTCGTCCCGACCTCCTACCAAAGACTGTACTGCCCAGCGACGCTGTTGGCAATGCTGCTGAAATCTCCTCCTCCTCTGGGGGGAGCCCTGGATTTGCTCCCACAAGTCAGCCTCCACCTTCCTCCGAGGCTACCAGCTGGTCAGTAGGAGTGGATTTAAACAACACATTGAGCAAAGACCAGGAGCACAGCACCCCCAAGAGGTAAGACGGAAAAGTACACATGAAGATCAGTATTTTTATATGGTGTGTTGATCCTCAGCAGCGTGTTACATATATATATACATATACATGTTGTTGTTGTTGTTGTTGTTGTTGTTGTTGTTGTTGTTCTTCTTCTTCTTCTTCTTCTTCTTCTTCTTCTTAGTACTATAAGTAGTAGTAGTAGTAGTAATAATAATATGCTGAGACTCAGCTGACCTGATTCTACTGTTTGTTTTGATACTTTGATATTCACTTTAGAGGTCAATTTAAAATCCCTACATGTGGCAGTGGTGGGACCAACTTTTGGTTCTTGGATCTTTGTGATTTAGATATACAGTGACTTTCATGCCTTGTCCACCACAAAATATTAGAAATGTCTCTCGGCATAATGTTGCACAATTCAGCCCCACTGCAAACTGGAGCTGACAAAATGACCATAACGTTGACACCTCGACACCTCGACACCTCTCTGAAAAAGTTTATTATAACGGTCATCAAGTTTGATGAGGAAAGACCTTCCTTTTCCTTTTACACATCCATCGACTGGAACTAACCCACATCATCTATAGCTGAAGTGTAACTATTTCACGGGTCGATCTGTTGTGGGTGTCAGTTCATATATTTTAATATCAAGTTTCATGATGTATGACGGTTCACTTCACTTACTGCCCCTTTGTTGTTTGCAGAACTCAGTTTGGGACTCTTGAAGAAAGTATCGGTGCTGAGGATGTGATCTCTCTCAGTGACATTGTCCCTAATGCAAACAAATGCTCTGTAAGTGTGATTGAATTTCTCAATTTTCTCAGGCTTTCTCTGACACTTCTCACTTGGGCCGAGTGTTTTTTTTTTAAACCAGTTGCATTGCTTTTGATTTACAGGTGTAGATGTCGGGAGGAGAAATAGACTGAAATGGACTGAAACAAACGTGGAGGATGTTAATGAGCGCGGATGAAATGTTACAGCCCCCCTTGGTGTGATTTGAGGTACCACAATTGAAAAGTTACACAGTGCATCAGCGAGACCAAGTGGAATATTAATTGTTTTTTGTTGTTGTTTTTCAACTTTGATTTCCAAATCTTAACATTGTATGAGCACAGTAGTGGGTGGTTGTGTTCCGACACTAGTAATTGCAGGTACATTAATGCTGTGGATGTTGAACACTATTATTCATCTCATAGGAATGTTTCTATGCACAACCAAAGATTGTTCTGAGCACTGATGTGCTCAACTCAGCCAGCATTCAGCGTAGAGTGTAACATGAGGATTTTGCCTTTTATTTCAAATTCCTTATCTACTTTTTTGAATTACTTCCTCTGTGTTTACCAAATTGCTGTAGCACATCCTCATACTCTCTAAGTGTCTGTCCCACCACCCAAAGCCGCGAGCATAGAATACTGTTTCTGCTATATGTTCCACTTAGATGCTTTAACACAAAAAACTGATTATTTGGGTTAGTTTTAAATAAACAGGTTTATTTTTTAAAGAAATTACTGTGTTCATAAAAGGTAAGATGCCGTTTTTTTAATCTTAACCTGAATGCAAAATATGCTGGAAAAAGAGGTAATCCTCAGTTTGCAGTTTCTATTTAACCAGCTGTTCTAATGGACCTGTACTACTTTAAAAACTGTGAATTCTAAATGTCATCTCTGATGTTCAGGTCAGTTGGTTATTTTAAAAGGACTTGTTTTGATACATATACACTGTATGATTATCAGTTTCAGGTTAGTGTGTAGATACAAAACAGTGACCCAGGGCCTGTCTCATGGAGCAAGACTGGTGAGTTTGTCAGCTAAGGTTGGAGTGGGCCGCGTCTTTTTCGGTGTCACATAGAAAGCTCAAGTTCTGTTGCCATGGCAGCTAATGCACCAGACCAAACCTGCGAGGGCCAGTTTGTGTTTTAAGGCTTCTAGATTGCTCTTTATAAAAAGAACATCTCTGCACCAATTAATTTCTGATGGGAAAAATAAATGAACAAAAGCACAGCATTCACATGTAAGTGTCATGTACCAAAGAGCACAATGTGACATTATTAAAAACATGGTACAATCACTATAATTAATATATTTCATTATAATGTATGGTATTAGAAAGATTTATATACTAAATATTTGCAGTATAAGCAGGTGTCCCACTGTGGTTATAAATCAAGGCTTCTAAGAGAGCAACAAGTAGCTAATTCTCAGAAGTACCTGCAGTAAATGAAATTTACTGTTGCAAAGTGTTTGTATTGGTTCAGTGCAGCCTTACAGTATGTAGATATCCTTACACAGCAGCCCTGATGAACATGACTTTGCAAGTAGGAGTATTTCCACAGACCTATTGATATGACACTATCATAAATAACAACAGGTCACTGGCATTGTTAATGTCATTTATGCAAAGCATCTGAAACCAGCCCTCACTAATTCAGTAGCAGAACTACAGCAGCAGCAGTTTCGTCCTGAAGATGGAGTGGTACCATCTACAAGCAAAGAAAGTAACAGCTTCCACAGTTTGGACGCAGATGCCGCTTTACAGCCAATGAGTGTTAGAACTGTCTGTTTCAGTTTGTTTGTTTGTATCTGTGTTAGTATGTGCGTGTTTGTGTGTGATTGCTGTTTTATATTTCACATTTTAACCACACAAAAAGAATTCGGTTAAATTGAAACATACACTTAACTAGATGTCAAATAGCATTGAAAGACTTGCTTTAGTGTTTTTGTCCTAAGCAGATTTTATTTGTCCAGAGAGACACACTCGGGTGGGATGCACAGGCCAAAAGGAAAATTAGCAATGTAGGTTGGTAGGTGTAAAAACTACTCAACACTGGTTAGCCCTGCTGCAGGGCCTCCGGTGAGAATATGACCAGAGATGTCTAAGTTTATATATATAAAATATGTTTATATACAAGCCAGGAAAGTTTACTGAGATAACAGATGAATGAAGTTCATATGAAAGTCGAAAATCGGGTTGTGAAAGTGACTCGTGTTAATTGGTCATTATTAATTAGAACGTTGATAAAACTGTTGCTCCTGTTTCCTGACAGGCATGACCATTTTCACCACATCCCTTATTAAATTGGCTTTTGTTGATTTGTTGATGTTGCATGTGATTGATTTCTAAACCCAGGGTGAAAAGAGCCAGTTGTGTGAGCTTTGAGACAGATTATCCAGAATTGTCAGTGTTAAATGTAGTGAAGCATGAGACAGGCCTGATCTATTGTATATTAGTTATTTTTTCAATAGCAGAAATGGTGATGGCTGCCTGATGTGCAAAAAGTACAAATGACAAAACAGTTTGTCTATGAACTCCAACTAGTAGATGTAGTATTGATGGTTAAAGTAGGTTTTAGCACTCAAAATGGGTGTGCAATGTTTTAATTTGATGTTATGGTTGGGTCACTTTAAACTGCCAAGTTTTACTGAATCGAAAATGCAGATATGTATTAGAATTATATTTGACTCTGACAGCATAAAGGAAATCAGTGATATCCATAAATGCTTCAGCTATGCAACAAAAGTCTTTGTTTACTCCATATATATTCCTTAATTAATAGATGTGCAATACATTGAATAAATTGACAATTTTCTAACCAAAATTAGATGAACAAGCATCATTTGGGAATTTTTCTACATCCTGTAAAAGTATTTGGATGTTTTTTTTATTCTGCTGGCTGTTATATCAAATTGTCAGGCAATATTTAAAGTAAAACTGTGCCTTATTGTAAAAACTCCATGCAGCCTATAAACCAAACATGTAAATAGTCACATGTATTGTATTATAGTATTTATTACTGTATGTATTGCTCTGGTTTCCAAAATGTTTATTAATGGTGAGGATGGATTGAAAATGTGCCTCTCTAGCACAACAAACCTGTATCTAAAGCATGCAACGCTACAAGAGTAAATCCTTTGTTCTTTCTGATGATTTTGATTATTATCATAACAGCTGTTAAATCATCCTGTGTTTTCTGCATAATTTGTTTTCCTCTCCACTTGCTTTTGAATTATATAAATGTGTGCACATGTATACAAGAATCACAACAATGCCTTTTCACGCAATATATATTTAGATGTTTTCTCTCTCTTTTATTGTCATGTTTTTTGTACACTTGGACCTGAAGATATTAAAGAAAAAGACATGTTGCTTTTGTTTGATTATATTGCATTATACAGATCACCTCTCTATGTCTCTAATAGTATTATGCGATATGACTACTATTCATACTGTAAGACGATATTGATTCGTCAACCGCCGGGCATTTTTACTGTTAATAATGAGGTAGCTGTCCCTTTTGTATTGCTTGATGTATTACATCCTTGCAATGGTTCAGATTAATAAACATTACTGGTTTATGGAAATTTTGGATTTTACTTTATTTTTTGTGTTGATGAGATGAAGCCTTCAAATCTTCATTTGTCATTTGCAAAACCAAAATATATTTAAGTGTACAATCCAAGTCTGTATTCGCCCGATACAAAATACTAAATTTATTCTATTGTAATCTTCGTTTCTGTTATTTTGTAAGCTGTCTCCATGGCAACTGAGTAAAGGTAATTGCATCTGCTTAACCAAGGCAAGTTAATTTGTAATAACAAGACATAAAAACAAAAAAATAGGATTTCAGAAGAGTAAAATAAAGCAGAAGATAAAAACAAGCTAAAACTGAATGAAACTGAGTAAAGTTAGACTATTAGGGCCCATGAGGCTTGTTAGCAGACCTTTAGTTAAGATTGTTTTTGTGAAACTATTCGGCTCTATTCTATCTCAATCGTTAGGAAATGACAGGTTACACAATCTGGCCAATCATGTTTCGTTTTGTACAGCCTTTGTCCAGTAGCTTGTGAGCTTGTAAGATTGCGACATAGAGCAACAAGAACTTTCCAAAATGGTGCTTGAAAGTACGATGGTCTGGTAAGAACTGTACAAATTTCTTTTTTGCGTAGTTGTTAATCTGTTAGCCGACCGTACAAAGACATGGTTAATAATTACAGGATCAGGTAATTCATAGGTCTGAATTTAGAGGAAATGCCCCCGTTAATTTATCTGAAAATTGACCGTTGACTTGAAGCCGGCTAACGCAGTGTCGACCGGCTGAGTCATTGTAGCTAAATTTAGCTTAAATTTGTTGTCTTTATTAAGCATTTGTTTAACTGCAGCACATGCGACCACATTCATTAATGTTATACTTTACAATTTATCAATTTCTATGGAAGCTATCAACTGACAACCCCAATGGTTTGATTGTTTTGACAAGCGACATTTGTAGTGTCACAACTTGCTAACGTTAGCCAGCCGTGCTAATGCTGTTTTTTATACTGTGACGACAGCTGTTAAACACCTTTTAACTACTTCCCTGGTGAAGAAGCTATACTTTTTTCCACAGGGGCCGATGGTGAAGAAAAACTGAGATGTCTTAGTAACGTAAACTAGCGACTAGGGCTAACTAGGTTTGGGTGATATGGGAACGACATGGCAGCTGCTAATGTTAGCCGGTTTGTTAGCTGAGTAATGTATAAGAGCCACGTCAAACTGTTATTTTCCCCTCAGTGTGGACAACAGTGAATATATGAGAAATGGCGACTTTCTACCAACGAGGCTACAGGCTCAACAAGATGCTGTAAACATTGTGTGCCACTCCAAAACACGAAGCAATCCAGAAAACAATGTGGGTCTCATCACCATGGCAAAGTAAGTTATTCTCTCTGTATCAAAGATAGGCAGAAGTTGTATTAATCCTCTTTATCACTTCAACAGCACAAGTAGTTTTGTTGTACGTGGATGCAGCTGATGGATAACCGTGGACGTTTGTCTTTGTTTTCATGCAGTAATTGTGAGGTGCTAACCACACTGACACCAGATTCTGGCCGCATCCTGTCCAAACTCCATGCTGTCCAGCCCAAAGGAAAGATCTCTTTCTGCACGGGCATCAGAGTGGCTCATGTGTGTAACTTGAATTTTTATGGTTTGAATAAGTTGTTTCAAACGTAAAAGAAGGGTCTACCTAGTAATTACCGAATTGGTAAATAGGAGGTTTTGCATTGAGCGGGCATGTTTATGTTCTGTTTATTCCTTCGTAGCTGGCCCTAAAACACAGACAAGGGAAAAACCACAAGATGAGGATTATTGCATTTGTTGGAAGTCCGGTGGAGGATAATGAAAAAGATGTGAGTATGAAGCCTTGTATTACATTTTGTGCCAGTCTCACAGAGAGAAATGTTGTTTTCCTACCAATACGTTACAGATTTAACAAACTCTCCTGCTGTCGATGTATGCTTGTATTTTTTCTTCATCTCTTCCTGTTTCTGTCCCAACCTGCTGATCCTGCAGCTTGTCAAAATGGCAAAGCGCTTGAAAAAAGAGAAAGTGAATGTGGATGTTATCAACTTTGGAGAAGAGGTGAGGAATTCTTTGTTTGTATTCCATCATACTGCTGTAAAACAGAATAAATTAAAGTGTAACATTTTATTTTCTTGATCCTCCACATCTGATACTTTTATACATATACTATTTATAAATTGAGTTTTCAATTGCTCTTGCCATCTCTTTCCAACTGTTCATTCAGGAGGTGAACACAGAGAAGCTGACTGCTTTTATAAACACTTTAAATGGGAAGGAGGGGACAGGATCCCACCTGGTCACAGTCCCTCCGGGGCCCAGTCTGGCTGATGCGCTGCTCTCCTCTCCCATCCTGGCTGGCGAAGGAGGCTCTATGATGGGTCTTGGTGCCAGCGACTTTGAGTTTGGTGTGGATCCCAGTGCTGATCCAGAGCTAGCCCTGGTAAGCAATATATAGATGTGTCTCAGACGGCAACAAACATAAATATTGGCTAAGACGTATAGAATTGAGAGAGAAATTCAAGGGTGCTTTAAAAAGCAAATGTTCCTGTTTGTTATGATGGCACCAAAAAAGTAAACCATGGCATATATTTTTTATCTGATAATATACGGTAGCTGTATGAATGCTAACACCAGTTTGTGAGATACTGCTTACACAGCAAATAATTTGTCAGCTCCTTGGAACCAGGCTGAGGTTAGAAACCAGTCATTCACGCATAGCAAGCCATTATAATGCTGCATAGTGGGGTATTGAAAACCACAACAATCAGTGTGTGACTTTTCTAGTCTAAACTCTCATTGCTGCAAGGAGAGGGCTTGGTTAAGATGATGATAGGCTGTGGGCATCCTTGAAACAGGCCAAGAATGCAAAAACCTTGAGATGGACTAAGTGAATTATTAATTGAAAGCTACCTAACTGATGCTGCAGTGGATGTTAGCATTGCACTTTGGACTAACCATTGTCCTATATTTTAGAATTTGAGAAATATCCCTTGCATTGCCTTCTGCATTTTTCCATCTCGTCCTTGTATCAGACTACTTCAGACTATACCCCCCATACTCCCACATTTTGGTGCTCGGTGGCTTTGTCAGAATAAAAGAATGTAACATTTTAGCGACAGAGTTGGTGTCGCCCTTTGCCTTTGTTTTTCACTGTTCTGTCTCTGTGCATTCTTTCAGGCCCTGCGTGTATCAATGGAGGAGCAGCGACAGAGGCAGGAGGAAGAGGCCCGCAGAGCTGCTGCTGCTTCTGCAGCTGAGGCAGGCATGCCCACACCCAGCGCAGACGGTAATTGGAGGATTGACAACTAGTTGCTTTCACTTATGGGACAGCACTTATGAGAATTGTTAGGATTCAATAGAATGATACTTATTGGTTCATGACTTTGTTTTGATTGATTCTGCCACAGAATCAGAGGAGGCCCTACTGAAGATGTCAGTATCTCAGCCTGAGAGTGGTGCAGCAGTGCTTCCTGACTTCAGTAGCATGACAGAGGAGGAGCAGATAGCCTATGCAATGCAGATGTCTCTTGCTGGAGGAGGTGCATAACATTTGGTTATTGTACAAATTCAAACTTTTGCTATCACTTATGGTCACTCTCATATTTGCTGGTATGTCTTTTGAGATACTCAGTTCTTTTCACTTGCTCTGTGAACAGAGTATGGAGAAATGGACACGGGAGCCCCGATGGACACTGCAGAATCAGCGAAGGTCAGTCATGTTTTAAATGAAACTGTAAAGCCATTGTTAGGCAGGCTATGCTGCCCCCTTGTATTCCTTGTATTCCCATAGAGTTACAAAGGAGAAGAAGTTTGTTTTGGCCATCCAGGGTGCTGGAAGTAAAAGTCAGGTTAATTTCTTGCACAGTCAGTGTCAGGTGACTGGCAGATGGTGCACTTCCAAGGCCTAAATGGACCTGAAATTGTGCTGCTTGAGTCATGAGGAACTGCATTTTCTAATAATTTTTTTCGCCAAAAAGGAAAAAGTCAAAGGTACAGGTGTGTACTTAAAAATGCATACAAGGTCAATTTGGGATAAACATCACTGAGATTTAAATCTTTGGCATGTGCTGATAATGCTATGTGGAAGCTAAAGATTATGCAAAGTTAAAAACCCAAAATTACATTTGTTACCAGTTGCAAAATTTTCTGCTGTGGCTTGTGGGTTGTAATGGGGGAAATAAAAGGTTATTGAAATATTTCAGTCTGATTAAAGCTGCCACAGCTGCCACAACATAGACCTGTAGTATTGTTACATCTTCTAGCAGGCTTGTGTGTCTTTAATGAAGAAAATTGAGGATGCCATGATCAGAATACTGTAAAAAGTTACAGTGGGGAAAAATACTTCTGGAACCAGTGTCTCCTTCTACTGCACACTACTTTATATACAAGATGAACAGGCAGAGTGTGGGTTGTCACACACGATGTACATTATACAAACGCACACACACACAACTTCACGTGAGACATATATCATGAACCCACTGGATGTTATAACCAATAGACCTAACAGATCCAAATTGGTCGCATTCTGTTTTGTAATTGAATAGGAGGAAGATGACTATGATGTGATGCAAGACCCAGAGTTCCTACAGAGCGTTTTGGAGAACCTGCCGGGTGTCGACCCGAACAACGAGGCCATCCGCAATGCCATGGGCTCCCTGGCCTCCCAGACAGGAAACAAGCCAGATGGCAAAAAGGATGAAGAGAAGAAGAAATGAGGAACAAAGAGACTTCAGACATTGACCAGAAAAGAGAACAATTGCAGACAAATGCAGGATTACTTTAATAAATGAAAAATCGCTGATGCATTGTCTGACTGACAGCCCAGCATGAAACAGCACTCTGACATTTAATACCATTGTTTTTGTCAGACACTCAAAAGCACCAATAGATTAACTATTTAGTCTGAAATTTGACTGCCCAGTAACATAAATTGATGTCATCTTCAAAATGTAAAAGGACATACTCAAATTGCCATGTGCACTCTTTACCTTTATTTTCTCTATGTGGTATAATTACTCACAATTGACCTGTAAAAGAAAGAATTTGAGATGACAGGATCTTAAAATAAACAGCCACACTCCTGTCATGTCTTTGTGTTTTTTGCAATAAAAACTGTGTGTAAATACGTTGCCTTGTGGCGTATTTGTTGCCGTCATTACCTCATTGTTGAAGGTGCTGAGTAGATTGGGAAGATAAAAAGATGTGATCATGACAAACCATCAGCTTTAAGCAAATACCACTGTCCCAACTTCAAACGGCTTTGCTGAGCGTTTAAAAATAGTCTGGCACGGACATTTATTAATGTTTAATGTCATACACAGTAGAAATAAATATACGTGTCGTCTGCACCATCCTCCATGCATTTTTCCAGCGCTATCACAGCCTGATAGGATGTCTCCGGTCATGTGACGGGAAGCGCAGCATTTTCAGCTGAAAACGAGCTTGGATAGTCGGGAATCGCATATCCAGGTAAACAATCAAAATACATGAAATATTAAACGAAAATCCCCATCCCAATCATCATCTTCTGTGACATCGTCGACCCTACGATCACCGGGTTGTTATCGCTGTCAAATCATACCTCAGCAAACCGCTCCAGTTTCTTTTTAATGGCGAACGCTAGCTAGTTAGCTAAATGACCCCTCTCTGTCTTGGCTGGAGCACAGCGGCCAGCTAGCCAGACCCAGTCGGGAAGGAATATCGCTAGCTCAGAATAACCGAGGACGCTACCCCGGTTGAACAGTTTCTCAAACGGTCACTGCTGCAAAGCTTAGCATGCATTAAAAGCATTATTAAAGCAGTGTTTCCCATTCATAGCAAATTAGTGCTGTACCTGTTACCAGAGGAGGGTTTGGCAGCAGAAACGCCGTCGCTAGCGCGCTAGCTGGCTAATAGAAATGCTAGTGCAGGATCCTTGTTGCTTTGCTAGCTTCCCTGATGACAAGCTAACCTGCTTGTTATCAGTGGCTTGTCTGTTTGTGTCAAAGGAAGGTGGATGCAAGACATTTTGTGCGCGGAATTTACCTCGAAAATATAAACATTTTAACGACCATTAGTAATTTTAATATTCTGCACGTGAAGGTTTTTGTAGCAGGTATTGTGCTAGCAAGGCAGAGCCAAGGTTGATGGACAACAACACAGGTAACTTAGATTCATGCTAGTGTATTCTGTTTCCCTCTCCGATCATGTCCACGAATTTGTGTTTTTACAGGAGTTAATCCCGGTATGGGGGACATGAAGACCCCAGATTTTGATGACCTGTTGGCAGCATTTGACATTCCTGACATAGATGCCAAAGAGGCCATCCAGTCTGCCCCAGATGAGGCCGAGGGACCCCATGGAGCTGCGGGCGCACCTCTGGGAAAATCGGATAGCGTGGTGGGTGTTGGATCATCCTTAAGACCTTCGAGCCCCACAGACCCCCAGGCAGACACCTCAATTGTTAGTGTGATTGTGAAGAATAAAGTACGCCTTGAGACCGTAGATGGAGGGGATGGAGACACAGACCAGGACCCTATCGATGTGATCGCTGGGGTAGACATGGGTCCCAGACTAGGTGCATGTGCCCCTGGAATGGCTGAATCTGAGGCTCTCAACCACAATGGTTTTGGGGCTTCTGGTGTCTCCACGCCCCTTCCCCTTAGTCAGAGCCAGTCTAACGGAGGGCCATGGTCAATGAACACCCCGAAAGTGTCTTCAGAAGCAGCAGGTGCTGGTGCAGCCAAGTCCCACAAGCAGAGCGGGAACATTTTTAACAGACTTAAACCGCTTGTGGCGCAGGGGTCTGGAGATCCAGTAGGTCGGGCCAGGAAGATGCAGCTTCTGCAGCAGCAACATCAGCAGCAGCAGGATACAGGCCAAGAGAGGGCAGATGGGGTCAAAGCATCATTACCTTCATCTTCCTCCCTATCAGCTGGTTCGTCTCCTCTGGCTGCAGGAGGGCCCGTCGGACTAGCCTCGCCTTTCTTTCCACCTTCCAAGCCTCTGCTTCCCACTCCACCGTCTGCCCTCTCATCACACCCGCTGCACTCATCTCAACCTTTTAACGGAGCGCCCAAAGGTGGCCCTACTGGATTTCAGCACCAGCAGATGGAGGAGGATGATTCTGACCCTGATTTGGGGAGTCCACTGGTTATCCAAGAGAACCCAGACTCCCCGACTTGCACTCAGCTGAGCCGACGTTACAAATCTGACTCTGTCTCAACTCAGCCCACGTCCTCTAGTGCATCTCACCCTAAACCAGGGGATACTCCTTCAGGGGCATCTCTGACGTCATCAACACCCCAGTCTGGCTCTACAGAGAGTCCGCAGCTGGAGGACAGGCATCCTGAGCACGTCATAGAGGAGAGAGACTCACCAGAGAGTCCTGAACCGGAGATGCCAAAATCAACTGCTCAAGTTGCAGCTAAGAGATGCTCCAGCCCTGCAGTGGCCTCCACTCCACCTCCTCCTGAACTGCGGGAGCCCAAAGAGGAGGAGGAAGAGATGGAAGTGGGGAATGGGATTGAGAGGGTTGCTGATGGCAAAGCTGACAAGGGAGAAAATGTGAGAACAAGTGAGGAGAAGATGGAGGTAGATGATGGCAAGCCTAAACCTCTGTCCACTGATGGAGGAGAAGCAGGCGTTGCTGCTGCACCCTCTGCTTCTGCAGCTCCTTCCCGACCCCTCAAAGTCAGAATAAAAACAATCAAAACCTCCACAGGTGGAATCACCAGAACTGTGACAAGGGTAGCGCCTAAGGGTGGCGCTGCGGGGAAAGGTTTGGACCCTAAAACTGGGGAACGTAAGGTGTTAGGAAACAAGGCCCAAAAACTTGAAAGTTCTCCCGGTCACATGACAACAACTTCCCAGAAAGTAAGTGCTCTCAATGCTCTGCCTGTCTCTACACTCGCAGCCAGCAGCGTCATGCTAGCTGCCGCCACAAAGGTCCAAAACAAAATGGCAGCTTCGGACAAGGCCAAGGTTTCTGCCACCGCCGTTAGCATCACTAAGTCTGCTGCCCTGCCCGCAACTCCCACTGTGGCCTCCTCTCCCAAGTTCTCAGTTGCTGCTGGTGGGATCAGTGTCCGCACAGCCACTAATAAGACAGCTAACGGAGGTAGTGGCACCATCATAGGCGGCACCATCCAGCCAAACAAACCTGCCTCCATCGTCAACAGTACAGGTGCCGTGATCTCCCGCAGTCAGTCGAGCCTGGTGGAGGCTTTTAACAAAATCCTGAACAGTAAGAACCTTTTGCCGAGCTACAAGCCCGACCTCTCAGCACCCCCGCCACCTGAGTGGGGTCTCCCACTCCCGGCCACAGGGTACCGCTGCCTGGAGTGCGGGGATGCTTTCGCCCTGGAGCGCAGCCTGGCCCGACACTACGACCGACGATCGCTCCGCATCGAGGTGACCTGCAACCATTGTGCTAAGAGGCTGGCCTTCTTCAATAAGTGCAGCCTACTGCTGCATGCCAGGGAGCATAAGGAGCGCGGGCTGGTCATGCAGTGCTCGCACCTGGTCATGAGGCCTGTCACTGTAGAGCAGATGATTGGACAACAGGACATAACACCCATTGGTGGTAAGTAAGGCTGCAGCTAGCAATCATTTGAATAAGCATTTAGTTTTATGATTAATTAATGAAAAGTCTTGAAAATGGGAAAAAAAGTTCATCACAGTCTATTAGAGCGCAATGTGACATCCTCAAAATGCCTTGTTTTGTCTGACTGAAAGTCCAAAAACCAAAGATGTTCAATTAACTAAATTAAATAAAACAGAGAAAAGCCTTAAATCCTCACATTTTGAGGACTAGGAAACAGGTGTTTAAATCTTTTGATAAATGACAAATGATTATCAAAATTGCTGATGATTCATTTTGGTCCATCGACTAATAAAGCCTTGCAGCCCTGGTATGTAAGTTCTGCATAAAGTGTGTTTGATGTTCTTGGATTCAACATTCAGTTGTTGTTTACACCATATCAGGGCTGCAATCTGTCAATTAAAATGTCTAAGAAATAACAGAGAAGTGAAAAATATGCAGGCATTTCTCAGAGCTGTCTTCAGATTGCTTGTTTTGGCCAACCAACAGTCCAAAACCCAAAGATTAACTTTCATAGAAGACTAAAAAAACAGGCAAGTATTCAATCAGAACATTTTTGGCATTTTTGCTAAAAAAAAATTGGATGTGACTTTCAAAATTGTTGCTATTGATTGGTGAGTTGTTTTCAGCTCTACGTCATATGTTTTTACTTCTATTAGAGTAAAGAATCGCAAAAAAACACTAAACTATGTCAGTCTAATATGACGTATATAAAAATCACAGCGTCGTTCATTTGTGATTCACCTCCACTGACCATTTCCCATTCGTCTCTTCTGATCCCCACCCGTGGCTGACCAGGCCTGCTCTCCTCTACGTCCTCCTCTCCTCCAGTCTCCTCGCCCTCCACCACGACCGGGGGCACCGCCGTCTCTGCCAACTCCAGCCCGATGAAGGATGCTTCAGCACCAGCGGCGGCGCAGCCTCGACCGGTCCGCCGCGCGCCGCAGGGCCCCCAAGCGCTGATGCCTCTGCCTTGCAAGAAGGCCGAGGTGCTGCAGTACAACAACTTCAAATGTCCAGAGTGCCAAACACAATTCTCCAGCAAGGCTGAGCTGGTCACCCACTTCCAGCAGATCAGAGCCGCTCCCAACTCGGTGAGTCTTTGCTCCCTGCTGCTGCTGCCGTCGAATGCCGGCGGTCTCCGATCGCTTTGTTTGATTTTCCTTTTTTTTCTGTTTCAGACGTGTACGCAGTGCTCGCCTCCCATGATGCTGCCTAACTCGTGTGCCGTGGCCGCCCACCAGAGGATCCATAAACACAGAGCGCCTCACGTCTGTCCCGAGTGTGGCGGCATCGCCCGGCAGGCCAGCTTCCAGACCCACCTGGAGGAGGCCTGCCTGCACTTTGCCAGGCGCATTGGATACAGGTGTGGAGACACATCCCAGATCCACCATTAAGACCTGTCATCCCGTCACATGAACGCTAACAACTGGCTAAATGATCCTATAACATAGCTTCAACTGATGTCAGAGCCTCGATTTGATACCTTAACAAGAAAGAAATCACACTGTGTATCACCTTCTCGTCCAGGTGCTCGAGCTGCCAGGTCGTATTCGGAGGGTTGAACTCCATCAAGTCCCACATTCAGACTGCTCACTGCGAGGTCTTCCACAAGTGCCCCAGCTGCCCCATGGCCTTCAAGTCTTCCCCCAGCGCCCAGAGCCACATCAGCACCCAGCACCCAACGCTCACTGGAGGACAGGCCAAGTGCGTCATTTTCAACCCTCATGGAGCAAAATCTCTCCAGAGGATGTTTGAAAATTGTGTTCGCGTTTTGGAAAAAGATCCCTGAAACATGATGCTTTTCTCTTTTTTCAGAATGATCTACAAGTGCGTGATGTGTGATACGGTTTTTACCCAGAAGCCCTTGCTGTACATGCACTTTGACACACATTTAGCCAAGCAAAAAGTGCACGTGTTCAAGTGTCCTGACTGCACCAAGCTCTACGCCCAGAAAGGATCGATGATGGAGCATATTAAGGTGAGTCTTCTGATGAGTAGCTATTTAGATTTAGATACTAAGATGAATTATTTTGCCTTTATGTGTTGCCCATTCATTGCTTTCTACAGTGAATGTGGTGTCAACAAAGGCATACAGCAATTTCTTGGATCGGCCTTAGCGAGGTTCCCCTCTGGTGACCTTGTCCTAAGTTCTATACCAAGTACAGCAGTTAACTTAGTAACGGAAATCAGTTTCTATGAGTCAGATTATTGTGTAATTGCAGCTTTTTTAAGGTGAATTAATTTGTTTTAATTGCTCTTTATGCCTTTCTGTTCTCTCACACTTTACCGTCGCCCCTCTCAGACCGCCCACAGAGGACCATCAGCCAAACAGACAGAGCCTCAGTCCGATGCCTCTAACCCTGCCTCAGCCCCGGCCAACGCATCCGGTCCCTCTGGCCTCAAGTCCAAATCCTCTGGAAAACCTGACAACTCCGACGGAGAGGACTGGGGGCGGGAACAGGAGGAGGAAGAGGAGGAGGAGGACGACGATGACGACGACGATGCCGACGAGGACTACGAGGCCCCGGGTAGTCACTCCAACGCCGCGGGGGGCAGCGCTCAACCCGCCGCCCAGACGGAGTGGACCTGCCCCCAGTGTCAGACCACCTTCACTGACAACGAAGACTATCTGAGTCACGTGAAGATGGAGCACGGCAAGGTGAGGCGCACTACCTCTGTTATAATGTGGCAGAGCAGAAAGCGCTGTTGTTAATTTCCTGCCTGTACTGTAGCTCATTTTCCTGAAACTGAATATCTTTTTATCTTATCTCTCTCTCTGTCTATGTGTGTGTGTGTGCTGCCAACTCCGAAGTTCCCTTGTCGTATTTGTGGAGGCACGTTCAGCACGTCTTCCAGCCTGAGACGTCACGAGCGTGTCATTCATGAGGGCAACAAGAGAGTCTTCCATTGCCAGTGAGTCGCTTAGACTTTCATCAAGTGTTTCACACACAAACTGGCCCACAGCTGTGATTTCATATGTTTTCGTATTTTCAGTTCATTGCTTAAAACAAAAAAAGGTTTCAGCCTTTATTTAAGCTTCTTAATTAGTAAAGCTTGTCCGATAAATGAGCCACATTAGCAGATGTATCAGTGGTGTGTGTATGATGGCTGATAAGTAGCAAGAAAGTGCAGCACAGACGTGCCAAACTAGGTTTGAAGTGGTTCATAAACAGTGTCACCATTACGCTGTACTCAACTATGTTGCTCTGCTCTTTTCACATGTGTCTATTGCATGTGTGTCCAGTTGTTCTTGCTGAGACTGAATCCATTTAGTTCCCCCTGTTAAAGGTTTTTCCTAGTCTGAATGAAGGGTCTAAGGATAGAGGGTGTCAGACTCCTTGAGGCAAATTTGAGATATTGGTGTATATAAATAAAATTGACTTGAGTTCATCATAGTTTGAGCACAGAGAAATAGATTTTTACACTGTATCTTGGGCACAATTATAAAGGTAAAAAAAAGTAAGTACTTTCGGTTGAGATTTTGAAACTCCCAGACATCGATAGTCCTAAAACCTCCCATATCCATTCTATATTGATTAGGCCTAGAATTCGTATAACCTGGCTGGATGGAGTGGTTTAACCCTGTGTAATTATTTTTTCAGATATTGCACAGAAGGCAAACGCACCTTTGGTAGTCGGTTCTTACTGGACAAGCATATTCGGCTCCATCACAGAACCACGGATGGACAGGTGAGTCGCACAGTCTCTGGAAGTGAGTAAGCTTGTGTCTGAGTTGTAGTCAAAAAATTGTGTCCTGAGTTTACACAGACTAGTAATGATCTTTTGGGTGTGTGGTGATCATACTGCAAAAGTGACAAAATGAAGGTTCTCTTAAAAAAAAAAAAAAAAAATCAGTATGCATGCTTAAAAAGCTTCATTTTTTTAACCCACCACCCTAATATCCCACAATGCACTGCAGAGAGGGACTGGAAAAGATGCTCATAGCTGGTGAGATGGACTTAGACAAAAAGACTTAGAAAAGCAAAAAATACGTTTTTAATCTTTGGAAAGTCACTTAAATCACTGATACCCGTTAGCATAAATGTTACATTATTTCCTGTTATCACAAAACAGTAATGTCTTCAATTTAAATGAAGTACATACTGTAAAAATGATGGAATTTTCCAGGTTTATTAGTCTTTTCATGATTTAGTTTTTCTCTTTTTTTGCTCTCTGTTATTTGTTTTGCTGTTTGTTTTCTTTGGTTATGTAATGTGTGTGTTGTTTTTGTCATTACTTACATGTAGTATGGAATTTGGACACAGCAGTAGCGTTCACCAAGATATAAATCACATTTTTACTTTTTGCTTGTTGCCTGCAAACATTTGGTCTCTCTCTTCCTGTTTGTGTGCTCAGGGTCCCCCCATGACCAGGAAGCGTGCAGCCACAGGGGGAGAAGGTCCGGGTAGCTCCTCAGAACAGGACGGTGAGGGCGGCCCTCCTGGAGGCAGGGCAGGAGACGAGGAAGAAAACGCCACAGAGGACGGCGAGGAGGGTGCAGGTCCTGCAAAGAGAACCAGGGCGTCCATCGCATCAACATCATCGGCGCCCAACGAGCTGGAGGAGGAAGACAACATTTTCCGTTGCGTCCCCTGCGGCTTCTCCACCGAGGACGGGGCGGAGTTTCAGCGCCACATCCCCCAGCACCGGGCCGACACCGCCTCCTTCCAGTGCCTGCAGTGCGGCGTCTGCTTCGCGTCGGCCGGCTCGCTCAGCAGGCACCGCTTCATCACTCACCGCGTGCGGGACACCCAGAGCGACGCCGACCGCAGCACCCCGCGCACTCACGGCTCTCCCGACGGCTCGCCCGCCGCCTCCCCCCAGGCGCTGGGCGAGGACGGAGAGGGGAATCTGAGCTGCAAGGTGTGCGGCCGGCGCTTCGACAAGGCCTCGGACCTCAACACCCACTTCAGGACCCACGGCATGGCCTTCCTCACCGCACACAAAACAGACAAGCCCCAGTAAAGGGGCGGGAGGAGGGGGACTGACCGTCTACAACAAGGAGTCGAGGGTCAAGGTGGAGGAGAGAGGCTGTAGAATATGAATGTTGATCCCGAGATGAAACAGAGCTGCTCCCTGTGCAGTTTTTTTTTTTAGCCACCATAAACAGTTTTACTCTATCTATGGCACCTCTTCTGTGCAATTATAATTGCATGTTTGATCATGTTACTGGTCACTTAACTAAACACACCTGTGATAGACTCTTGAGTGGAAAGGCTCTCGAACAGCCCCCCGAGCGAGCGAAGCGTTTATATATCAACCGTGCTGCTTCTAATACATCCTGTCCTATCATTTCAGTCTCACTTTGCACTGACTGTAGCCACCTGCCTGTCCTATCATGTATACTTATATATACTTACATACGTGCACCTCCCACTGTACCCCTGACCGCCGTGCTGCAGATATTTTTGTACTTCACATTGTTCACGGTATCCATACTCGTTTGCCTGAATTCCACGCTAACTTTTCCCGGCATTAGATCGGCTTTTCCAGCTCCCGAAGGTCAGAAAAACTGATCCCAAGCCTAGATCTCAAGACGTCTGAAGCATGAAGGGGAGTGTTTGGAGAATTTGACACTGATTTTTATGTTGCTATAATATTTATATGAAACACATTACTGCTGTCGGTATTTGTGCGAGTCGGTTGCGTCAGATCTTACTAGACATGGTGCGATTTACATGCGACAGAGACGTGAGGTGAGAATCTCTGGAAGCGTTTCATTAGGAGACGAGGTTACTGGAGGTCTGTAACCTGTGTAGTGTGAATTATGTGTGATGTTGTTAATCGTTAAGCTAGAAGAAGAGGAGAGGTCAGGCTTCCTGCCAGTAGTATATGTGTATTGAGTTTTGCCATGTAAATACATAGGCCTATAATTACACTAAAAGAAAGCGTTCTGGTTTTAGTAACTTGCTATGATAATGTGAATACGTATAGTATTTGTACTTGTACTGTTTCCCTTTTTTTCCAAACAATTTGAAGTTAAAAAGAAAAAAATTCCCCCCAGAGGTAGCTATACATTGTAATTACAAAGCAGAGGGAGAGCGTGGGGGTTGTGTTGTCTTAATGTGTATGAAATACAAATGTTTATCTCTTTGAAACGGTTCTTTTTTTTCTACAGAATCAGTGCTTGCTGTATTCACATTTCTTTTGTATGTTTCAAAAACAGCCTTCATGGCCTATGAGTGGATTTTTTTTTGTTTTGTTTGTATCTTTTATATGTCATAATATCATATTTATATAGTTCAATAGTGGAAATTTCATGTCATTTTCTTTTCCATGGTTGTGGTCTGCTTGCTGAAATGCCATACACTTTCGTGCTGTTTCGAAAATAAATGTGCAAAAGAGACGATCGAGTCGTTGCAGCGGGTTCATCTGCAGAGCTGAGGGCCACATTCGGAGCTTCTCTCTCTTTACTGATTGCATTGTTTTCAGTTCTCTGTTCATTTGCATAGAACATTTGATTAACAAGACTGAGTCATGCCAGCAGATCTGAGGCTTTGAGCTAAATGCTAACATGCGCTCTATCAGAATGCTAAGATGCTCATTTGGCTAAATAGCGCTAAACACAAAGCACTACTGATAGGAGTGTCATTAGTTTTGCGGGTATTTGGTCATCGAGCAAAGTATTGTGCAAATTAAGAGTTTGACCAGATGATGGTGCTAGATGAAAAGTCTGGGGACCACCAAAGCCATTGGGATTCATCCTGAGGGGAATTTGAATATTTGTACCAAATTTTGTGACAATCCATCAGTTAGTTGTTGAGACATTTCACTCAAACTTCAACCTCTTGATGGCGCTGGAGGAGGCCGCAAAAACCATCAGGATTCATCGTTTGGAGAGCGTGACAATCTGTCTGGTAAATGGTGAGAAATTTTACTGGACAAGGTGAAAAGTTTGACCTGCTGGTGGCGCTACAGGAAAAGCCAGGGGGGCAATAAAGTCAGAACACAAAACACGTTGTCTGCCATCAGATTCCAATAAAATCAGTCAGATATTTACAAAGACAGCTTCAGTGACCATAAATAGCATTTACTCTACACATGATCTTCCTCTTCAGTTTTACGACTACATTTTAGTGCTGGGTTTGTCAGTGTCTGGCTCCACCCCCTCCAGCTCCAGCCCTGTCTTGCCCTCAGTGACCTCCTGACATGAGGTCTGGAGCTCAGACGGACTGGGAGGATGGTGGACTTCAATCATCAGCTTGTAGATCAGTGTTCCCAGCAGTGCTCCGACACAGGGAGCCACTAAAGGCACCCACCACCAACCACCTCCGGCCCTGCAAGGACAATCAGGTCACACACAGTCAGACTTTCCATTAAATTCATTCACGCGGGGCAGCAAAGTGCAAATGAGACGGTTTCAATACTAACCTGAAAACATCGACTCCCCAGCCAGCAATGTACGTGAACAATCGAGGTCCTATATCTCTGGCCGGGTTGATGGCGTAGCCGCTGTTGGAGCCCATCGAGATGCCAATAACCAGCACCGCTAATCCCACCAGCAAAGGCTGAAGACCCTCAGGGAGAGGGACGTTCCTCTGGTCCCCAAGAGCCAGGACACAAAGCAGCAGTGCAGCTGTGCCTATCACCTGCGTAACACGGGAACGGTTTGTGCACAAAGGTGTTGGATTAAACCTCTCAAAGCTTTTTCAGACTGCTATTGAATCAGGTTGGTATGTGCCACTGTGAAAGTGAGGGCAACATCTACTGTGACGGTATCTCACCTGGTCCACGACACCTCCCCACAAACTGAGGTAGTCAGCTGGGTAGGTGGCGAATATGTATGCTGTGGCGGTGGGACCCGACACCGTCAGCTCGCCGCCACTGTAGGCCTGGATGGCATCTGCAAACAAGGCATCATACATGCAAAAAAAACCAAAAACACAAATCAATACTAGACCTTTTATTCATACTAATCATTAAAGAATAAGTGGGGACTCATTCCTGCAGACACAGTAGACCCTGCAGCCAGAAACAACAACTGGAGAACCAAAGGTGTATTAATCCACCACTGAAAATAGTCCCCAACATATCTGCTATTCACTCAGATCTGAGTGACAGTTACTAGCTTTTCAGAAATAGTTTAGCCTAAAAGTAAATACAACTCACCGTAGTACTGCAGACAGACGGTGGCTGCAGCCAGAAAGGCTCCGAGCACCTGGAAGAGGACGTAGAAAGGGAGCTTTATCCAGGGATGTCTGCCCAAAATGCACAAGCTCAGAGATACAGCCGGGTTCAGGTGGGCACCTTATGGATGACAGAAATCAAGAGTTCAGCTCTGAAATGAAACATTTCATGATTTAACGTGATATTTTTTTGTCACATAGACATTTTTTGAAATACCCTTTGCATGCACACATTATATAATACAGGCATGTTGTGCACAACTGTAGAACTGGACTGTAGAAAAATGACTGGCTGGAGAAGGGGTCTCACTGGAGGCACACATTAGAAGTTCATTTTAAAAAGTTCCCTACTGAATAAGCATTGAACACACACTTTTTAGCCTTCACATTTCTTTTTAAGACACTGAGGCTCAAAACGGAGCTCAAAGAAAATATTAATAACTGCTGGAGGCCTTCTTTTCTTCTATGCTCACCTGAGACTCCACGAGACACAAACACCCCAAATGTTGCTCCCAGAGCAAAACCCAGATTGATTGACAGGTACTCGCCCTTCTTCTCATGAGTTGTGGTCACCTGGGCAACGGAGCCACATCCAAACAGCTGCAATTACACGGGACGAAGAGCTGTGTTAGAAAACTGCAGAGAGCAGTGACACAGAAGCCTGAAAACAGCCTGCGTGAATCTGTCGTGTTTAAAAATGGCAGCAGCGTAATCCAGATGTGATGTAACTGTGATTAGGATCGTGGTCTGGCGCAGATAAGCGAGCACGCTGCCTTGCTGTAACCTCTGTCTTTTATGAACATCATTTCGAAGATACCTGCTTTATGATTTCTGCTGTAAATGTTGATTGCCCCACACTCACCCAGCCAGCAGAGACAAACAAACATCACCATTACCTCCAAATCACTGAGGAGCAACACTTACGCCACCCTCCCTCTTCGCCCTCCCCTGTCACCTCACCCATCCTCCCCCTTGCTGCTACTCTCCCTTTCATTCTGTCAGTCTTTCTCTCAGGCCAAAGTCCTTCGGTTATCCATTGTGTGGATTCACAAGCTGCTTCAAATCACGAGAGGAAGCATGCAGCTGTTTTCGAGAACAGCATTAAATACTTGTTTGAGTTTACTGATCAGCATCATATTTGAAAGGCGGATTCTTTGCTGAACTTTCGCAAATTTATACATTAGAAAATGATACACATATGGTTAATCTCTCCTACCTACAGCAAAGTGCCTCATGCAACTG
This sequence comes from Chelmon rostratus, assembly GCF_017976325.1. Classification (NCBI taxonomy): domain Eukaryota; kingdom Metazoa; phylum Chordata; class Actinopteri; order Chaetodontiformes; family Chaetodontidae; genus Chelmon; species Chelmon rostratus. The sequence goes on along the minus strand of NC_055673.1, from coordinate 9,743,559 downwards.
GCTTAAGTTTAGGTCTGTGGAGGAATACTCACGATCAGGACGTAGACGCCGAGACATTCAGCCAAGCACTCTCTGACCAGCTGGCTTTTGATCTGACATTTCCTCAGCAGCCTCTCCATCCCAGAGGTTTCCTCTGCACCGTCTGGCCACAGGTAAGCTTTCAGAGCCGGGACGCTGTCATCAGGTGGGTCTGACCCGCAAAGCACTGCACCGTCTGCCTTACTGAGCAGAGTTTGCCCTTTCATGCTGGAGCCGTAGGCTACGTCACACACTTTATGGCAGGACTGAGGTGGTGGTAGTGGTGGTGGTGGTGGTGTGTGTGGGTGGGGGAGAGGAGAGTAGTTCACTCTGTAGGACATGTTGATACCTAGATCACAGCTGGCATGATCAAAAACTGCAGAGACGCGACCTGATGCTGGCTCGCTTGGTTGGTTTGCTGTGATCTCACCTGACTGGAATTGGCCTTGATTGTTCCTCTCGTTTGATTGGTTGTTACATTTCTTTCTCTTCTTCTCTGAATGCAAACAGGGTCTGTGTGTCCAAAAAAAATCAAATAACGTTCTCCCTTCATAACACTGTACAGTATTCCAATTTATATTTAACAACTTGTTTTTGGGACCATAATGCATCTGTGTAAATGACCACAGCACAAAAAAGCTGATAAGAGATGGAAATTTCTTTGGATGGCACCATGTGCTCGTACCTTTATCACTATGTGATCAATGATAAGAGTGATTACTCCTCGAACAGTCTTGTGAGAGACAGATAAGTGTTAGGACACTGAACACGATTGTTTATTTTTCATATGATGCATAATGCAGATACATTATTAAATGTATCTGCATTGTACACTTTGCAACTGGTGCAAACAGTGGAGTAAATCACTGCAGATAAAAATAACATGTATGTTGAGAGATTATCACACTGCTTAGTGTATAAAAAAGTGTAATACAAACAAAGCACAGTATAATATAGTCGCATGCACACGAGATTTTTCATCTCTTGCTATAAAACGTGTTACAAACCTGCTGGTTCCTCTGAAGATGAGCTGCAATCTGAAAGAGAAAAACAGAGGGAAGATGTGAATGACGAGAAACAAGATCTGACTTCACTTTTTGATGACTTCAGAGGGCATGAATATGTTTCACAGTCTTTTCTTACCTGGTCTAAGAAACAGCTGGAAGCACTTCCCATGAAAAAAAGACCTTTTTTAAACTTATGATCAGCAACAAAAGCTCACACAGAGAAATATACAAGCATTAGTGGCTGTAATGTAAAATGCAGAGAGGGTTGTGACCTGAATCCAGGGGTGTCAAATGAAGTGGGGAAAAATGGGCTTCCAAAAGGCACAGAGAAAAATGGGGGGACAGTGGAAGGAATTTGAAATTAAATTATTTACATAGTTGAGTGTAACGTGTATGCATTTAACACAAATCCCCCCAAATCCCATTGTTTCTTCTGGTTGCACTTTTGGTGATTTCTGCACATTAGAGGCTTAAAAAAACAAGCAAAAGCCGCTCAAATGTTCTTTATGTTGTTCTCTGTTTGGGCCTTTTGGATGTCTTGTTTTCTGCCAACACTGATTAGAGAGGGGAGAAAATTATATGCAGTTTTGTACATGCTTTATACACACCGACAGTACACAGATTATTGCAGGACAAAGACCTGTAAGGCCTCAGATCAATGATAACATCGACTATGATACATCATCATCACATATTTCAGAGGAAAGCTCCATGAACGGCATGATCTCCGCTCCCCCTCATGAAGGCCAATTTGCAGACATGAAAAGTTACCGGAGCAAAGAGACCTTTTGATATTTCACACATGAAAGAGAACACTGAATTCTTTAATTTGAGCTGAACTTGAATTATCGTTCTCTGTATCAAAGACGTCTGTGCTGACGCACACGATGGAGGTCACACTGACACTTTCGTCACACAGGGGCCATTTTTGAGAAGGCTTGAGAAAGGAAAAAGACGGTTTAAGGTGGAATGAGCTAAACAAGATGAGGAGATGAGAACAGCACCATGATAAAAGCGCTAAACCGGTAAATACCTGAACAGGCTTGATTCCAATTTGGAGAGATCAAGTCTCAGCTTGGCAGAAAACGTGACGGCACGCAGAGACAAGGCGTGAAAAGCTGCATTTACTGTCAGTGCTTGGAAAGTGGAAGGTGCTGCCATGTTTCACTTCAGTTCACTGGCACCTAATGTTGGACAGTCCCCCCCCCAATGCAACATTAAAGGAGCTGTTAAAAATCAGCATAGGAAAGGTTTGATTTAAAACTCATTCAACCTTTTGAAGGAAGTTGTTCAATGTCCTACTTATTCGGTTAGGTTGTTGCATAAACTAAAATAAAAAAACAGAACTGACAAGCATGAACAGAAGCTTTCAACTTTAGGTCTATACATTAAATGTCTAACAGTCCAGCATTTCATTAAACACAATGTATTCTTATTACCGATGACCTTTTTTTTAAAGATGGTTTCTTCTTTCAGAAGTTAGTCTTCTTTTAAAGTGGTCAAAAACAACAGGAGAACTAACAGCTATGTAAATATATTAAGACTCTTTATTTGACATATCACACACTCACATCCATACAAGCTTATCCTACAGGACAATTCAAAAATAAATTGTGTAACTGTGAACTGTTCGGCGTCTGATGTGTCTCAATTTGTCGAGATAACTAGTTTTCAGGATTGGCAGCTTCTAGTCTACAGGTATGTGGTCAGTTGGAAAACCCGGTGTCACCTTCAAACAGCCCAGAGACTCGAATCCAACACATTCATTTTGGCAATTGTAAGTCATGCAAGTGTTGTGTCCATATATGATACATCCTACAAATCCACAAACTCACAGCTCCAGAGAAACACTCATAGACTAAAATGAACAAAAGCCACGCTCAGCCATTCCAGAGGGTATACTTCACTTTACATGTTATTTGAACCCTCCAAAGAACTTGGAGAATAATGTGTCATCATCCCGCATGTCTGAAAACGGACGTCTGCCATCTGAAATACAAACAAAAATGCATTAGAGCTTAAAAAAAAATGCTATTACATTCATCAAAATACTCTAACAACCATTACAATACGTTATCATATATATTTTACCGACAGCTGGCAGTTTAAAAACAGGCACTATGTATCGACTGACCTGGTACGACAGGGCCAGTTTGATGGTCTGGACCCTCCAGGCTACCAGAACCTCCTGAGCGGGTCACTGTGGTCTCTTCTTTGCCTTGGCTGTCTCGAACTGTTCGCCTCTCTTCTACAGTCTGACGGACAAAACATTCAATTCACGACCAGGTGGCAATGAAAAAAAAGAGGATTTCAGTTCAAGTTATAAATAGTTAATTTGTGCGCTGGTATTGTGTAACACTGAGTTATATAAGACCTTACAGTACAAACAGTGTAAGTATTTTTAAGATGTTTTCCTCAGCAAGAATCCTTTCTCAGACCTGCGTGTGTTACTGTCCTGTTCCACCCACTGAGCTAAACTGGGCCACTTCAGCTGTCCATGAAACACTTGAAAACCTGCTCTGAACCTACATTAATACATGACTCATAATAAAATGAAGATAAACTGTTTCTCTCACCCCGTCAGGTCTCACCACCTTGGTGACAGTGACTGACTGGAAGAATGACCGCGTCCGGGGTTGGTTCGGTGCCTGACCAGCAGGTGGTGTCAGAATCTGATCCAGGCCCCCAGAGGACACAGCAGAGTCCAGATCTGGAGAGGATGGGAGCAGGGACATCAGCTGGAACATGGGGCAAAGTCATACGCTTCATTTCTATGACTATAAGATTTAAAATATCACCCACCTCTGTCTTCTTTGCGCTCCTCCTCTGGAGCTTTCTGTGGCCCGTTTTTCCAAATATCATTAAACTATAAAGAAAACATAAGATGTAACACTTCATGTTGGCACAGCAAGAAAGTCTTGAGGGGAAAAATGGAAGTAGGAGCAAATCTCTTACTTACCTTTGAGAAAGGGGTCCAGCCATAGAATGGCGAGCTGGGAAACTCATGAGAAGGGTGGCCATCGTTTCTAGGCTCTACAGATGACCTTGCTTGAGGGCCTTGTGGGTCGTCGTCATGGGATTTGAGCATTAAGTCTCTCAGGGGGTTCCCACTGGATCTCCTTTCACCCCTCTCCCTTCTGTCCTGAGGAGGTGGCAGCATGGCCCTGGGGACACCTAGAAGAGAAGGGAGATACAGACTGAATCTAAAGTGAAACAGGTCTCCGCTCTGTGTAAGTACACGATCCTGTCCTGAAGAGGGTCCCTTTGTCAAGATGTGGTTGTAAAGCCCTGATCCAACAATGCCAAAGAGCAGCAGTGAAGTACAGGGTCATGGTTCAGGTTTCATACCAGCTTGTCCAGACTCTGACTGTCCTTCCCAGTGGCCCAGCTGGGAGAATATCTCCTCCATCTCCCGGAGGACGTGGCCAAACGCTGGAGGCTCCTGGATCCTCATCCCGTCGGGGCCAAAGCTGAAGCCAAATCTCCAGGCACTGTCAAAGGGGTCCTGCTGGTCCCCCCGGAACCCATCATAGTAGAATCCATCTTCTTCATCCTCGTCGTCGTCATCGTCGTCATGAGTCATGGCATCGAAGAAGGGGTCCCTGAGCCATTAAAAAAAAAAGGATGAGTGTCACCAATGTACACTGACTAAATCTTGCTCAGGGTCATCGAGAGTTGCATCAAGAGTCAAGTCCGTTACGGACGTTAATAGACCCTAAAGTACTCAATCGTATTAATCCCGAGGTCACTCTTAGCCTAAATAAACCAGCAACCAACTATCTGAGGGACCCCTGTGGCCATCCTGGCAGATAAACTCTAATCTTGTAACTACAGCTTTTCATTACCTAACTAACCCAACAGCGTGCAGCGCAGGTACCAAGTTAGCGAACTTCTGTTAGCTTAGTGGTAACAGCGAACTTGACTTTGACTCCATAAACTTACCTTCGGCCACGATAATGGCCTCCAGGTACTCCGAAGAACCCGCGAAATAAATCAAAAACGCTCATTTAGTGACAGCTTTCGGGGAAAACTAAATCATAACTTGTAAATATGCCCACAGCAGATGGACACTGACAACACGAAAGCCTCAGTTGACAACAGTGTCGTAAAGTGTTCTGGATACTTCAGAATGACGCAACCAGTCGTAAAGACGCAAGTACCGTAAAGAAGAGAAGGAATGCGCAGCAGAAATAACAGCTCAGCCGCGGACAGAATTTGACGTTTGTAACACTGATGTTTGACATACAAGGTGACAGGCTGAACAATTCAAACAGTCCGGTTGCCAATTATAGGAAATAATTCAGTGCATTGATTTGAGATATTTCTACTGTGAGTATTTCCATTTGGTACTAACATTACCCACAGCACTTCCATTTATCTGACTGGATTGGGTCACTTTGTTGTACAGATTTTACACACAAAACACGATCATATAAATATGGTCCACTGTTACTGAACCACCCAACAGCATATAGAGAATTTAACGTGAACTATAACTTTAAAATACTGCTGCATGTTAATGCATCAGTAATAAAGTATAGTATATAATACTGACAAAGATCATTCTGATACATACATGTTTTAATGATTTTATCAGTTCTAGCGAAATACATTTAGCTGATAAAACTTGTAAATTTGTTACATTTGACTCCAGGACTTTTACATGTAACGGAGTGTTTCTAATTAGACAAAAGTATGAGGTCTCAATACTTCTTCTGCTTCCACTTCCTGTTTTAACATGTTTAAGTTAAAGGGAACTGCTGTTTCCTAGCAACGGCGCTCCATCAGTGCGAAACACTGGAAGTCAAGTCAAACCCGGGTAACAGGAGTCAGTGCACTATTAAAACATGGGCTATATTATTGGATAGCTACTTGTGAGATGAATGTCCGCATGGGTTACTTCAGCATTTTGACTTAAAAACAAACAAAAAACTAACAGGCGTTCATCTGGACACAAATCCCCTTTCACCAACAGAGCTGATCTTTCTTGACATCCTGTTAGCTGTTTGAATACTGATTAGTCATATCTATCTATATATCCATCCAGAGCAATGAATTCTTTCGCACTGTTATTTAGTTGGCATTCTAGATATTTAGTTAGTCTGACCTACTGAGCAGCGAGCTGTCAATCACGTTAAACATCTTGTAAACAAACAAAAAGCAAATGTCTGGAGAAGTGCTTGTTTGGAGTTTAATTTGGTCATGCTGATCCTCTGGCGTCTGTTAGATAATAGAAACCAAACCCAAAGCCTCTGACTCAGATGGTTTCACTTGTGCCAAACACTTAATGGCACAAGCTCTTTCTTACATTTGTCACTTCATTGTTCCGCCGATATCAAGAATTAACATTTCAAGCTGTCAGATGAATTAAGGCCGGCCTTCAGCGACACGCACATAAACACTGGGCATCACTGTCAAACCGTTGGAGGAAGAGACGCTGCTGTATTTACAAGCCACATGAGAAACAAATATAGTTTCTTAAAAGACATTCACATCCAAAATGATGAAAATGTCTTTTTCTTGTTTATTTACTTAATATTTATATATTTTTACAAAATAAAAAAAATATATGAAACAAAAAGCTAACAAGTCTGCAAGGATTTGAGAAGGAAAAGGAGAAAGCCATCGAACAAACAGGGACTACAGTACTTGTGTTTTTTTTATATATGTACAAGACAAGTTTATCCATTTAAATTTTTTTTTAAAACGCACAGTACAAAAAGAAAAAATAAATCACTGACAAAAAAAAACCCATAGTACAATTCTGTCCATCAGTATTCAATGTTGCAGGTTTCCTTATATCGGGGGACAGGTGGTGGAGTAGGGAGGAGGTGGGGGGGCCTCAGAGACAAAAAATAAAACACACTGGAAGGCAGACTGGGTGTGTATTGGCCTTGGAAATCATTCTCAACATCTCTTGCAGAACAGCTGGGGCCTTAATGCAACATATTTATATTTCATGGGAACAGTTACTGTACAAGTGTTGGATCATGAAAAATCCTGTGCTAAGCAGAAAACAAAGCACAGTACACAACCCACGGCCCCCGTGTGTACAAACATGCACGCAGTCACATGACAAACACGCTTTCCTCACAGTCCAAGCCAGTGAGCTCGCTTATATGTCTTTATATATAATATATCTATATTTGGTAAAAAATAAACTTCACAACTCTACCAATTTAGAGAATTGTTTCTTCAAACTTAAAATGACATAAAAAAAAAAACATTTAACAGCAATTAAGCAAATTATTGTGTTTGGGGATTTTGTGTGGGAGGGGAAGACTTGCCATCGAAATTAAGGAGCGGGGAGTTGAGGGTGAGAAATACAAAACCAGCCTGTCCCCCCCACCTTCAGATATTAATTCATTCCTCCCCCATCAGCAAGAAAAAAAGGGGAAAAATACCAAAAAAAAGAAAGAAAGAAAAAGAAAACCACATTCATTCTTTTAGAAAACAGTTCTATGTTACATACAAGTGAAAGAAAAAGGGGGTGGGGGCAGGGGTGGGGGTTAACACGATACGAATTCCCAACACTCAATATTTCACCTCTTGGCGGTGTATTTCTATAACCATTAAGCTCCATTCTCCCGTCTCTCTCTCTCTCTCTAAGCCCCTCCTGTCCCTCCCACCCATCCATGCTTCATTACAGTGCTCGTTCTCTCGGCACAGCACCTCCTCTGACCGCGGTCAGAGCTGCAGGAGTGCTGGGCCAAGAGACTGGGGAGGGAATCTCTGCAGGAGGAAGAGGGAGTTTATATGTGGAGACTGTTTCGCGGAGGGAGTGATGAGCCCCCTTCTGGCTTCTGTCAACAGTGTGGTGGGGGGCCGCGACGGTGGATGTTAGTTTGCCCCCCAGTTGTAGCTGTTGTATGCAGACTTGTTGATCTGAGACTTCTGCTGAATGGAGGCGTTCTGGCTGCGCTGTCCAGTGCCGCTCTGCAGAGAGAGGACAGAGTTTATCTCACACCTGTATGTTGAGGCATACACACAGACACAGTTTTTATCCACAACCTGTCTTACCCACTGTTAGTGCAGTTGTTTTGAATTTAAAAGCCTAACAGGGACAGGGGCAACTTATTCATACATTAAATGTGTTGCATTAGTTCTTCCTATGTAACAATGTTCATCTTGGTCTTAAATCTGACTGGATTCACTGTTTAATCTGTGTTTCTTTATTGTTATATAAAACAATTACAATAACTCTGGTGCATTTTCCTGACTGTTTGGCTCCTCCGGGCCAGTGTGGATGCTGTCAATCAAACTGTGGTGTGGACTAAACAATTGGACTGACCCAACCTGAAAAAAAAAAAAGTCTCTGTTTGGGCTCACTCAGTTTCTTTTGCAGTGAAGCAAAACGGACCAATCACAGTATTTTGTGCTAGATGTCATTTTAGCATGAATTCAAAAGCTAAACTAGTTTTAAATCCATCTGCTGATTGTCAACTATCAAAAAAAAAAAAAAAAAAAATCAGGTGAATATATTTAATCAAGATAATTTTGTGACCATAGTTAACAAGTATACGTTTCAGCAAGCCTATGCAAGAACTTTCCCTGATGCACCAGAGGAATGAAAGGAGTAAGGGGCGTGCTACGGTTGTTTACTGCTCTGTATTTTGGCAGTTCCTCAGTAAAAAAAAGGGAGTGAAGCACAGCGCCCACACAGAAACTTTTCCCCTTGTAATAACAGAGTACACGTCTCTTTTTTGCCCTTTTTCTACCTGTCAGTCATTACTTTGCAGCTGCACTCTCAACTAATAACGCTCATAATTCTTAGTGAACGCTGTGACAGCGGTGAGGAGTGCAGTGCAGTCACCAGAATCTGGTTTCCCCATGCACACATGCACATGTAGTGCCACTCATGCAAAACAACATTGACTAAAACTGTTTACTAAATAAGTTACATGTCAGTCCATGTGGATTTGTGATTACACAGTGCTAAGTATTAGCCTTGTGCCAACTGGCAATCGGAATCAGACTGTCGATGACTGAAGAGATGATCAATGACTGGTTTTTCTACACGTACTATCAGAACTAAGATGTTATGAAAATAAGCTCTACAATCTACACCCTACTGCGCATTCAGAGATGTTTCTGGTGGAGTGGCATGTCCTCCTGCTGAACCCGGTTAATCAGTGACGAGAGTTTTAAATCCTCATTTATGAACCAGCTTGCTGTCTCTTTTCCATCCAACAACCGCATCTCTGTTCTTCATACGCCTGCTCGTCAAAGCTTTGCTCTGCACTCAATAAGAGTAGGTAATGTTATGGGTATGATTTGGATTGTGATATTAATGACTGATAAACACAACATGGTGGTGTGATACTGTCATACCAAGCACAGATACAGACTTTTAAAGGGAGCAGCTGTGTAAATAGTAGACACTGACATTTAGAGTTTTTTAATGTTTAAATACTTTAAATGTTTTCACTCTTTTATAAATGCCATATAACAGGTTGCAGATAGACTGTGTAATATCCTTAGTCTCACCTTTGCCATCTGGGTAAAACCCTTAATATCTCCAAATACAAGATGTTTTTCTTTGACACCAAGTCCTCTATGCTGGCATTTCACTGGCATGTTGTGAAGCAACCCGCCCACCCCCTAGCTATCGAATTTGAGAATAGAAACAATCGTCCAACCCTAAAAAGTATCTTTTTTTTTTCTCTTGGTCTGGTCCAACTGAACTGAACCACAGGTGTGAACTGCACAACAGATGGAGACAAACACAACAACAACAGCATGGACACTACCTGTCCGTCCTGCTGCAGGTGGTGGTGCAGAATCTGAGAGTGGGGCTGTTGATGCGGTGCCAGGATGTGCATGAAGGGTGCCGGGGCGTAGCCAGCGGCAGCCGGGGGGTTGATGGGTCCTCCGCTCCCCAGAGCAGAGGGCAGGCTGAACGAAGCTGCTGGAGTGCCAGCATGGAAACCCTGCTTCTCAAACGACTGCAGGAGGAAGCGAGACAAAGAACAGACATTTTTGCTTGATGCAAACTGTATTAGGTCTGTTTCAGTGGCTGACTAATGTCATTTCAATGCAATTTCACCATATGTATGGATGTGTGTGTGTGTTTGTGTGGGGGGGGGTCCTTTCTTTTGACAACAGGCTGGAAATATTTATCTGACCTTGTATGAGCTATAATTACCTGCGTCTTTGTGTAAACGGACCCTGAAATATCTGGTACCCCCGTGTTGCTTGATGTCACAGAGACTCCTGCAGAGACAGAGGAGACAGGAGGCAAAATCAGTCCAAAAACTGGAAAAACTGAGCATGTAAAGGAGACTTCAGTAACACCCACCAACAAACCATGACCAGCCACATGGTTATATTCAGAGCCTAACCAGCACACTTGCTACCACGCTGTACTAACTGGAAATCTAATGTCTATGATTCTATAGACACTCCAATTTCTCTAATTCAACTGCAGGAGAGAAAAAATCCTATCACTTAAAACAAAGCAGACTCCCAGGAAACGACAAGTATGAACACGTATGTCTGCATTCATAGATGATTTCAGCAGAATTTCCCTTTAATGACGACAGCAGAGAGAGAATGGGTGAGGAGATGAAGAGGAAGAAAGATGAGAAAGATGGTGTTGCAGCGTATCAGTTCCAGTCAGCCACAGTGGTTACATTCTGACTGTATCTGGTGGTCACTGCTGTCGTTGTTCTGGCACACACTGTCCCCCTGTATCGCCATGGAGATGCAAAACAGGGTCAACTCGTGTGCAAAACAAGACAGACACTGGACAGGAAAGACCAATACTTTCAAGACTCAGTTCTAGTGACATTTACACGACAAAATGTTAGTGCCTTAAAATCCCTCAATGTTGGATTTTTTGCAAAACCTGTGAGCAAGAGGACAATATCATCCTGAAGCGGTTGCAGTGATAAGTCCAACATTTATTTTTGTCTTATCTATTACAATTTGTTAACAGGAATTCAGATTTACACAACCTAAAGAAGATGTCATCAATATACAATTAACCCTTTAAACTCTCAAAAACCTTTTTTTTTGACACTTGCATTTAATTTGTTTTGAAAGCCTTTGTCCAAAACTGTTGTGACCGTCAATGTCAGTGCTAATGAAATTTAAAATTTAATGTTAAAGAGTGGGTCTGTGCTTAGTCCTTTGGAAACATGGAATATGTAGCATTGCTGGCTCTTTCTTGACTGTGAATTAAAATTACCTTTATTCAGTCAGTTACGTAAATGCACTTTATAGCTTTATTAGGACATGACCGTGACAGAAAGAGCTGCAATGGTTATGTGATTTTTGGCATCTGAAGCCTTGGCACTGCAAGAAAACAGTGGTAATGATTTTAAAGAAGTGTGGTTTGAGTTATTTTACAGGCTGCATCAGTGATGGATTTTTTAAATTCACCTTGCTGTTGGAGCCGTAGATAATGTCCTTTGTCAGTGTGAGAAACACTCATCCCTGTGTGCCACTGTAACCCTTGCATTAATGCCATCTGCCGTTTGATTCAGACTTGTTACAGAAATGTTACTAGGTCCACCCTAGTACGACTAATAACTTCTGAAAAAGTGTCTCGGGTGCATATTTTGACTTGAGACCATCATATAAAATTCCCATCACATTTACATAACAAGGTGCATGTCTGAAAGAGTAATCCATAATAATAATAAACAAAATTTCACACACATTCCTATATGGCACAGCATTGTTTGAATAATACAGACACTTTGTTGCCCTTTCTCTCACTGATTGAAACCTACTTCACCCACAGGACAGTGAACTTGATACTCTGGAGACGGACATACCAGCAATGAAAACATGAGTGAAGAGCAAGCAACATAGAGGGGGAAGTGGGATCATCAACCAGAGGAACTCATCAGTTTATGGCAGCCCTTATGAGCTGCCACATTTTTGACTCTTAACCTGATAATTACGCAGCACGACCGTCTGTGATATATAAACCAGATTGGATTGTTGATGAGTTGCCCTGGAAGAGAACAGGTAACAGAATGGCAGACACGGCTTGTAAGAGAGGCAGGCTGCATTGGGCTGTCTATAAGCGTATGTCGTGTGATGGGTACAGGCACAGCTCATCAGCGATGAGGCAAAGGAACAAGAGCAAAGAGGGGGAGAAGGATGGTTGGTGACACAAGGAGGAAGGGACAGGGTTTTTTTTTTTCTTGTTGTTTTAATTTGGCATGTGGCGGCACTCACCGACTCCAGGCCCGGTGACAGAGCTGGCTGGCTTGTTTTGTGCAGAAGCGGCAGCGGCCACGGCAGTGCCGTATCCGCCCTTACAGAAATCCCCACTCCCTGAAGCCTGGCCCACATCCTCATAGCCTGCAACAGTCAGACACACAGCCGCAGCCCACAGCGTTAGACACACCAGGCAGGGGAAGCAGACCTGCCTCAGATAGCATTTGCAAATAATTCATAGCGTTTGTTTGAAACCGTGCACCACATGAACAGGTTTTACCAAACGATGACAATACAAATAGTGTCAAGTCCTCGAGGAGCTATACTGATATGTGTATACTTTACTGTAATTATCTGAACTTTGACACCAAATGTATTGTCCTGTGTGGTAAAGCCTGCCCATCCAGTACAGCAAGCAGGTCAGATTCAACGCCAACATCATTTGCAATTACTATTTGACCCAAGTCTGAGGGGAGGAGGTGGGGGAAGTGAGGGGGCAGGCAGGGTGTGTGTGTGTGTGTGTGGGAGGGAAGGGTGGGGATTGGAGAGTGAGCTCGAGTTGGGTGACGGCAGAAAGCAGCAGATGGTGCAGCTTAGAACAAATAGGTGTTGCACATGTAGTGACCAAAGGTGGATGTTGAGTGATGAATTAAAGTATGAATAAAAAATACAGTATCACTGAAAAAGAAAAAAAGAATATAAAGTGATGGAGGAGACACCAGAAGGCCACTGCGAGAATATGAAACTGCTGAGAGAAACTGGGCGCAAAGGGATATCAGGAAACATGGGAGGATGATGGGTGCGTTTTGTTGGTGCGTTTAAGATGAATGTGTGTGCAAGAGATGTGGTGGAAGGTGAAGCCTTGGGGCAAACTCCACTTCCTGGAATGAGCAAAGCAAGCCATGGAAGACCAGTAATCTAACCCCTCTGTTATTTCCACTGGTATAGCCAGCCACCACTGTTCAAGCCCATCTTCCCTTTACCATTCAGTTGAAATGGTAGTTCCATACATTTCATCATGAGAAGCCATTTTAAAAAAAGCGACAGACTTTTGTCATCATATAAACAGCTGAATTGAGGCGTGTTCCTTGTGTGTAACAGGCAATGAAAACTGGGTACAAAGATGCATGTTCTGACACAGCTAAACCTGAACATCAAATCATCAATTTGAGGACGTTTCATTCAACTTTGAGGCCAACAGTTGAAGCGAGAGTCAGCAAGCAAGAATGTTCTATGAACCATTAACAACTGCCTTGACAAGCATAACAAACGTCTTTACGCAAGTATCACGTTTATGCTTGTAAATGCTGCAGAGCTCAAATGAAATACGCACTCCACACAAGTGAGAAATCAATGGGCTCATTGCGAGAATCGGCAGTTATTGGTATGCAAGTAGTATGTAGAGCAGGACCTGCATGAAACTCTCTCTAAACATGCCATTTCAATATGGTTTAGTGCCTCACCAGTGCTGTATCCATGGGACCCATAGCCACTAGCCTGCTGGAAGGGCGTGGCTGACGCATTGACGCCGACATTCACACCGTGCTGCTTTGACGAGGTAGGAGCCACCTGAAACAACACCACGGCATGTACTGTCATCAAGGGAGAATTTACAGAAATAAGCAGCGCTGTAACAGAGTCATTTTTCAAAGGGGGCTGCAGCACCACCTAAAACCAGATATTATGAAAACCATCAATTGATAAAAAGTCAAGTCAAGTCAGTCAAGAGAGCTTTCATGTGGATGACAGAGAGGGACTGTACGAACTACACTGCAGACTGGATTCTCTACCAACTGTGACAGAGTGATGGCTGACTTGTACGGACAGGTCCATGGTGGCCTGAATGCACATCAGTAAGTCTGCGTTATACTCATCTCAATGTATGAAAATCGTCACTGCGCTGCATTTTTATAAGCCACTGGTCACCTCTCCACCTCATGTCCAGGCGCCATCTCACTCCCTCTTCCCCTCCTTGAGGTGGAGGGAGTGATGCGGGTAGAGTACCAAACGCATTGGGCAGCAACAACAACTGTGTATGTACTGAGGAAGTGTATTAGACAATTTATTGTTAATGCTAATGGTCACAAAATGTGATTAAATGGTTGCAGTCTGGAGCCCTGCTTGTGGAGTTGTGCTCGTTTCGGGTAATGACACCAGCAGAAGAAAGGACATAATCATCTCTTCATAAGTTGAACATTCGTGCACATATCAAACCTATTTTCCTCATAATACTATGATGCATTTCTTTCTTATGAGAATATACTAAAAACAAGGGGGGAAAAAACATGTGGTGAGGGCAGGACTGTAATTGAAGCCACCGGATTAGCTAGACTTAACTTTTCTTACCGGAAACACAGCAGGTCCGTACTGGAACGTATTGGGCAGGCCTGGCATGCCAGTGTAATATGGGAGGCTCGTGTAGCTGTAGCCAGGCGGCAGCGCAGGGTTGAGGAAGGGCTGCTGTGTGGTGTGATGCGTCTGGGTCTGGTTCTGTTGTGTCTGAGCTAATGTGGTGGCTGGAGCTGGGGATGATGCATCACCTCGACCAAACTTTGATAAGTCACCTGCAAGTAAGTAATAAAATAAGTACAAATGTCACATGGAAGATACAGAAAAATTAATCACGCCACGAATAAACAAAGGACATATAGAAAAAGGTAAACTTTTAGCTGGTTGGGAGGTGCTGTATTTCATGGGAAGTTGAACCATTTATGCCCTGGATGAAACAATCTGCTAATCATCACCAAATCTGATTAATGGTTATCCCACTGCTCTCAATCCTTGTAACAGAGCATGCATTCAGAGTCTCAGGCAGCAACAGATACTTAAATACTAGAATTAATGGCCGGGGACATACTGGAGTACAAGTGCCATTTCCAAATGTTCCTTAGGGTTTTCACTGGTATCAAATCTAGATAAATAGGTATTGTAAAAAAGGCATGTGGCTGAAACTATACTAATAAAACCCAATGTGTGACCACAAATAGGTGCACTGCCATCCTACCTGGCTCCTACCAACAACAACAAAAACAAACAAACAGTAAATTCAACACCCTTCTGTATTTTTTGTGAGGATTATCATTTTTCTATAGTTGTTAAAAAACGTCTCACCAGAGTAAGGGTTGCTTGTCAAGCTGCCCTCTCTGCCAGTCAGTGCTGTTGTGGGAGTTGCAAAAGGGATGCTGTAATAATCCTAGAGAAATAAAAACATTTTTAAAAAATGAAAAATATAGGCCATGGAGCGATGACGTAGGCCTCGTGTGCATAATGTTTCTACTGCAGCAGTTTTAGACTTTTCACAAAACAAAACTCACCAGCGGTATTCTGGTCTGCAGCATCTGTAGGTCATCATAGCCGTACACCTGAGGCTGAGACAAAGCAGAAAATGTGTCAGAAAGCCATGTGATTATATCAGTTATATAACATGAACTCTGGTAAGCACAGGCAAGCTAAGACTGTACAAAGACTGACTTGACCCTGACAGGAACCTACAGGGTAGGCGTGCAGTAGTCCAGGAGCCATGATGTATGGGTTGGGCAGTAGAGGGGGCACTCCGGGTGGCAGGTTTGGAGGTGCTTTCCCTGCTCACACAAAGCCATGAAAAACATTTATAAAATACATTATCACTACATATCTATTACCCTTGCTTAACTATGCACACTGAAAATGTTGTATATAAGCATTATTATTTGCTCCTCACAACTTCTGTCGAATCACAACTTAAACTACAGAAACAAAGTAGGGCAGCACAATCAATCATTCTCCATAAGCTGCATCAGTAAATGACAAGACTGCAATACACCACGTGACAAACTCTGCACCGGCAGAGGGAGCAGAGAGGAAAACAAATCTGAGAGAGAGAGACTAGGAAAAAAAAAAAGCTTCAGAACAACCAAACTGAGAGCAAGATGAGTCAGAATCATGGAAAGCCCCACCAGTGACTGTGAGGAAATGGAAACCAATTTATCCAGCCCAGGTTCTGACAAAAACATTGCATTTACACAAAATATAGGGTCACATTCTGTTACCTGATTTTTAATTTAAAGATGAATGCTGTCAAAAACAAATACTTCCCACGCAATCTCCTCAATCAATCCCCAATCCTCAAGCAATTTGACAACACAGACATCCATAATGGTTACACAGTTAGACATCACCATTATCAACAAGCTGTCATAGGTGCAAGGAGATTAGAGTGGTAATCATTTATCACCTGGTCAAATTACATAGCTTTTGATCTAAATGATGAAAAATGAGGGATTACACAACTGCATTAACACCAAAAACAAGCTCCACTTCATGTTCTCCTACAATTATTTGTTGTTCTGCCTACTCTATACGCTCAGTAGCAAACCACAGCTGGCAGGCAGAGTTGAAGCAATGTCAAATTTATGATGAAACCCAACTACGGACACATAGAATCGTGACAGTCCATTTTACCTACAAGTTATTCAGAACTGTGAAGCCCCGACACTCACTGGTAAGGCTACCTGCATTATTGACGGCACAAAATAAAATAAAGACGCCAGACAATGTGAAGGGAAAAGGAAAAAAAGGAAAAAGATCCCAACTTTTGCTGAGCACTTTCACAAAGTGTATTTTTGACTGATTGTGCTCATGTCTAACCTGAGGATGATACAGAGCCACGTGTGGATGAGGAAGTAGCTGAAGAAGGAATGGCCGAGCCCGTCGTGGAGACTGACATAGTGGTGGCTGCTACAGCTGGGGCACCCATGGAGGCTGTGTTGAGGCCCATGGCCAGACTGCTGACGGGGCCAAGGCCGGAGGGGGCTGAAACTGTGGCAGAGCCCACCGAGGAGGCCTGAGGGGCCCCTAGCGACACCTGCGCAGCAGCCACCGAGGAAGAGGAGGAAGGGACTGATGAAGACGGAACGGCTGAGACGGAGGAAGGAAAGGAGGAGGAGTGCAGGCTCGAGTCACCGTCTACGCTGGGATGCTGTAGCGGCAGAAGGAAGAAGAGAAAAAGATGTGGTTAGGATTGATGAGATTACATTTCCATTAGAGTGAATGGACATCTAATGAGTCCAACTGGCGTCACAGGAAATGCAGCCTTTAAAAATGCTTACACAGATGAAAGGAGATACTTTGTTCTGTATAAGGCTGTTCACACAACTCATGTTGTGTGTTTGGCTTAAAAAAAAAAAAAATCTTCTCTTTCAATGGTCATAGAAGCTAAAGACAAAATCCTAGATGCACATTGATGGTATAAATACAGAAATAAACATGAAGAACTGACCAGTAAGCTTGAGTTGGAGGTCCGGACTGAAGATGGTGCAAGGCTGTTCTGTTGTGATGGGTGAGAGCTGTAAAAAAAAAAAAAAAAATCAGAACGGTTCAGAATCAGGTTGGGCAACTGGACGAATATAACTGCGATTGGCTGGTTACCATAGCTAGTTGTTTTTCTTGTTTTTTTTTTTTTTTTTTTTTTTGGCGAATTTTGTCATTTTATTGAATGAAGGCTGCTGCTCAGCAACAGAGTCCCGTTCGGGGAGCTTGGTGAATGAAAGGTTTATTTCAGTCAAACCAGAGTTGGTGATGGAACAGTGGACAGACTAACCGCAAGGGTTTTGGTGAGTTTTACTTCTGTCGAGTTTGAATGAAGTGTGTTTTACGACGAAGCTCATCTAAATTCAGTTAGAGAGAAACTTGAATTCAGAAGATGTATGGTTGTATTTTCCCGTTTAATTACAAAAAGAAGAATATTATTTAACTTTCTTTACATTTTGAGAGTGTATTCTATTTTTCCTCGACTATCATCAGTTTTGTTAGACGAATAAACATACTCTTACAAACATCTCCCAACTGAAACTACCAACCATCACCAAATCACATTACATTTACTGACACTCGGGTTCACCCACAACTTACGATACTTGTTAATTTCCTACTTTATGATGTGTGTTAATTTAGCTGCATCTCACTTGTTGTGTTGGGGAGGGGGGATGGTGCTTGGAGGCAGGTCCTCGCTGTGCCCCAGAGCACTCAGGGATGTCTGATTGGATGCGGTCAACAAGGAGGCAGGGCTGTCAGTCAAAGTGCCCATGCTGGATACAGATGCTTGCGTGACTGAATCAGAGGCCGGCTTGACTGATACTGCAGAGCCTGCTGCAGCTGGGGAGAGACACAAGAGATTTCTGGAATAGATTCCAATCTAGAGTGATCAGAACAAAGTGAGTGTGCGTGTGCATGTGTGCGTGTGTGCGCGGGGCAAAGGTCTCAGACAATTTCAACAATGCTTTAAAGGAAAAAACAAAACAAAGCTTTGTAAACAGACACTTACCTTCCACAGATTGTGTTGCTTGTATTGAACTGAAGCCGTTCTGTAAAACCAACAATGAAGGTGAGCTCACAGGTTTCTATGGAAACAGGCCATTGATAAGAAGTTGAAGTGTGTTGAGCTCTTGGAAACTAAGAGGCTTGTTTTATATGCCGAGCATTTTAACAACAGGTCACGTCTGAAACCAGAGGTGCATTACAATTACTGCAAATTCATAAAGCAAAAAAGCTTAAAAACAATGAGGGGATAGAGTAAGACCACTGGCACTGACTGAGTGCACAGTCTATTAAGAACATCTGCTCGCTTCATAATTTTTGGATTAATGATCATTAAGTGAGTTCAGTGATGAAGAAATAAAGGAGGTTGACCCAGATTAAACAGGAAGTGTAAACCTTGACACCATGTGCTGAATTCAATACGTATTCATGGCCTCAGAAGAAGACATTTTCGGAAAACTCCAAGCTCAGGAGTTGTGACGTGTTTTTTCTGACAATTTTAGATATGGCGGCTGCCGTGGAAGCTCACTTGGAGTTGCTTGGGGTTGGATGGTAAATTAATAATGTAATTTTAGGCGTACAGAGTTTTCATTCATAATTATATATGTCTGAGGAAAATGCTGATATTCCAAACGGTGTCATGTTTTTCTTCTGTTATTCTGCCTTAGCATGTCCAGCATTATCACTAGCTTGACTGTTAGCCTTTGCGGCTTCAAGATGCCGACAGTAGCATCTATGTTGCCGTTGCCTAGCAGCGGTGTTCTCATAACTTCTCCACTTGTTCGCCAAGCATATCGTGTACTCAACTTCCCATGTCCCACAAGCTCACAACTTCCATTTGAAGGCAGCACAAGTGCTACTCTAACAACACTGTTAAAAGTTTTATCAGTTTAATTAAAAAACAGGGAAGCTTCGGTCTTACCTTTGGCTGCATATCCTTCTGAGGGGAAGAGGACACTGAGGGGGGGTAGCGCCGTGTCTGAGGCGCTCTCTGATCGTACAGGTCCATCTGGCTGGAGTTGGAGAGAGCTGGAGTTGACTCACTGCAGATTGTAATGTATCAAAGTCAAGTTTGATTGTGTTCTTAGAGAACAGTTTGTGGTTCTGATGTGGAAATTGATAATAACTTTCAAGTCTAAAGTACTTTTAAAGACTAGAACATGCACTAAATACCTTTATGATTATGACTTCTAATAAATGGTGCACAAGAGGAAAAAAATAGCAAGACTTCAACTGCCCTAATAACAGTACAATATTTCACTGTCAACATATCTACCAAATACTCAAATAATGCAAATAAGAACTTTATCTTTTAAGTATTAAGGTTTTGAGGCCATTTCATGCAAGTAATCTTGCCAAATGGCAAATTTGTCCAGCAAGGTGTGCTGCTATTGCTTTGTAAGATCCTACAAACATTTATTGTTTTGAGTTGTTTGCAAGAATAAGTCTGATGCCTGATGTCACTATGTAGGACAACGGCAGGATATTAAAATATTGTAAAGATAAGTTAAAACTACAAAACAGTTTCTTTTGACCTGTGCAGGATATGACGACTTCTCTTCCAAAATATTCACATTTCAGTTGTGTACACCTTTGCACAGTTGTGTTCTGGTATGCACCAACCTGCTGGGGCTAGTGTAGAGACTGTTCTGAACCTGGTTGGCTGGTGTTGCAGTGGTTGGGGCAGACTCGTACTCTTGTAGAACAGGTTCTGACCCAAACTGCAGTGCCCCAAACTGCAGATTGAGGCCTGAGATGTCTGTTGAGCCAGGCATCTCTACCGCCATTGCAGGAATCTGAGGAAGATTAAGAAACATGATTTTAGACTCGGGCCAAATGCACACAAGACATTACATTCATACAACATACTATTTTAGTAAACATGAACTTCTGAAGTGTCCCTCTCACTATTTTAAGAAAAACACAAACAGTCATGCCTGAATAAGTGGATGAATGTTAAAGAAAAGCTCAGCAGATGTGTGTAAATGGGTGTTATGGCAGAATGTCAGCATCTGAAGACTTTCTAAGCAATTGTCAATTCAGAATTTTTTAATTTCTTACTCTAAATGTTGATTGTTACCTTTGTTGTAATGGAGGTCCTCTTCTTCTGCTGTTTGAGTTTGTGTTGCTGCAAAGGCAGTGGACTCTGGGCATCTGAAGAACTTGGGGAAACCTGCTGACCTAGAGAGGGAACTGATGCCATTTTGGGAAGGGAGGAAGCAGGCGGAGGCACCACATGGGGTGAGGATGTTGTTTGTTGGGGTAAGGAAGAAGGTGAGGAGACAGAGGAGGAAGGAGGCAGGCCTTTGTCCTGCAGGAAAACATCCAACATGGACGAGGTTGAGGTGGCGGCCTGGTAGGGCTGCCGCTTCGTAAAGGGCGTATGGACCGCGGACTCCGGCTGAGTCTTCATATCTGGAAAATGGAGATCGCGAAAGTTAAAGTTGGAAACAAAACTGACCAGATCAGATCGTCCTACACTGAAAATAAAAAAATATATATATACTATTAAATATGCCCGTACATATGAATATGTTCAAGGGGATTGAAGGCAAGTGTAACAGAAGTATTTAGTCTGACTGATGACTTGCAACATATTTAAAAGTAATTACAATAGGATGTCATCTTACCATATTGTCCCAGCGAGGTGGCATTGGTGTCCCAGGATGAAGGGCTTGTGTTGGGGGGTCCAGTCTGGGAGTGCTGGGCTGCCAGCTGGGCCAGTGCCTGGGCTGTTTTATACTGCTCCAGAAACTGAGAACCAGTGGTCCCTGTGCTAGCTCCTTTAGGGTCCCCCACATCCCCGAAACCCTTGCTCAGCATGCTGACCTGCAATGTTGGCAGATTATGGACACACTGTTATCACAATAATACAAATACTGGGTCTACATTGGTGTAATTATGACACATTGCCAATGGCTCTATCCTCTTCCTGTGTCATTAGGAAGTGGCTGAGTTTTAAAAGATAAGGGATCATTTGCTTTAGTAAGTAAAATCTCACCATGCTGTGCTGGGTGTAAGGGGTGCTGGAGGATGTTTGGGACAGTGGCACCCCTTGCTTGGAGTTGCTGAAAACCAGTGACTGGGACAAGGAGGGGGGCTGGGTGGCCTCCATGGGGGGGTTTTCTGTCTCTGAGGAGGAGGACGGGGGCGTCTTCCCCAAGAGCACCGCAAGGTCAATCCTACAGCAAAGTGGAAATATTAATTAGATTGAGATTACATTTCAAATGTGATCCATGTCAACTGAACGTTTCACAATGGCTGCAATTCATTATTTTAGAGCTGCAACTTCTGGTCACTTTCATTATCAATTAATCTGCAAATATTTTAATTCAATATTTGGCCTCGAAAACATTAGAAAATAGTAAAAAAAAATGTCCATCATAATTGTCCAAGGTGACATCTCCATATTGCTTTCCCCCCAACCAACAGTTCAAAACAACAATATCAAGTTATGTGCAAGACAAAGAAATGTAGCAAATCTACATAAACTGAGTATTTTGAGCCGTTAAATATTTGCCAATCTTAACATTTGACTTAAACGACTGATTACCAAAACAGACTGATTTAAATAGTTGTCAATTAATTTTGTGTTGATCCATGTTGATCTGTCAACTATTTTTTAATAACTAAATGTGAAAATTATTAAATTTACCAATAAAATAAAAAAAGGTATTCAGTGATTTGTCTGCTTACTTCTCACAATCTATTTTATGAAATTAATCATGTAAAAATCAATATCTATCAAGTTAAATGCCAGACTGACATTGATATGTTAAGTGATTCTAAGTCACAGCTCCAGCTGAACAAGTTAACCGCAAAACAAAGCAAATTTAATTTTTCTCTCAACCAGTTCGGGGAAAAGCAATTTGCTGGAAGGCATTAATTAGGCTATTAAAGTGCTCAAGTGACCTCTGTCCTTTGGTGATGGTAACATTCTCTTGAGGCAGAGGCATGGACGCCACACTGGAAGCTGTGAATATCTTGGTCTCTGAGAGCTGCAGAGAAAGAGAGCGTGGGAGAGAGAGTTACAGTTGAAGGGACAAAAGTAAACAAAGATAGATCCAGCCGTCAGTAAAACTGTGCTAAAATCTGCTTTAACATATGATTTTTCTTTAAAAGTGTTTGCTTAATGTTATAATTAGAGCTACAGCAGTTGCACGAGGTTAAGCCCAGAGACACTCACATCCTCATTCCAGTCCTCAGTGCCCCACTCCTCTGTGGCAGTCCTCCAAGCACCTGTGAGTCAAAGACAAACAGTTCAATACTATTGTGATTAGGGCCGTACCAAATGCGATATTTTTCAAATGAATCTTCCAATGCCTGTCATCATATTGAAGTGATTCATTGGATTATAGGAGTAAGTCTTTTATTATTAAATCAACTTTTTAAAATGAATATAACTCGTCAGTGTTGTCAACATTAATGCTAAGTGCTGCTAGACCGTCCTGTTACACAGGTGTGTGCCTCCCTTTGTGTGAGGCAAGAAGGAGAGCAATCAGCTTTTTGACCACAGTGAAAATGTTGTTTTTCAAAGTTTAAACGGCAACAAACACGGATTGAAGCAGAATATTTCATTAGATTCAAAAAAACATGTTGTGTATTTTGGAAATGCTTGCATCTATCAATGAGTTTTGACTTTTAGACTAAACAACAGTGAAGAATTTGGATCACACACATCAGTACGCAAACAACCGCTGGAATATAATTCTACAAATGGTTTAATACTGATAACAGTCGTGCAGCCGAATCTTTATCTGCAACTGTGCAGAAATACAGAGTTTGAATGTCAACATTGTGAATGCCGCGTCAAAGTACTCAGCAAAGCCCTTGATGTGATGGGCAAAGAGAGCTGCAAACAGAGAAGAACAGAGAAGTGAAGGCAGGTTTACCAGGAGCAGAGTCAAACTTGGGCGGGTAATTTGTTCCTTCTCCTGCGGAGTATTCCAACCCTGCAGACAAAGACAGTGGTGAGGAGATCAAAGTTATGTGTAACGAAAAGAGATGATGATCCTTTAGTCACCTGGACACACAGAGATCTGGATGTAAAGCTCTGAGACAATGTATGTGGGATTTGGGTATTTGTTAAAGTACATGCTTAATGACGAAAGCTTCTGTGCACATCAAGAAAATATGAAGAAAAAAAAAGTCTGCGAGGAGCTTCTAGAGAATGCTAAAGACGATTTTGAAACTGTTCGGATGGTAAACAGACGCTTCATTGATAAGATTAACTTCTCTTACTGGAGGGTAACATTACTTAATAAATTAACTTACTAGCTCCCTCCTCAAGCTCCACATTTCCTGTGTTGTTCCAGGTGCTGCCCCCCCCATAGTTTTCTTCTGTCTGGGCTGGCTCCGCATAGTCAGCAGGGTTGAATGTTCTGTGAAAGAAAGCAATAAGAGGGTTGAGTTGAGAATTGAGCGTATGTACTGACCAACAGCTGGAGGGCTGTCGGCACAACCAAAAACCAACCCAAACACAAAAATCTGGGGTCCATTTCTGAACTTACCTACTATAGGTCAAAGTTCTGAAAATGTTAAGCAGAGGCAGACCCCAAATCAGTTCTTAAGAGCATCAAACCACTAGTGATCTAGTTGGTTTTGCCACTACAGTAATGTTTGAATAAATCCCCAGCATCATCATTGGGCTTTTTAGCTAATAGAAACACTTCAGAAAAGGAGTGACTGAGGTTGGAGCAGGAAGATGGGACGAGGAAATGATAGACGAATGAGACTGAAGTTAAACCATTACCGTCTTTGAGAGTTTGTGCAGTCAAGACATGCAAATAAGTAGGTGTAAGCGTTTAACACTGTTTTTGTTGTTCGTCAACAGCTCTTTCCTGGTACTGCATGTTTTTCACAATGTGAGCCATCCGTGTATGCTGAGAAAGTTAAAGCTGGTGCAACCTAGCAACATGATGGAATACAACACTTTTCTTTTGAGTGAAGCCAAGCAGCTTTCATTATTTGTCTAAGCTCCTTACTATGGGCATTTATGGCTTGCGTGACCAGATATAACATCAAATTACAGGAAGATCATATCTTTTTCATATCCTATTGACAGAATGAGGAGTAATACTTTCTATTTTGATAATTTCTTGTGTTACATCTTCCTGTTTTATGGCACTCAAAAGTACCCTGACACAGAGCAAGAACAACAGACACACCAGAGGCCATGAACTCACCTCTCACCTCCTGCAATATCATATCTGGGCCCCTTATCAATCTGGCTTTAGAGGAAAAATAATGGTAATTACTAGAAGCACAACAAAGTAAATGTAGATGATCAAGCTTTTGTTTCTCAGACCACAATCTAAAGCAACAGCGTAAGCAAAATGCCTTAGGTCTTCCTGTGCCAGAACTGTATCAAACACTCTACACCTGTCAGTCACTTTACAATGCAAGGCAGGCCAGTGTGCTTTTAGTCAGAGTGTGTAAATACACAGTCCAAGAAAACCAAGTCATCACAAGTATACACAATGCAGGCACAAACACAAAAACTGTTGCTAGATGAGAGCAGTTGTGCAAGAGTAAATGCAGTAATCTTTTCATTGATGCAGTTTATGTCCAAACAACCTTAACAATTTCAATGGTACCTACCATCACAAAGATAGCCATACAGGATGCTGTTGTGAATGCACCAGTCCGCGCTCAATATTTCCCCCATTAAAAGAAATCTGCATCTTAAGTTAGCTAGTCTCATTTGATTTCATTGTTATTTTCTTAGAACGTTGAACATGACAAACACATACAGACAACTTCTCAGCTCCTCCTAGCGTTTCTAAGTGGTTTTATTGTTGCTGTCACTGTCGCAAAGAGAACCAGAATACTTTCTGTATTCCTCAGAGCCCAGTAACTACCAAAAACACAGGACACACTGCATTATTTGGGTGGTGAAGAAAAAAATCATGTTCACTCATTATTCTCATTATTTTACATGGAGTAATAACATAGTTTGAGTATTGCTTTGTGCAAACAAGTAAAAACAGCAGGGGTTGGCACTGGGGTGGAGGGGGGAGGAGAAGAACACATTAGTAGAAAGTTCATTCATTGCAAGTTCATTCATTCATTTAGTCTATAACGGAGACATTAAAACAGACAGAAATGGTGCCAGCCGGACTGGATCGCAAGTCAGCCTTCATTTTCCCGGGAGGATTTTTTGGAACCAGTGTATACATAGGTGGGTGTCATTAGTCTTTAGCCATTATGTTGTGCTATCATTTGTCTCATATTGATATGTTAAAGCAAAAAAATCAGTTTATTATCTGTTTAACTGGTTCAATACGGATCAACACTTCAATGTCCACCAGAGCAAAATAACATTTATACTATAGCTTTCTAGTCTTACAATATCAGCCATTTTCAGGCAGTTTGTATAACACTAACTTTGAGAGGCCTGTGTGGATACAACAAACTGGGACTCCCATCTCCTCTCTTGATTTTTTTTTTTTTTTTAAATCAAAAACAAAGGCAGCTAACAGTTGCCCCTAAGAGGCAGCACTGTCAATGAGCCAACCATTGCTGTGGTGCAAGTGAATACAACTGGCTACATGATGAATGCATCTCCTTCACACCAGGCAACACCAGTAATGGCAGAGGTTGATATATTGTATGCAGCAATGTCACATGCTGCTGTTATGGCCAACGACACTCTGGATGAGATATCCACATTACTGTAAGCCTCAGAATGTGCAGGACAGTGATTCAAGTTCAGTTTTTAAAACTATGATCTGATTCAGCAACGATGAGCCAAAACGTCCTATGTCATACATACACAAGCAAAACTATCCCCATTTTCCTACAAGGTCAAAGACAGACAGAACTGTTTTAAGCTTCATTCTAAAATAAGAGGGAAGAAGCATTAGGAAGACGTATTAGGGCACAATACCAAAGACTGAAGAGCTCCTTAAGCAGTGTTGTCAAAGCTTTAAAAATGTAAGACTGAGTAGCTCCCATGTCGCATTAAATCATAATACTGAATGTGCCTCAGATTCTTGGAAGCATGATGATTTCCACACCTAAAAACAATGTGGATGCATTATAAATAAACTACAAATGAGGTTGGGTCTACCAGTGTTAGTGGCGTCTTGGTGATGTAGTAATAACCTTTGTTATCCAGGAGCATTACCCTTCAGAATAATTGCCAAATCATCTCATTCCTCCTATTGGCCACAGAATGAAAGAGTGAGTGAATTTGTGTCTGAGATTCTTGGCACTGTGACTTTTTTGCATCTACTTGTGCTACATTTGGCCAGACACTGCCATTTCTGGGCAATTTTTTATTTATCAATATTCCACCTAATCATTTAAGGTTTACAACAACTTGAGAACAAATCTCTTTGATCATCTTACTCATCAGTATTTCCCTTGTGCGATCAGCCTCACAGTATTCCTCAAGTTTGATTGAGTGCATGCTATCGTTTTTATGCTAATGTTTTTAAGTACTATGTGTACGTGAGTTGAATGGTGCATGCTGCCTTAGCATCATCTTAAATGTACTAACACAAGGTACCAATGACACACATACAGATGTAAAACCTGCCCACTGTCATCTCATCACACTGTAATCAACTAAAATCAAAAACAGAGACAGCTTCCTTTAAAGCCATGTGTGTTTCATTTAAGTCGCTGTGTTAAACTGACACTGAAGCCAAGCTGGTAAACTGCGTCTGCTAGCAGCAAGAAGCAAAAGCAATCACAGAAGTGTTGCGTGGCGTGAGGCAGGTGGGGGTTAGGTAATATGAAAACACTTCAGCTAGCACTGCATGCGAATGCAGGTGGGAAGCCACAGCGCTCAGCTCACCAAAAACAAGCTTGTATTATAACCATATAAAACAAATGATACTTTAGTGCTCCTTGAGATATGCACGTCAATATCTGAGGCCACTATCTACAAATATACTAAAAATTGTCAGACATTTTCACAGCATCGGAGAACACAGACCGTAAGACACGTGGGGTTTTGTAACCTTATACTTATTGTTTGCACCACCACTTGAGCAAACATCTGTGAATTACTGCAAAAACACTTTTAGTTTCATTCAGGTCATGTCTACTTCTGAGCCACTGAGCCTCAAATATATTTTTATGGCACTGTTACAGTAGCTTTGACATACACATTCATTTTAGTAGCAGTGAAAATTACATTCAGGCATCCCTTGGGAGGAAGCCACTCAGCCCTTCACCTTGCTCGAGAAAGCCACATCATGTCACATGAGCTACTTCAGCAGGCCCCAAAAAGATTTAAATATCTAGAACTGCAGAGTAACATCACATCACACCTGAATGCTTATCATCAAGGGCAGGAAATTTGTTGTGACAACTTCGACACCGTCGCCCATTAAATGACAATGAAACAAGTCAAGAATGTCACAGTGGAGAGAAGTACTTCCTCTGTTATGAAACTTACTAGTCAAGCTGCCAGTATAAGATGCCAACTCATCTACTGACAAAAACTGCACACACAGACACAAAGTGACACAGAACAAGCAAAATACAACAAAATTATTCTACGTCCAGGACCAGAGAGCAAAGACAATTCATGTTAACCAATTTTGTGCCTGACACACCTCTGAATGGATCTATCAAACTTTCGCTCTAAATAAAATGTTTAGACACTGTGCACTCTCTGAAGAGAGATATTCAGCCCACGCTGTTCCATCCCATTGGCTGATGTATGTCCTCCCTCCTTTGGATTAAGGCTAAACAATAGGCTGGGGTCCTGCTCTCTGGTGACCATGGCAACAGGTAAAAGTGGAACAAAAGCCCTTCTGGTTTTAGGCAACGCAGGTGTTCCCTTACCCCATGCCTTGCGCCGAGAATCTGCCTCCTCGCCGTCCAGACACTCCTGGGGAGACAAGCGCTTACTTCAGTTTTTTAGTTTGCCAAATATTCTGACAGAAATGGCAGCAGTTAAAGTAAAAATACCCCCCCCCCCCCCCCCCATCAACAAGTTCAACTGAACAGGATTATATGCACTCACCCACAGTCCCTCTTCCTCTGCCTCTTCCCCTTCGGCCTCGCTCTGCATTTCTCCCAGCTACTCCAGCCTTGCCTCCATCCAAGCCATTCTCCTGACCACGGACTTGAGGTAAGAGGAGAGAGAGAAGGGCATCAGAAACAAGAGCTTTAAAAAAAAAAAAAAAAAAAAAAGGTATTAATAACTGCTGTGCTGGCAGAGACAGGGACACAGAACTGCAACCCTTTAAATAGCCTTTGAATATCACGGTTTAGCTGCATTGAGGTAGGGGGTGATAGAGATAATCTGAGAGACGACAATCTCTACCTTCAAGCCAAGATATGTTTCATGCTGCTCTGATTAGTTAAATGTGCTTTCATGCCAGTGATGTCAACAAACTGCAACTTTTGAAAAGACTCTATTTCAGCTATTTCAGTAATGTTGTGGCACCTGTGAGACATTACTATTCTTAACCTCATCTAACAGATAGGAGTCACACTATTCCCACAAATTCACAAGCTACTGTTCATGCAAACCAAATACTTTCTACTGCTTCACTTTAAAAAACATCCCACTGATGACAACAAGAAGCACAGCCTTACTTGACCAGTTACTGTCACTCACAGATCACGAGTAATATTGTTTATGTATGTATTAATGTATGTATTGTTTTGATTAATAATCAGAATTCACAGGAGAGGAAATTATCGCATGTTGTAAATCCTAGCAAGCAGGCTGCAAATTTGAAGACATGGGCTTATGGCCAGTGAGTACTAACTACATGCTCATGAAAACATACTGTTCTGCAGATCTCATTAACAGACTAGTTTTAATTTTTGCATGGAAGGAAAGGTACAAAAGGTGCAGCCACAGTGAACTGGTTAGGTGAAGAGCGCTAGTTGACAGCAGTCTAGACAAACTCCGAACAGCTAACATGTCATCTGGATAAGGTGCTATCCCCATTGTAGAACCCGCTCTGATCAAAAATAAACACTCTGGTCAAATTTGTGCACTGTGCACGTACCCCAACCAATAGAAATTTGGTATCCTGTATATGTTCTTGAGTGTCAAGAACATGGAACTGTCTCAGTGAAAACAGTGATGCCAGAAAAGTATTAAACAGAGCAAAGACGCATTCACTACATATCTGCACTTTGGCCATACAAATATGTAAAAGGGATGGTTAACACTTACACTCTCGTCCCCTGCTGGCTCCACGGCCCTTGCGTGGAGCTCCACCTCGGCGACGTGCTACATCTTTCTCTCCTCCTTTCTCCCTGTTCTCTTTTCCTTCCTCTCCGGTCTCTGCCTGGCTCGTCTCCTTCTGGCCTGACACCCCTTTCTTCTTCCCCACCATTTCCCAAGAGTCCTTAGGGAGAGATAAAGACAGCATTACACTGTTGTTCTTCTAAGTCAATGTACTGCTGGACTTATTGACTTTGCACTGAGTCATGAAGACAGAAAACAACCACTGAAGAAAAGCGGAAGTCAGTTTAAGTGTTTGTAGACCACTGCCAGAACAACAGCATTATGTGCCCTGCAAAAATATGACGAAAACTAAAATACACGTATTCATAAATAAACACGTTGGATGTTGAGTGTTGCCTGGTGGTCAGCATGCCACTGGCTTGAGAATATTGTTCAGACGGTGAGTTATCTTGAAAAAACTTTTTGATGGTCTTATCATGCTGGCAGCAGGTACTTTAAATGACAGAGTGAAAACTAAAGCAAATTCTGTTTTGGTCATCGTTGGTAAATTCCCAGCAAGCCATATTGAACTAGCTCATTTTAAAGTCTTTCACAGAGCCTGTATCTTGACAATCCAAGTAGCTGACAACGCCTTATCAGGTGTGATTTATGTGCTGGCAAGACCCATTTCCACTGTCTGGTTTCAATGGCCCCCTATATTCTACTAGTTACTGTCATATCAAAGCTTGTATGCAACCATTAGGGCTCATTTAGCTTTTTTTTGTCCTGGACTGGATGTTGTGTTCACTCATTTGAATTGCGTGACAGTTTTATTTTGTCTTTTTGTATTGTTCGTGTTTATTGTTACTTTTTATGATTCCCTCTTGGCCAGATCACTCTCGAAAATGAGATTTTAATCTCAATGAGACTTTTACCTGGTTAAATAAAGGATATCTTAAAAAAATACATAAAAGAAAATCAATTCATGCACCTTTTTACATTTACATGCAGCTTTGTCTTAACTAGAAAACCCTGTCTCTATCCATGTCTAAACCATACTGAACTTTCACAGGAGCCCTACCCCTAAACTGTTAGTCCAGTATCATAGTTATCTGAGCCAGTGTGGCACTGATTTCTCCAGAATCTGGCCCCCACAGAGCAAAGCCCTCACACAAAGCCAATACTCACAGTGTCTGGGCTACCCTCCAGCAACACGTTAATGGCTCTGTTGACATCCCCGTTGCAATCGTGCAGTGCGATCATAGACTCATCCTGGTCCTTGCCTGTGATGTCAATCAGCTGGAAAAGGTGGAGTGGCATGATAAGACACAGAGGTGATCACTGCCTGCCACTCCTTGCAACTCATTTATAAAAAGGCTTTTATGTAGACATTTGCCGAACATTTTCTTAAAAACAAGGTTACATCAGAACGCAGGGTTAGCTACAGCACAGAACGCCTGCTACCAGCAGGGAGTCAGCATTTTGGTCACTTCTGTAGCTTGAACATAAGGTTGATTTTCCATTAAGACTATTACCTTTGTCAACTTTCAATGTCTGTGAAATTATTACACACTATATTTGAGCATGGCAAAGATAGCAAACTCTCATGAGGTCTTGATGACCTGCTTGTAGACCTTTCTGGCCATGTCATTTTAGGGATTAGAGTTGGTTTTTTTTTTTTTTATTTAACTAATCATGAATGTGGGCAAACCACACAGGATTTAATGCCAAATTCTACAACACTTAAAAGAAATTTAAACCTACATTGGTAAGATTAAAAAGGTTATTTGGCTTCAGTGCAGATATGAAGTGTGTGTTAAGTGCTGAGCCAGAGCAGTTTACTAGTTTGTCAAAGGTATGAAACTGCTGAGATTCATTTATCAATAGCACCCAGTGATATCCAGGGTGATACCAAGATACATGTTTTTAACCTCTTAACAGAAGCACAAAGGAAGAAACTGACAAAAGCACTTATTTGCATGGTCACTTTCTCATAACTGTGCAAGTAATAGAAGATTGTGCTTTAAAAATACATATCTAAAGCAATTTTTCCTTTTATTACCACAGCTAATCAGCACATTTTAAGGCTATTCACAGAGTAACATGATTTCAATATAGTCTTGAGACTCATACGGTTTGGACAATACCCCAACATCACAACCTTGCTATAATGTACTAAATGCTGTGTCACTGACTTTCTGTGTTGGATGACAAACCAAATCTGCAGAGCATAAGAGACACACATGCACACAAAATGCAAAACACAATAGATGTAATACTATGCTACAATGCTAAAACACAAAGTAGTGCTTCTTATGTATTTTCAAAAGAAGCAAGAAAGACTACGAATGAAAGCTTAAGTAGGAGAAAAGTATGTGCATCTGCTCACCTGTTTGACCTTCTCTTCAAAGTCTGCATCATTGTGGTCTGAAATCATCTGCGCGAGTCGGATCTGCTCTGCGGTAGCCTGTTCCAAGAGGAGTGAAAAACCCCATATTTGTAACAAACAGAAGCACAATTGGCATTCTTGTAAAAACAGAAAGGACAAAGTCATATTTTTCTGCATGTAGCTCCAAAATAATTTTAGCTTACAAAATTCAACAACTACTTCAGTAACAGTGTGACGCTACGCTGACACTTTTCTGTCATGGTGGTGCACACAGACTCTGCATCCACTTCAGGCCTACTTAACTACCAGTTGCCAAAAGACAAAAGCAAAAGTGTTTTACTGTCTTTGTATTTATTTTCTGTGAATACTGTATCTGCTCTTAATGTTTACACCATAGCACAGAAGGAACACAATTTTGTCCCCCTGTATAGTTTTGCTTGCATACAGAATCAGCTGTTGCATATAATTTCTACACGATTAATTTCACTAATTGTTTTGTCTGTGTAGTAAATCAGATGATCACAGAAGGACTGGGAACTATGCACTTAAATCATCTTGCAGACATGGGAAAATTAAATGACCAACATCTCATGGGAAGTTATATTATGCACCAAAATATACAGGAAAAAAAAAAACTGGGAAACAAAGCAACAGACTGCAACCAATGTACTGGAGAGACAGGCCATGATGGTAACAGTCCAGATTAACCTGTAGTGCATTCCTAGCTTTAGTCTAGGAATGATGAGGAAACTTATCAAAAGTAATAGAGCTGTAACTGACATACTTTTTCAGAAGCTGTTACAGAGAGTATTATGTTACAGGCATGGCATACAGTACTTAAAGTTATACTAATACAGTCTCAATTCTAAGTGTGTGTACTATGTATCCACAAACTTTGTGTCACACAAAATAAGCAATGCTAAGTAATGGTTGATTAGCCAATATAAAACCCATGGTGGTGCAAATCATTGTGCATCTTGGCAGTGTGACAGGTGGTGGGAATGAGGGTACCTGAGGCCTTTGCTTGTGCTGTGTCTGGCTCTGTGTCTGGCCCTGTGTCTGCTCCCAGCTGCCCCGGGCTCGGTTCCCGCCCATGGACGTCATCATTTACAGTATATACAAATAACAGTATTTACAAAGGAATAACACCTGAGAAGAGAAGGGTGAGAGAGGCGTTACAGGTCTGTGACTATGACCTACTTATGTCATCCACATTTCTGGTACACTTGAGTACTACTTCCTCAAACTGCCTGGTAGGTTATGGCCCGGTGGGAGGAAGCTAGTCGCGGTATCAAGAAGACAACATCAACTTTGTTTCCAGATACGCCTAGAAAACGTTGACAAAGGGTGTTTTTCAGCCCTGTTCGTTGGCAATGTCCAAACTAACCAAAGCTAGCCGCGGGTTTGACCCGGGAAGCAAGAGTGCCACGGTGCACTGGGCGCTGCTGCACTCAAGGCTTACAAGTGCATAACGTTGGCCAACTTATTTACCTCTTCAGAACATTATGCAACACTTTCTGTATCAAAATAGCTTTGGCGGTGTTTAGAAACCTACATTGTGAAACGACAGAATGTGATCACAATGCCCGTGATAGATAAACATTGTGACTTAGTGTACATCAAATGAGAGAGAGAAGATACATAGAGACTCAAGACAGCCAACTACATCTGTGTTCGATCGCAAACTCGTAACCTTGCTATCGACAGCGACTCTTTAATCTTGCACACGTTACGTAAAGCCCTGTTTGGACTAGCGCACAAACAAGCCTACAGCCAGGGCCCGTCGAACATATCCAGTTCCACTAGCCAGCCACATGGCCAAAATGCTAGCCACCTAGCTAGAGGGGAAAGCATCCAGCGTTGAAGTCTCAGTGGGCTTCCGCTTCTCACGGCTTCACCTCATGGCGACAACGAGGCTATCTTTACCAGCCGCCAGCTAACCAGCTAACTGAGTGCCGATACTGGCTATACGAGGCTGAGTTGTTAGCGTTAGCTGACTTAGCTTGGTAGCTTGGCCAACAAGTTAATGAGCTAATCAGATACTGGCAAGCAGCGAAGCTCTCATGTTCGACCAAACCAAAAAAACGCCCATGCCACACCGCTGCCAGTTGTCTGCTAACGACTGTTAGCTATGCTAAATTAACGAACTAGTTAGTTGCCATCGTTTCACATAGCTAGCCAATGTTAGCCAGTTAGCCACGTTAGCAAAGCTGCAGCTTCATAAACTGCACCACCATTCTAGCTTCATCATTCACTACGATTGTTTCTCCCAGTACAACCCGATGGCCGGGCTCTCGACACAGAAATCACCGAGGCTAAAAGGTAGGCCTGCAGGCCGCTAAAATGAAAATAAATAACAGGCGATACTGACCAGAAACCCGGCTCAATATTAGACACTGCTACACAACCGACCGACAAGTGGTCTCGTTGTCGACCCTCTAGTCGGATTTAGAACAGGATATAATTCCTGAACCCTAAACTGATACTACTAAATTGAGAAAATATAACGAAGCGACTCGCTCACACAATAAGCGAGAGACTGAATTTACCTGTTTCTTTTCCACTCTGACACCACGGAGAGCTGCGTCACGTGGTTTACAGAGCGCTTCGAGGAAACTGGACCCACAACATGTGACCACACACTAATATACGGTAGGTTAATATTATCACTGATGTTATGACATGTCAGTAATTGGGATGCACAACACCGATAATAAACTTTGTCTTACAGTGAGGGATGAGCCATGTAAGAGACACGTGTTTGTTCTTAATGCAATACTGCAAAGCACTGTGAGCTGCATCTCATTTATCTATGACGTGCTCTATAAATGACTTTTTTTTATTAAATGTGTTTTAATAACAAACGTGTTTATAACATTACAGAAAACAAGAGTGTACTTGCAGTGTGAACTTACGCAAAACTTTCAGAAAGAGTTTTACATCTTGCAGCAGTACAGATTTACAGGCAGAGACAGATCAAGAGGTAAGAAAACAGATGAACAAATAATACAATAGATGAATTAAAATATACGAAAGAAAGCCCGGAAATGGCAATCAAAAGCGGCATACAGTATATTATTACAGTGCATTACATTGCATATATACAGGACTTTATACAATTGCGCAAATAATTAAGCAAACGTGTCATTTTAAGGGGTCTACTGGTGTAAAAAACAAAAATATCCATGCGGTATGTACTGCATAACATAAGTGTATAAGCATAAGTATGAATAATAAATACAATAAACATCAAAATGTATTCAAGTATATTGGGGTGTAATATGTTGTCAATGTATAAACACTCACTATACTATAATGATACAACAATATGTAACATACAATTGAAATGGAAATATTCGGATGTAGAATAGAACATAAAATAAAATGAATATTGCAACCAACAAAGAGCATTGCAATATAAGTATTATATGCATATTATATAATATAATGCTAAGTATGTTACTGGTTCTTCTACTACTACCACTTGTATAAATATAAACATAATAATAAATCAGTACAAGGTGAAGTTATATGTACAGCAGTTCTGGTTTGTATCCAATTTTGTACAAAAATAAGCAAAAATACAAATATACATGGTACAATACAAAACAAATAATAGTAGATTTTAGGGTCTTGTTAAATATTGGGGCTAAACTAAGCATAACATTGTTATATTTTACAAAATGTAATTTTAACACCCGGTAGGGTGGTTGAACTGACCTCCTTACACCGTTATTACGGTAATTCAGAGCGTCGCAAATCAGCCGTCGCTTGCTTCTGGCTAGCACAAGCTAAACTGCGTACTTCATACACCATGTCGCTGAACATGAAGAGGAGTATCAGTACAGTCGCTTCATAGTTTTTTTTTTTTTTTTCTAGAAACGTCCGTTCAGATCTGCTACGCGATAAACAAAATTTCGCCAATGTTACAGTGGCCATTCTTTTCCAAATGGACAACCGACTCTTAGCTACCAAGCTAATGTAGCAACATAACGTTTAGAATCATTGCTTGCTAGCTAGTTAACCGCCAGTTGATAAACTGTACACACTGACAGATAACATGGCAGAGTCGCCGCCGTTATCAGGGGTTAATGTCGTCCTGGTTATGGCCTATGGAAGCTTGGTAAGTAACGTTACAGTTAAGGTTGCTGATTAGCTTGTACACGGTTATATGATGATCGACGTCATGTCACGTTTGGTTTGGTTTGCAGGTGTTTGTGCTGCTGTTTATCTTCGTTAAAAGGCAAATCATGCGTTTCGCAATGAGATCCCGCCGGGGACCTCATGCACCTATTGGCCACAATGCACCTAAGGTACAACGGGTCCTCTTTTCTGTGCTTTGTTACCTCTTGAGTTGTTCGTTTGAACGGGTGAATATGCTGCAGCTGCTGTTGGTGCACGAGTTCATGTGTCCTTCCTTCTTGAATTAATTTACAGGGTTTGAGGGAGGAGATTGACTCCAGGCTGTCCAAGGTCCAGGAGATCCGTTTCGAACCTCGTCTCCTGTCAGAAGAAGACGATAGGCTGAAGCAAGGATCACAGATTAGTCAGTAAACTTATCAGATCATCTTGTTGCCACCTGAATCTTCTTTGGAATGCATATCGTTCTTTTTTTTACAATGTAACAAAAACGTGCTTGTTTTTGCTACAGGTTGCTACAACTACCTGTACAGAATGAAAGCCCTGGATGCCATCCGTGATTCAGGTGAGAGATCATTTTGATGCTTAGACTTACTGATGATGTAGTTACATGCATTGTTCTTTTTATTCTTCATTTTGTAATTATGTATTATGCTCTGTGATCTTGCCAAATCATGTGACTCAGTTTCCCCATGGAGAGTGTTGAACTGTCATCTTTTCTAACCTACACTTCTTTTTCCTTCCTGTTTGGACATCAGGTATTCCTCTGCAGGAGATAAGCTGCAGTCCCAGTGCGTTTACTGGACGCAGCTTCAGGAACTGGCTGCTGGAGCTGCGCAACTCCCACTCTCTGATCAAGAGCAGCCGCAGCGCACTCATCGACCGCTTGCTTGAAGGCTACGACAGCGCTCGTCATGGGACTGGGGTGCATACAAGTGTTTTTGTGCATGACTGATGGGTGATGAAAAGAGAGAATATAATGGGTTTAGCATGCAACTGATCTGACCTTAACTCTTTGTTGCAGGTGTTTGGGGAAGCTGAGTTTCTTGAGTACCAGCAAGCTCTCACAGAACTAGCTGATGTGTAAGTGCTATTATACCGGTTCAGACTTGAAATGATTTGTCTCATAACATTGTTGGAAAAGATGTTCCAATTGGCATTGCTCACACCTACAGGGAAGGCATAGAGTATTCTATGGTTTTAACAACTAAAGGTCAGGTGATGAAAAAACTGTGTCCAGATTTAGAATAGTTCATACAGCCAGCATCACTTTTTCATTTGAAAAACGGATTCATTGCGTCGCTGCATTCCAATAAACGTTAGCTAGCTAACAGTGGCACAACACCTGATGATGTGTCACGACTGGCGTGACGATATTCAACTATTTTAGTTTGATGTCTTTTATTTATGTGAATTCTTGAGCACATTTAGATATAAAAATGACCAGCTTTGTAATTTACCAAGAATTTGGCAGTGCCATTGCCTCTGCAGCCCAGTAGATGGCGTTTTGAGGCCCACCTATAGGCCACAACAATGGCGGTTTTAAACACTCTTTTCATTACTGTTACTATATCATCACTACTAATGATGAAAATTATGACATGTGTTGTGTAATACTAATTGTATTTGTGTAATTCCATTCATCTTACATACTAAACCTTTTTGCATAGTAATCCCCCTTTTCTCTGCCTTTTTCCTTTCACCTCCCTCAGGGTGAAGGCCTATTCCAGCACCACCAGCCTGGACCAGCATCACCAGTCCGCAGCGAAGGACCTGACAGGCTCTCCTGTCCGTAGCACTCCCTCCACCATCCAGGTCACCTACCTGCCCTCCACTGGCCAGCGCAGCAAGAGGCCCAAACACTTTCTGGAGCTCAAAAGTTTCAAAGACAACTACAACACACTGGAGAGCACCCTGTGAGAGACTGCTGCTATGGACTGACTGTGTGTGTGTGAGCACATGTGCGCAACACCACAGTCTACTGGGAAACTAAAAGATGTAACACACTGTAACTTCCTAAGCTGTAAAATTCATCCACAAATTGAGTTTGGGAAAACTTCTGACAGCAAATTCAGATAGGACAATGTCTGTTGTGAGCATTTCCATACATCATATTTTTCAAGCCATTTAAAAGAATTTTGTGATGATGAAGCCCTTATTTGTATGTGTTACACCACAGTCTTTGTTCTTATTTTGGACCTAATGAGTGTGTTCAGAGGACAAATATGATTGTAGCCAACCAGGCAAGGTTTTCATGGTCAGTTTTGTAAAAATGGAAAATAGCAAATCACCTGGATTTTATTTTTTCTCAAAAATCCAAATGTGAATATGAGAACATTTGGATTTACTGTGTTTGTACACGTGTAAGATATTTATATGGACGATGATAACTTATTTGACATGGATTTGTATTTTAAGTGAGGTTGTACACTTTTGTAGTTTGAGATAAAAGCACTACAACCCACTTGTACATATTCAGTCTGTTTATTGTTTCCACTAGGTGGCAGTACAAGGTTATGATGTAAAGATCAACAACAGATGATGAAATTTAGGTTTGTATAACTTGACAAGAACAAATAAGTCAGATAAACCAGGAATTACATTATAAATGAGTGAAATCTACAATAAAGAGGACAGAGACTGAACTTCAATGTATTTATGTACAATGTTCACAGTAAATAGTTACTCAATAATAAAAATGTTCATCTTGGATTGCAACAGAATATTTTACAGAAAAAAACAAAGTCCACACAAACAATCCATAATTATGTATCAGTTAAATCAATTATTGTTATTAAATATGCAACCTTTTAGCACAAACAGGATATATATTAAGGGTGTTGAGGCAGCACTTGGCAGCGTAGATGAGAATTAAAATTATGCTATCAACTAGCCTCAATCTCTACAAGCAGCCTATTATAAAACAACTATTCTCCAGCATAATTAAAATAAAGAGGGTCAAAATTCTCATATATAAAATCGCATTAT
Source organism: Chelmon rostratus (assembly GCF_017976325.1). Lineage (NCBI taxonomy): Eukaryota > Metazoa > Chordata > Actinopteri > Chaetodontiformes > Chaetodontidae > Chelmon > Chelmon rostratus. The sequence continues at coordinate 9,704,405 of NC_055673.1, read as the reverse complement.
CACTCATTATATTTCACCCACTGTAATGTCAGAGAAATATATTGAAACAATCATATCTCAACGCTGACATAACACAACTGCATGCCTGCTATTGGCAATGAGGTGCCAAGCACTGAGGAATCTGACCCTGAGCCCTGCTGCTTAGCATTGTGGTTGAGTAGGCTGTAGGATGAAGAGCTGAAAACACTCAATGCACACTAACTGCAATGTTATTACTTATACATTTATCTAAATGTATGTGTAACAGATATTTAAAATGACAGATTTTAACCCTATCTCACTGTTTTTCACTGACCTGTTGGAAAAGCTTATTTCGGATTCTGCATGGGGAAGAGGTGGAGGCGGGATACAACACAGGGACCTTTACTGAACTCTTGCAAACAAAGCAGAACTGCACAGGTTTGTGTATATATCCAAGAAGTTCAGTAATATTCTTTGCATTGCATACCTCCTTCCTTATTTCCTTTTTAGGGTTCCTCCTACCATTGGATCCTAGTTCCTTGTACCTTTCCTTTTTTAAGTTCTGTCTGAAACTGAGAAAATGTATGTAGAACAGTAACTGAGTGACTAACAAAAGACAGATGTGCTTTGTCACCATGAGGTCTGTTAAGCCAGCCTTTTTCCAAGTCACTGCAGACCTATGTTTTATATTCTGGTAGGTGGTTAAATATATATTTACACTGCATTTTACTCCTACTCATTCCTTTGGTTGGCAGTCCATTCAGGACTTGATCTCAATGACTTTGATGAATGGGAGGGCCTTGTTGGTCAGTGTCGTCGGTGTGAGTGGTTTACTGCACAGAGAGAGGAAATGAAAAGTGAGAACTTAATGCTACAAGCTTTGCTTTGACATTTGACAATAGCATGAGTGGTAGACAGACACCCCCTCAGTAGAATGAAAGTGGCATTTTACTGTTCATTAGAAAATGAGCAGAATTGGAAACTGGGAAGTGTTCGCTCACCTGTAAACAACCTCCTGCTTGTTCTCAGTGGGTGTCAGTGGTGGAGGGCTCTGGCCTGCCAGGAAGTACTCCATGTGGTCATGCATTTCTCTGTTCTGCAGACAGAAAGGGGTTAAAGACTAAGATTAAATTGTGTGTCCTCTAGTGCAAAAGCACAGAAGCACAGAGTAGTAGCATGAAAGTTTTACATGCAGTACAACTTTTCAGCTTTTTGTTGATTGGAAAAGTGTTACTTTGACAGCTATTATTTTGAAAACAGAAAGGACAACTAAACACACAAATATCATACTATATAAAATGTCAGTGGAAAAAAGTCAGTCATGGCGATGACAAAGCAGTGGATTAATTCAGATTCTAAACGCAGTTATATGAGGCCCCTGACCTCAGCTTCCAGGAAAGCCACTTTCTCCTCCAAGTCCCTGATGACTCGATCTCTCTCTTGGATAACGGTCCGTGAGTTCTGCAGCTGTATTATTGACAAAACAAACAAACACAAACAAATAACATGAGACATTCGGGAGAAACACAGCTCAGTTTTCCAACAGGGGCAGACGCAGCATCACTTATTCATGACAAATGAGTTTTGTTTCCGCTTGGCTCCACTCCCTCAAATCAATTCCACTTGATGTGTCCGCCTCCACCAAACCCAATTTCCTTATTAATATCTTCCTGTGCATTTGTGAGACCTAACACTAATAGTCAACCTGCTTGTGTACATTAATACCTGTTCGATCATGTGGCGGACTTTCCTCTGCTGACTCTTTAACATATCGTCAAGGTGATGAATCTTTTCCTTCAGGATAGCCACCTCCTTCTCCAGCTCTGCACACCTGGAAACACACAAATATGAGAAAACATTGTCAAATGAATGGCAAATCATCACAAATAAAGTATAAAGCCATACAATACACAAAGAAAGTTGTTAATTGATAATCAAACTAGGATATTCATATTTAGGGATCGATTCTCTAATACTAGAGGATAGATATAAAAGTGAATGAATTCAGCTATTTGAGCAGGGCATCTAATAAAAGTACACAAATAACATTATTGGGTACAGTTTTTCAAGTTTTTCTAGATTTTCAAAAAAAAACAAAACAACTTCTACTTCTTACTCGGACCAATGATCTCACCTCTGCTCCTTCCCTCCCCCTTCCTCTTTGTCTGCTTGAAGCTGCAGCAGCTCTGCCTCCCCTGACGCCATCTTGTCTTTAAGGATGCCGCTCTCCACCTCCATGCTTCCCAGCAGCCTCTGCAGCTCCTCCACCTGCTGAGCCCTCTCCTCCGACAGCTCCTCTGCCTTCTGCAGCCGCTCAGACTGCTCAGCCAGACGAACAGCATACTCATTTGACTCGGCCTGTGAGGGAAGCCAAAGAGTTAACAAGTAAATAGTGTTGGATGCACTATTAAAATCTCTGCACACCCAAACAGGTGTTTCAATTACTCTGGCTGATTAGAGCTCTTCTCAAGAAGACACTAGTCCGAGTCTCAGTCCTCACAAACACAGGCATTTCTTAAAACAGGGTTTTTCCTGCTTTGTTGTAAAAAAATATAACCAATCCACTCAAGTGCTGTTTAAAAAACAAAACAAAACTCCATGTCCATATGAAAACCAATAGACAGTTGAAGCACTGTTTGAAAGCCAAACCAACAGAGAGCAATATAACTCTAACCCCAAAGCCATGCTGGCCATTCAGAAGCCTAAATAAAATCTATTTCAAGTAGACTACTACAGGTCCGACCCCTAAATTACAATTCCTACTGTGGTAGGACCTGTGATATCACAGCAGGGTGTTGGCCAAAGCCAGCAACACTGGCATCAGGGTCTGTGTTGTGGGAGGTAGCTGAATTATGTAGCGTGACCTCCGTTAGCACCAGCACTGCTTCGGCCACATGTGGCATTGCACTCAAATCGCCTCATGTAAACAAAGGAGAGAGTATAATATAACATGTCACTCACTTAAGTAGTTGCTCAGATGTCACAGCACAGATTTATCTCTTCAAAAAAATCCAGTGGGGCAAGAGACAATGTTTTGAAATAAAATGACAGTTTAGTGAGATGATCTAAACTGCTTTATTACGAGGTAAAACTGAAAGTGAATGCTGCTGAGGTGTTCGTATAATCCTACAACAGCAAGTTCAGTAGTTAAAGTTAAACCAGGGAGATCTATAAACTGTAATGGTTTTTACAGCAGATAGATTGGTTAACAATGTCGCCATTCACCTTTGCTTTCTCTTCTGAGTAAGTTTGGATAACCTGGAGGTCTGTTTGAAACCTCTCTGGTTGTCTGACTGCTTGTGTTGTCAGATGCCTGTCTGACTTTGACTTTGCAATATTCCCAGATCTCAGAAATTAACTTGGTGAGTACACCATCTTAATTACCAATAGGAATAGTGGATAAATCTACAAATATCAGACCAAAATTGAATAAACTGAAATGTTCTGTCATCCACAGTGAACCGACAGAGGTGTTTTCACTTATGGTGCCTGATTAGCTCTCTTCTCAAAACTGTGCTTCACTGACATGTCTCTCACTCTCTGGTTTAGTTCATTTTTGCATGTTAGGACGAGATAATGTTCACCTTTAACTTCCTTATTAGTGTATGAGCTGTGTCCCAAATCCTTGCTGCTGCTTGCTAATGCTAATTCTAAGAGGGTGTTTCGTATGGCACGTGTTTACACAGGAAAAGTGACAAAATAAAAGTATACTCAAAGCAGCCGGTATGTGTTATAAAACCTGCGATTTTGCAGTGTGCTGTTGATATACGCTGTACTCCCACAATGCAACGCAAACTGGGAAGGGAGGATGTCTGTGTGCAGTGTCCCTACATGACCTGACAGATGAATGCACTGTGGAGCAAAGACCCAAACAGTGGAGGATCACGTGGTGAGGGATGGAACTAACAGATAATGAGGGTGATTAAAGGAACAAGAGACCAGCAGAGGAGTGAGTCACAGCTGCAGACAGGAAATCGTGTCATGTTACTCATCTCATGAGACAGACCTGCAGTCTCTCCTTCTCCTCCTGGTGCCTCTTCTCCATCTCCTTCAGCTGCGCATACAGGCGCTTGGTCGCCTCCTTGAGCTTCACACTCTCCTCCTGATTATCCTCGACCTGAAGAGTGCAGGCAGACACAACGTGACACGATCAATTAGGCTTAATCTGGCAAACTACTTGAACCTGAGGGCAAGACAGGAGCTAACAAACAGATAAGAGAGGCTGCTGATAGGCTGGTTTGCTACATGTTAGAAACAAAAGCATTTAGCTGGATGTCAGCTAAATTGTGCAGAGTGAGATGTTTTATCTCGGGGCAGTCCTTAGGTGAGTTCCCCAGGCAAACAATGCACTTTGCATTACTGTATAATCTGACACCACTTAGAATGGACGGCAGCGTAAACTGACCCACACTTACCTACATGCCACGCATATAGGTCATGGGGTATGCATAGCCACAATACCGCCCTGCTCTGACACTACTTCCTTTGTAGATAATGGTGTTGTGTTACAGGAGATGTTATGATGTGCTGAGTCTAGAATAATGCATGGGAAATACAATATTGTGTGTGTGTGTGCGTGCGCATCAGTAGTCTAAGAATGTAAGTGAGCCCTTGCTCTGTGTGTGTGTGTGTGTGTGTGGTACGCTTTGTCATCAGCTCCAGAGAGCCTGGCACCATTTTCTTTAGAGCAGCAGGCGGTTGGCTGGTGTGAGAGGCAAACAGCTGGAGGGCCAGACATTTTCATACCGTTGTGAATGTTATGCCTGTCATTTAAATACAAATTTGAATGCATTCAAACTAGTTCTGGCTTCTGCCATTTCCCATGGTTCATTCATATTAAACTGACGAACAATCTGATCCTGAAAGCCGCAGCAAACACTCTTCTGAAGACGTTGAAGAAGGATGAGTTGTGATTAGCTTACATGAATGTCCGACTCAATGAGAACAGTGTTGCCATTGGTGACAGCTGGTAGGTTGCTGGGCACGTTGACTCTGAAGCCATTGGCTGGATACTGCAGAAGAGAGCAGTGTCTGGTTAGTTGAGTTAGTACTTAATGTGTCTTTTTACCCAAAAAATGTACAAATACCACTGTGAGAGATCACTGCCCTGCGGAAACACATAAAGGGATCTTCATCCCTTTGACAGCACATTAATTGAGAAACACTCACTATTGTAACGCATCTACAATTAGTTAAAGGGTTTTGGTGCATGATTACTATCCAAGACTCCAGAGTGTATTCTCCTGGTGCATCAGAACAAGTTTTTTAAAAAATACATTTTATTGATGCTTCTTACTCTCAACAATGGAACTGAGTTTCACCACAGCACAAATCTCTAGGGGATAGCAAAACTGATTAAAAAGATGGTGATTAATTAAAGGCTAATGCTACATGTGTATAGCCAATATCTTTAATAATATGGGAATTGTGTCATTTCAAATCGTCATTAGTCCTTCATTAATTTTTGAACATTCTTGTTGAGAAGTGGAAGAGGTCCATGTGCTTTCAGTTTTTAGAGTCACTCAGGAACTTTCACTGTGTTGTGTGCAGTTTGCAGCGTCTCTGTATTTGCAGCAAGTGTCTTTATGCCATAAGTGTGACGTATTGTCAAAGTGGTGCAGATATTTTCATCGTTTGCTTGTGTTTTGTACATAAAGGCCGTTGTGTCTTGATCTCTTTGGGCTACCATACAATAAACTCAATTAGCTAAAGATCATTTTCACATTTATGAATTTATCAAGTATTTTTTACATTAATTAAATAATTGTTTGGTCTGTAAATTCTAAAAAGTCCAATGTGACTTCTTCCAGTTGTTTGTTTTGTCCAACTAATAGTCCAAAATCAGAAGATTTTCAATATACAGTCATATACACAAGAGAAAAGCAGCATCATTTCTTGTTGATTGACCACACAATTATTTGTCTAATCATTTCAGCACTCAATCAGAATTTTTTGAGGGTGTGTACCTTGTTGTTGTTACTGTTCTGTCTGGCTGCCATCTGCTCTCTCAGAGTCTTCAGACAGTACCGCACCTATGAACAAAAACACATAATGCATTCAAAAAAATGTAGACGCAGAAACACTACACCTAAACTGCTTCACCTTATTCAACCCAGCCACTTAACATTATCCAAAAAGAACAACAGAGAAAACACACAAGCTCTAATGTTCTCCACTAGCAGTTGAATGCTGACTCATTGTCTGAATGCAGCTGAAAGATATGTTGCTCAGCCCCGTCTGTCACACACTGACCTCCTGAATCTGCGACACCTCGTCCGTCAGCATCCTGACACTCTCGCCTGTCTGTGGACGGGCTTCAAGGAACACCTGACGGGTTAGGTAATACAGTTGAGCTCACAAATTCTTCAGACAAGCACGAAGGGTGGACTAGCTCATGCACACACAGCTACACAAACAAACAGAATTACACCCAAACAAACTTGAATACCTTAATGACTTCAACTTTTTCTTCCGTGGGGGTGATGAGTTCAAGTGTTTCTTCCCGCTCTTCTGGTTTCTGTGGCAGCACTACTGCTATGCTGCTCTCCTACATTCAACAGAAGAAAAAATGTCCCATCCAATTCTGTTTTTGTTTCATTCAGTAAACGACATGACAAAACAGTTTTCCTCTTTGATTTTGTACCTTGTTGCTGTGGAGCTCTGAGGTGCAGCCTGTGGGATCCTGATCTTGTAGAGTGAGTCTAAGCTGCCTGTTTCGGTCCTGAAATGAAAGATGAGAGCATAAGAGGGACTAGACGACTAAAGGGAGCGGGGTGTATTATGAGAAAAAACAACCAATGAAGAGAAAGGAGAGGGGCTCAAAATGAAAGTCATTAGTGAGAAAGAGGGTGGAGCAGGGAAAGAGAGGGGTACTCTTAGCAATAAAACTTCCCCATACTGACATTCTTATGTGGATGCCACACAGTTAGACAGTAAAGCCTAGCAACCGACACTGAGGAGACATTTCCATTGCGTCCTCGGGGCAAAGTCTGGTGATTCTCTACCACACTCCACTCACTGGAGGAAATGAAAGCAGTCCAGTCCAGTAGGGGCCAAAAATACCAACTCTCAAAATATCCATGACTGCTGAGTCACTCTCAACTCAGCTTTGTCGCCTTGGCAACAAAAACAGACTATGTGAAAACTGCCATGCACCTTTCAGTATTTAGTACTTATGGAACATAGTTTGGTCAACAACAACTTATTCAGACTGGCAATTCTTGGAAAAACAGATGGTTGATTTACTTTGGACAAACAGGATTGGGTTTTTCTATTCTATTCAAATGACGTGTTCTCTTTTCATGCTATGTATTCTATCTTATGCTACGCTAATCTGTAGGCATGCACATTCTGTTCTATTCTTCTCTGTTTTATGCTATACTACTCTTTAGTAATGTCCATTCTATTCCTTTGATATGTGTTCTCAGTTTTGTAGGTACAGTATGTGCATTCTGCTTTATGCTCTTCTATTTTGTAGGTATGTCGATTCTATTCTAGACGTGTGTCATTGAGAATGACAGTGGAGGAGAACGAGAGATGCTGTTTGTTGCTTCCAGTTTTTTTCCAGTAGACATTGATGCAGTTTCACCAGCCTTATCTTTAATACTGGAGATTATATCTTCCAGATCCACTATGATGACTCACTCATGGCTTCATTGGCGTCATCTTGTAAAGTCGGTCTTTAACTGTACTCTTTGTTTATGATCCTGACCTCTTTTTAGCTTCTTTATGTGTTGATCATAAGTGGTTTTTGATGGGGTGCCAGCTTCTCCAGTATTACTGTATTGATTATAGCTATTTTGTCAAAGTTCACATCATAATCACTGACACTGAGGTTTCATGTAGTAGAACTTTATAGCAGAGTATTTAATTTTTCAAATCGTAAGACACATTTCAAGACAAACGTGTTTGACCTGTAAGACAAAAAACCATAGTAATTCAGACTCTATGTTTTAGAAACAAACAAAAGTTGAACAGGTGGTTAATAATTAGACAACAAAATAGGAAGGTAAATTAATCATAATATATTTTTTTGTGCTTTTTTTTTTAGCTTTTATTAGATGGTGCAGTAGAGTAGACACACAGTAGAGTGGAAAGGGGGGAGACAGAGAGGGGACATGCAGCAAAGTTAAGGAAACAGCTTTAGGGCATGGGGTGCACACTCTACCAGGTGAGTTACATACCTAGGCGCCCCCTGCTAGATATTCTGTAACATTAAGTACAACCTTTGCCCAAAGGAGACACATGCTTGCTTTTACTACATTTTCCTCCTTGGCAGCAACCATTTAAGCAAGTGGAGCAATGGCTCCGCACAAGTTATGTTGCTTTTTCTCTAAATGCACAAAGAAAACCAAGGGAGTTATGTAACATGGTTGATTTTATCTTATTGCCAAACCAAATTATGCTTAATCCTCTAAGCCTCTGTGCTGTGTTCCGTAAACACATGTATGCATGCATGCATATCCGTACATGCTCACATGTATGTCTATGTTTTTACAAAATGAACACACTGTAGCGGTGGTATGCACTGTGCCTCTGCCCTGCAGTGCACAAGGTAAAGACTAGATTGATATTATCAGTCATTATTGGGGCAGACGCCTATAAAAACACTTTAGCTTTTTTACTTTGTGGTGCTGCTCTGGGTGCGATCATCAGTGGCCTTCATTAAACTTTGTGTGGGCGTCAGCTACAGAGTAAATTAGATAGCAATTACACCAAAAGCCAAGCTGCTCAAATGGCACATAATTTAAAAACCAAAAAGCAAAAAAAGCATGAACAAAATGTCCTGTAGATGTCTGGACAGTAATTATCTTGACTTCTTTGTTGCTTTTGTTTTTAGTCTTAGTTTATAGACTTTGATGGGCATAGGAGGGAATCACGTACACTATTATTATGATAACCTATCAAAAAGGCAGAGTCATAACCATCGCTGGCTTGATTCTAGCCGGTGTTGAATGTCATACCCTGCTCTCTCCCCCGTTTCCTGTCTGCTTCTTCACTATCCCTAACCCAACAAAGTAAAAAAAAATGGCAAACAAAATCTTGAAAAAGCTGAGTCAAAATATGGTAACAATATACAGACAGATACTCAGTTAGTTAGAAGAAAACCAAGGCAAAAACCCTTCAAAATGAATATCATCATGATCGATTTGTTTTTCTTCTATGGAATATAGCTGTAGTGCAGCAAGGTGTTTACTGCAAACGCTCACTGGTGTCACACTGCTTGAAGCTGAAGCTTCACTCATAAAAATGTGCTTTCCATGACCAGCCTTTTATTTTCAGTCAGAGAGGTATTTTTACAAGTTTCACAGGCAGGTGATACACTTTCATGGTACATAAAATGCAAGAGAAACAGATGCTGCTCCCCTGTCTTAAGCACGCTACACCTTCTTCTTATTAATTTCACCTGCGCAATATTATGCGCTCACACTTTTGAAATACCTGCTCTGTAACATCACGTATTAATGCCACCCTGTTTGCTCAATGTCACTGCAGAAACATTTAGTCATACTGCACAGTGATGCTGCTCACACAGTACACACTTAATAAAGTCACTTTGCACACCTTTAATTGCTCCCTGAGACAAAGATTCCTGTGGTTACAGTGCAGGAATGATAAAGAGCATGTTGTTCTTTTCATACCACAGTGTGTTGTCAGCTTTAAGTATGAACATGATGCTGCAATAATAGTTTGAGTACACCCATGATTTAGCAACACCACATGTGTGTCTGTAACCTGTAGCTTTTTCCTCAGAATTACTTTCAATCAAGAAAATGATCAATCAAAACACAATCATAAACACGAGACAGACTATGAGAATGTATCCTAGCCAGAAAAACACATTTTGCAATTGTTCCTTATAGATTTTGTTTTACACTTGATAGCTAGGACCATCAGACAACAAACTTCATTAATTCAGCTACGCGTCTTCCTGGAAAAAGCCTTTCTCTGTATCTGACTTCCAAGTAACACCATGGCAGCGCAGTTATTTGAACGCACATCAAGGGCCACGTGAGTCATCAGGCCACATCAAATTGAGGGGGAATTCATTAGGCAGTGTGGCTGTCTGAATGTTACAGCTCTATGTGACAACTTCGCACAACAGCAACAACAGAGACCCAGAAGAACTTTTGATGATATTAGACAATTAACAGTCATGTGATGCCTGGTGCCTGCAGATCAAAGATGAATCGCGAAATATCCAGAATGGCAACAATACTGTTTTTTAACATCCCCTTTCCATAGAAGGATGAAATGCATAATTTCCAGTGCAGCAAACAGGCAGTGCTGAAGGGTTGAAAATTAAACAAAATACTTTGTTACATCCTGCAGGAGTCAGCTGTTAAAAATCTTAATGTCACTGTGAAAAAGGGATTACAAAGAGTTTTAATGTACGTTTGCATGTGTATGTCTATTTATGAGGCTTTAAGTTCTATTTATATATATTTCTAATTGCAGAGCATTGATGTCTGCAGGATTCTTATTAAATTCAAGTAAATTACTGAAATAGACACAAGCTGAAGATTATAGAATGTATGTGTGTGTGCCACTGTGACACATAAAATAAATCTGCGTATTAATAGGTGGGAACAGTTTATGACTTTAGAGTGAGTGTGTGTGTGTATGTGAACATACCTACCATAAGTCATGTTGACACACATAGAGTAATGTATAGCTTAAGAATAAAGAAGGGTAAACCTACATGTCACATGTGGGTTACACATTTGGCTACTTATGTAAGCAACCAGTTCTCTGCTTTGCAAGTCAAACACAGGCTAAATGGTTTAGCTTGAAAGGCAGTCCTTTGTGCGTAATTGCTGCGATGAAAACCATCACAGCCGAGGCAGTGAAAGGCAGGCCAACATTTCACTCTGTGATCTGAGGGAGCAACAGCTCGAGGGCTTCTCTCAAGAAGAGAAACACAGAGGATCGTGGGACAGACACACCCTGGGAGGTGCTTACTGTAGAAACTCAATTTTCTGCACCACACTGCACGCTATTCTTCTGAGTTTCTTTGGAAGCCGCTTCATAGAGGTGTCTACATTTCAGGCATGTGGCTACGCTTAACCGCAAAATAAGCACAACTGTTGAACAGGTTACAGATAATAATCTACGCGTCTTCATAAAAGTAAACTGCAAGTAAATTACAGATACGTATATGCAAATAAATCCCACAGTGCCCACGTTTATGCCAAGTTCAAGCTTTTTCATGTGCTAGACTGAATGGCTATGAGTAGTTTTCTCCTTCCCTGGGTAATTAAATCCTGTTTTGCTTTCATGTGTGTACAAACAATTCAAATAAATATGGGAAACTGCTGACTACAATGTTGCACTTATACAACCCTGATTCCAAAAACCTTTGTGCTAATACAACAGAATGTGATAACTTGCTAATCCTTTTTGGCACATACACAATATATACAATACATTTAACATTTTACTTCATCAGTTTCATTGATTTTTGTAATTACATATACATTTGTTCTGAGTTTGATGCCAGCAACAGGTTTCAAACAAGTTGGGACAGGAGCCACGAAAGACTGGGAAACTTGTGGAATGCTCCAAAAACACCTTTTTGGAACATTGAGCAGGTAAACAAATGCAAATGACTGCATTCTGTTTTTATTTACATTTTACACAGCTTCCCAACTTTTTTGAAATCTGGGTTGTAGGATCATGTGGTGGTGGTGCAGACAATGAAAGCTCAACACCAAAGCAATCTCTGCTCATAATCAAAATTTCCTTGATTGATCACACTGCAGTCGGCAAGACTGCAGAGGTCAACTGCATGGCATCATGAAAACAGCTCCAACAAATGATTATAGATGAAATCGAGGTCGATTAGAAACCACTCCTACAAAAAGTGATTATTAGGTATCATTACAGGCCAATGGCCTGTACATGTGACCATGTTCCAAGGTGAAATTAAACACTGACTCACCGCATACCTTTGCAGTCCTGGCCTGTCCAAATAACATCTGAACAACTGTTTGCTGTTATTAAGTCCTGATGTAACAACTCTTACATTCATGTATTGACAAGAAAAACACAAAAGACTGGAGTCAGAAAATGTGTTCAATGATGAATATGAGGACATGAGGGTGTCGTTCTAAGAAAACAGGTTATACAACCATATCACCTCAACTTAATACCATATTTGCTCTCCGCTAGAGATGTGCAAGCTTACACTTTCATCAGCTACTTCCATTCACAGTGAAATAACAATCTGCCTCCACTGTTGAGGCTCCACTAGGTTTGTCCATGTAGCTAAGGGAACACTATATTTCCATTTCTATGTCATTTACCATCTGGGAGGAGTAACCTTAAAAACCACTTAGAAAACAAAGAAACTGAAGGCTGCAGGGTCACATGGTATCCATATCTCTTATATAATACATGTGTCATGTTTACATATAAACTAATTTCCTAATCCAATCAATCAGGTTAAATAGATTTAATAAAAATGGCTTCAGAGTTAATATCAATCGCAGTAATTGAGGTGTTCAGCTGATGCTTCATTACAGTTGATTGATTCTCCATCTGAGGTATAAATCTATGTTAATCAGATTCTCATGAGTTTTAATCAGATCAAAAGACAAAATTCTAGTTAAATACTCCACATGTCTTGCATAACACTGTGCAGACAGCGTTCGACTGGGAAAACCATTTAACATCAAATGAATTTATCACAGAGAAGAAACTACTTGCATTTGTTTACATGTAGGCACGGCAAAAAGGTAACTGGTAATCAATGATTTATGAAGAGTAATCAATGATTTTGTTGAGTCAGTAGTATCTCAATACTCCTCCAAATGTGTCCAAATAGATGTTTCCAATGTGATATCGACTTGATTTTAATTTTGATCTACTAATGTGAAACTATGAAGAGAGGCAATGGCAAGAGGCAATGCAGAGGCACAAATGAAGGGTTAAAATAAAGATTCTGGTAAATAATCTGCCACAGAGGGTAACTATTTAGGTAACTATTCAGTTTCTTTTCACAGCTCAGCTCTTTAGCTGCAGCAGTGAGCCCCGAGGGAGGGTCTGTTTTCTGTCTCCCCTGTCCTGCTTTTGTCATATTAGATAATGGAGCAAGAGGAACGGAGCAGTGGTTTAGCTTCTTTGCACATTTCTACTCTTCTGTAACTCCTATCTACTGGTCCTGAGGTGGGAGTAGCATTACGGAATTCAAAGTGCAGCGAAGTACAAATCAATAACTTGAAGAGTAAAGTGCAGTAAGGCTGCAAACGTGTTATTTTCCTTGTTAATTCATTTGCAGATCGTTGTCTTGATCAAATGATTAATGGTTTATAAAATACCAGAAATGATGAAAAATATCTTGTTTTCCAAATGTAACGTAATGTTTGGTATTTTGCTCGAGAAATGACTTCAATGATGAATCTAATTATCAAAATAATTTTCTACTGATTTACGAATCAATTAATCTGCTAATTGTTTCAGCTGTAACTGAAGATTACTACTGAGATTTAAAATTGAGCTGATGAGAGAGAGAAGACTACATAAGAATCATGTGGTTTAGAGGAAAGCAGAGCAGAGACTTGAACAGTGAAAGTACAGGAGATAATATCTTATTATCTCTGAAAGTGAGGCATTTAGAGAAAACAATCACTGCAGATCAGAGTGTCTGTCCAACATGACTTGTGTTTACTGATTTGGAGGTGACATCACTGCTTCACAATGTCCAGGCTACAAGAGCATCCACATACAGTCAGTGACCTCCCACAATCAATACAGGAGCATCCAATCCCAGTCATCGAGCCACAAACTCCTCCATGACAGTTGTTTGCAGATTTGAAGATGATATCACTGCTGTCCTCAGCTGTACAGGCTGACCAATACTGAAGAACAATGACTAGGATCAACCAGACATAGCTATAAATCTATGTGCTAAATGATTCTAAGAAGCTGAGAAAATATTTGTGTATATCCATATATAGAAGATAACTATTTGCGCCAACACCAGCACCTAAATTCCAATTCCCAGTGTCAACAGAGCTCACAGCGGAGTGCGAACTCCATCTGTCTGAGTGCAGTCAAAGCAAAGCAGCTTAATGGCAAAGCAACACAGCTACACATGCTATGAACGATGAGAAAAGCCATAAAACACTTAAAACAAGATGGTAACTTGTTGCTATCAGCAAGTGCTGTGCCAATCCATCAAGTCACACATGTTAATTATTAAGACATATTCCAAAAAAGTTAGGACGCTGTGTGAAACACAACTAAAGCAGAAAGAAATAATTGACTAATTTTGACATATACTCAATTGAAAACAATACAAAGGCAATATTTTTAATGTTTTACCAACCTCAGTGATTTTTGTAAACACCTGTTTGGAACATTCAGCAGGTAAACAGGTTCATTGGTAACAGGTGAGAGTATCATGATTGGGTATGAAAGGGGCATCCTCGTCTCCCCTCAGTCCTTCACAAGCAAGGATGGAGCGAGGTTCACCACTTAACACAATTTGTTTACAAATGATCATTCTGTTTTCATTTGTTTTACTAACTTTTTTTTGGAATCAGGGCTGCATAAACTCTTCCCTTCTGATTAATGCCAACAGCATGTGTCACCAATACAGCACAAAAACTGAATCACTTTTCCCAAAGCACAAGAAGTAACTGACAAATGGGAGGAACTCCAAAAAGTTTTAAAGTTGCCTTTTATCTGACACTCAAGGCAACTCAGTGGCAATGTTTGCATTCAGGTGGTCTGTGCCAAATAAAGAATAATGAAGAAGAACTCCTACATTCAGACTCAACAAAATTATGTTTGTTGTTTTTGCCTGCTGCATAAATCATGCTAGTCCTTGAATAGTAAATGAATGTCTCTTTTTATACTGTATATAACCTTTTCAAGAATCTTTTTGACTGGTTTCATCTGTGTGTGTGGGAAACTAGCCCTTTATCTTACGTATGAGAGTATAACTTAAGTTCCCAATGAAGCCATACCCAAATGAATCATATAACCGAACACTTCACTGTAATTCATAAAGCAGACGAAGCTACAACTACAAGTACCATCAAGCACTTCACAGCGGATGAACCCAAACGCAAACCCTTAACTTTATCTCGTGTAGGATCAGTCTGATATCTACCTGGGCAGACGAAGCAGTCCGGGACTCTTCCAGATGATGTTCAGGCTGCTGTGATCCAGACTGTCTGTGTCTGTGTGACTAAGTGCGTGGGAAGCCACGGCTGTCTTGCCTTACATGGCTGGGTGAGGCTTCCACCAGCTGCCCAACCCTTTTTCCTCCAGACTGTTCTCCATTCAGTGAGCTACCGCGCCAGTGCAAGTAGGCACATAGTTATTAGCCTCCCCTGCAGGACTGAAACGCCAAATACACAATGGAAAGAACTGGAGGGAACATTTCTCTGATTAGATTACACACAGTCCTGAACAAAGCCATTTGTGGACAGTGAATATAAACTGCGTAACATTTTGAGAGCCGCATGTCATCTTTATACAGTACTTTGATCAGACTGAATTCCCATTTTGTTATACGTATTTATTCACAAAATGGGCAACAGTTCAGAGGTCCGGAAATAGGCTATTATCTTTACCAAACAGTCTCAATCAGTCAGGGTAAATGAGTGACTAGGTCAAACCTTAACACTCACTTGTAGCCTAAATGTATGCATGACTGCATAACTTATTTGGGACAATAGGTGACCCAAAGATGGCATGAGCAATGAAGATGGCTTCATTTGTCTGCCACGTGGTGACAGCGGTAGGTAGCAGCACCCTGAGGAATGTGTGGTTCGAGTTATGTAAGAGAGATTAATGAAGCGACTTTATATAACCGTAGCTGGCACAGTGAGTGTGTGCAGTGTAAACAAACCTGTGCAAACAAAAGTCAAATGCCACAGCCCAAATATGTTCATGTTTGTGTGCCCATGTATCTCCAACTATCTGAAACATTATAAGTTGAACTTCCATCACTGAAATGATCTTACATCTCACAGTCCAAATACTTTTTTAATTATTATTTTCCATCATCATTTATCTATTTCGTCCCATTAAACATTAATTGTTTTGTCTAAAGCTATAACAATTAGTTTAATCAATTAGTCAAAATTCTCTGTTTCCAGCTTGTAAAATGTGTATATTTTATGATTTCCATATACTTTTATGATGGTGAACTGCATATCTTCATATCATAAGACGTTTGAAGACATCACCTTGGGCTTTAGGAAAGTACAACGGGATTTTTTCCATTTTCTGACATTTTATAAACCATTACAACAACAAACCAAACGATTAATTAATTAAGAAAGAAGATAAAAGGTCGATGAATCGATAATGGAGATTGTTGTTTGTTGCAGGCCTAGTTTTGCAGATAGAACTCAAATTAATTGTGTTGTCAGACAAATAGTCCAAAACCCAAATATATCCAACATAAAAAACTGATAAAAGCCAAAAATTGTCACATTTGACAGGTTGGAACCATTGAATTTTTCCTAATAAATGCCTAAAAGACTCAGACTTAGAAGTGGATTATACTACCCAGATTCCAAAACAGTTGGGACACAGTTTTCCTAGTGTTTCTGAGCCCCTGTAGTAACATCCTTTATACAATCATGTGTTCACAAAGTGGTGAACCTCGCTCCATCCTGGCTTGTGAACGACTGAGCCTTTCGAGGATGCTCCTTTCATACCCAATCATGATACTATCACCTGTTACCAATCAATCTGTTTACCTGTGGAATGATCCAAACAGGCGTTCCATTCCACAACCTTCCCTGTCTTTGGTTGCTCCTGTCCCAACTTGTTTTAAACGTGTTGCAGGCATCAAAGTCAGAATAAGCAGATATTTAAATTAGATTCTAAATTTATGACATTATGTCTCATACACATTATACCTTACATTTTTGTGTTTTGTGGGTTTTTTTTTAATCATTTGCACAAAGAGTAGCCTTTGTGTAAAAGAGCTAGATACTCTGTAATCTATACAGCTACTTGTATATTTTTATAGTTGCTTGTCCTTTTGTGGCTGTGTGAGCAGTGCAAACATGCCATTTAACAATGTCACTGTCACACACAAAAGCCTTTGAGTAGCAATGTACAGTAAGAATACTTTAGAGCTGACAAAAAACCCACACAACATATCCTTGCCTGGAGCATTCTTGCTCTTTCCAGTATGTTCTCACCCCATGACAGAACACCCGCTAAACTAAATGTCATGTGTCAAGAAAAAACAACTCAACTCGTAAATGTGCTTAGGTTTGATAAAATAGGTGGTTTGCAGAACAGGATGCAAAACGTCAAAGGTCAAGGCCCATGTTTACAGTGAGATTACAGGGTTAAAAAAACACAAATGACCAAAAAATGCCCCTTAGCTATGTGCAAGAAAGTATCATATGTAAAAGAACAAGCAGAATCAAAGTGATCAAGTCAAGTTATTTTGTATCGTTTGTACATTATCGTTATTCATTTTTACAATGTTAAAATAAATATCTCCTCCAAACTGTAAAGAGAGGAAAAGGTCTGAGAACCCTCCTCTAATTATTTATTATTCTTTCCTTTACCACAGTTGGAGCCCATCAAAGCTGGCAGCTGCCACAAATTCATTTGAAATGGGTGCATTAGTCTGGGCTTGACTTTGTATGACTCCTCTTCCTGCCAAATATCTGTATAAACAAAAGATCTGTTCATTCATGCCACCATCCTGGCACACATGTGCCATTATGAAAGGACAAAACACTTATTAACTGAATGGTTTAGGCTTATCAACTCATTTCACCATGATAAAAAGTTATGCAATATTTAACCTTTCATTTGATAAATTCTTATTCGTAGCCAGTAGAGGGACGTGCGTAATGACAACACTGTGAGACAAACTGTGAAAGAGCAGGTTTCTGCATAGAGCGGATCACATGTTAGAGTTAGATACATGTTGCCAAAATAAGATCGGGACAGAAAACAAAACCATTATTTGACTGCCAATGGAAAGAGGATGTTTAACTACCCAACCAACAAGTCTTGGCACTTTCTTAATAAGTTGTTTGTTACTTTGAAATTTTGTACATTGAAAAATGTCGGATCAATTGTTCTTATCAATGGAGCCTTTACAAAATGATCAAGTTAAAAAAAATCCATAATAGCTCACAATGCTACAATCATTTTTAAGCAATAAATACATGGCTGGAGGGCATAGTAACTTCATTTACTTCCGATGACCTTTGAAGCAGAGCGCTCAGACTTCACTTGTTTCAACAACCCAATTCATTGTCATAACAAGTCGCAGTGAAGAGCAACGACTGCAGTATACTGGCTTTACTTCTCTGTGTGGACATGATCAGCAGCATGACCTGATTTGAGCTCCTCACTGAATCTCCGATGGCAATAAGCAGGCTAAAGTTCGGGTCAAAGTGCCATGTACACGGTGACACATGCAGTTTAGCCACGCTGTGGGAAATCTGATGATAAGCATACAGTAAGTGATTTGTTTGACTTACATAACAAGAAGTAGTGTAATCCATTGTGATGTTTTTTGTACAAATAAATAATCAGATATTGATTTCAGAAACCATTTGGCATTACTTTGATCTTTTTCAGAGCATAAGGGATGTCAAGTAATTCACTTTGCTTTCAAAATTGCAGTCATTTAAATTCACCCATGTCCTCAAGGTGTTTCAAGACTAGATTACGTCACAGTGTACAACTAATAAGGAGCACAACTCCAGCACAAGACTCCCAACAGCCTCACACACACACACACACACACACACACACATTTGAGTTAAGGCTAAGTCGCAGGACGCAAATGAAAGAAGAAAAAGAGGAAACAGATGTGTTTAACATATTGACTCTAACCTTTTTGATTTCATATGAGTACAACTTGTTTTCACAATTTATTCTGATGTCATATATTAGCTGAAAAGTGAATCTTACAAATGTCTTACACTTTTTCCATTTAATAAAAAAAGGTGCCCAAAAACATCTGTAAAATGGGTTTCAATGGCTAAACAATTAGCTAGCTAACACAATCATAGTTGTGGAGGCATTCTGCGACTGTAATTAAGTCCACTGGTATCACAGGACAAACAACGTAGATTAAAGTCACTATAACCGTATTATTGAGTACTACATTTACTTTAGAGTTGTGTTTTATCTGACAGGGAGTCGACTTACTCTCTCTGGATGAAAACATTTAAGCTAGTTTTAGTCATCACTCACGTTAGCCGCGCTGTCTCCATTGTCCGCAGCCTGCGCCCCGCCACCGCTCATCTTCTCAGAGGAAAGTTGGGAAAGTGAAGCCAAGACATGAAAACAAACGAAAGGTTAAAGATGTCGACAGCGTCTCTTTCCCGTCTGCCAGTGTTTAAAACATCACATCGCGTCCTCCTTCTCGCTAACCAACTGTTAAACACAAACACGCGGCGGAGAGACACCTGGACCCCGTCCCACTTCTCTGTCTGTCCGCCCAGGTAGTAAAGTCAAAGCCTGAGGGTCTGCAACAAGCCTGCGCCATCAGCAGGAATGCTCTGAATCATAAATCACGAAGTAGGAAGCAAGTCAGAGAGACTTTGCATTATTTGAATGTACAGTAAGTTTTTTTTTTTTACTTAAAACATTTTTCATTCTAAATTTTGTTGTCTTTTAGCATTTTCTGTTGTCTTTCTGTTATGCAGACATTCCCTGTGAATATACAAATTCCTATGTACAGTATGCATGCTTTTCATATCAATCTATTATGCCACTTAAATCTGGAATATAAGGAAATCCAAATGGATTTTGTAGCCAATACAAAACATTTCTACATGCTGTTCCAGGTTAAGATACTGTATAGCTGTAACCTTTGTTTTTTTTCCCCCATAAGCTTTTCATTGTGCTGCATGTTGTTGCTGGGTTCAGTTAAATCTTGCCTAATATTATCTCGCCTTAGCTCATCTGGTTTTTCTGTTTTTCTCTGGTTTTTTATACTTCATGTTGAAAACATTTCTCTAAAAGGGAACAAAAAAAGCTAGTTTTGCAAACTTGGATCAGACTGGTTATTTATGCCTGCCTGGAATAAAAACTGTTTAATATTACCATAGTTAAGGATAATGACTTAATGATTTGCTCAAGAGCACATATATAAAGCATGTCTGACCTCAGGCAAGTTCACGGCCCCTCCGTCCGGCAGACATTTGGCTTGAGTGCTGCTGAACCACAGCATTTTGTCTTCAGTCACCTGCCTGATCTTCTTCCAGATCGATCCCATACGCCGACCCTCTTCATCTGTGTCGTTTCAGCAAATTTTGTTCAACTCCTTTTGTTCAACAGTTTCCAGCAATCTGTCTGTCAGGAATGGTGCAGTACCAGGAACCTGCAGTAGCTGTGATCTGCCTCCCATGCGATACAGCTAAGTCTGTGTCAAACCTGCAAATAGGATATAGTCCTGTTTGATAACAGCCCTGTCACATGTCAGGTGGCTCTGTTGCCACCTACACTTACTTACTTCCCTGCAAGGCCTATGGATGAACTTGTTTACCTTCGGTGGCATATGGCTTGAAACTTTTTGTGACATGAAGTGTGGCACATCAGCTCAGGAATCTGTCCTACTTTCAGCACTCAACAACGTTGCTGTGACAGCGTGAGAACCTTGTGATCTTTGCTGAATAATAGATCAAACCAGTAAGAAACAAGTAGTACACTAAACAGAGTTTTGGTACATGAAAAAATTAATACTTTTACAAGATTTTGTTGGTTTTATTCATCAGCTTTTTATAACCTTAATGATCAGCTATCCATCAGTATGTCATTAGCATAAATTCATATTAAAAAGCTCTTAAAGAAACTTCCTAGCGTGTGGGGTTAACTAAAAGGGATGACAGACTGTGATTTCCTCTTGTTAATTATAGTTTTAGGCAGGTGTGGCATAAAATGTAGTTAAAGGCCATTACCATAGAAAGACCAGAATATAATCCCCAAATTAGGTTAAACGATATAAACCTAGTGTATTACTTTACTACAATGTTCTTCCTCTGTTTGGCAACATGTAATTAAGCTTTACATCATGGTCACAAACATAACTTGCATCATTTTAAGAGCCATTTGTTCCGTGACACCCATATAAAAGAAACGGACATAAAATAACCCACAGTAAATATAGCGCATGTGTTTTGTGTGACGCACCTGCTGGGGTAAATACTCTCCTGGTAAGGATGACAGAAATTCAAAAGGCAGCTCATTTTGAAAAGCCCAGTCCAAAGTAAACATGCACAGGTTTCTTGATTTATGGTTCGGCCTTTGTTAGATCAGTAGCCATCTTTTTGTGCTGCACAATGTGTGGTTGTTATTCTAAACTAAACCTGTCTGCTGGAAGGGTTGAATGTCACGACATTGTGGGAAATCATGCTCTGTTTAACATTTCAGACAGTGGTGATGAAGCTGGTGTGGCTGATATATCCTGTACGTGTGTAGCTAATTTTAAGCTTATGTGTGCACACACGTGAGATCTGCGCTGGTGTAAAGTTACACGACAGCATCGTCATTGTAATTCACAACCAGCAGCATGAACAATGCAGATCAACCCGAGCTGTGAAAGCCACTGCTCGCTTTCTCACGCATCATGAATTCATACCAGTGATGGTTTGAGTGCGACAAATTATAGGATGCGCTGAAGGAAAGCTCCGTGATTCATCGCCTGCACTAAACTACAACTTGATTGAATTAGACACACGGTGGTTATGATGTGCATTAAAAACACATTCATGGATGCGTCATTCATTATTGTAATATTTTTAAAAAGGAGAGCGAACAATCTTGAAGACAGAGGAAAAGGTGAGTTAAGGAGGAAGACAAAGAGGTTGAATGAGGTGGAGTCATGATTGCAGCTTGATGTCTTCAGTAATTATAGTAAACCAAATAAGGATTACAGACTCCGTGTCTCTCGGAGGGAAGTCAGCCAGAGCTAAAAGAACATGCTGCAGACATTACAAACATTTGACTTCTTCTTCCTTATGTCACATTGTTTTGTGTGTCTTGACTTGAAGACTGCCTGAGGCTGCACTTAGTAGTTTGAAAGCTCCTCAGTATACAAACAGCTGACGATAATGAGCCCCCAAAAAGTCTGTGAGGTTTGCACTGCACCAAACATAACGCTAAAGACACAGTGTTCACTTTGTAGGCTACAGGCAAAAATGCATACATAGCTTGACTTAAACAAAGCTCTTCTAGTTTACATTCGGCGCAGTTTCATTTGTTTTATTCACCTCTTGATAAGTGACCTGTGGCGTCATGATAATCTCTGAAATTCCCTTTGACAGTAAACCATCAGGCTGACTGGATCGGGGGTAAGAGGGCGAGCTGTGAAACCTGCAGCACACACAGAACAGCAGGACAGCCGCAGGCCTTGATCTTGTATTCTCTGTATCCCTGTAAAGGTGTGAACTTGTCTCAGGTTTATTGATACTTCAAACTGGTTTCTGTTGTAAATGCACAGGATATGTCAGGTCTGCTGCTTCCTGTGCTTCTGAAATCCAGCATTCGGATGCAATATTTGCTGGAGCTATAGTGGAAATTCTCAACCATCACCTTCCATTGACAGTGCTGCTATATATGCCAAAAAAACATGCAAAAGATGCTGTGTCTCCATCACATCCTGCAGCATCTGGTAGCTCTGTGAACAAGAAAAGCAAGTAAAAGAGCCAGGATCTTATGTTTCCTCAGAGGCTCCCACTGTAAGACTATCCAGTTACTGACTGATTCTCCTGATCATGGATTAGCACTCAAGGCTGACAGTTTATATTGATCTCCTGAATAAACTTTCTCAGCAGACTGGGAGGATTTTCAGCATTACATTGATAAATATACAGGCTTTTGTTTTTATTTTGTTCTGATAAAAACTATATTTGTGGGGTACTTTAAGTTTGAAGTCTTCAGGTTGATTCCCCTGTTTGGACACACAGAAGTGAAGTGGGAGTGAAGGGTGACTTAATTGTACCGGGTCCAGGCCTGCCACTAACTGGCACACCTCCCTCAGAGACACGTATACAAAGCAGGCGTGCATGATGTAATAGCCGCACCCCTGGGATAAGATGGTTCATGTGGCTACCATCCTCGATTGGTTAGAATTCAAAGACGTTTCAAGCATCCACCCTGCGTCAAGTGTCATTTCGCAAATCCCTGAATCATGCCCACTGGTGTGCTATGCTGTAGGTCACCGTAAGCTCCTTTTACAGGGGAGAAGCAAGATAATCTCTCTCAGTTTCATAAAATATCACATTTACATTGAAACCTTTTCACAAATTTGTAAAATAAAGGGAAAAAGGAGTAGCCTTTGAGATTTACAGATTAAAGCTCACATAGAACAGCAGAAATCACACTATGAAAAAGCATTATGATGATATATACAGTTGTATGTAATGTGTGTAATGATGTGGTCTCAAAGGGTTAAAGGGTGGGTTCACACTTTTTCATGTTTATATAAAAACAAAAATCAGGTTCCCCGTATGAACATCAGAGCAGGTTTTTCTTGCTGCAATCATTTCTCCTGTTCATACGGGCATTTAAAAGATCCCCTTAATGTGCTTCCAGTGAAAGTGATGCAAAACAGAATCCACAGTTCTTGGTTTGTGCAAATAAATGCATTCAGAAGTTAATCTGAGGCTAATATGATCAGTCTGAGTGAGTTCAGTCAAGAGGATATTTTCTAAAGTTACTTGCCTCCTTATGTTTCCCTGTCGAGCCGCAGTGGAAGGATATAAATTAAAAGAGAGGGTTTTGCATTGAGAAGACAGTAGCTTTGGGAGATATGCTGCTGATTTCTCTAACTCAGTCTCCTGAAGCCTCATATCACTGTCGGATGAACACTTTTGCACAAACGAGGACTGAGGATTTTCACGCCCATTACACTGAGAGCTCATGAGGACGGGATCTTTTAATAACTGGTATGAACAAGAGGAGTGATTACAGTAAGAAAAAACTGTTCCAGTGTTCATATGGGCACCTGAGTAGTGTTTAAAGACAGACTTGAAAAAGTTGTTAACCCATTTCTTAAGATGCCAACCGTGAACTGTTAGGTCTCTGGTACATGTCTGGCCAGAGCCCCTTGTTGCATCTCTCTACTGTCTCTACTAAATGCTTAAAATATTCCGACAATGCTTTAAAAATGTATATAGCACAATATTAAATAGCAAGAGATAAAGGAAGTGAGAAAATATGGAAAAGGTATGATATACTTATTTTTATTGTACAGGAGGGCCAAAATTTACTTAAAATATCTGTCAAAAAATTTGGGGAAAACTTACAAAGCTCTGTACCATTTCAAATGTTACCAGCAGCTTAACAAACACATTATACATTTAACAGCATCCTTGCTTGTAATTGCTCCAATAGAAATTTCAAAAGTGACAGGTTTAAAATGTAACAACACCATCAATAGATCATTATAAGATTATAATCAACATTCATAACAGCCGGGTACAACAAAGCGTCATGTGGAATGCTTCCAGAGTGGATGATTCTTTCAGTAGGAATGTACAGGAGCTGCAAGCACAGGCAACCATAGGAAATCATTACAGCAGCAGCATGGAAACAGAACACATGCAGAGACAACATGAAGTGAAATAAAGACGTTTTAAGGCATCTGAGTGAAAACATGCACAAGAATCAAACTTAACACACAGCAATATATTAAAGCACATTAGAAATATGGTGGTTAAAACAGAAAACTTTATCGGGTAGAGGGTTAATCTCTGAGGACACACAGTGCTACTATATTTGATTGTCTGGTATGCACAGCTAATACAGTGTAAAAATATAGGCTCAGTTTAAATGGCCCACCATTGTCACATTCAAAGGTAAAAAAACATCATTTTCAATACACAAAGAAACACTTGAAGCTGCTAACAACACTGGCAGAAGTGACTTATCATGCGTAAGGAAACACAGATGTAAGACTGGATTAATAAGAAAACATATGCAAGTTGTTTTTTGGCTTAAAAGTAGTTTGAATTTTGAAGTTTGGACTGTATGACCTCTGATCCCAAACCATGCCACAGTAACGCGCTACCACAGTATAGTCAATACAAAGAACACACAGCGAAAAACCATCTCGAAAACATGACTGAAGTTGAAGTACATGGAGTAAAACCTTATATTTTAAAGTGTAACTGTATTTCTCCTCTTTAACAAAACAGAGAAACAGAAGATGTCAAGACAGATAAAACATGACAATACTGAAGCAATCATAATCACAGTTGAAGGCTCCAAAAATGCAACCTAATTATCCTGACAACGTGTCTCTATCGGACTGCTGTGCTAAAAATAAAACCAAAGACCAACTGCAAGGCAAATTTGTAGTGCATGGCAACCGAGTTCTTCACACAAGTGAGTTCCTGATGCCCTGAGTACCTTTCTCTGACAAAGTGTATGCACTGAAGGGAAAAAAGAATATGCCGTCATCTTCCTTTAGCAGTTGGTGGTCTGTAAGTGGCTCTCGTTCAGGATGGAGGTGATGTTGGTGTCATAGAAACCGTCCTCATCCTCAGAGCTGAAAGCGGTCGAGTCCAGAGCTGTGCGATGTGTCTGCTGTGACTTCCGCCTGATATAAAGCAGAGAATCCAAAAAACATGACTCAGCTCATCTGCTTTAACACATTGCAGCTTAGTGAATACAGGCATGTGTCCACTACTGTAGAGTGCCACCTAGTGTACAGTAATCACATGGTGTTGATATGGTTGCAGTGAAGTTCTACTTTTTGTGACCGAAAAACATCTAAAATCAACATTACTGCG
This sequence comes from Chelmon rostratus, assembly GCF_017976325.1. NCBI lineage: Eukaryota > Metazoa > Chordata > Actinopteri > Chaetodontiformes > Chaetodontidae > Chelmon > Chelmon rostratus. The sequence goes on along the minus strand of NC_055673.1, from coordinate 9,678,699 downwards.
CAGAGTTGGGACAATAGCTTACTTTAGTTCAGTCTCCAGCACTGTCACTTTGGCATGCAGTGCCTCCTGGAGCTCCTGCTGCTCCTCCAAGTCCCTGAGGACCTTCCGGCGGACTCCCTCCAAGCGCTCCACCTCCCCCTCGCTCTCGTCCACCTGCCGTTTCAAGGCCTTCACACGCAGGGACAGCTGGGGACGGAGAGAGGGAGAGGCCGGGGGTTAGAGGGGAACAGAGGAGGTCACAGGTGAAGACGTGGGCCACAAGGGTGTGGAGGGGGCGAAGCGAGACGGGCAGGGGTTAAGGGCAGGTGGTCTGTGGGTTTGTAGGGGAGCAGCTAAGTAAAAAAAAAAAAAGTTAAGGCAGCAGAAAGATGATAGGGAAAGGGAAGTCAGGGAGCGTTCTGGTGCCCGAGTGAGGTTGGGTTTAGGTCAGGAGGAGCACAAATGAGATTAGTCTTTTGTAAGAGAGGCAATTAAGCTGTTTGAACTGTGTTACTGATTAAGCAGCATGTGTAGGTCAAACAGTATCAATCAATAGTTTTTACTACATAATTAAAACTGTGTTGAGCTGTTAATTAGTACAATCACAGAGTTGGGAAACTTGAGGCTACTTAAGACTGGAAAAGCAAAGTGCACTCACATTAAAAGAATACTTTGGAAAATACATGTAATTCTTCTTGCAGAGAGTTCGATGATATTGATATGATATTGATACCAATCTTATGTATGTACGTTAAACATGAAGGTGGAGCCAGCAGCCGATTAGCTTAGCTTAGCATAAAGACTGAAAACGGGTGGAAACAGCTAGCCTGGTGCCTCTAGATGTTGCTACAGAGTCTGTATGTGCAAAATACCACATAATGCCTTGTTATCCTTGTTGTCCTGGTGTCCATCTTGGCTTTCAGACTTGTTGTAATGGAATGTGGTTAACTTTGGTGTGAGATCATTCCCAGCTCCAACAACAATTGCTATCTTATTTCTTCAAAAGAATCCATGTCTCAGCACTTACACTGCAGCACTGAACAAGCTTTAATGTGAAATTCAAATTCAAAAAGACAAACACGAGAGTGGTATCAATCCTCTCATCCAACTCTCGGCAAGAAAGCAAATGAATGTCAAACTATTCCTTTAAATGTTCAGATCCGGTTCGAGCGTCTACCTTTAGTATTTAACCAGCGAAGAAAGATCAAAACACAAACACTAAAGACAATTTTGTATGCAAATCTTGACATTTACCTGATCTCTCTGCTCAATGTGCTGACTTCTCTCCTGGTCTAACGTGGCGTTTAGCTCCTTTAGTTTCCTCTCCATTCGTCTTTGAGAAGCCTGGATGCTGGCCTTCTCTCTGGGCGGAGAAATTCAGAGTTTGCACAGGATTTACTACTTCCTCTCACTGCCTTCCAGGTGTTCTTAGGGATGGTTGATTGCAATCAATGATTGATTTTTGTGACTATGTATACCGCACATACAGTAGATGCAGGCTTGTTGTCATTCGTTGCATGACACACCTGATGAGGGCTGCTTTACCAAAAAGGAGCATTTCAGTGTTGACAGTGTGTGTGTGTGTGCGCTGACTTTTGTGGCTTTGATCCATTAAAATATCCCTTAAAAAGTAGGACTCCATTTCTCACGTGTGTTCAGTCATACCTTTCTTCACTGCGGAGTCTCTCCTCCAACTCTTGAATTTTATTTTCCAGCAGTGTGATTCCAGCCGAGGGCCGGGCCTGTCCCTCCATGTCTGCCACACGAGACCTCAGCTCCTTCAGCTGGGAGTAGAGCGGCACAGTGAGGTGAATAAACTGCAGATCTCGTGAAAAAAGCTAACCCATGTGTGCGTGTAGGCACTGAATGCACCGACAGTACCTGTCTCTCAATCGCGCTCTTGTCCATCTCCAGGTCGTGTCTCGCCGAGCGCTCCTGCATCAGCTCAGAACGGAGCTGGTCCACCTGCAAGGACAGAGTGAGGTAGGAGAGAAGAACGAAGAGGCAGTGTAAGTCCACCTGTTATCAGGTGGCGTAGAAAAGCCTCTCGCTTGTTTGCATGTGTATTCAAATACTTTAGTGGCACCTGATCTCTGCTGCGTGTGATGCGGTCGTTCATAAGCTCCACGCTGCTCCTCTCCTCATCCAGCTCGATCTCCAGTGTCTTTATTTTATCCTGTGAGCAGACAGATTAGGAGATAAATACATATCCTAACTTCTATCCTAACGTTCTTAGCTGCTTGATATCTCAACCTCATGCATGACTCCCTGACCATTTTTTTTGCTGACACTGCATCCTTGATTCACTCCCACACAACTTTAGCCTCCGCGGTTCATGACCTTTGACCTCCAAGCCTCACCTCTAGGCCCCTGATCTCCCTGTTGCGGTCAGTGTGGCTGCTCTTCTCTGTTTCTAGCTCGCTCTCCAAGTGTTTGAGACGGTTGGTGTAGAGGTCTCTCTCTAACTGGGCGCTGTCTCGCTCCTCGCTGCACGCCAGCAGCTCCTTCTTTAGACGGGAAACCTGAGAACAAGATGGAGGGGACCATTTTCATGCAATCTCTGTCTTCAAATACCCCCAACAGTAACTTATAGTTTGCTGTCCATGCATGCTCTTCTCAGAGAAATCAGCAAAATGTATCACATAACACAAAATAAGGGCTTTAAAAGTTCATAAAAACAGTTTTTATTGTTGGATTATTAATAATTAATAATATGGATTATTATTATGTCAAACTAAAACAAGATCAAACTTCCATATTTCAGAGGATCTGGGTTTCGTCCAACACACACAGCTTTCCTTCCTCCACTTATCTCCACTTTTCAACCCTCGTGTCCTCACCTCGTCCTGCTGGACCTTGAGGTTGCTCTGAGCCCTCTGCAGCTCGGCCAGCCTGTCCTTGCTGTTGCGCTGAGCTTCTTGCAGGTCCTTCCTCGAGCGCTCCCTGTAATCGTCCAGCTGTGTTTGCAGCGTGGCCACCGACTGACGGGAGTCTCCCATCATCGCCTCCATCTGACGGAAAGGGAGAAATGACAGTGAATGACTTTGTCAGTGCACATTAGCAGTAGTAGTCCGGACCCACTCACACACCTCTTTGTTAATCTTCTCCAGGGCTCGGTCCAGCAGCCTCTTCTGCTCCTCCAGGTCACTCTTGCCCCTCCTCAGCACCTCTTTCTCCAGGTCTCTCTCCTCCAGCCGCCGGGTCAGCTCGTCCCTCTCCTTGCTCAGGCGGTTGGCTCCTCTCTTGGCCTCCTCCAGCTGCGACTTCAAGGAGCGGTTCTCATCCTCCAGAGCTTCCACCGCCTCCTCGGCCTCCGAGCTCCGGGGCGAGCTGGAGTGAAGCCTCGTCTGGAGATGAAACGGGTCACGTAGCAGTTTTTATCACTATCATGCTGTGGGTGAAGGTAGTTCAGGCGGGTATTTAATGTATCAGGCCACAGAACAATATTCCCCACACAGCAAACCCCTTTGTACTTTTTAAGTATTTCAGGATTTGCATTTGCACACTGTATTGTTATATCTATCTGGCATGTAAAATAGGCGGAGTGGCAAACAATAAAGGCTTCTAAGACTTTTCATATTCAAAGTACAGTTGAACTACATTGCACTGATCACTGCATACAAACTCCAGTCTAAAATGTTCAACCGTATCCACGACGTACGATTTGTATTGGCTTTGCACCTACAATGATTTTGTATGACTCTGCTCTTCACATGATCATTTCACATCAGAAGTAACAAGATTATAGCACTTAAAGCAGCTGCAATATGTCGCCGTTCCAATGAGCACAATGCGCATCTTATGCAAATTTATCGTGGAGGGATTATTTTCACAGCTTACATGCTTGAGTTTGCTTTGGATCTAATTTACTTCACATCTCGCGGTTGAAAATAGAGTCTGTGTGGGAGGCCGTTTCTTTTGTTCTTGTACAGTATGTCTGTTCAGATTATTCTGCATGCATGTGTGCGTGTGCAGCTGCGTGTCTTCTTTGTGTGCAGTACCATGCGGGCCAGTCTCTCTCTGAGGCGAATGTTTGCTTCCTGCAGCTCCAGATGGGTGCTGTGCTCCACCGCGGTCTTTCCTGCAGGCGCAGCTGGCGACTGTAGAGAAGTGGATCAAGAGAGAAACACGCAGAGTTTACTCACTGTGCATACAATATTATAAACACACTGAACTTTCCTTTAAAACGATGACATTCATCTATAAGACTGCTTTAATCCCCTGTTTGTTTTATACATTAAATGCATTCAAAATGTGCTTGAGGCATTTTTTTTGTTCTGTAAAAACTGTCACTTCTCTTCTCCAGACTCACCTCCTTCGCTTTCTGCAGCGCCGTTTCCAGCTCGGCCTTGTCTCTCTGCGACTGCTCCTTCAACCTGCTGATCTCAGACAGCAGCTCGGCCTCCTTCTCTCCGCTGGCTTTCTTCAGGGCTTGAAGTGCCTCCCTGTTCTCGTCCAACTCGCCCTTTTGCTCGTCCAGATGGGTGCGAGCCCGGTCCAGCTCATCACGGCACCACTGAAGCTCCTTGGGACGAGCGATCAGAGGTTAATCATGTGCCCATGAGGACGAGGAATAACAGTGTTAACGTGCGCACGGGGGCATGCAAGTGTGTATTTTTGCATCTGTGTGGAGGGAAAATGAATGAAATTGCTCAGCGTCAGTCACAGGGAAACCCAACTGTTCTGACAGTTAGAAAATAATAAATATTCTGTAAAACACCTATTCTGGAGCATTCAAAAATGGTTTGGCAAGAGGTACATAGGAGATGTAAAATCTCTCAGTATACTTGGTTAAGAAAAGACATCAGAATAATAGATGATTTATTTGAAAACAGCAATTTTCTTTCTATATTAGACTCAAAGAAAATTTTAATTTAGAGGGGAGAGGACACTTATGGAAGTATTTACAAATTAGACACTGTATTAAAGAGGTGGTTCCTGTTGTTCAGGAAAGAAGTCCGATTGAATGCTACTTATAATTACCCAAAATGCATCATAAAGCTTCGCGATGGTATGAGATGTGTCCTTGGACAAATAATAATGGCTGTAGTAATCTCAGGATGATATGAGAGAAAGATCTGTCTTGTACACTGGATGAAAAAACATGGGACTTTTCTTTCCAACACTGAAGAATACATAAGAGAAGTCAGAGGCAAATTTATTCAATATAAAATAATTCATAGATATTATTTTACACCATCAAGACTTAACAGAATGGGTTTAATTAATAATGATATATGTTGGAAGTGTGGAGCAGAAAGTGGCACATCTATCCATGCATTATGGGAATGTTCTAAGATCCTCCCCCTGTGGGAAAAAGTTTTAGAGTATATGGAGACATAGTCTTGGTGACCCCAGTTGAATAAATACAGATTTAGAATATTATAAACTGGCCTAATAACATGTGCACGGATTATTCTGAGGTGTTGGAGGAAGCCCCAGGCTCCCACACTGAGTATGTGGAAGACACAGATGATGGGGACTGTGTCATGCGAAAAGATGTTGGGGAGATTAAACTGTGAAATTCATGTGATAAAAGAAAAATGAAATGATTTTGAATTTACCTAATTTTACTTTACATCATCTGCCTTGTGGCTGATGCGTGCATTACCTCCACTGAAGAACGGTTCTCGTCAGACGGGGGCATTTGTGTCTTCATGGTGAGCAGTGAATCCTGAAGATCCTTCAGCTTGCCCTCAATTTCCTTCTTCTCCGAACGGGATTTCAGCAGCCTTTGGAAATACAGTAGATGTTAAAGAACACACAGGGGTCACAGATGCTCTATAAACTATTCACACACACACACACACACACACACACACTGCAAGGCCATAAGCACACTTGTGCACACACACCGAAGACAGCAGCGACAAACAACACAGAAGGCACAAAATGAGTAAAAACTACTGCACTAAACCACTTGCACTTTAAATTTAGATGCATCCCTTACTGATTTATTCAAAATCAATTGTGTTTATTAGCAATGAAATCAGGAAATGTGTAGTTTGGATTGGATGAACAATAAAACAATGATTGATCAACATGATAAAATCAATTGGGTAAATTTCTGGATGTTGATTCGTTTTGGGTTATTGGGTAATTGGGTTCATTATCGTCGGATTTCTGTTAGTAAGGAGTTCCCCGATCCGATGATCAAAAGAGATGTCATCAGATACAGAATCCACTCTGATATCTGCAAGCTTTTCAAGTGAATTTCGGGGAACATATCTCAAGTTCAGATCTGCTGATTTGAAACCAGGCTAAACCTACTCAAACCAAACACAGTGAGATTGATTTTCTCTCTCACTTTTGACTGCTGGCGCGCTTCCCGCTCCTGCCGAATGAAAAGTCAAGCGAAAGAGTGCATGCATTAAAAATCAGTCAAGAGAAATGTAATATTGCACTGAACTAAAAACAGTAACCTTCAGTATATCCATGTAGACTTTACAGAACTGCAGTTTTCAGAGAGTGGTTTAAAGTCTTTGAGCTCATTCTCCTGGCTGGAGGAGGTGGCTGGAGTGTGATACAAGTGCTGGTTGAAACCAGTAAAGAGTAGCTGTGATTATGAGCCTGTTTCCAGAGACAGAGCAGCACTGCCGTCAATGTGTTTCTCTTTTTATGGATCTAAAGTCATCCTATAGCTCCGTAATCAGTTTAGTTCAGCATGAGAGCTCAGAAATATAAGCTTCTATCCGAGATCTTTAAAATAAATGTTGATTTAGCCACATATTCATGGTCTTTGAATCTTACTTAATGCTCATACAGTGTTTTTTTTTTTTTATCTTTTGAAGGTAGATACTCAAAAACGTGCAGTGTGTGTATTCCAGGCTCACAGTTGTTCTGCACAAAGTCAAGAATTTCTGTGTTTTTGGAGGCATGATAATACTGATAATTTCTTGAGGTCATTTGCCATCATTTCATCTGTGGTGAAACAAACAACAGAAAAACATAAACGCTGGACTCATAGACACTAACTCCTGGTTGGTGTTGTGCAGCTCCTGTGTGGTAGCGTCCAGCTGCGTCCTCCACTGCTCTCCCTGATCCCTGCAGCTCTCCAGTTCTTCCTCCAGGGTCAGTATGGAGGCGTTCACCCTCTCCCTCTCCTCTTCGATCTGGTCCTGGGACTGAAAGGTGGCAGCACACAGACGGACATATATAATGTATGCCAACAGCGAGCTTCACGCACCCAAATCTATCACATTTTCTTTTAGTTCGGTTTCTTTGTCAAGCAAATGCTCAGCACCAGGGAACAGAGAGGCAGAAATCTTTTCGTCTCATGCCTTCATCAGCGTGTCTTCAACCTCTATAAAATACCTCCACATGAGAAAGAACACCAGAAAACATCAGAAAAGATCTGACTACTTTAATCCTCCTCTCGCCAAATAAATCGCTGCATCAAAAGCCGCTGCCAACCTGTCTGCTTATTTCCTGCTCTCGGGCTGCGTGTTGCCTTTTTTTCCTGACACTGCTGTTGCCGTATCCTAAATTCAAAATGCGTAATGATCTATTCCCGTATATACCTATATCCTTCACATTTCCTCTATGCCACATCCTACAGTAGAGCGCTACAAAAATAGCCCACTGGCGGAAACTCTACAAAAGAAATCCAACTGGAAAAGTTTTACACTGCAATCACAAGAGGCAGAATTCTCTTTTCTAACTGTGCACGCCGGGCTACGCCTGACCTCATGATACCCTGACTCAGTGTTCCAACACTGACTGCACACTGACACATAAAACAGGACGACAAGACAAAGCCTGGATGTGTAATTAGGGCAGATGCAACATCAAAGCACAAGTTAATATCGCCTTATCAACGCATGCGGGACGCACGAACTGCCTGACAGGTATAACCTGACCGTTCTCCTGCTACACCTGCACCACAGAGAGATACTCTGAAAAGAAAAAAAAAATGTTCTGAGTGTTTCTGTCTCAAGAGTTCATAAGAAGGCTGAGATGCTAAAAAACTAAAAATCCTTTCAGTGATCAGAAACTGGGAAATGACATTGCGAATGCTGCATTGCAGGTTTTGCAGCAGCCGTCGAAGGTTAACTGCCTCGTAATCTGCAGGCTCTTAGCTTGACACTGACACAATATTAAGAGGATAGTAACTTGAAAAAAAGGGGAAAATGTGAGTTAGTGTGCAGGTTTATCTTGATTTCTAACGCAAAATGCCAAAAGCTTAGAATGAAAGACACATTGCCTCCTGTTTTTTTTAACAAAAACTCTTAATAAATGTAATAAATGCTGTGGAGAAACAAAAAAATGCAGCCAACTGACAATCGCTGACACTAGTTTTTTTTCATTTATACAGTGAGAATTTGTTGGTGAAAGCACCTGTCGGTACCCTCTGAGGAGGGCAGAAACATGCAGAAATTGATTTCTTTCAAAGGAGCACATAGAAAGTTCTTTTATTCATGTTCCTTGTTCAGTTAATTGAGCAACCCGTGTTGGTTCAGCGACATCAGAGTTACTAAACATGTTTTTGGTTTTGTTGGACCAGTTACTCCCATTCAGATTAGAATCTCTTTTCACGGCTCATCTGATCAAAAACACACTCATCATGCATCAGAGTAACTGCATGCGTAGCACGTGAGTGAGAAGTCAGAATTCAGAAGCATCTTTTTCAAGAGCAGAACTCACATCAAACCACCCGAACATTTTATAATGTTGTATTTCTTTTACTTTTACTAATCAATATTCTTGTGGTGTAGTCAGATATGGGAAGAGACAGTTTTCAGAGTCTCTTTGTCTCAGCTGCACAGTTTCTAGTCCTTTTATCTCTGCCTTCAGTGTTTTTTAATCATTTCTGCTAATGAGTTAAGCCTGAACTCTCAAATACGGACAACTACAGACAAATCCATTTCAAAAATCCTGTTTTTTTTGTTATATAATGAACTACTGCTGCACTACAGTTAAAACTGAGATCTCAAAAAGATTCTGACTTACGGGCTTGAACACGGTAAAGCTTTATGTGATTATGTAAGTGCCCTCCACCTGTGTGACCTGCTCCATGGTTCTCCTCAGGTTCTCCATGTCCTGGCCGTACTGCTCCCTCAGGGCCTCCATCTCTCTGTCATGGCACTCCACCTCCTCCTTTAGCGCCCCCTTCAGGGCCGTCAGCTCCCGCTCCCGCTGGCGTAGAGTCTCCTCCTGGCGCTGACGTAGCATGACGGCCTCGGCCAGGTCGGCCTGCAGAGTCATCACATCCTGCAGAAAGAGAGACAGAGATCGGCAGAAATTGCAGTGATGTTTAATTTTGCACGTGTTTGGAGGCTTTATGTGTGTGAACGTGTGAGAAATACCGTCTGCAGGGAGTCTGAGTCAGGTGAGTTTTCTGAAACCCTCCTCAGCTCCTCCTGAAGCTCGGCCAGCTGGTCTTCCTGTAGGCGCAGACGGGACTCTACCACCTCTCTGGACATACGCTCTTCTGCCAGTCTGCACACACACAGAGACACAGAGACACACAGACACACAGACACATACACACACATTATATATTGGAACGCCAGAAAAGAAGCCCATCAGTCAAGTAGTCATGAAAGCGTATTGTTGGCTGTGCACACACTGTATATGCAAAACCACACACACACACACACTTACTCATCATGGGCCTGCTGCAGTTCTTTTTTGCAGCGACTGAGTTGCTCCTGAAGCTCCTCGAGGTTCCCCTTTTTGATGCTCCCATCAGATCCTCGCTTCTGCACAAAAAACACACGCACACCCGCAGACACACACACACAAACACACAGACACAGACAAACACACACACACGCAAACTGAGGGTGAGACAGAGAGAAAGAGAATAAGAGAGAGAGCACAAACGCATGAAGAGGAGGACTGGAAACTTTGCTACAGAGTGTCAGTGTCGACCTTGCAAATACATAATGCGCTCTGTATCACTGGAAACTTTAAAAGAAAGAGAAAACCCTGCCTTGGATTCCTTGCCCTAGTTTCTGACAGTCAAAAAATCTTTGGGAGAACAGGCCCTGCCAGCGCGCTCAGACATCGTCAAAAAAAAAAAAAAGACAGCCCCCCCACACTAACAACTCTTTCTGACAGGCTGCAGGGGAGCAGAGCCGGAGCGACGTCGCCCACACCGCTCCTGCCGCTCGTCAAGGCTCCCTCTCGCTGAAAAGGAGGTATAAGCGCAGCCTCTGCCCATGAAACCTCTCTTATCCTCCTACACGCTCATTACAGGGATGCACACGCACAAAAAGAAGAGAGAGACAAAGCGAGGATCACGGACGCTTGTGCTCCTCGGGGCACCTCACACTGCTGATACTCATCAGTGATGGATCGTGAAGATGTACTTTGTGCAGATTTGTTTCATTTTCTTCTTGCTCCCTGCAGGACAGTTTGTAGATAATCCCATTCTGGGACCTTTCAGCTTCTCGCTGTCCTCACAAGAGATAATTAACAGAAGATATCATAACTGAGAATATGTATAAGCACTTGAGAGTGTATTGCATCAGCTGTATCCTTATGTGGATTAATCATCCACAATGAAACAGACTCTCCTGCCCTGCTGAATGCATTAGCATTAGTCTTAGCATAAATACTAGAGGATGGTGTGATTACACAATGCAAAGGAGATTCAAGTACAGTCTGAAGAGCCTTAAAATAATAGCTTGAGCTTGATAGCCTTCAGTCGGGGGTCATGAGATGTTTGAATGGCAAAAAGCAGAAAATGTGTTTCTTTTCTTGTGCTTTTTTCTCATAAACCCTTGAATATTTTACTGTTTCAGACACTTAAAAAGACTTCCAAGGTTTTATTTTCTGTTTTTTATTCTTCTGTCAGACTTTGCTAGAAGCAATAGCCTCAGTGCAACTTCACATAGAAACACAGGACCCTCCCAGATCGTGTAACGACAACATGTTCTGGCCACGGATTTTAATTATCTCAACTTCGTTTCTGAGAAATCAGTTTCGAATGGCAGACGGATCTAAATACTACAAAACCCATGAGCCTCAGCGGCCGTTGCCACTGGGAAGAAGCCAGTGAGAGGAACGAATCACAGCGTTTGTAAAATCACTCATAATCATTAACCTCCACTCACCATTAGTGGCACATGATTGGATGTTTCCTGTCTAAATGCATCCTCTCCAGTTTTTATGTACACAAGCTTGCACTTCAAGCTTTTTGCAAAGAAACCAGATAATTTCTAACGCAATTATTGATCTTCTACGCTGATAATTGAATTGAGAGAACTTATTGTCCAAGGGTAAAATGAATGTGACTTTTACTCACAGACGCCCAAAAAAGTTCTTCCTTCTTCGCAAATATATTCAAATGAAACAAAATCAAACAATATTCACTCTCTGGTTGAAATGGTCAGTCTGTAAACGTGTGAAATGGTGAGGGGTCACAGTAAGACATGTTGTTTTTAAGGGGTCACAACACCCAAAAGTGTGAACCGTTGCTTTGTAATTTTGAACAAACAACAGCGATCAGTGTTCTAGCGCTACACAAACACACACACACATCACTTCCCTGGACTATGGTAACCCAAAACACCAGTATCTGATCCTCAGTTAACCAGGGGAGCAATCAGGATGTCAGTGCATTAACGCCATCACACTCCCACTGACACACATTAACTGGTAACTGCATTAAACCAGTCAAAACATGCCACAAGTGCTTAGAGAGAGCCTCAGACACAGAGGGAGTGCGAGCCTTGCTTTACATTACACTTGGGAGCCAATACGCTAGAAAATGTGAAGAACTCTGCGAAATAAAGGGCTGAGCATGTCTCAGTAGATTAATCTGGACATTGTTGTATCACACATGCACCAAAACAGTCTTTGGATGAGCCCTTTATAACACAACTCCTCAGGTCCTGCTCTGATCTTATGTGGAGGCTTCATACAGACAAAAGCCAGTGTTTTGGTTTAGAGGCAGAGCTAGAGAATAAATAGCCGCGGGCCAAAAAAAACAGTGTAAACCCCTTCATCCTGCAGTCTGATGCCTGCTGTGGATGTTTCAGTAGCTGTTAGCGCTTCTGAAGAGCCTGAGATGAGTGCTGGAAGAGAAATCAGCTCCTAAATCTACCAATGCAGACAGCATGGTTACCGCCTCGAAAAACACAACAAAAACCCCTCCGAGAAGGATCTGTCCCATCCGGCAAGCCAACCCCCAGCTGGTGCAGGGTTCCAGTCCAACTCAATTATTGATGGCTCTCAATGACTGCGTTCTCGACACACACTGATCCCTCAACAGCTTTCCTCCGCAGGTGCGTCGTTGCCAAGAGACAAGACGGGCAAATGATTCACAAGCAGCCGTGGTCACAAGGACATAACAAGGGATCACACATAATCAAGCGCATGTAATATAAGAAGGAGAGGACACAAAGGAATAACTTCTGCATGTAGATTTATGCAAAAGGATGCAAATTTAAAGGAAGTAGCGTGCTTGTGCTCATAAAAGCCTAGGCAATCTATTTTAATAAGGTGTCACAGGAGCACAAAGGAGCAAAGATGGCACCAAAATTGACAGAGGAATACTCAGCATGCTGCTTAATTTTCGCATTTTTTGGCCTGCCAAAAGAGGATCCTCGGAGACAAAGTGAATGAAGTAGAAAACTTCATATCCTCGGAAAAGAGGACGTGCTGCCAACCATCTGTTAGCTCCATTACAAGAACTGCTCTGTTGAGTGAGAGACGCTCACCCCAGACGCCACAACTTTCCAGCCATGTGTTTGACCAACATGCCAAGACTACACAAGTCAACAGCTAATTAGATTACGTGCTATCACACATTTGTGCAGTGTCTCCTTATCTTTGTGTATATATATAATTGCTTTGCAAAGCTTTTTGTAACTTGGCAAGCTTTTAGGTTGGATGGCTGCAAAACAAAAACAAATTAATTATCCTGCAATCACTTTTAAAGCAACTACTAGCTGCTAGTTGTTCACCTACAATCACACTGCATGAAATCTCAAGGTTTGCACTGAAGATCTGGTCTATTAGCAACATTCAGGTCCTTTAAACTTCTCCTCAGAAGTTTAAAGGACCAGTCTGTATAGGCAACATACAAAATCCGAGTAAAACTCTGCATGTGTATATGCATGTAAAATATCATATTTGGCCTATTAGCACCATAACCAAATCACGGCTTTAGAGCTTCATCGTACCTTGAAACTGCCAGTGGTCTCGTAGATGAGGTTGGCTTTTCTTTTGAGGGATCCTTCACTCTCACTGGTGCTGATCAGGAAACAGTGGACAGAGGATTAGCCTGGAAAAACACATGTATCCATCTACAGTAACAATGAGCATCAGCTTATTTACCCTTCATTAAGGATGTTGAAAATAGCTTGTTTAGCTTGAGCTTCCTCCCTACTGATGACCACGGTACTCAGGCTCCTCGGAGGTATCTCCTTCAAATAGAAAGGAAGCAAAATAAGACGACAAAGAGACAATTTAATACCTGAAAATAACTCCTAACCTCACAATAGCTGCTACTCACAGGCTTCTTTGCCACAGCTGGAGCGGGGTCCTTGGCAACAAACTTCCCTGGTGACTTAAAGCTCGGTTTAGGGGCCTCGAGTGCTGTCACCTTGGCAACTGATGCAGGGCTCCTTCCCAGGCTGCCGCTCGCTGGGGCAGATGACGTCAGCAAATTTGAGGAGGCAGTAAAAGGAACAGCGTAAGGATTTGGAGTGGGAGAGCTGGGAGAGGGAGGGGAAACCTTAGGCTGAACATCTTTTCTAGCATCGAGACTTCTGGACCGTCTGCCCTCGTCAAACCTGAGCCGCTGCCTGGCTCCGGAGCGGCCCCTCACCTGCGGGGCGCCGCCCGTCCCACTGTTGAACTTACTGATGAGCTTGTTGATGGGAGCCAGGGAGTTGGTGTCGATTGCTGGGACGAGCTCGCCGTCAGTTGATGCTGGAGGTTGTGGCTCTGAAGGGGTATTTTTACTCTGGCTTTTCACAGAGTATCTGCCCAAAGAGCCAGTAAAACCAGAGCCAGTTTGCTTGACCCCTCTGGGTCCTGCACCGTTTAATCTGACAGGTTTCAGCCCTGCTTCATTATACTCGTCATTACAAGTCCAATCTTTGCTTTTCTCTGCTTCGCCTCCTGTTGCTTTGAGTTGGGGCTCAGCTTTTGGCCTCTGTGCCTGTCCTTCTCTAACAGCTCCACCCTCCTCCTCCCCTTGTGTTCCTGCTTGACCGTCCCCTGGAGGTCTTTTAAGAGGGCTCCCAAAAATCTCCCCATCCTCATCCTCTGCTGCAGAAACAGGGGAGTTTGCTGTGTTTACAGCAGGGCTGTAAGGGTTTATGATTTCTGCAGGCTCTTTATTTATTTTGGGCAGACTGTTGCAAGGTGAAGGCGGCCCGGAGCTGGGGGTGGGAGTGTTAAGCTGAACTCCGTAAGAGTCACCTTTCTCGCCATCTTTCAGGACCACGTAAGGCTGCCCAGAGATCCCCTGAACCCGCACTGCCACCCCATACTTATTGGAAGGAGGAGTTGCAGTGTTGTTTCCTCTGGACTTGTCAGGATAACCTCCGCCTGTGTCATCAAGGTCCTTGATGAAGCGGATCTGAACGCCGTAATCCACATGGGGCTTTCTGTCAGTGGAGAGAGTGCTCATGTTGACTTCCTGGTTTTTGTGCAAGCAGCCTGGACAGACAGGGAGGGAAAAACAGCAGAAATGCAAATCAGGTGAATCAGTGGATCAAGTTTTGAAAGCAACAGCAAGCTGAACATGAACATGCATATCTATGTGCTGAGACCCTCGTTTTTATCAGTTCCACAACAGAGACCTGCAGAGGACTACATTCTCAGACTCTTTGTTTCGGCTCTTGCCTTGGTTCTCTTTGCTTTTGTCTGTTTCACGGCTTTACAAAAAACCTCCCTCAGATGCCTACTTTTAACCTGCGTGTGTCTCTCCTTAATACAGTTTTCTTGGCTTTTGTGTAAATTTCCCATGTGGAGATACTGTGGCTCAGCTAACGTGAGATCACTGGTATATCTTGATGAAGCAGACATCACCTCTGGCTGCTCTACAGGTTTAATTCCTTCTCAACCAGAATAAACTGTATTCATGTCAAACATGCTTTACGCATGCGCCGTCATACAGGTCGAGACCTACTTTTTTCCAGAGGGTGTGTTTGGAGGAGTGTGAGTGGGTGGAACAAAGTAATCAATATGTTGCCACTAGTTTACACAGGCGTGTGGACTGTGTTGATGTTTTTGTCCAATCATTATTAAAGAAACAAAAATGAAAATGAGGTTGACTCATTCACTGAGTTTTTGGTATTTTCCATGCATTCAAACAGCCGGAAACAGACAGGGAGACAAAGATCCAAAGACTTTGATACTGCGGAAACAGAAGAACAAGGACCGACTGTATGCAGTAGGTGTGTATGTATTTGACTTAACATGAGTGGATGTATTTGCTTTACTGGAGGCCACAGTAGCAAAAGAAGCCCTGATACTGACAGGCTGTGTCGTAAGGTTGCCAAAAGTATCGCTATCTTTTCAATACCTCTTTTTTTTCAATACCAGGTTGTTGACAGAGAAAAGAAACAAATGATCATATTTTGTGTGCCGCAGACTTTTCTTTCTTTTTGCCGTGAACACTGAAAAAGGTATCTAGTCTGAAACTGAAACAACTTCTAACATTGTGTTGTATTGTGTGAGGGATTCTGCTGATTTTACACATGAAGGTCAGTTTGCTCTTCATGTGTGAAGTCCTCACTCAGCGTGACTCAAGTTTGTGATAAAAGCTGAATAATGTCTTCTGTGTTTCTGGAGGAACTTTCTTTAAGTCTGAGAAAGTCTGAGAAAACAAACCTGATGATGTCCTCCGGGTCACCTCTGTTTGTCACTGGAGACTAAAAATGTATAAAAAACAGTCTGCGTTACACACCGGAGGCATGGAGTTTGGAAGATGTGAGCACTTACCAGACAAGGAGGGCCAAACAAAATCATGCTATTTGTTCCATGGTGGGGAATGTAGGATCCAGCATTTTTGGAGCTTGACCCACATAAAAAATCAGGATATCTCTGCCCCTCTGTTGCTTCAATTTTGATCATTCTTTTATCAATTTTGTCTCTCGGTCGTACTCCAACTATACTGAAAGACTAAACCACTGTTGTGCCTCTTTAAATGACATTATAAATTATAAATATAATTCACCAGATGTGCTCAGATTCCCTTTTTTTATCCAACCATGAGTCCAAAATCCAAAAATATCCTGTTGTATCATACATGACAACAAAACCCATCAAATCCTCACATTTGAGGAGGTGGAAGCAGTATATGCTCTGAATTTTTGCTTGGAGAAAGACTGAAACGATCAATCGATTATCAGAATATTTGCAGGGGTTGCAGACTACATTTTATCAACTCAGTCAGCTGCAGAGTTAGCAGAACGCATCCACCTTATATGCTCTGAAAATGAGCTTGGTGATGAACACTATGAGAAGGTGAATACTCCTCCTATTGTCCAGGCTCTGTGGAGCATTAAACACTGGGGGTTATGTCAGGAATGGGCCTCCCCTCTCTCTCTCTCTCTCTCTCTCTCTGTGCCTTTGCCAGAGTCTCCCCAGTCACCAGACTTCAGAGTAGAGCCACTCATGCATAGACTGTTTACTTTGAGCTGTGCAGGCACAGGCACACACACACACACACACACACACACACACACACGCACACACACACACACACACACACCGGCTGGAGCGTTTTCATGCACACACGCAGGGGCGTGCACAGGCATACGCAAAAACCTGCTGTGCATTCCCCATCTGGTAGCAGGTAGCCCATCTTATAAGCAATGCTCCTTCTCTACAAGTAGCAGGAAAGCCCTAAGTGATGTGGAATCCTGTTAAAACACTTCTGTCACTGCCGTCACATTATCACATGAAAGCATTTTTCTTGCGTTCAAGTGTTGCTAAAGCTGCTTTACAGTGTCATACTTCAACCCCAGTCTGTTTCCTTTGTCCACACCTACAGCACTCACAGATGTGTCTCTCATGCGAATTAAAATGTAACCGACTCTAACAGGCAGCTGGTTATAGTGTAACACAAAGCACGTCGACTGGCAATGAGGTTAGATCGGTGACTCAAAGTCAGCCTTTGTCTTTGCTAAAAAACATTCTTAGGATTCCAGACGTTCCCCTTACGCTCGGCATTGCGCGTGGTTTGCATTTGTATTAATAAGGATAGATCAAGAGGAAACTGAGAACTAGGGCAGCGTTAAGTGTAAAGCCTGCACATGCAGAAAAGTGTCCATAAACAGCAGTACATAAACAGTGAAGAGACTGATGAAAAGACAACAAGCTGGGGACTGAAAATACAAAAACAAATTCATTCCCAGCAACAAGCAACCGGGTTTGCCGACCACGTTGCACACTGGTCTTCAAAAGATGAGCTGCAGGTTGAAAAATGTGCTGTGTTGGAAAATGTGCTGTGTTGGAAAATCTTTGAAATAAGGATGATATGATTGTATGTTTTAACATTGCCAAGGAGCTCGGCCCTCAGGTGCAGATCACAGGTCATGCAGAGAGCTGCCAGGTGTAAACATTTCCTCAGGTAAAGTTCAACAAAGGCTCAGTTGTTGTAGGTGCTCTGCAGCCAGTAGCCGAGCACTGCTTGGCGACAACTGGTTCACCTCCTCTCTCTCTCGCTCTCCTGTCACAAGGACTGGCTGTGTCAACAGAGACAGGAATGTCACCCAACGGGCCTATCTGCCATCACTCCCCCCTTTCTCCTCACCCAGCAGGCACTGCTCCCGTTCCTCTGCTTCCTACCACACGTCTCATCTTCAACTTTCTGCCACACTTTCTCTTTGCCCCTGGGGTATCTGAACTGCTACTGTGATGCAGGGGGATTTGGTCGGAATCAATTTCAACTGAAACTATTAGATGAGTCAATAAACATTCATATAATTTACTGATTGATGGAATTGTTTGTCATGTAAATTGAATATCATTAAAATTCTGGACTGTTGGTTGGACAAAGGGTTTTACAGCCTACTGATAAATTGAAAATAACCATTAGCTGCAACCTTAATGAATGTGTTTCTGGAATTAATTCATAAATCATAATATGTCAAATATCTGCACAGGTGCATCTGATATAACCAAATTGGTGTTCAATGCAATTAACTGTGTTTGACTACTATGCATTTCACCATATGTAACTATTCACATGTGCAAAACAGAACATTAAGAAACTAATTTTCTTATAGATTTTAAGCATAATGTGCTTGGAACAAATAATACAGATAACAGAATTTTGTAAATAAGTCACACTATGAGCATATCACTGTATGATTTCAATAAAAGTCCAGAAATCATAATTCTGAGGCCTATTTTAAACCAAAAGCATGCAATTCTAATACTTAGGGGTCATTATATTACAGTTTCTACAAAAAAAAAATAAAATACAAAAATGCAACATATGCAATCTATTGTAATCACTCTTGTCACCGTGGGCTGGGTTGGACAGGTAGGTGCAAGGTCACATGTGTACAGTAGCAACACTATGGCAACGCCAGTACCTCGTTACAGCTACATGTTTACCTACACACCTCAGACTGAGCTCCAAGTTTACCCCGGAGCGCACGTCTCAGGTCAGGACTATTTCTGGAGCAATTTATTTTGAATGTAACTGAAAGAGATCAGGGAAGAGCAACACCTTCCAACAGCTGTCCAGATAAAGGTTGTAAACTAGAATTATGGCGAGGATACGAGGCTAATCTGACTTTTTATTCCAGCTGGCCAACCAAAACAAAACCTAGATTATGTTTTTTTTCGCAGCCTGGTTGATAAATAAACAACATCGCTTTCAATTGCATATCAATATGTCAAATAAAGATGCTTTCGACGGGGAAAACCATTATAAAAGTATCCTGCTAAGCACCTGTCTGCTCCTGGATTAATTGCGTCACACCCACCTATCCGGTCAGTCAGTATCGGTGTGCGCGCGCGTCGAAACTACCACCGGGTTGTTTGCTCGCGCCTGTGGGACCACGGGCAAAGCAACAAGGTGATCAACCCACGCACCTGCCTCCCAGCGCATCCTATTTGAAGCCTTTACCTTCTATAATAACCTCTCATATCCTCTTTACGCAGCGCAGTCAGATCCAATTATAGGCAGGAGTACACACACACACAGAGCCGCAACCAAACCTCTGTAAACATGTAAGCGGACAACAAGAGCTTCCCCTCCACCAGATGCTTGTTTTCGGTCATTATCGTAAGCAGGGGAGACCTGAGCATGGCTGCTAAAGCCAGTCTCAGAGCCACAGGTGTCCATCTCCGCTTATCCAAATGTTGGAAAATGCTCGCTCAGCACAACACAGCTTACAGTAGGTCGCACAGACACCCACAAAAGTAAATGCACAGTAAATAAGCAGCAGCTGTGTAAGCAGTCAGACTAGGATACTTATTCTACTGCACCTGGAAAGATGATCCGGATCAGCCAGGACTCCTGTGTCGGGCTCCACAGCGGCAGCGGCGGCAGCAGCAGCAGCTCTGTACGCTGTTCAGCGGGATGAGGAAGATGTTACTCAATGAACTGAGGACATCGGGAAATTTCTTCCCCCCGGCTGCCAGTGCAACCTGTTGCCAACACATCGGATAGTCATCGTCCCGCCTCAGGAGCGACTCCATTGGTGGGAGGCTCCCCGAGAGGCGGCGCCTGCTGCGGGCTCAGTTTCATCTCCGCACACACGCGTTGTTGCAGGGTGTGTGTGACCCATTTCCACAGCGCTGTTATGGGAAACAATTTCTCAATTAATCTGAAAACGTTTGCACGGCAGTATTGTGCTATAAACACATCCAATACTGAACACTGCTGGAGGCAAAAAGGGAAAAAAGGCTATTCCAGTTAGTCAACATGGTAATTTACTTTGATGTAGCTACTGTCGCTTTTATGGCCATTTTATTGCATTTGTAATTATAAAAATAGGGCACAATCGTACTGGTTTTAAAAACACAGTGGAAATGATGCTATTTATGCTCAAAATTATTTACACTCACTCTGCTTTTAAAATTATTTTGACAAGTGACCTAAATACACTATATGCAACAAAAGGATCATCAGCGTTGAGATTAATGGAGGGTATCATTGATCAGAACGGCCCCATTTAAACCCAAATAAATGATTATGTAGCATCACTGGAAGTTTGTTATTCATGTTTATTGTTTGTTTGCCTGTAGACAAAGTTTATCTGGCATGTTCAGGTGGTCTGCTGTGCCCTGAATAACGTGTTCTTGGTTGTGCCATCTTAGTTTCTCACTGGAGTCAATCTGACATGTTAAATACTGTCTCTATTTTAATTTCTAATTACAGCTAAGTGAAAGGTTTTTTAGGAAAATCCCAATGAAATTCTGAATTTACAGACCCATGAAATTGCATTGTTTTTTTTTTTGCAAATCAACAATAGGATTGAGAATCATCACTCTGATAAAAGCTTCACAAAATAACTGTTGCAAAATATTTTTTTCAAATGAATTTCACTGCTTACTGAGAAGAAAATCTTTAAGCAAATCACTGATGATTTAACACCATGGTCTGTTAATTCAAAGAAGGTACTGTAACTGAGCATTATGACACAGAAATTACATTATTGGTTTCACTGGGTTTTCCAACCCTCATTTTAATACAACAATTAGCAAACAAATTAAAAAATGTGAATAAAAACAGACATGGACAAGTACAAAAAAAATTCTTTCTTTACTTCAGAGTTCAGTACCTTTCCCTTCTCCACCAGGTGTGGGACTCACCGGTTCCTCCGGCTTCCGCCAGGAGGCGCCAGAGCAGAGCAAGAGCACAGCACAAATACCAGTACAAAATCAAAAAGGAACAGCTGATAGAGCAAGAACAGAAAGGCAACTTGGACATTGAATAAAGAAAAATAAGGAAGAGAAGGAAGAATAGTTATAAACACCTTATACCGCGACAGAAATGTGAAAAGTGGGTATTTTTCGCTCTTAAGTTATTTGGTCTACTTCAAGGCTTCTTGCGATGCAGAGGCCAGAATATAAACAAACAGATCAGTTACTGCATTGGTTCACATGCACCCCCCTCCCCTGTTTTTTTTTTTTTTTAAAGGACTATGCACATCTGATATGACATGATGTCACTACTTGCTATGCCAACACCATCCAAAAGCACTGATTTCACAATTCATGTGTACTGCAGAGATAAAAAGAAACGGCTGACTCAAATGTACTGTATAAAAAACAAAACGTCATACTGTACACAACCAAGACACATATGTTCACCTTATTATTTTGTTCATTGGTCAACTCTCCAGCATGTTTGCAACTGATGGGAGTTCCAGACAAATGTTTTGTCCTAATATTTACAACTATTTTGGTGGTAAAATCCTCTCTGTGAGGCGTGGATGAAATCTCGGCGTGGGTCTCCCTTTGGATTAATCAGCACTTGTACAAAATGACAGACAGAAGGAGTACAGAGTCAAAGTGTGTGTGTGTGTATGTATGCATGTGTGCAGGTGCAGGAATTGACAAAAAAAAAACTTTTTTTCACCAATGATATATGTTTCAATGCTTGAGATGTTGTACTGCAATATACTGATGTATTTTTCCATTATATTTCTCCTGCTTGCATTAAAAAGGTGAGAAATGTGACAGGGCAGTGCCAGAATAAAGCATTTTGATGACAAATAAAGCTGTGGCTCCATTAATAAGTTAAACCTAAGGCCCTTTTTAATTTTCAGGAATTCTTTCAATCTTTTTTTTTTTTTTTCAATTTTAAAGATTTGATACATCATGTCTGTTTTAATCAAAAACAGGGGTGGGCGGTATACCTGTTTCGTCACCGACGTCATGCTTTGCCACATTAATTTCTCAATATGGTCATTACCGTGACAAATGTTTTAGAGAAAATACTGTGATTAACTGTGGCAGCAATAACATGCAGAGGGCTATGCGCGTATTCAGAACTGGAGTTATATCTAGTAACTGTTTTCCTCGCTTTAACGCAGAATCTGGTAACACGAAGACGTGGAAGGTAATATTATGAGCAACGAACACTTATCTCGCTGATGCTGGCTGCAAGATCCAACATAAAAGTCTGCATCTACTCCCACCATCTGAAGAAGACCCAGTACACTGACATGATAGAAATGTCCACACAACAACTCGAATATATACTTATATACCATGCTATAGGTGTGTGCTAATCTTTTTGCTGTGCACTGCTTTGAGGACCAATACAAGGCAGAAATAACTTTAAAACTGAAGCTCAAGGATGGATCAATACCAGCTGCAAACTGTTACTTTGCAGCTACAACAACCTATGAGTTTTGCCATTTTTATGTCGCTTCACTGTTTCTCTTGCTGGTTAGCCTGTTGAATTTAGCGTTAGCATGTTCCGTGGCTAGTAGCACCTACTGTAGACCCACATGCTGGAGCAATGTTTGCGACCTGTGTGAATGTTAAGCCTCTTTTGAAGGCAATTAAATAAGCAGAATCGTAGGGTGGATGTGGGAAAGTTGCGTTTTGTGCAGTCTTGCATAACCTGACATTATCTCCCCACTTCATACTGCAACGCAAGCTCAGCTGGTTCCGTTGTTACAGGAAAGCCTCCTGTGCTGCGTGCCATGGTGTTATGTGTGTCTGTTGCTGCCATATGTAAATACACTTTATAGACATGCCCTGTGGTAAACTGACTGTTATACTTATTTACTTTGGGTTTGCTGTCAAATAAATGCTGTTGACATGCCTAATCCTACCCCTTGTCTAACTCTGAGAATGAATCACATTACATTTACTAATTAACCCACAATACGGAGCAGGCTACTCCTCCCAAAACACATAGGCCTATACCTCATTTTCATTCCTATTTGGAGCCAATAAACAAACTTTTTTTAGCAAACTTTTGCTGTTAATAGAGTGAAAAGAGGTAGAATCATGTTTTGAGTGGAGTATCCCTTTTATTTTTGTAATACCGTGATATAATACCGACACCGTAAAAAACAAAACAAAGAACAAAACAAAATATTGTGATATAAATTTGAAGTCATATCGCCCACCCCTAAATAAAAGAATTAAAAATTCAAAAAATAATGTTGATGCTGTGAGTCATTCTATCAATACACAGTAGGGGAATATTTCATCATTACTTTCCCTGTGTAATGTGGATTTATGTGTCTATGCAGGTTTGAAATATCAACCTACCCATGTGGTGCATGAGTGTGGCCAGTCAATCAGAGTCAGTCAGTGTGGGAGCCCCCGTGCCAGTCAGTCACAAAGTGTGTGAGGTAGTGTGTTGGTGTCAGTGCTTTGCTGGTTGGCAGGCTAGATGTCTGAAGGACTGTGTAGTTTAACATTCATCATGATTTGACTCCTTTCAGGGGGGCGGAAAAAGCATTTGCCTAGAGTCACTCAAAGTGCTATATATAAGCATGAATGTCAATGAGTGTGTTTCTCTGTGTAGTGAACAAGTAAAGGGCTAGTCAAGAGAAAGCTGGGCAAGTAGCTGACATGACACACAGGTCATTCAATTAAACCAGAGCAAAGAATGTCTGTATTTGTCCTTATGCGTCACACCTCCACGTTGCTCCTTTGTCATCCACTCCTCAACTCTCATTAGCTGCGACCAGCTGGCCTAATCCCTGGCGCACAAACACAGCCTGGATGTCCTTGGTCTTGATGCAGAAGTCACAGGCCCAAACAGCGGCGCTCTCTCGAGTCAGCAGCCCGTACGCTGGCTCTGTCAGGCCTGTGCAGTCACGGTGGAACCAGCGCTGGCACGATGCCTCGCACAGGATGGCATCTTGATCGTCATGCACCTCCGCCATACAGAGGCCACAAGGGAAGACCATTCCGGGGCCACCGAGCTTTCCAGGGCCAGAACCCGGCCCGGTTGAGGGGGCGGCAGGGCCGGGCGGCAGGGGAGACTGGGTGTTTGGGGTGGAGGTGGAGTTAGAGGGGGGATTGGGGTTGCTGCCTGGAGTGTTGCCTCCGTTGTTGTTGGTCATGCTGTTCTGACCTGAATTGGGGGCTGCATTTGGCATGGGACCACCAGCACCAGGAGTGTTGTTCTGCTGGTTGTAAGGGGTGGAGCCTGGGGCAGAGTTAGGTGGAGTGGATTGTTGCTGCTGCTGCTGAGTAGAGTTATTAGAGTTGGGGGTGTTTGCGTTACTTGGAGGCTGTAGCTGACTGGGTGGTGGATGGGGCTGGCCAGATCCATTCAGGGGACCAGTGGGAGAAGAGTTGGGGTTAGGCTGGGGCGGTGCTGAGGGAGGTTGACCAGGTGTATTGGCGTTGGGCTGCTGGACGTCAGGGTGGCCAGGGAAGCCTCCACCTGGCTGTGGTGGGCCAGAGTTAGGAGGAGGGCCTGGAGTGGTATTGTTAGGAGGGGGGCCATTGGGATTTAGGTTAAGCTGTTGCTGCTGCTGTTGTTGCTGCTGCTGAGGCCCAGGCGGCGGCCCTCCTCCTCCAAAGTTCTTTCCATCCTCGTTGCCTGGTCCTGGCGGACTAGGGCCAGGGTAAGGGCCATCCTGTGAGGGAGGGAACTGTCCTTGAGGGGGCATACCTGGCAAACCTCCCACCATGTTGCCTCCAGGACCACCACCCATGCCAGCCATCATGTTCATCCCAGGACCCATGCCTCCTCCCATTGGAGGCAGGGGGCCATGAGGGGGCCCTCTGGGGCCTCCACCACCAGGTAATGGTGGGCTGTTAAATGGGTGCCCACCCTGTCCATGCTGCTGCTGTGGGGGCATGCCAAAACGAGGGTGCGGTGGCCCCCCTCCTCCGGGACCTCCCATACCCCCTGGAGACAACATGGGATTGAAACCTGGCCCGGGGTGCATGGGTGGACTGAAGTTTGGTGGCATGTTGAACTGAGAAGGGCCACCAGGGGGGAATCCACCACCTCCTCCTCCTCCCCCACTGCCTCCCCCACCGCCACCTCCAAAGCCAGGCATTCCTCCAAAGCCTAGCTGGTGGTGAGGTCCAGCGTTGGATGGAGGGCCAAACGGTGGCCTTCGTCCAGGCTGGCCACCGCCTGGTCCTCCTGGGCCTCCCATGAAGCCCATGCCTCCACCCATTCGGCCACCACCTCCATACCCACCTCCTCCACCTGCTCCTGGGCTGGGAAGAAATGGAGCACTGCCTGGTCCACCTGCCCCACTCGGTCGGGATGGGGGCCCAAAGTCATCGTCAAAGGGGTTGGAGGCAACCAGGTGGTCCACCATGGGAGTAGGAGGGGGTGCAAACTCAGTGAGGTGGGAGAACCCCGCCGCCTAAAACAAAGGAGAATACAGCTTTTTCTTTTTACAATTGCTTTTATGACACCAAATAGTTTAAACTCTCATTCTTCAAGGTTCACATGTCACATACTGAGAAAATGTTTCCTTTATGTAGAAAAATAATCAGATTTCCAAAAACAGCTATTACCTGGGTGGTGGATTTCCTCGCCTTCTTCTTCTCCGGGCTCTTCATCTGTGAAGCTGAAACAGTAAAATATGGAGGGACGGGTGGAAAGGGGGAAATGTAATATTAGCTACAACAAAAATAGGCCTCCATGTCTCATGCTCTTGGTCCACCACCATTCAAGTGCAGCATTACATTTGGATTGGCCAATACCCCTTAGTGACAGAGTGGAGCAGCTTTAGACCTAGGGCCTCTTTCTCAAGTCCAACAGTTGGGATGAATTTAATGATGGGACATAGACTGGCATGAGGACAAGATGCTGAACATCCAGGCGCTATCATCACCAAGGTTATGAAGCCTTGAATCGCAAATGACCCAGGCAGACCACATGACCCAGGCAGAGGGAGAGAGGCCGCAAACAGAGGCAGAAGAGGTAAGGTCAATGAGGGAGACAGGAAAAGACGAAGACATGAGAACGAGGAAACTGAGTTGAAAGTACACTGATAGCAAGATAGACATGAACCCCGTTCACAGATCCACTCTGTGAGAAACAGCCACCACCGGAGACAGTCGTGAAGTTTACATATGGGGGAGGCGAGAAGGGATTTGCTAACAGCACCAGTGCAGCCCATTGCAGCGCAGTAATGGATGATTCCGATCTGATTGGGAGATGGGTGAAATTAATTCCTACCTTTGCTTCGTTTTCCTTGTCCCGCCAGTAGTCTCCCCGATTCGGCAGCCATTAGCTAATATGACTGTCGGTGAAGTGGCATATCACCGTTCATATGCAAGAAAAAAAAAGTTAAAAATGACGACGTCTTGAAGGCTATGAGCCGAATAGGTGGAATCTGCCTTCAGGTCATGTCAATAACGCTAAAATTGTTAATATCGTAACAATAACTAACACGTATTGGTCACTATATTATTACGCCGGCCCAGGTCTGCAAACTCCTTTCCAGCTGCAAATCTTTCGGTGTCTGTCACGCCAGGATTTGGTCACCAAATAAACGTCAGGTAAAACGGAGCTGGTTCACGTTATTTAGCACAAGTTCGTGTTGTTGCAAGCCAGTTTCTACTAGCTAAGTGAAACTGGTTGTTTGCTACCTGGCTTCACCGCCAGTACAAACAAGATACAAAGCACCCCACCTCCCTCTCTAAATGATCACTTACAGATGTGTAGCAAAGAAGTCGACCAGCTAGCTAACGCAAGCTAGTTACTACCTTGGCTAACTAGCTAGCCACGTTACTCAATGTGGCTTGCTAGCAGCGTTGAGATTTCACCCAGTAGCCGCACAACACCGGAACATTAACTGCAACTGTGATTTATCTTCTACATTCATT
The DNA here is from genome assembly GCF_017976325.1 of Chelmon rostratus. NCBI lineage: Eukaryota > Metazoa > Chordata > Actinopteri > Chaetodontiformes > Chaetodontidae > Chelmon > Chelmon rostratus. The sequence goes on along the minus strand of NC_055673.1, from coordinate 9,652,017 downwards.
TGTGAGAGTGTGCATTCAATTTCACTTATCACAGCATTTATAAGATAAACAATCGACCATGTTTTGAAAACTGTTGTTTACTATGCTAACATTAGCTTGCTAGCTAACGTTAGCATGCCACTGAAGATAGCTAGCCATCTTGCAGACTGTCTTGGAAGCAAACTGTACCCTTTCTCCGTTGCTTGCTCTGCTGTCCTTTAAATTGAAACTCTCTGGTGTGTCATTGCCAGCAAACCAGTCCTCACTCGGTGTATGCTTGTTGATCCACCATTCAACTATAATTCATTCAAAAACGCAAATTTCGCCATAATTATCATGGCCTTCTATCGCCACCGGACAAAGAGGGACAAGCAGGAGTATCGCGCACCATGGAAGGTTACAACTCATCACAAAAATGGGGGTGTACATAAGTACACTTCATGATTATCAAACGCATTTTTTTACAAACAGTGATTGAAAAACAGGTTGCATTCCACAATGTACATATTATAATACTGAATTTTGACTAGCTATCCGCATTACCGTCGTACACATCATTTTATTTAATTAACGGTGTTAGTGTCATACCTTTAACTGGTATATGTGGAGCAGCTCAGAACGGACCATTTCTCAAAGATACTCTGTACAATTAAACAAGGGGCGGACATTAATTAGACATCCAATTAAGCACATTACGAAGTGACATTATGATTTATAATGAATTAATTTCCAACATCAAAATATTAATATAACTGTCAACATCAATTTAAGTAATTATCTAGAAAAAAAAACTTGAATGAATGTATGGTACTATGTACACATGTCTATGGCAGCCTATTACTCATGCTCCAGATCATAACATTTTCCTGAAATGCTAGAATTTTATGAAGTTTACATACGGCTTTTTCCGGAAAGCCATTAGGATTTTTTTTATATATATGTATATACGTATTATATTGCATATTACAGTGAAAACAGAAGCTGCTGTAATTATAAAGCTAAGGAATAATAAACTGTCTCGCTACCTGGGCATAGGTCAGTCAAAACTGCAACACAGTACTCTAAAACCTCCCAAAACCTCCCAAATCCTACCATGCTGTCTACAATTAAAATCTTATCACCGCCCACCCAGTCCTGCCTCCCTCTCCTAACTACAGATACCCCCTCCCCTCTATACTCCAGGCGCAGTCAGGAGCCTTATTGCGACACTGAAGGTTGTGAAAGACCAGATAAGCCACTCTGGGAATGGGACCACAAATCAGAAGCAAGAAGAGCTTTGGCTTCTTTCGGGTCTTCCCTCTTCGAAGGCGTGTTTTCATCCAAAGGGAATAAACTTTTCCTCTGAGCAGAAGAAGAAACAGGTGTAAGAAAATCACAAATGGGATAAAGCAGTGGTATTTGTTTTTTCCCCTTTTGCCAAATAGGCATGCACCCTGTAAGTTTTTACTTGCATTGTTTAAAACTGGAGGTGTAATTGCAGAGACTTTGACTTTTGAGAGCATTTATGACATGCTTTGAACTGAGGTGTGGAGATCCTGCAGTCCGCACAGGCTCTATCCTAGAATAAAGCAACGGAAGTCTTTTGTTAGACAGGCTTTCTAAAGGTGCGTCTCTGGGGCCCCGGTGTATGGCGCTGAAAGGTGTCGGAACAGGCAGAGAGGTTCACTGGTTTCCATCTGTGTTACAATGGCAAAGTGGTTCAAGGAGTTCCCCATCAATCTGAAGAATGGCACCGACAGGATCCGCTCAGCCTCCGAATCCGGCTCACAGCCGAGGGCCAATAAAGCCGGGCTGGTGGCCAGCATTGGTACCAAAACAACAGGCTCCAAAGCGGGCCAGCGCAAAAACTCCTCTTCTGACAGCACAGGCGGAGGAGGTGGAGGAGTCGGGTCTCTCCTGTCCGGAAGAAACCGAAAGAACTCAGCCACAGAGTTGAGTAGAAACGGGGTGAGTTCCCTGAAAGATGGGAAGGTCTGGGACAACCTCCTGTCCGGGAAAAGTCGCAAGAACTCCAAAGCGGAGTCGGTGTTTGAGGAGCAGCACAGACCCCTGAAAAGTTCCCCGTCTGCCAACGCTTACATCAACCGGCTGATCAGAGTGGACAAACAGGACAAAAGCCCCAACTTCAACAGCGGCACCATCACCAGTCCAGCGGTACCTGAGGCAGAGAAACCAGCCCAGTGCAAGACAGAGACTGTGAGTAACTGCACCCCCAGTTTTCCTCCCGTATGCTTTCATTTTAGCTTTTAGGCAAAACAAGATCTGTGGTACCAAACTTACTTTTGTCACATTTTTATTTTCTTAGCCACATCATAATTTAAATATGGTCTAAGAGCTCGCCTTTTAAAATATGATAGAGTTTATTTTTGAGCATTAACCCGATTTAGGTAGATTTGCTTCCCTGTGGACTTTGGCACAGAGTACATTTACTCAAGTTCTGCACTCAAGTTAAGTTAAAAAAAAAAAACATAGTGAATCAATAACCTAATGATATGTATTATTCTGAAATGGATCCATCCACATAATGAGTACTTTTACCTTTGGTACTTAAAGTATATTTTGATGACAATATTTATGATTTGGAATTCAGGGCTTTCAATGTAGGAGATTATTTATCATCTGAATGCTTGTTCCACCACTGGGAATTATGTATTATAATACAGTGATGCTTTTACATTAATAATGACAGTAATCATTCTGTCGCCCAATGAGTACTTTTACTTTTGATACCTAAAGTACATTTTGTTGCTATTCTGAATTTTATGTAAGTAAAAATAACGTTTTTTTTGTAGTGTTGCATTGCTCTTTTTACTGACTGAAACATTGCTGATTGATCTTTGGTGTTTGGATGTGAAAACAGAAGTTTAATCTGCAGGAGCTTCCTCTAATTCTAGCAGTGGTGCAACACCCTCCACTCCAGCAAAAATAACATGTGGTGTCATCAATACTGTTGACAATGAAGTAGCAATGACCCAGTCCGTGCTCTGAAAATTGATATTATTGTTTCAGTTCTAGTTTCCACTATACCCATTGTGTCCACTCCTCCCAGTCTGTCTTTCTATCTCTCTTTCTCTTCCTCTCCACCCCTCGCCCTTACGCCCACCTTCCTCGCCTCGAATACAAAGCTGCGGTCAGACATGAGGCCTTACCTTCCTCTCCTGTGTGTAATCTGGCTCAGTATTCCCCTTCTCTCACCCGCCTCCCTCCGCCCCATCCCTCCCTTTCATTAGATTCAGGCCCCCCGGTGAAGGCTATCATGTTATAAAAAGCATCGTGTTATTCGACACTGAGGCGCTAACCCAGGCCCCCTCCAGCTTGGCTTTGAAATAAAGGGGGGAGAAAGATAGACAAGTCAGGGATAGTGATAGTGGAGAGATGGTGAGAAAAAAGACAGATAAGAGAGAGAGAAAAGAATAAAATGGGAGTTTCATATTTCAGAAAGGGAGTAAATCCCCTTTCTTGATCTTAAATTGATGTTTGCACCACTAGCTTTTAATAAAGACCATGAGGTTACGTGCACAGGTGGTGAAGGTGTAACATACTGTAAGGGAAATCTGTGTTGTAGTTTGCATCTGTTCCAAGAAACACCTTCCTGTCAAGCATCTGCTACTTTATTGAAAGCCAGCAAATGCCAGCATTTCTTTGGTGAGGGAAGTGATTAGAGAGAGAGCGGCAGCTTCATTTTATGGCCTTGCATTGTGTTTCTGCCAGTGGCTTGTAAAATAAACAAGAAATGTAATGGCACTGATAAGATGACAAGATGTCAGGCATGACTGTTGTAGTAGGTTGTTAACAGAGAGATATGAATGTGAAGAGAACGGGCTTCAGTGCCAGGTGTTCTTCTGACTGGCTGCAGTTAGTTCTCCATCTTTTTTGTCTGATACATGGACGCCACCATTTATGTGAGACTGATTTTAATTAGAGCTGAAACGATTAACCTTGAAGGTGATTTTTCAAGCAAAAAAAGCCACATTTTAGCCTTTTCCTGCTTCCTTCCTGGCTTCCTTTGACATATATGACAGTAAATTGATTATCTTTGGGTTAAAATACAAAGGGTGTTTTCACTGTTTTCTGACAAAAGAATAAACGATTAATCAGGAAAATAATCCACAGATGAACCAGTAATTAAAATTGTTAGTTACTATTCTAATCTGGATTATATGTAAAGGTGGATAATGTCACAATATAAAAGATCCTGGTGTCTGTGGACCTTCTGTATCTCTTTTCAGGGAGTTTATCAGAAGTTGGATGATTCAACCATTCATTCATGTCTTGTCAGCCTATTTTGAACCAATTTGCTGCCATTTTGAGAGTGTAAAGAGTGTAAAATTCAAATCTTGATTTCCCTGCATTTTTGGACGCAGGTGATCATCCTCGAGGATTATGCAGATCCGTTCGATGCTCAGAAGACCAGAGAGCAAAGGGAGGCGGAGAGGGTCGGGGAGAACGATGGCTACATGGAGCCATACGATGCCCAGCAGATGATTACTGGTGAGACTTTGATCAGTACTCTTACTGCCTTCACCTTGAGGCTGTTACGGTAAGAGCTGATACTCCATTCAGCTCTTCCCGTCATCACTGAATCGGTGCAGCTGCAGGCGGCCACTCAGACGCCGTGTGAATGACAGGATTCGCATTTCCAGTCTCTGCGGGCCGAGCGAGTGAGAACGTGAACTCGCTCCCCAAGTGCTCTTTGTACCCCGTGGGGTGGCCATGGCAACTGTGTTGCGTTCGGACAATGGGTGCAGTTTCCTGCTCCTGCTTCCTCTTTCCTGTCTCTGTTTCCTGGTACTATTCTCTAGAAAGGAAGTTGGCCCTCAGTGCCCCCCACCACCACCTCCTCTCGGACGCAGCTCTGTGCAACCCCCTATATGGACCTGTCTGACCATTTATCAAAACTTCCCAGCATCTAGGAAGCCTGGTGGTCTGTCGTCCAATCACATACTCTCCTGACCTTTCATTCCATCACTCCATTGTTTGAACTGAGAGGGTTACACAATAGCGTGCTGTGAACCTGAAAATGTTTTATTGCAGCGCGCTGTAGAAGATTTTACTTCAATCAGTGCCTGTGCTACTTCCAGGCCTCCTCAGAGAAGTCTGCAGAGGATGTGATGATGTGACTGAGTCAATTTATGAGGCTTAAATCACACTGAGGAAGTAAGCAGGAGTCTGATGTCACCGTGACTCAATAAGCAAGGCTATGAGAGTAGGGCAGGGTTATTATTCACACTCTGTATAGCAGCTGACATCACTTACAGGAATCAACTCTATATTTCAGAAAGAATAACATGTCAGTTAATACCAGTTTTACTATGATTCAGTGATACAGTCAGCTTGCTGTCCTCTTCAATTACCATCTAAACAAACAAAACTTCAAACAGAGCGTTGGAACTGCAGGATCCAAACAGAATAACAGAGTGATTGGAAAAGTATGAAAATAAATAAGAAAAAAATGCATAAAATTGTGCACTAAGATTCTAGTCTGATGAAAATTGATTAAATCTGCATTCTATTTTCCTCATTTAACACATTGAGAGCAGATCAGACTGAAGACCGAATGGCTTTTAAAATGGGTCATTCACAGCATCAGGTTGTGATTCGACTGTATGACCACTTACTTCATGGCCAAAATTGATTAATTTCCACCTTACTGAGCATTTGTTAATGGATACTAAGATTCATAGCAGAATTATTGGCAAATAGAAAGGATAAACAACAGCAGATGGGGTTGTCTCAACCTGGCAACCTCAAATTTGTTCTTATTAGTGGCTTGTAACTGATCTACTAAGCATTACCATGTGATTTATTAGCCATTTATAAAGCCATTAGATACAACTTATATGCCTTTTATTGCTTTAGTAGAAGTACTACTGTTATGGTCATTGAATCTTGCAGCCTGTCAGTTGCCTTTTAATCTCTTCTAATCTTTAATCCCTTGTTTTCTACCTGCAAGAGATTAGACGTCGGGGGTCCAAGGACCTCCTGAAGGTGTGTGTGCTGATGGAGGCGGGTGAGGGGACTGCGGAGGAAGGTCAGCCCGCGGCCTTACAGATATACGACGTCCCATACGAGGGAAGTGGTGACAGCGACAAGACGGCAGTCACGCGGCCCGAGCTGGATCCTCGGCCGTCCACTGAGTACGAGCTGCCCTGGGAGTGGAAGAAGGAGCACATTGTCAGAACTCTGTCAGGTACGTCGGACTTTTCGCCACATTCAGCTTGATCACAGATCATCATCATCATCACAGTGATATCTGAGAACATGTTTAGCATCAATTCTGGGAATACCTCCAAATGTAAAGTGAGGATTTTTTTTTTTTTGCATCTGTCCTCTGACCTGAATTTCCTGCACTTCTAAATTGTGAATCTTTTCTTATCCTTATTGTTATACCTCAAACAGCAACGCTAAGTAGTAACCTAAAGACAATACAGATAAATACATCACTGACTTTGGGCTATCCCTTATTAGGCTGTGCTACTGGTTCCACTTTTGCTATAACTAGTAGCATTTAAATAATACAGCTCCAACCCTGCCTCGTCTCTGCCTTAGATCAATGTGAAGTATATTTGTTCAAAAAACAACTCATCCCTGCTCTCACATTTATATTTCATATGCTGCATAGGCCAACAGCATACTGAATAAGATCTTGCATGAATCATCAAACTGCTGCCTTCTTATTTTATATTTACTGGAGGCTTCAGCACCCAGTTCAAACTCAGGCGCAGTTGTTTCTTTACATAAATTCATATCCTCTCATCACTCTTCTTCCCCCAGCACAGTTTGACAGCCCTGAACGAACAGCCAAAGATGAGACACCTCACCCCACGCTCACCAGGCAGCCCCAACATCCGCCTGCCCAGCCGCAGCAGCACCAGCATCTCAGGCAAAAAAGCTGGACCCAGAAGATCCTGAGGTCCTCTCCTCCGACCCTGTCGCCGTCCTCTGCCCCCGGCAGCAGCCCTGACCCCGAGGCCTGCTGTGTTGACCCCTCCTTGCCCCTGGAAAAACAGAGGTGAGGAGGTGAAGCGAGGCAAAAATCATTATGCTGCTTAAATGATTTCCCTGCAGATGCATAAAACTTTAAATGCAGTATTACGCAAAACATTTTAAAGGGAATTGAAATGTTATCCGTGTCAGAATGTGTCGGCATATGTTTTTTTAATTCTTGCAATAAACTCTCACTCCAGAATTTTAATACATTTCAGCGTTACGTAAGAGTAACGCTCATTTCCAAGGGGTTTTTATGAAATAAGGTTCTAGACTTGATCAGTAGCAGATGACATGTAATCCCCCTCACGCCCTCCTCTGTCTCAGCTGGTACCACGGCTGTGTGTCCCGTCAGGAGGCAGAGTTTCAGCTGCAGTCCTGCAAAGAGGCCAGCTTCCTGGTCAGGAACAGCGAGTCGGACAACAGCAAGTACTCCATCGCCCTCAAGTGAGTGTCACCTGAAAGTGCATCTGCAGTGTCTCAAGGGAAGAAATGCTTCTTATTGAACACATGCTGCAGTGTATGAAAGGATTTAAATGGAATTAGATCTGTTGTAGGCTCAACAGTTGAAATTGATTTTTGCAGCTTTTTAAAGGATAAGGCTGTTTATATTAGATGTTTTTCTTATTGTCAAGAAACTCTTTAAAAGACGAGAACAAACAATAAATATCACACATGTGTGAGCCACACTGCTGCACTGGCTTACATGTTCTTTCAATACAACAAAGACGCTCTCGAACAAAGATGATGCATTACAATCTGTGCCAGTGGTATGAAAAGGTATTCACTTCCTGTTTCCTAAGTGGGCGTGGTCACCTCTCCCCCCATCCCCTTTCAGCATTTTTAACAATAATGCATTACTGATGGACTACTGATGGCTTATCTATGTCAAAACAACACAACACCAGATACAGCATACATTTAATGTTTATACCTTATTTTGCTGCTCATTTGTATCTTAAAATTGTCTCTCCAGCTCTCATGAGAGTTTGCTGCTGAGACAGAGACAGATCTCACAAAGTTAATTTTTGACTGATTTGCATCTGAAAAATGCCAATTTAATGTCAGAATGATTGAAGTTATGTGACAAATGGGTCCAATATTTACTTCAGTGACTATGTGGCGAAAGAACCAGTCCTGATCTAGACTCAGGACCTGCCGCGAGTCTCTTAAAGGGGCGAGGCAGTGGTGACACCCATGTGACCAAGATACAGGAAATGATTTTTGAGTGTGTCTTGTTTCTGAGCCATTGCTAATTATGATAAATATTTTGTTTATTTTGAGTCAATCCACATACAACATCCTGCAGCTGTAGATATTCAGTAGTGTGTGAAATGTGTATCAATACGCAGCTAAAAATAGTCCCTAACAAATTCACAGTTTACTCCAGTTTGAATAATCTTTGTTAGGAACCACAGTGCCCAGATGTTTGAGGAAGGGATTTAGCCTTTTATAGAAATGAAAGGATGTTTTTGTGACTAATTTCAAAAGATTTACGTCTTTGTTGGGAACGACAAACAGACTGATACACTGTTGATTTTGATCTTTTCAGATTTGTGGACAACAAGAAAAAATGATCACATTTGTTTAATGCAAAATAAGGTTCATACAAGACAATAATTCATGTTTTAATTTCACAAAGAAAAGTTTTTTCTTATGAGATGTCTCTCAGGCTGCTTACACATATCGTAATATATGAATTTATATCAGGCTGATACAAAGCATTGGATTGTTGGTAAAATTAGTTGTCTCTCCTCTCCTCTGTGTGACTCAGGACGAGCCAAAGCTGCGTTCATATCATTGTCGCCCAGACTAAAGAAAACGGCTACACCCTGGACCAGAGCAGCTGTGTTTTCCCCAGCATCCCAGAGGTGGTGCACCATTACTGCACCCAGCGTCTGCCTTTCAACGGCGCCGAGCACATGACTCTGCTGCACCCAGTGCCTCGCATCCACTGAATCCACGCCAGCCCAGCTTAGGCATACAACACACCTCTGGGCCACCATGGACAAAATGTTTCCAAAAATCACCTCACTTCCACTGCTCTGCCCTTTTCAGCAGGTCTCACTTTGTGGCCTATACGACCCTACTTTTATGATTTCTGTTTCATCGTCAGAAAATATTTGCAGCTCACTCTGCGTCCAGAAACCCTGGATGTCTTCCTCCGTCCTTATTTTACTTTGATGTGCAGCTGATGCAAAACATCCAAGCTGCTGTTTTGCATGTGAACAAGTGGGAAGCACAGTGCAGACGATGAGGCACTTTTAATGAACAAATGTGATTTGGAGTTGCTTTGGGACTGAGGCTCACGCACAGATGTTTTAATGATCCAGTGTGGCTTAATTATAAGCCACGTACACATGTTTTTTTTGGTTATTATTACTGGATGGAATTTACTATGAAGCAGAAAGTGCTTTTGATATAGAGTGAAACTGTTTGTGGCTCTCTTTCTCCCTCTGGTGGATGTGCTGGACACTGCACCAACATGCTAACACAAAGATTTCCCTCTTTCCTCACAACTGGTAGTTGTCAAAATCCATGCACAGAGCATATCATTTCACTTACCAGGATATGAACAAAGACCAGCTATTTTATGCTTATGCTGGCAGCATATTTATAATTTATGTTCTTATCCTTGTTAGTTGTCCGTAACCCTTGAGGATTTCCTCTGTTTTACTGTGAATGAGGGCGTTGTTTCTACTGTGTTATCTGCACTGTGAAGAGTGAGTGATTCACCCTGATACAATGTGCTTGAAGGACCACTGATCTGCAACAGTTAATGCTTTTCATGACAAGAGCTGAGGCTACATTTCACGTTTAGTTTTCAGCCAAACAGGCCTGTTCACTCTGGCTGATATCTGTAAAATAAATGATTGTGGTAAGAAAACACTGTAAAATTAGTGTCTTACATAAAACTCAAGGTCTATAAATGGGGCTGATTTACAGATACAAGGGCAAGAAATTAATGAAAATAATGAAATAAAGTAAAAAAGAAAAACCTGATTAAATATCAGCATGGACAAATGTCTCCCTCAGGGTCGAATGCCCTCTGGTGCTAAGAGGCAGAACAATCAAATGGAGAAGTAGTAATTACATTATATTCTCTAAAGTCTTATTTTTCTTTGTGTATTCTATATGTAACTCAATTCGACATGTTATCTGTACTCTTAATTTAGATATATGTTGGAAATGATTTGGACAGCTCTGATCTGCAGCGCAGCCTGACGTTAGCCATCGGGACGACAATAAAATATGTTATAACTGAGATGAAATTTTCTCTTATGTTTTATATGTCAGGGCCCTTTCCTGTGTCTTTTCAGAGATTTAAGGGAGGTCACTTTGTAGTTTTTGGCAGTGCACCGAAGCAGAACTCATATACGAGGAGAAACACCTGCGATACATTTTTCACCGTTTTGACATGTGGAGGCCTGTTGTTCAAACACTGTAAAACAAATTAGAATAAAAGCTCCTGAATCTCAACGCTCGGGATCCTCTGCGGGCTTCTCTCTGATCTCAAAAAAAAAAAAAAAAAAAAAAAAAAAATCAACAACATGAACAGCAAAAATGCGAGGGGTGTTTGTGTCAGCGGTGTGTGCTCTGTAAGCGAGTGATCAAAGCATCAAACGGTCTCGTCCTCCCCTGAGGAACCAGCCTCTTTGCATAGGCTGGAATGACTGAATGAGGCCGTTTTTGAGGGCGATGAATCTTTTAACTGCCGGGGCTTGATTGTGGTTTCAGCGGTTTGGTGATTTGTCTGGAAGTTTAGTCCTCCATCTGGCTGAAAGGGGATAGATTATTATGCCAGGTCAGAGTGAAAAGGTTAGGAGGAAAGGTCTAGTGGGGAGATTAGGTTTAGCTGAGGATCATGTTGAGGACAAACATCTTACGTAGCTGTAAGGAGCACTCCGGCCTGTGCTGTGTGTGGATCTGAGGTAAATGCAGCACTAAAAACAGACAAAGTAAGAGTAGTATCATTACACCTATGTCAAGGATGCTTTCCGTGAAGGAAAAAAAGAGCAATTGACACCATCCCTCCATCGTTCCCTCCTTTTCTTACGTATCGCTCGCCCCTCTCCTTTACCTCCTCACTCTGTCTGTGTTATCCGAGGCTGCTATCTGTCTGTCACCTGTTTCTCCTCGACTCACGGGGAGGACACTATCACTGTTTGCCTCTGTTTTGTGCCAAGAGTTTGTGTTTTAATTTATGAAGGCAGGTGGCCCACAGGTTAGATTTCATTACGCTGAAACCAGAGGTAACTTTCAGTCTTCTCGAGTGTGCTGTGTTTGCTGCTCCCCTTTGAAGCAGCTGACTGGTTGAGACACTTTCACCCGCCACAGCTGCAATAAATAAAGCTGCAATCAGTCCTGGAGGAAGTATTAAGATCATTTACTTAAATAAAGTTTCTCTAATCTTTGCTTTTTTTTGTGACATATATTACTTGAACAGTTATTTAAATAAACTTGTGAGGAGTTTAGAGGACAAATGTCTCTTTGTTGAAACTGCCAACAACAAAGAGGCAAAGGGTCCCAACTACTCACTGCTTTGTTGTAAGGGGCCACAAGACAGACAGATAATTAAACCACTGGTTTAAAACACATAAAATAGAAAATAACCCACAAGTTCCTCAAAACTGTACTTAAGTACATTACTTAAGTATATGTAATTAGTTACTTTCCACCACTGCCTGGTATATCAAAGCATTTTCTTTATGAATTAGAAGTGCCAGGGCTTTGTAATTCATATGTCTCCTGACTCCTCTCTGGCATTGTGCTGCAGCCATAAGGTCCCCCTCCGGTCTTCTATCAAGATGGATTTCATGAACCTGAGGAAAGCGGGCCTTCTCAAATTCTACCCAAGAGGCAGCGAGCTACACCTGGAAAGGAATTAATCATCACATAATATAGTCCTGGAGCCACCTATGCTACTGCATACTTGAATGAATGATTTCATTTCGTTCTCACGTGCATGCCATCCTACTCTCATGCAATCGCTGCCTCCTCTCAGGCTTGCATGACAGCCTGACGTGATCGCTGCCTGGCTCCACCTGATGGACGTGGTGGCTTGACATCTGGGTGTCGCTTGACCTGCTCTGGTGGTAACCGAAGTGTTCCTGCCGCCCTTATCAGACGCTTCAGGCTCGGTGCCAGTGTCGTGGCCTGGCTTTGTGTTGCTCATCTCCTTCCCTCGCGCAGGCAGCACCTGCCATGTGTGATCCATCAGCAGCCACTCTTGCCTTTTAGTTTGAATCGGCTCACCTGGTAAGGTCAGGCGTGTTTTTAGATACTGTTTGCAGGATGTCCTCAAGCTATTGTTTGTCCCAGTGTGGTTAAAAGGACCATGTGACTGAGAGTTAAGTAACTGCTCCAGAGCATAATGGAGGATGTCTGTCTCACCCCGGTTCACAACTGAAACACCTCAGTGACAAGCCCATAATTCACTAAATAAACCTTTAAGTCGACTACATTTCAGAGAGAAATATTGTACTTTTCACCTCACTGCTTTTAACTGACAGCTGTAGCTACTAGCTACTTTTCAGATTAAGATTTTACAAAAAAGATGTGACAAGCTTATGAAACACAATACACTGGTTCCACAGTTTTGATTAATGACCCCTCACAAAAAAGCAGCGGGGGGACGTTTCAGTTGTCTGTGAGTTTTTCCATCAAATAGACACTCCACTAGATTTTTACCACTGGACTAAACTACCGAACTATATGTAGAGTAGTTAAATTTAGCTCCACCTTGACCAGATACAAAATTAAAACGCTGCTTATGAGGACAGTGATGCATCAGTATTAAGAGTCTAACATTATAATCGAATATATAACTCACAGGGGCTATTTTTACATACATTTTGCTGTGATTTTACTTAGTCTAAATGCATTACTTTTATTTATTTATAAGTATTTTTTTACATTGTTATGTTGGAACTTTTACTTAAAAAAAGGATCTGAATACTTCTTCCGCCACTGTCTGTTGTAAGTGTCCAGTTTGCATTTGACATATGATGCAGTGACTTTTAAATGGGCTTATTAAATAACTTCCTTTTTGAAACTGCACCTGCACTTGCACTAAAAACTCACATTTTATAATTTGCAAATGTTTCTTATTGGCACTTAATCTCCCTTCTCCATTTCTATGAGGTGTTTATGTTATTTTGTCCACCCTCTCCTGTCTGACATAACAACAGCTGACTTGTTGGAACGAGACAGCAGGTAACTGGGGCTGTTAACGGGCCTAATAGGTTGTTTGTATCCCTTCGGGCTACAACAGGGTTAACAGTTATGCTCTCTGTTTTGTTTTGAATTGTTTACCTATCTGCAGGCTGAGCATGTAGAGCTCAAATATTCAAACCAGCCAATCACAGGACGCCTTTAGACAACACAGCGGGCCGAGGAATGAAAGCACAGAGGGTGAACCCCGCCCATAGTGTCTATGGGCAGGGCTGACCTGGAATCAGTTTCTTGATATTGCTGAAGGTAAGAAGAGGAGGTGGTTCAGCTCGTCAATGCTTTAGCACGATTACATCCAGAAGTGAAGAAACCCCTCTGGTTGAAAGGAGAGGATCTGTGATTCAGGGGCTCAGCATTTCTTCCTGTGTCATATTTTCAAAGTAACGAGTGTGTGTGTGTGTGTCTGGGTGTGTATTAGTCACATTGTGTCTGCCCAGTCACATTGTGAGAAATGGCCTTCCTTACGGGGACAAGTCCTCATAATGCAGATCATTCAATTTTAGGGTGAAGGCATGGGCAGAGGTTAGGGTCAGGGTTAGGGTTAGGGTTAGGCATGTAGTGGTTATGGTCATTGTTAGTATCCAGAAAATGAATGCAAGTCTATGCAGTCTATAATGTCCACACAAATGGGGGAAACATGACTGTGTGTGTGTGTTAGACACCGAGGGACAGTGAGTGTGCTAAGAGTCACAGCAACTTGAACATTCCTCTGTGATTATACCACTGCTCTCCAAGTTACATACTTGACTAATGTACTCCATAAATTGGAGTCACCCTCCACCTTCGCCGTCCCTCCTTCATTCACAAACACACTCAGACGCACACACGCACACAAGCACTCTTTATCTCCCCTCTCTCCTTCTCTTTCTTTCTCTCCCTCTCTTTCTCTCCTCCCTCTGTCTCTTTTGAAGAAGTTTTCCATGCAGATCCAAGTCAAACATCTGGGTCAGCTTATATCTAGTGGAACAAGACTTGCAGGATATTGTTGGCAGGATGTGTGAGCTGGAGCAGTTTACTCTGTGGGAATCCCCAATACACACACACACACACACACACAGAGAGAGAGAGAAAGACATGGACGCTCACACACTCACAGTTTGCTGACATTGTTTCTCTCCGCACCATTCAACTCAATTTCCAGGTGCAGCAATTCATGCCCGACATGAATACTTGAGCGATTTGTAAGCATACAAAACCAAACACACCACAATTAATAGTTGGTTAAATGCCATGTTTAATATTTGAAGAATGCATTGGTTATTACCAAAAAGGATTACAAAATAGGCTCAAGAAAGGGGATAAATCATATTCTATTGTTCAACACTGAGTACATACAATAATATGATAATCTGTAACTTCATATATGTTGACAAATTATTCATGTGCAAGAAATGCTGACACATCCTGGTGCGCGCTCTGCAAAACCTCCTTTCTTTCCAGCGCCTCATCCCGAGCTGCCACACTGCTCTACTTGAGTTGCAAGAAGTTGCTCTGTATGTAAAGTCGCTCGCTGCTTTGAGAACAGCGCAACGAGATCCGGGTATGCTGTGATGTGAAAAACAGTTGCAGAGGGACTCCTGCTGAATGCCCCGTGTTCTGTGAACCCACAAACTATCTGCCCCTCATGTGTAGTTGTAGTGTTTACAAATTGCATAAGAGCATCTCTCCTGATTTACAGCTCTTTCACCCCCTCCTCCTCCCTCCGCTTCTCCCTCTTTCCACCCCTTCCTCCCGCTTTCCTCCCTCCCCCTCTCTCTTGCACTGACTCAATCTGTCTTCTGCGCTGAATCGCCCTCTTTCGGTTTGTCGTCCGATTTGAACTCCAGGAAGAAGTCGTTGCAGGCGACGGTGAGGGCGCCCATCAGGATGATGAACTCGGTGAAGTCCACCTCACCGTCGTTGTTGGCGTCCAAGTCGTTCATCACCTTCTCAACTGCTTCATTATCTTTGGAGCTCTGACAGAGGGGAACAGAGAGAGTTAAGAATGTGTGCTCTGTTATGTGTGTGTGTGTGTGTGTGGGCCTACATCACAGCCCAGGCTTGTCTGAACTTGTGTGTCTGAGTATGTGAGCGCATACCTTCACTTGCGTGTTGCATATTTGCAAACTGCATTATAGTGTTAGTGCACAACCACATATTTGCCTCCTCACACACTCCTTCTCTTACCCCTAAGTAAGTCCCCAGCTCCTCTAGTAGCAGCTCCTTCAGTTCGCCCCTGCTAAGCGTGTACTTGTCGCCCTCCTTCCCTGAATACTTGTGGAAGGTCTTTATGAGCATCTGCATGGCACTCTCCAGGTTGGAACTGGGCTCCTTGGACATGCTGCAAAGATGTCAGGTCAAAAGGTCAGAATCTACTGCAAAATGCCCGCTCCAGCCCCCGACTGCATGTGCGGTCACATAGCAATCGAGGGTGAAGCCACCTCCAAGACAAAGCGATAGTTGGAAAAGCAGATGGATAGATGGAAGGAAACCAAAGCAGAGATGTTTTCCCATTCCTACACAACGGGTCGAATAACGCTCTGCGTGTATACTGCAGAGGCTATTAGTGACCCTTATTTACGTAGTGTGGTCACTGCATGTGAGTGTGTGACCTTACTGGGTTTTACATTTCAGAGGTTTGGATGGAAAGATGGAGGATAGCTTTGGAAAAGCGTTTCGAACAATCTTACACACATTGTGTCCGGCATCTTGGAGCTTCTTTGTGCTGGACTTGTGGAGAGACTGCACAGACACAGATAAGTCACCGTCAATGATGCAGAGTTTGAGCGTGAAGACTTTCCATCTCAATTTGTGAGGAAAACAAAAATGCACATGCACAGTTCATGTCACCTCGCTGTGCTGCATATAAACATAAAAGCATCGGAGCTATTCCGATCCACATCTTCGGTTATCTTTGTTAAGCTGAATCGGTAGTGCATGTAACAATTAACACTACAGTATCAGTGAGAAGTGGCTTCACTGTGAAACATGTCCTCTGTCTGTTGATGGTGCAATTATCACTGAAAATGGAAATCACAAGTGAAACACAACATTCAGAAAGTGAGGGGCAGAGTAACCTGAGGTGTATTTATACAATAACTTCTGCATACATGTGAGGGCCCTCATTGCTCAGTCACATTCAAGCTGATCCTGAACATTTTGGGATTTACAAAAATAAAAGTCTGCAGCATCATTTTGAGCCTAATCCATAAACACGCGCAACACAGAGGGACACGACCAGCCTGTCAATCTCCTTGTGCATGATTTATTAACCGTCAGCTATCGCAAAAGGGGATGCTAATGTCAGTCACCGGTTATTGCTCTGCAGCATGATGAGAGGTCAGTGTTGTAGGCAGCGGAGACAAAAGAGGACGCGAGTGGACACCGAAGCTGGCTAACTGGAATATCTATAGGGGTCATCCGTCTCACTGACTGACACAATACAATAGGGAACCATGGAGACGAAAATGCTGTCAGTAACACAATATTGAGTATGGTAATAGTGAATATACACTGTGTGAGCTCAATGGCGGCATAGTTGAGTGATGGATAAAGTTAAAAAATTGGTTTAAAGAAGGCAGGACATATTGATCTATATATGGTTGCATTTAAAATACTTAATTCTATATTAATGCCAGTAGACAGTCATTTACTAACACTGCTTTACCATGAATCTCAACTGGCTTCACTTTTTTTTATAGGTGAATGTCCTGTCATGCTCTTCTCAAAGCTTGCACATCAACATAAAGCAAACAGTTGCTTTGCAAGAAGAATGTCGTCAGTTGAGCCCCCACCACCCAATGTCTTCCTGCTTTTTGCACACCTGATAAAATGCGTTAATTAACAAGAAAACCTTCATCAAATGCAGAGGAGAAAGTAACAGTGAAGCAACCCCTCCAAGCTGTCTGTCTTACCTGAGTGCTGATGGAGGGCCTCCTTTGTCTTTGAAGAGGTGCAGGGGACTGAGCCAAGGCCGAGATGGATGGGGAGAGAGTTTGCCAGTGGTTTAAATATCACCTGCCCCTCTCCCTCCTCCCCCTCCAAACTCCTTCACCCACTGACATAGTCTCTGCTTCTGTTTCTCTATCCTCCCTCCCCTTGCAGGTGCTTTCTCTGCCTTCCTCTCTCCATCACTCACACACACACACATGATAAGTGGAGTCTTGTCAGTAATGGAGCACATAGCAGGCCACAAGTAAAAATATGTTATCGTCACAGTTTTATTCCAATATTAGCCATTATACGTTACATAGAATAAGCAAAAATGATACAGCATTACATATCAAGTTGAAATACTAGCATAGTGGGGTTTACTGGACAGTGAACTGAAATGAGTCCAACTGCTAGACGCACACACACACACACCCTCCAATACTTGGCAGGAAATGAACAGAGTACATCGACGCACAATGAAGAAAGCCTGCACAATACAGTGGGAACGGTCCCAAACATTTTGACCCTACGAGCCTTTAAGGCACATCCACATACTTGTATGTACACTTACTATATCCACTGGGAGGATTCTTAACACAGGCTTTTATATTTATCTACTGTGTCACAGAATGAACGAGACATTGTGTGGCAATGAAAAATCTGGCTGCAAACACTCCCTGCTGCAATTCTGCTGTGCTTCGTTCCAGCATGTTTTTAATCTATGTGGAGTTAAGGCTGGGTGGGGCTTACACTATGGGGCAGTAACAAATACTGCCAGTGCAGACAGTTCAACCTCTTTGAACGAAAATTTAGCCCTCACACTTGACTCGCTCCATTTGTTATTCCAAATAGGTTAAAAAAAAGAAAAAGCATTAGCCTCCAGATGATCTGTTCAGGAATCTGTTGGTAGTGCAAGTTTCAAAACATGCCTGTAAAGTGAATTTTTCTGATATGTTAATATCATTCACAGGAAGTACCATGATGAGAAAATGTTTTGATATAAAAAAGAATATAGGTTTTAATAAAAAAAGAAAGAATAATATACTCTAAATAGCCCAAAATGTCCAATAAGTTTGTTAGTAATAGAGCATGCAGGAAACACAGCGTACAATGAGCATAAAGGCTGAGCAGAGTGAGTGTAAATGAAAGAGTATTTGCAATGGGAGTGTCGCCGTGAGGCAGGGTGACAACACGACAGGTTTATTTGTCTTGCCCATTTTGCTGCCGAGCAGTTTGAAGTACCAGGTGCTGTTACAGTGCATAGGGTGCACATTTGGTAGCGTGGCCAGGCAGACCTGTAACATAGCAGGCCTGCAACACGAGCCTTTTTCTCATGGCTGCATTATTGATAACGAGACAATTTACGAATCATTAAATGGTAATTAACAAATTGCATATAATGTCACAAAGCAGTGTGTTTTCAAGTGATCTCCATAGTGGTCCAACGAAAGAGTTAGGGTAAAAAGTTAAATATAAAGAGGCCGTTTTGAACTTAAATATTTGGCCACAATAATTGCAATACAATGGTAATACTAGCAAATGTGTTTCTGATAGCGTGCAACGTCTGTATGTATTTGTCTGTTGTAAAAGCTCACACCACACAGATTCATATTGATGGCTCAGTATTGTTTTTTTTTTCTTAAACAAGCACAACCTCTGACAATGATCTCTCTGACAGCACTACCTCATCTGATGGGCAAGATCAGTGGAGCCTGGGATTACTTTCATGTAATTGTTTGTGTCCCAGGGTGTGTTACCCATCAAATGCCTAATCCAGTAGTTTCCCAATGGCTGGGACTCAAGGATCCAGTTGCAGGTCAAACAGGGTCTTTAAACTGTATGAGGGTGTGACCGACAAGCGGGTGGTGCTAAAACCAGCAGAAAACAACAAGCAACAATAAGTAATTTTCAAAGAGGGACAACAAAACCAAGGTCAGGTTTCTGTCACTCCACTCCAGTACTACCAGGGGAAAATGTACCATCCAGAACATTTATGGAACTGTATCGTAAAGCACTTGAGATAAAACTGCCACCAAGTGACACCTGTTACGGGCTTCTTGGTGTTTGTTATCTTCTTCTTCTCTATCAGCTCTAATCCAGGTGGATTGAGTTGCAAGAACACCTTCTCTGACCTGCTCCTCTGGTCACCTGCCCACTCCCATGGGACTATTTTGGGCTCCCTTTTGACCGTAAGGGTCCTTTGGTGTGGATTCCATTCTTGAACCTTAATTATTTAGCCTAAGGCCACACCTGATCTTCCAGTTCCTAATCCACAGCTGGCTACCAGTGAAGAGAATATACTGTAGGGTCCACGTAAAGTGAACCTCTCTGGGAGTTACAGAAAACAAGAAAGAGAGCCCATAAAGTAGACAAGAAAGAGACAGAGGAGACAGTGTGATGGGGCATTGAGTACACAACTGAGATGAGCTGAATTAATGCAAAGCTCCAGCAAAACAATTTGTTTATTGTCATGCCAAATCTGCTCCACTGTGCGTTAGAAGATGAGAATGTAAAAATTTTATTAGTTTTTTGACAGATTTTCATGCAACCATTAAAGGAATAGTTTGACATTTTATCTGCTTTCTGACCCAGAGTTAGATGAGGAGACTGATACCACTCTCACGTCCGTGTATTAAAAATGAAGCTACAGCCAGCAGCTCATTAGCTTAGCCGAGCATGAACACTGGAAACAGGGAGAACAGCTAGCTTGGCTTTGTCCAAAGCCACCAAAACGGCCCAACCTGCACCTCTAAAACTCAGTAATTAGCATATTATATCTTGTTCGTTTAATGCGCATGAAAACCAAAGTGTAAACAAATGTAACTGTCCAGATATAACATGCTAATTAGCGAGCTACAGGGCCAGGCTGGCTGTTTCTCAAGTCTTTCTGGTAAATTGAGCTAACCGGCTACTAGCTGTAGCTTCATGTTCAATGGACACACATGAGTGGTGTTGATTGTCTCATCTAACTCACACAAGTAAGCTAATAAGCATATTTCCCAAGATGTTAAATTATTCCTTTAAGCCATTAGTGTTAAACAAGAAGCATACTGCTGTTTTACAAAGGACCAATGTACAGTGAGTAGTGTACAGGAGTTGAAGAAGAGACCCAGATAAAGATAAAAGTGGAGAGAGGACGGGATTTAAACCAAACATCTTGGCTGCAGTGGTGTGTGAACATACAGAGACACTTGGGTCAGCGTGGGTCAGTGTGCCCCTGCAGGTAAATCATATTTTGCAGTTTTCACAGGGATGTGACATGCATATGAGAGTGTATGTCTGCATGCTATCATAGTATATTATTGTAATGAGGTAAAAGTGCTATATGGTGGGATGCACATGCTGTACATATGAACATAGTGGTAACTGGTAGTACAAAGCAATAATTCTACTGTCATGTTCATGTGTTATTTTTCATATATAAGGAATGGGGTTTCTTCAGAGCTGGGTTTGTAGAGTTTGAATTTTTATGCTTTGCATTTCAAAGTTGTGTGCATTTAAAAAAAAATCTTTAGTGGCTTACCAACGTATTTTGGCATTAATGATGTGTTTTGTGTAGTGTTAAATGCATAGTGTGATTTTTTTTTTTTTTTGAAGGAATGGATTGTCCCCTATGAGGTCGCCTCCTCTGTCTTCTTCTCCACTTCCTCTGCAGCTGCAACCAGCTTGTCTGCAGCATCCTCCACCTTCTCCCCTTCTTTCACGGACACCTCCACTCCCGTTGCTGCCGCAGCATCTGCTGCCGCCGCCACTGCCGCTGCAACCGCCGCCCCTGGCTTCTCCTCCTCCTTTGCTGCCTCATCCTCCGTCGCCCCCTCTGCCTTTGCTTCTACTTTTGGGTCTGCACTCGCTTCTGCCTTTACTTCTACCTTCGGGTCTGCATTTGCATCTACCTTTACTTCCACCTTCGGGTCTGCATTTGCGTCTACCTTTACTTCCACCTTCGGGTCTGCATTTGCTTCTACCTTTACTTCAGGAGTTGCTTCTGGCTTTGCCCCTCCACTTGCCTCTGGCTTCACCTCCTCCTTTGGCCCTGCATTTGCCTCTAGCTTCCCCTCCTCTTTGTCCAGGGCGCTTTGTTCCACTTGTGCGGACGCAGTGTTTTGGGCAGGCTCCTCTTTGGCGAGGCCACGCTGCTCGCTGAGCGAGACCGCCAGGTAGCCAACCAGCTTCATGTACTCCTCAAAACCAACCTTGCCGTCCTGGTCGGCATCCAGCCCCTGGCCCATGTTGTTGACGGCCTCCTTGCTTTCTGTGTCCTGGGGTAGGAGGTACACACAACCATGAGACAATTAAGCATGATGATGAGTAACTCTACCTGAACTCACTGCTGAAATCACCATACATGATTAGTAAATGACCCTCTATCAGTGGCTCTATTTACATTATTATGCTGATGAATGTCATTCTATCATATCAGATCACTTTTCCCCATTCACCTGCTGTATATTACACCACTATTTGGTCACAATGCTCATGTTAAAAATCTGGACAGGTAAAGGCTGGCCAGCGCTGATGCTCAATTGCTGTGCGCTTTTGTAATTACATAATGCAAGTGTTGGTAACATTTCAGAGCGGCAGAAGATTTCCTAACCGAAAGGATGTTGGAGAGCTGGGACTTGACGAGGTTCTGGAATTCTTTCTTTCCTAGACTCTCCTTTCCTTTGCCCGACTTCAGGAAGACCTTCACCAGGGTCTGAATGGCAGCCTCCATGACTCCTCTCTCTAGGAAAGGAACAGGTCAAGACAGAGGCGTTAGGCAGATATATAGATAGAGATACTGTAGATAGATTAACAAACAGCAGACAATAGCAGAAGTGATTAAGCTCCTCTTGCGTGCAGCGTAAAGGAGGAAGTTCAAGGATGGTCTGATTCAAAGCACGTTCAAGTGACAGACACATCCAGTGGAAAATGAAACAGTGGATCTCCTCCTGTCCCTGCGAGGCCCTTCGTTTCAGGTGTTGAGTCGAGAGGCGCAATAAGGGAGGGATGGTGACGTGAGATAAGTGGAGAGGGTGAGAGGGAGTCTGATTGAGAGACAAGCTGTGATGCACAATGGAAGTTCTGATCTTTGATAGGTTATCTGATCTACTGAAGCTACCGAGGGGGACTGGGCTTCAGATTACCGAAGGGATCACCAGCTGTACCTGCCTCTCTCTTTCAGTGCCACTCTCTCTTCCTTTACCTGCCACTGCCTCATCCTGGTTTTCACTTCGCAGCCCTTTCTTCCTCTCAAGCCACCGCCTTCATGCTGTTGTACAGGACTACATATTTGACTAAGAGCCTTGATAAGGATTTTACGGCTTCTGCTGCACACCAGAAGTGATATCTTATAGGTTAAAGACATGCACAAATATTTGAGATTTATGTTTTGGATCTACATAATTCACAGACGTAAAACATGCCAGTAGGTGACACATCTTTGCCGGAATTCCATTCATTGCTGTGTGTGGAGATCACTTAGACAGGAATTTACAGGCCAACTCGGAGCTAGTTTGCCCCAAAGCGGTGCGAGGATACATTCAAGGCGACTGTACTCGTCTGTCAGCTTCAGCATTCAAATGCTGCAGAGCAAACAACAGTTTCACGCCGGTGAGAAAACACTCCTTGTCTCAACGGGATACCGTCTTTGCCCGTGTCAGCCGAGTGGTCGTTTGCAAACTAATACCTCAATTACCAGAGTGCGTGTCACACTCAAGCACCTTCCAGCTGAGCAATTTCTCTACAGGGGTCACCACAAGCGTATATGGCCAATTAGGGCATGCGCCTGTTAGTCTCATTCGGCCATGAGAGACAGAGAGCTGGGACACTGCAGCAGAGGGCCGTTAAAACAATTCACTCGACCCCTTACTCCCTGATCTGTTTTTCTGCTAACCCATTCTGCCATCACCATGAGCACAGCACACGTTTGCATGTAATAGAGGAAGCACAGCACATCTGATTTTCAATACAGCTGTCATGTAACAAAAATGTTATAACCATGGATTAAAAAAAACATCTAGCATCCCTGGATCATGACTTCTCCCCCTTTTATGTTATTTCAGACTCAGCCGCTGTTCTGTAGGAACTTTAGGGGACTTCTTCCTGCAAGGTGACACACCCTCCAGCCTGAGCGCGCAAGGGCCTCGACGGCCCTCAGTGCCTCCCGTCCAAAAATACCCAGCAAAGACAATTCCTCTATTCTTGGTCTGACATTTCTGTCCACTCTCACATTCATTATTTACCAATAGTGACCTTTCTTAAGGTGGTATTGCCTGCTAGGACAGAGTCCCAGCACCCTCATTTCGACAAACGCATTCAAGACTTGCATCACCCGTCCCACGTCAGAGCTTCATCTAGTTCCTCTCAGGAGACAAACTAATCCCAGTTATTTGTCTTAAAAGGCCCCCAAATAACCAACTGCGCAAATAATTAAATATACAGGCCTACAACCAGAGGTTTCCCGTTTCCCTCCAGAGCCCAAAGGAGATTGAGTGTTGCGTTTCCAAATGGGCGAATGTGATACGGTATGTGCGCAGAGTAATGACAATACTACCGCTCGTGTGGCATAAAATATTAACAGAGGAACAAGTTAGGTTGTGGCTGTAAACTGCGGCGAGCAGGCGCACCGCGGCCGCCTTTCATCCGATTCTTCAGCAGGGTTTGAAGACACAGTCCAGGGAACCGTGGGACGAGCGCGCAACACCGTCAACAATCATCAGGTCCGCCAGGGTTCGGCATCATGAACGCCACACGCAACTCTTGAAATAGTGGAAACACACAGCTGAAAGAAGCCATTAGAGACGACACAGCCCCACGAAAGTGCGCCCCAGCAGCCCGAGCTGTCACTCTGCTGGGCCTCTTCAGAGAAAGCACAGAGTGCGCTAAAATGTTGGTTTTGCGCTTTAACGCACAACCCGGGTGGCCTCTGGTTACTCTATCCATAAGCTCAATACTCCGTCACCTCAAGTCACTTCAATTTTTGATAGGCTGTTTGCAATTGATCGGCAACTTGACAACTGATCCACATCAAAATATCAAATATCTTTCCGAGAGAGGAAAAGAAACAGCATGAGGCAGGCAGACACGACCAATAAAGGGCGAATAAGTAAACGGAAATAGAAGCAAAGCCGCCGACGATGATCATTTATTTTGTCTTGTAAAAGTGCAACGTGAGCCTAAAATCGTCCGAGGGCTGCAGTCATTGAAACCGTCCTGCAGGCAGACCGCGGCCAAGTTTCATGGGACGGCTCTTGCAAGAGTACATCGAAACGTGGCAAAAACGGTGAACAAACACAAACGCTCACAGGCAGGAGAAACTTCAGAGAGTCCAGAAAGACGCATTCCACTCACCGTAAACTGTGTGCGGGACAAGAGAAGTGTAGAAATGTGCGCAAATTTGAGTTTCTGCCCGCTTCTCCGCCTTTCTGCGCCGCTTTGAGCCCAGAGAACTTGCCAAACTAGTAGGACAGCAGAATCTCTTCCGTGATTTAGGCTTTTTTTCTTTCCTTAAAACTTTTCCCCCTGACAAGTCAAAGGGCGTGTACCTGGAAGAGTGAGAGGGAGAGCCGGGAATGTGGAAGAGCGCGGCTCCGGCTCTCAGGAAAAGGGAGTAAAAAAAAAAAGTGTATCAAAACACTTAGACTTGGTTTTTATTGGAATTATCTTTGGCTCGCGGGGCCAGCTGTTTCACGTCATGTGTGATTTGCACAGTTTCACGCCAACTCACCAGGCTTGTGGCTTGGAGCAGCTTCATCTGCGGGGACGAGGAGACAGGGCGGGTGGGATTACTTCATCTGCGCTTTCAGAAGCGTTTCACTCATTAAAACTTTGAGACTGTAGCTGCCATCCTGAATATTACAAGGGGAGGATGTTTTTTTCTTATTAGGCACAAATCTGTCTCAGGACACAGATGTGTTAAAGGGACATAAATTGCAAAAATAAGTTACAAACATGAGCGAAATCAAAGCTCTCAACCACAAAAGACAGCTAAGACTTAAATTTGGCTGTGATGACACTTTAGAAAGAAATTTTAGAGTAGCTGAAGGACTCCTAAGTGGAAATACTACAGGAAAGACAGGACTGTGGGTGGTGCATGAGGTAAAGTAGTCTTGCCAGATTCTTTGAAAGGGCTTTCAAGTCATTTTTTTGTTTTTTAAATACTCTCCAAAGATTAGATCTCACAACTTGTGCTTCTCGCTGTGCAGAAGTGAGATACAAGCCTCCACCTTGAGATTATCTGGAGAAGCGACTAAGTAGACTTCCCCCATACAGGCAGATGTGCACACACCCTGCACTAGATGGGTGCCCTGCTCCTTATTGTCCCTCACTTTGTCGCAGCTGAGTCATTTGTCCTCCCACACTGGCACCTTAGCGCATGTGATTTGGATACAAAGGTCACATTTCTTATCTGCTGAAAGATCAGCATTTTCAGCATCAGCTTGCGACACCTTGTCTCTTTGATGAAATTAAAACAGGCCTATAGGCTATAAAACAGCTGGAGAGCAAGCCAGCACGCATAACTCTGTCTAGACATCAGAATTAACATGGAGTGACCGTTAGACCAAGAATTAGCAGCTAAGCAAACACAATGCGATGCAGCTATAAAGTCCCAAATGCTGCAAAAACAATAAGTCCTCCCAAACACAATCGGCTGTATGTGGTCCTCATGCCCCCTTTACACAGTCTGCTGAGGCCTCATTGACAGACAGTGAAGGCCAGGCTATGTTTTTGCATCATTGCTGCTTAACGCTTGGTCAGGCAGCTTTGTGAAGCTCTATGGAATAAGATATATATGGTCTGCATGGTGTAGTTGTGGCAGCAGTAATGCATACTGTATAGGATTACAGGGTCCTAAATCAAGGCTGTAATACTCTCCTGCTCAAATGTGGATGGTTGCACATCAAATAATGTGGTGAATGAATGACAGGAGACAGTGTTGGTGGCTGAGGGTTCAAGACAATGAAGCCTTTAATTCAACGTTCCCTGCATTCAACAAATGGTTAACTACAGAGTGACACATGTGGCACTGGTGGAGCGATAAAAGGCCAGGAGTGCCTTTGAGTTCACAGTTGGACATTTTAAACTGGGTTGATTGATTGATCAGCTCAAAGCCACAACAGACAGTCTACTGACTGAAGCCTCCCTGTTTGCTCGCCAGCTTTCCAATCAGCTGCCAGAACTCGGAGAAAGTCAGCTCGTTGTCGCTGTTCTCATCCAGCGAGCCCATGAGCTGTTCCATCGCCACGGTATCGCTGCCGTTCTGTGGGGGATCACAGAGAGGAGACCTTGATCATTACAAGATCAGCTACTCTAACGTCAGCTACTCTGCAGGGCTGTCCTGCCACCTAATGGTTGAGTGCAGCAGCCTAATAAATGGTAACAGGGATAAATTCATTTACAGCCACAAAAGGTTTCCTTTAAAAGCACATATCAAGCCCTGTCACTCACAATGACTATTATAAAACATGTATTAAATGGATGCATGCTGTAAAATATGCAATTTAGGCTACATATAAATACCTGCACATTGTAACATAAATGCCTGCACATTGTAAATTTCATTGCATAGGTCTTTTGCCACATCATTTTTTGTATATATCATTTATTGTTTACTTCTCCTATGCAAGTACATTGAGAGCAATGTTTAAATCAGTCAGATTCCTTTTGTATGTGCACACATACTTGGCCGATAAAGCTGATTTTGATCCTGTTTCTGATACTTTGCATACCAATATAAAGTGTCAGACTCATTTGTCAAACTAATTATTTCCATTCCACTTTCCCCACAGATTGATGCAATTCAATGCTCCCATTACAAATGCTCATAATTCAAGTGATTTGCAGAGTAAAACTATTTAAAATTTGGTTGTTATAGATGATCAAACACAGCATTTGCTTGCTTTCCTTCATTTATTTATTTTTTTTTTACCACTGAGAACTGAATAATTTTTAATTTGTCATTTTAACACATGACCTTATGTTATACAAGGTCATGTGTTATGTGCATCATCATATAATGCTATGAAACATTATATTGGCATGATGTACGTTATCATGTTAATAGTTGTATTGTGTAAGGGGAAAAATAATGGTAGACTAACAAATTAGTTTCAGCTGCAGCCCTTGGTATAGTCCTGCTTTAACATGAATGCATTAGTAATAATAATTGAATCGTATAGTATATAATAGTGTAAACATTTTTCTGCATTCTGCATTGAAGCCCAATTTAGAGACAGTAATCTGTAAAGTGGCAGCAAAAATGGATCTTTTATGCGGATGGGTAACAGTGGAGTAATGTAAGATCCACATACCTGCAGTCATATGTCTGAATAACAGCAGAGTGACATTTGTGGAGGCTTCAGACACCTCAATGTTGTCTAATAAACCACAGCTTTCTTAACATCTATCTGTAAGCGGCTGAGAACAACTTCGGGCATTTACCTTGACATAGTTGGGTAGCTGGGCGATCACCAGGCTTTGGAACTCGTCTTTGCTCAGGGTGCTAGAGGATCCATCTTTCCCAGCGTAGGTCTTGAACTGGGTGACAAGGGTGCAGATGGCAGCTTCCATGACGGCCTGTGCTGAGATCTGGATGGTAAATGAACAGAGAGAGAAAAGCCTCAACAAAGCTGCAGAGTCAAAGACAGAGTTGCACTGAAAAACAGCGTCCGTGGTCTCACCTTTTGAGTTGAGATGCTAAGGTGGTACCAAGAACCGTGTCCCTCCACTCTGACCACCACCTCTCTTAATATATATGCTTCATCTCCACCCACCGATGCACACATCAGCGGAAAACACTTAAACTGCCCTCTTCTCCCCCATCGGGCCGGCTGACGTTATCTGTCTGATTTCCACCACGTCTGGGACACACATCACAAAACTGCACGCATGCACATCCACAGAAACACAGAGAAAGAGACAAAACTGCCATTCTGTCCTACAAAGGGCAAATTTGTACTGATCATAGCAAAAAAAACCCCCCTCCATTTCAGTCTGTCCGCAGAGCAAGGGATTTAGTGACGGCATTTTTGTCAGGCCATCCTAATCAAGCCACTGAATCATGCCTGTCTAAGCAGAAATTAGTTTATACAAAACACTACTCTGTGCCATTCAGGGCAACACACACTAAGTGTTTGTGATGGCAGGAGTAAATATGTGTGGAGAGATTCAAAAAGAAGTGGTTTCTTTTTTACAGGAGTCCAAGGACTATGGAGGATTGCAGTGATGTAGATTGCTTTGTGTTTTACCTTTCTCTCGTTTCTTTTCTCAAGACTGCAGATCACACAGAAACGCTCGCACAGTGACTTGTTTGTAGAACTCAAAGAACGATAAGCTCTCTCTCTGCAGTTTCACACTGCTCTCAATCAATGCTTACATTCTCGCTCATCAGCATAGCAGGTCAACGACTGGTTGGTTCGTGTATCGTGTAGTGGCCCGGAAGGGAGTCAGTGTCTGCGAGTTTGTAAGCTCCCACTCTGAGCATTTAATCTGGATGTAAATATTTCAGTTTGGCATCATAGCTGTGATAATGCATGCCAGTCATGCCAACACTTCCACTTCCTGCCAGAGTGTGAGTCACACACATGGCTGGGAACCACTGTACACAACCCAGCCTTATATTTATTATATTCTGGGATGTCTTCTCTGAATTTTCTCCATATAATGAATGATTCAACTGAGGTTAAATAAGGACAAACTTGACATGTTCAATGGTGGAAATTTTATTGAACTTAACACTGACTTCCTAAAATAGGACATAACTGATGATGGAAAAAAAATAAAATGATCCAAATTTCTGAATACATTTGTCTAGGGATCAATTGCATGCACATCTGAGCCAGTTCCTACATTATCAGTGAGCCCTACTATTGTCCCACAAAGACAAAAACACTTCTCAAATATTGATTAACCTTTCATACATGTGTTTCATTGAACTCATCTGTTGAAATTAAGCTTTCTTCTGATCCCTTTGGTCTAAAAACTTTCCAAAAAAAAAAAACAAACAAACATCAGAGAACGTTTAACAAAACTCAGTTCATCACTTCGTGTGTAAACCCTACGACATTCATTCTCTGCCCTGGAAGCAGCACTAAAACAGCAAGCAGTGTAAACTTGTTTTCTTCTTAATCTTGCAGGAGCAAATGAAATCTAAATCTCTTGACTGATCTAACATATTTATAATAATAAAGGCACGTAAGCAGCAGCTGGCAAACTAAATGTCTGATAAACCAAAATAAAAGTTCACCATTTTCACACATTCAATGTGCATGGCCTTGGACAAAATCTGTGGTTTTTCTCATTAAAAATAAGGAAAAGAGTTGCAGTGTACTGACAGAATAAATAAACATAAAACACTTCAAAGCTTCTTTCACAGAAAAATGAGAACCAACAATCACAATCTGTCAACTTTAACTTCACGTCCACCTAAAGAGGGAAAACTTTACGATCAAGTATGACTACAATCAAGCACTAAAAACAAAAAAAACCAACTTTTTTCCTCAAACACTGGAAAGCAGCACTGCAATGCTTTGTGTTTTCTTTTACCTTTTGCCTGACTCATTCAACTTCAAACCTGAAACAGAAAACGCAGCAGCCTCCTTATTTTGTCGTTTTCTTGAACTAAAAAACTTTATCACTTGTGTGCATGTCAGTTTACATCGACCTGCCAACGAAATAAGAGGACAATGAGAAAAAAAAAGAAGAAAAATACTGGTTCGGCTGCCAATCTCATTTACAGCAAATTAACAAAACCATGAAATGAGACAAAAAATACCAGGAGAGCAAATGGTCTAAAAAAAAAAAAAGACAATAGAAAAGTGAGAAAAAAAAACCTGCTGTAAATGTGAATGTTTGAGAAAAGTGCTAAAGTGGTTTAGCAGTTGGTAAATTTATCTATGGCTATCACTTTGTCATATTGCTTTTTTTTGTTTTGTTTATTTTGAGCAGCGCTGACATTTCACAAACTGGTTCCTGGTTGTTTCCACACGTCTGCTGTGAACCGACAGTTGGGAGTTGGAGGATGAAAAGGCTACAATCTAGAAACCAAATGCTCGAGGCTCTCAAACAGTGCTCTGTGTGCATTTGCCCAAACCTACTAAAGAACCGCTGACACAAAACTGGTCTGACCTGATCTGATTCCTATCACTGAAAGAACCGGGATCTCATCCTTTGGGATCAGACAGTTACACCCAACTTGAGGCAAATGATATCTGCAAAAATTTCTCTGTATTGGTTTTAAGATGCTTGTCTTAACCTGCTTTGAACTAATCTAGTGCTAAACGAATTGCATTAACTTATTTAACCATTTCACCTTTGCTCAACAGAATTATTTGCAAATATCATCTCCTTAAAGCCCAGTTTTTTAATGTGTTGTCTGAATATAATCAGCTTGAATTTATATTATGAACTGCAACATGCACTACGTATTGAGAAAACACTGTACAGCAGAGGAAAAGCCACACAACACATTACTGAAGGATTTCGCGCTGACAGAGGTAGGTAACAACAACTAAGTCCAAAATGACAAGAACAAGTCTAGCTTATAATTAAAGACTCAGAGGGACACGTTTATGAGAGGCACAACCACTCTGTACCAGAAGTTACTACAATTACAGCTCTGAAGAGGAGAATGTAGGCAAGAAATGTCCTATAAAACCACCACTTGTGCTGCATCTTAGTGTTATATTTCACCCCCCCCCCCCCCTTGTCTATTCAAGCTGTGGCGGCAAACTTCCACAGGGCTTCTCGTTCAAACTCCTCCATCTCCTCCTCCAGGGAGTCGTCGTCCTTCTGCCCATCGCCCTCTAAAACGTCCACCATGTCCTCCAGAACGTCCGCCACGTCCTCGGCAAAGTCACCGAAAAGGACCCTGTCGTGGATAAACACGCCGTCCTCGAAGTACTCCGCCGTCAGCTTCCTGACCTTGTCCTTGCTCTCGGATGAAGATCCTTTAAGCTTGCTCAGGTAGCCCTCCAGCAGTTCCTCGAACTCAGGCAGCTCCACCGGGTAGAGCCCCTCCTTGCCGGCACAGTCCTCCACGGAGCTGCAGCCCAGCTGGGGGCGGACGTTGCGTCTGAGCTTCTGCTCCTGGTCTCTCCAGAAGTCGCTCTGAGTGTGCTGATGAGGTTGACGGGGCTGCTGGTGGTGGTGTTGGTGCTGATGATGGTTGTGGGGGTTCTTATCAGGCCGGCTGTGCCACGGCTTCTCCTTCCTCCTCTCCTCTCTGTCCATTCTGCGCTCGCCCTTCTTCCTCTCCCACTCATCCTGGTGTTTCCTCCATGCCTCCTTGTGAGAGTTTTGCTTCTGAGACTTCCACTCCTTCTTCTCTTCTTTGTCCCTCCATCCTCCCTCTTTGCTATGCTTCCAGTCTTTCTCTCCTCTCCACTCTTTCTTGTCTTCTTTCTTCCCGTGGTCCCGCTCATTGGTTTTGCCCTTGTTCCCTTTCCATTTGGACTCCTGTGGTTTCTTCTTACCCCACCTCTCGACTTGTTCAGAAAGCTTCTTCTGGATCGCCTCCAAACTATCCCTCACTCGTTTCCTGTCGCCTCCGCCTTTTTTCATCCCTTCCAGTCGTTTCCTGCTCTCTTCCAGAAGCAACCTCTGTTTCTGGAGTTCTTCTTTCAGCCTTCCTCCCTCATTTGGGTCCTTCCTCCTCTCAGGTCCAGCTGCTTTTTGTGTACTCCGACCATCTTTGTCACCAGGTTGAGGGGCTGAGCTTGAGGTAGCCGGGGGCATTTCCTCATCAGCTGTGAAGAATTTAAGATATCAAAGTTAGAACGAGTTTGGGATTGAATTACAGTACATTAGAAAAGTGACTTTTTCCACTCTGAGGAATCCATTTGCTTCATATTTGCAGCATTATACCTGTGAGCTGGCTGAGTTCAGTCACCCTGGCTCTCAGACTCTCCAGTTCTTTCTTCAGTACAGGCAGAGATGACAGCTCCTCCTTCAGCTCTGCATTTTCTTTCTCCAGACCTGCTCTGTCCTTCTCATCACCGCTCGCCGCCACAGCCTTCAGAGCAGAGACGAGTTCTTCTTTCTGAGACTAAGAAATAAAGAAAAAAGTGCAGCAGTTGAAGCCAGGTTCTGCACAACTTGGACAACAATCAGAAATATTTATTGAAAACATGCGGTCGATGTATTGCAGTTCATGAAAGCATCGTGAAAGGATAAAACATCATCATTAGCATCAGTATAACTGGTATACTGACCTGTAGTTGAGCCTCTAGCAGAGCGATTTGTTGGTTTTCCTGTGCCAGTTTATCCAATAGCTCTTTCATATCCTGTGGATCACTGCTAAGCCAGTCCTGGATTGGAAATGTTTGGCAAATGAATAAAACACATATTTTTAAATAATCCTATTTTGAGCATTTGTCTTCTAAGTATTAGGACTCACATTTCCTTTAAATACGACTGTCTAAACACATATATAACACTGAGAATGAGTAAGCGAAGTGAGAGATGGTAGGAACAGACCTGGCCTTGTTCCCCGTCAGTATCAGTGGCGTCAAAGTCACCTGTCAGAGCATGAAACAACACATCGTTGACAGTCTTACATGTCTTACAACATGCACTTTTTGTTGACACACAGCTGCCAAGCTGTGTTACAACAACATAAGATGCTTTTGTTGTGCGGTGCATTCCATGAGCTCAGGCATTACCTGTGCACAACACAGAAACTATGTATGTAGGCAGAAGTTTTTAAATTCCATTAAAAGAAAGTATGATATATTCCCCTAACCAAGCAGATTGCCAGGAGTAGGTCATTTCCCCTCAACTTAAGCACCCTCAACACCCAGCGAGTCCTTCCAAACAGTGATAAACAGTGTTATTGTACAATTCAGAGTGCGTGTTATTTGCGATTTTCTGCTGCCACTGCATGAAGTGTCATGCCAGATAAGTGCTTGGACAAGCTATTGAGTGTTAGCCAGCTATTGCAGAAGCTTACACTGCTGTGTTATCTTTAGTACTGGACCTACCATTATCCAGGTCAGAGAGGAAACCTGTTGACATAGTACAGCTTAGTCAACACGACCTAAAAACAGAAATCTGTCTATTGCTGACAACTGCAAATTAATGTGCTTACGTAATTTGCAAATGCTGGAATTGTCCAACGACAATATTTACAATATACCCTAACCCCTCAAACTTCTGATTTGAGTTGGAAACAGGTGCACAGATTCAGATAATCTCCAAAAGATGATGTGCTGGAAGAACAAACTTTCATCCCAAGAATTTTCTAACACAAGCATCTTTATTAGGTAATAATCATTACAAACGTGGTTTGAATCTCACTGCACTATGAAAAGCAGAAGCAAGCTAGCAGGCATAGTTTAATCTTAGAGGAACTCACCTGAGAGGAAGAGGGACCCTAAGAAGAGCAGGATCAGAGCACCCACAATGCATTTGTTCAAGGAGAACCAAGGCTTTTCCTCCTTCTTCTCCACCAGCTTGAACTCCACTTCCTCCTCCTCCTCCTCCTCATCTGATGTTCTCGGCCTTGGTGCCTCGAAGGAGGGGACATACCTCCGCCTCAGTCCGTCATCAAAGCCGCTTGTGTCGTCCAAATCAAAACTACCGGATGGCTCTGAGGGAGGAACAAGACACAGCGAACATGAAAAAGCAGAGAGTCGTTAAGCTTAATCATGTATTTTTGTGAGAGATGACACTGAGCCTAAAGTTAAACCACATGGATTCAAATCTGGCCCTGACTCACTTTAACAAATCATTTCGACATCTCTGGCAACAAAAGTGTCAGAACTAGAGTTTTTTGAAAAATATAATTACCTACTGGCAGGCTGCCTCACACAAAATACCACAACAGCTGAAAAACACAACAGTGTGTAAACAACTTGTGAAAAAAAGGCTGACAAAGAGTCCGTGCTGCTCGTGGAAATGGGTGACATTTTCTCACTAAATTACAACAAGAGTAATTTCATGCATGGGGGTTTCTTCATTTTCTCAGCGGGGTGTACGCCTCCCTGTCATACACATAAATCACTTTCCAGCAGCTCACGTGACACAGATAAGAAACATGTTAACCAATTCTTCTGCAAGAGGACTCTCATTCTCTGCTACTATCGACTTGTGCTAATTACAAAGAGCCATAAACCGCTTACTCACTTTGCTCAAGGCTGAGTTACCAACCGGGCAGAGGTGTTTAGTGCTGCAGGGCCTCAGATCCCCCAGCAGCCCACAAAAGCCCCATGTTCACTGTGTGGCAGTTGGTTTACAGCAATATGATCAATTGTAACTTGCTCACAGTACATGGTGCATATTGTTGAATTGTGGTAAATTATATTACCACACAGCAAAGAGAAAAAACAGAGAAAAGCTGCACACAATGCACAGAGAATGAAAAGAATGGCGGGTTAGTCGAGCGCAGGAACTAATTTTTGCTCCGGGGCCCCATAACAGGTTTTTGTAGGCACGATTTTACTGCAGAAAGGACTCTGCTGTCCATTTGCTAACTGGATGTTTTTTTTCATTCCATTTTCTGCTTTCATTGTTGCATAAAATTCCTGTTTGCCATTTGTTTTGTTGTACTATTAAGGTTTATACTTTAGATTTCGTCCAGCTAGTAGCAAAGTGGGAGGAAGGGGGTGTCGGCTTGTCCAACACTTCGGTGCATATCTCAACAACTACTGGCCAAATTGCCAGGGATGCATGATGTACATGGCTACAACTCGGGACAGCTAAAAGAAAGGACTTCTAGTCTTGTTAAAGGAATGCATAAGTATATACATTTAGGAGCAGTCCAACAAAACAGTGTTTTTTCCATCTCTCATTGTTTCATTTGAAGGATGAAACGGTTTGGAAACCACTGTATGACTATTCCTCTAAAATAAAGAGCGCTGCCTAACATATCACGCATGCATCATCATAAATATTCCTGCAGAGTCCATACCTTCTTCTTCTTCTCTCTCATCCTGGGTCACAGATGGCTCCATCTCCTCCTTGTCCACAGCTTCCTCCTCCTCTGACTCTACCGAACCAACAGTCTCTGGTGCAGGACTTTCATCGATGGGGCTCTCTGACACCAGGCTCTCTGGGTCTTGGCCTGGCAGCTCTGTACCCTCTGGAGCAAAGCTGATATCACTTTCAACATGAGGAGGAGGATCAGTGGCTGCGAGGGTCTCTGTGGGGATGTTGACCTCAGCTTCAGCGGTGAAGGCAGGACTCTCCCCAGCAGGCATCAGCCCAACATCAGCGGGCGTGTCAAGCGCTTGTTCTGTATAAACAGGGGTCTCAGTCAGGGGAGGAGCAGAGCAAGACTCCTCTGGCTCGGGTGGAAGGAGTTCAGCAGCAGGAATATCAAGCGGAGCCCCCAGATTAATGTTGGTGACAAAGGGAGTGGCTCCTAGGTGCTCATTGTCACTGGGGGAGCTGGTTACAATGTCATGGATGACTGGGGGCTGACTCTCCAAGTCAAGGTCTGGAGGGTCAAGAGGGTAGGGTGGAAGAGGACTCATCCGTGCTGGACTAGACGGGACTGGACCCTCACTGGACTCTGGAGAGGTCTCTTGACACACCTAGAAATTGGGGCAGTGAGGAAAAAAGTTCCCCGTGAATACCTTTATAGTTTGTGATCATTTTGTGATCTTCATCGCAATCAAGGTGTTATTTTGTGATAAAGTGCTATGATTTTTTAGTAATCTTTATTGATAGAGCACTTTTCTAAAGTGTTACAAGGTTAGTTACAAAGTGCTTCACACAAGGTAAAAACTTCATAACAAGCAGATCACACAAACACTTTCCAATAGAGCCGTAAGCAAAGTAAACAAATAAAACGAATAAAACCAGCAAAGGGGCAGTCAATAAAAATCAAGTAAAATCAGTAGAAGCTCTTCAATAAATGTAGTATTTAATAAGGTCGCTGATTCTCTCAGGCTACGTACTGGCTCATGTGTGTTTAAGAGGTCAGCTATACAGCATTAAGAGAGGCCATGAAGATCCTTGAGAGTGACCAGTAAAATCAGTCCTAAAACATCCTGGGAGCCAGCGCGGGGAGGCTACAACAGGCACAACAGGCACAATGTGGTCACTTCTCTTTTCGATCTTGTTAAAAGATTGAGCTCAGAGTTCTGTGCAATCTGGAGCCGATAAACCGATTTTTGGCTGATGCAGGTGAAGACGCTGTGAGGAAATAAAGGTGTGTAAAATGGCCTCTCTGATAAAGATAGAGCCGATTTTGGAAAACGTTTCCACGACGATAAAAACAGGCCTGCACAAGTTTTCTTGTGTGCTGCTCAAACATTAAATTACTGTGAAACCAAACGCCAAGATTCTTTGCAGCAGCTTTTAGTGCATCCGTTTCCCATCAGTTTATATTGTTTACAGTACTTCTCTTTGATTTAATGACTTCCTATACTGCCTAGAGTGACATTGCACGATTTCAAGAGAACTGGTGTCAACCTCAATTTGTACTGAGCGCCAGCATCGGCATAGCAAGACTGAGACAGTTTCTTTCCAATCCCCTTAATGAAAACACAACACCTTGAGTGTCTAAAAGCATCACACTGTACTGAGGCTACAGCCAGTGAATCTTTACAGCTTCTATGACACAATTCAGCCTGTATTCTTCTTAGAGTATAATAGTAACAGGAAGTAGCAATCCAGCTGCTTCTTGGCTCTGAGGTACTGGCAGCAAAGACATGTACATAAAGTTAATGTAATAGATAAGTTAAGTAGGAAATTATTACCATCACTGTGTATTGCCATCTTAATATAATGTTATTTAATGGTCTAGCTGGATTAATTTATAGTTTATTATGTACCCACCTGATGACCTTCTTCAGACAGGACAGTTTCTATTGAAATGTCACTTGGTTTGAAGTCCGCAGCAGCTCCTGAAACAACATTCACACGATGTCAAAATGAAAATATAAAGACAAAGTGCAGATTTAAAAGCAACCTTTTCCGCTTTAAATGGTGGTTCTTAGTGGCGTCACAATGCTCGCCAGTAGCCACAGATCTTGATTTGTCAATACCTGTCACCTCCTCAGAGAGACTCGGGACGTCGCCCAGACTCTCAGTGCCGTCGTCTACTGGCCCGATATTCTCAACAGCAGCCTCCTGTGGAGTGAGAGAGGATCCCAGGAGATCAGCCTTCACCACCCATAGTGTCCTCAATGGTAACACCGACCTTGACATTTCCAGCACACCCAGTGGAGGCATTCAAGCACATGCATCCAAGCCTGGGCTAGAAAACCTACTAATATTCATAGTTTTTCACCTACAACTGTAATTTCTAGCATGTGATGTTGACTTAATAAAAGCCCCCCTCCAGTGAAAATCAAGTTTTTGACCTTGTTAACAGATCCAGATGGTGTTTTTTATATGCTACAGAACATATCATGAGTGAAATAAGCAGTCTGTGCCATGGCTGAGCATTTGCACCTTGTAACTGCAGTGGACTAATGACAGTCTCTGAAACATGGAATCAGGTAGCCAGGTAACATAACCTGTCGACTCACAGTGAAACAAGGGGTCAGAGGAGAAGGCGGGTGTAGCTACAGTATGTATCAGAATTTTGCAAGTGAAATTTCATTGTTTTCATTACGATGTCAGACAAGTGTTCTGTTCTCAGTTGCCACGTTTCAAAAGCGCGCGCCTTCATGTATGACCAAAGCATCTGAAAATCTAATAACCAAACTAGCCTGCAGCAGTCTTTTTCCAGTTTTTAAATTTTTACTCAAAAACTGATGAGTTTCTCCACAAAACTTAAACTGAAGTCCGAGCAGTTAAATCTATTTATGGGGACACATAATTTAGTTTATAAGTCTTGTGTTTTATCTGTCGGCTGTGTCCAAACAAATCTGCAGTGTGCTACATGTTAGCCAACGCTGGTCTGTCATCACCAAGATGGCGATTCATGTCAAATGCTGACAGGACGCTTGATATAGCTTGGAGGTGTTGATGAATGTAAAATGAACGGAAGTTAAGCCACGTTTGTCAGATATGAGCTGCTGATGAGGTATGTTTGACGAGCAGAGTTGAAGATGCAGGCGAGCAGTGGAGGGGTGGGTGGAGACAGAGGTGCCGACTACTGCATGAAGGCAAAGGTTACATCTAAGCCAATGCAAGGCATGAAGAGATTTTTTTTTTCATGGAAAAAACTTCGAAATATGTGATTTTGATGAATAGAGATGAGTTTTAAGAGGTTTAATCATTGCCCAGAAATAAAAAGTAGATACTGAATCAGATTTCTCCCATGATGATTTCATACACTCAGTTGCCATAATTAGTCTACCCTCATTGATATAAATGGGGTGAATAAAATACTACCTCTCAGCATAACGGAATAAAAGTCAACAGCTCCACATACTGCAGGCACAAAAACTACCCTACAGTTAATCAACACCCTGAGAAAAAAACAAAAAGTCAGCACTATAACCTTCATTAAGACTTATTTCTGGGCCTCTGTATTAGACTGCATTAGTTTCAGCTGGGTTTACCTAATAAACTGGTAATTGAATACATATTGATATCTGAGGGGGATCTTGTGGTTATTATAATAGAAATATTTTCAGATATGCAGTACAGAAGTGGTGGAAGTATCCAGAGGCTTTACTTTAGTAAAAGTACTAATACCACACTGTGAAAATACTCCACTACAAGTTAAAGTTCTGCATTCAAAATCTTACTTGAGTAAAAGTATGTATTATCAGCAAAATATACTTAAGATATCAAAAGTAAAATGGAGAATGCAGAAAAATGGTGCTATATTATTATATATGATGTTTTTGTACTGACATTACTGTTGCATTCATGTGTATGTTGCATTTTACTGCTGTAGATGCTTATGGTTGAGCTCATTTTAACTACTGTATATATTGTTGGGTAGTATAATCCACAGCAATGAATCGTGCTCTGTAAAGTCATTATGTTTGTAGGGTTGCTGCCCTTTGAGAACTACACATCTCTAAAAACTCGACTTTTCATGAGAAAAAACAGCCTGTTGTCAGCTTTGTGGCATTTTCCAGCTAACCAAAGTAGGTTTAAATAATTTACTTAGTTTACGAAGTAGGGTATTTTTTTCAGCCCATAAAGAAACACTTAACCCTTCAGTTATTGAGAAAAAATACAATCCAAAGTTACCAAATTTATGACCTGGTGAAAATGTGTTTTTCACTGGACAGGAAGGGTAATCAGAAAAGTAGCTAGTAACCAGTGTAGTGGAGTGAAAACTGCGATATTTCTGTCTAAAATATAGTGAGAAATGTAGATGTAGCGGTATCAATAGAAAGGAACTACTCAAGTACAATACAAGTGCCTTGAATTTGTACTCGAAAGTGTACTCGAGTAAATGTATTAAGTTACATTCCACCACTGCAGTACAGTCATGTACATAGAGGTGCAAAATAAAACAAACTAACAACTAATACCTGTGGAAGTACAGAGGAGTCAAAGCCTCACACATTCATAAATACACGTTATGCATTTAAACTGTAAGTGTCAGTATTTGAATATTGGTCCATCATTTAGTACTTGGCAAATATTCACCACATTTTTTATCATTGGTGGAAGCTTTGGGGTGCAAGTGCAGACATGCCATATTTCAAATGAATCCGCATTCATGAGCAAGGAAAACAGCCATCCTCTAAATTACATCCAGGCACACAGAGCTTGAAGCAGAGTTTCCTGATCTGGTTCTAGTTCTTACCTCGGGCGAGAGGAGGGTCCAGCTGTTGGTTGAGGAGCCAGTGCTGCCTGTGCTGTTGCTGTTATCGGACATCGCCCTCTTCAGGCTCAACTCGGCACAGCACGGTGCAGATTCAGATTTACGATATTCTGCAGACGACGACAGAAACGTGTCTTCATTGAACATGCCTGATACACACACTGCACGTCTGGTGGGAGTTAACACAATTATCCATATACAATAATTCAACTGTAACTTGGTTATTAGATTAGATATAGGCAGGCTAATATCCAAATTCAAGAATATGCACAGTTCTGAACAAGAAATTATACACACAATGACGAACTACGTCTAATACTAAGATAATGAGTATGTAAACAGTGGTCTAAGAGGACATAATAATGCAATAACATGACAGTTAGTGACCTAATTCACCGCACTCACGGGATAAAGAACAGATTGTCGTTGATACAAGTTATGTAACGGTGTGGTGGCATCCATAATGTACTGCTGCGCAGTTAAACAAAGGGCTGGTCAGAAGAAACAGGAATCTCCACACTGCATTCATCACCGCTGCTATTTCCAGCCAACCATTCATTCAGATCCGTCCATCCACTCAATCTGTGTGGCAGTTAAATTACCAAAAATGGTCAAACCCCAGTCACGAGCAGTTCATTGATCCAGAAACGGGCAAACAAAGGTGAATACTCACTTGTCGGCAACACTACGTTCGCTAAGCTTCCGTTTTGCACATATGAGCAACAAAATTAAGGGCCTATGGTTGTTGTAGCAACCAAATTAAAGGTTCATCCATGATGGTAAACAAAGGATGGTAGGCTCAGCATTCCCACTCCCACTCTTCCGCGTTCTCACTCAGGCCCAACTGTTCGCGAGCGCTTCAAACACCTATTCGACGCTACCAAACTAAACACAAAGAAGACGGATTATTTACCCACTTGCTCACACCTCAGTCACTCGCTGTTTTTGTCTTGAAAACGTTTCGTTTTTTAGCATGAGCAACGCTCCTGTCTTCCCGTGAACTTGGGAACTTTGGGAATTCCAAGCTGCGTCACGTCAGCCAGGGCGCGATTCCTCCAATAGGATTTCACCAGAGGCTCCGGAGCTCCCGCCCCCGAACCAAGGTTTGACCAATCACATAGAAATGTCGTGTCAGGAAATCGACGCACATCCTAGTATGATTGACGCTCGCAGGTGAAAGTGGCAGCTGATGGACGCGGACGGACCCTGGCTTTTAATAATACAACTTCATGTGTGGACCTAACCCTCAAGATGCATGCGTGCGCTTATATATATACACAGAAGGGAGAGGCTACCAGAACCAGCCGCGCACTGACACGTCTGCAGAGTTATATTTGACCAGCGGGACTTACCAGAGCGGACTGCCCCTTCACTCCGGTTGCTCCAGTGTGGACATTAATTTCATCATCTGGCTCCTGCCTGTTAACTGTTTTGTCAGTGATAGACATATTTACGATTACACGTTTGCATATCTGAAATGAGAACACTGACATGAACCCCAACACATGCCATCAAAGAGAATTGGAGCCTATAGTTCCAGATTTATTTACTTTATATGTAGGCTGCAGCGATTCCTTAGTCAAGTAAAGAGAGTACCACCACTGTATAAAACTACTCCTAAACTCAAGTAAAATTATGGACACATAGTGTTATATTATTATGAAAATTGCTTTCTTATTACTGATGCATTCATGTGTATGCAGAATTTTAATTTTGCAGCGGGTCAAGGTGGTTTTGTTAAAAACAGTACATCACATTTTCTATGATTATCGTATTTTTTATATGTATCTGTGAACAATCTGCAAAGGACCTGTCAAATAAGTGTAACCCAGATGAGTAAAGTGCATACATATCCATAAAAAGGATAATCTCAAGCAGAGTAATTAAAAAGGTCCTTGAAAATGTAGCTTTTTAAAAATTCTCACACTTTGTGAGGTAATTGCACAGTCACAGACTCAAATATTTGTAAGCTACAATACTTTGTCCTTGATGTTGACATTTCATGGTTTTCCTGTTTTCCAACTTGACTTGAGTATAATAGACACTGACATGCTGTTAAGGTTTTTGGCATTGTCCTCTATTTCTGGTGTCTTTAGTGATAATTTTATTTAACTTTATGAGTTAATTGAGAAATATGCTTTTAGAAATCTTACAATACATGTTATGTTTGTAAAAGATAAAATGGCCATATATTTGCATTTGATCAAATTGATGCAGACAGAGATTACTGATAATCTGCATTCTGTGTAAATGTGTACATTTTAGTCATGATAATAATAATGATAATAATAAGCAACTTTATTTATATAGTACAATTAATGCAACACAACTTACTTTACATAAAAGCAGATAATCATATCATTTATGATTAAACAATAAAACCAAGGAAAATAAAATAAAATAATCTTTTAGATGTAGTAATGGTGTTGAGAGGACAGTTAACATTGTTAGGGTAACTTAAGTTAAATTCTCAGTGCAGAGAGAAAAGGATTCTGGCAGAGGTGAATTAAGAAATGCAATCAACAGATTATGAAAATCCTAATTTTTTAATTTCAATTCAATTGAAAACAAAGATCATGACAACAAAAGCTACCCTGAAAGTGTCATATCACCCTCCATAAACTGTCAAAATCATGGCTGTATCAAGAGAGATTTATAAATAAGAACTTAGTGTTCTTTTAAATCATCCATCGTTCAACAGACACTTGAAATCTACAAATGATAACTAAGTTGAAATATCTGGGTCACTAGTTACGCAAGAAGATTAAAGTGTGCCATGTTTGGATTGTACTGCAGAATTCTTGCAAGTTATGTGTACTACATTTTTTTGTTGACCAATTAGGAGCATCTATGGCA
The DNA here is from genome assembly GCF_017976325.1 of Chelmon rostratus. Lineage (NCBI taxonomy): Eukaryota > Metazoa > Chordata > Actinopteri > Chaetodontiformes > Chaetodontidae > Chelmon > Chelmon rostratus. The sequence continues at coordinate 9,609,386 of NC_055673.1, read as the reverse complement.
TTTACGACAATTCCCTGCGACAGCCAGAACTAACCAATGGGCAGCGAGTACTTCAGATCGATTGGCCAATAGGATGAGAGGAGGTCTATTTGAACGATGAAAAGCGGGCTCATAGACATTCGAGAGGGAAACAAAGGAAGAGTGAACAGCTTGCTACTGTTGGACGCGAAAACTGGAATACTTTACTTTTTCCTCATCAGGATATTCTGGCCATCGTACAAGGTAACATTGAACACTGATTTTTTGCGTCGCACAACATCAAAAACATCTAGTTTAGCGTTTACATAAACGTAAATTGTCAGAGATAACGCTAGTTTTCGGCTAACTTCAGCGATGTTAGCCTAACTGTTAGCCACACTCGCTATGTGATGCTAACTGAAACTTGCTGTCGCGTGTGCAACGGAAATATTAAGCTATTGTCCATTATTTCAGATTCTGAATGTGCATTCATGTTATTAACTTCTCCACCAGGTTGCCGTCATGTCTCACAAACAGATCTACTACTCCGATAAATACGACGACGACAAGTACGAGTACAGGTGTGTAAGTTATGGCCCATATTTATAAAACATGCAAATTTAACTTGTCATTGTGTCAGCGTTATTCTACAACGATTTGAGCAAAAAATGTTATCGAAATGACATTGTATACAATCTATTGTCAGTTATGTAACACGACAGAATCATATTTATCTGGTGAATTCATTTTATGTCAATATCCGCCCTCATATTCTGTCGTACAGGCATGTAATGCTACCCAAAGATATTGCAAAGCGTGTTCCCAAGACCCATTTGATGTCGGAGACGGAGTGGAGGAACCTGGGGGTCCAGCAGAGCCAAGGATGGGTCCATTACATGATCCACCAGCCAGGTATATTGCTGGAAAGCCAGGGATAATGCATTCAAGAAATGATATAAAAATGCTATACCAACTGTTCTGCTGCTGGGATTACTGAGTTAATACATGCTCTTTGTCACTGTGAAGGTGCTTCACAGATGAAAACTTTTACCACACATGTACACAAGACCACACAAGAATAAGAATGTGGTGCTTTCACTAGTTAATGTCACTGGTGAGCTGAGATTTTTTTTTTTCCCGCACAAACCCATCTTAAAACGGTCAAAAGAGACCATGACAATACTAGGCAGATTTTTTTGTAAATGTACATTTGATAGGCTTCAGAATAGTTCAGTACTATAACAAATGATCAGTCACAAGGCAGTGGTTACGATTAAACGTGAAAATGAAAGTCTTCAAGTTCAGTAAGTGTCTAAAGTTGAGATTTGAGAGTCATATGTATAAACCAGCTTCTTTCTACATTTCCATTGTAGATGAATTGTTTGACTGCAGGGCACACTTAACTCAAAGCAACAGTTCTCACTTTTGCAGTTAGGATGAAGGTTGCAAATCCAATATGTCACATACTTAATCAGAATTTACAAAAAAAAAAAAAAAAAATGATCGCAAGCTGACTCTAAGCACATCATGCAACATCTGACTGGTGTGCTAATTTCTCTATAACTCAACTTGTCCACTGTAGTGACGGTTGATTGAAATTTGAAGCTCCCCTTTCCCTTTATTTTGCTAGCCCCTTTTTTATTAGCCAAAGTGCAAAAAAGGGGACCCAACCCACCTTGATGTTTTTCAGGTAGAAGATGAAAAATGCGAAGTCTGGTGTATAAGAAACTGCTTAAAGGTACACCCAGTTGCAACCTTCATTCAAAAACAATCCAAAAGGAGCCATGGGAGTCAGGTTTCCTATAAGGGATCAAAGCATTACAGTTGTTAAGTATCATTATCTCTGCTTACATTTTGTATACGTTGTTCTGTTCTCCTCCAGAGCCACACATCTTGCTGTTCAGACGCCCTCTGCCCAGCCAAAAGTCATAAGGGAGCGATTCTCTGGGTCCTTGGAAGATAAGTCCTACTTATGTGCCACAGATCAACTCATCAAAATAGAGATCATGCTGTCAGATTACCAAACTCTTGTGTGGTAGGTGACTTGTTCTATTGGCTGATCGTGTTGGACCTGGAGAAGGACTATTGCATTTGTGAACAGTGGTTGTGGAATTGAGTATATGTTGAAGGGAAGAAAGAAATCACCGCCTTCTTTTTGGGGAAAAGACTTCTTCACTTATTAACAGCGACATCGTCGTCTGCAAGGAACCTTCAAATCAGCGCACACTGTCTTTTTGACTTAACCTGTCTGTCCAACTTGCTGAACCTGCTTGGATATTCCAGCTTTTTAGAACAACTGTTATATGATGTGCAGAGTGAAACGTGTCCAAACACTTGAGTAATTCTAACCGTGCATTCTGGGTCCAGCTTGGATCAGAACACAAGGCAGACAGAATAGTTGGATGTTAAATTAAAGGGACGGTTCACTCTAAAATCAAACATGAGCTCCCACCCTCTTACCCGTCATGCTGTTTATCCATCCACATTGTTTTGGTGTGAGTGTCTGAGTTCTGCGGACATTGGCTGTACAGATTTTTACCCCTTATAATGAACCAGATGGCATGCTGCCTATTTTGCTCAGTGCCAGAAAATACATTTGAAAAACTCAACAGCAGTGTCTCTTTCCCGAAATCATGACCTTGTTGTGAATGGTTGCATGTAGGAACTATTTTATTTCTACCAAGCTACACCCCAACTTATCACTGCATAGAAGCAAGCGCACATCTACTCCCCCTAACCATAGTAATGTTGCTAGCTTGTGGAGAATAGAATGGTTTCCATTATATTCAGGAGGAGGCTAGGCTGATGTCTCTACAGCCGATGTCTCCAGAACTCGCCAACATAAACCAAAACAAATCTGCATTAAATGGCACTACAGTTAAGAGGAAAAAAATATTTTTGATTTGAACTATCCCTTTAAGTTTAACTCTAAAACATCAAATTGTGATTAAGAGACATGCTGCTGCTTGGTTTAAATGACACTGTAAATTGGCATTTAACAATTTGTCACATGCATGGTAAGCCTCATCTTTAAGAGTCGGCAGGAAGCAAGTTTTGATCCCTTTTCCATAAGAGCATATTATATTAGCTTTGGCCTACTTTAAAACAAATCTTTGGGTCTGATGTACCAGTGAGCTGCTCAGTATTTATGAATGTGTTGTCCTTTCTGAATAAATGTAAACTTTTAAATGGTATTAGTGTGGACTTGTGTTTTGGCAGTATTTGAGGTTTACAACTACTGTGCGATTACACAGAACCACTTGACATATGAAATGGGGAGGGGGTGCAGTTGACAGCTTTGATGGAAGACACAACCCTGAAATGCTCTTATAGAATAAATCCGGATCATTGACTGAGATGCTAGAAAGCCAGCTGTGTGCATTTTGGTATTAAATATTGCGTTAAGGCAGTGGTTTTCCCTGTCAAGCTCATTCTTGGAGTACTTGCAGCCACTCAAACTTGTTTGGGTTTACCTTCTGCCCCCTTTTTTCACTATCTCATACTGAGCTGCTCTGCTGTTGTTGAGGCTGAAATCTTTCCTTGAATGGTTGTTCGCTGAACTTGTGCCTTTATTGTAAGGTATTACATGTGTAGTTATAGAGCTGTTCTACCTTTCAGAATTATTAAAAATTCTGTACCCTTTAGAATTACAGTGTGTGTGATAGGGTTTGACCTTGTTTGATTGTGTTGCAACAGTATGTGGCTGCATCAAAATTGAAACAGGCATGTACCGATTTGCCGATTTTTCACTTTGTTATACACACATGCATCTGTTTGAATAATCAGCACCTGCAGATTTATAAAAAAATCCACCAGACAGCAGCATGGAATTGCACTTGCCCTTCAGTATGTTTCCTATTTTTGTCAACTGTAAAATAAAGGGAAAATGCCAAACAATTTTCATGTCGTAAATGTAACTTGCTCCTATGTCTCTGTCTAAAAAGCTAATCTAATAATATAAGATTTTGTTCATTGAAGAGCTGCCTGGTGTGATGGACCCAGTAACAATTGGATAGCCGTAATCGTATAATAGAATATGTGCCATCATCGTTAAAATCAATGGGATATTTTCTCTGCAAATATCTATATACAACATAACATTCGATTTAATCATCTGTGAGTGAAGTTAAATCAGGCCTATTGCAGCAATGCCTTGAAATGCTTATTTTTACACTGCTTTCTTCTTGCTTTGGAGAATTTTGCTTGTCAAATATAGTGCTAGGTGCAACTTCTAGTCCTTGATGCGTCTGTATTTCCTATTTCTTTCACTAGACCAGACCCAATTGGTACCAATCACTGATCGAAAATGAAACGGCTGGAAATCTAAAGTATTATCCCCGTTTATGAAGCCATATCTTTGGCGTTCATGCAGCTTTTTAATTTGACACTGACATACTACTCTCCTGTATGGCCCCAGAAACGACTGTCAATTTATTCACAGCTTCATTACAACCTGACGTGTCTTATGTGTGAGCCAAAACCGTGCTGTAAAATTGCCGCATGTACGATAATCAGGCGTTGGGGCACATCACCTTACCCGTCGTACTATAATGTGACGAGCCCCGCTGGGATAAAGCTGTGATCTGACAAAATACGCAGGCCTGTGTGCCAGACAGCACACCTCATGAACGTGTCATATTATGGTACACAGTTGGTGTTCATCCAGTGGCTCAGTGATGCTGCATCTGTTATCTGGCACTGTGACTGGACTCGTGTTTTTCTTATTAGTTGCCTGTGATATTGCCAATCTAACAATTCCAGTATCTCCCGTTTCATGTGTACTATGGGTCTCATCTACCGGTAAATGCCTCTGCGAGCTTAATGGCCAAAATGCTTTACTGAATGGGCAAGTCGTTATGATGGCGTACGTGCATAAAGGGAGAGGCAGGCGCAGCATCTGCCACACATTTAAAAGTTATACTTGTTAACGACTAGTGCATTATTGCTGTACAGAGGTTTTAATGAGCAAAAATCACAGAGGTTGGATAATTCAGAGGATATGTTTTGTTGCTTAAGGTGGCAATTTTCAACAGGATTCATAAATTAAGTTTTGTTCTCTTAATTTAAGACCTATAATAAAACGTCTGTCTCCATGTAGTTATTTTAACCCTGCAAGTTATCTTTGAACTAACTTTAGCTGCAACAGCTGCTTAGTAAGAGGCCAAAAGGCTTCGACAGATGGATGCACATAAAAATGTTACGGCAGCAAACGGTATAACACTACTTACAACATAAACACAATACCTCTGATTAAGGAAGACATTTGACTAAAGCAAGAATTTTGGATAGGGCTGCATTTCCCCCTCTCATCAATCTGCTGATTATTTCTCAATCATTTGGTCAATAAAATGAAAATAGTCAAATTTGTCCCATTTCTATTTGCTTTGTTTTGACCGGCAAACCAAAACCCAAAGATTTTCACTAACTATCGGAATATGCACAATAATTTAGAAGCTGGAACCACTAAATTTTTAGTATTTTTGCTTCAAACAAATGGTTGTTGCTCTCTAATTTTTTGTCAATCAACTAATTGGTTAATCATTTTAAGCCTAGCTACCGTTTAAATTTTAGCAACATTAAAGCAATTAATATTTGATTCTTAAGGTTGCTTTCTCCAGGGTAGATAGCACATGGATGCTATCATGGAGCTGCGGTGCTTGCAAGTGGGACAAAAAATGGAGTAATGCTTTAATTGTAGGGTAATGCTGTAATTCTAGAGGAGGCTGATGAGAGGAAAGGTGATACTGTTTTCAGTCAGTTTCATCAGGATGGGGATCCCAGTGTTGCGGTTTTTTGTCAGTGGGCCTCCAGCAGCACCCCTGGAGTGAACTGGTGTCCTTTTTTTTTGGGATGGGTAATGGGTAACAAGCTTATTCAGCTGCTTTTTGATATATCATTGACCTTGTTATGAAGACCCTTTTACATCATCTTTTTTGCCGTTGAATATATAAATCAAAGACGTACCAGTACTAAGCATGTCCAGTTGCCTTAGACCGAACGCTTCTAGACACTAATGATCAAAGTGAGACCAGATATAAACCATTCTCAAAATGGTTCATTACAAAAATGAAATTCCCTCTTTCACCCCAAAATATAGAGCCCATAAAAATATCTCTGCTGTGTTTCACCACCTTTTTCTGGGTTTCTCCCTTTGGCCTGCGGAGGGCAGTACAACACAACAACAAAAATGGAGTGGACAGCCTGCATGAATTCACTTGGCTTTGTGCATGTATTTTGCATTCAACACAAAATGTTTATGACTCAGGCTTACAATTAGTCTGAATCTGCACTTTTCTATTTGTCTACAACACATTTGTATAACCATTTCTATAATGTGATGTTGCTCTGATATAACCAAAGCAAATCTGATAGCCTGTGTGTCCCAGATGCACACAAAAGAGGCGCAAACAGAGCTCGTGGTGGCCGTCAGACACTGTGGGTAGTAACTGCACAACTTTGGAAGTCACGGGTAATGGAGGAAAGAAAAATATGTTGTGAATCACAGGGAGATTTTTGACAATTTTCTGGGAAATGTTGCCGAGGTAATCACCAGGCTGTGATGGTCAGCAATCTGAGCCTCCTGCTGAGATCCGGAGATGTGTGGTGGGCAGAATAAGATGTTTCTTCAGGTGGAAGAAAGCTTGAGCCTTCTGCCAGAGGTATCTATGAATCATGCTGAAATTGGTTCCTGTTACAGTCTTTAAGGTAAATGATAACCTAAATTTGACAATGCATTTAGAGGATAGATAGCTGCAGCAAAATAATGAACCAGTTCATCAGGCCAATGACCTTTTATCATATATATTATCCCTGATATGACTGTGCTCATTTTCAAATAAAAGATGCAATGGGTTTCAGAGGACATCTCACCCTTACAAAAATCTAGGGGTCCAGCGCTGAGTGGATGAAATGAGGCCTGCAACAGTTGCTTCTGTTATAGATTTTTAAGTTTAGAGATTGTCTTCGTTAGATGATTGTTTGGTCTGTAAAATGTCAGAGTGGTGAAAAATGGCAACAAATTCCGAAACCCAATGTGACGCCCTCAAACTGTGCATTTTGTCGAATCAAATCCGACAAGAAAAGCAGCAAATTCTCACATTTGTGATGCTGGAACTAACTGAAGGAAGATCATTTAGCCAATTTAAGTCTGGTTCTCAAACCTCCTCTTTCATGTCCTCTGTGGAAGTTAAATAAATGTATTCCCTCTTATGTATACCAATTAAATTTGTAGCAACTATTAACAATGCTGGAGAAACTGACAAAGCTTGCATAGTTGAACTTTTGAAATAATATTATCTTGATTGGTGGTTACTATGTCTCCCAAACGGCTGCAAGATTATTAACAAGAATTAAAATTGCAACACAGAATGAAGTTTATTTTTCTCCAGTCCTTGCTCCTGTGAAATGCTGTAGACTTTTGCCTCTTCGGGCATCTAAAAATCATTCAGATGAACCAATTGAGAGGAGAGCGTCCTCACAGCCAAGTCTTTGTTTGAGCTGTCTGATGTGTGCACATATGCAACCCGTGTCAAGGCTTGCTTCATTTCCACAGCTTGATTTCAAAGTGCTCGATCATGAAAAATTTCTCTTTTTAAAGCCTAGCTCTCAGCAGGCTGTGCCGTGCACCTGAGAACTGTAACTTAAATATTTTCTAAAGTTTTTACAAACAGAAGACACAAACGCTCAGAAGGATGTGTTGCTCTCTGGCCTTTTTGCCTTTTTTAATGGCGCCCCTTTTTTCTTCCCTGCCAAAAATCTGTCTGTGTTGTTCTTTACATGTTCTGCTGCCTGCATAAATCTTGCTGACCCGAACCTCGATAGCCTCGCAGCATCGGAGCACTCCTCTGTGCTTATTGTTCATGAATCATTGAACTTAAGACCCCAACATCACTGGGTCAGTGTGACACTGCAGTGGTGGGTTAACTGGACAGAGTACCAAAGAAAGGGGTCATTCGGCCCAGCGTTGGGGTTCTTTTTCTATGCCATTGGGTTATTCACTCAAACTAAACATGTCATGGTTGTGAACTGCTCTAATGACACCCTCTCACTGGCCTTTGATAAGGTTAGCGCTGAAATGAGAAACAGGCCTTGATGTTTTCTGCCCCAGCAGCCTGGAACCACTTGCAGACAGATCTGCAGCGAGACAAGCTGATCCCAATTAGGGCATTTAAAAATGTGGTGAAGTGTTTGTTGGAAAATTCAGCTGGAACTTGTAATTGCTTCATTAGCTCGTTCCTCTTCCTCCAGCCTGTCTTCTTAACCATATGATTCTGTGAGTTCATACTGTACGTTTGTTTTTGTGCTTTTAATGCAAACATTAAAAACACAACAGAAAACATACAGCTTTAACAGTGTTTCCACCACACTGTGATCCCTGTTGATGCTGTGTGTTTTCCATTGTGTGTTTTTAATGTTTGCAGGTACGCTGCTTGAGACACTGTAATGCTGCTGTCTTGTGTATTTGTGATCTCAATGTGACTTACCTGGTAAAATAAAGGTTTAATTATAATTAACATGTATTTAGTCACTCTCTGTTTTCTTTCTTTTGCATGTCAAAGTATATGCACATTGTTTTGTACGACCAATAATGAATCTGTGAGAGTTTGAAAAAGTTTTAAATGTGAGCTTGTAGTCTCACTGCGTTTGTTCACAGTTATATACGACCATTTGCTAAAGTTAACCCAACATTGTGGCGGTGCTACTGAGGGTTGGGCTGATGTAAAAATGATTTGATGAAAAAGTCAAATCCTAATTTAATAATGTAATACAGAATTGTACCAATAGGTGTCGGACATGACTCAGCCGTTCCCGAGCGGAACGTAATGACAGGCCATGAATGAGAGCGTAGCGTTAGCAAAGCACAGGTGACTCTTGTTGGGAATCTTTTATTGCATTTACAGCAACGTAGTGAGTTGTCATCAGCTCGGGTAACGTTATCGCCATCCGACTCTCCTGAAACAGAGCAGAGAAATTAGCACGACTGTAAATGTCAGCAAAAGGCAGTCAAGTGTCCCAGACTGAGCTGAAAAGACACGAGTGCACATAAACTGGGAAAAGAACAAACATAATATGTTAACCAATTTGTCATGTTGCTCAAATTTACTTTAAGTTGAATTTAGTGGCATCTGCGCATGTTGCAGCTGTAGGCTACTTTAATTTGCATGAACGTCTTTTTACGACATATGCAGGTTCAGTTGGCTCAAACTAGTTTAACTTTGTACACTGGAACAGGCCGACAAAACTGGAAATCCACCTAAACCGGGTAAATGTTTCACCCAGTGACTTTAAGTGTGCAACCTCACACTGCCTGAAAATCTGACCTGCGGAGGTTAAACTTGCTGTGGTGTGGTAGGTGGTGTACTCCAGGGCTCTGTGATGTCACTGTTGGGTGTGGTTACAAGTGCGGACCACACCCGACCAGACCCATCGGTGATGCTGGGCGTGGTCCCAGGCTAAGCAGGCAGGAAAGTGTCAGGCCTGTTCTGCCTGGTGTTAAGTTTAACCTTGTTCTAAACATGTAATAAGACACTTAATATTTTGGGGACTGTGTGCCACAAACACAGAGAACTAGCAGTACTGTCAGTTCCAGGCTTGAACACAGACCTCAGAACGAATGTTATGAACGTTTATACAGCGTGACAAAGAATCATGGTTTGGTTCTGTATCGCTACTCTATCATCTAGTCTGGTAGTGGAAATTGTCATTGTACCTCCATTCAATAACGAAAACTTTCAAAAGAGCTTTGAATTGTTATTAAGCTTAGCCAGGTACGTGAATAATTGAAAGTCAAATGAAAAGCGTTGAGAGGAAGGTGCGATCGAGGATAACGGGCTGTGAAGATGTGCTCAGTTAAGGACCAGAGGAGAGGACTGACGGAGGGAAATTTTACACTGAGAAAAGGAAGAGAGACACAAAGAAACGGAGCCAAACAGGGCAAAAGGTAAGTCTCTACAGGAGCAGGTAGGAGAGAAATGTGAATGGGAAAGAGTACAAAAAGGAAAAGTCAGAGAGAGAAAGACATTGGGAGAGAGGGAGGAGAGAAAGAAGGTCAGACAGGGAGATGGAAAGTGCTCTGGCGAGAAGGGGTATTTATGTCTGGGTGTCGTCGGCACAGCGGGGCGCCTCCTAAAAGGAAGCCAAGTTTGATACAGAGTGCGAGAGAAGAGAGAGCTGCTGCTTGAAAGACGGCTGATGGAACAAAGAGCCCAAAATTGCTCCATTAGGCTGACCAGAGAATCATATTCTAAAAATGAATTTTAGAACAGCGCGAAATAATTCATAAGACTAATCTATCAAAGTATACAAAAAAAGCTGCAATTCATTCTAAGGTTAATATTCTGTGAAACAACAAACTGTCTGTGATAAATTAATCTTTGAATAATACATTTCACAAAATGTATAATTTAGTTAATGTGATTTACTGATTTGCGTGGGACTGATCCTGTCAGGGGAAATGAAAATATGAAGTGATCCCCCACTTCCTAAGACACATGACATGAGACCTTGGGGCCAGAAGGGCGATTCTTAGGAAAATGAGTGTCATACATTAAATTGAAGCTCCTGGTGGGATCTGTCCAGAGGCAGAGGCACACTGCTGAGCACATTAAACAAGACAAAAGGAAATGGAAAATAACGTGTTTCAAGTCTTAATACAGTAAATGAGAAATCCCTGCTGTGGCTTTCTGACATGGCGTGTTTTTTTTCTGTGCAAAATGAAAGTTAAAAAAGCGAACGTCACTCACTGTGACCGCTTTTTGGCTTTTTTTTTTCTTTACACAAACCTGTCAAAAGTTACTTTTACTTTTTTAAAGGAGTCTTAAATAGTGTGTAAGTTTGGTAGACTATGATGTTATTTTAGGTGTCAGCAAACAGCTCATGATGTCCTCATACTGTATTAAAAACCCTGTTCAAATGCCACATAGCATAAGACATCTTTCAGTCCGTGTAATGACAAAGTGCTTCATCTAACTTCAGACAACTGTCTCACATGAACAAACTGTTAATCAACCTGTAATCTACAGAACCTGACTCAAGTGTTTAAACGCCGCTCTTTGGCTGAAACGGCTTTTAAGACACGCACATTTTATAATAGCAGTTTTCTCAGATAAGACATAAAATAATCATAGATTCAGTCTAGTGTTTAACAGTTTCAATTTTACAGAGAATTAGAGCCGCACGACTAAACGAGGTCATAAATTAAACCTTCGGGGAGCTGTGTTTGACACCACATTAATGCTGTTGAACCGTGGCAATATTGTAAAAAAACTGAGTGATAAGCAGAATGCACAAACAGAGACCTCTGAGCCGAGTCGATGACAGTTTGTACAGTCCTACATTTCCTCAGCTTTTCCTGAATCTGAAGTTCTGGATTTCATCTGAAGCGAAACACTTGTAGAATCGCCGTATGGCAGCATTTATCAAAAGGATTTTGGGAGAGAATTTGGCCGCTTACCAAAAATATTCACAATAATTGAAATAGCTGCCTTCATTTTACTTCACTTTGAGCTGAGTGAAGGCTTTGGTTAATGAAGGCTGTCATAGATGAACGATATGTCTTTTTTTGCATCCAACCTGTGGATGGCTGATATTTGTCACCACAGTTAATGTCTTTCAAGTGTTCTTCGAGTGTGTGAACGAGCATTTTAAACTACAGCACAAGCTGTAAACACAACGCAGTCACCTCGCAAAGCTTATATGGCAAATATGCAGGCAAGCTCGTTACCTGTTCACAAATCCAGCAGGTCAAAACAACATTGGCATTCAGCTGGAGTCGAGTTTCTGGCCACCAGGAGAACGAAAACTCCAATATTTGCTCTCCTTTAGATCTGTGTGAGTCTCCATCAACTCCTGAGATACATATGTGCCTCGTTAGGTTGATGAGTCAACCAAAACAACCTGTAAAACCCAAACAAAGAGCAGAGAGAGGCTGAAATGCTGTAGAGCCTGTCCTTTTACATGACATAGTAACCATAGCAGCCATTGTTAATATAGATGCTGACTCTTTCAGTGTGTAAAGATGTACAGACACTCTAGATTTTTATTGATTTTGTACATTGTGTTAACTCACACTAAATGTTTTAATCAGACTCGGATCATTCGACCGGCTCACACTGAGATGAAGACATTTTTGTACAACAACAACAACAATAAATGACAATGATGATGACGGCAATGTTGTCAAAATACAAGAAAGGCACTGATTCTCTGCAATTTTATTATGAACAGAAAGCAAGATGACAAAAAGGAAAAATATGGAGCTGCAAGATGGCTGGAGATGCTGACAATATGGTCTGTCTGCTCTGCAGCAAAGTCGCAGTCAAGACTACAATTAACCACAACATGTAAAATACAACTCCGACAGTATTGAGACACTACAGTTTATAACTCTGCTTTTGGCAGCAGCCATGTGGGAAATCAAACCATGGAGCTGCTAAAACTAGAGTGCAGCCAACCAAAATGCCTGACCTGCCAGAAATCCAACCAATTGTCCAGCAGCCAGATGGTTGATGGTTTAGGGAATTAATCAGGCAGGTGACCTCCTCAAACTGCACGTCAGACGACGAATGTGGCAGAAATTCTACCTGTTTCTGAAATTAGTCAGTGGCGACTGGTTTGCGGGTTAACTTCTGGCTGAATCCACGTCTGTCTGGCTAAATGTAGCGTTCTGAATACACTGCATCCCGACTGTTTCCTCACCTTCTCCTCGATTCCACTTAACATTGATCAAAGCTTTGTCAGTAAACAAGCACGAGTTCCGCAGAGATCTCAGATGAGTTCATCCACTTAAGTACAACCGAAACCTACAGCGAGAGGTCAAAGACAGAGCCAGCTCTAACTCATCCGCCTCTAACAATCGCTCCTGTTGATACAGTAGAAAGGCCCTCTAATGGAGTCAGACGGTCAGCCATTGATCTGGTCTGAGGAGCGACTCCGGCACCTCTTGCGATTTTGAGATGTTTGGTCACGGGCACGTTGCCGGTTAGCTGTATTGATCTAACCTCGCAGACTCTGCTCACCAGACTTTGCAGCGCACTTGTATAAGTGCTGTTCTATGAGTGGGTCCTATTGAAAAGGATATGTAGATTGGCGGTGAGAGTTCTTTCACGAGCCGGCCTGTTGGGATTGCTAGCGGCACAGCAGAGTCCTACAGCAAAAAAATCAGTAACATCTGTCGATATGACCAGCAGGGGTCAAGCTGCCTGTCCTTATGATGCTGCTCTGTAAACACAATACATAGCATTTCAGGGTCTTTTAGTTTCCTCTCTATTGTTCCCTGGAGGTAGCTTTAAGCCTGACAGAAATATTATCCAACCATATTTTTGGATTACGCTCTGAGACTCTATTCAAAGGGAATAAGGCTCAAAATGAAATCAGCCTTAAACACTGTGGCACCGGCTCATGTATTTTCAAGAGCTCTCGGTGAGAGGTGGGTTATAAATCAATTTTAGGATCGACCGCGTGCTTTATCTTGATTTTCAACCTTGGCAGATCCTTTAGGGGTCTTTTAAACATTAGTATATTTCTTGCACTGGCGAGCGGCGGTCGAAGTGTCTGACTTCTCTCTTTATGTAGAACAAGGCGACTCAATCTGGGCCGATTCAATGACTCACTCGTATAAACGAGGCATATTAAACTACACCTGTTGATGGGGTGTTGGAAGCAAATGGGGCGCTGGTGATTGTGCCCATGCATTGCGTATTGATCCAGCTGGTGGAGAGCTGGGGAAGACTTCCACATGGCCTGCACGTGTGAGATGCCGTCTGGACCTGGAGACTGCACTATTGATCAGCATGTCGGGGCTTAAGTAGCCTCTCCATTCAGGCGCCTTGACGGCAACACACTTCCAAAATGACAGTAATCAATGGAAATGGTTAAATGACCCCACACAACTCAAACATTATGAATTGCCTTGGCACAGTGGATTTATCTTTGTGGATTATGGAGCACTGTCTGACTTATTGACCACTCGTGAGGCTACTTATCCTCCCTCAGGATAGACATTGTGTCAGACTAGAGCTTTGTGTTTATGAACTATACTCCCAGCGACTCGGTGGATCTTTACTTCTGTTCCCCTGCTGCTGCAAAGGACCCTCTTTGCATGATAGATAGGCAATATATGAGCCATTTTCCCCTTTTCGCTCCTCACTGCTTGTAATCCAAACACATTTGAGTGTGATGGTTGTCAAATGGTAGCGGGTAATCAGACACAGACAAAAATGAATAATGCATCACAATATGTCTGGCTATCATTGTGTTGATTATTGTCAGGAAGAGCCAGAGCGCTGTTGTTGAAATAAAAAGACATTCGGCACGGCCCGAGCTCTACATCCTACGGCAAAAAAAATGCATTGTCATTCTCTTTCTAACATACAATTAGAATATACTTCAGCACAATACCAGAAGGATATGAAATGTCAGGGCTGCAATTGTCAGTTCCTTTCCCATATATTGTAAGCTCAAGAGGCGAGGAGGTAGTCAAGCTGTCTATCACTTCGCCCTGCCCCAGCAGTGCAGACACATTGACAAACAGTATAGCGCAGACAATTGAGATTGATACAACCGTAGAGACTCCCAGAAAGCTCTGGACATAACAAATCAGACCACAGGAGCAACACTGTCGTCTCACCGAAGCTCAGACCGTTATGGACAACTGGGCTCAAATGATCGAGAAGGAAAGGAAACACCAAAATATGCAGTCTGCAAAAAGCGGAAATACCGATTTGCAGGTAAAAATGATCACATTAGACAAAATGAAAATGGCAGATGGGTGTAAAAAAATGCACGCATTTGCAACAGTTCCCCCTTTGATTCATAAGACGAGAGTCGTGTTAGCGGTGTGGTGATTTGTGAGGATCATTACAGCGCGAAGGAAGCGTTTGGGTGGAGGAGGACTTCTCACATCAGTGAGAGTGACAAAGAGCGAAAGGAGCGGAAGTGTGAGAAACTAATTTAGCCACTGTTAAACAGCAGAGCTGAGAGGTGGCATGCTGCAGAAATGGCGCTTTATTGAGTCGTTAGCCATTACAGGGCAAGAAAATGTCCACACTCAGTTGTCCAATGTGGCACTATTAGTGGCATATCTAGAAATTGAAGTGAATTGGCCTCCACCGGAAGGAGCTGCAGAGTTCTGAATACCATACGGAAGAATGGACATGTATGATTAAGTGGCATGAAGGGCCACATCATGCATATAAAACTATAATCTTTTCTGACAAGACTCTGACATTTTGGCGCTACTGTTACAATTTTTCAGAGTGTTACATGATGACAAGCCCTCTCCATTTTTTATCTAAGCCTTAATGCTTTTAGCCCCACTTTCTGAATTAGCTGTCAGGCTCTGTGGTCTCCTTCTCAATGCTTCTTTGGAGCTCAAATGACTGAATTAGGCTCTACCTTTAAAGATAATTGCTTAATTGGGGTCTTTTCATATGCTGTCGGTAGCTGAGGACCTGAGAAAGGCTCTGATAACTCTCTGTAATTATGCGGCTACAGCAGATGTACGCATTTGTAGCAGAGCTGTGAAGAATGAGCTGACAGGCTCATGCTCTCTCCAAGTCCACTCTCCCTCCATGGACTCTAGGATTCGGCTAAAATTGCAGGGCCTCTTTTAATATGAATGCATTTGTGGTGTGTGTGTGTGTGTGTGTGTGTGTGGCTGTCTGAGTGTGTGTCTGTTTTGTCGGGGCTCATGAGTGTATCTCAGTATATGAATGAGATGCCAGAGTATGTTTGAGTCCAGCTCGGCTGCAGGTATGTCTGGGAAAAATCTTTGCCTCTGCTTTTATTCCTGCTGCACTACTACTTGTCTCCTATTTGAAAGGTGGAAGAACACTATTACATGGTACATCTTCTTCCCTCCAGTACAGCTCTTGGATATAAAGTGTCAGATGAAGTCTATTTGTGAAAGATGTTTTGGGGAGGAACATCACATACATGGCGGCGGCTTTCACCTGAGCCTTTTTTCCAAAGGCTTGGCTGTCAATATAACTTTGTCCGTAGAGAGCAGGGGAGATGTACTGCGGTGGAGGGAGCAGGGAGAGAGGTAAATACAGTTATGGTCTGAGGTGAATAACAGTGGGGTGTCAGAGGAAGAAGTGGAAGCCAGAGTGGGCAGGAGAGGAGGAGGATAAAGAGGCAAGGAGGACTGGAGCCACCACAGGAAGAGAGGGGCGCGGGGGAGATTAGTTTTGCTCCGGTAACGACAGATCATAAAAACACCAAGGGGAGGAGAGAGGAGAAGAAAAAGAGAGAAGGGGGGAGGATTAGTGCCACTTCAGGAATGACAGAACATGGGGGAGTGAGAGAAAGAGGAGTGGGATGGGACATGGGAGGAATCCTGGGAGTTTAGTTAGGATTAGTTTTGCTTCAGGGACTGGGGATTGAATGAGGGAGAGGGAGTTGGGTGATCTGGGTGGCGTCATGAAAAGAAAACCTCTTATCAATCAATTGTTGACAAAGTGAGACCCAGAACAATCTCTCGCTCCCTCCCACCCTGCACTCCCAGCCCTCTGGGATGTGTATATTTACTGGACGTCACTGGCAGGACACTTTAATAACTAATGATGCAGTGGCAAATAAAAGTGTTGAACTGCAGCCAGTGGCCCTCAGGAGGACTCCTGTATAGTCCTATCTCCAAGAAGGACTGCCAATTTTGGAATCTTTTTAGAAAATCGTATATTTTCATGTATCCCATACATCGATGGTTCCGAGTGACCAATCGTTAATTTTTACCCAAATAAGTTAAATCTCCAAAAACTTTACCATTTTATGTAGTAGATATATGTTCTTTTCCTGTCCCCATGCCACCGTTGGAGTTGGTAACGCGGAAGAAACCAGCAAGGGATAGATTTTTTATTATTATTTAATAAACATATCCCCTCCCTTCATGCCTCCCACCAAAGCCACTTTCCAAAAACACATGAGCGCTCACTACCTGACAACTACTGGTTCACGAGAGAGCCTTGGTGAAAGCAGTGATGACTTCTCTAATAAATAAATAAATAAACAACCCTGTTACATGCCACGTTCATATCAATACAAGCAAAAAATCACCACAAATGTACCTTTCTGCCTTTCAGTCTAAATCCAGGGCTGAAAGATAAATTAAACCTGCCAAAAATTGCAGTTCCTCAAATGGCCACTTGAGGCTAGTTACAAAAGTAAGTCAATCCCCATAGACCCCCACATTAAAATGCCTGACTTTACAGCAGAAATAAAGGTGTTTACAGCCTACTACCAAAAACTGTTTTGTAATATCCTGTTTATTACAACTGCACCTGGGCTGAACCTTCACATAACTCACTTGTTGAAATTATATCAAGACTTATAGATTTTTTTTGTCAGAGCATTTGTTTCATTGATTGCTGTCAGGCTGTAAAAAGAATTTCAACAAAAAAACAAACAAACAAAAAAAACAAAATATATAACCTCCCCTGTAGCTTTAATTTTGTGTCTGCTTGTAAAACAGTGGGCAAACAGAGTGTGACTGACCAGAAGATGGATCACACCACCTCATCAGCAGATTCAAATTTGCTTTGTTTTCTGGAGGTATTCCATCTCGAAAAATCACGACTAATTACCTCCATCAGTCCAAAACAAGAAACTAGTTTGCGGCACAGGAATCAGAATGAGCATCTACAGCTGGTCTTTTTTCGGTTGGCAGGAATCTGTTGTTGCCCCTGTTTTGCCTTGGAAATGAAGGATTTGCTTCTGAGATATCTTTTCCTTTTATTGAGGCAATCAGGGGAGCCTTTAACATAGAAATAGTTCTCAACAGGGTGTGCTTTCCTGTGATAGAGGGTATGAAAATGATGCAATAACAAAACATTTGTGGTTTCTGAAGTTTTCTTCAAAGCTGTGCAGATATAAGAGAGAAAATGAGATGACAAGAAAGATCGCTAACTAGCTCCCTGGTTATTAGAGACTTTGCATAGCAGCCAAAAAAAGAAGAAATAGCAGTGCTTAGTGGGAATAACCACCATGGCTGGATCATATCTTTGGCTAATCAAGTTTCTTGGATGAAACCCACCCTATAAAAATAATGCAACGACAGATGTCTTCTGCTTTTCAATGCCAAAATCGACATGTAGTGAGAACTGACTGACATGTTGCAGAGCCAGGTGAACCTTTGTATGGAGCTGCATATATTTTCTTCGTGCTGTGCCCTGACAGGAAGTGATGGGGGAGAAAAGAAAAAGGGGAGACTGAGAGAGGGAGAAAGTACAGCGGGTAACTATGACTGGCCCATTAACGGGGCTGGTTGTCAGTGTCAGCGGGCTCAGCTGTGGACAGTGGGCAACAGTAGTTGCAGAGGAACATTGTTAAAAAGGAGCAGCACTGTCAGATCTGGACATTCTCTTAAAGTGTACATGGCTGAGGTCACAGGGCGCATGGTTAACACTGGCAAAAGAGAATAACAAGTCCGGTGCTTTGTACAGATTGACTCTGAAGACTGTCCCAATGTGAATATCAAACCTCTACCATGACAAATAGGCAAAGAGGGCGAAGGATGAAGGGCCAGGCGAGAGTTGTGAAAAGAGGGAAACACGAGTGAATTGATGGAAAGAGGTTGCTGGGAGGGAGGGCGGGTGAGAGAGAGAGAGAGAGTGAGAGGATGAAGAGGCAGATGGAGAGAGGTGACAGTGCAGGGAGAGAGGAAGAGAGAAAGAAAGAGACAGAAAGGGGGGAAAGGGTTTGTGTTTAATTAGTGGCCCTGGAGAGTGTCTTGGTTGAGCCAAGAAGGAACATGGGATGTTCTCTAATTGGCCCTGCTCGGTGGAGAGGGAGGGGGGGAGGGAGCAGGGCTAGAAAGAGAAAGAGAGGAGACAGACACAAGAGGGAGGTGAATAAAAGAAGGAGGAAAGACTGGACTTTAGTCTGCTTGGCTGCACGTGTATATGAGGAAGCTGTTGCGTATGCATTTGTCCACAGAGATATGTAACCGTCATTACTGTGCTCTCTCACACCTTACTTAAGTTTTCCTGACTCATTCCAGTTGTGTAACTGAGCTGTGAAATACACTGTGGGAAAAATATTCAAAGTGTTATTATTGAGGTATGAGGTATTATTTAATCAATTACAGCTGTTACAGCTGTAACAATTATTATTGATTGACTATTTCAGAAGTACTCTTATTGGCTTTGCTGCCATGTTAGATGAGAAAAAACATTCTCTTATCTGTGCATTACATATGGAGCTGGAGCCGGGAGATGGTTAGCTTAGCTTAGCATAAAGACAGGAAAAAATCAAAGGAATAGTCCCCAGTAAACAAGCACTTTGTTTTTTGTATAGATTAAAGAATGGGGTAATGAGTGAGCTTTAGAGTCGCTGGTATAGGAAGAATTAAGATAGCTGCTTCGCCCCTGCCTTCAGTCTTTAGGCTAAGCTACCATATGCTAACCAGCTTCTAGCGGTTGCTTCATGTTTAGCATACGAACATGAGAACGGTATCAAACTTCTCATATAACGCTCAGCAAGAGAGTTAATAAACAAATCTCAATTCACTTCATTCTCCTTTCATTCATTGCAATCATGTCCCCTTGTTTCAGGGTAGTTTTAGTTCCTACCTGCTGTTGTTTAACGGCAGAATCAGTAGAAACAAGAGTCTGATGGGGACCCCAAGCCTGAAGTTGGGTGTTTACTAACTTGATTGTTGCCATTGATGCTACCAGTCAAGATTTCACGTTGGACATTGTGACCCTCTATTCCACATGCTTTTGTCTACTTTTGATCGAGATCTGAATGAATCAGTTTGAACTCTTCCTCTTTGTGTAACTTGATGTAACCAAGCTCAGTGTTCAATGTTGAAACATAGAGCACTTTTGTGGTGCACAAACCACTCAAAGCTATTCTGTATGTTGCGCATGCAGACCGGAGGAGCCGGGGATCGAACCACTGACCTTTTTATTAGTGAGCACCGCCACCCCATGTAAATGTTAACAGTTGCATATGGGTGTAGCATTTGAGTGTATACTTTTGTCCTAACAGTAAAGAATATAGCAGAAGGTGGCAGTAGAGCATGTTGGTAGTGGATAGATAGATAGATAGATAGATGGATAGATAGATAGATAGATAGATAGATAGATAGATAGATAGATAGATAGATAGATAGATAGATAGATAGATGTAGTCTAATGTATTACACAGAGTATTAAATAATAGATAACCTTCTAAAAATGATATACTCACATATTGATGTATTTCACAGTAATGTGTGTGTTTTCAGTGCACAGGGTCAAGGAGAAACTTGGTTGCCACGACACGCAACAAAGAGAAGTGGAGAGAAAGCTCAGAGGATATGAATAAAGGAGCAGGAGAGATGGATGAGGGGAGTGGGGAGAGGCAGGAGAGAGACAGAGATGGATGGAGTGAAGAGCCTGGCTGTACAGGGGCACAGCTAAGGAGAGAGACAATTCACAGATGCACAGAGGAGATCTGGGAGAGGCTTTGGAAAAATGACAAGTCAAGAAGTTGGGGAAGGTGGGATAATGAGCAAAGACAGAGAGGAAGGAGTGAGTGTGTGTGTGCGAAAGGGGGAGACCGGGGCCTGGAGGGAGACGTGGAGGGGAAAAAAGGGAAGTTTATTGGAAAGGACTTAGAGAGGAGAGGAAGAGATGCAAAAATAAGGAGATCCAGGAAATGGAGAAAATAACTGTGACAGAAAGGAAAGAGACGCAGACTGAGACTCTAGTGGGAGAAGAGACCATCGAGAAACAAATCAGGCCAGCTCAGCACGTTCTTCTCCCATCCACTCCATTTAAGATGGTGGCATTATTCTAACCATAGCCCTAATCAATACGTGTGACAGCATATCGGTGATCAATCAAAGTGCCAGGACAGAATTGATCATGCTCAGTCAAATGTGACATAAACAAGGCCTCGCGGTCGATATGATGTTAGTGTATTCAGTCCAAGACAAACACTCTGTATCTCAATTAACTGTTCATTTTGCCACTGTATACTTTGATAAAGAGAGTCATCTATGCACAGCTAAACAGCAGCAGAGTGAAAGATGATGTGTCGGAGCAACCACTTGCCAAAAAGATTGAAATAGTAACTTGTACCTCATTGTGGACGTTATTGAATTATGTATATGCGTTTGTGCCTTTATGTATGTTTATAACATTCCCTTTAATCAGACAAAAAACTCCACACTGAACTCTCACTTTAAAACGCTCTGTTTCTCCTTGTCATGTGCACAAGGGGAAAAAAGTAAATTGCGAGAAACGAATATAATGAAGCATTTCAAAACATGACACCGCAAACATTTAAGTTTAAGCGAGCATCTCACTGCAGAGACAATCAGCAGAGAAACAGCAGCCTGGGAGTTTTTTTTTTCCCCCTGCAAAGTTAATAACACAGCACACCACAGCAAAACAATCAGATAGCAAGGAGCCACGAGAGGTGCCTTAATTATAGGTAGGAGCTAATTATGCTAGATTGAAGTTATGCTTGCGGCACAGATGTCACCTTATAATGAGACAAAGTGGAGCGAGGGTCATGTGGAAGGTGCAAAAGCCAATGGACCGCACATCTTGACGACGAGGTTACGCCAGATCCAGACACAGATTTAAAATCTTCATTAAAGCGCTGATAATTGTGCAGCCTATTGGATGCAAATGCGGCTTGAAGATCGATACCCCGACGCTGCATTCAGTCTAATGGAGAAAAGAATGACGGTGATACATGGTTATAACCACGCTGCTTCGCATTACGGATAACCCTTGCTAACCTCATGTACCCGCTACACCTGCAATTAAACGATAATGCCTGCGGGAGAGAGAGCGAGAGAGAGGCCCGCTGCTCAAAGCACAGATACGTCTAAATGATACTCTGTCTGACCTCGGGTGTAGCTAGCCGCGCCGCATAGGGAGTGCTCGGAGCTGTAATGCACCATTATGATATCGAACGCCCAATAGCTTCCCCCCTTCTCCTACCACCACCCCCACCAACTTCCACATGAAGCCCCTCTGCTCCTCTTCCTTCCACCCCATTCGATGCAGAGTGTTAGCGTGATTTCCAGCAGTTGAAAACCCCGAGGAGAAAGCAGAATGGCTAAATTGACCAGATTACTGAGACTAATTGGTCCGGTCGTGAAGAACTGGCTCATTAAGGTGTGTGAGGAGATAACGAAGCATGCTACTGGATGCAGAATGTGAAATGTGTGGATAGCACACATGCAAAGTACGGAGTACACACAAACACCCCCCCCCCCACACACACACACTTGCACCACCTGGTTTCAGATAATTGAGATTGTTATTTACAGTGTGGCACAGCATGCATTAATAAGATATTTGTTAAAGGATGAGTTCACCCAGATTAAAAAACTTTTTCTTGCCTGCCCCCAGCAGAAGTAGCCATGCAGACAATTTTGGTTTTATTTGTTTAGTTTCTGAGAAAATCTGCCTCTGAGGTTTCTGCCTTCACCTGAATGTCTAGCATTTTGTTTTCTGTCAAAGCAATAGTCCCTATATGCAACCCTGTCTCCTAGAAAATATGTTTATACACAACCAGTTTGCAAACCAAAGATTATAGATAATTAGGAAACACTAATCAACTTATCTAGCAAGTCTCAAAATGGTGATTTTGAACATATCAGACAAAAGTTTGCTGACAGCGTGTTTATTTTTTCCCATATCTCCTCTTAAAACACAATATCCTCTACTAACACCTAAACCATGATAAAGCTTTGTTTGCAGTTTTGTAGGAACTCACAGCACTTGGTTAAAGTTGGGGAAGAATTGTCTAAATATGGAAAAAGTCAGCAATGACTTGAGGCGTCCCAGGTCAAAAAGTAGTGTACTTAATGTATTTAAAGTAGAATTTAAGCATAGAGAAGTCAATACAACTGCACTTTTTGTGCTTAGTATGCAAAGAATGTTAGACATATATTTTTAAAAAGTGTATTTGTAAATAGTTCCAGACCCTTACCAAAGTGCTTTTGTTGTCTAAACCAAACTGAATCGTAATTTCTTGGAGACAGAGAAGCTTGACATAACTTTTTACACCACAAACAAAATTCCATTCATCTCCATAGAGGCAGAAATCTCAGAGAGATGTTTTCAGTAGTTTGAGTGAACTGACCCTTTAATGTAACAAGTCAGCTGGGATATTCTGGAGGTTGACACTCAGACAAAAAAATGATTAATCAGAATGATGTTTAGGGGCAGCACAAGACGGCAATCGAGGGAAGGAAGTGTGTGTTTCCCCGTGCCGAAGGCCTCCATCGCTTCATCGCCCCTTCACTCCACAAGCCATCCCTCCATCACAGAGTGAGAGAGGGGAACGGACAGCGTTGCCTGAAGCCAACAGAGCAGTAGAGCGAGCAGCAGAGAGAAAGAGAGAAAGTGAGAAACAAAACAAAAGAAGTGAGGGTAGAGGAAGGCAGAGCCAGGTGTGGAGGCAAGACGGAGCAAGAGAGCATGAGAGGGACGCAAATGCTACCCAGAGAAGTTGTCCTCTCCTCTGGTTATCCTCCATCACCCTGCCTGTGTTTTCTCCATCCCTGTGACTTCCTTCATGGCCCTTTGGCTCCGTGACCCCTGTGTCGGCTGCCATTTCTCAGCCCGGCCCTGTCACTCGGCTCCCGGCTCACATGCAGCCCACACAGGAGGGTCGAGTGTCGTCAGCGGAGCTTGAACCTCACACCATTGTTGTAAGACAGAGCAGATCCTGTGACGGACTAAATGTGACAGTTGAGCTGCTGACCTTTGGTCCGGAGACGACAGACAGGAACCGGCAGCCAGAGCAGCAACGCCCATGCACACATGGGTACACCATACATACGGGAATACAACCAAAGTCACACACACACACACACACACTCAGATGTACGAGTGTGTGGACAATTCCCTTCAACATACGACTGATTAAAATGTAACAGCACCATATGCTTTTGGAATAGATGGCTTTGGGTAAGTGCACAAAGTATAACAACGTAGTGTGAAACAAATGTGTGTACGAGCATACAATGTTCTTCAATAATAACATTTCAAATTAAGGCAATGTTTAAAACCTCCTCTTGAAAAAAAGAATAATGGCACTGCGACTAAGCCAGTTTTGATTGCACCGCGTTTCAATCCAGCACAGGCTTGTGTGCGCAGAAATACATAGAAAAATATATCACGCATAAATATCTGAGGTCCTCCTCAGTGAGGAAATTAGTACGCGATTAAGAGATGTGAGAATAATCACAATCAAGTACTGCACAAAATATGCATCTTAACAAGTTTATTACTGCCACTGTGATAAAAAAACCCCACTTATCTGTATTTATTCTGCTTTTGTTTTTCTACTATTATTACTTTTTATCACTTTTCATCTAATGAGCTTTACTGAGCAGTAAATTTGATAGTTTGTTATAACCCAAAGGTTTCTTGCTAAAATGAAGGAAAATAATCTGTTTTTGTACCATGAAATAAAGTTTTTTCATGGCAATCAGGAGTCCTTTTCTTCTCATGGCAGCAGCTGTACAACAGCATCATTTCACAACTATGCATGAGGTATTTCTTTACCGACAAGTGAACCAAAAAAAAAAAAAAAAAGTTCTATTATTTGGCCATATTGGCAGAACTTAAAAGAAAGTGTTCAACATTTTGGGAGATGTATTCATTCTCTTTCTTGCTGAGAATCTGTAAGTATGGAGCCAGGAGGAGATATCTTATCTAAGCAGGAAGGCTGGAAATGGAGGAAAAGCAAGGCTGGCTCTGTCTGAAGTTAAGTCATCTTGCTGCCAGCACTTCTAAAGCTGAACAATTAGTATGTTATATCTTTGTTTGTTTCATGCCAGGATCAGTCTATGCGAATTTAACCTCATTTGTCATGAATTACCAGCGTCATGGCCGATCCTGAGTGACAGTTGGGCGTCTATACCCGTGTAGTTTGACATGCTAAATGACCTGTAGTGCAGTCAGGTAATGAACATGGCAAAGAGGGGGAGGAGGGATGCTGAGGTTGCTGCTGTCAGGTGCGACAACGAAACAGGAAACCATCGGGATCCATGGCTAAATGAAGCAGTGGAGAGTCCAGAAGTCATTGCTATCAGTCGTCTCATCTAAGTCTTGGCAAGAAAGATGATGTATACAGCTGAGTGCATCCACGGTCATCAGCATTTTCTATTGCTGCCTTTCAAGGATGTTGCCAAGCTGCTAGCTATCTATGAAGGAAGATTTTAATCTTGCATACTATCCTCTGATTGGTCAAATGTTTCCCTAATTGCTGCAAACAGACTTTACTGCAAGCAACACCAGCTTGAAATAGCTGAAATTAATATAAAACTGTCTGGCAATTCAGAGATCTGGAAAAAAGTCTTCAGTAATAAAGCTGCTTTGGGATTTGGAAAAGTTAGTCAAACGTATACATTATCTTCAAGACTTTAAGCTTCATTTGAAATTTGCATTAGCCAAAGTAATTGTTCTGAATTAACAATGAGCCCATGCATATGCACAGCATAATGTACATTAATAATCCATGTGCTGTGTGCGAAACAAAGTTCTTTATTTTATTAAATGCATACACCATACAAAACGCCTGCGAACAGAGACTCACGGCATTACAGAGACAAGAAGCGCCGGATGAAAAGCTCATACCTGAACTGCAGCACTCACTGTTAAACCACCATTTGTTTTTCTAAATGTCAGTTAGTTTAAATAGGTTGTATAATCCCTGTGGAGTCATGACACTGGCTCTTCACCCAACATAGGCTGGCTGAAGTGAGTATGGAAATTACCGGGACTGGAGGTAAAAGGTTTTTCTGTCACAGCAGCGTTATTAAGGCTGAAACGGTCCCTGAGGCATTTTTCCCCCCTCTGGCACTCATCGTTTCTGTTTCCATCCATTCACTCTCCTCGGTCACTTACTATTTTCCCCTCTGTTTTGCCACCTTTTATACCAACCACATTTCACCTTCATTGCCTCCATTTTTTAAAACCCTCCACCTGCGGTCTGGTTCGTAATCTGGCTCTTTATCTCTCTTTTTTTGGAGATGCGCACCATCTAGCTCACTTTCCTTACCCCTGTGTCTATCTCCATAACGCCTCTCTTGATCTTCTTCTTCGTTTGGCTTACTTAAAAAAGTAGCCTGCGTCCTCTCTTTCTTCTTTGGCTTAAATCCTCCCGTGGAAGGGTTCCTCCACCCCTCCTGCTCTCTTGCAGTGTTTATTTAAGCAGTTTCACAGTCACTGCACCCTGCTCTGACTGTGCCGAACGGTCCACCCCCTCTCCTCATCTCTCATGGACACACTTTGTATTTGGGTCTCTGTATCTCTGTACTCCTCTCTCAATCCTTGTACACTTCTCCTTTACTTTATCCCTCTTTCCTATCACTCTTCCTCCTGGTGCTCCCTGCTTCTTTAGTCATTCTGAGATTCAGAGTTCCTTTAAAGACTTCACAGCCCCCCTCTGTCGTTGAAGCTTTTTAGATCTGAGAGGAGCAGGCAGAAGAAAACTGGGCCAGATAGGACTAGGCACAGGCAAGAGAAAATATATCTATACACTTAGACTGTCTCAGAGACATGTAATTGTTAAATAAAAGGAAGATCTTTCCAGGCAGCTCGTAATTATCAGAAGAGATGGATGCCCTCAATGGGCAATTTAATAACCTGGAGAGGGCAGGGACTGTCGGATCTAGCTAATGTTTGAAAAGAGCAGTGTTAAGACACTAATCCCATTCATCTCAAGTTCTATATTCATTTTTCTTGTGTTAATAATAGCTGCACAAGGACATGGGAGCGCTTCAGTAGCCCCGTCTCCTTCATCTTTTTAGCTTTAAAATGAGTTTGTAATGAAATCATAGATATCGTTTCTCAAATACCTGCTGAGAGTAATAACAATTATGAGAAAATTCTTCTAGAAAGTGTTGGCTGCAGCCAGACGCTTTCATCAGTAGGTTAACATGAAGCTGCTCTCATCAGCAATGATGGTCGAATTGAACATTATACTGTTCTAACATGCAAATTCAAAATCTACCATATTAACACTAATGTGACGCTTAAAGACAGAGAACATGCTGAGACTCCACCAATTTTACGTTAAAGTCTGTTTACAGGTCTTGAGGAGCACTACTACGTATGTGAAAAAAGTTGTATTAAACCATGTCTGGCTCCAGAAGGAGCTGCATAACGTCAGATAACGTCAGCCACTCCTCATCTCCTATTGAGGGTAGTGGCTGGAGGCTACTTAGCCAAGCTAGCTTGACATACCCAAATCTCCCACCAAATTCTCAGTGGTGGAATTGCATTGTGTGTAATGCAAAGTACCAGATTTTGACAAGAAAGAAGAATAACACTGCTTTGAGGTTGAATACGGTGTTCCACAGGGATCAGTACTTGGGCCACCCTTGTTTGGTGTTAACTTGCTGCCTCTGGGTCACATCGTCAAACGACACAACATCATGTATCACTGCTATACTGATGATGCACAAATCTATCTTCCTGTAACAGTCAGTGACCAAAATGTTACTTGTTGGTCCAGCTAGACTCAAATTTGTCAGACTCATGCTTTTCCCAAAGAATTTGGCCACAGATCAAGTATATAACGTGAACTTCCTTATTCCAGCTTTGTAAAATAGCCCAAACACATCACATTTTGTCAAAATCAGATGCTGAAATCCTACTTTATAACATCTAGAACAGACTACTGTAATGCACTTTTCTCTGACCTACCTAAAACAGCAACGAAAAGTCTCCAATTGGTCCAGAAGGCAGCTGCCAGAGCCCTTGCAAGATCTGAGAAGTTGGATTATGTAACACCGGTGCTGATGTCTTTGCATTGGCTACCAGTTCACGCCAGCGCTGACTTCAAAATCCTCCTTCTTACCTATGAGGCTTTAAATGGACTGGCTCCTTGAGATATCTGGAGCCTTATTTTTCCATATACTCTATCACATCCTTTACACCCCCTTGATGCTGGTTACTCAACTATTCCTCTGTTTAATAAAAACTCTTAGGTGGTCAAGCCGTTGCCCACTGTGCTCCACTTCTCCAGAATAATCTACCACTGCACTTTCAGGAGGCGAGCTCTGTTGATTTCTTTCAAATACAACATGAAAACACATAATTTTTTTTCTGTTCACTAAGATCTCTTCTGATTTCACCGGCTGGGAACCCAATCACTTCACTAAAGTTGAAGCTGGAGTTCGACACTTTCATGTCTTACAAATATAATAACATGAAGCTGGAGCCAGCAGCCTGTTAGCTTATCTTAGCACAAAGACTAGAAACAGAGTGAAACAGCTGGCCTGGCTCTGGTAGGGTAACAAAATCCACTTACCAACACCTCCAATGCTCACTAATTAACATGTTACATCCCGTTTGTCTAAACTGTAAAAAAAACAGTGTAAAGACGACACATTCTGGTTTTATGGGGTGTTCTGTGCTGTCTTGGCCAGGAGCAGTAACTTCCTTCAGTCTTGTCACCACTGTGAGTTTGCCAAGCAACCAGCAGGGAGTTAGGCACATAACATCCTGCAAAACCACAATCTGTCATGTTTTAAATTTGATTATTTGCAGATTAAAGAAATGAGAGGCTTGCTGTTTCCAGCTGTTGTACTAAGCTAAGCTAACCGGCCACAGGTTGCAGCTTTATGTTTAACTCTCTGCAAGGCAGCAAATCCCAAAATGTCTAACTGTTGCTTTCAGCTTTAGAAAAACAGCACCAGAGCTTGTGCAGAATATTTGCTCCAGGACTCCTCTGCAGGTTGTTTGATTTAACACCCTTGTTTTTATGTCACACTGTCGCTCCATATACCATTAGTATTTCTGGACTTCCTCTCACACCTTAGAAATAAAACAGGCGCTTTTAAATGAAAGCCATTCAATTATCCAATCATTTATTCATTGAGATCACATTTGTTATTGCAATTAACAACTATGAGGGTCTAAGTGGCTATACTGCACCGCCACCCACCGCTACACATACATACATGCATACACCCGCAACTCCCATCCCCCACATTATTCACAGCCCCATTGACAGCTAGAACACTTTGTAGTTCTATAAAATCGGTTGTGTTCTGCATTCCCCTCGCTCTCAAGACTACTTTCTAACCCTGCAAGTCTAGGGAACTGTGCCATCCATGACAGTAATGTATTCTGGCCCTCCCCGCAGGCCTCCATGGACCTGGCTCCCTTCCTCTTCTTTTCCTCCTGGGATTTCCTTGATGTTGTGGGAGCTGAGGCCTGTTGACTACCTCCCCACCCATCCTTTTGTAACATGTTTCCTCCCCTGTTGATTCCGTCTTCTTGTCTTTATTATGGGTTAATATCTTCTCTCCTAGACCCGGCAAACTCAGATCTGAGGAGAAACTGTAGGAGAGAAACCATGAGGCAGACAGAGAGGCTATAGTTTAACATAGTTTTATAAAACTGAAATGCAGATTATGTGCTGTGGACCCGAATAATGCCAAGATTACATTCCCAGTCCAAAAAATTGGATTATGTGACAATAGCATGATTTGGATTATGAAAAAGTGGCACAAATTGGATGAGCCGTTTTTCATCAGTGTGTCCCATGAAAAGCTGGACAAATGCTATGTTTAGGCAAGAAAACAACATTGATTAAGGTTAATGGCAAGCTTACGCAACTCAATTAAAAACTCACTCTGTATAAAATCCAGATC
Organism: Chelmon rostratus; assembly: GCF_017976325.1. Taxonomy (NCBI): domain Eukaryota; kingdom Metazoa; phylum Chordata; class Actinopteri; order Chaetodontiformes; family Chaetodontidae; genus Chelmon; species Chelmon rostratus. The sequence goes on along the minus strand of NC_055673.1, from coordinate 9,579,811 downwards.
ATCCACCCATATGTCAGCCAAATCTCTGCACCCTTTTCTTCCTTATTTAGCTTCCATGCTACTCTGTTTCTAGCCTTCTGTCTTTTGCTTTTTCCGTGCAGAGCTCACACTTTCATTAAAACACATCACGGTGTACATTTCAGGAAATTTCAGGAGACCAGGCACTCAACGGTATGCAAATTACAGGCTACAGCGTCCTCACACCACAGCTAAATACAGTTGTCACTCCTCGAGATTGTGCTAAATCCAGTTCACACAGAGAATTGACTTTGAAAAAAGTGACAACTCCATTGTATCTTAAATTTTCAGGTAGTTACTGTCGAATCTGAGCGCAGATTCGGTTGCTATCTGCAATGCGTATTAGATTTGTACAAGACAGATAGAAGCGGCAGATGCTGGTAACTCGGATATGGAGATAAGAGAGATGTGACATTCTCACATCTTACACCACTTCATTGTGGTTCCGCCAGATCTGTTCGCACCAGCTTTTGAGCTCCACACATGAATATGATGAATTCATTGGACAAAAAAGCTTCCTTTTTTTCCTGGTGCCAGTTTGTCAGTTTGTCACGTAACCTGATGGACAAACACACACTTCTGGTTGTTTGGCCACTCAGGCAACACAAAATACAATAGCTGCTGAAGCCACCATCCTCTTTCTATAACTAAATAACGTCGCTATGGTTACAGACCTTAATCACAGCTAAGGCATTATTCATTGGTTAAGAGAGCTAACTGAGTCTACCTGTTTACACACACACACACACACACACACACACACACTTTCACTGGGCTCATTTCATTCTGCTCTGCTGTGCACCACAAATTGAAATTCACTCTCATTAGCGAATAGCTTGTCAATCTCAAACACTGACGGTATGAATGTACCTACAGATGCACAGCGGGGTGAGCCTGGGAGGAAAAAACAGAAGAAAACAATCATTGTAGTGTGGTAGAGAATCTAAAACAAATCTATTTCATCTTTTTGTCAGCAAGTCATGATGTTAGGCGCGTCTGCTACAACACGATCTGCTGCCACTGCCAGCAATTTGTAATACTAGCTTGCACAAAGAGAGACCAGTGGCGTTTCTTGCAGCTAGCTGTAGCGTGCAAGCACCCAGATGGCCTGTGTGTATCTATGTTAAGCAAAGAATAAATGTTTGCACGGAAGAAGACGTATCAGAAGAGTAATGATGGCGTCTTTTTCCTCTTCCTTTATTCTCTTCATATCTCTGTTTGTGTTCTCTCGCTGTCTGCCGTGTCCCTGTGTTTGTCCTCTAAACTGAAGGATCACACTGACGCACAGATAAACCCATACATGTAAATACATCCAGAAGGCCGCACAGACACGAGGGCATGCACATGCTCATGCTGTTCATTAATGAACTAATGCTGTGCATGGTAAGAATGCACACGTGACACAATCGGACACACACCTGCGGGGGAACTTAACTCAGCTCTCTGTATCTTGGGTAAATCTGTTTGGCAGAAGTTGAATTTGGCAGAGCAGTTCCTCCACTGCGAATAACACTGAAACTAATGAGTTCATCTCTTCCACTCCTCTTTTCTCTCCATCTCCTTCTTGCTCCACGTTTGCACTCTTGTTCTCTGCCTTCCTCTCCTCAGTCTTGCCCTCGGTCTCGATCCGTCTCTCTCGTGCACACTCCACCTCTTCGTTTCTCTGCCGCGTCTTACTGTTTCTCTTTCTCTCCACTTCTCTGCTGGCCCTCTTGGACATCCTCTCTTTACCTGCCAGATGGTTTCGGTGACTCCTCTGAGTCTTAATTATTCCGTCAATTACTGTGGGAAAATGTGCAATTAAAGTGGACAGTTATTCTGTGCCATGTGGCTCCATATTTATTAGGGTTACACCTGATTTCAGGGGCTCGGGAGTTTTTCGATGCTCCGTGCCATCTTTTCTGTCGCCTTTAGGTATGTGTGAGGGTCATCTTGGGGGAATTAGCACATTTTATTTCCCTAATCTTTTTCTCTGTAGGGATTCCCACTAATGGATGAAATAGTATTATGAGCATATGGCCTATAAACAATTAGAAGACACGCCACAGTATATCATATATCTTTCTAGATTGCTTTGCAGCGTAGTGTTGAAATATGAAACCATATCAGCATGAACACATTCAGACTTTGTTCTTTGTAATGGCATTGATCTGTTTTCTTGATGTGCCAATCTCACTCAGTCTCACTGTGCTCATTGCTGGCTTCGCAGCGACCCGCAGAGAGTATTTCCCTGGGAATGAGTTTGTCAAATCACGAACTGTGGTGCAACCAAACACTTATGTGCTGCGTTAATCCGTTGGAGTACTGTTCTAACCCAACCTTTGGGTCCGTGCCTCTCCCTCTGCTCTTCATTACGAGGCCTTAATCCTGACAGCGACACTCCATACGCAGGGTAGCGAGGAGACGGACGAACAACAGGAGACCTGCTTATTCGCCGAAAGCCCAAAGCAAACACTGCAGCTGCCACGGGTGGGTGATGTTGACAGCCAGATCAGCGTGTGGGGGATAGAGAGAGGGAGAGAGAGAGTAATCAGTGTGGGATATGTACATGTAGACCTGAACACACATGACCAGCAGTAGGTCAGTCTAGATTAGTAACCAGAGTAATGACACCCCCACATTGTGTGACACAGAGAGAAAATATATGAAGAGGATGCTTGGCTGACGAGGAGAAGGAAAGGAGAGCGAGGAGAAAAGACTCAGAAGAGGAAGCTGAAGAGAACAGCAAATGAAAAAAGAGAGAAGAGGGAGGAAGGGGAAGAAAGAGAAGGAATACGAGTGAAAGATTAATAGGGGGAAGACGGAGATGGAGGATGGTGGTGGAGTAGAGTGAAGGGCCCGTGGCGCCACTCTAAGTCATCCTAACCAATGAGGACCTGGATGCTGAGAGGGCTTGTTCACAGCAGGCAGCTGCTAGCACATCATTTTGAAACCTCTCTCACATCCCTCTTCCCCCTGTCTTTCCTGCTCCCCTGCTTCCTTTTGCTTAGACTGCACCTCACTGATTATGAATTGTTTATTTCATTTATTTCACTCTTGGTTTGTCAGTGGCTCAGTATGAAGCTGCCGTCTTGGCTTGCCAACAAGATCTTAGATCACAGTGGGAGTTGCTTGGATGAAAAAAGGTTAATTAAAATAAATAAAGATAACAAATCCCTCCTCCTCCTCTTCGTTTTCTCTCCATCTGTAGACTGGCAGTAAACGTACATGGTGTCACTGGAAACGCCTCCTCGTGCTCATTAATGAAAAGATGTGAAGGAAGCCGAGAATGACACGACATGATTGGTGAATATATTTCTCTCTTGAGGGAATATCAAGTTTTAAGCCTTTACAAGTTCATGTTAAGGAACATTAAGCTGCAGATGGAAAACAAAATGGGACTGTCTGCATGATGTGGCTGGTGAGCATACAGCATATTTACCATCTACCAGACATATCCTCAAGTCTTTGGAGCTAAAACTTCAGTCTCATCACATTGATTGACAGGCTGACAGGGGCCCACACTGTGTCAGTTCACTGTGGCGACAACATTAAGTCCACACTATCACTCCATTGAAGTTCAATAGTGAAGCACAGAGAGAAAATGCATCGCACACTGATAATTCACGGTTAATAGGAAGCAAGAGGAACAACAGGGAACCTTATCAGCTGCGTGATGTAATGTTTACCGGCTTTTTAATTAATTATGAAAATTAGCCAAAGCGGTAGGCACACTGAGAAGTGAAATCAGATCTTTACGCTTATCGCAGCCTCGCAGCACTCACAGTGCGCTATTTGAATGGCATCTCGTGCACAGTCCCACACACTGTCCCTCACGAGCCCCCACACATGCGCCCACAAATACACCGTCGTGCAGACACACGTTTAAAAAGCGTCGACGGATGCGCCCACACTTGCACGTGGAAGCTTGTAAAGTAAACAGATTGGCATTAATGTATGCAAACATCAAAAAACACACAATACTGCGAAAAAAACCCAAAATGCTATTGATTGGATTTACAGCTTTGAAGGTCTGAATAAAATTAGATTTCGCCCTTTGATCCTTGAATGATGACAGAGCGCTCCTCATTAAATTCATCTGTCAAAATGGACTGCAAATGTGAGCTTGCCTGATCTATATTTGTATGCACTGATCTGGAAAAAATAGGTGAACCAAATATGCACAAACAAGCAATTACTCCAGTGGCTGACATGACATTTCTGTGGTGTTAGTTTATTTAAAAAACATATTTTTCTTTGTGTCTCCAATCAGCAATCAGTTGCCTCAGTGTTTCATCTTCACAAATAGTTTTTTTTTTTTTTTTTTTGCAGTAGAGAAAAGAATTCACAGACTGTTGAGAATATGTGGGCTGTACATGACATATAGTAGTATCACTGCTGCGGTGTCATTGTTTCAGTTTGTAGCGTTATCATTAGCTGTGCAGCGCTGTGGCAGGGAATCTCCTCTCTGTTAGGCCTTGATTACTCATCACTCAAAGTTGGTCTCTGAAGGGCTGAGATGGGCAACAGGCAGAATCCAATAGTCCACCTTAGAAGACAGCCTGCTCTATTCCCATCATCGCCAGCCGGATTAGGGAACGGGGTATTTTCGGAAATGAGAGGGAGAGAGAGGGAAGCTGCACTGCCAAGTTTCTTCCTCCCCCTCCTCCCCCTCCACATTCTCCAATTGGTGTGTGCAGAACTAGTGAAAAAGACAAACGTGCACAAAACAGGAAGGTTTTTTTTTTTCCTCCTGCAACTTCGGATCAAAGGAGGGGAGCCAAGAGTCCGCGGGGAGAGGCAGGATTAGCTGGATTAGCCCAACCGCATCAGTGATAGGACTGGGGCCTTCCGAATAGATAGGCAAGCGCTGGCAGCTGGGCCAGTGTGCAGGGGCCAGATGATCAGGGGCCCAGCATTGTCTCAGTAAAACAGTGCTCAGGAGTGGGTTCAGATACATCTACTGTTTCCCTCCCTCCTGTGTTTGTTTATCGATGATAAAATGGACAAGCTTTTGCTGTCAGGTGCAATGAATTCCAGTTTGGGTCCATAAGCAGGTCTTTCACCTCCTCCTCTTTAGAGAATTTCCTGTTTTCAGCAACAGTGCTTTACAGGGTCTCGCTGAGAGAGTGTTATGAATTTGCATTGCATAATCTGCTTCTCAACTGCCTGTCCAGATATTGAAAAGACACACTGCTATTAATCACTGAATTATTTGAAATGTATGCAAGGATAAATGATAAGTGAATAAATAAGGAAGTATAAACACAAACCAGTCATTTATTTGGTTGATTGGCCTTGTGAGACCACATTAATGATACACTGTCATTGCACCCCACACTCCTCTGATTTAGCACAATGTTTTCCTCTTAAGCCATTAAATTTCTCTTTTTTATTTTTTTTTTCACCTCTCTCTGCACTATGTATATTTTTTGCACTGGAATTTACACCGCAGATGCTTTGTTGCTGGAATAATCCCCATAAGTCCTCTCTGGTAGCATGTATGCTGCTCAATGCTGAATTTAAGTACTGTACTCCATATGCATCTTGTGTGATATGGTCTTGGCATTCATTTCTCTGCATGTTGCCTCAAGGGTTCCCTGTGGAATAGATTTCCTGTGCCGTATCTATAACGGAAATCACAGAAGAGAGAGAAAAAGAAAGAACACTGCAGAGCATGCAAAGAGGAAGCCAGAGAGCAAAAAGAGAAAGAGAGCAGTGAAAGGATTGGAGGGGAGCCAAGGTGGGGATCTGAGAAAGAGAGAGATGTTGAACTGTGAAGAAGGAGGGGGGAATTGTATGTTATTACCGTGTTGGTGTCACATTACAGCACAGCGGAGTTTGTAAAGTGGCGAGATAACTCTCACCTGAGGCCGTATGCTGCTGCTTTCACTCACAAGGACAGTCATGCAGCGGGACTAATGCTAAGACTAACGCTGCTACTGTTACCACTGTGCATGCATGTGTTTGTGCTGCTCTGCACAAGTTTATGCGCCGCCGTGTGCACATCCGCGTCCGTCTGGGTTGTTGACAGTATGTGTACATAACATTCGTAATGTAGAGCAAGTCGAGAAGCAGAGCTACAGAGGAGCAGCTCCTGTGAGCAGGCCTCAGCTGGTGTGTAGGACTCGGGGAGCGGCCGCTGCCCGTGATTAATTCTCCAGTCTGCATGGAGCCCAAGGAGTCAAGCATGCACTGTTATTTATCTGCTCCCTGGTTAGTCCCTGGGAGGGCTCCCCCTTGGTCTCCGGTGACACCTTGGGCTGCACGAGAACGCGGTCTTCTTGTTGTTCACTGCTCTCTTATCTGCAGTCTTGTCAGGAAAGACAGAGGGAGCAAGGGAGGAAGGGGAGGAGGCTGAGGGAGGGAAGGGGCACAAAGGGGCAGCGCTTTACCCAGATTGTCTTTACTCCAGCTTTGCAAAAAGATAGATTGAAACTAAAGGAATACAGAACACTCAAATACTCCCGCTCAATGGAAACTGTCATAAATTTGAATGTTGATTAAAAATTTTCTCTGGCTGACTACTTGATGAAAGAGTATATCACACACTCCAGTTGTAGCTCCCTGCTGCATGCATGTCAGGGTTGGCGTGTGTGGATGTCATACAGACATATGATTGAGCTTTACCAGTGATCCCATGCTTTCGTGATGTATTACATGATCTCACATGTGCAATATATGTGCATGTGTGTGTGTGTGTGTGTGTGCGTGTGTGTTTGAGGGAGACAAAGACAGAGTCACATGGGAAAAGAAAAGAGGCATACGGTAATAGAGAATGGCTGTTTGTTACAGTACATTAGAAAACATTATGGCTCGGTTAGCACAGCCTCAGTGATGAAAGAACAACAACAGCAAAAGACACACGCACTTGCACACACACACACACACACACACACACACACACACACACAGTAATCACTATGTGCAATCACACGGCTAAAGGGTAATTGCACATAGTAGGAAAGTGCTGCAGCTCTGTACAATATGTGGAGCACGTACTGATACAGGAAAAATGACCTCTACGTTCCATGTTCAGTCTCACCTTTTTTGTCTTTACTCTGCCAACATTATCACCTACCTACTGTAGTAAAGGTGGGCTGTAAGTGCTTGTGATTTTACACAGCGAGGCTCAGAGCACCCTGGAAGCTGCTCACAGTAAAAGGAAAGGATGGAATCACTCCCACAGCAGGGTAAAACTACAGACCAATCACAGAATTATGGAGCCCTAGGGAACACGACCTGTTTTCTGCTTGCGTTTAAAGAAAAGCGATGCGTGTCAGCGTCTGCTCGGTTGTCAAGAATTGTGCTCATCTTCGTCTTTTTAATTCTAAAGAAAAAGAAGGAACTGTGATTGAGTCCGTTTCATCTTTTAATTTCTCATGCTCAGCCTCTTCCAGCGTTCTCCTTCTCTGTGTCTCTCTGCAGTAATAACTAGCCTGATTCTAGTGGTGCTGGTAAATGGTGGCCCAGTTTGTCCCCCCTCCCCTGCTCCTCCTCTCCTGTGCTCCCGCTAGTGAAATTACCAGTTGGTTACTATAGAGACGTGTTTATAAATGCAGTTTATGACTCCCTTTCTGCCCTTTCTCTCGCTGCATTTACCTCCTCATTTTCCACACCTATCTTTCCTTCTCCTCTAAAATGACATCTTTCTTTATTTCTTTTCCCTCTCTTGCTTTTCCTGCCGTGTGTCTTGCTGCTTTGTCCTTCATCTGTCCCTTCCGAATGGTTCTTTTGCCCTTTTCCCTCCTTTCTCTTTGTCGAAATCTCATTATTTTGTTAATTTCGTTGCCAGCCGCTGTCAACGTGACTTGCTATGCAAAGTCTCGTTGCACAGAATTAATACCTAATTTACCCCAATACTCATATGGGCTCCATTCAAACCGCTTCCTGATCTAGGTGTTTACAATACCACAGGGCCTCCATCTTTGTCTGCCTCAGGGCTTTAAACTCCTTTTCTCTCATGATAAGTAACTCTGGGGCTCTTCTTTATGATAATGCATTTGTGTAGGTTTGTGCCATATATCATTGTTTGCAGAGCACCCGTCTACCTTTGTGACCAGAGAGGTAATGTAAAGGAAATAAAAGCTGTGGGTTGTCTTTCTGCTCCCTCATGAAAGTCTAATGGAGAGCTGATTCATGCTTGTATCTAGCCAAGAAGACAATGGACGTATAGGCGTATTTATACCACTCAAAGCAAAGTGCTGCTGAGGCTTCAGTTTTACTCCTACAGGGTTCAGGTGTGGAGGGGAGCTAATGCACAACAACGGGTTACGCTTTATGTAATTATGTAATAACAAGCCTACCCCCACTAGCTTCGAGCGAAACACTTATCTACAGTTTGATTTTCATCGCAAATTCTAAGAGCTTCCTTAAAACACATTTACTGGTCTTGCAGTGAGACGGCTGTGGTGAAAGCAATGATGTGGATTTACTGTTACCACTTCAAAAGGTACTCCTGTGATAAAATTCAACAAAAAAGACAATTAGTTTAAACTAATCGGAGAGGATAACCTTTGCAATTATGGATGTGCTACTATGCATGACAATGTTTGTTTTTGTGACAGATTTACCTCAGAGATAGTAATCTCTGTGTGTAGCTCTGGTCAGTTTGGTAAAATGTCACTCTCCTCTGCAGCTTGGGGAGTTTGCAACAGAGAAGATTTAAATGCCTCCTTCTGCTGCCTGTCTGTTCAGCTGTAATACTGCGTTCATTCTGGCAGTATTACAGTATGTCAATCTGGCTCTGTTGTGTGTAGAGGGTAAAGCAAACTGAGCCTTGTGTGTATAGGCTGTCACCTTATCAAGAGCAAAGAAATGTGTGCAAAAGTTTTCAGGAGAAAAACCCACTTGTGTTAATTATGTGGTAACGTAGCTTTTTGATTTTCAAAATGTTTCAAGACCTGTTCTTTGATAAAACATGGTAAACAACCTCAATGGTGTATCTGCTTTCCTCCCACGAGCCTTTCTTCACTTTTAATTTATGGATGGGATTTTCTGTGTCTCTGCGAACTTGTCTGCATTTCGTGGCACAGTTACCCTTCATCTTCTCCTTGTTTTGTTTGTCTGAGAGGTGCGTGTCGCTGTGGAAACCAACAGGGTAACAGGGAAAGGGGGAATTCTTTCTCTCTAAAAAAGTCTCTCAATCAAACATGACATATTGTGTGACTGCATTTTGATCTGCTTTATTTACACTTATAATTTATAAAATTGCACTGTAGTGCCGTATTGTTTTTCTACACCAGAATTTTTCCTGCTTTACTGAAATCAAACCATGAAAATTGTGGGAAAAAAAACTTAGTGTCTGATTCTACAGGGCTAATGATGTTTGCCAAGTTTAAGTTCAATTTAAAACATTTCACTTCCATCAGACTTTATTGCTGCAGCACTGCCTTAGTGTTGTTTTATAGCAATTACGTTTGCCCATTTATGTGCAAAGAAAAATATATCATCAAACTACATAGTGGGCCTGGAATGACTGGGAACCTGTTCAACAGAGGTCCATAATTCAGTTTGAGAATGATAGAACTGTATGTGTGTGGGTGGATATAAGAGTGTCTGTCTGTCTGTTTGTGCATCTGCCTGCATCATGTCGCTGATTTCGTCTGTCTTGTCATTGCACCTCCATTCCAACAAGCCATGGCAGAAAAAGCCTGTCTAACACCCAGGCTGGTTAGATTATACCGTACAAGACAGCGGGACGCGCTGCCATGACATCGATGACACGACGTGTGTCACCCCTCCGCTGTCTCTCTGCCATTTAGCGACGTGGCACTCTGTGTGGGGCCCTCGCTGTATTTCTCGCCTTCTCCTCCTTCTGGGGATGTGATGAGGTGCAGTAATATATAAGAAATGACTTGGCGGCAACTCATCTAATATGATTTGTGTAGGAGCTCATAAAACCTCGCCAAGCGTAACTTTAAGAGAATGAAATGGAAGGGCCGTGTTTATTCGGCTCCCTCTGTTGCATTGCAGGGATCATAAATGCGTTAAGAATCCGGCTGTGGGATGAGGATTTTCTGTGAATTTCGATCAGTGCTAATGACAACCAGATCATTTTATCACAGAATGAGAAAGTACACAATGTGTCACTCAGCAGCCACTTTGATTACAAAGACTACCTGGGTAAGTCTGCTTCAGTGTGTGTCATCCTGTAAGGAAGCGGTGAGGCGTCTGATCCCCCCCCGCCTGCAACGCCTCTGGAAATAAATAATAAACACATTTAATTAAAATGAAAATGCGCTGCATTTCTGCGTTAATCCTAATTTATTCGCCTTAATTGAGCTTCCATTTGCTTTGCCAGTGGTTGGCAGAAGTGCTAATAAATAAGCCATTGTCTAGATGCCATGAAGCATTTAGCTGAGCAAATCCTAATATACTGTAGCACTTCACCTGCCTAATCAGCAGGAAGAAAACTCCTCAATGTCATAAACTTCTGCATGCAGCGTCACACACAAACTCGCATGCATACACGCCCACTTATGCATGCCTAAGCCACACATATGCACACACGCACACCCTGGCAATTTTTCTGCAATAATTACATCCTTTTCATTTTGGAGACCCACCCCAACATTAATTATAACAGTATAATGCAATCATGGCAAACTGTGTGTTGTAGAATGTGCTGTGATAATATTGCCTCACTCGTTTGTCTTTTTCCTCGCCCAACATTTGGTCTGTCGTCGGACAATCGATCTATTTGTCGCTGTGTTTCTCAGCTCTGCGTGTTGCTTATTAGTGTCATTTGGTAAGAGGATATCTGTCTGGAAGCAGCCTTTACTGCCCTCTTTGCTCCTCTTCTTTCCAACCTCGTCTCCCCACTTTGCTGTTTTCCCCCCCTCTAAATGAAAGCTAGCTTCCTTCTCTCCAGGCTAGAATAATCATTTTTCTAAAGCGGGGATTTAATTGCAAGTTAAAAGTCCTCTTCTGACTCTTCACTGTTCTTGAACTGTGCTCTTTTGTCTGTCACCAAACCAGCATGGAAGTAAACTCTCTCTCTCTCTTTCTCTCCTTCTGCGTCTCTCTTTCTCATTAGCAAAGTTTTCCCTTCATTACCCTAATGTCACAATTTTGTCTCTTTCTTCTTCTTTTCAGAAAGTGTAATTGGGCCTTTGCGTGTTGGTAATTGTCTCTGTATCTGCCGCATGTAAAATCACCAAGAGTGAAATTTCACCCTGGGCATATTTTCACCGGCTCTTAACCTCCCTCTTGGCTTGCCTGGACTCCTGTTGGGAGACGATGAATAATTTTTGGAGGGTGGTGAATTCAGAGAGCATGAAAGAAAAGGTTGAATGTGTGCAAATTTCCATCACTCCCTTTCTCTGTCCCCTTCACTGCCCCCTCCAAATGCTTCTCAATCTAATGCAGGCATGCCAGCAAAGTGTTACACTTCATGCATTCAAAATAGTGTTTATTTGGAGCATCTGATTAGAGTCCATGTGTTTTTCTAGGGGCGTAGCAGATATCTGGTGTATATATATCAAGTGGCATGGTCCTCTTCCATGTGGCTCCGGGCGAAGCATCTGCACACATCTGCAGAGTGCAGAGTATCCCCCGTTGCCTCGTTATCTTCTCCAGAGCTGCTTAGTGATTTATTTACCTGCTCACCACATGCCGCTCAGGCAAAAAAGGATGAGGGGAATGAAGGGAGAGAAAATGGTGAGAAAGAGAAAGAGGAGGGGGACGGAGAGCGGCTGGTTGAGGACAGGTGAAGGGAGACAGAGGAGAGGGGAGAGAAAGGAGGCAATGAGCGAGAAAGAGTGTTCAGGCGGTGATAACACGCTGATGATGAGAGGAGCAGGTGGAAAGACACACTCAGTCGTCGTTTACAGACTGACAGAGCCAATGAAGGGCCGGGGCGAGAGGAGGGGGGAGAAAATGGAAACAACATGACTGAGATTCAGTAAATTCATTGTGCCCCGTGCGCCGCTCTCAATTCTGATCAAGAGATTTAGTTTGAGGAAAATAAAATCCATGCACAACCCAAGTATGCTACTTCACCTTAGTCTGGACCCTGTCATCCATAAGAAGACATCAGCAGCTGCTGAGAGACGCCAGGTGGTGGGAGAGGGAAGGTATAAGTCAATGAAAAGCGACAGGTTTGTGTCAAAAATTTCGGCAGACAATTAATGGATGTTTAGAAAGATAAAATCCCAAGCACTATCAGTTTCAAATGGACTGACAGGTATTTAATTACAGGGACAGCAACACAAATGATTAATGTTTTCTAAGGCTGTTAAAGGTTTGTATAGATTTTTGTAATCATTGGTGTTGAATTGTCCAATATTTTCAATGATTGATCGGTTGACAAACAGTAAATGTGGATTTTTTATCATTTAGAGGTACTTCTTAGTTGGAAAAGTATTTCTCTACAACATGAAATATTGTTCAGAAAATCAAAACATCTTTAGCTGTCATTAAGAGCTAATCACTCAAAGACTCAATCAATCTGCTACATCAGGACTGTGTGGGTGTAGTTTGATCAGATTTGATTGACAGAGACCCCAGAAACCCACCAACTGTCATGACGTTCCATTTCAAGTGCTGCTAAATCCTGATTGGTGTACGAAATAATGTGACATCACTCCTTTCCAGAGGAGCCCCGCCCACTTCAAACCAGTGAGCTAGATTAAACAACAGAAAGTTACAGAAATCTGTCATGTGAATAATGAAAAACTGCAAAACTGCAAATATCATACATCTGTGAATGTATGTTTATGCTTCAACAAATTGCACTGCATTGTACTGGTACTCACCCCGTGCGATGAAAGAGAATATGTGGGTTTAGAAAATGTCAAAATGAAAAAGTCAAAATGTCAGCGCTGAATCGGACGTACTGATTTCCCTGCATGTTGTGAGAATTTCCTGTTTTTGACTTTGATCATGACTTTGGCGCATTTGGTCACACTTTATGTGCAGTTACACATATTCAACATTAACTAATTGCAGCACCTATTAAGCACTTATTAATTAATTGCGGGGTTAAGGTTTTAAGGGTTTGTGTCAGGTTATTAAGATTTACTTTTTTCTTACTATTAATATCAGTAGTTAGGAGGTTATTGAGGGAAAACTCTTTCTAACTCTAATTAATGGTGAATATGTGTACCTTAATATAAAGTGTTATCCAAAATTTGAAACAGTTTTATAATACAAACATGTAATAAGGCCTCAGTTACCACCCTAACCATTACATCTCTATAACGAGCAGATGGGTTGGCAGTGTGTGCAGGCTTGCCAAGGTCAACCCCGGGGTACTCAGAGATATCGGCGCCTGCGAGGCAGCACTTTTATCCACAGCCAAGACTCACGCTGCTCCCTGGAGCTCTGCCTCTCCTCCCCATGCCACCCCCTCTGTCCCCTCTGGATCTGCAGGCTTAGCTAACTCAACCGTGTAAGCACATCTCCCCCACCGCTGGAACTACCCTCCATGGGGGCCCTTGCTTGCTTTGCCACACAGCACGCACCAGGCACGCACCGCCAGTTTCACTGGAAGCCAGACAGACGTTCATGGAGAAATCCCCCCGCAACCACCCTCCTGTGCTCTCAGCCCTTTCCCAACCCAGCATGCTGGTTTTACCCCAGAGGTTCAGTGCCAGTCATGTCACAGAGCCCTAAATTGTCTGGGGGTCTGAGATCTTGCTACCACATTCCACTGATTTCTGTCTGCTGCCTTTCTGAGGGAGGGGGGGAGAAAGGCCTTGTTCAGACCAATCAGGGTTTTCGGAGCTAGAGTGCTAAATGACCCTCTTAATGTCACTGGGGAGAAAAATGGGCAATCTCTCAATTTGGCATGAGCTGGTCTGTGGCAGCAAGGCATGAACTTGATAGAGTGTGGAGGTTTTAAGCGGCAGGAAACCTGGTGACCTTTCCCTGTTTTCTGACGCGCTGACTCGATTGCCCTTTTGAAAATGCTAATACCAAATGGGTCTCTACAAAACAGGTCCTCTGAGAAGGCCCTTGGCGTGTCGAATAAAAAGGTGGAAGAAGACCACAAGCGGTGTGTGTTCAGAGGGCACTGTGTCAAGTTTAGGGGTTAAAGCCCCGTGTAATGTGAAACTGGCTGCATACATAAGTGGGTTTTTTTTTTTTTTCTTTTTTATTGCAGAACAACTTTTCGGCAGCATCTCAGTAACTTCAAACACTCAATTAAGTTCATGTACAAAACAAAACTGAATCTCTCTCTCAAAATTTCAACATCTGAAAGGCCAATTTAGAATTTTTATGGAACTGCTATGAAATCACCACGAGCCAGTCGTTTATGATAAAGCCAGCCTTGTTTCGATGCTGAGAAAATATTTATTTCTCTCCTTGTACCATCTGCCCAACCTTGCACGTGGCACGCAGCTGCTTGGTTTCTTGAGCTCTGCAAAAAACACATAAAGAGCAACTTAATTATTTGCCATTTTATTCATTCAACAGGCCACAGAGGTGTGCAAAAGGCAATAGAAAGCATAATTATCTTAATGGAAGACTGAGATGCATGCCCTTTGTAACACAAGCACCTCTTAGCAGCCAAATCAATAGCACGCTACGGCTGTGCCCTCAGCCCTGGAGTGGATCACCTCCATCTCCACTATTGAGCGCTGATGATCATAATAAGCTGCTTTGATGCGATTCACATCACCCCAAATAATGAGGCATCTTCATCTGGGAGAACGCTATTAGCTTTTCCATCTCTCTCTCCCTGCAAAGTTCAGCGTTAATGTAACTAAACAGGTTTCTCGTCGAATCTCTCCAGGGTTCTGAATCCCACTTGGTCATTTACCTTTCCCCTCGCTCTTTTCTTTCTCTTGAAGCTTGAGTGACATTTTTCAGCGGATTAATTAACATTCGGGAAAACCATCATGTCATGAAAAACTCAGCGTGACAAAGACGAAAATAGAACAGCAGAATCCAACGACCGCCTCTGCACAGGTCTCGCCCTCGCCGATTGTCGTCGGAGAGCACAGAATAAAGATGGCCACCGTGCATGAGGATACATTCAGCATTAAAGCAGATGTAGCTCCACATCCTAACCTTATAACCTTATATGCGACGATGTCAGCTGTGTGTCACTGTGCTATGAACAAGTAACACTGATTGCTTGGCTCATTACTCGTCCTCACTGGACGACTGACTAACATTTCTCCTCTGAGACGCTGCACTTGGCCTTTGTACAAGTGCTTACAGCAGATCGGACCGCGAGGCTTGCCGAAATAGCTTTCTGAGCATCAGCTGATCCCCCTGTGGCTCGTACTGACGTTCACAGAAACATCAGGGAGAAGTCAGAACGAGGGGATTTAAATAAGACAGGTATTTCTTTGTGATTGAGCTGGGAATGCTGTCAATAGCTATCGTACACAAGTGATCAGTAGCAGCACAAAGGGCATGAGACCTCATAGCTCGTGCTGTTGGTCGCCCCGTTTCTACAGACGAATCCGGCGGATGATTTATGTGTCGTGCTCTCAAGTGACGCCGCCATCGGTGGCATAAACTGAATGCATTCGCACTGACAGCCAAAGCAGAGATTTTTAGGTTGTTCGAGCTTGGCAGCCGCCCCCCGAGGTTTTCTGTGAACGTGAAAGGTATTAGTCTCAAAGCACGGCACTTGAAATTGATACAGGCTGTTTGAAAGAAAAGTAACATTAACATACCGATTTTGTCCGGCCTCCACAGTGTGGATGTGAAAGTGCTGCGAGGAGTAAGCTTCAGATTTAAATAATCAAACCCCATGATTATTGCATCGTTCTCTTAAAGAAATGCATCATTTAATACAAACTGATATCATGTGTTAGTGTAAAAGAATGCTGGCTAGGAAACATTGTACCAAGCTAGGAAACTATGCTAAGCGAGTGGTGGCTGACATTAGATGGAATATAAGTTTTCTGGTTGGCTCAGAATGTGAGAGAAACACAAGCATCATCTGATTTAATACTGGGCTAAATTTAGCTAAAAGTGGCATTATTTATTTTTGAATGCCATTTGATGACTATAATTTAAACATGTAACAAGTCCTACAGGATCTCTTGGACAGATTTCCTGGCAGAAGAGCTCAATGCAGCGATGGCGGCTTGTCTGCTTTTGCCTACAACCCGGATCTGTCTACTGCAATGAATGAAAGGCACAGAAAATGTTTCATTTTAGCCCAGCCACTGACCATCTGTTCTCGCTGTCACTCCCACTGTTACGTAGACACAAGCACTAAAACACACTCACATACACACGCACGCTCTCACACTCTCACATACATCCAAATCAGCCACATGCCAGACAGTACGGCAATTATTCAAACAGCTAATTAGGTCAGTCAGCTCCTTCGGCCCTGCAGGCAGAGGGTTGTGCAAGATGGTCAGGCCTGACATAGTGACCTCGTGACGGCTTGCCTTGGCATCTCTAGCTGGGATTGGTCCAAAGCCAAAGGGATGAGTGACCTGAGCATCAGTTGGACTCATGATTGAAATCCTGAGCATCAAGTACAGGCCTTCTGGGCATCCTGCCATGTGTCGCTGTGATACTGTACTCTGCGGATATAAGACGACAAGGAGTAAAGTCCTTTTGAACAGTTGGACAGGGTTTAACTTTTCACCCGGCAGACAAACCCTTGAATCAACAACTGATCTGATTTGGGGAGATAAACACAGATCACTCACGTACATCTGTGTGGGAATTTACTAAGGCATTAGTGAAACATTAATGAAAGTGTATTTGCAAATAATTCCTAGCTTTTGCTTGAATGTGCAAGTGCCAGATGGAGTTTGCAGCAAGGCACAATATGACAATGAGAGAGTCTAAATGATTACAAAAAAGGATACAGTGGGAATGTTTTTAATAATGGAAAAGTTTCAACATTTACAGTTTCACATCAGCTGGGCAAACTCCATCTGCTGATGGAGACCGCATGTGTGGAATGGTCAGAAGCTCAGGAATATCCTGTGTTTTTTTTTTCTTTCCTGTCCTGTTAAACTAAACCAACTAAACTAAGCTAAACGTGTAGCCCCAGAAGCAGACCCCTATATGCAATGATGAGATCATGTCTGTGATTACTTTTATATGGATTCAGAAACAAGTGTTTAATTACTCCAGACGTTCTCCTGATTTGCGTTGTTTTGCCGGAGTCAATCTGAATCTCTGCAGATGTGACAAGTGTAAAGGTAGCGTGACCATCAGAATGGCCGTGGTTATGAGAGTAAGCTCCAGGTTCTTTTAATCTTCACGTGCCACCTTAAATTTATCTTGCAACCCCTTGGAGGGGTCGGACCATCAGTGGCAGAAGAAGAAGTCAGATTTACCAACATCACACTTTCAAAACACTCTGTTAAAAGTAAAAGTCTGACACAGGATATATATATATACGTATACTATAGTAGATTATTGGATTATTATTACTCTTGCATTGTTTAAACAGAATTCTCTCTTGTGGCGAAGCTAATTTTGAACTATTTAATTTTGGGCTGCCATTAATGATTATTTTCATTATGGCTTAATCTGCTGATTACTCCTTAATTACAATCCATTTATTCTATATTACTCTCACAATTAGAGCAGATGATTCAGTTGTTTTGGGTTTTTTCGACAAGAAACAGCAGCAAATAGTCACATTTGAGAAGCTGTAACCAGTAACTATAGCTGTGAAATAGCTTTAGTGGAGTAAAAAGAACAACATTGCCCTCTGAAGTGTTGTGGAAATAGTGGAATGTGGAAATACTTAAGTGCAAATTTAGTAAATGTGCCAGATCTAAGATGCACATACATGCACTGTTTGTTCTGGCATGTTCACAGCAGGTGCAGGTAAAATGAGGCTGAGCTACAGTTACTTGTTGCATGCAGACCATGTGGTGAACAGCAGCAGGCTACAGTAAAAGCACAGAACAGGCTGTGAGTGACGCTGCATTTTTCTCTCTGCCTGACAATATATAAAAGATCAAATGATCACCCAGATGAATTCTGAACTTCCTGTGTCTTCACCCTCCACAATCTCCCTCCTCATCTCGTTCAAAATCCGCGCTTTCATTCCCTAATGGGACGCCATAATCCAGGAGTTTTTTTTTCTTTTTCCTGTCTTTCTTTCCACGGGGAAAGGTTGATGTCCACAGCAGGACTTGCTCCGCTAGTGATTGTGACATTTCTCTCTCTCCCTCAGGGGCTTTGCTTCACCGCCGCCCACCCCCGTATTCCTCTGTACACCCTCTCATCCAAAATGCTCCAATTCCTCGGGAGCAATATCTTCTGCTTGCGGAGAAAAAGGTCACATGCTCCATTATTTCAAAGTGAACTTTCGACCTAACATTTACAGAGGAGGCAAAAAATAGCAGTCGATGTGAGGACGCAGCAGGTTTAGCGTGGCTGTATATTTTCGGATGAAGGATGGATGGATAGGTGAGCGGAGGCGGCGTGCGAGGATTATCGTTGTTTGACAACACAGGGCTGGGTCTGTCTATATCGAGACAAGGGATAACAAGGCTGAGAGCGCTAAGTGGTCACGCATTAATCCCAGCGTTCTGGACACATGTGCTGTACAAGCTTTTACGGCATATTGTGAGTTGTTTTTATGCTAATAATAACTGTTCTCTTGCACATTATGGAGCCTGTACATGCAGGATACAGCCAACCCCTGAGGCTGTGATGGCCATGACTAACTCTGCCTTTTGACTCTGATTCACACTGCCAGTCAATCCTCTCTGCCAGTGCAGCCCTACCTCCATGGCTCCTCATTAGAGCCGCGGCCAGGCACAGTGATGAGATGCAAAGTGAAATCTTTCCCGTTCGGAGGGTGTCATTAAGTTAGCGAAGAGACAATAAGAGGGAAGCTGTGTTTACCGGTGACGCCCTCCTTCTAGCCAATTACTGATCATTAAAGCATTACAGGGACACTAGCTTTACTTACAAACAGGCAAAAATGAGGACGGATGGAGAGGAAGAAAGAGGGGGTGAGGAGAGAAACGATCCTTTAAGAATACATTGAGATGCCTACTTAATTGCTTCCTCAATCGATGCTTGTCCTGTGGTCAGTCTAGGCTGCTGATTTGAGCCTGGTTATTGACTCAGCTGTTGTTTGTTTTCTCATACAAAACCAATCCTCCGAGCTTCACGAGAACAGACCCAAGTGAGGATAAAAACCTTTAAACCACACAGAAAATAGTGCACAATAAACATCACCTCTTCCTGGTTTTCTCAGCGTTTTCTTACGCGTCTCGTAGCTCTCAGCACGGCCGCCGGGTTTGTCGATACTTGGCCATGCTTGTCTTTAATAGACGTTATTTCGCAAGGCTTATGTAGGCATTTTTAAAGCTCTGTGTTCTATAACAACGTGTGTCATCTAGTTTCCAAGAGACAGCCACAGTGAACAAAACACTCTTCCATTAGATGTATTGATTTGCAGTCAATCATGAAGAAGCAGAGATTTTTCTTCATTTCTATCTATCTATCTATCTATCTATCTATCTATCTATCTATCTATCTATCTATCTATCTATCTATCTATCTATCTATCTATCTATCATCGGTCAGATCAATACACAGTTAATTCTGTAGTTATTAATTCATGAACCCACATTTATTAGGCTGTACTGTGTATTGGCAGCATATTACAGACATTTTCTTCACCCCAGGTCAAACCATATTTTACTGGATTATTTTACTGAATTGCACCTACTTCTATCCATAATGCAGTATTCCTGTAAAATGCCAACTTTTCTAAGCTTTCTGTTTTTTTCTGGGAATGAAAGATCAACAATTTTAATTCTCTTTTTATGGTCATCTGTCTTTCATTGAAGCCTCTCTCTCTCTCTCTCTGTGCCCCCCTTTTTTTGCATATCAAATCATACCGGATATTAACCTGTAATAAAAAATAAATCAAAACAAGACAAGAGCTTCAGCTGCCTGCTCTTACGATGTGATTTGAGAGCCTCCCATTTTTTACAGTTTTTATAGTACAAAATCAATTCTCAGCTGAGTTGCTCTGAAGCCACGAGTGCTCTGCACTGTTCTGTTTCAGCTTCCCGAAGGTTCTGTGTTTGCAGTGGAAAATATTCCTCTTCCCTGCTATAGTCATGCTAATAATTTTCTCCTCTTTTTGTTTGCTCATCAGACACATGCTGCTCGGCTCTTGTTTTCCCTCTCCTCTTCTCAATATTTCATGCTATTGAAAGTGCATCTATTCTCGGCGTTCCCCGTTCCCTACCACCTACTGACTGTCAAAACATAATTTTCTATCATTCGACACCCCTCTACCTTTTTGACTTCCTCCGTGCGTCTCGGTCTTCTGAGCAGAGGCCATCGTGTGCACGAGACTGACCTCAGGTGTGCTGAATGAGTTTTAGCTTGACGTGAATTCTGTGGCCTCACACTAAACTGGCCTTTTGTCAAAACAATGCAGAGCATGGCATCATTTGGAGTGAGCCTGCATCACTAGCACAGCGTAGCGAAGGCCATAAACTGTGCGACCTAATCTTGTGGATGAAATTAGACGAGATGCTCTAGGGCCACGCTTTATGGATTAAATGTATTTGCTGTGTTGCTGAATACTGAAAGTGTGTGTTGCCTGAAAAGAAATGACCATTGAACTGAGATTCAGCTTCTGTTGGAAAATCAGAACTGAGTTTGGCACTCATGAACTAAGAAAGCATTTTAAACATGCTACCAGATTTGATGCAGTTTCGACTAAGCAATGCTGCTAATTAACCTGATTGATTCAGCTGTACAAAAGTACAAAAAATAATCATACATTTTCTCCTTTGTTCATCTGATCAGCTGATCCCCATGGGACTCTGTATGTCTGCATGGCTGAACTTCACTGCAAATAGAGGGAAAAAGATGATCCTGGGAGATCATGTTCTGCTTGTAAATCATGAAAGGCTCATAAACCACTGTCACCGCACAGGAATTGGTAAAGGTATTTATAACGGTGATCAAAGTAGCATCACAGTCCTAAATCGGCCACTTTTTTGCAAACATTCTATTAAAATTTAACTTCTGACTACTAGAATAAATGATCGTGTAGTGTTTCCAGTTAATTTAATGGTGTGAAACTGAAGTTTAACTTCTTGCCTTTCTAACCAAATATCATCTGAACCGTTTATTTTAGCTTTGCCTTTACCAGGATTAAGCTGACGGCTTGTCCTGAGTTGGACACCTTCGTCTCCTCTGTTGTGCTGTTAGCACAGAATGCTGCTGGTTTTGTGTGGTGTTAGTTTGTTGCCAAAAACAATCTCCATGAAAGTTTGGAAAATGCACAGGCTGGATGTGTCCATCTCAGGACCCTTCCAAAACCACCTCCAGCTCTCTTAGAAAACAAAAAAAATCCTGCTCCAGGGTTATTTTCCTGCTTGTTTCCCTCACATCACTACCATATTTTGATATATTAGAAGGTAATGTGCCCTTAATCCATGCCAATTTACCCCCAACATTATGCTGCCATTTCATGTCTATCTGTTCCTCTGAACAGATTGTCCCAGTTCATCTCCTTGCTCCTCCAGCCCTCTGTCCTTTACGACCATTTACCAACACATCGCTCCCTTCCCCAAAGGCTCAGCCCTCATCCTAGCATCCATTTCCCGGTGCTCCCTTTTCATCACGGCCCGACACTGAGGAACATTGTCCTTGATTGCTTGGCAGATGCCATTATCCTGGGCTTATATCTTCACAATCACATTAGCCATTTGCACAGCTGGGTACTTACTGAAGCGAGGCAGGTTAAGCACCACACTCGAGGGGACAAAACGATGGAGGCCCACCTGGAGTTTAGGCCAGGACTCTCCTCAGCACCACGCCATTACCAAAAACACTGTTGGCCTTTCT
This sequence comes from Chelmon rostratus, assembly GCF_017976325.1. Taxonomy (NCBI): domain Eukaryota; kingdom Metazoa; phylum Chordata; class Actinopteri; order Chaetodontiformes; family Chaetodontidae; genus Chelmon; species Chelmon rostratus. Next base: position 9,558,037 of record NC_055673.1, on the reverse strand, counting down.
TCTATTTAGCTAACACCTCATGTTTCCCTCTCCGTCTTCCCTCTCAACACTCCTCGGTTCTTCAGTTCATACTTTAGTCGTCTTTAACCTTCTCTACCTGCCCCTTGATTCCTGCACTGTAATTTTTTCCTACCTCCAACCTGGATCTCTCCGTGCGCCCCGGGCTTTTTCTATTTCTTCCTCTCACACTCCTCTTTGTCCCTCACTCTTTCTATCCATCCCTCACTTGCATGGGCATACTGGAGTTAAGCAAAATGCAGATTCAGGATGCAGGATGAGGACGGTTGGCGAGGTGACTGTGTCAGCACAGTTTGCTGACACAATGCTGAGCACTGGTGGCGTACCAGAGATACATTTTTACACACTCTCACTTTCACACAGAGCCGTTTATTTGTCTGTGTCTCCCAGTTCAAAAGCCTTCTGTCAGTGTTGTTATTTTTGTCACAGTCACTTTATATTCAAAGTTTGACATTTCAATAGATTAACTGATTAATCAAATAAATCCTTGTTTACAGACACCGCCGCTGGACATTAAGCTCAATCACAACAACCTCATTTTCATCCATTAACATTAAACTGAGATTACTCCTAAATGAGACATAGGGAAAAGAGGAACAGATGGGGGCAGGAAATTAGAGATAGCGCAGATAGAAGTGAGGAGGAAGAATAAAAAAGAAGAAGAAACCAACATATTTTCCACTGGAATATTGCTTACACCAAGAATGAAGTTGGTAGGAAATCAATATGAAGTCAACGAGGATATATGAAAGTGTTGAGGCTGATTGATGATAACAGATTATCAGAATAATCAATATGCCCATAGCTGCTGTTCATAAATTAATCACAGACAGACTCAGAGTTGAGGTAACGAGCCGTGGTTACTGTTTCTGTAGGCTGCACCGATGCCTATAGCAAAATACAAACTGTGCAGATGCTGCAGAGGCTGCAGGAGGCAATAAACATTCATACACAGTGTATCACATGGTACAAAGTCGAAAGACCCAATGTGTTCAATAACTTATGACACTGGGAAGCTTCAGTCAGGCGCATGTTCAAAGTACACACTCATACACACAAAGCAGATCATAAATATGCATTTGTGCCTCTGCTGGTTGAGACGGGGTCCAGGAAACATATTAAATGTCACTCTCTATATTTCCATCTCACTTTTATTGGCGCCGCGTGGTCGGTGCACGCAACAGGAAGCGAGAGATCATCAGTTTATGTGGAAATGTTAGAATATGCTCCTCATACGCAGCACTTCCCTCCTGAGTGTGAGGCGACAAAAGGATGACAAATGTTAGAGTGGATGGAGGCGAGTGATCCAGCGGAGCTGCACAGATAGGTGGTGGGACGGAGAGAGGGAGAGTTGGGAGGGGGGAAAAAAAAAGTAATGGTACTTGCTCTTTCATCCACCCCTTTACTCCAGTCGCCACGGCAACGTGCCTGGAGGGCACTCAAGAGAGGTGTCATCGCTGACAAAAACAACATAGAGGCAGAGAGTGAGCGAGAGCAAACGAGAGCAAACTAGACAGACAGTGTGTATGAACGAGAGCCGGGAAGAGGAGGTAGGTGGCAGATCTACAGCTGACTGCGGCGACCTCTCCTCGGTCAAAGAAGTTTGACCTTCAGGGACTCGGCTAAAGAAGTGTAATGAGCGTTCATTCATCACTGGAGGTCATTCAGATTCATGTTTGGAGCTAAAGCTGAAGTTTCACCAACAGCAGCTACGAGCACGTTTATGGGTGTGAATATCACTGATATCCCCTCCAAAAAGGACACTATTATGAGATATGAAATTGGCAGAGTTAATCAAACCGAGGCTAATGCTTAATATTTGGAATTAACTGAGCCATTAATACTGCGGGCTGCCGTTAGGATAGATAGAGTGGTTAAACCACCACCGGCGAAATTAAACAGGTTAATTAAAGTCTCAAATTTTCATACACTCCCCCTCAGTCTGTATTTCACTGTTAAACACACACATGTAGGCCTGTGCACACACATGCACGCACACATAATTACTCACACACGTGTGTTATTACTATACTTGTGATGGCCTTCCACTGGCTACATTAATTTTCTAATATTAATCTGAATCCTAATTCTAACTTTAACCCCATGTTCAAGTCAAGAACGAACTCTTTCCAGCAAGAAAAAACAATCACAAATGTCTCAGCCTCAGAGCCTCAGACCAGTTTGACCATCACACCTACAGATCACAGCTGGGTAGGAATCAATGCATTTTGTGTGCACGTACATAATCTGTGTATGTGCGAGCAGCCTGATTGTTAAACAGGATGATGGAAAGCAAATCCTGGACCTGGAAATACCTCGGAAAGCTGAGCGGCGGCCGGTGTCAAATCAGGCGCTTATAGAGTCTTGGCCAAGAGACGTGCTAGACTGCACCACGTCTACCGCTTCTCTTGGCCAATTATAGCTCCACGATCTCAGGTTGGGCCGTCACAAAGTCTGATCCCAGTACCAGAAGACATTCTCCACCACCATCGTGTTGCTTTTTCTCTTCATTTGTCACCCATCTGCATATCTCACAGCTTCCGTTTTTTTCCGCTTGTCAACAGAAATCTGAACAGTGTTCTTGTAACTAACTATGATAATAATTCAACGTGTGACAGTGAGTCATTTGACAGCTGGTGAGGATGTTTGTCTGTTTGTGTCATCCCAGTTTAATCCCAAACCTGAACCTCACCTACTCTGACAGTTAAAAACAGTTGAATGTCCACGTGACCTGTATCTTTAACATCTTCTATGGTCTGTTGAAAGCTAATGTCCATTAACTGAATTTATACTCCTAAATCTGCTTCATTTCAAACAAGCCTTAATTGTAATCCTCATTCTAACCAAAACCCACTGTTTCTAATTATTATCTTAATCTAAAACCATTTTTTCTACTGTTTTAATTAAGAGGATAACATTTTCTCCACACAGTTACTGAAATACACATAAAGGCGCGCACACACACAGGCACAGACACAGAAAATCCTGTTTCCATCACTTGTGAGAACATCACATGGACTTGCATTCATTGGCCTCACGCTAACCATAACCAAAAGCACTACTTGCAAACACTTACCCTAACCTTCACCCCTGAACCCAAGTCTTCACCCTGAAATTTAGCCATTTACATTATGGGACTTGTTTTGTAGGAACATGTTTTGTCCCCATAAAGAAGGCGAATCCCCACAATGTGACTGTGTACATATGTTCATGTTCCCACATGAATCACAGTCCACACAACCATGTTCAAACACACACAGACACACAAATACACACGTGCACTCACTCACACACACACACACACACACACATACACACAGTCCTGTTTCCATATTTTTTAGGCCCCACTTGCCTAACCCTAACCCTAACCTTCACCCCTTAACCCAAATCTTCAGCCTAAAATTTAACCATCTACATTACGGGGACTTGCGCTTTGTCCCCATATAGAAGGCGAGTCCCCACAATGTGACTGTGAAAACATATTTATCGCCCATGAATTATACATATCCACACACACACACACACACACACACACACACACACGGTCGTGCTTCCATAATTTTTGTGGACATTACAAAGACTTAGATTCATGTCCATGAGACTTACACTTACACACTAACCTTCACCTCTTAACACTAGTCTTCACCCTAAAAATAATGATTTTTGATTATGGGGACTTGCGTTTTGTCCCCACAAAGAGGCGAGTCCCCACAATGTGAGTGTGTAAACAGGTTTATGTCCCCACAACATGAGTAAGACACGTCCGCGCGCGCGCGCACACACGCACGGACACACCGTGCACGTTTCGAGGGGGCGGGGCGGCAGAATAGACGGACATGTGAGCGCGTCTCCTCCATCAGAGGGCGGGCTTGTCGCGTTGTGTGCGCAGCGTGTTGCTGCTGATGCTGCTGATGATGATGAGAGGAGCGGCAGGTACACAAACCTTCCGACGGAGGTCCGGCGGCTTCAGAGCTGTGTAGCAACCAGTGAACACCGAGCTCGGCCCTGCGGTTGTGAATGTGGTAGCCTTTGTTGCCTTACCATCACCTGCGCTGCTCCTCTCTGATGAAAACAGACTTGCCAAACAAATGAAGGAGTGACCGGAAAGTGCGCAGCGGGTTCGAGAAAGAAGTCCAGGTAGATTTGGCACAAGTGAAGATGTCCAAATGGGTCTCGTCGCAATGGGATTTGAGTTAAAAAACACGTAAGCAGTCTGAAGTCATCCTGATTCAAGCTGTTGTTAAGGTAACTGGGAAGTTGAAAAGGCGTTTTTGACCGCTGGGATGTTGTGAACGACACGTCGCCTGGGACAGAAGGAGCGGGGACGCAGAAGGAAGAGAGGGGAACCAGGGCTGGACGAGCACCGGAGGGATTATGGCTCTCGCAACGTTTTCTCTCAGCCTCATCACGCTGGCGCTTACAAACTTGCACCTGTCGAGAGCCAGCGACCGGCATGCGGTGTACTGGAACAGCTCGAACCTACTGTAAGTGTCTCTCTGCAGCCGTAGCGCAGCACCGTCCGCGCTAGCAGCAAATGAACTTGTGCTGCTCTTTGTTTGATGCGCACCTGCGCTGATAACTTGTTTACGAGCCGCTGGTCATCCTCTGCAGCGACGCGTTGCTTTTGTTTACAACGTTAAGCCCTTGAAACACCACTGAAATGCATTAAATAGCTGCAAGAAACCAGTTATTTCTTAGTTTTAAGATAAGACATCCGAGTATTAACCTCATTGTCTGCAATATCAACAAATGCTTCATTAAATACTTGCTTCTTTTCATCATTAAAATAATTTTGAGCCATTTCCACTCGTCCAATCTGCTGGAGTACAGTGATGCATCTCCACAGGGGAACTGTTTGTGCAATGTTCCTCCTTTGCGCCCTGCATGCAGAGTGCTTACTATATAAATATTTGATTTCTAGCCCACATTTAATCCATCCACCGCCTCACAATAATGACTCATTTAAGCAGTCATCTTTTCATTTAGCCTGCTTTCAGTTTCGTGTGTGTCCATCATCCGGCCCGCCTGCCCCCGTGCAACACAGATACATCACTCACTCAGCTCAAACTTCCATAAATCTGCTTGAGCATGCTAGCTGTGAATACATGCCACACATTCATGTAGTCTCACACACACACACACACACACACACACACACACACACACACACATATCTGAGGCTATCCTCAGACTCCAATCCCTCCTACAGCAATAAGGTTGCTTACCTCAGGTAAGCTTCCCCAGGCTCTCCTATCTCTCTCTACCTGTGAGCTATAAAGCCAGCTTGCTGTGGGGCAGAGATCGATGTGGATTCTACTGCCTTTGTCTTCTCATTAGCCAACAGTGAATCCATCTTTCTCACATTCTTTTATCTCCTCTCCTCACACAACCTCCCTCTTTGCCCCCCCAGTCCTCCTCCTCCTCCTCCTCTATCTGTGTTCCTGCTCTGTCCATTTGTATTCACCTCAGACGCGGGCCTCTCCTATCGCCTCTCTCTATCTCATACTTGGTTATTTTCTTCCCTCTCTTATTTTTCTGCTGTGTCTCACCAGCCGGCCTGTCCCCCTCAATCCCCCTTTTCTCCCCCTGCATCTCATTACCGCCCCCCCATCTGCTCCTGGTTCCTCATTCACCTCCCAGGCTCTCAGCTGAGAGTACACATACAGTAGATGATTAGAATTAGAAATTGCATGAAAGTTATTTGATTGTATGTGGGACAAGTCAAATATTTGAAGGTTTCCTCGAGTCAAACAGTGAGAAAAGTGCTCTAAAAGCTGATGGAAACAGTCACGGTGGTGCTGCAGCACTGTCACTTCCTCATTAATGTTAATGTGTGAATGGCAGAGTCACATTCAGAACTGTTTTAGATTTATGACTGCAGTTAATCCCATCAGTGTGACATGAATAGGGAAGGGGTGCATTAACTGAGACTTACTTGCGTTTAAGCTCTGTAAAAGTGCTCAGGTTTTCGAGTGTCACAATCAGTGTTAGTCCTATTTATCAATTTTAATTAGTCGTTCGGCGTGTGCGCCGTCTAAAATGATTTTCGCAGCATGGGCAAGGTTGCTCAGTGTGTTCATTCTTTGTAGCGTTAGCACATTTTGTGGCTTTAAATTTGACGTTTATGTGTTAAAATGACAAGTATGTGCTCATGTTAATGAATTCGGAAGACTGTGTGTTTGTGAGAGAGAGGGGGGAGGGGGAGGGAGACAGGAGAGAGAGACAAAGTGCAGGTGTGGGTCTACATGCCTGCGTGTGCAAAACCTCTCCTTTCTCCACAGTGAGATACAAATCTCTAAAATAATGCAAAAATTGACCCAGTTTGCAGGTAGCAGACAAATCCTCAGAGGCTATGGCAAGAATACTGATGGCCATCAAGCTTTAAAAGGCCTTAGGCTCGAGGCCACTTCTCCACCACTCTGTCTACACACATAGAGAACCAGCTGAAGGCCTCACTTGTTCAAGGATGCAGATCACCCAGCACTGGTTATAGAGACAAGCTCAGGAGGGAGCAGTAAGAAATGAAGGCAGCGACAGAGAGCCAGAAACCAGAGGCCTTTAGGGCCAAGGTCTGGTTGAGGCCTTAATGTTTTACCCTTGAGCTCTGCATTCAGCGCAGATGGTTACTGCACAGCTGCAAAAAAATGGGATCACTTGGAAGCCAAGCTGTTTGTGCCAGAGCCATGGAAATGGCTTTTTATGATAACGCACAGCTAGAGACGTCTTGCTCTGGTGTATTGAAAGTCAAAAGGGGGAATGTCACACAGTTGATACCAAGTAATACTGTGCTGTTTGATTCTTTGCAGCTTTTCTGAGGTAAACAACATCAGACAACTTATTATAGCGTTTCCCTCCGCCGCGGACAATTTGAAATGCGATGTCTCGATTATTATAACCCTAAAGAAATAGCTCGGAGTGCTTTGATTACTGCTCAAGTCCGTCACGATCGCGCTACCCCCATTAGAAAGTGTTGCTCTCAGCTTCCGATCTCAGCAGTGCGCCTGGCCAACTCGTTACAGATGTCCCTGCTAATGGCTGACTGAGGCAGGAAAAAACACACACGCAGGCCATTAAATCATCTCGCATCTGAGGCCATCTGCCAATTAGAGGGGGGAGATGTGGAACATCTTGAGAGCACGCGGGAGCAGCGGTGCACTGCGGTAGCCTCGCCTACCCACAAGCAGCGTCCCGTGCTCCTGCCACCTCCTCCCATCAGGTGTTTGGCCTCAATGGTTAGACAGGCCGCATCTCCATAATTGGGCACCCCGTGTCAGCATGATCAAAACAACAGCGCAGCTTTCATTGACTCTCCCGCTACTCGCCTAAGTCACACTGTGTCTCTACTAATGCTTCTAACTTTGCAGGACACCAGAGAAAAAAGGCTTTGCACAGGCGTGGGAAGGAATAGCGGGGAATCGAGTCTGAAATTGTGCCACACATTTCTTTGCTAAATCGCCGTTCCCTCGGCTGCTCAGCAAGATGAAAGTCTTCTTTTGCTGTTTGCGGCTGAGTTACAGCTCTGCGTGCTTCACGCTACACATTATGACCCCGATTTGGACCTAGAACGGTGTCTGCCGGGCCCCTAGACCACATGAAGAAAGAACAACCCAGTCCCCGGCACACCGTGCTACAAAATAAATTATCACCTTGACAAATAGCTTTCCCGAGAGTTCGAGGTACAGAGGCCTGGTGATCAATGTTGAGTCGAGGTGCCGTCTTACTCAACAGGCTCATTAACCGCCAGGTCGGCCTGTGTGGGTGTATGCAGACCCAGCTAGTGTTGGAGGTGGTTCCCTGTGGGCCAGAGGAGAACCCTGACACCCTACAGGGAAAAGTTTGAGATATTTTGCTGCAGTAAAGGGAACTGTTACAGAGAAAAGAGAGAGTGAGTGGTGGAGAAGGTGATTGATAAGGATAAATCTGGAAATAGATGGAGGGAAAGAGAAGGATGCAACGTGTGAAGAACATTACTGTAGGGGAGAGGTGGGCGTAATGTTGAGACTGTGGCGGAATGGAAGGAGAATGGAAAGGAGGAAAAGTAGAGCATCCTGTCAGCAGAAGAAAGCGAGGGAAAGATTGATTGAGTTGGCCAAAAGTCAGGAAGGGTGAAAGAGAGCGTGGGCTTTAGCGGATATGGAAGTTAGGTTATTTGGCCGAATGCGTTGTAGCTGCTGTTTTCTGAGGAGATGATACCCATGGGAGTTGATCCGTGCTAATGTGGACACAGGCTGGGTCATTCATGTGGACCAGTGCTCAGAGACAATAGTACCCGCCATTCACCTGCCCCCTCTGCCCTGCGCAACGCGGCGCAGGCGGAGCATGCAGGAGACAAGCGGATTTGATACCTGATTACATGCACGTCTGTCCGCCTGCAGCGCCGTCTCTGGGCTGCCCCTGCGATTTTGCATACAAATGCGTCTTATTCACTGGCATTCAATTTATTCTTTCACATTCATTGTACCACACAAGCGCATCAAGCAGCATAACACAGTGGTTCTCAAACTGGGGGGTTGTGTGGATGACCAGGGGAAAAATATGGAGTGAAAACAAGTTGAACGAATATGATTTATGTCGGCAAAATAAACAAACAGGATGCTGATGCTATCGTGCTGACCTTTATTTCACTAAAAGTCAGCTTGGATGTTTTTTTTACCAGTTGCTTCCCGTATCATTTTTAATGATTGATAAAAACTTTGGCTTGTCGGGTCATGAACTCTCTTTTTTTTCACTTCTGAAGGGAAAGAAAGAAAAATCTGCGAACCACCGAGAAAGTTTTTTTTTGCCTTGTTGCACCTGTGTCAAATGAGAATGTGAATAACACTGATTGAAAAGTGCAAATTGACCTTTTATGCGTTTTTGAATTAAACATGTCTCTCCATCTCTAACGAGGTATTCCTCTCTAGTAAGTATTCAAGTTGTTTGCGAACATTTGAGCCCTCTGTTTTCTTTATCTCTCTTCGACATCCGGAAGATTAGTTTGATGAATGGCACTCTTAAATGGGTTGTTAACTTGGCATTATCACCTGCCTTCATTATGTTGTAGATCTGCAGTGGTGTCTCAAAGCTTACCGGCCTGCTAAGCGGCGTTCTGGCCATTTTTAGCTCAGCGGAAACTGCTGTGAGTCATGTAAATGGATGGAGAAACACTGAAAGGATGTTTAATGGTTTGCATGGATCCAAGAGTGGGTTTGCGGATCAATACATTTATATGGTATGGGACGGTGAATGGACCCTGGCTGAACAAAAAACACAACAAGGGCACTTTCTGAGTTGCAGTCAATCCGCGTGCATCAGGTGATCAATGTCCAAATGCATTTTTAATTGGATTTCATGGTGTCAATAAATTGCCATGAAGTATGTGGAGCTTACCTTGGGAATCCCAGATCAAGTACTGCCTTGGAACAGAATGCTCGAGAATTGATTATTACAGGCTTGTCAGTCACTGCTCTTGGGTTCATGCTCCATGGGGGCCTTAACTGCAGTATGTCTACACTAAACAAGGCCCTGGTAGAGCAGCAGCGGCCACTTCAGAGACGGCGAATGTTAAAAAAAACATGAGCCTGAGCACAGATGAAAGAAAAAGCTGCGTTTGAATAAGTCTGCTCCTCCATAAGATGAAAATGGAAGTAAAGAATGCGTTTGAATAAGACTGTTAGACCCAAACTAGTTGTTCGTCTGCAAGTTGAAAATGAATGTTTTTTTTCATCAGAGCGTACATTTACATTCCACCTGCTTCACAGATTCAAAGGTTAGGTGAGAACATCAGTGCACAGTGTATGCTTGCCAGATGTCTTGCTCCTCATGGGCTTAGCACTTTAAAAGAAGCCAAGTTTAAAAAAAAGGCAGAAAAGAAGCGCGTCCCGTCACCGGAGATTTGTTGTTTATATTTGAGGCGCATTGTTAGAAATTCTTCTCACAGTCAAACTTCAAATGACTGCAAAGACTAAAGAAAAGAGCACAAACACATGATTGTTCATTGTGGGCTGTTGCTCTTGGTTAACACTAATTTGACTCTACAGCGGAGTGAATATGAGTTAAATTAAGAGGTGGGTGGGGATACAGATAAAACCTCTGGAGGAGGCACCTGATCAACCTGGAATTTAATAGATATGAACCAAAGGGAAACTGTGAAAACTTTGGCTTCTCCGTCATAATAAAGTCTCCCATCTTGGTTTTTCTACTTCTTTATTCTCTCTGATCCCTCTGGAGGCCCAGGGCACCCCCGGCCTGCTCGGCTTCATTATTATGAGGAATCGGCAGGTTTGGTGGGCCATTATAGCCTGTTCATGGACTCTGATGGGAAAGTGCCACGGGACTCATCTAGAGCTACCACAGGTGAGGGCTAGCACTACTTTCAGAGGATGAGTCCAGAGAAAAACATAGTTAGGCCTTTCATCAAAAGCCATTAGCATTTCTTGTGCTCCAAGGTTATAAAAACTGCACTTAACTGGCAGTGGAGCCCACAGGAGATAGTCCCGATCCCAGACAGGTAGAACCAATTTCAGACTCAATGATTTGAATGCAAATGCTTTCGACAAAGAGGGCTTTCCAACTTCCGAATGGTAGCTCCACACTACATTACACTGGGAGTCTGCACCGCGGTGCCCGTTACCCACTGGGAAATTACATTGCTGCTATGATGGAAATGGCTGCCATGTAGGAAAAAGATCAAAGCTGCTGATAGGTGGACGGTCACTGGCTGGAGTTTGATTATTTTGGAAATGGGCCTTGTTACGCTACATCGCCTGGAAAACGATATGGCAGCCACAGCAGTTGGTCAAAATAATTTGTTTTGTTATTGAAGCAGAAGGCCTCTTCTGAGGTATGGCAATTGAGGTGGTATTTTGCGCCGACCTGCACCCTCAGAGTTATCAGCGTCCCTTCATAAAAAAGGCAGCGAGTGAGGACACAGGTTTGTGCTCTGTCATATCTTGTTCTCTGTTCATTCCCTTCAGGTCTTGAGCCGTGACAGGTCGTCCCTCTAATGCTCTTGGGTGCTTAACAACAGCGGCGTTACGAGAAGTGGAAACTGTCCTCACAGCTTAGTGGATGATACGGCTCTCGTTTTCCTTTCATGTGAGGGCAATTTCGAATATGGGCAGCGTAATAATTAGGTATTCTGTTATAATTGAGATTTTGCCTATTGAAGATGTAATTATATGAAGGTCTGAGACGCTTTGGCAGCCGTCATCTCTATAATGAGAATATTTGAAGAAAATTGAAATCTCTCTCTAGTGCTCTGTGCATCCAGAATGACTAAAAGTAATTTGACCCTTCAGCAGCAGCAGCCACCACCTCCAGTGCCTTAATGTATCCCTCTTATATTGTTAGAGGGAACATTTAAATCGGTACATCTTCAAGCGAAACTGTTCTATTACAAATATGATAGCGAGGTCTTTAGAGCTTGAAAGTGTGATGTAAGTGGATTGGACGGGAAGCTACCTACTGGCAAAAAAAAAAAAAAAGTTATATTCTTGTGAGGAAGCTGGAGGGCTGTGCGGCTCACATTTTTCATTTGCAGATATATAAATACTCTGCCTGGCGAAGGAGCTACACGGAGCGGTGAAGAAAGCACTTTTCTTCAGAGAGCTCACTGTCGAGCCACAACAGATCTTTACCGTAACCCGAAAAGACGGCATACCGGCGACCGCGCCGTCGCTTAAACAAGTTACAAGCCAGCGTGTATTGTTTTGTTAGGGCAGATGAAGCGTGCCTGCACAGTTATGTTATTCTGTTTTTTCTGCTAATTAAGTTTAATGAATGAATCCTCTGGTTTCATCAGGCCCAGTCATAATCAGGACACTCTTCAAGCTTATCCAAATATATATCGTGATAAATATCGATATTGATCAACAGAAAAAACAATATCGTGATTGTGCTATTTGCCACATCGTTAAGCCCTAATTCTGCGCTGCTTTGTCAGAATGAGTTACTAGCTGCTAGCTGTGCTCCACTGCTGTGTAGCTACAGTGTGCAGAGCTGCCGTGCACAGGCAGCTAACGCTAGTTTATTGACCGACAGACACATCACACCGTTAGCCTTTGCCAACAGTAAAAACACGCGATCCGTGCTAACGTTTAATGCCAGAGTGACATTTAACGCCAAATACCGGCTTCTGATACATGCTCCCTAGTGAAAAGGTTCATTTTGTGACGTGTGTAATTAAATAAATGTTGATGCAGCATATAAAATCTAAAAATGAGAGGCCGGCAAACAGCTTTGATTCTGCCCATGATTTTATGGGGGACAAATACAGCGCAGGAAAGTAGTTTTGTGTTTTAAAGGGGTCATTGTGGCAATCTGACTCAAACCCTCAATACAAAGCCGGCGGATCAGAGTACAGCTCCAGTCAGCGGCACCACACGCTTTCCTTCCATGTTTCCATATCTTCAACCTCATCGTTTAATCAGGTCTCGTGTTGGTCTGCATCAAAAATCTATTTGGAATTCATTTGCCGCCTTGATGTGTAAATTCAGTTATGGTTAATACATGAGCAACGGCACACGCATAATCATGTCTCTCCACTCACACACGTGCATTTTTTTTCCTGCCTGATGTTTTCACCCATTGAATTATATGGACAATACGTGACTCATCTCGCACTACTGGCATCCTCCATCTACGGGGGGGGGTTCCTCTCTCCTCCTTTCCCCTGCCTTCTCTCTGTGGATCAGTGTGTTGTGTTGTTGGTAAGAGGAACGGCTCCACAGTGCAGTCTGTTATTTGCATTTGTTACAGCCGGGGGGGGATTTGAGGAGGGATGAGAAGGGGTGGCGCCCTGCTTGTTATCTCTAAATTTTGAATGCTTCACTATTAATGACTAGATTATGGAGGAAATGTACAGCAGAGCCAGGAGCCTACCTGCTCACCATACTCCCTTGTTAAAACTGTGCAAATTCTCCTCTGGCTATGTACCAATCTGCTGCAGCACTTTGTTTGTTAAGGTATTTATTTGGTTGGTTCAGCTGCTTTTCGGTAGCTTTGGGCTATGTGCAGCAGGCGTCTGTGTCGCGCTCTCATGACCGTCATAGTGTTAAAGCCACATTTCTTGCACGACATGTACTTTGTGTGTACAGTACGTGTCAGAAAATTCCTTACATCGTGTTTTTTTTTTTTTCCTCATGGTGGCGACCTGTGTGATGCTGCGTGGGACTGTGCCTAGACCAGCGTAGTGTGTAAAACTGGGCGACACACAGAGACAAGCCCAGATCCTCACCATGCTGTGTGTGGGTGTATAGAATATCAATGTCCTGCTGAGCCCTCTCACTCTGTGTGTGTGTGTGTGTGTGCGTGTGTGTCTGGCTGCTATTAGGTGGCATCTAAGGCATTTTAATGTCTCTTTGTCTGTCTTGGGTTTTGTGCGTGCGTGTGTGTATACATGCTTGTTTGATTGATTGAAAGTATTGTATCTCCTTGTCTTGGCCCTCTCCGTCTCTTCTGGTCACTCCCTCCCTCGCTGCCCGTGCTTCCTCTCTGTTCATTGCATTTGCCTCGCAGAGCAGCAGCCCTCTCTGTCTTCCTGCCGTGTCGTTTGAAGTGTTTTTGCTCAGCCTTCTGTTCCTGCTCCGTTCTCACCTTGTGTGGAGTCAATGGGAAGTCCCCCAAGACCGCTTCGCTCAACTGCATTGCTGTGCGTGGGAGGAGAGTGGGCGCTACCGCCCATTTACCTCCCTTTAATTTATTGCTCTATTGCTTTTGTGAGAGTGAATCACATATATTGAATCATTATTTAGGAACCCTTTCGCTCACTGCACATGCACTTGTCTTTCTAGTACGTTATAAGTACACATGAGAGAAGCTGTGTCTTCTGTATCTCTGCAGTCTGTGTGTTTGTGATGTGTGTGTGTGTGCATCTTTCAGTATCGCATAAGATATACGTACAGTAAGAGATAGATGGTTATGATAAATAGAGTTGCTTTTGCAGCACTTAAAGGGATTCTGTGCCACTTCCCAGGAGGAAGAGGAAGAGAAAGTGGCAGAGAAAGTTGTGACAAAAAATAACCGAATGGAAGAGGAAGAAAGTCAGGTTGGGGGAGGGAAGCTTAAAAAAAAGGGAGATGGAGGAGGGAGGTATACGGTGGTGCAGAGATGTAAAGGCAGAGTGGAGTGGGAGTGGGGATAGGCGAGGTGGAGGGGGAAGGGGGTGTTCGTATGTGGAGGAGAGGAAGAGTCTGTATGGAGAATATTAATGGTGTGTCAGGAAGTGGAGTATCTTTTAAGACCTCAACCTTTCTTCTGGTGCTCATGCGTACTGTATTGGAACAAGCAGCTTGGAGGCACTGCTGTAAAAACCAGGAAAAAGAGCGGAGTGGGGAACTGCATCAATGGCAGAATTTTACCCACACACATTCATTACCCGGCGTAGTATTTGCAGGGAAACAACTTGTAATGGCCACAACAACCGGAGAGGAAATGTAACTGAGAGAGCTTAACACCTACGATAACACATTCGGTGGATTTCTTTTGCCCCATTTAGTTCAGCATTTCTGAGCGTTTGTTGGCTCGATAAAACATGTTTATTAGAGGTGACTTGTTTGTTTTTCTCTCATTATCAAAATCAGTTTGCCTGGAGGGAGAGATCTGGCCTGCAACACCTGCTCCACATACAGCAACTCTATCTATCTATCTATCTATCTATCTATCTATCTATCTATCTATCTATCTATCTATCTATCTATCTATCTATCTATCTATCTATCTATCTGTTTCACTCTTCACTCTGTTTCTTTCTGTATTATATGCACACACTCAAATACACTCACGGATTTTTGAGTTGCATCTGTGTCAGGCCTCTGAAATCCCTCCCAGCACCTGTCAACGGCGGGAACTACAGCAAGAGGAAGAGGAGAGGGAGCTGCAGGTGTGTGTGTGTGTGTGTGTGTGTGTAAAAATGCATCTGCAGGTGTGTGTGTGTGTGTGTGTGTGTGTGTGTGTGTGAAAAATGCATGAGAGGAAAGGAATGAAGAGGAAGGAAGGAGACAGAGAGAGAGAGGGAAATTGATGCTCATTTACCACATGATGCAAAGAAGAAACACACTGTCTTTCGTGGAAGGCTTTGTCACAGGTGACAGTCACTGACACGGCCAAGAACAGGCCCGTCAGAGAGACAGGAACCAAAGAGAGGAGGAAGCATGGGAAACGAATATGATATTCCTCGTATAGCAAATGACAGAGAGATGCAAAGGGAGTATAGGCGTACTGTATGGTGGCAGGGAGAACAACAGCCGAGCACGTTGTTAAGAGCTAAACGATGTCGTGAAGAGCACAACATATACTGCCCGGGGTCGTTGTTTATGATGGGAAAAGCGAGTGTGACACACGCCGAGCGCAGAAGATGGATTCCTCATGTGGAAATTGGTCTAATACCTGGAGGTTTATTCCCCAGGAGCCCCGACTGCCGTTAAGAACATTGTGGCTCATGATCGAAAGAAGAGAGAGACTGTAGATAATCAAATTCACGTCTCTGCCGGTTATTTTCTCCGTCTGATCTGGAGTAATGTAAATTGGAACGTCAAGCTGTCTGGTCCCGTCTCCTGACAGAAAGTTTACTTGAAGTATTGTCACGATTTTTTAATATCTCTAACAACTTCTGACTTGGCATTTGCAATTCATAAAACAGGTTGTAATACCTAATTAGCAGGCTTTAATTTCCCTAACGGGAATGAACTTTTGGTCAAATTAGAGGTTCCATTAAGTTTTGATTCTAACCTCCAGCGCCTGCTGTATAGGGGTAAATTAGTGCCAGGGAAACCATATCTCTAGCTAATGTGCAGTGCCAGGAAGATAACAGCAGTTTCAAAAATGCCAGGGACATTAGCATTCCTGCATCGTGCTGCGTGTGCGAGGTCTGTTTTTAAATCTATAAAAAAAATAAATTGCTGTTCGTCAGCAAAAACCCGGCATCCCCCCCCCCCCCCCGCCTCCTCTTCATTAGACAGTTCATCAGCAATCTATCATCATATGTATTATTTATGAGCAGAGCCCAGTTCATTCTAAACACACAGCAGGTTTCTTTAGTTATTTAGGTTTCAGTTATATTTTCAAACTAGTGTCAGCCCTATTGTGAGAGGGAGTGAGCACTCTAAGCTTCAGAAAATGATGCGTTTCTGCTTAATGAGGACTCGTTCCCTTCCAGCGTTGCCACCTCCGCCCGAGCAGAGAGCCAGGGTTTGCTGCTCTGCCAGCCCCTGCTCAGTGCCTTGTATGCAAATACCCATTTTTCAATCAACCTTGTGGTTCATTCTGAGGCGTTCGATATAGCGGCGGCCTTCTGCAAGGTAATTTACCCAGGATTCCTGTGACCTCCAGGGTCACCTGGTGGAATGACACCTTTAATCACTAACCTCCACTCAGTGTTGGCGGCCTCCGAAGAGACGGAGGGGGTCACTGAAAGTAAACTGGCCGCAAGTTTTATTTAGAGAAGGCACTGGTGGTGGTAATGGCACTGACTGAGTCGTGTTAGCACCACTGAATGCTGGGTAATAAAGAAACATTTGGTGCCAGAGTTTGGTACTTCCTAAGTAGGTAATTTTGCATGCTAATAACATAAGTCCTGACCTAAAGCGGCTGTTGATTGACTCACCAGGTAGCGTCTTTTTACAGGCAGGGAAAACTCACCCAGGTGTCACAGAAACAGTCTGGGGTCAGGCAACATTTCACTACAAATAAGTAAGAGCACACATTGCTATATTTGTAGGAACATGTGCAGCAGCGCTAACGAGGCAATTAAAAGTAAATAAAGTTGCTGTATTGTCAACAGAATTAAGTTATTTTCTGAAAATGTTTCCTTCATCATTCAAGACTTAAGTTACAGTAACAGTAAGTAACAGTCATCCAAAATTTAATTAAAGTGACTCCTCACACGACTGCCTTCACAGCTCTCTCACAACATTTCAATGCCTCCTTTAAGTCTGAGATGAGGGTGTGAATGACCCAGTGAAATCAAATGCCAGCCAGCAGATCCAGTGAAGCTTCTTGATGCACAGAAACATGCCCGAGCTGCTTATTTTGATCAGAGTATACAAAATTTAAAAAACTATAATTCTTTAATCTGGGTGTAAAACTGCAAATGGTGTTTTGAAAACCAAATTTTTTGTACTATTTTCATTTTTGTAAGATTTTTACCACTTTAAAAGAAATATCAAACATTTTTTTTCACATAAAAACAGAAAGGCAAGCAAAAATAATGAATTAATAAAATTGGTGCAGGTGCACATTTTTTTAAAAATCATATTAGTCATATACTTGCTGGTGTGTGTGTGTGTGTGTGTGTATGAGGAATATCTCATTATTTACGTTAAAATATCCCGGTTATCTTTTGGAATTATTCATATTTGACAATTTCA
The DNA here is from genome assembly GCF_017976325.1 of Chelmon rostratus. NCBI lineage: Eukaryota > Metazoa > Chordata > Actinopteri > Chaetodontiformes > Chaetodontidae > Chelmon > Chelmon rostratus. The sequence goes on along the minus strand of NC_055673.1, from coordinate 9,540,674 downwards.
AACCACCAATTTAACATCCAGTACCAACGCTCAGTGCCAGTGCAGGATGTTGTGCCTGTTCTGTGGAGGTGGTGGCTGGGTGTGCAGCGTGTCTGGCATTCATACAGAAGACCAGAGTTTGAGTCACAACCTCAATGCTCACCTTTTTATTAACAGTTATGTATGTTATGTAGGCTAACCCCAACTATACTGTAACCATAGTTTTTTTTGCCATAACCACGATCTTTTCCACTATCATGCACTTGCAATGCACAAATATTGCATGAAAATAAGCAGAAAAATATAAAGATTTTTGCGATTGGAAGTGAAACAATATTGTCTTTCAATATAATTGACTGTTGAAATGTCTGATTTTGAGCCCCTGAAAGAGAGACGCTTCACTCTTTTTCAGCACTTACCATCAAGGTGCCCTTGAGCAAGGGAATAAACTTTTAACTGCTCATGTAAGGCTGTTTAATGGCCGGGGGTACAGGACTGGTTTTACTGTGTGTGTAACCCTCCTCCCTTGTGATTTTAGGCCACTGCTGTAAAAATGAGCGCGATACCAAAGAGTTAAAAAACAAGTCTAAAGAGTTTCAGCCTGTAGGATAGGTTGGAAAATGAGGGAGGAATTCCACCTGGATGCACTCTGCTTCCCTTACATACGCTCATCCACCTCAGCATCCAGTTACAACCTCTGAGCAGTTCATACTGAGGTGTAGTAACAGTCTCTGTGCAGTAACCTCACACTTTAACCCCAAATGGCAGATCTTCCCTCCATAAGCCCTGCGATTTATACCAAGATACACTGTAAATCCGCTTGAGGATTCTTTACATCTTCCGTGCATGCCAACAGACATGCCCACACACACACTCGCACACACGCAGCGCGGGTTGACTCTGCTAAAAATTCTTAATCGAGGCATAATCGTGAAATTGTATTGACTATTGAGAAATTATGCAAATGTTCTTCCGTCCTTTTTTTTCATACATGTAGACTAATCATGACAGATTGATTAAAGTTTTGATTGGGGGAGAGTTTTTGAACGCTTCTTCGTTATCAGTGATGTGCTTTTATAAAACAGCTAATCAACCAAAAAAGCCTTTGTGCGGCATGAATAACAAGAAGGGGCTGCACACACACATATACATGCACAGACAGAAAAGCCAGTAACTCTCATTCCTCTCTCAGTAAAGCCCTGCAGGTGTGGTCCACTCCTCCTGCGCTGGCTATTAGCACAGCCCATCATTGGTATTCATTTCCTGCTCCTAATTCCCCCACAGTATTTCTCCCCCTCTCACTTGACAGAGGACCGTGGGTTAAACGCCGGGGGGAGTGCTCCATCACGACTAGATCTGATCCAATTAAATACAGATTTAATCAGCCCCGCGGTCGGCGAGTGAATACACAATCTGATCAGGCCGGTGGTAACTGGAGGCCCAGCAGCGTGGGCGCTGGTCTCCGTCCACGGGCTGGAGGATTGGCTCCGTGGGTGAGGAGACACCTTGATCCTATCTGACCTGTCAATTGAGCACATCCACTGACAGCTTCAGTTTTCACGTGGAATAAGCTGATGGCATGTCGAAGCTGTTTCCGTCCAAGAACCCTTGCTCTGATGACCCCTTAACCCACTGATTTAGTGTGGTGAGATGCTGAGGTGGCAACAGAGACTCCTGCAGAGGATCTGCAAGATTTACTGTTGAAGCAAACACAAAATTAATTAATGATTTAGCGACAGGATTATGTCTGTGGCAGGCTGCAACGATCTGGAGGTGGTTAATCTTTGGTTTACTGGCCCGTCTGCCAGTGGTCGCGCAGAAAGCGGCGAGAAAACACCTCCCCCTGCCAGAGACGGAAGATTTTTCCTCCTTCCTCCCAAATGGCTGCAGCTGCTGATTGTTGAAACCTTTTACTCTGCAGAGGAAGCAGTCCTGTGATATGAAGTACAGCTCCCCAGTGCCCCATCAAAGTCCACTGTAACTGCTGTGTCACCTTCAGAGTTCCAAGGGAGGATTGTGCATGGGGAGCTGCTGCAGAGCCTACTAATGAGAAGTCATTGGGAAATGGGTTGCTTTTTAACATAGCCCGATGTCCAGGGTCATTTCAGTTACGACCCGAGACTTAATTATAAATGCTGCTGTTTAGTGTACGCCGTGTTTGTGTGTGTGTGACCAGACATCGTTGTGAAAAAAACCCAACTCTGGCCGCCACTCGAATGTCTCATTGTAAATAAGTAGCGGACGCCTCAGTTAGCCACGACCCACACAATGCAAACACAACACACCATGGCATTAAGTGCACTGTTTAGTGTCTGACCCAGATCCAACCTGGCACGCAGATCGCTGTGGCTGGCGAGGTTGACAAGCTTGGGGTTTGTACCTCATCCAGCAAGCCAGTCATTTATGTTAATGCAAACAAGTTCCCTCATTTTCTGTCTCTTTAAAGTTTACAGTGATGAATTATGTGCTATCAGATCGCAGCCTCATATTCTGAGTGTCATTGACATTCAAAGCACTCCTGCAACCTTTATTGAAAAACCGCAGAGGATAGATGCCGCGGATTCTTTGCATTATTCAGAAAAGCTTATCTCAGCTTATTCTGTGAAAAACCTGCAATTAATACAAAAATTACTTGAAGAGATCTCATAGTGTTGCCCACTGAAAGGTCTAAACAGGTATTATTTGTTAATTACACTGTGAAATGACTCCGCTTTTTACTGTGAGCATTTCAGCCACATCCTGCCCCTGGGATGGACATCTTTCTCTCCTCTTGCACCTCAGATCAGTAGACTTTAATTGCCTCTTGTGTTTGGAGGAAGACTCACCTCACTTGTTATTTCCAGGTGTAAATGAGATGAGGAGGGAAAGGTTACCCTGAGCCCCGCAAGACTGTGCAGTCCTTCGGGGTGGTCTCGGCTCACCCCCGCCATAGTCTGATATCTCAAACATAGCTGTGTTTGAAGTGCTCGGTTGGATGCCTCCGCTTTCTGCACTCGGGCGAGAGTCGTGGTGCTTGTTCAACTCTGGCAGCCCCTCTGTAAGTTCCTTCTTTTGTATTTGCATACCGAACAAACAGGAAATTGTGTTCATTTGTATGCAAATGTGTTTGTCCCCAAGGCTGGGATTTTGAATTAAAAGTTTTACCGTCCCATTAATTCCAAATTACACACAGGCACTGACATGGGCTCCTCCGCCTGGCAGGGGGGTATCCGACTTGCCATCCGAACGCATCTCTGTCAGTTTAGGCTGTTTAGTTTGCCATCTGCGAAATGGAGTCAGAATTTGGATTTAATCTGGTCCACTGATTCTCAGATTGATCGTCTGCACCACGTTGCAATCTCCTCTTAATTATCTCACAAAAATATGCAGAGATTTCGCTGTGATTGATATTCGTGGATACTACGAGCGACAGACGTGAGGAGGCCTTGGAGTGGTTGACTGACAGTTTGTGGGGAACACGGTGAATGAGAGGGAGTGGTGAATGCCCTCCACGAGTGCCGATGTAGCACACCTCATCAGCCCTGCTCATTAAAAAACATGTACAACCCGATGAAAAATGCATGACCCCATCAGTGACGTGTGGCATGTATGGCCTGATGCTGACAGTCAAGGTAATATGAAAAATTAGCACCTACCCATCGGCTTCTCGAAAGACACTACGCAGGATTGGCCTTGCCTTTGTCATAATGTTGCAGATCAAGCACTAACATAGTATTAATCCAGCAGTTCAAAGTATTGATTATAGTTATTGAATAATAGATAGATAGATAGATAGATAGATAGAATTCTGCCTTCCTATGTAACCTTGTATGTTTGCAATTTGAAGCTACTGAAGGGGAGCTGCAGCAGCTCGTGGCACTCAAAATAATGAATGAGAGAGTCTGTGTGCAAGAAAAGATTAATTAGAGAAACCATTGGATCGATAGATGTTCTGAACTAAATTACGCCCTCTCCAGCCTTCATGTTTTCGCCGGTGCCAAGTTTGAGAAGGGAAAAAGTCACCAGTTTAATGCGGTTCCAGCTTTTTATCAGGTTTTTTATTGTTTCAGCCTGAACCTATATGGAAATACCATAAAAAAGTGATAAAGACATTTTATTGGCAGTATTACTGGGCTGTTCTTACAGTATAAAGTGATAGGCCTGCTGTCACTGTGGTAATGTTCTTTTGTTCTGGTGTTCTTTAGTTTTACTGCCACGGTTACTAATCATTTATCACGATTTGTCCACAAACAGTTCAAGACTTGTACTTTTCCGCTGCTACCTTGAATGCATTGAAAATATTTGCAAAACAAATTTAGAAAAATCCTAACCTGGTTTTCACAAAGGTGCTGCAGCTGCTGGATGAACATCACCATCTCTGAACGTGTAAAAATGATTAATTTTTGCACACAGAGAAACAAACACGCACATACGCACAGTGCTGTTCGCAAATTAATAATGCATGGGGCACATCTTGTACACATGCAGACTTTTGGCAGGCATCTGATGTCTCTGTGTGATGAGCCAAGGGGGACACATCATTTTTGACTCTCGAGTCGGAGAGTGATGGTGGCTGAGTGCTCAGCTGCCAGGTTTTCGCTAATGAAAGGGGGAATTTGGCTTTGTGTCTTTTCAAAGACTTTAAAACGGGCTATGTTCTTTGGAGGTGGCACAGTACCTAACCTGGAAGGAGCCAATGCCTGACAGGCTAAAAAAATGACTTTGACAACGAGACAGACTTACAATCAGTTATGTCGGCTCAAAGGGGAATTCTCCTATTTGCTAGGAAACACTAAGAAATAAGCACTTGATGGCTTGAGAAACTCAGGCAGCATTACTAGATTGGCAAATATTTCATCAGTAATTTGTCAAAACATATTCCTTGATTTTGTATCACTTTTGTCTTATTGGGGGTTGCAGAATATAGACAATAAGAGAACTTCTCATTTTGTTAGAATAAAAGCTTTTTGCAATATTGTTTTCTGCAAAATATATTTGAAATCAATATTCCTGCTTTCTGTTGTCCTAAGAGAAAAAGAGGAAGCTGCCTTTTTTAAAAAACCTCAAGCAATAACCCACATATTGAATGAAACACCAAAGACATTCAACTTTCACACTGTGTATAACAATCTTCCTGCATTGATTTTGAGTGCATAATGCTGCTAATGCTAAATTAAGTTATTTTAGCAATACTCTGTCTCAATAATAAAACACTTTTCACAACATCTATTCAAAGAAATTGGTTTGCACATTTCACGCAGTTGTTTATTATTTGTCACGGGAAAAATCAATTTGAAATTTATCAAGAACAGATGGAATCAGGACTGTTTCGCACCTGAACAAAACCATTTTTCAGCACTCGGAGAAAACACCAGGCAGATTTCTGTTTTCATTAGCAGGACTGGCAGCCACGCCGGCTGCTCAGCTCGGCTCACATCACTCTGATTGCGAAAAGGATGTAAAATCTCTCGTCGCTGCCTGATGTCATGTCAGGCACCCTCCTGAAGGCTGCATGTGTGAAAGGTGTCACACGTAGAAATTTAAATATAAACTGCAGTGAGTTGCTGCTTTTTCTATATGTGCGCAAAAACCTTTTATTCAGCGCTTTTATATGTGAAAACACAGGTTGGATTTGGCTTTCACGTATACGCAGAAATGCTCAGAGAAAGTTGCAGTCAGTATCTCAGTGGATGTTCATTTTAGTAACAACTGCCAGTCTGGTTGATAGATCTGCACTGGATTTGGAGTCGGGTAATTGGAGCGAATGCTGAATGCAGATTTGATTCCTCAGTGATGTTACATGCTGCACCCTCCTTCCTCTCTATTTCAGAGAGCCTGCTACCTTTGTACTTTGTGTTACAGAACATGATGCTTTGTAATGAGACTTGTTGATATGCTTCTGCACCGGTGCCACTGAGACAAATTAGAGTCTGTTTATTGTGCTTAGTGGACAAGGTGAAGCTAAGTCTGAGAAGGAGGAGCAGAGGAAATAATAACACTAAAGCTACTAATTATCAAGTAGATGTATTTTTTGGTAGAATTTAGAATAATGGGCCACCGTTTCTAACACAGAATAAATCTCTCCGGCATCCCTGGTGTCGGCAGTGACACACATTTAAGCAAATGCATGCAGAAAATAAGAAGCAGCTTTAATCAATCACGAGACAGAGCAAGTGACAGCTGATTAATATTCGTCAAAGGAAAAACCTCAACTGTGCTTCAGAATCTGGCGGTGACTGTTGAATCCGTTGACTGCCTGCGCGCCTCTCTGCTATTTCGATTCCCTCACCATTGTTCTGTCCTTGAATGAACTGTCACAGAGCACATTATAGTCAGTGGTGTACGTTTCCGGAGATGGAGAAGGTTGTCACAATTGCCACAAGTCACATTACAAGTCATTCCGTCGTGAGTGTCAGAAAAAAAAGTGGTGACATTTGAGCTGAAGCGTGGACCAGAGGAAAGTCTGTCGGAAAATAGTTGGTAAAAGAGGACACGAGGTTAAAGGAGGTGGCAGAGGAACGTGGCACAAAACGTGCCTGCGCCATTATCACAGCCCACAACTTGGACACCCAATCCACATGTTATTAGCGCCGAATTGGGGGAATTGAATTAGACTGACTTGTCTTTCAAGGCTCCTAGAATCTAGCTGCCAAAGCCTTTTCTGCCTTTCTGCCCGAGAGCCAGCGAGGGTCAGCGGGAGCGCCTGAGTGGGCAACGACCGCCAGTCACAGCCACTCAGAGACGCCCTGGAGGGGGGAGAGGAGAGAGCCGACCACAGCTTGGCAGCTCCACTGGAGTCTGATAAGCTTTAATGGCACCGCCACAATGATTCACACCATGTGAGACACACACACACACGCACAGAAACACACACGCACACACACCTTCAGCAGGCTTGTGAGGAATGATTTCTGGACCCTGGATAATTTTGCAGTTGCAGGGAGTCTCTATTTACCAGTAATTGCATTTCTCTGCCCTCTTTCAGCCCTGCCTTCAAAAATGTTCTGTGCCTCAGGAAGTTGAAGGTGGCTGGGGAAAAAGCAACAGAACATGTTGTCGGCCTCACACGGTGCTCCGCCACAAGTTGACAGCTTATAGGCCAATCTGTACCATACATGAATACAAGCTGTGTTCCGCACATAACCTGTCAGACAGACATGTTGTGTCATCTGCATTTGCTGAAGGGCTGCTCAACCGAAAAAAGGAATTTAACTGCAGTGCGTGTGCGTCTGCTCCCTATACAATGACTTAATTGATCCATTTACTCACCATCACAGAACTACATCCCAGCAAATGAAGACGTTCAAACACAACATCTGTATTCACTGCAGCTGTCTGCTGGTGTAAATTATGATGAACGGTCTGGCTGTTCGGTTAATTTTTCATGGTGGATGGGGCTCAGGCTTGCCGGTTGGCATTGAGGCAAACAGTTAAGGGAATAAATGAATAAAACATCCAAGTATCCGTAGGAATTCTGCTTGTGCTGGACAATTCTGAAGCTCACAGCTTGCGTCCAGTGCCAACGTTCAGTGCCAGCGCAGGAAGGATGGGTAGACGGACATAAGGGTGGTAAGGGTGGATGGGCGTGCAGTGCAGCCAGCTTTCATACTGGAGACTGTTTACATCCTGTCAGAGACCAACAGCTGACATTCACAATCCTTCCCTAACCTTGAAAGGGTGTTCCTGTGATAATGCACTTGAGGGACATGTGAGAGAATATCAAGGCTGCAAAGGCAAATACATCAGATCCTACATTCTGTGTCATGCAACTCAACAGCATCCCCCAGTAGAGACACACCACCTGCTAAACACATGTCGTTTAAGCTCTGTGACAACTTTCTGGGCAATTTACAGAATTTTAATGCAATATTTTAGCAAGTGTAATTTATGATCCATTCAATGTGGCGCTGTCATACATCAAAGCAGTTTCTGCTCGTTCATACTCCTCCACTACCGGTAAGTGCTGCCTTACTTCAGGACCACATAGTTGTAGCTTTATTTGCTAGAATAGATCTATCCAATACAGAGGTATCATAACTCTTAACCTCCAAAAACACTGGATCCTACATTTCCTGCGAAAACAAATTGATACATGTGTCTTTTTCAAAACCTCCCCGCTCCCCGTCTGTTACACAGAGGTAGCCCTGGTGACATCACTATGACATCATCACGCTTATTTTTCCCAAACTTCACAAACGGGCCACCAGAAGACATTATATACATGTTTGCGCAGGCTCATAAAGCATCACGCCAGCCATGGCAAGCAAACATATCTGCATGTCTGAAGCTGGTGCAGTATTCCTTTAAACATGCTGTAATTGCCACACACACTGCATTGGGTGGAGGGCAGGGCTGGCCATTAATCATAAGAGTTGACTGCATGATCCCCAGCTCCTCCTGTCTATATGTTGAAGTGTCCTTGAGCTGGATGCTGAACCCTAAAATTGCCTCTAATGTGTCCACATAAAGAAAATTGAAGTGTATTTTGACTAATTTAGTGAAGGAATATGAATGGAATGTAAATCTCAATAATTTAATTATTTGACATTCTGCAGTCATAGTATGACAACAATACAGAGAAAAATGCACCAGCTGCGACATCTGTATCCTTATTGAGGGTCTTGACTTATCAAATGGGATGTGTGTGGAAACTGCAGGGTTCAGGAATGGATGGATATGAAGATTCATGCTCATACTGGAGAAAGCAGAAGAAATAAGGGGTGCAAACATGAGTGATGCGGTGGAGTACTGCCACAAAGTAGTGCCTCCACTTAATCTACACGCAGCTAAGTTGGAGACACACAGGGAAACGCCGCATGGCCAAGAAAAAAATCAATAGTCTGAAACAGTTACTTGAATAAAATACCCAACTCTTTCCAGCTCACTGCAGTGTTTGAAGCTTCACCCTCTCTAAGTGTAAGAAGACGCTCCTTGTTAGTAGGAAGTCACTACAATGCAATAATTCACTTAGCAGCTTTGTCTGTAGAGAGTGACTGCTGTGCAGGCTGCTAGCAAGCGGAACAGATTGCAGTATTGCATATGACTCAAAATGTCCATCTGCCCTCATTATGTGTGCAGTGTCTTTTTTCCCCCATTTTTTGCTGCTTTCAGCATTATGCTTAAAGTGTGCTCACACATCTCTCTCTGCTTCTGGGAGTTTTGTTTTTTTTGTGTGTGTGTGTTTTTTTTTTTTTTTTTGCATCCAAGGGGGAGGTACTTAAACACACACGCAGGCAGCCTCGGTACAACAGGTAATTATTTGCAAAGAATGGAGCAAGTGCGTGGGGTGCAAATTGCATTGTGTGTGGCTCTACAGGACAGAGAGATGTCAATTGAAGAGGCTGCTATTCTTATGTACACCTCATCCATTGTTCTCCGGCAGTGAATTGCAGGGGGCAGTGTCACTGTATTTACATGTACCTGGAGCATGTGGGTGTATTTGTTTGTCTCTGTCAGAGAGGATGATTTGCCCCTCGCTGGAGAACACTGGCTGTGCACAAACTGCCGGTAAATGGGAACATGAGTTTAGCAATAATTCTGAACCCCTCTTGAGAGCGACACTGAGGTGTGCAGAAAGCCTGTTGCCACCTGTCATAACCCTCAAAACAGCAGGTAGGGCAGGAAAAAAACACCTGCCTGTCAAAACTCTTTTCTCTCTCTAATTGTTCTACACACATTCATAGGATTACTGGTTTAATTCTGCTTTATAATCACTGCTCATTGTTCCCACTTATTGTTTCCTTGCTCAATTTGTTTGTTTGTGTTCACACTTTGGCAACACAAATGTTCTTTTGTCATGCCAACCAAGCGATTTGTGTGCAAGGCAATTGAATTTAATTTAATTTAAGGAGAGAATGGAGGAAGAGCAGGAGCTGGAGGACGAGATGGAGAAATGAAGTGGCACCTGCAGACTTGGGAAACACATAAAGCGAAGAAGGGGATGCAAGATTAAGACTGTTTATTCCCTCTTTCAGGCTACATGGACAATGTTTTAAGCAGCACACAGACAGAAAATGATGAAATGGAAAGGACACAATTACCATATTAAGTAGGCCGGTTTTTAATTCATGAATCAGGCTGCTATGGTTGTCTATTCATCTGGAGATTCAATACTGAAAGAACAAAGCAGCCCTATCACTTTTGGCTTCCCATGCTTGTGCCTTAAGAGATGTGTATGATAATCCCAGGTCGATGCTATACACTTATCTATTGAGATTAAGCTTCAGGATCCAGTAATCCTTGATAGGATCTGATATTCAGCTACTGCAGCTAAGATTATGCTACAGTATTTTCCAGTCCCAAACAGAAGATATATTACTCATTTTGTCAGCCAAAAATATTTAATTACTTGATATGTTGCAGTGGAAAAAAGAAACTGAAACTTTATGATGAATGAAATGCACAGTGCTACAAACTGTGATAAAAAAAACTGCTGCCGGAGTGACTAAAGGATATCATTACTATTAGTGCTGCTAAAACCATGAATGATACACTGAATGATTAAAAACAAGTCCTGCTTAATTTCTCATAATCCAGTATTTAAATCGAGATGATGTGAAAAATGCATTTTTAACCCTTTTAGACCACATTCCTTGTCATATTATGCACCTATTTAACAATATATGCCAAAAAACCCAACAGATTTCTTTGTATTCTTGTAAAAAAATCCTGTCATGTTCTTCTTCAGCTTTTAGCAGCGCAGAGCTAAGATTCATTAGTTGGCTAGCAAGCAACAGCATGGTACGCCAGCATGTGTTCACCACCTCAAACCCATAGACCGCATAAAACATGGGCATAGTCTTAGTGATGTCAGCCATAGGTTAGCTCGTCACCATTTGACAGCATTTTAACATGGGGGTCTATGGGGATTGACTTGCTTTTGGAGCTAGCCTCAAGTGGCCATATGAGGAACTGCAGTTTTTGGGCACTCATGACGTTTTTCAGTTGCTGCTTGCTCAAATCCTGGTTATAGGCCTGCTGGCTAGAATTCATTTTGTGGAAAGTGGTGTCTGTGACAGCTCCAGATTCTGCACAAGACATGTTACAGTGGAGTGTTCGATGGGATCTTCTATCTCTCCCCGACGGATACTGCTATCCCGTCGGTCACGATAGCAGTAACTAACCCTTAGCCTCCCGCAGCTCGAGGGGGACGTCTGCCTGCTCCGTTAACAGGGGTGATGAAGGTGTTGAAGGTTTCGAGTAGTCCTCTACGACGGAATGGAGGCTAACATCCAACTCTGAATCACTATGATTCTGTTTCACTCAAAAATACGGAACTAGAGACTCTCGAAGTGCTGCTTCATCTGGACAGGTTGTCGCCCGCTGTTTGCCCGGTTTAGTAGAGATCGGTACCTGTTTTGTGAAGTGTGACGTTCTCCAGACTGGAACGTGTCCAGCTCTCTCTCAGCTGTGGAGTTGGGTGGCTCAAGGCCCTTTGCCCAGCACGTTGTGGTGCCCAGGGGCAACAAGAGAGGAGACTGATCGAACTGGTGTTACATCGGGGTTGTCAGAGGTCTCCTAACTTCCTCCCAAATCAATACGAGCCTTAAACTGCAGCCAACCGGCTGAAACTGGCTGCAATTTTCTCCCAACTCAGGCATTGTCCAGGTTTCTCATCAGTAATGACTGAGCAGTTTGAATTGAGCCAAACGCCCCTGTGGGCCAAAGAACACTGACTCATGTTGTTCACACGCATTAATAATGCATTATAGCATGTAACACAGGGTAATTAACTCTGCTGCTAAATACAAGCTCGGTCCAGAGTGCCATTCTGCCAGGACGCTGTTTGTTGAGCGTGAGAAAGCGTAGGATGATGACTAAGCCATCCATCTTTGTTGTGAATGATTATAGGCTTTACACTTGTTTTTGTTTTTTTTGTTTGTTTTACATTTTGTGTCATCATTATGTCAACAAGAAGTGCTGCAATTAGGTATTAATAAGTCAAACAGAACTTTCTTTATTCCTTGAGTCCAATATTCAGTCTAAATGACAGTGTGCTCATGTCTACAATACCTTCTCCTCACACAGCCCTGATTCCAAAGCAGTTGGGATGCTGTTTTAAACATAAATAAAAAAACTGAAAACAGTGCAAAGATATTTAATGTTTTGCCTCTTTAAGTCTCTTTACCTTGATTGATTGTAAATATCTGCTTATTCTGAATTTGATGCAGCAACACGTTTCAAACAAATTGGGACAGGAGCAACAAAAGACAGTTGTGGAGCCCTCCTGTTTGGATCATTCCACAGGTAAACAGGCTCATTGGTAACAGGTGATAGTATCATGATTGGGTATGAAAGGGATTCAGTGACTTTTGACTTTGAGGAATTAATTACGGATAATCAATACTCATTAGCTGCAGCCGTGTGTGAAAGTCTATTCAAGACCTTGGAAATAGCTGCATCTTACAGTCTTTTCAAATCCCTGTTCACTGAGGAACACTGAGTTGTGGTTGAAAGCTCCAGAAACAAAGCCAGTAAGTGGACCTTTAGTTAAAGATTTTAACTTTGCCAAGATAAGACGGTCCACGTTACATTGGCTGCACATCACAAATAGACTGATTCTGATTGTGATTTTCATTCTGCCAGCCTTAATCTAACCAATGTAACAATCTAATTGATCACTTAAGTATAATTGGAATCACTCGAGGCTTGATGCTCCAATCCATGTTAGCCATGCTTCAGTCCCCTCTAACACTGCCTCTTTTTTTTCCTTTCACCCTCTTTCCTCTCTCTTTCCTCTCGCTCTATCTCTCTCTGTCTATCCCCAGTGGTTCTGGTCCACTGCTCTCCCTCCATCTCCCTTGCTCTTTATTGACTGTTGAGTGTGAGGCGGTGTTAAACCAGCATTGATGTAATAGCGGGCATTAGCCCTTTGAACTGCCCTTAATCTGACTGTAATAAACTCACATTTATTTGGGTGGCTTTTTTCCCCCTCACATGCACACACACACACACACATACATAAATATTTGTGGATGGATATCTAGAGTGTGTGAGGCAGAGAGCTGGCGCCTGCAGAAATGGCCATTGTTATGGGGATAACACACCCAGTGCAAAGCCTGTCAAAAGCTCTTCTGTGGTGCCCTGTACTAGAGCCGCGCTTGAGACTCGCCTTTAATTGGAATGTAATTGGAGAAGCACCATTGATCATGAATCACATTCGGCTCCCTCCTCCCTGAACTCAGGGCCGCTCCGTTTTCCACTGGCTGATTCTCTCTCCCTCTCCGTCCACCCCTCCTCCCGCACACCCCCTCCTCCTCCCCCCGTAAGGAGAACGTCAGTCATGTGCAGTGGAGCGACGCAGAGGAACAAGGCCCCCTGCTGGGTCCAGAGCGCGTGGGTCAATGTGTGTCTGGGGCACAAAACCACAAGAAACAGGAAAAAAGGGAGGCGAGTGGAAGGGGGATGAAGGGAGAGAGGAGAGGAGATTAAGAGAAAAAGAGGGTGAGAGCGATGAGATGGAGCGCAGGAGTGGAATCGTTTGTAATAGCCTGCGCGCTCTATTGCGCCATTTCATCCAGCATTTAGTTAAGCGAGATTTGTTTTGTTTTGCCTTTGTTGTTGGGAATGCTCGGAGAAGTCAATTTGTTGGCTCATTTGTCAAACGCTGGACTGCGTCAGTGGCATCTCAGCGGTGTCATGGAGCGGAGAAAAGCTCTCTCACTCAGCTGGAGTGTAGATGGGAATCAGGCTTGTGGAGATTGCCTGTGTACCATTTTAAATGTGGACTGGAAAACAATGAAAACTAAGGGCACTGGCAGTGCACCTCTGTCCCAAATTGATTCTTAAGTGGAATGGGGCAGCATGAGCGAAGAGGTGGGAGGGAGGTAAAGAGAGAGGAGATTGCAAGATACTGTAGGTAGGGAGCAGAGCTGGACCATTAATACGTTTTTAGATATCAAAATTGTAAAAGCGTTTTGAACATTTTAAATTACAAACGCCATAAATTACAGCCTCACGTAAATAGGAGTGTCTTAACAAGTGGCAGGAGATGAAAGTTTTACTCGGCATTGATTCCCTAAACTATAATGAAAACTGTTGATGGCAAATTTTCAGACCTTCTTGCCTGTTGTCTGGTTATTCGTCTCTCTGCATGCTGGCGTCCAAGGATGGTTTTGCCCAGGAAGAAACACCACTCTGTTTAATTTGAATGTACTGATCACTCCGTGTCAGTTTTAGACAGGAAGCTAGCAGGCAGCTCGTTAGTTAACGAGTGTAAGTGATGGACAGCTGGTGGGCAGAGTGGCGGAATCTCCCAGTTAAGCTTCTTTTTTTTTTTCTGCAGATCTATTTATAGGCCTTTGTCACTGAAGACATTTTGACACATCACTGTAGAAAAAGAGCAGGTGCAGATAATAAAATTAATGATGGCTGAATTCCACTCAGCTGCTGCAGATGCAGTCTGCTGGTATTGTGCATGCTGGCTCCCTGTCACACTGCCGCGGCTTCCCGGGACAGCTGACTAGAACGGAGCCTGAAGATAAGTCAAAATGTCTGCTGTGACAAAGGCCCTTTGGAAGACATATGTCCAGCACAGTCTGTACAAGGATAATAAGAAAGAAATGTGTTTAGAGTGGATAAAGTTAATTTAGGAATGTACTTAATACTTAGATTTTACATTCTGGTGAGACTTTTTTAATCTCTGGAATTTAAGAGGTATTCTCTTCAATGGTGGACGTATGGACTAATTGAAGCAGGTGCATGCTTGATTCAAAAGGTTGTACCAGTCTGCATCATCGCAGCCGTGACAGTATCGATCCAGATCTTTCATGTTTTATAAGAGCTTTTTCATAATTAAGGCAGTTATTGTTATCGGTACAGTAAAAGCATTCTAGAGTGTCATTAAAAGGACTGAAGCAGCTCATCCTCTCAGTCTCTGAAGATAACATTAACTCAAGCAGCGACCGTGCAGAGCCAGAAGCACCATTAGTACTATATATTATTACGAGAACTGGCCGACCCTGTAGCCATCATAATGGATATAATGCCAATTTAGAATTTCATGATTATATTTGAATATTATTTCTTTATTGCTCAGTCTTTTTTGTCCTCATTGAGCTGTATGTCCTGTTACGCAGCTGCATTGAGTGTGGTGTCTAAACCGGAGTCAAATTCCTCATATGTGCACACATATGCGGCCAATAAAGCCAATTCTGATTCTGTCTTGATTCTGATATCAAGTTTACCACTAAGGAAATATCTTAATTAATGTGGGCTAAATTGGTCATAAAAATCAAGTTTACTCAGAGGTTTTTGAACAGGGTTAACGGCAGACCAGTGTATGCAACAAAATAATAAACTCAAAGGTCCACTAAGTGGTTTTAGGTGTTTTCGGCATGTGACTTTTTCTCTGTTCACGTATAAGTTCGATACTACATCCAAGATACAGTGTGTTCTGCGATTATGCTTGATACAAATGTACCTACTGTACGTAGATTACAAATGCAGGCCTGTTGTGTAACATATAGAAAATAATCTGAGTATAAAATGCTACCTTGCTCCTGTGTGCGCTGAAATTACATTTTTTTCTTTGAAACGTTAGCAAGGAGCGAAGAAGTGAAAAGGAACGAGGAGACGAGAGGAGCTGATTGTGCGAGAAACTAGAGCAGGGTCAGGGATCCGTCTTGGATATTTATGAGACATAAAGAGTGACATGAAAATGTGATCAAATGGATGAGACGGAGTGAGAGATGAACATTTGAAAGCAATTACTGACGAGGGTCTGAGAACCGATGTCGGGTGTTGCAGCATCAGAGAGAACAAGAGCAAACAACAAACCAACACCGAGCAATCAAACAGACAAACAAAAAACGGCGATGAATAAGGAGCAGCAAATGAAAATGAATGAGGGAATGAGGTGTGTGTGGTGGGGGGGTTCGTGAGATGTGAGGAGGCTAAGAGAGAGAGGCCAGAGGGAGGTTGAGAGTCAGGGTGAAAAGAGATGGAGGGAAGGATGGAGGGAGAGGAAAAGGCGAGCAAGCAAAGGGGGGAGGTTGTTGTTTTAAGATCAGTACGGATGAGTGCGTTTCCCCTCTCTGGGGAGGGGGACCATCGGCTCTCTATGTCTGTCACTCCACTCATTTATGCCTCGCTTCGAGGGAGAGGTAAAGGGCGCTCAGTCTTTGCTATGTGTGTGTGTGTGTGTGTGCGCGCGTGTCTGTTTGAAGTGGCTTATGTGAGAATGGGGGCGATTTGGAAAAGGAGTGTAATCACCGAATGAGTCACCCTTCCTTTCATGAGGTTGTTTTTCGCCCCTCTTTTCTCCCCTGCCTTGTTCTTCCCTTCCAAATACAGGTCGTACTGTTCTTTCAGCTCGTAGCCTTGTGTGTGCTTGAGAGCATGCACCTCCATATCCTGCTGTTCGGTGACGTGTTTTGAGGTTTGGGTGACCACTGGTTTGGTTTAAGGCTGTCACAATTGAATTATATATAATTATTTTATCTCTAAATGGACAGAAAATGCCCATCATTGCTACCCAAGTATTCAAATTGCCTTTTTGGCCAAAACAACAATCCAAAACCACAAAATATTCAATATACAGCAATATAAAACAGAGAAAAGAAGCACATTTGAGGTGCTGGAAGCAGTAAATCAGCCACTGGTTCCGGCTCCTCGTGCTTTTTGCTTCATAATTGTTTTCTATATATTTAAACTGGTGTTTCGGCACCAGTTTGACCAAACCCAAAGCAACCACTGAGTTACCAAACAGGCAGAATTTGCTTCCCCTCTCTGAAAAACAGTGGAAAGAATAATAAAAAATAAGTTTCACTCAAATGAAGTTAAAAATCTTTTCAACACAGGTGTGCAAAAAGTGACTTTGTTCCGATAATGATGATAATTACAATTAGCCACTTTCCACCCCTGCTGCTCACTTAAAATCATCGACTAATGAAATTAATTTAGAACTGGCGGAGCTCCACATGCTCTTGTAAAAGCATGGAAAGGTCTGGGAAACATTAGTGCTTTGAAATAAAGAATAAATTCACAAAAATAGATGAAGCAACTAAATGAATGAAAACAGCAGACAAGCCATTGCTGGTTTTATGGTCTGTTTTTAAATATCTGTGGGGGGACGGAACCCCATTATTTTATTTTATAACACTGCGTGTCTGACATCTGATATTTAATTAAAGGCCAGTATCAGTCAAACATATTAGCAAGCTGATTTATCTGTCTAACCCAAGCAGTAAGTAATATCCTGCCTGTCATAGAATTAACGCTAAAATACGACTCTGTTTCAATGCGATAACGTGCGTTTGGCTTAAATTACAACATGTCAAACTGCCTGTTTTTGGTGCTAATAATTGTATCAGTGTTGTAACTAACTGGCAGCAGCCTGAAAGACAAAGTTATCATTGTTTTTACAGGTAGGCAGGCCTGTCACCCCGAGTGTGTGTTTAGCCCAGTTGCCATGAAGGTTATCAGGCCAGCGCACAAACTAGACTAGAGGTGGAGGGGAGGCGGGGCGGCCTCCCCACAGGTTAGGAGGCATAAGTATGCAGCACCAGTTAGGTGCTTATTTTTACCTGTGTGTGTGTGTTTACAGAGCTGTCTGTCCATGTGTCTGTTTATCCGCCTGTCTCTTTGTGTGTGTGTGTGTGTGTGTGTGCGTGTGTGCAGAATCTCCCAGCAGGAGCAGCCAAAGTGCGTTCCTCTAATGTCATCCTGTGGCCGTCCTCCAGCTAAAAGCCAGCGGCTCCCTCTCCTCTACACTCCTCCCCCAATGTCACCTTTCCTCTCTCCATGTTTTACTTTCGCCTCCTCTAACACCTCCTCCTCCTCCTCCTCCATCTCTCTCACACTCCCTTACTCTGTCTCTCTTTCTCTGTGTGTTTGTCATTTTTCATCATCTGTCCGTGCTTGCTAATCTCCGTCCTTTCTCTGCTCTCCGTCTCAATTCATCATCTCTACTTGGGTCTTGTGCTGAAGGTTACCGAATCGCTGATAGGGAGAAGACGAGGAATAGACGATCATAAAGACTGACAGGGAGGGAAGGAGGGGGTTATCCTCGTATCTGTCTCTCTTTGGCCCTCTTGTCTTTCTCTGTGTTTCATTCTCCATCCCTTTCTCTCTCACTCTTTCTGTGTCCCTTTCTTTTTCCTTTCTTCCCCTCCTCTCCTGATCTCTGCCCCCTCCATCTGCTTCTTCCTGTCATTTCTACCCCGACACCGCTCACCTCTCCCTCCCTCCTCCCCTCCCACCGATCCCCGCGTACTGACAGCCGTCAATTTCAGGCGGCCAGGACGCGCTTCACAGGAGCGGCACGCGAACAGTTCGCACGATCCGCCAACGAGGTCAGCGCTTAACCCCTGCGTTTGCTCTGAGCGGCGCATGTTTACGGGTTGATTTGTGCACGCTAAATGCAGTCAGATCACCTCGCTTCATGCTCCAGCACAAATGAATGCAAACCTGCAGACACGCACACACACACACACACACACACACACACAGCTTAGTACATTAGGCTGTTAGAGTATTCTATCTTTACGCGCATAAGGTCACATTCAGAGCTCCTGTATGCCTCGCTACACAGGCCGGCCGCATTAGGCCCAGGAATCATGGCAAAGCGGCCTGCCTGTCTCTATCTGAAATTCTAATCACCACTCGCAGACATTACTATTCAGCCTGTGCTCCCGCTGGCTGCCTGCACAACGGCTAAGCTTTGCACTAAAGTTTTGGTTAAACCGTGAAGGCCAAAGCCCATTTCATAACACCCACATTTGTATTACATATTGATAAACACAATCTGTCTGTTACTTTCTGCCCCCAATCTGCAGTTTCCTCCGCTCCCTCCTCCGCCCGTTGGTCTCCCTTCACCTTGGCCTCCGCCGGTCCCCGCTCCAACTTCAAAACAATGTGCCCCCCCACATTCAGCGTATCCGTTCCCTTTGTCACGACTTATTTATGCATTACACATCTTTTCTTAATAATCTCTCCTCTCATCTTTCAATTTTCCCTCCTTTGCCGCCCTCCGTCTCTGCATCCCTTTCTTCCGCCTCGCTTAAAGCGTTTCACCTCCCTGCTATCTCAATGCCTGGGCACACCCCCCCTCCCATTCGACTCAATTCTTATCTTTCCCTCTATATTCCTTCATCTCTTCTTTTCCTATCCTTCTTCTCTATCTTTCTGCCCAGCTACCTCTTGCATCCACCCTCTCTGTGCCCTCTACCACCTCCCTCTCCGTACTCCTGCCCACCCCCCCGCAGCTGAAATTAAACCCCGTTGGCGTGAGCCTGGCCCGACCACGTCTCCCACAGAGGCCCAGCCACACGGACCCAAGAAACAGACCTTGAAAAACAAGATAAAGTACATCAAAACTGCAAAGGGTCCACCGCTTCATGGCCAGTGTATATTTTTGGATACCATTTCACATTTTTACACCCTCCCCGCCCTGCTCCACCCAGACTGTCTGTGTTTCTCTCCCTCCGTCTGTTTTGCGCCATCTCTCCTTCTCTTCCCTTCCTTCTCAGACAGACATTGTCGCAGTCTTGACAGTGAGGCGAGTCTGCAGTGATTAACATTGATTAAAGTGGCTAACGAGTCTCCTTTTCATTCTGTTGGTGCGAGGCTGCGCGTGTGTGTGTGTATGTGTGTGTGGTTGTGGAGTGTGCGAGTGTGTGTTTAATGTATGTGTTTCTGTGAGTGTCTCCATAAAGCTGTCACTCATCTGGGGCTGGGTGTGTGAGAAAAGAAAAGCCCAGCTGTGGGTGCTTAGCCATTGAGGTGTGTGTGTGTTTAATGGGATCGTAGGCAGGCGAATATGTGTGTTCATCTGTGTGTGTGTGCTTATGCATACATAGCATACAGCGCACATGAAACACAGTGATTCAGCCGCCTGTTTAGCAAAGACTCTCACCCTTTGTTTTCCTGCCTCATGGACCATTTTACCCGCAGATCTGCACAGTGAGAACCTGCAACTTAATTCAGCTTCCAATCAAGTGACAATCAAAGTCTGTCATTTTACAACAAGACCAAATTATTTGAAAATGTGGAATTTTTTCTTTTACATGCATGCTTACACTTTCAGTTTTTTTTATTATTTTTTCATAGTCACAGCTAATATTGCAAATTTCTGTTAGCGTTTGGTTTAGATGGAATCAATGGTAGGCACCTTGTCCTGGGCAATGAAGGGATGTTTAAAGCTGCTCTAATCAATGTTTTATATTAATGGATGTAAGTATGATGTCAAAGGGGAGTCTCGTAAGGACAAACCCACAGAGAATTATCATCTGACTCTGCAGCTCCTCTCAGCTCTACATTTTAGCATCTTTCAGCATGTTGTTTTGGTTTTGCGACTCCCAGCTTTATGATGATGATAATGTTTCTGATAGTGGAGAATTAGCACCTAGCTAAACAAGAACTAAATAGAGTGATTTGGTCTGTATATGTTTGGTAAGCCACTGTTTGCGAACACAACAGCAATTTATAAAGTGATAATATGTCCAGTGTTGTGTTTACAGCTTGTTATGCTGTCCCCAAGTGGCCAAAAAATGGTTAATATGGATTAAAGAATATTTGCCGCTTAAATATTTATCACAATATGGCAAAAGAAAACAAAATCACTAATAAAATAATCACACATGATAATCAGAGTTTCAAGCCATAAACTCTTCATATGCGTCCAAATAATTTCATGATTTCAATTTCAGTATTTTTTAGTTTTTGCTTACAACCTGCTCATAACAGACAAATATATAGAACAATAAGGTGATACAGTCACATCACAGTAAGAATTGGCTTGGCGTTGATAAATGATGATATTGAATTTTTGTGCGGCCCCATGGCTGGCTGCGTAAAAGCATACCAAATTGACTTTGAGAAAAGGGTGCTGTAGTCTGTGGAGGTTTAAACAGAAGCAGCGAATTTGCATGTGCCGTATGACCCAGGTGTGATTGAGCGTGTTGATTTAGTGTTGCATGGTACCTGAGCACAGTAGCCCGAGCACTAACCCTCCTGGCTAAGGCGGTGAAGGCTGAGAGAGCCTTTGAGGCGCACAGATTCACATCCGACATGGCTGCCTGAGCCATAAGAACAACTCCATGAATTATGAAAGGGCACAAACCCATCGCTGGGCTGCTCCGCGAGGGGAAGAGATGGAGGGAGAGATAACTACACATTGTAGATAGATAGAAAGATATTGTCGAGTGAAGCAAAGTGGAAAAAATAAAGGAGGGAAAGATGCACTGGCACAATGAGAGAGGAAGATGAAGCATGCATGTGTAGTGGAGTGAAAGGGTGTTTGTTTTGGAGTGAGGAAGAAAGTGCGTGCTCGTCTTTGTGCGAATTTCTGCCTGTCTGTGTATGTCAGGAAGATCGACGCTGCATCAACCAGCTGCGTAACTATACGCCATTGATTTAGGCTCGTCACCGGGCCCACAAAGGCAGCATTTTCACACAGACATAACATACACCACCCAAGCTTTGTTCCAGCCTCTTCAAACAGTTTCCACTGCGGAGGTGTGACAGCACGCCAGGCGGGGATCTGCTGCCCACCATTTCCAGACCTCAGCAGAAAACAGAGGAGAGACAGAGACGGGGGATTTTTTTTTTTTTTTTTGCACCAATTATCTAATGTGTGATCTCGGGGCCTGGCCGCCTGTCATGTGCAGCCTCTGGTTTATTCTGTCTTTTAATCTTTCTGGTAATCTTTTTGCCACTGCTGAGCCGGTGTCACAGCAGTGAACTCCAAGACAAGGCAATTCCATTAGGAGATGGCATGAGGCGGCATTCATTAGTGGCCCCAGCCAGATGCTGCCCTGCATGGCGAAGGGAGGCGAGGGGAATTTGATTTGATTCCTCAGGATAATGTTTTGCGCCTCATCACAAAATTGTTCCAGAAAGGGGGTTTCCATATACAGGAGGAGGCATTGTGGCCACTGAGAGAGCAGGTGGATATCCTTGAGTATCATTGTGTGGTGTAACAAACTCTGCTCCCATCCCTTCCCAACCCTCATTGCGTTCCAGGTCTATATCCCTGAAGCCTCACCTGAGCCTGCTCAGTATTCAAGCCTCTCAACCGTCCTCTCAAACCTCCTCCCAATCTATCGGAGGTGTGCGGACACGAAACAGCCGACACATGTAGCATTTCATCCTCCCAGTTCCCCGTCACTGTCCGCATGTATTACCAAACAGCAGCTGTGGTGCTACAAATTGTCCTGAAGAAGCAAACACGCAGAAAGATGCCTCGTCTCTCCGAGGATGCCTCGCACCGAAGGCTTTCAGAGCGCTCCCCTCTTTATCTCCTCACTTACATAAGTGCCTATACGTACCGGCAACCTTCACAATTCGCAGGCCTAGGGGGAGGGGGGGGGGGGGGGGGGGGGGGGGGGGGGGGGATGGAGGGAAAGTATGAAAGAAAACACAAAAGACAGAGAAAATGGAAGCAGAGGAGAACAATAAGAGGAGAGGAGGCGCACAGGTGACGCAGAGGAGATAGAGAGGGACGGAGGGGAGCGAGGAAACGTGGGCTGCGGCCGGTCAATTATTCAGAAGAGAGAGGGCCGTCGTACCTTGGGAGCTGCTTTGAACATGCCTGCCTGGCATCACCTGCTAATGGGCCACAGATTGACATGCTACCTGAGCGTACCCCCCCCCCCCCCATCCCCTAACCCACTAGCTCTTTCTCTCCTCCTATGCAGGCTCTTATCAGTGCTCTCTGGTGGAACGTGTAAATAATTACTCCATGACCACTCTGCTGTGCGAGCTGGAGGGTTGTTTGCACAAAGAAAAGAGGGTATATTTTAAAAGGGCGATGGGTTATTTTAAGAAAACGGGTGAATTATTTATGGAGGCCAGCTCGGTTGTGTTTGCGCCTCTTACGTTCTGTGTATTTGGGGAATATCGCGAGCTGAAAATGACGTAACGCGAGGGCGTTTGATAAATGCCGCGTGGAAGTTTATTGTGTTTAGCCTCAGTCGTCAGGGAGTGTGTTCGTTTTGCTTTGACGTTTCCTTCAAGAGTTTTAAAAGCGCATGAGTGTGTGTGTTTGTGTGTGTTTGGTGGTCTTTAGGGGGAGGCTGCGTACCTACGTGAAGCCCAGCAGTTGCCATGGCTCGGAGATAAAAGACCAGATTATTCTACTTGGCATCCATTAGGTTGGTGCTGCCTGAATATCGTCCAGTCTAAATCTGACCCAGAACTACTTTCCTTCATCTTTTCTTTCTTCCCCTCCACCTCTCTCTCTCCCCGGCTCCCTCTCTCCCATCTTTGTTCTCTTTCCTCTCTTTCGTTCTCGCCGAGAGAGGGGTGTGTGTGCCAGCCCGGAGTAGGGGCTTAAAGACGGAGGTTTTTGAAAGAGAACACCCCACTGCGGTTGACTTCCTGTGAGAGCAGCCGAGCCCCTCACACACAGAACTTCAAAGCTTGCATACCACACTTTATAAAGATAATAGCAGTTGTCTCCTGCCTCATGAGCCTCTCTGTGGATTTACGCTTGTGTTATA
Source organism: Chelmon rostratus (assembly GCF_017976325.1). Lineage (NCBI taxonomy): Eukaryota > Metazoa > Chordata > Actinopteri > Chaetodontiformes > Chaetodontidae > Chelmon > Chelmon rostratus. The sequence continues at coordinate 9,517,275 of NC_055673.1, read as the reverse complement.
TTTTACGGTACTCATATTTTCTCATATGCGGTGGTTATTTTGTGCTCAGCCTCACCTGCCCGCCTATGCGTAAGCTGACGCGTCAACCCTCTTTGTCTTTTTCTTAACTGTGTCCTCTGCTCCGTCAGTGGCCAGCCAGCCGGAGACGGATGAGATAAGCACTTAGTTTTCGGACATGGCCACGGCGGGCTAGCGGGAGCTGCCTGGCACCCTGGCTGAGGCCGTGTACTGTGGAGAATTCATCCTGATGAGAGCTTCTTTTGTGTGTCACATCCCCTCTGCTCTCTCGCTTTCTGTCCCTCCGCCTGTCTGCCTGTCTCTCTCTCTCTCTCTCGCTCTCTCTCTCTCTTAGGCCAGCACCCTTTACATTTAAGCAGCAGTATGCTAGAAACAAATTAGAAATCTGTGTGTTTTCACGGTAGTTAGGTCAGGTTTGCGACGATGCGCCCACACGGCCGGTCAGAGCTTGAATTTTCCAGCTCTTATTTTGACTTTGGGTAGCGATTTTAGCACCAAGATGAATCAGTACCCAGTGGAAAGACATTGATTGTTGATGCTTCAGTGTAATTTTAACTACCTCAACTGTATTAGAACAGATTCATAACAAAATGCGTGAGGCAGGGCGGGCTGCGTTCTTGAGTAAGGTTGTCGTGGCGGCTGCACCTGCTGCACAGATTTCTTTTAATGCACAGTTTAAATATTCACTTTTTGCCAGTTTCACACAATTTTATTGTCTAATTTGCACATGATTCATCGTTTTCTGAATTTAGACTGTTTCCTGCTCCATGATGCAGCAGGCACCATATGGCCACGAGGTCCATTAGGTGAAGGCACTTAACAGATGTTTGGCAGAACAGCAAACAGAGAATACGTACAGAATGTATCAAACGTGGCGTTGGAATTACATTTCTCTTCTATTTTGAAAAAAAGTATCCTGATTTCATTATTTTGAATGATCGCTGCTTTTATTCAGTGATATGCAAAAAAAAGGCATTACATCCACATGCTGTCTATGCTGTTTGAGGCAACATGGCCTCCCCTGTTTCCCATTTAAAAAGCAGCTCCTCCTGCATCATTAACTGTAAAGTCATGTCATTCACAGCTAGTCTTGTCTTTATTTTGGATTTCATGTATTCCTTGTGCCATCTCCTCTTACTACAAACTCCAAATCATTCTGATTTGCACCCAGCGCCCCATTCAACCACCTGACAACACGTCAAATTCAACCTTGTTCAGAGAACACTGCGTCCTCACCTGAACACATTCATAAACACACACACACACAGTGGTTTTCCACAGGGTCGGCATGCTCCATTATCCACGTAAGAATGTGGGACCTTTTGCAGGAGAACGTGAAGGAAAGGAAACGGGGCAATGATTGGTGCTTTTCATCATCTGACGCCATCATTCTGCAAAGTGGATGAGAGGCGAACGAGAGGCGGGAGTGTGTCGGGCGTGAGGCAGCAAATGAGGAGTGAGCTCGGCGGAGAGAGCGAGAGAGCAGATGTGGGCGATCAAGCCTTTAATAGTGAGGTACAATTAGAGCCTCACCTTGAGAGAGATGGACCCTTGTTATCGCAGCTTGTCGCAGGATATAATCACACCACGAGCTCAGCAGGATGAATGACTTTTCAGGACTCGACCGCGGCCTGACGTCACCTCGCGGCACCTCTGAAGGTTTTCTGTCATTAGGAGAGGAGGATTTCCCATTCTCTTTTTCTACTGCACCATGCTACTGTCTTTCGTGTGTGTGTCATCCGTCCTGTTTTCACCATTAAAATGTCAACAGGACAATTTTGGACACAACGGAGGATACAGCACTGCTATTTTAGCCTCTCAAAATCTCAGCTGCATTAAACCATAGTCACTAAAATAGTGAGTTTATTGCTGCATTTGAGTGCTCACTAAAGTGTGAGCCATAGTCTGAGTTGCCACACCAATGCAAAGCCCAAAGCAGAGTGGCCAATTATAGACTGAAAAACATTCCCAAGTGGTCCTTGGAAACATTTCACTGTAATAAAAGGAAAAAAAGCTGCCCAATGTCCTCTATTACATGTATTTTATGCAAAGAGTCTAGTTGGAGGAGAGCCACAGTTTAATATTCAACTGTGTCATCCATATTTCTGTTTGATATTTAAACCTCCTCCGTGGATGTCTAGAAAGTAAAGAGCAGCTTAAGCCACATAGATTAATCAATGAAATTTATGCCGCTTCATATTTCCTCTGAACGAGCTGGCAGCAACCCATAATGCTTTGCAAGAGATTTAATCAGAGGCGGGAGCTGTGGAAATGGCGTTATTATGTTGATCATGATCATGTTTTGTTTCCCTTACTGCCACAATTCAAATAAGGATGCCCACTGAGCCAGCTAGTAAACACGAAGTGCCCTTTGCGTTAGGCCAGTGCCTCGCTACGTGCCTTTTTTATTCATGACTCGTTAAAACAGAGCGCTTTCGACCACGTTTGAAACATTTCTTATGTGTACGAGTTGTGAGCCGTTCAACCAGAGGGGGAGTTTCACTTCTTATGCTTTTCTGTTGTAGTAGATTTTAACACACTGAAGACATAAAACTATCCCACAAGGAAAAAGCTGGAAGAAATATTTGAGCAAATGCAAATAACAAATAAAATTTTATTTTTTAATGCAGAAAATTTGCTGCTTTTAGCTTCTCTTTTGTATCATTGTAAATTGAGTACATCTGGGTTTGGGCTGTTTATCAGAGCAATTTGAAGTCATTCCCTTGGAGTGTGTGAACTGTGATAGGGATTTCTCACCATTTTGTTTTGTTTGAGAGACAAAAAGACGCATTAATGAATTTCAAAAAAGAACAACTGACAGCTCGTGGATGGAGCCCTTGTGTGAGGCATTTTGATTTTCTAATTTTCCATCTTGTTTATCATCTTGTTGCCCCTTCGGAGTGTCCCAAACCCCCAGCCTGGGTGTATTTTTGGTCCGTGTTGTTTAACCACTCGGCTGGAGTCCTGACTCATCTCTGCATCATCTCCTCCACCAGCTTGGACTGTAAATCCAGGGGTGGTGCCAGAAACTCTCTGTTCCTTAATATGTGACACGCTGCATGCCCCGCTCACATAGGTGCGTTTGCCTCAGTTAAGTTGGCTAATACGTTACATTTCTGAGCGTGTCCCTCGAGCCCCCACCCACTTTACTAAAAGCACGCCCGGAGCAAGGCTGGGGGACACGGAGACACCAAGCAACTGAACTGCAGGGTGGAATAGTGAGCAGAGAGTGCGTCCTTTAACTAAAACATCCATTTTCAGCCCTGTGTCGGCAAGAATGGGCCCCATGAGCTGCTGGATGCTGTTCTTTAGCTGAGGCTGCACTGTGACGCCCCACCGAGAGGGGAAAGCAAAGAGATTTGGCTTATAGAAGGTCAATAAAGTATCACTTTGAAGCTACAATTCATAACTTTCTGCATGTCCAAACTACAGCAGCAGTAGAGCACTTAATGTTGCACTCATGAAGTTGTTCCACCTCATTGTTGCAGGCGTGCAGTGTAAATGTCATGAACAGGTAACATCAACACAAATGTATTAATTACTGAAGTGATTAATTCATTTGAGCTTTGGCATTTCTCTGCAGCAGTGTCGCCTAGCAGCAGAGCACACGGCGGACATAATGTCAACGAGTTTGATTTACAGTGATGTGAAGCTGCTGCACAGGAAGCAGCAGAAAACATGGCTCGTCCGCACCGAGGTCAGCCAGGGAACACAAAGGCTGAGACGCGACTGGTTCAAACTGATAAACTGCTGTTAACGTGGTCATCTTGAAAAGGTGATTGCCGTCAAGGTGTCCTTGAGCAAGGCTTGTAATTTCCTCAGCTGAGCTATATACTGCAGGTGATGACGGACGCCGTGGCTTTACAGTGCATCTCTGAGGTGTGGATGTCTGTAGATGTTAAAAACGTCACGGCGCAGCTTCTCTGAATTAAATAAAGGCCGGGAAAGAAATGTGGCAGAGCTCTTTGGAATGAGGGAAGCAAAGGTGGAATGCCGGGGAATAAGCCGAGGGGAGGTTTGTACAGGAATCGGTAAATATGAAACGGTAATGTTCCTCAATTTCTCTGAGGCCGGAGTGGACAGACGTTGTGGAGCAAACTGGTGGATGACTCCCAGCGGTCTAATAGTGATAGAAGAGAGTTGCAGCGTTTGCCTCTTCCCACAGACTGGCTCAGCACTTGTTCCACCCTCAATCCACCATTTTGGATCGAAACAGTGTAAACCGGGCCGTTAATTGCGGCGTTAACTCAATCAGCGAAGACTCACGAGAGACATTGCTCTCGCGTGCGCGCGCCCGCATGCATGTCTGATGGTTGTCTGCGTCTTTTGAGTGCACGTGTGCGTGCGCGAGTAATGAGTTTTGGTGCTGAGGTACAGAGAAAAACAGCCGAGCCCAGCTTGTCCCTGCCAGGGGACTCGATTGGAGGAGCCTTGTCGGTGGTAAACAGACGATCGGAGAATGGCATCTAAGTCACGCCATTTCGCGCATCGGTAGTTTATCCTCCTGATGAGGCTGATGTTGATTACCCCAGAGAGAGTGTTTTTAAGGTCATCAATGACGACGACACGCTGACCTCATCTGTACTGCGAGAAGCTTCTACGACAGCTAGACAGTGATGCTGCAGAGGTACACAGCAGCGAGTACAAGATTATACATAATTACTTTGATAAAAAGTTTAATGAACTAATTTTTCATGGCAGCCATATTCGAAAGCAATAATGACAATGCAGACACACAAAAAACAACTTTGTACAGTTAATTAGACATAGATTACTTACTGTTGGGGTGGGGGGTGTGATCGTCTTTCTGTTCTCTCTGTTTTTAACTCAGGAAAGCTCTGTTCAGATGTGCGGGCATGCAAAGGGAGTTGGAGATGAAATCTCTTGATACCCTTACACGAATCAGGAAGGAAAATGTGGCCAAACAGAGCAAGGTTTTTGCTCTGTTAGTATGCCTCAAACAGTTATGTGATCTGTGCATTTACAAAGGAGGATACTTGTGTATTTCATTCCCACTGCACCTATCAGTATTAATACCCACGAAACCAACAAGTGTTTTTTTTGTCACCTTCAGAAGCTATTACTGTCGCTTCTCCTGCGAGGTTGGACTACGTTTGTCAAAAGCAACAACTTGTCTCTTCCAGCTGTTTTTAATGGATTTTTGGAAACAGTTGGAGCCTCTGGCAGTAATGTTGGGCGAACCTGCAGCACAACAAACACCACTAACTTCAGACTGTGAAGAATACCCTTGGTGGATTTAGACTTCTCATATTCATTCATGTCAGCAGCAACAAAAAATAAAAACACAATCGCGCTGGTATTATTTTCCTTGAAAGCCAGCAGCGCTCGTGCGCCTGCTTTCACTTTGATGCAATCTGGCAAAAATTACTATTCAGAAAAAAATGACAGAGGACATGGATTTGTTTTAGTTTTAAGCTCGGCGAAGCAAAACAAAAAAAATGATTGACATCACTCATGTGGAAAGTGAGGGGAATTTTTTCTGATAATGTTTCACATTTCTCCTCGTTTTCTATTGCTGACAAATTATTCCCTCTGATGTTTGCCTGGTTTCTTTTCCACTGCAGGAATTGTAGATTTTCTGTAGCCGTAGGAGATGCTCTGTTTCTGTCCAGTGTATGTTTTTGAGTGTCTTTAGCTGTAGCTAAACCTCGCCATTGTTATTTATTGATAGCGACAGTATTCTCCAAAGACTCTTTTTAGCGCAGATGTGAAAGGTGCAGTGGTGCTATCTTTGTCTCATCTTCCTCACCCCTTCCACCCTCCTCTCTCTGTCTTCCCCTCTCTCTCTCTCTGCTATCTGCCTCCCCGAGAAGTCCTCACCAGCTTGTGCCGCCTTTACTAACTAGCTGCGCACTCCCACTCATAGGAAAATGATGATGAGACAGCAAAACCACCACAGAGACAATGCAGAGCAGAAAAGAGAGGAAGAGAGCAGGAGAGGGCAGGGAAGAGAGACAGCGAGAGAATGAGAGCCATCGGTCTCTTTTATGCACTTTTACCACATATATGTCGGTCCCCGGGGAGCACTACGTCTCTGTCCAGGCCTCTGCCTCCCTTTCTGCGCCTTTCTCTTTGTTGTCATCATTCCGTGCATTTCTCTCCCTCACCCGCCCCCCTCCTCCCACTAAGTTATTAAATCTCCCCTCACCCTCTTCTTCTGTTTCTCCTCTCCTCCCTCCATTCCTCGCTGCCCTGCAACCTTTCTGTCTTGTGCCACTAAGTGGACTGCTTATATAACGGCGTACACCTAGAGGGACTCCTCTCACCCAGCCAGCCTGTTCTTCTCACTCCACCCTTTCATGCTCGTTTTTCCCTTCTGCCCCACCTTACCTTTTCATTTGTTCCCTCCTCCTCCTCATCCTCCTCTTCCTTTCTTCTCCTGCTTCTTCTACTGCTGTCTCTACGTTTGGAACAAATGGACCTCCTGCTGTTTAGTTATGCCTACTGAGGCTAAGTGAGAACCAAAACAGTAAAATAACACGCTTGCATGTTCATCTAGTGTTAAAATGATTAGCCATACGGCAGAATATTAATCAGCAATAATTACGATGATTGTTAAGTTATTTGTTAAGAAATAATGCTGAAAACTTTTCAGTTTTATATCAGTGAAAATTAAATATCTTTGGATTTTGGATTGCGGACAAGCAATTTGAAGATCATCATGTCCGTCATTTTTCCTGACATTTTATAGATTAACTGACCAATTGATTCATCTAAATCTTAAAACAAAAACACCAAATGCAGCGCTGGTCAGTTACCCAGCATCCTTTTCTCCATAAATACTTTTGAGTACTCAAACACAGGCACACACACTCTTCCTCCCGCTCTTGCTTCCTTGCACCCAGCTCCTCTCGCACGCCGCCGTCCTCTCACCTGTTTCTCAATGACTGCATCACTCTTTACACGCCGCCCGCATCCAGGATTCTCCTCATCGCATGTTTTCACATTCAACGCGCCCTCTTTCTTCCACTTTCATCTTTGGTCTATCTACTTACCATTCTCTCCATCCCACACCAATTGTACCTCTTTATCTCTACCCCTCTGCTCTCCCACCCTCCTCCACCACCAACACCCCCCTCTCTAAATATAGTCCCTTTGAAGCATAGCTGTGTTGTCTCTTCCCGCAAGACAAAAGTCTGTCATCTCACATCTGAGCAGCGGGGATAGAAAGCGCAGATAAGATTGATGGCCCAAAAAGAAACACTGGTTAAGAGAATTGATATTCATCTGCCTCAGCATGTGCGTAAAGGAAGAGAAAGGGTGGAGATGAAAAGGAGGATGGCAGTGGAGGAGAGGATCCACAAAAAGGAACGGCTGCAACCCCACCATGAGAAAAGATGGCGAGACAGAAAGAGAGAGAGAGGGAGAGAGGTGCTATGACATTTCTGATCCACATTTTGTAATTGAATAATAATCTCTCTGGAGGCCTGACCTAGTAACGTATGCACGTGTGCACATGCTTGTGTGAGCGTGTCCACAGCTGTGTGTGTGTGTGTGTGTGTGTGTAGAAGCACAATGTATACACAGTGAGGGATGGTTGCAAGTGTGCGTGAGTGTGTGCTCCTTTGTATGTGTGTGACAGAAAATGTGTACGAAAGAGGAGACAACCAAACAGAGAGAAAAAATGAGTGCAGAGAAAAAGGGGAGATCGCTGTTTACACGACACACGGCGCAATACCCCCACCTAGTGGTACCAACGAGTCATTACAGCCGTTGTTGGTGCAGGTTACACATCACTGCAGCCAAGGACAATTCCCATCTCATCAGCTCACCTGCAGGAGCCCTTCTAATGACTTCTACTTTGTCTAATTACAGATTGTGTAATTTACATAATAAGTATACTTAGTATTATAAACAGCGAAGATCACAGCGTGGCATCTGAATGTGAAATCATATCACATCATTGTCTCTGTTGTTCAGTGAGGAGCCTTAAATCAACTGAGGGGTTACTGTACCATCGTGTACATCGCGCACACACGCACACGCTCAACCTCAGAGCAGCCTTCTTTACCTGCTAACGGCCTATTCGTGCATGAGCGGCGGCTGCAGAGGGAGTTTGGTCCATCATATGTACTGTGCTCCCCTGCGGCCGGAGCATACATCGCCACTGACAGGATCTCCTTCCGCCTCAGTGACCCGGCCTGTAGCGGGCTCAGGGGGGAAGACAGGAGTACAGATTATCATTCTCAGCACTGTTCTCAGCACTCGCCACGAGGCATTTAGTGAGGAAATGTGTGTTTTTCTATGCGGGGAGGGGGGCGAAAGGTGTAGTAGTTTATCTCTAGAAGGAAAGAGGGTGTTCATGTACAGTGAGGGAAGAGTCTATCGCTCTCTGGCTTCTTTGTGATGCTTTTATGTTAACTCTTGTGCTGAAAACACCAGTTGATTTATCAACTAATCATAAGGCAATGATTTTGACATCTGATTAATCATTTAAATAATTCATCATAATTCATTCATCAAAAAAATCAGCTTCTCAAATGTGGGTATTTGCTGCTTTACTCTGTTTGGTGTCATTGTAAATCAGATATCTTGGCTTGCCTTGGGCTCATTTTTCACTATTTCCTGATATTTTATGGGATGTAGAATCAATCAGTGATTGATTATAAAGATAATTAGGTTTAAAAGACAAGTTCAGCATTTTGGGAAATACTCTTATTCACTTTCTTGACAAGAGTTAGATGATATGATACCATACTTAAATTTTTTCCATATGAAGGTACAGCCAGGAGATGGTTAGCTTAGCTTAGCATAAACACTGGAAACAGGGAAACAGCTAGCCTGGCTCTGGCCAGCTGGCCACAGGCACCTGTGAAGCTCACCAATCAACATCTTGTTTGTAGCAACGACAAGTTGCGTTTTTTTATGTGCTGGACTATTTTTTGGCTGAGAGAAGGGATTTTCTGGAGCGTGGTTGCCTGGCAACCTCACGCTGATGACAAGGCTCCAAATGTCAGATTTTATTCCTTTAACAGATAATGAAAACAATTAATCATTTGCGTCCCTGGTTACTAATCCACATTTCTGTCTGTTTTTCTCTCTCTTCATCCACCCGTCTGTGTTATTAATCCAGGCTACGGAGGGAGGGCTACACGGTGCAGGTCAGCGTCAATGACTACCTGGACATCTACTGCCCGCACTATAACACCACCCAGCGGGGGACGCTGGAGCGCATCGTGGCCGAGCAGTACATCCTCTACATGGTCAGCTACCGCGGCTACCGCACCTGCGACCCCCAGCTGGGCTCCAAGCGCTGGGAGTGCAACCGGCCCCACGCGCCTCACGCTCCCATCAAGTTCTCAGAGAAGTTCCAGCGCTACAGCGCCTTCTCGCTGGGCTACGAGTTCAACGTGGGCCAGGAGTACTACTATATCTGTGAGTCAGGCCGCTAAACACCAGCGCTGGTTTACTGTGATGGATGGAAAGAGCCTGAGGATGATGCACGTCCAGTATTTTAATATCTTCTCTTCAGCTGCTGTCACCCACACGAGTTGATGGCGCGTGGGTGTTGCTAATAGATTCTGGAAGTTCAGCTGAGGACAGGCGGTTGCTCGGTTGCAGCGCCGCAGTTTGCACAGCTGAATGTTGAGGGTGGTGCGGCCTGCAGAGGGCACAAGGTTGACATGCTGTGTGTTTGCTCTCCGTTTCAGCCACACCCACCCACCACCACGGCCACAGCTGCCTGAGAATGAGGGTCTACGTCTGCTGCTCCACCGGTGAGACCCAACAACTCCTCTCGTCTCACCTCCACAGCTCTCTCTCCCACTCATTTTACACCATTTCCTCTCTTTCTGTGCCACTTTGTCTCCACTTTCCTCTCCCCTCCCATCTCTTTCTATCTCCCAAACACACAGAGAAACAGAGACAAAGAGGCAGATAGAGAGAGAGAGAAAAACTAAGATCTGACAGTCTTGTCTCAGAGAGAGGCTTTTCTGCCGCACGCTGTCTTGGCGAGGTTTTGATGATGGCGTCTTTTCCCTCGAAGCAGCGCTTTGAGAGTGATGGCTTAATGTTATTCTCTGTCTCAGTGCTATTACAGTAATGCTCTATCTCTCTCTGAGAATGACATGCTCTCGTGAAGACGTACAAAAGATGTAAAAGGGAAAAAAAACTGTTTCAGCTGCAAAATCCAGCTCTCTGCCCTCCTTCTCCCTCTCTGTCACTCTCCATCCCCTTCTCCCCTCCCAGCTCTCTTGACCATCTACCCCCCCTCACCGTCTATCTCTTCTTCTCTTTTTCTGGCTCTCTGATGCCTGCTGCTCTGTATAGTGTGTGTGTTATTTTTACCCTGGTAGCCTGCTCTCTCCCCTGCAGGCCTTTGATCAGGGAGCCCAGTGCTGAAAGCCTCCCCCTCTCCTCTAACCTTGTCAGCACTAATACATCCCACACTCAGGCCAGTGTCAGCCCCTGTGTACACATCACCTTAACACCCACCGCCCCCCATCCCGGTGTCACGGCTAATCTATTGATGTGTCTACCACGCCTCCGTTTGCTTCTGTGTGTGTGTGTGTGTTTTGGGGTGATGTGTGTGCCACTGCACATGGCTGTACGTCAGACATACATTTTTTTTTAAAGCGCCTGTGTGTGTGTGTGTGTGTGTGTGTGTGTGCGTGTGTGTGTGTGTGTGCATGAATGGGTATGTGTGCATTGGTGCATTTAGTCGGTTTACAATCCACAACCTTTACTCAGCAAGGTCATTTTAACAGCTTGCTATCAAAAAGCTGTTGATTTCAGCTGCCTCCAGACCGTTTCCATTTCCTCTGCGAGCCTCCCACCTTCGCCCTTAAAAGCCTTAAAGATAAGAAAGACATGTGAATATTCACTGCGTATGCTTTACATCTGCGAAAAAGCTGCAAATTGATTGCTACCAGCTCCTATTTAAATCCTCCTTAAAATGTTGTTTCATCCTCCTAACTATGCATCAGAATCACAGGCTCACACAGACGTGCACATTTCATTGAAAAAAGAGAGGAAAACAAACAAAGACATATTCACATGCACATCAACAAACCCACACATCATTCGTTCGCGAATAATTTGGCAACGCAGACTGAATGTAATTCTGTGTCTAGACGAACAGTAAATGTAAAAATGATTTCTGTCCGCCGCTTCCAAATGCTTTTAATCATCAGATGGAAGACTGGAGTCGTGGTCCAGGATTTTTTCGTGCTTTTCTCAGCGGCAGGGGCGCACCAACTGTTCTGCTGTATCTGTGCACATTTTATCCGTGCCTAAAATGCACATTTCACTCAGTGTTGTCATTTTAATTTGGTGTTTTCTCTCCCTGTCTCTCCCTCTCTCCATCTTTGTTTCTCTCCTCTGCTTTTTATGCCTCCCTCTCCTTTCTCTCTTGCTGCCCTTCTGTGTGTGTGTGTGTGTGTGTGTGTGTGTGTGTGTGTGTGTGTGTGTGTGTAAATGCGGCGTGTTTCTCAGTTTCCCAGGGAGATGATGACTCCAGTCAGACTCCTCCTGTCTACACAGTCAGGCCAAACATCAAAATACACAACATTGGTGAGTGACTCTGAGTTGCTGAAAATGAACAGCAGCCGATTGCCAGATGCCGGTCAGTATTTGGCTGTGGCTGCAAAGCTTCATTTATGTACTGATCATTGTGGAAAGGAACCAACCATTTGTTAGTTTTTTCATTCTATGTTTGGGAAAAGAAAATCCACAGCTCATAGCTGGTTGATGAGTAAAACCCTTATATTCCACTCTTGAGAGTTGTGTTGTTGGGGTAAGACAAGGAAACAATCAGAAGTAGTTACACCATTTACTGTATTTACAGGCATCTGTGTGAGAAAGTGAATATGAATGTAAAGCAGTGAACCTGCTTAAGCCAACAGTAGACCCATGACATCTATTACGCAACATTAAAGGATGTTTCCAGTTTCTTAAATCTTGTATCTTATTTTCATAGTTTTGGCCATCATTTCTATCGGTTATGATTACATAATAATCACCAAAGTAATATGGAAGCACCGAGCCAAAATGCGGAAACCGGTATAATACAGTTCATTTGTCAATGTCGTTATAAAATTCAGTGTTTCATTAGTTACATTAATTCAGTCACGACAGAACGCTAACTCATTTTTAGTGCCAGCAATAGCTGGCCTCATGTTGCCTTACATATAAATTATTCTAATGAGTTGCACACAGTGAGTGAAAGTGATTAAAGATTTGGGGAGTGCTAAAACAGAAGTGCATCAGCGTTGGAACGAGGAGAAGAAAAGTCAGATTGATACATTCCCCCGATTATCAGATTATCACATTCTGTTTTATTTGTGTTTTACACAGCGTCCCATCTTTTTTTGGAATCAGGGCTATGCAAAGTATTTGCTGATATCTGAGAACGCAGCAGTCAGAAACCACTTTACATGGAGGCAAAGTGGAACATGAGCACTTCCAGCATGTTACTGAAAAGCCACTGAACAGCAAAACTGCTCCCAACTATGACAAGTACAGTAGGTCAAAGTTGAACCAAGAAGGCTTTCTCTCCCCAATATCTCTGTTTCTTTAAAACCTGCATCTAACAGCTTGTGTTACCCCGTCACATTTCTTTCTTCACTGTGTTAACGTGAGGCAAGGACATTGTTAGTAACACCAATAAGAATGATGGCACATATGAGAAAAAGACCTTTTTGTCTAGAGCAAGATCCACAAGTCAGTCGGGGTCTTGTAAGGAACGAAAGGTCCATGTTTACCTAAGGAGAAAGCATGTCAGCGAGCAAGTCAATTGTGCAGCTGAGTGGTTATATAAACCCTCTATTTTTCTCTCTCTTTCTCCATCCTCATCTCAAACAAAAGCCTCTTGCCGGGAATCATTTAGTATGCTTGTTTCGGGGAGCTGTGGGCAGTCTGTGACGAGGGCTAAGAGAGTGTGACCTGCCTGAGATGGAAACTGAGGCCGGCAGCGACAGAGTGAAAAGAGCTCTTGAGCCACCAGCAATGAGTACCTTCAGAGAGAGAGAGAGAGAGAGAGAGAGGCAGGAAAGAGTGAGAGACAAAGTGAGAGAGAGAAAGTCAGGAAGCAGAAATGCAGCAGGAGAAAAGCTGACAGAAAGAGGGACAGATAAGGCAGAGAGAGAGAGAGAAACAGGCAGAAAGAGAGATAAAACCGGAGTGGGGGCAGAGAGAGAGGGTGCAGAGAGAAGGGGCAGAGGAAGAAAGAAAAGCTCAGTGGTGGGCGAATTGCTCAGCAGTAACTCAGGCTCGAGCTTACGTAGAATTTAATATATAAAAAAAATGCTCACTGGCAGAGAATCATAAAAAATCATAGCCTCGAGCGCTGTGATGCATTTTGCTGAATACATTTGGCAGAATAACAAAATCGGGACACGCAGATGTATGCGCGCACACACACTTAAAAACAGCCCGTACCCCCGATGGCCCTGCTGACCGCTGGACACCCACTCTGTGACTCACCCTCAGGACCAGACCAGCCCACAGACTGGCTTAGCATCAACACTTCTCTCCCTCTCTCTCTCCACATATGTTTGGACTTGCTGGCTTCCTCGTTACTTTATTATTAGCTTTGCTTGTACGTCACATTTTCCTTATTTAACACGGTGTTTTAAGGACAATTCCAGCCCGTTGGACTCATTTTTGTAGTTTCAGCCATCGTTTCTGTGGGTAAGAACAAGATTGCTCTCACCGAGTTAATTGCGAAAATCAGACAGGGCAAGAAACATGAGCATTAAGATGACCATACAGGTTTTAAACAAATCCCCGGGTTACACAAACTTACTTGGAAAAGAAAATTAAGGCCAGCAATGAAAATATTACCCAATCTGTCTGCTGTAAACATCCAACACAGTTTATCATTTGTGAAACAAGACGCTGCAATTTGCAATCTGTGTATAAGTAGCCCTCTGATCATCTGACTCGCTTGTCTTTCTTGCAATATAAGTAAGTGTTTCCAGCTCTGGGCTATTCTTTGTAACATAAACTACAAAAACAAAAGTTGTAATAAACCAGAATTAGCCTTTAGGTGTGACTGGATTTACCTTTTTTTCTGATTTTTATTGTCTAAACCCCGAGCAGCACACCTCTGTTCTGCTTGTAGCTTCCTATTGCTCAGCAGAGATCAGCTGGAGGCTTATTGCTGCAAACGTGCTATAAGAAGTCAGCATCAGTCTTGTGGTTTATGCCTTGAATTAATCATAACTTTATAGTCTCCTGCAGCAGAGCTTAGTATACAATGCATTCTCCCATCTGTGACACACTTGCCCTTAAACACTTTCCTCTTATATTGAGTGTCTGCAGCAGTAGCAGTGGGCTGAAGGCTGAAGCATAAATTATGTGGCGGACCAGAAAATGCAAGCCTGACCAGATCATTTTGAAGATGTGTCGATAGGCCCTGGCGCCTGTGATTCATTTGTTTGGCCTGTTATGTTGCAGATTTTCTCGAAATCATGCAGTTCTGGTTCCGTTGCACTGAGCCAACCCTCAGCAGCCAGAACAACTGAAACCTTTGGTTCAGAAACATGTTGGACCACCTTTTGGTGCTGATCGCAGTTTTAGTAGCAGCTTAACAACAGACATGTAGCCTTATCTAATTTCGTATCACTTCTGTTCTAATCAGTCAGTACCAAGCGATGCATCCGTTGAATTCGCGATGATCAGAGACATTTGCAGATTAAAGAGTTGTTAATTCTGTTTGTGGTCTCACAAGAACTCACAGCTGCAGCAGTCTCATCCACATGCTTGCTGCCATCTTTCGGTTGCTCCTTTTCATGGATGTAGCTCGGTAGCTTTGCAGGAAGACGGCCTCTCCATTCTTAATTCTGCCCGCAAAGCTCCGATTGGTCGACTGTTCCTCCAGCAAGTGGAAATTGCTATCGATGGTCATAACACTGAAGATGTGGGCGGTGATTAAACCGAGCTCACAGCCTCCCAGAGTTCAAGCTGACATCTTGAGCTCTAAGAGCACAACTGCATGCAAAGATGCCATCTTTATTTGGATACTTGCTTTCATTCCACTGGTTTTATTGAGAACAATATCAGTGGATTTTCATTTCCCCTGAATGTTCCTCAAGTTATTCAGGACAAGTCTCGGTCTCGGTTATGAACGCAGGAAGCTGCTTCAGTGTTCAGGTGCACTCTGGCATTAAGGCATCGATCTGCGAGTATTAATAGAGTGTAAGCCAGTTGAATGCCTTTCGCACTCTTACACCTCCCCCACTGACCTATAGCGCTGAAGGTCCATCGCCTCATGCTGTTTCCGCATCACTGCGAGCGTGCCATCGCCGTGGCGTAGTTGGCGCAATGATTTATCGGACCAGACAACCTTTTTCCACTCGTCGACGGTCTAGAGCTGATGTTTCTTATCTCACTGTAAATGCCTCGGGCGGTTCACCGCGGACAGGAGAGCTACACCTCGTGCTCGTCTGTTGTTAGACCCGATACAGACAAGACCGCACCAGATTGTGTTCTCGGAAATTGATCGCTGTATCCCACCAATGTGCTGTGATGTTAGGTGTCGTACTGTGGACCTTTGATAACTTGTTATGGCCCGAGGCACCCGACGTCCCCCACATTCATCTTCCAAGGGCGGCCTCCCTAAATAGCACGGGGTTTTTGAAGAGCTGCATATTGCGCTGCTTTGTGATTGTCAAAGCTCCTCGCGCCCACAAACAAGTCTGGAAGAAGGCGCGAACTAAATCGGTTCACACACCAAGCAGCTGTGGGAATGGAGTTGTGTCTGCATGCGCTTGTTTATGTAAAAGGTAGAGCTAGCTTCTGCAGGAACAGGGTGTCTCTTCTTCTGGAGTGTTACATTTTACTTCTGGAGCCTCTCTGTGAAACCTTCTGGAGAGACAAAGCGGATGGTGTGAAGGCCCTGCTCTGACCTGTGGGCCCCGACCTGAGGCAGCGCTGGTTTACTCTCCCCCCCGCCTCGCCTGTCGCCTCAGTGTCGCGTGTCAGCGCCGCAGACAGGCGCCTTTGTGTTCCTCAAGAACAGCCCTGACGTGGGCAAGCGTCACACAACCAGGACGAACCAGAGCGGTCGGATGGTTTCCTCTCAGACAGAGACGACAAAAACAAAATTCCGTACATTCATCAACCATCAGCTGACATGTGATTGTTGTCTCTGTCTGTTATCTCTTATCACCTTCCTTGTTTTCACTTGCAGCCATTGCCGTCTCTATTACGTTTAGCGAACTCGAGACTTTAGCGTCACAGTGAAAAAACATTTTTTAAGACGTCTTGCGCCCTTCGTTTAATGCATTTCCTGTTGAAAGCCAGTCTGGTTTTGATGGAAGACGATATTTGGCCTGAACTTTTACGCACTGAGGCGTCGTGATGACAACATAATAAAGTGAAAGTAATGGGATTTTAGTAGACAAACACATTTTTTGTCAGTTTTGGGGTACAATTTGTCAAATAGATGTATCCTTTCTTGGATCAAAACAAGTACTTTTCATCTCTCCACTGTGATTTTCAGCTGTTAAACCCAAATCATTTCCTAATCGTGCGACATAATATCAGTATGTCACATACGGAGGCTATAAACTCTTCCATCACCCCTCCCCTGCACCTACATCTCTCTTTTATGTCGGATGTGGGCTAATGTGACTAGCGTCAGGAAGAAATTGCAGCTTTCTTCTGCACTTAGTTAGATTACTTGATGGGAAAAAAGTGTTCTTTCTCACATCTGGATGCAGCAAGCCCAAGTTGCCCTTACTTGTGATGGATGTGTAAGCAACAGAGCTCTGTTTGCTTCCTTTTGCTTTATTTTAGCGTGTAATAACCCCCTGGAAATAATGGGCAAAATTATGTCGAGCCAGAGCGTAATGACTCAGTGTAATCCACTTTTTACCGAATATTACAAAAAGTGTTCTCCCAGCTCTTTCTCCGTCTTTTCCCTCCAGCTAATGTTCTGTTGTGTCTAATCAATGGCGAGGCCATAGTAATTTGGTTTGATTGAAATCCCTCCAGGATAAAAACATCATTAGTGTGAAAAGAGGAATACATGAACAAAAAAAAAAAGCAGATCAGAAACAAAAGTGTTTTTAATTTCCCATCCCAAGGGGGAATGTGGCCATATGTAGCTGAGCTGATGATAATTGGTGGTTTGTTGATAATTGCATCATGTCTCTCTCTCTGCATATGTTAAAGCACAATTTGCATGCGTCACACATTGCCTTTAGATTGATGAATTAATAATAGAGTAATGGTTCGTTTCCTTCAGTCTGGCACACGCGCACGCTTTCACACTCACGCTCTTCTATTTTCTCGCTTTTCTCTCCCCAGACGAGTTTAACCCCGAAGTTCCCAAACTGGAGAAAAGCGTCAGTGGCAGCAGCCCATCACGCGACCGCCTTCTTCTCACAGTGGCGATGCTGCTCGTCTCCGCCGTCCTTTTGTCCTAGCGACTGTCACCGCGAGTGACGCTTCACGCATAGCTGGACCGCCTTGTCCAAAGGGCTTTGTTTCCACCGAGTTGTTGATGAGAGAGTTGGCAAAAACACAGAAGAGAATCAAGCAGAGGTGAAACAGAACCACAAATCAAAGAGACACAGAAAGAAATTCTTGAACTTACCTGGACTTTTAAAAAAAGGAGAGGCCTTTTTGCTGTCATATTCACACCAGTGTATTTTGACGCTCCATGTGTTGGACATATATCTCATATGAATACCGCGGCATTTCATGCAGTGGACTCATATGGAGTCCACAGCCACAACCTATATTCTGTATCAGACTTCTGTGCTTGCCCGACAGGGGGGTGAGAAAGTGGACCTGTAATGAGTTGGATGTAGACTACACACTCTTATTGTAGCATGGACATCAAATCACCTGAGGAATTAAAGCTGCTTCAGCTGATGAAAGCAGGGTTTTTGAAGCCGTGAGCTTTGAAGAAGGTGGCAAACGAGGACTTTCACAGTGGAATTTTTTCAGGCCTTGGACCGCGGACCAAGTATGCTGATGGATAAAACGCATCTTAGATGTAGTAAAGAGCAAGGTGGACTCTGGAACTGTTTTGATCTTACCTGGGCTACGCAGGATAATTATATAATCAGTCAGTGATGAGAACTGCTGCCGTTGTCCTGGACATTGAGGAATGTTTTCACACTGGTGTGAGAGCTGCTGGTAATAAGAGCCCAAGGTGGTTCTTAAGAAAAGGGAAAGACTTTGTGAGGATATCCGCCGGCCTTTCAAAAATCCATTTTCTCCAGACATCAAAAACACCCCTGGCTTTGTGATAGGTACAGATGCAAAGCCTGCGTTTCGTAGAGGATAGCGAGTGCCCTCTTAGAACTAGTCCTTTGTCTGCATTTCCTGCCTTCACTGTAACAACCCTAGAAAAATACAGACCCTGGACTAGTAATTTGATGGCACTTAGACTTGGTAGATGTGTGTCTTGTTCCGACGCATTTACCTTCAGCACTTCGCGTAGATTTTCCGGATGTCAAACCTTTCTCCTCGCAGCAATCAGCAGAGTCATTCAGAACACCACTAATTTACAGTTCTTAAAAACCTCTCTCAGCAGCAAGTTCCCTTTTAATCCCAGACAACCCCGTCTTATTCCTCTTTCACTTCAGAGGCTCCCAGCCAATCAGTGCTGATGGCCTTTACAGCAGTCGCGGTCACCATGGAAACGACCCCATACAGTCGCCAGAGCGCGGCAGGTGCCTGAGGAGAAATTGTGCTTTGAGTCTCAAAGTAACGCTGCCGCCATTTTGTTAAAAAAAAGGAAAAAAAAAAAAAAGAAAGAAAAGAAAACACGTGTGAATGTGCAAATAAAGTTCACTTTTTTATATTGTAATACAGGACAACGTAGGCTGGCATTAATCAAATTACAATGTTGTGCTTTTTTAATTTATTTACTTTTCAAATGTATTTATTTTAACATTAAAGTATATTATTTATCTACCTAATTTATTAGTGTGCATTTGTAGGCCTTTGCTCAATAAGCTATTGTGCCATTTTTTTATTCTTTTTTTTAAAGTGTGGAATTTTTACTGCAGCATTTTGCTTGTGTAGATAAATAGTCAGATGTAATTCAGCCTGACATAAAGAGAGGGTTCTTGGTTATGACTAATCAGTAGGGACATACACTGAGTAACCCTACTCTCATGTAACAGATACTGCTAACCAGAGCATGTCATAAACCAACTGTGAACGCACAGACAGAGCAGATGCTGATGGAAGGGCGGCATTCCTCAAGTGCTGCACTTGCGAAACGAAGGAGTCTGCATTGTAATGTATATTTATAATACATGCCGGTTATGGAATGTGCGTGCGTGTGCACATGCGTGTGTGAGCGTGTGTGCTTCATCTGCCTGCTTTTCTGCGTGTGTGCGTGCGTGTGCGTGGGAGCGAGCAAGAGGGGGTGAAAAAAAAAACATGTGTGCACATTTGTGTGCGTATGTATGTAGAATGTGTTTGTCCGCGCTTTTCGAGTATGTGGCATTTAGAAATTTCGTACCCGTTAAGGAGTCGTTTGTAGGATCTGAATATGCAAGCGTGTATGAGAGAATGTGCTCTTCTGTAATGTTAGTTTACGTTACGGGGTTTGGGAAGCGGGCGAAAAGCATTTACCGATGTGGAGGACAACCATGAGAAATGTGTTTACCTTTGACAAGAATGAATAAAAAAAAACAACTGTAAATTGATCCAAGAATGATTAAAACAATGGCAATTAAACTCTTTTTTGCAAATTTACTTGTGTGTGTTTGATTGGAGATGCTTAGCAAACTGCGCTGTTGGTTTGCACATAAATAAGGTGCAGCCTACTCTCTCGCCTCTGTCTGCCCTTTCTTTATCTGAACAGTGACTCCTTCACCTTCACTCACCCTGCACTCACTTCTGTTTGTTTTTCTTGAGCACTACTTGAAAGCGATGCTCTCCCTCTTTCTCTCACACTCCACTTTCAGATGTGTCGGCTGCGAGCAGACATGTAAACAGACAGCGCTCTTGCTGCACGTACTCTTGGTGTAAAACTATCAGCCGTTCACACTTGGCCCATCTCGCTTCGGTTTCGCAAACACTTCGTCTGCCATAAAACATAATGACAGCGTTTGTGTGTGTGTGTGTGTGGGTGTGGGGGGGGGGGTCGGGGGAGTCGCGGCTTCACATCTCCCACTCCATCCGTCTCTCTCCCTCAAAAAAAAAAACACCTGCAAGCCATTCATGTCTCCACAAATCTGTCTCTCCACATCGCTCTCCTTTCCCATTGCCCCTGTCAGCTTCTTTCTAATCTTTGTACACAGAACAGAAAGAAGCTGACAATGGGGAGGGACACATGTCTCAGATGTGTCCACGTCAGAAGGGACAGAGGGGGCAGATAAGATTTTGTCTTTGATGTTGCGCATCAGGCCTGATGTCACATGTGAGAGGAAGAAGTAGAGCAGATTCTGCTGTCGGCTGTCGTCTTAATGCTTCTCACCTCCAGACCTGGGTCAGAGGGTGTTTGCAAGTGTGTGTGTGTGTGTGTGTGTGCATCTAGAGGGCTTGTGCCAAGCAAAATTGAAAGCTAATTTAATATACTTGACATGAATGACGATTTACTTGACAAAGTGTGAGTCATACTTAACCAAGCAGGTTACAATGAAGTGATCGTGTCTATTAATTTCTGTTTCACAGCTGCTCGGCTGCACTGTGAGGGAGCAGCTTCTGATTCTGTCTGACATTTGCGCGTTTAGCCGACAGACTGATAATTGTTGAATATTCCAGTCGGTCTTGGCTCACGGTCCCATGCCTACTTATAAGTTTGGACTTGCACAGAAACGTTTCAGTGCTTTGACACTGGGGTACAGGGGAAGGGTTTTAGCTTCTGCTCCAGGGCCTGAGTTGACAACTTAAACCATCATTTTGCAGAAAATCAGCCTGTTTCGTTTTTTGGCAGTGGGGCTGTCTCTGGTTAGTTATGTAAGGGAATTAACACTGTCATATTAACACCTAGAATTCGTGTCTGGACAAGCTTATGTTTTGCTTGTGCCTAAATGAAACATTAATTGATCTGCTTACTATTCAAATGAGAGGATCAGGAGGGTTGCCAGTGGATTAAAAATGCCTACCTTTCCCCCGCGCAGCTGACACGGAGGCTCACGTTTCCACCGCGCAGCAGAGATCTAACAAGTGCTCTGTCCAGACTCTAACTAAGGACGACATCCCATTAGCAAAAGGAGATGACCTCTTCTCCGTTTGGAGGCAAATTATCGTTTGCTGAATCATTTACTGCGAGATAAGCCATCTGTAGCACGGGCAGGCCTGTGCCGTCGAGAAGAATTCCCCTGACAAACTGCGCCGTCTGGCCCAAACAATGAAACAGATGCCTCCTCCTCAGAGAACTTGTTATAGCACAAGACATCAATGAGAAAATCACTGAGACTAGTGCTGCCTTCAAGTGCTCCTTGCTCTCAAGGTTGGGAGTCATAAAACTGAGTTGTGGCTCATTCAAATACCTCTGGCCGCAAGATGATGTAATTGACAGAATCTGGGTTTTTAAAGTGTTTTATTTTTGGAATCGTGCAGCGCAAGAAAAGAAATTTGGCAGATGCTTTCGTCCAAAATGTTCCCCCTACATGCAGTACACACATATCAGTGGCTGCTAAATTGTGAACAGAAGGGGGCGGGAATTGAACTCCAACTCTATGGTTTATGGGCAGCCACCTGGGCTGCTGCAACCCGGGAAATCTATAATTTGCGTAGGCATAATGATTACTTTTTGCTCAAAAAACTTCTACATGTATGACAACTACACATTAAACTCAGTGATCACGAAAACATATATTAATGCCAGCTATTTACACAAAATGTCATGTTCTACTCGGTCTACTTTCTTTGGAGCTCGGCTTAGATATGTGACATTTATTTTAATCGAAATGCTTTGCAATCCAGAGCAGCTGCCAAGTTCCTCTCTGTGTTCTTCATGCCATCCAGTGCCTGTATGCCTGTGCACATTTTAAATATGGTAATTCTTTTCACTTTTCTGCACTCAGTGGCTTCCCTGGATTTTCCTCTGCATTATCTCTGACCTGTTTATGAAGACTTTTCCCCCCAGTTTATCACTGGTTAGTACTTTACTTACTTCCTTATACTGTAAGTGCAAGCATTTATTATATGTAATGAGTCAGGTTTCAGTTGCCTGTGCTCAGGTTTTCCAGCCTCACTTTCGAGACAAAAATATGATGATGTGGAAACCAGCTCTCCCAGGTACCATGTTACTGGACGGCAGATATTATGAGAATATTCCAGACTTATATCAGTGTAACCACCTATTCTACTTTCTGCCCATAGGTGTCGCCAAAGCTTTCTTTCAGTCTGTCTCTACTGGGGAAACTGCCAGTTAGATGCAAACAGGACATCTGCAAAACATTATGCTACAGATTTACTGTGAGTATGTTTGCCTATGAGATAAAAAGTGAATTCAGAAAAATAACAGCACTCAGTTGGTTTATGTATTATGTGGCCTGCGTACCCTGAATAGATTTACCTTAATTCATGGAAGCAGGTCTGAATACATGTTAATCTGCTGAAGTTCAGTGGGACTAAAATCTGATGCCTCTGCAGACTCAGTGTGTTTGCTTCATGTGAGGCTGCAGAGGGACACTCAGTTTTAACAACAAGGTCTAATAAGGTTATCAAAGGCAACATGAGGCAAAGTAGAGATAACTTCATAAGATCTCTTATGTAACTGTTGAAAGGGTGAGCTGACCTACTGTACCAACATTTGTTCTCCACCTATCTGGATTATATTAGTTCAGAGGTGGGTCACCACAGATTAAGACTAAATGTCGATTTCCACATAAAAAATTATAACGTCAGCTATTTCTGTTTTACAGGGTAACCTAAATGTATTCTTCTCTTAACCTGTGCATACCGGGGACAGGTTTGCTGATGTTGTTTTTTGCTTTTTTAATATCAGGCACAGACAGAATGTTGTCATGTAATTCTTTCAGTACGTTACGCAGGGATGTGCCTACTACTGCAAACGAGATCATGTCCAGAGTTTTTCTTCTGAAGATTGAAGGTTTCAGCCACCTGGGGCGAGTTTGCACTCCGCGCTTAAAAAGTAACACTTGCATATTTTATAAGCTGATTCCGGTATATTTTAGACTTTATGTAATTTGTTTACGTCAATAAATTCTTCAATATTTTCCCACCACATTTTCCTCCCTGGCAGTGTGGAAGAGGCTTTAAGACAGCATGAATGTTTATATGATTGAATAAGATGTGAAATAAAATGTGAAAATCCAAATAATAAAACATGTTGGGGCCTTTTTAGCTGTCCTGTAAACACTTTCTTTGGATTCTTCATTCCTGGTTGCGGCTCTGTTGGTACTGTCTATCATGGTAAAACACAAAAATACAAAACAATGTAAGAATGAAGCTCACTGTTTTGCAAGAGCAGCTTGACTATTTGTTGATATATTACTACTGTTGTTGTCCCTGTTTGTCTTTCCCTAAAATGTACTGTTAATGTATTAAAGTCACGAAAATGTAGGGAATTAATTGATCTTGTTTCTCACAAACTTGCCTCTAATACCTTTTTTCCAGAACAAAGCACATAACTGTGCTATTTACCTGGACAGTTTTTTCTGAGTAGTTTTCTGTTTGAGTGAGGAAAAAAACTTCACGCTTTGAATGTCTTCACACATTTGTGGAGGAGAAAACACTGAGATCCTTTACTTACTCACTAAAAATGGCAATACCACACTGTAAAAAAAATCTTTAAAAACACATTGTTACTGAAGTTGACTTACAGTACAGCATTACTGACCAACTTTAAACAGCGTATCAAAAGTGGAAGTACTCAATGCAGAAAATGGCTCCTTTCAGTGTTATAGTGTTGCACTGCATTAATATGTAATGGCCTTTTAGTGTTGCAGCTGGTCAAAAAACTAATTAACTGCTTACTAACTAAAGTACCTCAGATTTGTACTTAATACATTTTGGAAAATGTGATTTGTTTTTACTTTCTTGCCAAGAGTTAGGTGAGACAATTGATATTATTCTCATAACTGACACTAAAAGACATCCCCTTTTCCAAAAAACCTAGGCCACTGGCTTAACATAAATAAGATAAGAATGCCGTCATGTGCACACAAACAAACTGTGTTTACTGACAACAGTTTTACAAAGTGCCCCTTTCATACCCAATCATGATACTCACCTGTTACCAATCAACCTGTTTACCTGTGGTAATGTTCCACATGTAAACTACAGGTGTTCCACAACCTTCCCAGTCTTTTGTTGCTCCTGTCCCAACTTGTTTGAAACGTGTCGCTGCATCAAATTCAGAATAAGCAGATATTTACAAAAATCAATGAAGCTGATGAGGTCAAACATTAAATATACTGTCTTTATACTGTTTTTAATTGAGTATTTGTAAAAAAAAAAAAAAAAAAAAAGGATTTTGTGTTATTCATGTTTTACACAGCCTCCCAATGTTTTTGGAATTGGTTTGTAGGTAAATTGTTAGCTTAGCGAAAAGACTGGAAACAAGGGGGAACTGCTAGCCTGGCTCTGTCCAAAATCCACCAAAAAGCACCTCTAAAGTTCTCTAATTAACACATTTTATCTTGTTGCAGTTGTAGTTATACTTTCAGGGCTAGACTCCAGGAAGTCTCTGCACTTGGACAATAAATAGTCTGGCACATAAATCAAATTCAAATTTCCCCAGTCCTGGATCCAAATATCCTGTACTCTAACTGTCGCAGCACTGAGTGAACTCTGATGACTTCAGTCCACAGCTGCAGCGTGTGTGTGTTCACCTGGTTGCAGGTGGGATCTCAGATCCGTGTCCTCTAGTCTGAAAGTATCCTAATGGGACCTCTTCAGATCTTGCCAGGATTTTGGATTCGACTTGACACTCGTACGGCTTCAGGTCACTGTGAGTCAACACTCCTCTTCTGCAGACGGAAACTGACCCAGGTGGGCGGGGGAGAGGGGGGCGGGGTGCACTGAGATGAGGTGAGGAGACATTTTGGGATGCAAAATGACATCATTTAAACCCCGGGGAGATGTGATGCCAGCTTCTGCAACCAAGATACTTGACGGGACTTGGGAGGATGACGTGACAGGATGACGTGACAGGCCGCCGGTGACGTAAGCAAGCCATCGAGGTGAGAAGTGTGGTGTGTCAGTGTTGAATTTATTAAGTTTCACAGCTGCTGATCTGATACATGCAGCACTCAGGGTAAGAGGGATCTCAAGGGTTGGTATGCAATCTCATTAATAGTCTCTTTTGAGCTGATAATTGGCCCTCAGAGCAACAAGTCGTGTTACAATCTAAATGTGAAATCTTAACCCAAGAACAATGTAGCTTCCATTGAAAAAGGCAAAACCTCAGATTTATTGAATAGTCAAATGGACCTAAATTAAATCAAAACTTCGAACTTTACAATGACGGCCCACTAATTTAAGGTTTTATGAGGCAGACGTTCTTGGACGTGTTAAGAGAGGCAGGAAAATGTGAATGTGCATCTTAATTAGAACAGCGTTAAGCCTCCTAGAGGGCTTTGCTTTTGCGCACATTAATTTGGGCTCTTGCCAATCCTCTCCAGATCAGTTGACTAATGTGTTGACAAGTGGAGGAAAGTTATCGCAGAATATCAAACAGACCACATTTGCCCTCTGCAGCAGCCTGCACTCGCAGCAACAGTGTGTGTGTGTGTGTGTGTGTGTGTGTGTGTGTGTGTGTGAGAGAGAATGTTTTGAATTTTAAAGAGGGCAGCATTTGACTGTAACCCTGGGCTATAAGAAATAGAGGTAGATATCAGGCTGCAAAAGGAATAAGATTTTATTCCCTTAGTTGAGTTCTTCAATATGTATTTACATTTATAAACATAAAAGGGAAGTCAGACTCATATAACCTTCTTTTTTTCCCCGTGTAAACCGTTGTCTGTTTTTCCATTTAACAGGCTAAAGCTTCTTATGAATTATAGAAAACACATTTGAACCCTGCTGAAAGCTGCACTGCTCCTTCGCAGAAACTCCGTTAGCAGAAACATCCCCTGCCATCTCCCATGTGT
Source organism: Chelmon rostratus (assembly GCF_017976325.1). NCBI lineage: Eukaryota > Metazoa > Chordata > Actinopteri > Chaetodontiformes > Chaetodontidae > Chelmon > Chelmon rostratus. The sequence goes on along the minus strand of NC_055673.1, from coordinate 9,491,257 downwards.
GCGTATATTCCTGGATGTGAGATTTAAGACGCTTTAACTGCAGCTTCTTCTTGCCTGCGCTGACACAGCCATCTCTGCAGATTGTGGAGAAAGTGGAAGAAATCAATGAATTCGTAATCAAATAAAAAGAAAATTAAAATGAAATGTGCGACAGCCTCACAAATTCCCACTGTGGGATAGTTTTTCTTCTGAGCAGCAGTCTTTTTTCACCCTTCTGGCTTTCACTTGTAAAAAAAGAGAAACAGCCTCTCATCTCTGCTTCCTTCCTGTGTTCTTTTGCTTTGCCACATTTTCTGGAGTTTACTCTACATCACGCCCTACGCTCTGCCTGTGGCCTGTCATCATTTGGGTCTAATCTTTCTATCATCAGGTAGCATTTCCTGTAGCCCTTCTTAACCTTTGTCTTCATCATTTTAGACATACCTCCCCTCCAGTCTCCACACTGTTCTCTAATCACCCCCCACCCTCCTCCTCTTCCTCTCTCCCTCCAGATTTAGCTGTAATCCCTCATTTCTGGTTGCTACATCTGCACAGCACTCAACAGCTGGGGACCTACTCACTCACACACACACACACACACACAACAACTAGACCATGTGCTGTGCTCTGTGTGTGTGTGTGTGTGTGTGCATGCACACGTGTGTGTGTTTGTGCTGACACTTTGGGCATCTGGTCAAAACTTACGTCCAGGAATAGCTAATGCTTGTCTCCAAAAAAGATGTTGTGACAGAGTATTTATGTCAGGCTGTACGATCCAGGATGTGGCAGACTGGCACAAATAAGTATCAAAGGAAATAGATAACACCGTTAGGAATTAAAAATTTACAGAAAACTGCACAGAGAGTACATTTCGTCTGGTTTGTAAACAAATCTTAAAAAGGAAATCTGGTCAAAAGACAACATGTTTTATCAGCAGGAACTCTGATTTCTCACTTCTGATTTGTGACTCGAGAATTGCTCTCTTTCAAAGTTTATCACAGATGAGCTGACATCACTTTATAATGCTATCAAAAGACAAATTCTGGAGCATCTTCACTCAAGGAGAACAAAAGAAAATGCAAGTCCCCAAGTTGTTTAGTATCTATTGAATTTTGCAATTTTTTATTTAACTAATGCTGCATTAAAGAAATATTCATTCAGTTAATTTGAAACAGGAGCCTACAGCCACGCCAGCAGCTCAGTCAGGATGTACTTGGGCACAGCAGTGCGTTGAACTATATGCTAACTTCAGCATGCTAACATGCTAACATGCTCACAATTTAGCTAACATGCTACTGTTTAGCAGATATGAAGTTTACCACGTTCACCATCTTAGTTTAGTTAGTGTAGTGTTAACATGCTAACTTTTGCTATTAACACAAAATGCTAAGTACACCAAGGCTGCTGGGAATATATCATTAGTTTTGCACAAATACAACACAAGTTTGAACAAATTGAAAATTTGACCTGATGATGGTGGTAAATGAAAAGTCAGGGAGGCTGACAAAGTCTGCAGACTTCATCATCTAGGCGCCATGAGGCAACAGTTGAGATATTTCAGTCTGGACCAAGCAGTGACCTGAAAAACGAAGGCAACATGGAAGCGCCGAAAACTGCAGTTCCCTTAAATGGCCACCTGAGGCTGGCTCCAAAAGTGAGTCAATCCCCATAGATCCCCTTATTAAAATGCTCAACTTGACAGCAGGAGTAAACATGTTTACAGCCTGGTACAAAAACAGTTTTGGTCTCTACATCTTATATATAGACAACTGTGTGGGGGCGAATTTATATTCAGCTCACTCATTTAAATTATATTAGGTCATAAAGTTATGTAAAATTGTGGGCATGGCTGCTTTTAGTGATGGCTAGCCTCTAGGTTTTAGTAACCAGGCTGCATTAGGCCCGCCTGTGCACCATCCACGCACAACCTCTTTGCCCATTTTTGGATTGGATTTGAGTTCGGCAGAGTCAGGTACTGCCAAGACGGGGGCAGTTGGAGCTACTGTCACTAAGCTTTGCAGTGGCTCTTCAGAAACATATGAGCGACGTGATGACTTTTATACAGTCTATGGTCTGGACCAAAGTGGCAGATGGACCAACAAACCAATATTGCCATTCATGGAGTCCTAGCATTACCACTGCCATTATGATTCATCCTCTAGGCACCATACATGGTTCATTATTTCATGTCAATACACCCAATACTTGTGGTGACACCAGAGAAAAAGCCAAGAGATCATCAAACTCAGTAGGTTTCATACTCTGGGGACCATGAATGTCTGTACAAAATATCATGCTAATCCAATATGATAGTTTGCTATTGAGATCATTCATTCTAGGCCAAAGTGATAGACTAACCAACATACAGCTACACCTACAGCCATACCACCATCATGGTAAAACAAATTAAATCCACTCTGATGTCCAATTCAAGCATAAATGTGAAATAAACTGCATGAGATCATGTAGCATGAATATTTCATGGGGGATTTCGGTTGAATGACACATTGGTTGTCAACACCAATTTTGGACATTTCATCTGCTGAGCTCCTGTCTGATGACGAATCACCGATATGAAGGGGCATTTTATTAAACGGTAAAGCGTGTTACACTTCATAACTATATTTTGTACCTTGTGTGAGCATGTGTCAAAGCTACTTACTTCAACTCACTGCTTCAGATGTCACAAGGTATCTTGACTCACTTCCCACGGGGAATGTTTTCCCAAATGTCATATTGACAAACTAATTTTGCAACTGCCTTTCAGTTTGGGTTTTTTTCTGTTTTTTGCAGCCTTTGATGCAAACTTAGACTGACACACTGTGTGGCTTAAAAATACACATTCAGGAAGAAACAGAAACATGTAAACCGATGTCATGAAAACATTCGTGATTTTCACAAACAATCTGTGTTTATAGGTTGTCAGCGTTTTCATCGTGTTTCATTGACAGCTATGCATTGGCTTAAACAGAAACTTATTCTGGAGCATAAATAATCTTTGAGGCTGAAGCCAAATACCCGTTCACAGTGCATAAGAGACGTGTGAGCGCCACATTACGCCGTCAGGCTGCGGAGTGTTAATGGCCACAATGATAGATGTTAACACAGATTGGTGAAGCATTCAAATGAAGTGAAAAAACAGGGTGACATCTTGTTGCTAGATCTTGAAAGTGTTGCAAATGCAGGCGCTGAGAGTTATTTTTACGAATCAGCCATCTAATCAGAAAGCAACAGCCTTTTCATACAGCAAGTAGAGTCATTTTTGTACAGTAGGCACAACAATTTGTATAAAGTTGCACATAGATGTGTTGTTCCAGAGTTTGCAGTGTGTTGCCTGTCGTCCTTACAAATGATTGATTGAGGTCTAGCCTTTAACAAGCTGCACCTGTGCCTAATCAAGGCCCTGCCTTTATATCCTGAGTTTCAGTAAACACTGAGGGAGGCTGGAACTGAAATGCAGAACGACCTCTACTTTAAACACTACATGTAAAACTGTGGCACATGTGTTTCATACGATGCAACCCCTCCAAAGTTAGCCACAGTGTTCTGTACCAGAAGGCTTTATGTAAAACTATTAACCAATGAAATCGTTTAACATTTATTCCCCTTGAACCAACTCCTTTAACTGCTATCCCACAGATTTGCACTTTTGAAAGACTGATCTTTTTCTGGGAGGAAATTTAAAATATTTAAGAAAATAGAAAGCATTGGGGTGTTGAATGGTGCATCAGTAATGACGAATGCTGAAGGTCTGTCCAGTCAGGGTTTATGTGGGTGGGAGGGTCATCCTGTAGGCTACTAATCCCCTCTACAGCCATCCGTCTTGAATGTAATTTGATTCGGAATGGAAACAAAGCTACAGCTGACCAGCCTGTGGCCTGAAAGGCTGCGCAGGCTTACTTTCTCCCTCAGCCATAAAAGGATCAATAATGTAGCAGCAGTAGTGGGTGTAGTGTGTCAGCACTGTGATTGAAAGCTGCTTCACTGATGCATGTAAAATGTAGCGACACATAAAGGTTAATTAAAGTCGGGAGCAACATGTGAGCGGGTGATTTTCACGGACGGTCAGATGGCACAAACGATTTGGATTATTCTCTACTCACCGCCTTTGACATCAATAGTGCATGTACAGTTTATGCTTACTTGTATTAGGTTGTGTTATGCTAGAAGTTGTGAACGTAGCCTTGAGCAGAGATGAGGAGCGGGCTAAAGAGCTCACTTACTAAAGTGATGTCACTTGAGGCAGTTTCTGAGACTTCCAGCTCCCTCTGCCGACTCAAAGCTCATACAGTTTTCTTAGCATGTGCTGCAGTGCTTCACCGAGACTTCAATGTCTAAAAGCATTGAATTGTTCATCTTGAGTCTTGTTTTAAGCTCTGTGCATGCAAGCATCTGGTTTTAGCTGCTCCAGTATGCTCACCAGCTAGTCCTCAACGTTATCTGGTCTTTGTTTGGTGCTGGGCAAGCAGTGGTTTATTAGAGCCTTATATTAGAGCCTTATTTTTGCTTGCTGCGGCCGAAAATGACACTTTGAGAGCGGTAAGAGAGAATCAGAGTTGTGAACACCAGAAAACCAAAACACTGGGCTTAAACTGGCTGTAAAACTCTGTCGGGCTGGGGAGAACTGCAGAGTCGTGTAATAACTCTCTGTGGATTTGTCAGTGTGAACAAGCAGTTTCATGCACAAGTAGTTACATGTTACTTTGCTGATATACAGCGTATTGACTGCTGCTTTAAAGCTAATGTGATCATTTGAACATATGTGACCTCTGATAAAGTCATAATGATCTCAATGGCCATTTAACCAGTTTTTGATTTAGTTTTTATGGTGTCTATATGTTCATTGGACAGTCAGGGTGCTACACTTTGGTCATCTTTGGCACATTGAACTCTCCACATGCTGATAAAACAGCTTATCAGTTAAACCAGCAGGACCGTCCTGACGAGTAAAACCTGACTGTGGCTATCCCAGCTTGGCTTGCTTCTCTGCAGGGTTGGAGGTTACAGCATGTTTTAGTTTCATATCCATATTAATAACCACTAAAGCGGGTTGTAATCCCAACCCCTCCCACGGAGCATTGATACAGCTATGAGATTATTTTCATCACTTTTATTTCCCCTTTTTTCATATCCACTTGATGGCAATAACACATTGTGACTGCCCTCTCAAAAGAATGTGTATGTGCAAGTGTTGAAGAGGAGGTGGAAATTTAAAGTGATGAAATCACGCAGAAATTTGCACCATTTCTCATGTGGAATAATGTCACTGAGTGTAAAAAGTTATTTGAATTGGGAATTTCTATTACCACATTCAATAACCTCAAGTGAAAGCTGTCAAATTGTGACGCCTTCATATAACTGGACAAATTAGATCTGGACAAGATGATTAACAGCCTGTATCTCATAAGTGGTTAAAATTAACAACACTCCCCATAAGTGAATTTCCCCGAAGTGAAGTGAATTTCCCTGTTGTGGGATCATTAAAGTTTACCTTATCTTCTAAACGCCTGTTTCTCATCACAGAGGATGTTGCTACTTGTGCATGTGTGTTTTCTCTCCCTTTCACTTCACTGAAGACAGCTCGGATTCAGTTTTTCTTTCATTTGTTCCACCAGCAGCCATTGTAAGAAACTCTGACATCGTTAGCAACTTTAATGCTGAAAAGCTGTGATCTCAAAAGTAATCTTCATGATTAATTGATGTTAAAATGCATGTTCACAATTTCTGCAATCTTTAATGGATCCAACTTTTTTAAATCTTAACATATCTTATTTCGCTTTCATGAAGGATGATAATGAGCATTTCTTATCCATTACATTTCTATGTGATTTAAATGAAAAAGAGTATTAACAGAGATCATGGGACTTCCTAGTTCATTTGCCCTTAAATGACCCAGAACAAACCTCACTCCCACTGTGACATCGAGGTCCCAGAATGGGCATGACAGTCAATGCTGACAGACACTGATGACAGTTTATCCCCCCACCACTAATGCTGCTATCCTCAACTACACCCTATTAACAAGCGTTTGAGAGCATTTTTTTTTTTGTTAATGAAAAACCTAGATGTGGAGTGATTAAAAGACCTTTATCCGTAATCAACTCGCCTATAGGAGGTCCGCAGTTGTGACCTCTGTCCAGACATGCATGGGGTTAAGCCATCTTAGGCCATCACGACGTGTTATGAAATATTGTTGATTTGACTGAGTGGGATCAAACGGAGGTAAAACTTACGCACACATCTGGAGCGTTGTGTTTAAAATGCTCCAAATCCACAAATGGAGAGCGTAAGAGCAAATGAAGTAGATGAAGGATGAGTAAAAAAGGATGATGTGTGAGATGCGTCTGTGTCAGCGGGGGCTCGTTTGAGTGAGACGAGTGCAAATGTGGAAGTGCGTGTGTGTGTGTGTGAGGATACATGCTCAAGGCAGTACTTATTCAACAGAATGAAAACAAGTCAGAACATGGTTACACGGTTCAGCTGTCCTGGCAGAGCTGTTACACAATCCCTGCTCAGTTAAAAACACATCGCGGTGAAACAGAATAAAAACGACACTGGCTACAAGTTATTAGGCTTATTCATATTGTGTCATTCTGCCTTTATTAGGGGTGCTCACTGGCACAACAAATACAACACACCCCCATAACAAATACCCCTCTATGCATTGCACTAACAGGCTATTTGTCTTTTTGAGGTGAATATGTCGTACTTTGACGCCGCCCACAGAGGGATCAGATGATGCCTTGAAATGGGGTTGTGTTTATTGTGTTAATCCAAAGACTTACTGACATTTGAACAAGTCAGTGATGTGGCATTCATCATTTCGTAAGTGGAAATTTTCTTATACCGCAGTTCATTAGTTGTGACACACCAGTATCAATTGAACTTTACAAACATTTAATCCTCAGTTTCTTGGTTGATCTACTTGCTTGTTTTTCCTGAGCTTGATGCTAAAAAGCAAAGATCATTCAACAGTTCGCCTGCAGCTGCAGCTGACTTAATCACTTGAATGACAAAATGTGAACTTGACTGCTGTGGCCAAAATACAAGTTCAACTTGAAGGTTAATTTTACAGGTTTAGCTACAAAACAACATTCCCAACAACAGACACTTCAGCCAGAGGGAGGCTTGTTGTTTGAACTCAGGAACTTTAACCCTGTTTCCAGTTATTATGCATAGCTAAACTAACCAGCTAACAACTGGCTGGTGGTAGCTTCATATTTAACGTACAGATATGAGAGTGGTATCGATCTTCTCATCTAACTCTCAACAAGAAATCAATTCCTTTCACTTTGGTGAACTTTTACACATAATTTTGAGCCAGTTGACCCACTGAAAAACATCTTTGTGTTACTGACCTTGCAGGGAACAGAATGAAATTAGTTGCATCTCGTGATCTGCAAGTGGTCAACCAAGCCTCCAGCAACACCTAGTATTTCATAAGTACATGTGAATTTATTGCCACCATGCCACTTCAGATGTTATTGGGCACTCCACACGCCTTTACCCTGCTGCCCCAGACAACAGGCTCTGCTGCAGTGGGTTCACCAATCCATTAATAGCAGATCACCCTCAAGGAAGGTCAATCAAAGCTTCATAGTGCCCACTACCCCACTGGCCAACATGGACACTGATTAATCCTCCACTAATACGATTTTTCACTGCAACAGTGAAATTTGCCAGTAGCAATAGGATGATTTAGAGCACCAGACTGCATTGAGCCCCTCATATCTCCTGAGATGAGCATAGCTTACTGTACGTGCACTAATGCCTCCTTGATGCCTGGTGGTGGAAATCCAAATGAGGGCACATCATCCCAGATAGTATCCATATGTATTAGCATACCAAGGGGTCCAGGCGAGGCTGCAAACAGACCATCCAGCTGTTGTGCCAGTTGTGTGGTAAACACAGCAAGGATTAGCCCCTGCTCTTAAGCTGGGAGATAATGATTTGAAATGGCCTGGGGTCGGAGGTCGATTGCATGTGTCCTGTTCTGTGGGCGGCATAATATGCTCCCTGTATCCTGTCTGCACTCTGAAATAGAAGGACCTCTGGTCCGGGTCAGCGCCTGAGTATCCACCCTCGCACCACAACTGCCAGGCTCAGATGGACATTTTGGAAGCACAGAAATGATAAACTGATACATACGATGCAGACCATATGCACAAGCAAGCAGGCGTACACACAAACTCTACATGTACATACATTATACAGCACATCATTTGCACCTGTCTCTCGCTTTTGATCAGAGAGAAAGACAGAGAGTGACCTTTCAGGCGCTCTTAACCTCTGGATAAACGTTATCATTCACATCAGGCCATGAGATATCTTGAGAGGGATAATACACATGAATTAGTGCTCTAATATATGAGTACAGCTCAGGCCGTTAAGGTCAGCTGATGAATATGACCTTCCCTAAAATATTAGATACTATTGTACAATGTCAACAGATTGGAAAGAAGAGTGTCCCTCTGCACTAGTAGCAGCAGCTGTAGTTATTCGATATATTCATTGTAAAATTGCTCTGGTGCAGAGCTCAGAGAAATCCATACAGGGCTACAATGTACCTTTGGAGTTCAAAGCTGTGAAAAGCTGCAGCAATTGTTGGTAGTGGAAAGCAGAATTTTGTCCCTGAATGAGACATGCTTCAATGACATACTTCCTTTCAAAGCATCACATGTGCACAAAATGAAAAATTGGTTTAAAAGGATTAGGTCCACAAACTGTTAAATGACCCCATCTTGATAGTATAATGATATTATCTGTAGTTAGCAGCATTTACAGATGTTAGATTAGTGCTGCACTACACATATCACATTAACACTGACTAAATTTATTCCAATCTATCCTGGCTGCCTGTCAAGACCTAACTTCATCTCAGTATGCTGGGTTTTAGCAGGGAATTTGTTTTCTGTCTACTTCAGCTCAGCCTCGGATTGAACTGTCTGTTGAATTTCTGCTGCTGGTTCAAACCGTCAGGTTCAATCAGTCAATTACAAAACCAGGCACACGTAAGCCTCGCTTTTGCTCAACAACCACCTGCGATTGTTTCTGTGAATTTGTCATTTTGTAATTTTCGTCACCGGTGAGGTGTATCAATGCAGAAAGCTACTGATTCAGTACTGATTCAGTATACCCGGATCAGCCGGAGGATTTAATGATTCGTTCGTTTATGTACTGAACACCTCTAGAATGCTGTCTTGAAAGTCCAATATCAAAGTCAGCTTTTGACCTTGGGAGTAGTAATATGAAAAAAATCGACCATCCATCATCTCCATATGAGGATCATGTTCTGTGGTTGAAAACTCTGGAAAAAACGTGTACTTATACTTTGATTAATGACATTCCCCTCAGCCTAAGCTGTAGTTAGTGTTTGGTGCTAATTAGCGAATGTTAGCGCACTAACATGCTGAATTAAGATGGTGAACATATTCCACATTATACCAACATATTAGCATTGTAACTGTGACTGTGTTAGCATGCTGACATTAGCATTTAGCTCAAAGGTCTGTTATGCATAAGTACAGCCTCAGAGAGCCGCGAGCAATGCTGCAGACTAGTCTTGTTCAATCATTTTTTGTTTGTCTCTTACTGTGTTTTTGCAACATTTTGCACTGCACCCCCCCTTTTTTCTTTACTATTAATATTAAGACATTTGTTCATTCATTTATGCATCTATGTATGTGTTTTTATGGAGCTCAGGAGTGATTAGTAACTGCATTAAAATAATTTACTGTGAATCCTTTAAACAATGACAGACTTATTAAATCTCATACTTAGACCATGTTTGGTTCCAAAAGGTGCAACATATGGGAGTGCACCTCTTCAACAGCGATGACAAATGGAGGAACAGACGAGCTCTTTGTCTACTCTGTCATGTCCAGTCACTTTCTACTGAAAAACCTGTTCAACAGACAGGACTTGTCTCGCACTCCACTCACACAAACAGCTTTCCCTGCACAAACATGTTTCTTTTTAAAGAGTCTCCTGTTCCCCTGAGGAGATAGTAAGGGAGCATGCATATTCATGACGGGTGCATGTATTGTCGTGTTACAACTACAGGCAGGAAAGCATGTACCCAATAACCCTTCCTTGGGTGAATCGCTGGCAAACACAAGTGCATGATGCAGACTGGCGAGGCTGCACAGGAGGCCATGCAGAAAGATAGATTTTGGCAATAATGGATGCGTAGTGCCAGCAGGAGAATGCAGCCTGTTTAAGAATGATAGCTGAAAGCCAAGCCATTTGAGGGGGGGGCAGATCCATAATGCAGAATTCCCAAGGGGCAGCACCTGCCTGCTTATACAGGCAAGAACACACACGTTTCTTTCCCTACACACACACACAGCATGCAGAGCCAGTGGAGGCTGTTGCTGCGGTGGTGCGAGGTGCAGAGTGGGGCCCCTCTTGGGCAGAGGGTCTTTGTTCCCTCTTTCATGGGCTCTGCTTCCCTCTGATGATGGGCCCATTGTCCATGCTTCCAGTGGACCTGCACCATTCAGGGCCACTGATAAAGCCCCCTTTCACAAAACCAAAGCAGGGGAACAAGGAGGGAAACAGGGAGAAAGGGGAGAGGAAGGCAGTGATGGAAGTGTGGAAAGGCAAAGGAGATGGGAAGGAGAAATGCAGTGAGAAGAAGAGAGGGTTAAAGGCAGGAGAGAAAGGGTTGTGATGGAAGAGGGAGTTCTGGAAGGGTGAGCAGGACTGGTGAGATTTTTTTGAAGCTGGACTTAAACACCATCAGAGTTGAAAAAAGAAAAAGAAAAGAACAAAAGAATAACTGGATTGGAGTGGAGTATTTCAAAGTGGATGAAAAAATGAAAGCTTTCACTCGCTTCCCTCACCGGCTCTTCATCCGCTGATCTGAGATTAGCCATCAGGCGAACAGAAGCTCTTGTCTCTCCAGTTGTTTCCAGCCTGTTAGATCACACACTGTGCTGTCAAAAACAGCACATATCCAGTGTGCAATGCATGACCCTGAACGTTTTTCCATCGCTCTAATCTTTCTGAACTTTGAGGAAAGCTTTGTGCCACCCTTAATGAGAGCTAACATCAGCATTTGACTCGCAATACTCTTGGCTGCCATTCAGCAAAACACCACTTACGTAATTATGCAGATTTATTTATTTATTGTGTGTAACCATGCGACTGAACCAAACATGGCCTTTTTTTTGTTCGGAAAAGCTGGGAAGAGGAGGAGGAAGAGAAGGCAAAAAAAAAGTGACCGCTGTCGCTGTCATGCAGAGCCGGAGGGGATGCTGCTGAGAATGTCACACAGCGTTCGGTCATAGCAGCAGGGCTTGGCCTTGAGGCAGCCTCTCCCCTTTCTCCTCCACAGGATTAGAGGGGTGAGTGGTGAGCACTCATCATGGTCATGCGTTTTTCACCAGCTCACTACACAAGTGCACACAGGGAAAACGCACAAGCAGAAAGCAGTCAGAAGTGGTAAACAGTAGCCAAGTGCCACAGGAAGACATGGATTGGGGCCACAGGCCATAGAAGGACAAGGAAAGAGTGAGGCAGCTGGCCACTGCAGATGGTTAATGATCCAGTCGCCTTTCGCTCAGACTAAAAAGCAAGGGACCAGAAATAACAGACACGAGCCGAGAGAGATATTAAAGCAGATTCTCCCCTAAGATTTAATGAGATCTTTCACCCGTCGAGATCTTTCTACCAAGAAGTCCATTAATCTGCCCCGAAACGTAATAATCTAAAAATAGTTTCCCTAACGATGAGAATGTGTCAAACAGATTCTGTGTACTATTTCTGGATGAAGCCTCATGACGTGATGCATTGCAGTGGAGGTGGTCATCATAACATAATCTGTACTGAGCCTGTCCAGAATGCTTCATGTCAGAGCGGAATAGCTTGAACTGAGGCATTACGCGTTAATGCTCATGTCTGGCTGCATAAACACGCTCTGTACGTAAAGTGAGCCCTCTGAGAGCAAGCTGGTCTGTGTCAACACATAAGACGAAGATGCCCTTCCAGATACTGCAAAAAATAAATAAATCAGAGCTGGTGACTCAGTTTGACAGCTCAAGCACTCTCATTTGGACTTTTTAAAGCTTGAATGTTAACCACATCTGTGAGAGAACACTAACAAATTGCTTTGCACATCCTCATCAGAGGGTGCTCAAAGCGGCCTGGTACGTCATGGCGTTTAAGGTCAGAATAAAAAGTTTTTGAAATGTTAAAAATATTCAGTGATGATTACAAAGCAAAAGCCTCTGAGGGCGCATTAGTGTGCCAGCGCAATGAGCCATTTCAGAGGTGCAGTGTCCGTGGAGTTTTGTCGTTTTAATCCAGTGACTGCGCCCGTTACACATCTGATACCTCACAGACGATGTGTGCGCAGGGTCATTCACAGGGCCAGAGTAGAATTAACAGGTATCAGGAATAGAGCTGAGCAATTATGTAAGCAACGAGTCCCACTAAATGAGCATTTACATAAATCCTCACACAAATAGACACCGTCTGAAAAAATAAAAACCTCTGTCGCTCACACTCGGATAAAAATACCCTTTTTGTGAATGGAGAGGGGGTTGCAGATCCATAGGTTACGACAGTAATTACAGGGGGGTTAGAGGGGGAGACAGGAAGCGCTGAAAGTGAGAGGCGAGTAAAGCCACAGGGAGGATATGTTTTTAGAGGAGACGTGGATGTGTTCGGGACTTCTGTCCGCACAGCAACAGGCAGCGGGACAAAACAACAAGGAGAGAAAACAAGAAATGTGGAGGGAGGAGAGGAAAAAGATGAGTGTGAGAGGGGAAACGGCAGAGAGGAGCCTGAAGAAGTCGTGTGTCTTATGACTTCAATGTTATCCTGACAACTGCGGTCCTGTGCGCGCTTGGATTTGAATGAAATCATAACAACAAATAAGGCCAATTCGATGTATGTTTAAGTTCAGTTAACAAGGATGCAAAGTATGGAGACAGAAAGATTAATGCCATTTGAGCAAGGGAGGTATAGAGAGATGGGGGAAGTTAAGGAAGGCGGAGGGAGAGGGACGGAGCAGGAGGGGTAGGTTAAGTACAAATTTGGAACCACACAAGCTGACCACACTCTGAAAGACTGTAATTTGGCTTTTCCCAGAATAGCCAGTAAACGAGGGAGAGAGGAGGGATGGAATAACATAAACTCTTTAGCAGCACGCAACACGCACAACAACAACACACTCCCCGGGACAGTCATCGTATCTCACACACACAATCATGTCATGTATATGAAGGCGCACATATAGGCAGTGCATACATCACTGCACTTATATTTATACATACACCCACATGGTTAAGGATTAGAAAGTTACACACAGACACAAAACAGTGTAGAAAAACGCTGAAGGAATATCTTGACATTTTGAGAAATGTGCCTCTTGCAGAGAGTTAGATGAGAAGATTGAAACCACTCTCACGTCTGTACGGTAAAAACGAAGCTACAGCCAGAAGCCACTTAGCTTAGCTAAGCACAAACGCTGGATCTGGCTCTGTTAAAAAATTTAACAAAATCCACCTACTTGCACCTCCAAAACTCAGTTTAATCCATGCAAAAACCAAAGTATAAAACCAACATGATTTACCGGGGAGTTCTTCTTGGCCGGTGACTTAACTCTAAGTCAAGGACCCACAACTGTGGGTATTGCTTTGGTTTTTGCACAGATGACATATAACTTGCTAAGTAGTGAGCTTTAAGAGTGCTGGTTGGTGCTAGGCTAACTCCCTGTTGTAGATAGCTTTCATATTTCTCCTCTACATCCGAGAGTGGAATCGATCTTCTCATCCTGCAGTACCTGAAAGAGGCAAATAAGCATATTTCCCAAAATGTTGCACTATACCTTTGTGATGTGACTTTGACCTGGATTTTTAGTACACATGTTCTCTTACATTAGCCTTCTGTTCAACAACATTGTCCCACATCAAGCCCCAATAAAGGAAGTGATGTCAGAGTTCCGGTGAGGGGGATCAAATATCAAAAAAAACGATTGCAATATGTAAACAGTGTCTGAGATGCAGCACTACAATAATGGCTCCTCTTGTTTTTTTTTATGAAGTAAACAAACAAGATATTACATGTTAATTAGTGAGCTTTAGATGTGCTGGTAGGCACATTTTGATACCTGTGGACAGAGCATAGGTCGCTGTTTCCACTCTATATGCTATGCTAAGCTAACCGGCTGCTGGGTTGCTTGTGGTTTTGTACTTGGTATCAATCTTCTCATCTAACTCCTGCCATGAAAGCAAAGAAGTGTGTTTCCCAGGATGTGAAACTTTTCCTTTCATATTTATGTTTTCTCCGTTTTGAAGTCGGCCCAACAATATGCTTGATGCTCAGGTCTGCAAGATGTGTTGTTGTAGATTTGGGATGTTGGCTCCTGTGCTGGTTGCCTGTCTGCACTACACCCTTCACTTCATGGACCCGCAGACATTTATGAATATCATCGGCACAGTAGACCCGGAGCCATAATTCCGGCCTCAGACGTCCCAATGGTGGTTGCTCTAAACAACACAATTGATTTATTCTTCAATATTTCATTTTCTCCCCTGTTTTCTTTGTTTTTTCTTGCTGTGGTCATTGCTGTTTCTTACTGACACACATGTCTCTGTAACCGATCGCGCCACTTGTACAAGTAACTAATACTTATGGTACTTCCCAAAACAGCTGAAACCAATAATCTCATCAGCAGCAGCAGTAGTGTCATGGCTGATTTATGGCTTTGCATTTAACACTTCTACACAGGCCTGCAAAGCACCGCACACAGTGAGCCCTAGATATCCATGTCTGTGGAGGTTATGTCCTCATTTAGACACTTTCAGCTGCATGTCAGTTATGCAGACAATGCACAGACATGCGCACTTTCCAGCAGCTGTCTATCAAACCTATAGTCTTAAATATACATGCATTCAGCGTAACTGGACACAGATGTTGTGAAAAACTCAGCAGGATTTGACATGCCAGCTAAAACGCTAACAGCATGAATTGCAGAGAAGTATAAACAAAGTGTCAGTCATCGCACAGCACTGAAAAAAGAAGAAAAATCAGCTCTGAAATATCAGGCCTTACCATATTAGTTTCACATGCAGCTTTACTTCATTATCATGGATGTTATAATAGCACGAATGTGACTGGAAGATGGCTGGTTTCAATTCTGACCCTGCTGGGAAAATTCTTAATGGGGAAGAATAAAAACCGATAAAAACTGCTCACTTTAATTTCAGCAACTGCTGCTCAAGTGTTCAAGTGCCCTTGAGCAAGGTATTACTGCTGAATAGCGGTGCGTCGTAGGTTAATGAGGCAGCTGCGTAATGTAGGCAGCAAAATAGTGGCAAGCATTGCTCCCACTGATGAAGGAGTAAAACAATACTTAAAGACTTTTCCTTTAGCCCATCACGAACCCTGAAGGAGATGTATGAACATGAAACACATGAAAAACAAAAGAATCAGAGTGGGGAATTGTTAAAGAAGGAAATCATGGGGAGATAAATGAATAAACAAATATACAGATGAGGAAATAGCACCCTCTGGTATTCAGTGGTTACTTATTCATCCTTATTAACTTGGTGAGATTAGTTAACTGTTTGATGGTCTTACTGTTGAATCACTTTTATATTAAGAGTCCCATAGTATCATTCAACTAATCTATACTCTCTATACACTCGTGATCTTGATCTCCTGTCAAACATTAAGTACATTACCTTGGAAAACAGTCACATAAATATCTCTTTTTGAAATCAGCAGATTATGACTACACCCCTAAATTGGGACAGATTACTTATCTATACAGGGACAAGCAAAACAATGATGATGATGATGATGATTTAACCTCCGGAGACGATGACCTATGTTTCGGGGGCTGCCGGTGTAACTAGATCCGGGTCAAGACTTCCTCTGCCGTGCGCCGGTCAGTGTTCACAGTCTGATTAGCAATTTGACTTTTAAACTCAACAACAACTCGACATTTCTGCTGATCTCTACAAACAGATATCTGCAAATGGATGCGAAAAGTTAGAAAAAAAAGTCATCAGATGATAGCCTTTGGGATTGTTTACCTGCATACAGCCAAAGTCTGCTCAAACACAAATGGTCAATACCACTCAGTCTACAAACAGACTACAAAGGGAAACCAGAA
The DNA here is from genome assembly GCF_017976325.1 of Chelmon rostratus. Classification (NCBI taxonomy): domain Eukaryota; kingdom Metazoa; phylum Chordata; class Actinopteri; order Chaetodontiformes; family Chaetodontidae; genus Chelmon; species Chelmon rostratus. Next base: position 9,475,152 of record NC_055673.1, on the reverse strand, counting down.
CACTTCCGGTACCAAACCCTTGTTCCTCTCCTGCTCATTCTGCATTCATATGCAAATATATGTCGAGAGATTATAATCACAGTAAGTGAGTGTTGCTATAAACCTCATCATGCTGATCCCGGAGATCCATATCCGTGAACCTGAAATTTAATTTATTCTTGACTGATATCGCCACATCCGTGCCATAAATGTGATAAGCCATTCATTAAGAAGAATACAGAGCATGCTTATCTATTTTCAGTGTATGTGTTGGCTTCAAGTACTGGCAGAAATGTTTGCACAGCCACCGCTCTGCTCTCCCTGGAGTACAACCTTGTATTTATTTTCACCTTGTCCGACTTCTTGTGCATTAACATCTAATCACTAGTTTGGACGGAGAATGAAAACAGCGAACAAAGCCCAGTGTGACTGCGGCGATGCCGTCAGCCCTCCTCATCACGTTCTGTTACAGCAGGTCAAGCGGAAGATGTAGGTCAGCTGTTGATTGAAACTAGGTCACTTTGGCCTATTGCTGATGGGCCTCGGGCCGACCAGTGTGGGTATTAAGTGTACGCTGCCCTCATTAACAAACAATAATTTTCACTCCAGGATTATCACCCTGTGATCCTACTTGACGACTTAACCTCAGTGTCATTTTGACTGTCGAAGCTCGAGGATGGAAAGAGCTTGAGGTTCATTTACTTTTTTAGATTTTAGGCATTTAGCAGAAGCTAAGGTGGATCATCAGAATAAGCTCCAATTCATAAAGTCAGCAAAATTACATGCAGCCAAGAGTATTTCCTGACAATGTTCTTGCATGATGCAGCTGGGCTACAGCAGTTTTTTTATTTCTTTCTTTAATATGAATCCCAGCGTTTAGAATTAATTTACATCAATTTAAGAGGTTTCACTGAATTCAATTCATTGACACTATCTGGATAGGCCTGATTCCAGTACTAAATATCTTTCATCTCGTCCTGAAAACAAGTTAAAGATGCAGTTTGAATTTTTGTTTGGCGTTAGATGAGAAGATTGATGCCACTCTAATGTCTGCACAATACATATGAAGCTACAGCAAGCAGTTGGTTAACTTAGCTTAGCACAAAGACTGGGAAAAGGCTAGCAATGCTCTGAACTTTAAAGGTGCTGGTAGGCTACCTAATTCCCCTTGTTTCTTGTCTTCATGCCAAGATAAGAGGTTGCTTTCACTAAATTCATATGTACTGTTCAGACATGAGAGTGGCATCAATCCTCTCACCTAACTCTTGCCAAGAGAGAAAATACGCTTATTTCCCAAAATGCCTAAACTATGTCTTCAACACAAATGCTTGAGGAATGTTTGGAAATGATTATCTGGACAGTGTGTGGCTTGAGCTCTAATCGGTTCAGTGTTTTCTCTGGAGTTCAGGTTGCTGTTCAGATGTCCTACTTCATTAATCAGTGACTTCAACCACTGAGGAAAGCCTTCCTTCCTGTGGGATCATCCTCACTTGCTTAAACACATTTGTGATTTTTATTGGCTGGGAGTGTGTGTTATTACCGCAGTGTTCTTCTTCTCTATGGTTTCTGAAAAAGCAGCCTGGAGAGCTAGTCACTGCTCAGATGAGTCAGCCCATCAGAGGAAACCAGGATCACCACCAGCCATGTGTCATTATGTATTCCCTGAACTTCCCTGTGACGGCTCTGTGGCTGTCCTTCATGGTGTCTCCAGATTTTGAAAGGCATTCAACACATCTGTGATTTTCATCCTTCATTAGGTAAAGCAAATAACCCAAAGGTAGAGCACCGGGGCTGAGCCACAGAGATGAGCCAGACATGGCTTCGCTTGTTTTGTTTGATTTGATGTGAGATTGAATTTCTTACCAGCAGTAAACAAGCTCCAGGGCACACTTGACATCACGGGGGGAAAAAACCTTGGTTGTCATGACAAGTCATGGAGATGGGCTTGATGGCATTGTTTTGCACAATGCGTGGGGCATCATCAGCCAAAATGTTGGCAAGAAAAACTAACATGCGGTTTTTCCTTTCTTCCGTTCGGTTCTGCATTTCCACGATGATTGCTCTTTTACCGCGATCCCAAAATGAGCGAGAGGTTGCAGTGGGGAAGCCAGATTGTACTGGCTTTCTGTTAGTCATTTAGGCCACATTGTACATTTAATAGGGATGACATCTGCCCTAATTGTTGCTGAGGATACTTTGTTTCCATCATTCTCCTCATGTAGATTTGACCACATCGTTTTGCTGTCTGTGAATGCAGTGACATTTTGTACTCCTGCTAATACAAGTACCTCATACAAAGCCAATTATTTCAGTTCCCAAGGTCATTTCATCCTTCAGTGCAGAAATAAAGACATTTTTGGCAAGCCCTGACCACACTTGGCTGTGAATAAATCATTCCAATAGTGCACAGTGACAGTCAGGATCTTTTAGTGGCTTTCATGCAGCTTTGAGCCGAATGTCCAGGCTAATTCTATTTGATCCAGCGATCTCTTCATCACACATTTGTCTGCTCTTAAGAGTGAATAGTGAATAGGCCATGATGAAAGATTGTTATCACCAAGCTGAATGTGCTCAGGTGTGTTTGTTCTGGCTGCAAAGGTGCTGCAGGCCGTTAAACACGCCCATCAAGCGTGCATGCATGCAGACAAAGCAACTTTTAATCACACGAGATGTGCACACATGTTCATACACATGCCCGTGAGCACACACAATTTGTCTGCATTACATAGAGGCACGTGATTTATTATCAGCCCCTGATTATATCAATAAATATCCTTTTCAGTTTCAAATATCCCTTTTGCCGCAAACTGTTTAGCCGGTTGAATTTCTAAACCGTCACAGAAAATAAGAGATTATTCTTGGCAGGGGACCAAAACTCATTTTCCACTCAACACATACCAATGCATCACATCCATACTGTGCACAAAGGTCATGTCAGTTGCTTGTGTCCTGGTCCAGTCCCACTGCAAGTCACTGTTGGCTACAGTCGCACCCAACACTCTCACCAAATCAAAATCGACAGATGAACTGAACTGGTTTTTGGAGCACTCATTTCCATCTTTTTTTCTTTCGCTGACTCCCTCCCCCCGGCAGCGCTGGGTACTTTTAATCAGATTAGTATATTCTCTGTCATGTCAATAAAGTTTTAAAGGGCTTTAAAGAATAAATCACATCTAGGGAGGCCTAGGGGATCCTCTGTGCAAAAACAACAAGAGCTTCTTGGAAAAAGGCTATTAATTGATGCCTCTTCCACAGAATTTGTGCAGAAATTTCTTTGGGCTATTGTTCATCTAAAAGCACACTGACCTGTTTTCCAATAAGACCGAACATGGGCTCCCCACTGATTTTCCAGCCGAATCAATTTGTGTTTAGTCTCCTAGCGACACCCACTGTGCCTTTGTTGTTAAAGATAAACCAAGCCATTTTGTCCTGACCCATGACTGTATTTAGATGAGTTGGTTTTCAGTGTTTCGTGGGCTTTTGTGTTTGGTATCATTCAGTGAGTGTTTTGTTTTAGCATTTGTAATGTGGTCAGCACTCACACGAGAGAAATGTCCAGCAGAGGGTGGTTTGGTGAAGTCTGAGAGCGTGTGAACGGAGCTGGCTGCTACTGGACAACTCGCAAATGTAGACTCAATGGAAATATCTTACTTTTTGTGTGTAGGTTCGTCCAAAAACTACGTATTTCTACATTTCTATACGTGTGTATATGTGTCTCCGCACTTCTAAGAAGTCATTCCCTCGTCTTTTTCTCCTAAATTTCCATCTGCGTGTGTTTGTATATTTGCATAGGGAGAAACCTGGGAAGGGCCAGCGTCTGGACAAACCAGGCAGACAGACGGATGAACATGCCAAAATGTGACCAAGAGAGAGGAAGGCAATGTTGAAAACAAGGGAGGACAAGAGGCAGAGAGAGCTTGGACGGTGGAGAAAGTGGAGAGAGACGGGCCCCTGACCTGACCACACTGACACACTCGGGGCTGTCTCTCCTTGCCAGCTGTGCACTGTGGTTGATTCAGAGAGGACACACTCACACACACATATACTTATCTACGCATGCTGGCGATGAGGACATACTTGGCCCGTGTGCATGTGTGTGCCTGTGTGTGTATTTGAGTGTGTGTTTGAATGTGACAGCCTATCCATGCGTGCTAAAGAGAGTGTGGACGCTACCAAAAATCCTGCCGTCTGTGTTTGTTTTGCTTCCAGCCTTTGTGCCTTTGTGTTCATGTCCCTGAACCTGTATGCACATCTGTGTGTTTATACGTATATTTACACGTCTGCTGGAGTGTGCTGGTGCCCATTTCCATCTGTTTTTCTTGCTCAGCACCATGAGCGGGCAGGATATTGGTGTGCAGTGCGTCTCCATGTACCACTCCATCATCTCAGCCTCTTCGCTGCGTCTCCACATGTGCGTCACGTCTGCGAACCATTAGCAATGTCGAGCACAAACGGAGTAATTAGGTATAAGTGCTCAAAGGTGCAACACTTAGACCCCGCAACCCCCCAAAGATCCCTTCCCACAATGCTTTGCCGCATTCTGAGGCCAACGTTCCCACCACTGGAGCCTGACTGTTACCCAACGCGCACATCTCCGCAAATAGAAATGGTGCTGCTAACAGGCAATGTGGGCACCCTGTGTTTTCAGAGCGGGCCCCGGCGAGTGCTGACTGGCCCTCGAAAGGGGTTATTTTTACCGTGTGTGGAGTCCTGTTGGATTGGCAGGAGGGAGACGTGCAGGAAATGCAACATGGTCAAAGAGTCAAACAGGGGAAAGTTCCCTCTTAACACAGCAGTTTGTCGTGTCTGCGTATCACTCTGAGTGTGTGCAGTGCACATGCTTATGTTTATGTGTGTCTGTGGATGTGTATGTGTACATTACACTGTAACCAAATGCGGGTGGGCTTTTACAGTATGCGCGCGCTGTGTTTAGGCAAGGAGAACCGTCCGTGTGTTTGTTTGTACGAGCATTGTGTGTGTTTGTCTCTCCATTTCTAGGAAACAGGCTTTCCTTGGCAAAGCAGGCAGCCAGCAAATCTGCTGTAACCTCTGTAACCCACACCCACCACCACCATCACCACCACCACCTCCACCCTTCCTCACCCTCCAGGAGAGAAGCTGGGAATCGATACTCCGCAATCTGAGGGAGTTGAGCGTGCCAGCATCCATAAGCTGAGGTTTGGGCATGGAACATCAGTCAGTTACGTGCATGTGAGCATCCAAACAATTACACGTAAACACACACGCATGCATGCGCACACACTGTGCGCACATGTTAATGTTTGCGTGGACGTGGGGACTTCCCACACAAGCTCATGACATCTTAATTCAGCGGCACCGAGTGCAAAGTGGTACACAGTGGAGGGGAAAACGGAATGGAAAAACAGCATTACTCCAGCTGAGGTCAGCTTTGGAGGCAAACCCCTTGTTGAATGAGCAAAGCAAAAACCTGAAATATCTGCCTTAATAGCTGTCCTCATGCTGCCCTCCAGCCATGCGTGCTCCTGCTCGAGTCAAACAAAGGACGAAGAGGGAAATCAGCACAAACATATTTGCATATGCTCACAGTTTACTCCTGAGCGAGCGCAAATGTTGTGTGGAAAATGGATCCAAATAATCGTTGGTGCAGTCTAATAAAGATAACGCTTTTTCTATTGCTTCTAATCACTTACACGTATAAACAAATCTGCTTGCTATGCATAGATTTTATGGATAAACACACGTACTTGCACACACACACGCCCATACACACAAACGTAAACACACGGAGGCCACCATAAATTACAGTCATCCCATCTGGGAGCATTAAGAAGCTGTTAATGAATAGGGTGCTGGAGCAGCAGCCACAAGTGGAGCAAGGCAGCTGGAGGAGGGAGGTGTGGTGGAGGCAGGGAGGGCGGGCAGGGGGGGCTGGGTAGCATCTGGGCAGCAGATATGTGTGTAGTCATGTAAAAGAGGTTGCGGTTACAGTGCACGTCTTGAGGGAAGAGAGAAATCAAAAGAAGTGTTTTGAAGCCAGTGCTCTTTGTGACCTGCCTGGTAGAAAATGCAACATCTACGAGTGGAGCAAATGCAGATAATACTCATAGCCATAATAATGTTTCTGTGTAAAACAAAATCTGTGGAAGGTCAAACGAGAGTGCTCACATTCTAAACATTTATCGTTGTATTAACAAGATCAAAGAGCCAGATAAACTCAGTAACTGCACACTCCCCATAATGCTGAATGGGCCCACACAGAAATGCAGGCTGCAGGGAAAGGCCAGCTCCAGACTAATGACTTCACCTTATCTATGGGAGGTGTCGGAGGAGGCGTGGCAACAGAAGGGCCAGTTATCTTAAGTGACCTTTTAATACCCTCGGCCCTTTCACAATACCTCCACTGGCTTGTGTTCAAAGTGGACACATGGGCAATACACAGAGCAGAAGTGTGCCTCAGAGGAGACAAAAGACACCACCTGTATGCTAATGCATTGTGAGGCTCTCAGAGAGGGCAGCGCCGCAGAAGCAGAGGGATGAAGTGTGCCGCTGCTTTGGAGAAGGCCCGGGGCTGTAAAATGGAAACAGAGGCCAAAAATTGATTTTGGCCCCTCTTTTTTTTCTTTTTTTTTTTAAGAAGTAGACAGCGAAGAAACATGAAAAATCTGAAGTGTGCCACTTTACGGGGGAGAGGGTGCTGTAAAATTGATTTTCTCCTTCTTTAAGGCTGCAAAGGAGAGAGACAATAAGAGCAATGTGGATGAGTGACTATAGGACGGTGCTGGGGAGAGAAGAAAGGGCATGGGCAGTAAAATTCATTTCCAATCTTTGTGTTAAGTAATGAGAAGGAGAGAGAGTGGCGGAGTGTGCCACTTCAGACGGGAGGCAGGGGGCTGTCTGAGGAGACAGATACGACCAAAGGCTGTAAAATTCATTTTGCCTTCCTCTCTTTAAGTAATAACAGAGCAGAAGTCGCAGAAGGCGAGCTCGGTGCCTTTGTCAATAAGCAGAGGGTGGGAAAATGGGGCAATAAAATTCATTTCCTCACTCCTTATTCTGTATTTTCTTAAGAGGGAGAGAGGTTTGACTTGCGGAGTGTGCCGTGGCAGAAGGAAGGCTGTTCATATGGAAAAAAGGAAGCAAGGTCAGAGGCTGTAAAAGTCTTTCACTTGTTTCTTCGAGTAATCAGGCAGAGTGGTAGCGTGTGCCTGTCTGAATGGAGGGTGGGGTAATTGCTATCAAGCAGATTTTTTTGCATGGGCCGCTTGCACAGAGAAGGACATTTCCAACTTTTAGAGCCATCAGACCACATGAGCGTCCTCTTTGCTCATTCATGAGCAGACTTATGTAAACACATCCCCAGCATGCACACAGGCGCACACTCGTGTCAGCTGGATTTACCGCTATCTCTGTGCTCCTCCACACTTTGGAGCAGCAGCTTTTTTTTTTCTTTTCACACTATCTCGTCTCAGCTGAGAAGCCCCAAGCCATCTATTTACCACACTGTCGCTCAGTGCGTATACATCAGGACCTCTGCACTGCATCTTTTTCACACCATCTATTGCTGTGTTTCAGCTGCAGAGCCCCGAACCATCTTCAATTATATAACGCTCCATCAATGCATGTTTTTTTGTCGCCTTCACGCTATCTGCAAAACGTGTTGCAAAAAGGCTACTTCAGAGTTGGAAAGCTCCATCAATACTACTTCCCATCTGTCGGCACGAGTCGCGGCAGTGCCACTGCGGCTGTTGCGCCAACGTGCATGTAAGGTATAACCTCTTGTTAGCAATGGTGTCACTTGCTGTTGCTGTCAGCGTGACAGTCAGGATGGCACTATTCTGGGCACGCCAACCGTCGATGTCTCCTCTCTCCCTCAAGGTTCCCCCAGGCCTCTCAGTGCTGGGAAGGTCCGGGCACTTTGGACAGGTCGCTGCTCTATGGGGGGAAGGCAGAGCATGTCACTTTCATTTCAGCATATTTCAGGGCGTAATGAGCGAAACGTGGATGGCTTCGGCATCTTCGGGACTGACAGCTTGAGCACATGCTGCTCTCTCTCAAATCCGGTTATGCTGACCGTTCTCGGGGATCAGGTGCAGCTAGCCTTCAGCTTCTTCCACAAGAAACACGCCACTGCAAACCTTGTCATTACTATTCAGCTTCCCTTCTACCTATTTCCTCTGGAGAAAGGTGCTCAGCTGGGGCCTGTGAGATTGTTAGAGCTTTCTGTTTAAAACCCCACTGCAGATGCGGAGTGTGGCGCTGGGTTGTTTACCAAGCAACGTGATTCTGGTTTCCTCTTTCGCTCCAGTCCTGTATGTGTTGTAATGATGGAATTGTGCTTGGTTGTAATTTAGTGCGCAGGTTGTTCACACTGAGCCTCCGATACGCTGCCAGGCTGTTGTGTTGTTGTGTCAGGGAAAAGCAGGGGATGGTAAACAGAGCCTCTGGGTGGTCCCCTTTCTCTGGACTCCCTGGACACACTGTAAAGTCTGCTGACAGAGAGAGGAGCTCTTTCTTTTCAGCACAACCTGCGATGCTGCTCTCCTCTCCTTTCTGTTCTGTCGCTTGTTTGTGGCTGCTGAAGTCTATGGAAGTGCCCTCATACATATTGAAGGGGCTTTTGAGGAATCCACCAGTGCGCGGCTTTTTCATCCAGTCTACCCTCCTCTCCCTATTTACATTTGAGTGTCAATCTCTCCCTCTTTTTCTCTCTCTCCCTCCGAATGTCTGTATCTCTCTAAAAAAGTACTTTTGCATTCCACTATTCAGTTTCTGTTTTTCTCACTCTCCTCCACCTGCCCACTCTGATGCAGCCCCCCTCCTCAAACCACTTAGCTCCAAATTTTTCCTGTGCCTACATTTCTTTTTGCCTTTTGTTTTGTAGATTAAAACTCTTGTGTGCGTCTCTCAAAGCCTCTCTACCATAACTCACACTTGCTCAATCTCCCTCCCAGCTCCAAATGTTTATTTCAGTGCCTTTCTCGCTGTCTCCTTAAAAATCTTGCTTGAAAAGTATACCTTTTGTGCATCTTTCACACCCTTTCTTGCTGATGTCTCAGGTATTTTTCCTAGACCGTCTTCCCTCTGCTCCAAATCTCCTCCAGTAAATACAGTAATAATCTAATTCTCCTTGTCTAAATCATACTTCTCCTCACTTCCTTTTTATTATTTTGTTCCATCTTTCCAGCCTCACTCGTATCCTGCTTCCCTATCTTTGTGTTTGTATGCTGTTCCTCATCTGAACATCTTATTACATCTTGTGCCTCTCCTCTCTCCCTCCGTCCTCCTTGTTTGTTTCCTGTCTATTTCCATCTTTCTCACTCTCTCACCGGCCCCCTCTTATTCATTTGGCGTCCCTCCCTCCTTCCGCCTCTCCTCTGCACTCGCTTTCCCCTCAAGTATATTTATGTTTACATGTTAAGTTTCTCTTCACCTTTATTTTAAACCTTCCTCCTTCACATCTCCCCCTTGTTATTACACTTCCTGTAGCTTTCGGTCATGCATGTAGAATTTTTGTTTGCACTGTTGGAAGCTGCGAGGGATGGATGAGGTGGACTCCCTCCAGTCCTTTCCAAAATGACTCTGCATTTCCCAAGAGAGGGCACTGCATTGTTCATTTGTTTGTCTGTGAGTCACCTGCAATATCTCAGACAACACTTACTCGATTTTGACAGTCTAGGGGAAATGATGCGTCTCACCTTTAAATTTCAATTTGCCAAAGGGATGGAGCCATAATTACAGGTTAGTGAAGGTAACATGTTTGCTAATTGCTGGCCCAAAGGCTTCCCTGCATCATTTATCTGTGAAAATGTGCTTATTGTTGCCTTATGGTATATCCTTCTTTTGCTCTATTTCTCCTGCATCTTTTCACTTTGCATATTATCCCTCTTAAATACATCTTTTTTAAGCTCTTCACTCTCATCTCGCACGCCTCCTCACTTTTGCTTTCATTCTTGGTCTTACGCTCTTGTTATCTAACATTGTGTTTGCATTTCTCCTCATTCCTCCTCCTCCTCATCCGCCTCCTTCTCAGCTGCTCTTTGTCTCTCAGTTTGGCTTGTATGGTGGATATGCAGGCGTACATATTTGTGTGTCTGTGTGTGTGGGTGCGTCTGAGTGTGTGTGCTTCCCTGAATGTCTAAGCACATGCAGCGACTGCCCGGCTATCAGCAAGGCCACTCACTGAGATGCCGTCTCCATAGTCTTACCTGACCTCCAATCTCTCAGCCGACCCACTGATCATTGGGTACCGTTGTTTACCTTCGATAATTAACCACAGCTAATTAAGAACCGGTGCTCACCACTTCATCTCTTTGCTGCAACGCTAGGGTTACTTACTGATTACCTTTGTTTTGCTTTAAAATTGCTTCACCTAATCATTAACTTTGCTTTTGCCCCAGGAGAGTAGAGGAAAATCAACAGTTGTGCGAGAGCAAGCAAAAACAAGACCATGAACAAACATGTTCTCTATGGGCAAACTACTGAGAGATGGATGGTTTTGCGATCTTTACAGAGTCTATTTCATAAGAGGAGGTAAACCTGTGCAATGCTAATTACAGGAAACACTGCGCCTCCATTGTTTGCAAAGAAAGAGCTCACAGGTTCAAGCCCAGTTCCTGCAGAGGAGCTGCACTAACTGACAATGCAGAATAGGTGTCGGCCAGAATAACTGTTGGCATTGTACGTTTCTGCAAAGCACAGACGTGTCTTTATGTTTGCACTGCAATTTGCATTTTTATGTTTCGACAGTGCTTATCGCCTGGTTAGGTTTAGGTACAAAAACCACTTGATTAGGGTCAGGAAAAGATCACATTTTGGCTTAAAATACCCAATTTTGTTGCCACAAACACGACGGGAAAATTGTTAAAAATATTCATTTTTTTCTGTCGGATGTCTGCTGCAATGCTGCCGTCTTGCCTAACTGTCACACCACCACCATCCCCTCCTCCTACTGATGAGAAACTCAGCTCATACATACGAACCAGTGATCTGAACTTCGTCACTGTGATGGCTCGTGTTGAAGTTGATATGATGCGTATGAAACGTGCACATTAAAGTATCTGTGGCTTGCAGAGGGGTACAATGCCAAAATTTTGTTCTAGCCACTGGGCTGCAATGGAGGACACAAACCAATGAAAGGCCAATGAAAAGAGATGCACACTGGACTGAGCACTGCTGGGCTGCCCCACAGTTCACAAGCACAGTTCACTTGTGTAAATAGACGGTGGGGTGTTGTTTGGGGATGGGAACATGATGTCAGTCTGTCATTAAACCTCTCATTCGTATTCACAGCAAAGGGGCCAAACATTCATTCTTGGCCATGCTGAAGACAGGGAAGGCAGCTCAGTGCATAGCTGTTAAAAGCTGCTCAGGTCATCGAGCTGCTCTGGAGGAGCACACACAGCAGATTAGACCTGGTCTGAACATCTTAAACAAAGTTCAGATCCTTCAGCAGGTTATAGCAACATGGCAGGTAGCTTCCTGTTATGCAGAGATAGATTTGTTTTTATATAATTTTCATATATTTTAGAGGAAAATGTCCTCCATGTTTTGATTTATGTTTTCCGGATCACAGAAAGTGCAACTCTATGACATCATCTAATTACTTGGGTTGAAATGGTTGAAAAGACCAAATTACGGACAGTCAAGTTCCCATGCCTACATGAAACGGTTTTCCCTATCATTTTCCTATATCTTATTTTCATGCCGCAGAACAGGCTCAGTGCAAATTCTGTCAGGATTTGAGGTGAATAGGGTTGTGTTTATGTGTGTATGTGCGCCCATGTCTGTGTCTGTGTGGACGTGCAAGCCTGCAGAGATCCATGCATGCGTTTGTGTGTCTGTCTGTTTGCTGAAAGAAATATATATACACACACACACATATCAGGGCTGAGCTGCAGCTTTGTTCCACTTCATCTTTCTCTTTACTCATTCAGTATTTCAGGATGGTATGAAATTAGAGGTCTACTCATTTGGCTCCTGATAGAGTTTTGACATAAATGTCTGCGGCGTGGTGAAAGCTTTTTCCACAACAATTTTCGATTGCAATGCAAATGACAATTATGTTGGCAGTCTCTCTCACCCTCTTATCTTCCCACCGAGCCAGAAAAAACAATTGGACTAAAAAATTGATCCACCGGGATGAGCGCTCTTCATGAATACAAAACACATTATTTCGGACGACCTGCTTGACACTGAATGGCGCACAATTACCGTGTATATGTGCCTTTCTGCGTTTTCACTGTGAGATCTGAAATGGTGTGTCAGTTTGGACTGAATTTTTAAATGCAGATTGCATGAACGGTGAATGCTCAGATGTGCTGAACATAGAATATATTGTCTGCAAAATACAGAGGACTCCTCTTAAGTCTGGATCTTTTTGCTGCATAAAGTAAATAATTAAAATAAAGGCTTTATGCAAAACACTTGATGAAATAGTGTGGGTGTCTCAGAGAAGTGATTACTCAATGATAAGAACGGCACAGTGCAGAGTCAGTTTAACAGGAGCTGCAAATAGATATTAGAAGTTGCTTTAATCTGCTTGGAACACCAGAGTGGGATGTCGCATTGTGACAATTAAGCTGTCAGATAAACTACCTGACAGCTTGATTATCTTGTGAAACTGTCAGGCTTAGTCTGACGCCTGCAACATTCTGTGTCCAAGCCAATCAAGGTGAGATTAATTTAAGCAAAAAACATAAAATCTTAAAGGTTTCAGCTCAGGGCTGCGAAGAGCCTCATGTACTGTTTCGCTGGAATAGGATACCTTTCAGATTAAGTGTTACATTCTGGTTTCATCAGGAGTGTATCCCGCGCTCTCTGCATTCCTTCACCGCTTTCTTACACATGGACCAAATCCCTGTAGAGTTTATCAGATCACATCCCTGAATCTTATCTGAAATGGAGTCAATCCTCCAAACTCTGTGCAATTGGCTGTTTGAATTTATTATCCGGGCTAGGCTTCCCTTCTTTTTTTTTTCTTACTTTCAGTTTTTGTTGTGTGCTGCGATACCTTTGAAAGCTGTTATTCTGCTAAGCAGGCACAGCAAATAAAGTGCCATGTCAAGCAGAAGCAGGCTCGAAAACCCCCTCTGGCTGTCTGGCTCACCAGGCTGAACAAGCAGCTCGCGGTCCAGATTATCCATGTCAATGGAACAGAAAATGAGAATCGGGATTTGCAATGTATCTGACAGCACGGAGGTGCTTCCAGTTGATGGTAGAATAATATTTGACTGTCTAGGGTTGTCTTTATGTTTTATGCATAATTTCAAAGGCTTGGAAACGCATCATACTCAAAGTTAAGGTGGATTTTAATTTTACAAATGAACACCCTTAGAATAAATGTGAGATTAACACAGACGCCCCTAATGTCTGTCCTCATACAAAAGAGGCATAGAAAACCTGCAAGATAAAAATACCAGCTTCAGTTCAAGAAATCACTGTGCAAACACACTAAATGTTGCCTAACAGTGCTCAAGCAAGGGTGGTGCACTGCAATGATAGATAAGGCTCAGGAGAAAAACTTTACAGTTTGAACACATCCAACATAAGATAAACTAACTGGAACACATGCACAACATAATGCAATAGCCTTTCAGCAAATAAAATAATGTTCTGCAGCTTGCAGTGTTCAGGTTTCATGTACGGTGTGTCAGACAGCTGTTTAATTAACTCCATGCTAATTTGTCAGGCTGTATTTGGCGGTGTTTTGCGATGGAAATGTTTATTTTGCATGTAAGCCAATATGTGTAAATGATTGATTTCCTCTTTTACAACACTTTTATCCGTTTATAACCTACCTGCAAAACAATGGAGGCAATGACTTCAATTAAAGCTGTAGGTGTATTCAGAGTAAGTTCTGCTTCTCTTTGGTGCTACAGTAGAAGGTTTGTAAAGTATAGTACTATATAATTGTAAGTACACTATAAAATCTGCAAAAAGTGACTATTTTGAATTTTAAAAAATGTAGCACGACGAGGTTACTGTTAACACACATTCGACCAGTGACTGTGGATATGATATTGCAAAAAAAGGGAAAATTCTGACACAGAAATTCCAGAAAAATATTTTTCAGGGTGGCTTTTCCAGACATACTGTACATGCTGGAGTTGTAATTATGTGTACAACAAGTAAACATACATACAGAGAAAGCTGCGAAGCTCGCGTCTCTCGGACAGCCCTCTGATTGGTCTCCCCTCGGACAGAAGGCGGGACTCGCCGCTGTGGGCGTTTCACAAAAAGCAGCCACCACGCAGCTAAGGCTTTCATTCACTACGGATTTGTCGAGTTGACCTGGTCTCTCTGCGGCTTTTTTTTTAAATTCCTTAGATTCTGCTTGCTTTTTTTCTTGTAGAGCTGCTGCGAGCGTGAAGTGTTTTTGTACGTCTCCAGGTGCGCGGACGAGCTCTTTTCGGTAAACTTTTTTTTGTTTGTTTTGTTTTTTTTTTGCACAACCTACCTGAGTTGTGTTTGGTCTCTGCGCCTCCACTCCTCTCCACCATGGATTTGGTTTGGATTGTGGGCTTCGTTGTGAGCGTCTGCGCCTGGTTTGCTTCAGCGGAGCGACACAGCGTCTACTGGAACAGCACGAACCCAAAGTAAGTATCACTTTGAATCTGTGTTTTCCGATGTTAATTCAGGTGCTCCTGAACCCCCCTTTCAGTCTTACTGCAAGGAAACACAATTGTTTGGCATCGTAAATATATACGAACTTTTAACCTAATTATCAGTGCAGCTCAGATCATTAACACCCATACCCTGACGCATTTGAATAGTGGCATCTCATGCATATTCAGCGAGCTTGTTGTGATGAATTTGTGATGGAAGCGACTCGCTGCTGTTGTCATGATAATGCGAGACATTTGGGAGTCTCTCTGCCTCCCCCTCCCTGCCTTTCCGAGCTCGAACCTGTTATTATGCTGCTGTTTACCTGCAATACTTTGTCTAACCTGTTCAGATTTAATCCGTTTAGCAATCTGCGTACCTGTGTTACATCGGGTTGTGTCATCCATGTCTCTTGGTGACTTGCGTGTGAGCTCGTGAAACTGCTCTTTAATGCACAGAGAAAAGCAAGGATGAGGTTATATTGAAGAACATAACCAGGTATGATCTATAAATACTGCTGAAAATGCATCTCCTTATTGGACTGTTTCTCTCTTGTCCGCAGTTATCTAAGTTAATTTATTTGTAGGCGTCCATCAGTAACTAATCAGTGCAGTGCTGTGTTTAATTTCACTGCAAAAAGTCTGTGAATTTGTGCCCCCTCTGTTATTTTGTGTCTTCAATCATGAACTGAAATCCTATAGGGGAGGACTTTAAATTTCCCTTGACACAGGTTATATTTTTTGTGTCGGTTTTACAGGTCTGACTCACAGCCTAACGTGTTGAAATATCTGTTGCAATCTGACAGAGTCCTCACCTCTGTGTGGACTGGGAGGCTGCTGTATCTCCTAAATCAAGAGATATCACACAGGCTTTAGGTGGCTGTCAGGGAGACATAGGGGTGTTCATATTTCAGGCGGTAAGACGAGTAATAATGGTGTATGACAGAGACAGAGGAGGTAACTCGAGGCCTGCCCGGTAGGTCACGCTGTGGGAGACAGATGGATTGCTCAGGGAGGGAGAAATTTGAGCTGAAATTGTCGGGGTTAGGGGCCATTCGGAGTAAGTGGGGGTCAATTAGAATTATGGTTGATGATGGCTGGGGCGAAGTGGCTCGGGGTACGAGGAGGGTTAAGTCTGCACACCACAAAAGGAACTTGTGCATGCACCCACACATAAAGACGCCCACTCACACACTCCAGGCGGGCAAGCACAAACAGAGACTCCTGGCAGACGGTCGCTCAATCACACCAACCGACGCCATCTCAATCAATCAGTGCTGGGATAAACTCTCTCTGCTGTGCAAACACAAGTTTTATCTCTGTAGCAAACATTCAGATATTCAGATGTTCTCCCGCGAGCTTGCATTCAACCGCTGCTTCCATCCTGATGTCCCCTGTGGTCGCAGCTACAGTGTTTACTGTTCTCAGAAAGGCCGTAATTATAGTGACAGAGCCTTTCACTGAAAGTCAGAATGAAGTCAAAGTCCCAGATCGACATATTGTTGTGTCCCCCGCTGTGGAACAGCAGTGATCACTCCTGTACATATACTGGTAATCCATCCGTTTGCACTTGCTATTTTTTCCAGGATGACTGTGCTAAATCTCTCCCGTTGGCTACTCTTAATCCTGCATTCGCAGAAAAAGCACAGAGTTTCCGAGATGTTTTCATTTGGTGCTTTTCATCATTCCCGGCAATCTGCTCTCCCCTTTGACCCGTCACTCGATACAGTGTGTTGACGTCCATCTTTTCCCTCGTGAGATGTGTTTTTCCTCCCCTCGTGGTCTCAGTTTATTGTTCCATCCTGTTGGTCAGAAAGCTACCGTTAATCAGATTGATCTCAGATTGATCGCTTCGGTCCGTGTGATGCAGGCTCATTTCCTTTTTCCTCTGTATGTTTGCTGAGGGATTTAGCAACACACACACACACTCATGCATATACATGCACAGTTGCCCCGCTCACCACTAATGTGTGCATGTGTGTGAGCACGCCTTGGGCCCTGCTCACTTCCACAGTCGTATCTGCCTGTAGCTCAACAACCATTTGATTTCAGCACAATGACATCTATTCCTGACAGTGTGCGTTTCACCACCTCCGGACCACTTCTCCGTATGTTTGTAACCTTTGTATCTGACCAGCTTAATCACTGGTTGGTTCCCAGAAAAGAGGCTCACCAGTGCGCCCAGTCAGCTTGGGTCCCGGCATGCCAGTGTGTGTACGTGTCTTTTGTGAAGGGAGTGTCTGTGCACAAGCCTTTGTATGTGTGTGCACGCGCTCGCTTCTACGACATCACCGGATTCGAGTGACTCACGTGCTCTTGTACACATTAACCCAGTCATACACACACACACACACACACACACACACACACACACACACACACACACGTGTCACATGCTTGTGATTGATGTTAACATCGTCCCAGGAGCCCGCTGGACTCTACAACTCCAACGTGAGGCAACAATCTGCTCGTTCACTGCTTCTTCCTCCCTTCTCTCTTTTTTTCCCTGCTGACAGAGCATGAGTAGACCACCACCTCCACCACCCCCTCCTCCTCCTCCTCCTCCTCTGCTTTGTACCTGTCTCCCCCTCTCTCCTGCACCTCCCTCCCCCTCTTCTTGGCCAGGTTCCCTCTTCAACTTGGTTCTGTGGTCTCCAGTTCTGGGAGTCTGTTAACTGTTTCATGGCGCTTTCGCACACACATCTGGTTGATGTTTATTTTAACATCATCATCATCACCTTTCTGTTATGACACATTTTTGAGATAATCTGCTCTAACTCTGAAGTCTTTGTTTTGCTACGTCTTTCTAATGAGCGCTTTGATTTCGGTAAAACCGCAAAGAAATCCGCTTCCAGATTGTTCGAGCTTGGCGCCGCCATTTAATTCATTTAATTGAATCTGCTTTTTGAGCCGTGTTGGCTCAAATGAGGGTGTTATTTAAGGTATGTTTCACCCACATGAAGGGTTTTTCTCTGGTGTTTATCCAGTCGATATCAGTGTTTTGTGATGCTTCCCATACAAATTGGGGCATGGTCTTCACGGTGAGCCACAGAGAAAGAATAGTAACTGGTGTGACCGATTGGGGGTCAGAGTTCAGTATGTGATGAAGTGGCACAGCCTCTATCAATCTGTCAGTCATTCTGTCACGGCGGTGGTCCCTGAATACTGGCTGCCACTCAGGCCAGCCCCTCTTCACACGGCCGTGGCTCTGCCTCTGGGAAACTCTCATTCTTCGGCCCTCCTGTCTTTTCGGTCCCCTTCGCTCCTCCACCAGCTTTTATCTCAACTTTACAAGCTGTCCCTTTTCAGTCTATTATTTCCTCAACTCCAACTCTGGCTCTCGTAGAAGGGGGGAGGAGGGAAGCACGCTAAGAGGTGTGGAATTTTTTTTATCATTCTTGGCACCCATGGCGATCCGTCACAAGGCACTTTGCCCTTTCCTTCACGCTTTTTTCCCCCTTCAGCTCCCTCCCTTAAAGCTTCCTTCTTCTACCTCCCTATGAAAAGCCACTCTAGTCTCTCCAGCAAACCTGTTTTTTTTTTCCACTTCTTCCTGGTCCTTTTCACCCATCTGTCCATGTGTGCTTCTGTCCCCCCTGAGTGTCTTGCGGTGGAAGTGGTAGAGCCAGTCTGGGAACTCAGTCCATGACAGAACAGGATTTAAATGAAGACAGAAGTAGGTTAGCGCATCTGTTTGCATTTTGAGAGATGAACGATAAGACTGGGTCGTCACGTCGGCGGGCGTGATTAGGTGGACACAATAGATAAGGGATTTCTGCGATTTCCAAGTAATCTGAACCGAAGCCACTTTCCTCGAAAAACATCCAGGTTTCCCACTTCTCATCCTAATCCAGCCTTCGTTCCAAACCCTCCCTCCCGCTGGTCGGCCTTCTCGTCAGTAAATTCCTAAGTCTGTTGCCATCTCGAATCGTCTGTCCCCATCCCCCTTTAATCTGGCCTTGTAATCTGTCTGGTGAATTCAATCTGGGGGACAATACTCTGGGAGATTGTCAAACGGGTGGTAATCGCCTCTCATAGGCTCAATGATCATTCAAGTGTGTTGACGCCTATCTTTACAGTCTGTAATCTTCTGTAAGAAGACTTTACCTCAGTGACCACATTGACAAGAGGGGTTTTTTTTTGTATTCCAAAAGCTGATTTTCTTCCTGTTCAATATTCCCACTTGTTGTTGCAGTGTCAGAGGCAGGAGGGCTTGTTTTATTGACTCGATAGAGAATCAGGCCAAAGGTTTTAACTTCCCGCAGGCGCCCTGTCAGCGTTACCAAAGTCTGCACGCTGTCTGCTGTGCATTTCCCTATGAAGTGCTGCACTTCCTGGCTACGTCTTTTCCCGGGAAAACAGCGTATCCTGTCTGCACAATAAACAATACAGTTCTCACACACCAACACACGCAAGACTGTAAAAGTCTGGACTCGGGGGGTTGATTGAATTTCCCAGGCCCATGTGAGGAGTAGATGCGTTTAAACTCTGAGAATAAGTAGATTAGCGGTGATTAATAGTGATTGTTTTTATGAGGGTTGCACTCAACTTGAGGATGATTTGGGATCCGCCTCCCCGCCTACCCTGCTGTCAGATCTGACTGTCTCTATTGGGATTCTCCTCTGATCAGCGTCACCCTGGTCAACCCCACCAGTGTTCCTCCTCCCCCGCTGCCCATCCTCGTGCCTCTTCCTTATCTTCCCAGCAGACGTCCCCGGCTCCTTCCCACCCCGATGCTCCTCTCTGCGCTGCGCACACAAACCACAGAGGAAGAAAAACTCTGTTTGTACTCAGATTTATGATTATGATATGATAATAAGTGGAGCCCGCATCGTCTCACGACATGTGCGATGGAGAGATACTGAGCTTGTGTGTCCTCCAGACTTGTTTGTCAAGTCGTGGTGACATTCAGTGCATCAACAGCGTATATGTGTTTGGATGAGGAAGAATTACGCAGCAAGAGTCAGATATTATCTCTGAAAATTAACCATTGTGTTTGTTTTGTTGTGTAAATAATAGTCATTGTGTAACTTTTGTTTTTCTCTTGCCTTTTTACTCTTGTTTGTTGGATGTCTGGGTTGAGTGTGTAAACATGCCCCCACAGCAATTACTGCCTCCCCCTAGAGGCCAGTTGTATTATTACCATCATTAAAACTAGGTGTCTGTAAGCAAGCAACTACCTGCTTCTATTACTTTAAAAAAATCAATTTCATAGCCGTGGCCTGTACTCACATATTGTAAATTCCCCATGGAATTCATTAAGCCACAAGCTCAGGAAAAAAAAGACACTGTGCATGAAAGTTTTACCTTGCGGAAATCAATCCAGCAAAATCGATTTTCTTGTACAGGTATTTGCCTCCTGAGAAATGTTATGTCAGTGTTGACCTTTCCGTTCTGGCCCTTATAAGATACAAATGGCTCAGGGGACGGCGTGAGACAGTTGGAAAGAGCATATGTATTCATCTAAGCCTCCTTAGTGCAGTGGAATCAGCCAATTATTTCTCTGCTGGACTTAAAGCTTTGTCGCTTTGCTGGGTGGCAAAAAGGAGCTCGACTAGTTCAGCCAAGAACGCCGGCAGAATGACCAATGATCCGGACAGACAAAGGTTGAATGACAGACGGGAGAAAGCTGATTGAGATGGATGACAAAAAGTCACACGGTGCAGTGGAGGTGGAAGGCTGGAATATTAAGTTAAAAGGGGGCAGAGGGAAAAAGAGTCGAACCATATTTGTTTCAGTGACGACCCTGGCTTACCCACGCCTTATTGTGCATGGCTCTGCAAACAGTGGGTCAAAAAGTTGCATATTTGGAATACCACAGGTTGTGATTGGTTCAGCAAGTCCGGGTGTGGGGGGAGGGACAGAGTTGACATGAGGATCTGGTTTGCTTATTGAGTGATGAAAGACGGACAGAGAGTGGGAGGGGACGGCTGACACTGATGGATGAATAGTTGGATGGATGAAACAAAAAAGTCCAGCTTAACTAAGCTCATGATGCACCTCGGAGAGGCTTCACCGCTCTCTGATGTGCCACCTCCCTCACGGAGTCACGTAGCTTTCACAGATATATCTTGAAAGAAAAAGCCCCCTTGTGTCCAGTGTCTTTCATTATTCTGTTCTCAGTTTCCCCTCTGCAACCACGGACACACACGCATAGTCAGTTTGTCTCTTTTTGAACTCCAAAATGCTGTCGAAAGGAGTAATACCCCTTCTATGTGTGATAACAATAGAGGTGGGGGGGGGATCTCCACCCTGCCTGTCTCACCCCTCACTCTGCCCTCAGCCCCTGCTCTGGGCCTCGCTGTCCACTCTAAGCCCCTGTATTAAGCAGGGTCTGGTGCTGATGAATGGACCAGAGCTCAGCCTCTGCTCCACCCAATAATCCAGGCTTGGAAGAGCCGATTAGGTGGTCCCCGCATTCCGGTTCACTCATCTGTGACGTAGGCTGGTCACCTTTTGGGTCGCATTAATGGTGGATGTAAAACCCGGGAGGAAAACGATCATGTTTATGTGGTTAGGGTGACTGCGCGGGGGGCCGCTAAGGGACAGCACAGGTTAAGTAGACCAGAGCTCCTGTTTTAAGGTGGCGCGGTCATAAATATGTAGTTTGTCCTGCCGTGGCCTTCGTGGGCCTTCAGATGGCTCTGAATCGATCTTTAGAGAGAGCGATTCTCATCATAGCACAGGTATACGGAATTTAAAATGCACAAGCCCCCCTCTGGCTGACTGTTCCTGTATAAAATTCTCCAGTGCTGACTTGGCGATTGTCCGACCTTTGATCCACATTGCGGCCCCTTCGCCTCAGAGGTCCGGCATTCCACAGGGCGATAGAGTGCAGAGATGAGAGGGTGATGGATGGATGAAAGGAGGGGGTAGAGGTGGAGAAGAAAGCAAAACGCTGGCCAGAGAGATTAAAGAAGAGAGATTAGACTCCAGCTCCTGAAGAGGCTCCAATAAATCAAGAATTCCTTCTTGGGAGAGGAGGAAGAGTAGCTGGGAACTGTCTGTTTTTCACCAGATTGTGCGCCTGCATACGCACATTTGCCCACTTGACATTCCCTCGCTGGTATCATCGGTGTTCATTATCGCCATTTATTATCCACCTTATCAGGAGTGAAACACACTCCCAGATTCCTAAGAGCTCCACAGTCGCAAACACAAACACACTCAGACACAAACAATAACACATTTAAATGTCTCGGGCCGAGACAGACACGCAGTCCTCGCTGCTTATCTGCCACAAATCATCCTCAAGTTAAGGCTACAACAAGTCGTCCATGCTGTTGCTTCTGCTGCAGCTCCGAGCGTCACTCTCATTAAAGGAGAGAATTCTGGGATAAACAATGGGAATAAATCAAGACAGCCTATTGACAGAGAGGGAAACAGTCTCCGAAGAGGAAAATAACAAGGGACACACACCAGGGGAGGCGGAAAGAAAGAGGATTTTGTCTGCTAAAGTGGAGGTGGCGTGATTTGACTTTGTTAGCGAAACCTTTTCACACGGAGGCCTAAACTCTCTTTGAAGTGCATTACTCCAATCAGTTAATTAAGCTGATGATGTGGAACGTTTCAATGCCGAGGCGTTAGAGGGGAACAAAAGGCAGCAGGATAATTAAAACTATTTGCCATTAATAAAAGGGGCTAGCCAGCCTCCCCGGGTGCGCACTCAGCCGCTGTTCTCTCTGCTAAGTGAGGTATTCCATCAGCGCGGTCACACTGTGAATAGAGACACTGTATGAAACAGTGGCATTGATGAAGCAACTGTAGCTCTCGCATAGATACTCTAACTGAGAGAGACTTCAAAAGCCATTTCCAACTCAAGCCCTTTGACCCCCCCCTGCCCACGCCTATTCATGCCCTCTGTCTCCCCCCAAACTCTCAGCTAAAGGGGCTGGGAAGTGGGGAGCAGAAGGGCATAATTACCCCCCTCCGGGGCAACTTTAATACCCCTTTTTGTTCTTTAATTGCACCCCCCTTCGACCCCCTTTTGATGAACACATTGGGAACATACCACAACCAGTTTGTAATCGGGGCTCCGAGTGAAGAAGGGATTGGGTGTGGGGAGTCTGTTTGTGTGTGTGTTCAGTGTTTGCAGGGGGGTGATAACTCTGTCAGGCAAAAGCAGACAACAGTGTTTGTTCAATAGTGTTATCGATTCGACTGGAATTGAAAGTGGCAGGGGGAAAAAACACTTTAGCGCCAATCTGGTAAACAGAGCGTGGCAGGCAAACTGCAGATAAGCACTAAGCTGTCTGGACCATGGCAAAATGATAATTATTGCTCTCCCCCCTGCCGAAAGTTGGCCGGAGCACAATATTATCAGCACAGTTAGATGGAAGTTTCATCAGTATACTAAAACGGTGCTTGTTTTCCAGTGGCCCTGCGTTGCTGTTGTAATGGTGTTGCCAGCTAATCTTGTCATCAGCATTGAGGGAATTCAGTCAAGCGGAGAGAGGTAAAGGTGGGGGGGGGCAAGAGTCAGGGTCCGGTGTTTGGAGCCACAGCGTCTGTCCTTTTACCAGGGGGTACCAGGGAGACCCCTGCCACAAACAACAACACCAGCTAACGAGCGACGGGGGCCTGTGCCTGTGCACTTTGATCGTTAGTCACACATATGGACCTTGTCACACAAACACAACCCCCCCCCCCAAATGCTACTTGTTACATTTAGGGGGTTTTGTGAGAAAATGACTCTCAAAGAAAAATCTACTGGGGGAGCGAAAAGCCTTCAGCGGTGAGGTTTTTTCCACACTGAATGTATCCGGTTAGCACCCTGTAGGCTTTTGAGGACTCATAACTCTTTAAGATCTGTTGATCTGATTAAGGAGCAGTCTGTAACTTTACTCACATGCAGGCTGGCTGCCCGCTTTTCTTGGGTTGTTGAAAGCCTCATGAACCGTCCGTGTATTCATTGCAAAAGCAACAAAACCCTATATTAGACACACATTCTCCTCGTGTGTTGTGAAAATATTTAAGTCTGTCAAATTTCAGCCATTCTCAGGGAACCCATGGTGATCCAGAACAGTAGGAGACGGTAAACTGATAGGCATCGCTTGGGAGCTCAGTAACCGGGGAGGAGGAGGTGTGTGTGTGTGTGTGTGGGTTCGGTGGGTGCAAACAGTAGGTAGCCACTGCTTTAGGTTGTTGATAGATGGGAATTACTGGGAAGTGTGTGTGAGTTTGTGTGTGCTGCTAGCGGCCAGCCACCGCTCCGGGCCGGTGATAGATGGCTTTGGCTGCGAAGAGAGCATTAGCTGTGAGCCGCCCCTGGAGCAGTCACTCAGTCAGGGGGAAGGGGACAAAGCTGAAATACCTTCAGTGACAATTCCCTGCAGATAAACTCGTAATATCTCTGAAAGAAAATCTGTGAGGGGGAAGGCTTCGTGGACAGTTGAGATAAGGCCAATCTAAACAGCCTCGGAGTGTGCTAAATTGTTATTTAGCCAAAGTCCCCGGAATAACTGAATGGGGTTTGCGGGGACATTTGAAGCTGGTTGAAAAGTTTTCTGCAAGTGACCCGGGCCCAAGAGGAGTGGGAGGACGTTCAGTTTACTAAGAAGACCATCGTAAAGAGGGTGGAGCGGGTGGAGGAGTGTAGGGAGGGATGCAGGGAGGAGGGGAGGCAGACAGTCTGACTGTCTCTCTGTATTTGTAATGAGAGGGAATGTGGTGGGAGACAGTTACAGACTGTCACCAGTCTCATGTTGTGCATGTCTGCCTGCCTCTCTGACCCTAATGAATGGGTTAAAACATGTGTGACCTTTATTTATATCCCCGCATCTTGAGGAAAGTCAGGTGTGTTTCTGCTCCTGTTCAGGTGAATTTGTCACCATGGATTCTGCCTCTCTATCTGTGTGTGTGTGTGTGTAGGCCTGCAGATGTCAATACTCATCTCCGGTCTTGATGGCCTAACTGACTGCTAATGTTTCTCTGTAAACATCATTCAACTCCACGGGGACGTGGGATCAATGTGCACTCAGTGCTAACTTGCAACACAGCAGCAAGCAGCAGCAGCTACACTTGCTTCACGTTCATCCATATTTATGTGCATGTCCTCTGCGGATCACTCCCATCCTTATTGCGTTTTCCCTCCTCATTCCGCTCCAACACGCACGCGTATCCTCAGTCACAAACAGTCCGCTCCCGCTCTCTATCTCTCATTCCCAGGCCTTGCAGTCTTTCCACTGATTTCCCTGTTGTGCACGGGCATGTGGCTGATCAATATATAATCACACGATTTGAGGCTTATATTTATTACCGCTCCGATGCTATAACCACGGTTATCAGTCTCCTGCCACTTGCATAACTGTCCTTCTCTGCCTCCTCCCCGCAGGTTTCTATGGGACGACTACGCCGTGGAGGTGAAACTCAATGACTACCTGGACATCGTCTGCCCTCATTACCCGCAGGGTGAGGTGCCGCTGCTGGATGCCGAGCGTTACGTGCTCTACATGGTGGAGCGCGAGGACTACGAATCCTGCAAGCCCCAGTCGTACGATCAGATGCGCTGGGAGTGCGGCCATCCGTTTGCTCCTCACGCCCCAGAGAAGTTCTCGGAGAAGTTCCAGCGTTTTACTCCGTTCACTTTAGGAAAGGAGTTCCGCCAAGGAGAAAGCTACTATTATATCTGTAAGTGTCCATATTACAGGCCAGTATTTTTACTAAGACTCTGCAGCCACACTAGCAGCTCTGCAAGGCTGTACTTAGACACAGCAGTGCTTTGAGCTCAATGCTAATGATGGCATGCTAACATTCTCACTATGACTTTGCTAACAGGTAAAAGTTAACATGCAAACATTTCCTAATTAGCACAAATTCCAATTTTGACCTGATGATAACTAGACGAAAAGCCATTGATCAAGACAATTATAACAGTTCATCTTGAGGGGGACGCATATATATGTACTGAATTTCACGGCAATCCATCCCATAGTTCAGACATTTCCCTCAAAACCACAAATGTCAACCTCATGTTGTGCTATAGGAAAAGTCAGAGGTTCATCAAAGACTTTATTCATCATATGGGAGCCATTAATGCCTATTTTAAAATTTCACGGCACTCTGTGAGAGTTGTCGAGGTATTTCGGTCAAGACGACCGACCTGTCATCTTGCTATCCCTGGCGCCCCTCTGCAGGCATGGCTGAAAATCACCATTGTAATGAAATGAAACTAGGGTTAAGTTTTGCTGTATTTTTCTACTAAGTGTGATATGCTGGAGCTTTGTGGCCAGCTCTTTGAAGCTCGACACGGACATCAACTGGGGTGTTGGCTCGGTTTGCCAAGTTTATGCAACACTCACCCTGCTAGAATGTAACCACAAAGAGCAGGCAGTGTTGTCACCCTGACCATGGCTGTAATTAGATAAACGGCAGGACAAGACACACTTCGCCTGGTCACAGATGGCGTCCTAAAGCTTTGTCCCTGTGTCTGTCTGCCTGTCTGTCTGTTGCCAAGTGTGTGTGTGTGTGTGTGTGTGTGTGTGTGTGTGTGTGTGTGTGTGTGTGTGTGTGTGTGAGCGCGAGCGCGCATGCATGAAGGTGAATTAAGGGGCCAGTGGAGGATAAGTGCATTAGTTAGGATGTTAACGCCTGTGCTTCTTCCCTCTTCCCTGCAGCCAAACCTTTGCACCACCATGGACAGGAGTGCCTCAGGCTCAGGGTGGACGTTGTAGCTGCTGATGGTGAGTTAATCACGCTGCTGGCTGCAAGGAGAGCAGCACAATGACCTCTGGTAGTTGTGTCAGACTATTGCAAGGCCTGTGCAGAGTAATTGATGGCATTTTTGTCTTCTTTCAGGCTCTCAAGAGGCCAGAGTGGCTAAAGGAGGCACAGGTGGGGCTGGAGTTGGAGCTGGGGGTGGGGTTCACAACCCGTCCAACAGACTGCCTGCAGGTATGTTGACCAAACCTGTGTCCTTTCTAATTATCCCTGACCTGAAAGCAATCCACGTACGTTTAGGATTACGTTGGGGTGTAAATATGCAGTGCTAATGTTTCTTCTTTCTCTCCCATCTTCAAGCAGATGACCCAGTTGTGAGACTGCCAGACGTCCAGAAGAGTGTACGGACAAACTCTGCAGCGGCAGCTACATCCCTCTCAATTCTCTCATTGCTAGTCCCGTTTTCATTACTGCTATTGTTGCACTGAGAGTACATGAAAGGACTGCTGTTGGCAGACATTTTTTCAGGGACTACAATGAAGACAGTCCGTGGGGATGAAACCACTGACTCAAAAAGACAGTTTTCAGTGCCCAGTGCTGGCCACAGGGAGAGACTTTCAAAGCATGTAAAGCGCAGATGGACTCGCCTGCACTACACGTGCTGAGTGACTCTGAGCATTTGCAACAAAGAACGTGTGCTCCGTCTTATTTTTCAAAAGGTGACAGTATTTTTTTCTTGGAAAGACCCAGCTCTCTTTGATTTGTATTTTTTTTAGGGGTCTCTCCAAAACAACAACAAAAAAAACACGAACCTCTTTGGATGATAACCCTAGAAGAAAATATGAAGAAGCTGAAGAGGAACCTAAAGTGGCCGAGGAACAATCAAGAGCAAAGACGCCAATTCTGTGTGAATTACACAGATATACCCACATTCAATGGAAAAGTCATCTCTTACCTTTTGAGCCAAAGATCAGTCATCTCTCCAACTTGTACACTATTCCACCCTTGAGTATTGTGTACTATTTGTTGTATTGTTATTGTAATGGTATTGAGTGGCATTGATGTCCCAAGTGATTACTTTCTCTAAATGTAGCATTGGCAGACACAGGGGCTGTTCTCATGACTACCATTCCTTTGCAAACTCGACCATGTGCTTATATACTGTAGCACTAATACTGCACAGTACAGACACACCGACATACACTGCACATGTATAACACACACACACACACACACACACACTCACATCAGATGACATACAGCAACAACATGAAAAAAACACTACATTGAACTGTTACGTGTACATTCTGTGAAGATAATTTATAACATTTGCAGCTGAGAAGTTTTACTGTATATACCATGTGCTCACGAAGAGAAATGTTTACCGTTGGCAGCAGGGAGAGCTTTTTCTCGCTCTCCTGGTAGAGTTAGTACTGGCGTGAAAGGGAAAATGTGTGAGTTGAAGTGAGAGTAAGAAAATGTGCGCAAGCGAGGGAGCGACTGGATGAAAGCGTGATGAGACAGATTTTTTTTTCTTGCCAAAAGCAAACACTGAGATGCTGTGTGCATCGCAGAGAGGCTGGACTTCTCTGCTTGTTGCATCTTGCCCCTGTATTGGTTAAACTGTCTGACATGAAGAGCTGATATCAGATCGTTATTACTACAGGAGCCCCCAGCCCTGTGCGTCATGGTGCTTTCCTTCATGTTTGCAAGCTCCATTGGGAAAAACAAGCATATGCTTCCAAACACAGCGAAGCAATCATCTTTTCAGACTTTCAGAACGATTAGCACAGTTTTGGATAATTTGGACATGTTCTAGTCACCCGTTAAAGACAAGACACGGCATCAAACCGAGTTGCCAAGCACATCTTCACCTGACAGGCTGGCTTGATCAACGAAGCACAACAGTGTATGACTACCATTGAAGTCTCTTTTTTTTATCTGAATTCTTGTTACCTAATTTTGTACATGTGTAAGTAAGAGAGGTGTATAATATGTATATATATATATATACATAGAAGATTATATAAAGACCTGTTTGATAACTATGCTAAATGTGAAAATTTCATGTGAAATAAAAAAAAAAGATATTTTTGGAAAACCAGAACAGCTTTCATGTGGTTATTTTGGGGTTTCGATATGGCTGGTGCTACTATTGACTGGAATAACACAAAAGTGTATCTGACATCCATGGTTTAGCAATAATTAGCAAATGTTAGCATGCTAACATGCTAAATTAAGATGTGGAACATGGCAAACATTACACCCTCTAAACATAATTATGTAATTGTTATGTTGTTGTTCATGATTATGGATAAAGGTTTAGTAAAATCGTCCTAAATGACAGATCACTTTTTCCCTTGCAGCTAACATGATTTTGAAATCTAGCTCATTTCTCCTTTTGATTACACCGGCGAGATCTCAGCAGAAGTAGCCGATAGCACAGATAATGACTCACACACACTAATGTGACAGAGAAGTGAATAGAGTCAATGCCAATGCAGGCACAAATGAGAAAAAGCCACAATAGAGAGAAAAAGGAAAAAGGGAGGAGAGGGCTATTTATTATTCCCATTAGGGTCGCCTTTTGGCATGAAGATGGAATACACAGGTGTGATCCATCTACTGTCTTTATCTCAACCTTCTGGCGAGCCTCCACCCTGAGCTACAACACCCCCCTCCCAACATAAACACACACACACACACCTCCTCTTTTCTCCAACCACGATACTCGTCTGCAAGCTGCATGACAGGCCATTGTTCTCATCTCCCCTTCTCTTGTCTCTCCCTTCCCAGGGGAGCTTTACGGCCGTGACAGTAAAAACAGCTGTAGCACCAAGAACTGGTGCCACTGCCTCGCAGCTCCCTGATGTTTTCAAAGGGGTGGCTGTAAATTAGGGCCAGCGGACAGGTCCCGTAACCGCCCAACCCCAAGAAGAGGCTCCGCCGAGTAGCAGCTCGTCAAGGACAGACAATTCTTTTTGTTTACTCACTCGTTCCGCGTACCCGCTTGAGTAAATGTGAACAGCAAGCATGAAACCTTTAGCGCTGTGGTTAATGTTACGGGCAGTCAGATAACCGGAAGAAACGTGGAGCACGGAAAGCATGCACATCCAGAGGGCGATGTTTTTACAGGCCGCCCACGTAGAGTTTAAAGCCCAAATTCACAAATCAGACGCCTCACAAGCAGTAGCAAGGACGACATGAAGCAAAATCTCTGAATATTGAGGATATGATCAAAGAAGAGGACGATGCTTTGACAAAAGATAATGCATAGTATTAAATCCAGCCGCAGTTCGTGCCTCTTATGTATAACCATTACATTTGAATCACAAAGGTAAGCATCCAGTTTTTCAGAAAGTAAACCACTGGCAATCTTTTAATCCTAGAATATTACAACATCTACAGCTGTTCCGAAGGCATTTCCAGGATCATCAAAGACTCTTTTAATCATCTGGATGAAAGAAAATTACGTCCGCTATGTGATAAAAAAAGATTTTTATCCCATTTCCCAAGATGGTCCCATTATATTTCATATCCAGGTAGCCAGAAATGACACATCTCCTTGCTTTCTCCTCCCTTTGTACGATACAAAGACATGAACGCATTATTTTGTATGAAAATAGGTAATAATGCAGAGCAACATCAGTATAGAAAAACATATCCGACTACTTTCACGTCATACAATTTGAGCATGGGAGTACAGTGTGGTATTTCTGGCTACCTTTCCTTGGATTTAACAGTAGGCCAACTTGAGAAATGGGTAGAACAGAAGCAGGGATTTTTTCAGCCATGCGATCATCGTGGCTGTGTGGATGGAAATATCAGCATGTCGATCCCCTCCTTTGGTCCAATATCTCAGCAACTACTGAATGCCATTTCTCCAGAGGATGAATCCTACTAATGTTGGTAAACCTTTGACCGTGCATCTGGCGCCACCAGCAGGTCAAAATTTTCACCTGTGCTGTGAGATATCGCATCGCTTGTTGTAGAGGATTTTGTGCAGACGTTAGCCGTGTTTCTAAAGCCATGTGTAGGTTTCACCACCAACTTCTGACAAAACTACATTTTGGGTAGCCTAGTTTATTCACTCAAACAAGTTTATCGAAACACGCCTATTTTGTCTTTTCTTTGTTTTTTCTTTTTTTGCAACATTTCATAGTTTTGTTTAAAATTCACTGGACGATAGAAACCGAGCTATTGATGATCCCCAGCGGATAAAACCTAATGACTTTGGTGACTTTTCCTCTAGCACTGACATGGCAAACCTCAGGACGTGTTTTTAATCCACAAAAGTATGATGTGTCCGAGCAATTTTTCCCAGTTCTGATAAGTGCTGCATGCCGTATGTGGTGACACAGTCACACCAGCTTTACTCTATTCATGCAGCTTGTTAGCATTGTCATTTTGAGGATGTTAGCATGCTGATTTGAGCATCTAGCTCAAAGCTCCACTGTGCCTAAATACAGCCTCAAAGAATCGCCTCCATGGCTGTAGACTCTTAGTCTCGTCCCGGGATCACACGGTACTAATATTTCTTAAAAATGAATGCTCACACTGCAAAAGCTCGGCTCTCAAAAGTAAGAAAAAAATGGCAATAAAATTAGGGAAATATGACTTAAAATATGGAAAGTTATCTGCAAACAGAACAGGAATATTTCACATACCAAGATTTTAAAAGAAGTAAAATATCGTATGGACTTCAGCAAAGCAGTTTGTAGTTGTCTGCATTGATGAAGCAGCATTTTAATTTTGGAAATTTTAGTTTCAAGCATTAAAGTGCTCAGAATCAGTAACAAAATCTCAGTAAGAAGTTTTAATATCTTATTAAGGTACATACAGTAACATAAAACCTGCCTGGTAACAAGCCATATCTTGTCAGAAAAAAAGGATAGAGTGTATTGCCTTGATTTATGACATTTCATTTCATTTCAACTTAGATTTTGCTTTCTGCAGTGCAGCTCTGACACTGGCGATACACGAGAGGCACAAAGCTTTATTAAATCAACCATTTCCCAACAAGCAGAAAAACAAGGCATTTATCAGTCGTCAGGGTTTAACAGAGCGAGAGATGAGCCAACAGTGTGTGGCACTAAAACCTGGGAGGAGGCCATGAGACCCAGCAAGAAAAAAAAAGTCACATTTGAGAGTAGGCTTGGCATGGCCAGCTGGTCTATCGCTGCACCTCCGGACTGAGTCAGGCCTCGCTATCAGCAGGACGCATGACGACCAGCCCCTGTCTGTCTTCTAGCGTATGTTTCTCAGTAAAGCCAGGGGTATCTGTCTTACGGGGCCGCTGGGAGGTTACCTAATGTTATTGTAGCTATTTGTGGCATTTATAAGCTTCCACGCTGCCCTAGAATGGGAACCTGGTGTCCTGTAAATATTAAAGCAGCTGCTTATGAGCAGCGAAAGAACAATAGGTTGACCCATGAGTGACTTTTTAACCTCATTCAAATGATTTTTATGCAGTGATGATGCACTGCATGTTCGGATTAAATGCCATTTTAATACAGCGGCATGTTCCGAAGCTCCTTTATTCCCTCTTGCGCTTGAGTCCTGCTTTAGTGCCTGTAAAAGCTTTGGATGACAGCAGGGTCAGACAAGGCTGACGGGAAGGAAACACCTTGGATACACAGAGTAAGTTAGAGCCT
Organism: Chelmon rostratus; assembly: GCF_017976325.1. Taxonomy (NCBI): domain Eukaryota; kingdom Metazoa; phylum Chordata; class Actinopteri; order Chaetodontiformes; family Chaetodontidae; genus Chelmon; species Chelmon rostratus. Next base: position 9,443,279 of record NC_055673.1, on the reverse strand, counting down.
CTGCGCCAATCAGGGCCCGTTTTGGTCCCCTGCCATCGCCGGCGGTCGGGGTGTGGTCTCCTCTCCCCGAAAAAAAGTCCTGTCACACACTCTCAGCCGTCGCCACTGCCAAGGTCATCTGTCTTGTTCCAGCTCATGCTTTGGTTTCCTGTCCGTGTCACTTGGTCACTTTCTTTTATTTATTCATTCTCACTTCCACTCTTCTTTCGCTCTGCCCCTTTGATTCATTCTGTTTCCATCTCTTGTTTTGTTTCATCCTCGGGTCACTCGCTCATCACGTAATTACTGTTGTTCACCCTTTTCTGTATCGAAATCTCCATCTCTTTGAGCTCTGGGCCTCGATTACCAACTCCATCTCTCTTTCTGTCCGTCTCTGGATGGTTTTGAGGTTTTGCTGTGAAATGTGTGGGTGGGGAAAAAAAAAAAGTCTTTTCTGTGCAGAAAAATGATAACCTATCATTTTTCAGTCTTGGTTCCCAGCCTGTCGAGATGGATTTGCTCCCAGCAATGTCACCGAGTGTCTCTAGAAATGGTTTTTTATAGTGTCTCGAGGTCTCAGTGGGGCCATGCTGCGGGCACAACCTCGTGGCCTGACCCTCTCACTGTCTCCGTCCCCATTACAGTTTCCCCCTCAGCTCCTCTCCCATCTTAGCTGATGTCTCTCACCTTGGCACTTCGGAGCAGGAATTTCAGATGAGACATGAGCAAGTGTACAGAGCTTACCGCGTTGGGATACAGGAATGAATAAATAATTTGGACAATTCATAACAAACCAGCATCATATCTCCAGTGTGAAAAACAACTAATTTTCAGATGTGGTTCTGTATTATATCAGGTCAAGTTTAGGTCAGCTTTTAGCTCAAAGTGACGTGTTACAGTAAATTATATAATGAAAGACTCCAAAAGGGTTTGCTCATTATTGCCAGGAAAACAAAAACACATCAACAATAGGCATGATGAATATAAAAATACTCATAAGTCAAAATTTTGATGAAGCTACAGAGTGAATAAACACACAACCATTATCATGGATTTTGCTCAGTGCTTCAAGTAACTGTACTCTATCAGGTGCATCCTCTCTTGCAAATGCTGCTTCTCACCCAGCAACAGCAGTGATGATGCTCATCGTCTCACATTTGCTACAAACAAAATGCATGGAGATGTTAAAAAAAAGGAGGAAAGCTTGAGTATTTGAGCTCGTTTGTGATGGGACAGCTTTTGTCACATCTTGTCTGCGCGTCAGATTACCCTTGCTATCTTGTGAAACCAAAAGGGTTAAGTCTGGGATGAAGCTTATGTACTGTATGTTTAAGCAGAGGGATTAAAGGGGAAAGGAGCAAACAAGCGTTCACTGTTCGTATACACGTAAACTGTATGTGGCCTGTAATCTGATTTATGCTTTTGTCTGATCGCTGCAGAAAGAGAACAAACAGATGGATGTCTTCAAAGTTAGATTTGGGCAGAATGATGACAAAGAAAAGTGATTAACTAGTTCGCATGTGGCTAAGAGTAAGAACATAACTGCCTACCAAGGGAAGCCTTTGGTGTAATTGCCGAAGTAGAAGATTTTCTGGTAAATAACAGGTTGCCTTTCATCCAGTCTGCTCTTGCAACAGCTTGCAGACATTCACGGGGGGTGACGTTGCAAAGCACGGTGGGGCTACAGCCAAACGGCACAACAGGCAGAGCTTGCACACAGAGAACTGTGGACTCTTTTGCATTTGTTCTGAAGTTATGGGATCCTTTGGAACTCTATAATGATGCCTTTGGCCAGGCTATGCTTTGTTTGCACACAGCAGGGAGTCACTGAAAATGAGCATAGGCAGCCTTTTGGCTCACACAAAAAAAAAAAAAAAAAAAAAAAAAAACTGTACTTGCCAACATCAGATTACTTCAGAACATACTTATCTTACATTTTCTAATTGGAACAAACCTCTGCGAGGGAAGAAAATAAAAAGCCGTACAATGTATATTTCATGTAGCTAACTACAGAATGGGACAAAAGAGGTCTGTCTCTGGCACAGAGAGAGGCATTGAGAAGTTGATATAAAGCCCTTGGGCCATGTGGGTTATGCTTGGAGAAGGAATGCATCATATATGTAAGCACTCATGCACATACTCGCATACCTCCTGGCCCTATCCGAAACCCCCAAAACCACAAAAACACACACATTTTGTAGGCAGAAAAACTGAAGAAAATAGACTCCAATTTAATTAAGTCCCAGCAACAGCCACAGGGAACAAGTCTGCAATTGGACAATGGAATGTACACTTTACAGATAAAATCTAGTCCATCCATACTGACAAGCAACAATCTCCAGACACACATACAACAAGGTCCACATTGTGTTGTACTATTTTGGATCTGATGCTGATTGAAAGCATCTGAGAAGTCTCAGTGGAAAGAGCCTATAGACGGATTTTTCCAGTGTGATCTTTGGGGTTCATTTGTTGGCATTTCAATATCGACAACTGGTTACAGATGATAATTTAGCATACCAGTGATTCTCGGGGGTATTTTAACTGTGTGTAGTTTGCAACCAAAGACGGCACCGCATGTGTTCGTCTTTCATCTGGTTCTTGGTGCGCCAATCAGTTAAACCACCTGCTACAAAATGACTCAGAACAGAACCTGGTTTTCATAATCATTCAGTAACTTTAAATGCATTTGCACCATTTGAAGACTTCTTGCTCTGTTCTGAGTAACCCAGAAAATCATTCATCAGGACATTCATTTTTAATGTTTTGAAACACATCTGATCAATATCTAATGTGAAAGACATGACTGTATGACAAACAAACACTGCTGGATGAAGGGTTGTTATGATTGATGTTCAGCTCATGTCTGTTAGAAACAAAAATCAGGGTTCAGAGTTCAGTCTCATCCAACGCATCCTAAATGAGAGCCACGTCATTTTTACGCGACCCCCAACAAGTACAGACACTTGCGTGTCCGTCCTCAGTCTCACAAAGGTTTCTACATAGTCCTTCTGATATTCTACATCTTTAAGCCCTTTTTCCTCAAGTCCTCTTTGGCTTCTTTTATCTGCTCTTGCAGCTCTTTCGCCGCCTCCTCGCAGTCGTTGAAGGTGGCCACCCTGTATCCCACTGTGGCCAGTGAGTAACAGCCAAAAGACACCAGCAGATAGAGGGGCATCGGCCAGGCAACCTCTCTGTAAGTCTGCGGTAGGCTCAGGTCCAACAGGTCGAAAGTGACCAAAGCCCAGACTGCGCCCACCAGCGACACACCGAACAGCCACTCCATAAGTTTAGTCATGATGAAGGTTGCCGCGGGGATTTCAGGTGAGCAGCCGGAAAACAACCTGAAGGAGAACCGAACGGTTAAAAGGCTATTCGTTCAATTAGCTTAGCTTGGTAGCACCGCGTTAGCTTTCTATTTACAACACACGAGGAAGACAAATAGCGGGTAAATGATGGGAAGAAACAATCTTATAGAAGTAATACATTCAATGAAATTATCCATTTGTTTAAGTAGCATTTAATTCAATAATCAGTTTTAGAAGTAATAATCCGACATGTTTACCTCGTCTCAACCGCCACCTCAGCTCTGCGCAGATTTATGACGTAGCCAACCACGTCGCCTTATGGGAAATGTAGTTACGTTTAAACATATCCGCACAGTTATTGGTTCATTTCATTTGTAAATTTCACACTATTTGCAAAATGCTTTATTCAAAAGCCAAAAAAGTAAAATACAGTCTTATTACATATTTTGATAGTTGTTTTTGTATGTAAATCCTGAACAATTTATTTACATTTTAAATAATTTATTATACTACTATAATCATTATTATAATAATCATTATTTTACATATTTGTGTACTGGATTCATATTATATTATATATTTACTGTTTTGTCGTACTTGTTGTCCACTTATAAGGGAGGAGTGGGAAGACAGTGGTCAGAGAGTTTAATTCCTGCATTTCCTCCAGCATTTTTTAGACTTCTCAATAAATCTCAATGTCGTAGCTGTGTTCTCATTAAAAGACGGCCTTAGACTGTTTTCTGATATATTAACAGCACCAATACCCTATCAGCTGAGAGAGAAAAAACAATTTGTTTCAGCTGAGTCTTTAATGAGGCCCCGAGTCAAGCTTATACACATTAGTCCTCTAACTGTTTCTCTGTGTCATCCTCTTAATTTAGAAAAGCCATTTTGAAAATTAGATTACCATTAGCCTGAGCTGAAAGCCATCCATAAATACAAATGTTTTTCCAAAGTGAGGAATCCAACGACAATTTCATTAGGGGCCGCCGGGAGAAACACTGGTGGTTGATCTCAGTGTCTCTTTAGGTGCTATGGGACTCGTCCATTCATTCAGAGCAGTGAACTGTCGAGGTGCAGAGGACACAGACCTCTCCAGGGTGAAATCAGGAGAAGCGGGAGATGTAAACATCATTCAATTAGCTGGAGAAAGGGACGCACTAAAGAGCCACTAAGAAATAAACATCATTCTTTGGGGGAAAATGGAGGGTTATTCTTAGAGTGGTGGTGTTTATGTTTGTCTGCACCAGTGTTCATAGTGTGAATGACGATATGAGTGCCTGCCAGAGGGGTAAGGCCTGTTTCTTCTGTTTACGGAGACCGTTGTATGCAAGACTGGAAGATAGTCAGGGTTTATGCCTGTCTGCTGAAAGCGGAAATCTTCAAATCCTGAAACCAACAACAATTTTTTTTTTCAAGTTTGCAATGTAGTTCAAGGATGCTTTATCTCATGAATGGCTCTGGGGCTTTGTACAACAAGTATGATATATGCTAGTGCCTCAGTGTCTGTCAGTGTTTATTGCATTTGATTTTCCTAACAAGGAGCTGCAGCAAAAGAAGCTGCAGCTAATGCTTCCGTTCATTATTGAATAACATGTTGACTAGGTTTTTTTTATGCTAAAAACACCTGTTTCTCACAGCGCAAGGTAACATCTTCAATATGAAACATAACAGAGAAATTGAGCAGATCCAAACATTTAAGAATTTGAAACTAGTAAATTTATCCTACTCTTGCTTAATAAATGAGTTTCTTGATTAATTAATTAACAACCCCATAATTACACCCATATGCAGATTTGTCTCTAAAAAATATAAAGGTGAACTAAAAAGGTGGAGATTCCAATAAATGCAAAAATCTTCTGAATCAAGTCAAATAGTACTATTTTTGAATTATATAATGTGTTCATGCAAATTAAAGCTGTCCAGAGCTACTTGCTTTGCTTAATAAGATGTGATGCATGTCAGACTGTGAAGGTCAAGTCGATAGAATATACTGAATCCAGGTGGGATTACCCATGGCATGATGCATCATTACATACATCATAGCATGTGCTGTGTCCTGCCTGTGTTGCACCGGTATGAGCAGCAGTGTGAGCGTGCGTGACACTCAGTGGGAACAGTGGAGCTGGCTTTTCTCAGTGTATCTCCCTGCCAGCTCCTGTTCCGTTCCAGCACTCAGGAAACCTGTGCTCCAGCCGAGGAGGCCTGGCAGACACAACACAACAGCCTGCGAGTGGGAGGGGCGCTGAAACAAGAGAAAATGAGAGAGACACCAAGAGTGAAAGAAAGGGTGAGAGAGGGACATGTGGAGAGAGATAAAACAGGAGAGAGGGATGCAGGGAACCAGATTGAGAGAAGGGGCGAAGCAGCGGCAGCAGTTACTTTCGATAAAGAACCAGAAACGAGAGGGTGCGGATCTCATAGCTGAGAGGGCAAGAAGAGAGAAAGCTGAGAGGGCCAGGAATGAAAAGAAAGGGTGACCGAGTACGTGGACGAAAGAGGAGAGGGCAACAGAGAAAAGAGGAGAGGAGGGGGGGAGCAGACAGGGGAGAGTGCTTTAGACAGGGGGGTGAAATCAGGGGATTTGCAGGTGCAGCTTGAACAACCAATGACCTTAATGGTGCATTAAATCCAGCTGTTGCTTATCCAGACTTTCCCTCAATCCCCCTAACACCTTCAACTGCGCGATAGACTGCATGCAGCACCTCGGTTCCCACAATGAGGAGTGAGTATAGCAGGCAAGGGGGGGGGGGCATGAAGACGGTGTGTTTGAGAGGGGTTGGCGGAGACAGAGCGAGGGCAGAGGGGTGCTTGATCCTCAAGTGCAGAAAGAGGAGTGACTGTGTGACTCCATCCAAAGAGCAGAGATAAGAGGCATAGATAAAACAGGAAAAGTGGTAATGGTGAGCCGTGTTGACTCTATCTCTCTGGCTTTGTCAATATTAGTAGAATGAAAGGTCCAGATAAGCATGTGTGCTGCTAAAGAGCTATATAGGGATCGAGATTTGGCTAGATAATAATTGTGTAATATCTCAAGTGTGTGAAGCAAGAGCTGCAGAGAGAGAGAGAGAGAGAGAGAGAGCATGTACTATCAAAATGCTGTTTCAGATAACAATAGAGCCTGGACTCAAAAACAGGAACCCTCTGTTTCCTGAGCTGGAGACCAAAGCCGTGTCTTGTGTTGTCATTAGATGTGTGAGTAGATGTGTTTGGGAAAAGGAAAGAGTGACTAAAAGTGTGTCACAATGTCCAGGTTTCCAGTATATCGCAGGCCGAAGAGCGAGAAGTGATACTCAGCGGAGACCCAGGGCAAGGCAGGACCAGCCGGGATCGAGCTAGAGCTTTGCTGGCAAGTTTTGGTTGAGCCTGGCGACTATGAGGAGTGGTTTAAGAAGAGGCAGCCTCTCAAACTCGTAGATCTTGACAAAAATCTGTATAATTGTTGATGAAAAATGAAGCATTTTTGATTCAAACTGATTCTAGCTGATTCAGGAGACATTTTACAGCCTATGCTAGTTGGAAAATCAGAAGAATTGACCAGCAGCAGAGCTCTTTTTAAGTCTCTTGGAGCAATTCCAGTTAAGAAGATTTTCTTCAGCCAGTCTTGGGCTGAGAAATGTCATGTTTAAAGCCTTCATTTTGTCAGGCACAATGGCTTCACACGACAACCAGTTTCAACTTTATATAAACAGAAGTAAACATTATTCTATCACACATAAAAATGGCCACCAAACATGAAGAGAACAACTATCACAATAATTTAATTAATGTCAATATCATTAAAAAATGCAGGCCAGGTAGGTCCAATGCAATTTAATCAGGTGTCTGAGTGCTGAAAATGACACAGCATTTGAACATTTTCCCTTCAAAGTGTGTCTTTTTACATAGCTGAGAATGCATAGAGCTGATATTATACTGTGCATAATTAAATAAACCCATTTTGCCTAATTACATGTGTGGCTGTGCCAGGTCTGCTGCTTTTATTGCATCAAAACTTGCCACTTGGATGTGTTTGCCTTCTCAAGTCAAGTCTGGGCAGTTAAGTCCAGCCCAGCAAGTCGCTCATTCACACAACCAAGATTTCTCTCCTTGAACGAGAGTCCTTCTCTATAACCTATTGTGTTTCCATCTTTAAATGGCACCTGCCCCTTGCAGTCCCCTTTTGTGCCTGGACCGTATTGAGCGGAGCAGAGTTTGCGGGATGACTTTGCAAGTTTCAGAAGAGGCTCCTCAGACAGGTGAGGTGACCACGAATCAAAGCGGAGGCATCAGGGTGGAGAGTCCCCGTGATGCAGCTCATCAGGGGTCCCGAATTCAAGGCAGGGCTGCCGAAAGCTTTGACATTGATAAGCAGACGGCTCGTAAATATCCTTGAGCCAAGATCATTTATGGACGGGGAGAGTCTGTATTAAATTGCCGAGATAATAGTTGTGAGACCCCTGCGCCACTTAGGGCCTTCTTAATGAAGTCTTGAGCTACTCAAGTGGGTGTAAGGTCAGAGTGTGGTCGAGTGTGACCAGTCTGAACCATGTGAGAATAGCACTTGCCTTGCCCTCGATGCCCCGAGTAAAGACACACACCTGTTTCAGCTGCTGCTGTGACGGTCGCAGTGAAACAGCGGAGGAATGCGCCCCCCCCCCCCGCCCACCGCCTCACCCCCTCTTTCTCCCTCTCCACGCTCTCAATGCTGTCCTAATGAATCTCATCACACGGCCTGTGTTTGTCCCACTAGTGCTTTGTTTGTTGACCTTTATAAGACGTCATTACTTATTATCTTCATGGGTTGTGTAATTCTGCCCCATAACACAACCCCCTCAACATCCACGGCCCACAATGTGTGTGTGTGTGTCTGATCAAATGCTTCTTGTCAGTGTAACGGCCATTAACAATGAACAACGGGCGAAGGCTTGATGATGTCTCCCTCCTCCCTCTATCCATCCTCTCCTCTCGCCCTGGAACACAATGTCCTTTAGCATTACCATTATTGACAGTGGAACTAATTGGCACATGGTTATGAAAGTTCCCCCTGGGCCATTTTAAATTGGGCTGAACAATTTCCTTCAACATCTGATAGGCGAGTCCGCTCACGGGACCCGAGGAGGTATCGATTATAAATGTATTCATGTGGGTCAGTGCTGTGTACTCAGCAAGGGGCCGATGATGTCGGACTACATGTCTAGACTGGAATAAACTGACCGCATCTTGTGTTTACATAATGGATGGTAATGGGAGGAAGAGGAGAATTCTGTCCCGTAGGTTTATCCGCTCATTGGATAGATCTGTTGCACGCGTGGAGAAGTAGCTCCTCTGTAGGTGAATTAAATCCGACTGCGAGCCGTATCCGACAGGAAGACAACATATCTATTGCTATTTGCACATTGATTTTGGGGCAGACGGTGCAAACATTATCGACCCATTTCACTGATCTAATGAAGGGGCTGTGGAGAAACTGGGGCATGCATTAGATAGCCGAACACACCAACCTGAACATGAAGTTACATACAAAAACTCATTAAATCCAGCACCACCGCCTGCATACAAGATACTGCCTTTGGTCTCTCATTACACAGACAATGTCCTTTCTTGCTCCACCAGATTAGGTCCGGCGTTCAAGGCTGAAGTCATGCTGCTCTGCACGATCAGAGAAATCGGGTTCAGTCATCTGGGCGCACATCAATATGCTGTTGATCGACTCTACAGACTAATTACAGTGCAGTTTGCATTTAAACAAGCTTCAGAGCTAAATTATTGTGTGGTGCGTCTCACAGAATCGATAACTGTCACTTGAAATGTGCAGCCACTTATTTATTTCACAACTACAAATCAGTTTTGGAATTGAAATCACACATTTGCAGTGTTCAGTGTCGATGCTGTTGTGACTGTTGTTGACTTTATGTGGAAAATGCAAAAGGTCAATCATTCAAGGATTAAGGATTTGTGTTGGGCAGTGGGTAATATCTTGAAAGCTGATTGCTGCGACCTCAGGCGGGCGTGGCTGACTGTCATTGCCCATAAATGAAGTTGATTAGTTGAGACCGCTGCTCTGTGGTCCTGTCTATCTCCTGCTCTGGACACTAGCCATATTGTCCCCCCACCCGCCCCGCTCCTTCCACCCAAAGGCTGCAACTGCTTGACCTCTCAGAAATCTGACCCCGAGGCTCCTTGCTGCTCCCCCAGGCACCTGCCAACCTTTCACCCCTTCACTGGGTGAGCATCTGGAAGGTGAGGAGGGACGAACGAGGAGCTAAGGGTGGGCTGTTGTGAAGTATTGACACGGTAACAGATAGGACTGTGGAGTTGTCAGACTTCAGAGAGACGGTCAGACTGTTTTTCTCCTTCTCACTGATCAGATACCAACTCCCCCTCCTCATAATCAGTGTATGTTTGTCAGTACGTGTTGTTACACGTCTGTCTCGTTTTCTGCCTTTTTCTGTCTAGATTTCAGTCTTTCCCTCAGTCCGTCTTTTATTTCTTTCTTGAACTGTACACACAGATCATGCAGACTATGATGTATGCACAGCTGGTCTTGACAGAGCCGTCCAGGAAACGTGTGGTTTACAGATCCCCTGTTGACATACTGATTTGACTTGCCTTTCGCTTTTCAGACGACCTGGAATTTTAACTGCGCAGGGGCTATTGACGTCCGACTCAGCATGTTTGACCACGGCGGAAAACCACTCAAAATCTGCTGCATCCTGACTGACTGACTGACTGACTGAATGGATATGTCACACAATACATAAAGCTCAATCAAAAAATCTTGATGTCTGACCACACGTGCAATGGCTCCACACCTGCTCACACCATTTGCTACAAAGAATTTTGTGTCGTTAGTCTCGCCAAAATGCTATTCCACACTTGGGTTTTATGGAAACAATAATATCCGAGCTGTTAAGTTACAGGCAGAGTGTAAAAACATATATCTGAGGTTACACCTCGGGGCCAAAAGCTATGTAATATAGTTTGGTCCACTTGATACATGTGATCCGAAAGACAGGATTTTAACGGCTCGAACCAGTTTGTGTTCAGAATGAAATCATTTTTAAAGAACAGGGTCACCACATTCTTCTTTTCTACTGTGTTTAAACCTGCAGTAACTTATTTTCTGGCCACTTGTTTGCAGCGGAAACAAGTTGTGAACGCAACATTGACATATCGTCACCTTTTTAAGCCGATGTGGCGAACTTGTTGGCAAACAGCTGCTTATTTGCACATCCAGCAGTGAGGGAGCGGCGTTCTTCTTCATCTGGAGTTGTGTGTCTGGCCACCAGATGAATTTAAGGCCAATATTGACTCTCGCTTTAGCTCTGTTTTTTTTTTTTTTTTGCCTCTACCGGCTCCACGGGGAAATATCTTTAGACGCTAAAGCTCCGTTATGTTTACCAGCTAGTTGTTAATTGTATCTGTCTGCTGTTTGGGGCTGAGCAGGTAGTGTGCAGTGGGTTTTTGGAGCTTTCGAGCTGCACAATGACTGCAGCGAGAGCAGGACAGCTTAACAATGAGGTAAAACTTGCTAGAAAGCTAACTGTACAGCCAAAAGGAGCTGCAAATTCAGGGGATGATTAAAAATGGAGTAAATTGATTGTTTTCACGTTGTCATTTGATACATTGTTATTATACATAGTTTCATATTTTGGGAAAAATGCTTCTCGCTTCTCATTATCTCAGCATAAAGACAAGGAAACAGCTAGGAGCAGTAAAATCTGCCTCATAACCTCCAATAAAACCCCAATTTGTAGTTTGTACACTACAGCAAACAAGATATAATGTGTTAAGTGCCAGTGATCTAGTGTTTTCCCCCTATTTACAGTCTTAATGCTAAGCTAAGATACCCAGCTGAATGGTCTAGCCTCATATTTAGACAGACACACAGATGATAGTGGTATCAATCCTCTCATCAAAAAAGCAAATAAGTCTATTTCTCAACATCTTGAAGCCCTCATGCAGTGTAGTGTTGTGTGTGACAGGGCGTGCTAACTGTGCACTGTATGCAGTTTGCTTTATGCAATAAACTGCACAATTATTACCCAATACTCACTGCATCATTAAACAGAGAAAACCAAATGCACAATACAAAGCCAATAGAGTAGGACATGCCACTGGAGTGTAAATGTTAAACTGAATTAGCCCTGTGTCTTCTCTCACAATGGCAGTGCATTAGGTTACAGTATGTGGCCATATGGGCTCTGTCTAGCATTACTGTCACCCCTCATTTATTATAGTGAGGGAAGATGGCCCCGCTATGCCCCTCAAATCCTCTTAGCCAACATTTAGCTGATTGATTTTTTCCCCATCTTCCTCTATTCAGATTATCAATGCGATAAAAACAGGAAGTTGTACATTATTAATGCCATTCAGTCTCATGGGTGGATGGATGGACGAGAAAGAGAAACATGAATGTTTCAGCAGTGGCCACGTCTGGAAGAATAATATCGCGGCGACGTTATTGAATTTAAAGGCAGAGCAAACTGAGTAAAAGAAATGAACGTGATTCTTTCCTTCAGCAAATAACCTGTTACACATGGAGAGGGAGGGGATGCTGAGTGAAATCAGAGTCCTCACCTCTTGCGACTGTAATGTGGAGGTTGGTGCTTATGAAGATTAATAATTAATCTACTCCTTTGATCAAATGAAAATTCCAGAGCTATAACACATAGGTAGCAGCCGTCAGAAACTGAGCTTGCAGCATAAACACATTATAGTCACGTCTTTTTTTTTTTTATTTCACCCCCTGCCCACTTAATTCCTACTGCAGGCCTCCATCGCAGAGATCCAGGATAATGGTTTTGACTCAGCAGAATAGTTTTAAGCAGGTTCCTCATAAACAACGTATTCCACTTCAGGCTATAGAAACCACAATGCAGGTTCAACAAAAAAAAATCTAGTCTTTTGAACATGTGGTTTAGCTTCATGTTGCTTAAGACAGTTGGGTTAGTGGATTCAAACAGACTCTGTCCTATGTGTTCTCCAGATGGCACCGCACACTGTCTCTCACAGATTGTATATAGCTCTGAGATCCTTCATAAGTTCAGATGATTCCCCACCCCCATCCTCTCCCTCTGAACTATACTAAATGATGATCGTGGAGATTATGTATTGGTAATTCCTGCCAGGTCCTTAAAAGAATGCCCATGCTGTGTGCTTAATACTCAGTGGAAGGATTATGCAGACCCCTACATGTGGTGTTGTGGCTGCATACCTCCAGTCAGACTAAACCCAATCTGTTACAGATTTGCACTAAAGAAGAGAGGTGCAGTAAGCACAAGAGGGTGGGTGGAGGACTGTGCGGTGCCTTATTCATGCTTTACACTACATTCCACTTCTTCTATATCATGGGGGATCAGAGCTAAACCTCCCTTTGGAGGCAGTATTTTTATCTGTGTGTATTAGGACGTTAAAAAAGAATCTTGGCTTGTGTCAAGGCTGTGTGCTTTATTATTTCTTTTTCTCAATTCTCTCTTTTTTTTCCAACAATTTTATTTTCCCTTTGTGGTCGAGGCAAACCCAAATCCCCCTACAGCTTCCCCTTGAATGTGGGTCCAATTAAACACACATGTGGATTTTCATATTGAAGCTCATAAAAGGTAAACTCCAGCGATTTACATTACATTTACATAAGGAATGCTAAGTACCTACACATGTGAGGTGTTAATGTCTCTATCAAAAGCAGATGGTCATCATTGTTCCTTATTCTCACTGAAGGTGTTTCATTGAGCAAGAATCTCATAGTCAGGCATGGTTTTTGATAGGTGTAAAATTCCATTCCATTCCAACTGTATTATTTCCAGAAATAGGCCAGAAATTTCAACATTTGGAGGTTTGACAGGTCTGCCGAGTCTATTTAAAAATGCGATCGTCCAATAGGTGGCGTCCTTTGCACTTTAAAAAACTAAACTCATGTCATTTATTCAGTATATCAGCAGCCATGTAGGACGGATGGGCAAATATGTTATGCCTGTTATTATGTGAACTTTTTATTGCATGTGTGTAAACAATAAAGTTTGATTTACTGGTTCCTATACAGCCCCTTATACATACAAACCCATACATAAATCTAAGAGACCACTTGGCAGTAAATGCTATACTGTACGGTTCAGAACTTGGCATGAATTGTCTAGTTTCACTTTATGATGACTGTCCAGATCAGCCAACATGTGCAAAGGTTTGTGTGCTGTTATATTAGTTATTTGTGGTCATGGCTATCAGGGACCAATCAAAGTGTGGCAATGCATATATTGCATATATTGCATATAAGGGCTGAAAGAGTAAAAAAAATGAAATTGAAAGCAAAGCTGGAAACTTTCTTGAGAAGATAATAACAAAAAAGGCAGGTGATATATCCATAAAAGCAAATCTATAAATAATATAAATGATTTTTCCAATTTTTAAAAGCACATTTTAAAATACACATTTGCCAGTATCTTATAACGAAGGACTATTTGCATGGAAAAAAGGTTGAATTATTCATCTTTCTGTATAAAAATACTCTGACCCTTGCAATAGCTGCAGTGTGTGCAGAGGAGGCAATGGAGTGGTTTCTGGTGTGCTGCGGTGTCTTGCTGCACCCTAGTGGTGAAACAACAGAAAAGATTCATCCTCACATTGAGGTGGGTAATTATAAACCTTTGAAAAACCAGATGAAGCAGAACTCTAACAGAAACAACAACAAAAGGAAACAGAAGGTGTTTTTTGTATTTTAAACAATTAGCATTTATTCTGTGTTTATTTCCTTAATCCATTTTTCTTTTGCAAACATTCTGCCAGCAGGTGAAGTTTACATGAATTTAATCTGCGCATCGTTTCATAAGAAGCTCATTAACTTACAATCAAGCAAGGTTCAAAAAAATCAAAACTGCTGTTTGCGAGAAAACAACTTTTTACTGGCAGCCAGTGAATCAACGCTGTTATCAGTCAAACCACACGTGTGCCCATGCACATAGGGAAGTAAACAAGCACATGCACACTCACTCACACGCACACACGCACACACGGACATCGCCCTCGTGTATTTAAAATACAAAATAGCAATGCACAAACAGAACTGCGGAAACTAGTGATTAGCTGTGCTGCAGAGGTATAATTGGAGCTTCTAATTACAGTATCGCCTCATTGTTCCTCTCTACCTCTAATTTACCACAATGACATCCCAGAAAAACAATAACTTTGGTTGGGCTCATAATTGGTGAACGACTAGAAAGTTTTCACCAACAGCAGAGAACTCTGTGTGGTTAAGTTTAGTTATAGATGCAATAAAATAGCTGAGGCCTTTTTTTTTTCTCACATAATGTTCATATCTCTAAAACATAAGCTTAAGATTTTAGCATAAAGGACATGAAGTGATCTCTACAGGGAGGACAAACTTTGTGGTGCTGTATCTACATTAGCTTTATAAATTTATGCAATATAGCCTGGCTACAAGTGCAAGCATCAAAGATATAATTACATGTTAAGTGCTGGATACACCAGACACTACTTAAGCAATAATTCTTGCAAAACTGCATATAACAAAAATGTAAAAAACTTAATTACATTGCATATTTGTCGCTATACAAACATTTTCTTATACAAAGAAAATTAAATACAAAACAAAATCGCTGAGATATCTAACTTTTCGCTCTAGCTGAGTAAATACTTCACAATTACCAATTACATTCCAAATTACCATATGACCTCAGATCAGTTGTTATTCAAATTAGAGACACGGGTTTGAATCGTTACCCTTCTGACCGGAGTCTGATCCGCATTTCGATTGGCTACCAGCTCCTGCAGCTGCAGCGCTCCTCCACCAATGAAGCAGAAAGCCGGGCACACGGGGCCGGAGCAGTCCACGTGACCTTCCCACAGGGGTCGCAGAGAGTGGGCATCGTAGAAGGTGACGCGACCCTTCTCAAAGTCAAGGCACACACCAAGCCGGGGAGGCAGCGGGTAGGTGAGGCCTGTGGGTGAGGAGGGGCCGTTGCTGATGGGCTCTCGGATGCCGTTCCCCTGGTTGCCGTGGTGATGGTAGCTGTGCTGGGGCAAGTAGATCTTACCCATGCCCATAGTGAGGAAGCAGAATGGTGGAGCAGAGTCCAGGGCATCCTCAGCCCCGCTGTCATGACCACTGTCTGGGTCATAGCTAGAGAGAGAGTGCAGAAAAATCCCCTCCTGATTTTGCTTTTGCTTATTTTTATCTATTATTATATACAGTGGCAGATGAGTATTCACATCCTTTACTTATGTAAAAGTACCAATACAACAATGCACCACTATAGTACTATTTGAACAGAAGTACAGAAGTATTAACAGCTAAATTTACTTAAAGCATCAAAAGTAAAAGAGCTTGTTCTGCAGAGAAATAGCCCCTTATTTCACTTTATACTAGAACTTTGGGCCTCAAATAGTTATCTAAATGACCATCTTAAGAGTTTAGAGGGGAAATGTCTCTTTGATGACACTGCTAAAAGCTTATAGACACATGAAATGTGAATGTTTTTGATGCAAAACCTTAATATGAAAAATAAGGAGTACGTAGAGCTGTCAAATAAATACTAAGGAATAGAAAGTAGACTATCTATCCCTCTGAAATGTTGTGGAGAAATAGAAGCAGCCCAGTAAAACACCTTCAAATTGCACTTAAGTACAGTGCTTGAATACATCTCCATACTTACTTTCCCCTTCTGATTAAATACTGCTTCTTCCAGCTACTCACCGAGGACTGGCCATGTCTTGTGGAAGGTGAAACCACTCCTGCAGTTTGGATTCCAGACCAACTCCCACCTGTTCATAAAGAAAAAAAAATGTAATTAACTTTTCTTGTAACAAGACTTCACACAGTGATAATCCTTTCTCTGGTGATTATTAATTAAACAAACCACTATGTTCAAATGTTTCTAATACTACTAATAGTACTAAAAATGCAAATTGCACTATGTGCATGTTAAGATGCACATGGGTATTATGTAATGCACATTGAAGTACTGTATGTGTATGTAGACAATATAAACAAAAAATTAAGTATACTCTCAACACCCATCTCACTTCCCATGATTCTTTACAAACTCATCAGTCTGGGGACATAACTGAAGGCCAAAGGTTCATGATTAGGTGCTTTATTTGTCGTCTTGATGAGTTTTCTGGATTTGTGTTGCTCTCACTGATCTGAAGAGGGCACGGTTCAGCTGGAAAAAGGTGATGTTGCTTTTGACTGATGTTACCGTCAACTGGCAAACCTGTTCAAACCGCGCCCACATATCCTGATAAGGTAGATCAGCTGAGTTAAATCTTCATAAATAGCACTTAAGGATATTTAGTTTAAAACTTTAATTGTGCTTGTTGCTTATCTAGCCAGAAATATTGATAGTTAGCAAATCATTTTTGACAAAACAAGCCTTTCTGTCTGATCAGGGCATACAGCATTCCACATACTGGACAGTATGCACTAAAAGTGTGTGTGTATCCAGCACATAAAATATGCCCAAACTACTAGAATTATGTTACCTTCACTAGGTAAGACCCAGGCTCCACTGAGCATGCCCAGTAGTGTCGTCCCTGTGTAATAGCCACATCGCCCACCAGGAGGTCCGAGGTCAGGTGACAGGAAGTGAGGGCGTGGTCAGCGGCCTGCAACAGAGAGAGACCGGGGACGCTGCGAGCACAGCGCTGCTCTTTACTGACCACCAGCCGGTCGGCATGGAGACCCCAGCGGGAGTCCAGGTAGAAGTTGAGCACTGGGAGGGGGGGGCACAGCAGAGAAAAGGGAAGGGAGGAGAAGTAGATGTGAGGGTAGAGGGAAGACAAAGAAACAGGTGCATTCAAAAATGATATATAGGGGTTTTAGAGGCGACAGGAGAGGTTTAGGAGGCAACAGAGGGGAAGTGTTACAGATTTACAGTCAGAAAGCAGCAAGGAGAAGAGAAATGAGGACAATACGAAGCAATTAAAGGAAAGGAGAGACTAAGGGGAGAGGAACGGAGAGCAGGCATGCACCTCCTCCCACCAGCACTGGGAGAGAAAAGGCCACCGATCTATAAACTGATGACTCAGGGAGTAAAATACAGAAGGTATCACAAAGAAGCTCTGGCTGTGGGGAGTGCAGATTTTTCCAAAGGAAGAACAATTTACAGAGGGAACATACGCAGTAACAGGAAGGAAAAACAGCCTACAGGGACACAAGTAATTCACCAATCACTCAACTCGACCATTAAAGAGCCCTGGATCTGAATCCGATCCATGTTGTTAAGCCTCACGTCTTAACAAACTGCAAACCTCACCGGCACAGGGACAGATCTCATTATAGAGCAGGAGGTTGAGGGGTGAGTGGGTGTCTAGATGGGGCCGGGTGGGGGAAGAACAGAGGATGCATGGGATGACCACAAAGAGAAAGAGGGGAAGAGATAATTATGTTGCATGGGGTGCAGAGGGGTGGTCAACAGCTATGAGTGCACTTCTTACGTTCTGTAGGAGGCATGTAGGTTGGCAGTGTGGAAGCAGCGCAGGAGAGGATGACAAGTACGAAGCTGTGAAATGGAGATAATGCACAAGAGGAAGATGAGGAAATACAGAGCAAGAAGGTGAGGATGTGATGGAAGAGGTGAAAAAAAATCAGAAAAAGAAGATGGGAATGGGCAGAAAGGAAAGAGAATGAATTATTAACTGCTCACCATGGTCATCATCCTAATGCTTTTACTGAGTCTGATAAATAATAGTAGGTGTGGGGAGATGAATGGCTCCTGGATGACAGCAACTGCAGCGTGCTGCGTGGACCTAATGGGATTTTCTTTTGTCGCTGTCGCACACTTATCTCTGATTTAAGTGGCTTTAAGTCATTAACCAAAAATAGTAGAAAGTATGAAAGAGACACTTTATGCGGGTGGAGGATGATCCGTCTGACATTCTGTTCTTTATCACAGAACAACTTGAAGGATAATGGCAGTCTATTGTGTACTGTTAGGTCTTATTTTTACAGTTTTCGGCCATTTTTCCGAAGATTCCTGAGGAAAGGGTATACATCGACATTGCTATAAAGAGGTCCAATGAGGGGCGAAACTAGGCCTGTTATCTATGCCTCACCACGAGGATGCAGACAACAATGTCATGCCTCAGACGGCCAGTTCTGACAATATACTTCTCCCTTATTTTTTAATTTTGACTTCTTCTCCTTTGCAAATGTTTAATGTTTTGCATGCATGAGTCATAATCATGAATCAAGGTGTGTTTGTTTACCCACAAGCCGTTAAATTCCTAGTTGTTTGGGTGCAGTTCCCCCCCGTGGCAAAGTCTGTTTACTGGAAAAGTTGTGTGTGTACTCTCACCAGGTGCAGGCGGGGTGTGCAGGTACACCTCCTCACTGTACTCCCCGTAGCCCGCCTTGTTGCAGCCTCTCACACGCAGCACGTACACGCTGTCCATCTCCAACCTGTCGATCACAGCGCTGCTCCCACCCACTTCATCCAATCGCTGCCAGCCCCAGCGGGCAGCAGCCAATCCTCCTCTGATCCCACCTCTAGAGGCTCCTCCTGGAACTACACCCCGACGGCGATACTCGACAGAGAAGTTCCAGGCCGGTGCAGAGTCCTGGGGGAGTCGCCAGCACAGGAAGAGCTGATCGTAGGCCAGGGTGCGCTGGGTATCGATCACTGGAGCCAGGGGAGCTGTGACAAACATGGTCATAGTTGTGTATGAAGTATGGTCATCTACACTTCTATCACTAGCTAACATGCACTTATACTTCACGGCACCTCTGCTTCATTAGACAGCATAAGTGAGATAAGCTCATCAAAAACCCCTGTCTTTCTATCCTCCTCTTTGCTTCCTTCCTTCCTAACACCGTCACCTTCTTCAGCCTTACCCTTCCTCCCCCCTTCCTCTCACCACCCCACTCTCACCCTGGATGAAGTTCAACTCTGTCAGGAGTTTGAGTTCTTTGGAGACGTCCAGCTGGAAGTGTCTGAAGGATGGATCAGCATCCAGAGTGAAATGCTGGAGATTCTCAATGGCTTTGCTCAGCCTGGTGCAGTGACAAACAGAAAGCAGCGTCAGAGGAATAAAGGAGGAACAATGTTCTCATGATGCTTGCATCCAGATGGGTGAGGGGGTGAGACAGGTTGATGAGGAGGGAGGGGTGTATGATCATTTTTAAAAGGGAAAGTTGGCGTCATTCTGTTTTTCTTATTGCCAACAAATTTCATGAAAGGACCAAAACTTTGTTAATCTGTTAATACCCCGCGTGTCTGTGTCACTCAGCTTCAACCATTCAGTTCAGGTTGGACGGGCCACAAAAATATTGCTTTATTTGTAAAAATGAAGTGAAGTAATTTCAGTTGGGGACAGTAGTTTTTAGCCAATGTTACTCAAAGAGAGGTAAATTCTCCAGTTCTTGGGGACTATTTTCTGCTGTGGATTAATACACATTTGGTGCACTAGTGAGTATTTATGGGAATAGGACAGTGTACTGTATGTAGGATTGACTATACCACGTCATGCGTTCTTGATTTCAAGAGGTGTAAGACTACCTGTTTTGAAAATATACAGTAGGCCTACATCTCAGCATTTCATTCATTCCATTAAATGAAACTAAATTACATTTTTAATTATTTCTTTAAGATATGAACTCAATATAATCTCACAGGATAAGAAGAGCTGAACACAAGCTACATTCACAGAGCCTTCATTCTGCTAAATGGCCCTCATATCAGGGAGGGAAATAAACAGCCTATAAGCCTATTAAGTATGTATGATTGTATAAAAAGTTCCTAAAAATATGAGGAAAACTCTGAATGCAGCATTCAGAGAAAATAATCTGCTAATATACAGTATATAATCCACTAAAATGAAAGAACATCCAGTGTAATGTTATGACTTACTGATGTGTTTTTAATAGCTTTTGACAGCAGTGGAGGTCTATGGCACAGACAGGCTTGGCTTTGCAAACAACACTTGTTATCGGGATCAATTCAGTGCTGCTTTTGGTCTTTTTATGCAATTTAATAAGAAAAATGTAGAATATCATCATCTAATATGATTATTTCTGTTGTTTGCCCTTTTGCAAACTATTTTCTGGACAGGACAATGAACTTGCAAAAAAAAGAATGTACCAAATAGTAATAGTAAATTAATAATCTCCAATTGCCAAGAGCAAATCAAGTTTTATATACAATCTAGTGGCCTTTAATCTATCATGAACAATGCAGGGATGAATGCAGAACAACAGCTAACTGAATTCTTTTCTATTTGAAGTTTGTTTTCTGCAGAAACTGTAGGTGTGAGCAAAACCTGTTCCAAAAGCAATGAAGTAAGAAATTCTGATCTGTTCAATCAAAACAGAGGGCGATGCCAAAGACAAGCCTGTCAACAACCTGTTGTGAGTCTGGCGGGCGGCCTGTACAAAGCAGGGCTGGTCTGTTTCTTTCAGCAGCTCCTGGCTGAATGCCATGAGCCCGGCGTGTTCCATCAAGCCCCGTCTCTCTGCCACCTGAGCAGCCAATGCCTCGCCTCTTTTCTGCCGCGCCGCCTCCAGAGCCTGGGTGAGCGAAGAGTGGCGCTCAGCGAGAGCGGCCGTCAGATCCCTGATGCTCTGAGCCAGCTGCTCTCTGGCTGCCACGCTGTTTACCTGGAGAGGAGCAATGTGGACGAACAAGTTTTAGGGCAGGGAAACGCCCAGCTAGCACAATAACACCTTCATGCCAGATTGACAGAAACCACAATGTACCAAGTGTTCAAAGCACACATTAAAAACAACCTATAGTCACAGTGCAAACAGACAGTACTGTGTGAAAAGCAAGTTGGGTGCTAAGGTTGTTGGGCTGCTTTTATTTGTTTATCCAATATGCGGATTCCAGGTCACACCAGAACACAGTGCTATGAAGCATTACTTAAATGTGGGTGCTTCACAGCTTCATTGTTGATAAATACAATAATAAAGACTTTAAAAATGACCTTATATCTGCTTACAACTACACTATAGTGTGTTATAACCAATTTATTAATTATCTACAGTGTATATGAATGACTGTGAGCAAACACAAGTTGACTGTCTGTCAATGAAGCTGGAAAAAATCAGCTTTTTGATGGTATTTAGCTGCTGACTGGTGTTAATTCCATGTTCAGCAGCGCTTTGTCAGCCCAAAGTATTAATCACCTCAGTCTGAGTGATGGAACTCTCCAGCTGGGTAATCTGACCCAGAACTGTGTCCTGGTTGGCCAGAATGTAGTTCATCTCCTTCGTAATCTTCTCCTATTAAAAAAAACAACAATGTAAACACGACACACGAACGGCAATCACACACATCACAGGGCTTAAGAGGCTCAACTTTAAAGGTAGAGAGGCAAATAAAACTGAGATGTCTTCCTTTACTTGGGTAAAAGTATCATTTTAAACAATTTAAACACAGTCATGTACAAGTGGTGAGCATAAAACAAAAGACTTTGCCTTAAAACGCACTGGAACGTGTGTTTTCCTGAACTGTCCTATACATTAAACCTTTCATTTTGCAGGACATTTATAGAAACCCGGTCCAGACCAGGTTAGATTCAGAGTCGTACTTTCAGGGCTTGGTATGCATGGGCCACTGGCAGGATTTTGTGTCCGGTGTGAACGCGGCGCAGTTTGCAGAGAGGGCAGAGCAGCCGCTGACAGGACCTACAATAGAACTGCAGTTTCTCCTGGTCGTGCTCCGGACATGTCAGAACCTAAGGACGGGAGCAAAATGGAATATAAACTTATATATCTGAAGCACAATTTACCTCAGAGGAGAGAAAGAGGAGATCATTATGAGCTTTTGGGTTGCCAGGTTGTGAAAAATCATCCTCCTTCAGGTTGATGCTTGCTTCAGATAAATGGTGAATGGCTGCATTTATACATACAACATTGTTATTATAGCTGAGCTGTAAAGCATTATTTGAGAATTTATTAAGCATTAATAAAGAAATTAGCTGTGATGTATATATTCTTTATAAAGGATGGCTGCTTTAATCTTTGTAGATTCAATATGTTTAATCATATTTTTTGAAAGGTGGTATGAAAATGTAGGTGATGACATCTTATTATTAAATATGTACATCAATAGTAATAGTCCCAATGTCCAACCTTTGGTCTGAAGTTGAGTGTAGGCTGGATATGTTCATGTTGTGCCCGTGGCGTCCCCCACGGGTGATACAGCTTGAAACACTCGTTACAGAAATTGGCTCTGCAGTCGGCGCAGCCCTTTGTGGCCTCCAGAGCTTGCGGAGGCTTACAGAACTGGCACATCACAGCCACACTGCCCAGACTCACTGTGTGTCTGTACCTGGTAGGGGTGTGGACAGCAGCAGGGGAGGGCAGAAGAGGGAGATCGCTTAAGCATGTAATGTTTTATCAAGTGAGAGTCAAAAGCATAAAACAAATATGGACGTGACCAAATGAAAGGTTGTAAAAACACAGTGAGAGAGTGAGACAAACAGTATTGAGTAGCTGATAAAGTGACCATGAAGCTGCTATGGAGGCACACAGTGGGCCATGGCAGCTACAGTGTGTTGCAGTGTACGCTCTGCAGGATTCTTCACCAGCTCAGCTGCTGCTGAAGAACTGGACAAATTCCCACACCTTCTGTTGTTCCAGGCCCAAGACAGCTATTCATGTGCATTTGGCCCCAAACCTCAGCAGCACTGACGGACAGTATCAGGACAGCATCACTGTATGCATATCTTTGCTTTTTCTCACTGTTTTTGGTTCAAAAGTGTGTGTATGTGTTTGCGTGTGTGTGTGTGTGTGTGTGTGTGTGTGTGTGTGTGTGTGTGTGTGTGTGTGTGTGTGTGTGTGTGTGTGTGTGTGTGTGTGGGTGGGTGGTACCTACCTCTCCACTATACGCTCCAAGGTGAGGTTGCGCAGACAGTCGGTGAGGCCCTTCTCTCCCAGCTCCACATCTCGGCCACAGGGGACACAGGGGAACATCATCACCAGGGGCGGGCCCTCTTTGCGCCGTCGCCCTGGATACGTCCCATATCCCGGAGACCGGGGCATGGATGGGGAAGGCGGGTGGGGACCTTAAAGAAGAAGAAAGGCCAGTTACGAGCAGAGGGAGACAGAAAATGACAGGAGATGATCTCTTTTCCCAACATAAATCTGGCATGTTGATCATGGTCTGACACTGAAATCAAGGGAAGGGTTTAACTAACATGCAATCATGTAACCCCACCCAAGGAATCTGTTATCCACACAAGACATAGCTAGCTACTCCCCTTCTCTCCCCCTCAACAGATTAAAACAATATGAAGAGGTATTCCAAACCTGCACGCAGCACACGGTCAATAGGCCGCTGCTCAGCTTTAGGTGTAGGCCTGCGGGCCTGGCGGGGTGAGCGGGTGTTGGGTGTGGAGGCTGGGGAGTTTGGCTCCGGGGGAAGCTCCGGAAGCGGGTAGCCGCTTGCGACTAAGACCTCCGAGGCACACATGAGGCAGACGCTGTGCTGGCATGGCAGGACCACGGGCTGTTTGACTATGTCCTTACACACAGGACAATGCAGCTCACGCTCCAGGCTCTTCATGTTAGACTGTCAGAGGCAAAGAAGGCAGGGCTTATGATCTGCAACATTACTTCACCTTTCATGCAGAGAGAGGAGTTGAGTATTCAACAATTTCTCAACCAGAATTAGTTTGTTTGTTATAATAACATTTCAAGAGGAACAAATGTGCACAATTAGCCTTTAATCCCTGCAGGAAGGGATATTTTCTGATACTAAAACAATACCTTATCAAGACCTTACTATAAGACATATAAACATGTTTTACAAAAGTAGGTCAAACTTTCAAATGTTACATTTTAAAGCAAATGCAAGCAGCCATAAAGGATCTTAATCGTCTAATATTTGCAACGTGACAAATCTGACCAGACACTCAAAGCCATGTACCGGACTTGAGAGTTTTTGATTATTAGTGCTATGGACACATTTCGGTCTGTAGCTAAAAAGCACTGAGGTTATCCAGCCCTACTCTCTACAGAGGAGGCACAGCGTCATAGGGCATAAAGAGACTGGACTTCCAGAGAGCCAGGGCAATGTGAAGAGCTGTCAAAGACAGGCGACATAGGCCATGACTCTTGTTAAATATGGATAAAGACCAGGCATTAATTATTCAACCACTGCACAGAGTGCACCCCTGACATTGCAGCCATGCATATGAACATGTGCTCTTTAGCCAGTAAGGTTTTGTGACATAGTGAGATGGTCCAGTGTTTGCCTGATTTTTTGACATACAGTATTTTTCAATCAGCACCTCAACACACAGACACAGTGGATTACACCTACAGAGCTTTCAGGTCATCACTTTTCCTACATGATATACAGATTTCTGGATCTGTTCCTTTGTATTTAAGGGAGTGCAAGTGTATGTCATTGCTACATTCAGTCTACGGAACCACAGTGGGGGGGGTTGAAAAGCTGTTGGTGTGTCACGGTCCAGCTCAAGGACATTGATTTGACAAATAAGGGCACACTGGCTGTTGCAGAAACCTGTGACTTCACAGCTACAGTCAGCCTTAGCACAGATTTCCCTGCCTCGTACATTATTGTCAGAGGGTCCTGCTCCTTTATCCATTTCCCCTCCACTGGGATGTGTGATAATCAGTTTTTTGTGTTGAGCCAGTATTTGTTAGTGCAGCACAGGAGGCGTATGTTGTATTTTCAGTCATGCTGCTAGTCAGGATGGCCTGCTTTGGTGTGCTTCACGGATGTCCTTGACACACAAGCTCAACCTGCAGCCCAAACTGTGGCAGGGCCAGCGCCAGTACATCTACATCGCCGACACGATGAGTTAACTTCAAAACCAGGACGGGAATAACTGACTGACTGTGCTGCATAGGGGGTTTGGGGATTTTGTCACCATGATTTGATGTGATGCAGCATCGGGGCAGCTTATCACAGCACGCCAGAAACCACTGTCACAGTCACCGGGTCTAGACTCTAGGCCATGTGGACGCTGAATCAGTGGGGATAATATCTATGAATTCTTGCATGTCCACCTGATGTTAAGAACTCACACAGTATAACACAGCTGAAAGACAAACCTCACAAACACTTATGTCCACTGATGAAAGCAGTATCCCCCCCTAGGTTACATATCAAATACAATACAGCTGCAGACACGTGCCCCATATGAGAGAGAATCAGGCTGCTGCGAAAAAAACACGAGACCCATATTGAAGCGTTATATTGGAATTACTGGTTTAATCAAAATAACCTACTTTCTCCTTCAGTCCACCTCAGTCTCTCTGTGTCATTCTCCAATGTCAACCCCGGCCTGCCTTTCTCTCCTCCTCTTAGCCTATCGCAGTTTCAGGCTTTCGCGATTCCAGCCGGCTATATTCCCGCACCACGACAGACTGTGGGCCTGTCGCATCCACCTCGAATGAATAGTGCGCACTGCTAATGCTGAGCCCGGCGTGGTGGAGGCGCAAAACGGGCGCTGCGACAGCGCATCCTTACCTTCACCTGGAATCTAGGCGCCATGGCGGTAGACTACGTGTATATTTCCAGCATCAGGACAGCGCTGCCTCTTGAAAAGAGGGGAGGGGTTTGAGGCATCGCATCGCGAGCAATAAGCACCCTTCGCCGGTGAGATCGCGGCCGGAGGAGAGAATTGTGATGTCTGATGTGGTACGTGCACGAGTCGAGACCTCCAGACCTCTATTGTAACCATCCCTGCAAATTGCTCATATGTTTTAACCCCATAGCGGCCGTTGCTACAAGCAGCACCCACACGCACTTTTTTTATGCCTTGCCTCAGCATCAGCAGCCGAAAGCCCTGCATCCCGTCTCCATGGAAACGACCATCCCGTGAGCCCCAAAAAAGAAACGTGTCACATCATTCTGCACCTACGCTGTTTTGCCATTTGATAATGTTTGCAAAATGCCTGATACATTATCAAAGAAAGAGCGCATTTTCTTCCAATTCTGAGGAGGCATTTAGCTTGAATCTGGTGTACCGAGGCATTTTAGGACCTCTATTAGCACCAGTGAAGCATAATGAACCTTGCGCTTTTGATTTTTCAGAGCAAAGATGCGAGAATAGCTAGTATTTCATCGGCTAATATACGCTATTTATTGAATTTTATTTCAGCGGCCTTTTATCTGGGTGCAGAAAACATGAGGGCACGCTTTACGGAAATGGGACGTACCATCCTCTCCGTTAATTCGGCTCTCCCCTTTAAAATAGGCTACAGTCTGTAGTCGTCGTGCAAATGAAAAAGAAATACCCCAATTTATGTGCATCTACCGACAACACAAGCACAGACACAGACATATACTCACACTGATACGAGCCAATGCTTCCATCGTCGATGTGGCTGTTTTTAAATCCATCCCAGCCATTTTACGAAAATAGGCATGTTTTCATCATCTGGATATAACTCGCGATGTATCGAGACCAAACGCCATCTGGTGCATATTAAAAACTCAAATATGTGCAACCTTCTATTTTCTTTTTTATGATTTTCTCAAAAGAAACTCGATCTGGACAGCGCGCAAAACCAAAAGGCTGACGGGCCAAGCATCACCTTCCCAGTAGCCGTAGAAGAATGAAGACATCGATTTCTAAATGTGTCGTTAACGCCGGTGTATATCCACACGAACAGATGCCTGTGGCTTTTATTCCTCACCCAGACATGCCGCCCCCCCACCCTTCCCCATCCCCGCACCGGATGCCTTCAAATGATGTGGCACACAGCGGGGTGAAAGCTTCATCTCATAGGAGAGGAACGCGCTGTGGATCCTCTATTATAAAACAAATGGGGATCTCTAATCAAGGGTTCTGCGGACGAACATCCTGGACCGTTTACAGCAATCTGCAGGCTGTGCAGACATTTTCACGACCCTCATGCATAATGCTTATGTATAGCTGTATAGCCATAACGGCTGGCAAATGTCTCAGGTGCATGTGAGCATGATATCTGGCTCCTGGTGTTGATCTGTGCCTCGGATAACACGGAATGTCACTGAGACTGCAGGCCTAGTCTACACTTCCTCAGCATGCAGAATGGCTCCAGTGAAAGTGTTCTATCTTATCATATTACTATGATTGTTGCTGTTGATAAAACAGCATGCAAGCAATGTTTTAATGCTGTTAAACTGGTATGCAGTCGTATCCTATAAAATGATAACATGGGAAAATCTTAATCTGCAGTTAGTAACTAAAGATGTCAAATAAATGTAGTGGAGTACGCTACAATATTGGCCCTGTATGTAGCATGCATGTAGCAGAGTTGCAGTATTGAGTATAAAATGAGAATACGCAAGTGAAGTAGTAGTATTTTGAAACTGTTCTTGAGTAAAGGACAAAGCGGAGGTGGAATGTAACAAAGTGCGTTTTCTCTAGAACCATTTTCAAACTTTTTACTTCACCACATCTCAGAGGCAATTATCATACTTTTTACTCCACTACATTTGTCTGACAGCTTGAGATATTAGTTACTTTTCAGATTACAATTTCCCAGACACTTCCTGTCCAATGAAAACCACATATATCCAAATTTGGGGATTCTAGATTTGAATTTTTCTCATAAACCGAAGATCTAAGCAACCCTTTCTTCCCAACCCTGTCTCATATAATTTGCGCTTGTACATAAGTTGTGCTGTCAAATGAAATGGCAGCCTGAAAACACGCTCTTGGATTAGCTGTGAAACGCATCATCACAGATCTGAAAACAGGCTGTTTTTCTGAGCTCATGAAACCTTTTACAGACACGTGGTTCTCACAGGACAAGAACATGACAAACAAACGATGATCTCATAGAATATGATGCAATGCTGTAGGTTAAACTGCCCAGCAGTGTATGACGTACTTAAAATGAGCACAAGCTTAAACATCTAAAGCAGTAAAATGCAACATGGACATTAATGCAGCAGTTACATTCATCCAAAAACATCAAAAAATAGTAAAACACTGACAGGGGACGTTTTTCTGCAAACACGTTTGATAAGTAGGCCTAATTTTTGCTGATAATACTGACATACTTTTACTAAAGTAAAGAACCGGAATGCTTCTTCCACTTCTCATAAGAACTGGCATTATTATTTTGCTTAATTCAGTTATGTGTTCAGAACTTCAGAACTTCAAAAACCATCCCCTCACACATCAGCACGGTCCTGTTGGTACAGGTAGCATTTGAACAATGATATAATAAAGAGCTGCTGCTACATGTCATGGCCTGCTCTCAGTCCCATCTGGATTTGTTGTTTTATGGGTTTTTGTTTGCACCCTGTTTCCCTCCTGTGCTCCTCCCCAGTCTGTTTTTACCTCCACACCTTCTCTGCCCTGCCCTGCTTTCCCCGGCCAATCAGCTCCTTGCCTAATCTGCTGTTTCTTTCACCTCATTCCCCTCACCTGAGTTTATTCCACCCATCTCTCCACCTGCACCCCCTCCCTTCATTAGCTTAGTTTGTATTTCAGTCTACTTTTCAGTTCAGTCTTTCTCAAGTCGTCTGCTTTGTTTGCCTGCTTCTGTCCCTGTTTTGTTGTTGTTGTTTCCTGCATTTCAGTGCACCTGCTCTCATTGTGATAGTGTATTCTGCCAGGAAGTACTGAATAAAATGTGATGTAATAGTAATTCCAGGAGATGTAATACTTGCTGGTTTTCCAGTATATTTTCATACTGTAGTTGGCATGAATGTGAAAAAGGTTTTAAATTACATTTAATGTGGTAGTAAAATGTCTTAAAAGTCCCTATTTAACACAGGTCGTGCTTAAAAATAACATAAAAACAAGCAAGATTGGAACAGAAGACTTTTATTGTTGTCATATTGTAATATGAAGCCACATAGGTCAGATGTCTTTATTTGCAGTTTTACACGTTCATTATTGTTTCTGTTGCTCAGATATCATCATTTCTTGCAAGACATCATAGCTTTGCATGGCATAACAGGCAACCATTAAGCAAAACTCCGGGAAATCCACAAACCCATCCGAGTTCAGGTCCACCCGCTTGAATACTTCCTCTGTGTTTCCCTGCGTAGATGGAATGCAAACATAAGTGCATGTGGTTGTTCATGAAGTCATCTGCTGCTTTCTATCATGTACTAAAGGAACTATATTAATAACCCACTATATATATATATATATATATATATATATATATATATATATATATATATATATATATATAGTGGCACAAGGTAAATCTTTTATTGTAGCTACTTGCAGTGTTACAGAGTACATGATTGTCCTCACGCTGAAATGAGGCAGTTCGTCTTTCACTAATTCTTTAAACCTCTCTTTGGTCAGTTTTTCCTCCACTCCTCTTTTTGAACAGAAGGTACCCAACATTGCGACCACAGCCATTTCCAAAGAGCTTGGTTGGTCCATTTTCAGAGTGTCGAGATCTAGGTAGATAATACTAACATCAATTAAAAGAACAATGATAATCGTCACAGTATTATTAGAATAATAACAGGAAGAGGAAGGAGAACAGGAATGCAGACAAACTGAATTGGCTGTAAACATCCAAAGATCTGGATCTAGATTTTTCGCATTTCTCTTAAAGATTTTTACATACTTCAGAAGGTAAGGCAGCCTCAATGATGCAAGTACCTGCAATCAGAAAACATGCAATTAAAGGTATTTATCAAATCTCAGTTTAACATCGGCAGTAATTCTTCAAATATAAGACCTTGAGTTTAAGTCCTAAAGAGCTACTGTGCAAGCTATTTAATCGCAGCAACATCTGTATGCATTTATTCTTATTCTGTTCCACCCTGTTCCTACCTGGATTCCAGACGTGAGTCCACACAGTGAAGAGAAGACAGCCTGCAAGGGCTTAAATAAAGAAGCACGTCGGAGACACTCCCTTGCACTGACACATTCCACCCTTTGTGGCACCCTGCCTAGCAAATATTTGTGGTTAAGAAAAGTACAGAGAAACCTTGATACTGCAGACTGCTAAACAGTCATTAAGTGACCAATATCTACACCAGCGAGCTAGATTTTAATTTTATTATCTTAATTTGTTAAGATTGTGATGGTTCCCTAATATCAGAACACACAAAACAAGATATTGAGGCAAAGCACAGCATTGCCAGCAGGGTGGGGTACCTTAAGGTTTGAAATCTATGTCAGCATACGTGTTTGCAGATGTACCTGCATTTTAACATTCATCAATTCAACTGTAGCTACAATTTAGAACTATATTTCCAGATGGAACAAAATGAGGTGATTAAGTGGGTGAGAGTGCAAAGATACGCTGGCAGACAATAACACTACATGAACAAGAAATGTATATAGAGAGAGGATTTTAGCAGCTGCTGAATGATATTGAGTATTCTATTTCTTTTAATGGCTTGATGAGCAATAGACGGTGAGCACAACCCATCACTTGAACGTGATAAATGATGCCAAATCAGCAAATCCAACTGAGCCACAGCAGACAGATAAAGACATTGCATTGATTTTATTTCAAATCATACGCTGCAGTATCAGAGCCAGGCTGCACAGCGTGTAGAAACTAGAATAAGAAAGTATGTGCTTTGTGTATGGAGTGCAAAAAAAGTAAAAAAGAAAAAACCTGTCAGTCCACTGGTCCAACCCAGTTACGTGGGAGTTGTTTGGTTTCGACACAAAGGGACAAGATACAGACATAACCACACAAAGCTCAGGAGCTTAATGAAAAGGTTGTCATTAGTTGTGAGTATGGATTTCACAGAGAGCTAGTTGGGCAAGAAATATGGACTATGGAGTTATTTTTATGCTTTAACCAGGCGTTTTTATCATGTTATCACGATTTTTAGAGAGAGGGTGAGTTACTATATGTGGTGCTAAATAAAAAAAAACATCAATATGTCACTGGTTGCCAGATTTGTCTTTCTCCGTTACTTCTGACAATTGAATTCTTAGTTCTGATGGATCAGTTGATTGGTTATTTTCAAGATGATTAGCCTATATGACTGTATGCTCTAGGTAGTTCGAAATACATTATGTGAGTGAAGTCAGACAATATGCCGAATTTTTGCAAACCTCGCGCATGTCCCTGGAGGGTATCAACTGGAAAATCAACGCCCTGGCAAACAAGGATCACATTATAAAAAAGCATCTCAAAGATGCAGTTTATTTCTTGGAAACTAATCAAGGTATGAAAAACAGAGAGGTGTATGGCGTGATTAATTTATATATATAGATATAGATATATATATATGTGTGTGTGTGTGTGTGCGTGTGCGTGTGGCAGCGTTGATCATAAATTAATCCTGCAGCTTAATCACATCACTGAATAGGGGAAAAACACTCAGAACCCGCACTTTCACCCGATTCAATTGAGATTCATTGTGATTTTAAAAAATTAATTTTTTTCAGGCCATAGGCGGAAACAAATTATGCACTTTCATGTATATTATATTGGTCATAGTTTTAAAAAACAGTACACAGCACGTAAACAACAAACTTTCTGAATTAAACTTAATTACATATAGTCACATTTAATAAAAAAAAAATTGATTGCTTAATTAATGCTATTATATACACACTAATTCACTTTTTGGGCACAAATAAACACACGTAGGTGCCTGTGCGTGGCAGCATTAATCAATCATCATCATCATTAATTAATCCCGCAGCCCAATCATATCACTAAATGTATTGGGGAAAAACACTCAGGACCAGCATTTGTTGTGGCTGCTGCCCCATTTGCCGCAGCACGCCCGTGGAAGCTGCCACAGACAGTGGCAGATGCCGTGGCAGAAAAGTGTTTCTGCAGAACGTCATGATGTAACAGTGAAGCTGACCTTTGACTGTTTGGATAGAAAATGTCATCAGGTCATCATTTTATCCTCTGAGACGTTGAGGGAAATTTTGTCATAATTTGCAGATGAATTCTTAAGTTATGGTTAAAAAAAAATAAATAAATAACTAATCAGTTCAACCTTCATTCCATGAGAGCGATTGTACAGGCAGATGGACGGATGTGCAGACAACCCGAAAACATAACGCCTCTGACCACAGCTTTTTACCAGCACGAAGGCATAAAAATGATGAAACACCAGAGTTCATCATGTGAACCAGTCACCTGCAAATTAATCATCTTCTCTCATAAAGAATGTGAAAACTCTCCCAGTTAAATTATCAGTATGAACAACAAGAAACTGCTTCAATAATGCAAAAAAATGAAAAGGTACAAGACTTAGTAGAACCCCATTTCCAAAAAAGTAGGGGCACTGTGTATTAAAACTCCATCTTTAATCGAAAATAGCACAAAGACAACACATTAAATGTTGAAACTGAGAGATGAATCCTCATTTAGAATATGTTGCGGGTAACACATATAAAAAAAAGATAGAACAGTGGCAACAAAAGGCTGGAGAATGCAAACAGAAAACACCTGTTGAAACATCTCACAGGTAATTAAGTTAACTGGCAACAGGTGAGGGACATGATTGGGTATAAAAAGAGCCCAGAGAGGCAGAGTCTTTCTGATGGGGAGGAAATTGTTTCCTAACCAGCGTATGAATTCTTGAGCCATGGCCAAATATGTGCTTTGTGTGGTCACAGTGACCTTTGACCCCCAAAATCTTATCAGTTCATCCTTGAGTTCAAGTGAACATTTGTGCTAAATTTGAAGAAACTCCCTCCAGGTGTTCCTGAGATATTTCGCTCACAAAAATGCAACAGACGATCCAGAAAGCAGCCTCTGGCTGCAGCTGCTGTGTAATTAGGTCGGGAGTTTGGAGTCCTCTTGCTGTCACCATTAGCAGAGGTCTATTACCAATGAAACATAAAATCTTAAACATTTCAGCTTTAAGTTGAACTCTTGTTGCTGATCTCACATCACTAACTCGCACAGAAAGTCGTGTATCTGAGAAAAGCAGCGTTTCTCTCTTGCATTTGTTTTCGGAGTTTGTGTGTTTTTGACTTTGCACTGCTTCTGTATTTGCATCGTTGTTGCTTTTAACGTATTTGTTTTGTCTTTCTGCTGCGCATTTTTTTTCATTTGCAGCACATTTTCGTTGTTTTTGTTTTGGAATTGGCATGGCTGAAGCTGGGCTTTTGCAGCACGTTTGATCTTGTCGGCCACCGTACTTAAAGGCCCTAAAAACATATTTCCTCACTTCTCTTGTACATATGTGTGTTGCTGCCAGAGTGGATGAAAGACGCTCTGCTGTGTTTTTTTTTCTCCAAGTGAGGCACTTCAAGCTCTAAACACTGAAGTGTATGTCACACAAGAGAGCCAATAAAAACAAATGTGCTTGTAAATCAGGTGTCTGGATTCAGTCTCTCCGCGAGCTCAGAGCTGTTGTCAGGAGCTGTAAGGAAGAACACACTGTCAGTCCTCTTATCCTGCGCTGGTCTGCCTTTAATAAACAGCACGTATGGAAATTCAATCATCTGCCTTTGCCGTCACATAAATATTCATTCTTACTCATTCTTCTAATTCATTCTTAAACCTTTTCTTTCAGATTTTTGGGGGTTTTATTCCTCTCAGTTTTATTTCCAACATGCTATTTATTATCCCCCTCTGATTCCACGTCTTATCAAACAGTCATCGTCTCTGCTATTCCTTTTTGTGGAGAACAATCAGTGATCAGTGGGATCATTTACAAGCTTCAGATGTTTGACCCGAGGATGAAATTTAACTTTACTTCACTCATTTTTCCAGTAACACATCCTGATACGAGTGCATGTCAGACCAGATGAAACAGAATAAAAACATGTTCTACTCACGGCATTGAGGGAATTTGGCTGAAACAAGAAGAGAAAACAAATAATTTCAGCTGTCACAAATAAATATCTACCGCTTTACGCTTTTCTTATTGCACTGCATTCATCATGCTACAATCTTCCTTGTGGTTGCTTCAAAACAGGAATTAAGGCTTGTTTTCCCTTTCTTAACTCAAAGTAAAAAGAATGTAAGCACTTTTTTTCTCCACGTTCCTCGGGTTACCTTTCTTCTTCCTATAAACGATGAACGCAGCAGCAGCCATCAGGACGGCGACCAGAACAGCCACTCCAGCAGTGATGGGAACAGTCATGTCAGAAGGCCTCTCTGTTCAACAAAAAACAACCCAAAAACTGAGACCATATAGACAAAGCAGGTCAGGACAGACGTACATCCAACCGCCTGTTTATTAATGCCCGCTGAACACACATTCGAGCAGTTATAACTTAATGACATGTGACGTCGGTTTGTCCTGTGACGTGTTGCTTGAATTACGGACAAAAACATGAAAATCACATTTTTGCTTCGAGCTTAAGTTTTTCCTGAGTGGCTTTGACGTGAAATTTGCAAACCATCATAGACCTTCAAAGAACTGGAGAGTAGGAGAGTCCAAAATGAAGCAAGCTATAATGTTAGTTGTTAACTGCTCTATGGAAAGGCATGATTAGCAATCAGCAATGAGACAGGAGTTGGTGGTATTGTTGAAATATGTTTAAAATTAGTCTATTTGTCCATGTGGAAGCATGGACAGGGGACACAAACAGTCCCATCCAGCACCAAAATGGTGAAAAACTGTGAA
Organism: Chelmon rostratus; assembly: GCF_017976325.1. Taxonomy (NCBI): domain Eukaryota; kingdom Metazoa; phylum Chordata; class Actinopteri; order Chaetodontiformes; family Chaetodontidae; genus Chelmon; species Chelmon rostratus. Next base: position 9,408,547 of record NC_055673.1, on the reverse strand, counting down.
CTGCAGGACAACAAAGTTTTCATATGTATCACTTCTGAGCTCAGTCTCACTTTCATTGCTCCTGATCTCTGCTTTGTCCAGTCTGGTGACGACATCGTCCTTCACACCAGAGAGATGAAACACACATTCGTACTTCCCCCAGCCTTCAGACGCTGAAGGTTTCAGGTCAGCGCTCATCTGGAAGGTTCCATCATGGTTGGGGAGGATCTCTCCGAGGTCCACGCCCTCGTGAAGCTCCTCTCCATCTTTCCTCCAGATGAGTGAGGCTCTGTCAGGGTAGAAACCTGAAGCGTGGCAGCTGACTGGAGAGGAGGGAGTCTTCTGGAGGAGAGACACTGAGGGGAGCTCTGCAGAGAGAGAGAGAACTCATGCTCACTGTGCACTGACTGTCACAGCCTCAGTTTTGATGGAAAGTCATGTCTGATGAGGACCAGAACAGAAAACGATCAGAAAGAAGTCAGACTGATGGAGTGATAAAACAATGGCAGGTCAGTCTGAGCTGGCTGTATGAACATTGTTGTGTCCATGAAACTACATCAGGTCATGCGATTCTACCTGTTCTCTGTAGAAACCTCTTCCCATAGGCCAAATACTTCTTCAGGAACGCAGGACAAATCCGAGTGAGGTAATTCTCATTGTATGTGATTCCAGCTTTCTCAGCATCCCATCTCAGTTTAATGACGAAAGCCTGCGGGTTCGGAGCAATCCATGTCAGCGTCTTCAGGTCCAATGATATGAAGTCTTCTCCATCATAACCGTACTGCATTAAACCATTGACCTCTCCGGTCTCATCATCCCACTCACAACCACTCAATCTCTGGAAAATGTGGACGCCTGAGAGACAGAGACTGTGATTAATAATGATGGACAGATGAAAATCTCCAGTGGAGAGATGATCATCTTATGATTCAAGAGAAGAGGGCACTTTTCTTTATATGAACTGGGCAGTAATGATAGCATTGTTCTGTAAATTCCATAAGATTATATAAGTGTTCTTGTACTCTGTGCACATCAAACCATTCTGTACAAAGTTATACCAGTGTGGGTCGACCCTCGGCTCAGGGTTTAACATGCAGACCATGAACTGCTGAAGGGGAAAGGGAATAGTGTGGATAGTAGGTGTGTCACAGCATAGTCAACTAGTTGATTATTAGGCTGATCAATACCCCAAAAACAAAGAATCCAAACCTGACTAATTCCTCTACTGAACATAACTGTGTTTCACAAATAAAAGAGACACTCAACAGACAACGGACAGCTTAAATAGCTTCGTTAGGACTGCAAACTAATTGTGTGACCACTGACTAATCAGTAATAAAGGATCACCCTTAAGATCATCCTACAATGGCCAATGAACAGGTTTCATTCAGATGTCCCTTTACTGCCATCTGGTGTCAGGTCCAAATAGTGAATCAATGATGGCCACAAACAGTGCTGTGCCAAGCTTCATATTGCATGTAATGGAGTTTACACTGGATTTAACTACATACTTGTGATTGATCCCTGTATCTAGAACCAAAGGGTGTTCTTACCCTTGATTCCTTAACAATGAGGTCCCAGCTGTGCAGTAACACTACCCTTGTGTGTATTAATACATTGAACCTTTACACTTTAAAAGCTCTGCTGAAGGCAGAAACAATTTCTATTGTGATGTGAGCCAAATGAACACGTGAAATGTGAGTATTATGACATGATAACTTGTAATGTGCTACCTTTTTCAGATTCTTTGGAACATGCTCACTGAATTTTGGGTTTTGCATTCCGCAGAGGGCCTCGTGGCTGATGCCAAACCTCCTTTTACAAAACAAACCGCAGCAAGCTGCAACTAACTTTGCAACAAAGATCGTCTTTTTTAAAGCAGGATGTGCAGTGGATGTGCTTCCAGGTCAGCAAGTAGCTTTATTTATAAAACACTTTTCATACAAGAATTGCAGTTCGAAGTGCTTTGGTAGTAAAAAGTGAACATACCTCCAGTTTGGTTTAAACGCTGCATCAAACTCTCAGTGGAATCCTTGAAGCTGTGCTGGTTACCCAAACACTTGCCAGTGTACCACTCCAAGTGCTGAGGATTGTCTTTCATTAATTTTTCCATCCAGTCCATTTTTGCCTGTGGTACGAGTCTGCTGCTGTCACAGTAACCAATCTGAACTTCATCAACCACTGCGACGGCCACAAACTCTGGGATGCTTCTGACTCCGTAGGACGAAGTGAGCATGTATTTCACAGAGTGCTTCACTGGAGGACAAACACATTTCTGAGTTAGGCTGCTTCGTTTTCACACTTTACACAACACTGCACCACACTGTGGCATCTTCCTGCCATTACACAAAACACCTTTTATTTATGTTGAGCTTGGCCTCTTTCTTTTTGCTGTGCAACTTACTCATGTAGAATAGGTTGCAAAAAAATCAATTGAATTAATGGTTTTAATGCGATGAAGGCAGTCTGTGATTAATGGGTGGTCCCGGTCTCCAGTTTGAGATGTACAGGGTACGATTTATGCACCCATAACCCATAAATGTGGTATTTATCTGACCTGCTTTTATCATATCAACTCTTGCGGGTCCTGAGGTCCTCCGGCACTGGACTTTTAATCATTCCTAGAGTTAATACAAAAACCCACGGGGAGGCTGCATTCAGCCATTACGGCCCTCGACTATGGAATAGCCTGCCGGAGAGCATCAGGACTGCAGAGACTGTTGATGTTTTTAAAAGGAGGCTCAAGACTCACCTTTTTAGTTTGGCTTTTAACTGATCTCTTTTAAACCTTTAATTCTTCTATTATTTTTATTTTTATTATTACTTATTTTTATTATTTTTACTTCTTATATTTCTTATGACTTGTTCTTGGTTATGCACTTTATCAGAATTACATCTTAAAATCTTACTATTATTTATTATTTACTATTTATTAGTTATTTATTTGTCTATTTCATCTCTACATTTTTAACTTTCTTAAAGCTTTTAATTTTTATGCATTATACCTGCTTTTATCTTTATTTATTTATTTATTTTCTTTAGTCTTTTAGTTTTTAGCTTCAGTGTTTCCTCATGTGGGGGCCTCCACACTTGGATGTATGCCGGTCTGCCCACGGGGGCCGTTGCCTTGGAGGCCGCCTGGGCCCGAGGGACTGGGGTGGCTCTGCATTAAGTGAGGAGTCTGCCCCCGTCCATCGGCGTCTGGGTGGTCTCTGTGGCGGCGCTCCCGGTGGCCGCAGGCTGTGGCGCTTCTAGGTGTGGATGGCTCCTATAGGTGTTTCCCCACATGGTTCCTCAGTGCCCTGCTATGTCTCAGCACTGTGTGTGTGTGTGTGTGTATGTGTGTGTGTGTTTTGTGAGTGTGTGTGTGAGCGCATGTGTGTATATCTGGAAGCAGGATATTGTTTGTCATATTATGCTTTTATTCTCTCTGTTGTTGTATTCTTTCATTTTGTGAAGCACTTTGTGTTGCATTTTAAATGGATGAAAAGTGCTATATAAATAAAGTTTGATTCATTGATTGATTGATTGATTAATTAGCCTCTGACATGGCACCAGACTCTACAGGTCATTTATTTAGCTTTGCTTAAGTCATTTGGAATACGACCCTGTCTGTCCTCAGAAAGCCTAAAGGCATATTCTTCATTTACACAAAAACAATTTCCTGCTTAAATAAAATATTTTGCCAAGTCAAGGGAAATTTTTCATTTTTGCTGCTTACATTGGCATTAATATGTACATAGAAGAATACCTAGATATGACTCTGAGTATTATTTACAGTAACTGAAGTATTGTAAATAATAAAGGCAACTGACTAATAATGGAGACACGTTCACTCGTCGGCCCTGCAGGAAGTATTTAGATCCTTCACTTAAGTCCTAATACCACACTCAAAATACCTCACTGAAGTCTTGCTTTCAGTATTATCAGCACAATGTACTCAAAGTAAAAGTGAAAATACTTGTTGTGTAAAAAAATGTTCCATGTCAGTGTTTTACTGTTATATCTGATGGTTTCAGATTAATATTTCTGCTGCTTTAATGTGTATTTTGCATTTTACTGCTGTAGACGTTGAAGCTGCTGAGCAAATTAAGTTGTATAAAATTGAAATACTTAAGTACAAGTCCCTCGAATTTGTATTTAAGTACTGGATCTGAGTAAATATACCAAGTTACATTCCACTACTGGTTACTGCAGCTATGCTATGTTGTGCACATTTCAGCTTTCACCAGGACATGAAAACCACTAGCACTGCTCTGACTATATTATCATTATTATCATTTTTAACTCAGACTGTGTGTGTATTTGCTGTATTTAGGATAAACGGAAGACGGAGCGAGTTGTTTCACTTTCTTTTTAAGGCGCCTCTCTCGTGTCGATCGCACCTGAACCATAAACCATCCACAATGATGTAAATGTAACATTTGATCTTACCTGGAAATGCAACGTGGCACAAGAGAGGCAACAGCATCAAGTTGTTCATGTTTTAGTTAAAAGTACATTTTATCCTTGTCCGCACTGTCTTCTTGTCTGCTGAACCGGATGGGACGCTTCCCTCCGTTACTCGCCTTTTAGCGCCACACAGCGGGCAAGAAAAACACCTGATGACTGCTGCTCCAGCGCTGGTTATTGATGTGCTGTCGCACCAGAATGTAACTGACAGAAACAAGATCAATCGAAAATTGAAACATGTTATATAAGTGTGACTAAAAGAACAGATCAGACATGAAATCAGCAGTGGGGGAATGTAACTAATTACATTTACTCAATTGCATTGAAGTCCAGTATTTCCATTTTCTGCTACTTTATACTTATCTTACTACATTTTTCAGGCAAATATTGTAGCCTTTTTTATTTCACTACATTTATCTGATAACTTTTGTTTCTCAGTCCCTTACAGATTCAGATTATTAATCTAAAATGTAAATAAACTAATAAATTATGATGCACGTTTATTATTACAGATTAAACAACTACTTTTGGCACTTTAAGTATATTTTGATGCTAATACTTTTTTACTTTTACTTAAATAAGATTTTGAATGCAGGACTTGTACTTGTAACGGAGCATTTTTACACTGTAGTATTGGCTTAACACTTTTACTGAAGTAGAAGGTCTGAGGAACTTCTTACGCCACCAGAAATCAGTTCAAAATTCTCCAGCCTTAATAAAAATTGTCGGTTATTTATTAGTTTGTGAAAGACCACAGGAACGGTAAGTCCGAGGTCCTTTTCATGCTCAGACTGATTCTAAAGGACTAATAATAGAAAATCAACTTTTCTTATGTTTTCATGATTCATTTATGATTCAGATTCTGAATCTTCTATGAGTGAACATGAATATTGCCAAAGCCACTGTTGACGCTCTTGCTGCCTCAGATAGTTTGTCTGATCTACAGGATCACACAACATTATGAATGTAGCAGTAAAGTGCTTCAACAACAGCCCAGCTGCTTTGCTGACACTGACTCTAACAACGATGGATGATTCTGGACATACTGACATGTGTTCAGGACAGGTGGGTCGAGCTTCACTAAACAGTCTTGCAGGCAGTGAACAAGTTATTCTTTATCTTGTGAACAATGTTTTATAAATCATTCAATATTTCTCTTTATGACTCCACCCTTCAGGTGCAACATGAGAGCCACTGAATAAAACAGAGCTTGACAGAAATAATGGCACAATTATCTGCCATCAAATGCTACTTGCAGGAATTCAACATCTGCCTCATTCCACAGTTAACATTTCTGGCTCTTTTGTTGAAAGTGAAGCAGAGCAGCAGCAGTGCTGTTCTGGACTGGCCTGGCTTTGTCTTTGACAGGTTCAGTGTGAAAACACACTGCATATCTGTTCCAGAGGCTGACAAGGACTTTAACACTGGACCAAGATCCAGTTTCAAACTGGAAAAACAGACTTTTCCTCCTGACAGCTGCAGCAAATTAAGCTGCAACATTTTCTATCGATCGTTCAGAAAACAAACTTTATATTGGTCATTTCAATTCAAGCATAAATTAACAACATTTTGCTGAACATATCTTCATCATCTTCAAGCATGAAACACCTCCAGCGAGTCTCGGGCTTCAGTGCGCTGTCTAAACCTCATGAGGGTTTTAAAAAGCCAGATAACAAATATCACTGTGCATAAACTGCCTTTGTTTTAATAAATATAATATTCTTCACTTGTTAGACAGCGTTTTGTTTATTGAACAACTTTAGAAAAATGTTTTTGCTCCATTTGCTGCAACACATTTGATCAACTTCATAAAACATAACAATAACTGAGAGATTACAGTACTAAAAGTTAAATCAGAATATATGAAAGGACACAAAAGAAAACATGTTTTGTTACACTGACTTATAGACTGTATACAGCACATCTGTTCAGGACCTTTACTGTGTTCACCATCAGCCAGCTCACACTTTTCAAAGCTTTTATCCTTTCAGAATAAATTTGACATATTCTCCTTGACATGAAACTGTGTGTTCAATCCAACAGTGGAGGAAAAATGGCTTCACTCACTGTTATTATTCCTTCTCCACATGAAGAGTCCAGGGATGAAGAGCAGCAGCAGCAGCCCGATAACAACTGCAATAACAGCAACAACAGGAAACTCTGGGGGAGAAACTGATGCCAAAACACAGCATTCACACTTCGAGTGAGTAGTGACGTCACTGTGCCCCCGACATGATCAATGACTTTGATGATTTCAGTGTCATCGTAACAGATAGAAATGACAAAAGTATGAAAATCAGACACAAGCTGCAAACTGGAATTATCCTGTTAGCTCAAAGTTAAGATTTGAAAATCTGAACCAGGAGTTCACGTCCTCACAACTCGTCTACATCTGAACTGACAACAAATGCTTTGGTCATGACATCTGTAGTCCAGTCCAGGTCCAGCTTTAATGAACAAACACATACTGATCTCAGTCTTACCCCCGTTGCTCCTGATCGCTGCTTTGTCCAGTCTGGTGACGACGTCGTCCTTCACACCAGGGAGATGAAACACACATTCGTACCTGGTCCAGTCTTCAGGTGTGACTGATGAAATGCTAAGGTCAGCCCTCATCTGGAAGGTTCCATCGTGGTTGGTGAGGATCTCTCCGAGGTTGTGAAGCTCCTCTCCATCGTGAAGCTCCTCTCCATCTTTCCTCCAGATGAGTGAGGCTCTGTCAGGGTAGAAACCTGAAGCGTGGCAGCTGACTGGAGAGGAGGGAGTCTTCTGGAGGAGAGACACTGAGGGGAGCTCTGCAGAGAGAGAGACAGAGAGAGAGACAGACAGAGAGACAGAGAGAGAATATGGAGAAATGGAAGAGAGGGAAGCTATTAAAGATGTGAGTTCATTGAAAATGTCACAGTTTTATCCAGAGTGCTGGTTCATATCAGTAGCAGTGGTTGATGATTGTGGCTGACCAACATTAAAGGGAGCTCAATCAACAACAGGTGTGAAAATCCATGTTACATCAATAAGTTTCCATGACAACAAGACTAAGAGTCAACAGCCATGCTGGCAGCTCTGATGACCTGCTGGAGGCGCTATACTCTGTACATGTTTCAGTGAACTCAAGACTCAGATACGTCTCATGACATGTAAACAACTTTTCTCTCAGCTAAATGCAGCAGATGTTCAAGCTCATACATCCATCATAAGAGCTATAAGAACAAATAACAGCACTACATAACAACACATTTGTGACACAACCTCCACATTGTCTGTTTGTAGTCAGAGAAGGGAACGACAGCAGCACAAAAGACACTCGTGTGATTCTACCAGTTCTCTGCAGAGAGCTCTTGCCGAGGGCCAAATACATCTTCAGGAACTCAGGGAACATCTCAGTGAGGTACCTTTCATTAAATTCTATTCTAGTTTTATCAGCATCCCACATCAGTTTGGTGGTGACAGCCTGTGTTTTTGGAGCGATCCATGTCAGCGTCTTTAGATCAAATGACATGAAGTCTTCTCCATCATAACCGTACTGCATAAAACCTTGAACCTCTCCAGTCTCATCATCCCACGCACAGCCATCCATTCTCTGTAAAACATGGACACCTGAGAGACAGAAACAGAAACTGTGATTGATAATGATGTAGAGATGAAATCTTCAGTGAAAAGATGATTTCACATATATTGCTGCTTTGTGTGATGTACTGTGATTCTCCAAGTCTTGTGCTGTGCTCATGATTCAAGACCACATAATCAGTGCACTTTTTTTTTGCATGAGTGATGAAACCCAAATTCCATTTCACAGTTTAAATGTTACAATGATTGTTATTCTATTATTTTGAGTATTGCAGCAACAAGTTTAACCAGCAGCTGATTAATGTTTGCAGGCTGCCTGACGGGTAGTGGTCGGCTGATTTACATGAATTTCTATTTAAATTTCAGTGTAAAATTACATCTGATTATCATCTTCAGGCTCTGGAGAGGGTCACTTTACAACTGAGATGCATAACAGCAGTAAAAAGTGAACCAGATATTCCATACTGTACCTCCACTTTGGTTTAAGCGCTGCTTCAAACTGTACATCCTGGCTTTGAATACCCTTGGCTGAATCTCAAAACACTCTTTATTGTACCATTTCAACTCCTGAGGTTCATTTTCAAATAATGTTTTCATCCACTCCTGTTTTGGTTCTACTGTATTTCCGTAGCTGTCGCAGTAACCTGACATATGTCCATCAAGCACTGCAGCTGCCACAAACTCTGGGAAGTTTGGGACTCCAGAAGATGCAGTTACAAAATACTTCAGGGAGTGTTTCACTGCAGACAAACAACACCCTCTGTTACACACTGAGAGGTTTCACACATGGTTTTTCTTAAAAACATAATGAAAAGTGCAGCTGTGTGCTTTCAGCATATTAATGACAGCATATATCATGAGTCCTTGTAAGTGGGAGTCAAAGGATTGATCCTTTTGGACGGAGATTAAACTCCCAATGGAAACATAACTCCTGGCCATAAAGCAGGAAGAGATCCAGTGGAGAGCAGGACCTGATGGATCAACTCAACATCAATTCTGTCAATTCTGAAGGTCATCTTTCAAATGACTGTTGATCTGAAGGTCACTGATGACTGAAACACATCATGTTTTATGTTCACAATGTGGATGGAAAGATAATTAGGCAGCTGTTTATTAAACCTTTGTCCGGTTTTTGGAACAGAAAGAGCCAACAATTCAAAGTTGGGAACTTTATTGAAAAATGAAACAAAAAGAAACACACCACATTTGATTATAACACAATAAGTACACAGTAAAATAAAGCAAAGCTGTCCTACAGAAGCCCAGTACTTGTGTTAATGTTTTGACCGATCATCAGGCCCTGCAGTCACGAAATACTCCAGGGAGTGTTTCACTGCAGACAAACAAGGTTTACACATTCAGTATAAATACAGTTCACACATCACACTCAGAAATATGAAACACACCAGGTCTATCAAGTTGATCCAAAAGTGAAACTAAAGTTCCAGTATCTATGAGCTATGCAGGAACAAAACTCACAGAGGTTGAAATAAAGATTTGAAATGTGATCTCACCTGATGATGAAACGTGACAGAAGACTTCACCATCTCATGTATCGTTAGTGGGCAAACAAGGCAAACAGGTCCTAGGTGACGGGTCAGACTAAGAGCGGTTCCATAGCCCCAATGATTAATAAAAAAACGAGGAAGACTATGTCGCCCGGACTGACGTTACCGGGGCCCCACCCTGGAGCCAGGCCTGGGGTCGGGGCTCGTAGGCGAGCGCCTGGTGGCCGGGCCTTTGCCGAAGGAGCGACGTGGGCCCGCCCTCCAGTAGGCCCATCACCCACAGGAGGGATCAGAAGGGGCCGATGCGGTGGGATTTGGGTGGCAGTCGTGGGCGGGGGCCCCGACGGCCCAATCCCTGGACTCAGAATCTGGCAATGGGGACATGGACTGTCACCTCGCTGGGGGGGAAGCTGAGCCGTACCGGCTAGAGATAGTCGGGCTCACCTCCACGCACAGTCTGGGTTCTGGAATCCAACTCCTTGAGAGAGGCTGGACTCTCTTCTACTCTGAGTTGCCCACGGTGAGAGGCGGCGGGCTGGTGTGGGCTTGCTTATAGCTCCCCACCTTAGCCGCCATGTGTTGGAGTTTTCCCCGGTGAACGAGAGGGTCGCTGCCCTACGCCTTCGGGTTGGGGACAGGTGCCTCACTGTTGTTTCGGCCTACGGGCCAAACAGCAGCGTAGAGTACCCTCCCTTTTTGGAGTCCGTGGGAGGGGCGCTGGAAAGTGCTCTGACTGGGGGACTTCAATGCTCACGTGGGCAGCGACAGTGATACCTGGAGGGGCGTGATCGGGAGGAACGGCCTCCCCGATCTGAACCCAAGTGGTGTTCTGTTATTGGACTTCTGTGCTAGTCACAGTTTGTCATAACGAAGACCATGTTCAAGCATAAGGGTGTTCATCAGTGCACGTGGCACCAGGACACCCTAGGCCGGAGGTCAATGATCGACTTCGTAGTCGTGTCATCTGACCTTCGGCCGTATGTCTTGGACACTCGGGTGAAGAGAGGGGCTGAGCTGTCAACTGATCACCACCTGGTGGTGAGTTGGATCCGCTGGCGGAGGAGGAAGCTGGACAGACTTGGCAGGCCCAAACGGGTAGTGAGGGTCTGTTGGGAACGTCTGGCGGAACCCTCTGTCAGAGGAGTTTTCAACTCCCACCTCCGGGAGAGCTTTGACCAGATCCCGAGGGAGATTGGAGACATTGAGTCTGAATGGACCATGTTCTCCACCTCCATTGTTGACGCAGCTGTTCGGAGCTGTGGCCGTAAGGTCTCTGGTGTCTGTCGTGGCGGCAATCCCCGAACCCGGTGGTGGACACCGGAAGTAAGGGATGCCGTCAAGCTGAAGAAGGAGTCCTATCGAGCCTGGTTGGTTCGTGGGTCTCCTGAGGCAGCTGACAGGTACCGGCAGGCCAAGCGTGCTGCGGCACGGGCAGTTGTGGAAGCAAAAACTCGGGTATGGGAAAAGTTCGGGGAGGCCATGGAGGAGGATTATCGGTCGGCCTCAAGGATATTCTGGCAAACCGTCCGGCGCCTCAGAAGGGGGAAGCAGTACCCTGCCAACACTGTTTACAGTGGAGGTGGGGAGCTGTCAGTCCACATGTGTTTTGTGGATTTGGAGAAGGCATTCGACCGTGTCCCTCGTGGCATTCTGTGGGGGGTGCTTCGGGGCCCTCTACTACGGGCAGTCCGGTCTCTGTATGACCGGAGCAGGAGCTTGGTTCGCATTGCCGGCAGTAAGTCAGACCTGTTCCCAGTGCATGTTGGACTCCGGCAGGGCTGCCCTTTGTCACCGGTTCTTTTCATTATTTTTATGGACAGAATTTCTAGGTGCAGCCAAGGGCCGGAGGGAGTCTGGTTTGGGGACCACAGGATTTCATCTCTGCTTTTTGCGGATGATGTTGTCCTGTTGGCTTCTTTGAACCAAGACCCCCAGCATGAGTTGGGGCGGTTTGCAGCCGAGTGCGAAGCGGCTGGGATGAGAATCAGCACCTCCAAGTCCGAGGCCATGGTTCTCGACCGGAAAAGGGTGGCTTGCCCCCTCCGGGTTGGGGGAGAGATCCTGCCTCAAGTGGAGGAGTTTAAGTATCTTGGGGTCTTGTTCATGAGTGAGGGAAAGATGGAACGTGAGATTGACAGGCGGATCGGTGCGGCAGCTGCAGTAATGCGGTCGTTGTACCGGTCCGTCGTGGTGAAGAAGGAGCTGAGCCGAAAGGCAAAGCTCTCTATTTACCGGTCAATCTACGTTCCCAACCTTACCTATGGTCATGAACTTTGGGTCATGACTGAAAGAACAAGATCTCGGATACAAGCAGCTGAAATGAGCTTCCTCCGCAGGGTGGCGGGGCGCTCCCTTAGAGATAGGGTGAGGAGCTCTGTCACTCGGGAGGAGCTCAGAGTAGAGCCGCTGCTCCTCCACGTCGAGAGGAGCCAGCTGAGGTGGCTCGGGCATCTTTACCGGATGCCTCCTGGACGCCTTCCTGGGAGGGTGTTCCGGGCATGTCCCACCGGGAAGAGGCCCCGGGGAAGACCCAGGACAGGCTCGAGGTTTTTTTTTGTTGTTCAACAGCATTCAGCAACTGATCCTTTCTGCTGTTCAGCTTCAAATGGCTCATAGATGTACTACTACTGCTTTTACTGTGCAAGTACAGAAAACACAAGGCTCCATCTCCATATTAAACATTTTATTTAAAAGCATCCAATGGATAGAAATGACACAAAATAACAGAGTGGTTATCGTCAATTCATGAAGTCTGTAAAAGTAATGTCATTTTCATGCCTGGACAGTTTAATTCAGTATATACATATATATATATACATATACATACATATACATATATATATACATATATATGTATGTATATATGTATATATACATATATATGTATATGTATATATATGTACATATATATATACATACATATATATATATATATATGTGGAATCTATCAGTTATGGGACACGTTACATAGGTCAAATGCGTATTTTCACGTTAAAGTATTTTTTCCGTTTTACAATTTTCGACCTCAAATTTTATTGCGTAAATGTACACAGGTATGATCCACCACTGCCGGCTGCAACTGCTGTTACTGTAAAGTTTCAGCGGCTTTAATGAACCTTGCCTGACAAGAATAAACCTCTGACAGGAATCTCTGGTGGCTTTCTGGGGCTTTAACCTCCGTGTGGCAGTAACGTTATGATATTACATACAGAACGCTGCCTGAATTCTGAGCTAACGTCGGCTAAAGGATACTGACGGAGGTTCCGCCCTCATAACCGAAGCTTCTTTCCAGCTCTGTCTGTCACACGGTTTACTATGAACCACCACAAAGGTAAACACTTCAACGTACAAGTCTACTTTTGTGTCTGAATGTTGTCTTTTGTTCAAGAAAATGCAACTTTCCAGCTGGCATGTCAGACTGTCAGTAAACAGCTTGGGCGGAAGTGCGCCTTCTTCATGTTGGACTAAAACGGAGCGGCTTTGACTTGCTGCCCCCTACAGGCTGTATGTGATAGATAAGCAAATAGTATTGGAAATTGTGCAAAAGGGTCAAAATAAAAAGAATTTAAAGATAAAAAAAGGCTATGTACAATGAATCTAAGAAAAATAGAAAAAGTGTTTTGCTCAGCAATAATATAACTCTGGCAAAGAGTATAAAAAATACCTTCTAGTGCAAGACGAGTGGATTATAGATGTTTACATCTAAGAGGAGGTAGATGTGGTTGATAAAGTGACACTGATTCCAGGTATTGGTAGATACAGAGGTTATTGCACATAATAATTGTACAGTAGAGTTGTACAGTCTGACAGCAGTGGGAATGAACGACCTGCGGTAGCGCTCCTTCCTGCCCTGAGTGCCTCAGTCGGCCACTGAAAGAGCTGCTCAGCTCCTCTACAGTCCGGTGCAATGGGTGAGAACTGTTGTCCATGATGGCTGTGAGCTTGGCCAACAGCCTCCTCTCACCCACCTTCTCCACATAGTCCAGTAGGCAGCCCAAGACAGAGCCGGCCCTCCTGACCAGCTTGTTTAGTCTCTTCGTGTCTCACTCTGTGCTGCCTGGGGCCCAGCAGACGACAGCGTAGAGGATAGCAGAGGCTGCCACAGAGTCAGAAAAAGTCCTGAGCAGCGGCCTGCACACTCCAAAGGACCTCAGTCTCCTCAGAAGGTGCAGGCTGCTGCTGCTGCTGCTGCTACTCCTCCTCCTCCTACTACTACTACTACTACTACTACTAGTTTCACTACTGCGTACGACTACTTCTACTACTGCTACTGCTCCTATTGTCAGTGTGGAAGAGGTAGTGAGATTATTTGATTAAGTAAAAGTACCAACACAGTGTTAAAATGCTCTGTTACAAGTAAAAGTCTTACATTCAAATTTAACTTCAGTAAAAGTACAAAAGTATTAGCATCAAAATATAATCAAAGGAACAAAAGCAAAAGTGGAGTAAGCATGATAGTTAAGTAAATGGAATTTCTTTCAACCACTGGCTACAACTACGAATTAAAATAACAATAATAATGATAATGCTAATAAGAGAACACATTTTTTGTTGTTCACCAACATTCAGCAACTGAATACTAAATACTCAAGTTAAGTAGAAGTACATCAAAATTGTCACTTTGTCAGCCACTCTGTCACTGGGGGACTATAGATCTTGTGTAGTGCATTGATCTCGGTCACGTGCTCCTGATTGGCTTATCTACTGAATACACTGAGCCCCATCTACTGGCTCCATCATGTTTTGTTGTCAGTAGTCCAGCGGGCTCTTTTCTGTGTTTGCATTGAATCCTCTACCCTCTATTTCCTCCCTGCAATGATGCCACTCAGCATCATAAGACTTGTGGCCTGGAGCACACAAAGAATGTTCCATTTGTAAGATTAATCGATTATTAATCATGTTATAGAATCATGTCATAGCCTATATCATTATTCAAGATGAGTCGGCTCTGTAGATTGATAGAAAACTGTTAAAATTGTAATTCTGCATAATTATTTATTATAATAATTACTTCTACCGTTATGATTGTAGCAGTACAATGTTTACTCATTTGTTCGCTTGCTGGATGACTTCAGTGAAAACTTGTTACTGAAGAAGAGATGGAAGTTAGTCCCTGATGTGAAGTGAATTACTGTGGTGTGCCCGCCCATCAGCGTCCAGTCGTCAGGGTCCACGGTCCAAGATCACAGCGCGCCTCACAGCGGACCGCAGCCAGGGCGGCGCCTGCCTATAAAATCCCCTCCGCACTTATTCCCCGATTTCTGAACATTCCTACCTCTCCCCGGCCGACCACGTCCCAGCCCTGCGCACGGTAAGACCCGACGGCGCTGCTCGTGTTTTAACTCGGTCAGGACGTTTCATGGACAGCGTAACAGCCTCCAGGTGCACCCGGCTGGGTGTGAAGGATTGTGCTGGATTATTTACTTGTGTCTGGCAATCAAAGGTTTCCCTGAAGGGACAAGTATTGATGCTTAATGATTCTTTTGAGCCTGTGTGACGCAAAGTTCTGCTGTTACTTAAACTCTCTCGAGTCTGTCGTGCGCTTTTTTCTTGCCTCAGCCTCATTCGCTGAAGTATTTCATTGTATTTATATATTGTACTCATATTTATAGGTTTGACTCTTAAGCTTTGAGCTCACACATTTTACCAATAAGCACTAACTGTATTCATTTGAGTTATTTGAAGGTTTATACATTTGGAGGACACAGGAAGCATTTACTGAAAAACTCTTCTTTCTCTAGTTTCATTGCTTTTCCTGTACTGTTAATGCAGTTGAGTCCTATAGGTACTCTAAAGGGTGTGGTTGGACTGTGGGCATGAACACACACGTATACTCTGCTGCTATAGTGTCCCCTCTTATTTGCAGCGTCAAGATCCTTTTTTTCCCTCATTCAGCTGAAGTTTTCCATTCGCTCTTCCACAAAAAACACACATCCCCTGTGTTCCCTCCCCCCTTCTTTTTTAACTGCTGCATCTCTGTAGCGACAGGGTACAGTGTGTTCAGAACGATTTGGGTTTTGCAATTGTTTTCTTTAGTGTCTCTTTCTAACACCCTGATAACAGACGTCTCTCCACTCTCATGAGTATTACTCATCAGCGGGATGGGCGTTGTAGCAAAGAGCAAAGCGAGGCTTCCCCTTCACTAGGCTACATCAAGTCATCCTACAATGCAGTGAAACAGGACTCAGTTGTAACTTTTATTCCACCTACTTTCTCATCGTGTCTCTCTGAGGAGGTGGCAGACTGTTGATATGTCAACATTTGTTTCATGCAAGAAAAGGCTACTGTTTGCACTGAGGGGATCAGCTCCTCACCTCCAAATCCTTAGATAAGGTCATCAGTAGAACATCCTCTTGCACAAGAGTCCTTTTGATAAGTTTGACATCAAGTAACACAAATTGCAGATAATTGTCCAGTGTGCTATCATTGATCAACAATTCCTTCTCTTTTAGCAATCATGCCTTCAGAACTGGAAGGAGCCATGGAGTCACTCATTAAGGTGTTCCACAAGTACGCCTCTAAGGACGGCCGGAGCGGCACACTCAGCCGGCGAGAGCTCAGAGAGTTGATGGAGAACGAGCTGTCGACCTTCCTGGCGGTGAGACAGGGCCAACATGTCAAGTCTATAATCACAGTGTTTAGAATTATAGTGTCACTTATTACATAAGACAGTGTAACCCATAATTTTCTTGTTGATGATTCACACCCCTTCTTTAATGCAGTCTCAGAAGGACCCTGCTGCTGTAGACAAAATCATGAAGGACCTGGACACCAACGGAGACGGCCAGGTGGACTTTGAGGAGTTTGTGTCTCTGGTTGTTGGACTTTCCATTGCCTGTGAGCAGTGCTATCAGATGCACATGAAGAAGATGGCAAAGAAGTGAAAGACGACAGCAGAGGAGACTGGCAGAAACCAAAAAGCATTTCATTTGTTGTAAAGATTGTTTCTTTTGTCCATTAAATACACTAATGAATTTCAAACCTGTTGCGTCTGGTGGTTATTGTGTATGTGTATCTGCATGTTATGTGTTTGCCTGCAAGTTATCATACATTTGAATTACAAGCACCTCTGCAACATTGCGCTTTAATGAATATTACAAATGGACATAAAGCCTGATATCATACAGTGAATCTCATTCCAGAGATCAAAGTGCACTGACTCCCTCGCCAACATTAGGTGATGATGTAATTCCCACCTGTATTTTATGCTTCCCCGGGTGTGAAAGGGCAGATGAACCTCTCCCTCTCTGTTTGATTAAATCCCGCTTATCACCGCGCTGAGGAATCTGCACAATGTTCCAAGTGTGAACACACCTCTCTGGGAAGCTGGTGTAACTCTCTCTGGGTTATGAAGCATTCATGAGCAGATAAATTCAGTATTAGGGTGCTTTATAACTGGTTAATGTTTGTTCTATTATAGTAATGTTTATTTAAAGTAAGTAGCTGAAGTAAGACAGGCCTGGGCACCGAGAAGAAACGTGGAGGCCTCACAGGGCACAGCAGATCAGTACGAATCTGTTTTTCTCACCAAATTCTTTTCATTGTGTTTCATGTCTGGTCAAAGTTGGATAACACCAGTGAGGCTGAACAGGATAACCCCGTCCTCCTGACACACCTCACTAATACTTTTTTTCCTATTGCTCTAAATTAAGTCTCCCAGGCAGCACAGCTTCTCAGACTGTGTGCTAGCATTGACAAGCTCTTCCAAACGAATGCTTTAATCACAAATGGCTGAGATAAAAGTTCTGCAGTTAGAATTTGGACCAGAATTTGCTGTTAGCGTCCGCCAATCTCGGTGAAGTAAGCCTGCCTGAGAGGCTAAACTCAGGGCAAAATAGTTTCCTGAGACTCTTTGGCCCTTTCCACACCTCCTTGGGCAGGGCCTGCCTTGTGGCCTACCAGTGTTCATGGTAACAGGGCAAACACTGAAGTTGCTAGGTTACAGTGCTCTGAGGGCGTGTGTGCGTGTGTCTGTGTGTGTGTGTGTGGTCAGAGTTTGTATTCACTCAGTTTACACAAGCACCGCGCCCATGTGACCCACAGCTGAGTTTAAAGCCGGGAATTCCTACATTGCACACTGTTTCCTCAATATCACTTTTGTGCAGCTGACGTACTGTCAAGTAGAAGGAGAGTTCGCTGCACTCAAACATATGCATGTACATGCAGTGTGAGTATCATGTGGCCTAAAACAGTACAATGATGATTTGTGAAGATGAATAAATGTCTCTGAGCATGAAGCAACACATCAGGTCTGTGAGGTCAGTGAACGAGCTTGTTCCCTTGGTAAGGAGACTTACTCATAGTGAGATAATGAAATTTCTCACTGTTTTTGTGAATTGCAGTTGTGTATTGGTCGGGAGCAAGCGCACATTCCTTCGACACACACACCGGAAGAACAGCTCCTCTCTGTGGACACTTTCATTTGATAAACAATAACACCGTTATGAACCTGCCAACCCTTCCAACATTAGGTTTGTAGCAGTTTCCATGGGAACAGAAATCAGACTATTGTGATCTAGTTATAGCTGATGATGCAGCTTGTAAAAATGTTGAAGCACTCCATGTCCGTGTTTGTTCGATTCCTTTTTGCAGCTATTTCGATGCAAGCCATCACCTTGCTAGTTATATTCACAGCTCAAAGGGCATGTCCTCAGTTTTTTTTACCCCGCCATGCAACTGTTCAAAGTCAGAGTGGACCCAGTTTTCTTCGTAGGATCCCATCCTGACTTAGTCGCGTCTTTGAAGGGCAGATTGAAGGTTTTAGCTTCTACATAAGTCACCAGCATATCACAGCACTGGTGTGAATTCTAAAATAAAGGATGGCTGAATTCCATTCAGAAGCAACTAAAAGAAATACAGCCATCCTTATTTTCCAGTTCCAGGGTCCTGATTCACTCTCACAAATGCCAAATACATGGGATGCCAGTGTCCCCAGTTCACATGCAGTTTGTTGCTCGTCATTCCCCATCATCTCCAGTGCAGCCAAAAATACTTTGCTTCTTAGTTGAAATTCAAATAATATTTTTTAAAAATTAGCAACTTTCTTCTTAGATTGTGTTCAAACTTTTCTGAGGGAGGTGTGGGGTGTGGTGGGGAGTCTCATGACCCTGCAGTATTTCTAAGCTCATGGCCATAAAGCCCTGGGTGGATGTTAAACTGAAAAGTGCTGCTGGTGGTAGCATGGGGCATTTGGGGTTCGCTTCGGGCATCACAATGCTATGAGAAAGAGACATGGCTGCAACACTTAAGAAAAGAAGCTATGCTTTCTTTCCGGTGTAAATCTGTTTGACCACTAGATGGCACAAGTGCATAACTGCAATCATAATGTTGGACATGAGTTTTTGGTAGGTTATTAAAACTGCTCCAGCTGTACTGCAAATAGTTTCATCTGAATCACAGCTGGATAAAATACAGACTGTGGTTTCCATGGATACTCCCTAATTTGGTATTGGATTTGAGTGAGTAAGATGGAGAAGGAAGAAGTCAGGAAACAAGTTGGACTAATGTTTTCCACACAGTGAAAGAGGACTCAGATTGTGTTTGCATCATAAATTCAGTTGTAGAATACATGAATGTTGTTCAATTCATGTGACAGTGACTTGACTTCTAACCTGTGATCTGTACTTTACTTGACACGGACTGAAGTTGTTAATTAGAGACCAAAACAATTATACCCTGATCAAAGCGGAGAGACAGGAAAAGACCTTTGATATCAAGTCAAAGTCTTAAAAGAGACCACACACACACACACACACACACAGAGTTGTCACAGTGTTGATTTTCATGTCCCTGATTTCTGGTCCCTGCAGCATGAGTCATGAGCTTCAGGGACATGACTCTGAGTCACAGCCTCCACCACAAAATTGCAAAGAAGAGAGGACCCACTCAGGACCATAACAATCAACGCTCAGTGAGTCACTGCACCCAACGTTTTCATTTTAAAATCACATGTATTTCAAACAAGTAAATGAAAATGAAAAAGTCAATTATATACACCAGAAATGAGTACAATATACATTTAAGGTGTCCTCTTATACAAACTTGGATAGAAAATAAAAACGTTAATTTAACTTAAAATATGCAGAACTGTTCATTGCTTTGATCTTTTCAAGAAGGGCACTGCAGCAGAAGTCTCATCACATTTGGTCTTCATCTTCAGAAAAGTCAGAGAAATAGTAAAAATGTATTTTGGATTTGTTGCACAGAGGCCTGCACAGTATGAGAAACCCGTAACCTTAAACAGTGAGGATAAAGTGGGATTATGTGCAAAAAAAGTCGTGATTCAAGTCAGTTCTTGGGGGGTAAAAAACTGCTGAAAATGTTGCAAAACAGCTCCAGCATTTGTGTCTGGACCCCTTCATCAAGTCTTGAGAGAGTCATTTTTTGCAAGGGGCCAAACTGTGGATTTTCTTTAACAACACGAGCTCTAAATGGAGCAGCTGTATGTGACAACATCATTACAAAAAGTGATTCAGTTCACATAAATAATCGCTGTATCCCTCCCTACATCGGCCTGCAAGACATCATCTTCTATCATCAATGAACAAGGGAAATGAAAAAAATACAGTTTTAAATGTTTCCCCAAAGCAACTGAACGAACAATAAACATAAAATTCCAAACTCTTCAAAAACATTCCACCAAAGAGCAAAAAGAAAAAAAGTTACATGACTAAATTGGCTTAAATTATACTTGTAACAAGCATGAAGTAGTGCAAAACATCCAGTTCTTGCTTGTTGTTTTAAAGGCACAGGACACAGCTGCACTTATTCTGCATGTCTCATGGGGTCTTCATGGCGTCAAATTCAATCATAAGATCATAACATGAGAAACATTTTTGTGATAAATGATCTTTTTAATCAGAATATAGTTTTAGAAGTTTTAGATTTTGAACACCCTAAATGCAAACATGTGCTTTATATGCTTTATTGTATATACAATAAATGATTGTGGACATGAAGTGTAAAATGAGTCACAGCAGACTCCCTAACAACCAGGGTGAAGAACCTCCAGCTGTTTTTTATGATTCTCTAAACAATACATAAACCCAGTGTTTCTTAAAGAATAAGTTGGGAGATTAAAAAAAAACAGCAAGGCACAGGGGGAGAAGTAGGAGTGGTTGGAAATGAAAGGAGCACTATGGAGGGAGGGATAAAGGGTGTGGTGGTGTATAAAGCATCCTTTGCATCCATTTCACCATCACTACAGCTCGTCCAAGGCTGACTTTAATCTCCTGAAGTC
Organism: Chelmon rostratus; assembly: GCF_017976325.1. NCBI lineage: Eukaryota > Metazoa > Chordata > Actinopteri > Chaetodontiformes > Chaetodontidae > Chelmon > Chelmon rostratus. Next base: position 9,387,802 of record NC_055673.1, on the reverse strand, counting down.
TCTACAAATCAGATTTGGTGAGTAGAAAATCTAAACAATGTTGTTTTGCATGCAGGTCCAACAGCCATCAGGTTATTCTACTCAGGCATCGTATAATGTAGCACTGTGCTCACATACATGCATATTGTGCAATAGAGCAAATACTGCACTTAATGTAACTATAACTACATGCAATTTTTGTTTCAATCCCTGAGCAATTATTTTTCAATATTTCTCAACTACTTTCCATTGCCAATGTATCTTCTATAGTCTTTTGTATAAAAAGTACATATAAGTAGATAGTCAACTTCTTTTTTATTTTGTATTTTTTATTTTCCATTGCCTTTGCTATTTGCTATTTTCATTGATGCTGCCTGTAACAGCTGGGGGTTAATGAAGTTGATCTTATCTTATCTTATTTCATTTACTGGCTTTAAGAAAATGAAAACTTTTTCCAACAAGAAATTCTTTTGACTGCAACAACTTTAATGGTGTTAGTGAGCTTTACTTGTGTAACATACAAGCGCAAAGTGACCAGCTCTGTTGCAGTTGGTGCTTTTTGAGCCAGCTCTGACTTCTCGTCACTGCTTGTGAAACCAAACGTTGCGACAGACATTGCACGTTTTGCTCTGACGGCAGCTATTTGGCAAACTTTAGCCTGGAATTCCCTCCCACTGATGCATTGTATATTCAAAAGTCAGCATCCAGCTTTCAATCTTACTTTTCACAAAAACCTAATTAAACATCAGAAGAGGAATATGGTATTTGTTTTGTGCTCCGTTCCTCCAAAATTCCCATCTGTTTACAAAACCCTCTGCTGCCAGTTTCCTCTGCTTCCACACCCCAGAGAGGGAGCAGCACCACGTGAGTCAGAATGCAACCAGAACTGACTCTCTTGGGTTCATGGAGTCGGCGGAAAAAAAAACACTTTTCAGATATGCAGCCGAGAGAGCAGACTTCAGACATCACTTCTGGGACTTAAATCAAGTCTTGACCTGCTTCTTTACCTAGTCCAACTAAGTTACCTGGAGAGATTAAGCTGTTGCCATAACAATGTCCTGTGTCGCTCGGCAGAGATGCTGCGTTAGAGAGCGGTGACAGGGGAAAATAAGAGTGGCTGGGCCCTGGTGGAAACCCAGGGTTTATTTTTATCTCCAGCTCCACGGAAAAACCTGCAGAAAAACAGAGACAAAAGAAATGATGTCAGCCACTGCTTGTCGCTTAACGAATCCCTTATGAGTATATTTCGTTATTATATGTATATATGATGTGTCAATAATTACAGGATAAGAAAAAAAATTGCCACTTACACTGTAGCAGGAGAAGAAAAATAACTGGCCAACACTGGCACAATAGTGAAGCAGACTCCGAAAGCAACTTTTTCAGTAAGTCATCTGAAAGAGTATACTGGGCCAGTCTGATCTGAACCCATTCGATCATAAAGTAGAAATGCTCCGATGACAGTGCAACCAACGCTGGGACATGAGGAAAACTTCCGTGTATCAACATTTAATTCTGTTTTTTTATTTCTGTCCTCGCAAAGCAGCTATCATCATGTCTGACCTCAATACGGCCATGGCCCTCATCATCAGCTGCTTCAGTAAATACGCTGGCAAGGAGGGGAACCCACACACCCTGACGAAGGCAGAGCTAAAAGATCTGCTTCAGAATGAACTTGGAGAACTGCTGGGGGTGAGTGACCTCTGACCTCTCTCTCTGGCTCAGTCCTGCACAACCAACAGGATGCACGATGGCTACCTGTACACATGCGTTATGGTGCGTTGTGTGGAGAATGGCGAATGCTCTTGGTGCTTTCTTGTTGTGCACACGCCCAGTGACACAATGAGTGAGAGTGATGCTGAGAATTAAGCTACAAGAAACGGCTTTAAAATAACCACCTACAAAATGAAATCACGTGTATGTCTGACAGCTGTGTGTAGCCAGCCTGCATGATTGCTCAGACTTTTCTCTCCTGCAGAAAGCCAATGACAAGTCAGCAGTGGAACGCATCTTCAAGGAACTGGACGCAAACCAGGACAACAGCGTGGACTTCCCTGAATTTGGCAAGATGATCTTCTGCCTCACTGTGATGTGCCACGAGTACTTCATTTGCAAAAAATAGGGATCTAAGCGCCACCTTGAGGCCAGCATAAAGAGCTGCCTTCCTGTGAAAGAGGGTGTCCCATGACATCTGTTCAGACAAAGGAATAAATATTTACTAGTAAATAGTAGTAAATATTTATTCCTTTGTCAGAACGGACAACACACAATGAAAATAAACTTCTTTTTCTTTGAAACACTTCACTTGTGCACTCTGTGTGTTACTGCATGGTCTGGAGAACAATATTGTGGATGGTTGCACAGACATGTCAGTGCCATAGTCTCAGTAAACTCATGTGCTTGAGATGCTTTCCCAAAACATTTGAAGCGGCTGTTGACATTAAGCTTTCATGCATTCATCTTACAGCTGGATTAACTTCAGGAAAGGAACAATATAACTGCAGGCTATGACAGGAAGGATGGCACTGATGTCGCATGCATCATATATAGAGGCGGAAGGAACACATTTATGAAAGCACACTATTTAAAGCATGGCTAAGTAACCTTTGAAGGAAGAAATGACATAATATAACTCTTAAAATGCAATATTGAAATTCATAAGAAAAAAATCCTTACTCAATTCTATACACGCAAACGTTATACTATTACAGCCTTACTCGGTCTGGTATGACCAGTATCTTACGGTAGCAATGATGAGCTAATGAACTTCAGATGTCACGTGTTGTCGTAGAAGTAAGTGCAATTACTGAGTCAGTTTGCTAACTTTACGACCCGTCTCTACTTGTGCAACTATTATATTACATTTCAGCATTCACCATTCTGTCATTGTAGCTGAGTGGCGTTCAGCGAATGTTATATAGTCTTGCTTAAGCTAAAGTTTTAAGAAAGCATACTGCAACTTCATATGGGAAAATTAGGTTTTGCATTTAAAATATACAATGAGTAATAAAAAATAAATGAAATCTGTTGCGTGGGGCCAGCATGGTGGCTCTCCAGTTGGCACTTTCACCTGACAGCTCAGAGGTGCTGGTTTCAAAGCTAGGGCTTTTCTGTATGGAGGCCTGCGTGTTCCTGCATCAGGTTTTCCCATGGGTGCCCCTGTTCCCTTGCACAGTCCAAAAACATATGTGGGTTAGATGAACTGGAAGTTCATTCAGTTGCCTGCATGTGTTAGCCCCGTGAAAGACTGGCGGCCTGACCTGGCAACCCTGCCTTTCACCCCATGCATGTCAGAACAGACTGTCTTTATGAGGGGAAATAGAAAGAAATAAACAGCATGTAACTACATATGTGTTGCCACATGCAATAATGCAAATAAGTCTATATGCTATTATTTCTTCTTTTTAATATATCAGTGCATTTTGTGCTCATTCAATCGCTGATTTAAATGAGCTTCTATTACACTTTATCCTTGCAGCTTCTTTAATCAGCAATCAATGGATTTTAGCCCACAATCCATATGGGTGACGTGTGTCACTGAGAGTGATAAGCTTTAACATCAATACTCTTAAAACATCGTGCATTTTGCCAATAATGAGTAATGATGTGCCTTGAGGGCTGACAACCTGCAAGTTTTCATTCCAAAACAAACACTACAGCAGGTGACTTCAGTGATTGCTTCTCTTTTTCTGTTTTAAAATGAGTAATCCTTCCCTCTACTGCACATGACTGCCCGTCCCTGTTTAGATGGATTGTGGAAGATAACATGAAACAAAGCACAATAATATCAGTGTCTGGCATCAGTATTAATGAAATGAGAGAAAGAGGGAACAAGAGAGAACGAGGCAGAAAAATTATTTTAACTGAAAATCCCCAATGAACATGCATGAATGTTGGAGAGAGAAAAAATACTTGAGTTAACAGCCCCATACAGATAAATCATTGTTTTGTAAGAGAGCTAAGACCACATAAATGTATATTTATAAATAGAAATTAAATGTTAGGTTGAAATTGAAGACAGTAAATAATAATTTAAAAAGATAGACATGCATATCTTATCTTATCTTATCTTTTTGAAATCATATTGTGTTAAAATGGTTCTTAAATATATATCAATAAAAAAAACTATTTTCTGTCAATTTTTAGACTTCATAAATGCAATATTTGAATTGAAAAATATTTAAAACATAAAAATAAAAATTTGATATTAAATAAAAATGTGTCCGAAAGAATAAAGGAATTAACAATACAAATAAATCTGTATCTCATATTGTCACATTAACAAATAATAAATGTAAGATATAGTTAGATTAATGCTAATTGCTAAGCACCTTTGTATTAAAAAGTTCCTAACCACTCAAAACAGAGCACACTGTTGGTGACGCCTCCGGAAGGTCACGTTGTGTGGCCGTGTCTCGTGACGCTACCGAGGGGCGGGTTATCAACAACAGAGTCGGTCTGTGGAGCTAACGTTACTGAGGGACAGAGCTCGAGTGTTGTTTTGAATTTGCTAGAAGACACCGACTAGAAGGGGGGCTAGGGCCTGTGGATAAGATGGCGGATGTAGGAGGCGATGAAACTCGGTCGACTCTCCCTTCGGCATCCCGCAACGGTCCGGTTGTCGGTTCGTCTGCGAGCACCGCGGGCCAGAACGTGCCTATGGTAACGTCAGGTCCACGGATGGTGAGGATCGTCAAGTCGGAGTCCGGCTACGGTTTTAATGTTCGCGGTCAAGTCAGCGAAGGAGGACAGCTGCGGAGCATCAATGGGGAGCTGTACGCTCCTCTTCAGCATGTCAGCGCTGTTTTGCCCGGAGGTGCGGCAGACCGGGCTGGGATAGCAAAGGGTGACAGGATCTTGGAGGTGTAAGTTAGCTTCTATTCGTTCACTTGAGCCAGGTAGTTAGCAAGAAAGGCTAGCTACCCTGGTTAGCTCGTGTTGATGTAATTTCAAGCAACATTAGATATCTTCAAGATATAACGCTACGTCACCTGTCTGTTATGGCAACAGAAGTATACGTAACTAACTAATTATTGGTCCAGTTTATAACCTTACGCACCTATCTAAACATTTGGTGATGTAACGTTAGCTGTATTAGGCTAAAGCTAATGAGTTAGCTATAACTAGAGAGCTGACCAGCTTACATAAGTTGGACAACAGGCTGTGCATGTTGATTAGCTTTAGCCTGCTAGTGAGCCAGGTAGCTAACCTCTTGTTTAGCTAGCCCTTTGCGCAGTGACTGCTTCAGCAGTTCTGTGAGGATGAAATTTAATTGACAGCCTTGTTGACATTGCATTGTCATATGCTTAATAATAGGGATGTCTATTTTGACCCTGCCTGAAGGCAGTGGATGGCGGTGTTGTCCCTCAATTTCAACATCATATGGTGTCTTGTCTTGAGGAGACCGCTTGACAGACTATCCGTCACAACAGTTGTTGACATGGGACAGTTTTAAGTGCTGTCTATTGTTATTGCCTTTAAGCGCTATCATTGTACACGAGTGGTTTTGAAAAACATGGCTTTATCCTGGAGATATCTTTTAGAAGTGTTTTTTCGTTTGGTCAAACTCTTTCTGTAATGCCAAGGAAAGGCAGGGCTAAATGAACTGTCAATCTTTCCCCAGAGGAGATTTTGATGAAAATAACTCAATTGTCAAAAGCCTCCTCTAACCTTTAATTTTCATCAGATATAAGACAGTCAAGTCCTTAAAAGAGTTCATATTTGCAGACAGGTAGATTTGTAGTAATGTCATGGTAAACCAAACTATCAATGATTCTACCACCGTGGTTTTAGGCCTTGGCCCTGACAACAGGTAAATACTGAAAAGCATAAAAAGAGGCAGATGTTAATAGTATATAATTATGCACAATTACTCCAGTTAAATATGTTTCTTAGACATCCATGTGTGTTTGTGGCCTAGCATAAGCCCTATTGTCAGGATTTGAGAAGTTAAAACATGTTCATGCATTACTGTGAACTTGACAATAGGCCAAAGTTAGAATAAGAGAGAAGAGAAACAGAAAACAAGGAACACTGATGTGCGTCCACTTGCTGAGGCATCAAAAAGGTTTTACCCAACCTGTGTTTTCTCCCATTTTTATGTTTTTTCCTCTCTGGTCATATGACAGGACCATGTGACTAATAAACCAGCTTGACCATTGCGTAAAAAACTCGAAAGCATCATCCTGTTAAGTATGTCATATGTCAGCATTTTACTTCATTTTATGAACAAGGAAAGGAACAGTGCTGTTTCAGTGGTGATAACCAGCTAATGTCTTATTTCTTTATTGACTCTACTTAACAGCTCCATGAGTATATTATGTGTTGAACAAGATTTTTCATCGTCACCTTTGGAAAGGAAGTGAATGCAAACACGAACGTCGTTATACTCTTGTACATGCACAGGAGACAGTAATGTGAAGGAGGTTTTGTAAGGCTTGACCTTAGTGGTAGACCATTAGTGGATTAATGGTCTCACTCACAGGAAGTAGGCTGTCGGTATAAGCCTGTCATTGGCTGACTATTTCAGTCAGGCATTCTCACTTCTTGCTACCTGTTTTTTATTGTTTTCAAAGCCCCAGTCGCTATGTGAAACAACAGCCTCTGAGCTACTAGCCCACAAGCTGTAAATGGCAAGTTTTCATGAAGAATCTTTTAAAAGAACTACAAACAAGCCAGAGAATGATAATGGGTTCAGCCAGACCTTGTTTCAGCACTGGCACAGTGCTATAAGTGTGGAGATAGGTCTGGCTGTGCAAGAATTGACATTATATTTTGATAACATATGTAAGTCCTTTTTTCAGCAAAAGTACTCAGTATCTTACCATTTCAGTCAGTCTCTGTGTGGAGTTTCTTGCATATCTTTTTAATGTTATTTTTGTGACATATTATGTTGTTTAATTTCTGTCTTTGCCTTATTCACTTTCTACCAACCCCCTTTGTTGCTTAACTGCAACTGATACACCTTTTTGGCAGGCATTGCTTTGTTTTGGTTGTGTCTAATAAGAGGATGGTGGGATCAGAGTAGCGTTGAGGGAGACAGTTGGGGTGGATGGTGGGCATACATAGCACAGGATTTTGACACAGAAGACCAGGGTTTGCTTCCCAAGTTCCAATGTTCCAATGTGTGTACCTAAACATAAAAAACAGTGTTAAGACTAAAACTTCTCCCTATTTCTCCACATTTCTTATCACCTCCTCATTTTACTGGTCAGTTGAACAACTCAGAGGAATGGCATCATGTCAGTCTCTATTCCCACAATAGACCAGCTCTGCTCATTTCCAGTTGTTGACTTTATTTTCCACTACCCCCTCTGACTTATTCCCACTTTGATCCATACACATTTATAAACCATAATGGACACATGGCATATAGTAGACAGACCTTTGCTCCCACTCTTGCTTGCTCCCTCCTGTCCTGTGGCCGTCCTGCTGTTTCTCATAGAAGGATTAGCAGAGACACCTGATGCTGGTGCCATCTGGTCTCATCAAAGCCAAGATGGGAGGTGTCTCACAGCACCAATAGAAAGGGAGACATTATAGATGACCTGGTTACTCAGCACTTTGTTTATCAATGGAGAACAAAATGTGCTGCCATTACCACGCACCATCATAGGAAAATGAATAGGATGCATATTTGCAACACTGGTGAAATATTTCATAATCATTGCTAAATTTAGGTGTGCATGTCTCTGTATCTGTGCCAATACTGGCCTTATTAAGCGGATGGGTTATCTGCTGTGACATGACCAGTCCACAGGACCAGTGCTTATCATGTGACTGAAGAAAGACACAGTGGACTGACAGCTCGTTCTTTGCTGCCATAGCAAGTTGTGGCCTCATGTTAACTTACATGAAAATGATTTCTCACTGGATTTTAAAGGTGGGGAAAAAAGAGCACCAGTATCAGATTGGATCAGTATCCGAATTGAGTAATTGTTATTCGAAGAGAAATAGCTACATTTAGAAATATTTAAAAAACTAAACTGCAGTACACTGATTTCACACAATAACAGCAAACCCTGCTCTTGTCAGTGTCAAATGTCAAATGTTGTCTTAGTGTGTGCAGAGTTGAATCATCTGCCATGTTGAAACATACACTGATTATGTGAAAAGCAGTGGGAAAAGAGGGTTTTTTTTTAACTCTTCTTTCTGTCTCTCTCTCCACCTTACTTTGTCTCCAGTAATGGGGTGAGTGTGGAAGGTGCCACCCATAAGCAGGTGGTGGACCTGATCCGAGCAGGGGAGAAGGAGCTGGTTCTGGCTGTGCTGTCTGTTCCTGCACAGGAGGCTGATGGATTGGAAGGAGGAGAGGAGGTCCAACCCAACTATGACTACAGTGACAAACAGGCAGTTCCCATTTCTATTCCCACATATAAGCACGTAGAGCAGCACTCCGAGAGGTTTGTGGTGAGTGCTGATTTGATACATTATCTTACATTTTTCATCTTACAGTTTTCCTATTGTGGTATTAAAAAAAAATTGTAATTCTTCATTGTAGACACACATTCCTTCTTCTCTAATGCACTTTGGTGTATCTCACCCATCCTTGTCTTAATGACTGTAGGTGTACAACGTATACATGTCAGGTAGACAGCTGTGTTCAAAACGCTACCGGGAGTTTGCCATCCTGCACCAGAACCTAAAGAGGGAGTTTTCCAACTTCAACTTCCCAAAGCTTCCTGGTAAATGGCCCTTCTCCCTGTCTGAACAGCAGCTGGATGCTCGCCGAAGAGGCCTGGAGGAATATCTGGAGCGAGGTAGGCTGATTTGGAAATGTCACTGGCAGAAAGACCCACCCAGGCTTTTTCTGTTACGAATCCGTTCGAGAAGAACTGCAGTTCCATTTCTAGGGTTAAGGTATTTAGAACCATTAAAAACAATAGCCATACATACCATTTAAACATGCAGAAATCATGCAGTGAGGATAGAAAATAGGCTAAGCACTGACTGTGATCAGTTTTCCATCGCACACAGAAAGTACTGTAGATTTGAACGCAGGAGACAGGAAAAGTGACATTTAGCTGTCTTTTGTTTATTTGATTTGCTTTGACCTCCCTCACTTCCTCTTCATTTGTCTCTGTCTCTATATTTGTCTCTAGTTTGCTCTGTGCGAGTGATCGGGGAGAGTGACATCATGCAGGAGTTTCTCTCAGAATCGGATGAGGTATGCATCCCATTTACTGTTCTGATATGCACTGTGCTAGATTTGAATGTACCTATTTCTATGTGATTCTAAGCGTTCAAAGTTGAAACTTTGAGTGGGTCAAGTTTTCCTGCAAATCATTCAAAACTTTCTCAGATGACCAACTTGTGTCTTGTCAGTACCTTGTTTATTATGCTGTCTACTGCACTTTCCACGGTTGGATAAAAACTTTGCTTTTCTAGTAGATGGTCCTCTCATTGATGTATTTAATGTATCCGGTATTCTGTATTGAGCCTATTCAAAAGAATTTTGGAGAATGTATGCTTAAGATAAAGTCATGAATACATCTTTTTAACTTCCCATCATGACTCCCAGTATGGAGTTTAAACGGTAGAGCCAAAGCTATCGGCAAGTTAATTGCCTTGCCATTTCAGTCTTTTGAGGAATGACAGAAGAAACAAATGCAATAGTGCTGAATTAATCCAGCACTTGAGGAGGGTTGGGATTTCTAACAGAAAATAGTTCTGGTTTAGTTGTATCTTGTTTGTTTGTTTTTTTTAATCCAGAAGTACCCAGTACTTACTTCCCAGTAATTCAGAACAAACACTTGCATTCACCCCATACAAGCTGGCACACACCCTTGTTAATCCATCCAAGTTAATGCAGCTCTACAGCTGTTTACATTGTGTGTTGCTTTGCTGGGCAGAACTACAACGGAGTGACGGATGTAGAACTGCGGATAGCCCTGCCAGACAAGACCACCATCTCCGTCAGAGTCCGCAAGAACAGCACCACAGACCAAGTGTATCAGGTAAGAGCACATGTCATCTGGGATGATGTGTGTCATACAGCTGTATTGTACAATTTATTGTCCTATTGTTTGAATTTGAATAGGGCTTAGCTACAAAAACACCCTGATGATTTCAAAGTAAGCTGATGTGTGCTGGTAAATACATGATATTCCATAAAAGGAGAACATACATGTGTACTGAAAGAATGCAGACACACTTTATAAATTAATGGTGCAGTCTTTGCCAACTGACTCTGTATTGCTCTTCCTGTAGGCATTAGTGATGAAGGTTGGAATGGACAGTATTATGGCGAGCTACTTTGCCCTTTTTGAAGTCATCAACCACTCGTTTGGTAAGAACTTTGTGTGTATTCGATGTTTAAGAGTGTTTCAAAGTGAAATTCAGAGAATGTTTTTACATACTCTTGTGTTACTCTTGACTTCATCACCCGAATTAAGAGCTGTATTATCCCATCCCACTGTTGAGTTTAGTCCATTCAGCCAAGGGGTATGTGTGCAGTTTTGGACCGCAAGGGCAGGTAATTTGGTACAGGCTAAAAGTTTTTAAGTACTAAACAGACCCCCCCACCCCCCGTTATCCCACTCCTTCTTTCTGTTATTTGTTGCAGTGCGGAAGCTGGCGCCTAATGAGTTTCCCCACAAGCTTTATGTGCAGAATTACACATCAGCAGTGCCGGGGACTTGCTTGGCGCTCCGCAAATGGTTGTTCAGCTTCCAGGAGGAGGAGTTGCTAAGAGACAATCCGCTGGCACTGCACTACTGCTTTCACCAGGTAACAACAATAATTGAATCCCACTTGCCGTAGACTTAAGGGAACTCAGCACAAAATTTGATCTTTTAAATTTTTTTTCTTCAAGAGTTTATATGCTCCTTTCAGAGTTGAAACTTGGAAGTGTCAGCATTTTTGGTCATGGATAATTTCTGCCATAATCAGGGAAATTTATTATCTTACTCTATTCTTTTACTTTTAACCACTTGTACTGGTCTCCAAATATTCCGGTTTACTTCTAGTTAATTATTCATGCAGTTAAAAATCTGCTTTTACCATGGCTTTTGTAATATGAGTATATAATATCTTATCACTGCCAAACTCATTAGACCAACAACATAACAATTCTTAAGTTGTCTTGTCTTCTGGAGGGCTCCTTTCCCAATGTGCTTTGACATTGAAACAAACAAACTAGACTTGGTGGTAGCTGAATTCTTGCTAGCATGTCAGTGTTGGCAAATAATTCTGGAGTTCTTTTGTGGCTGTGCTGGAAACTGAGGGTTACCCCTGCCTGAAACTGACAACTTTCAAAATTTCAAGCTATTACCAATCAGGAAGTCCTAAAAATGTCATCCTGAACAAAAAAACAAATAGCCTAATGCTTTGAAACACATATGCTTAACCAGGAAACCAGAAAACTATCATATTCTACAAGCAGCGAAACTTTTCCACAGTATAAAGTGTGAACTGGAACAAATAATCCTCTAATGCAAATGCGCTAAAAATAGCCATAGCAGCAGCAGCAGCAGCAGCCTGGAGGCTGTCTGCTGACCAACAAAGGTCACCACCTGAAGCATTTTAGGCATGTGAGGTTCAACAGTGACTTATTAAAGTGATTTCTACCCGTACAGACAGCACATCTAGGTGCTTGCCCTTCTGAAAATGCCTACCCAGAATACTTAAACCTGCAATAGCTGATTGTTTTGGCCACCTTGGGCCAGCAGAAGCATGTAGTGAACACAACATTGACATATCAGCACCTTTTGAGTTGATGTGGTGAACTCATTGGCAAATAGGGTTGAGTGATATATTTAGTTTTCCGCAGATATTTTCATCCAATTGACCACCCCTAGTAGCAAACCGATACATTTACACATCCAGCCGTAATGGACCAACATTGTCATTAGGTCTGGGACAGTATTTATATGCAGTATAGCATCATTGCTGTACCACATATAGAAGTGGTTAATAAAATGCTTTTTGAAGTAAATTGCTACGTTTAGCTGTTCCTTCTCATCAAGTTAGTGCCATAAGAAAATCATAAATAAATTAAAATGTTTAGGCCAAAATTAATAGATCCCCTGAAAATTGCATGTCTCCACCTAGTGGTTGCTGTATTCTAATCCCACTGAGTTTGACTTAAGACCCTTTGAGGTTGTTGCAGCTGGTCAGTGTAAAGTCTCTCAGCTGCAGAGTAGCAGATTGAGTTAGCAATGTGAAGTCAGCAGCTATTTGTTAATTTCTACAGAGCATACTGAATACATGCCTGTAAATATTATCATAAAATCATAAGAAATAAAATGAAGATAAAGTCGTATGTTTAGATAATATTATGAAGGTTGCAGTTGCAATGCTGATTTCACACATTAATGGTAATTCCCACTATGTGGTAGCATCGAACTAATGGACTAATGTAGGTCTGATATTCACTCTCTTTTAGCCCTGTTTTTGGTCTCTACCAACTCCTGAAACAAATGTCTGTGTCTATAACTGCTCAATGCTGTGCTGAGCAGGTGGTGTGCAGTGGGTTTTAGAGCTTTTTCTCTGAAAATGTCCACCTTTTGCATCCAAAATCAAAGCTTCAAGACCAGTGAGAATAAACCAAAAGAAAACTTGCAACCATGCATAAACTCACTAGTCTCCATAAAGCAGAGCAGAACTGCAGATTTATGTGAAAATTCTCTGTAGGTTCATCATATGATGTTAAAAAAATATCAATTATAGAGTTAAAATAAATGTACACAAGAGGTTATTGATGTCATTGGTTGAACCTGTTTACATGAGGCAGAATAGCTTGTGTAATGTATTTAAAGGATAATAATTTCTGTGCAGTTGCCTCAAATCATAAATGGTGTTGTATCTCTTTATTCCACCCAACTCCCCCATCTACCCCACCCTCTGTCTGTCTAGGCATTGGAAGATGTGAAGAAGGGATTCATAAAAACAGAGGACAAATCCTACCAGCTGCAGAAGCTGGCAGAGCAGCGCAAGATGGCCACGGTCAGTCCCACAGACCACTCTTTGTTTGGGGAGGGGATTGGGATAACTACACTTTTTGCCTGCGGACCAGAGCCATCACCAAAACGTTACCAAATAGAAATGGACAGAAAAGCCAGATCCCCTTTCACACTTCAGAATACAGCCCTCTGTGGTCCAAACAGAGATAAAGCCTTTGAGTTTACAATGATGTTTGTAGAACATCAACTGATAGTGGCATGTATGAGTTTGAGGGTTTCTGTGTACAAACTCCATCTACAGCTATGTAGCCACCCAGCACAACATTTCCAAACTTTTAAATGGCAATCTTTAGATAAAGAATGTTAAAGCAACACTGGTTTACATATACCTCAGTGATCTGATTGTTCCAAATGTTAGGCAGTATCTGAAATCAGATACATTCATGCAAACAGGAAACCTGCTTTGCTTCATTGAGATCAGGAACTAAAAAGAACTAGGTGGGGTAATCAAAATATTTGGTTACCATGTACCCTTACTCGTATCTCATGAAGACATCTTTATATCTGAAGTTGATGTAAAAGACAGACTGAAAGACTGGGAATGTAGTAATGTAGAACAAAAGCAGATATTATTATTCATGGATGTGCATCTTGCATTCAAAAGTTAAGTCAGTTTTCACAGCTTGATAGTTGCCTTTCTTGTAAATTCAAACTATTAGTCTTCCACTGAATCTGGCCTTAGAGCTGTAGTGTTGCATAAGTATTGCATTAAGTTTCTCATCATTTGAAATACTCTTGCCAATATGCCATTATTGGCACAGTGATGTAGTTCGGTGGAGGTGAGAACTGCAACAGCTTGTTAACTGGAGTTTTTAGAGTAACTGGATTAAGGAAAGAAATGTAAATGTAATCTTACTTAGATTGCCATAACCTGGTTATTTATAGTATTAGTGACTAATGCATGTGCTCTATAATACTATGTCTGTTAGTACCTCAGTCTGCTGCGGACGTGTGAGGGCTACAATGAGGTGGCGTTCCCCCACTGCTCCTGTGACTCCAGGAGGAAGGGACATGTCATCACAGCTATCAGCATCCATCACTTCAAGCTGCATGCTTGTACCGAGGACGGCACGCTGGAGGTGAGTGTTTGATAAATAGAATCAAATCAGTCACATGTGTTCCAAAATAGATTTTGCAGATACAGAGTTGTGAATCAAACCATTGTTAAGCTAAACATTTCCATGGCTATGTATGCACGGGGCTTACCTACTCTAAACTCGGTGTCTCCCACAGAACCAGGTGATCGCTTTTGAGTGGGCGGAGATGCAGCGCTGGGACACTGATGAGGAGGGGATGGCTTTCTGCTTTGAATACGCCAGAGGAGAGAAGAAACCTCGCTGGGTCAAGATCTTCACTCCATATGTGAGCGTGCACACACCTGCACCGCTGTTTGACATATTTTCCAGTTTATTATTGTGTTCTTGTGTTGTTTAATCACCGTGTTCTTAGAGCGACAGATGTGAGCTTTAAAAGAACAAATTGTTGTAAAATTCTGCTTATACATCTTAATACATCTATGAATTGATAGCCAACACACTTCGCTTCACATGTAATCAAAGCTGTACTAAGAGGAAGCAAAGACAACTGGCTAAAAAATGTAGCTTGCAGGCTGATTGTGCTGTATTTGAAGGCTGAATAACAATTCTGTTCCCTTTTTCCTCCCAGTTTAACTACATGCATGAGTGCTTTGAGCGTGTCTTTTGTGAGCTGAAGTGGAGGAAACAGGTAAGGACCACTCCTTTCCTCCTTTCATTCTGGGAAGTGCATGACTCCTTGCCAAGTTTGAAATTCTAAATTTAGCTTATTATTACATTTTTCTTTACAAATACAACAAGCCACTAACATGTATTCTAAGGCTTTTGTTTAAAACTATTCATTTTATTTGTCCTGTGTATTGATTTCTTTTTGCTGTCAGGTTGAGGAAGAGGCATCTGACAAAGACAACAAAAACTGCAGCAACAATGGTAAGCAGCAGGTTTCTGTTTTTGTTTTTTTTTGCCATATTATTTATTTATTTTGTCCTAACTACAAAGCAATAATATTGTTTTGAAACATGCACAAAGCATCAGCACTGGAGGGTAAGAGGCTAGATTTTATCTAGGGCAAATAATGGAAGAAATATGTATTCAGATGTGGTACTGAGTGGTGCTTTAAATGACATCACCCATCAAGCACCATGAATTATGCAAAAATCTCCTGTCTAACAAAAACTAAAAGGGCAAAGGCAGGGAGAGCTTTTCAAGTGTGCTACCTTCTTTTATTTCCATGTATTAAAGGCAAGAATATATGTAAACGTTTCACTAGTTGCAAGTAAATTCAGGTCACTGACATCAAATTACACCCCGCCCTCGAGGAGGTGCTTTCAGATACATTTGTACTGTTTTATTATCTCTTCTGTGCAGCACTACGGCATTATAATTGAACGGAGTCAAGTCTACAAATCAACTACAAAGCAGAGAACAAGCTGCATTTTATATTTACCAGCGCTTCATAATGAAGCAAGGAGAGATAAATTCTCCGTCAGTGCTCTCAGATTACTGTGAGAGGACATGTGCCTACGTATTAGTGCATACTGTGAAAACATTTTGCAGAATAGATGTGTGTATGTGTATAGACATGTGACTTGTTATCAAAGCCATCTCCTAGAGGCCCACATATTAGGGGGAAGCTGAAACTATTTGCCCCATGTGAGGCAGCACGAGTGCAAGACAAGTATGTGGACGAACAACTGCGAGGCATGAGGATGAGTGAGAAGCCTTTGGAGTGACGCAGATATTTAACAGCTGAGGAGAAGCGAAGAAGGTTGAGGACATCCAGATGTAAGGCGAGGGCTTCAGCATGCCACAGAGGCACTTGTATCATGATCATTAATTGCAGCACAGTGGAAAATTCACTTTCCTAGTGATACTGTTGCTGAGACACTGACTGATCTATGTTGTGTTGTGGCAGCATTTTTGTAAGTCACATGACATGCGGGGGGAAAAAAAAGCCCATCATTCAGACTTGTTCCTTGAACCGTCTCTTTGTTCCAGAGTATCTGCCTCCTCTGGAAACACAGCAGAAGGGATGGCGCCACCTAGGGGGGGAGATTGCAACTTCCTAAAACCCTTTGTCATCACCCAAACTAGAACTGGTCCACCTGCATCATCACAACCACCCCAGAGAGCGCCCATCGACAAACACAGAACTGAGTGACAGACTGAGGCGATCTATTCCCCGGAAAACAAACTGGAAGTGACCTATTTGGGAAATTGGGACAGTCGCACTTAACCGACCCCAGGAATACACACAGCAAGAGGAGCAATGAAAGAGAATAAACAAAAGCCAACTTTCATGTCATTTACTAGATCTCAATAGCATTTCTGTTGTTTTCCTCCATGCATCCACCCTGTCATGTGGGGCAGGACACGAGCAAAGTCTCGCCAGTGGTTGAGATGTAACACACACATACAGCAAAGGGAGCTCCTCGACGAGTCGCCGCTTGACGAGGGAGCTGACATGCGGGATCGGATTATGACAGTTCTCCAACACGGCCGGCTCCGTCCGAGGCCTCCAGCGTGGCCCACGTCTGCTGAACTGAGATGATGGAGAGGAAAATAAGAAGGGAGGCACACAAAAAATGTGATTTTCACTCTTATAACACATAGTGATGAAGAAAGAAAGCAAAATCATGCTTTTCACTGATGATGGACTTTAACACAAAAATTTTGTTTTCTATCTGTAAGGTCAGAAGTGTTCTATCTTTGTCAGAAAACAAAGCGACATAAATGTAACTAACAGAAAACGGATGTGGGGGGGCGTGTTCACAATAATGTGTATGTTTAACAATCTTACTTCTGATAAAATATAGATTAATATAAGAGCTATAATAATTGGTTTCTTGATCTAACACAATGAAACACTAACTGAAATGCGTTCAGGCTGCTCAGACTAATCTTCATTTTTCACCTTGTCTTCTGGTCCAACCCACGCTCCTTCAGAACGACGTCTGTTGGCAGTCCGCCATTAATATGTGTATGTGTGTGTGTGTTTGTTTATCCCCCTCACAAGTGATTTGTGGTGATGTTGCGGAGCTTGGAGCTTCTCAGCTCTGCACGGGGATGATCTCTTGAACAAAAGGTTTACGGGCCAAAGCGTTGATGTTTCTGAAATGGCACACGTTCTATGTGGGGAGTCTGCCCAACAGATTGTGACCCTAAGGAAGGGAGAGCTGCAGTTTTCTGAACAGGCAGCAGAGAGCAGCAGAGTGTAAGACAGATTTAGTCGTAGGCTTCGAGCAGAAATAGAAATCTTCTCAGAGCTTCTTAAAGAGTGATCCCTCCTGCCCTGCAAATCACCCAAAAGTATCACTCCTCTGCTGTTTGTCCATTAACCACATCAGGAGGACAGTTTGTGTGTGTGTGTGTGTGTGTGTATGTATGTATGTGTGTGTTTGTTGTACAGAGAGCTGATGGTTTATAAAGTTGTGTGACTGCAGCCACAACCATCAGCATACATTGCAATGCAGGCAGCTGTCTGCCTCTTAATGCACCTCAATGAGTACAGTATTAGTTGTGTGTGTGTGTGTGTGTGTGATGTGTCATGTGCGGCATTATTATGTGACAGTTTTACAACTGACGCAGAATTTTTTTTTTTTTTTGAGCAGCATTTCAGTTTTTATCACGCAAAGATAAAACGTTTTTCTTCATTCTGTGTTGATGCTCACAACATCTTTTGTCTCACTTTAATTGTGCAGAAAGCAGGTTTATGTTCCAACCAAAAAACGAAAATGCTTCTGAATGGAGACATTGTGCGTAAATGTATTGATTTCACCTGAATGCACTGAATGAGTTCTGTTTTTCCCACTAAGGGCTACTAGTCTTATCTCGGCCGATTCATAACTGACCCATGCTTGTGCTTCACTGGCCTCCTGGCTCTGAAACTGCAAGTGATGTTGGTATATTATTTCATTCACACTGACTTTTAGAGCACAACTTCACATGCCCATTTGTCAAAAACATTTTCATTTTACAGTTGAGCTTAGCTTTTGGTTCAATAAAATGTTTAATTCATACCTAGGTTAAGTCAGAATTTGTTTTCAGTCAGTTACCTTGGAGCATGCTTTTGTGTGTATGTGTGTGTGTGTGTGTGTGTGTGTCCTCTATGTTTATCATTGACATTGCTGATAAGCTTTTAGGCTGTGATTGGATGTTTCTGATGAGCTGTCGGTGTGAGAGCCAGCAAATAAAGATGAGGTTTTGTATCTGTACGACAGCAGAGACGCCAGACAGATGGAGACAAATGGAAGGCGTCTCCTATTGTCTAGCGAACATTCACAGCCCCTCGCATGCTTCTTCAGCATTACACACACACACACACACATCCCTATCTCCCTGCTCCTCTGTGTTTATAGCTAGACAAAATTAAGTACAGCACTGAAAGATATTTTATTTGTCATCCAGTTGTTGCTTCTGAGCACAGGCATCGGTTATAGCTGCCAATGGCAATACATACCACACTGTAGTAGCACATCGTGTGTTTTACACACACACACACCACAGGTAACTGGCTTGAGAAAGAAACTGCAACGTGCAGATTGCTGGATGGTCATTTTGACAGCCAAAGTAATAGCCAATTCAGAGATGGATGACATAAGAATTGGAGCTGTTCAACCATGAATTCTTCTTTTTTTTTCCAAATGAGATGTAGAGGGAGAGGCAGATAGAGGTGGTGTGATTGCGTGTGTTAGCCTTTCTGTCTCCTGCTCTTACTCTCTCCAGGTTGGCCTCCCCATCATCACAGGGGGATGTGGTTGCCGTGGCAGCACCACGTTGGCTCAACACGCTCAGTGCAGCCTCTGTTCCTTTTATTCCTGTCAGCCAACTGACTCACTCCTCCCAATAATGTATTCAAAGCAGTGTTTTTTACTGTTTGATGTTTGTTCTCTGTCCCCGTGGCTCATGCTGCTGTGAATAGGCTTTTAGAAAGCTGCTGTTTTTTTATATTTTTTTGTGTCTTCAGTTTGTCTCGTCTGCGCCAGGTGCCATCTCACGCTCGGTCTCAGTCAGAGGCAGGTGTGCATCCTGCCAGTTGTTGTCCGTTTTGGCCGTTGGTGAGATAAATGTCATAGTATAGTAACAGTGTTTAGGCACAAGCGGAGCGATGACGGTGAATGTTAAGAAGCACGTCTTTGTGTGGTTGGCCCTTGTTTGTTTGTCAATGTGGGCTGTGCTGTGGGCCGCCTGTGTTAGTGTTTGAGATGCTGGACAGCCTTGGCTTGTAAGTGAATGATTACTTACAAAAAGAGGACTGAATTTCACACAGGACTTTACAGATAAAAAGAACGTTGGATGGACAGCAAACGTGGTGGCGGTAGAAAAAAAAATGGAACGTGTCCATGTGTGGACGACACGTGAGGTTCAGAAAGTTTGTGTTCATCGCAACTGCCACTGAAATACTCATCCAGATGATGCTGTTGCTATAGTAACGCATCAGTTTTCTGAATCTCCTGCCAAATCGGCACTGATTTCCATAACATCAGAGGGAAAGATATTGTGTAAGATCTTTTCTGTCAGTTCGAAGTCTACAGCATTTCGGTGGCGTAGAGTCCAGTGTTCGAAGTGGTGTTGATAAGGCCGCTTAGTCAAGGCTCCTTCCTTTGACACTGTTGGTTCAGCCAGAGCCGCTACGTCTGTCTCATCATCAGCGCTTTTGTGTAGACTTGATGTTCATCGACCTCTGGAACACGCATCCGACTCGGAGGGCATTAGCTGCTGGCTTTCCCATTTCAGCTGTCGCGTCCCACCCATGACTAACATGAGGGGTGGATCCAAGTGTTTGTTTTAAAAAGTGTTAGCATTTGTGTAATTAATTTCTGTTAGTTGCTTTGAAACACAGGGCTTCTCCACGGCAAGTAGTCAGTGACATTAATTGAAAGCGTCTGTCTTCAGCATAACCTGTAAATAATTGTTATAAAAAGAAAAAGAATATCTCTTGGACAAAATGCACTCTTGTTTCTCCAACTCAAAACTTTTATTTATTTAAACAGAAATTATAAAGATTGGGGAAATGATGGTGTACAAGGCTAGAGCCACCGTTGATCAGTAATTTTGTGCGTGGGCAACGGCTGTGTGGAGGATTAGCTAACTACACAGTGAAACAAGCTGTTAAGAAGAGAGTCAGTGTCTAAAGACATCACTTAACACCTGATGCAAAACTAGGCTACAAAATGGAGAGTTTTATATCTAAAAAAAAAAAAAAACACATGAAGGTTTACTAACCATTATAAGAAAAAGGATAAAAAGGTTTGAAAATGTTGTGTAGAGTAATAAATTGTAACAATATTTTAAATAAAGTTATATATTGGGGAAAAATGCCTGTCAGTCTGAATTTATTTGCTCTCTTTAGGACATAAAATGAACCCTAGACTCATTTTCTTCATGTTAGCAGTAATCTGAATTAGCTTCCAGGGGGCTTTTTACCAGCTGTTAGACTAAATGATAGAGCACTCAGGTTGTGTTTATCAATGTATGGATTCTCTTCCTTTCCAGTGGGACCTGGCCAATGTCAAGACTGTCCTCCTATAAAGACATAATGTAATAAAGCAACAGCAGGGCTCATCTGGGACCAATTAACTTCTTGAAGGAAAAAGACAAGTGCGCCTAACAAGCTTTTAATATCTTCAAATTTGAATTGGTCAAAACGTCAGAGAAATGCTGAATAAATTGCTTTAATGAGCGTTTCTTTTGCGGGCTGCCGAGCCAGGTGACGGCAGCGTCTCATTCATGCACACGATTCCCTCTCAAGGTTTACTTTAACCGCCTCGCGTTCGGAGAGATGAGTCCTGTAATTTGTGTGCATGTGTGGGAGGAATTTATGCAAATGTGGTTCATATTCAATCGCAGGTGGTAAATTTTAGGTCCACAGCGGAATTGTTTGGCACAGAATGACTGAGTTAAAGAGCTGAAGCTGATTTGACAGCATTTTTTTTTTGTTTGTTTTGTTTTTCTCAACACTCCTACCTGCAGTGTTACAGCCTGCTGGATGAGAAGTGAAGGAGGGCTGATCGTGACGGGGAACAGATGTGACAGTTTGCTGGCAGGAAACATTTCAGTATCCCTTATCTCCATTTCAGTAGCTTAAAGAGGTTTAAGATGAATAGAAATGCACAATGTCACTCCTTTTTTGGAGCTTAACAAATGACAGAACAGACCAAGGAAAGACCATGCATGAAAAGTACACACATTTTATGGCTGTACTTTGCTGCAGTGTCTCCATTGTTTACAGTCCACTCTCTATTTAAAAATGTACATTTCCTGCCTGAAAACAGCCCCAGGTCTGTGGGAAAGGGAGAAGTTCTATACAGTACATAATAGATCCCATAGCAGGGAGCACAGCTGCTAATAAAGGTCCTCAGGCACATTATTCTGGCAGGGAAACAGGCACAATGACATTTTGATGGTCACATGCTGCACAGATCTTTATGTTTGTTCGCTGTGTTCAACCAGAGCTGTTCCAGTCCTGTTGTCCTTCTTTTCCCTGCTGAGGAGGGAAAGTGAAGTGAGGCATTATTTAAACCAAAAAAATACAGGGCCTCTTAATGCACCCAGTGGAACCAAGCCCATAAAACGTTGTATGCATTGGCACTGCTGAGGTGAAAATACTCATCTCATTAGAGCTGTCTCACGTGGGCGCTATATGCTGACTGCAGGCTGCCACCAGGCCTTCACCACCTGCACCCACTTTCCATTTTTCTTATGTCAAAGTCGGAGAGAAGGTAGAATTTAAACTCGTTATCTATCAGGTGTGGCTATTGACTTATTCTTGATCGTTATTAACACTACTATATGAACTCGTAATTAGCATCATACACCAGTACTTATGAAATGACAGTGTGGAGGCAACATTAGTAGCTGCGCTAGTCATTTAGCAACCATAGCCACAGCATTCACCTCTAACCCCCAGAATAATCATTTTCTTTATAGTAAAACTCAACTGATTAAGTTAAGACTTCAGTCATGGTCAGAAAGCATCAATTTGTTGATTCGCAGGTGTCCAGACATCTATGTTAAAAGTGGGGTTAACACTAGGTTGCATTTAACTGCTGTTTAAGCAGCATTTCAGTGTCTATAAGAAGCCTAAATGTCTGCTTCACTTTGTAATATACTGTTGGACGAGTAATTAAAATGCTGTGACAATGTCTAGAAAAATGTCTAAAAAAAAAGCTTGATGTGTATAATCACCACCTCTCACTGGAACCGTACATGTCAATACAGTGATAACTTCCATTTCCCAGGAAAATACACCTAATACTTTTCCTTAAATTCCTTTAAAGTCTTCACTACATATACGAGGCTAAATAGACATTGATGTAAATGCATCTTGACTGGTTGGTGGAGGCATACAGCCGCAAGGCGGTAATTCTCTTTAAAGATTGTAATTAGGCTTCACGTTAAAATTTTGCCATTTAAAAGAGCATGTTTCAGTCTCAATGTTTAGAAGTCTTTAGTCCTGGTTAAATTACCAAATCAATGAACAGTCTAAATAAAATGAGACCAGAGTATTAAGGCCTATGGTTAAAGAGCCACTACTTGAATACTTTTGCATGCAGTGTGGAGGAGCAGAAAGCGAACCCTCTCGTCGTACCATAAGAACCGATTTTAACTGTCTGCTTGAAATAATGTCCTCAGACCTGCAGAGTGGCTGCTTACCCACTGGTCACACCTGAGGGAAAATGTGTTAAGTTCACTTAACGTCCACTTGTGTCGAGACGCCGGTGAGAGCAGTGTGGGAGTCTATCCAATGTGCCATTCTCAGTTTTACACAGTAGCAGCTGTGGTGGCCTTTAGCTGTTGGATTTAGTCTTTTCTTGTGTGTTTATCCACCATGCCAAGCAAATTGCTTTTTTGTGTCTGCTCCCTGTCTGCTTCTCCGAAGAGAGGGATGGATCCAGAATCTCAAATAATGTTATGTAACAGAAAAAAAAAGTAATGTAATGTATAATTAAAAGGGCTAGCAGTTTCTATTCAGGACTCCTAGCACTCTTCATGCGTAGAAGTCCTGGATTATCCCGTTTGTTTTTCTTCATTTCAGTAAACCAATTTGAGTTGCACTGACTTGCAACATTCTCCAGAGGGGGACAACTAAACATGGGTTTGCTGTGTGAGATATAAATATGGCCCACAAACTGCAGTTGTGTGTCATGAGATTCGAAAGCAATTTTATGCATATTCTGACTTTAAAAAGAGAGTTTTAATTTCTGGAGTAGCATCAAATGACGGGGCAAAGCAGAGAGCACATTTCTGCAGTTCATGGGACATCTCTCATTTTTTAGTTGTAGGTTTTTGGTGTGATTTACTGTAGCTCTGTAACGGTGACGGAAATAACAGGTGTATAGAATAATCAGCGTCTGGATATGGCTGCATGATAATTCCAACCTCATGGCATTTTATCAGGCAGATTGATCACATGAGATTAAAAGCACAAATAACAGCTCAGCCGTGACATTCGTTTTTGCAATCCTTCTCATTCCATCGTTGGAATTAGGCACTGTTTAAAGGGGAACTTTACCAATTTTACACATGAATTTTGGTTTACTCTTCATCAGGAATTCTGCTCAGCCTGTGAAAGCAGCTGTTTATTGTCTTTTGTGGCTCTGGAGGGAATAACTGATGATGATAGGCAGGAGGTCTAATAAAAGATGCTGTCTAGTTGCATTGTGGAAAATATAGTGTTTGAAGTGTTACTAAAAGTAAGGATATCTCAGCCTCATTCTGTCCTGTTTTATGAAAGTGAGATATTAAATTGCTGGAGTACCCCTTAAAAAAAATCAATGAACTGATGAGTCTTGAGTTCGTTATTCACAGTGCAAGTGACTTATATAAAACTTCATTGATCTTCTTGGCTTGGAAAATGAGTAAAATTCCTCAGTAATTTGTGTGTAGAAATTTGTTGGAAGGATGAACAAAGCTATTATTATCTTACCTCAACATGCTGGATTCATTTAATCCTAATATCTTCCAGTCTGTAAGTACCAGTCAAGTACAACCCTGATTCCAAAAAAGCTGGGACGCTGTGTAAAACATAAATAATGTGATAATTTGCTAAACCTTTTAGCACATGCACTCAACTGAAAACAGTCCAAAGACAATATATTTGATATTTTACCCCATCAGCTTCATTGATTTTTGTAAATATATGTTTATTCTGAATTTGATGCAGCAACATGTTTCGAAGTAGGACAGGAGCGACAAAAGACTGGGAAAGTTGCAGAATGCTCCAAAAACACCTGTTTGGATCATTCCACAGGTAAACAGGTTGATTGGTAGCAGATGAGAGTATCATGATTGGGAATGAAAGTCATTCACAAGCAAAGATGAGGCGAGGTTCACCACTTTGTGAACGCTTGATTGTATAAAGGAGATTACTACATGGGCTCAGGAACACAGCGTCCCAATGTTTTGGAATCGAGGTTGTACGAGATATAGAGAGTATAACAGCCAGGACTGTAGAGAGCAACCAGCCACCCTTGACTTATTGGTTAAGAGGCCTTTGTTCCTCAAGGCGGACACCTTGTGTCCACTTAACCTTGTGACCGCAGCGGCCCGGGCTGGTTAAACAGCGGTCTGTAAAGTGACTGAATATGGCTTGGCAGGATTAATCAAGCCTAACGACACATCTGTAGGTAGGCTCGCCGGGAGGAGTGAGCATCAATCACAGTCTGGAGCATCTCCCTGCCTCTCTTCCTCTCTCTCTCTCGCTCTCTCTCTGCTTCTCGTCAGCGGTATCGACCAGCGCTTTGGGCCCTTGATAATTAAAAGGCATTGATCTGCCTCAGCCGCAAGATGTTGGGATACGACCATGCAGCACAGCAAAGCGGGACCCTTAGAGAGAACAGGTGTGGATCTGGATATGCGTTTCAACATGTGTGTAATTAGTATGTTGAGCAAATGTTAATGTGCTTTCTTGTGGTATAGGTTTGTCTCATGTAACATCTCTGGCTGTTTTTTTTTTTTGGTAAACTTGTCTTGCTGGCTCATTTGTATGCTTTGCAGTGATTGCATCTTTTTAGCTTACATATCGCCACCCCATTTACACAGTCATAGAGCTGTGCGAGGCCTAATGTGCCTCCAGTGAGGTTCAGTTGAATCATCCATCTGGTAAAATATCTGGGGCCTGAGAGAAAGCTTTAGGTCGGCACGCTCTTATTAAATGAGAATTGCGGGAGAAAAAAAACCAACAACAACTGATTGATTTTATATGCATACACAAACCCTGAGGCTCATCTCCCCCCATGGACACACGCACACACCCACACAGTCTTCACACGCCTTCTCCCTCTTCTTTTATTCCATCTGAGTGAACACAGTAAATCTAAGTGCTGCTAGATTGCTAGCGCTGCACATTTTTCAACCTCAGAGAGAAAGAGAGTTAGCCTGTCGAACAGGGAGCCTTGCCCGGGCTGAATAAGGACCAGCACACTACTATAAATACACCCCTGACTCTTTACTCAGTCTGACACACTGACTGACTGACACAGTGAAGTGCACATTCAGAGTCTGCACACTTGATGCACATATACTTGCATGAAAATATGTGTCTAATTTCTGTTTATTTCCGTGGTATATATTTTCCCCTGTGGTGTGATATATAGCTTTGGCCTTTCATTTGATGTCTGTGACTGAGTTATGCTTGTCTGAGCACCCATCTCCCCTGCCTCTGTCCCTCATAAATCCGATGAATTGCCCAGTGTACCCCCCTCTTTCCTCCATTAACCCGCCCCTCCTCTTCCTCGCATCCCACCCCCTCGTTCCCCTTCCTGAACGAGTGATCAATTAAGGCCCTGTCCAGCTCTCACTGCGTGTCAGCACTTTTTCTCCTCCTCTTATCCCCTCGCTCTGTCATTTTTCTCTTCTTTTTGGGTGTCGGGCCAGCCACTGTCAACCCAGAGAGATAGGGAGCAGACCCAAGGTGTTAGAAAAAGAGAGAATCCTTTATTTTCACGATGAGAAATGCGCTGTACAGATGTGAGTGTTTAGTTGTCAGTGTGTGCTAGAAGGAGGACATCCTTCTGCAAACCCCCCCTCCCCTTTCCCGGCAGGAAGTTTACTTTCCACCTGCTAGGAGACTTGAGGAAGAGAGTGGGGTCAGAAAATGAAGAGAGGTATAAAGTATTTGTACAATTGTCTCTACACTCTGTGTATCAGTTCACAGTGACAGAATGCATATGTATAGCCATTAAGGACAGTGTAGGTCAGGAATGTAGTAAACATATTTATCCTACTGGATTTTTGTGTTAAAACAAGTGTTTTTTGGATGGTTTCTTAAGGGATAAAACAGCTGAAATTCTGTATTTTTCTTATTGTCATCAAATCCCATGAAAGCACCAAACTCAATATATTTATTCTGCTATCAAGTGTTGCCTCTTGATTATTCCTCTGTGCAATAGACCTTCATTGTTTTTAAAGAACTATTGAAAACAATGAGCCACATTAGCCGTGTTTCCATCAATGTATATTTAAGCTATTTTTTAAGTATGGGATAAGGTTGATTTAAACAGCGAATTATACAATTACAATTACATTATACAAATATATGTATTTGCTAGAGCACCAAATGCGTGTCAATACGCAGCTGAAAATAGTCCCCCACAACTGCGCTCGTGTGTCGATGTTTGCTAAACACTGAAGTGCCCAGCTGACCCGTTTGGGAATGGGGCTGTCTGTCACAGACAGTGTGGGAAAGTACTGACAGACAGGTGAGGGTTTTTTCATGCGATTTGTGACAATATGAAAAAATATAGAATAACTCCAGCCTTATCCTTAACAGGGTTGTTTGGTTTTTCAGGAATCTCTCCTACTACACTGAGGGATAACTGCTTTTTGTCTTCCTTGCTTACCGTGTGAATGTATGGTTGAGCAGTGAGCTTTGCTAGCTTTGCTCAAGTCACAGGTCAGCCAGTCAAATGCAGAGGAACACACTTCATCCAGGGTTTAATAGAAAATAATTTGTTTTCTGACAAAAAGAACTATGCCACAGTAAATAATGTTTGTACTACCACTACAGTTCCCACAAATACAGAAAAATCCCATTGTTGGAACAGTTTTTCCTTGCATTTCTATTTGTATTATCAGTGGCTGTGCAAGTAAATATAACACTATCTCGGAATAAGTGAATCCCTGGGAACGTCAGTAATTACCTGCGCTGAACTGAGCTGTTAAAGGTAAACTCGCAGCTTGTTGCTGCCCTGTTGCTTCTGGCTATTTTGAATGACTCATCCTTCTCTTATAATCTTGGCCCGTGTCCAAAATCACTCCCTCATTAACTCTTTCACTCTTCCCTTTATAGTAGACACTCAATAGTTTACTCTATAGCTAGCAGTAAATTGAGGTTTCAGACACTTATGATTCATCATCACTGACAGGTAAAGTGTCATAAAAAGGTAATTTTCATATGTGTAAAACATTGCTCTGTGGGAATCTGTGAGGGCACTATATAGTGCATAAATTTCACATTATCCAGTACACTGTTTAATACTATATAGCATGTGCTCTATATCGTAAAACAGCAATGGTTTTGGACACAGCCAGGGTAAGTTCAACAGAAGTAGACTGGAAGTTTGATATAAGTAACTAATGAAAAATAAACTTGGACTTTGGTCAGATCAGACAGCCATCCTTAGAAAAGAATCATTTGGACCCATTGACATCCATGAATTAAGCTAAGCGGCTAACCTTGCATTCAGCGCACATTCAAACTGCCAGCAGAGACACAAGAAAGTCATTTATGTTGTCTAACTCTTTGTAAAGTAGAAGGAAAAAATCAATTCCCTCAAACCAAACTGATTTATTCTGTGTATTGGTTACCATTTTCTACAGATGCTCTCTGGCTGAAGGTCGCACTTTGATTTAAACCTTTTAAATCACCACTTTAGCAACTGGAGTCAATTTCATGAATATACATCTCTATTAAAATCTCATCACTCATGTAAGAGAGATGAGAAACGACTTATGAAGCTGTAAACCCCTGAAGGGATCAAACAGAAACTTGATGCGATCTATGCTTCTCCATATAAATTGAAAGATTTTGAATGATCTTATCTCTGTTTGGTGCCTCTCATGTTCTTTTTAAGACCTGACCTCCGGTCTCAGTTTTTAAACCTTTAATATGAGATCCGTTGGCCCATTAGGACCTGCCAGAGGCAGTTAGGTAACTGCTTCATGAGTTATTACTGGTTCAAGGCTCCACTGTGGTGCAGCTACTGGCCACTGCGCTGTTGATGACCATTTAATTCAGTTTCCCGGTCATGATGAGCTCTGCACGCTGTGCCCGCTGCTGAGGAGCTTTTGATCTCTGCTGATTGTTGCAGATTGCCAATCGTCTCAAAGAGATAAGACCTTGGAAATTTAAAGTGGCTTGTGAGCAGAGAGGGGACTTCATCTTTTAAAAGCTTATTAGTCTTCAAGATTATCCAAAGTCTTTCAATTTGACGGTCATTAGATGGATGTGATTGAATAATAGATTAGATCCTCTTCTGTTCCTCTTTGCTGCTCCTGATCTTCGGTCCGGTTTTTTATATCTGAGCATCAGGCTGCTTACTCTGCCTATCTCTGCCAATGTCACGAGAGAAGAGGTCTCGTTCCCTCTTGACTGCTCTGTTGTCTGTCCTTGTAAAAGTCTCTTTCTCTACTGCCCACCCTCACCTCCTCACATCACTTTAAATGATGCAGTCTTTTCTCAACATGTGGGAGTGAAGGACTGTCTTCCCTCCTCGAGAAAATAAAACAGCCAAAAGTCTGTCTTATTTATCTGCCCCTATCTAATGCCTGTCTCTTTCCCCCTCTTACTCTCTCAATCTCCCCCCTGCTTTAAGAGCTTTCTTACTTGAGGTTGCATTGGACCGATAATCTTCTCTTTCTTTCTCCCTTTCTGACTCATCTTTCTCCTAATTTTGGGGGAAATTCTTTGAATCGACCACAAGAATCCATTTCACCTTGTCAAGAATCTGATAAAGCACCCTGCTCACCCTAATCTCATTAAGTCCACTGTGGTACCCCCTTCCTCATCTATTTTCTGCTTATATTTCACTCACAAAACAGAATGTATTGCAAAGAAAACCATTTGTTTTTGTTTTTTTTTTATTTCCCAGTTCCTCGCAATCACAAATCACAGAGCCCACAGTCCGCTGGAAATTGTGTTTCCTTGGATCCGGGCCCACTCCATCCTTCATCCTATATTCAATTCCCCTCATCCTTTCCTTCGCACCACCGCTCCTCCTCTTTTTTCCTCTTTGCTTTCAAACGAAGTCCTTTGAAATAGCCTCCACAAAGTTGGGAGCAGACATGAGGATAGAGATGGTGCATATGATGTTGAAAACGCTGAAGGCCACCAGACACAGGCGGTCGATTACGGCGCCTGCAAATTTCCACTGGTCGGCCACGCTCTCGGCCTCGTCCTGCTCCCGGAAACGGTCTGCCATGTAACGCACCTCCTCCAGGATAGCCTGCAGCTGGGGGTCTCCTAACCCTGCAGCCGAGCACCCTCCAAGCCCTCCGTGTCCAACTCCGAAGCCCCCACCACTGGAGACAGTGCTGGGGCAGCCTGTATCCAAATTGGGGGTAGGAGGTGGCGGGGAGCTGCAGAACTGAGATGGCAGATGCGGAGGCGGGCTTCCTGCTACTCGCGGAGGCCCTGTTGAGATGTTGTTCCTCTGGACAGGCTCAGAGAGCACTGAAGGGTCCTCCATGCTCTGGAAGCCCATGTAAAGAAGGTTCCCGTTGTTGTTAGTGCTGGACTGGGTGTGGAGGTGAGGGTGCCCCGCGTGGAGGGGCCCTGTTTGGAGCGGAGCCAGGTTCTGTGGGTGCAGAGGATGGAGGGTGGGGTCCGGAGGGTTCGGGATGCTCCCGCTCTGGGAGCCCGAGGAGCAGCGCCGCAAGTGGGGGGCACATGGGGGTCGCTCTGGGTCGTCATTCTCTCCTGGCCGCTTCATACGCAAGAACCATGCAACCCACTGCAACAAGACGAGCTGCACCTGTAGAGAGTAGAAGAGAGACGCTGATAAAAATCAGAGCCGACAGAGTGAAAGAGCAAAAAAGCATGAAAAATAAGGCACTGAAAACCACCCACACATCTTGACCTTCACATAACATTCGTTAAAAGCTGGGCGAATAGCTTCACTTGTAGCGGACTGGCGTTGGTGCTGCTTCCAACCTTGATCTTGTTTCAAAGTGCAGCTGCACTTGTAGAAGTAGAAGCACGAGATCCTCACCAGGGACGCCCAGTTTTAAAGCGCCTGAGGCAAAGAAGATTTTTTAGCCTGAACTGTATTTGCAGCAGAGAAGACGCTCACAAAGGCAGCATTAGATTTAAACTGTGGAATCAGTGCGATCAACTAGCAGGTTACTGTTTCATGGCCATAATGAGCTTGCAATAATGTTACAGTAAACTGCTGCGTTAAAAACTCTGTTTTCTCCTCTGTTCTCCTCGTCTCCTCTCATCTCCTTGTTTCCTCGTGTTTCCACTTCCACAACATGAAAACCAAACTCCCTTGGAAAAAAAACTACACGTCCCCTGAAAGGGCATGTTGGCCCAACAGCATCCAGATCGGTGTCTGGCATCTAATGAGAGGCTAATGTCCAGATGACTGCTCAATTAGTCTCCACCGAGTGTGTTCACTGGCTAGGTAACAGTCCCTGTTGCCGCCGCTGTTGATGTTGTTTTTGTCCGGGCTGCAATTATGAACTGTGCTGGTTCTATGCTCTCATCTGAACCACATCAATTAGCTCGTTAATTGGCCATCGGACTGTTTGAACAGGCTATTCATCAACAGGACGTCCTTGCAATGTCTTGATACACCCGGCATCTGCCGAGCTCTTTGTCTACATATCGGTAAATGTAGAACTGTCAATTTTTCTCCGCGTTCACAACACCCCCGAGATAACTTTAGCTGCTCACGAGTCTGTCTGTGTCCCATCAGAAATAAATCATCTTTTTATGTGCTGAATTCTGACCACTTTCTCCAACCCCCCAATCAATCAATCATGTAGAAATGTCGATGACCCTCCCTCTAGCGCCACCAGCAGGAACTTTGTTACAAACAGTGCTCTTGGATAGTACTCATTTGAAATGTATTTGAAACTGGAACTGAAGTTTATATGTAGATCTTGTTTTGGCTCTTTTCCTTTCTGACAGGAGTGAGACAAATTCTTGACATTGTGCAGGCTCATTTATAAGCCGGTCAAGCTTTCTTTTGGATTCTCCTGCCCTCTCATGAGTTTCAGGCAAAAAAAGATCAGTGCAGCCAGAGAAAAAAAGACCATTTTAGGATCTTAAATTGCGAATTTACTCAAGCTGAATTTAAGATGTATGTCATGTCATATTGATGGAAAACTGAGCTCAGTTTTGTCTTGGAGAAATTGGCTGTACAAAGACGAGACCTCATTTAATATTTTTCTTATTTTAGTGGGAGAAATCGTGAAAAAAAAATATCTTCAAGTGTCAAACAATGCCATCCTATGTTAAATTTGTTAGAAATAATGAGGAATTGTTCCTGTTTGAAAGGTTTTTGATCTATTCACATTAGAACCAAACTTTTGTAGGAATGCTTGATGCATTTTTTAGCATCGAACAGAAGGCAAAAAAAAAAAAGAGAAGAGGGAAAGGGAAGAAGGAATGATTCAAATCGAATCCGCCCACATATCCAGAGCGCTTTGAAAAACACTCCCGTTGAAGTCTGTGGCGAGGCATTTGATGAGCACGCGCAGGCAGACTGACACTGCCGGATGAGTCACAGCTGAGGAAGTCAGAGAATAAAAAGAGAAAGGAAACTGGCAGACGAGTGCAGGTAGCACTAACAGATGGATGGAATGTATTTATATATTTATATATAATGCTGAAATCTAAATGCAGTATACCATATCTGAAATAGGGAGACCAACCCTGAAGAGGATTTGACAAACCAGAAAACATAGTGTATGTAACTGATTATGCATGAGATTGTGATGAAGAGTTTGAGGTCAGACTCACCCATTTGGGCATGTTTCCTCCGTTTGGATCGTGGTGATGATACTGCAGAACCACCACCGTGGCGATGACTGACATCCCAACGATGATCATTATGCTGGCAAAGTACTGACCTGGGCGAAGGGAAGTGTGGAGCTGTGTTACAATACATTTTACACACACGCTCATTTCCCACTACTGTTTCCTACAAGGCTATCATAGAAACACACTTTCATGTTTTTTGTCAGTACAGGGAGGAAAAGACTTTATTTCAGTGGTTATTTCCCAGATACGTGACCAAAAAATACTGGAGAATAACAAGACTTTGTAAGGATTTTTCCTCCCCTGCGTTATTAGAAATGAACACATCTTTTGTTAAATCTTCATGCCAACCTGTGACCTGCCGACATTACCACCTGCTGTTAACTACATTGTGTTTGTAAAAGCGACTGACGATTAAGAATGCACTGGGGTAGTTATTCTTACTAGAAGAATTATGCTGAAGGCAGCGCTCTGGTGATTATGACTTTTTTTTTTTCTTATGTTTTAATGACCAGGATTTGTGTCTTGAGGCAAAGATTTCCATGCATCTGTCTCTGGCTGCAATCTTAGCTCACTGAACATAATTTCCGGCTGTGTGCCCGCAATCAATTTAGCCAATTAAGTTTTAAGGCGAGCAGATGGCTAAAATAAATTCTGTAATTCTGTGTTTTTCTTCTTTTTTGGCATTTTGTAGCTCCACTACTGTCTGGTAATTTGTTGTAATCATGTTTTTTTTCTTTATTTTGTGTAGTTTTTACCTATCCAAACTAAGAGTCCTCAGATACAGGGTGCAATATCCTGAACACGTTGGTAGGACCTCTGTGACAAACCTGGGGTTTTGTTGTACTTTACTCAAGTATTTCTATTTCATGTTACTCTTCTACACTTCTATGTGTGCATTGTCATAGATGAAATTATCCAACACTATATACAGTTGATAAAATTGGCTCTACCTTGATAATATTCATATGCAGCTTAGACTATAATGAATCAGGAATTCAGTTCAAATAATAAATATGTAACACTTTGAATTGAGCTCTTTTGCATAATGAGTATTTTTACTTTTGGTACTTTAAGTACACTTTGCCACTAATGCATGTATTTTTCCGTTATGGTCCAGTGTGTAGGATTTAGTCCCATCGAGCAGTGAGGTTGTAGATTCCAAGAAATTTAATTAAAACTAAATGCTAAAGGAACAAAACTTTGAATATTATGGTACATTTCTGCCAGTAGATCCCCCTGAATCCTACACACTGGACCTTTAAGGAAGGGTTTGAATGCAGGACTTTTTAACTGTGGTATTGTTACATTGATCTGATCTTTGGTCTTGTTGATGCAGTATAAATAAACCTGACTTGACTTTGTAAACCACCAGAGCTCAACCAGAAGCTAGCTCCCTGGAGTTGTTGCTGAGAAAATTAACACGAAAGTCCAAACATTGATTGTCCCTATCTGATAGAAACTTCATGCAGCATCTCTGACGAGTACAACATCTTGATTTCATATTGACAATCATTAAATGTTGTTATAGCAACAGGTTTTAAGTGGGTGTCCAGTGAACTAACTTGTTCATTAGAGACCATGTGAACCAACAACTCATCAATCCAGCACTGCATCCCACATACCTATAAGGGGGACGGAGTCAGATGTGGCTGGCATGATCTCTGCAACCAGCAGCATGAAAACAGTCAAAGACAGCAAGACGGTGATTCCTGTAGATAGATAGATAGATAGATAGATAGATAGATGGATAGATAGATAGATAGATAGATAGATAGATAGATAGATAGATGGATAGATGGATAGATGGATAGATAGATAGATAGATAGATAGATAGATAGATAGATAGATGGATAGATAGATAGATAGATAGATAGATAGATATGAGGACATCATGCTGGAACTACGTTTTGTTAAGCAATCAACATTTGTGGTTGAAGAAATTACATTAGTGTGTCTGGTATTTTGATAAATGGTCACACTCAGGATGAGACCAGGTTCGATTTATGTAAGTGACCCCCTAATGATCATACAGTGAATTACTTTTTGACATTCTGTACTTCTACAGCAAAAAAACCCCACTTCCACAAAGCAAATAGCCATTTTTTAAGTTGTCCCAACTCCACCCGCGTGCATGTGAACACACACCCCATATACTCCTGCACTGAAACTCCTCTCCATCTTCATTTATCCACCTCCACACTATCTGTCTCACTTCTGAAGCAGGCAGAATTTAAGTAGTGCTTTGCTGGCATAACTGTCCCCATTCAGGGGCATTCAATTAAAGTCCTAGGCCGAGAGATAAAATATGAATGCCCTGTAAGGATATTAAGAAAATTAAAAATGCTTCCTTTACGTTGCTTTCTTTTCTCAAAAATGACCCGTGTTCTTTTTAAAAGCATGTTCCTCTCACCCTAAAGGCCCAGCCACATGGTCCCTGTGACTCCTCCATCAAGTGGAGTGACAGAGTATTTTCCTGGATGGCAGTGTGTAAGCTCTCTCCCCCTAATCAATTCACTAGCCTTAATTACATCAATAGGTTAATTGGCCGTGTGTAAGGGGTTAGCATTTTTTGTGTCAAGAAATGCTGCGTAATGCATCCTGTATTGAGGTTAAGGATATGCTTTGACAAAGCTGTCGCGATTTCCCTCCCTGAACTCAGAGGCATTTATCTAAATGTTCGGGTGTGTTTGGTGAATTATCGAACGGGTGCAAAGACAATGCAATAATGTCACGTCAGAAACATGACTGCAGTTCTTTCATTCAATTAATCTGCTGACTGTTTTCTCCATTAATCAGTTAATTGTGTTTGTCTATAAAATGTCTGTGAGAAATGCCATTATAATCTCTCAGAACCCAAGATGACATGTTCGGATAGCTTTTCCGCTCTTGCCAACAGTCTAAAACCCAAAAATATTCCATGTACAATGATGTCAAACAGAAAAGAGCATAAACGTAAATCACATTTGAGAGGAAGAAGCTAGAGAATTTGGCATTTTTGCTTCAAAAATGGCTGAAACACTTAATAATCTATTATCAAAATGTTGCCACTATTCCGTGAATCGATTTATCCTTTCAGATCTACTCAGAAAGGTCAGATAATCTGGACTCTTTATTGCCCCGATGAGGTGAACATCATCCATCTTGGGCTCTACACAGGTTGAAACAGATATTACAGTTTATTTGCAGCACAGCTTCCTCTCTCTCTCCTTCAGCTTATTATAGTGCCATTTGGTTGTCTCCCACCTCTTCCTCCTCATCAGTCCTCCCTCTCTCTGTTATGCTGTCCTCTCTCATCCTTTTCGAATTCTTCTCCCGTCTGCGTTCCCTCTTCGCTACCCTTCCCACATCCATCCGTCTCTGTTCCTCCTCCTCGCATTTCTCATCTTTCTATTGCATCCTGTAATCCGTCTCATCTCTCAGCTCCACACCCTCTTCCTGTGCCTCTTTCATCCCGCCCCGTAGTCCTCAGTGACTCTCCAGTTTCTGTTTTTGCTTTTATTCCAGGAAGGTTTGCTTGTTGTGAACACTCACTAGGTTGGATGTTGAGGGAAGGGACTGTTGTTGCCTTTTCAAGGTAGAATTTCCATCTGGTCCGTGATGTAAATCTATCAAAATGAAAGCATGTCGTACAACTCTTCTCCTGCACGCCATGCTCATTCCCTTCACCAAACTTTTTAGAATTGGTGAGTTGGTTTCGGTTTGTCTTTATACAGTCTATTGGTCAGTCATGTGACTTATGCAGTTAAATACACATACTTAACACTTTTTACAGAATAACACATTTACTTTTAGTGGATTTGTGTTGTGTGAGTGCATTTTCTTCCTCAAAACATTTACAAAGCTGTTCTTTTTTTAAGTTTGAAACCTGCATTATTTACATCCGTGTTTACTTGCTAGCAGTTTTTTGGCTGGACAGCAGCAAGGCGGGTTTATATGAGGCAGCAAACCGGATGAAAGCTGAGCAAAAATTGTGGGAGAAAATGGGGATAAATGTGCCAGTTACTGCAAAAGAGGATTGAATTGCTGTTTAGTGCAAGCGAGAGAGAGCAAGTTACTGCGTGAGAGTCCCTAACCCTCTGGCACAGTAACTCCAACATCTCTCACGTATATTTGTGTCCTCTCACTTAGCTTTCGTCCGGTTTGGCGCCACAGAGATCCAGCCCTATAAACATGAAAGTTTTCCCTGATTTACTGACTGAGTGATGAGGTTACACTATTGGTCCAGCGTGTTTTGGTGTTTTCCCATTGCAAGTGCGACGGCACTTTCAAAATGAATAGGCACAAGTAGTCCTCAATTTTGTCCTCAGGATGCTTTAACAGAGAGGTGCGACCTTTTCGCACAATGAAAGTTGTAGAAGTTTATTTGGAATAAACACCGCATGATCAGACATTCAGCATGTCATCTTACGTGACTGTGAACTTTACTGAACACGAGCACATTCATTGATACTGCCATGGATGCACATACAAGGTACAGTGACCAAACAGCACAACCATTTAGCCAAATCCGCAAAAGAAAACCCATCAAAGTGTTATGGCTGCATGCAGAACAGGAGGATTTAATTTAGCTACGTTATTACCAACAGGCATGAAATAGAGGACTGCACAGGGATTCCACAGATCTCGAAGGAGTGGGCAGTTTAAACTTTGATGCCAGCGGATGTGGGCGGTCTGGAAAACGGATAAAGAAAACAGTCTTGCGCATGGGTCCAACACAGACAGACCTCATTATGTCCTCAGGATGCTTTTACAGCAAGGTGCGGACACTCTTCAATCACCACAGGAGCACACTGACCAAACACGATCCAACCATACGCTTTCGGTTTAGACCTGGTCTTCTTTCTCTTCTGCCTTTGTTGCCACATGTAGATCAGTGAAATAGTGTGAAACTATTGGCACGACTGTGAAGCACGTCACTTATGTTTTGTACATGTCTGTGCATGTACACGATAGCAAACAAAAAAACAAAAACAACCCACTCATAAAAATCCATATAACACTACAAGCAGTCAAAAACTTAAAGTAAAGAGTAAATATGGTATTTTGTTAAAAGCTTATTTCCTTTTAAAATAATAATAATGATAATGATGGCAGTGTTGTTTTGTATAGTATGCATGGTAATCTAGAATCTTAATAGAAGGAAACTGGGAACAACAACAGGATGAAGCTTTAATTTCTATGGACTGGAATCTCACACTGGTCTTCACCTCACTGTGAGAAGTCCCTGAGCTAAAAGCCAAGATATAATACTAACAAGCCCTCTTTGTACACTTCTTCTGCCTTTTTGCCCCGCTGTAGCTGCCTGTTTCCTCAATCATTGCTCTTTTTGATCAACTCACCCAGTGAGATCTTCTCCCCTGAGTCAGCTGGTAGCACAAAGATGAGCAGGGTCATGGAAGACAGCAACACACAGGGGATGAGCAGGTTCAGGGCATAATAGAGCGTCCGCCGACGTATTGTCACAACAAACGTCACATCCGGGTAAGGCTCCTTACAGCAATCATAGAAGGCCTCGTTTCTGGTGCCGGGAACTCCTGGAAGAATGAGGACAGAGGGAAAATGACTCTATTGCTCTGTGACTGGATGCTTTTGATGAGGATGCAAGGCAAAGGTTTCACCTTACTCACCAATTAAGTCCCACTCTCCATTGGGCATGTAGCCTGAGATGTCAGCCTCATTCATCTGGAGGTCCAGCAGCCAGCCGTCATACGTCCAAGAGCCGAACTTCAGCTCACACCTCTGGATGTCAAAAGGGAACCAGCGAACGTCCACGTTGCATGTGCTCATAAAGATTCCTGAGAAAAAGGCAAAGGAGGACAAATGAAGAGGAGGCGGCAAGTTAAAGCTCCACAAT
Source organism: Chelmon rostratus (assembly GCF_017976325.1). NCBI lineage: Eukaryota > Metazoa > Chordata > Actinopteri > Chaetodontiformes > Chaetodontidae > Chelmon > Chelmon rostratus. The sequence goes on along the minus strand of NC_055673.1, from coordinate 9,349,983 downwards.
CAATTGACCAAACAACAACAATGACCCTTGCAGCGTCCTGTACTGAGGTGACCAGGGACAGATGTATCTGGGGACCACTTGTGTTGTGCAGAAAGCCTCCTCTGAATAACAATCATCAGAGAATCATTCATTCCTTTCATATCCAGACAGCTCTAAACACTGAGTTCTTAATGCAACCACCTGCCATTTTTACACAGAAACGGTGTGAAAAATGCTGCATCACAAGCAAGAGTGCACCCAGCAATAGGATTGTTATTTACGTTGTGCAAGTCTACAGAGAGTTTACCGTTTTGAAATTGAGTTTGGAGGCTGGAGAAATGAAAGCAAAGACTAGATTAGAAACAACCTCCCATCAAAGAAATGCGCAGAAAAAACCTGGCAGCAGTATTGTCACTCACAGATATTCTTTTTCTGCAAGCAAATGCTGTTTCTGCGCTCTGCCTGCGCACACAGCTGTTAGCTAAGCCTCAGAAATAGAAAGCAACCTCAACAGTGACACTGAAAAATGAGATTGTGCATAGTGCCCTAATCAGATTACCACTTTTATTATGCAAAATGATCACACTCACATGCATATGCAAAGACACAAGCAAGCACAAAATCAAAAAGACACACTTGCACGCTGGTATCCACCCACCCGAACGAAGAATCACAATGATCCTCGCACTGGCAAACTCCAGCCCTTCAAGTAATTACTGAAATAGACGAATCAAGCCTGTTCAGAGGCGCGCACAGAACCAAAATGCCAGTGAAGCCTTAGAGCCCTCAAAGACATTCATTATGAGGCCGTCCACATGCAAATCAGCCTTCAGAGTGGAATGAAGCAGAGTTAGGGAAGAGTAAGGAGGTTAGCAGGTTAAATGCGTGTTTCAAAGCAGAAGTTGATCACAAAAATGACACGCAATTAAGTGGTAGCTATAAATTTTCTTTTCATACTCTCCCTGCGCTCTCAAACCAAGTTAGCGGCACCAAGGCCTTGCACGTGGTTGTCTTTGCTTCATGGGGATGATTTCTTTATAACTGCTCAAATGAAATTACACTGATTACCTATAAGTAGTCGACTGATTTCTGCACCTTCATGCACACTATATTGTTTGTAATCCGCCTCTCACAGATATCCAGTAACCTTGGAGCAATCGCTCTCCTTCTTGCAGCAAAGCTCCCAAAATAAATCTCCATCTTCATTCTGAAAATCGCTTCCCCAGAAACCACTAACGGGCTCTTAGACAAGATTCCCAGCTTGCAAATGTCACCCAATCAAGATACATATGAGCTAAAATCTGTTATCTTCTGTTTTGCCATTAGAACCAAACATAGCACCTTTACCTCTGCGGTTAAAACAGACATTCTTCAAATTATGGTGTGCAGCAGACACCTGGGATCATCCACCTTTGAATTATTTACTATGTGTCAAGCTCCTGTTCCATGCCTGCCACCCACAGACCTGTTGCCTTTCATTTACTGGCAATAAGAGCCCAAGAGGACCTCAGAAAATTGCAAACAGACTTCTGAGAGGGAGGCAAAAAGCTTTCTTTTCCCTTTTCTCCTGTTTTTTTCCCATTCACCCCATCTCTCCTGCTCTCTTTCTCATCCTGCCTTTGTGGTAAAACCTCTCCTCCTCCTCCTCAGCACCATCATTTATTCTTTTCCCTAATTGGCTCGGGTCCAGATCGCAGCATTAAGGAGCTGTATTTACATTCAGCAGCAGCCTATTAATAAACATGGCTGCTGAATAGAATTGATAGGGTGGCTTTCTGAGCTTTGACTTTTACTTCAGAGGCCCCCCCCCCAAACTCCAGGAATTCAATCTCAGCCTTCTGTAATCTGGTTTACAAAGAAACGACTGAGAAAATACAAAGTAAAGACCTGTGGAAACCCTGGGGAGCCGTTACTTTCACAGGCTTGCACGGGTCTTGCATTTGGGTTTCGACAGGAAACGGAGGAAGCCAGCGTCTCCTATTTATAGGTGTTACTCTCAGTGCTGGGAACGTGTAACCAGCGAGTAACCAGGGATGCTGTTTCATTCTAATAAAATATTAATGTCAAATGTACAAACAGGGGAGATATGCAGAGATTACAGAATGAGATGCTGCTGTTGCACCGCAGGGAGATGAGGAAGTGATGGGACGGTGAAAAAGGGATGAACAACAGTGATAGCATGAGCAAAAAGAGACTAACCTGGAGGCAGGTACTCGGCGTAGCCGCTGGAGTTCACCAGAACATTGGTCTTAAAGGTGGAGTCAAAGTCGTCATCTGCACTGAGAAAGGACAGATGTGGAAGTGACTACTTGTTGAGATATAATGCGTGAGCTGTAACTGCCTGTTTAGATGTTTGTGCGTGTTTTACCTGTTGTAGAGCAGGATGTCTGGCGTCCACACCTGATCTGTGGTGAAGCGGAGGTTTTTCACTCCGGGGTGTTCACTCTGGTTCCACTGGAGATAGTGGTCGAACCAACTCTTAAACGCAGAGACACAGATGCAGTTTTTTATCCCAGTGGGGTCGACTACAGGCAGCCAGTCTGAAGTCCAGAATTCATGTAATGTACTTTACAAAGCATTACTATTGTACATTTATTTCCTGTCAAAAATGTAAGCTGTTTCTTAAAAACAATTTCACGTATCTCTGGAGTTTAAAGATGTTATGAGATTCACAGAGTGTAGGTGACTGCGTTAATTTACATGTTAAAGACCAAATAAAAATCACCTGAGCTCATAATGGCAGCAAATTCATTATTGTCCAAAAGCACTTACCATCCGTAGCCATATGTTAGTGGTGAGCACTTGATTCTTCTCATCCTGCAAAACATTTCAACCATTTTTAGTGCATCTCAAACAGCGGAATATTATTTGGCACCCTTTTTAAATATTGCGGAGAATTTTAGGCAAATTTTCACCTTAATTAAGGAAACAAAACAACAGGCTGCAACTGATTTTTTGCTCTCCAAGAAAAAAGCTTCATCACACAAATTGATAACATCATCTTATATTTATTTTCAATGTTAGAAATATATTCACTCCCCATGGTCACACTCCATAACTCATCTGACAGCCTCATCACTCAGACTGAGAATGACTGCAGACACCCACCACGTCCATGATCTGTATCAAACTGAGGGTGAAGACAACAGTGAGAGGGTGGGAGTCGTTGCCCACCGGCCGCTCCATCCGGTTGTAGTCCTTCAGGAGGTTCTTCAACAGGTTCCTCTGGTGAGGACCCTGCAGCGACACTGGAGAGGCAGAAAAGTATGGCAGGATTTAACAAAATGTACACCTGTGAAAGCAAGCCACACTCCACAGCATAATAACACCTCTGTATGTTAGAGTCAACGTCGCCTATGAAACCCTTAGTGACAGATAAGTCTCTGTTTTCTGTGAGGTGAATAAAAATGACACCAATCTTCAAGGAAAACCTCAAAATGAAAATCTCACCAGGGAATCAAATGAGGCTTTCGGGTGGGAGCACGGACAGGCAGGGAAACGGCAAAGAAAAATCAAAAGAGCAGCTGATTGGATCAGAATATTTAGCCCGCAGGAACCGAACATCCTTATCTATAAATACGTCCAGAAGAACAAGACTAAAAAGAAGAGAAACGGAGGAAAAAACGGGATGAAATGACGTAATTAGTGGAAATAAAAGCTAATCTTTTATCACCATTAGTCACACTTATCTTGACTTTAATTGTTTAAGATTTGCAAATTAAATATAAAGGAGATCTCCAGCTCAGATGGAAATATTCAACATTAATATTAATGCTGTGCAGAAGGAAATCGACAAACATAGGGGGCTTGCAGAACAGTCAGTAAACAAATAGTGATCTAATTAGAAATAACGGGAAACCTTACCAAGGCATAATCGACACTAATGAATGTATAATTAGGTTCATTTGAAATCCTCAGAGTAATGCACATAAAATGTTGAATAGAGATGTTTATGGACTTTGAAACAAATTGACGGGAGTGTGTGCAGACAGCGCTGTGAACCACAAATGTGCAGACCAATTTAAAATGTAAAGGATGTTGTTGACTGATGTTGTTGTTTATCATATCCAAACATATAGCTTTTGATTTACATTGTAGATGAGAGCCGGAGGTTTCTAAAGCCAACATTTATACCATGTTTAAATACAGGGAATTAAATTTAAATGATTCTCAAAGACATCCAGGATTTCACCCATCGGTGCAATAGTGAAGCAATTAAAAAATGGGGTCTTAGATCTGAAAATATCACTGGTGTTATATAACCTCAATAAAGTGCTAGAAAGGCAGACAGAGAACATACTGTATATGAGACAAACAGTGTGGAGAAATTGTTTTGTTTCTGGCTTTGAAGCTTCTTCCATTCCTCTGGATGTTTCCTTAAATCTATTGCTTTTGAAACTCCACCGCAGCAATACCGTCCGAAACTTTTGCCTTAACAATCCTCACGTCTTTTATTTGCTGGACTTTCTTATCAAAAAGCCTCTTCTTGAAAACAAAAACAAACAGAAAAAGCATTTCACTGCTGGTACTTGTTCCGCCTGTGGGGATAAGTTCACCCACTCTCCTCTCAGCCCTGTCATCCACTGTCAGCCTTTATATTCAGCTACGACTTCTGCTGCTCGGAGCCCCATCAGATCGGCTGCAGTAACACATCCACAACAGGGCGGCAAGATGGAAGAGCCGATCTATACGTGCAGTTCAGTTGATCTGTGACCTGTTTTGCGAGGGGGTAAAGATCCCCCGACATGCATGCGGATTTGCACATAAAAAGGCTTGTGGAGTGAGGAAAGACGTTTATGACTGCTCAGATATTGCATCTGGCTGGCTGCACAGACAAGATGTCAATCTGCCTGTTAAAGCATCTCGTGTGGAGGCATGCAGCCCTTCAGGTCAACTCAGCGATATGTGTCCAGATATATAAGAACACAGTTGTGACAAATCCCAGAGAAGTAAACAAGCGAGCAAACAGGTGAGACGGATTCTCACTTTCCTTCTCCGGGAGTCTTTATTTCTTTCTACTTTGAATTCTTCCCCTGATGTACACTTCACAGATCAAGCATCAACACCGCCGACTCCAATTCCTATAAAATCACCCACTTTGAGACTAAAGTGCCGCTGCTGCAATCTGATCCCTGAAAACAGAATAAAAGACAGAGAGAGACAGAGAGAGAGGGAGAGCTCACCGTGGATCAAAGCAGAGAATCCAGAGAGGAGCAGAGCAGCCGAGTGCCACATCCTGGTGGTGAGGAGCAGGAGCAGAGAGGAGGCAGAAGAGGAGAAGCTCCGGGTGTTGATGGAGGAGGAGGGGAGGGAGGGAGGACAGGGAGGACAGGCTCAGGAAGCTGCTGGAAATCCCCCGGTCTGCATCCAGTCAGCATGAGAAGGAAGGAGTGTGAGCGTGTGCTGGAAGAGAAGGGAGCTGAGAGAGGAAGAGGAGGAAGGAGAGACGAGGAGGTGGCTGTGAGCTCTCTCTCTCTCTCTGCCTCCCTGTCTCTCTGGGAGGTGGGACTAAAATGGAGAGCACGAGAGAGAGAAATGCCAGTGATGTGGGGTGAAAGGTTTGAAGACAGAGCAGGAGGTGGGGAGAGGAGATGCTATGAGATGTGGCTATGACTTGACCTTCTTAAAGACAACAGAAACAGATGATGCACACGATTTTAAATGTAGTTAACGCTGATGGAGAATTGATTGAAAAGGTTGTGACAAGGAAAACATACAGAAACAGTAGTAAAGTAGGCTTCCCAAACAGGTCGGGGCAGAGAAGTGTTTTAAATATGCTCAATTTGTGCACAAAAATGGGCACCAAAAGGCAAAATGAGCACAAAGACCAGAGCAGCTGAAAACCCAATCCTTCTTTTGTTCTTTCTGCCTCTCCGTTATTGAAAAATGTTGAAAAGAAATCACTTCTCTGTGCGTAACATCTCCCTTCCTTTTTCCTAAGTGAAAAGGAAAATGGTAAAAGAAGAATTACTGACCGAAACCTCACTCATTTTACATTTCATCCCTCATCTTTCATTCCCTTTTCCCATCTCCTGCTGTGTGTCCTGCTGGTGTTCACATGTGTACCACATCGTGTCAAAAATATATGGACGCTGGTTACACGTATGATAACACCGCGGCGGTAATCGTCACACACTGCTAGACAGGAACTGTGTGTGTGTGTGTGTGTGTGAGAGAGAGAGAGAGAGAGAGAGAGATACCCCCACTCAGCTGGGGGTGAGCTTTGAATCATGGGGGCAGATGGACTTCAGTTTAATTGAGAAAGTGCTGGGCTCTGCAGGAGGGCAACGGGAATGTGCATAGTTAAACTCTACTTCTCATTTGTCCTCACGAAATGCTGATGCAAGGGCAGAGGCAGCGAGAGACCGAGAGAGAGGGAGAGCGAGGAAGGAGGAGGGAGGGGAGCATGAGAGGAGGAAGAAAGAGTTGGACTGTATAATAGATTACCCTATTACTTCTACTGCCCTTCGGAATTACCCCTCTCCTAGGCAGCCTGTCACACATCCAGAGCGCTCCCGAGCCACAGATTCATGCTCGGCTGCACACAGAGGATGGAGAGTGGCCCTCGGAGGCGAAAAGAAGGATGGCTAAGTCACCAGTGAAACCAGACGAAACTGCACCAGGCGTGGAGCGAGGGCACACAACGTGCCTCGGCAATGTGTCATCAGAGCAGGAGCATCCTGTTGCTGCTGCATCCCTGCAATATTGCTGCTTCAATGTGTGCAAAATTGACTTTGAGTTAATCTCGCGAGGGAAAAAAATGAAAAAGCGCCTTGTGCTGTTATGCACCAAGCACCGGCGTGACACAGTGCCAAAAACAAAATTCACTGCTTCATAAAAATACAGATTGGAGGCACTGAGGCGTGGGTGACATCTGGTGGTTTGTTTTCTAACTGCATGCTGGCTGCAGCTCAGCAACACTGGTGGGAGCCTTTTTTTTTTTTTTTTTTTTTTTTTTGGTGTTAATGAAAGAGGAATAAACTGAGCTAAATGAAACGAGAAGATGATGAGAGCCAATGCCATAAAGGGAAGACTAATTAGGAAACAATACAGCCAGATGAATGAAAACTGGGAGCCAGGCGTGGAATAAAACCACAGCAGTGATGCTGATCGTTGGAGGAAGAAAATACGAACATCGTGTGGACAGTAGTAGTGGCACAGATCACCCTTTGAATTCTAATTTTGTTGATACTGATTGTGATTGTAATGGCACAGCAGCGGTGGCGGCCATCGCTCTGACCTGGTGTGACTACAGCTCATCCCTCTCTGTGCTAAATGCTGAATGCCTCCCCTGACAAAGCAGCCATCAGGGCTGCTGTGCTGTGTGTTTTTAATTACTCTGCTGATTGGATTAGGCTCTCTCCCACGCTGACACGTCCCCTCCACTTAATAGGGTGTTATCGACAAAACCGGCACATACATCCACTCGCCTGTGACGTCTGATTTGTCAGAGTGGCCTTTTTTGTCTTGAATGGAGTTGAGTAGATGAAGATCTCTTGTAATAGAAAAGTATATCCTGCCACAGCAAACCCTGTTGGACAGATGTAGGCTGTTATCCAATAAAATTTTATGGTGTGAAATCTTAAAAGAGCACCACACCCATTTAGCACTTAAATAACACGGTCAGACAACGAGACTGAACGTTTTTTTTTTCTACACATTCCCTCTCCTTCTCAAAATGTGCTTCTTGTGTTTCCTACAATGCAACTTGACCACCGATAGTTTGGTCAGAGATTGGGGGGGGGTTAAGCTAGTAACAGCTAATGTAAGCGCTAATGCTTGTGCACTAACTATGTAGCTATGGCCAGGAGACAGTCATCTTAGCTTAGCATAAATACTGGAAACGGGGGGAAACAGCTAGCCTGGCACTGTTCAGAGGTAACTAAATCTGTCTGCCAGCACTTTTAAAGCTCACTAATTAACATTTATATCTTATTTGTTTAAAAAAAATGTAAGTGTAAAAATGACAAGTTGCGGTTTTATGGTAGGTTATGTGCCAAAACGATTTCTTGGCCAGGCGCAGTGACTTCCTGGACTCTGCTGGTTAGCTGGCAACCACACAGTGACTCCAAACTACATTTGCGTTAGTGAGCTTTAAATGTGCTGGTGGGTGGATTTTATTATCTTTGAGCAGAGCCAGACTACTTGTTTCCCCCGTTTCAAGTTCTAAAGCTAAGCTAACCATTTCCTGGTTGCAGCTTCAAATGATGAATGAGACTTGAGGCCATTTCTACTGGATTATATTTGTTCTCCATTAATTCTTTGAGAATTATAAAGTTTCGGTTACTGTTAAATGTAATGGAAGTGATTTGATTATGCTGTGCTTCCAAAGAGTTGTCTGAATAATTGGAGTGAAAGAATACAGAATTTGTTAATGAGTATTTTTACCCATTTACAGGTTCTGATGAGCTAGTATTTGCAGGAGAGGGTTGAGCATAATGCCGTCTTTCTTGTGGTCATTGTTGTGTTCAATTCTTGTATTAGCTAAGAGCAAAGCTATTTTGTAGGTTGTATTTTTAAGGGAAAGTTGGCAGAAAACATTTGGTGAATAAAGCTTCAGAAATAAATGATAAAGTGTGTATGAAGAGGAGTTGTGGATTGTGTTTTAATTTGATGGAACCTTGCTGTGTGTGTGTGTGTGTGTGTGTGTGTGCGTGTGTGTGTGTGTGTGTGTGTGTGTGTGTGTGTTCTCAAAGAAAGAAGCTGTATGTGATTTTTTGAACACCAAAAAGTAATTTAACAACTTTCCCTACTGAAGGTATTTCCCATCTGGAAGAAAAAATCCTGTTTGGGTTTAGATAAACCTCTTTCCAAGTTGCGACTCTTGTTCCAAACCCAATCAAATATGTTAGCTGGATACGTCTCAGTTTGTATAATATCTCTGTGACTTGTAATGGTAATGCATGCATCTATCTGCAGACAGATATGAGAGTTGTACCAATTTTCTCATCCAACCCTTGTCAAGAAAGCAAATAAGCCCATTTCCCAAAATGTCAAACCTTTGACCTTTAAAATACGCACAAAAAAAAATCTTACTGCTGGTTGCATCCTAATGGGACTTCTTCATCTTTGGACCAATGCATCCCTACAGATCAGTCTGACAATTAATATCCTGACCAGAAGATGGACTGGCACTCGATTCAGGGCATGAGGCAGATTTGCCATTTACCAGCCACAGCAATTAGTGGACTCAAAATATCCCCATTTAATTTCACTTTCTTAGCTGCCAAAGGATGATTTGCAATAGAGGAGACTAATTGAAGACATGCTGGCTACCGGCCACAGAGGCAAGACGAATTGACATACTTAGCTAGCGGCTACAGCACTCGGGATTTACAAGCACTTGGCTGGAGGCTTGAATTAATTTGAAGCCTTACAGATGTGCATATATCCTTTCAGCATCTAGTTATTAAAAGGACAACACAATTTAAGCACATTTGTAGTCTCTATCACCACAGCAGAGTGAGTCTTGCTCCGGTTTTGCTCTATTTCAGCAAAACTCAGCTATTAGGATCTAGTTCTCTGCAAGGATGTGAGATTCTGTCCTTATTTACCAGATACCACCCGCAAGGTTTGCTGTTAACAGTCACGCACTGAAGCACAGACAGTAAGGAGCTCCCTGCCTGCAGAATATCAAAACAAAACAAACAAAAAATCCAGACAGCAGCATCTGGCTAAATCTCAGAGAAGAATAGAGAAGCTGTTTTACATCTGGAGGGACGTCAAAGGAAGTAAGAATCTGATCAGACCGCCACCATGTTTTTGCTCCCCCACCTGTGACCAGTCACAACTCTCCTTCTCCCTCTATGTATCTTTAAATACATGTTGTCTTCAGATTAGATAATGCCTGTCTTTATCCCACTACCATCCGGATGCGGCCCGCCCACCCCTTTACTCCTTAGGTCTTTCCATTTGGAGGGAGGTCTATTATCTGTCGACCCATCTGTCACAAGGATTTAGATAAATAAATGATGCTGAATGTCATTGTCATGACTTTAATGCTTAATACTCCACTCCGCTCAGTGCATATTGTTCGGTTAAGGGGTGACATATTTGATATTTCATAAGCTCATAAGTATCAACTCTCTGTCTCACTTGATTAATCTGTAAAACTAATCTGCTGAATTGATATTGAGGACCATTATTCTCTTTTGAAGATTAGATTTATTTAAAAAAAAAAGAAGTTTGTTAAACCAGTTTTGAATTCTCCCATGACAGTAATGACACCGACTGATGAAATTAAAAATGAAAAGTGATATAATAGCATTTCTGATCAGACTGTAAGAGTCATTTCAGGCTGGTTTTTGACAGCATGAGCACCAATGTATAAGCAGATGCCCCCCTACACACACACACACACACATAAGGAGGAAGAAATCTGCCAATCCTGGCAACAAAACTCTGACAGATGACTCATTCTTTGCCTTTGCTCCATGCAACATCTGCAACTTAGAGTCTTTGCTGTCATTAAGCCCCTCCAGCTTTAAGGAAGATGACCTGATGGTGGACGGTCGTAAAGCAGGAAACACAGCCAAACAAGGGAATAAATGCCTGAAAATGTAATGGATATCCGCGGGTATTTACCTTGGATGTCGTCATATGCATGATAAGTTCATAACCTCTGCTTGGATCTATGGGAGGGGCTCCGTGATGCTGAAGCTGCTAATGGATTGCTGGAAAGTTTATACATGCGGAGCAGGGACGTTTGGAATATTTTGATCTGATCACACCGGAGCTCATCTTTATTGCAGCTTGATTAACTTTTACTGTTTAAATTTCAATGTCTTCTCAGTGAAACGGGTGTGTTTGAGTCCAACTTGCAGCAGGATTTTATCCGGATGATCTCTTTGTGATTCAGACAGATGTGACCTTCAGGACTGTAAGAAGACTGAATTCTAAAACACCCGGGGAAATTACCAGATAAAGCAGTCGCAATAGAGCTAAGGTCTTTTTTTGTTCCTTGGAGGCTGGAAAAGCTGACTGAAAAGGTAAGAATGAAAAGAGCTGTGTGGAAAAAGGCCCACAGAGAAAAGATTTCATCATTTTGAGCTTCCATCCAGTGAAGTTTGTGATTAAATCTTGATTACTGTATATTAAAACAAACATTTGCAATAGGTCGAATTACTGTAAGAGATCGTTTTTGCTCTTTACATTTTTCCATCGTTTTTAAATTGACAGACAAATACAAAAGAATATATTTCAGAATAAAAATGAGCATGAGCGAACTAAACAATGAGGAAAAATTTCGGAAATCCTCTCTAGTTACTAAAATGTCAACTACTTTTTCTGTAGTCAGCTGATTTCCTGTTGCTGTAGCTTCCTGTCCCAGTGCTGTTCAAATGTCTAATACTGTCCTCTGTCTCTCTGTCGCCTTCTATGTCCAAACCTCTTAAAAAGATTCAGTGAATCACCACCTTTCATAGGTGTCACCATGGAGCACTCCCCGTCTATGAACTTGAACTCTGTGATGGATGGAGACGAGGTGGAGGACCAGCGCCCCCTCCTCCCACCGAGGACGGCCCCTCCGCCTCAGGTCTGCTCTCCACATTGTGGGATACACCAAAACATCCAAACACCAGCAGATCCACCCGTGTGGCTGGACAGGACCCAGGCCATGGCCACCACACCTTTATACAACGGCCACCTTTATGTCACACCTTCACCTCGCTCCAACAGGAGGGGAGACAAAGGCAAAGAGAAGAAATGTGATAAAAGGTCAGGGGGGAGTAGACAGAATCAAGCACACAAGGAGCATAATCGCCAGTGCAAAGCCAGAAATGCAGGAGTTCACAGACAGGAGAAAGTCACCTCTTTCACTGACGTCCCCGCATCTCCATGTGGGTCACCCTTTAAAGGCCCCTGCAGGTCACACTTAGACATCAAGGATGTGGAGGGCAGAGGGCGCCGCAAGTCAGGCAACGTTTCTTTAGAGATGCATGACCGCCAGAGTCTCCCGGAGATCATCATCACCAGCAAAGATGACGACCTCCAGCCACGCAATGAGATGTCCCAGTATTGCCAGGACATGTCTGAGGGCAAAGGCCTGCTGCCAGGAGCCGAACATCCTGGTTTGAGCCCCAGTCCCAATCCCCAGCCCAGCCCAAAAAACAAGGTAGACGCCAAGGATGACACGTACTGGAAGACCCACAACATCGGCTGGAGGCTGGTGCACAGAAGGGCTCTGTTTCTGAGGAGGCAGCGGCTGAACGACTGCGCACTGGCGGTGGGGATATTCGGGGTGGTGATGATGGTGATGGAGACAGAGCTCTCCTGGAGCGTCTACAGTAAGGTATGAAAGAGAGAAAAACCAGACTGAGACCGTGAGAAATCCTTTGAGAAATGTGAATAGAATTATGGGCTGGAAAAGATTTTTAATGGAAAGACATCACACTGCTCAAGCCTACTATGAAAAGAGCCCATCACTAGTTTTTTCAAATCCTTACTTCCTGAGAAATCACATTTTGAGGAATAGCATAGCACTATCACTTCATTTTTCATTTTCTTTCATATTCAGTAAAGGTCTCAGAAAAAATAATTCATGTTAACTGTCCACCACAGATGCTTTATTTTACTTCCTATTTTCCCACAATCTTTATAACTGGGCCTTTTTGGAAATTCTGTTCAGTAAGAGAATTGATCTCCATCAACTGCAGGAAAATGCACAGTACGGCCATAAGATCATGTTCATTATATCAAGCAAATGGATTATCTAAATGTATGTAAGATTATGAGGTTATAGAGGGTCACTGATGCCATTTCATAGAGTGAGCTTTGTAATGGCAGGCAGCCATCAGCTGACAATGATGTCATGTTTGTGGGTGTTTATCTCTCTCTCTCTCTCTCTCTGTTTGTGTGTGTGTGTGTGTGTGTGTGTGTGTGTGTGTCCCACAGAGCTCCATCTACTCCCTCACACTCAAGTCCATCATCAGCTTGTCAACGATCATCCTTCTCGGCCTCATCATAGCGTACCACTGCTGTGAGGTGCAGGTAACTTGCCTGTTCACAATTACACAATCGTGTTTTTGTTTTGGGCTCCCTTCCAGGGAATTTCTATCAAATTTAGAGGTTTCTCTGAAAATCTGTGGCAAAAAGCAGAGTATAATTATCTTGTCGTGTCACATCCCTATTTACAATGAGGGAATCACCTATTTTTTTTTTTTCAAAAGTCACTCCATGTTGAACTGAAAATGGTCCAGATGAAAGGAACTTAAGTTTCTATAACATAACAATGATTCCTTTTTGGCATGTATTTTTTTTCCATCTGAGTCTGTTTCTTTTTTTTATTATTACAAAGAAAAATCAATAAATTAAAGGTGAGTCTGAAAAAATGAAATAAAAATCATTTTAAAAATTCTGCCAAAGAGAAACACGTTTTTAAAAAATCTTTTTGGCCCTTGAAAAGTGCTCCCCGATTTAGCACTGCAGTCCAATGACCTTGTCAAAACATTTCGCCTAAATTACCCACAATGCAACTCGCCCCCGCCGACTGTTTGGTCGGAGTTCAACTGGTGCATGCTAGTAGCGGCTAATGTTCTATGGAGGCTAGCTTCAAGCAGAGCTGAGGGGCGCTACATTGTCTGGTAAGCCCACTTCTTTCTAACTCCACGACCCCAGACTTCTCTTTATTTATTTGTTCCTTTCTTTATTGTTCCTTTCTTTCTTAAACTTATACGGTAGTCTTCAGCCCCAACCGACGCTGACAAGTAAAGCCACTTGGCAATTTACCAAACTTGCCACAACTGTTGCCACAAAAAGCTTAATACAACTTTTTTTCACACACGCAATCGCTAGTAAACAGAATATCATGTGTAAAATTGGTGGAGTTCCCAATTAATCATCCTTTATCTCCAGGTTAGATGCTAATTGTCACTGTATTACGATCTTCCCGCCTCTCCGGTAGCTCTACGTTCACGACATTGGCGCAGAGGATTGGCGGATTGCCATGACAACCGACCGTGTGGCTCTGGTGGCCCTGGAGCTGGCAGCGGTGGCCATTCACCCCTACCCGGTGGGTCTGCTGGCGTACTTCGAGCAGACCTTCCTGCACACCACGGCTCGCCTGTCGCTGTCAGAGACGGAGTTGGAGATCGTCCTGGCTCTGCCCATGTTCCTTAGGCTCTACCTGCTGGGCCGGGCCATGATGCTGCACAGCCGCCTCTTCACTGACACCGCCTCACGCAGCATCGGAGCGCTCAACAAGGTGGGAGGTCACCTGTGGGTTCCCTTCAGAATCTGGCTTTGGGCTTAACTGGCTTGGATAGTACTGTGATGAGATCATGACACTTTTAAATTAAATGAAGAAACTTGAAACTTGAATGAAACGTGAGCCTTTGCTCTGTCAATTTTGATATGATTTTTAAAACTAGCAGTGGGCCGCAACCTTTTAAGGGACATGATTCATGGGATATCAAAGTCTATATATTTTGGACAGTGATTTGGGCTGAGCTTCCTCTATGAACATTTCATGCACATCTGTTTATGTCTTATGTCTAGGTGGGCCGAGAGGTCTGTAGAGGTGTGAATCTTGAGGTGTGACTATCACAGTTTCGCTCCCATGAATCCCAGTGGTTTCACATGCTGATTATGTCCCTCGCTAGCTCTCCTTTGCTTGTCTGCTCTGTTTTCCGCAGTCGATAATATCCACCCGGCTAATCCCTTCCCTTATAAATGCTATTTAAGAGTGACGAAAATGACCTTTGTTTCCCCTCCGCAATGCCAAACCCACTATCCATGTATCAAGCCAGATTGAGAACAAGTTTTCTTTTCCCTCATCTCCTCTGCATTATATAATCATAATCTGACAGGTGCTATCCTAAATAGTCTGGCTAAGTATACATCAACTGTCAAAATTCTGACGTAAATGCATCTTATTTGTGATCTCCAGATACACTTCAACACCCGGTTTGTTGGGAAAACACTAATGACCACCTACCCAGGGACTGTGCTGATGATCTTCAGCGTCTCTCTGTGGATTGTGGCAGCGTGGGGCTTACATGTTTGCGAGAGGTATGTGATGGTATATTGGCCCACTGCTGAATCTATAGTAGTGTGCTCAAGGCCTGTATATATATTATTTAATTATCAGCGAGGCAAATGGCAGATAAACAGTATTCTACTGCAGAAACAAATCAAATTATCACTCTGCTGTACTGTATCTGCACCAGGTGGATGACACTGACAAGATCAAATATCACCTAATCTTGACTTGGGTGAATGTTGGTGCTTTGTTATGCAAAATGCAACGTAAACTAGGAGCGGGTAAGGAAAGAGGTTGTCAGTATTGTGCAGAAAGTCATTTTTCAGGCTAGAAAAAGACAAAATATGGGCTACGTGAAAATATTATGATCAACAAAAATGACATCAATATTACGTTATTTTGACTGCCAGGTGTACTTCTCTAACACAATGTCAGAGAGAAAACATGAGTCCTTTTTATTCCTACAGACACCACAACTACAGGGACCTGAGCAGCAACTACATGGAGGCCCTGTGGATGGTCTCTGTCACCTTCTTGTCCATCGGTTACGGAGACGTGGTCCCTCACACTTACTGTGGTCGTAGCATCTGCCTCCTCACTGGGATAATGGTGAGACAGAGGGTTCATCATTTCCTCTGTCGTCAAATTAGTTCACATTCTCACTGTGAAAATGCCTGATTGTGACTCTCACAGGGGGCAGGCTGCACGGTCCTGGTGGTGGCGGTGGTCGCCAGGAAGCTGGAGTTGACCAGAGCAGAGAAACATGTTCACAACTTCATGATGGACTCCCACATCACCAAGAGGGTAAATAGCCATGTCTCCCTCAGTGTGGCTTTATTTTATTTTTCATATTGAGGTTAATTAAATAGGCTGGAAAGTAAGAGAGATTCTGCACTGATTTTGTTTGTGTGGTATTTTACACCACAACACCACACCTACAGTGTGCGTATCTCACATCAGATACCATGTATCAACTAATTTTACTAAACAATAAGTAGATCTTTGTGTGCACTGTAAAAAAAATCTCTTTTTTGGCTTTTATTGAGGACTGACATCAGAATATCCACAGAGCAATTAAAAAGCTACATGTTAGGTGAAATAAGTTTGCTTCAATACAAATCAATACAAATTGTTTACAGAATATCCCGCAGCGTGTCTTGTATTTTTCATACTGCATTGATCAGCATAACTTTGTTCTGTTGTAAGATATTGACTTATCAAAAGCCTAAAACCAGAGAATTTTCATTGGGAAATAGCAGAATTATCTCATCCCACAGGCAAATTCCCTTCACTTGCTTTTGGAAAAAACAGGTTTGAAAGTTGAGTGTGAGGCAAAATAACTGCAGTAGACTGGGTTCAATATTTTATATGGGTGTTATTTAGCATGTGCAGTAAATAACAGTGCTTTTTGGTTATGTGCATAAATGTAAAATAACTCTCCTGAGTGATTCTCTTCATCCTTTCACTAGATAAAAATTGCCGCAGCAAATGTGCTGAGAGAGACTTGGCTTATCTACAAACACACTAAGCTGTCAAGAGAAAGAGACCACACCAGAGTCCGCATGCACCAGCGGAAGCTTCTTCTGGCCATCCACCAGTAAGACACTTAACCCTCAGATAAAGTCACAGTACAAAGACGACCAGCCTTTTCACTTTCTTTGCTATATGTTCATGCTGTAATAACCATAACTTGTTTGTCAATCAATGCCTAACATCAGTATGTTTATATTCACATCAAATGGGATTCATTTTACATTCTGGAAAACAGTGTATCACTGGTGCTTACCTTATGCAGTGTGTATGTGAAAATGTTCATTCATGGATTTGAGTGATCTGTCAAGACATTATCACCAGCAGTAATACCCATTTTCAACAGGAAATGACTAAATGTATGTATTTCAAAATAATGGCTTTTAATCTAAAACTAGGATCATAAATTCATGAAATCAATTAATGACCAGAGCCTTTTAAAGGGCCAGTTCACCCAATTCAAGTTTATCTCCCCATGCAGTACTGTAGTATGAAAAATCAACCATATTTAGTCTGCATACTGAATGGTGGGATTGTATTTTATTTTGTCACTTTTCCAGTGTGAATACTAAAAACCTGCTTAGAATTGGATTTGGGACACGCTGTGTGGTATGACCAGCAGCTTATGGTGGCTATGTCAGAGTTGGGTCTAAGCGCACCAGGCTACCTCCAAGCAAGTTGCAATGACATCAGATGGGCTTTGTCATCATTCAGGGATGACAATAACCAGAAAATCCAGGATGATAAGTAGCGACCAGAGTTTCCCAGAGCAATACAACGCTTAGATAGATATACTTTATTTATCCCACGCTGGGAAATTGCAGTGCAGTGCTTAACAGTCACTGTGAACTGTTTTTATTGAAATTACTTGCTACCAGAGTCTCTTAAACTCAAACTAACCTTCTGTAGCACATACAGTTTAATTATTTTGTCCCCAGGCTGCGGCGAGTGAAGATGGAGAAGAGGATCCTTGCAGACCAAGGGAACACACTTGTGGACCTCTGCAAGGTGAGAGAGGCAAGTGAAGGCAACATTTTTATATCACATCTGGTCAAAACCTCAACAAAGTAGCATCTAATATGCCTTTTCTTTCTCTTCTCTACTTGAACTTAAACACCACTGTGGATATCAACCCCAATGCAGATGCAGAACCTGATGTATGATGTGCTATCGGAGGTGCAGGGCTGCAGGGGGGAGCTGGACACACACATCCACAGCCTTGAGAAGCATGTGGAGGAGCTGAGGGAGGGCTTCCGGAGCCTGATGCCGCTCCTGTCCAGCACCTTGTCCACGCAGAACTCCTCCATCCGCCACCTGCTCAGGGAGAGGGAGGTGAAGACGGAGAGTACCAGTGCAAGTGTAGATAGGTAGAGAGAGGCTGGGGCAGGTGATGGAGAAAACATCAGAGCTTCTCCTCAGGTGCTCCTGGAGGAGTTTTTGGCCTCTAATGCCACAAACATGTTGGTATAAGATAAAGGCTGTACAGATGTAAAATTTTATTAAAAATACGCAGCACCATTTTCTGTAGCAAAAAAAACAAAAATGTAGAAATTAGTCTTAATTCACCTTCACCAAAGGCTTTTTGAACCTCCTGGAGTGACAGAAAAAAAGTAAAACCTGCCACCAAACACCAGAGGAGCAAAATAACGGCCACTATTTTGACCATCAAATCTTGACTTTAAGAAAGAACACTTGATTTGCAGTCTTTCTTGATCTTAATGTAAATTGAGTATTTTGGGTTTTGGACTGTTGGCCAGATGAAGCTTGTGCTTTATGAAATCAGGATTGGCACTTCAGTTTCCTGATGTTCTATAGAGCAACTGATTCATGGGTAAAACCAGATTGATAAAGACAACTGTCACAGCCCTAATACATTAATCAAACCAATAAATAAACCTGAAAAGTTTTGGAGAGCTGTTATTACCCCCTTGTCAGTGAGTAGCTTTACCTGTTAACACTGCACTTTTTCTGATTATGTGAGTTTATTATTGTATTATAACCTGTAGTACTTTCTAATAAAAATGTTAAAGACTACTGCTTTGTATTAAATATCTAAAGCAGTCAAGAAAACCATTTCCTTAAGGCAGGAGACTAACCACACACACACCATTTCTTTAGCCAAAACAACATTTTATTAAGAGAGACAGGGTTGGAGGGTGGAGTTACAGCAACAACTGATCTGTCAGCATGAACAGTGGAAATCTATCTGCTGTCCAGTCCATCTTCAGGTCTCGTCTCAGATCAGACCGCTGGGTCTGCCGCCATCTAGGAGGCAGAAGACGCTGATATCAACCGATCCATCCCCTCCTCTCCCCTTCAGCTCCAGGGAGAGCAGCTAGTGCTGCTTCCTCCTGAATGAGCACCCTGCCAGAGGAGACAATGACAGTTAGACCGATGCTGACAAAAGAGAAGCCTTACAGTACAGAAATACTGCAGGCGGTGCACACTGCTATTGTCCTACACATTGCTGATACAAGAGTCATCGTTTTCCCATCATGTGACTGACTAGGTCAACATCTCTTCCCATTACCACCTTACTTTACATTTATTGTGCAACATCAGGCTTAAAAGTGGACGCTCTGATAGCCAAACTGACTAAGTTATGGAGGTTACACAAGATACAAATGTTTACTATACCAGCAGCAGTATCAGCTGTACTATATAGTAGGTATAGCATGGATATTTGTTCTCAGCCTTCGAAAGGGGGGAGCCAGTGGTCTAGCTCAACCCTTCTGCAAACTGAGGTCTATCTGGCACTGGAATGAGATTGGAAGACCACGAGAGAGGAAGTCCAGTCACTTGGCAGTGCGGCTAACAACTTCAAAATGTCTCACATATGAAAACAATTCATGCATGAATAATCCCGCTTACAGGGTCTGAACCACCAGCCAGATGGCAACAATCAGTATACCGATAAATGGCTGAGATGAGAATACACCAATAGTTCAGTAAGCTATATTCTCAATCCTTGTCCACAGTGCAAGTTAAGATCACAAGGAAGTAAAATGACTGTAAACAGTGTCCTCATTTAACTTTTCATCCTGTTTTCATTTACTCCAGCAGTATACTGGATCAAAAACTGGTTGATATCTAATGCGATGGAAGTGTGAGACTACTGACAAGTAGCCTCTCACTTCATGAGTTTTCACAGAGCAACCAGTAAAAGCAGAGACTAATTTCAGTTCGGTGCAGACAAGGCAAAGACTAACTTCACACCACCCAACTTCATTCAATTTACAACCAATTCTTAAAGGCTCACTAAAAACGACTGTGCAATGAAAGGATGGTCCTCAAACAGGTCCACATCAGTGACATGTTGGTGAGTCCACTGCACAGAATTTGTTCTATGTCCTGAGGTTTTTGCACAAATTGGGGTTTATACAAGACATGTACCATATTTGAGCAACTGAAAAATGCCAGGGGAAAAAAGTACACATGCTGCACTGAATAATACTGGGCTGCATGTGCTTAACTACATCCCGACTCCGCATGTTAGTAAGAGTGCCTTGATGGAACCAGCAGTTACTGAACTGGTAATGTGTGTGCTGTAGGTTCATACTGACCCTCTGTGAGACGTGCTTTGCCTCCAGTGGGCTGACAAAGGACTGTTGAACAGCCAACACACAGCACGACTGTCTGAGCGTGGCTGAACACTGTCGTGATCTTGTAGCATCCTGGAAAAGACAAGACAACACACCAGTATGAAAACCCAACGTTACCACTCTCAAACTGTGGTGGATTAATAGCCACTATACCCAGTGACAGGGCTGATGTGTGTGTGATGAGGTTCATCTGCATGGAGAAAAACTATACCTGGACATTTCACATCCATAAAGTAAGAGTTGGGACTCTGAACGAGACGCTTCTTCTTGTGCCTCCTCTTCTCCTCCTCAGGGGATGGGTGCAACAAGTCTTTCGCGAGCTGCGTTAAAAAGGGTAGAAAATCAATTAAGGGTTGGTACATTTTATCTTAAAGAATATCTGTGGCTGATCAATAAAAACGACGCTTAGTCGTTATGGTAGCCCCAGTGAAAATATAAAAAGTTGGACTGAAGTCATTTATATGTGTTACTTGGTTTAACAGCACGCTGGTTAACAGTTGTGTTAGCATTGTTTTTGTTCTGCTAAACGAATGCTACGTTTGTAAGGTACGTTAAGGCTTCCCGGCTGGCCTACATTTCTTGGATTAGGTAACGCGGGCTACGCAATTGGATCGCGGGCGATTCTTCATATATTTGGGTAAAGTGAGCAAGTAAACTGTCAATTTAACAACATGAAACTGCTACTGTTGAGAATTTCTGAGTTATTTTCTGGCTGCCCGGATCCTCCGTTGAAGTGGCTCCATGTTTGTGGTGTGTGCGCAGCCATCTTGTGTCACAATGCGCTCGCAATGCGCTCAAATGTACACGATTTGTGTAAAACTGGTGCCAAAACTCAGCGAAAGCGTCCAAAACTGACACCAGTCGAATCGCTAATTTCTTACGTATCTATTGAGCCGTCTGTTGCCTGCTCAAGATGTGTTTTAATGGTAAAAATGTCATTTTCTAATGGTCTGCGGATACTCACTGGCATGTTGGCGAGGAAATAGCCGCTGCCGAAAAGGAGGCATTACCGGAAGCGACGGGTTGATATCGGCCGTTCCTTTGAGCACGAGCCGGACGTGACGAATACACACGACATGGCGGCCATATTGGTGAGGTCCAAACTCCACCTTGCTCCCTCCACCACGCAAACTTGAAACTATTTTATCCCCAATGTCCGTATATGCTCCACGAAAATTACAATTTTGACAAAAATAAATAATATACACTGTCTTTCATATGAGAAGTGCAAAGAAGATACATATAAATACACTATATGTTTGATATAGAGAATACTATAACTTTAAAATGTATTCCCGAGTGTTTTTATTGTAATCCCAAATCACAAAATGTAATATTGCTTTCCTTATTATTAAACTATCTGCTCTTTAAGAGTGTATGTTTATACACTTAAGTGAAAACAATAGTGGAGCCTTAAAGAATTCAGTTTCATTTCCTTTGAGGGCCCTCTGGTGGCTTCATTGCACCAATGGCCACTTAAATGATGGTTTGGATTCAAGCAGTACCAACTCATCTATGTACATTGAAATAGTTCTGGTTCAGGTGAACTCGTCCTCCTGTCCGTACCGGCCATGAAGCAATCCTTTCTTAGCCCAACTCTAATGTAAGAGATGGTCTGACAAAATGTGCAGTTCTGTGAAAATATCCATTCTACAGTTCAATTCTAGCTAATATTAGGCTTCAGCAGTCTAAAATAGACAAATGAAGTGGGAATCTTCCAAAGTCACAGTGTTTTTAGTGTGAAATTCCCTCTTTATGATACAATTTCCTTCATTGCAGCTTAGCAAGGAAACCCTGTAGAGACACAAAGAGGGAATTTCGTAAAGAAAAGGCAGTAACTTTAACACAAGCACCAGCCAAATTTCAAAAACTGATGAAGTCTATGGTAGATAAATCAGCTAGTGTTACCTGTCACACTGTCTGACAACTGTGAGATATGATAGCAACGGTTCATCTGTGTTAAGTACTTGGCATTTGACTGTTCAGTCTCTGTCCTTGGTGTAAATTCTGACCATGAGCAAAACAAAGCAGTAAAACGGATCTGCACACAGGGTTCTGACCACCCGTCCTGTGTAAAGCATCTGGATTTTAATGTGCTACACTGTCCTCTTGTTCAGGCGCCATCTTTTCATGTACCACAGGACTGTAAATACTTCCATTTGTTCATCTCAGGTATTACAAAACCATAGCAGAGGACAATGTATACATGAGTATTTATATTGGTAGTGTATATACCAAATGAAATATGCATATGTGTATAGAAGCTGATGCCAGTTTTCGCAGCACTACGGCCCCCGTCCCTCCTCTTCTGTCTGTTCAGAGATGGTTTGTTTGAGGGGATCTGTGAGTGTCATCCGTTCCTTTATCTTCACATAAATCTCACACTCTGCTGGGAAACGATTCCTCTGAAAGACAGATCAGAAATCACCATGCAAATCATCTTCATGTTCCTCTGCGACTGAAAAAACTTGTATTTACTGAAAGTTGGTGTATTTATGCCAAGTCACTGATACAGCGGGAGCCGAAACTAATATCTTAAAAAATGTAATTGAAATAGTCAAAGTCAAATTAAAATTACTCTGGTGTAAAAATTGACTGTAATAGATAACAAATGAAAGTTAAAAAGTGCTTATTTAAAGTGCACTTGATGCAATTTTGCCACATTTGCATTCAGCAATTAACGTGGTGAGTACTGAGTTATTATAGGAACACACACACCACACACACCACACACACACACACACAGTTGGCTTGAGTCCGCTGTGAGTGAAGCACACCTGCAGACAGAGACGCAGCAGGCCTCCTCCCTCGCCCTGCATCTCTAGTGGCGTCAGAAACAGAGGCAGCGACTTCTCTGTAATTCTGTTTCCTACACACACACACACGCAGAACAAAATAATTTTAATTAAAACTTCAATGGTCTTTGCATGATTTCATTATTTATTTTTTGTGTGTAGCCCAGGGGAGGGAGATCTGCTAATTAGCGCCCAGCTTGTACAAAACAAATAAAAACATCATGATTTTATTAATCCAATGTGACCTGTGAATAATAAACCTCCTATTTTTAACTCCTTTTGTATGTTCGTTCTAAACAACTAACAATAAAGCATGGTAAAATTATGATATGTGACACCTTTCTAAACTTAAACTCAAAAAGTTAATATAATGTGACCTAAAAACAGCACCAAAGCGTCTCAGTTGATGACAGTTAGTCAGTAGTCGTGCTGGAAACACCTTGATGTGAAAGGTTTCCTGATTTGATTCTTCTGTCCAGCTGAGACAGTTACCACAGTGACTGACCTGCCAGGTTAAGGGAGGTGAGAGTCTTGTTTCCAGGCAGAAAAAGCTCACCGTCCCTGTGCTGCACCGACTCGTCCAGCAGGGGGTTCACTATCTCCACTGCCTCCACCTCCTAAAGGAGAGGGAGAGCAGTAAACAACTGCATGGCAGCTTAGGTTCAAATCACATTCATCACTGAGAAAAAAACAAACAAACAAAACAATCAAACAAACCTCATTCAGGGCAGTACCTGATTTATCCTGCAGAAAAAAACAGAGTAAAACTAACTTATTAAAAGCCATATACTGTAATGTGCATGTTTATATTCATATGGAACACAGATTCAGAAAGCACGTCTCTGGTACCTCCTGTGGAGACAGTTTCTCTTTGCTTCCCAGCTTGCTGCCTTTACTCTGAGGCACCTTCATATCAGAAGCTAGGAGAGATTTAAATAGACAACAATGAAAAGATCGACACGCCTGCTGTCAGAGGATAACAGAGCAAGTGTTTAGAGTTTAGAGGCAATTACATCTCTTGTTAGATTTTGGGTTCTCTTTGTTGGCAGCCGGTTTCTCATCTTTTTTCAATGCTTCCTGTAAGGTAAAGAATCTCAAGATCACCTGTCACAACATTCAGCACAGATGCCACCGGAGTTACACCATGGTTTTACCTTTGCTGTCCTTCTCACACGTTTTTAATCGTTACCTTTTTTTTGCCTTTGTTCTCCCCTTTGCTGACGCTCAGTGAAGTGCTGCTGGGTACTGAGGAAAGCTGGCCAGCAAGCGAATGGTCGGAATCGACCCTAAGAGATGACTGCAAAAGAACAGGAGATTTCAATGTTTAGGATTTGGATACATGCTACATTAGTGTGGGTATTGAAGTTTGACACTACTGCTCTTACGGCCTGAGTTTTTTCCAGAAGCAGCTTCCTCCTCTCCACAACTTCTTCATGAGTTAGAGCAAACTCACTAAGTATCTGAAAATGGAGGTGGTTAAGGGGCAGAGGCTTATTAAATAACATAATATAATGCAATAAACAGAATATAATTTAAAGCAACTTAACCACTGATTTAAACGCATTATCTCCCAGGTTTAAGTCTTTCATGTGAATGGATACCTCCGCCAGATGAGCAGCTCCTAAGTCTCCAATCTGATTGTTGGACAGCGAGAGACAGAGCAAAGCGCGATTCAGCCGCAGGCCCTGAGAGGCAAGACGTAATGATCACGTCAGCGGTCGTGAGGGGAACACACAGGGGGAATATGGAGTCAGTCCTGGGTTATACCTGTGCAATGTGTGCAGCACCTGCATTACCAATCGAATTGAATGCCAGATTGAGAGACAAGAGGTTCTTGTTGGCAGATCTTGCAGTGGAGAGAGCCAAACCAATTAGTCGAGCACCCTCGTCTCCTATCCGGTTATTTCTCAGGGACAAGTGAGTGAGCCTGGAGCAAAGAAACACAAGACAGCGATCGGGAACGTTTGTGCTTCCATTTGTGTGTGTAGGAGTGCGTGAACGTAAATCAAGGTTTATTTTTAAGAATTTGTACTACTGTGTGAGATATGTAACTGCTTGGTGACTCACGTGCTGTCTTCAGAGAGGAGAAGGTGGTAGCTCTGCTCCGGAAGAGGGTTGCCCTCCAGTGTCACCGCTCTAACATAAAACAAAGAGGAGAGGAAGGATGAGTAACCCTCACTGTTTGACTGAAAATGTTTAACATTTTGTGTAATATTCTCTGTGACTCTCTAACATTTTCCAGGCTGAACTCAAATTTAGTTTCTCACCCTTGAACCTTGATTGAATTTGACCCATTATGATGCAGGGAGCTACAAAACAAAGCATGAATGACAACAGAATCCACTCACTTGAGGTTGGAGCACAGCGATATTGTGTTCATGAGGGAGATTACCATTCGATCTGTTAGTCCAGCCTGCCAAAACCTGCACATTGGACAAGATTACACAAACCAACAAGAACAAAACAGTGACAGCTGTAACCTGTTTCCTGTAACAAGAGTGGGCCTCTCCCCTGCCAGCTCATTACTCACTGAATGCTCTGTAGCTTGCTCAAGGAGACAAGCATCTTCTGCAGCACTCTGGCAATCTGCTCATCTACCCTCCATCCTGTGTATATTTAAAACACATGATATATGTTTTCTCCAACATTCAGATCACTCAGGATGTCAAATGAGAATTTAAAAAAGGACAGTGTCAAACCAGAGACAGATATGGGTGTAAATGTTTCTCTTCAGAGTTTTGTTCTCACCAGAAATCTTCAGGTTCTTGACACTGATGGGGTCTTCAATCTCCAGCTCCACTTGGAGGCAAGGCTTAGACCAGAAAGGTGCAGCATTTATCTGTGACCTGCCGTCCTCTGAACGTATAATTATGATAATTATGAGTGAACTGAAGCTGTCATTCGAAAAAAGACAAACTGTACATTCAGACTTCCCATATAAGGCTCTATACAGTAAGGTATACTTCCAGTGTACAGAATGTTCCTAGGTCTTCAGATTTTCTTTGGTTATTAAATTCCACAATATACAACAAGATGCAGAAAATATGACCAGAAGCATGTATCTGCCCATCCCTTTGTAAGTGTAAAGCTGATCAGATCAGGAGCAGCTCTTGCTTACCTGTGTCCCCTCCTTCAGTTTCAGCAGTGGAGGATGCTGGTTGCTTGGTGCTGACAGCTGGGATATCCTTCATGTCCAGAAGAGCACAAAGCCCAGGGAAGTCAATCTCCACATTGCCTGAGCACTGATATTCATCTGTCAGATGGAGGGTTTAAAGCATTGACCAAACAACTCTAATCTCTGTTACCAAAGGTGGGCCGATAATGTTACTTACCAAAGGTCTGAGCAGAGAGTTTTTCATTCAGAGTCTGTCCTATAAAAAAACAAATATAGACCAGTTTGTATCCACTGAGCATTTCTGCATTATATTAAAAGGCTGGCGAGATAAACTCCAGATGTGAAAGTGAGTTACAATACCATACTTGTTATAAAATAGCTAGTGAATGAGAGAATATTTCACCCCTGACATCTATTGAAATGCCACAGTCCAGATTTTCCTGTTTCTTTGCCATCTGCCCAGCACATGGTGGGTTACAGCAGGGTCAAATCTGCTGTGACAATGAAGTGAGAAAAGCTACTGTATGTGTGAATGAAACTAAACTACTACTCCAGAGTTGGAAGTACATTTCCGACGTACTGGACTTAAGTACATATTTGAGGTATTATACGTGCGCATATCTATTTATGCTACTTCGTTATTCTGCTTCACTGCATTTCAAAGAGGAATATTGGATTTTTTTACTCCAATACATGATAACACTCTGACAGGAGTCATGCTGCTGCAAACTGAGTACTTTTAAGTAAAGCCTCTATCTTAAAATTAACATTTTAGTAACATTTTAACAGTTTTCTCATCAATGTCAGCTAACGCTAGGTGGACAGTCCCACTGATGGGGCTGGCCAGCTAACAACTGCTGATGAAAGACCCATCGTCCAACCTGCATTTCTCGAGGTCTCATCCTCAGCATTCGTCTTCTCTGTTTTCTCTTTTTGTCTCT
This sequence comes from Chelmon rostratus, assembly GCF_017976325.1. Lineage (NCBI taxonomy): Eukaryota > Metazoa > Chordata > Actinopteri > Chaetodontiformes > Chaetodontidae > Chelmon > Chelmon rostratus. The sequence continues at coordinate 9,323,044 of NC_055673.1, read as the reverse complement.
TTCTAGACATTGCTGTGTCTTAAAGTCGGAAAATAGTTAAATCATCCGATAGGCCCCAGAGAGCTAACGCCGCTATACTGTTAGCAAACTAAATGAACCCCTGGGCGTCACTATGGTAACCAACTCTCAGTCCAACCTGTGGGTTTCTCGCGAGACTTCTGGTCTTTCCTTTCGCTCTTGGTATATTTGAAAATTAGAGTTGGTAAAAATCTGTTGGGAAACTTTTAAGTAGTTTATGTGGCACTTGCGTTACTAACAGTGTTTAGAACATCAACATTTATGGTAGGCTGTAATTTACGGCTTTCTTGCTAACTGTCGTAATATCGCGAGATTTCTAGTGTTTCGTGGCCAAAGTGAGAGAAAGTACAAATTTCGGTGTAATACTGTTCTTTTCAGCGTATAGACTACCGATATGAAGATCAGTATTTTAAATTAACGTTGGTTGTTGGCTTTGGGCTGAATGAGAATATGATCAATCAACTGTGTATATTGTTTGTGCCACCTGATGTGGCTCCAAAACAAGGACATCGATATTTTTCAAAGCTCAAACTGGAGCAGGAGCAACCATGAGAGATGGGTGATTGTGAAAAGAGAGGTTTACTCATTCATCACTGTGGAGATGAGGTAATTTCAGATAATACAGCACTGAACTTTCAGTTGAGCAGACAAAGCAGCAATCACCTGCATGCAACTTGAAAAGTGGAGTATAGGAATATAATGTAATTCTGTATCTCAAAAGAGAGACAGAAGGTATTTGTGCTGCAACATATCAAATGCAGAGAGATTCAATGTGGGTGCTTTACATTGGGAGCTTCAGAGTCTCTATGATAGAATAGCCTCTCTGAAACACTGTGCACATATCTTATTTTTTCCAGCAATAGCAGTCAAAGTGAAAACTATATGGAAACATTTGTTTCACTCTGCAATTTCACACCTCTAACATTTCAAAGAAGATATACACGTCATAACTCTACCAGAACTTAATTTAAAATAGCTACATTTTTGCACTTTTTGTGAACTAGCTAAGGAGTATAGAAAGCATAACAACATGAAGTGTATTCACAATAATGTAGTGCTTTTTATTAAAAAAACAAACAAACAAAAAACAAATATAAAACAAAAAAGTAAAAACCAACAGCATTTTTCATGACTTAAGAATCATAATTACAAACTTTTAACGAGTGGAAGAAGTTTTTTTGACAAACTGTACACATCACAAAATGTCCGCCAGTCTGCCATTTACAATGCTTGCATCTTATTTTGTGATTGTCTAAAAATAACTAAACGAATCACACAAAACACACAAATACAAGTACAAGCATCATACAATGACCGCTATCACAAAACGGAACCATTTCCTATTTGAAAGAAAATCAAAAATAATAACATGATATTGGGCTGACAGCTTTACTTTTGCTCCTGTCACTGTTTAAAAATATCATAACATTTTTATGTTGGTTTGTTTTTTTAGTGTTCAACACTTTGCAGCAAAAAACAAGGAGTACTTTTCTCCTTAAAAGTAATATTATTAACAATATTCAGTGACAAAGGTGTCGTTGCTGAGTCACTGTCATGCCCCAATGCCTTCTGTGTCCGTTTGACATTCTTCTCGCTCATGCAGTACATAGATGAATTTCATTTATAGGCAACGAAAACTCAGCTTAAGTTTTTATGTCATCAGGACAGTTAAGGTGAGATTTTATGGACATTAAAAAAATCATTTTCCTCCGAGCTTAAGTGTCTTCATTATAGTAATACAAACGGAAGAAATTATAATATTATCATTATTATAATAATCATAATACATTTAGGGCTGAGTCCTGTACAGTACAATAATAAACAAAATCCATTTTCAAGATATTGCTTTTGGAGACACTCCTCAATGTAAAGTGTGTATATTTACATAACTTGGCACTGTACAGCTTCCCCTTCCCTCTCTCACCCTCCGTCAGTGTCTCATTCTTGTCACTTTTCTGTCAGTTTTACCGCACCGGGACATTGCAGGCTGTCCCTTTTTAGCAGAGGCATTTGGGGGGAAAAAAAGAAATCTCATCAAATATCACAATTTCTTTTTAAAACATTCTCCATGGCAACCAGGAACATGGTCTAAAGACAAAAAAAGATCTCAAGCCCCTTCCCCTCCCAATGTACAGTATACACCGCCCCACCCGTCTCACAGAATATAAGAAAATATGACCATCACGATACATTTCATGTTACGTATTGTTTTCCATAGTTTTCTTAAAACTGTTAATTGCCATCGAGCCCTTAATTTTTTTTTCCATTTTTTTTAAAAGGTATATCTTCAAGAAATCTGGCAAAGTACAGACACACAATAAGTGTGTACGCACGCACACACTCGCACACAAGGCAGTTGGAGAGCACGGCTGTGTAAGGCGTTAAGCCGGTGTCCCCCCCACATGCCTGATTTAGTTAAGCTGGTGAATCATGTTACTTCAAAAAAGAGGGGCGAAGCTGACTGCCTCACGAGAAAATTCAAAATTAAAACCTAAACAAGACACTTTGACTGACAAAAGCGCACACTCAATCCTCCCTCCCCTCCCTTTACTCTAAAAACAAACACACCCCAAGCCTCTTCTGTTCCTACATGAGTTACTACAGTATAACAGGAAAAAGATAATAGACTTTTTAACTTGCTTTTTTTTCAGACTGCATCATCCAATACTGTGAGTGTTAGTGTGTTTTCATTATAGATACAATACACAGAGCTTCACAATATCCATGGTACCAAAAGTGCAGTTCACCACCCTCGTTCTCTCTTTCTATTGAGCAGCATCTGAGCACACTGCTCAACTTACATTTCTCCTATGCCATTCCCCCCCAGGTCTTTTCGCAGCTTTTTTCTCAACTGATATATTTTGTCATTGCAGCTAGGTCCCACTAGGGGGAACAATTCTCCAGCATTCACATACCCATTGACTGAAACCACTAACCAACCCTCCCTCCATCCATCCCCATTCAGTACCACTTGTTTCACCTCTGATGCTTGCTAGTGGAATTCATCTACCCATGTCTGTAATATTCAATGCATTTAAGTGCATGGGGTATTTCTCCTATGTTCATTTTAAAAACAAAACAAAAAAACAAAAACAAAAACAAAAGGTTTTGCATCATACTACTTAAATAAGCAAGAAGTCTGGGTCAGCTCTCTCTTCGTGCTCCTTGAGAACTCTTGAAAAAGCTGGAATTGCCATGGAGTCAGCGCCTCCAAACCCCCTCCACCTTCTCACAGTCGAGATGACAGTCTTGGAAGAGGTAAACTGGAGGAGGCCCCCAGGGATGCGTTGTGGTCCTTAATGGTCGGACAACCAACAATGCTCATTTCCTTCCTTGCTGTCTCTCCATTTTCTGCCCCTTGCTCACAAAATGTGAAAGGCAGTGTGCTTGACAGGCACGTAGCAACGCTATTTTCTGCCCACGAAATCACCAAATCCGAGCGTCCGTCGCCGTAGCCTCCGCCCTGCGCCCTCCTCCAGGAGATAAGTGACATCTATGGCTGTTGGAAGAACACAGACAGGGGGAATTAGGAGCTTAGACAGAAACAGCTGACACACATTATATCAAACTGCAAAGGTAAGCAAAAGTGTCTTCTGTAACTGATCCATTAAGCTTAGAAGTGCTCAAAAAGTCTGGCAGAGGGCAACGTCCCTTACGACAGTAAGCCTGGGAGGGTGTGTCCAAAAATGTGTGTAGCACTCTGAAACCACCAGAGGTGTGATTTTAGGTGGCATAATCTAGTCTATCCTTTTCAAGACCGTGTCCACATCATTCCAAGTTTTGGTATACTCTTCTATTCTTGTTCTTAGTAGTAATCCACAAATAAAAAGTGCCATTCTTTGTCAGTAAATAACTTCCTGCAGCTGCTTCACGCTTCAGACGGAACGCGGTGGTGCCTTTTGGAAGGATGTGACTGTGAAGCAGATGTATGATCAGGCTGGTGATATCCTACATTTGTGTTATTGTCAACAAATCTAATGAAAAGACCAAAACCAACAATGTTTTCTTAGTCTGTCTCTCAATACTTTCTGACGTCCCTACCCTGTCTAAGGCACTCAGTCTCAAGCCCCACCCCCCCTTTTTTTTAAATAAAGTTTCATGTTTTAAAAAAAATGGTAATTGCCTTAAAACAGCTGAGATTTGTGATTTTTAGCAAACATTGTTCAAACAGGGGTAAATTCAGTGGTGGATTAATACACTCTGGTTTGTGGGAGCAGAACGCTGTATTCGGGATTGGCTCAAAATCAATGGTCCCTATGTTTATCATACTGAAGGAACATGTCACCAAGTGCAACAGTGTGGCTCATTAATGTGTTTTTAATAGTTTTTGGACAACAGTGGAGATCTATCTATACAGAGACATAAACTGTATTAGGCTTTGGCTAAATGGGCAACAATCATAATGATCAATTTATTATTGGTTTTTGCCTTGAAGAAAAAACATATCACCAGACTTCAATGCTGAGATTAGCCACTGAACATTGGTGTTAAAAGTTGGTCTACATTTAGATACTTTTTGGTAATATTCATCAGCAGATTGAAGCAATGAAACAACAGACTGAAACACTGCATGGGAGGAAGAGACTTGGACAAAGCAGCAGATCTAAAAACTGAGGTCCCCATCTGTTTATGAAGGCTAAAAAGAGTTTAAATATGAAAATCTGAGCTGCAGACTTTGCTTCTTCTTCATCCCACACTCCCTCTAATGAACAGTTTCTTGCTCCAACAGTGAACTCAGCCATTCAAAAAGGTGTTATCCAACATGTTTAAATGGTGTGTCACATGTGATCTGAAACTTTAACCCTAATTTATCTGTTGACCTACCCCCCTGCTTTGTTCCCGGTCCCTCACCATTCTTGCTGGGAGTTCTGTGCAGCAGATCCAGCAGAATTTTGTTGAGCCGTTCCCTCTGGGCCTCCCTCCTGCCCAGCACTGGGTGGTGTAGCGGCGAGGAGGCCGAGGACGACGGGAGTTCGAGCATCTCCCCTATTCTCTCTGTGGAATTCTCCTCCAGCTCCTTGCGGTCCTCAGCGTCCTGCCCTTCCTCTTCATCCTCCTCGTCGTCTTCATCCTCGTCTCCATCCCCATCCTGTTCGACTCTTCTGGGCTTGGCCGAAAGAAGTTCAGGATCCTCCGAAGCCATGTCCATGTCGTCCTCCACTCCTCTCCCGTCTTCAGCTTCAGGTGGGAAGTCGTCACCCCGGTCGCAGGAAGAGCCGTCGTCCTCGCAGCCTCCAACTCCTTTAGGTCGTTCGCTTTTCCAGGCAGAACGGCCCCCGTTCCGCTTGTAGTTGTCAGGAACGTAGTGAGGCTGCAAAAATATCATAATCAGACCTGGGTCAAATAGTGTTTGCAAATACTTTTCATGGTTTTATTTATTTGACTTAGGTTCCAGATGCTTAGTGTTAACAAATGGAAAATAATACAAACATCAAAGACAAAATCACTAAACAGATATATGGATGTTGTTCACTGCAAACGATGTGGTTTGGATCAGAAACAAAAGGCAGGTGTGGTTTCTGTCATTTGCTGCTGGTTAGTCCCACCTTCACCTGTGATTGTGCTGCAGGCTGCCTAAACACTATGAGCAAGATAAGATGCCGAGCCAAAATGTGCCCTAGGCTGTCAGATTACCTCCTCTCTTATATAAGTGTTTACAAATCAGTAATACATCTGGTCGGGACCCCCATCACTCTCACCGAGAAGTCTCTTTTGGGCGTGAGCCGCTTCGGGAAGTGGTTGAAGGCATATGGCTTGGTACAGACTGGGTAGCGGTTACGATGGATCTTGTAGAACAGGTGAGCCGACTTGTCCAAGCGGTAATCACAGATGTACACATCCTGCTCTTTTACACTCTTTGGCCGCCCTGTAGGAAGGAACACACTCTGCATTACACAGGTGCTGCTGTCATTTAAGTCATATCTCAAGAGCAAATGGCTGTATATATATGCTATTTTTTGTTAAAGTCTGTCAAAGGTCAGCGCTGAGCCGTAGAGGGATTATTAACCTTAATTTATCAGCGATGTCCTATTTCATATTTTTATTTACACATATTCACACCTGGCAGCTGCATTTTCTACAATTCACTGAGCATCACTCAAGCAAAAAAGGAACCCTCAGCAGTAGTTGTTACTTACTTACTAATTCAGTAGGGAAATAAACACATCCAAACCCGCATGTGATTGTTTACATATGTGTTTCCCCTCACCTTTGCAGTAAGTGTAGAGATCGAGGACACAACAGGTTCCCACCACTGCCTCCAGGGGGATAATCTCATAGAGCGGCATGCGGAATAACTCGTTCTGGTAGAAACGCCGTGATGGAGAATGATGTGTCTCATGAGGACGGAAGTAGTGGTGGCCAAAGGCAAACCTGTCACCCCTTTAGAGTTTGAGTGGATAAAGAGCAGCAAATTAAACAATGTGATGCAATTTGATGGGCACAATAATAATCCGCAGGCAGTAATTTACATCTCACTGGCAGGTTTCTGCAGTACATCAAGCCAGTTGTTCGAAATACGTCTGATTGACTTACTTTTCATTCTTCCAGAGTTTCTCAATTCGGAAGATGTCGAGTTTGTCTCGGTTGATGTGAGACAAGAGACGGTAAGACTGTCTGACAGGCTGGCCCTCAGGTGTGCGTCTGCTGTCTCTCATCAGATACACACAGTCACCTGCACACAAGATACAGACACTGACATGTTACAAAAATTGTACAAGAAATGATACTTGACACTAAAGTCGCCCGACAGATAGAGTATAACATCTCAGTAACACTTCTTTTGGAGATGATCAAACAGTGGCAGACAAAATAAATGTTTACATCCAGCCTCTGAAATAATACAAGCTATTTGAATTGCTTTGATTAATTTATTCTAACCAAGAGTAACTGAGTTTCAAGCCTCTAGTGGTGCTATGGATCTTCGTGCAGGTGAGTCCTGCCAGTGGTTTCATACTACTCCAGTGATTCCAGTGATCTACAGGTGGCTGTAATGTGCCATGAAATGCAGCAATGTGCCAGGAAAGGCAGTGAAGAAGACAACTGCAAGCTATATGAAGACATTGCTCAATTTAAAATACTTTAAAGCTTTGCAAATGTTTTATGAAGAAGGAAATGCATTCAACACTGTTGTTAGACCTCAAGGATACAGACCATGCACTCTGGTGGAAAACGGTCAATATAAATATAACTTTGGTTTGTTTGAAAACTCCACAGGGAACCTTTAACACCAGGCTGGAAATCAGCGTTTCTCTGCCCTCTCTGCTTGAAAGTTTCAAGCATGATTCACCCCTGATCACTCCCAGCATCTCTGCTGGGAGTGGTTTGGAGTGGTTAGAGGTGTGCTCTATTGCACCTGCAACCACATCAACGGTGATGACCACTGGAGGTCATGAGAAACTAGATTTTCAGGTGGCGTTGCAGAAACTGGACCTTTCCAAGCATTTGCGAGCTCATGACTGCTGGTTTCTATTGTTTCTTTACCCTGATGTAGCAGCAGGTCATCTCTAAGGAGGCAGATGTAGTAGACAGAGCCAGCCTGGGCGTAGCTTGGCTGGGGTATCATGGGAACTTCCTGTAACAACAAGAACAACAAGAACATGGTGGAGATTAGAGAGGTTGGTGATAATTTAAACCCAGAAAGGGACTAAGGAGACATTAACCTTATGTGCCCAGAAGGAAAACTGTTGGCACAACATTAAATTCAGCATTCAAGGTTGTTTGGAGGAGAAAGACGTACCCTGTCTACAGGCCGAGGGTCGCACTGCTCACACAGGTAGTGCTCCACCTCAGTCTCTAGCCGCATGCAGTCAAAGTGCTGCCACACCTACAGTGACAAAAACAAATAGTGATTAAAAAAAAGCAAAAAATGGATATTTGAATAATCTACTCCCCAGCTGGTCTTGACAGTGACTCACAGAGTAACAGTGATGTTCTGAGTCTGTATTACAAGCAAAGACAAACACATTTTTAACAACACCCTTGATTCACAACTGTGGTAGCTTCAATCAATATTTGTAACCCTCTTTGTTTTCTTTGTCTAAAAATAACAGAAAATATACACAGGGGACTGTGGACTGACTGCACACTCTCCTTTGGAAAATTTCCATGACAAAGTCTCCTCCTGAGTTAGACAACGTCTCAAGAGGAAGCACTCACTAAAACAGGTGTAACCTATCAGCCAGAGAGACAAAAATACATTTTTCACTCGCTTTTTTTTTATTATTTATGTTCGGCACCTTGCTTCTTACCATGCACTTTTCACACTGGATCATCAGGCCTTCGTCCTTGTACATTCCACAGATGCAACGGATGACGTCGTCGTCCTTGTCGTGGGACCCCGGCCCTCCTCCTCCTCCGTGGTGGTGATGGCCATGGTCGCGCTCCAGCGAATCCGAGCTGTCGGCCTCGCTGGCAGTCTCGCCCACGATCTCATCAATCTGGACGGCAGCTTCATGACGAGCGCTGTAGTAGGCTTTCCGCAGCCGACACACGTCCCTGCCTACCGATGACTTCCTGCCATAATATTTCTGGCGGGAAAATAAGAGGGTTGTTAATACAGCTGCTTTATTTGTTTGTTTGGGGCTTTTTTTGTCTATTTGTTTTTGCCAAAAACATTCACGGGAAATCCTCTTTGTGAATTTGTTACTGACAGTGTGTTCTGACTGACACACGGCACAAGGACAGCAAGCCACACCACAACTACACAAACAGCTTAAAGCTTAAGTCATATATACTAAAGGCTGAGGAAAGCACAATGGACCCCAGAATTATATCCTCATCATTCAATCACTGAGCTGCAGGTTTACTGGCAATTTCCTTCTGAACAAAGGTCACTGACAAAGAAAGATGCACTTAGACCGAAAAAAAAAAAAAAATCACAGAAAGTGCTACACCCCACAGCTCGCAATTTAACAATAAACCACATTCCCCTCACATTTTTTCTAGTCTCGCAAAAAGAGTCTTGGGACTAAAGGGAGAATCTAATTTAGACGTCCACTTCAAACTTCTCTGATTGGAAAAGTAAGCTCCTCTGAGAGGTTTCAAGTGCCACTTGTTTAAACTGCCAAGCTATACAGATGTAAATCAAAAGAGTCTGCAGACGTGTGCACAGAGGATCAGCAGTCATGAAGTTATATCCCATTTGGGAGGTGTTTGTGTGTGAGACAGGAAGAAAGAAAAGAGCTGACTGAGTGGGAGGAAGAATGTGTTAGAGCTGCGTAAATGATCATTTTGATGAGGCTTTTTGAGGCTGTTGGGGCTCCAAGAAACTGGGATCAATCCCGAGAGACTCACAAGTGTCGTCAGCGCTATTCAACGCCGAAGACTGGATACTGCAGCAGCCTTAGTCTTCATGTAATCATTACACTGATAAAATGATGTATGATGATCCGCACCAGCTAACAGGCTTTTGAAGAACTCAGGATCTAAACGTGCTTTGACCAGAGGAACCAGGGACTATATTAAGCTGTTGTACAACGGTTCCAAGTGCTTAATGTCACTGACTAGTCAAACACAGAAGCCATGGCAACTGCAACTTGTGTTCAGGTCAAAGACCAAGGAAGGACTAAAATCAATATCAGGATAAGGGGTAGAAAATTGTTGCATGGGATGCATGTTTATTAATGTTAAAAACCAGCGAGAAAGAGACAGAAGGAAAGAGCAGCGGTGGAGAGACTTGATTGAAAGAAAAGGGAGCATTGGTCTGTCATTGGACTAATTTCCTTCATCTTCACCATTCTTCAGATGCAGGGAAGAAGCAAACAGGAATGTGCCAAAGGGAATTTTATTTTCTAGTTTAGATCCAGAGTTCAGGTGTTATATAGTTCCTGGAACTTCATGGTCTCAAAGGGATGTAAATGTTCAATTTTGGTGACTAACACCTTAAGTTCAACCTTTAAAGTCAGGTTAAAGGTTGACATAAATGCTCTGCAGTTTTCATTGTAAATAGCAGGGAATCATTAATACTAGCAAGGGACACCTGCATACCTCAGCATTACGGAACACTTTCAGCATGTCTGTGTCGAACGCTTCAACGGTCTTGTAGTGACCGGTGAGGATTTGCTTCTCGATGGTGCTCAGGTCCAGAGGGTCAGACACCTTCTCATAGTACTGGCTGTTCCTGATGGCACACAAAAATCACAGGATTAGTCTCTCCAAATCTGATTTGAAAACATTTCAATCCATGAGTCTGTAGATTTTAAGGGCCTCCCAGCAGAAACTATACCCCCGACCATGACAGTGTTAGTCTCATGTAGCCAAGAAAAAATAATGAGCTGTTGGTGTTTTGACACAAAGTGAGTACTATCAATACTGGACTAGAATCAAAGCACAGGCTGTCACGGCTGAAATGTGTGGCACAAGATAAAACTGCTACACTATGTGGGTGCTGTACACTGACAGATGAGATAACACAGCAACACCACTGTCTGAAAAACAGTTAAACATTATGAATGAAACAGACTAAATGCGGGTTTGCACTTTCACACACTCACCTCTTCCTGGATGGGAGGTTCACCAGCGGAGCAGCAAGTGTCTGGCCAGCCGAATCTGAGGTAAGACAAACAAATAACATTCCTGTCATCAATTCTCAATCACAGAGCCTTATCATTTCATGAATATTAGATATCAGCCCAGAGGCACTGACAGATGCATTTTAGAGGACTGATCAGACCTCAGATCAGGCTAGAGGTCATTCTAATGAGTATACAATAACAGAACAGCACAATAGCAGTTTATATATTTTACTGATAACATACTGTGCATTTCTCAGCATAGATACTAACCCTTGTAGCTGGTGATCATGTCACAAATCTCCTTGAAGATGTGAGCGAGGCGAGCAGTGCGTGTGACTTCCGTGTTTTCCTCAGCCGCAGCGAGTCTCCGCGTGCGAACCGACCGCGATGTCTGCAGGGCCGAGAACTGCGTCAGGAACACATCTGGAAACAGGACACGAGCATTACACATCAAGTTTTTACACATTTTTTCTTTGTTTCACAGCACCTACATTTCAGTTCCATGCTCAGCAAGTTGTTTACAGCTAGAAAAAGAAATTCATTAAATAAATTTACATTCATTAGCACATTTCAGTGTTGACAGACTTCAACTGTAGCCACTAAAACAGGTTTTTTTCACAACTTTCTTCTCAAGCATTCTTGCCTTCTCAAATTCATATCACCTCTAAGCTCGTACGCTCACCTGACTTAATGTTTCCATCGTCACGGATGACTCCTCCCCAGCGTGTATATATGGACAGGCTGCTGGCGTCCCTCTCTCTCTCACCCTCTCTCTTCAACAGCTCCTGTTTCTCCCTCATCTTCTCCCAGTTCCTCAGGAGAAACACTCGATGCTTCAGCACAAAGTTCCTGATGATGACAGAGAGAGGACAGGAGTGTGAAGACGCCATGTTTCTGTGTGTGCCAACATCAACTCACACCTCATACTTAACATGTCAAATGTATGTTGCTCTCTGATGGCAGTTCTTATAAACTGAAAACAATTTAAATACCAACTACCATTCTGTTAATGAATTCAGTGATTGAAAGCAAAGCATTCATTTGATTTATTTGACACTAATTATGAATCCAGAAATTTATTTTAATTTTCTATACTGACATATTTCAGTCATATTAACAGTAAGGCATATACTGCTGTTGAAATGTCTGATTATGGATGCAGGAATATGTTAACATACTATCTAACATCAGTGAAATGTGCACGTTTTCCACTTAATACACCTGAAGAATTAGCAACAGAATAAAATTCACCTCAAGAAAGGCATGTATGAAAGCGTGTGCAATCTGGTATCGGCCAATAGATATGGGGGAACAAAAACAAATGTGTTTTTTATATTAGAATCTTTATTACAACCAGTGTAATGAGTTCCAGTGCAATGTTTGCAGGAAACAAACGGAACACAGTTTGATCATGTGTCTCAAACATACTCTGATACAGTTCTGTTTCTCTTATGTATTGCTTGCATATGTGTGTGTGTTTACCTCTCTCTGTTGGACATGGGCTTCATGAGATGAGGGTAAAACTTGTTGCTGTCACTCGACTCTTCCTCCTGGAGAACAAGAAAGTTGTATTCAAGCACGAGCTTCATTGAAAAGCTTTTGAACGAATGCACTCCTCCTGTTTTCACTGCAAGGTTCAATCAGATTTTGCAGACTTCTAAAGATTCCTACTTCAAATCATGATGTTGCTGACTCACTGAAAGCCTACATTTAAATATACTATGATATATTGTAAATTCTAGGTCATATCGTTCAGCTATCATTCAAAAGTATACCCTTTAAGGTATCGTGAGTTACTTTTTTAGACACCTTGTGGCCCACTAAGAGTGCCTCTGAGACACAGACACATCCATGCCCTACATAGGCACTGCACCTGATACTGAAAAAAAGACACTGCAAAACTTGGATAAACCTTTTATCAACCTGGCAATAGCTTCAGCCAGATAACAATAGGCTTCAGTTTTCAGTCAAAGAAAATATGTATTAAGGAATCATTTTCAAAAGTACTCCAGGAATAAATTTTCGTTTATTGTCTGATCTAAGGAGAACAAGCTCTCCATATTTTTACGGACATTCATGACTCACTCGTTTCTTAAGCTGGTGTTTGGACTTCCTCTTCTCCTTGAGTCGACCCAGCCGCCGAGTCCCTCCCGTCTTCCCAGGCAGGCCATTAATACGCTGGCTCTTCCCTCCGATGATGCCTCGGCAGCTCTCTGAGCCACACTTACACACTTGCTGTACAGCAATGAAAAATAAAGTGCACAAAAAGAAATTAGTTGTGCAAGTAACAAAATAGCTGTGCAAGCAGCTGTGATGATTATAGCTCTGAACATGAAATAGCCACAATGTTATTCATTGAGGACGTCAAAGATGGTTGCTGGTGTATCACCTGCTCTTCTGTATTGAAGGAATGGAAGTTGTAGTCATAGGTGAGCTCAGTGCCGCTGGGGATCTCCTTGAGAGCAAAGAGACCAATTCTGTACACCCCATTCACTGACCTAAGAGAGAGGAGTCACAGAGAAGTCAAGTGAGTGGGTGCAGCATGTGATTAATTTTTCATTTAATAATAAAGCATGATGAAGTTAGCTAAATAATAAATACATTAGCATAAATGGTAAAATAAACAATGAAAGACTGTAAAATAAGATCAGGAAAGTTAAAGGATATCAAGAAGGACAAATTAGTGGACAGGGCCTCTGTTTTTCTTCCCGTCAGGAGGTTACTGGATCTCATGGTCTATGTTTAGAGCAGGAGTTCACTGGTAACTGTTCAAAATTACATCATATTGTGGTAAATATATTAATATGGAGTAAAAATTATGTTACTCCAAACACATTGCCTGGTGTTGTTATGCAACAGACCAGAATGCATTAAATAATTATATAAATTCACCACAGAAGTAATGTAAAATGATATAATTTATAGGTCAAGCTTTCCAGACTAAGGAGAAAGATTTTGACCGTTACAAACGGCAATCCCATCATGCACTGCATGTAAGCCAGTTTAATGTTTGTCCATGGGCCAAGCCCTGAGCTTGAAGTGAGAGTTGAACTTAAATGTCTGAAACAAGATGGAGAGCTTTGTGCAAGAGGGGTGTAAGTGAATGACACATTCCCCCTTTAGTTAGGTCTGAAGTCAAGTTTCTGTCTTGACTTGCAACAGTGTTAAACTAGCCCTGTTAGAATGGCAATTAAATTAAGGCATTTAAAAATTGGGACAAAAAGTGAAGAGAACTGTCCCTGTTTTCATTTGCTCCATTTGGCAAACGCTCAACACGTTGTCATCCCTATTTTTCCCCTCTCCAAACGAAGCAGTGCTCCAGCTTTTCACCATTCTTCTGAGAATAAAGCGCACTATTCTGTTTGCCAGCCATTTGATAATTTATTCCTTCTATAGGGGTAAAAAGCTGGTTCAGCGCATTGTCTTCAAGCACTACAGCTGTATCTAAGGCCCGGCTGCATGTAATCTCTCTTCTGTGACAAGATGGATGACTCGTCAAGCTTTGTGCTGAAAATCCTCCATCCTTGTGGAGTCTTTTATTTCAGCCCAGCCACTCTACAGTACACACACAAGCACTCACACATACATACACCAACCAGTGCCCTAGATCATGAGCCAGTCTATGCTGAAGGGCAGAAGGTATAGTTTGATGGTTCACTCTGTTAAGGTTGTTAGCTGTCCACAATCAAACCCACTAAGGGTTAAAACTGTGGTGACACTTGTTGTAAATTCATTACAGGCAAACCAAACCTTAACAAAAATCCAAGTAGGTTTCACTTGCAAAAGTCAGGCACATGGAGGCCTGCTCAGCCAGGTCTCCGATTGCATGGACACAGCCATGCTGTGAGAACAATCCCAAAGGAAACCAGTGAATTGTTTTGGCGTGGTGCAAGGCCTTTAAGCCATTTAGGTCTCTGAACACTGCCAGTGACTGCATGAGGCGATCTCATCAGATTACCACCACACAACCACATTAATAAGGTTGGGGTTTTGAGGCAGAGCTTTCTCATTTACAATGAAGTGCACCTGCCACACTTGTCCCTTTTAGAGCTTGTGTAAGATACCCAAACTAGGGCAACACAATATTGTCTACCATACAGTGTGACTTCTTATCCATAATGAACTTCTAAATACAACTAAGAATTTCTGCCATAATAAGGGTCTCTTAAAGTTTATACAAAGAATCCCACATCCGCATGCATTAAAGTACACACACACAGTGATTTATAGCTACAAAATTCATTGTAATGTACTAATGTAGTCTTCTCTGATAACATGAGTGAGGAATCAAGAATAAAATTGCTGTAGCGGGACTTTTTGTGGCTTTGCTGGCCTTTTCTCTAGTTAAATCGTACAGAATCTAAATGCTTATTTCTATGCTGAATATCTTTCCCTCTGTTCTGGTACGTTCACTATTCTCAGTTTGCCTCTTACAGAGTGAGTAAGAAATTACCCAGCTCACCCGAATAATCAGGCACACAAACAGACAGCAATTAACTGAAACTATTTAGGTAATAGGCTAGCATTTTCCAGTTCGTTAACCATAAATGACGGAAGCATTTAGAAAAAAGAAAAATATAAAGCTGGAACATTTTCCAATCAGTGTCTCCCATTTTCCACTCACAACAATCAAACAAGATTCTCAGCTTCACTTGTTTAACACTGTCTCCCACTTTAATATATTCAGTGACTGTCGCTGTACCTGACAGTCCTTTAAAGGTTCCCTGAGGAGTTTTAGAGGACGCGCATGCACTAGAGCACACGTGGGTGACACAACACACACTCCTACCAAACAATGTCACATTATTCCATTGATCTAAAGGTGGCGGTAACACAGCATGAAATGCTGCAATGTGCAAACAACGATAGGGAAGTAGAAGACTGAAAGCTAATAAACATGGATGTGAACAAAGCTGGATTTAAAATGTGTTAAGCCCAACTGAAATGAAATGACATTCTTTTTTCATTTAAATCAGCTCTCAGGACTCACATGTCCTGTGTTATCCTTTGAGAAAAAAAAATTACGGATTTTTTTGGTGACATGATAGTGCCCCCCATTACTGTTCTGCTATCCGTCTACATGGATGAAGAACTTATTTCCATACAGCCAATGAAAGCTTGCATAAATCAGTAACGTCAGCATTCTTTCATAGGTGGAGCAGACGGTCACACTGAGACAGACAGCAGCTATACAGCACAAGAGCCACAGACTTTGAACAACAATCCACATTAAGCCTTCTTATATAACGCACAAACACGACCACATGCCTTGTTCTGCACCTTAGCCCAAACAAACATTCACAAGGGAACAGTGCACTTCTAAAGTCCATTTGTAGACTAGATAGCTGATTAACTACTCAGCTGCAGCACATTTACAGTAACTGGATCTAAATGTACCTGCAAATGTCTCTGTTAATACCACAAACAACACACTGCTGTCAAACAGACAGACATGCCCCTCCAGCCAGTTGAGATGAAAGGAGAATTTCTGATATCTCTCCAGTGACTTTTTTCTTCCAAATAATGTTGTTAATCATAAACAAATATAAACAATACATTGACATTAGTTCAGACAGCAAAAGGAACGACTAAATGTGATTTCAGTTGGACTTGTTAAGTGAGGAAGGAAATGCACTTGATACACAGGTTAGATCTGAACAGACCAGAATGCACACATGTGTTTTGACATACTGAATGAAAACAAAGCATTTTGAAATGTTATATACTGGAAGGTTTAAAAGGTAAACCTACCCTTATTTTACTCCTAATAAAATTTAACATCACCTTTTGCAAAGTGTGAGTTATCACTGTATGCTTTGTTTCTCATCACAGTCAAACAAATGCAGGTCTGGCTTAATTATCTGTCCTTAACAACTTGTGGCAACTACATTGCTGGCTCTTGAAAAGGCTTAGCCAAATCTGGGCTTTGGTGAGAACCCAAAAGCACCTCATGGACATTAGAAGGAAACTGGTTTAAAGCTGCTGTGACACCTACCACTTCTGCATCTCACAGTTGGGTTCACAGCTGTGGTTTATGAAGCGTGCCTCATTGCCCATTCGGTAACTGTCAATCACCATGCCGCTATCCAGGTTCAGACAGTAGTGGCCACTGTGAGAGAAGTACTGCTCCATCATACGGCTCCTGAAATATGGTAGGAGAGAGGAGGTGGAAGAGAGAGGCTTTCGTTAACTTGCATGTCAGGATAAATTAAGTTCTGAACCGAGGAAGTGAAACAGGCAGAAAGACAGACACAGGACATTCTAAATCTGACATCCGCATACTTTTCGGGCCGTGCCTGCCACCCATTAAGAATTTCTCAAATAATATGTGACCCAATTAACTCACCTAAACTCCTGTTCGCTAACCACCTCTCCCAAGTACTCGATGATAAACTGTCCAGGGCGAAGTGGCTCCTTGGTGCGGATGCCCCAGCCCTTGCCCTCAGCGCGGAATCGCTCCAGACACTGGACCCACTCATGTCTCTGGATGTGCTGGTTGTCACACTGATCAGCACATGGACAGGTGCTGGGAGAACACTCAGCAAAACTCATCCTGGGGGAAATAAGCAATTACAAAATTGTTTAATGAGGCTGATATTCCCTTGTCTTGACATCATGTGCACCCTCTATTCACACTTTTCATTACTATAAACAACTTCACAAGAATATTCCTACACAAACATATGACTAAACCTGAGTGCTGATTTTTAAAAATACAATATGATTGTATTTTCCAATGGGAAACATGCTAAAAGCCAACATTCTTTTGCTGTGATTTCTCTTCACCTATTCAGGCATTCATCTAGGCAGCCCTTTTCAGTCGCGTTCTCACGAGGTCTGCAGTTGCATGTAGTCGTTTCATAACCAGACAGAGGCTTCACATCCACATAGACATCTGTGACAGAAAGGGGGGATTACCATTTTTCATTTACAGTTACTGACACTGTCATGAAGTGTGACCTGCAGAGAAATCATCAAATATTTTAAATTCCCATTTTGTAAACAATGCATATAATTTATAACAGGGACTACAACAGTCAAAGCAACCAAGGCAACCAAAGTAAAGTAAAGCAAGAAAAATGCAAGAACATACAATGATGAGGCATTTTGGCTGTATCACTGGAAGAAAGCTGGATACTCACTTGATCTGATCTTCTTATAAAGGGGGACATCAGGCCTCTTGTAAAGCTAAAACACAAAACATAGTGGTAAATACAAAGGGGTTTAAAGTCAGAAACAAATACTTATTTGAGCCTTCACTTAAGCTGTTCCTTTTGAAGTTACCCATCAGTAATTTACTGTGAGTATGGAAAAACCCTAAAGATACTAAGTGCTCAACATGATTGATCACCTGATCGTGTTTCCACAGCCATAAGATGTCGTAAGGCAACTGGAAATCAATGCGTTTCTGTCTCAGGTACTTCCCTGGAAAAAAACAAAGCAAAGTAAATTTGGGGAGAAAAAATAAAATCGAAACGTAATGGAAGGAAGTCATTTTTGACCATTACACAAATCAGTTTCACAAATTAAGCTATAGTCACATACTTAAATAAAATGTCTGACTAAACATTTGTGCGTTTTCATCTTATCATAGCTGAAAATATAGGCTTATGGTAACTGAAAAAAGAAGGCTCCTAGAAACAGGTTTGCTGAGTCATCTGGATACTGATGAGTAACCCCAGAAGCCCTCCAATTCTGACTCAAGTAAAAAGAATGGTTGTGGTTTTTACTCAGCAAAACTCTGACTAATCCAATGGGCAATGTTTTACCTCTACACAGAGGTTGTGTTTTAAAAGACTAATAAATTAATTTGGCAGTAATGACATGGACAGATCATGTCTTTTAAAAATAGGAAGTGCAGTCTAAAAAAATTAACCAATTCACGACTCACCAACATGTATAGGAGCTGGAAACAAGCCATACTCATGTTCCCCAGGTATGTATTCTAGCTTCTCTTTCTTTAGCTGCAGAAGCTGACTCCGGGGGCTACAAGATGGGGTACAGAAATGTTAAAATGTAAAGGGAGTACACAAGAAAAAAAAAGCTCTATTATGGCGCATTGATATCTAAAATAAACATTAATATCAGAAGCAAAAAAAAAAAAAGTATTTTCTATGGAACTCACTCTTCAGTCTTGTACACATCAGAGTAAAGTCCCGCCTTCTGGAACTTCTTCTTTGGAGGTCTAGCTGGTCTCTTCTCCCGTTGGCTGGTTATGGGCATGGCCGGAGCTTGTTCCCTGGAGACAGTGCCGGGGCGTTCCGGGGAGCTGCGGCCATCTGGCTTGCTTTCCACTGAGCTAAAAATAGAACCATGACTTGGTTTCTAGTGACTTAATAAATTTTTATATATCAGGACTGAATCTTAAGATTGGTGATCACTGTAAATGTGTGTCAGTGTTCCACAGCTGAGGCTTTTAGGTATAAAGGTTAATATTCAACTTGTGGTGAACATTTGCTTACCCACGAAACTGCTGGAGCTCGTCCTGGGTAAGCCAGCTTCTTCCTGTCCCAGCCCTGGACCTTGCTACCAGGTTACCCAGGTTCTCCTCTCTGTCTGGCAATCGCTCCTCTGTCTCTTCTACCTCCCCGTCCTCTTCTTCCTCCTCTTCTTCCTCATCCCCATCTCTGTCCCAGTGCTTCCTCTTCGGAACTTTTCTACGCTGGCCCTGGACCACCGACTCAATAGCATCTGTCACAGTGTCGCCCTCCCACCCTCTGCCTCCTGTTGGCCGTTCACCCCCTCTGTCCCTGTGCCGTGTCTGATTCAACTCAACCACTGGTGTTGGAGATGGCGGTGGGGATGGTAAAGGGTGTTTTCTAGGACGTCCGGGGCCCCTCTTCTTCACCACGTTGTTTCCTGTACGAGCCTGTCTCTGTAGCTTCTTGGCACGCAGGATTTTGTTGACGTGGTGCAGGCTGTGTTTGGATGGCTGTGCCCGATGGGAGTGGTGGGGCAGGGAGACATCCAGGCAACAGTCCTGAGAGGGGGAGAGGCAGGAGGAGGAAGCGGAGCCATGGGAGTGAAACAGCGAAGGTTGGTGATGGTGCTGCTGCCGGTGGTGCAGGGATCCATCGGGCCCTTCAGAGGTTGAGAGGGCAACACCTCTTGTCTGGATACCTGATGACCCTAGTCAAAGATATAGAAAATTACTGCTGTGTACTGTATGTCGCACTAATTATCAAAGTACACAATACAGTCTCAGCACACTCAGAAAACTGTGATTCTGTACTGTGACTGTGTTAACTACGTGGCACAGGCTATGTGTATGAAAAAGTTTTTGATATTTAGTAAGATAAGGGGACAGGTGAACTTGATATATTTTACTATTTATGGCCTACATTAAGCTGAATGACAACATGGTCTATCACTTAACTCTATTAATTACAACTCACATCTATTCATCATCTCTTAGCACTCTTGATTTTCTCTGACCTTCCTCTTTACGTCACTCTCCATTTTCTTCAAACATCTTCTCTTTCCTCATTTATATTTTTCTAAACTTATGTATCACCCTTGTCTTCCACAATTTCCCTTACTTCTCATTCTTTGACATTACAAAGAATGAGAATTACCCATAGCTTCACTTTTCACACATCTTCCTCTTGCTTCTTCCTGTCTTTTTTCCTCATTAACATGTTCTCCCGTGCCTCATTATCCCAACTTCCTCACACTCTCTCTCCTGTCTCCCCTTGTCTAACCTTGGAAAACCCTTCAAACCCAAGTTCAGTGGAAGGCGATTGCCCCACGTCCAGAGACCCATAAAGACTTGTCACAGCGAGATCAGGGAGGCCACACATGTAACCGAAGGCAGGGTCAAAATGAGACAACTGATTAACTACCTTATCAGAGTGGACAACAAGTTAAGCCATTAACGATTTAACCTGAGCCCCTGCCCCATTCCTATGTGCTGTGTGAATACGTGGTCATGATGAGTTATCATGCATGGTGTGAAAATTTATTTGTGTTTTCTTTTGCTTACTGGAAATCTGAACATTTGAATAAAAACATGCATATTCACACCTGCTCCTATATGCTACACCTAGTCTTTGGCTTCCCTTACAGTCCTTTTTTTTCCCACATCACTCTAGTGTCTCCTGTTGGTGCGCATCGGTCTACTTCCATCATTCCCCACTTGTCTTACTTGTCAGCCCAGTCTCCACCCTTGGCCTTGTCTACCTTCACGGTGCAGCCTGTGACCGCTGGTCGACCCCCCAAGTCCTGAGCTCTAATCCAGGATTACCCTGGCGTGGTTTGATCTACACCATGCAGCCTCAACAGGGACCTTACAGTTTCCCATCTCACTTAGATGCATATAAACATTAGATAGCATTCACATAAAAAACGCCCTCCCTACCACTGCTCACAGACACACTAGGAGATCAGTCTTAGTCAGGGGGCATTCGGAGCCATAGTGATGAAGCAAGACCATTTCTGAGGAACTATGTCTTACATCAGCAAAATGAGCTCAGCCCAGGTGCTGGGTGTACTGAAGGATAGGACTAAGCTGCACATTGTGGGCTTTTGAGGGAAATGTCTACTAAATATAGCATGTTAACAAAACACTCCACCCCTTTAACTCTGGCAGGAATGCTATATCAACTGTGGCCAACTGTGGCCATCCACACTCAGAGAGAAGCCAGTTTAAGTCATTACGCATGCTTTTTTTGCCAAGCCCGTTAACCACTTGTAAGAGCTACCAAATGTCAGACAGTGTATGCATAGGGGATCTCACTGTCTTTCAAGGGGACTTTTTTCCACTAAAAAACGTGACCCATTTCACTTCGTATTTTCTTCGGATGGGAGAGAGATATGAGGGCTTGAAAGACAGATCATTTTTCAGTGTTGTTTGATCGAATGATGACTGAGATATGGATGGTTCCGGTTCATTTCTGAGCATTACGAAGGATTTTCAAGAGACACACAGGCTTCACTGAGGAGAGCTAGAGTTTTTTAAGCCCCCTTGCTGGAAGCGTTACTGCCCAAGTCCTGAAATCAGTACTGGATCTAACTAATTTCTAGCTGAACCATATTCACCATAGCTGTGCAAAGCTATAAAGCATATCAGACATCAGCCAATCATATTCAGCCACAGGATTTTTGATACAACTGCATCAGAGCTATTTTTGGAAAATTAATTTGGTGCACAATTGATTCCTACAACCTTTAACAATGCCAAATTTAATTCGGGTCAAAAGGTTTTCTGTGCTAAATAGCTAATTTAACACAAGAGCCTATAAAGCTGCATGAATAATACTGGATTCAATGCAGTGAATGGCATATCCACGAACAAATAAATGCTAATGGCCCACTGCTGTTATTGTTACTGGTTTCTATACAGTCGTCTCTTTATTTTAAATTTACTATGCAGATACTGTTGTAAACTATATATCAGTTTATCAGTGAATATTTTGCCTTAGGCAGCCCATTCATATTGATCCAATTTGATTCATCTAGACCAAATTAGACTTACCTAACTCTCTCCTTTCTGCTGATGTTGAGCGGTCCTTCCTCATCGGCCGGTCCATTCGGGAGAAGCTGGAGCTCTCTGTGACTACCTCAGTCTTTCTGCTTCTGCCCCCCTTCAGTGTAGTGCGGGTGAGAGCAGAGGCAAACAAATTTGTAAGGTTTGGAGAATCATGGGCTCCAGGCTCCACATCCTCTGTGGGGGTGAGGGGCTCCTCATCCTCGCTGTCTGAGCAGCCTGCTGGGTCTTCAGCCCGTCCATCTGAGAAAGGACCTTGGCCAGGTGCCATATGACTCCGTGAAAGCTTAGAGTAGTCTGTCTTAGAGCTGCCCATCCTGAACCAGGACTCTACTGGGTGGTGGCCTTTTGAGCCGCTACCTAGTGCAAGCCTGGAGGGGCCTAGGCAGGACATGGAGCTCTCCTTGCGCTTGTACCTTTCTGCAGACGAGGATGAGGAAGAAGAGGGTGAGTTGGCAGAAGTGGTGGCAGCTTGCTTGCCGGCACTGATGCTGGAAGTTTCTCGTCCAAAGCGGCATCGCTGTAAAGACTCTGCCATTCCTAAACTGCCAACTCGTTCTCCTTTCCCTGATGCACCACTTTCAGAAATCCCTGCAGTAACCCGACTCTCTGATGCTCCTCTTGCAGCTTCCTCCCTGTCCTCCTCAGCACAGCGCTCTCTGTGTTTATGTCTATGTTTATGTTTGTGGTGCCAGTTGAAGGAAAGCTCAGACGACATGGGTGGGTAGAGGACAGGGGATCTTCCTCCTCCCAGATACTCCTGCCTAAGCAGCTTATGTTTTTTCTTGTGAAATTTGGAGGGGTTCAGCAGGAGATGTGAAGGGTGGTGGTGATGCATGTAAGATGTTGGGGGAGGAGGGGGGAAAGACGGTGAGTGATGCGAGTGGTGGGATGGGGCTGTGTGGGGTGACTGGTGGTGTGGGTGGGGATACAGAGCACTAGCTGGGGGATAGCCTCTGTAATAGCCCAACCCCAGGGGCCCAGAGGAGTAGGGAACGCTGTAGGAGGGGTGGTAGAAGCCTCCACTGGAGAGGGGGAAACCAAGCCCAGGTACAAAGGGAACTTCAGACATGGACTCCCTCAGTTTGGGAGGTCGTCCCCGTTTCTTCTTCATATCTGGCTTACGAACATAGTGCAATGGGTCACAGGAGTATGCAGGATGGGAGTAGAAGCTGCCAAAGTTAACCCTGAAGATTGTAGGCAGGAGGTCCCTGTGGACATAATGATGTGGAGGAGGGCCAGCAGTGCCTCCTATGCCACCAGTGGCCCTGCTTCCCACTCCTGGCACTCTACTTGTTCCC
Organism: Chelmon rostratus; assembly: GCF_017976325.1. Classification (NCBI taxonomy): domain Eukaryota; kingdom Metazoa; phylum Chordata; class Actinopteri; order Chaetodontiformes; family Chaetodontidae; genus Chelmon; species Chelmon rostratus. The sequence continues at coordinate 9,299,726 of NC_055673.1, read as the reverse complement.
GCTGCTATGCCTATTCCACTGCCGAGCCGGTGGCCTGTGGTACGGTGTGCTATCCGAATTTCACTCAGTCTCACAACAATCTCATCCAGCTCAGCAAGAAAGTCTGGGTCATGCCGTCGAGAGCGCAGCTGCAAGTACTTCTTCTTGCGTTTCCTTTTCTGTCTCTTTAGCTTGTCATAGCCAGGGCACCCATGGCTGCGACGTTTACACTTGTGCTTATGCTTCTCCTTGTGTCCCATTAGGGAGGAGGCGGGAGCTGCTGGGTGAGGTCTCCGGGGATCAGGGGATGACCTAGCCCCGTGGGGTGAAGGAGAGGGTGAGGGATGTTCCATGAGCACAGTGGAGTGTCGCCGCCTGCCTCTGGAATTAAGGCCCACCCCTGGACCCATAGTTGAACCGATGACCCCTGGCATTAATAATCCACTGCCCATTCCAGGTGGCATCCCAATTCCACCTAAGCCACCCGCTCCTCCAGCTTTCTCACCACGATCAGAGGTGCTGTTATTGTCTGTTCCTATACCACTGTCACTGGGAACTGTCTCCTCACTGTGTGACTCACTGACTGGGGATGGAGTGGCTTCTTTTAGCTCACTGAGGGGGGCAGGGGAGGTGGGATGTAGCGGCCTGGGGGGGGAAAGCTTATGGTAATGGTAGTGCTGCCTGTAATGGTGGTGGTGGTGGTGGTATCCCCGGCAAGATGACTTTTTCTGGGAAGCTGCTGCAGCCAAAGATGATGACGTTGAGCCCAACCCAGGGTTGCGGGGATTAGGGGCAGAAAAGGTTGGGGGAGGGAAGGAGAATGTGTTGTGGCTATGATGGGGGTTAGAGTAGTGAGAGTGACCTCCAAAGTGCACAGAGCCTGGCTCGACAAAGCTAGCATCGCTGATGGGACTGTGGCCACCACTAGACTGTGAGAGGGAAGGGGAGGGAAAGACCTCTGAGGAGGAGAGCTGGTGCTGTTGCTGGGACTGTGATTGATGGTGATGGAGAGGGGATGTGGTGTTTGGGGACAGGAAGGGTTCTGGTGGCGGTGTTGTAGCTGTGGCATTAGTCACTGCTTTTGGTTTACGGCCTCTCCTCTTACCCATGTATATTGTGCCCTTTTTACTGACATTAATTTGTGGCCCTAGTTTCCCCCCAAAAGAAGCAGCCAGGGAGGACAATGATTGGGTTGTAGCTTCCACAGAGCCAACCACACCGCTGGTGGTGCCTTTAGTGGTGTCCTCTGTTCTTGGGCCTAACAAGATTTGACTGAGAATACGCTTTCGTTTCATACTTTTCATCTTATTGATCTTGCCTATAATGGTTTTCATGATAAGCTGCCCATTTCCTTTGCTGCGGAACCGTTTGTCTCCCAAGTCCCCTGACTCTGGAGCCAATGTGGGAGGCTGACCCTCCTGGGGTAAGGTAGGAGGAAGGCGCTTAGGGCGTCCACGTTTTCTAGGCATAGGTTTAGGTGGGTTTAGGTCCACCTCTGGGTGAAGAACAGGCGGGTCCTGCTCTTCCTTGGACTTAAGCAAAGATGAAAAGACCTTGGAGGGAGCCAGTTTGTTCGGAAGGCACCCAGGAGCCGGGGCATCAAGCCTTGGCATTTTAGACTTCGGCCTTCCCCTTTTCTTAGGCTGGGGTGGGAAGAGCTGTGACCCTTGACTTTGTGGCACAGGATTTGGTTTGATCTTATTTGGGTTGGGAGGCCTGCCCACAGGTCTTTTAACTGGCGGTGACGGTGTTTCCAAGCTTGAAGATAAAGGCAAGGTGGTTTTGCTCTGGTCAAAGGGACTGTCCTGGCCTGCTCTGTGACTCTGCGCCTTGTTCATAACGCGAGTCCAGCGGGGTTTCCTTCCTCTGCGTTTTTTAAGGGGTTTGCTGTCTTGCTCTGCGGGGGAGTCTAGGGATGAATCGGGAGAATCATCTCTAAGGGGTGTTTGTGGACTTTCTTCACCATCTGGCTCTGGTGAAGAAGGTGCCCTTTGCCTTACAGGTTCAGGGGGACTGCTAGTCCAACCAGGTCGGCCACCTTCCCTGTTGGGGCTGCGCTTACTTGGACTAGAGCTCTTCCCCCGCTCAACTCGCAGTGACTGATTACTAGCCCCCTTGTCTTTCCCTTCTTGCTTTCCCATTCCTGCTGGAGGGGGGCACTTGGTTAAGTCTCTGGGGGGCCCCCTGTCCTGCTCCATCTCACTTGCACTACTTTCCTCTGCCAAGGCAGGACTCTCTCGTGCATGGTGTCCTTGTGAGGGAGCAGAGGAGCCCAGGTGGCTCACTGCACTCACTGTCCTCTGCTCAGCTGAGGTGGTGGAACAGGATGAAATGGGACAAGATGTCGAAGATGTGGTGTGGGCTAGGCAGTGAGCTGGACGTGACTGTGGCTTAGAAATGCTACTGTTGTTGATGTCACTGTTGCTGTCCTTTGACATTGCTGACAGGCGGTTACTGCCATAGGAGAGTATTTGACTGCTGCTGTGACTACTGCTGTTGCTGATGTTGTTACCGCTGCTGCTACTACCTTTTCCAGCCTCTTCTACATCCTCCTTCCTCAGTGGTGTCAGGGTGGGAGAATGTTCTGTAACACTGTCTTTGTTCCTAGAACCATAAGGCCGACCAGGTGGTCGTGATACAGGAGGTGGCGGAGAAAGGTGTACCATTCTTGAATATGTGTTCCTATTGGCCATAGCCCTGTCTCGTTGCTTAGCTGTAGGGGCCATAAAGCCTGAGCTTGGGAGAGGAGGAGCAGGGTCAACCTTTACAGGTTTGGCTGGCTTAGGGGTCTTTGAAGGTGGGCAAGTCGCTATGAGTTGAGCTAATTTCTCAGTGACTGTGGGTGCTCCCCAATTTTGAACACCCTTGTCCTTGTCTCTCTGACTTTCAGTGCTGTAGGTGTATTGAGGAGGTTTAACTCCTTCAAAGCTGGGTTCTTTTGATGCAGGTAGTGGTGGAGAAGGGGAAGATGTCCTAGGGTTGGGTTGTGGAGTTGGTGTTTTCTTCCCAGAGGGATGCGTTTTGCTGTCTGTTGGAGGGCGGTGAAGGTTAAGGGGCCTCTCAGATGCGGTGGTGGCAGCTTTCGTGTCTGGCTTTGTATCAGGCTTGCAATCCATCTTTGGTGAACCCTGCCAAAAAAAGAAAAAAAAAAGATGCCATATGATAAATGAGAACAAACAGCAGGTAACTGAGGAATATTTATTACATTTAAGAAACACACTGTCCAATTTTTAAATTGCTACTTCTTTTCAAGTAATATAAACTATAGTCATATGCTGATATCTTTAAACACAATGAAGAGGAATGTGAAAAAATTAACAGCAGCTATGGTGCTAATGCCACTGAACCACACTGAAAAACATCTGGCCAGAGACAGCCACAGCTAAAAGTACAGTCAGAAACAGGTTTCTAGACCCGTTTACAAAATGCAATTTACTGATAGCATTTTCTGTTCAATGCTGCTTCCCAGGCATGCCCATGGGGGAAGTTACACTCAACTCAATAACACTTATCAGGGTCAGACTGGGGACAGAGAGAGAGAGAGAGAGAGAGAGAGAGAGAGAGAGAGAGAGAAAGAGAGAGAGAGAGAGGGGGGGGGGGGGGGGGGGGGGTCATGCAGGGGAGGGGGGTGGAGAGGACATGGCCAGGCAGAGACAGAGGATAGACGACACAGGCAGAGGGGGCGGCTGGAGGGGGCGGTGCATGATGAATAGAGACCGGCCAACAGAGAACACAAAGGAAACTAAAGAAGAATTTATGCTCTGCTCTTTATCTCTGCAATAACATGGTAATTACTAAGGTAACCTTGTTGTGACCACTGCCGTACTGATGACTGACTGAAAACTTTATAAGGAGGTAAGGTAAACGTACACAGGTATGTACGCTAAATAAATATATACATTGATGAACATGCAAGCTGTCAGTACTCAATGTTTGTGTTTGGCAGAGTGTGAATCCATTGCTGAATCATAGTACATAAACTGACTATGTTCTCCCTCCTTACCCTTTTTGCTGCAGCACTCCCATTCACGGATGGTGACAGGGTGGTAGTGCTGGCGGGAGGAGGAGCAGTAGGAGGCGGCGTAGGAGCTTTAGAAGAGGGGGTTGATGAAGATGATGGGGCTAGTCTGTTGACACTGGGACTCTTCTCCCTCTCTTTTTCCCTGCCTTGTGAAGGACTCTGGCTCTGACTGCCTGGCCCATCACTTGTTGCCCCAGCACGGTTTCCACGAGAACTGCCACCTCCACGTCCAGTATGCCTCACCGTGGCCCTGAAGGCTGGTCGGCACACGTAGTTCTCCAAGATCTTAGGGGGCTTCTTCATGCGTTTAGCTTGAAGGCCAATCTTAAGTTTGACATTGCCCTCGGAGAGACTGCTCTCTTTGATGGAGAAATGGGACTGATCACCACTGGCACCTCCTGGCCCACTTGCTCCTGGCCCTCCTGTACCAGCAGAGACAATGGCTACGCCCTCCTTCTCTCTGTCTCTCTTCTTCTCCTCCTCCTCTTCTTTCTTTCCACCCCCTCCCTCCTTCTCTCGCTCCCCTGTGGGAGCACCTGAGAGAAGAGGGGGTGGAGTTGCAGTTCCCCCCTGAATCTTTGGATCCATGAGAACCTTAAGGGGTGTGCAGGTTTGCTAAGGAGGAGGTGTTGTCGATACCAGGTAGAGTTTTTGTTGGGGGGTGGGATGGGGGTGAAGGGGGAAAAGGGGGAGGGGGATAACGGTGAGGGTGAAGCTCTCCTTGTTTTTAGGTGGCTTCTCTCCCTTCCTCGGCTGTCCAGCCCTCTTTCTCCGTCCTTCAACTGCAGGAGTAATGACAGGTATAGCAGGGACAGAGAAGGAAAGGGAGGGTGAAGGAGGGGGACAGTCCACATTAGTCACTGCAACACACAGAACATCAACCAAACATTGACAGTTTTAAACAGTGCCCTGCAACTGAAAGTATAAAAATGTCTTTTAATGAATGATGGTGTAAAGCAGACGGAGGGCAACAATTTTTATCATCTATTTGGTTAGAGGCTGTCCTTCATCCCGTCTGGGTGACTTTTTATGGTGTGTTCGTCCTCACGGCCTATACCAATCTGTGACCTATTTACGCAGCCAAGGCTCTTCTACCTGAGAAATGTAACCTTAGGCTCAAGGACTTTGAATTGTCCACCTGAGAATTATAAAGCCCACAAAGTCCAGAATCAATAGTTAATCCCACAGCGCTGCCACATCCTTCCTAGTTGTTACAGGATAAGATGCCAAATGAGCAATCCCTTAAGTTGCCTCATAAGCAGCAGTGAAAACGGGTGCCTGTGTTCGGGGCACACTGCTCATACCCTACGTTAGCACAACAGCAGCAGATCGCAGCATGTTTCTTAATTGTGCTCCTTAGAGGACAGCCCAATTCAATGAAGTTGTCTACAGCTCCCTGTGGCCACTGAGTGATTTAATGCGGATTCGCCCCCAAGCAGGTGCTTTCTCTGGGTGAAGTCATTTGGAGGCAATTCAGAACTGTGACCTCAGCACATTGGGCCCTCTGGGACTAGACAGAGGATCCGGACGCCTTTCCCAGCCTTCGCCAGCAGCAACTGAGAGTGAGTGATAGAGCGTCAACGTGCCCGCGGTTTCTCTGCGCCCTACATTAGTGGAGAGCACTAAAACAGCCACTTAATGGAGCCTCAGGAAAGTCATACAAGTCGTCACATCAGTAAAGTGTCACAGGAAGAAGAAAGGAAAAAAGAATCTGCCCAACACAGAGTCCTCGACCATGTTTGTTTTGGATTACGACTGTGGAAAACAGTAGTAGAGGGTTTTTTTTGTTGAACCACACAGTAAACGCAACCCGATTTTTGGAGTCTGGCCTGTAGTTCCCCCACGCCCTCTTCTCCGTGTTTACTTCAATTACTCACTCCATTTCGCTCAAAACTGCAGACTCCCCCTTGCTACACATACCACACTCAAATCACACCTCCCTCTTTTCTTTAACACTCCATCAATCTCTGTGTTCTTTCACAGTTTTCTTTAAGCTTTTCCGTCCTCTTCCTGACTCTATTTCGCAAACCTGGAAAGCAGTAGTAACAGCACACAAACTAAAGTCACTGTGTTCCTACTTTAATCAAAAACACATTGCACCCACCATACCCCCCACCCCCAAAACTCTGCTCCCTGTATCCCTCTCTGAGAGTGACAAATGTTCTCCCTCATTCTTTTACACTTTACGCTCGCAGAGATACTAGCTGCTTCTGCTGCCTGACAGCAACTATGCCAAAAATAAGGCACTGTAGTACCTAACTCAGTGAGAGGCTACTGACAAACGTCTAGAGAAAAGCCTCCTGGAGAGTCAAAACATTCCTCTCACCTCTAACGAGCTAAGTCAGGTCATTTACTGGCACTTGTTCTCCTGTAAATGATCTGATACTAGGACAAATCGCCCTCTAGTTTGTGATTGACATACACTAAAACGCATCAATTTCATGTTTAGCATCTAGGTACTTTCGCATTTACAAAGCAGTTAGGACGACACTGCAGTCGTTTCGTTTGACAGTCATACTGCAAAACAACAGAATAACGCATATCAATCATGCCTGTCTGTCATTTGATTTTACTTTCACAACAATAACCAGGAGAAAAGGTATAAAGGCGGGTATAGAAAACAAGAACAAATGTCAGATATGACAATGAAAAACAGAGGATCAATAATCAATATCAGGCCAACAACCTAAGAAATGGCAGAGCAGGCAGGAACGTAGTAAACAACTTCCCTCGCCCCCTCCCATTTCTTTCCCCCTACTCCCTCCCTCCTCTCTCTCCCTCCTCACTTTTGCACACGTTGTTCATAACTGCTGATTTCCCTTTGGCCATAGCAATAGTATCCAACCCGCCCACCCCCATCATCACTCACATGAGGGCTGGCGTCTGCCCTCGGAGCGCCGTGTCATTTCCAGGGCTTTTACTCTATGGGTATTAGTACGTAGCCGTGCTCGGGGGGGCAGCCAAATACCTTTACTACTACCATGAGCTTATATCATCCAACAGCGGAAGTGATCAAACTTAAATGTAACACGCCATAACCTTAAACGAAAGAGGCGGCTATGATGTTTAAACCTCGAAGAGAAACGAATAGAAAAAGCTGCAATAAATCGGAGCCGAATGACAGGTGTCACCGTGCAAACATCAGTCCGAAGCAGACCAGGGAAGTTCATTCATTAACTGACTTAGAATACAGTGCATTAAATGCGTGCTTTCCGTTTTAATTAACTACACTTTCCGTCGCGTTATGCAAAAAAAACGTGGTTGGCCAGCGGAGGGCCGAACAAACCAAATAACGTTATCTGCTCTCGGTTTCCTGTACAGTCAACACTGCACTTGCAGGGAATAACTCATGAGTCTGCGAACACATTAACCTTAATTTTACTGCAAGTACTCATATTCAGTCAGCAAACTCATCCCTGTTCAGTCATGCTCATAATTACTGTCTCAATCAAAGGGAAATCCGGCCTCCGAGACATGCTCTTACAGTTTCTGAAAGCCGTGAGGGTGACACTGCAATGCATGCAGCCGAGCAATCATTTTGCACAGCTACTCGTGGGTAAACAGACTATTAAAATCTGCTGAAGGCACTAACAAAACAGGTACAGTGAGGAATCCGATTCAGTGAAGCTACACTGTTATGTCAACAGAAACAATACAATCTGTAGATTCATTCAAATGGATCGTATTGATATGATCTTCACTCACCTCTGTAATTGTCCAGAAACGGTGTTCACATTATTTGGCTCTGTGTCGTCCCTTCGTGTCTATCAACGTGGTGGCCACATATTGTATCTTCCAAGTGCTGAATTGCCAAAAAAACAAAAACAAAAAAAACACGAAAAATGTCAGATATATCGGTGCTGTTGTTAATACGAATCTAAAGCATGCACCATGAGCTAAAGCGACAGCCTGAATTGAGTATTTTGCCCGTGGCATTTAAGATACAATTGCATAACAAATGTTCGTGCTGTGTTTGGATGTCACATAGGTTGTAACGAGGTAATAATCCTGAACGCGGCATCACAAAAAATCTGAATGAATGCACACGGTTGTTGAGCACGTAGAAAAATTGGATTGTTAACCTTGCCACCTCCAAAACACAAAGTTGCGATGGTGTAAGCTGAGTGCCAGCATGTAAAGCATCCCTCCGAAAAAATGCATTTCCAAAATATTCAAGATAGTAATAGGCAAGGCGGTGAAGCAATGGACATGACTTGGCCACTTTGCGCTAAATACAACCCATGTATTGTGAAAGGTTTGTGTTTATTTTGTAAGAAGCTAGTTGCTACTATCTATCCAATAATAGACAGCCTGTGCTACATTTTGTATCAATGGCACTGGCATCGGCTAACTAGCCATCTATCAGCAGCCCGATTCAAGCTAATTTCGCCCTGCATGGCTTTAACTTACACTGCATATAGGCTACAAACGAGTAGCAAACGCCTACAGCTTTCAAAGTATTTGTGTAAACCGAGTGAATATGACACAACCCTGGACAAGTGATGCACATAATCTTACATCTCCGTCACATTCTCGTAGGCACTCGTGTTACTACATCTCAGCTACGACGGCTAACGATGCACTAGCAAGTCAGCTAAACCCGAAAAAAAAATCTCCCGACGCTGGTTCGAAGACAAACGCATAATTTAAATCGACAGAAATACACACGCGAAAAATGTGGCGAATTATATCCCAGTGAGACAAAATAACAGATGCAGCGCCGTGTAGGTTATTAAAAAAACACTAACTGTCAACAAAATGGCGGCTGCGTTGAATCAACAGAGACCCGAAATGGATCTCCCTCTATTTCGTCTTCCTCGGTGCAAAAATCCTTTTTCCTTACAGCAACTGGTATCCGTAATATCTCCCGAGACGCTCCGAAATCCAGTCCGACACGCCGTTAGCTAGGCCTGGATGTGTCAGCACGGGCCTCTGTCGTTGGTCGGGCCTCCATGTCTGCTCAGCCCGTATAGCTACTGTGTCAGTACAACACGGGCATTCTCAGTCCCGGAGAGGAGGGAGGGAGGGCAGGAGGACGGACCGAGGAGGGCGGAAGGGAGAGGAGGAGAGGAGAGGGGAGGAGAGGAGAGGAGAGGAGAGCAAATGTCGGTCGTACGCGGTTCCTGCGGTCCCTGGGCATTGAGAAAAATGTCTGTGTTTCATTATTTCACTATTTTCGGTTGCCGTGGAGGGCTGTGTTTTGGGGCTGGTTCAGGGTGTGTGTACTGGTATGCAACAGTCAACTGTCAAACTGGCGGTGCCTGGACTCAGCTGCCACAGAGAGCGTCAGCATAACGCTACAGCACAGAGACACCTCTGAGCCCGCAAATGACTCATTCTGCTCCGTTAGGATGTTAGTTCTTCTGTTAGACCTGAAAGCAGTCGACTAATCGATAAGTTCATTGGCGTTAAATTAATAGTCAACTTTTTAAAGTATATAATCAATTAATTATTTATTTATGAGGCAGATTAATCACATTTGCAGCTTCTCAAATGTGCCAATTTAAACTAAATCACTGATGGATAATATATAAATATATTGTGGTGACCTCTTTTTGTCTTTCTTGTTGCATTTGGCGTTTGTTAGATGTGGAATAGGCTATGTTTTACTCCAGGCTGTGCTGTATTATAGTAGACTCGCCTATTCAATTCTGTTTTATTCTATTAGGGCTGCAACTGCTTATTTTCATTCATAATTATCTAATTATTTCAGATGAGTTGATTAGTCTAAAAAAGGTCAGGTTATAGAAAAAAAAAGACAATGGCCATCACAAGTTAAGGTGACCTCGTGCCTTCAACTTGCTTTTTTTTTGTCTGACCAACACACAAAACCCCAAAAATGTTCAATTCACGGTAGAAAAATAGCACATCCATACATCGGAGAAGCTGGAACTAACAAATGTTCAGCATTTTTGTACAATAATGACTTCAATAGTTAACTTATTTATCAAAATTAACAATTGATTTTCTGTTATTGACTGTTTGATTAACTGACTTGTTTCAGCACTATTACACTATTCCACCGCTGTATTCTACACCATATTGCCAACAATTATAGACTACAGAACTGTACACTACTACTGTGTAGCGCTGTATTGAAACAGTGATGTGCATTTTTTATTTTATGCTGCTCGGTTCATTGGATCAGGCTACATTCTGATGTACTCTACACAGACTGCCATATTCAAGTAAACCTTTCTGTTGTATTTTATTCTACTAAGGTCAAAGATCTGACCAAATAAGCAGCTATAACAGTGCCCAAAATGCAAAAGGCACACAGAAAAGCCTTAAATATGCACTCAAAATGAAACTGCCATGCTAACCCAACTGATTATTAAACAGGTTGGTAGACCAATAAAAAGTCTGCAATCCATGTGTAGAATGTGAATATCTGCCTCAGAATCTCTCGTGATTAGTGAGATGAAAGAAGGTGCAGAGGGCGAGGATCACAGGGTTAGGCTTTAATAACAGCTTTAAACAGAGAGGAGATCAACGCTCAATCAGACTGGGTGGAAAAAACGCCCACAAAATGTACTGCATTAAGAAATCATCTTACCAAGGGCCTTAATGCAAAAGCGTTCAAAAACTTCATAACTCTGTGGATTCCCATCATTTTGACAACCACTTGCAGCTCAGTGGTGGTGAGTTCATGACATCAAAGTCAGTCATTCAGAAATCCACCTCAGAGGGCAGCATAGAAAGACATCACCTCGGCAGCTTGGCAGCAATCTGCATGGTCCTTTTGTGTGTAGTGTGGCTCAAAAATGCCGAAGATGCTGGAGTAGAAACCGTAAAGGTCCTCAGCAGAGATGCGCAAATCAAGTGAGAGTTAAAGCTGCAATATCTGACTCTGATGCATGTATTTTATTTAAAATCAGCCAGTGCGAGGGAAGGTCTGAGGTGAGACGCGTGCTTCTTAAAAACAGTAAAGAGGTAGAGTTGCTTGGCCCATTTCTCAGATCGCCTGCCTCTCCTGTTGCTCTGTCCTGATGGAGCGGGCTTCCGGGGGTTGTGATGTGGGCGGGAGGCTGTTGTCGACACCGTCAAGGCTTTTTCGGCACACTGGGCAGGTATCATGCTTTGACAGGGAGAGAAACACTTGTTAACCTGCTGGCAGAAAGTCAGCGGTATAGCAGCAGAAAATTGGTACACGTTTTGGTAAAAAGTTTCCACCTTGTCATCACATCCCGCAATTCAGGATGTGTGACAAACCGTTAAAACCTCCATGATCTAACTGACCTTCAAACCCTTCAGCCCACTGACCACATCCACTCCTTGTACTTACCAGCTCCAGCCAAGGCACTATACATTCACTGTGGAAGTAATGGAGGCAGGGTAGCTTCCTGACAGATTCCCCTAATGAATACTCCTCCCTACAAACTGGACACTCCAGTCTGCAGTCTGGGAGAGAAAAACAAGAAAAACAGAAACAGAAGGTCTGAGTGTGTGCATGAGGAAGACACACACACACACACACACACACACAAACACAGAAGTAGATACAGACAACACAGTCATAAAATGTTTAATGATTCATTACACCTCAAATGTGCAAGACATGTCTACAGGCCATGCATTAGTAATGTAGCCCTCTGTCATTTCATGTAGCCAACCCAGCTTGTTTTATCTTTCAGCAGCTTTTTATGAATTAGAAGCAACACCTCCATGAACTGTGTGAGCAACTCTACGGTTTAGAAGTAGTCTGCATCCAGGCAATACAAAAAACGGTCTCCAGAGAATAGCGATCTCCTCTTTACATTAAGGATGAAGAAAGGACAGACATGATGAGGGAAGGAGTAACAATAGAAGGGAAGGAATGAGGGGAGTGGGTGTAAAATAAGAGGAGGGAAGGAGAGAGGACAGGAAAGTCGAGAGGGAAGAAGAAAGGTTAAGAGGAGGGATGGAGAGATAGGAAAGGAAAGATGAGGGGAGGGAAGGAGAGGTAGGAGGTCAAGGAAAGATGGGAGGAGAAAGTGAAAGTCAGAATGAGAAAGTTATGTTATGAGAAGGTGAGGAGGAAAAGAAATATATAGGAAGAACAGACAAGATAGGAGAAGTTCAGTAAATGCAGAGGGAGGAAGGAGAGAAGGGAAGGACAGAGAGAAGGAGGGAAGGAGAGAGGAGGAGAAGAGGAAAGACAGGACAAGGCAAGAAGAGAAAGGAAAGGAAAGAAAAGGAAGAGAAATGGATGTGGGACACAAAAAAGAAAGGAAAGGAAAGATTGGAGAAGGGAAGGAAAGACAGGAGAAGAGAGATAGAAGGGAGGAGAGAAGGATGCAAGGAAAGAGGAAGAGGAAAGGAATGATTGGGGAGAAAAAGAAAGATAGGAGAAGGAAAGGAAAAAAGGAAAGAAGAACTTCACAGCCCTATAGTGTGTGTATGCCTCAAACTCCACATTTACACTCCAAAAGAAATCTCAATATCAAAAGCTGTTCAAACCGGCCACCTAATATGAGACGTATTGGACTGATCATGTGGTCGGTGAGCAGAATGCCGTGCTGGGATCACTACCTGTCTGTTCTTGAGAGATGCAAACGGTTGGCAGGGATGAGATCATCTCCTTTTCTGCAGGGGGTGGACCTGTGCTCTCCAGCTGTCCTAACAACTACAGTTGGGTGGGAGAAGAAACAACGTATGGTGGAGAATTGAGGGGCGGAGGGGAAACAGAGGCCGTAAAACAAGAGAGTCGCAGTTTGTGTGGACAAAGAAGGATGTGGGTGACTGGAGTCAGAGATATGAAAGTAGTTTAGTGACAGAAGGTTGCGAGATAGAGAGAGAGGGAAGAAGAAGACAAAGGAAACCACAGTGCTTAGAAATCACCAGCTCTGATATCACTGACCTCTGTGATGACAGTGTCCAGACCTCCCTGACCCCACGCATAATCTCCAGGGTTTGCATACAACTGTAGCATGCTGGATCTGAGAGACAAACAGAAAGAGAGCAGGAAATAGACAGAGAGAGAGAGAGAGGGGATGTTGTCACACAGCGTTAGACGAAAACAAAAGCAAATGATGTGAATCGAGAATTAAAAAGCGTTTACAGTGCAGCTGGTGCAGCACCGGGGTTTCCGCTGTTGGCAAACAGGCCGGCCAAGAACTGCTGCACGATCCTTGAAAGGGCAAAAGCACACAGCAAAGATGTCTGCTTTAGTGTGCTTCCAAAACATATCAAGCGATGCAATAAGGTGTTATCTTCAATGACTCAACACACAACAGATTAGGCGTGTTACACAGTGTAACGTATGTGCTGTGAAGAAAAGCCATTTTGAGTCGTTTATATCAAATTGTCACATCAGGATCCTGAAGTGTGGATGCTTGATGAATATATATAATGCAATAAGTGTAAAACCACAACATTATCAGGTCACGTATCAGTGGGGAAAAGCCATTATGTTCAATTAACAAACATAAGAAAATCTGTTCTGGCAATCAGAAATCAATGAATTTAAATCCTTTCGCACAATGAGGGTAAACCTCTCTGAACACTGTTTGTAATAGAGTCACATTTTATAAAACATGCATGAGTAAAAGATCCAACTGACACATGATTAGTGAGTATTGAAAAGCACAGCGCACTATACTTAATGCACTCTGCTGTCAAAAATATCTCAGTAACGTTTTTAGGTGAGTCAAAGTGTTTGGCTCCTTTATCCCAGCTTTTTTGGAATCAGGGTTTTCTCTTGGTGGTGCTTGTACTGTACATCGCCATGAATAGAAATAGATCTATAAATAACATATCATACTAAAGGATTTTTACACTCTGAGAGATCACTTGCTGTGTACCATGTCCACACACCCTTCCACTGCAGGCCTTTGCTCAGGCCTGGACGGCCTCTCTTGTTCAGGCTGGGAGGGAGACTCTGGTTCTCTGGCCTCGCCAGCTCCTGGCGACACTGGAGAAGGACGGCTCTGACCTGCAGGTACCTGCTCGCTGTCGTCTGGGTCGGACTCTGACGAGGGCGGATGCGACAGAAGAGCCGAGCGCTCCATAAACAGCAGCTGCCATAACTTGGAGTGAGACCAGAAAAAGGACGAGTCAAACAAAGCCTCAGAGAAAGAGGAGTGTTCTTATTAAAATGCCATTTGCTCTCGTACCTCTGAGAACAAAGAGTTTGAATCTTCACTGGCCACTGACGTGCTGTCCTGCAGGAGACTAGAAAGCAAAATGAAACACAACATTTAAGAGCCTGCAACTCTTCAGATTTGCCTTGACAGTGACCATTGTATGCAATTTAATATTTTAAACATGCTTTAAACATCTTTATAAATCAGAGAAAATAACAGTACATTTAAGCACCAAAACGGAGCTGTACCTGGAATCTTCTGCCACCTCCTCAATGAAGCCAGAGTCACATCTGGGGCAGACGAAATCCTTGAAGAGGAAACGCATATACAATACAGAGCCAAAAACAAATGTGGCTATTCAAACTTCTCATCTCACACAAAAAATATGGGGATTGATCTGTTTCCATAACAGCCTCCATTCGTGTAGGAAGGTTTCTGACAAGCTTATGGGACCTGGCTGCAGAGAACGGCTCTCCCTCAGCCACAGCAGCATTAACGAGAGCAGCACCTGCAGTTCAGGTTGTTGGATGAGGCTGAGGTCGGAGTCTGTGCAGGCTGGACAAGTTGTCTCACACCAAAATCAGAAAAATAAGTCCTTTATAGATCTGGCTGTGTGGACATTGCGGCCATGTTAAGAGTTTTTGCATCTTTTATTAGACTCGAGGGGGGTAAAGAGAGATTGAGGATACTGGGCCCTCATGTGAGGAAGACCCACAAAGATAATTAATAGCTTTGGATTTGGGGGTGCGGCCCACAGAGAATGCCTATATACAGCATCCAGAATATTGTGCTACGCCTCTGTGCATCTTAACCACAAGGCCACCAGCCACCCAGGTCACTGTCATGTTGGCATGGATTTCTCTTCCTCAAACTGTTGCCACAAAGTTGAGAGCACACTACTTCCTAAAATATTACAGTATGCTGCTGAATAGTTATTATATACCTAAATTAGAAGTAAGGGGTACAGCCTGGATCACAGAAAACAGCCTCATGAGCACAGAAATGAGGTATCTCTGTGCATTAGTGGTTATTGGCACATTGTTACTGCAATGCCCCTGGTTTGATTCAGGCTGAGGACCTGTCACATGTCATCCCTTTTACAATCTTTCCTGTGTCTCCAAGTCGACTATCCAAAAATAATCTTTCAAAAAAAATTGTTTTGCGCAAGGGGTCTCCACAAATTTATGGTCACAGTCTAATAAAATCTCTCCTTCACTCATAAACACTCACTCTGTCTGTTTCTCACATACAAACACACGTGCGCTTTTTGCTCCATCATGACACTGTCGGTGCGTAATCGTGCCGTGAAAAGTGCCAGCTGCGCAACAAATGCGCTTTAACGGTGCCGTTCACACTCCGACTACAGCCACTAAGGAGAAATGAATCTCCAGCAAAACAAACAAAAAAAAAATCACCTAATGAGATATATCTTTCAGCTGGGCTTCACCAAGACAACAAGGGGGCAAAACAGTTCTGGCTGCAGGGGCTGGGGGCACCTATTTGCGGCTCTAACAGTTTAGAGAGCCATGTACGTGCTGCTGGTGCATGTGGTGACACCCGGCCAGCCCCTCTTACGTCTCTCGCCCACAGTTGACAGTAGACAACTGGACACGAAGTCGCCAACAGTGGTGCTTCTAAATATGGCATCGTGAATCACCAGATTTGACTCCCTCTCTCTCTCTCTCCAATGTAAGATCTTGGCGCATGCTGAACGCACATACACAAGCACCAACAGGCTGCCATACATGAAGCTTTAGTGATCATCATTTTCAAGCAGACTGATAAAAGATCGATCAGTTAACTTTACGCACACTTAAACAACAGAAAGAGCTCTAAAAGTCAAAGCCCCTGCCTTCATGTGCGCGTGGATGATTCCCAGACCAGCACGTGTGGAACAATGATGATAATAATAATAGTTTAAAAGAAAAAAAAACACTCATTAAAGTGACTCACCGGGAGTTTGGGCTTAGTTTCACATTTACAGCAGTGGCAGAAAAACCGGTGTTGTTGTGCCTCAGCAGCCTCCGCCATCTTCACGGTGAAGCGCAGCGCCTGACGTCGGTGCGGCAGCCTGTGGAGGTCTCAGACGGATCAGAGCAGTCCCGGAGGGTCTGCTGCCCGGGGTCATGTCAGAAAGCCAGCTGCAGATGGCATGATAGTGTTATTAATGAGCAGGCAGCACGCTCCTCACATTGCACTTTATATATGTATATATAAATAAAGTTTATAAAGCAAATATTTTTAGGCTGCTTCCGTGATGACCAAAAATACACGTACGGGCTATATTTACCTGCGGCTTCAGGACCACTCTGCAAAAACAAGCTGCAAACACAGAACCAGAGCTCAGAAAGCAACAAGCTGTCAGGAGGACATCACGGGTGCAGTTTCCTGTAAGTGTGTTGGGTGTCGCCAGAGAATAAAAAAAATGTTATAAGGTGGATTTTCTCTTCTTAAAAACAGAAATTTGGTGTAACGCACCGAATCCTCTGCTTGGGTTTTAAGGGCGTCCCCAGTTTCAGGGCAGAAAATCGAGCCGAGCGAGGTCGCAGCAACTCAATGACACATAAAATATCAGCTAACAATCTGCTACAAGAGTATAATATAATATTCAGTATTTTATTGGATTGGAGTTTGTCAACAAATTTAGTACAAGCACTCACTTATAAAATCCAAAATACAAGTATAAAACAAGCAGTGTCCAAGCCATAAATTAATCATAAGCGTGTAAAGCATAAAACAAATGGATAAAACACCTGTAGGGAAATTAGCAGCAACATCTGCTGTTAAAACAAATGTTCTACTGCACAAACTCCTTTACGTCTTTGAAGTGCTGCTATTCTGGAACCTGGATGGTTCTGGTCTTCATGCTTTTTAGGAAGTTAAAAAGGTTGTTTTGGCTGGGCTGGGGGGTCCTTTGCAACTTGAGGGCCCTTCTTTTGTAATCCAGCCTTACAGATTTCCACTAGGGGCGGGAGATGGTGTCAGTTCTGGTTGCAGTATGCACAACTGTGTCCAACTGTCTCCTGTCCTCAGCTGATGTGTTGCTACACCACACAGTTACAGCATGAGGAGGCTCTCCACTGCTGCGCTACTAAACTGCACCACACCGTCCCCAGATACACTCCATTTTTTCAGCTCAAGCTTAAAAAGAAAAGCCTCCTGTGCGCTTTCTTCAGAATAGCCAATAAGATGAGGTAATAATAACTGCAGTAGACTTGTATAAGCATGGCAATATATTTTATTAAAACCAAGATAGTGACTTGTAATAAGAAGAACCACGAGCAACACCAACAGAACAGTGACAGATATATTTATAACCGAAACAACACATGTTCATAATCTTTACAGTATGAGAGGTTTTGGCAATAAAGTAAATAGGCATTCTCATTTGAAATAATAACAAAACAACTTGTTAGTTTACACTTAAGCAACAACAACGACGACAACAACAACAACGACAAAATAGCGTTGGCCAAAGTCGAGCCACTCAGCTGTGGATCAAATGTTAGAATGGCAACTTTTCAGTGTTCAGCTCCAACTCTCTGTCTCAAACATGGCTCCTCATAAACATAATGTACATCCACGTCATTCAAAAACAGGGAGAATCCAGAGAGCCGCCACACTTGGCACACAGCTTGAAGAGAAAAAAAAAAGAAGAAAAGAAGCATTTTCCCTGCATTCACTGATGCACGTTGTATTGGCGTGTTTCTATTTTACCTGACACCTCGCACAACTGAGCTGAAGTGCATACAGCTCCACATTATCACATCTTACTGTTTTCACAACTCTTTAAATTTTGATTCAACACGAGTTGTTGACTCCCAGTTTGGCAATGTAGCTAACTTGTCCTGTACACCTTTAGAAATTAGACAACCCCCACTTCTGTGTCATGCTTTCAGTCGCTCGGGGGTAATTACATGGACCCAGTCCCCCCCCCCCAAAAAAAAAAATAAAAAACTCTAATCACCTGTGGGGAAATAAATACCAAAGTGATCCTCTATCAATCTGAAAGGGCCCTCCTCCTCCTCAGCTTCTCAGCCTCCCAACCCCTCTCGTCGCCCTCTATCGAGGTGCGGTGAAGGCCCCCTGGGCGGCGGTGGTAGCCGCCTGGCGTACAGCCTGATTGGACATGACTCCGGTGGCGAACTCGGCCTGGGCCTTCTGAAAGCTGGCATCGGTCTGCCTGTACAGACTGTGGACCTGAAGGAGGGAAGAGCAGAGCGCGCTGACACCCGATACATGCAGCAAGTTCATCATCATATCATGCGCATTGTGAGGGTGGAAAGGATACGCAGAACCTGATATCGTGGCTATTCTTCGGACTGTTTGTTATCTACTGACTGCTTCGTGGTAGGCGCACCACCTGGGCGCAGCCGGTTGCATGTGCTTGCACAGACCGGGTAGCGGGTGAAAATACAGTTTAACAATTCTGACACCAATGTCTTCCTCTGACTTAATTCAGAAGGAAAGTGACAGTATTGTCTAAAATTAACTTTTAGCCTCATTGAAAGCATTTCTAAGCACAGTGCACATTAATATGCAAATGTTATTTGAATTAGACCTACTAATCCTTCACTTCCTGATTGGATTTAAATGGGGGCTTTACATGGATGAACAATTATGATTATTTTTCTGCCTTTTTGTGTGATATCCTGCATTACTATTAAACCCAATTTCCATTCCTCTCCACAACTATGCAGGCGCTTCAACAGTGAGTATGAAAGGCAAACTTCTGCATTTTTCACCCTGGACCTTTTTCCTTCATGTTTTTGTGTCTAGGTGACTAATAGGGACAACAAATTTTGGAATTGGTCCAGTGTTGAGCGAGAGCGCTGAGGTCGGCAATGTAATCCCTCCATGCATGTGTGCACCATCAATGAACGTCCACTAGAAGTGTTTGTTTTTATCACTGACAGGCTCAGATTGTTATTCTAAGAGTCTTATTCTAACAGAGAAAGACCTTTTTGTTGAGGATTAAGATCCTTTTTGTTTAACCAGAAACAGCCGCTCTCCTCAAAGCCACCAGACTCCATTGACCGAAACCGCAATTTTACCCCTCAGATCATTGTGAGAAACAAAGCAAAACTCACCGAAACCGTTTTTCACAACAATCATCAACTCTGGTTTGGTTGAAATAAACCCTTAATTCACAGAGTTCGATGTGAGAAAATCAGGAGAAGAGTGAGAGGGAGGGTGGACATCAGAGAGGCAGTGGGGGAAACAAGCACGTTGAGTCAGAATATTATACACTGATGGTGCGCAATTGCCCCAAAGTGTGAGATTGCAGGCCGTTGTGTGGCTGCTGGCTGCAGCGCTCTCACTCAACACTGCACCAATTTCAAAAATGTTTGTCTCCATTAGTCACTTAAACACAAAAACGTGAAAATGGGGTGCAGGTTGAAAAATACTGAAGAGGTGCTCATGTGAACATCATCACCTAGTCTCAGAAACCAGAGGGGTGTTTCATAAAGCAACATCACCAGATACACCAGGCCCATTTCAGTACGTCAGGCTTATGTTCAGGATATCCTGTTTCATAACGGAGGTTCAGCCTTTATTATCATGGAAACTTGGTGCAGGCCGGGTCAGCTTTCAGGCTTAACCAGTGTTGCAATCAATCTGCCAGACTAAAACATACTGCTCTCTCAAAAAGGTTCCTCCCTGCCAGTTCCTCTTTACTCCTACACAGTGAATATGTAAAACCCCGTTACTTGTTTTTACACTGGAATTCCTGTTTTCATGGTTCTGCTCTGAATATCCTGTTAATTAGTCCATACAGGGACTGTGTGACTGACAGTTGTCGAAAACACAACCTTAACTTGAATTTCCCCTTGCATGTAAACAAAATGATTCAGTTTTCACCTTCTTCAGTATGACAACCCCCATGGCGGTTTGAGCAGTAAAGAGGATGGCATTCATCATCATGATCGCACCGACGGGGACGCTGGTCTTCAGAGCAGCCAGGCTCACGATCCACCCGCTGTGGGAAAGAGACAGATTCAAAGTCGGAGGGGGAAGAAAAGACTATTAATATCCTCATTTGCACCTGCACTTAGAAAGCAATCCGTGTGTGAACATGTTACCCTGACTCTGACATTTACACCTGGTCTTAATTATGTACTCATTAGTTCTGTTCTGTCAGCATTGTGCTCACATAATGACGCTTATTTGAAGCAGAGCAGCCTTAACAAAAGTAGCTGTCTGATGCAAGAAAAAGCTTCACTGCCATACTTCCATATAGTCCAGAAAGTCTGATTATATCCTAATTGCTAACAGTTTTTTTCATGACAAAGACTGACATGCACAAGTGCAACCAATAACATAAAAGAGGGCTGCATTCTAATTAGCCAGTTGCAGAAGGAGTATTCAGATCCTGTACTTAAGATAAAGGCTTATTAAAGTGTTTAATACCCCACTGTGAAAACACAACAAGCAAAAGTCCTGGATTCAAGCTTTCTTAAGTAAAAGTACAATTAGCAAAATATGCTCAATGTATCAAAAGTACTTAATGTGTAGAAAAATGGGTGTTTAAGGATTAATATTATTGCTGCTTTAACGTGTATGTTTCATTTTAGTGTTCTATATGTATAAGGTTGAGCTAATTTGAACCACTTTTTATACTGCTAGGTAGTTGAATCTAAAGCAATGCATCATATTCTATATAAGATCATCACAATTTTAATTCAAAAATCACAAAATCTGAAGACACTGGAGAGGAAGGGGATGAAAAATTGTAATCATAAAAGTAAAGTTGTCAGACAAATGTAGTGGAGTAAAAAGTACAACATTTGACTATAACGTAGTGGAATAGAAGTATAGTATAATTATGTAAAGTGTAAATAGGCAAGTAAAATACAAGTGCCTCAAATAGTATCTAAGTATATTCATTCAGTAAATGTACTTAGTTTCATTCCAGCACTGCACTTGGGTTTGTGATTTCCAGGGCTCTGGTGATGTGCATGCTGGCTCACTGTCACGGCTAACTGGGACACTTAAATGGAACATGTTCATTTTTAGTTACACCTATGCTTTTCCTGTTATGACAAGTCAAATGTCTGTACTGAAAAAAGGCCTGTGCTCCTGGTGCATTGGCATGAGCAAGACAAACCGATACAGACTGTTTTTATGCAAGTTGTAACACAAGAAACACAAAGTGCAATGAGTGATGCATCCATCTAAAACGGAGGTGGCTGTTTATTAGTCATACCTGAAACCCCATCCAGGGATACCGATAGTCATGATGACGTAGACGACCACTTGGGCAAAGAAAACGAAGAAGAAGACAAAGAAATTGAAGGAGCTGTCACTCCTGGAAAGGAGAGGAAAAAACTTTAAATGCTAAGCCAAGGATACAAGTTACAAACGTCACAAAAATCAAGATGGTGGCGCACACCTGAAGGCTTTGTACACAGGTCGGTACCAACAGACGAAGGAGCAGGGGGTGAAGAGCAGAGCCCAGAGGATGGCGAGGCCCAGGCCGACACCACCGGAGGGGTCCACACAGAACATGGCCAGGGAGGAGATCAGGTTGAAGAGCAGCGTGCAAGTGCAGACTGGACATCAATAAAAGAGGATGAAAAGAGTTGAAGGAAGGTTGAATGTTAGCGGCTGGAGAAGAGTAAGCAGCACTGCAGCCTTTGTTGCTTTGTTACAGAGCTGTGCACTAAAACACCATTCCAACCCACCCTTCCCCACTCCCAAGAAACTTGTGAGGATTTGGCTGATGCAACATCACGCAAAGCATTACTTCCCTTTGCCTACTGCTTAGTTTAGAATCGGCTCTGTTGGTTGTCCTTTGGCTGAGACTGACAGAGGCCTGGGCTTTGTTTTAGCTTTTTATTACCCATTTTTTATAACCTCTTGATGGTCAAGCATTATGGGTCACACTTCCTATAAAGATGCTAATTTTCACCATGAACTAGTTGTTACTGGCATGAATATCAGTAGTGTACTGGCTCTTTATTAGTTATTATAAAGCACTCATTCATGCCGTCTCCTGGAAGTTATGATTAGGTTTAAGTATTAAGATCATAATTAATGTACATTACTTACTATCAACTATCAGTAAGTAGGGGAATATGGTCATTCAGAATATTCTTTATAATGACTAATAAAAGCCCAATATGTTACTAATAAGCATTCTAAAAAGCAACTAGTTAATGGTGAATACGTGCACCATAACAAAGTGTTACTGCATTATGCGTCCCTCATAAATTAGAATTAAATGATAACTATGATAATAGTTGTTCATTCAGAAGTAAAAGTGAAACTACTCACTAATCCCAAAACAGCATAAGGAACTAACACATAAAGCAGAGCACACAATGTTGACAGGAGGCAGGACAAAAACTGTCAAATATATATTTGCATTCTAGTTTTACAGTCCTGATCCCTCCGGGTCCAGGACTGGTGCCAGGCCTTGGAACACTTGCAACCATTTGTTATGATTCGGCAGAAAAGCAGAGTAATGATTATACAGCTTTATAGGCTGCTACTCTATAGGCCTGTAATTATCCAAGTAGGTCATAAGAACGAAAGGTTACCACTTCATTATCACTGCCTTTCAGCATACAGCAGTAAAAATAAACCATACAGGGAAATGCGGGGAAAAAAAAATGCACTGTCACTTTCTCTTCCGCTTTCTGTCATTTTCAACATCTGTATCAAGGTTCATTCCAGAAGCCATTCTGAGATTTGTGAACATGCATGTGAACCAGAAAACAAACCCCTTTTAACTTTTTTTCCCCAGTGCGCGTATTTTGCATGGATCATTAAGAAGAACTTATTTATTTTCACCAATTTGAACTGGTTCTTATGTTGATGTCACAGATGAAAACAGCCGAAGCTTCAGCTGATTTCAGCTGGTTCTTGCCAAAGTCCTCAATCTGGCAGTTAAGCGTCAGACTCTCTTGGCAAACATTCCAGCTCGCACTCCAGACAGTACAGGAGAAGTCATGAGTCAGCGCTACGTTCAATTCCTTAAGGCATTCTTTCACTTACACAGCACAGTGCTAACAGGTGGAGATTTTAGTTTCACTGCAATCACATGTGCCAGTGCCCCCCTTCAAGCACACCACCCAAACCCCTTTAGTAATTAGGTTACATTAGGAGACTGATGTTGCAACAATGATGCTGGGAATTCACACAACAGCACGCAGTTACAGTTTCAGGAACTCACACATCCAGAAGTAGTACATGATGGTGACGGTGCGCTGGAAGCGCTGAGTGATCTCCACACTGATGTCCTGGTAGAAGCAGGGGCCAACAGGGCAGAATGAAGGCAGCGGGGGCCAGTTATTCTGACGGGCTGATGGAGAGATCAGAGAGAAAAATTCAATGAAATCATACCACACATTTAGCCACCTGAGGTATTTCTTTATTTTTTGGAGTGAAATTCAAGCTCTTTCAAGGTATTTAAACCAAAAATTTCCAGACTCTTGAAGCCTTTATCATCACATTAAAATTGTTACTATAAATGCAAAGGCCAAAAATAAAGTTTACGAAATTCTTTTACATCCACAGCTATCAATGTGTATTTATCTTACCAGCTGTTCATAGAGCCTTGATTGTATGTTTTAATCATGATTGTTAAATACTGCCAGGTAACAACAAACAAATGAGTGACTGAGTGACCAGATTATGCTGAAAAGCATATTTCTAACCTTAAAAACATAACTGTTAATTTTTTTTTTTCAAAACTTTCAAGACTTTGCATGAACCCTGTGTTTATTCACTTCATTTCTGTCATGTTTAAGCTTGTGGCCTGTCTGTTTTCATTCACCACTCTCCTCATATCCTCTCTCTTACAGGCTCCAGGTCCCAGGCTGTGTGACTCCAGCTCCCTCTCTCTCCTCTCCAGCTCCCGGGCTTTCTTCTCCAGCTCCTCCTGCTTCCTCAGGAGTTCTGCTGTGGTAGCATTCACTGCAGTCTAACACAAGAAGACACAAGGTAAGTGATGCACCAGGACTGCATGTCAAGTTTCAAAGGGGTGGGTTGTGCTAGTGTCATAAATAATGAAAAGGTTTACGTAAACGACCCGGTTATCATAAGAGATTCACAGAGGCGATGCTTTCAAGGTACGTATGTGAGCTTATGCATCAGCACTGACATCTGGGAGATGCTTCAACTGTAGAAATGTCAGCTGTTTTCTCTGAAGTCTAGTTATCAGATTGTAGGAACTAGTTTTGGATTGAGTGAGTTATTCAGTGAGGTGTGTCCATAACTGTGGCAGGTTACACAGTGAAATTGAGAGGGCGGATCCAGAAATACGCTTTGCGTGACGATGAAGGCCAGACTTTGTCATTTTCAAGATCCAATAACAGCATGCATCCTACAGCCACTGAATGTGCTGATATTAAGATCAGACGGTGAACCCCTCGTCTAAAGAGACAAGCACCGCAACAAGTGTCTTTACATTGCAGCACGTATACCTGGGAGTTATAGGAGCCATAGTTGCGAGGCTCAGTGGGCGTTGTCCTGCTGGGTGGAGTCTGTGCAGGCACAGATGGAGCAGAGGGAGAGGTGGCTTCATACGGTGGTGGAGGCTGGGAAACATAGTAAAAAAACAGACAGTATGCATCAGTTTGACCTCATGCAGCTCTACCTATAAGCAGCAATAAAGATCATTTTGCATAAATAGCCTTTGTATTTTATCCCATATCATAGACCACCATGATCTGGGGAAAAAATAATAAAGCGTATCAGATCATAACTTTCCCCAACTCATTTTGCTGTTATGGCCACAGTATACAGAACAATTGTGAAAATGGTTCACTAAAGGACAGTGCCAGTACCAGACCAAGACCAGAGTGATCCTGCATTACGTCAAGGGTTACACGAGGGCGCATCCAATAATTCACTGTAAATGATTGTGGAACTACTTCAGTTTCAAATATCCTATTTTATTTCCTGTTGCTGCAGTACTTGCGAATATCAGCAGATGACAGGAAGCACATGTGAACCCAAGCTGTTTCCTAGCAACGGAGAACACTATACCATGCAACTGAGGTGTGTATCACACAGCACAGTGTCGCTCTTTTGTGTCTGCTTTCACCGCAGGTGGTCTTAGGTGGCTGCAGTTTTATTTCCTAACCTTGAGATCTGGTAGAGAGGTTTTTCTAGCCTGGTTCCCCACAAATGAATTGAAACCACCACCATCTGTGACTTGTGCACCGATTAAAACAGAATAAATGAGCAAAGTAAAAGCAAATGGCCATTTATTCTGACTGTGAGGCTCCTAAAGATCCTCAGTGACATACAGTTAAATGCCAGTTTAATACACAATTTGTGGCAGTGCATTTAGCCTTTCATTAGCTGATGCATTTGCTTTTTACAACAGCTAATCTCCCTTAACTTGCAGCCATTCCTGGAAGCAGGCTGATAGACACTTTAAACACAACAGGCAGCTGAATAGAATATCAAAGCAGCAAAATATTCAACTCAATGGTAGTTCAGATTGACTCTCGGGCTGCATTCTGCAGCCTTGTGCTAGCATGTTGCATAATTCTTAATGAACTTGCATTAATTTCAATTACCACACCGAAAACTGGGAGCCAGACCTCTTTTGTTTTAGAAAAGCTGCACAAAATACACAGACAGTGGAGGGATTGGATGGTTAATAAGGTCCAAGATGCTAATTTCTGCCCCTGGGGGCCCTAATCTGTGCCTTACAATCACAAAAACATGCCCAAGAAATGACACTTGAGGGCTGCTGTGTTTTAACATTATCTATACGGTATATTATCAGGAACCACCCCCTGATTATCTCAGAGTAAGGAGGAAACATTGCTCACCCCAGTCGTATTATCAAATGGGTTGTACAGGTCCAGTGTGGCATATCCTGTGTTGCTGCTGTGTTGAGTCACTGCAGGGTCCTAGCAGACAAAACAAAGGGTCATTTTTATTAGCACAGTAACAAGTTTGACTTGCTGGGACATTAATCCTCATTCAACAAAACTGAGTGGCGTTTATTGAAGTAGTCATTGTTTATAAGAGCTACAAGTGGCTACAGGCTAAGGTGGTCAGACAGGCCCAGAAAAAAAACCACACATGCCACATGACCGACAACACGCCTGCTATTACAGAGCCAGCATCAATGACTTTCATCCCCTAAACGCACCATCACAGGCTGCACTGACACCAGCTAAGATTAGCCTGATGTTGTTTTCACCCACCTGGAAAGGATTTTGGTCGTCCATCGGCTCTGGGAAGCTTGTGTATTTTGACATATCGATGGCTGCTTGTTCGAGAACAGAGAGCCAACGACAAGTTTCCACCACTTCCCGCTGATGTTATCGTTTGTCGCGGAGAGAAAAATGAAGCGGCTGGCCCTCTTCTAGCAGATGATATGCTGCGTTTGTTTTATTTTCTGTATCGACAGGGCGGGCGGTGTAACGTTAGTCTGTTTATCCAGTCAGCTGCCTACCCGCCCCCCGATGATCATTACTCCGCAGTTTAGCTAACAGGTGAACACGATTTAACGTTGCGGAAAGGTCGATCGTTGTGTTCCCAGGTTTTCCCCCTCCAGTCCCGGCTGTCGGGGTCTGGACTGCGGATAAGTTGTGTCGCCGGAGAGCAGAGCGGAATCCGTTATTTTCTCCTGCAAGTAGAACAGGAAGTAACCAGCCGAAGACTCGGTCATGTGACTGCTGCTGCGGCAGAGAAGCACGTGGGAACACAAGGGGGCGGGGCCGGAACGTGTAATTGTAATAATAATAATAATAATAATGAGAAGAAGAAGAAGAAGAAGAAGAATGGTAAAAGTACCTTAAAATAGACGATTAAAAAATAATTAAAGTGGAAAAGGCTACCACCAGAAAAATGTCAATTGACAGATTTTTTAAAAACATATTCCAAAATTTAACGTGCTATGACTTGATATGAAATTAAAGTGATGGCTGGAATGACTTGTTCTGCACTGCAGACATCATAAAAACATCTTCATATGGTTATGAAAATGAACAAAAATGTTACCATAAATATAACTGGAGAAAAGTTTCCAGAATATACGTAACAGAACTGCTCTGTTGGGGGTTGTTTCGTTATCAAGTCCACAGATAGAACAATTCATATCAATGTCAAACCTTTTTTTATGTATAATTTGATATTTTGATGGAAAGCAATGATGCAGTAGTCTGAAACAGACACCTCTAGGTTTGTTTGCTATCCTGAAGACAATACCTATATTTAAACCTTCCCCACTAATGAATTAAAGTGGTATGATGTCTCTCTGAAAGACTGTTGTGAGCCTACTGATCCAGGTTGATGGAGTAGATAAAAAAAACCCAATATTTCCTACCATGGTGTGATTTAAAGAACTATGAGGAAGAGGTGGCTTAGTGTTACCATTAAAAAACATTCTAAGTTAGTAAATGTGCTGGGGTAACATACTATAAAATTTAAGAAAATTGATTAAATGATGCCTAGATTCAAATATGTATTAATTGCAATCAATCAATCAATGAATCAGTCAGACCTGAGTGTCTTTTGTGTACAAAATCACAAAATGCCAATGTTTCTAATTACCAAGTAAGAACGAAAAAAGAATGCAAATGTTTGTTAAATATGTGATTAATGACTAGTTCTGTATGGTACCAGTACATCTAAAGAAAATGAACATGTTATTCGAAGCATGGTGGTGGTGGCAGGTGTGTCTTTATCAGACATTTAACTTTAACTGCCCCCCTGTATCTCAGCCAATCAGACGTCTGGACTGAAAATAAAGGTTTAATCATTAACCAAGAGAATCACATAGTTTATCAATGAACCGTTTCAGGTAAACTCACACAACTCAGTTTTTATCTTAGTTACCACATGGTTATTCTTTAGTGATCTTCCCTTTTTAAACCTGCACCAGACACAAATGAGATGCAAGGCATGGAAATTATTTTACCTTAGAGGTGATATAAAATATGCTCTGCAGAACAGAGACAGTGAATTAAGTTCAGAAAGATTGTGCCAGATACTATAACTTTCCCTTACTCGAAAATTTGACACTTTTTAAAGTGACATCACCCCCCCAAACCATTGTATTGCTTATATTAAAAATCCAATCCAACTCCAAAGTCTAGTTTGACTGGGAGGGATGTTAACTGTATGATAAGTTTTCATGTTCTGCTGTTTTAAAAAGATGCTCTCCTTCTCTTCCAGTAGATGTCCCTCTTGTGCCTTGAAGGAATCATTTTACCCCACTTCGCTGGTCTCAGCTGACTATGATTCTTAGGTAGCTGTTGGGGAGCAGAAACTCTGGTAAACAAAAGACAAATTTTTCCATATTTTAATTACATTGGATGAATGTACTTATATATATCTGCTCTTAAAATGTTAGTTGAATGGAACTTGTTTTTTTACTCGGCAACTGGGTGTGAGTCTCCCAGACCTACTGTTGTAGCACAGTGACAAGGTCCCAGCCTTTTCATAGTACGACCCTGCAGTCACAGGTCTGAGCTGTGGCTGGAAGGATTACACCTAGTTAATATACACTTCATGGCTTAATGCGCATGTACAGTCAAGCCTGATCTCCTTTCATTATCTTCTCCTACAAGTCACATGGGATCACATGGGTGAGGGCAGTCATATGATTTTATTACAAACACATACTGTCCCTCATGCACACTATACACACAGTACAGTACATATGCTGTGGGCCTACATTTCCTGTTACTGGACCCTTTTGGTATTTATGAACAGAACACACACAAACTGGTTTAGGATCCAGTCTTCTTTAATTTTCCCTTTAACTAGGTTTGAAAAATCAGCTTCATATGTGTGTTCTTTATTAGCTGGATGATGTTTACACTGAGTGGAATATTCAGACCCACAGCCCCATATTTTTCATGGTGGCATCAAAATGATCTTGATGTCTTCTGCATAAGGGGGGCCCAAACTTTTTCCCTTGGAGGACCAAACGGGAACATAATTGTGGACCACAGGCCAAAGTCACTTATGCTATATTTTAAACATATTCTTATGATTATTATGATTTTGCTGGAAACGTGTCACGCCAACTCAAACCTTATGGCAGGCCAACTTCAAAAATTCCAATTCAACCTGACATATATGGTACGTGTGGAAACGTTGGGCTCTCATCTAGAATAAATAAAATAGAGCTTTGTGGGTTTGACCAATGTTTGCCTGCAAAGCATTAGTTTGTGCAGACTGTCCACAAGTGGGACGGTGAGACTGAACAGGATAAACTTGAGGAGTTGTGGATGACTTAATGAGATGGAAAAAAGAAACTATTCAGAGCTCACTTACGCAACCTGTTAGAAGGTCACGAGTCAAAAAAGTTAGGTCAAGCTGATTTTTTTAAATTGTAATTGTATGTATGTGAAACGAAAAGCAAAGTCTAACAGAGACTGAAAGAAATAGCAGATTAATAGAGAAGTCTACGAACAGAAAATAAATAGGCAAATGTCTTGATAATTGATTAGTGGTTTGAGTCATTGCTCATTCTAAATGCCAAGCGTTTGCTTGTTCCAGCTTCTCCAACGTGAGGATATGCTGGTTCTCTCTGTTTTATATGTGTGTAAATTGACAATATTGTGGTTTTGGGCTGCTGGTCAGACAAAACAAGACGATTGACTGAACGAGCGTCTATCACTTGTGTTTTCTCTCTGAACCTGCTCTGCTTTGTTTGTCCTCACGCCCCTGTCCAGCAGCATCTGTGTTTGTCAGCTGACTCCTGTGACTCATCATTTCCTTTAATTGGCCTGCCATGATTGGTCCAGATGGCCCTTATTCAAATGCTGGACTTGGTTGCTTCCCGGTCCTAAAACCACAGCATTCCTTCAGCCAATCAAGCAATGCAATGCTCCATGACATCACTGCCTGAGGAATGAACTGGCATAACAGTTGTGTGTGGAAAGTGACCCGGCTAACAAGGAGGGACTGGGTGGTTTAGACTGCTCCTATGAGGCTAACAACCATCAGTCAAAGGGGTCATTTAGACAGAATCAGGCATCTCATGTATGTGTGTGTGTGTGTGTGTGTGTGTGTGCAATGCCAATGTTCTCATTGAGCAAATAGCAGGGAACTTTCCATCCCCTCCAGAGTGCAGTTAAAGCGCTGCGGTTTTGATGAGCGCTTACACAATAACACGGGTTTCACTGAGGCCATTGAAAACATACTTTCAGCCTGTGAGACATAAAAGCACAAATATAATGAGTGAAGTTGTGTAAGCCATGCATTCTTGGTCACACATGATCTTTTCACTCTGCTTCTTTCAGGCAAACACTAACACACTTTATGAGTATTTCCTTTTTAGGCTACTTTGTACGACCCAGAGACAACTTATTACTGCACACATTTATTTGACGGCTGTTGTTACAAGTTACTTAAGATTTTACATTTAAAAAACGTGTGAGGGAAGAATAATGAATTGTTAACAATTAAGCATTCAGTTTGGGCTCATTTCAGGTGTCTATAGGAGCTGTTAGCTTTCCCATCTATTCTTCTTACATGGTCTCTTTCCTGCCCTGTTAATCACCTCATGACCCACCAGAGCTATCCTGTGATCCTTTGAGGGGGCCGACCTATAGGCTGGGAACCACTGTACATACAATTGATTGTACTTGTACTTAAAAGTAGTTAAAATTCCCAAAAGCGAAATGTAGCATATGCTTCAATGTAAACAAGTAATATACTGCACAGTATGCTAATATATCAGTCAGAAAAGTGCTTTTATATTCATGCTTTAGGTATATTTTGCTGATAATACTTCTATACCTTTGCTCTTTTTACATTGTGGTATTCGTACTTCAGGACTTCCTCCAACCGCTGATGCAAACACGCACATTTACCCACAGAGGTTATTGAGAACATTCATCCTGGAGGAGGCCCAGTCGTCCCTCTGCTTGCTCAGCACTGTGTGTATAAACTGGGAAGCACTTCAGAGGGGTGCTTGTCTGCACACTGTTTGAAAACGTGGAAAAACCATCGCGGCCTGTGAACCATAGCAGTACTCTCCTCAGGAAGTGCCTGAGAGACCCCAAAGGTCCATTTTTCACAGCAAGGTGAAATCCGCCTCAGACTGAACCACGCAGTTGAGCTTTAGTTGCGCAAAAGACAGACTTCAGAGACTCTCTGTTCACATTTCAAGTCTGTTTGTATATTTTGTTTGCATCCATTTCGTTGAAAAGTGGGTACAGCTGGAAATCTCCCTGCACAGTGTCAAAGGAAGCCACCAAACACTTTGTACCTGGGTGCAAAGCCAGAGCAAAGGGGTGGGGGAATTTTTATTGAGCTCATTCTGTAAGTAGTTACAACTGGAAAGCAGAGCAAATGAAGTGCAACCTCTCCTGATGCTAAGAAATAATTTTCTCATGACCACCCTCTCTCTTTCACTCACTCATTTTCCTTTCCACTCCCTGTTTCCCTCTCGGCTTTGCCAAATGTCTCTCAAGCAGAGTTTAGAAAATATGAATTGTCTGTGGGACTTTTCAAACTAATTGACTACATATTGAGGGAGCATAGTGAGCTAGGATGACAAAGAGCACACAGGGGACCAGGTACTGGATTGCAAATGGAAAGATGGATGGGGAAAGGGTGTGGAGTAATCGGGAGAGTTTGAACACTAGACAGTGATGTAAAGTGATATGCAGACAAGGGAATGGGAGGTGCAGGGAGGAGGCAACATACAGGATGAGTGTTTGAAAAGGAATCACCAAACTGTAAGTTCATATAAAACAGTTTATCATGAAAAAAGATTTAGACACTGCAAAACAGCTTTAAAAAAAGGAATGTGTGAGATTTCTGTATGATACATACACAATAAGCTCAGCTTTGGAGTTATAAAAGCAACTACTGCTCCAACATACTGTGCATCCATGTAAACTGAAGGCTTTCCTACACAGTTTGACCAGCATGTGACTGGCTGGGAGGAGGACGAAGAGGAAAACCAGGTGAGGAAATGTAAACCATGCATGAGGCACAAAACAGGAGTATTGGATGACAGTCTTGAAAAAGATTCCTCATTCCCTCTCATAAACTCTGGTGCAGACGACATCCCCAGCAGTCATTGTCTGAAAAAAAAGAGCGACAAAAAGACTTTAAAATACTTTCTAATAAGGTTCCCATTATAAAGGGTTTATAATTTGTGATTCATGTCTTTATTACTATTTAGGAATTAATTTATTCATGCTTTATTGATCAGTAATCTCTGGTTGTTGTTTCACCTCCTCCGGCATGACACCAGTTTTGTCTTCTTCGAGGCTTTTAAATGTAAGTGAGCTGTTGTTAAATGGATTTTGGTGAACATGCTCTGGAGCTCTTTTCCTGGAGAAAAGTGATCAAACAGTCATGTTGAGGGGATTTCCTAAAGAGCCAGCTGATCTAGAGACATGGCTCTAGACACAAACTGGTCATATCTCCTTTTACATGAGGTGAATTGATTCTATTAGAGTGGATATTAGACTTTATTTAGATATAACTGGTGGCGTCTCAGCCGTCTTCCCAGCGGTATGGTAAACGCTATATTAGCACTAATCTTTGTACCTAGTGTTGATTAGCAAGGCTGGCTAGATGGCTGCAGGCATTAGTGAGTCATTTTTGCACCAAACCCTTCATGAAGGGTGTTAACCTTATTTTTAATACTGTAAAGCTCTCAGACTAGACAATTGTCTCAGTTTTTTGTCTTTTTAGATCTGATACTCTTTCGCTGTGTATTGGTGCTTTACACAAAATAATTACCAGTATCAGCTGTCCATCGTTGGTCAGCTCTCGGGTCCACGACGTCTTGGGCCCGTCGCCTTTCTGTAGAGTCTGTTCACAGCTGATCTTGCTCTCTGTTTCCCACTTAGGAAGACTCTGCAAGATTTCATAGTAGAAAAATATTAATAACTTGCTCTGAACACTGTGAAGTTATAGCAAAGTTTGGGCTTCATCATGACTGGAGCTCAGCGTCAACATTTTTACAACCTGTCAGGAACTATGTCCATCACCGCTCACTCAGCATGAAGAAATGAAGAACAGATCCATATATTATCACCAGGACTGACTGTGGATTTGCACTGAAATGATTTCCATATGTTTCTTATGTGCAGAGCTTTGGCTGATTATGCTGTCCTTGGCCAAATGCTGGTATGCATGTACTGACATTGCACAGGAATGTTACACTGGAAGTTTAGGGATGTGCAGTACCGTGCAGGGACGTCCATCCACTGTGGCCTCATTGAAGGACTGACCCACAGTGAAGGAGACATGGGTCGTGCGGACACTGGTGGACGTCTTGATGGACAGACTCTCTCCCTGCTGAGTGATTTCCACTGCCGGGCTGGAGGCAGCTGTCACTGCAATCTTCCTTAAGAACACATTCACACCTGTTCACAAACAAACAGAACTGATATCACACCACATTTGATGACAGTTACATGAGCATACCAGCGGTTTGGAGTGTTTACAGCACAAACACTAAACTTTATATAAAGAAGATTTTTTCTCTGATTTCTTATCTTCAAAGCAGCCATTGGTTTGAGTTCATTCAGTACAGCATGAAAATCAATGTACCGAGTTCGCTTTAAGTGGTCCATCAATGTGAATCTTTCAGCACCTTCAGTTTTTTTTTTTTTTTGACAGTGTTACATTATTGCTATGTGGCAATCCAGCTGTGAGCAGGGATTGTGTTGGATTTTTCCCTGCTTGGCACTCACTGAAATGATGTCATCTGACATTTGGGAGTCAACAGCCAAACAGCAGGTTTTATAACACAATTAAAAACCAAATTCATGCCCCTCTTTTCCCAGTGTCCATGTTTGCTTGTAACTTGTCTTCTCAGCTTGATCTCAGTTCAACAAAGGTTATGCATGCGATGCTTTTTGGCAGCCTACGAGTTGTCAAAACAGTCTGTGCTGATGCAATGCCACACAATAACATAATTTGGCTGAAAAGAAAACAAGACAAGGAAATATTCATTGTGATTTGTTTCTTAGTTTCAAGTCTCTGCATGACGATTTTAGAGAACTTAATGTATGGCATGCTTTAGAAAATGTTTGTGGATAATGTGAAGCATATGTGATTTGTTCTAAATGGGTTACAACATGCAAAACCACTGGTATGGTCTTTTAAACCACTAATTCCAGTGACATTGTTAAATGATGCTTGTTAACCCCCATAGCTCAATCCTTACCCCAAAATACAATAAATAATGAATTAATGGTAACCATTTCAGGCTGCAAAAAAACAAAACAAAACAAAACAAACATAATAAACTTAATGCTCTTTCTGTGCTCTTTCTGTCTGAAGGTGGAGGGAAAACGATAACTATCCTTTTACTCTGTGATGCAACAGCTACAGAATATGTGTTTCATACATGGACAGATTATGTTCCTTGTACCCCCACCCTGCCTACATAGGAACAAGCAGAAGAAGAAGATCGAAAGAGACAAGATTTGCAGTTGTTTTGCATCTGTTTGTGGTCATTTTATGTCTCTTTGTAGTTTGTATCTCTTTGTGGTCGTTTTGTGTATCCGTGTTTTTTTGCATCTTGTTGTGAGTGATTTGTTTTTTGTGGGTCTTTGTAATTGCTTTTTCATTTTGCACCTCTTTGAACAACCCCAATCCAAAAAGGTTTATTTAATACATAAATAAAAACAATGCAATCATTTGGAAATGCAATGCATTTACCAACGCTTTAACGTGTTGTTCCTGTGCCCGTGTAGTGATCTCCTTTATAGAATCAAAGGGTTTCACAAGTGTGGACCTCGCCCCACCCTTGCTTGTGAACGACAAAGTCTTTTGAGGACGCCTTTAAACTGTTTTCAGTTGAGTATGTGTCAAAAAGGATGCGCACATTATCACAATCCGTTTTATTTATTTTACACAGCGTCCCAACTTTTTTGGAATCTGTGTTGTACATGTTTGATTGACTTTCCAACAAGAAATGTTAACAGTTTCTTCATACAGAGGCTCTCACCCAGGGGCCTTGTGCCAATGTGTCTGTGCAACAAGAGAAATAAAACAGGATTTTCAACAGAGAGGTTCAACCGGTCGGAAAGCAATTGCAACTAGGGTGAAAGAATAAATATAACAACAACAATTTACTGTAGTTTACTGTGCCGCATCGGTAGAGATGTTAAGCGATGTTTAATGAATGTAGAACAAATGTAAACCACCTGCTGACCCTTTCGTTTTTGCTATTATTCATGGGAGATGGACTGGCTTTAGAAAGATCAAGACTACCCCACAAATCAGATTCAGTTCAGACCATATTTGCTCATGGAGGGGTACTAACGGAGGTACTAATACACACACACACACACACACACACACACACAAACACACAAAACACAAGATTGGGTCAGAGAGGCCCAGGGAAGTGAAGGAAAGTCATTCTCAGAGCCGACTGGCTGCTGGGGCCCATGTCAAGGCTTAGTTCCGTTTACACTGGCTCTAATTACAACCGCATGAGGAGGACCCTGCTTCAGATGAGTCTAATCTAACATTCCTCCACAGGCTATTTGTCTTCAGATTTTTAATGGATGCCACTGGCTGGCCCTCGCCTGACCTCTCTTTCTCCTGCTCTCTCTTATAGTCCACACGGCCCCTTATAGCTTAACAAGACCAGTATTCCCAGGAACAGTGTGTGAGAGTTCAGGAGCAAACCAATCAAACCACACAGAGCCACTTCAAACTGCTCTGGTTTTCCAGTTGACCCCTAAGCCAAGTGGATTTCCAGTTGATAATGCCACTGACAGCGTGATTGACAGGTCTTTGTGCAGAGATGCTTCCCCTTCCCTTCCTTTTTCTTTTTTGCATTTTAACACTGGAGGTTAGTGGTTGATGATAAACCGGATAACAATATGCTGTTTGACACTAAACTGGCATGAATAGTTTTTGCACTTAAAGCAGTTTGATTTAAAAGTGGAAACAAACGGGGTGCAACCCCGTGTTGTGTTGGAACACTTTTTAGGGCAGATAAACATCTTTTTTGGGGCATTTTCTTCAAGACAATTAAATAGATAATCTAATAGGCTTAATGCCACAGATGCATATACTCACCCAGCGCTTTCAAAAGTTCCTCGAAATTTTCCGAAGACTTCATTGTCCACTTTCCTGAAAAATCTGTGATCTTCTTCTCCATGTTGATGCAAGCGGTCGCAGTCCGGATTTTTTTGCAGATTAGACGCCGATTCTGTCAGCAGGCTCTCCGGTTCGTGTCTGTAGGTCTGTCCCTCTCCGTCAACCGATTTGTGAAGCCGTCTCCTCTGCCCGCATCTGCGCCTCCATTGATTGGCTGACAGCTCGCCTGGACCTGATGCTGGTCCAGCCAATACAGAGGCTGGTGGCAGGGAGGGACTTTCCCCCCGCTCCTAACTGCTGCCTCCACCTCTGGCAGCATGGTGAAAGATTTGGATACGAGCTGGAAAATGCACTTCCAGTAAGAGCTTTGATGCCGATGGGGGATCGCATATTAAGTGCTAAGTATTTTTTTTAAAGGTTGGTGGCATGTTTTTGCCAATTATCTGTCAAGAAGTCCAGAAAATAGGTGAAGCGAAATATGAATGAAACTTTTTATACGACCTGGAACCATGATGTGCTAAGCTCTAAGATCTGGAACCTGAAATCAGATGGTTCATGTTCAGCTGCAGGGTGCGGAGTTTATTAAGCTGGTTATGACAGAGCAAAAGGATAAGACAGCCGTCAAGGAAAGTGCTATCATCATTTTCACACCTCGCTTGAAACGGAAGAGAGAGGAGACACATTAAACAGTGTAGTTATTAGTTATAGCACATATACTGTAGGCTGTCAGTTTCATCTCATGATGCCATCTTAACGCATTTACCTTCACAGTGATGTAAACAACGTCAATATATACAAGATGATTATATTCTGCTAATGCTGACATGCCTTAATCATTTAAATGTAGATATACTTATCTATCTATGACTATTAACTATAAGAAAGGACCAACATTGTGTTGTTGTTTTTTTTGTATTGTTGCTGTTGCCTACAATGTCAAGCTGAATTAGACTGAATTGAATTCAAATAGGATCACAGCGGCTGTGTTCAACATGTGAAACTATGAAAGCTAAAGTAAATAAATAAGATAGAGTTAGACCAAAAATATTGTGATGAAATTATTTGTACACGGAACTAGTACCGACAGAGACAGAGTCCACAAAAATAAAAGTCGGAAGAGTTACATTGCGGTTGTCCAAACATAACCCTGAATACAATTCTGCCTGTGGAGTGGAGGATTAGGGAGAAAAAATTGAATAAACGCATCAAAGAAAAGGAGATAACAAAGTAAATAATAAATTAACTATACTTTCCACAATCAGGGAGCACCTTAAGTGGAATAAAACTCAGTGAAAACATAGCTTTCTTTAGGTTATAGACTCTCTTTGGTCTTTCTTTCTCACACACACACACACACCGTCACACACTGCCAAGAATATTTCATCAGGGCTGGATCAGAAGGGATACGTCTGGAAACATGATGCAGTGCATCCACACAACAAAGGAGTCACAATGTTATCTGTGCGGGTCGTCTCAGCATTCCTCCCTGTGGCACCATGCAGCTACTGTACCCTATAAAGTTACAGCAACATGGGAATTAACCGCAGTGGGTATTTTAGACAGAGAAAGGAAACATAAAAGCACTTTTGAATGTAAATTAGG
Source organism: Chelmon rostratus (assembly GCF_017976325.1). NCBI lineage: Eukaryota > Metazoa > Chordata > Actinopteri > Chaetodontiformes > Chaetodontidae > Chelmon > Chelmon rostratus. The sequence continues at coordinate 9,262,046 of NC_055673.1, read as the reverse complement.
CTTAACCATCCTGGCCACCATTCACCGCTGTCTGACCTCAGACTGAGACACGCTGAGGACAACAGCAGCTTAGGGATGAGAAAAAGAGGAGAAGAATAGCCTTGATGAAAGAATAACACTGGACACCGCCGCCCCTGTTGCTATGACAATGGATGTAGTTTCATAAATCTGTGATTGCCCTGAAAACTATCTCCCTTTATATAAATGATAAGAGCTGATGTTTGGTCCCCTATACTGTATAGGGGACTTCATTTATTTAGAGGGCAGTTTGAACATAAGCTTTCTGTCATATGATTCATGATTATAAAAGCCTTTATAACATTTTGGCAAAACAAAAATGCTGATAACTTTTTTGATGAAAGTTGAGTGATCATAAAACTAAACACCACATCTAAGTAGTATTGAGAAAAATGAACATGAAGATGTTGCAACAAATATGAAGAATTCTCTCCAAAAAAAATAGCAAGTTAGAGTCAACTCCAAAAATGAGAAAAGTAATTTACAAGGATGGTTGAGTCAAGCGTCACCTAGCGTTTATTAGTAGGTTTCCTGTCACCGGAACAACTCATCGTTCGGTGTTTCCACCCGGTTGGTGGTAGAGCAAGCACCGGTCTCATCATGTCGAGGCACCTTCGTTTCATTTCGCGGACAGTGATGGTTCGTGACGACAACGTTTCTGCGGCCTACAAGACTTTAAACAGGTCAAACTAATGTTTGAAATTTCAGATACAATACAAGATTCAGTCTGTGGTTATTCAAGGAATGTTAAGCTAACGTTAGCTTAGTTACCGTTAGCTGAGTTAGCATTAGCCTTCTGCTCAATGTCACAGAGCTGCGGCTGCGCAGTGGCGTCGCTGCTTAAAGATAGCTGAATTTGATTTTGATGTTTTGGTAGTTTTGAGGGTTTTCTTAGATTCATGCATCGTAAAATAGATCAAATATCGTAAACGCTAGCCACATTAACAATTGTCAAAGTGTCCAGTAACATAATCACGAGTACTAATGGTGTTTTATTTGACCGCATTACTACTAGCAGCATGTGTGTTGTAAAAGAGATCTGGAAATCAGTAGTTTTGGGGTGTTTTTTTTTTTTTTTACTAATAAAGAAGGAGCCAGATAGTGTGTGCCAAAATTGCTTTTTCGTAATCCAAACTGCTTGATTAGTATTTCTTCTGGTTGTTAACGATAATAATAAACGACTTTGTATAGCACGTTTCATACAAGAAATGCAGCTCAACTTGCTTTACAACAAAAGTGACGTGCACCAAGAGCTTCACGTAAAAAATACATGGAATGAACATCAAAAACAGGGACAGAAAATTAATGTTAAATAAGATGGAGACTAAAACCCACTTGATAATAATAGTAAAATAAGATAAGGAGGAAGATAAAAATAAGGATATGGAAAATAAAACCACTGAATAATAGTTTAAAGTTAAAAACACAGTACACAGCATGCATAAAATCAAGTTAAAATACAGCTTTTTAAAGGAAGTACAGCAGGGCATAGGTATGAGGCAAAGCACCACAGTTTCAGGCTTGTATCAGCTTGTCTGCCAGTCAGAAGACATCTCAAAACGAGAAAAACAGATTTCCTGAGTCAAGACAGAATTATTGTTTTTGCTATGCAGACCCAGGAATTTAAGTAAATGGGAGAATGTGTTTGTGATATTTTTGTGACCTATTGCAAGTATTATCACAGTAAAAAAAAAATAAATCTGGCACATGTGTTGTATCCAGTGTTTGTCTATCATAGTTTGTATTTTAATTCAAACCCATACCCAGGTACAGTTTGAAAATGTATGATTGAAATGAAAATGTAATTAGAGGGTTGTAAAACTTTGGCCAGTGTAAGCAGTCTTGGTGCTTTCTTGGCTTGCTTATAATGTGTTGTAAAGAAATTGTATAAACCTTCATGTCTTAACATTTTATGAATATATATATAAAGAAATGTGTGTTTCTCAGGTTGTATGAAGAAGGTATGTTACAAATGTTTTCTGCTGCTCACTGTTACTTTTTATTTTGAGTTGTAAGTGGCCTGGGTCTACATCTGTTAACCAAAGCAGGAAAATGCAGTTGATGTTTAAATATGTTAATAATTTACCCTTTCAAAAATCCAGAAATTGATATAGTTGCACTGTCAGTGTCACCTTACCTGTTGAATAGAATGTTGAATGCAACCCAAATCCCAGTTATTCACACATTTTCTCTACAAACTCCAGGATCCTGACTCAGGAGGGGATTGTCGAAACAGTGAAGAACAAGCGCTACTTTGAGAAGCCCTGCCGAGAGCGACAGCGGAAGAACTTTGAGAACTGCAGACGTATCTACTGCACAGAAATGGCCCGAAAAATTGCCTTCATCTCCAGGACAAACAGAGAGGATCCCTGGCTCGGCTGCTAGTGGAATGGAGTGTGATGAAATGGGACGTTATCCGTGGACTGGTTGAGACGGGGCCAGCAAAGTGGAAGAAGCAATCAAGATCAGCGCAATGTCACTGTCACATCTAAATGGGCGTAGGAAATACAGAGGAAAAAAAAAGGCTTTCATGTTGTCACATTGTTTAACAGTAAATAGAAGAAAACCTTTGTAGACGTGCATTCATTGTCAAGTCAACTATGGACATCTTTTTCTTTTTCTCCACAAAATTTGGCATGAAAAGTGCGGTGTTTGTACTTGGAGGGAAAAATCTTTTGTACTCATTCTTGGTTGTAATGAGCAGGTTATTGAATACTTTGTTGATGACGTTATGTGTTTTGGATCTTTCCACACAATCTTACTATTGGAAAAGATAATAAATGTGAGAGATTTGCTGAAAACCTTGAGCTGGTGAAACAGTATTTGTCACAGTTAAACTTCTATTGAAACAGCAAAGACAAACTGGTTTCTACTGTAAACACAGGTGTGTATAGTGTATGTATGGCGTAAAAGTAAATCTGGCCACATAAAAGCTTCAGAAGTTGTTAGATTTGACCTCATTAGCTGGAGGAAATTCATACAATGCAGGAGATGTTTTTTTCTGGGAATGGAGTCTCAGCTCAGCAGCAAGTCACTGTTAATTAATTCAAGGTCACCACTGCACAGTGTGGTGTTAATGTCCACTGATGGTGTCGGCCACCTCACGCAAACTACCATAAGCAAGATCCATCAGCCGTGCACGTCTGTCCAGACCCTGTGCTTTCACCACAGGAGATTTTAAAGTGAGCTCTGCCTTTGGCTCCCCTCACACAGGGAAAGTTAAACATTCACACCAGGCTCACTTGTCAGAGGTTACCAGGTCATGTTGATGCCCTGTGCTGTGTCTTAGGTCAGTGGGTGGGCAGCATGATAGATTACCTATATTTTACACTGAAAGAGATTGACTGCTGTCTTTGATACCTCTTCTAACAGGTCAGTTCATCTACATAAAGAATGACTTATCTCTTCTCTCTCGTGGTGTCTGGCTATAGTGTTTTCTCAGATTCCACTTTACCCCAGATATAATGGACTGTGAGCAGTTGCCATTGGAACACTGATTCCAAAAAAGTTGGCACGCTGTGCAGCAAGTAAGTAAAAGCAGAATGCAATCATTTGCAAACAAACTGTGTTTACTGACAGCTGTGACAAAGTGTTCCTGAGTGGAGCATTCCACATCTTTTCCAGTCTTTTGTTGCTCCTGTACCAACTTGTTTGAAACGTGTTGCATCAAATGCAGAATAAGCAGATATTTACAAAAATCAATGAAGTTGATGAGGCAAAGCATTGTGCTGTATGTCAAAAAGGATTAGCAAATGTTCACATTCTGTTTCATTTATGGATTACACAACTTTTTTGGAATTGGGGTTGTGTTTTTTTTTTGAAGAAATAGTCTCCATTAAACTGTTGACTATTCTGTGAACCTTTCAGAGTAACAGGGATGTTTCTGTTCATTTTTTAAATGTAATGTTTCCATGCTGTGAGCTCCACAGATGAATTATCTCTCCCCTCCACTGTGTTGTGGTGGCAGAGGCAAATATCTCAAAACATGGGGAAATTAAATGAAAAATGTGAATTGCTATATATGTATATATATATTTATACATATATGAAAACAACTGCAGGTTGGTACTATTGGTGTCATTTATAATCATTCAGTATGGTTTTATCAGCAAAGGGGACACTAGTGTGGTTCTCTTGCCCTGCCTATGTAACATGCCTAGGTTTTTCTAAGTGTGTGGTAATATGATTGTGAAATGTGCAAAGGTGTTGGTTGGCCCCTTCCCAGCATCCACACTCAAACACACACACTGACGCTCCCTTATCGCTGACAAGTATCAACCACGGGGCAAACAAAATTGCAAACATATCACCTGTCATACCAAAAACCTGATCACACCTGGACCGAACAATGGACAGCAGTTCTCAGTTAACTTAGAACCTTATTTATTTTCTTACAGACATTACCTGCAACAATAGCATAAAGCAAACACATTCCCTCTGCAACTGGCAGAAGACGCATGCAGGTTGAACATCGGCACCTTTGAAATGGTCAAACCAGCCTTCAGCTGTTTCAGTGTTCACAGGTCTGTGTACAGAGCTATTGGTATTGACCACGACTGTTTGTATGGTTTCTCTATCAGCTGATAGGACTGACCATGCTGTTTGCTTGGTGACGGTATCTATGTTGCAATCCAAAAATCTGGAACTAAATGTCACTATGCAAACCTCAGGAGCATACACCAAGCCTGTTTTCAAAAGACACTAAGGAGCCCCTGGCAAGAATGAGACAAACAATACTCCATAAAAAGAACATTACTGATCTTCTGATTTGCATGCGGACGCTTGGAAATTCAATAGCCTTGATAGCTCTGTGCAACTTGAAGTTATTTTGTGATAATGGAAACAACATGGGCAATTCATTACTATTGTTCTAACTAAAATAAAGTTTCATACCAGTCTCCTGAGGTGTTTGACCGCCTGGCTGAGAGTCAGACTGAGACCATTTCTCTCCTCCACACCCAGAATTGTGGTAGCATCTAATTTGCAAACTAGTCTCATAATTCTTATCATTATCACCATGAACAGTTGGTTTTTGGATATATGCAGCCTTTTCAGCTAATCAGGTAGTGCCAGACACATCCTCCTGCAGGTAACAGCATCCTGTTTTCACATGCAATGTAGTGATTCACTGCTCAGCATACAACAATCTCATTATATAACTTTACTGCATGTAAGAGTGTCCCAAGCTTTCTGTCTCTGGCTCTAATAGGCCTATGATGCCATATCTCATAATCTTGTCTGGATTATCCATATTCACCTCATCATGAGCAATGAATAAACTGGAGCTTCTAGAGCACAGAATTATGAGCACAAAACCCAAAGTCCGATTTGGCTGCTCCTTACATGTGCAGCCATGAATTATTTTTTTTTTAAGAAGCTATTTTATGCATTTTCTACTGTGCACATTGAAGTCTAACACCTATATACATTTTATGATCATCTGTGAGAATGTGGAGTAGAAGGATAGTCACATGTTGAAGTGGCTTGTCATACACGATCAGGTAGTGGTGTATCTTTAAGTATGATTGATATTTTAGCTCTATCACTGTGTTGGACTTCAGATTTCATTAATTTTTTATGCACATTGTTCGATCTATGCATATTGGCATATATATTATATGCTCATATATCATAGGCTGCTTCTTTGAAAAGAGGACAACTTTGCATAAAGATAAACACAAACAAGCAAAATATATAGGTTTAGACAACAAATGCCAGCATTTTCAGCTGTAATTACACTTTTATTTTCCTCAAAGGTATTGTGTCTTGGGGGTTCTAACAAACAAGTCCCTACATTCTGACTTGTAATTACACGGTTAATTTACTTTAAAGTATCGTGTGTATAAAAGCATGTCAATAATTGCAACCTCATTTAAGTACCAACATTTTTAGCACGTCAGCTGCCGCGTGCTGTTCCTCTTCTTCATGGGCCACACCACGCGCACGTGCTGCCGTTGCAGGTGAGGTGGGATCTACGCATTTACCGGCCAACCGGGGCTGCGGACGCTGCTGATTGGCCAAGCCTCTGAGCCGATGAGAAACGATCCAAAGCCTGTCGGCCAATCGTGGCGCTGTAGCCGTTCAGCACGTGTAGCGGCCGTTGCGCCGTGTGGGTACATTTTGAACTGGTTGGTAGCCCAACTCAGTATACAAGACACGAGCGGGGCTCGAATACGCACTGTGGGACTGGATAACAGACGCATACGCGGGTTGTGCACATCTGTGCCCAGAAAGCTAGCCGTTAGCTCGGTTACTTCTGTAAAGGCTGAAATTGTTCAACGTGTTCAATAAGCGCAACGTGCCTTCTCACGCGTCGCTTTTTTCTTTTCACGTCTTTGGGAATCAAATTCTGCTCCATCTCGGAGGTAAGAGCGCTCCCGTCTTGGCTTTTCTCCTGTTGTTTTTTTGTTCGCAAAGTTCGTTGTTTATCAGACTAGTGTTCTAAATTGTTTTACCTTAACTAGAATAAGTAGCCACTTTGGGTCATAACTTTCATGGGACTTTTCTGACCAGCTGACTTAAAGCATCATTATAGCACCCCGCGCACTGTTGTTTTCATGTTTCTCAAAGGTAATGAGCTAATTGGCAAGTTTGAGCTAGCTACAAGTTGTGCGTTTCCAAAATGTAGCTTAGTTGTAGAAATCCGACCAGTCATAACAAGCATGCTAAAAACAAGTATTTTAAGGTAAAATCATAAAGCAGGTTCAAGGTTTGTTTATAATCTTGAGGTCACACGAGGTAAACACTGTCAACAGTGGATGTATACATGTCCCCGGATGACCCAACTGTTTTCCACCAGAGAACAGAGCGTACTATTCTGACGCTGCACGAGTTGATTTGCGTACAGGAGCAAGTCCTTTAAGGGCATGTGATAACATCAGCGTTGATCCTTTGCCCTGTCTACATCTTGATTATATTATACCTGCTGGGACCTTGTGAAGATTTCACTCACGTGACTTGGCAACAAGTGTACCTCTAATCTGAATTGCATGATACTGACTGGATTGGTTTTGCCTTCTGTCTGCTAAATGTTGAGATTGTTATATGAATGTCTTAAGCTTTTCTACATGCTTTTTGCTGTAATATGGGTTGATTGATATTAATGCATTGCCAATATTTTGATATTGTATGGGAAATTCTTTAGTGATATAGCTTGTACTTTCGTTGTAAAGATTTGCAATACTAGAAGATATTGTGACATTTCATTTATCCAGCATCAGATTTTACTAAATGTTTTACAGAGAAGTCATGTTGGGGATGAAAAGTTCTTTTGGCTTGGATTCTGCAACATACCTGCTTGATGTGCCCAGTGCCAAAACTTGAAGTCACTGAAGTTTTGCTTGGACATTATCTTGTCTCCACAGATGACTTCATTGGGCAAGTCTTCCAAATGGCCATCTTATGACTCGCTACCCTCCACCTCAAGCTTTCACCTCAGTGAGAGTGAGCAGACTGAGGATGAGGCAGATGTCTTCTCAGAGGGAGAGGGGGGCAGTGGAATAACAAAGTCCCTCTCAGTTGGTGAAGGAATCACACTTTCCAGAAATCACCTTGAATTCACAGCTCATCCTGATCAGCCGCACTCGAGGTTTAGGAGCCTGGTCAACCAGCCTGGTCGCTGCCCTGATGAAAATAAGCATCCCGGGTCAGCCTCCTCTCCTGGAGCTGCCACGCTGGGCTCATCTTCAGCAACACCAGGGGACTTGGTCTTCGCTCAGAAAGTGAGAACCCCTAAACGGATTCCCAGGCCATTGTTTCAGCATTTTTGTCAGCCACACATCAGATCAGTCATATTAGTTAAACTGTTTTTTCTCCTTATTTCCTCAGTGTGCAGATTTGCGCAGGTTTATCCGGCCTTTGCTTGAGCTTCTTCATGGACTAAAGACTGGGCGGTATGTCAAAGGTATGTGGTTGAGCAATATCAAACATCTCTTTTTAGTTTTAGTGCATCCATCTTATCCTGTAATGAAATCCACAAGTCCCAATTTGCCTTGACAGCTGTTTTGTATCTTTTGTATCTTTTAATTGTGACAGGTTTATCCAGTTTCCAGCAAAGTGTTGCCATAGACAGATTGCAGAGGATTCTTGGGATATTACAGAGGCCTGAAATGGGGTAAGAACATCACAAGTAGTGATCCTAATATTATGTAAGCGGTGAAAATAGGGATATTGTCATTGTCACCCGTATACAGCAGTGTTTCCCCTAGGTTGACTGCTTTGTGGCAGAAGACGGGCCATGGGTTAGGGGTGGGAGTTGTGGGGAAGAACACTCACACTTCACCAAATTCTGTTCTCAAATTTAACACTTTAAAGTTTGTTTGTCTACGTGCCAATGTAGACTGGCAGAAGAATATTTATCAGATACTTTTCAGAATCCACATGAACCATTCTTCAAATAGGCATAAATTAGATCCACCGCACAGCACGTATTTTTAAAAAGAAAATTTGCAAAAATTATGACTAGTGAGTCACCTGCATGCCAAATTATCAGAGCTCACAAGACCAAATTGCCTTCTAAAGTAACACATGAGCGGTTGCTGATAAGCAGTGTAGCATTTGATAGGCCATTTTTTTTAAAACAGAGTCTGCTCTGCCCACTCCACATAAAATGCACCGGGACTACATTTCATCACTTCCGGCAAACTTCACGGAGAACAGTGAGGGCCAAACAGCATCACCAATCTGTTTTAACCAAATATTCTCTGGCCTAGCTCAGCTAAAAACACAAATCATTCAGCATGTTAGCATACCTACACTCTGTATGGCTCTGCTCTGCGTGTGTGTGCATCTGTGTGTGCGTGTGGAGGGGCTAAGCGCTGCCCTTGGTGAAACATGAGGGCAGAGGATATTAATGATCGTGTGAAACTTTAGCAGCGGCATGTGCCACTGCAGAATGACTTAAGGGGTCCACTGCCCAGCATTGTCATCTATGCTTGTTTCTGTTTTTTACAGAGAGAAATACCTCCAAAACCTGCTGCAGATAGAGATGATGCTCAAAATGTGGTTTCCTCAGGTGGCATTTCAGTCCACAAATACACAAAGCCAGACCACCACTCCCAGACTCCCACACTGGCGCCAAAATCAGCTCCACATGCCAGTTAAGGTGAGTGTCATACTGAATGTTTTCTTTGTTACCGTCAAATCACAGGCTTCATGCCACAGGCAGAGAGGTTAAAATAACAATGCAAAATTGTATTTTTTATTAAAACATCTTTTTTTTTCATAACCAAGCATCCATTTGAAATATATTTATACAGTTAGGCAAAAGATGGTATAACAACATAGGAGATTAAATGAGAAAGCAATATCACACTAAATATTTGGGAGAACTATATAAAGTATGTTTATGAGAGAGTTAAAGATATTGACTGTAGTTCTCCTTTAAGGCCGTGGTTTGTCATGGTTGTTATTTTTGGTTTTGCTCTCCCATCCCAGAAGAGAAAAATGAGCTGGTCCGACCCTGACCACTCTGGCAAAGTCCAAGGCAAGCATAAGCAACATCAACATGGAAAACATGGAAGCTGCGAGGCTGCGAGTTCACTTGACACCATTTCCACGCGACTACCTGGATCACCTAAAAAACAGAAAACTCAAGTGGAAGAAACAGTAGAACTAGCTCGGGGCAGGTGTACAGCTGGACATGAGTTTACAGGCAGCACTGGCACTTTAAGCAGGCCGTCCTGTTTATGTAGCAGGAGAGAAAATGAGAACCGGAAGCAGCCTGACATTTCTCTGCCCTCCCCTTGTGGCAGCCCAGCTACACAAGACAGCTCGGTGTCCTCAAGCGGCACCATTACTACAACTGACTCACCTTAGCTGGCCTTAGCTGACCTTGGTACCACATGGAGGTGCCACAGCCTGCCAGCCAGAGTGAAGGCAGAGGGCGCTCTTGATTACATAAGCATAATGTTAGGCACAGGGCCAGTCTGTGATGGCTGCAAGGCATGTTAAAACCAGAAGAGGAGGAGAAGAAATGCAGAGACACTCGTTAACACTATCTGGCGTGGTTGTTGCTCACACCGGTGTTATTGCACTATATTATCAGGAAGTGTATATTGTTTTTATGTAAGAGTATCACTGATTTTTGCTAAGTTAAAAGATGTTTGAAGTAGTTTAGATGTGTAATGCGTTAAAGCAGTCTGTGGTCTTGTTTTGTATTTTTTTCATCATAGAACGCAGCCCTAACAGTGACAGTGTAGGATTTCATGCCATTGGCGAAAAACAAAAAGACCAGATGTCACTTTTCTGAAAATAAATACACACAGAGGGTCACTGCTATTAAGCATTCAGCAGCAGTCCAAAAAATATATATTTTTCCTGCAAAAATGTCCTGTGCTGTCCTTTCCACCTTCTTACATGTGTGGATTTTTTTTGCTTTCCTTTGTCACGTATGATAGTAAACTAATCTCTTGTTTTTTCCCTTTGCTCCAGGGACTGCATTTTTCACAATTTTCATGCACTTTATAGACAAACAAATGATTTGAGCAAATCATTGGCAGCTTCTTTTGTAGTGACAATAATTGTTAGTTGCAGCTCTGGTGAAAAGAATATTTCAATCATGAACATAGATGCTTAAGAAGGGCATGCAGGAAGTATTTTTCCAGCTGATTATAACATATTGTAGAACAAAACCATGTAGTCCCTGCCAAAATGTGCCAAACAATACTAATTTGCATTATCATATCATGTGCACTTTACTTCAGTCACTTCTTTATTTACTTGCACTTAACACACAAACAGAATCAATGTTTCTTTGTAAATAACAATCAATGTAAAAGAGCTAAATGTTACACAGGAAATACCACAACCTGATTGATCAAAAATTACTGAGGCAGTTGAGGAAATATGAGACGCTTGGCCAGATCTTAATACATCAGTTGGTCCTTTATCTCGCCGATGAGCAGACTTGTTTTGTTTCGAAAGACTTTAAAGTGTCACATTTATTACACATATGAGTTTAAAGTGACTGTTTTCATTTTGTTTGTTTTTTTTCAACATAATGCAACAGGCATATATGATGATGATATATTTGATCCAGTATACACTGAAATGGCTGTAATTGCACCTTGGCTGACAACGAGGAAATGTTACACATTTGTTAACATTAAAAAGTAGAGATATTATTTATTAAAGTACTATTTAAGAGGGTCTGCACTTGATAACCTCAACATGAGGGCTTTGCAGGTACTTGAATCTGAAACTTTACAGGCAAACTTGTCTTGTCTTTGTTTTTTAGTTGAAATCTTGTTATTTTGGCACTGTGGATGGAAGTAGTTGAAAAGCATAAAAAGTCAATTTAGCTTATTGCCAGGCTTATTTTTCTCACAAAATGCCCCAACTGCAATGTGCCATTATGAGGGCAAACAACAGCTTCTGTGTCCCATTTAAAATGGATTTGTATCACTGACTTGTTGTAAAATTTGCATCACTCAAAGTGCTTTACTCTTGATTATGTATGAGGAAATATCATGGCGATATGATAAACAAAACTTTCTATTCCTGAATACATTGATTCTTTTTAATGGCATTTGTTACCACCATATGTGAAATCAGATATCATTCATGTTGAATGGTGTTTCATGTTGGTGGTTTGTCACCAGTAAGCCTTTCTTATATGACATAAAGGTAGTTTACCTGAAATGTCTTCATTAATCATACAAAAGTGTATTATTTAACTGACGATGGTAAAAATCATCATCTCACCACTTATGTCATTGCAAACCAAATGTGCTGCTGTGTAGATGTTTCTCAGGCCTCACCATTAGTCATTTTCATTGATCCTGAGTTATGTTATTTAAAATGGAAAATGTAAGCACATGATTGAGTACAGTCGTGTAGTGTGGTTTTGCTTTGGTATATAAAATGTAGCATCCTAGTGTACAGCTTTTGCTGTGCTGGGTTACACATCTTTCATTTGTAAAATAGGAGAAAAACTTAAAGTAGAATAAAAATCTTATTTCCCAATATAGGTCTTTAATTTTGTGTTGTTTTTAGTTTTCTTTGTTTTAGGCTATTTCTTTGTTTCTCATAATGAAATTGTTGTTATTGGTGACTGATAAATACACATGTTTTTATATATTAAATGAGTTATGTGGTTCATCACAATACAAAATATGTTGGTTCATTTCTGGAATGAAATACCCGTACATACACAAGTGTGTCACAAGCGTGATGTGAGTTTTTGTTTTCTTTCATTTAGATATGTGTTAGCTGTGTCCCACATAAAGTTAAATGAAATCTGATCCACAGAGCAACAGCTGGAGCTTGTGTTGGCCTGCTGTTGCATGTTGACAATATTTTGTTTTTTTTAATACAGAATTTTAGTGTTATGAAGCATTGAATGCACCTTAGGTCAATCACCTTATTATTGCTTTTTCTATATTCATCAGTTCATTGATTTATTCTAATTAAACACAAAAGGTCTGTAATTAGGTACAGTTTTCAAATACTTAAGCTTTACAAGAGAATTTCCATTTTATGCTACTACTTGTCCACTGCATTTCAGAGGGGGATATAGTATGTTTTACACCACTACATTTATTTGACAGCTACTAGTTACATTTAAAAAGCTTTTTAATGAACAATATATGAACTGCCCGGTAATATTAATCAGTAAAAACTGGCCCTACATTCATGCATCAGTATTATTAAGAGAAAAGTGTCTATATAATGATCTATAACACTTCTATAGGGGGCATCCTTATTTTTGATCATTTATGTTCTTTTTGCTGATAAAACCTGTGTTTTCAACCAGGTTAAATTTTGAAAGCAGTACTCTTATTGCCATTGTGTCTTAACATTGTTGTATTTGCTGTTTATTTATCTGAATACTTCTTCCACCACGGTTTCACTTCCACTGTACATGCCATACAATTAATAGGTTTCCTCTGCTACCCATAACACGCAGCAGGGGGCGCTGATAAATATGAGCTTCCGCGGCACTGGGTGGCGCCATACAAAGGTCGTGTTTGCGGAAGTATCCTTCATCAGCAACGAGTAAACAGCAGGATGCGTAGACATACAGGATATCGCAAGGCGCTAAGTTTAAGCCTAAAATGTTAAACGATATAAGCTATTACCTCTGATTCAGAAGCTCACGGTGGACATTTCTAAACGCAGAAAGTGACTGGAATTAGCGTACCGAACATTTAAGCGTTTGGAACATTACAATGACAACTGAAGGGCTGTTAAATAAGATGATGCCTTTGCTATGTTAAGCTAGCATGCTAAGCTAAGTGCTAGCCACGGCTAACCTCATTTGGTTTTTGGAATGGATCTATAGGTAAAGCGTAGCGCGAGCTCCCCCGGACATGGCAGCAGGAGCAGGGGCCGCTTCTGGCGGCTCTCTAGAGTCTAGTTTAGACAAGAAGTTTCAAAGCGTCACAAACACGATGGATTCAATCCAAGGACTGTCAACGTGGTGCATTGACAACAAGAAGTACCACAGTCTGATTGTACGACACTGGATGAAGTGTTTAAGAAAATGTAAGTAGCTTCACTACGTAACCTGTTAAGATGACAGTTGCTACTTCAGTTGTAAGCGTGATCTAGTTTGGACACAACGCATTGCAGTCCTTTATTGTTTAAAGTAACTATATGAGAGAATATTTTTGCTGTTTTTGACTTACTAACCGTCAAATTTGTCCTAGTTTGGAGCACTGGGAAATAGTGAAATAAAAAACGTGGACTCCTCGTAATTTAGCCAGCCAGCACCTAGCTAACACGGTTAAGTTTATACAAGAGCCTTGCTTGAAAAGTAGTTCTTCTCGCTTGACATGTAATATTTTATAATGCTAATGTAAACTAGTGCTACCTCATTTCCCGACATTTGAAACTTAACAAAGCTATTTAAATGCCTCGTCAAGGGGGATGTTTGATTTTGCGTCTTGAACTGCAGTTGTCAAGTGTTAATCAAGGATTGATCACCAGCCAGCAAAAGCGTCCAAAAAGTCCCAGTTTCAATGTGAATCAATGGCTTTTTAGCAATTTGATTAGGCTTACTTAAAAATCTGTTTGGGAACTTCCACCACTAAATGACAGTATCAACAGAGATTTGCATTATCACATTATCCTGTGGCATTATCATGTGGAGGATTATATTGTGCTCACGTGGTGCATTTTCGAATATAGTCCTAGCAGAGTATAGCAGTATGCGTCAAAGCAGTAGGTCAAAACGGTAGTGTGATGGTTGCACTGTGCTTGATGGAAACTTAGATACAAAAGGGACAGAAACAAATTTCTCTCCCAGGACCTCCCAAACAGGTTAACCTGGTGATGGTGTTACTTTGTTCCGTGTATTGTTCTAAGACTACTGTATCTGAAATAATCTCTTTTTAATAATTACCTTTTTTTTTAGTTCAGGTTCATCTGGTCTTTTATGAGTTGAATCATTTGTGAACATCTCAACCCACAGTCAAACAGCTAAATTTGCTTTGCCATTGTCTGTAGAAAAGGTGCTTGTTTGAGTAAAAGCACCAGCACACATGCAGTGTTGTGACATGATTTATTTTGAAATTCACGCTGTTCCGTTTGCTGTTCCTATTTTTTATGTGTCAAAAGGTGGTTGCTAGTGGTGGCAAAGGAATTATTTGCCAGTTTAACTAAATGGTTGCCAATGGCATGCTGGCAACAATTACGGTCAAGCCCTGCCTTCAACACTAGGAGGAAATTCAGTTAACACTTTTCCCAGCTTTGCACCTTGTATGGCATTCGCATGAGCTGCCTCTGTTGAGTTGAGGTCTTGAAACTATTCTAGTCTTTGTTTCTGCTTGTGTTCATAGTTTTGGCTTTGTGTAATTTAAGCTTTGTTCTGTTTCTTAGTGTGACTGATTGTAAAGTTTGGAATTGGTATTTTGCTGAGCACAACAGCAAGGCCTGTCCTCTCGCTGTAATCAGCGTGTAAATGTTTAAACAATAACAGGTTGTACTTCTCAGTCTGAGGTTTGAAGCATGGTGTCGTCTTGTGAAAAGCTGTCTTCCCGTTGGCCTTGGTTAAACAGCTGTGTTTTAGACTGAGAACGTTTCTATAAAAAAAAAAGTATTTCATGAGCATGCTGAGCTTGCATGAGCTGACATGTGACTTGTAGACCTGAGTTTTCTGTATGCAGCAAGCATTGTAAGTCTAGTACCAGCCTTGATGCTTGAGTAATCATTGTCAAAGAGTTCTCTGAAAACGTTTTTCAAGAGCGAACAAGGTCAAAACAAAAGGAAGATGATGAAGGATATATTTGTTAGATTTATTAAATGAATTGCACATGGTAGCCAAGTGCTTATAACTGCTTGAATTATGCATTTATTCATGTAATATTAACACCTGAATACGTAAATTAATATATTAATGCTGCCCGGCTAAAACAATATGTCAGTTTATTGATAAGTCGATTGACAAAATGATGATGATTGATTGTTAGATTATTTATTTTAAAAAATTCTGAATGTTTATTGCTTCCTGCTGCTCAAAATATGAGGCAATGCTGCTTTTCTCTGTTTTGTGTGCTGTTAATGAAATATCCTTGGGTTGCTTGGACAAATGACAATTTTTAATTATTTTTTTTATATTTTTAGACCAAACAATTAAAAAGCCATTGGGCAGATGAGTTGATAATAAACACAATCTTTAATTGCACCCGTAGAATGTAAAACATAAAATCAGCTTTGGAGAAAGAAGCAAGCATATGCCAGATTTTGAAAGAATACAACGCCTATCGTCACACCCCCCTCCAAAGCCACTCCCCTGTGTGCTGCAGAGCAGCGCATCCTTGTCGTTGCTATCTGTATCCAACCACCTCGTGCCTCATTCACATGTAAGAAGACAGCTAATATTGTCATACTGAATCTAAACAAACATGGTTATTGTTAATATCCACAGCTATCAGGCTAGCACGTTAGTATTGAGAAATTTTGAGAACTAGCTCACTGTAGCTTTAACAGAATCTTCTAAAAAACCTCACCCACCCTAACTTTAATAGGGTTTAATAATCTTTTGGTGATGACCGTTAGCTTTAACATTTTTTTTCAAGGCCAGCATGATCTGAGGAGAATCTGTGATGTGTGATGACATTGTTCAATATTTTAATGATTATGTGACTTGTGATAAATACATTTTGAATATTATATAATAGTTATAAAATGGTTATAAAGCTATAAATGATGAAGAAAGTGCTATTTAGCAGGTTAGCATTATTTTATTTGCTTTTGCATTTCATATCTGCCATTTCATGGAATGTTTATATAGATGGATCAACGCAGGAAAGTCTTTCGGCTCATGGTTCTAGTCTTCTTTTTTTTAATGTAACCTATAGCTGCTATCAGTAACAGTCAAAATACACATAACAGGCATTACATTCGATTTTGTTTATTGTCTATTCCATTATGCTAACCTGAAGAGGTCCTTGTTTTTGAATAATGGAGATTTGTCTTTTTTGGGTGTTGGTTTTGTGTTGCTGTTTTGATGGTGATTTTCACATCCACTGCAGCAGGAGAAATGCAATTTAATGGTGAAGCTTGGTGCCATGGTTGGCTGCAAGACTTTGGCTTTACTCTAAAACTCCATGAAAGTGGAGAAGTTTGTCAAAACTCAGAGGTGGCCTTGGCTCACTAGTGTCTGTCTTTGTCACAGCTTGCTGTTTGTGTTTAAAGTAGTGGGTTGTAAAATGGGTTTCAGTCAGCTCAAATGCAGTTCGACTGAGACTTTATGTGGATTACAATTTAGTCAGATTTTGCTCTGCTGGATAGATCACACATTTGATCTATCAAATGGCAATGTAATACAAAAATGTAACTGGCAGTTTACTTTGCAGTAACTTGAAAATAAATCTTTTTCTGGTGTAGATGTTTTGGTTGATACTAAATACATGAGTCCATGAATGCCTAGAGATTTTATGGTTGACCCAGTAGTAGTTAAACCCATCACCATTAGTTGTAGTCAAGTACTAGTCAATATCTAACTCCTGAACTTTGTGCTTTGGGTAAGAAATGTGGCTTTCTTTCTATCACTTGCGGGGTTTAAGCAAGTGCAACCCTGATTGTAATCATTTGCAAATGATCTGTGTTTACCGACAACAGTTTCACAAAGTGTTCCTGAGCCCATGTACTAATATCCTTTATACAATCATGCCTTCGCAAAGTGGTGAACCTCGCTCCACCCTTGCTTGTGACTGACTGAGCCTTTCCAGGATGCTCCTTTCATACCCAATCATGACACTATCACCTGTTACCAATGAACCTGTTTACCTGAGGAATGATCCAAACAGGTGTTTTTGGAGAATTCCACAATTTTCTCAGTCTTTTGTAGCTCCTGTTTGAAACGTGTTGCCGGATCAGATTCAGAATAAGCATATATTTACAGAAAAAAAATGAAGTTGATGAGGTAAAACATTAAATAGATTGTCTTTGTGCTGTTTTCAATTGAGTAAATGTCAAAAACAATTTGGTTTACAAAGCGTCCCACCTCTTTTGGAATTAGGGTTGCTATGGAAACTTTGTTAGTAGATTTATTGGTCGTTGAAACCAGTTGATTTTGAAGATTTGCTTCACCCTTTGATCGCAGTTATTTTTTAAAATGCTTTGCAACCTGATAAAAATGCGTTCAATTTTAGCTAGGTAATGATCAGTTTCCTGATTTTTTTTTTTGCATTGCAGGACATGAATTGTCCAAACTGGATCTGTTAATGTAGTTACTTTGCATTTGTCTGTTTTTTTCACATATACTCTGATGAGATAATTTCATTATGCAGTTGAAAAGTTTGGTTGTTTTGGGGAATTAAAGAAAAGGTTTTGTGGGAAAGTGTGTAAAGTAAAAAAAGACCTGTGTTAATTTAAAATTATACTCAGTCCTGTGTGTGAAACTCAATAAGCTGTTATTGCACTCTCTCTCTTTAAAGCTCTCTGTTGTAATAATAAAAAGTGAAATAGCAACAAGCCTTGTGATGATGGTGTAATGTTATGTTGCATAGCCTGAGGTTGATTAAGTGTCATATATCCATTGACTACACGCTCTCTTACATTATGTACTTTCACTTGGTTTTTTGATCAATTCGGATCTCTAATAAATAATTCTGATTAGTTCATGAATGATTATTGCCCTCTATTTATCTGTCTTTAAGTTATTCAGAGCGATTGAGTAGTTGTTATTGCAATTGATTAAGTAAAAATACCAAACATTTTAGATATACAGCTTAACAAATATGAAGCTTTCTTTGCATTTCCCATTTACCATCATTACAAAATTAATATGTTTTTGTGTTTGGCTGCTGGTCAGACTAATAAGTGATGTGTTTAGGTCCTGGTAATAGGTGATGGATGCTTTTTACAGTGCAGTACGTGATTGCTTATTACTTACCATTGTTGTCTACAAATGTTTGAAAACTGTCCAAAGACATGAGCCTCTTTCATGTTATTTGGATTGAACTCCTACCTCAGCAGAATATTACTGTCTCTAACGTTACTGCCTCTCTTTCATCACACAGCTAATGCCTCACACAGGCTGAACCTTTTTTACCTGGCCAACGATGTCATTCAGAACTGTAAAAGGAAAAATGCCATTGTTTACCGTACGGCGTTCGCTGAGGTGCTTCCTGAAGCCTTCGTGTTGGTCAAGTAAGTAGTTACATAGCGAAATGTACCTGTCTTTCCTCTCCTTCCTTTTAACCTCATCCTTTGTCTGTCTCCTCTGCCGTAGCTTTTGTTTTATTAATTCCTCACACTTAAATTAACCAAATGTCATAACAAAAAAAAACCATAAATCTCTTGGCTCGTCCTTATTCTGTCCTTCCCACTCCTTTCTCCAGCTCTGACGGTGACCCTAAGGTAATTAAACCGGTGGAGAGGATACTGTCCATCTGGGAGGACAGGGGTGTGTATTCAGGAACACTCATTGCTGAGCTTAGGAGTAGCTTAGCCAAAGAGGAGTCCCCACCTGAGACACCTGTGGAGCAAAAAAGTAAGTGTGTTTGTTCTTAGTCTTATTTTATTTAGACATTTTCATTATTTCATAATCCAGACTTGGCATCCATAATGATTTTATTTATCACAGTGTGTTGTTGTTCTCTTATGTAACCCTGTTTTTAACATGACGTTTTTATTTAGTTGTGTTTCGTTATCCAAATGCTCAGTACATTGCTTGGGTGTGATCGCTCATTTTTATTGTTATTTTCCAGCTCCAGTTGAGTCTAAAGCAGATCTGAGGTCCAAGGTTGTCGCTGAGTTTGTGGTAAGCAGGACATTGAACTTGTAAGATAAACTAAACCCAAACTAACTTGCAACATATTTTACAAAGCAAGCTAATAAAATCAATTATTGTCGTAGTTATCCTCTTTTCTCCTTTACTCAAATGTTGTGTTTGTCTGACATTGTGGCTAACTGCTTCCTCTGCTTTAGCCCCAGGCACTATTAGATAAACTGTGCAAGTACAGGAGATCTGTGGAAGAGATTGACCTCAGAGAGAAACAGCTGACAGCTATGAGGGTCGACATCTGCAATTCTGAGGCCCTCAAGAAGCTCAAAGGTGCCTGTTTTAGTTCCTTTCTACTCTTGTACTGCCTATCCTATTACAACACACACCTACCTGAAGCTTTCAAGTGTTTTTTCTCTTTCTTACCTCAAAAATCATCCTTACATGCCTGATTCTTACAGATAAGGCAGGAGGAAAGAAGTTTTCCAAGGACTTTGAGGAAGGAAGTGCGCAACTACAGGAGTTTGTCAAGTTCCTTGACAAACAATCCAAAACAGGGCCTCCTCTTATGGAGGCCCTCAGCAATGCAGATATCTTCTACGAGATGCAGTACAATGAGGTCAAGATTGTTGCTAATGTGAGTGACAGATGTATTATTTAGTCAGATATGTGTTGTATTGTTTACATTCAAATTCCCAATCGTAATAAGCTTAAATTATTTGTAGCTCTTGTTACAGACCCAAAATGAATACAGGATCACTTCATCACAACCTTCGCTTCACAACATTGATTTTAGTACAGTTACGCCAGCATTGATTGTCAGCCTGACCTGGAGTCATCTTGTCCAGGCTCTTATTTGTGTATATATGAAGAACAAAATGAAAATGATCCATGTTGACCTGCGTGTTCAAAATAATTTTTACTGTTTTATTGCCGTATGAGCAAACCTGAGGGATTGAGGGCACATGTTCAATCTTGAAAATACTAGGCATACAATAGATATAGATTGCTGTCTATAAAAGCCGTTGCTTTGTTTTTGTTTTACTTCTCACGTACTGATAATCCGTCACCTCTCCTTTCAAGGCCTACCAGACGTTCGCTAACCGGGTGTCCCACCTGAAGCGTAAGCTGGACGCCCTGAAGGCCACCTTGCCAGACCTGGACGAGTCACCCATCCCCTCACCCTCTGCAGATGCACCGTCTCCAACGGGCTCAGAGTCCCCTTTTCACGGCCTGGAATTGGCCAACCCCGATCCAGATCTTGATGGCTCTGCAATGGATGACGAGGCAGAGGCACCAGCCCCGAGCCCTCTGTCCTCACCAGGAGGATCCCCCAAGCCCACAGAGCCACTCGGGGAGAATGACAATCGCGAAGTGGAAGACATGGAGCTCTCTGAAGAAGAAATGGACAGCGGTGGCATTATAGGTAATGAGTGGGCTCGCTTAATGACTGATAGCACAGCGAGGGCTTTTTAAATGCTGTATTTATAAAGGCTGTTTGATTATTTTCTGTGGCAGCGTTATGCAGAAAATGTGTTGAAATCATGTAAATGAGAAGCACCACCAAAATTAGGCAAGTGAAGTCACTGACTCATGCAGAAAATCACACAAAACTCTTATCACAGCTTTCATATGTCAACAAAGACCATCCAAGCACTTCTTCCAATCTGTGTTCCAGCCAGTTTCACTGGAACACTTCCCCACCCGTAGAGCCTTCTCTAACTATAATGAGACACATTTTTTACAGCTACAGGCAGCCACATATAGGATCTGCCGTTTTACTGTTTTTTTATGTCCAGTTAATTCTTTTATTGGCTACGACACCTGCTGCTTATCTTATATCATCTGTGTTAACTATCACACTCAACTCTAATGGTTTAACGTATGATCGGTGTGTTCATGTACTTAAATTTGTTAATTAGCCATATGTAAAGATGGTTTTATGCTGTTTCTTGTGTGTGATTTACTGAGAGAAAAGTTATTTTGCTTTCGATGCTGTACTCTGCTGTATGTGCGGCTATACACTGATCATTTTTTTGATTGTTATGTGACTTTTTGAGAATTAATTGGGAATAGAATCAACTTCAATCACATTAATTGACAATGAAATAATCATTAGTTGCAGCCCTAATTAACTTGAACCTCAAGCACAATATCTTATAGCCATTGTTAGATAGTTTGTCATTATACCCTTAGCATTGTGTAGTGGTAGTAGTTTTGCAGCTTTGTATTTTAACTTGCTTTATAAAGGCTGCTTATAAAAGCTGCCTTTTTTCTAGCTTCATTTTCTTAGATGGATGACTTGTGTATTATGATTTTGTTTTTCACCGAAAGCCAGTGAGACTGTGTTAAAATGTTTTTGGCAGCATATTCCCCTCCATTATTTTTATTGGCAGTGATTTCTCTGGTGCTATAAATCATCTGCACTTGTAGGAAAACTATGACAAAATGAATTGTGTTGCCTAATTACAAATATGAAACACTGGTCGTCTTGTTTTATTACATAGACGGCAGATCCGATAGCATCTCAACTCTCTCTCACTGTCGTATTTTTCTGCTCAGTTGAGGAGCAGATCGAGCGCCCTGCCCACCCAGCGGTGTCCTCTGCAGTCCCTGCAAAAACGGAGCGTTCAGTCACGCCCCCTGTAGCAGCCCCCGCAGCAGCTGTGGAAAGTGTTGATCTGAGTAAAATTGGCTCCATCCTCAACAGTTTAAGCTCAGTCATGAAGAACACAGGTGAGTGCTGGTGGCTATTCTAACAACATAAAAACTGGTGATGCAATACCTCACCTTTACCTCTGTTGTCCATCTTAAAAAACGTGTTTTTGCTTGGTTGTAAATGTCCCAGAATTCACTATTAAGACACTTCTCGATGATAAGTTATAGTGATTTACAATGAAAGTGAGTGTCCCTCTCTGTCTCTCAGGACCAGTAGTGGAGAGTGCTGCTGCCCCTTCACGCTCCTCATTTAAAACCACACCTGCTGCTTCTGTGGCCTCTCAGGATGCCAGTTCACTCGTAAGCTTTCTTTCCAAGGTGGACGTGAGTCCTGCAGACCTCCTCGGTGCTCTCTCCAAAGTCCAGGGCCAAGGCAGCCTTGATGGTGAGAATAAGGAGTTCTTGTATCATGTATCTTTTTTATCTCATACATTATAGCAGCAAGATTGCTGAAAACGCCTTTCTGTGTTCTCCCTTTCCTCATTTAGGCGTCACTTCTCTTCTGAGCAGCCCAGCAGCAAATGTCTCCTCAGATTCCTCCAGTACAGGCAAGATTCCTCCCTGTCCTTCAACCACATCTGCGTCAGCAGTGCCCTCTCAGAGCCTGTCTCTCTCCTCTGTTGCACCTGCGCCTTCTTCGCCCTGCTCCACTGTAAGGCAGAACACAAGCTCCCAAGCCCCCCCTCAGACCTCCAACCCAGCCTCTGCCCTGGTCCAGGCTCTCCATAGAGACATGGATTTGACTACAGAGCCCGAACCGTCCGTGTCGTCTAAAAGTTTAGAGTCTAAAATACACAACTTCCTGCAGGGGAACTCTGCTTTCAGTGCATTTGACCTGGGCTTTTCTACGCACCCAGTGCAGGGAGGGGATACTCTCAGCCCAGTACCTGGGGCAGACACCCAGGATGGGACTCCAGTGCGGGACGAGGGCGGAGGCACCCCAACTCAAGATGAGATCATGGACAAGCACGTGGTGGCCCCGTTCACTGCCGGCACAAATCAGCCATCTATTGGAGAAACTTTTAAAACTGCTCCTATTGTATACCAGAACAGCAGTCAGCAGAACCCCAACAATCCCCAACAGCAAGCTCACTTGCAGCCAGGTGTAGCTCAGAATGGGCAGGTCTACCAGCCGTACCCATATGGCAAACATGAGATGCCAGAGCATGGGATCACTGCACCTGTCGCACATTACCACCAGATTTCCGCACAAACAGGAGGGCCAGTGCCTGGGGAAAGAGCCCCAGGCAGTGCCAGTAGCACACAGACAGTTGAAGGCTTTCAGGGGGTGACTGAAAGGGGTTGGTATGGGGACATTTACCCAGAGGGCAACTCTCAGCAGCCCAGTGGCTACAATGTGACAGTGCCCAGAGGTTTGGGAGATAACAGGACGTCAGTACTTTATCCATACCAAGCAGAGCAAACTCAGCAACCTCAAGAGTTGGCCTCCCAGCAGGGTGCCGCTGCATCCCCTGGTTACCTCAGAAGCGCCCTCCCCCCTGTTCCAAAATTGCCTCCCCCTCCTCATGGCTTTGACGGCCCTCCATCCATGACCGGCGGTGTGATGACTCCCCAAGAACATCATCAGCTGCCGCATCGTGCAGACTCAAGGGAGGTGATTGGGGCCAGAGTCGACAGTGTCATCAGTGGAATGGTGGTCCACGACCATCAGCACAAATCCATATTTCATCCAGATGATCCGCTGTATGACCTTGACCGACCTCATCCTCCTCACCCTGACAATTTACGCCCTCACCCTGATGACCTGCGCTACCATGAGGACCCAGAGCGTTACCATGATGAGCTCCACCATCGAGATGCCCTTTTCTTTCAAGATGACTCTTTCCACCACCAAGATGATCCATATTACAGGCCAGGCAGCCCCCCTCACCAATATCCCAGAGTTCGGGGGCGCCTCACCCCCCCTCTCTCACCCTCAGAGGACCCTTACTTTGCCCATGACCACCAATGGCACGGGCCTCATCCTCCGCACTACACTCCAAGGAGACCACCACCTCATCTTGAAATCCGTCATCCCGGTCTGCGGCCTCCACATCGGCCTCCCCACCCAGCACACCACCCACACCCCAGAGGACCCCCACGTGCACCATTTCCTCGTTTCCATGGCCCCGATCCAAGGTTGAGAGGCAAGCGTCCTGGTCCAAGAGGAGGGGGAAATGCTGGTCCAATGTTCGTCCCGAAAAGACCTTTTCTACCCCCACGGTACTGACTTTGGGCTCTTTAAATCACTGTGGATGCCATGAACGCTGGGCAGGACTTGCCAGTCACTGAGTGTTTAGCTCCACACCCTGCCATGAGAATCTGAAAATGTGTGTGGATAAAAGTGCAGATAGTGAGGGGGGGCATCAGGACACAAAGTTATTCTGCAGAAGAAATCATTCCGCAGCTACAAGAAGAAAAATGGAAACGGCGAAGAGTGAAGGATGTGTAGAAGGCTGAGGAGAACAACAGACAACACCAGGAGATATAAGAGAAGGCGGAGGCTCTGAGAGGGCTGCTGAACTGAAGAGGGAAGACAGAAGATTAAAGAAAATAAGAGGTGGATATATATAATTCACTTTTTGTGTTATTTGCTCCAGTTTGAAGCATTGCATTAAATATGTAATTTAGCATCAGTTCGATATAGGTCAGAGTGTGTGCATGGTATGCGTGTGTGCATGTGGTCAAGTGTCAAGTCAATTAGTCACAGAAGTTGAATCTGGAGATAGCTATTTTTTTGCTAAGAGAGTAACAAAAGAATGTAGTCGATGCAATGTTTCTGCTATTCTTTAGTTTTTCAGTGAGCAGTTTTGACTGCTTCTCCTCCATATCAGCAGCATCGGAGCAACTTTTGGTCAAACACCAATCGAGATTTCACTTTGGGTATGAAAAACAGAGTGTGTGTTATAAAATTTATGTTCCTTCCACCATACACGTTTGCATATTTGGGGGAAATGATTTTTCATTGATTTTTTTTTCAACTCCGAATGCTATATTTGTGAAGCGATGCTTTTTTTCACTGCGTAAGATCCCTTCGGCGATAGTTTTACGTCTCGTTGAGGTCGTTGAAGGACAGCGGCACAAATCTATTCAAAGAGAGAAACACGTGTGAAAGTTAACTTTTTCAGCCTCCAACACCGACGCAGAAGAAGTGCATTTTTGGAGGGGATGAAGATACTCGACTTCAGTTTCGTTTTACTTGTACTGACTAATAAAAATCTGAGTTTGAAACACTCTGTTGTTTTATTTCTTTCCTCTGATCCTTGGACTGTTGCACCCACTGCCTTAAACTTTTAACCATCATCTGCACATGCCTCAACTAAATTATCTTTCTGTCCATCACCAGAAAAAATGGCACACCTACTGTGTCTGTGAAGTCCATATAAGCAAATACAGGTTGCATCACTCACAGTTTAATGCATTTTGTACGATTATGCTTTGCAATTCGAGGTCAGTATTTCACCACTGTTTTATATTATATTTTAATACAGATATTTTTGTAAAAAGTCTTAGGTACGGGTTTGATCCACTAAAGTGACTAAAATAGGTTTCTGTTGCCATGCTGCATAATTTCAGAGAGGTAAAAGTAATGTTGCACTCAAAGCAGAAATAGGCCGATCTCCTCCACATTTACTGTATTTAAATAGTCACTAAATAAACCGCATTATGTTTTTGTACCATGTAGGTACTTTCTGTTCCTACAACTAAGATGCAGCCATTTTTAAAGAAAAGTAAAGTATAAAAGGAAATTGAGTATGCTCCAGATAGATAGGCATTCAATCAATAGACATGAGACAAGAAGTACACTTGATAAAGGAACGTCCACACCGAGGTTGCACGCTTCAACCTGTGTGGACGTTCCAGTTGTTTGATGTCAGTTTTCAGTTTAATCGGTTTGCTAAAATCTCAACCACATGTATGATTACTCAGTGTAGTCAGTTGTAGAAAACAGACAAGTTTCATATTGACTGTATTTTCAGTGGAGTCTGTTATAACTTCTAAAAATCTACCAAATCACTTTCCTACATGAGGCTTGATTGCCTGTGCAAACATTGAGCATTAAAGATCCAGATATCCAATTTAAAATCCTTCCCCATGTCCATGTCACTTTTTTCTTCTGTGCTGCTGGTGTGATGAACACATTTTCAGTTGAGGGTTCATTGCTTCCCTCTGGAAAACAGATGTTTGTTTCCCCCGTGGCACAGTAGAAGGCTCTCTGACTCCTCCAATATTCCTGCCTCTTTAATGGAAGAGGGGGATGTGAGGGACACTTAATCTGTTCCAAACTGGCTCCACACAGGGTTTCAGTGTGGAATCAAGTTTGCAAAACAAAGTGGCAGTCTGTAAGATTAATTAGGTAATTACAAAACAAGTATAAAAGTCCTAGTTTGTAAAATAAAGTCGTACCTTGTTGGATTTTAAGCGTAAAATTTTAAAAAGACTTTTCTTCTTAGATTGTCCAATTAATTAAACCATCAGATTAAACCTAGTTGTGCCAAGTGAATCTTACACTTCCAAACTTTAATTACTCAGAATTTCGTCAGTGAATAAACTAATAATGAACTTTAAGTTGGATTTTATGTTTTATATTCATATTCACTTAAGCAAAAATGCAACTGATTAATCCTGATTAGGCCTTAATCAAGATCATTACAGCCTTTGTTTAGAGAAATTAGTGAAGATTTGAACCAGGCAGCGTTCATGCAACTTTGCAAAATCCAGTGTTGGATGAAACAATGAACAGAAAAACTGAAGCTGAGAGATAATTCAGCACTATTTCTTCGACGTAATGACTTGAATTATGTAGACTTTATTATGACAGAGGCAGGGAGCGGTGATCAGGCCGATTAATAAACGTCACTGAAATAATTAAGTCGTTCAGCGATCTTAGGGCTGGATGACGGAGTTATCCAGATTACAATGTTGACGATTTGACATTAGTCTGGATGTTTTTTCTTCTTCAAAGACAGAAAAGAAGAGTTTAAAGTTAATCTGTAGCTGTTGTCATGGCAACATGTCTGTAAGCAGAGGCGTAGCACAAAACTCTGCACCCTGGCATCCATGTCTATTTATTCTAGTAGCTTTGTGGGCCCTCTGTATACTCAGTGCCCCCTTCCCTTCTCCAATCCCACACCTGTCAAGAACCATAAGGCCAAACCTGCAAAAGTGCAGGCTTATTGACAGTGGGATCAATCATGAAGGCATTTTCAAGCTTTCTGAGGTTTATTATGAAAAAGTCTAATAATCGCTATTAAAATGTTGAAAATGAAGAAAAATAAAAGTTTGCTAAAAAAAAAGATCCAAAACAAATGTTGATACTGTGAGCAAAAACAACTAAAAAAAAAAAAATATGATAATCAGAATTTGTCATTTGAACACTAAAATGCATTAAATAATCAAGCTCAGAAGTTTCTCCCCTTGCTCAAGTTGTTAATGCTATTTAAGCTGCTTTGTATGAGAAGGCTTCATTTAACAGGCTTGTGATGATAACTGTAAAAGCTGTGCACTACCATCACTGGTAGTCTGACCACATTGACTGGTAATATGCAGCTGTGTAGAAGAGGTGAAAGTGTGAAAGCATCATGGAGCACAATGTAGAACAATGCAACAGCACTAACAGTGCAGGGACACATGAAAAGAGAATTCTGAATGAATATCGCTTCACCCAGTGCATGCAGGAAGGCTTCCCAACACACGGTGAAAGATTTGTCTACCTTCAGATGTTGATGTTGTTTATTGCGCCATAATAATTAATAGTTTTGTTTATGAATCTATCCTGAGTGAGAAATTGTGTTTACTTCCTTGAATGTTGCATAAGTCTTCTTTCCCTTGCATTTTAACCTATTTCCTGTTTCATCGCCTCCCTCCTCCTGTTTTCCTCCTCAGGGATCCGGAGCCACACTTTGATGTGTCTGATGTGATGGGAACCTTTTCCACGTGTTAACTGATGGAAGGCGGCGGTGGGGGTTGACGCCGTGGTGGCTCTCCTCTTTGAATCCTGCACCGCTCCCAGTGATGGCTCTTGATGGTCTGACGTGAATGCTGTGCACCACGGCAGCCGAGTAAGCCTCCAGCTTAATACGCCAGATACTGAGCGGCACCAACAGGAAATCAAAACAATCAATACAGGGTGGGAGGAAATATAAATGATGAAATTGTTTTTCTCTTTTCTTGTGTGTGTGTGTGTATGTTTAGTTGTTCGGGAAGCATCACAGGAGAGCAGGAAGTATAGACAGAGAGGCCCGAATGTGTCTGTAAGTACAGCCAGGATGATTTATGTTTTAAATCCTTTATATTTGTCTTTATGTCTCCCTTATACATACAGTTACCTCATGTTGCTTTCATTAAACCCAGGTGTACATGTCCAATATGTAAAAAAAAAGTCTGTTTTGTGAAATAAAGAATTATATTTCATATCAAAATAAAACAATATTGTGTTGTCTGTTATTGTCTTAGAGATGGTCAGGCGATTCAGCTGTTACCCTCAAAATATTAGCTTTTCATAGCCAAGAAAACTTTGTGACAGTGCTCTTTGCCACATAATCCAATGGAATTTAGCTTTTGTCTAGAGTTAGGAGGATTTTCTCAACCCATAAAGGAACAGTAATCCTTCAGTTTAGGTTGAAAAATCAAAGTTATTACATTTGGAGATGCATTGATTTCAACGTAGAAGACAAAGCGTTGATGGCCTCTGTCTGAGTTACAGATCAGGCTGGGTTTTAGTATTTAACTGTTCCAAGAAACATTTCTGCCTTTTAATTTGAATTTGAATCCAGTATATGCATGCACTCAAGCACTTAGGTACTTGCACTTTAAAATTTTACTAACTCTGCTCCACATTATTTCTGAGGTGAAATATTGCACTTTTTACTCAAACACTAAGTTATGATGCATTCATTTTGAAGTCACTTAGTCTGCAGCTCAGTCTGAACACCTTGTTTTTTTAAAGGTGAAACAAAATCTATCAGTGCAGTAAATATTCCAGCAATTTTTTAAAAATGTAAATCAGTCTGTTTGAGGTGTCAACTTCTACTTGTGCTTTCTTGCTTCCAGACAGAGGTTAAAAGACTCTTGCTGCACTAACAGATTTTTTCATTTTGTTTTTAAGATAAAATAAGGTTTTTGGGACTCAATTAAAGGCAGAAATGCAGAGTTACAGACTGAAGTTCCCCTCAGTTTGTGACTGCACCTCAGTCAGAACATGAATCCATCAGTCATAATAATCCAATAATGAACTCTAATATAACACCATGAAATTATACATTTTTTTTTTTTTTTTTAACTTTTGAATACATTTTGTACCAATGCTTCTCAGTTGTGATGGAGTATTTTTGCATGGTTTCATTATTACTAATACTTAAGCAAAGCACCTGTATACTCGCTCCACTACTGTTTAAAGCACGTTTTAGTCCCCACATATCTTTTGCAAAGTCATTTACTGGAAGCACAGCAGCAACATGAACACCACCGCTGGCACCTTCTGTGTTTTGCGGCTCGTCACCAGATGTCGTCGTTGGTTACAGTCTGAAATGATAATAGTCATAAAAAAAATGTCATCCATTGTGAAAGCGACACAAATCACGCTTCCGAAGCGCACTTGTGCGTATCGGTAATTTCAAAGGAAGAGGAACTGAGCGCTCGCTTCGCCTGCGCTGCGGGCTTATATTGAGGTTGAAGGGCGGATTTAGCGGCTGATGGCAGATGGCGGTCTTAACGTTAGAGACCAGCCGAGGAGATACTCCTACTGCTGGAAATAAAGGAATTAACGGCAGAGAGATCTGCGCCCAGAGGCTCCCTGCGTTTGTATAAAAAAAATAATAAACACTATAATGATGGTGTGGCTGCCGAAGGCGCGCAGGTCCACATCGTGACTGCTTTGAAGTGTGCGCAGGTCGGGTGTGTGCAGCCTGCTGTCATGTGGGCTCATTGTTTACATGCTGTCGAGATTTCAGAGAGGGCGTGTTGTGTGTGTCCTGCGAAATCACGGTCCCTGCATTTACGAGCACTCTTATTGGGATATTGTCTTTTTCCACTCAGAGAGGGAATATTGTGGCCATGAAAATGTGTCACGAGTTGAGTGGACCCATTTCAGCACCGCGGCCAGCTCCACGGCGAGAACAAAAGGCGGATTTGCGTCGCTTGATGTCAGGGACCGTCTGCTTTTTAACCGTCCACATGAAAAACGAAAAAAATATATAAAGCCCTCAGAGCAAACGCCTCCTGCCCTCCTTTTTCTATGTTCTAAAGAATATTAATACAGTATTTTGGAGAACTAGGCTTCGTAACCATTTGATTGCTTAACATCATCTAACATGTCGTATGGCCTCATCCAAGCTGCCTTTCAGCCTGATTTTAGTGCGGATTTTATTTTATTGTTTACTGTTTATATACATTTTAGTGTATTTCAGCTGCTGTCGGTTCATTTCACTGGTATATTTATTCTGTTGGCACATTTCACTGGTATATTTTGTTGTTTATTGTTTAGTATATTTTTATTGTCTTAGTATTTTTTCATTTCTGGCATATTTTTAATTGCATTTACGAATATTTTATTGCATGTTGGTTTATTTTATTCTAGTATCTTACTTTTATTTTAGAATCTTTCTTATCTTTCTTATTATCTTGTTTCTAACATGGGGGTTGCAATGCAAATTTCATTGACATGTCATGCTCAATGACAATAAAGAAATCTTGAATCTTGTATGTGTGTTTTAGCAGGTGATAGCCATATAAAACTAGTCACTGAACTTTCTAGACTTAAAATAAGATGTCACATAGAAACAAGTTGGCTTTAATGGCTTTAATTTAATTTTTGCTTGTCTGGCAATAGAAAGCATACATCATGTGGACAGACTGATGAGCTGACCCTTGTAACCCTGCACAGGATAAGTGGGCATAGATAGGATAAGGATGGATAGATGTTCATTTATAGCCCTCGCTCAGGACTGTCGTGGCAGCATATCACTATTCTGGACGACTAAGTGGCGTTAAATGCTCACAACTTTACATATTGGATGAATGTGAAAATAATGTAAGAACTGGGGGAAAGGGAACTAATCAGCAACATTTAATGAGATTTTGTTTCAGTTTAAGATGTTTAAAGTTGCAAAAACATACACTTGATGGAGAGCATGTAAATTCCATCAAACTGAGTGAAGTCCCTGCTGTTGTGTTTGTTCCTCTCCAAAGAGTACACCTGACTCCAATATGAAATATCCTAAATTATCACTGAATAAATCCCCATCTCTCTGCTGCCTTTGTATTTTCAGCTATCCTGAAAATACTATCTGTTGCTATCCCCCACAAGACCATTTATCTTGTGAACTGGGGCACGAAAAGACAAAAAAATAGAGTGCAATCCCCAAGTCTGACAATATGAAGTGATTACTTGTTTAATCATTTAGTAGATTTACACAAAATCAATCTACAACTATAGCTGCTAATCGTTGATGAGCCTTTTTTTTTTAAGTGAAAATGTCAAATCACTGGTTCCGGCTATTGAAATGCGAAAATTTGTATAATCTCCTATGATATTAGATACAATATATTTGGGTTTTGAGACACGGGTTAAACAAAACAAACAATATGCATGCATAAACTTGCCAATTTTCCAACATGATTTAATCCAATGTGAAAATGCAATGGTTAGTTGCAGGTCTAATTCTAAGCATGAAATTCCACAAATGGGTGCTACGATTGTTTAGAACCATAGCACATATGACAGTCATGAATCAGGGTGTAGGGAAAACAAGACAATATAAAAATTAATGACCCTGCGAGAAGAATTTATGTCGGATATTAGGGCATCAAAAGATCCCAGCTCCCAGTCTGATAGGAAAAAAATACACACAAACAGGCAAATCAGTATCAAGCTGTAATCTACACAGGTTCATTCACACTTTGCAGCCATTACTGTATTTTATGTATTATCATCTCATTTCTCCCTCCTCCTCCTCTTGCCATCACGCGCACGGCGGGCTGGCAGTTTCGCGACGGTCCCTGGCGGCAGACATCACGGCTCGTACAGCCCAGGGGAGGAGGGGGAGGGATGGAGCTGAGATGGACAGGGAGGGAGACACCGGCTTACGACGTCAAAGGAGTACAGACACACACACACAGGGAGAGGGAGAGGACAAGCAACCAGACTGCCAATCCCCCCCCGGTCTGCTGAAGGAAGCCTAAATTCATCTATCACACACTCCTCACTCAGCGAGGCTGGAGGGAGATTTGTTTATTTTTTATATCAGATTTATTTGAGAGGAGGGGGGGTGGCAGAAAAATTTTACGGAGCATCTGTGAGGAAAGAGCAGAGAGGAGAAAAAAACAAGCAGATCAGGCAAAACACGCTCATGCCGATTAAAGGACCGTCGCTGGATGTTACTTGTGTTGTTACAGGGGGGGTGCAGGCCTAACTTGTTACAGGATCCAAAGACGCGCTCACAGACAAATGAACTGAATAATTGAGATTCAGTAACTAAACAACAGCGGGGGGAGAGAAGAAAGGCATCCACCGATTCCGCCGATTCCTTGCCACGATCAGCACCACAGGTACGACGCGCTTTAACTCTTTGTTGTTTTGCGTGGAATCACGTTCGGGTCATTGTTGTTGTCACCCGTGTCTTGACAAAGAGAGCGCAGGTCTCCAGCTGTGTTGACAGACACACTGTCACGTCTCTGTAGGGGCTTGATCCACACAGGCGGCCTAGACCGAATTCAGCGCGAGGAGGCATAGTGTGTACTATTCTTTATGCACATGCATCTGTATTATTATTATTGTTATTAATATTATTTATTTTAATGTCAGGCAAAGAGAAGGTACCATAGCTCTGTTGCAGTGAATCATGATTATTGATCCTTCATGTTCACACACTCCCAAGAAAATGAACGTTATTAGAAAAGAATTTCATTTTCTCTAATTGATGTGTTTTTTATGTGGTGTTTCATGCAAATAGAACAAGATTGTGCTTTCAAGTGTTGAAATTATGCCAAAGAATATGTGTAATTGCATTCAATCACCTCTAAAATAAAATTGCACTGTAGAATTTATAGTACTAGTCAACAGTGATCTGATATCTTATCAAGTAAGAATTTTACTCATTAATATGAGTAAAATCTCGATATTGAGATTTTAGTGTTACTTGTGTATTTTATTGTGATATCTGAGATAAAACACCTAAAATGTACTCCAGATTAGAGCTGCCATGTCTCCAAGGGTGTAGAAATGATTATTTCAGCCTCCCATCCCCACTGAACGCTCCCATCTGCACCTCCATCCCCGGCCTCCTGTTTGCACCTCCTGTGCAGTGTGAATTTAAGCCCGCAGGCTCCTGTCTGCTCCTCCTGACCGCCTCCTCCACTCTCTCTGTGTTATTATTCCTCTCCAGACTTCTCAATGAAGGAGCCTGATGCAATCAAGCTCTTCATCGGGCAGATACCCCGAAACCTGGAGGAGAAGGACCTGAAGCCCATCTTCGAGCAGTTCGGCAAGATCTATGAGTTGACGGTGATAAAGGACAAATACACGGGGATGCACAAAGGTGAGGGAGGCATCAGGGTAAAGGACCAAGAATCGTATTAATGAGTATTCATTATGTGGGAAGATAGTGGTGATCATTACAGCTCTTACTGTTTGTGTCCTCCAGTTAGAATTTCATCCCCAGTGAATACGACTGAGGTTAAACTACTCCTCATTTGTCCCTCCAGAGCCTCTTTAAGGACCCCTTTGAGGCCAAAAACCTATGTCTACCACCATCG
The DNA here is from genome assembly GCF_017976325.1 of Chelmon rostratus. Lineage (NCBI taxonomy): Eukaryota > Metazoa > Chordata > Actinopteri > Chaetodontiformes > Chaetodontidae > Chelmon > Chelmon rostratus. The sequence goes on along the minus strand of NC_055673.1, from coordinate 9,228,385 downwards.
ATCTATAAAAGAAATCTGATTTACAGTTGGTTAAAAGTTTCCAAGTATTTTTTTTTTTTTGCTGGACTAAAATATTGATCAACCTTGACTCAGATTTTTAAAAAACGAGGCAGTAATTCACTCTAAATACTTTCAAGGCAAACCGTTGGAGCAGAATTTGGCAAATAGTTTCTTTAAATTATGTTATTTTAGGTATGAGCACATGTACAATATGTGAGTGAGGTATTATATTTACACACTGCCATGCTTTGCAGGCTCTGGCCTGCTCATCAAGAGCAATTCGAAGTGCAGTGTTCTGCCTGAGAAATGGACAAACTACACTCCTGAAGCTTCGTCAGTTTGCTGTTTACACCCACATTGGGGAGCTAACAACAAATGAAATGCGGAAACAGTAAAAGCATTGTTGAAAACAGTGTAAACCACGCATGAGACACACATGTAATTGTCTGGATGCTACAATTAAAAATCGTGACAATTAAAAGAATATATACCTAGAATAAAAAGCAGGGCGAAGTGTTGCCCCCCGTTTATTTCACAGCGTCACCACCAGAAAAGTAGTTGTCTGAGATCAATCTCACAAAAAGTATTTTGTCAGCCCGTAATTGGTTTCTTGTGGTGATATCAGTCAACTTGTAGGAGCAAGTGTCACCCACTCCTACTGTCGTGTGTCACAGGCGTCTCATATTTTGGAAGTAAAGTCTCAACACACCGTTTGACAGACGGACGAAAGCCGGTTAAAGGGATCTAAGATAAACAACGATCCTCGCTGTTATTTCTAATGCAAATCTGAGCGCCGAAAACAAAGGCTTTTATAAATCAGTCATTTGGGAGACGTATAGGCCAGGTGGTATCAGTCCTCTAACACCTATAACACCTATTCTGCATAATTTTACATATTCATGACTTGTGGGAGCCCTAAAGGTTAATGAAGGCCTTTCTCTATTATGTGGGGCTGCATACATTTTGCTTGACCAGCGTGATATTAAATATCCACTCAGACAGCTTGTGTCTGAATAGTCTCCAGGTATTATGATTTAATAATACCGTAGATCTCCGGTGCAACTGGGAGAGCCATTTAACACAATGTTCATTGTTTTTATTTTTTGGCTCCGTTTCATGCAGCTTCATACGCATATTGATAATGATGGCCTGATTAAAGCTGGGGTGCATTTTGCAGAAATTTTAAACACATGCAGACCCAGAGCTGTTGCTAGATAAAAACCAAAGCGCATGTTTGAAATGGCAGATTTATAACAGGACAGTAAACTCCAGCAGCATGTTTCTGCCTGCAGGTCTTCAGGGCAAATGGCCAGTTAAGATTAAGTTACAATAACATGGCACTGCCAACTGTGACATTATATATAGCATATGAATCTGACATGAAAAATACATAGACTTATAGTTCGCTGATCTTCTGCCGCTTGTCTTTGTCTCCAGGATGCGCCTTCCTGACATACTGTGCACGTGAGTCCGCCCTCAAAGCCCAGAATGCACTGCACGAGCAGAAGACACTACCGGGGGTGAGTGTGTCGCTGTCTTCTCGAGCTCCTCAGCAGCTCACATGCGTATATGCAAAAAGGGAGGGGAATAACTGGCATGCTAGGCTATCTGGACGCACCACACAGACGCACGAGGACACGCAGTGACGCAGGGAAATTAACTGGGTTTGACATGCGGGCCTGACTTCCCCCTTTAGCTGATATGCTCCAATAAAGGTCAGGGGCTGCTCTCCCTCTTATGTTTCATATGTGATGCATCCAGACATATCCATCCAGTTAAGGCATGAGTCATCTTGCAACATGTCACGGGTCGAAAGAGACAGCTATGAGGCTCGCTGCTGGAGTGACTTTGCCAGTTCTTATTCTCTCTGATGTTTCTCTTCCCTTCTGTGTCTCCGTCTTTCTCTGTCTCTCTCTCTGTCTCTCTCTCTCTCTCTCTCTTCCAGCTCCTCTCCTCTCTTTCCATCCATCTCTCCCTCTGAATTCTAATCAAAGTTAAACCTAGCTTTATTAGCATAGCCAGGCAGCAGGTGTGCTGCCAAATGACATTTCCAGAGCTAAATATGACATGACAGCCGCGTCTCTATAATAACCGACTATATGAGAGACAAGGCGACAAGGCGAGGAATTACTGAGACAGAGTGTGCTCCCAGACTCGCTGCTGCTTCCTCTTTTACTAACAAGGCTTTACCCCTGTTTCCTTTTGGTTATTTTTGTTGAAACCTACATCATTCACTTCTTTTTTTTTTTTTTGTTTGGCCCTGTTGAATCGCAGCTCATGACCACAGCTTTTGAGATATAGGGCTGCGCCTAAAGATCGTTTGTAGCATCAATAAATCTGTCATCCTTTTTTTGATTAATCGATTAACCGTTAAGTCTGACAATATGATGATGCAGTCAATTTTTTTTTGGTTTTAGTGCTGTAAAACAGTCCAAAACCCGAATATGTTCAGTTTAATACCATAGAGGACTAAGAAAACCAGCTAGTATTCCACTGGAGAAGCTGGAACCAGCTAATTTTTGGCACTTTTACTTAAAAAATTGGACAGTTAATCAAGCAGCCGATTGACAGAAAATGCCAAACTACCTATTTTTGATGAATCATTCGAGTTCTTTTTCAAGCAAAAATGCAAAACATTCTCTGGTCTCAGCTTCTCACATGTGAGGATTTGCTGCTTTTCTTTGTCTTATGCGACAGTAAACTGAATATAATATTTTTGGCTGTTTTTTCAGGACAGAACCAGGCGCGTGATGGCATCGCGTTGCACTCTGGGAAATCGCGATGGCCTCACATTTTGAGAAGCCAGATTATAAAAATGGTTGAAGATTGACTTATTGATCGACAGTGTTGCATGTTGTTGTAACGGCAGGCAGGGGGTTGCTGGGGGACGTGGAGGCAGTCTGAAGGAGCAGGCTGGTATTAGGGTGGCAACAAAAGAAATCCTATTGTTAGCGTGACAGTGGCGTGACCTTTCTGACCTCTCATAGGGGGATCAGCAGGACCCAGTGCCCCACAGCTAAAGCCCTCTCCCCCCTGTGTTTCTACCCCAGCGGCTCTCCTCTTCACAACCTCTTACCTCTAAGCCGTGTGGAACAAGCTAAACCCTCCTGTGTCCCCTCAATCTTACACCCCCCCCCCTCCCACAGCTCGCCAAAAGAAAAAAAAGACGAGAACCATCTTATTAGTGCCATACACGCCCACGCGGACAAGAACTGCTTCCCACCCCTGCTACCAGCTGTGGTGTAATTGTCATCTAATTGCACCTGCACTGCCAAAGAATAATTAACTTTGGCATCTCATGGCCAGGGCGATACAAAAGAAATAACATGAAGGCAATTATAGGACGGAGGGGAGAAAGCTTGAATGAAAGCACACCTGAATGTAGAGAAAGCTGAAGGATGTCATTAACACTCTTTTTTTTTTTTTTCTTCTCTCTGGGTCGGTCTTAAGGCTTTTTTTCCTCTTCTTGTTATTTTACTATTTTTTCCTCCTTGCTAACAATGGAAAAGGAAAGAAAGAGAACTAGAGAGAGAAGTCAGGCAGGGGCGAACAGATGGTTGTTTCAGAGTGGCACCTGGCCTTGTGTTTAATTTCAGGTGAGAGAGTCCGTCTCTAAGTGAGAGGGGGAGGAAGAGTGTCAGAAGCACATTCAACCAACAGCGAGGAAAGAGTGAGAGAATGGTGTGGTTAGGAATGGGGGGGAGAGAGAAAGAAAAGGCAGGAGCAATAAACCAGATACACTCTGAGTGGAAGTGTGGAAATGGAGGCCGGGAAGAGAAAAGATTCCCTCCTGAGCTGCACACACGTTCAATCCTGCTCGAACATCTTGTACTCTTGTCCCCTCTGCTCTTATCTCTTTATCTCTGTACTGTCTCGGGCCAGTTTGTCTGGCCAAGTCAGCTGTTGCGAGGCTCATAGAGACAATAGCGTCCACTTAAAGAGAAGCCATTTTACACAGCAGCCTCCAAAAGCGAACTTATATTTCAACAGAAATAGCCCAGGATGATCTTAATGAGCCAATTCTGCTGTTATCAACAAAAAAAATGAATTGGCAGTTATTTTCATAATCCCTTAAAAAATGACTCTGCCACTGAATGATTCACTGGTCCCTCCTTTTTGACAAGTAAATATTTTCTGGTTTCTTAGTCTTCGGTGATAGCACTGAATATCTTTTGGGTTCAGAACATTTGCTCTTGGTACTGTTGTTTTGTTGTTGTTGTTGCTATTTTCAGGTATTTTAGAGACCAAACATCAGCCAGTTAACTGATTGAAATAATCAGTTGGTTGATGAAATGAAGTAATGGATACCTCTCTCGTCTGTACGGTAAATATGACGCTGCAGCCAGCTTAGCAAATTAGCTTAGCATAAAGACTGGAAGCAGGGGGTAGCTAGCCAGGCTCTGTCCTAAGGTAACAAGATCCACTTCCCAGCACCTCTAAAGCTTGCTAGATTAACACTTCACATCTTGTTTGTTTAAGAGCCAGGCTAGCTGTTTCCCCTTGTTTCCAGTCTTTGTGCTAAGCTAAGATAACAGACTGCTGTCTATATCTTCATATGCAGCATACAGACGTAAGAGTGGTATCAATCCTCTCATCTAATGCTCTGCAAGAACACAAAGTAATGTGTTTCCCAAAATGTGGAACCCTTCCTTTGATTGATAAGGAAAAGAATTGTCAGCTGCAGCCCTAAATCTCATAACTGCTTCCCCAGACACACAATATATTGCCCCTCATCAACACTCACTTACTTGAATTAATATTTGCAACAATGCCTCACCGCTAATTTTAAATGCAATAAGTATTTAATAATGCAACTGTGCCCGAGTGCGAAAGTAGCTGTTCGTGTGTTTGGTGTATATTTGCATGTGCAGCGGGGGAAGGGAGGGCAGGTGTTCGCACTAACACGGTTTAATGAAGGATGTGTGTGCTTTGTGTGTGTGCGCGTGTGTGTGCACGCGGCTGTGTGTAAATGTCTGTTTGCTTTTGTGTGCGTGTGTTTCTGTGGAGAGTACACACCTAAAGAGGTAGACGGATGCATGGATGGATGGATGGGAGGATGGATGGATGGATGGAAGTTGCTGGTTTTATTATTTGCTCCTCTCGGGTTTCTTCATTCACCGTCTGCGATGTGTGAGAGAGTCAAATCTGAGCTGCGAGGCCTTCTGTGTTAAAGCTGCCCATACGAGAGGAAAGAGTCCTCTTTGAGTGGAACATCTGACTAAGCCTGACATTTACTCAGCCATAAGGACTCAGACGGAGCAGACAGTGGGGTTTTATCAATAGTCTGAAATAAATGCATATGCTAAATATAGCCCAGGCTTTTTACACAGGATATGAGATAGGAAGTAGTAGTGCCACGATGTTGTGCCCTTAATGTCTGAGGAAACATTCTGGGATGGGAGCAGTTGCAGTGTGATGTTAACAATCTTTGTTAGCACTGCAGACTTTGCATTTTGATTCCACAGATAAATAGGCAGAAGCTCACATTTAATGTGCAAAAAGGCAAGTAAAACACAAAGTGGATCAGATTTGGTTCACCGAGGTCCTGAAACATGCAGGACACAAACATGTAAGATACTTCATGTGTCTGACAATAAGCAAATAAAGCAACGGCTCCATATGTAGCTCTGTCTTGATGTCAGTGACTTGCGGGTATGATGATGATGATCGCAATTAGCGCGCCTCAGAGCGAATGTGTTCACTTGATGAATCTATCCGCAGCTAAGTGTGCATTCATGCGTCGATTCATTTACATATGCATGCATATCAATGCGCGACAGGGACGGTGCAGGACAGGCGGCAACAAAAAAAAGGGCCCGTCCTCTGCGCGTCACTCTGGGGCGACTGTGATGATGAACGCAGATTGGGTTTATAGAGGTGGTAAATGGGTGTGAACTAGAGAGAAATCGGATAAATGAGGGGAGGGTGGGGGGAGGGGAGGAAGAGATGAATGAAAGTTTGACATAATGAACAGTGGGTGGCAGTAAGGGTGGAGGGGGGTTGGAGGTGCATTGAGGCAGTGTGTTTATCAGCTTAAATACAGACATCTGTTACTGAGAAATAGTGTGTTTTTTGGGGGGTAGGGGAGTGTGTGTGTGTGTGTGTGTGTGTGTGTGTGTGTGCGTGCGTGGCAGGCGAACACACAAAAAGTGGGGAGAAGCTGCTGTCACAAAACTCATTAGGCTCTTTGAACTACACACACACCGGGCGAGGGTGGAGTTAAAGCGTGTAAACCATGCCCGTATTAAAAAAAAAAAGTCAATAAAAGAGGAAAGTAGGACATGGACCCTATCTGTACCCACACACCGTGATTCAGTTCTTTCCCCCCTTCTGCTCCACTGAGTCGAGTCAAACAACACTTGACATGAATATTTAACAGTCAGAAGAGACAAAACAATCGAGAGTCAACTTGAGCGTTGTTAGAAATTTACTCTTTGATATTCAGTTTCTCCACTTTGAGGGATTTTTGTCGGCTGTCTGACAAAAAGGGCTGAATGTCGGCTTCGGGAGCTGTCAGCTTCGTCTTGATCCTGGACAGACTAGTGAACCCTGCAGGAGAAGGAGACAACACTGGGAAGCAGCTTTGACACTGAAGACTGGATCATTGATTGAATATTATTGAACTGTACAAGCGTTGTGCTGTCAGTCTCTTTGTGTTTGATTGATTTAGTGACTGGCTGAATTCACCAGAAGGTAGAGTTTCTCTCTGCTTTGTGTGCCTGCCCGCCCATGTGTGTGCGCATCTGTGTGTGCATCCACGTGTGGCAACATTAACAGACCGCACTTGTGCATCTCTGCCGTTTTGTCCCTGCCTCTGTCGCTTTGTTCCAACTCTTTGTGCAAGCTCACAATCATCTGCGTCTATTAACCTCCTTTTTTTTGTTGTTCTTCTTCTTTCTTTTTCTTTCTTTTTTTCGCCCTGTGAATATACCAATTTCCACCTGCGCTTGTTCTTTTCCCCCGGGTGAATTCACAAGTGCGTCCCAGCGTAAGTGCATTTGGAGGTGGATGGAGAAGTGAGGGAGCAAAAGCAGCAGAGACGGGAGAAGAACAGAAGGGGGGGGTGGGGGGGGTGGCAGGTTGATTACGGTCGCAGGTCTCGTTGCCTGGAGACGGCGGGGACCAGGGATGCCAGGTTGCTAGGCGACCGGCACGATGCAATGACCAGCGCTGTGTGATGGAGCGGAGGGGAGGCGAAGACGGAAAATTGTCTTTGTGCCCCCCCGCCCCACCCACCTACACCACCTCCAACTCTGCCTCCCTGCTGTAAATGTTGTTGAAAGAGCAGGGGAGATGGTCTCCGCTGATATATTTACCATTCAGAGTGGCTGCTTTTCAGGGAAGACAAGCAGAATGGATTGAAATTGGAGAGAAAACAGGCGACAGAAATGTGTCAGCAGCAGCTATATAGACTTAACACTCGCTGCGTTGATCTGAGAGTACAGAGATTATCATGTGCTCTGCAGGTCATAATAGAGAGGTGAGAAAAATATCATCATCAATATGTTTTACTCACTCTGACTGTAAACAGTCCTGTATCTAAAACACATTCACGTCCACGGTAGCAGATGAAAATGCATTTACATAGGAGCGAGTGCCACTCCTCTGTGCATATGGACCTTTATGTTTATGGGGGGGTCATGCAGTATGGCGAAAGGGGTCGAGCTGTGATTTGATTGGATAATCTATGGATTTAATATCTCATAATCCCAGTGAAATCCCCCGTGGCATCACAGAGCGAAAAGATTAAGTATGTGTAGATGTGTGCTCATGTTGCTGTGACCGACAGGGGCAGACTGAGGCTGTGTGTGTGTTTGTGTGTGTGCGTGTGTGTGCGGGAACAATGAATGTGTGTTTAGTCAGAAGATGATTGTATGTAATATCTGCGCTGTGTGTTTGGAGATGAAGCGCAGGGGGATGGAAAAAAAATCAAATAGCGGAAACACGGCGGTGAAATGGGCTGTTGATCAGGCAGGTTTTGCCTGTGTGTGTTGTCTGCGCACAGTATGGGACTGTTTTTGTAAACAAGCATAAGAGAGAAAAGGGAGGGGAGGGGAAGGGGAGCAACAGGAGGAGGAGGGGAGAGAGCAAATTACTGTAAAGTGTGTATAGGCTTAGAGGGAGATATTTTTCTCCCCGCTTGTGCATCTGCTCTCGAGGCAGAGCCAACATTCAACAGGCACGAACGCTGCCTCCATCATCTTCTTCTTTCTTTTTTTTGTGTCTCTCATTTTTCCTCTCCTTCTTCTTCCACCCCCCTCCCTCACACACCTAATCCCCCTATCTCTCGACCTAAAAGCACCCTTTGTTCTCCTCATTTGTTTTCACCCGTCTCGTCCGCATGTTGTCCAGGGCAACCTTGTTTACCTGATGCGGGGCTCTCATCGCCGGGGTTGCCATGATGATGGCCATGCGAGCGCGGTCTTCGTCAGAGCAGCCGGCCCGGTTGCCGTGCCGATATGAAGTGGCGCAGCCTTGATGGCCTCCACTTCTCACTGTTTTCCCTCTTGTATATTCTAATTCCAATCTCCTGAGCCATCTGCTGCGCTTCTCCTTATCACCACCACCACCACGGCCTTCACTGTTTGTCCTCCTGCAGTGAACTATATGGGCCATGGGATTTTTCACAGCCATCATCCAATCATGCTATCAATCAAAGATGTCACATTAAACGACCGCCATGAGGCTGTAGCATTAGCTTTGATTCCTTAATTCAACTCTGAGATATTCCACCAGGAATTATCTCTTATCTTTCCTGATCCGATCTCACTCTGAGTAGACGGTCTGTGTTGTTTTCATAGACAGAATAAGTCTTTGCATTTTGGGTCTCACTTTATATTAAGGTACATATTCATCATTAACTAGTTGCTTATTAGCATGTGTATTAGCATCATATTGGCTCTTTATTAGTAATTTAAAATACCTATTAATACCTTCATCTGGGGGTTAGGGGGTTATATAGGATTAGCCTTAGGTTGTTTATATTGTAATTCATGTACACCAACTTCCTTACTTACTATCAATAAACAGTAATTAGGAGGTTATTGAAAGAAAACTATTAATTAATGGCCCAGTAGTTGTAGATTATTGTCATGCAAAATAAGGCATTAATAAGTGTTTTATAACGATTAATAATGAGCCCTTATGTTGCTAGTTGTAGCACACAGCAGGTGCAGTTTACTACATGTAACTGTCACATTTGCTGAATAATGAATGTGGAAAAATCCCCACACAAACTGGTGCGTGTGAACACATCACCTCACGCTTTGAAATGTAGGCCTATGCTGTATGACACATCCCATATGATCACACCTGACCATGTGTGGTTCAGAGGAAATGGTCCCCTTTGTTATATCTGATCAGTAAAAGAAAAACACGTATGTTTCCTGAGCCATCAGCTGTTATTTAGTATAATTACACATGTGATATTTGTTATTTGTGAGGCTGATGTCGTCTTCAGTGCAGCAACAACATTTGCGTAAGGACAAAAGCATAACTATAATTTAAAGAATTGCTATTCACTGACTGCAGGAGTGAATACCCACATTTGCTTGACTGATTGGAAGGTGGTTTTGAGACTTTGCCTCTCCATCTCCTCTATCATCCTTTTAATTGGTGCAATCAATTGGACGCCCTCAAAGGGGCCCTCTGCAGCCGGTGCTGCTGGTGTTTCAGCCGCCGGTCCGGTACGGCAGGGCGTGGCGACGGACAGCATTTGTGCATGCGAGTCCTGGCGGCGGAGCGCAACCGCGGCACCGATCAATAGTGTCTCCTGGTGACCAATCACGGTGGATCAATCAGTGACACAGGATCAGTGACTGGCTGAAATGTCACCAGCTCCATAATTAAGACCTTCATTAAGACAGAGTTAACAGAGTGTCACTCTGCTGCTCTCACCTCGACTCCTCACCAACATCGCCCTCCTCCTCCTCCTCCTCTTCCTCATCCCCTCTGCTCACACACACCCCCACACACATCCCCCCACCTCCATCCTTTCCTCCATATGCTCCGTTCCTTCCCCTCAATCCCTCTCAATCCCACCCTTCTCCCATTTGCCCTCTCTTGTTCGTTCTTTTCTTTATTTCATTCAGCACCTCTTTTCACTGCTTTCTTGCTCTATACATTTGAAAGGCGCGGCGCTGAGGCACTGACGTGTGACCAGTTTCATATAGGGGGTTTTGTTAAAGAGTGGGGAGGACAGAAGTAAAGAAAAAATGGCATTTCAGCAGCTTGTCTTTTGATGAATTATGAAAAGGTCGCCTAATCCTTCTCTGTGTCATGCGTGCTGTCTCTTTTCCTTTGTCATTCTTTTATTCTTTTTTCTTTCCAGATTTTATTCCTTCCTTTCTAACCCAGTATAGCCTCGTCTCCGTTTCTCTGTCAGGCTCAGAATGTCTCACTATTCTGATGCTGCGTGCTCCTGTAATCCAGATTAGCCGGCGAGTGTGCTTAATCTTATCACTTCCCCAATCCCGCGTGGGTGTGTGCTTTTCCTGGTTTTGTGTGATAGGGGGAGAAGGAACGATAGACGGAAGGATTAGAGCAGATTCTGAGAGAGACTCGGGGAGAGGAGAGAGCCTGTACGCCACTGCGAAAATGTAGTATCACACATATCGGTGTCAGCCGTGGTCTGCTGAAGTAGAGCTGGCAAAAAAAAAAGGAAAAAGGGAAATTAGTGGGGGATTGTAGGAGGTTGGAGCACAGGCCAAGTTCACTGCCATCCATACATGCACACTTATGTCACTATTACATCATATTGCAGCATTGGTAGCATTTCCAAATGGGTCACGTTCAGTTAGTACATCTTCTTTGGCAATTTACAACACAGCAGTGGCCACATTTTCATTGATTTGTCCTGTTTTTCTTGTGTTTATGATCGACGTCCCTGCCCTGTGTTTAAACTGACTGTGCCATGTGACCTCTGTCTCTCCAGATGAACCGTCCAATCCAAGTGAAGCCGGCGGACAGTGAGAGCAGAGGGGGTAAGAGACACCTGTCCCCACCCGGAAACGCAGCACCTGTTCAAACAACACCTCCACAGAGTTCACCACCAGTCTTGTGTCCACGCTCAAAGACGCGAAATTGAAAGCTTTTGATCGGGACGCAACCGTTTCTATTTGCACATAAAATATCAGCATTAGCAGGGATGTTCTGGGACAAAAATTCAGCCCTGGACTTTGGTCCAGACCAGCCCACATACTGGCCAAAAATTGGCTTTTTTTTTTTCTGGAATGGAATGCTTGCTGCTAATACACAGCATTATCACAACATTAACGTTCCCCTCGCTCTCTGCACATACTGTGTCCTTCCTACTGCAACCTCACAGTTAGCCACACCAAAAGTTCAACTGGCACGGCACGCACACCACCCAATCAGATGACGCGTCGATGTAAGGAGAACTAGCCATTCACAGCACAGGAGGGCGGGACTTGGCGAGGAACCAGTGAGGGATAAAAATAACGCCTGCCTGCTTCAGCTACCACAAGTGTGCTACTCTGCTGGATTTGCACAGTTTTTACAAATGCAATTAAGATCCTTCTGTCTTAACATCCAATCAATCAGTCCCCTAATCAGATTAGTGTCACCCACTTTTCAGTGTGAGCACACTATTACACATTTAAGATGTTCCCAACGACTTAAGGCGTGTTCCATAAAAGTGTACCATAGCTTCGTGGCAGCTGTTGGTTTCAGTAAAATCTAACAATTAGGTTGAAAACTTGATGCTCAAGTTTGTTTTTATGAACACATGTTTTTCACAGAAGACATGCTGACATGTAACAGCGGGAAAAGCACAGGAGTAAATGATAAAATGAATACTTCAGACACTGGGACACTTGAATAGCCCAGAGCTAACATGCAGCAGTAATACAGTTAATGATAGTCAAATTGTCTATTGATGGTCAGTCACCTAATCTGTTCATTTTGTCCAGCTTTTCAGCATTTTCAGCACTCATCTTCATTTTACCCTGCATTCAAACACCTCAAGAATAATTATGCTGTTTTACCACAATTTGGTTGAAGGAGGCTATTAGTTTTCTTCTATTTCAGTACTGTATGACAGCGATTTGGCGCTTCAAATTTAGGTAAACCATCAGTCAAAGCTCTGATATCAGAGTCTCGGCTGTCAAATCACAACATTTATACAAGAAATGACCAAACTACTTTTTCTTTGTTTGATTTTTTTGAAACCGTAGCTCTTAAATTCAATGCTTTTCGGCAGCCGGCTCTCAAATCCAGCACGTTAACACACCATACAGGCAGACTTTTCGAATCAAGCCACATTTTCAACCGCAATTTCACGAAACAACTGCATACATGTGGCAAAAGAACAGAAACAATGACACGTTCACTGTGACTGATGCTGTATCTCAAGCCTTTGAATGTTAAGGAAAACAAAAAGGTTACAATCCATAAATCTGCCGTGTGTTTTGGAGAAGAGTCTGCAGGAATGTAGCATGTACGTGATTTGTAGTGAATGGGCTGAAACATGCAGAAACACTGGTCTGATCCTTCACAGACGGGGACAGACGGAGCAGCTTCTCTGACAACACAGAGGGTGACAAACATTTGAGTCACCGCCAGATGCTGTTTGTTTGTTGTGATGTTCCTGTTACTGCACCCTGGTGGCGCTCTGAAGCACGGCAGGCTGATGCCCGTCCTGCTTTGTAGCAGATTATCACACTGTTGTTGTTCCCCGTTATTCATGCATGTACGGTGACATGGCACTTCTCCCTCTCCCCCCTCCTTCTTCACTGCCTGTATCACCCCTCTCGTAAAATCACTTTTGCCCTCTGCAATCTCGCTCGCATTACCCACGCATTACCCTCTTTTCCTTCTTCCCATCTTGGCGATCTCCTTCCCCTTAGAAGACAGGAAGCTGTTTGTGGGCATGCTGGGAAAACAGCAGACAGACACCGATGTGAGGAAGATGTTTGAGCCGTTCGGCAGCATAGAGGAGTGCACAGTGCTCCGCGGGCCCGACGGTACCAGCAAAGGTAACATCAAATCATGCCATAGAAAGAAAAAAACAGCTCAGTCTGACGTGTAGAAACACAAAACACAAAATAAACCAAAGTATAAAAAGCATATGACAAAAATTTTGCATTTCTTTAAATAAAAAACACTTGTTTTCTGTATCTCATATCATCTGGGAAGCTTTTCCAAATGTTAGCCCCACACATTTAAAGGATTTGGATCCAAAAGAGCCACATCCATGAATGAATTTCGCTCCGTATTGCACCCATTCTGGCCTGTAGTACACAGCTGTAAATAGTTTGGTATCTGGCTGTTCACGCATTTATATGCAGGACTTCCTGCTAAAAACTGCACCCTGTTTGCAATGTGTAACCATTTTAGTGTTTCAAATGTCCTACATATAAATGTGAGCAAAAACATCAAACATATCATCTCATTTAAATGACCCAGGAGTGATTTAACTAACTGAAATGCGAAGCAGTGAATTCAATTTTGTCCCAGTGAATTAAATGATTATTTTACCCTCCACTGTTTCCAAAACAGCCTAAACTCAGGTTTCCTTTAGCTTTGAACGTACTGTAGAGTGAAATTATGGCAAAGTGAGTCCAGACCACGACCGTAAAAGTGACATTGACTTTGTTTAACTGTTTGTCTTTTTATCCTGCCCTGAGAATTAAGCCTCCAGCACATGAATGTAAATTAACATTGTCACGTACTACAATGCTAATGATATTTGCCATGTAAATCAAAGTCCGGCGACGGTTCACGGATGCTAGATTTTTCCGCGTTTGTTGCATGAGGCATGACTAATGGTGCAATAGGTTTTATGGGTCATGGCTAATGATGCGTTTGGTGGTTTACGGACTGTGATCGAGGAAGCAATGAATGTCTTGTGGACCATGTTTAATGACGCCACCGTAACTGATGAACCACTAGATGTAAAACGGCTCTTAATGTATTTTTAAAGAGAAGTAGTTTTTGTGTGCTTTGTGTGTGTGAGGCCATGTTTAATGGTGTGTCATTTCATGTAGGGTGTGCATTTGTAAAGTACCAGAGCAACGCAGAGGCCCAGGCCGCCATCAACGCTCTGCATGGGAGTCGCACTTTACCAGTGAGTCCACCCTACACCCACACACCCACACACACACGCACACGCACACACATGCAGAATAACACATGGTCACATATGCACTCAGACATTTAGATGGTCCAAATCCAGTCATTTAGACACTCAGCGTGGTGACTCAGCTAATAGTCACCGCTTCTCTTTTCTGTCCCCCCCCCCCACACACACACACACACACACACACACACACACACACACACACACACACACACACACACACATACATGTTAGGTTTTCATCATTTTTGAGGACATTACATAGACTCACATTCATTTCCTGGAGACCTACCCTAACCATAACCATAACCACTACTTGCCTAACCCTATCCCTTACCCTGACCTTAACCCAAGTCTTCATCCTAAAATTTATTGTTTTACATTATGGGGACTTGCATTTTGTCCCCGCAAGGAAGGCGCGTCCCCACAATGTGACCGTGTAAACAGATTTATGTCCCCACAACGTGAGTAAAACACGGAGGACAAAATTGTGCTCATCTTTTTTCCTGCTGTAGGTGATTTGTACTCTGGTTTGTGCAGGTCGACTGACTGAAAAGAACAACTAACCTCATGTGAAAAACGGATATTTGCCTACAGATTTTTTCATTTGTAATTTTTTTTAGTGTTTATTTGTTTTTATGTGGTTATAAGTATTTTTTGCCATTTTGTTTAAGTTATACACAGCGTCCCAACTATTAGGAATCGGTCTTGTTGAACTGATAGGAGATGTTTATTTTAATCGTACCGTGTGGTGATATTCTTTCCTGATGTCGAGGCTGACGTGGAAAGTGAGTTTGAGTTTTCCCGTTTCCTTCGCAGGGCGCCTCGTCCAGCCTGGTGGTCAAGTTTGCCGACTCGGAGAAGGAGCGAGGTCTCCGGCGGATGCAGCAGGTGGCCTCTCAGCTGGGAGTCATCAGTCCCATGACCCTGCACCTCGGGGCTTACAACGCCTACACACAGGCTGTGAGGAACACACACACACACACACACACACACACACACAAAGCGCACTCTGCCATTCACAAGGACACTAAGTATTGCTGAGGGGTCTATATGCATTTTGTTTAATTTTGTAAATATCCGCAGTGAAAAACAGCAAATACGGTTATGCTTTCCCCTACTGGTGGTCTGTGAAGAACAATTTTGCAGCTGGTGGTTGGTCCACCACAAAATTGTCAGCAAAACAAACATGTTTTTTCTTGAAACAGATGTGGAGGTTCTGCAGTAGAAGCTGATGTGACTACAAGTGTGTTTCTCAAACTTTTTCTCTCATGCTTCCCTTCAGAAGCCAAAAATGTTAACACTCCCACTACAAAATTTTTATCAGTCATTAACAATGGCAGGAATGCAACAAATAAAGAAGGATCCAAGCTGGATTTTAGTGAAATTAATTTCACTATTTATTTTTTCCTAAACTGCCACCCCTGCAGTGGGTTTGTGCCCACCCACGGGCGCCCGCCCTCCAGTTTGAGGACCACTGTTCTAATAGAAGAGTTTTAATGCCATACTAGATGATTTTATCTGGAAAAAAAATGCAATTTACAATGTAGAGTAAAGCCACGTTACTGCTCTCATCATTGCTAATTGACCGTTTACTGCAAATGTTCTCATATTTGGCTCATTTACAGTTGTTCAATTTGCAATGCTTAAAGAGGCCTGACAACCTCTTTAGCTGTGATGGATGTGTTGATTTACAGCGATGTTCTATACATCGGTAAAAAGTTAAACAGCAACCCAAAATAAACTTTCTCACTGGAAGGGGACTTTTCGAAAAGTGCAGGTAAAACCGCACACAAGCCGAGGCGGGATTTAATGTAATCATTACGCTGATTTGGCCACAGTGACTGATTATGAAGACCTTGAAGCGTCTGGACGGGTCTGCACAGCAAAACAGAGTGAGTCACTATGGACAGTTGCTCTGTGTTATGTTGCAGCGTGCAGAGATGTGGCCTTCAAATATATTGACTCCTGTTTGAGGTTCAGACTGGAGCCATTGCAATTATATTAGACATGTTCGATTTTTATGACTGGGTTATTTGAGCTAGTTAGTAATGGAAATCTGGATGTTTGTCAGTCTACGGTTATAGTATTTTTAAAGTCCTCTGGTTTTTCTCTACTTTACAAGCCAGAGATTATACTCAGGGAACACTTACAGCCCACAGTCTACACACAGAAACACAGACGGATTGCTCTAAACACACTCCACACTCTAAACACTGAACCTCCTGACTCCCACCCTCTCCCCTCCTCTCAATCATGACCTCTCCCTCTGTCCGTCCCCCAGTTGATGCAGCAGCAGGCCCTGGTGGCGCAGTCGGCCTACCTCTCTCCTGTTGCCACGGTGGCAGCGGTTCAGATGCAGCAGCTCGCCGCCCTCAACCCCAGCAGCATCATTGCCACGCCGATCGCATCCATCACTCCCTCCTCAGGTAATGAGAGGCAGAGATGTCTGGCCCCGGCCAGCCTTGATTAGATTTCTGCTTGAAATATGAGGACAGATACACAGAAGCGGTGGACCTAAGAGGACAAAATAACAAACATCTATTTTGTAGAGTTTTTTCCCCAGTCTTTCATGATGTTAGCTTTTACATTTAAGGTTGAGAAGAGGGTAAAATGTTAGAGTACCTCCATTCTGTAAGTACTTATAGTCTATATTATAGCCAGATTGATACTGAAGGTACCAATGTTGATGTTTGAAAGTTGAAAAATTTTGTTGTGACCAATTTAGAAATAAGCTTGGCATTGCTCTCTGATGTAAAAATATGTATATCTACTGTGTCAATAACAATATATCTGCAAGAAGAAATAACTGATTTATTCTTGGGCTGCAGTCTATATTTGGGCTGCAATGCATTTTTTTAAATTAGCTTTTACATTTCAATTCATTCAATTCAATTCATTGCTAAATCTGTTCGTCTGTTTGGTGTTGGTTTGTCTGAATATAATGTCATAACGACTTCCCATCAGTATTACTTGACCTCAGATTCTTAAAATTACTTACTTACTCTGACAAGGAAGCCAAAAAGCTTCAATACTCAGTATGCAGAATAATATGAAAGAGAGATACAGGATGCAGCAAATCTGCAGACATCCACGCCCCCTCAGCATGAAGTGTAATAACCTGGGTGATCCCTTAACGTCTCATTTAGCACTATCATCAGGTCAAAATTTTAATTTCTTCAATATCAATTTGTTTACTTTGGTTTATGACCAAATAGCTGCAAAATTAATTCCCTTCAGCCTCAGCTGTATTTTGGGTTTAGTGCTAATCAGAAAATGTTGTTGTTATTTGACAAATGACTAAAAGAATCAATAAGCAAAAATCCTGCAGATTGAATGTATTCAAACGAAAAGAAATGCCTTAAACGTGTCCACAGGTACCAGCACTCCACCCTCCATCGCAGCCACACCTGTTCCTGCTCTGCCTCCACCAATCGCAGTGAACAGCTACCCCTCTGTGCCAGCTCCACCCAACGGCCAATCAGCTACTGAAGCCCTGTACACCAACGGGGTTCATGCCTATCAAGGTATGGCCACAACATCCTCCACAGCTGCAGCTGCACTGGAGAAAGTAAAAAATAACTGCGTTGCTGTCGTAAAATATTCCTCCTCCGCAGATTCACAGGCTTCCTGCTTCGATGTGCAACAGCGATGGTCTAATTAGGAAAGAATGAAATTAAACTAAAGCACTAAATGTTATTTGGAGCGTGCTGATGTGCCCCAAATAGCATTTAGGATTTTTTGTTTGTTTGTTTGTGTGGTGTGTGTGTGTGTATGTGTGTGTGTGTATGTGTGTGTGTGCGTGTGCGTGTGTGTGCATATAGCAGTTGCTGATGATATGTTTGTTGTGCCACAGCTCAGAGTCCTGTCCTGGACCCCCTGCAGCAAGCTTATACAGGCATGCAGCACTACACAGGTGAGCCCCTAACTGTATTAGATGTGTCCAATATAACGCTATAAATTGAGACATAAACTGACATTTATTTATACAAGTGTGTTGCTATGTACTTGTCTTACTGATGCTACTGATAATAATGTGCATATTCTATTTGAAGTGCCAGTTTTTGGAAGAAGAAAGACAACAACTTTGGAAACAAATAATCTTACAAATATTCTGTTTTGTTACATTTTATGGAAATTCTGACCACCGGGCTTCACTTTAATTCCTAGAAACAACCTTTTGATCCAAGTAACCAGAATGCAAAGCAGTTTTATGTAACATAATGGGGAGCAGCTACATTACCTTTGTGCTCCCCGACTACGCAACACTGCCTGTGTAAAGCAAAAATGTGCATCCAAAGTCAAAACATGCACATATATTACAAAATGTAAATAACTTGCAGCTTTGTAGAATGAGTCATGCATCACAAAATATATGCAAAACATCTCCCAGTTTTAGCAAATCTGTAGGTGGGAATACAGCTCCGTCAGATGTTGTTTTGAGGAAAAACTGATTAGTTTGCAGTCTCCACCTGCCACACCGCTGCTCTCTGCTCACCTGTCTCCTCCTCTCCACCAGCCACCTACCCCGCTGCCTACGGCCTGGTGGGGCAGCCGTTCCCCCACCAGCCCACACTGGTGGCCCAGCAGCCGCAGCAGCCGCAGCAGCTGCAGCAACGGGAAGGTAAACACAAAGAGCACGAATCATATCTTGGAGAAACATTCCAGTGGTTTTGTGTGTTTGAACCCGTTGACCACAAATCACGCAGGCTGTACATCACAGATAACCTTTCTGCAAACGCTGCTGTTTTTAAAAAGTGTTAAAAGTGTGAAATTACTTGTTTGATTTATGTATAAAGGAGATAAAGAGATAAAGTCTGCATCAATATTTGGGCTCAGCTGATGATTATTCCATTATTGCCCAATCAATCCAGTATTTGTTTAACGGTTTGATAACTGTTAAAACACTGACATGTCTGAGCCCAAGTCTTCAGATCTCTTGTTTTGAGCTACCAAGAGTCCAAAAACCCAAAGATATTAAATTTACAGTAATATAAAGCTGAGAACAGCAGCAAATGCTCATACTGGAGAAGCCAAATAATATTATTCAGATTTTTTGCTTAAATTGCTTAAATTCAATCTATTATCAAAATTGTGACAGATTAATTTTCTCTGTATCGGCTCTGTAGACACTGAAGTTTTAGCTGTGTCTCTTTTCGTTTCACTTTTTTTTTTTTTTTTAGGAAATATGCTCATTTGCTTTTCCTTGCCAAGGGATGGAAGAGAATATGACTCTCATGTCTGTGTGGTAAATATGTGGCTGGAGCCTGGAGACAATTTGCTTAGCTTAGCACAAACACTAGAAACGGGGGAAACTCCTAGCCTAGCTCTGTCCAATGATTAAAAAATCTGCCTACCAGCACTTTTAAAGTTTGCTAATTATTGCTAGCAGATATTGTTGTTGTTCACATTTTTATGCTAAGCTGAGCTAACCAGCTGCTGGCTATAGAGTCATATTTACTGTGCAGACATACGTGGTATCACTCTAACTATTCCTTTCCTTCCTTATCAGCAAGGAAAAGAACAAATGCATTTCCTAAAATGTCAAACTTCTTGTTTTTTATTTTCTTTTTTACTTACCCAACTTGCCTAGAAAAGCACTCTCCAGATAAAATGCACTATAACTGGTGCAGGTCAGCTTTGAGTGTTTTTGAGTGTTTCATTGATAGTTTTCACTGGTCGCCTAACTCGTCCTGTCGTGTCATGTCTGTGCTGCCGTGGCTGTCTATGTGTGTGCAGGTCCTGAGGGCTGCAACATCTTCATCTACCACCTGCCGCAGGAGTTCACCGACTCTGAGATACTGCAGATGTTCCTGCCTTTTGGAAATGTCATCTCTGCCAAGGTCTTTGTCGACCGCGCTACCAACCAGAGCAAATGCTTCGGTGAGTCACTGTGAGGGTGTGATCATTATTGTCACCTTGTGGTTTTAATTTTAGCCTCATTTACTTTCACCCTTTTTCCCCATAAATGATGCTGCTTTTGCCGCACCTTGAATGTTTGTGGTTCTTCTATTCTGTCACTTCCTCCTCAGGCTTTGTGAGCTTTGACAACCCATCCAGCGCCCAGACTGCCATCCAGGCCATGAACGGCTTCCAGATCGGCATGAAGAGACTGAAGGTGCAGCTGAAGAGGCCCAAGGATGCCAACAGGCCTTACTGAAGGAGGTGAGTTATCATATATTGACATATTTGTGGAGAGGGGCGGGCTCGGGGAGGGATTGATAGACAGCTGGAAATGTGTCTGGAAGTTAAAGAGACAGAGTGGATGTAATTGGGGGCTCAGTGCATAAATGGCTGTCTTTCATGTGGAACTGAAGAAGTCAATAACACTACAGTAGATTAACTTTAATTAGGTGGCACTACTCTGAAAATGGCATCAATTTGAAATAGATTGTGTAAAAGTGGCTCCTTCTTATTTGCTCAGTGTGTAGGGGCAGTTTAATTGAGACTTTAACTCGGTTTAAATGTTCTGTCTAACCAGTGTTCTGTCGCAGGGTTGAATGCCAACTACTGTTCGTCATTAATTTTTTGTTTTACTTTTCATTTATTGTTTTTGTGCTGTGCCATATGCCATTTTTCCTGAAAAAACATCACACCACTCTCAAGACTGTCCCGTCCATACATATATCGTGGAGACGTGCGTCGCTATGGCTATGGTTGCCTAGCAACCGCTAAAACCTCCCCCCCTTCCTTCTCACTGCGTTGTAAGTTAATTGGCCTGTGTTGGTTGCTGTGGCGATATTGCCTGTGATGGTTGCCATTAGCAATTTTTATTTTGGGCCGTTGCCTTGATTCACCATGCTCAGCTGCATGGCGGGTTACTGTGGCGACCATGAACTGTGTTTGGTGCGTTGTGAGTTTCCTCTTATTATTTTGTCCTGGTTTTAATCCTTGCAAACACTGATCAATAACTGTCACTTTACCTCAGCATCTGTAAGTAATTGATTATCATGACATGCTTCTTCTTTTTTTTTTTTAAAGTCCTCTAAAAGCTTCAATGCTAAGAGCTAAATTAGCCTGCTGTCCATCAAATATGGATATATTAGGATTTTTTCCTTTTAGACGTTTTGGTTTTTGATTAGTTTCCTTTTTGTTGTCTGTCATGATTATCATTCTTACATTTTCCCTCTGTTTAGTTGGTTGGTGTGGTAGTTTTCGGTGAGTGCAGGGTTTTGTTTGGTTGTAACTCAATTCCAAGTGACTCTGTGCCTGAACTTTGTTTGGTTTTTGTGAGACTGAAAATGTACCGAACGTGCCCCTGTAAATGGTTGACAATGTATTTGTGTACGAACGACTGTGCGAGTGCGTGACATCCAGAAGGTGCGTGCATTTATATCTGTGGGAGTGTTTTGTATTGACTAGATGTGAAAAAATGTTCATGTGTAAGTGAATGTGTGTGTTGTACCAACTGAGACACTAACCTTACTTTAGAAGGTTTTGGGTAAAGCTGTTTGGTTCCTGTGACACGTGCTGCTGGCTGAGGAACTGCATTCCTCTGTAGAAATTCTGGGACTCCAAAAATGTAACACAGATAACCAGAAAGTGCTCAAATTCAAATAATATACCCGGTTAACATTTAGAATAACCACAAATGCATAACGTGTCTCATGCACAGGGTATCTGCTGGTCACTGACAGAGTCTAAGAAAGAAATTGGTTTATTGGATTAAATGTTTGCTCTTAAAAATCTAAAATTTGAAGATGTTTCTTGTTCTGAAAATAGTTTGAATCCATTTCAACCTTCAAACTAACTAGACAGTCATCATATTCCTCTGTAAGATCTTAAACTCTGCCACAACAAATCAATACATGTTACATTAACCCCTTAACATACAGTTTTCCCCCCTAGTGTATCACTAAAGTCATAAAGTTATATATTCAATATGAAACGTTAATGTTATATTAAAGTTATATGTTTTTTTAATGGCTGTTCTATTTGTCACATGAAAATATTCTGGATTTCCTGTGTGTCATTTCAGACACTCTCTGAAGATTTAGTATCTGAAATCAGAATTGTAATTTGCAGAAACTGAAGTGAGTTTGAATAAAGTTTGAAAGTTTGTAATAACTGCTTGATAAGGGGTTTTGAACGCAGTCAGTATTTATAAGGGGCAGAAGATTCCCATTTACTGCTCTGACGCACAATTGGTCTTAAATTTTAGATAAAGTGGCTTTACAAAAAGATCTTTAAAAGTCACACGCAGGTTTTTCTGGTAGCTGCAGATGCCCTGTTTGCAGCAACCCGCAACACAAATAAACTATTTGGTGGATGATTTGAAATCCTCCCTGAGAAACCACAGTTTGGTGAATGACACAGCTCTGAATATCATTAGAATAAATGTAAAATTATCTCCCACTGTTTCCTCAAAAATTGGAGAGTTTATCCCCACCAGAATTCCTACTGTGCATGTTCTGAATTAATTTGCCTGCCAAAAGAGTTGACACACTATTTTCTAAGAACGTGCATACACTTGCAGCAGTATGACTGTCACTATTTGAGTTGCATGGACACTAGTTGATTACTGAGACTCCCCTGAGGCATCAGTGCAAGCAGTGTGTATTGCAGACACCACTCCACTTTAAAAGTCTTAAATTCATGTGTTTGATTGCTGTGATTTGGTTTAAAACGCTTTGTGCTCTTTTTCTTCTCCCCCCTCTCCTCCTCTTCTTCTTTGCCTCCAGGAAAACCTAAGAGTTCAATCAAGAAAACCACTTGGGATGTCCCAGCCTTTTTTGGTTGTTTGACCAACCTTATAGCACAGGAGCTACACTTCACAAAAAGCAGTGTCATGTGTATGCGCTTACAAAAACAACAATAACGGCAGTAATATCAGCAACAAATACATCCACTGAGTCAGCATCCGCAATATCAGAAGTGCTCCAGATTTCCTATCATTCCACAGCTGGATTCATTTATATTATGTACATATTCTATTGTCGGCAACAAGATCTACATGTTAAGAAAAAGCATATCACTGATGTTATTCTACTGAACAGGGTTCTACTGTATAGTGTGATTTGTGGTCTATGGCGTTAACAGAAGGCCAGTCTGCACAGTCGGAGGCAAAAGAAAATACTATTCTGTATGATTACCATTGGTAATATTGTTATGTAGAGTTAGTTTTATTATTTATACGTAAATTAAAAACATGGGGTAATTAAAGCGGAAGAGAAATGGATTTCCTCTCACTGTACATACCTTGGTTTCAAAAATGGAGTTAACTGACTTCACGAGTTACGATTCTCTGCTGCCACTACTTTTCAAATTAACAAAGCGGAAGGAAGGGCTGGGAATTTTTCTATCTTGATTTTTTACGTTTAATTTATTTGGTAATCAATTTGATGAGGGGGGAGATGCGTCAATTCCTTTTTTAATTTAAGAAGAAGAAAAAAAGAGGATTCTGTGGTCTTCAAGACAATGAACACACTTATTATAGAGTTTTTAATTACATAAATGTACCTATGGAAGTTAAAAAAAACATAATGTTTCTTTATTTATTCTCTACAATCGCTGTTTTAAAACATGTCTTTAAAAGAAAATAAAGTACAATTTAGAAAAAAAAAAGAATTTGCATGTGTGTTTGCTTCATGTGATTTTTGGAATGGCATCTTTCCTCAGTGCAACAAACCAAATGCAAATGGGAAATGAGGCTTCTTTTGTTTCATTTGTTTTAACAGGCAGCAGAATAGACAAAGGTTGTCTCAGATTTGGGCTGTTTGATGGTAAATGATCTATCCAGGGGAGTTTGCTGCTCTCTATAGGCCTGAAGAAGTATTGAGGGAAGTGGCAAACATCTGGCCTCCAGTCTTGGTCGCATTTGAAACTGTGGATTGCATTTACCAACTTACATGCAGGAAATACTTGTAGTGTTTTTACTGGGGCTGCATAAATGAATCATCGTTGGTAGAAAGAGTAGAATAAAAAGCCTGTAGATAATTCCCATTAACTGCACACAATTAGTGGAATCATCAACGTTTAGTCATAGATAATCCCACTTCAGAAAGCTCCCACCATAATTTACTGATGACACCACAGACATAGATATCCAGCTCGGATATGAAGGGGATGGAAAAGGCTGAGGTGTGTAACCACAGCTGGGGAGTGCAACTGCCTGCCACAGAATTTTGGGTTTGGTCTGATGGGTCCAAACACGCCTAGGTCTTCTCAGGCATGCCTGGGTGTATGAGAGGCGATTCATGCCACACAGACGCAGCATAAGGAAAAGAAATCTGTTCTGGAACAAAGTTACTATTCTGTTAAAACTTTGCTCCAAAAAGCTGTAGCTTGAGAATCAACTATTATAACTTATGTTGGGAAATAATAGCCAATGCACAATATGACAGGGTAGGGAAAGCATTCAACATGCCTAAGTAAAGACACTCTCTATTAGTTCGGATGTGACCACACAACAAAATCCAGCAGTGGGTTGCACCAGTTCTGCACAAGTTAAAATGTAGCCTATTTTGAACATAATTTCTAACTTAGGACAGAATTTATGTGCTACTAACATTTTAAGGGTTGCACCAACTGAAATAGCATGAGTACAACATAAATTTTACACATAGCCCTCAGTAGGTGTAAAGTCTTCTGTAAAATTGCATTTGCCATGGAGCATGGTTTTGAAAGGTGGGATAACTTGGAAGATGTGGAGCTTTAGGGAGTCCACGCCTGTTGGCAGACACTTGGAATAAATAGTTATTTTAGGATAATACACTATATTTCTTTAGCATAGTCCATCACATTGCAAGATGTCAATAAGAGCCATCAGAGCAGACTCAGGACAGTTTTAACATTAAATTTGACAGAAGAAGCAACACTGGTGCACGGCAGCACTAGCCTCTCTACAACTCTGCTGAAATTTCTGGGTCAAAACGTGCAGCGTACAGGCTACTCTCCTTTTTTACCTTGCACCTATTTTCGGAAAGTGCCTGAGGACAGTCAAAGCTAATATAATTGGACCTGGTTGAACTTGGGTCATGGTTACAGGCACTACTATCTGTCTGTACATGCCCTAAAAAGGAAGCAGGGCTACAGCTGAAAATACCAAGGTAAAAAACAAAAAAAAACAAACTAGTCTAACGAGACACAGAAATGAACCCAATTCCAAAAAAAGCTGGGACGCTGTGTAAAACATAAATAAGACAGAACGTGATAACTTGCTCATCCTTTTTGACAAATGGTATACTCAACTGAAAGCAGTACAAAGACAATATATTTTAATGTTTTAGCTCACCAACTTCATTGATCTTTGTAAATATATGCTTTACACCATACTATGTGACATGCAGTGGTGCAAGAAGGAAGTATTCAGATCTTTTTTTTAGTGAAAGTAGCAATATCATGCTGCTAAAATACCCTATATTGGAAAATTGATTAAAGTAAATTAAAATAATTAGCAACAAAATGTGCTTAAAGCATCAAAAGCAAAAGTGAAAGTGAAAGTAGGCAGCAGAATGGCCTCTGTCATTGTAATGCTACATTATAACATATTGTGTTATCTGATTATTATACCTACAACATTACTATTAAGGCAATTGAGGTGGAGCTGGTTTAAACTCTCATTCCTGTCTTTTTTGTAAATATGTGAGTCTCAAATACAAATTCACCATTTGAGGTTGACACAATTGCAATTTTATTGTGCTTGCAGAATGACAATAACGTTCTTGAATCTTGAATCTTGTTTATCTACTGTTTTGGTACTTAAACATTTACTATGTCACATTAGAATGTCATTATAAGTCTACATTACGTTAAACGTAACCAAGTACTTTTGCAACCTAAACGTAACCACATAGTTTTGTTACCAGAATATAACCAAGTAGTTTTGTTACTTGAACATAACCAAGTAGTTTTATTACCTAAACGTAGCCAAGTAGTTTTGTTACCTAAATATAACCAAGTAGTTTTGTTACTTAAACGTAACCAAGTAATTTTGTTGCCTTAATGTAATCAAGTATTTTTGTTGCATAAATAAAACCAAGTAGTTTTGTTACTTAAATGTAACCAAGTAGTTTTGTTAAGTAAAGTTTATTTTCAGTTGTCTGTCACAACTGAAACTAAAAAATTAGAAGAACAATACAACAGTAAGTTCTACATGACACACAAGAAAGTCTTGTGTTTGACTCATTCATTCACCAAGACCTGCTCTGTAAGTGGACTTTGCCTCTTTCTGGTGAGGTGCAATGATGGTCTTGCTGCAACATTAATTCTTGTGTTGCAGGAACAGCAGCAACACGTTGATATCAGATAAACAGTCCCAGTGTATGCACTGTTAGCCGCCCTCTGGTGGCACTAACCACCCCTCATACAGAACGGAGGCTCACGTCACTTTAAATAGCCTGCTCCCCGCCCCGGTTCAGTTCTGACACACTACCATAATATCCACTATACCCGACCAATTGAACTACCCGGCTCAGCTGCTACAAGCCGAGGCCCGTTTCGATCAGGCTGTTTCCATCAAAAGTGAAAAAATAAGTACTGTTTTGTCCTCTTGGCGCGAGGCACGAGGGAGACTTCAGAGGAGAAAGTGAGACAGTTTTTTTTTTTTCTGAGAATGCGGCGATCCTGAGGTTAAAGAAAAAAAAGGCGGTTTGCTGCTCACTGAGCGATCAACAAGTTGGAGTGTCTTTGAATGCGAGAACTACATGAAACCCCCTCAGCCTCGACAGGAACAGAGGAAGAGCAGCAGCAGGGCCGCCGTACATTTTGAGACTACGCTACCTGTCCGCACACAGTGAAGGGAACTGAGGTAAGTGGACTGCACCGTTACGTGATGGACGATGCATTCGTGTCAGCGGAGACGGTAAAAAGCGTCGCTGCGGGCTCCTCCGCAGCCTCAACTCCTCCAACACACACATTCGGCTGCTATTTTAAGACAGAAATCGGAGACATCCTCCCGGGAGGATTTATGTGAAGTTTTAGCCGACGGCGGCGGGGGTGGGGTGGGGGGATACTCATCAAACTTTGCTGACACGCTCTTATACCGAAGCCCTCTCTGGTTCAGCCGTTGGGAGACGTTAAAGGGCCACCAAAGTTGACTTAAGCTAGCTAACAGGCCTTCGCTTGTCCCCGTGTCGGTGATGTTTGCTTAGGAACACCGCGATAAGAGAAGGTCATGAAAACTTTGAAGGCGAACAAAACATAACGGCCGCCTCAGAGGAAATACAGAAGTTGTTTCCAAGCGATAAACGGCCATTTTTATATCGCTTATGATCCAAATTATGGATGCGTACGGAAAGTTTTTCTAACGTAAGGTGGCGATGTCGCCGATGTCGCCCTGTTTTCTTTTATTACATGTGCGATTTAAATATCAGAAGTATATGTGGCCCTTTGTAGGAAACATAATGGCACAAGTTTGCCAGTTTGGTGTTGGGAAACTTGCTCAAGTCTCCATCGCACTGAGTCAAGCCGTCTGTTCCGCTATGTCCGGGAGACTCCCCGCTTGCGCCATGCACGCTGCCACTCCCTGTGCGAGTTTACGCAAACAGCGTAGAGAGCGGCAACCGACACAAACTGCAAAATATTTAAGATCTAAAGTTTAAATCATACAACGACGTCCAGCTTTACGTAAGACCGAGGCACATTTACTGTCTGACATTATTTTAGATGGTACATATGAGTCTTTAATTTGTGTCCTGGAAGCAGTTTAAGTGGATCTTATTTACATACCTCAACCTCACAAATTTGGCTCCAAGGACTCTCGGCACAATATCGCTCAAGGTTTTAGTTAAGATAAAAACTCCACCAGAAGAAACCACTTTTAAAGAGGCAGGCTACTGATTTTTAGCCTACACATGAAATGCATTTGACTCATAATGAGGAGAAGCATCTGGCCTGTGAAACTGTTAAATGATGCCCTCTGTGGCTCTAGAGAGCTTTCCAAAGTTACAAAAAAAGCCTGGGTACTGGGGAGCGTCTTTGTAAACAGAGAAAAGTTATGTTTACATGTAGTGTTACTCACCAAAAACACAATGTGCATTCGTGATGCCTAATGAGCTAGATGAAGGCATTTCCTCCCTCATATAACATTTGCATATTGTTGACATCCATGTTTCCTACGTGCAGTCTTCTTCTTTAGTGTCATTTTTGAATTTCTTGATGCGTTGCTGCATCACCACCCATAGACCAATGGAATAGTGTTAAATTAGCAGGAATGCATATTGCATCATCCAAGAACAACCTAAATGGGTCCCACTCTGAAAAACCTTGCCCCATAATGGCACCACCTGTGGATGAAAACTACACACACTACCTTTAACAGGAAGCCTGTCTCCTAAAGTGGGGGTGTGGAGTTCAGTGAAGCATATATTTAGGAAGCAGATGTCTAGTGAAAGATGCTTGTGAGTTGCACTAAGGGGAACATTTGGTAGTTTTGGAGCTTGACTCATATAAAAGATGAAAAATCATAATATCTTGGCCTCTGCTGTATAGAATTTGACCTTTTTTAATGTGTCTCTCGGAAGTCCTTCAACTTTTATGATGAAGTATTAAATCCCTGGATTATCCCTGTACCTTGATTGCTCATAAAAAGCAGCAGATTAGGGATCTCTTTTTCTAGGGGAGAGAGAAATGCAATAGATGTCGTATGGGCAGAGTACATAGAAATAAATAATATGATGAAAAAATAGATGCAAACATACATTAAGGATACAAATCAGACATTGAGCAACTTTTCGATATACCAATCAGACAGATGTAGAAGATGCAAAAGGTATTAAGAAAGGATGAGCAGTTAATTGCAGACAGCAAATAATGTAAGAACAGTTATGCACAAGGATGGGCTGTAGATAGTCAGACAGCAGTGTGGATAGTAAAAGTCTTTTACGTAATGATCCATACTTAATGTTGCAGAGCATTGTGGAGTGAAATGTGAATTAAAATGAAAAGTGAAGCAGAAGTCACTCCTCTGGGCACCTCTCCAAAAACACTGCTGCTGTTCCCGGACAGTGAACCAGAGCAGTGCCAGAGTGGCAGCGGTGCACTTTGGTCTTTCCAAAAACCGCCCTTGAAGTTGGAAATGTGCAGGCACTCGCTGAGTGGAGATTGATGATGCTGGATTAAATTATATAGTGATGCCAGAGAACGTGTCGTCCAAAATAAGAATGGATGGAGGATAATACAACAATCCAATTAATGCAGAAAACATCTTCAGTAATAAATTCATAAATACTTTTGGCATGTGCCTTTTGTTTTGTTTCCAAGCGGAATTACAGAAATGGAGTCCAGAATGTGCTTTTTGAAATCCAAAAATATGTTACAAATAATAATAACTTAGAACAGGTTGAAGATGAGCTGTATACACCAGACTACTGGTCTTACAGGTTTGTTACACAGCTACGTAAAATACATGTTTACTTTGGCTTACAGCTGAAGCACATGCTAAACTGCTGGTGCCTGACTTGTTCTGCCAACTATCGATCTCCTCTAATGAGTAAACTGTTGAAGGAATCATACACCAGCAGGAGCTGGCCACCAACTTATCTGTCACACATGAACATCTAGGGACACAAGGATATTTACTGGGTATAGCCTCTGCCCTCTTTACTTTTGGTTGCTTTTCATGGTGCCAGTTTGGGGAATGTATCTTCACCTGCTTCCCTAGAAAAATGTGTACTCTGCATTTAAGCCCCAAGGTGGATTTCCAGTTCCCCCAGTTAGACAGAAAAACCTTCAGTGCGTTTACCCAAATCCCATAATTCACTCCAGGGCTGAGCACAAAATTTGCACCCATTAACACATTTTAACGCGATCCACGGAAAACCCATTCTCCGTTCTCTGTTAGAAGCATTTAAAGCACTTACGACCTGCGGTCAGCTAAGCACGATGGTGGGCACAGTGTGATAAAGACGATTTTATGTCAGTGACTATTTAAGGAGTAAAAATAAGAGCTCATGGTAGACCTCGGCAGGTTTGCTGAAATCCACACACTGATTAACTTCAAAAGACAGGAGAGTTGGCATTTCAACCACTGTTTTTTCAAGGTGAGGCAAGTTGTCTGTCAAACCGCAACTAAGGTCCTGTTGAGGTGAAACTCCTCTGCAAACAAAGGTAGCCTGCATGAGTTACTCAGCATTCATAGTAAACTTATAATGGGTTAAAGTCCACGTATACAGATCTCGTTAACGGATCTGTCAGAAAATGTGTGACAACCTGAATTTCCCTCTTAAATGATTTGCCTCAGAATGATGCTCATAGTTTAACACAAGCAAGGTGCAGCAGTAATAGGAGGTAATATAATGGTCAAAATCTGCTGATCTGACACTGTAAAAGTCTGCAGGTGACTGAGTGTTCTATTATGCTTGACAGGAATGTGATGTCATCCCAAGGTCTTTTGACTGCTGGTCTTGTTGCTGTCTCTGCACTCTAATGACAAAGCAGTAAGAATGTCTTCAGTGTCGAGGTATTTGACGTTGCTCCTTTTTAGTAGTCAGGGCTCAACCAACGTTAAAGACCACAAACCAAGCCAGAACTCTTGTAGTTATGGCCTCCACATGAGGACGATCACCTTATCACCTTAACAAGACTAAAGAGTCTACAGCCATGCTAACAGCCCTGTGAGGTTGTACTTAGACACTGCGATGCTTTGAGCTAAATGATAAAATTTGATAATTAGCACTGAATCCAAAGTACAGCTGGGAATGTCATTAATTTTGCAGGTATGATAGTGCTGGATGAAAGGGCAGGGGATCAAAGAAGTGATTACAATTAATCCTTTGGGGACCACGACTGTCTGTGCCAAGTATTGTGGCAGTAATCATTGAGATATTTCATTAAAGAACAAAAATGTCTACCTCGTGGTGGTGCTAGAGGACAAACATTGGTTGGATTCATCCCCTGGGCACCATGAATGCCTGTGCAAAGTTTTTGTGCCAATTAATCATGTAGATGTTGAGATATTAACCAATTAAGTGAATTTTGACCTGCTGGTGGCACTAGATGAAAAGTCAGAGGATTGCTTTGAATTTATCTTCAAGGCACCTTGAATATATTTAGCACATTTCATGGCAGGCCACCCAAATGTCAAACTCATGGTTGACATTTGGATGGTCATGGACTCACTTATAACCCCAATCCCAAAAAAGTTTTGACACTGTGTAAAACGTAAGGCAAAACAGAACAAGTCAAGTTATCACATTCTGTTTTATTTATGTTTTACACAGTGTTCCAACTTTTTTGGAATTGGGTTATAAGTCATGGCCCCCAGACAAGAGTCCTTATCTGGAGACCATGAATATCTGTACAGAATTCCATGGCAATCCTTCAACTAGATGCTGAGATACTTAGTTACCAAAGTGGTGGACTGACCCATTTTACCATCCCTACAGCCATTGTCAGCAAGCTTTGTGAAAAAATATAGCAAGAACTCAAAGACTTTTGTCTCAGCACAACTGCAATTTTTTTTTCTGTTTTAGTCTCCACAACGTTACTGGTGTCTTCAGAAGTCAGTAGGTCACATCACTCCCGTTCTCACACTGTGTGTGAAAATCAGATTTTAAAATACAGCTATCGGCTCATAAAGCACTCAGTGAATTTGGGCCAAAATAAATCTCTAATTTGCTGCTATTTTGAATCCAGCTCATTTGCCTTTTCCTCATCTTTTATTTGCTTCATGTTTCTTTTACATCTTGTCTTATTGTCTTCATAACAGCCTTATGTAAAGCACGATTTTAAGGCTCTATACAAACAAGCTTGCCTTGCCCTCTGTCGCTAACATCAATATTAAAGTATATAATGTATAAAATATCACTACTGCAGCATAATTGTTCTGTTTAAGAAATTTCCCAGTAGTCGTTTAGTGTTTTGTATAAAGGTTATATTGTGGAAATGATTAACAGTGGGGAAGTCATCTGAGATTATCACTATCGCCACATGGTATGTTAATTGTGCAATTTCCTTTGCCCTTATTTAGATGCAGACTATGTTAGAAATAAACGAGAAACTAATTAATCATGTTAAACACTTCATTCCAAGTCAGAGGTTTTGTTGCTTATACAACAGTTTTTACTCTAAAGTTTTGTTAATCTAGAAAAGGCCCTTCTGTCAGCCTATTTGAGATGCCCAACATGGCAACTATTGGAAATCTGACACATTTTTAAAAACATGGCTGTGTCCAAAACCATTCCCTATAAACTATACACTGCACTATATTTACTGTCCGCCACTTTATTTGAGTGTCTGAAGTGTGAAAACGGATCCACTATTCCCAAATACCACCGTGGAACGGAAAAAGCATGTTCATGGCATGTGTACTACTTTCTGTTAACAATCCCACAATGCAATGGTCCACATTTTACAAATGGAGAAATCACCGTTGAACGACTGAACATCCAAATTCTCAATTTGCTGCTCAGTACTGAGTCAACTATTGAGCTTCCATTGTATGGGCAGTGGAGAATTAATGAGCGCTGGAGTCATTTCTGACACGTGTGTCTGAGTAAATATGTCATCCAGCTGCAGAAGTAGATTGTTTTTCACCGAGCGGAAATAAATGCCAAACTGAAGTCAGGGTGAGAGCACCAAATGAATTCCTCTAGGTTTTCTGATTGTATTGTGTGCAGCATAACAAAATCCTCCCTTCATCAACGCCCGTCATGTGGAACAGGAAGTGCCCAGATTCGGTGGCTGTTGCAGATGCCCAGTGTGATTAATCACCTCCAATCAATACTCATTCCTCTCAGGCCTCGCTGCTTCCTCTCTTTCCTGTCAGGATATTGTCACCGCTGAGTGAGTTGCTAAATTTATCTAATGGAAAATCTGGATGGAGATCACCCAGCACACAAAACCTGCATTTTAATACCTCTTTATTTCCTTCCATAAATCCTTTTCTGTGTGTGTTTCATGTTTAGGATGCTGTCCCGGCTGAGCGAGCTGATATGGGCCGACTGGATTTGGTTTCCTGAAGGCCACGGCTGGGCTGACCTGGAGGACCACGATGGCAAAGTCTTCCCTAAACCTAAGGACCTCTGGGCTACTGTACCCATCGCTCTCTGCTTCCTGGTCATCAGGCAGATATTCGAGAGGTGAGTCAGCTCCAGCTGTGACCCTTGATGCCTCGCCACAGTGTCATTTGCCTGTTAATCTACCTCTCCACCTGCCTGATTTGCATGTTCCTTTCTGACAAATATAAGATGACATGTCAACATCGTTTTCCACCCTGTGTGTTTTCCTCTTTCTAGGACAGTAGCGAGTCCTCTCGCCTCCCTGCTGGGAGTGACTGACAAGAAGCGCGTTTGTGCTCCCCCAAATCCCGTCCTGGAGGCCTATTTCTGCAGCACATCAAAGCATCCCACACAGGTAATCATCCTGCATACTTCAGGAAACTAGCACGGCTTCATACATATTTTGTGTCCTTTGGCAATATCGCAACTTGAGCCTAATCATAGACTTCAGAGATGTTGGTGTTTGAGGTGTAAAAAGGATGAGAATGATAGAAGTATCTTCACACCCAAGTCTTATGTGACCAGTCAGCTATCATCATTTTATGTCTCCAAACATTAAAGACAGTACTGACTCTTCTTTTCCTGTCCTGCTTTTGATGTCAGAGCTCCGTAGAGAGTTTAAGTAAACAGACAGACTGTTCAGTGCGACAGGTCCAGAGGTGGTTCAGGCAGCGGAGGAACCAGGACCGGCCCAGCAAGCTCAAAAAATTCCGGGAAGCAAGGTAGCTACACATCTTCAGCCAGACATCCAGTTCAAACCATTTTCCATCTTTCATTCTAGCCTGTTTGTTTAAGGATGCTTTGAATCATAAAGTAGATGTAAAAGATGCTTTTTCTCACAGAAGAGCCATTTTCATGATTTATTCAGATTTGCAATTGAAAAGGGCCACCAGCACTAAAATGTCAAGGAAATAAGGTTTTGATTGTGTTTTACTTCTATAATTTAGTGTAACTTTGTTTCATACAGGATTTTTCAGCACTTGTGATGTGCTCTTACAAATTCCAGATTCTTTGAATCAAACTGCAGGAGTCATGAGACAATTAACAGCATAGGAGAGCAAAAAATGCATTTCTGCTATGCAAAATCATAGAAATGTTCTCAGACTTTGCTCTAGCTTTTGCATATTTCTTGTGAAGTACAACATAATTTTACAAAAAAGAGACCTGCTGCACTGCTTAAAACTTTCAGCCTGTTCTGGCAACAGCCCGGTCAGTGCTGTGAAAGCAGAAACTTTATTGATAACACACAAACGGTGCAGCATTGAGTGTGCTGTTGTCAAGCTTTGGTGCTAGTTGCGACTACAGAACATCAAAAAAGTGATTCAAAAGCACTGTGTTTACTGCATGCACTGGTTGCTGTTTCATCACTGTATTGGCCCTCCATCCCTGATACACCCACAAAGCATTCCATAAATGCTGTTGCAAAACAATCCTCGTGATAGGAGGACACATACTGTATGTTCCAGCAGAAAAATGCTGCAAAACCAAAACCACATGCAGATAATCCAGGTGTTTCCCATCAGTTGGTCTGCTTGTCATTTCCTTCTGATTTGAAGTAACTGCTCTAAAACGTATCATAAAAAAGTAAACACGGTTGATGGTTTTACACGGGGATATCCAGCGCCAACATGAGCACAGTTGAACCACGTCTCATTGTTTTTTCCTTTTTCACATCTTAAACCCAAAAGCTTTGAGCCATTGTTTGATTTTGTGCACAGGTGGGTGGGGTGTTGTTTTTGTGGCTGTCTGAAATGAACGCTATGCATTCTCTTGCAGTTGGAGATTTACCTTTTACCTTATTGCTTTCTTTGCTGGCCTGGCAGTCCTTGTTGATGTGAGTACTGTGTCAGAATCTGGTTGCCACTCATAGCCTTTGATTCAGTAAGCAAAAAACAAAATCCCTACATTATTCATTTTGAGAAATATAACCATGACAAAGACTGTAGTCATAACAGGAAATGTTATTCATTGATCTACTGACATTTTTTTCTTCAGAAGAAGAATAAAGACGGCTCTGTTTGCTACTTGTTACTCTGTACTTGCTTAAGAAAAGTACACAAATGCAGGAAATTGAATGTTGACATTGTGACTGTAGTGGACACATGTTTAATGCCATAGAAACATTGTTTGTTTAAAATTGTGTTTGGTGTTTGTGCATGAAAGTGCTTGTGGCGCTGTGTCGGACACTTAAACCCTCATTAATAATGACTATCTATCTTATCTCAGAAACCATGGTTCTATGATATGAAGCAGATGTGGGATGGCTTCCCAAAAATGGTGAGTTAACACTATAACCTGGAACGTCTCTCCTCCAGTGAAGTTTAGACTGAAATGTTTTCATATGTTGTAGAAGTTTAAACAAATGTCCATGCCGTAAGTATGAAAAAGTGAAGAAACCGGCTTCTCTTCCTCTTTCGCCATTTGTTTACCAAATTTCTCGACTCACTAATGGGTCAAATTATTGGTGGCATGTCACTCTAACAGCTTTTTCTTTCTCGTTTCTTCCAGCCACTGTTGCCTTCACAGTACTGGTACTACATGATCGAATTAGGCTTCTATATCTCGCTGCTTTTTAGCGTAGCATCGGATGTCAAACGTAAGGTGAGTGATACAGAGCTGTCTGCTCATCTCTGTTAGCTCTGTAATGTAAAACCCCTCAGAAACCTTCCATCACTCACTGAGTGCACAGAATAATGAGAATGATCTGTTGTGTTGGCAGTGTATTTTGAGGTTTGGAAATTGATTCCCCCATTAAGATGTCCTGACTTTATGCATTGTATTGAGTGAAGCTGTCAGCATTCACAATGCCGTTAAGTTCAGCTCGTCTCGTCCACGTTGTCAGTTTGGTTAAGTCTGAGCGAGTGAAGGGAAACTGTCTGTCCAGTCAGAGATGTAGCGTCTCATGAGTTAATGTGTGACCGAAGTCACACTGTGGACGGACAGACTGACCAAGTTGTCCACTGGTCTAAATGTTATTGCGAAAGGTGGCAGACCTTCAAGCCCGTCAGCAAAATTGCAAGGCCACGGTGCCAACTCTTGTTTTATAACTCCAGCTCTGCAAATGCAAGGAACTAAATCCTCTAAACCAAAAACAACAGTTCAGTGTTGAAATCAGCCTCCAATGTGAGGAATTATTTAGCAACTGCTTCTTAAGTTCCTTTATTTTGCCACTGTATATGGATTTAGTTTCTTTTTATAGCCGTAAAGCCATATAATCTGCTCTGTGTGGAGAGTTAATCATTTGTAAAACTGACATCAATCAGATAGCTTGATCAATAAGTGACCAGTCTGTGTTAGATTTTGTTTTTACAGTGTTTCTCTCTCTTGCTTTTCCTCTGCAGGATTTCAAAGAGCAGATTATTCACCATGTGGCCAC
The DNA here is from genome assembly GCF_017976325.1 of Chelmon rostratus. NCBI lineage: Eukaryota > Metazoa > Chordata > Actinopteri > Chaetodontiformes > Chaetodontidae > Chelmon > Chelmon rostratus. The sequence goes on along the minus strand of NC_055673.1, from coordinate 9,191,974 downwards.
CATTGCCCTCATCAGCTTCTCCTGGCTGGTCAACTACATCCGGGGAGGGACTTTGATCATGGTAGTGCATGATGCCTCTGACTATTTCATGGAGGTATGAAAACATGCTAAAATGACCAAAAAAAGAGGTGTTTCAATGATAAAATCGGTTGAAATGTGTTACATTATCGAATCTTCAATTAGGTTTAAGGTTGTTTCACATTTGTTCACTATTCACTAACTACACAACAACATGTTGTTTGCAGTTAAATTTTTGAGTAAAGAATATCAAGTTTTTCCTTCCACCTACAACATGGAATTTAATTACAGTCACACAGCTGCATACACCATTAAAGCGTTAAATGGTGTCCCTCCTGTCCTCTTAACATTACGCATTTCCGAGCTTGGTGATGATGTTCAGGCCAGAGCCCTGCACACCTCACACGGTGTCACCGTGTGCCCCCTAGAGGACAGTACACGTAAAGGTTTCACTCTGATCACTCCTGTCTTTCATTCCAGTCAGCCAAAATGTTCAACTACGCAGGTTGGAGGAAAACCTGCAACTTCATCTTCACCGTGTTTGCTGCAGTTTTCATCGTCACCCGCCTCATAATCCTCCCTTTCTGGTAAAAATGATGCAACATGATATTCCTGTAACTGTGATGAGTCACTGATATTACTGTGCGACAGTAAGGTTTTAGAAGTGTGTGCAACATTGACACCATTTTGGCTTGCCACGGTGGAATTTTTTAGCAGCCATTCTTTACAAGACTTCCATGTATTTATCAACATTTTTATGTGGCAGCTGTGAACGGAGGTTGTCTGTGGTAGGCACAGTCAGATATAGGTTATTTCTCTGTGCCTTTATAGAATAGTACCATAGATAACATTCATGTTATGCTGCAACTCACTGTAATGTGACTCCACTACAAAAAGCCCCCAAAACTGAAAATAATGCATGCAGGGGTGCTTATACCATCATCTGGTTGCAGCTGTGTACATGTTGTTCAAAAGAGCCGTTTCATTAAGACAACAAAAATGACATTTGAAGTGGAAGCTGCCATGAAATGTCGTGATGTATCAGCTACTTGTGCTCACTTCTAATCATGCAATTTGTCCTCTTGAATATATCAGCATACATTGAGCTGATGAAAACACACACTAATTGATTCTGCAGACGTATCATGTTATTAATATTTTTTTTAAATCTTACTTTTGCTTAAAACTTGAGAAACAATGCAACGGAAATGTAACAACAGACGCACTGTGTACAGTCCCGGCCCCTCTCAATGGGCTTTTGATGGTGACTGTAGGTGGCTCTGACTGGACTCTCTGTTCTGCCTTTGTCCTCTCGTCCAGGATCATACACACGACGTTGGTGTACCCCCTGACCCTCTACCCCCCCTTCTTCGGCTTCTACTTTTTCAACGGGCTAATGTGTGTGCTGCAGACTCTGCACATCTTCTGGGCCGGGCTCATCTTGCGCATGGTTGTCAAATTCCTGCCAGGCAACGTAAGAACTGCCACTTTCAGGCTCAGTCCACGTGCACGCGGGTATTTTGTAAAACAGGGTTTTTCCTCCTTCAGCCTCCGTATGAAAACACAAAAACACAATTGAAGCACAGTCAAGAGCATGTCAAACCATCAGGTGGTGATATTACCCTAACCCTAAAGCCATGTGGACCAATCAGAAGCCTGAAAAAAGCTACTACTGGTACTGGAGGTCTGGCCAGGTCTTATGCCTCTGTTCGTCAGTGTTGTGCAAGAGTACATTTATGTGAAAACATGTCAAAATTCCTGCTAGCAAGGTTAACACCAGCTCTATTTTGGCCACATCTGCCGTTGCACACCTCATGTAAACAAAGATTTTCAGTCACCTAAACTGTGCTTGTGTGTGTACGAAAGGCCAAAATGCACAGAAAAAGCAAAGTTCTGAAAAATACCCATGTACGTGTTGATTGCGTTTTCAACACTTGGCTTCTTTTTTTAAATCTGACAGGACATTGTTGAGGACGAGCGGAGTGACAAAGAGGAGACCGAGTCGGAAGATGAAGGCGATGACCGCGAGCAGAGGGAAAAATCCAAAAACGGCCACGTGCAGAACGGCCACGCTCGCCTCAACAACAACCACAGTAAGACGGACTGATGGGACTGTGAGAGCTGGAGATGAGGCTGGGTGGGGAGTGACGATTGGCCCTCACACGTGGCCCTCACCTGAAAGCCAAAGAATGGGAGGATGGCATATTGAAAGGGGCAGCAGGCAGCACACACACACACAAACGTACACACACATATATCTATAACCTCCTTTCTGAAGCCCCGGCACTCCAATGTGGATCAATTCAGTCCTCTGTGGATCCTGTTAAATAAAATGGAGAGAAGGGGACTGTGATGGAGAACCACAATGATCTGCTTAGAGCATAAGCAGAGGGGTTTTCGTGTTACACACACCACCTCCTCTTTTCTCTCTCCATCTAGTCTGTTTTGCTATTCGCCAAGATTTTGTGCTGTTGACCAAGTCGCCACATGCCGAACCTGCCTGCTTGTAGCTTTATGTTCTGGTACCAGAAGTGCTTTAAAGAGATGCTGAGGTGAGGACGGGCATCCCCTTCCTGCACAGTCAGTTAAAACATATTACTGCCCTTTAACCGCAATGATTTGTGCTCCAAATGACCACACTGAAGTCATGACATTGTGAGGAGCATTGAGGTGAATGCTGCGATGTCTCTCTGTGGACCATAACCTGATTTAAGTCTATTTGCTGAAGTCCAGAGCATCAATTAACATTGAATTTGTGCAAGTTAGTTGGCAGCTGCCATTTTGTCACTTTGGTTCTTGCCAGTGGTTTTGCTAAAATATATTTGTTCAAGTGTTGTTTAAAACAAAATAATTGGAGATAAATAATGTTTTTTAACGTTCTGAAAGAGTGCGAGAAGGTGCTACATCTGCCATGTGTGTTGAAATGTGCCTTTTGTTGAGGTTTGTCCGAAATGCTTTGCCTTTTGGAGAGAAGAAGGCACAGATGTCATTTTAAATGTTTGTTTTGTTTATGTTTAATCTCTTCGTAGTTGTATGATTTTATTTTGCTTTATGTTTTATTTGTTTTCAGTCCAGTCGACGGTTTAAATTTGGGAGCAATTTGTTTGAGTGTAACCCAAACCAATCAGTAACTGTTTATGAATTCTTTATGGGCTGGACGAGTCAATAGCATTTCCATTCAGTGTTGTTTTTCCCATCCATCCAAAGATGCACTTTATGGTTTCTTTTATGGATCAGCATTGACTAAATATCTAGTAAAAAAAGCTTAGTAATAGTGTTTGATTCAAATTCAAACCTGATTTCTTTTTAGTTAGAGAGGTTTGGAGTACGATTTAAATTTTGTTTCATATTTATTCTAAGTATTATCTCCCTGAGATCTTCCTCTTTGTCAGTGTTTTGGTTTATTTTGTAAAAAGAAAAAAAAGTTTAAAGAAATCTTTAGTAAAGAGGTAAAAATGAAACACCAAAGTATGGTTTACATTTTGTACTACCTTGTCATTAGCAAGTGCCTTCATCATTTCATTAAGTGTTAATTGTAAAGGAGAAAAAGTACTTTCAGTCCCTTTGTCTTTATTTCTGCCCCAACGCATCCAGCAGTCACTGCACTGTAACGCTCCGGGCCTCTAACTTTCCTCGGTTCAAGACGACCAATCACCTGCAGCTTCGCTTCTACAGAAAGTGTTTTTATTCTGCATAATGTGTTGCTGAGATGTAAAATCTTAATGACGACAACGATAAAAATAAGTGTGGATAACTAATCTGTGTCCTTTACGGCTTCTTCTTTTAATTAGAACCTGAAATCACACTTTGACACTCAACGGAAAAGTTATGCCAACAATTTTGAGTAATTAAAAAAAAAAAAAAAAAAAGCCAAACGTTGCGTAGATCCAGCCCAGTAAGTATATCCAGCAAGTATTTTGTGCTGTGGCATCTCTTTTTGTGTGATAATAAACAGACGTTTTTTGGGGTTTTTTTTGACTATTCGTCAGACAGAAATGCAGTTTAAACACTTCATCTGGGAGTTTAGGAAATTTGGATCTGCTTTTTAATCAAATTATTAACTGAGAAAATAATTGCCAAGTTTTCAAATAACTAAAATAACTGTCATTGCATACTGGAGATGCAATCTTTGTCAACAACTTGAAATCCTTGAGGGCTGCAACTGATAATTGATTTCATCAGTTTATCTGTTTTGTTATTTTTTATTAATGATTGTTTAGCCTTTAAAATGTCTGAAAACAGTTAAAATGCACAAATTCACAATCTCCCAGGGTCCTCAAAGTTTTAAAGGTGAAGGATTTAAATTCACAATCACATAAAACAGAAAAGCAGCAACATCTTTCACATGATTTAAAAACCTGGAACCAGAATATGTTTGGCACTTTTGATTAATACATCACTATAGCACTATAATTCTTTTAATTCACAATTTTTCTTTCACAATAAAGAAAGGCAGCTACAGTGGGTTTTCTCGCGTAGTTGAAATATGCAGAGTACTTCAGTTGTGATGTATGAGGACAGTGTAGCTTTAGCCTGCATACAGACAGCACTTTGTCCTATAAGCCTTGAATAAAACAAGTTTAACAGAAAAGGAAATGCTTCAGCTTTCAGTCACGTCTCATGGATTTCATCAGCAGCACAGAGTAACAAAAATACTAAAAGTAGCTGCTTTTTAAAAATAGTTTTACTCCATTTAGTAGCCTGATCCCCATTTCTAATTCAGAAACTCTGCGTGTCCTTGTTCGAGGCATTTAATTGCCCCAATTCTCCTTGACATTTTGAGGACAAATACAGCTTTGTGATTTGGAAGGTGTGTAAACAGCCTAATGATAACAGCTATAATTCAGGAGCTGAGGACTGTGCCTCTTAACATAAAAACACAGCCTTAGAGATATTGTGTCACTGCGGAAATGGAGCAAATCCAGGCTGGGGTGAGCACTATCCATCGGTTGTTGGTTCCACTGGTGCGGAGTAGAATTGAGGGCACAGTGGAGCCGATACAATATCAGATGGCACAGTGTGGTGGTGACACACTGAGCAGCACCTGGCTGGCACACTTTTGGGGTGCAGGCTGTCATTGAAAATGTCTGTATGTTTATCTTGGAGTGGAAAATTGTCTTCATTCTGTCAGAAAGCTTGAGAACGTGGATCAGGTTGGGCTTCTTTCCCGTCCGTTCTCAAAATGAACCAGTACCTGTCTCTTCCTCCTTCCTCTGCCACTTTCCCTGCAGTATTTTGCCTGCAGCCTAAAAGGCCTCCTCGGTTAATTGCATATGGAGTGGGATCACTTTACCTCCGTGCCCTGCACTTCAGCCTCCACACGGTTCTTGTCACTGGCAGCCTCACTGTAACAGGGGTCAATTTCCACCCTGCTCTCGCATCTGGCTCCACAATTTAATTGCTAATGCATCTCCTGTTTCCCTCGCTCCAACGTCTGGGTTTTCCCCTCCACGCCCCCCGTCTGCGTCCACCTCCTCCTCAAATCTTTGCCTTTCCTTTCACATTAAGCCTCCCCTCCTTCCTCTGTTGCCTTTTCAGCCTCGTGCAATGAATAAGCTCAGTGTCGCCTAAGGTGCTTGAGTTAATGGTGGTGTGAAGCCTTATTGGTGACAGCGATGAAGGTCCTTCTGACAGGAGAACAAAAGCTGTGGGGTGTTTGATTCACTTGTGAACTGTGTAGACCGTTATTCAATTCCTGCTTAAGTATTAATAAAGGCTTTACACGCCAGGGGGAGGTTGCAAGGTGCAAGTGTATGCTTGTGTATCTCGCATGTGTATGTCTCTGTGTGTGTGTGTGTGTGCTGGAGCTAATTTGCAGGCTGCTCATTTTTCCAATGATGATCATGAGAGAAGGGACACAGTAAAGACTTTGGTAACTGATGACGGTCTTATGTAACTCGAGCAATAAGGAACCTCAGAGGGAACCGGGAGTAAGATGCTATGAAAGCCCCTCAAAGGTTTGGACGGGTGGTGGAAAGACTCTGCAGGAACGAACACCTGGCTCACTCACGACAATGCAGAATGGTGAGATTAGCTTTAAAATGATTGTTTCTTGAGTCAGTTCTGTTTGAAATTGTGAGTTGCCGTCGGCTTTTAATTTTTACATCTTTAAATGTGCTGAAAGCTAATCTGGATGCTGTATTCTTCTAAATAACAACCAGGCGTTTTGTAAATATTAACTTGTCCAATTTAAAAACACTAGAAAAGAAAAGATTGGTGGAATAATCACATATTAAATGTGCAGAAAGTTATTTAGCATTCATTTTGATAACCAATTTTTCATGAAAAAATATGAAACATTCTCTGGTTTAAGCTTCTAGAAAAGTGAGCATTTGTCCTGTTCTTTGTTTTGTGTGATAGCCAACAACATATCTTTGGGTTTTGGACTGATGGTGGCAGAAAAATAACAATTAAAAGACAATACTTTGGCTTTCCAGGATATTGTAATGGTAATTTTACTGAAGGATTAATCATTTAATGTATAAAATTGTCTGAAGACTAATCGGAAATAATAACAGCCCTTGAAAATAGAAACATATTAGGGGAAATTTACAGTCTGAGTTAAGTTCAGAAAAAGCAATATTTTCACCATCACAGGAAGGCGTTTGAGTCCGACCTTTGTGGAATTCATGGAATGACACCTGAAGTGTAGCTGCCTCCGATTCCACACACCAAAGTCTGTTTACAGGTGCTGGGGCGTGATACTGCACATTTGAAAAAAGCTTTATAATTGTGCTCCGAAGGGAGCTGCCTGAAAGCTGACCAACTGCCTCAAGTGATGTCATTTGAGTCGCACCAGTTAGGGCTGAAGTACAAGTTTGAAAATGGAAAAAAAACAACAAAAAAACCCCAAACTGAGGGTGTGAAGTTAGAAAGAAGCTGCTCGAAGCTACATTAGTTGCTAATAGCACCCAAATAATAGCACCCAAATCCCTGACCCAGTTGCATTGTGGGTAATGTAGGTGCTAGGGACAAGGAAGAAAATGTGTTGAATAAAATTCAACAATTTAAAAAGAACATTATTTAAGTGCAGTGTTAAATTGGTGGAGTACACTTTTTTGATTTTTCTGAATTGTTGGGGGAATTATTTGATAGTTGGCTGGCAAGGGAAGAAAGAGAGGGGCATGCAGCAAGAGCCCCCGACCAGAGACAGACCAGGGACACTGCAGTTAGATGGCTTGCGTCTTAACCACTAGGCCATAGGATGCTCCAGACTTGAAGTAATGTTATGGGTTGCCTCTGCAGTCAGAAGCTCGCTGTAACTTCTTTTGTGTCTCTGCCATCAAGTCATCACCATCATCTCAAGAGCACATGTGCGCACGCCCGTCCTGGTAGTGGTGGTACTGAACTGACAAAGAGCAGAGACACTTAAAGAGGGATCCGCAGCCATCATCGGCCACATGGACCAGGCTTCTCACCCCGCGATGCAGTTTGAGGTGGACGTGGACCTGGGCTTTGCTCTCTTCTTCCTCTTCCTCCTGTGCTTCTTCCTGCTGGTGACGGTGGTGCGCTGTGCCCAGACTGTGGTGGATCCTTACGGCTCCATCTCCACCTCCACCTACCAGGAGGAGCAGATCACCTGAGAGGGCGGAGGGTGATATCCGTCAGTAACAGGACTCTGCAAGAATTTAAGACACTGCTTTATGTTTTTATGTTTTGAATGGATGTGAAGTGTACATCACAAACAGGAGTCAGGCCACTTCTGAAGAATGAGGAGTCATCATTACACTCTCATGGAAGTCACAAGACATGTATCAGCTTCTCTTTTAACTGCTGACAGCAAGTTTTAGTCTGTCAAAGAACTCAAAAAAGTCAAAAATAGCAATGTCTTTGTCGTGTTCAACATCTGCCAATCTTAGGAGCAATCATTTATTTTTATTTTTATAATGTATTTCTTTATTTTGTGCTATTTGATACAGCTGTATGGTGCATACTTAGGCAATAAGTCTACATTCCTACATAAAAATTGGTAAAGTAACTTACATGTCTGTGACCATGCAGGGGCCTATTGTCTTATAACCTGCGGCAGCAAGTACCTACACAAGGTACAGTTCTCTCAGTTCTCCTGAAGAGAAGTGAACCATTCCAGGCAGTACTACACCGATCTGTGCAGCTATACAGCAAATCTTATAGATCCTGTTACTGAGAGGAAAACATTGGAACTGCAGACACAGCACTCAACTCCTATCCTGTGTGTGACACACACAGGATACACTTTTAATTGTTTGATAAAAAAGATCGAGATTACGGTCTTGCTCACAAATAATAACACAAATTATATAGCTTTTATTATATTGTAAAATAAAAACATTTTGCATGTGACGTAACCTCTGAGTTTGTGAAATACATTTTTAAGTGTCCACTTGATCAGAAACCGACGCTTTAGTTTAATCCCGATACACACTCCGTACCAGGTGGTGGCGGTAATGCGCCATCGCGCTGTTTGACGACTGCATTAAAACATCAAGAAGAAGTAGCTAGAGCAACAGCAGAGGATGACACAATGGAGTTGTGCTATGCTTAATGCACACATAATTTCTAATAATTAACTGATGATTTCCACACAGTCCTGACACACAATCAAGACGCCGAATTAACAGTGTGCTTGTTAAACTTGTTGTGTTTTCAGAGCTAGCTAGCTAGCTAGCCAGTAGTGTGGGTCAGTGGTGGTACCCAGACAGCTTCAGCTTCAGCTGCCACACACAAAATAATAAGATAGTTATACCTGCAGTAGCATCGTGCAGGTAGACTGGTAGACGTTTGTTCTCCTTGAAGCGGCTAATCAGGACGGATTAACAGGTAAGCTGTCAGTTCTGGTAAAAAAAAGTATTAACGCTACGCTTTCAGCTTTGGCTACAGCACGACCAAGTTGACAATTAAACCATGATTTCCGACTGTGAAATAGCCTTAATGTAAAGATGTCAAAACAAAACAAAGCTCCCGTAGTCCTCTTATTCCAAAGTGTTCAATGAACACCTATTAAACTGAATTTTTTAGCATCCTCATTCTGACAGCTACCTGCTGTAGCGACAGATTAAACTGCAGTCAACACATTTAATCAGCTGTCGTTACTTAACGTTACTGTCCCTTAAAAACCAGTCCTTGCTTACAGTTTCAAGCTTTCTTTACAAGACACATGATCACCTGGGGGCCCCAGGCTATCATGTAATAGCAGCTAATTCTTGGTTTTTGTTATGTTAGAGAAATTTAGCAGAGCAACAGGACTCACAGCAACAAAAACAAACCGGATCATCTCACGTTGACTGTAGATGAGATGGAGACGAGCATGTCGGAGGTCCAGGAGTCCGGGGAGAGACGAGAAAACAAGAGAAAGGCCGAATCTGATGGAGAGAGAGCCGGTGATGGTAAGCACAGAGCAACTAATCAACTTCAACATTAGTATCCTGAAAGGAAGTTTTGATAATCAATTGTCTAAATCTATTAAGCGTAAAAAAGTAGTGGGCAAAACCTAAAGTGATGTCCTTAAGTTGTAAATAACACATTTATTTCATTTACTTTCATATATGATACAAACAAGCTCCAGATCGTATCCAGCACCACATGTTATCACAATAGTTGGAGATTAATTATTGACTGGAACACAATAATCTCTGCTCTGGATTTTTTATTTGTTACCACACTTTCAATGATGCTTTTTATTTGTTTATTTATTTTTATTTGCAGAAAATATGTCTGGTTCCCCGTGTGAGTCTGTTCCCCCCACAAATGAAACTCCCAGAAAGAAGACACAATTGGAAGACGACTTTCTCAGAGTGACCAAAAAAGCCGTAGTGGTCTTGACCAGACTCCCTGAATATACGATTGACGCTCTGCGACCACCAACGCCTCAGCAGTTCTACAGCGAAGACGAATCCCCCAGCAACTCTGACTCTGATATGCAGTGGGAGCCAGAGGCTGATTCAAGTGATTCTGACTTCTCGGTCTCAAAAAAGAAAACTGTAAAACCCGCCAACACTGACCCAACAAGAAGACCTTCACCACAAACGAGTCAAAACAACAACAATGGTAATGCCACAAACAAACCATGAGGTCCGCTACCACTCAGTCATGAAAAACAGTTGTAAAAACAAAATACTAAATCCACCGCCACTCATATAATGACAGTTGAGTCTCACATTTTTTGGTTGAGTTTGCGAATATGAAGACACAATTTAGGAATTTATTTTCCAATTCCTCAAACTCATTAGTTTTAATGTAAGCATTCTGTGTCGTTCCCCGGTGTCAGAACCAGCCCCTGTAATAATATCATCAGCCTTCGCCTGTTGCTCTGATGAAACCACAAAGATCCGCCCTAACTTGCCAGAGGAAGAGGTCAACGTGGACATGATGGTCCTAGCGAGGAAGAGGGCCATGAGATGGCAACGGGGAAAAATAGTGGAGATAGTAACAAGAGGTAATAAAATTACTTAATTAGAAAATAGAGCTTTTTGAAATCTCTTGTGTAATTATTAGGGCTCAAATGATAAATCAATTAATTGATCATTTGATTGACATAAAATATTTATTTTGCTAATCTAATAATCATCTGAGTACTTTATCAAAGCACAAATGACAAACATTGCTGGGTTCAGTTCCTAAAATCTGAGGATTTGCTGCTTTTCTCTGCAGAAGATGGACGGTTGAAGTATAAAGTTAGTTTTGAAGAAAAGGGGAAGAGCCTTGTGTCTGGCCACCACATCGCCTTTGACACCATACCCAAACTGAACCAGCTGTATGTCGGCGCTCGTGTGGTGGTCGGGTGTCAAGAGGACAAGCTGCGGTTCCAGCCTGGTATTTTGGCAGAGCTGCCCACCAGAAAGAACCGCTTAAGGTGTGTGTTTGAATCCCTTCATCTATGAACAAACAGAATTTTTGCCATTTTTAGGAGAACCTACTTCCTCACTGTTAAATTAAAAAGGTTAACGTGTGCTTGACCGCCGCCAACTAGTTTGCTTGTCAGTTAGTGTCATCATGGTGGGACATAAGCCAGAACACTCACAAGATGGATTTTTTCATCCAGTGAACTTCATTACAAACTTCCCTTACTGTGCATCATTTACAGACAGGAAGTATAGTTTTCCATTTGTGTGGTTCGCTAACTATAGAAAATGCAAATGTAGAACAAACCCAGATAAATAACTAACATGATAAGATAAGATATGATAAAACTTTATTTATCCCCAGCCGGGGAAATTTGGGTATTACAGCAGCGGGAAGAAAAATAGCAGCAGAGATAGAGAACATTTGAAAAAAACAAAATACAAAAAAAAAATAATAGACTATATATATATGTACATATTATACAAGCAAAATGAAATTTGACTATAAAAGAAAAAAATAAGGTATGTAGAAAAAAATATATAAAAAATATGTGGAAAGCTGTGGAAAACGAACAATGTAAGCCGCCTTCAGATTAAAAATAATAAATAGTGTTACTACTATTGCACAGAAGAATAAAATATACAACATATGAGCATGAATTACACATCCTACATGTAGTAGTATGGAAAACTTCTCACTCAAACTATACAGTGCTAGCGAGTTTGAACTCCACTACAGTAGCAGCTGGCTTTTTGTCCTGAACCTCTACGGAGCCAACGTAACCAAAAGACTTACATAATGATAGGCAAGAATATAAAACTAAGGAATAAATATTTGAGCAAAAGTGAGGGAGAAATGCATGAAAGGATCTGAAAGCTTCTTTACACTTGCAGTTTCCAATAGAAAATCCAAACGCTTTAGTTAAGGCTTGACTTGATGTAAAACATGTTTAATTTTTCCAGGTTCTTGGTCTTTCTGGATGATCACATGCCGGTTTATGTTGGTTTACCTTTACTTCACCTGGTGTGCAGACCATGTAAGTTTGGCTGTTTTCACATATGTGTTTTTTCTTCACATCCAAAGCCAAGTGTCCTGTGAGTTATCAAAAAATCTCAAATCATGTGCAGGTTCCGTAGTTTCTTCTACCACAGAGATAACCAGGCCTTTATCTGAAACAGGCTTAGATTTTAAGCATCTTTTCATTTCTAAATCCACCTGTTTTTTATGCCTCTGCGCTGGTGAAAGCTATGGCCAGAGGCATTATGTGTTCTGGTTGTCTGTTCGTCTGTCCGTACGTTTTATGTCCCATTCTCATGAACATAATATCTCAGGAATGCCTTGAGGGAATTTAATTACATATGGCAATACCGTCCACTGGGACACAAAGATGAACTGAATAGAATTCCGTGGTCAAAGGTCAGCACAAAATTGATCAATACAAGAAAATAGTCGCGTCACATTCACCATTCTGTTGCTCTGAGTTTCTCCTCAGCCTTTTTCATTCAGTAATTCTTGCAGATGTTTCACTTTAATAGCCTCTCAGAAAAGGAGGTATCACACCCTTTGATCTGCTGGGAGGCTTTTAATGTGAAACATCTGTGCAGGAAGTGATGCGTTTCATTCACAAGAGTTTAAGAGCCATGAAAAAAAACTGCAAATTAGAAGCAGTTTCAGATAAGTGATGAAAAGAGAAACTGCTCTGGACATGTACATTATGCTGAATTAACCATGTGAGCTATTAGAGTACATGTATTTCCAGCTGCTACTTATCCATATTTATATAATGTCAGATGGCGCCTCAAAGGTGCCCTATGGACATTTTTTACTATTAATAGTGCTATTGAGCAATTAGTGGGTCTCAGTTTTGTGTGTATTGTGCATCACAAATCCACACTTCATACTAATAATATACAGTATATAGTATGTACTAATTTTATACTGATAGTTTACATTAATAGGAAGTGATGGGTCACATGCAACATCAGATGTCTAAACTGCAGTTTTGTGATGACACGGCTGGTTAACTTTACAAACATAAAGTGTCTTTCTGAAGATTTCTGGGTTTATTTTTTTTTTATATATTTTTCATTCCGAAGCTGTTGCACCTTCACCCACAATTTAATTCATCAACAGCTTATATACCATTGCACTGCCAGATATTTTAGTAAAAACACTAACAGATCTTTCTTGGTTGTTTTTCTTGACAGTGGAAGACGCTGTAGATGACATTCCAGACGGCCGTCATAAGTCTTTCATGAGTCGATACTTGAAGGACTGGCCATATCCACATTTAACCCAGTACAAGGCTGGACAGAGCCTTACTGTAGAATTAAATGGAGTCCAGCAGAGGTGTGAGGTGCAGGTGGTTGACAGCAGCTTGATACACGTTGTTTTTCAGGTCAGTATCATTTAACACTGCTGTTGTTCAAACTATTGATGTTTTTTTGCTGTATTTTTTTTTTAATTTAGATTTTTGTGGTTTTGGTCACTCAGGAAAATCAACATATGGAGTGGATCCATCGAGGCTCCATACGACTTAAACACATGGCAAGATTTTTGGAACTGCGAAGACTGGAAGAGCACAAGAATGGCTGACTAAACGCCAACAGACATAACAAAAACATGCATTTTCAGAAATATCCATCATTGTTACCCCAAAGTGTTTTTGGAAACACTCTAATGGAACAACTTTAGGTGAAAAATAAGACTTTCACGTATGAGTGCACATGAATAACTTGGAGCTGACATCTGTTTTGTCAAAAATAGAAATGATCACAAGCAAGAAGTTGCCAATCAAAGGAACATTTTATTACATATTTCAATATTGTGTCCAATATAATACAGCTGTGAGGTGCATACTTAGGCAATCAGCCTACATTCCTACTTAAAAAGTAGTAATGTCATCCCCCTCAGTAGTACAATGATCTGTGCAGCAATACAGCAAAGCTTTCGGGATGAGACACCTTATAGATCCAATTCCTGAGAGGAAACTGCACTCAACTCCTGCTCTTGCATGACACACAAAATAGATCAAGATAATGGTTTTGCTTACAATATATAATTAACTTAAATTGCTTTTATTATTTTGTATAATAAACTATTTATATCTGATGTAACCTCTGAGTTTGTGAGATGCATTTTTGAATGTCCACTAATCAGAAAGTGACACCGATCCACACCCCGTACCAGGTGGTGGTGGTAATGAGCCATTTCTTTGTTTGCCGATCGCGCAAAACGCGAAAGAAGAAGCAGCAAAAACCACAAGAGAAGAAGACAAGTGACAACAATAACAGATGTCTAAAATGGAGGACGCTGTGTTTATAGCAGCTTTGTTGAATACACTTCCAGAACGGAACAAAATTGCAAGACATTTTTCATAACTTGCACACGGCTGTGTCGTAAAATAAAGACGACGATTTCACTGTGTGCTTCATTAGCCTGTTGTATTTTCAGTGCTAGGTTAAGTAGCCAGCAGCGTGGAATAGAGGTGCCAATCTGCCAGCTAATGTGAGCTACGACACAAAATAATAAGTAATTATACTTAAATTCAGGTGTTACTTCACTTTGTCATTTTGAAGCGGATAATCCGGACATAACAGGTAAGCTTGCAGTTTTGGTACAAGTATTAACGCTAACCAGTATTAAAGCTAACGCTTTTAGCTTTCGCTATAATACGACTAACGCTAGCAAAGTTTTAACTTGAATTATAACTTACTTACTCTCGAGTTTGTCACATTCACGCCAACATTATTTTGATTTCACCTTTTACTACCAGTACAAATGATAATGCAATGTTTTCAGTTAATATCATGGTGTAAAAGTGACGCCTAACTTAATCGGCAAAAATACGTTGTCGTTACAGCTCACCTTAAGCTAACGTTACATGTGTCAAACAACGTTAATAAGAAGTCAGAAAGCTCCTTTGGTCCTTTTAGGCGACACTGTTCACTGAACGCTTATAAAAACAAAAGTCAGAATACTCATCCTGACGATTAGCTAGCTACCTACTGCACCTTTCTCTTTATCTGCAGCTAACACATACATGACATCAGAGGGTTTACTACGAAGCAGGTTCCACATATCCAGGCTGTCTTTGCGTGAGCTGATTTTACAAAGTCTAAAACTCAGTCAGAGATAAGGACAATCAGGACGGTGGTTCCTAGCTTCATCAGGCTCTGCGCGTCATTTGACTCCTCTTCCGCACAAACTGGGCAGATCGTGTGCCCCCTACTTCATTCACTGATGCGGAGAGTACTTCCAGTTATATTCTAAAGTTACATTTATTATTATTATTATTTATTTTTATCATGCATTCTCAATGCCTCCCCTTTATTTATGCACATTCTGGAGCTAACTTTAAACCTGATATAACATGGCTGAACATCATAGCATTTAGGTCTGATGCTAGCATATGATAAAAGATACGTGGAAATCACTTTAGTTTTTGGCCATAACAAAGTGAGGTGAATTTTGTTGATTGAATATGTGATTAATACCAATAGACTAATTCGTTTTCTAATTGGTGTTCTAATAGCTGCAACACTAGAAATGTAAAATGGGGTTGGCAGCAAATCAGGACAGAGCATAAAAACAAATCCAATCTTGCTATAGCTGCTGCGTTCTCATCGTTCTTCTAGTGTGTGGATGAAGTGCTGTGGAAATTTGTCATTGTCAGTATTACCTGAAGGAAACGAGTAAAAATTGCATTCATGCAGTTTGTACAGCTGCAGTTACATTGCTGTGTTTCATGACATTATTAACATACAGCTCAGCAAGTTTGCATATATAGCGTCTTCCCTCAGCTGACAATCCATATTGCTTATAGGGAATATTGTCAGGAAAAGAATTAGTGAAAGGATGACACTTTTTATAGCTGATTTAAATCAGAAACGATGAAAATAATCTCCTCTGGAGCAGGTTGGTTGTGCAGCATAAGTTACCACTGTGATCCAGCCAGGTCAAAAGAAAGCCACCTTTGTGACAGTGAAAACTGGCTTTAGGCTCAACAAACCTCGCTGACCCAATCAGTCATGTTTCGTAGTAAACCCCTCAGGACAGCAACGAAAACAAAAGCAAATCATCACACATATTAGATCAAAAGGTATGAGATGATGTCAGTCGATTTGCCATCGATGCCAATATAATAGTCGGGCTCTGGTGTGTCAAATCAAGTTTGTTTTGCAGTGGCTATGGAGGTGGATGAGATGGAGACGAGAATGCCACAGGTCCAGGAGTCTAGGGAGAGGGTAGAAAACAGGAGAAAGACACAATCTGATGGAGAAAGAGATGATGATGGTGAGCACTTCATTGTGTTGAATGAAAAATAAACATTGTAGTTCAAGTTCAAGTTCAATTGAATATCCAAAAAGGAAAATCTTTGCAAACTGATTTATCAAATCTATGAAATGTGAAAAGGTAGTGGAAAAACCAGTGATATCATGAAATTACAAATAAAATATATATTTACTTTCGTGTCTGATAGCAAGCTCCAAATCAACATATTTGAGAAGCTGTAGCCAGCAACTGATGAATCAATTATCAAAATAATTGCAGGTTTATTCTTGACTAGAACACAGTATTCTCTGTTGTTGTGTTTTGTTTCTTGCAAGCCACAGTTTCAATGATGCTTGTTTTCTTTGCAGACAATATGTCTGGTTCCCCCTGTGAGTCTGTTCCCTCCACAAATGAAACTCCCAGCAAGAAGACACATTTGGAGGAGGGTTCTGACTTTCTCAGCATAACAAAAAAAGCAGTGGTGGTCTTGACCAGACTCCCTGAATATAAGATCAGCGCTCTGCGACCACCAACGCCTCAGCAGTTCTACAGCGAAGACGAATCCCCCAGCAGCTCTGACTCTGATATGCAGTGGGAGCCAGAGGCTGAAAATTCTTCACTTGACCTCTATGATGGTGCATACATATTTATTTCTCTGAAAATTTCCATGAAAATATTTTACAATCCTTCCAACTTATTGGTATGTTTTTCCACAGTGTCAGAACCAGCCCCTGTAATAATATCATCAGCCTTTTCCTATTGCTCTGATGAAACCACAAAAATTCGTCCAAACTTGCCAGAGGAAGAAGTCAAAGTGGACATGATGGTCCTGGCGAAGAGGAGGCCCATGAGATGGCAACGGGGAAAAATAGTGGAGATTGTAACAAGAGGTAATAGAATTGTGCCTTTTTTGGGGAGAAAATTGATCACAAATCCTTTAACAAAACATCAAAACAATAAGCTTAAGCAAGATCGAATTCCCTGTGCAGTGTAATACAAGTACCTTGTGCTCAGGATCTGCCTAGCACCTGGATTTTTACTAAAATATTGTTAGATATACCACAAATGCAAATGTTGGAAAACGTTCATGCCAATTTCACTCACTGACATTTTGCCAATTACAGAAGATGGACGGTTGAAGTACAAAGTTAGTTTTGAAGATAAGGGGAAGAGCCTTGTGTCTGGCCACCACATCGCCTTTGATACCACCCCAAAGCTGGAGCAGCTGTATGTCGGCGCTCGTGTGGTGGTCGGGTGTCAAGAGGACAAGCTGCGGTTCCAGTCTGGTATTTTGGCAGAGCTGCCCACCAGAAAGAACCGCTTAAGGTGTGTGTTTGAATGAGTGTGCATCCCTACATCTATGACACAACAAAAAATTTGGCATTTTTTTAGGAAACTAGTAGCTCACAGTTTCCTACAGAAAATCCAAATGCTCTGACGAAGGTTTGTTGTGATGTGGAACTTGTTTAATTTTACAGGTTCTTGGTCTTTCTGGATGATCACATGCCGGTTTATGTTGGTTTACCTTTACTTCACCTGGTGTGCAGACCATGTAAGTTTAGGTGTTCTCATTCACACACGGACCTCTTGCTGTGGGTATATATATATATATATATATACTGAATTAACCATGTGAGCTTTTAACATACAGCAGTATTAAAAGTAAAATTTTTAGTAAAAGTTTTACTGGCCCCTTGTTTGACACAGCCAGTTAAATTTTACAAACACAAAGTGTCTTTCTGAAGATTTCATTTGTTTCGTTTGTATTTTCCAATATCTTTCTGGAGCTGTTTCAACACCATCCACAATGTATTTGTATTTTGGTGCAGTGTCTACATTTCCTTTGTGCAATGCATTGTGGGAGAATACCATCCATCAATAACACACTCAAAATGTTATTGTATTTAGTATCCATACTGTCTAGTGTGAGAATATTTACTTTGCACTTTTCCCAGACACGCCAAATATATTTTGCAAACATAAAGCTATTTGGTGCACATTTTCATTCAAAGCCACAGTGCTACAAGTGACTATATTCCATTGCCCTGACAGATATTTCAGAAAGTAGACTAACAGACTCTTTATTTGTTTTTGGTTTTTTTTGACAGTGGAAGAATGTTTAGACGACATTCCAGACAGCCGTCACAAATCCTTCATGAATCAATACTTGAAGGACTGGCCATACCCACATTTAACCCAGTACAAGGCTGGACAGAGCCTTAATGCAGAATTAAATGGAGTCCAGCAGAGGTGTGAGGTGCAGGTGGTTGACAGCAGCTTGATACAGGTCGTTTTTCAGGTCAGCATCATTTAACACATTTAACACTGCTGCTTTCAACTATTGATGTTGTTTTCCGTTTTTTTTTGTTTGTTTGTTTTAATCTAGATTTTTGTGGTATATAATGTAGTTTTTTGGTCCTTCTCAGGAAAATCAACATAAGGAGTGGATCCATCGAGGCTCCATACGACTTGAACACATGGCAAGATTTTTGGAACTGAAAGGAGTTGAAGAGCAAAGTGATGACTCTGACTAAAAGCCCACAGACATTAAGAAAACATACATTTTCAGTAATATCCATCATTATCACCCCAAAGGGAGTTACTGTTGAATTGTTTTGGAAACATTATCTGAACAATTTCAGGTCAAAATAAGACTTGTAGTTATGAGATGACTCTTGTAGCTATGAGATTTCGTAAATTATGTTATAAAGTAATAAAGTTGTGCGTCATTATGCATTGAGAACGCACTGAACAATAGCAATTTTTTTTTGTCCAGAAGTGTGAATTGTGGCAGCATTTGGCACGTTAATATTTTCAGCGTTTCCTCTTTTATTTTTTTGAAAGTGTGACAGACCAAGCCAGATTCATCGACTTGAATGATGCATTTAGTCCAGACCCAATAAGAATGAAATCACCTAATTTCATCAATCACAGAGAAGATAAACAGTAACACCTAAATCATTCCAGTGTATCACTTGGATCTCTGAATCCCACACTCCTTGCAGATCCTGTATTGTGTACTACCTTCAAAATCTATATAAAGACTTTTTATGAGACTAATGGTGGATCTGTAGTCTCAACATTGGTATTGTTCACTCTCAAAGCATTTTTTAAGGAGGCGCATTACTTCTAGCGAGGCATTTAGAAATGGAAGAAATAAGAAGAAACTACAGAGTTTAGAATATATAAGACAAAAAAAGTGACTAAGAAAGCAGGTGAAACCCTTCCAGAGAATTATACAGGAAGATCCTGCTGTTAAAATGTGAATGTAAGAAAATTCTTACCTCTTAAGAGAAGTCCTTTCTATATATGAAACAAACATTTCTGAATTGTGGAGATGCAAAGCAATGACAATAACAGTTGTAATAATAATAACAGAACTATGGCTTAAAATAGAATTGTATATGTAAATAATAATATTTTTAGAATAATAATATATGACAAAGGAAAACAACAGTAGCACTGTGGGCTGGTCCAAGGTAAGCCTGAGCCAGTCCTAACTGTACTTTTATCAAAGAGGAAAGTCTAACGCCTACTCTTAAACATAGAGAGGATGTCTGCCCTCCGGACTAACACTGGAAGATGGTACAACAGGAGAGGAGCCAATTTTACTTTTGGAGACTTTAGAAACCACGATTAAGCCTGCAATCTGGGAGCGCAGTGTTCTAGTAGGGTAAGAGGATTCTTCTTTAAGATATGGCCGACCATTCAGGGCTTTGTAGGTAAGGAGACAGATTTTAAATTATATTCTAGATTTTACAGGGAGACAGTGCAAAGAGGCTAATATAGGAGAAAAATGATGCTGCTGGAGGCCAGGCAATACCATCCAGTGTGTATCATTGAATAGTGAGTTTCTAAAGGTTTTAGGTCCAAGTACTAAACTTCAGTCTTGTCCAAGTTCAGTAGCAGAAAATTGCAGGTCATCCAGGTCTCTATGCCCTACATGCTGGCTTCATTGATAAATATAACTGGGTATCATCTGCACAGCAATGAAAATATATGGAGTGTTTTGTGATATATTGCCTGAAGATAGCATATACAAGGTGAAAAGAATTGGTCCAAGCACAGAACCTTGTGGAACACCATGGCTAACTAAGTAATGTTTTTTGTAGTCTTTCGGGATATTAACTGGAATAAGAATAATAATCAGATTGCTAGGGGATGCACCCATGCCACTTTTTTCAAATGTACAAGTACTAATATTTGGGTACTTACTGTCTCATCTCTTCTTTGGGCAAAAGTCTCTGAAGCATGGACACTGCAGGAATCACATAACAGCTCCAGTCATTTTGAACGCCTGTGGGTTGCCTCTTGTCATTTTCTTCCACTTCTCAAGCCTTTGCTACAAAGTTGGCTGTTGCTGTTCCCCGCTGCTAGCATGATCAAACTCCTTGAACTCTGCATTGTATTTTGTCTTTAGATATTTTAATTGTTTGTGTTAAAAGAGCTACTTTTCATCCATCTCCTTGACAACTCACCAGAGCTGAGTTTGCAGTCTGCTCTACTTTGTCATTATCGCTTATTCTAAAATATCCCAACAACTTGGTGGACTCCGTGGAAGAGGACCCGCTCCCTCTGTAAATATAAAGAGCTCATCGTAAGGTAATGAAAACATGATTCTTATTTTCAGATGATTTTACACTTATGTAAACATAATTATGAATATTCCATTCTTTCAATAGATCACCCTAAATCCTACACACTAGACCTTTAATGCCGGACACTGTCTAATCTAAAATAGCACAAGGGTTGCTATAGCACATCTCCAAATCTTACATGGCTCCCCTGTGCGCCTTCTCTGCCAAATCCAAGGAAGCCACTGACATATCCGGATGTTCAGAAGCTGATGTGCTGGTGCAACATTTTATCATGTAATTTCATGATTAGATAATTGAGCCTGAGCCACAAACTATTTTTAATACTTCTGAGACATGAAACAACCTCACATTGGCTCATAGATGACACAAGAAAAGAACTCAAGAATTGCCTTATGTCAGTTAAGAAATGTTGATGTTGTGGAAGGGTAAAAACATTCCTAATGTTAAAATGTGGCTTGATCTTGTCAATACTCTTGAGATGTAGAGATCGAAGTGAGCGTTTGGAACATATTTGATGCCATCTAGCAACCTCTCGTTCAGTTCTTAGAGGAGATGACAGAGTGACGCTATTTACAGTTTTTTGTTTCCACACTAAAGTCTTTTGGTTCCTTTGAGTGTCTAGGTTGGGTGGTGCAGTTGGTTGGGGGTGGGTCAGTTTTTTTTTCTCTCTCTTTCCATCTTCTACTGTTACTTTCCAAATGTGTTTGCATTTGTGTTGTACAGTCCCCAGATTTCTTTATATTGCATTTGTATGTTCATCAATAACTTATATTTGTATAGTCACTAATGGATGTGTGTACTGGACACCACTTGCAATAAAAACAAAAAGCACTTGACCTGAACATCAAAATGCATTTTTCTGTTTTTATTGTTGCTCTTATCCATGGATTGTTACTTAGTAACACACATTAAACTCCTCATGTACAATATCTTGCCCAGTGTTACATTAAATGGAGGTGTGCTTTTATTGTATAAAGAAAAACACGTGTCCAAATTGATTTATTTATTTAATTGCGTTGCATAACATTCTGTTTGAGATTCTTTTGTTTGATTAAGTAGGAAAAGTAAAATATTTTTAGTTTTACATTGTATATTGTCATTTGCAAGAGTAGGCCTCACTTCTAATTTTCATATATATTTAATTAGATGTAATTGGATTTCAAAATAGTGTAGAAAGCTAATGGAATGCCACTTCCCTTAGGATGTAATCCTTGATTACAACCTGGCAACCTCTGGGGCTGAAAGATAAAGCTGGTAAATTTGTTTACAGCCTACTTCAAAGTGGTTTGGCAAGCTCGAAGCATGGCCGGGCAGCGGCAACCGGTGTTTCATTTCAATGTGCGACTGTGTTAACGGGTGACTTTAAGCCAAGTGCGTCATCATACTAACAGCATCTAATGCTGTAAAACATACAGAAATGGAAAATTTTAATGCTTATGTGGAATTCCATTTTCACATGAGAAAGAAAGCTTGGGTCTGATTCAAATTTTTAGAAAGACAAAAATACACTTTGAGCTAATAGATATTCAACAAAAGAACTCAAAAAATGAGTATCCTCGACTAACAACTACGACTGAGAGGATATGAGTCACTTTACAGCTTCTGTATATACAACCCAGACGTTCTGATTCACACTCCACACCAGTTGGTGGCGGTAAAGCACCAATTCACTGTTTGCCAACGGCCAATCATCGTCAAAGACGAAGAAGACGACGAGGCGACTACAGACGAAAACTCACTTGAACCAGAAGAACCAAAAGGGAGATCTACTCCTTCTTAAGGTATGTGCCAACTAAACAGGAGAAAGTGCTTAATGAATGACTAACGTTTGAGTTTGGCGCTTATTTCTCGGATATTCTTTCCCACCACCGATACATCCTGGATTGGGTGTCATTCATGGTAGGCTACAGGTTCGGGTGGACCCTGTAACAGAAACACTAACTGCTAAAGTATGATAAGGTGGTCAGACACTGATTGACTGCGGTGAGTTATTGGTTTGATTAATAGTTTGCAGTTTAATATTGTGATCGCAGCTGATCAGGCTAATTATCAGCTAATTGCGTGTTTTTAAACGACTTTCCTAAATATTAAGTGCCTGATGATGAAATACTGACGCTGACCATTCTTCTGCAGATTGACTACTTTTACTTTAGGTACGTTTTGCTTATAACACTTGTATACTTTTACTTAAGTATGGTTTTAATTGTAGGACTTTGTAATCAAGTATTTTCATAGTGTGATCTTGATACTTTTACTCAAGTAAAGGATCTGAATACTAAGGCGTGATGGCATGTCACCTTGTCCAAGTGCTGGTGATATCCATCTGCAGTGACTCTGCAGGTGTGCCAGGAGCCCTACCTGTCAGGGATCAAGTCAAAATTTTCTTTTCTAATAAGGATTGAGGTTATGCCGCCCCTTGTAAAGGAAAATGTTGTATTTCATCTGCTCATGCCCCCCCAAGGAAAGCTGTCTGGAGACTTCGATGTCTTAATGCGGGAAGGTTTATTGATGCTTGGCCGAGGAGAACAGAGAGATTGTCAAAGTGTGAACACTGCCTGATGCCCCCTCAATTCTCTAGGATGCTTCCTGTGATCAGTCCTTCACCCTAGCTGGGAGTGCTAGATCTGGTTCACACCCAGTTATGGTCATTCTTCAGGCAGTAAGAATATGTGTGATCAATTGATTTGCTCTCCATACATAAAACGAGAAACTATGCTCGTACTTACTCTTGCAAGTGTCTTCGGGTTGCCATCAACACATTTCCTCTAACAGGAGACAGTCTACCCCGCAATGTCTGGAGGACAGCACAGCTTATCACCTATGCCCTTGGTTGCCTCCGCAGCGGAGCTTCTCTCCCTATCCAAAGGGAACCAGTTTCCTTAAACAACCCAACAGCTGCATTATACTCCAGCAGAGCAAAACAGACCTCTCCCTTTACCTGGATCCTGAGCTGGCCTGAAGATGACCCCTTTGTCTGACCATGACCCTGAGTCCCCCACTAGGTGTCGTCAAGTGACAGAAAATTCCGTCACACCCCTCAACAACACCTCTGCTGTACGCTTTACCTCAGCACATGATTTGAAACCTTGTGTGTTGCAGTGATTATGGAGGGGGATGAGATAGAGATGACCGTGGAGGAGCTCCAAAAGTGGATCAGAGGGAAGGTAAAGAAGAATGAGCCGATCTCCACAGACGTGCTAGAGAGCTGCAATCTGCTGCAGTCTCTGCTGGAAAGGAGGGAGAAGCAAGCTGCCCACCTCCTGAAGCTCTATGAGTGAGTGTTACATCTACTCTGTGCTGTTGTTTTTGACTCTTGTTAAAGCAATTTGGACCGTAATTAACCATTATGCTTTCCAGCAACTGTCTGCTTGTTATTTGCTCTCAGTGTTGAGTCGTCTGCTGTCTTAAAGGTGAATGCAGCTGTCACACTGATTTACATAGCTGGTGTGGGATATTCCTAATGCAGAGCCCTAGAAACAGCTCAAGGTATCCAGCTTTCCAGACTATTCCCAGAGAGGCTAACCCCCCTCCAAATAAGGGACTGTATTCCTTTTCCCACAGCTATAAGTTATTGTGAAACCACAGACATACCAAAACCAGGACTGGTATCTAGATTTGTTTTCTTAACTTTTAATTATTTAAAATTAATTTTTAAATGTACAATAAAGATTTTGAAAATTACCTATTCTAAAAAAGTAAAAGACAACATTAATTAGGCTACTATCATGTGTGAAGTCTGGACCAATGACAGTCTGTGACCTCTTTTACTGTGTTTATAACAGCCATACATAATGTAGCCTTGTACCACCTCCTTCTGACGAAACTGTGCCTTGCGTGGCCTAGTTTATTTGGTTGACACTTAGAAGGAAATTGTGTCATTGTTGAGTCATTCTGTGTTAGTAGGGATAGCCTAGTAATAAAGGTTATTATATTTATGAAGTTGTGACTTTGTTGTCTGTGACTTACATTCAGCCACTTTACATGTTTGATTTCTTTTTCTTCTATCTGATTTAAGTTAATTCCCCCAAAGGGAATTTGTGTATTGTAAATCCTCTTGACTAATCACCAAGAGACTCATGGTATACTGGTATTATTAGGTTATGAAATTATATTGCTACATGAATAATGAACATGGTTCAGATTAATAATTCTGATTCACGCCTTATTTACCCAGACTGAGCAAATTTTCGCTTAACCTAAACATAGCAAACTGAAAGGAAAGAACATTTGAGACAATTGTAGCAATACTGAGTGAACTGAATCCCAAACAAAACGTGAAACCACATCAAACTTTGAGAGACAGGTTGGGCTCATAAACAGGAGAAATAGCTGCACTTCTGAATATGAATGCAGCAAATCTGGCATCCATTGCAATCATGAAAAACCAAAAAAATTCAGAATATTCAAGTATCAAAGATTTTCCTGTTGTAATTTACCAGTACCCTGCTAATACATTTCTTTTAAATTCATCTCTCCATTCTAAAAACAGGTCAGTCACTGTTTATTATGCCAAGTGTCTAAATGTGAGGTTCTTTTTAGGTCCAAACGTCTAGTATAAGTGGGTATAGTTACACAGAAGAATTAGCGATATCCCTCCATTTATGAACCATTAAATTATGGCAACCATTCTGTCTTTGTGGTAACCCAAAGGTGATCCAGCTCCTTGCCAACCAGCTCAAAAACTTAACGACAAGCCTTTCATGCTCCTTGACTACAGCACACCGGGGTTGAAACCTGGGTTAATCTCTGCTCTGTCGTCTGAAGGTTCAGTGCTTATTCTGCTCCTTAAAATAGAATCAAGTGTTTCCCTGATAGGTGGGAAGGGAAGTTGAGTGTCCCTGGAGCCGCTTTAGGTGATCTTGTTAAATACAAAATACCAAATGTCAGCGGGCTGCTTACTCTGTCGTGACTCTTTGACAATTATTCATTCTATTAAAGAATGTATTTGTATTAAACCCATCAGCTTGTTCTGGTTCCTTCTCTGTGCTTGAAGTGCAGTTGTCGTCCCTAATATCTTCTTCTATGTTGTTGATTCATTTTGTCTTTGTTGTTGGTATTTTTCAGGTCCGTGGCAGCATGTGAAGCGATTGTGAAGAAACAATACTCTTTGCTGGGGTGGGATTACAGAGACACCGATTCTGATGAAGATGATAATATTACTGGGGGTGGTAAGATCCAAATCACTGAGTCACTTAAAAAAAATCTACTCTTGGTATTTTTGTGTGCTTTGCCAGTTGCTCAGTTGTTTTTTTCACCATGCCAACTGGCTTAGTTTAGTTTGTTTGTGTGAAGGCTAAAGTTTGACCTGTGCCTTTTTCCTTTGGTAGGAAATACACCTCCATCACAACGTGAGCCTGACGTGACCGTCTACAGACATAATGGCAAAAAAATCTGTATCAATCTGAAGAGGAAACCAGTAGTGGTCTTGACCAGACTCCCTCCATGGAAGATCAGTTCCTTACATCCACCAGTGCCTCAGGATCACGACAGTGAAGATCAATCCTCAAACAATGTGGATTCTTATATGCAGTGGGGAGCAGATGATGACTCAAGTTATAATAGTTGTTCAAACAAGAGGAGAAAAATAGATCAAAAGAATGAGAAACGTGCCAAGAGTCACGCAACACCCAAAGCCAGTAAAGATACTGGTTCTACGAGCAACGCAGCAAGAACCTCAACACCCAAAGCCGGTACAGATACCAACACTAAGAACAACACAATGAAAATGTCGACGCCGCCAACAAACACCAACGGTAATATCCATAAAAAAAGACACCATATAAGAACATGAGCACCCCCACCTCTCCGTTCCTAAAAAGTACCCTTCATTGGCTTCCATATCACTCCTGTCATGGGGAGGAAAAAAGAAATATGAGAGAAAGAAATATATCATTTTGTCCCCGTAGCTTTAAGTTCGTGTGGTCATTTATGTGTCCTGAGATGCTCAGTGATCAGGCAGCGTTTATTTCTCACCTGATTTCGCGAGGGAACTGATATTTTCCTGTCGAAACAACTTTTTAAAAACAACTGTTTAAAATTTAGGCTCAGCAGTTTATCTCGTTCACCAGTGTGTCTGGTCTGCTAACCACATCTGCTTGCTGTTTTGTATTTTGTAAGCTAAATAGGTAAATAGTTCTATCTTACTGGACCAATCACAATTACTTGAATTAACCATGCACACCTTGACAGTTTGTTTTGAAGGTGTCTGGGTATGTGAATATTTAGACATCACTTACTTGGACTAACTTCTAATATTAACATTTTAAAAGATATATATATAGGTATGACTGGAAGGGGATTTTTCCTCCAGTTCATCAGTTTTGGTATTCACATGTTATGCTCCCTTACCAATGACATGAGTTACCCCTGTGAGCATGGAATCAACTATTTGCCAATCCTCTGACAAAGCCACCAAGACCCAAGACCCTCCGAATATGTCACAAGGAAGAATCAGTGTGAACATGAATGTCCTGGCCAGAAGGAGGGCCATGAGCTGGCAACAGGGGAAAATCGTGGAAATATTAACAAGAGGTGAGAAAAAAGAAAATCTGTCCAGCCAGCAGAACACAGAAAACAATTTACTTGTTAAATGTAGCCATCACAGTTTCTCATTGCATAATTAAAAAGGGGTTTTGCTCATTAGAACTGCTTTTTTCTTTCTTCTTTCTCTTCAGAAGATGGCAGGTTAAAGTACAAGATCCATTTTGAGGATAAGGGGAAGAGCCTAGTCTCTGGTCACCACATTGCCTTTGACTCCATGCCAAAGCAGGAGCAGCTGTTCGTCGGCGCTCGTGTGGTGGTCCAGTGTAGGGCTGAAACGCCCTGGTTCCTTCCTGGTATTGTGGCAGAGCTGCCCAGCCGAAAAAACCACATGAGGTCAGAGTCAGATTAAAAAAATGCATTTTTCCAAGATAGCATGCTCTCGCCTTAGCCAAAGAATAGTTTGATGCAAATCGTGTTTCCGTTTTCCAGGTTCCTGGTCTTTATTGATGATCACACGCCGGCCTATGTTGGCTTACCTTTACTTCACCTGGTGTACACGCCATGTAAGTTTGGGTGTTCTCATTCACACACGGACTGTTTGGAAGATTTATTACAGATCTGATGCTGCTTCGCCTGTAGTTGTGCATTGGAAGTCCACTTTGGAAGCAGACGTGATGCCTAACCTGATGTCTTAAGACATATTCCAAAAGAAGGGTTCAGAACAAGTATTAATAGTCAATAATCATTGATAAAAAAAGTTTATTCCAGGAATAACAGATGACCAAAAATGACTCATTTATTTTTCCTTGCCTGTGGTGAAAAGGCTTCAGCACACTTTTTATAAATGATGTTATAGTCTAGAGTATACGTGTACATTTTATTTTACAAAGTCTTGCACCTGTCCACAGTTATCCAGGGAACCTACTATTATACTGCCAGTAAGCAGAGTCACAGACTTTGTTTCTTTTTCTCATGACAGTGGCGGACCCTTTGGACGATATTCTAGATGACGCCCACAAGAATTTCATGAGGGAATATATGAAGGTCTGGCCTCATTTGCCCAAGACCCAGTACCAGATTGGACAGTCAATTCATGCAGAATTGAATGGAGTCCAGCAGAGGTGTGAAGTGCAGGTGGTCGACTGCAGCTTGATACAAGTTGTTTTTCAGGTCAGTTCCTGCAAACATCATTCTTTAAACTATTTTTACAGATTCTTGATGTTTTAAACCCCGAAATATGTTCACTTTGATTCCGTGACTTACAGTAGCGAGTCTGTCACCTTGTTTAGAACGATCACCATAAGGAGTGGATCTACCGAGGCTCCATGCGCTTGCAGCACATGACTAATGTGAAGAAGAATTTGGAGTTAAAAAGGGAGGGGCAGAAGAATAAACCTACCACCGTCAGAATGGGTACATTCTTAAAGTAATAAAATCATAGAGTTATTTTAGTTATCCTTAAAATTAATTTGTCTTATCTATATTTCCCTGTGTTGTGTCCTCAGAATCATCACAGTCGCCACACTGATGGGACCATGAATGTGTCACGAGAGCTGGGTGCCATGTTCAAAGATGGCGGCCCTTGCATTCAGTGACGGTTGCTTATCAGGCGCATTGACTGAAAAAGGTTTCGGGGCCTTCTGCATTCTGGGGCCGTAGAGCATCTGCACTTGAGTTCTTCTCTGGCCGAGCCGGTTGAGATCATGCATGTTATCGCAGTCTCTCAATAGCCAGTGTGGCTGTTCCAGGGGATGCTGCTGCCTCTGGCAAAAATCCCTCCAGATCAGACGTGCTTGAAAGTTCTGCCGTGCATCAGAGCATGTCACTGTGGACAGTGGTATTTCTTCATGCCTGGGACCCTGTATGTGTCACGTGACCTGAAATGTGGTGGTCATGTCAAGTCATGGTCAGGATGACAAAAATCGCCTCAGGAACAACATGGGACTGACACATTCACTGCTCTAGGTTCCACCTCATTGGAGTGGCTGAAAACTGTCAAAATAATGTATTATTTGTTAAGAAGTGTATTTTTATTACACTGTATGTGTTCCTAATGAAAAATAAATCGTCTCATTTTCTTCAATCTTATTTTAACTTGTCAGAAAGCATCTATTCTAGATGTAAAAAGAAATAAAAACTGCAAACTATGTAAGCCGATTTCCACTGGGGAAAAAAAATTTAGACACAATGAAAATAGTGAGTTCGGTCATTTTGACAACGAAGTCAATCATGAGATACTAAGCCAACACTATCAAAATTATGATTATAAAAATTTATGAAACAAGTCAGAACTCAAAAAGCAGAAAAAAAGACTTAATAAAATACACAATGATTTGAGCCAAAACAATTGGCTAAATGACATTTCTCCATTAGTCTTATTTTGTATTTACTCCAACCTTGCAAACATGCAATTCTGACAGATATATTATGTACTTATGATTTGCAGGCTCAGTTGCAGGTATTGCGCTCACTCGTCACCCGCGGTTGTTTGTGTACATTGAAGACTGAATAGTATTCTCGGCGCAGGGAGGCGTTAGAGCCACCAGTCTGAACCAGAACTAGCTGTGCAGGGAAGGCTGGGAAAAAAGCTGGCTGCTTGCTAGCAACAGAGCCTTGAACGTCGGGCTACCGAGAAGATAAAAGAGAAAACTGGAACACCACCACGGACTTCTTGTGGGACAAACGTACAGGCCTCGCTGCTAAAACGGTAAACAATGTGCTGTTAATTGAGCCACATTCCGAGTAAACGGTTAGCACGACTGCTAGCCAAAGTAACCTAGCTGTGTAGCTAGCTGATGAACGTAGCTAAGATAAGATGGCGGTCAAATTATTTACATTAGCTGGTGTTGCTAGCAGAGCATGCTAACACCCTACACGTCGGTGGTTGGCTAGTTAGCTGGATCGAGTTTAAAGCTACTATGCTATTAATACGTTGGCGTTTGTTAACGGGAAAAGTATTGAGTGATAGTACT
The DNA here is from genome assembly GCF_017976325.1 of Chelmon rostratus. Taxonomy (NCBI): domain Eukaryota; kingdom Metazoa; phylum Chordata; class Actinopteri; order Chaetodontiformes; family Chaetodontidae; genus Chelmon; species Chelmon rostratus. Next base: position 9,161,808 of record NC_055673.1, on the reverse strand, counting down.
TAATGTCACAGTGAATACTGGAGTTGAAAGCGTTATCGGAAGTGTTACTAACGCCTCGGCTTACATGGTAGGAAAAAAACAGCGACGATTGAAGAAGTGTATTATGAACTTGGAACGGTGTTAACGTTAAGCTACGAACAACGTTCGCTTAGTCAACGCTTAACTGACTATTGCAAGTCGTTGTCATTAGCCGTGTATTTAAATCATTTCAATCAATGTGTGGATTATTACAATGAATTGAAGCAACACTCTATTTACGCTAACCAGTGGTGGGTTGCTCATCGTGTAATGGGATCATGCAACAGCGTTATTAAAATGCACCCACGAATTTGATCACTACTCTGCTCACATATTTCCAGGCTGGCTTCAACAGTTGTCTAACGTTAGCTGTAACTACAAGCATTTCGCACAGATTTATAACTGCACGCCTCATCATTCTGCTCGTAAAAGTTTGAGTGTTTACCTGTGTATCTTTGTGTTAGGCTGCCTTCAAATGTAGGCCTTCACTTCTTTTTTTTTTTTTTTTTTTTTTAGCCAAGTTTGCCTACTGTGCTGTTGTCAATCATCCCCTTTGATGTGATTTTAAGAAGCCATTTGTCTCTTTTCAAGGAAAGCTTTATTGAACAGTAAATGTTTCAACTTCACTTACAGTAGAATGAATGTGCCAAAAATGACTTTTTCAGGCTGCTTTTTCAAGTCGTTTCATGTCTCCTACAACTGCACCTCCTACTGACTCCCACAAATCACTTTTAGTTTGGCAGTGGACAGCTGTCTAACTGATGTCAATGTTTGGTAAAAAGAAAAATGTGAACAGGAGTAACTGTGGGAGGGATTTCCCAGATTGATGTGCTGGTGTAGTTTTTAATTCAGGAAACATTCCATTAACTTTAAAGGGTCATTTTGCCCTTTATTTTTTGATTTCTGGATGATGTTTAATTTGTCCCTCTAATAATTCACCAGATGCCTCACACTAGACGGTACTCGTCTTCGGACAGAGACAGTCGAAGCAGCTACCAAGACCGTTATAGAGACAGAGACAGAGACAGAGGCCGAAGACACCGGCACAGAAGATCTCGTACTTACTCCTCCAGCAGTGACAGAGACAGAGACCGAGACAGAAGGGGACGGAGGTATGGTTGTTTGTATAGTGAGCTTCATTTGATTAGATATACTGATAATATATTTTGTAGTACCACCTCTGCAGATCATTGTCTTCAGGTTTCAATGAATTCTTCTGTCCTCTGATTCAGTCGTAGCTATGACAATCGCTCTATGGAGCACCGGCCATTTGACCGAAGATACTGCGAGGGATACAGACGCTTGGATCAGAGCCGAGATTGTGACCGTGACAGAGAAAGGGAGCCACATGGAGCAGCTGAAAGTTACTACCCACGCGACTTCTCCCCAAGCATGTACGACCATCGGCGTGGCCGCGAGAGGGAGCGTGAACGGGATGAGTCGTACCGACGGAAAGGCAGCAGGCGTAAGCACAAACGAAGGCGGCGTAGAACCAGGTCCTATAGCCCATCCTCCTCGGTGAGTACAGGCAGACCTGAGACTGTGTGTTAACTCTCCCCATCCTTCTCCTTCCATCTCTGTCTCTTCCACTCAGCTTTCTGTCTCTGTCTTTCTCTAACCATTTCTTCCTCACAGCTCCTGGAATTGGTAAGTAGTACAATCTTTATGATTTGTTTTTGTTCTGTCAGAATGGTTTTGTTTTATTTTTTTGTTTAAATGGGTTTTGCCTAAATTGGCATTTCTTTTTGGCAGAGCATTTTCATTTTTATCCAGATACTTTTTCTGTAGTTCATTAATGATCAACCACTAATTCTTGCTGCTCTTCAGATATACGCCCACCACAACTTTTTTAACTTGTTATTTTGAAAGCCTAGTTACACCTCTTCCAACTTAATTTAGTGTCTGTGGCCCTACCTCTCATAAAATTTTATTTTGTCTGTTGTCAGTGTTTTTTGGAGTAGCCCTAAATGCTTGTGTAGAAGTTGGTTGGCCACTTGTAAACTTTAGAGCGGATAGGTTTAAAAAAGTGAAAATGTTCTACCAAACACCATGCAAAATTTAGATTTAAATTAAATGCTTTTTGGTAAAATACATTGGCATTTAAAATCTATTAGATTTGTTGAAAAGCATTTTTGTGTGGGTTTAACCACACCTATATATTAAGTATTATCCATTTTGAGTGAGCAAGGGGTTGAATTTGATGAAGCATACATATGTTGGGGGTTATCTTTAAGTATTGATTACATAGGGTCTTCTCATTTTATTTTCCTTCTTGTTTAATCTGAAAAATCAACCTGATATGTTTTGAATGAGTTATATATTTGTCTTCATTGGTTTTTGCGTTGATGAATGGATATGCCAGTTGCTTCCTTGTTTGTAAGCAGCTGTGGTTTAAAGGTAGAGGGGGGGAGAGGAGCAGAGGACAACATGTGATCTTTGACTTGTTCCCTTGCACTATATCCCTATCGTTATATATTTCCTTCACGTGCTGTCATGCGTGAATCGCCCCATGACCACCAAACCCACCTACAACCACAACTACATCAACTACCACCAACACCACCCTCCTCCTCCCTCCTCGTCTACCTGTGCCGCCTGACACCATGGCTGCGGCTGTCCCTGAAACCCCCTGTCCCTCCGGTCGTGTCGTGACCTGCTGATGGCGGTTTGGGTGTGAAAACAGCGGAGCAACAGCCGGACGAGGGCACTGAGTGTGAGGGACGACGAGGAAGGGCACCTGATCTGTCGGAGTGGGGACGTCCTGCAAGAGAGATGTACTCACTGCCACTACTCTATCGTAACCCTTCTCCATATGAGTATTAAAGCATAGAGCATTTACATGACATGGGAGTGCCTGATGATGATGCCTTGCTAGAATGCTCTTCGCTCTAGCTGAAATAGCAGGGTGGATTGCAAGAAGGTTGGAGATTTTGAGAGGGACTTTAGATACCTTCTCCTTTTTGTTTCTAGGATTTTAAGTTGTGGAGCATGCTCTATGTTTCACAGGTTACTTGACTTTCACAAACATAGAATTCCATTTGCAGCTGTTTGTTTCTGTTGCGTTTCAGATTAAAAGTTAGTTACAGTTTTGAATCTGTAATTTAAGGTAGTTTTTTTCCACTATGAGGGTTTCAGGGATTTTCTTAATTTTTAAGTAGACATTTAACGTGCAAATCACCAATTTAGTCTTTACTAGCAAAACCAGCACACATATAGACAGTAGATTTAAATTAACACGTTCGTCATTTCAGAATCTTGCTTTTTTTTTTTTTTTTTTATGTAGGAATACTAATCATTTTCCCAGTTTAACACATTACCCCTGTGTCCTTTTGGGCAGAGACAGCCACATCTTGAAAGGATGTGCCATTATTTTCGATGGCGGCAAATTTGTCATCAATGGAAGGGAGCACTTTACATTTGCCCCCTTATTCTCTTCACATGTATCATAGTCCAATGCATTCAGTTACCATAGCTTTCCTCAAAGTGTTTCAAGCCTGCCAGATTGAATAGGCAGCTGTTTGAAAAGGGGATGGGCGCTAGAATTGATCCGCCTGTCTTGACTTGTGCATTATGTATTCCTGCTTAAGTCCACATGTCTAATGCTCCTGTTCTCTCTTTCCCCACTCTCCTTCTCTCTTCCTTTTCTCTCTGTTTTGTGTTGCAGATGAGATTGTCAGCACTTTGGGAGAAGGCACCTTTGGGAGGGTGATGCAGTGCATTGATCACCGCAGGTGTGTCTCAGTTAACACTGGAAAAACAACAGTTGTCAGTCTCTGGGGTGCTATTTCCAAGACCCCCAGTCTTGGGGGGTTTGGAATTCTGCCTCTCAGGGGTTAGACTTCAGATTAGGATAAGAGCATTAACATCCACCTTTACTGTTGTTAACTACTGTTGTTACGATTTCCAGTGGCTGTTTTAAATATGAAAACTACTCCCTCAGATTTTCCACATCTTAAATGGTACTGCTTTTTTCTTCTGCCTTTGTTGATAACATGGTGCAGTTTTTTACAGCCCGGGTAATCTGGTAATTACCTCTTCCCCCCCACTGGAAAAAATCTGTTGAGGCCTGACATACTTAACATTTCATAATCTCTGGTGAAAATGATTCCTTCTAAGCACAATTTGAATTGTAAAAAAATATGAATCTTGGCTATAGGCTACCCAGATGAACGAAACAATGATTACATTTGTTTCATTGTTGCTTCACTCTGATAAACTGTGCTCTGTGGTTAAATGCTGTATACAGTGCACGCTAAGTTTGAATTCCATAGCCTGCATAACCACCATAACAGCAAACGTCAGTTGTTTTTAAGCACAGTAAACACAAGTGATATTTGACCAGAATTTCTCCCATTTGACTTTGAAATTTTCCAGGGCATGTGGGCTGGCACCATTTTTTCAGAAACCTGACTGCAGGCAAATTAGCTCTGCTGTATTTTACCCACGTGTGACTGTGGGCCTTCAAGAAAACAGTGCCTCCCTCCTAATAGACTCATAATTGAGGATTTGTTGTATCACGCAAGTTCATTTAAACTGCCAGGTCCTCTAGAAAGTGATACTATGGATTCTTTGCTTAGTGCATGGAGCGACTTCCCACCCCCACCCCATGTAACTAATATTGAGATCAGAGACTTCATATTTTTACGTGTTGTGGCATTACTGTAAATTAAAGTTAATTGTCTAATTTTATTACCTCTGTTTTTTGCTTCATTCTGTCTTCTGTTTTACAGGGGAGGAGCCCATGTTGCTCTGAAAATTATCAAGAATGTGGAGAAGTACAAGGAAGCAGCTCGCCTGGAGATTAATGTATTAGAGAAGATCAATGAAAAGGACCCTGATAACAAATTGTGAGTTCTGACTGAGTATTGTGGTCCTGCAATTAAAGTACCAGTGCCTGAACCAACACCATTTTCTGTATTAGACCTGGGTGATAAAGCTACAATTTACCAGGACTGACACTGAGTGTCAACTAGTTTTGCTCATGTCGGTATGTTCATTATAATCCTCACCCTTTCCTGGAAGCTTTAAAACAAAGTTACAAAGGAATGTTTAGATTAGTCTGAAAGTGTTTCATTTAGCTGTTGTATAAGTAAAGTGGTGTTTGCATAAATAGTCCATGGTATCACTGTCAAACCTCCTATCCTCTGTTTTTCTTGCAGCCTTTGTGTACAGATGTATGACTGGTTCGACTACCACGGTCACATGTGTATCTCCTTTGAGCTGCTAGCTCTCAGCACCTTCGACTTTCTAAAGGAAAACAACTACCTGCCCTACTCCATTGGTCAGGTCAGACACATGGCCTACCAAATCTGTCTTGCTGTGAAATGTAAGTTTTTTCCTGTTTTTTTTTTGATACACAAGAAACTTGTCTGATTAGGAGAATTATGAATGTAATTAATGCAAGAAATATAAATCTCACCATATTGCTGACAAGTAAATTTAGCCAATTGAGCATACTTAGTATAGACAGAGATTTAAATTGAACATGTATATTGAGATGAGCTGAGATGAAGTTTTTTGCCTATAAATTGAGTAGCTAAACTGAGAACCTCTGTTGTCTGTGGTAGACAGCCTATAGACACACAAAGGCATTATAGCACCAGAGGCGAGGAAAAGGAATGTATGTAGTCACTTATTAAACTTCTCAGAAAGAAAATAATTCTGTATTGTAGAATTCCTGTCTCAAATGTCAGTATCATTATGTATTCTGTGGATTTGTACTATTCCAGTTTTTCGTACGTTCTCATTTATCAGATATGCAGTATCTACATCACATCACATGTTGCAGCATGTCTCAGCTACTCTGAAAGAGAGTACAATCAACACACTGTCAAATGAAGACTTAACAAAGAAATAATGTTTTTTCTTCCATAGTTCTCCATGACAATAAGCTGACACACACAGACCTAAAGCCTGAGAACATCCTATTTGTCAACTCAGACTTCACAATGTCCTTCAATGTAGAGAAGGTAAGATGTTGTAGAATTAAAAGAAAAAGGTGAAAAGCATTTTTGGTCTGTAGATTTTACACTTCAGTGTTTTCTTTATTGCAGAAGCGGGAAGAGCGGACGGTTAAGAGCACGGCAGTACGCGTGGTAGACTTTGGCAGTGCCACCTTTGACCACGAACACCACAGCACCATTGTGTCCACACGGCATTACCGTGCCCCTGAAGTCATACTAGGTGATGATGTCTATTGGCTCTAGGATGTAAATTCTTTGAAAACACTACTTCTCAGAAAGGATTCTAGAATTATTTCCACTTATCACAGTTCCAATCAAAATAAGGTCCAGATGTTCAACATAGCTTGGAGATGAACACCTTTGTAGACTAAAGATTCACCTGCAAGTTCTTGCAGAAACAGGCTGCGTTCTACAAGTTCAAACAAGCACAGCTCAGCATCCCCAACCTCATTCCTCTGTTGAAAAGCATTTTAAGGTGTCTTACTCTGCAGGAGACTGATTCAGGTCTGTTCACATACACATGGTGGTAGGTGCCAAGATCAATTTGGGCCAGCTGAGAAGTACAAATTAACACACTACTTTTAGTCTATGAATTATTGAAAGCGCATGGCTTATATGTATATTATATGTAGCTAAAATTCTGAACAATTTGAAGAACTGTGCGTGATGTCAGCAAGCATTAACCCCTGCCTGGAAGAGTCTCCAAATATGCGAAATATTTTTGGTGTTTTCTTTTATTCGATACATGTTTTTGTCCTTCAGAGCTGGGCTGGAGCCATCCCTGTGACGTGTGGAGCATTGGCTGTATCCTGTTTGAGTACTACCTGGGCTTCACCTTGTTTCAGGTACAATGGCGCCCTATTGCTGCCAGCAGGCTGCAGCTGAGACCTTGGCCTCAGTCAGACTTCATTTAAATGAGAAATTTGGACTTGATTTTCTGCTTTGATATTGATCATCTGAGACTTTGGCCTATATCTCACCAAACACTGGAACCTACTTGTGTTCATGGCTTGTGGTAATCTAGGTGGATCAACCCTTAGCAGCAGAACCAGAAGTAGTTAAACCCTGATCATCTTCTGATCAGTCTCTTCTCTTCACGTCTGTTCCTTTTTCCTGCTAAATCACAGGCCTAGAGTTAAGTCTTTTTTAGGGCAAGGCCACTTTGGCTTTTGATAAATACAAATTTATTTGGGCATCGCGGACAAACTTAAGGGCAACAAGGCCAAAACCAGTGGTACAATGATAAGTGATAATTACATATTTTGAAAAGAAAACATAATACATTTAATTGTAATATGAAGTCTAAATATGGGCTAACGGTGATCAAGACCAATCTGAACTCTTAACACTATTAATTCACCATGTCCCATCAATGCATCAACAGTGAGTTTACTGCGTTGTTCTGGATTTTAATACAGAATGCACATCTGTCAGCATCACTTGAAATTGAATACTGTATACAGATAAGTGGCAAGTCCAAACTCACAACAACTTATCAACTCTATGTGCATTTGTACTTAGCTAACACTATGGAGCAATACGCTTGTAAACTTGAAAACACACATGTATTAATTCCTACACCGTACAGTGTTTAGCTGCTTGTACTTATCACATAATGTTAATTGTTAGCTGGTGGGTTTGCTGGAGTGGGAGAAATCTTGCACATAACTCACATTTCTTTCAGACTCATGACAACAGAGAGCACTTGGCCATGATGGAGAGAATATTGGGACCGGTGCCCTCAAGGATGATTCGTAAGACGAGGTGAGAGCACATGCAAACGCTCCAAAGCGTTAAAAGTGGCCATAACTCTTGTAAATACATGACTGCATATATGCAGACACATTAGCTCTGCTTACACTCATCTCTGTATGCTCTTAGGAAGCAAAAGTATTTTTATCGTGGCCGTCTGGACTGGGATGAGAGCTCCTCAGCGGGGAAATACGTCAGAGAAAACTGCAAACCCTTACGGGTAAGTGGTATGAATGGACAGTGGAAAAGGAAGAAATATGAGTAGCAGGGCTGGGAGAACAAATGTTGTATTGTATGTTGTTCTGTCCTGTAGTTCCTGTCGTGTCGCTCTTTCAGTATTACTCTTAACAACTTTCTCATTTCCCTTTCTCCATCTTGCTTTCCCCTGTCAGCGGTACCTATTGTCTGAGGCGGAGGAGCACCACCAGTTGTTTGACCTCATTGAAAGCATGTTGGAGTACGAGCCCTCCAAGAGGCTGGTGCTGGCCGACTCCCTCAAACACCCTTTCTTTGAGAACGGGGGGATTGGTGAGGCGGCGGGCAGCAAGAACTGGGAAGGCAACCGGGACATCAGCCGGTGACCCGCAAGCCTCTAAAGACTGAATGACAGATGAGATCTTTTATATGTGGAGCAGGTGAACTGTTGACTCAATCGGGGCTTTGGATGTTCTCTTGTTTTGTCATGAAAGCATGGACACCTTATCTTCTTGCTCCTCCACCCAGCCCCTCTGACGTCCACCTCTGCAGCCACAAGAGGCATGTTTTTGCAGCAGAGAGACCAAAATAACCCCTGAAAGACTGGAAAAGAGTCAAAATAAATCTTTTCTGATGGCCACAGCCTCAAAAGTAGCCCTCTATGCAGCTCCTGTCTTCCTTTTAACTTCGGAACCACCTTCCTCCCTTCCATCCGTCCATTTGTTATTTTCATCAGCATGTAAAGAAAATAATTCACCTTTCTAAGGAAATATGTACTACAAAATTGGTTATACAAAAACTCAGCGTTGGACAAGAAATGTCTTCCGAATCTAAAGTCGAAGGAGAAGCGTGAAAAGGAGCTAGAGCTGTATATGCAGCGCAAGTCCTCACCCACATAGATCTAAACATGGAGACATGAAAGATGTTCTATTATGCTACCATCAAATCATTCAAACTGAATATAATATTTCCTTGGAAATATGGCAACTATCTCCAGCAGAGGCAAGTGTCTCAAATTTTTGTTTACGTTTTTGTGTGAGCACTTGCATTGCATAAGTTTCTTTTTTATGTATAAAAGGATTATCCCTTAAATGGAGACTCTTGCCCTTAATCTCCAGTCGTAAGGTTGGTTATTATTCACCATTGGGATGAGAATGGTGGTGGACACTCCACGCACACAGGCCTCTGTGGTCTGTCTTATTGATAGACATATGTTTGTTACTTTTGGGTTTGAGTGTGTGTATGTGTATATGTGTGTGTGTGTGTGTGTGTAGGGGTGGGTGACATGTTCATCTTCATGTTTTGCTCAGTGGCTTCTTAGTAGTTCAGCGTTAACCATGGTTACATTGTCACACAGTTTTCAAACACGAAAAACATTAACTGCCTTTTACATGTTGTAATATGGTCAGACCTGAAGTCTCTCCATTGAGGTTAAGCACATGACTCCTGGTGGTAGCCAATGAGCCACACTCAACGCCTGTTGACAGTATTTATTTTGAGTTCCAATAGGTCATAGTCTCAACCCCCCACCTGTACATGACTTGTTTTTTTGTATGAAATTAAAGCGTATAAAACTGTATATATGATTGTGTAGAATTAAAGTTAAGTCCTCCTTGCCTAAGGCTTATGGTGCTCTCAGTATCAGTTTGGGCCTCTGGTAGCAAAAGGGAGGGGTTCTGTCTTTAAATACCATTGCTGTGTCTGAGTCCATCTCTTACCTCACTGACTAATACCAATGCAGGATGGTGTGTGAAAAGATCAGAGGGCTGCCTGAAATGCCAAGTGAAGGTTGAACATTGTGCATACGTTGTTCTATTTAATGTAAACTCAATTGGTGTTGAAAATTGATACAGATCAAGGTTTTAATTGTAAGAGATTAATATATTTGACAACTTGTATTGAGAGAATGACAACTTTAAAAGTTGTCATTTTTAACATCAATGTTTTTCGATGAAGTAGCTCAGGCATGCAGACCAGAATACCTTTAGGTTTGGAGACTGACATGTAATTTTTTTCACAGTTTGAAGCATCTTTAAAGGTTAGATTTAATTGTGTCATCCTGCAATACCTGTTCATGTGACTGCCAAGAGAACTCAGTCTTGGCAGTCACATAAACAGGTATCGCATGCTTCCTGCTGCCCTTCATTTGTTGCTGCATTGTCACGGAAACTAACGTCTCTTTGATTTCCTTCCACAACTCAAGCTCAGCTGTCACCCAGTCAAGACATGAAGAGGGAAACACTGAAGATCTGCTGCAACAGGTGTATGGATGCCTCGTCACATAAGCCTCCCCCCATCTGTCGGTAACATTGCTTCATTAGCCTCACACACTGTCCCCATTCTTTCTCCCTTCATGTTTTGTGAATGAATGGATTATTCTGCCAGGGGTTGTGAGTTGTGGGGCGTCAAGACTAGATAAAAGCAAAAAACCCAGAACTCCACTAAAACATAATATAGGGCCCCTATCACTTTGTTTAAATTGTGCTAAAATTGACTAATGCAAATGTTGGGACCCTTAAGGCCCCTGGAGTTAAGTTGCCTGGGTCACTTATTTTAGTTTCCTACTTGGCTTGGTTGCTAATTCAACTTTGACCCCATCCTGGCACATGGTCATAAGTAGAAAATAATACATGGGCACATATAATGAGTGATATTTTAAGGTTGCTGTTTGGTGGTGCTTAACTGAAGAATCTCTGCATCTTTGTGTAATTTTTAAGTCAGTAATATTGGAATATTTTCACCGTTTTCAACTAAAACAGTGGTGCTCTGAAGCATCAAAGCCGTGTAGCTGGATTGGGAGTCTTATCTAGGCCTGGATTCAGTTCTGAGTTCACTGAATGAATGAGTCAAAGAATGAAAAGAGTCATTGAACTTTGCAATGCTTAATGTCTCCAGTCAATGAAGCTGGGAGCCAGGAAGAAATCCCCTCTGCGTCATAGAAGCGTCACCTTTCAGTCTTTCACACTCCATCTGTCTGTTCATCAACTGCTACCTGAACATGAAATATACACGTCCCCTCCTGAAACTTGATTTTAAATTTGGTGTAGCCAGCTTATTTCAGCTCCAACTGCCAACTGTAAACATATGTTTTTATGAACTATTTCCATGATCAAATGTAAGCAAGCAGCTGTTTTCCTGTGCAGGTTTGTTTGCGCTGTTGTTAATGAGATAAGCTCTTGCGTCTTCAGCTAATCCTGTTCGAGGAGCAGCGAGGTCATCAGTCAAATCCCCATAAGAGCAGACAGTGACAGAGCAGAGGTGTATACAGGTACACAAACTCAAGGACTGCAAGCAATGCAACGGATGGACTGTGCCTATAGGAGATAACACTTGCAGGTGAGTCCCACAGTTTCTTTAAGGCATGCATGATATATTTTGCTCATTTGAACTTTAAAATTTGACATTAAAAACGAAATGTAGAAGATTTAAGATGCTCTAATAATGTTCAGGTCCTTGATACTTTTAAAAAGAAATTAACATGAGAAAATAATGCTGTTAATACAAGCTGGCTTAATTGTTGTTCTTGTGTTTGCAGCTTAAAATTAAAAGAACAACAACAGGACTGACTTTTGTCCTGGACTTGGAAATAGTCAAGACATTGGTGCATTAACCTGTACGCTGTCACAGAGTAAGGTAGACACCACCTGAAACACCACAGACAACATCAGCGCGAGCCAGCTCTTGGGAATGGATTCCCTCATGTCGCTGGGTGCTCCCCTGAAGCAGCTCACCAGCTGCATGTCGGGGAAGAGCGCCACCACCAAGAGAGGGGGCAAGAAGAGCCAGTCTGTCCGCAGAAACAGCTTCACCCGCAGGAAGAGCGTCAGCAGGAGGAGAAGCCTTCCCTGCAGCAGCCAGAAAGTCCCCGACTCCTGGCTCAGGATGTACCAGGATGAACTAAAGAGAGAGAGGTAGGGTGGCTCACAAGATCTGATCTGAACGTACCCGTTCATGGAAAATAACACAATCATTACTGTAACATTTTGCTTAAGAATTTGCTGCAATTTCTGCTAATATTTTCTTAACTGTGGTCGTACTGTTCTGACTGTGTGTGAAATGATTCAGTTTCTGAGACTCTAAACCAGACAGACCTGCTTAACGAGGTTAAGGTTGTTCCTCACATGATTAAGCTGCTTGCCCACGTGCCGTGCCTCATGTTGCTTCTGTGGTGTTTGCCAAAGGAAGCGACAGCAAGCCATACTGGCCAAGAAGAACGCGGAGAGGTCGGTCAGAAGAACCCACTTCAGGAGCCACCACTGCCTCCCCAGGGTAAGTGAGCAGTAAAATCAAAATAACAACGAAGATTTATTGCTTGTCGGTATATAAATACACCAATCTTCCACATGCAGCAGACCACCCCTGCCAGAAAATCAGCCCCAGTGAAGGACGACTCCTTCTTTGGAGCCTTCCAAGGCCTCAGTCTGGACGGACTGATTGGAGGTAGTAATGGATCTCCTGCCATCGCCGCTCCTGCTGCTGCTGGAGGAGATCAGTGCAAAGTCATGTGAGATTTAACCCCCAAAAGGACAATTAGACTGTTTAAATTATCCTAATGCACAAGGGACTTGAAGGACAAAGAGCTCGTGGAGGAAAGGCGACTCGAATTGGAAATGAACCAGAGGCTCACACCTAACCCAAGAAAAGGGGGGAAATATGTTTGGATTAGTCTTCATTTATTTTTAGGAGTTGATGTTGCTTGTTCTTGATTGCTTGGTTCTGTGTTTGCAGATTTCACTCATGTCACTCTTTGCAATTTCTGCATTTTCTTGTTTGCTAGATGAGCAGAACGGTTTTTGTGAAAGATGGTTATAAAATCTCTGCTGACATGTTCTTGTATGATTTCTGTAATTCATTCAGTGTTCACACTCCTGAGCTGGTGGAAGCATTTCAAATCTAAAGCAGGTGAAAGGATTTTATTCTATCTTTTCAAAACAACATAAATAGAAAACTATATGCAACAAACACCAAGCAGGTGTTTTTATTCACAATATTTGAGTTAATACATTTAAGACATGCAGAACTAAGGTTGGAGGTGGGCTCGAGACACTGAATGCAAAATCTGCATTTGTGCTGAAGACTTAAAATATTTCTGTGGCTGTTCCAGAAACATTTTCCTTTTCTCCTCTGGCGGCACATTTCAAGATACTGTGCTAGCTCAGTATGAGGGATCTGTAATTGCAGACTTAGCCATTTAAAAATTTACGCTCAGCTTTGCAGACCACTACTGGTACAGTAGACTTGTTAAGTCCAAGCTTTATTTTGTAAAAAAAAAAAAAACACAAACCACATTTTCCTCATCAGTTACAGAAGTGGAAGCTGCATCATCTCTTTCTCCCATGAGGCCAGTATGATCTCTGGGTCCAGATCAGAAATATGTACATTAGAAAAACCAAGTACAAAACTACGTTTGTCAGGGTCAGGATGAGGAAGTATCCAGATGACTGCGTGATGACGACTACACAGCTGACTGCAGACGACGAGGTGAGGATACACAGAACTGGGTGTTTTTATAACAGTGAGTTTACTCTCGATAAAGTCCCATTTTACAGCATCATTCCCTCTGTTCCATCTTGACTTTCGGGGGCTTGAGGAAGGACCTGTTCTTTTTCTCCTTGTTCTTCTTGCCTTTGGCCTGGAAGTTCCTCCAGCTGTCCACGCGCCCATCTCTTGTTTCCTGACAAATGTGTGAAAAGAAAATTGCCATTTCAGAAATGCCAAAGGCAATCGTGTCCATTTATTAGTAGAGTAAGGGACCACAGTCATGGAGGAACGCACCTCAAAGTTTTTCTGCCACTCTCTCTCGCGCTTTGCTTTCTCTGCTGCTTCAATTTCTTCCTCTCTTGCCCTTTTTCTGGTAAATTGAGAAGAAGAGATAATCTATGACATTCGAATATAAGCTTTTCTGTTTCAGCAGTGAAACCTCCTGTGTGTCATTTACCTTTCATGCATTTCCTTTGCTTCTCTTTCCTTCCTCTTGATTTCGAGCTCCGCGAACAGCTTCATGGTCTGTTTGTACACTGCTTGCTTGAACTGGAAAAAGTTGTATAAAAAAAAACATATATGCTGATAGATATGACTATGACAAATACTTGCTGTATTAACATTGTGAAAATCCAGTTAGTCCAAAGGAATAAAACTGAAAATGTTTTTTAGAATAATGTATTTCACCATTTACTGTGTTTAAAGAAAAATGTTTTGACAGCTTTATCTAACAGCAATTACTGAAACTATCACTTCAGTATTTTTATTTCTTTTCTCAAATGGTCTTACAGTGTAATCTTCATTTTCCTGTTATGTATTTCTATGACTTTGACTTACCACTTCATGGTCGTCCTCCTCCACATCCAATGGTTTCCCATCCTTCTTCAACTGCTTCTTTTTCTCCTTTACCTGTTGGGAACATCAAGTGGCAGAGAATAAAAAGTTACCAAACAAGTACACATCTGGGGCCATATTCATAAACATTCTGAGAGCACCCTCAGAGAGCTCCTGACGCAGCCTAAACATTTCTAGCAAGGGGTCCTGGCTTCGGAGCGATTCAGAAAAATTCTCTGAGCAAGGAAGAAACTGAAACTTTTACTTTGGTGAGGAGGTGTGGTTGACCCCGTTACAAGGAACATACTTAAAAGTGTGATTGGTTCTTAGTGATAATGGGCAGTGAAATCGATAGGCTAACCACAGAATTTAGTCTCTATTAAGACATGGTGGAATTATGAAAACTTCTGAACTACTTTATGTAATGAACATCTGTAGAATAAACTGTAAGCCATACTTGAATAAGTAGCCGACAGAAGGTTTGGGGGAAAAAAAAAAAAAAAAAAAAAAAAAAAAAACAGGCCTACATGTGCAGGAACATATTCACAAGCTAATAGTTATAATTATTTGCTTACGTTTGTTAACATGCTGGTAATTTTAGTATTTGATAAGCCAATCAACAGGGAGAAAATCGCTCAGTTTTCATCAGTTTCCGTGATTGCTGACCATCTTATATAAGTAGCTGTGACATCATTTTACCATAAACATAACACTCCCATCAATTACACCAACAACACCACAGAAACCCACTATGTCCATGACTGTGTTTTTGTGAGCCTGCAAGGTGGAGACATCCAGTGGAAATAAGATGAACTGCGCCACAATGAGGCTGAGAAAGCGCTGTAACTGTTAGCGTGATCACTCTGCTGATGAAGGTTGTGACAGACCCAAGTCATCACTGCTGCATTTTTCCAGTTGCCAAACATCTTAGTGTTACGGTCACGTTTATTTCTGCCGTTTTTGCTTTGGGCGGGAGATATGAGCGCATCTCGGATGAGGTCGACCACAAACATCATCTCTGCGGCATCTAATCTGCAGCGTTTCATTAACTCACTGTCATTCAGCCTTTAGGGAATATTTCTCCTTCCTCTTTACACCATTTTCTCCTCTGGTTAAGGAACTCCTAAGATGCTTTGTGAATACTTTTATCTTTACCAGGGTCTAGTCTTAACTGTAAGGGGAAGGTCTTAGAAAACAATTCTAAAGAATAAGAATTTTCCTAAAATTTTGTCACTAAGTGCAACCCTTTGCAGTAGAAATCTTTATGAATACGACTCAGAAAGCTGAGTGACATGGGAGCAAAATGTTTATAATGTGCAGGAGTATGTTAAACACTCACCATATGCTCCACATATTCCTTTCCTGCATGGATCACATCTAAGGCTCTCTTCTTCTGCTCTGGGTCCAGTAGGAGTTTGTATGCCTTGTCCACAGCTGGAGCACAGTGGGATATTCAGGTGAAATTAAAAACTTGTACGTTTCACAAAGGCAGGAGCCCTTAATGTACTGTTAAACCATGTCTGTTAACATCATCCACAAACTGGACAACACCAATAAATAGTTACAACATTTATATAATCAGGGATGGAAGAAATTTACCTTCAAAGGCTTTTTGTGCTCTGTCTTGATCATCCTGATTTTTGTCTGGATGGACCAAAATGGATAACTGCACAGTCAGAGATCAAATATTAGGAATTAAATAACAACAGCCACAAAAAATATCATGGCACGATCACTGCGTCCACAGGAAAGCCATGTCTTCAGTTTCAGATGGAAGTTGCAGCTTACCGCCCGAAATCTTTTCTTCAATTCGTCATCTGTTGCATCTGGATCAATCTGCAGCACCTGAAAATGATGTGAACATCAGTATGTTTCTCCTACATAAGTATCTTAACCGAAGTGTCAGTATTAGAAATTACTATGCTGAAATCCAATTCTTATAACAGTAACCATGGCAACATCATCATGGTCTGATGAAGGCTTTATGTCAGCAGATATGTCAGCCTGGTGACTGTGTATGACAGATTAACAGACAAATTAATTCTCTGCTGTTTCTCATGTCTCAATTTCACTAAATTTTAATTTATTAAATTGATCAATCATTTCATATATTAACTAAGGATACCAAACATTTGTAAAACATGTGTTGTTTGTTTTTCCTCATTTCATGTCATTATACTACAGACTCACTTGGCTCTAGTAACTTGATGGTTGGCATCAACAGTATTTTTGACGTTTATTAATTGGCAAAATAATTGATACTCCTTACTACATCCATAATAGACACTAATGATGACAAAACTACATCAGTATGCTTACCTCAAAGGGATTGAGATTAAAATAAGATGCGCCAGGTCTGAGCAGTCTGTCAATCTGCTGCTTCGAGGTTAAGACAGAGTCTCTCTTCTCAATCTGCTTCACCTGTTAAAAAGACATAAACACCATTAAAACTCTCGAAGCCAAAATCAAACTGCAATGTTCATCTGAATATGCACTTTCTGGTCATGTTCATAACGTTGCTTTACAGTATGAATACAGCAATGATCCAGGAGTGAAATGTGATGAAATTGAAGGTTGCACTGCATCTTATTCACGGGAGCCTGACCTCATTCGCACCACAGCTATGATTTGTTGTGACTGGTCGAAGTGTTACACTACGCTGCGATTGATAGAGCTGCTAACGTTAGATAGAGGGCTAGCAGCACCTGCCTTGGGGGTATTTGATATTTATCAGACTGCTACTTAGTATAAGTGACTTGCAGCAGTTGAAGAAAGGAAACTAAAAACTTCAACTATCTTTGGTGGTGTCGTGATAACACTAGACAGACGAAGCTGCTCACAAAACATCTCATTAAACGTTAGCTTCTTAGCGTTAGCTAATGTTCATGTCTGAAGGCCTCTTAACGTAAGGTGATAAACGTGAGAAGCGGTGGACAACCGTCTTCAGCCGATGTACGGAGAGCGACCGACACTCGCAAAACACAGATTCTCAAAAATGTTATCGTACCTCCGAGATAAACGTTTTAAATAATTCATCCGACATATTCTGAGACGAAGGCTCTCCTCCGGCGGCCGCCATCTTGCCCGTGGTTTACGTGTGACGTTTAGCATCACGTGACCACACAGTTCCTTTAA
This sequence comes from Chelmon rostratus, assembly GCF_017976325.1. Classification (NCBI taxonomy): domain Eukaryota; kingdom Metazoa; phylum Chordata; class Actinopteri; order Chaetodontiformes; family Chaetodontidae; genus Chelmon; species Chelmon rostratus. The sequence goes on along the minus strand of NC_055673.1, from coordinate 9,144,430 downwards.
CAAAGTTATTTTATTTAATCGTTTTTTATCACTGCTCTAATGTAAAACAGGACATCTTCATGTACACATTTATCTAAACAATATGTAATCATCGATTTAAACTTAAATTAATAAATTAGCACGGCTTATATTGAAATGACTGACAATATGAAAGTGCTAAAATACAAAATGCATATGACGTGTACTGAGTATGGAAATAGAAATTTCATTGTAAAAGAAAGAAACGTATTTATTTAGTTTTTTAATAATTGAAAAAAGCAACATGCCTTATTTTGAAAAGTCAGGAAAGGAACTACAAAAGCACACGTTCCGTTTCCACTTGGACGTGACGTAGACTGTGTCGCTATTTTCGTTTCATGTCCTTAAATAAAGAGAAATGCAGGAAATCAAGTGTGTTAAAATGAACAATGAATCTGCACTTGTTGTATTAATCAAATGTAATTTTACAGAGCAGGTACATTTGTTATTTTACAAAGACATCGCGACAAGTTCACGTATTGGTATTGCCAGGCCCACAAAAGATCAGCCAAGCTTTACCGTGCATTTCTGTTATGATTACAAGTACAAGCAGCATCGAGTAACCAGCTCATATTTCCTGTGGGGCTCCGCACTTACATGTTGTGATTAGCTTTTATTAGTAAATGTGTAGCTTCTTTAAGGTACTCAGGCAAACCCCCTCGCGCTCTGGCAGTATATAACAACCTGGCAAATGAATTTTAAGGTCTGCGAAACCTGCTCATCCAATCTGGGCCAATCCCAACTCACCTGCATCCAGTTAACCACGATCAGACAGGAGAGGGCGAGCACCAGTAAGCTTGCCACAGGTAGGCAAAGGACAGGTTGCCCATTAAGTTTACACGCCCACCCCCATTTCCATGTGTTTGACTGGTGTAGTTTGTAATAAGAAACATGTTCATCATTGACTGTAAAAAACACTGTTGAACTTCAGAATGAACACAAGTCAGAAGGACTTCCATTGTGCACATGTCAAGATATTAACATTAAAATGATTAATGTCTGTGAATGAAATATGACGGCGATTATAATGATCTATTACAAAGTAGTTAAAAGAATTTGTAAATATAAATGCACAAACACACACATTTACTTGGGTAATAAAATGTATTTAACAATCAAGAGCAAGAGGTAATTTCCCCTTTACAGAAATAATTCTGCTGGATAAGGAAGCAGCAGTCTGCTGGATGGAGCTCTGGACCATTGCATTTCCATCAGCTATATCCTCCTACGCTTCTGCAGTAAGTGAAAAGACACTGAACATTAGAAGACAGACATTTCACAAGACTAATGTATTACATAGGTAGTGTTATAAATGCACTACACATTGAAGAGGGATCAATCAATAGAAATAAAAAATGTGACATTTACATTTGTTAAGACCGAGAAGTTGGTCCAAACAATATAAATATCAAAAGCCAAAGCTTTCTCCCATACGAGTAGCGACACTAATCCACTATTATTTCTCACCTGTGCCTTCTCTGTTGAGCTGTAAACTGGTTAGACAGCTTGTGTCCCCATGTGTACAGGACTTGAAGTATATGGTCCACTAAGTAGGCCATTCTGAGGGAGGTGAAACCCTGGGGTGAGTCCAGCTCACAGCTTGTGCGGAACTGTCTCCTGTCTCAAAACTAGAAAAGAGCCACACAGACATGGGTACATTAACAAATGTTGGTCAATCAGTTTCTCGGCATCAGAATGACCATCAACACCAACAACATCACCAGAATCATGAGATTTAATCACGTTTAATATGATGCAGTATATCTACAACTGAAAAAAAAGCATTAGTCATATGACTTATGAAAAACCAACATGGAGAACTTACTGACTCTGGGAAGTAAAGAGGTCATAAAGGGACAACTAGAGACAACTAGGACATCAAACATTATGCTTTAAAAATATAACAAAATTTAAAAATACAAACATGTCGAGACTTTCTGAGCATTAGTTCAGATAATGAACAATCTTACCAATCAGTCCCTTCCATTTGTGTGAACTCATTCACATGGATGGGGGGCAGCTCCTTTACTGCCTGCTGACAAGAGGCAACATATAAAGACACAGTTCTGACATGAGAAACTGTAAAGGACACTCCAGCATTCGCTGGCACTTCAATGCAAACCAAAATGTGTCAATGGATACAATTAGCTCTCTGTTGTAATGCTGTGCTCCCTGTTTCAGTCTTACCTGTGCAATATAAATACTGCCATCTTGTGGCATGGAAGAGTACATACGTCAGTTTTGAAGCACAGCCATTGTTCCAACATCAGCCAATTTTACCAATATTCAATTCAGTATCCTCACTGCTTTCTGAATGCACTTGAAAAACATCTCCTGTAGTCAATATCTACCTATTGTTCAACACCCTTCCAACTCAGAAAATGGCCAATAAATGGAGCGTCGGATAAAAGGAATAATGGCCCTCTGGTCGTGTTGTTGTGAAACTGCTACCTCTAGCGGCGTAGGAGGGGAAATGTCCACCATCACCCTCCATTCATAGACTGTGTGTGCAGACAGCCGAGTTGATTTTGGTGCAGTAAGCCAAGACAGGCAACAGGTGTTTGCAGGGTTTTGGGGTTTATAGCGCTTTCCCAATCCTTGACTGTCTGCCCTCTGGCTGTTTAATCCAGTCTTAAGAAACAGCCATTTGGTTCTTAAAATTGTGCACAACTTTTCATTTGGCTTCAGGGGAAAAATGTGCACTATGTCTGGGAAGGCAAAATGCACTGGTCATATTTTCTCTAAACCCCAGAAAAATGCTGGTAACACAATTTTAATATTTCCAATGATTCCTGAGTCAACTTTAATGGCTTTTGTTCTTCATAGCCTGGAAAAAAAAATTATACTCCCACTGAATAAAAAAAAAAGAAAAAAAAAAGAAGCTTGATTCGTTGTACAGTATATTAGTAATGAAACATTAAAAAAAAGCAAGGTAGAATTATGGCTAGTGTTTTTCCAGTGATTACAATTAGCTACAGGAGAGGAGACAGTACTCTGTGCAAGGCTAGCTCACCCTTGAGTACCGTTCAGGTGAGTTCCTCATTCTAGTGGTGCCGCTCTCAATGCTTCTCCACCTAGGCAGGTTGGAATAAGAGGACAGACACCATGAAATAAAATACAACGATACCAAGGCACCAAAAAGGCAGAAGGCTAATAACACTTTGCTATGGTAAACAAACTGACAGACGATCACTTGCTATGGCAGGAGGCACGGTTTAAGAATTTAAACCCTTTGGATGGTCAGATCCTTGGTGTCTTCAAAAGGAGAGAACAGATGAAGTGCAGACTTTGGAAATTAAAAAAAAAACAAAAATGGATTGGAGACAGCGCAGCATACAAATACATTCAAAGTCAAATGTGCTGTTCTAACTGTTGTAAAGATGTTAGTAGGACCATACCAGCGAAGTGACATCTCACAGTTATCCAAGATCAACCTCGTCTTTAAAATGTGTGTGAACAGGTGTACACAGTATACGCTTCAGCAGATGTCAACCAATCTCAATAAACACTGCTCATGTTTAATAGTAGAAAAAAAAAATCACCTGATTTGCATGACACAGGACATTTACTGCATGTACTATTACATTTACTGTTGCATTATTATGCATTTTCTGGGCTACACACAAATTTTCTGATGTGCTATGAGGGAAGATGTAACAATATGGACAGGAACCATGTGAGGAAAAGTGGAAGGTAAAAGGGCTGCACTCAAGTAATAATTTTAGCAAAATTGGAGTAACAATTCATTAAGCATTCAGTTACCAATACAAAGCGCGTCCTTTCTTCATGAATGGCAGAGAACAGCGTTTAATCAGCGTAGGTTGAAGCTTACTAAAGCTTACACTGTTGACCTGTGCACACACATTTTAAAGACTTGATCTTGAGTAATTTGCAAGAAATCAAAATTACAGTTTGGCCCTTTAATAGTTGTTGGTATTGCTGTGATATTCACTTTCTAAATGCTGGATGCAGGAAATGATTCCCTGATGTAACATGCACTGAAAAATAAAGGGTTAAAATCCTGTTTAATCATTTTATCATCCAAACACCTTTCAAATTCTCTTGTCCCGTTGTCTGATCAGTCTTTTGTGATTATCCTCTGAGGCAAAAAAAAAATGACTTGGAAAAGAAGATCTTCATCCAAATAAGAGAATTTGAGGTAAAAATCAAATCAAATACTGAATGACAACACTGAATTTGAGTATCTGACAATTGACTGATGCTCAGCTGAGTTTTATTGAAACGGAACAAACGTAAAAGTTATAAATACAAAGAACATCAGAGAACAAACTGCTATGGCTCTTAAGGTAAGCCAAACCAAACTCTATTGGGCAAGTTCAAATAAAACATTGGAAGTTATGGTATCAGTTTTTAAAAAAAACACAATTTGTCTACCTCTAGATGCTAGGCATACACTTTGAACATTACAAAACTTGATTTCTTCCTTCCTGTGGATTCTTTTCTCCACCATTGCAAAAAATGAAGTATGAAGCTCTAACCATATGCATTTATTTACAAGCAAGTCCCTAAGCAACTATGAGAAACCACAAATAAAGGGAGTACAAGAAGGGGAAGGAGGAAGAGGGCATGGACAAAAACTTCCTGCAAGGCAAATAACATTATTTAATGTCCTCTCAGACTTTTGAGAATGAATGTCCACTTTTTTTGTAAATGTTCATTGTTGGCTTTAAAAGAATCAGGAACAAAAATGTAACAATAAAAGTATTTTGTGTGTTTTTTAAAGACACGTGTCCCAATGTAACCGTAGAAGTAAGAAATGATTCACCACAACGGTTACGTTCACTTCTTCAGCCAAAAGGCTTTCCAGCCAATCATCTCGAGCCAATTCTGGGGTCTGTCCTTTTTTTCTGAGATATATACAGATTTTTTTTTTCTTGAGGGATGAAGAATAAAAAGTCAATCAAAAAATTGTGGCCAATCTCCTGTTTTTTTTCTTTTTATTGTTGTTTTTCTCTTTTTTTGTTGTCACTTTGCCAAATACCTTTTGGTGCATCTACTTCCACTGCTGCCCATAAGAATCCTGTGAAAACTCCATGGTGTCATTACTGTAACCATAGTTACCGGAATAGTCGGCCCCTTGTTGCAGGGGCTGCTGGGCGATGGGCTGGGACCCCCAGTTCTGTTGGTTGTTGGTCTGGCGGCGCTTGGAGTCAGGCTGGTTAAACACGTCTGCCTTCCTCTTTCCGCCGACGTTACCTCCGCGATTGCCCCTGGCCCCGCGAGGACCGCGGCCCCTCTGCGGCTGGAAAGGGGCTCCCCTTCCTCCTCGACCACCCCTCGGACCACCAAGGGGAGGCCCTCTTTGGGCATAGCCGCCACGGCCACGTGCCGGTGGCGCTCCACGAGCCCTAGGTGGAGGAGGCCCCCCCCTGCTGGGACGAGTACCACGGCCCCTCATGCTGTACACATCTTCGTAGCCGTAGTAAGGGTCTTCATAGCCACCACGGTAGTCATGATAGTCGTAGCCATAGTAGTCATCGTAGTAGTCTTCATACCCATAGTAATCTGGTGGATAGGCATAGCCCCCTCTGCCACCACGACCCCTGCCTCGGCCTGGTGGGGGCATGCGTGGAGGTGGGTAGTAGTAGTAGTCGTCATACCTGCCGAGGGGAAGGTAGTGTTACATTTAATGAACGTCTCATGTCAGCATAGGTTTGGCAGTTGATCAGTCACGTGTCTCTGTCCCTCACCCTGCATTCCTGGTGGTCTGCCGAGCTGCTTGGCGCTCTTTCCTCTTCTTGTCTGGGGGCTTTGCCAGGACGATCTCAATTTCCTCTCCTCCTAGCTCCTTCCCGTTCATCTCATCCATTGCCTGATCAAACAGGACAACCCCTTTATTGTAACACACAGAATCATCAGACACGTAAAATACTTTGTCCACAGCATGAAAAACCCACCTTTACGGCAGCATCCCTTTCTTCAAAATGGACAAAAGCATAGTCTTTCAATTTCTTCACTCGCTCCAGCTTTCCAAACTGAGAGAAGGTCTTTTCCAGAAGCTCTTCAGTCACCGCTGTGGCCAGCTTCCTTACAAAGAGCACCTTGACCTATGAAGATAATAAAAACAGGATGTTTGCTACCCTGTAGAACAGAGGAGGCTTGTTGTGTTTTAAAGAGACATGACATGAGATCTGCTAACCTTGGCCATGACCTCCGGGTCTGGCTCAGCGACAGGGTCAGCCCACTCTACAGTGACGGGGTTCCCCCACACCTTGACCTTGCCACTCATCAGACGGCGGCGAGCCTGTGCTGCGGACTTGTGGTCCTCGTACTCCAGGAAACAGAAGCCACGGTTCTTCTTCTTGTCATCTGGCTGGTGGTACAAAATCACCTCTTGGAGACCCTCTGTAAGTAGAACAATAACATCTCTAACTTCCAAATGTCTATCACCCACTACGACAATTTTTTTAATGAGTTTCTGACAAAAATCCACTTCTGTGCATTGGAAACTAACCTGTAACTTTGCCAAAGTCTTCCAATATACTCTCTCTTGTCTTGTTCTTTGGAATTGATCCGACAAACAGGCGATTGTTTGCAACAGATATACACACTCCCAAGTACTTTCCAGGGCGGATTTCATGGTTATCACACTGAAAATAAAATCGAGAGCACAAAAACTGTGTGAAAGCTTGAATTCTTTTTCATGTCTTTAAAGTAAATCTCCAGAGATCAAGTCAGACTTTGAAATGTCAAGATTATTCCTTTAAAAGAAGTTGTTCTATGGTTTGACGCGTTACTTCTGATTCCCTGCTATATTACTTACAAGCTTCACAGCCTTTTGGGCGTCATCTTTATTGCAGTATGTGATGAAGGCGTAACCTCTGTTCTGACCAGAGAGAGGGTCCATCATTAACCTGAGGTCCCAGATGGGACCAGCAGACTCAAAGAGCGGCACCAGCTCATCTTCATACAAATCCCTTGGAATTTTTCCAACAAACACCTGATGAGGAAGAGAGAGGTGGACACAGGTGGACAAGTGTTAGGACTTGTAAAGCACAATATACAGCATGAGATTTAGGATTCTTGAATGATACTGCAGAACAAACCTAATACGTCTTGCCCAATTTAAAACATCAGAGCCTTGAAAATAATGACCAAAATAAATAATAAAATAATATCACTTATCTACCTCAGTTCCAATCCCTGGTTGTGTTCCTTTGAACACATCCTCAGGTGGGGGACCTCCATATTTTCTCTGCCCTGTGGTGACATCCAGGGTGTATCCTGTCCGTTCCAACAGAGCCTGAAAAAAACAAAACAAAACAAAACATTAACTGAGCTGCATGGCTGCAGAGGCATGTTTATGTGACATTCATTCTGATGTTATACACACAACATAGTCACATGACTTTGTTTACCTTTATTTTTGCCTCATCTGGGCCCTTGGTGGACTCCTGTACTTTACTTCCTTGTTTTTCTCTCTGTCTGTAAGTCTTCATGACTCCACAAAGGAAAGCACTTTTATTCTACATTAAAAAACAAAAGAGATAACTATGTTTTAAACAATCATCAACATGAAACTCCTCTCAAAGACAAGACGGGATGTTATCCATCTGTTGTGGTTACCTGTACATGGGACAGGTCGCTCTCTTTGAATTGCTGCAGCACTGTAAGTGCCCCTTCCTCATTGAACTCCCGTAGTGCATCGATGGCCCTTTCGTCTAGGTCAACATACGCCACCAAGCCTACAATCATAAAAACATGTTCACTGTCAGGATCGGCTACAGTGGACACTTTTACTGCTCCACTGCTTGTTAATATGACATTTTCAAGCTCTTTGAGTCAAAACAACCATCACCCACCTGTCTGGAAGATGTTATCTAGACTTTCAGCCACTTTCTGGGGCAGCCCTGCATCAATGAGCGTCTGGTAGTTCTCTGTGTGTGTTGTTGTCACATCCATGGGCTCCTCTTCCTCCTTTGCTGGGGCAGAACTACCGTTCACCTCAGCGGCAGCCATTCTCCTGTAATATATATATATATAAAAAACAAAACAATTTGTTCAGTAGTTCATCTTAAGAATTTTATTTTCCTGATGAGGAATGATCAACAAATACCAGGCTTTCATTATCCAAAACTGCAAATATGTTTTATTAAAGACAAGCTTTATATCAGGACTATTAACCAAATTGTTCATATAAATGGATGTTGCTGGAATTTTAGTTGCGGACCTATGCAACCTTAAAACCATTACTTTCTTATGAAGTACTGACATAGGGCATTTCTAAAATGGGAACAACGCTATACTAGAACTTGCATTTGCTAAAAAAAAATACTATTCAATAACTAAAACTGACATTAAAACGTTGAAGTAGTGTACGGTAACATAACCCGGTCACTTGAAGAAACCACCGACAGCCACCGTCCCGCCCCCTTCACATGCAGCTTGCTAGCTAGCGAGGTGGACACATCTTATTATTTACACTTAATTTAAATGCTCACTGAGCGAACGCGTTTTCTACAGGAAGAAGGTTTTCAGAACTTTCAGAGCAAAACAGGCCTCCCAGGTGTTTTTCTCGTCTTGAGCTGACAGTAACATTGGATAGCCTGCTGGCTAGCTAACAGGCTTATACGAAGGCCTCGCCGTGCAGAAAGACACCTTTCACAAATCAAACACACGCTACGTGCAAGGTGCAAACAGACAGTTAGCGAAACTTACCAGTCTAATTCAGGACACTAACAGTGGCGTGTGTTAAAATGTGGAACGATTAACTTGTCCGACGTACAAAAATGTCTAATATGAAGAATACGTTCGAATTTTAACACACGAGACAAAATTCCAGACAGCTACGGTCTCGTCGTCGGCTCGCCCGAACAACGCCACCGCTCAGCAATCATCGCGTTATTTGGAAGGAAAAACGCGCAGTAGGGCGGGTGTGTTCGTTTTGGCGTCTTCTTCCTCTTCTTCTTTTCATGGCGAATTGCAGCCGGGCGGAGCTCTTTATCGCCTCCAACTGTGGAGTTGCAGAATTTTTAGTCATGCAGGGGGTGAGAGGGGTTGTCAATGATAGATAGCTTGGCCAACATCCTCCTCTCACCTACGTTCTCAATGGTAGACTACGTAGAAGACTGCAGACGTAACCACAGAGTCATAAAATTTTTTTAACAGTGTCCTACATACTCCAAAGGATCGCAGTCTTCTTACTAGATGGAGACAACTTTACAGGGCATCTGTGTTAGTGGTCCAGTCCAGTTTGTTGTTGGTAGAGTTAGAGTAGAGTTTAGTTTTAGTTTAGTTTAATATGTCGAAGCAATCCTACAAATCAGGCACTTTGTTTCTATTTTTGAAAAGTAGATCTACTGTTTCATGCCCTCAAACACCTGCATGAACAGGTAATCATAAAACTATCCTAATTATGCTATGTAAAGATTGCAATATTTCATAAAGATATCCTGTCTACATCTTGGATAAGTATGTCTGAGATTTGCAGGGCTGCACTTGAGTCTGCACATATTAGAGGGGTTTGATTTCCTCTATCCACTGTAAAGGGAATGAAATGAAGCATAATTTTAACTAGATATACTACTGTTCTTTTTGTCACCATAACTCTTAGCTCTGAAACATAAACTGCTCAGCTTCTATTATTATCAGGGTTTTTAGACCCATCAGTACATATGTACATAATGTCCATACCTGTCATGTAAAATAGTGTTAAGTTATAGTGCAAAGGATAAAATAGTGAAGTGTACATATAAAATACCAATAAATTTAAATTTCCTACACATACTTTAAAATCCTCACTCCAGAAACCAATTTTCAACTTCAATGATGGCTTCCTGGACTTTCTGTATGATATATTCTTTATTCTTTTCTCTAAGAAACTGCCCCATAACTTATCAACAATAGGACCAACTTATTTGTATCATTTAACATCAAGAACAAAAGAGGCAGCTTGAGGAGTAGAGCATCAATTCTTAATTAAGTGGCTATGCTTTTCCAACCTAAGCTGGCATAGATAAGTAGCGGGCAGCAATGAAAACAAGTGCTTCACCATCAACTATCCAATCACAGGGTTTAATTTTTGACTGCCATTGAAATCCACCTTTTCTGTACATACTACCTACAGGATCAACCCAACACACACAGTAATAGAAAGTACACTTCAACAACTGACATTCTGACGACAAACAAGAGGGACAAACAGGAAGTTATGCTTATGTTCAAAAATTAAGAACTTTATTGTTATAATATTCATGATGTCAGTATGAAGTCTCATACAAGACCTGCCTTGACCATCAGTAAATCAATCGGTATCTGCTGATCATTGGCTTGGCAAATAAAGTGGGCGGACTCTCAGGAACAGAGATGATAACAGTCTTCCCAGCTTTAGTCATCATGTTTCAGCCTTCTGATCTTGCCCTTGTGGCGGTCAATCTCCTTCTGTAGGCGCTCAATCTCTTTTTTGTGGTGCTCAATCTCCTCTGCGTGATGCTTCCTCAGCGCTTCCATCTGCTCCTTCTCCTTCTGCCTGCAGGTGCCAACATGAAGAGGAACTGGGTTAAAAATCTTGTGGAAAACCAAGGCTACACTGGCATGAGCCTTGAACAGTGATATGCTTCTCACCTGAAGTATCGCTCCTCCTCTGCTACTTCTCGCTTTCCAAATGCACCTCCTGCTTCCCTCACAGAGCCTCCTCCACCGCCACCTTTGCCTGCTCCCTTGCCCAACTCACCAAGCTGGAATAAGCAGTCGGAACATTTTTTTGTCATAATTCACATATGATAGAGGATCAGTAACAATATGCAATAGATATTATTCCAAGACTGTCTTCAGGTGCTCAACAGCATTACCCTTATCAGATAAATAACACATTTCAAAGGACCCTCTCATGTTTATTAAGTAAATGAAGTGTGCTTCTTTTTTCCCCTGCATAACTCTTACCTGTGTAACAAATTCATAAGTAAATATAAAAGTATTGATCGTATTTGCTTGTTTTGTAAGCCTAAAATAGGATCAATGCACCTGCTTATTTACTGCTGATGTATTCTCTGAGTACGAGCCTAGACACTAAAGACACTGTTCCTATTTTTTTTAGCCTTTTCTCCATTGATGTAACACTTCAGCACAAAACAAAACTAATAAACAAACCCTCCCTTGCTCTTCTGGAAGACATACTGAAGCACATTGGATGTTTTTTTTTATGTATTCCTTTTGATGCTAGCTGAGCTATAGTTATAAATCTATAACTGCTGCTAAATATATGTATTGTTTATGCAGTCTTCTGGGTGCTGGTATGTTAAAGTAGTGCATTGTTCAAGTAAGTATTATGGAAAAACATACATAGGTACACATATTTTATTGTGTGTGTCATTACATAACACAGGAGAGCACCTATACAGTAGTACAACAGCTTTTTCTTTCAGAATGGATGATTAGCTCCATGTCCAACGCTACATTTGAGCCAATAGAAACATGCTGCAGTCTTTACGTACATGCATATTTATCTTATTGCTATGTTTTCACAAGAGCCATCGATGAACAAGCTTAATGAGGCGACTACAGAAGTTAGCAACTAGCTAGCCCTGCTAGCTTCATAAGATTTCGTCAGTTAACAACTTTGCTGGCATTAGCAAGCTAATGCTAACACTGTAAATGTCATGTGTCACCAATGCACCGCAGTTTACCTGATCAGATGCCATTCTAATCTGAGAGGCGACGCATCTCCTCAGGTTTGCTCTCAGGAGAAACCTTGACATTATCGGATACTACTGAGGGCAACTACTGCAGGCGAGAGAAACCTTTCTCGTTCCTACTGGTCTTTGCTCTAAATGCGGAAATTTGAGAAAAACGTCTCATATGGGCGTAGAGGCAAGCGCCTCATTTACATATAGGTTTGTTACTGACACCATGCGGTGAGGAGTGAGAACTGCAATAGTTCTGTGCAGTGGCTTTTTTCAAATGAGATTTTCAGCTGTGCTCAGTGATGGAGGAAGTATTCACATGACTTCACTGTGACTTAAGTAAAAGATTGAAAATACGGTTATGAAATGTACTTAAAGTTTTTAAAGTAAAAGCCGTCAATGTAGAAAATGTCCCGTGACTGTTATATTATTATATATTATATCATCCCATGCATTAATATAAAAGCAGGATCTTACTGTTGTAGTTGGTTGAGGTGGCGGTGCGTTATTTTGTATAGGACTGCAACTAATGATCATTTTTAGTATGGATCAATCTGCTGATTATTATTTCTTGATTAAAAAAATATGAAAGTTCTCAGTTCTCAGAGCCCAAAGTGATACCTTTAAATCAAAATTACTAAAACTATTTAAAAAGCTGTACATCCTTGCACTTTTTAAGCTGTAACTATGAATGTCTTTGCATTAAAAATGAAATGATTATAAAATTAGTTACCAGTTAATTTTCTGTCAGTCGACCAGTTGATTAATTAACTCATCAGTAGTATACATATGTAACTACTGAATAGTTTAATTTATGCAAAAAAATTGTAAGGTACCAGTAACCAAAGCAGACAAATCATTTAGTAAGTAAAAGTGTAATATCTCCCTCTAAAATGGATCGGAGCAGAAGTAGTGCTGTGAGAAGAAAAGGCTGACGTAAAAGTACCTCAAACTTGTACTTAAGTGCAGTACTTGAGTAAATGTACTTAATTACATTTCACCACTGGCGGTGTGCATGCAGCAGAATTTTTCCACACATAAAAAAAACTAAGTTAAAGCTAATATACAGGTCAGTAATTAAAAAAAAGAATTTGGTTAAGTAATTTGGCATCAATTACAAAGAAAATAGATTTTCCCTGAATGTACGTAAATTGGCATTATTCATTTATTAGTGGAAACTATATTCTTAAAATATTTTGAATTGCCTGCCTGTAGAAAAAAGTAATATTTTTACATGTTCAACTGACCTGCTGTGCCTGACTAGAGTATCAAGATTAAACAAGCAAATTAGAAATAATTAATTGGAAGTGTGTTAATTGTCTGCTGTCCCCATTTTTCCTATTAGCAACAAATTACATGATCCTTCCAGGAAACTTCTAGCAAATTATGAGGAAATGAGTGACCCAAAAAAGAAAACACTTCTCAATTTCCATGCAATAGCTCATTAAACTTTTCCTGTTGCTCTAACCAAACACTATGAATATCTCATACAATAACATGAGTTTATGATTTTCTTCTATTCTATGATTCTCTCACAGTGCTAAATTGTATGAAACTGAAGTTGCATTCAGTTTGCACTATGTAAAGCTAGAGAACTGCTTAATCTATTCACCTTTTCAAACAGTGAAAGTCAAAGACAGATAATTGGAGCACCATGAAAACAGAACACATGCAAACTCCCATAATCTTTCACTGATTTGTAAATCTGTCTGTTGCACTGATGCAGACAGATTTCCCTCCTTTGTGTTGTCATTTCAATCTATTGCTCGCTCCCATTAATTTCAAGCTCATATTTTGCAACCACTGTCTACAAACTGTACGCTAATCTGACAACACTGCGTTGTGGCCCTATTACTCAAAAGGACGAGGCTCAATGCTCATCTCTCTGGATGTGTGCTGGATGAGACACACTCAGCCACACAAAGGGAAGCTTTGCACAGTAAAGAGAGGTGGTGGGTGTTTAGTACAGATGAGTCATCATAATGGAGTCCCACTGATGAAGAGTCCTCCCTGCCAGACAATGCTCATCCCAGCTCAGTGTTGTATGAGCTCAGTGTCCCTGACACTCCCCTGCTCTTCAGCAGAAAGAGGATGAATCCTGCAGAGCTGATGGTCAATGAGCGAGCGTAGGCGTGGTGCTGTTGGTGGTGACGTGCTGCACCCTGTCAAGCTGTTCAGCAATGACCGTGATGATCTGGAAGCTCCTGTGAAAATAAAAGCATGCAAACTTGTTGCGTCACTGTGTTCTGTAATGTAGCATCCTTGGTTTGTAAATATAGATGGAGGAAGGAAGAGATGAGGAAAGCAGACCTTTAAAAGCTACACAATGTGGAGACTATTCAACAGAGTGAGAATAGGGCAAAGCTTGCACAGCTTAGAGGAGGTCACTTGCTTTTCCAGGTTAGATTTGAACACTTGAAGATAAGTCTGGACATCACTTTACACATCTGCACGTCACTGAGAGAAAACTGCACAGCTGAGGTAGTAACACATTTGCAGCGAATGGTGGCAGTATGCTCTCGTCCAGATGGAGAGCATCTGCTATGTGTTGCAGTGAATATGGAGCAAACTACCATTCATATAGCATTCGTACAAAAGAATTCTCTCTTCTCTTGTCATGGATGACGGCAAGTGCTGCTCTCATTTTGTTTGAATGAAGACGGAAATTGAGTTTCATATAGAACAATGAATATTGCGGTGCAATAATCATTACTGCAGAGAAGGCTCACAGAGGTCGACGCTGATTGCGCTGCATTCGACACATAACGCCACTGTGACAACTGTAAGAAAGAAAAATAACTTGGAAAAGATACTGATAAATCTTTCAAAGGAGTAATGAGGGGAGCATCCTTGATCCTAAACTTATGGACACATGTCTGATATCATATATATGTGAAATGACTACTAAGGATACAATAAATCAGGTTGAACTGAACCGGAAGTCATTTTGTTGTGTCTGGAAGAAAATCTCAGCTACCGCACTGAAGCAAACTGAACTTTGAGGGCTGTGTTGGTGCGCAGCCGTGCATGTCTGTGCATGTTTGTCTGTGGTCATGTACGGACTTCCGGTCCACAGGATACAGAGCAGCCAGTTATCTGGATCCTTTCAGAGCTGCTCACCTCGCCGGCTCAAGTGTTGCCATAGGAAATAGTATCCTGGCAACAGCACTAACCTGAGCAAAGACAAAGTAAGGTCATGCAGATAACAAGATGTGCTACAATGTTCCTGTATGAACAACTCACTTTCATAACCTCTGCTGGCAACGACCGCCGTTACAATTTTGCCATAATATCCTTTCAGCATTTTTGCATTATTATTCCGAATGACATTTAATGTGAACTCACATTACATTTGCATGGCCCAATTTAACAGCCTTTTTGGAGCAGTCTTTCGTAAATCCACATGTTTGGATGTAACATGTAATGCCCATAATCTGCCTCCTTCTACAAGTGCATTATCAATAATTGCATGAAATAGCACTCTGATCTGAAATTCACTCATACCTCTGGGGAAAAGCATGCTGACATACCTCTGGGGATGTGACTGAACAATTTCTTCAACACATATTTCTGAAGTAATAGCATTGTGTTGGTATGGAGTCACTTTAGTAAGGTGCTGAAATGACAAATACATTCCTTTCCTCGAAACCTCCAACTGGAGCACATTTATGCAAAAAATTGCAGTGCAGGAAACTGTGAGCTATGATATTTTATGAGTCTAGACCCCAATTGCTGCTTTAAGACTTCTTGGTTTTCCTTTATGTGCATTCATCTTGTCTAATTCTTAAAATCTGCTGCTGCTGAACTCCTTGTTGCTAATTGCCCATGAGCTGCTTAGATGTTGCCAGTGTTGCCATGGTGACCATCAGGATTGATAAAGGGGTTCAGATACTTTGTGGTCTGTGCATACAAGGTCTTTGGCCGAGAAGTGGCAGACATTATTTACTGGAGTCACAGGCAGCTTGGCAAAAACTAAAACGGAATTGACTCACTTAGCAAACTAATTACAATGTGAAGATTGCATCCAAAAACAGCCAATCAGGTGTTTGGAAGAAATGAAGGTATGCACTTGTCTCCCGACTGGGTAGCACAGACTCAGACTGGTTTCTCCAAGTACTGTGGAGGCATTTACTAGCAGATGCATTATAACGTAAAGGGTTTGGCTCTGTTACACTGATAATTGGCCACTTACACTTTGTATAATCCCAGACTTGCCTGGAATAGTGACACATACATCTGCGTGAACAGGCTGTATTTGACACTGACAGAGGTAGATGGTTTTGTTTAGGTGTAATAGATACTTTAGATGATAGACTTTTTTGATCCCATGAGGGAAATTGCTTTGTTACAGTAGCTTAACAACAAATTAAGTGTAACAATAAAATTATAAGCAGGAATGCAGATCTGCAGAACATGACACTGAATATGGAAAAAAGCTATGTTTAAAATGTGCATTAAAAAAAGGCAGAAAAGAGCAGAACAGGAGTGCAAAAACAGCAAATACTATGTACAGTACTGTGGTATTCTGTTAAAGTCAAGGTAAACTGATGTCCGAAAGTGTTCTTTAAGACATTATTTGTTAATGTTTACTATGTTTCTGTCTTAATTTGGTGTGCTAACATGCTAACATTTGCGAAAAACAAGTACAGCCGAGACAGACGGGGGGATGTCACTCGCTTTGCAGGTTTTTGCTCATAAAATAAAGTACAGGGCATGGATTGGGAGCTAGATGGAAAGTTAAGGGGTCACCAAAGTGATTGCAGTTCATCCAGAGGGTGGTATGAGTATGTGTACAAAATTCCATGGCAATCCATAGAATAGTTGCTGAGATATTTCCCTTAAAACCAAAAACATGGACCTCGTGGTGGCACTGCAGGGAAAGTCAGGGGATCACAAAAGTCACTAGGATTCATCATCTGGGGACCACGGATGTCTGTACAACATTTTGTGTGAATCCATAGATGCTGAGGTATTTCACAGAATAAGTGAAATCTTTGCCCAAATGGTCGTGCTAAAGGGAACGTCAGAAAACTATCAGAGTTATGAGGATTAATCCTCTGGGCACCAAGTCAAAAGTGTGTGCTAAATGTCATGGTAATCCATCCAGTACTAGACAAGATTTTTCACTAAAAGCCACAAATGCCAACCTGTTAAAGGCACTAGAGGACAAGGCAAGGAATCATGAAGGCAGTCAGCAGTAATCATGTCTGTACAGAATCCATTTAATAATAAAAAACTACATCTTCTATTCTGCAATCATGCTGTCGAACTATTGAGTCACTCGCTAGCGACCACCTTGGACTTCTTTCCAGATTCCAGCTGATTTTCTTGCACAAAATGTACTATAGCCTTCAATATGAAATCCATTTGCATTCCATCAGTACCAAAGCTGATCATTAGCGTCCCCCAGTCCAGTCAACCCCTGGGGTTAGCATATGGTCTGAAAGTAAGACAAGTGGTAATACCCTCCAGGAAACCGCTCTCAAGAGACTGCTGGCATTTAGCTATGACGCACAAACACAGCTGTACTCCACCACATCTGCTTTTTTGTCATTCGGAGGTAGAGGAGCCACATAGGGGGCAGCAGGCAGAGGGAGGTTCATGGCACAGTGATCCTTTATCAACTCCAATCAGGAGGGACAGTGCAAGAAAAGGAGAAGGTGTGTATGTGTGTGTGCAAAAGGGAGAGAGAGATAAGAAGTGCTTGTATTGATACTGTATGTGCAAGCGCTTATTTCAGCTCAGCGAGACACATTAACAGCGACTACAGTCCTCCTCATCATTCCTGCTCCATGTGTTGATTCTGCGAGGCGGCTGTGATTGCTTTAAATATGTACTGACATTCAAGAGAAATTTGGCCATCAGAAACAGACAAGGCGGCAGTTTCAGCGTCGCACAGCCTTGCTGTCGGATCTGTTACGCTCTGAAAGACAAGAGTATCATTTGAGCTGAAGGACATGCTGTGCCGCAGCTGAAAACAATGGATGTGGCTAATCTTCAGGGCTGAAGTTTTGTTCCCCAGTAATGACTTGAAACCAGCACAGTTCTGCAGCGAGCAAAGCGCGACACAGTACCTGCAACTGAACACTAGTTTCTGTTAAGACTGCTGAAATCTGTCTTTTGTGTTATAAGTTTTCTGAAATTTTAAATCTGAATATACAAACTATGGATTATCTAATTAAATATTTGCTAATTTGCAAACATTTCCAAATCAGAAATATCAACAATGGAAGAAGCTGCGTTCAAAATTCATGTCTCATTTTGTTGACATATTAGAGTCAAAGGTTTTTACTGGGGGAATTTTTTACCGCTCTGTCAACAGCCATAGCAAAAGCCATAAAACCTGGAAAGTGTGGTGTATAAGTGCTGCTGAAGTGGAGATTTCTGGTTCAGAGTATGAACAAAACCACTTTGACAACACAGACAAACTCAATCTGATTGAAAGCTCCCGAACAGCTAATAAATGGACCGAGTGATACCGACAGTAATGTTGACAGGTTGCTCATAGGGACCCTGGTTGAAAGACACTGACTGGCTCCAGGGATTTAATTGGTGACCCAATCCCTCAATTGTGTGCAGCCTCTCTAATAACTTCTTCTTTCCAGTATCTCAGATAAAATGTCACCTTACAATGTCAGCATGTTGAAGGCCAAAGCTGCTTTCACTGCTCCCCTCTGCCTTTTTCCCCTCCTTGTTGTACAATATTGTGTGATCTGCTGAGAGCTTCTAGACTAAAAACCAAAAATGATGTTTAGTCAACAGCTAAACAGTGTTTTCTAACCCCTCCACAGGGAGGTCAAAGCAGAAGGAGAATACAATGAGAAAATGGTGGTGACGTTGGCCAGGTGGATGCCTGGAAAGCTGTTCCATCAGCATGTCATGCTCAATGCCATTTTTTTAAATTTAAAGCTATAATATATTTCTGAAAGCAAAATCAAATGACAACATGAAAACAATGTGAACATGTGAAAGGGGTGGTGAACCTACAGAGAATTATTACCTGAATCTGCAGCTCCACTCAATTTTATGGAGCTTTATAATGAGTTTCAGCTGTTTAGCTGCCTTCACGCTTTTTTGTTTTGGCTCACTCTCACTGCTCTCATAGCTTTGTATTTGGGCTCCAGCACCAACAGTTCAGTACCTGCTCAGCACCAAACAGCAGACAGACGCAGTTAGAGAGATAGCCAACATGGTGGAGCATTTAGCAGCTAAAGAGCCAGATGTTTCCCTCGGGAGTTGGTGGAGACCAAAAATGAACAAAAGGCAAAAGACAGTGAACACTGGAATGCTGCCACACAGCCAGAAGCACTAACGACCCAGATGGGATCAACGATGTTGATAACGATGCCACAGAGGTTAAATAAATGGGACTCCCCACCAGTTACTGTCTATTTGTATGTGTGGAATACATATAAATCCAAGTAAAAAAGATATTAACTGCTGGATAGTTTGCTAACAAGGCTGCCATATCAAAATCTTTCTGTACACCTTCTTTAAAATCTGAAATCTGAGAGGAGACTGTAACATAACAATATTAATTTGGAAATTAAATATTCTGTACGTGGAGTCCCAAGTTGGAAAAAAAGTGAAAAATTGTCGATTTAGCTGAGTTGAGATGAGCCTCCCACCCATAAATTCCCAAACTGTTATGCAGTGTTAAAAAAAAGATGTTCAAGTTCTTCTCTCGCCTTCTCTTTTTCATCGTATTTAATTCTCCCGAGCTATTAACTACAAGAGATGAAAACAATTCAGAGCTGACCTTGCTGCTGCCCTACACTTCATTATCATAATCATTTCGCACTGCTGACAATCATTAAGAAGAAGGAATGGCGTCGTCTCTTTCTGTTCTTTCGCTTCTCTTTGGGAGTTTAAAGACCTTCTCTTCTTCGCCCGTCTTGAGGATTAGCATCCACTGTTTCTATAGCAACAGCCCTCAATTAAGAGACAGCCAGAACCACGCTGTTTCTGCCAGCAAGGTGCTAATTGATACTGGATTTCAAGTCAGGAGGGACGGGGGGGCTGAGATGAGAAGTAGGAGCTGTGTGTTTTTATGAGCTGGTGTGTTGAAGGGTGGAGGGTGTTTAGTCATCGACAGCTTTACGATGTTATTAGCACACACACACACGCACACACGCACACGCACACACGCAAACACACACACACACACACACACACACACACACACACACACACCACTTTTGGGGACATTACATAGACTCATTTTCTGAAGACTTGCCCCTAACTTGCCCACAACTTGCCTAACCCTTTACCCTTAACTTTACCCTAATCTTAACCTAAACCTAAGATTACCTCAACCTTAACACAGCTCTTCACTCCCCACAAGGAAAATGAGTCCCCACAACGTGACTGTGTGAACAGATTTATGCCCCCCACGTGAGTAATGCACTTTCACACTCATGCATGCACACAGACAGACACTGCATCAGCATACACTAATTATTATGATTTTGATTGGATATGATTTGTTAACGGCTGATGAGGAGAGAGAGGCTGTCTCCTTATAATAAAAAAACAGATATGAATGCATATGACTCCAGAATCTGTTGGCAAGGCACAAGATTTTGGTAACGGAAGCGTTCTGGTTTGTGTTTTTAGTTCGAGTAGTATTAGTCATATTTGAGGGGGCTTTGGTTGCATGCAGGTAAACAGTCTGTGTAGAGGGCAAAAGAGGAAGAATGCATTTGCTGAAATGCCTCGGAACAAATCTGCTATTGTCTGAAGTCATTTTAGCTTTTATTAGCTTTTTTAACATTTATCCTCATTCGTATGTATGTGTCTGTTTATAGAAATTACCCAAAGTGTTGTTGGAAAGTGTTTTAAGTTGCTAATAGAGCTGTAAACATTGAGTGACGAATGGAAGAGGAAGTCTTGGCCTGGATATCCATTAGGCGTTATCCAGATATCTGCTGGCTGCAGTCTCGCAGACAACACAACACACCCCCTGGCATCTTTTTCCTACACCTAACCAAGCAGTTTTGGTGCTGAAACTTGACTTTTTCGAGAGTGTATCATGTAGTAGACGTGTCCTGTAGCTACTGTGTGGTCACAGATAGACCTACATCAGAAGACCTGAAACATTGGCCATTGCCCCTAGAGGCTAATTCATCATCAGATGAAAGCTGATGGGTTCAGAGAACGATATCCTTATACATAGTAAACATGCAATAGTCTGGGCTTCTTTATACCTGCATACAAACGTCTATATGTCCTCATGTAGCAGTATAGTGTGTGTAACTGGCTGTTGCTGCCACTTGCACTTTTAAGTTATGTATCATGATGACGGCAGATGCAGACTTACTGTACTGTATGTACAGAAGTCTGTCTCATCAACTTTCATGTATTTTCATGTGAATTTGAATTATAGTATTAAAATGTGGGAACTTTGTTTCCTATTTCTGCATTTTTTCCATTCTGTCTGTCTCTCTGTCTGTTCATTTTCAGTCACTTCCTGTTCTTTCTGCATCCATCTGCAGGTCATGACAGAAATACAATTAACGAGGGACCGTTGTGACTCTTTTGGTACGTCTTTGGAGTTCAGATGCTGCAAAATGAGCTCCAATAATACTGCTCTGACTTGTCATGAGCAGACATTGCACGGATGACTTCTGGTGTGAAAATAAATTAGCGCAAAAATTGAAACTGGGGCATATCACGCAATGCAGTAACAAACATGAAATGCAGAGAGTAATGGCACCTACAGTGAAGGACCATTTTCACCCAAGCCGGTCTGCTCTCCAGCTGACCTCACAAAATAAGCAGCGCTCAACAAATGGATGGTGTAAATCGCCTTTTGCTTATGCCTCGCAGCAGAATTACAGCACACTGGTTCAATTAAAACGAACAAGGACTGATTATGTGGAGCAGAGAGAAAGCAGAGTGGCAATACTGCAGACAAATCAGTGAAACACTACATTTAAACTGTTGAGAACATGTCCTATTTTCTAAAGAGGTTGTAATCAAATTCTGGCCGCTGTCAAATTTGTTTGTTTTCTCATTACTCAACTTCATAGATCTTTTTTTCTCTATAATGATTTGCCTCCCTGCAAAGAATGAAAATAGAACAGAGGAGAATTGCACTTTTATCATCTTAAGAGATTGCTGTTTTTGTACCTGCAAATCACATCTATATTTAGAGATCGAAATGTTTGCCTGACGCTTTAATGTGGCTTCAAAATCCATTTCTCCATGTTCTGTCCACATTGCTGTATTTTCAGTTTGTCGGTAAGTGATTTTACGTTTGAACTTTTATTTTTAGGTGCCGATATGTTTTGTTCTGGCTTTAGACATCGCTGTCAGACAGCATGCCAGTTGGACTCTGCAGGGGATTTTGCTTGTGCAGCTGTTCTGAATTAGCTGAGGACAACACTTCAGAGAACATGAGATTTCAAAAGCTGCACCACGTTCTTCATGTAATATAGATGTGTTTTATTAGAAATAAGTCACATTCATTTTGTGCTGTGAAAACTGTACATTTACAGGAGGTAAAACAGAACATAAAAAACAAAGTCTAGACAAGAAAATACAAATGGGTATTCAGTACAAGTAACTCAAGGTATGAATTGGGCTGAGGGCAGGACAGAGGAATTTGAAGGGACAGGGCAATTGGCTGGTAGTACATACTATTGAGTTACTGACAAGGTTATCAAAAACACACTGTTACAGAAGACATGAGGTTCAATTACCCGTCGCTATACAGCGGAGAGTAATAACAAATATCCTGAAGCACAGTTTACAGATATTCATAGGCTATCATTCATTCTATATAATGTTTGCTTTATAGACGTACAATTATCTACCTGTCACAGAGAGCTCCAAATATGGAGTCTTGTGCTAACAAATCTCTAGTGAATAAATTCCTTGAATTACTAATACAGATTTGTCATACAATATTCTCATAAAGCATCTATATGCTCTGTAAATATGAGGAAGATGGTACAAAAGTTTTGAAACATTGGTAAGAAAAAATTCTGCCTAAATCATAATATCAGTCTTGCTTGAGCATCAAGCGCCCATCATATTGCACTATTTCACACTGATGGCTGAAAACACAAATGTGTTGAAGTCTCGAGGACCTGACGCCGAACTGGAAGTCACATCGGCGCCAGGAGCCTCTGTTCTGTCCAAGAGTCCTGCAAGGCTGAGAAACAAAAGGGCGATGATGAAAGGTCCTGTTGACCCCTTGAATCCACATGTACGACATGGAAGAGCCTGCATCTTGTGCCAGCTGAGAGGGGCGGCATGCCCCACCTCCTCGCATTCCCACCCAGCGTTTTCCCAGAGTGCACTGCTCTTCCTGTGTGAGAGTCTGTGTTCATCCCGGTGCTGGTGTTTTGGTATCGAAGCAGAACGCTGGTGAAACCAGGACGCGTTGTAACTGACCACCACCTCCATCACCACTCAGTGTGTTTGTCCCGATGCAGTCCATATGGGCTCACAACACATTACAGATGCATTGAATCTTTTTTTGGAGCCTGATGTTGTAAGTTACAATTGAAAAAGCAATAAAACTCGTGCCTGACAGTCAGACGGGGGATGAGAAATTAAAACTATAAATGCTATGCTATAAACTCAATAATGACAAGAACAATGCTCAGCAATAATAATCATCAGAATAATATTAACCATGGTAAGAAGCACTATAAGCATGATTAAGCCTGCTCTTTAGTAGTGGAGCTCTCAGTACAGAGAATCCAATGGAAGAGTCTCATTGTAGGCTTTTTGAAGCAGTTCCAGGTGGGAAGCGGTGCAAACAAACACACAAACAGAAAAAAATAAAATAAAAAAACCCACGGCACATCTACCAAAGTGCAGAGTGTTGGACTCCAAACATGAAACTGGTCCCTTATGCTCTCTTGCCTTGTCCTATTTTGGAAGGTAATTTGGCTGGAAGAAGAGCAGCCAAGAGTTCCGGTTGTTCCTCCCAAGGAGCAGGGAGGACACACCGTGTTATATTATTTTATTTTTCTCCAAAGTTAAGTGAAGGAAAAAAGAAGCACAGACATGTCGACCACATCTTCTGAACCCAGGCTTAAGGGTTCAGGAAACTCCCAGTGAAGCATTAATGGAACCACAGCCAGTCCTGGTCCATGGAAACCACTGATCGCTCCACTAACCCTTTGACCTTCAGAGCACTCTGACACGAGATGCTTGAAGTCCACACAGAGAAGCTACATTAAACATCCCATCACCACCTCCACCTCTCCTTCCCTCCCTTCCTTCCTGCTCTGGCTGAGGGTTTGAAGACATTGATACTGGGACCAACTTTCTCACTTTCTTGGTTTCCTCTACTCTATCCATACAGGATACCATTCCCAAACCAAAAAGGTGACCAAGGTGAAATCGGGTGGCTTCGCTAGCCCCCCCCCTCCCCCTCAGACCTCTGTCTGCAGGTCGATGATGTCCTGTCCCACCAGAGGGATGGTGGTGTTGGTCTTCTCCCACTCCACAGAGTGCAGCTCCAGAGGTGAGGCAGCTAGGGGCTCCAGGTCTTTACGCACCCATGCAGGGGGCGACTGTGGAATTCCCCGGACTCCCTCCCACGGCCTCTCCAGAGGAGCCTGCTGTTTGTCCTGTTGAGGTACAAAGAGGAGCCACTTTAGAACTGCCGTCACTCATTAGCCCTGAGCAATTCATGATTCAATCAAAATGAAATGGGCTTCATTACATCAAAGGTGATTTTCTAATAATGTAAGTCATTTGGGGACATTATTCCTCCGTGAGGCAAGTGTAATATCTGATGCTGTTTCTCATCTAAAGGCAGTAAATTTTGAGATTGTGAGGTTGTGTATAAACACTCACACTGTGGTTCGTTTTGTCACTTCCTCCTGAAGACACACTCCATCTCACAGACTGTAAGAAGGAAGGAAGAAAATTCATCCTTATTCAAATGACCTCAAGGTGATGACAACCATAGTTCAATACACAAATCACCGGTTGTTCTATAGGGTCATTTTGACATCAGAATCGCCTCTGTTATGTTTTACTCTTTATCTGTTTTGTTCTGCATCACCTGAAAATAAATGTCAATGAAAATGAATGATGAGCATATTATCAGTATATGTTACCTTGCTGTCGGAGGCAGGTGACTCTCTGTCTTTCTCAGCATGATGTAGCTTCCTGTTCAGGTCCTGGAACATGTTCTGGTGGCGTTTCTTTGTGTGCATTATTTTCTGGAGAAGACAAAGAGAAAAGCATTTCACTCATTAATTAATGCTTACTACAACACCTAATTCACTGTGTATTGCACGTAAATTCTAATGTTTTCAAAAGACAGCATCCAAATAACATTTACCTCAAAGTCCAACTCAGCGTAGCGGGATTTCTGTCTCTGCAAAGAGAAAGAAAGACATGTATGTTAGTTTGGATTCAGGTATGTGTTAGATGCACAAGAATGCATAAAATAAGCATTCTGCAAGAGGTCACACTATCTCATCCCCTCTTACCTCCAAGGAGCTCATGGACAGCGTGGAGATGGTCTCACTCTTGGACATCATGGAGTTCATGGACTCGAAGGTGTTCTCCAGGCTGCTGTGGGTGATGTGAGACTCACTGGACATGTTGTGGATGTTCTGGATGGGAGAGTCCCTCTCTGAATAAGACACGCTGACCTGGTCGGGAGGGATCGACTTGATCCCGAAGGCGGCCTGGGGCTCGGCGAAGGGCCCGCTGAGGTGCATCAGTCTGGCCTGTGGCAGCTGCTCCACGCTGATGTTGTACTTCGTCGGGTCGTCTTTAGGCTTGGATCTCAGGGTGGAAGTTGTGTTGGGCATGAGGACGTAACCGCTGCCGTCGGACAAGCTGCCCTCGGCCTGAGCCCGAGCGAGATCGGCATCCAGCTGCTTGAAGAGCTCCCCCTCGCATACGTACACAGGTTTCCCGCAGGATGGGTCGACTCCTCCCGCCAGACGGCTCTTCTCTCTCTTCAGGGTGAGGGTGTGGCTGGAGTATTCGGGAACAGCCTGCATGTGGCTCTTACTGGGGTTGGATGGCAGGGTGTGGAAGTTGGAGCCCATGGGAAGAGGCAGCTGAGGAGGAGGCATCTTCTCTTCAGAAGAGCTCTTCATTCCTTTTAAGAAAAAAACATGCCATGTTTTAAAAATGTGTTTCAAGAAGTTTTGGCGTGTGGTCGGATGTTTTAAGTGCAAGACCCACGGAAATTGAAATGCAAATGGAAAATGGTTAAGAGCAGGAGGAGAAAGCTGAGGTAAAAGGGGCTTACCTTGCCTGCTTGAATCTCCATCCTTTTCATTATCAGACTGCTGATAAAAGAATAAAAAATCAGTGCTTAATGTATGCACATATTCATTTAAGGATAAAATGCAAGAGGCACTCAAGACATTAAAAAGGCAATAAGCCAAGAAATTTACCATAAGCTGGGTGTGGCCATTGTGAAGGGAACTGCCAGAGTCTCCATTGCCATCGTCCTTGCGGTCGACTACTCTGCACTTTACAGCTTCTTGAACCTAATGTGTGCAGGAAAAAAATTAATTCAAACCACAGCTCACGTAACCTCATAAAGAATAAAAACAGCAAAAAATGAGTTGCCTTTTTATTTGAATTCCTGTTAATTTATCTCATATTTTCCTCACCTCTCTACGCAGGATGCAGTGAACCATGACAATGATGAAACCCTCCAGAGAGTCGAAGACAGCGAAGAGGATCTGGAAGAGGGCGGAGCGGCGGTCGGTGATGGCCAGCACAGCGGACATCCAGGTGAGGGCCAGGAGGGGCAGAACCACGCAGGAGCTCCACAGCGATGCCCTGCAGGGCGAGAAAACAACAGATTAGACACAACAGGCTCACGCAGGCTGCAGTGGACTTCTGCTCCTCTACTGGCAGAGCTCTGTTCACTCCTGTTGTTTGATTGTAAGGCTTGATATTAAAGCGCATTATCAATATACCTGTAATGGCACTGATGAGGGCGATAAGCGCAATACTCTGGTGTATGGAGAAGATCAATAAGACCTACCCGGCTCTCTCCTTCAGCTTCACATCGGTGATGCCGTCCTTGGATACCAGCTTGTTGAAGACCAGAATACCAATGACCATATTCACCTGTTCGCAAGAGAGAGAAAAAAAGCACCGATGAGGCAATGCAATAATGGGTAATGCATTTACAAACAGACTATGTATTGTGATGCACTGGGACGTCAAAGTCTGAATACGTACCAGAACTACAGCTGCAGCAGGGCCAACAAAGGAGTAGAGGAGTCCGCCCTCGAGAGACAGCCAGCAGCTGGAAAAAGAGGGAGGAAGAATATTAATGCTTGAGCGAAGATGAAGAGCTTTTCGATGCAAAAGCAGAGAAAAGAGAAGTCCCCAAAATGCCAAGCTGAGAGTAGACTTACTAGTTGACAGTGCCGTAACCCTTAGCTTTTGTGAAACCCACAGAGACAGCCACCACCAGTGCAGGAAGCCCTAGAAGATAGGAAATATGCAAAGGTGTGGAAAAAGTTAGAGCCTGCAAAGATAAAGCTTTTGCGAAAAGTGATGCAACAGAGGTGGGAAAACAAAAATGACATACCCCAGCCTAAGCATAAGAAGCGCTTGCGGATGATGCGGTTGCGCAGGCGACCAGTGACAGCCATGTAGGACTGCCAAGCTTCTGTCAGCACCCAGCAGAAAGAGGAGAGGAAAAAGAAGTGCAGGAGAGCAGCTACGAGAGTGCACACCACCTGTGGGAGCCCAGAAGGAAGGCGCGATAGGGAGGAAAGACGAGAAATCTGTGTCAGTGGTACTGCTACTTCCAAAAATCCCCAAAGCAGTGAGTTTCAGAGAGGTAAGAGAGGCCGGGATTGGCTTTACCTTGTTGCGAGCCTGAGTTTGTCCGACCAGAATGAGGGCATTGGAGCATATAATGGAGAGGCAGAAGTTGATGAGGATAACAGAGCGCTCGGAGCGGATGTACCTGGAGTTTTGAAAAGGGAGAAGAAAAGAACAAGTTTAGGGATGGGCAGGTGGAGGAGAGGGAGCGGGCAGCGTATAATGTTCTGGGCTAACATGGCCGGACTTTTGCTCGCAGGGCTACTTACTTCCACACAGAGACGTAGATGATGATGAGGAGCAGCAGGGTGAGAGAGGAGACCCCACAGCCAACGATGAGAGTCACGGACGGGAGCAGTGCCTTGTCCATGATCTACAGAGAGGAGACAAGAAGAAACATGCCTCTTAGAGCTGATCGCACACACACGTTCACACTCATGTGTATGAGGGGGAACCAGCACTGGGGTCCACGCACAGACGCACGCGCTAGCGAAGCCTCTGGGCGTGCGCTATCTGGAATAGCAGACAGCTCCCTGTAGGCAAACAGTTGAATGGCACAATCAGGCCACGGCTCAGGCAAGGTGACCCCAAGGTGAACATGTCAGAAAGATGGAGCGGCAAACTAAACAAATGGTCAGGGTCACTGCGTTCCTCCATTGAGCTTTTGAGTCAGCAAATGAGGCGAGGAGGATACTGCACATATATCTCTCTCAACGAAGCAAGGGTGGGGGGTTGCTCAATTCTCAGGGGCAGCTCAGGGGGGGTTGCTGTGTTCAGCCATTAGTTTGAGCAGCTACAGCAACCTTCTAATCATCGACGGCCATCCTGAGCTCCTCTTTTTCTCTCCCCTTTTTCCTCGCTATGTTGGTGGCGTTTTTGTGCCAACCAGCAGCTCCTTGCCCATCCCTGCAGGAGTGAACAGGTGGACCATTATCACCTGTGCATTAATCTGCCACCACCTGCCCTTCTGATCCCTGACAGCAGCTTAGCGCCTGCCACTGCCAGCGGCGGTGACCGTCCCATGTTTCAAAGAGCCCTGGCACCGAACCTCTGGTGGAGGAAACGGAGGGGGGATTGTCTTCCCTGCTGCTCATTCACCTGGAGGGCCGACGGGTCACTGCTGCACACACAAATCTCGGCTCCTTGAGACTTGACAAAGCCCTTGCTGCCTGACTAACACACCTCCCAACCCCCAGCAGCTAATTGCGTGGATTCACCGCATCCATAATCTTTGTCTGTCTCACACCTACTCTAGTGCCTCTAATAAGGTTTTGAGTTAATCTAACACCTCTGATCAGGCTGTCATCACCACAAAGCGTGTGAGCCGGATGGAAATCGTTTCCACGGATGAGCAAGCCCTCATTGACAAATGGTGTGATTATATTTTTGATACTGTGTTGAGGGAGAAAAAGGCGAGAAAGGGCTAAGTGGCTCCAAAAGGTGAGCGAGAAAATGTCCTGAAATATAATAAATCTGCACGTATCAAATTAGCACAGATAGAGGAGAAAGAAATAGATACCGCTTTGGCCTTCATTTGATTTATGAGGGCCATAAATTCTTCTACTGCGAGCGTATGTGAAGCACGGCTTCTAATACGTTTGCCATTGTTGATAGTGTCTCAGAATTCAAAGTACAACGCTGAGCCTTGAAGGACTGTTCCACTCCATCTCAATATGTGCTCCACATATAGCTGTTCTGATATCAAAGCACAGCTGGTGAAGTCCAGCCTACGGCAGCCAAAGACTAATTTAGTGTGGCAAATTTGTTTCAAAATCTATCCAACTACATCAGAAGCGCCCCAAAACAGATGGCAGATAGCAGAGCGGTGAGCTTTCTTTTTGCTCCAGCCTTTACTGAATCTGGGGAATGAAAAAAATGGCGATACAGTATGTTCTGTTCCCTCTCTTCCCAGTCTCCATATCTGCCATATCTGGGTTGAGGCTTGCACCGTGGGCCTCTCAGTGAAATCCAGACAGCCAGTTTGACCTAAATATGGAGCATGTCTTCTGCCTGTCCTTGACCGAATCACATGTTCTCATTTTGAGGCAGGTAAAGGAAGAAAAATGTGCAGAGAACTCATTAAGAATTCACTTTTTCTGCTGCTTTTTAAAAAATTGATTACCCCTGTGGTCAGTGGCATCTGCTGTACTAACTATGTGGGCTGCTGCTCCCGCAGGACCACCATGTTTCCAGCACACATGATGCCACAGGGCTCCTGAAATCAGCCCATATCGAATGAGAGCTAACACACTGCAGTATCTGGCTGTTTTTCACATCTCCTCGCTCTCTCTCTATCTCTCTCTCTGCCTCTCGCTGGTGTTCCTCATAAGGCTCGCAGGAAGACGTTATTGAAAATGTCCACGGCACACATCAAAGGATGGATGGAGAGCCGGGTGGGTGAAGGGGGGCGGGAGGAGGAACCATCAATGCATGACCAGACGTCTGTCTCTCATTGGTCCGCCTCTCTGGCATTTTCAGACTCGCTGCTATGGCCGAAGAGGAAGGAGGAGGAGGAGGATGAGGAAGAGGGGGGGTGGATGTAATCGAGAATTCAGAGATATTGGCAGACGGAATGATTGCCGCAGCTGCCTTTTTACTGTCGCGGGAGGTTGAAAGGAGGGGGTATGTGCAGCCTATAACAAATATGGGAGGTGCTGTTCATACTGGCAGCAGCAAGACAAATCAAATCAAGAATGTAAACAACAGGTTGGGGGGGGGGAGAAGAAGACTGTATGAGTTCAGCAGCAGAAAAGCACTGCAGTCCAAATTCGTTTTGCCACTCACTGCGCAATAAATGAGGAAATCAACTAAATGCACATTTAAAAACATTAAATTTCCTCAAACTAGCAGTCATCTGTTGATCGTTCTTTGTGTGCAGCAGCAATGAGATGCACAGCAGAGATGGACAGGCCATTTCCTCTGTCCTGGGGGGCTGTTCAGAGGAGAGAGGAAAGAGGAGGGGGCTCTGTGTGTGTGTGTGTGTGTGTGTGTGTGTGTGTGTGTGTATGTGTTTTCTTCAGCATCCCAGTTATCAAAAATCACACAGGCCGAGTTTGCGCTGCAGAAGCCGTTACCACGGCAACTGGAGAGCGAGCAGCCCTAGCAGGCAACACAGTCTACGGGGGAAAATTAATTACACATTGTCTTTGCGCATGAAATACAGCGATGCGTATTGACAGATTTCGGCAATCAAAGCATCCGGTGTGCACAAGTTCATCTGTTCTCTTAGACTTTCATGCATTACCCCAAAATCAATTAAACGCAAAGCCAGATTACACAATCATCAAAAAGTGATTTAAAGCGAGTAAATTAATAACGCGCGATCAATGTGTCTTAACTGACGTCCAAGCAGCTGTATAAAATATTTCCCGTGCGCTTATATTTTGCATATATTCTGCATCTGATTGCAAGCAAACGAGCATCAAATCAACAACCTCGTGCAAAAAATCGACATGCCAATATGCCAATTCGTAGCGCTTTCGTTTTAAAACCTAAACCGAATATCCGCACATCAACATGTTGCTCGGTTATTTCCCCTCAGTAACAGCAGCGAGGCTGCGATTCTCCGATCAGCGGCACCTGCACGGAGACAAAGAGGTGCGGGCGGGCAGCGCCACAGCAAACCGCTCGAAAACAAGCACCGTACCGCATTCACACACACACGCACACGCTGCACGAAGCATTTCAGACGAATGGTGCACGAAAAAAACAAGGACACATTGCGAGGAGACATAAGACTTACCGAGTCGAAGTTGACGCGCGCTAAAATGGCGAAGGTGGAGAGGCTGTCACACACGCATTTGGTTCTGAATGAATGAACGGGGACCGCTCTGCAGCTCCGAGCAGACCAAGACCCAAGCAGAGAGGAACTGCACAAGGAAGGAGAGGGAAAGGCAGCGACGGGTTAGGAGAGGAGAGATCTGACAAATCTCTCATGTGAATGCCTCCTAATCTCATTTTCTCTCACATATATGCAGAAAAAAAACTACATTTAAAAAATGTTTCTTCTAGTTAAGCCTACCAGGACTGCATTTTAAATATCTCTACACAGAAAAAATGCACATTTGCTTTACATTTTATATAACATTTAAACATCCACTGTGAGAAAGATAAATAAGATTTCATATAACCTGAGGTGTTCAGCTGCATCTCAGGAAAGCCTTGATGATGGCTTTTACATTTATGTGAATAATAGCCATCTGTGCCATGATTAGTGATGACAGGCCTTCATAAATCTCATTATTAGCATGATCTGCATCATTTCTTGTTATGGGTTATGTTTTCTCAGAAGACGTGAGATTATTGGCAACACTCGGTCAGTGCACTGGGGACAAAGGACAACGTGTTCCTTCTTTTTGAAAAAGAAGGAGGGGAATGTGACATCAATCTGAACTACGATTATTCTCCACAGTGAGCAAATCTCAACTGATTTTTTTTCTGTATATATGCCAACTAAAACAAAAGCATATGCTCATCATCTGTCACATTTAGCCTCTCTTATACTGTGCCAAGCCTGATCAGACAAAAAAAGGCTAAACTACATTACAAACAGAGTAAAATCAATAATAAGTGTCTCACTGAGCCATCTTTCAAATGAGATGCACTTTTTGCCTGATTACAAATCACTGAATCTTTTGCTCAAGTCTTGTGCTGAGACATTTGCCAAAGAAATCTAAGATCTTTGTGCGAAAGCAGCGTTAGCCGCAGATGCCAGAGGAGGTTAAGGCAACGAGCAGCACCCTCAGGCTCTGACTGACTGGTGAATACAGAGGGGCATCGCAGCCAGCAGGTCCGGCCTGTTGCAGGGTGTCACGGGCGCTCGTGGAAATCATCATGGCAGCTAACTGGAACATCTAAGCAATCTTGGCTGCGCAGTTTAATATGTGCTGTGTTAAAGCAGTCACATCATGCAGATGGGTTAAATGTGATGCAAAGTAAGCCCCAAAAAAGCACGCGTGGCCCTATAATTTGTTTCCTGTCTCTTTTGGTTTCGTGTCACATAAAGCTGCAGAGCATTTTTTAATCTGTATCCATGTGGGAAAGTTCATCGGTGGAGGAGCTAATGGAGCATTTCCTGTGATCAGACATATGCAGCTCTGCAAACATGCATTGACCCCAAACTCTGCCATCAGCCAGAGCTTCCTCCTCTGCCATTTGCAGTCTATATCCTCCCATTAATCACATCCTGCTGTCAAAAATGAATCTAATTTGACTAGAGGCAAACCGCCCTCCCTCTGAAAGCATAAGAGTTGATTACATTTTCTCCTTTGATTCATTTTTGCTTTTGCCTGTGCATTGACTCTTGTTGTTATGGCTTTTATGTGAAAAGGTCTGTGTGTGTGCATGTGTTTGTGTGTGTGTGTGTGTGTGTAGGGGGGGGTATCTGAATGCAGGTGCATTCTCATTTCTTATCTGTCCTCCACAAGTGTACAAATCTATCTAAATGCAAATGGTCCACCTGTGTATTCTTCAGGAGGGCAGAGTGGGCCTGGGGCTGATTGATCCAGGCCAGGCCACCAGGAGCTCCTGTCATAAGTAATTTAAATGCATCTAAGCATCTTTAAAAACTCCCACGCGCAGCAGCCATTAACCTCGGCGTCGACATATGAGCATGACTTAGAGGCGGGGGAGGGAGAGCTGTCATTGTCTTTAGATTGACACCCTGCAGTGTGACCTATAGGGACGCTGCGATGAATTTACTCACTGATGTATGTAATAAGGTTTGAAGTGTTGTCTGTGTGTTCTTCCCTCCTCGGGAAGCGGTTCATTTACAGCAATGCAGGAGACTGCGAGAACAAAGTGGAGTGTCACTCAGCTAGAAGGATCACTGAGTTTGTCATTTCTTAATTCTGCCTGCCTGCATGTCAGACAGCTAAGGGAGGCCTGGTGCTTCTGGCTGGGAGGCATTATTGCTCCGGGTCTGGTGGGTGTAGGGTCTTGGGAGAGGGGGGCCGAATGTTCATATGCAGTGGCAGATGCATGACTTAAAGGACCTCGGCTACAAGCGAGGAGATTAACACCGGCCACCGTCGGACGGAAAATAGATGTGAGTGATGGTTAGGCGCACGGTTAAGAAGAAAAAACAACTGTGGTCAACACTTACGTTTCGCTCTCGTCCCACGAGAGGCACGTCTCATTCATGGTGCCCTACGAAAGAGAGGCAGATGGAGAAGTCAGTGTGAGGAATCTCTGCAGAAAAGGGAAACGTGTAGGCTGGTACAGTGTACTACAAATGTGTGAGATGCAACAGCTTGCTGTCAGCCACCTGCCCACTCTTCTCGTCACCCCCCCCGTCATACATACACGAAACTAAAAACAGCCTCCTATCAGCTGCAGAGACTAATTGCTGCGCATGATTTCTGGTCATCATCAACTGACCGTTAGGTTCGCCTGTGATCTTTGCTGGGTTTCGACTGACACAAGTGTAAGTAAAAGTCACAGTGTCACTGCAAATGTCAGCAAAATGCCAGGCTCTGTGTGCTGCGGTGAGCAAACACCCGGGGGGGGGGTGATGTTTTTCACAAGGCTCCATTAGATTGGGTAACTATTCGGGACTTACGTTGTGGAGGTGGGGGAATTCGATCTCAACGGGGGATGACAGGAGAGTTGGGGTGGGCTTGACGATCACTGTCACCACCTTGGAGTTGAGGAGGGTGGTGTTACTGTGGAGAAACACATAATCGCACAGTCAGAGTCGTCCACATGAGACGCGAGGTGTCTGCAAAGCCTTACAGTGAAAACATGCAAAAACGGGAATGCAGAAGTGGTGAGACCTCTGGCAAGGGGCGCCATCTTGTGACAGCAAAATATATTTCAATGAAGGCCAGTGGCACACATATAAAAGCACTGAAAGTGTATTACCTCTGGAAGGAGAGAATAGAGGCGAGGTTTCTGTAGAGGACAATGCCAGTCACAAAAGCATCGTTGCCATCTGGAAAGAACAAAATGTCTGCTCAGACTCGCATTCATACAAGTCTGCACGTTTGTTGATGTTGGACGTTGTGTTTGTTTGATCTTACCAGACTGTTCGATGGACAGGGCATCACGGGACACTGAGATCTTCTCCTCAGAGGTCCTGACCCAGTCCAGCATGCCCCTCCAGCCCTTCACAGGGAGGGTGAAATTGGAGCTTGTGGTGGTCGGGCGCTTGTGGATGCTCAGCACTGAGAGGGACAAGGGCTTTATTAGGGAACATCACTTAAGAGATCATTTATTCTACACTGTTTTTTTTTTTTTTTTAACAATCATCTAATGCCAAGGACATTTTGGTGTCATGAGTCATTTGTGTCTGCCCGGAGTCGTCACTACCCACTAAATCCTGTGAGAACGTCACCTTCACTCAGCCAAAACGGTCACACAAGGCATAGAGTGACTT
Source organism: Chelmon rostratus (assembly GCF_017976325.1). Lineage (NCBI taxonomy): Eukaryota > Metazoa > Chordata > Actinopteri > Chaetodontiformes > Chaetodontidae > Chelmon > Chelmon rostratus. The sequence continues at coordinate 9,109,612 of NC_055673.1, read as the reverse complement.
CACAGAGTGACTCAGAGTGTGAAGTTTACAGTTATTCTTACAGTATTTGATGAATTAATAAGTTTGTAATAGCCATACATGTGTTATGCCAAGTATACTTGAGATGGCACATGGTAATATGGCATAGCTGACGAATTTGACGCCCTATGACAGCGATGACCGATGCATTCTGCTGCTGCCTATATGACTCAGATTCACAAGCGCGATTAAGATTGATGCACTCTCTGGGCCGGGGAAAGGACAAATCATCCTGACGAGACACGAGCAGAGAGCAGCTGGCAGAGGAAATTAGGGCTCACCTAAATTCTCGGTGACTTCATAAATGTCCTGAAAGCCGCTCATCTGCATACCGATCATGTTCACAAAGTCCTCGACAAGGCGGAGGAACTCTTTAATGTTGGCGCCCATCTGGATAAAAGACAAAAAGAAAGAGGAGGGAGGAAGAGTTAGTCAGAGGGAACATAGGGGGGAAGGACAGCAGCACATTCATGTAGTTTCATTATGTGCAATTTTTACACAATTAGTATAATGAGCACTTAGCAAGACTACGGATACATGCCCATATGTGGTGTTCTTATTCTTATTTCAGTCCAACCTGTACTTATTCCTTCACAGCGCTCACCAGTGGAGTGAAAAAGAAGAGAAAAAAAAAAATACATTTTTTGCTGCTATGCAACCTCAGAACTTCCTTAAGGCCATAAATGGGCAGGCTGTTGATTCATACTCAGTTTTTTTTTTTTTTCGTCCTCTCACTCGGTGGAAGGGAGGGCTGCCTGACTTGCGTGTCTCTGACGCAGAACTGCAGCGATGTGGGCGCAAGGTGTGTGCTTGCATGCAATGTGCTGTCTGCGTCCCCTTACAACTGCTGTCGGTATGTAGGATGGCATTGAGACTCGCAGATTGCAAAGTGGGCGTCTTGATTCTCCCTGATTCAGTCTCACTCTCTCTCTCTCTCACGCTGTCACCTTGAAGTGTTGACTTTCTCTTGTTGCAGCGGCCTCGGTAATTCGCAATCCCGTTTTCAACTTGTGCACCAATACGTGTTTACTCTCCGCAAGTCGGGGTCTTTTGTTTGTCTGACTTTTTTACTCTTGCTTACTGTTCCGTCACTCACATGTAGCAGGAACACTGATTTCATGTGTTGTGAAAACACGGAGAAAAGTACATCAACAGGTGATCAAACGAGTCAAAGCTTTGTTACTTATGACTGAATCTTAAAAAATGAGGTAGAACTAGATGATGAGTCAAGCTCAGTAATTTAATGCTTTCAGTCTTGTAACTGTCTATTCTGAGATAATATGGCTCTTGGTGTCACAATCTTATTCCATCCTAATCTAATGTTTGGGTGAGTAAAAGGGCATTTGGCAGTGTTAATCATCCTTTTTCGCACTAACTTCTCATATGCACCCCGACAACTCTCTCCCCACTCATCCCATCAACAGAACGCTAGCATAACAGACTTATTTTCTGCTCATGTTCACTCGTACATGCACCCTCTTATCACATACCAGCTGTGCCTCTTCCCATTTGTCACGATGTTCCTCCTTCAGCAAGTTGCTGATAGTCTGGACGTAGTTCTGCAGATCATTAAATGGAGGCAGAGGTGTAAGAAGACACAAAATCCAGCCTAATTAGGAACTATTTTTGGCCCAAGAAGCAAGAGATGATTTTATTTTTGAATATGCACATACAGTATGTAACACACTGTCAAGAATAAAGCTCAAGGCCAGTTTCGGCTTACCTCGATGTCAGCGTTGCTCAGTCTCAGCCTGGTTCCCTTGTACAGTTCGGTGGTGTTCTTCAGGATTTCCATGACGGCCAAGAGGTCGCCGCTGTACTTGGCCCCTTCATCGGAGGAGAATCTCAGGCGTGAAATAACCTCAGCGACCCCGTCCACGCTCTGGCCCATCTGTGCTTTGGAGAGGTAGTCCCTTGACTATAGAGGAAGAGTCAAGAGGTTAATCTGAATCTTTGACATCTGCTGGTCTGACTTCACCACTGGGAAATTAGCCATATGAAGACATGAATAAGGGCACGCTTTCAGGGCTCACCAGCATCTGAATGTTCTCGTAGTTCTTGGACACACACTTGATGTGAGTTGGGTTCTCCCAGGAGGCAAGACCTACAGCGTCCAGGGTGCAGCGGCGCAGAAGCAGACCTGTTGAAGAGAGAAAGTACATACTTATAGTGGGCACGATGGGGGATAACAGTCAAACACGTCCAAGGTAAATGAAGCGTGTTGCTGTCCTCACTGTCACTGTACCTGAGGAATCAGCAGGACAGGCAATGGCAGCCATGTCTCCAGCGGGGGTTTTCTTCCACACAACATCTCCAGTGTTCTGTTCAGTGCAGATCTCGTGGGGCTCTACAAAGTTAACAAGTATAAGTAGAGGAGTAAGTAATCTTTTTCTTTATTGAAGTGTATTGTAGAGTAGCCACCCTCATGCATTGTATTAAGAGTCACTAACCAGGGCATCTCTTCTCATTGCAACGCTTCTGCTCTCCCTTTTCACCGGGGCAAGGTTCTCCACCAAAGAAAGGCCCTTCACAGACTCTCTGCCTCTGCTGGATGCCTCCTCCACAAGTCTTGCTGCAGCTGCCCCAAGAGCTCCATGCATGCCAGCGTCCATCAACTAAAGACAGAGAATATTTCACACCATGACATCTGGACTGTGATACGTCTCATTCAGTTATCTTTTATTTGGATAGTGAATCTTGGTTATGGGATTTTTTTTTTTTTTTTTTTTACCAGGGCAATCTTTCAGGAAGCAATTGGCGGTGTCCTTCCAGCTGCCTTGGCACTCAGAGCCTCCGTAGGATGGCCCATTGCACTCCCTTGTCCTCTGCATGGTGCCGTTTGAGCAAGAAGCCGAGCATGCACTCCAGGCAGACCACTCGTTCCAGTATCCGTCCACTAGAGGGAGGCAGAGGAACAGATAACGCAGCAGAGTTAGAGGGAGCGCAGGGACAAGACAGACCCTCAAGTCACAGTCGTCACGGCACACTCACTGATGCCATTAACATTTCACATGACCTACTTTGGCTGAGTTTAAGTGAAACAGAAAGTTGGTGCATCAGTCCTTCAAGCATGACTGCATGCACCTCTTAACCTCTAAGATCCACTTTCCACAAAACTAAAATAAAACTTATGTCATTATGAGCATTGTTTAGCTGAGGAGGGCACTTTCTAATAAAAAAGGTCAATCATGTTTGCAAAGAAAGCCATCCTTTTTTTTTTTTTTTAGCTGAATGTGAACCAGTGCTATTCTTAAAGCTCTATGCTGGGCATTTTAATGGAAGGCACAGGAGAATAATGAGAAGGATTGATGATTGGAAAACACTTCTTAGCCTTGAGAGGATTAAAAAAATTGGAAATATAACACAAATCACTATTGCAATTAAATGCTGTCTTGAAGATGGTAAAATAGATTGAATAGAGTGCATAGTCTTAAAAAAGTTAGATTGGTCAAAAAGAAAAAATTGACCATGCTAAATGGGCTATTAAGTGCTACTCAATTTTCTAAGCCTTTCAATTTCACATGAAATGTGTAATTGTCTCTCAATAATGACTTTACCCAACAGCCCATCCCCTGTTTCTGGCATATTAACAGTAATTCAGCTGAGGCTCGTTGAGACATCTGCTGATTGCAGCATGCAATTGCAACAAAGACATGTACTTTTAGGATAGATAGAGAAATCACATTTTCAAAGAAAGAAAACTAACTGGAGAAACTGCAGTTGTGACTTCAAAAAGAGTTAAAGCCTTTCAGCACATGGGTAGGTGGCAGAGAAGGGAATAACTAGGCCTCTAACATAGTGAGTGACCGTGAGTACAGTGTGAGTCACTGGCAGTTATTATACAGGCACTGACTAATGCCCACAGATGCTTTTATTCTGTGGATGCGTCAGATGTAATGTCAACCTGCCACTGCAGTTGCTGTTTGTGATTATGGTGATGCCAGTACATGGTTTAATTAGCTTTTACATATGAATCAGTTAGTTGAAGGGCCATGCATGGTAGAAAAGAACAAACTTGCACACAGAGGCAATTAGCAGGTGTTTTCTCAGCTAATGCGATATGCTTATTCGTGCATCATTTGAACACATCATCATCAAATGTAAGTCTGCAATTAAAAGGTTGTTTAACATCTTAAGATCCGTGTCTCACCTGGGCAGACAGCAATGTTGCAGAACTTGGTTTGTCTTGTAGGGCCGCGGCAAGGCTCTCCTCCGTTCTTGGGCTGCTTGCATGTGCGAGTACGGTCACGGTAACCCCGGCCGCATGTGGAGGAGCACAAGCTCCAGGGGGTCCACTCATCCCAAGCACCATCCACTATACATGGATAACATTAAGGGATATTTTAGGATAAATTATAGTTCCCCCCCACCCCCTTTCAAAAGTGCAACTGGTGTTTTGAAGCCAAATGAGCTTTCACTGTCTAGGCACTACATTTCGTAAACCCTCCACTAGGTGGGGCAATCTTCCACACAATCCCAAAGATGCAGCACTGAAGTGAAGTGCAGCCTCTTTTCCACAATACAAATCTCAGAGTGTGAAAGCTCAAAAATGCCTCTCAAACTTGTCCTCTTCTCTTTATCTACTCATCCTTTGTGGCTGCTGCTGTGTAAACGGAAATCATTAAGGGATAATGGCTTTTACCTCTTTTGTACACTTCAAAAAGACCAAGTGTCCCTTGCATTTTCTAGATCTCACCCTCTTTTTCTCTTTTCTCCAACCAGTCACGCTCACATTAGAGAGGGGGAACAAGGCACTCACCGGGGCAGACGGCCGTGTTGTTGCAGGGCCGGTTCTCACGCAGGGGTCCGGTGCACTGGGTGGTGAAGGAGGTCGTAGCACAGATGCGGTTGCGGCTCTGCCAGCCCTCTCCACAGGTGACTGAACATGAACTCCAGGAGGACCACTCATCTGCCTTAGTGTCTACTGGGAAAACATGAATTGGTCAGCACACCAAAAACTCAACACCTGGAAAAGATCAACAGTAGTTTGTTGCACTCTGGTCCACCTTTAGCTTTTGTGGTTGAATGCAGGTATTTTCACTCTTTTGGCAGTAAGCCAAGTATTTGCAATATCTGCATTATGTGAGAATAGATAAATTCTATCTACATCATAGGTCTTTAACAAAACCTTCCTATCTCACCTGTTTGGGTTGCAACAACTCCAAGGTTAGGATCATCAGCATTGTCCCTCTTCAAACCGACGATGGCTCGCAGACCCTGGCTCCTGTTGCGCTCTTTGCCTGAGGGAATTTGCAAATTGCATGATTATTACACATCTGAGCCACCTGCAGCTGAGTGCTCCCAACTTAATGACTAAATGACAGGTGGGCTTACCAATGCAGGGCTGAGGGTTGCAGGCCCGCCCTTCTTCAACTGTTCCCTCGCACACACCATCCTCGGGCTGGCAGCCTCTGCTGCGCACCTGGACTCCGCCGCCGCACTCCTGGCTGCATACTGACCAGCGACCCCAACCAGCCCAGCCCTCTGCAGGAAGAGACAAGAGATAGAGATTGTTACAACAAACTGCAGTAATCTAGATGAAAGTAAGTTGATATCCCCACTTAACTTGTGCAAAGAAATTTGTACAAAAGCATTAGTCTATTAAGACTGTCTCTCTATAAACTTCATATGGAAGAACAGGAAGTGTGAAAAAATGTTTGTTTTATGTGCAGAGAATTAGCAAGGACGAGTCTTTGTGAGCTGAACTGAGCACTCAAGCCGGTGGATGTTCCATTTTAAATGGGGATTGTGTGCTTTTAACCACTTGGTGTGAACCGTGGAGGAGCAGCGTGTGAGGCCGACAGGCGTGTTGCTATGACGACCATAAGAGCTGCACTTCGATTTCCGCTGCCAGCTGACTGTGAGGTCTTTGTGCTCCTTTCTAACCCCCTTCTCAACCTAATGCACAAACACGCCCTCTATCTCTCCCCAAAACCCAGACTCCTTGCCAAGCGTTAAACCTAAGACAAAATGGAGAGCTGATGATGTGTGCAGTCCTTGCAGTTTTGCCAATGAGGCCTAAAGATGCACTGGCAAATTACTCTGATACCTTTGATTTACTTCTCATTACTTTGTGGCGGCAGAGTGCACATCCTCTGCGTGCTCTACAGACATGGATCATTACCCTCAACAGCTCCAAAGGCACAAACACTAGCAGGGCTGGAGATTACCTGCAGAGCTGTGGGGTCCTGGAGAACATGACCCCCTCCAACAGTCTCAGCTAGTGGATTTCATTACAAAACAACACAACAAACAAGAGGGAACACTGTTCTGAGGCTAAATGTTTATATAAACCTCTTGAGATAACTTTGACTTTCTTCATTTTGACTCTGGAGGTAACAAACTTACTGATAATCTCAGCATCGCGTCCGTTGTCTCTGGGAACAGGGAGGCATTTCTCAACGTAGACACCGCCCCTGTAGCAGCTTCCTGGCTTCCTCTTTGGGGCCTCCCAGCACTGGCAAGGTGTGTTCATGATGCCACAGGGATAATCATGGGTGCTGCTGGACAGGCACTTCTCCAGCCACTGGCACAGCATCTGGCAGGCGGGCATACTCGGGTTCCTCTTCCCCACGACCAGAAACTCAGCCTTGAACTCACTGACATCATTTTGCCCCTCCATGATCTCCAGGCCGTTTCTCGAGGCCACCTTGCGGATCTGCAGGAACTGCTTGCTGGACTCCAGGTAGGTGACAGTGGTTGATGCGTCGCATAGCCTGACCACCTCGTCGAAGCTCTCCATGCCCAGGTAGGTGCGGGAGGTCTCGATGAAGGAGTCGAACTGGAAGGTCCTGATCTGGCGGGGCGTGCAGGAGTCGGTGGGCTTGGTGATTTTCATGTAGACTGTGTAGCGGCGAGGATCAGGGTTCTGCAGGGTCCAGGAGCATGGCGTGGAGGGCAGGATGTTTGTAGAAGAGAATACACCGAAGAAGCGACTCTGTTCGAGGGTGGCGCAGGTGGCAGAGGCTGGGCCGGAGGGAGTGCAGGAGGTCAAACCGAAGAAGAGCAGTACGAGGGCCACGCAGGGGCCGGTAAGAGCTGACCACGCCATTGGGTCGGCTTAGATAGAGGACGGTGTTGTTCTTGTTTCTGTGATTACTGGTTTAACCAGGTTGTTTCTTTGACTTCTTTGTTGCAAGTTACTGCACTTGTTTCAGATCTTTTGACTTATCAATCAAACCCCTCTGTGGAATTGTTGCAGGTTTTATTGCATCAGACAATCTGTCATGTCTGTATCAGCGAGGGAGCTGCAACAGAAACAGAATGAAAAAGAGATAAAAACCAGTCAGTGTGCTGCAACATCTACATAATCAAAACAAAACATCAGATATCAGTATGCAGGATAAGAGCTTTCCCCGAATGAAATGCATTTTTTTCATAGTATTCCTGAGATGCATTTTAATTGGCCCCATTGTCGAACTGAAATTTATGCATCAGGGATTTGCCTCTGATCAGTATCATAGTGTGTCGGGGCAGATTGAGTGATCTAAAATGCCCAGCTCTTCGGGACATAATTGCTTTGGCACTGCAATTACAGTCCTTCACAGCAGGCTGGTATCTCCAAGCTCTTGCTCTTTCCTCCCACACACCGAACTGAGCCGTGAATCATGTGCGTCAGTCTGACGTCCATACAAGCATTGCCACTGGCAACCACAGACGCTTATTAGTTCCGTTATTTGTGCAATGTACTCCTCCTTTTGAGCGGTAAACAAGAGAAATGGTTACTCTGAGTTCATGGAGAAGTGTGATTACATACCCTGCTGTGGCATGCCAAACATTTGCTTCGGTATCTTTCCTCCTTTACTTACCAGAGCATAAAGTGAAATGAAACATGCATGTAGAATGACAAATGACAGTCACTCTTGCATATTAATGCAAATGCATGCATGGCAATAAAGATGCATTGTTAAAACCTCGTCAAATTATGCATTTTTATGCTACTCTGCCGAGTGCTACATGCATCCAGAGTAATTTTTTACTTTCCAGCTCCCCTTGTTACTTATCTTGCAAACATGCTTTATGAAGACTTCACTTGTGAAGACTCTGACCTTTGACAATGGAACATTAATCCTGCCTGGAGAAACAGTGCACAGTCGATATCAAGGTCTCTGTACATAACTGGACCGGCTGAAATAATGATCTCCTTGCAGCACAGATGACAGGAGGGAACACTGTTGCTCAGCAACATCTTTTATATGCATTCAGAGTTACTATTCTGCCTTCTCATTTTTCCCACTTATTCTCTCCTTTGTCACTGGTTATTGTCAGTAGAACAGATGAAGTACATCATCCACTGCTAACTAAAATATGAAAGTGTGGTCAGGAATAGCACGATATCTGAATGAAAGAAACCTGTTATTTAAGGCTTAGCAATAAATGTCTGTATCTTCTGTGTGTGGCAGAGAGGTACATCATAAAGAAGGGCCAGTGCAGGGACACAGCAGCAAAACTGTTGCCTATAGCGACACTGACTCGGAGAGGCACCTGCACTTTTCAAGCAGACGACTCATAATTACATTCCTCACATCTCTCTGCCTCTCCTCTAACCCAGCGAGCAACACAGCAAAGACCTCTGCTTTGTGTAGGTGGGTGTCTCTCTCCCGCCTCCCAACAACCGGAAGCTCCATGAATGGGCATCTGATGAGGCACACAGTGACAAGAAAGAGGTCCAGCTGTCGTAGAACTCTTTTTCCTACATGGTCTCTCCCTCCCGCCCCTCCCGCCCCTCCTGTCCCTTTCTCTCGCTTGCCCATTTGCTGTCATCAAAAACATTTCTGCAAAGCAGCGGGTTGTTTGTCATTATGGAGACAGGGTTTACTTTTTGCAGATCAGGGTGAAAATTCAGCAAAGAGCTGCAAAATTACCATCAGCAGCATGCTCTGTGTGTATGCTGGTGTACACAGTTTTGCACCAGCCAATCTCATCACTCATACAGAAAGCTTTTCATATCAGGTGTATAATCAGGAGAAACAGGGCTGCATTGTAAAGCAATAAGAAATGTGCAGGCATTTGATGAGATGTGATTGTTATTGGCTGCAGTTGAATGCCTGCAGATGTTTAAGTAATTTGCATGACTGCCTGAACCAGAAAGCTGTGAAAAGATATACGAGACAGCCTCAAGACAAACTGGTTGCTATTCATCTGAGTCATACACCTCAAAGGCTGGTGGATTAGTTTTACAAAAAACATTATGCCTTATGTGTGTGACCAAGAAAGACAGACAGCTGATCATGATTTCCTGACCTCGTTCTTTTCTTTGCAGGAAACGAAAAGCCATTTTTGCAGCCATTAAAGATCATCCTTCATCCAGAACTTGCTAACCCCTTGCTGTGGCCGGTGCAGATATTTGCACACGTGTGCAAGAAACTAGACCACTCGCGAGCTTTGTCGCAAATCCATGTGACAACAAAAACAAAAAGCAGCAAAACGAAACAAATCACTGCAGATTGCTGACAGCAACACCCTGTGTCTGGGGACAAAGTTTGAAGAATGTGCGTGTGTGTTCAGATCCAGACAAAGATTTCACTGCAAAGCTCTGTAAAGTGCTGCAGAGAATCACTCGTCAAGCATTCAAACTATTGCTGATTGGTATATGTTGAATTCTATGATGCAGGAGTCTTTTCTGTGTAAAAGAAATGTGAAGCAAGCAAAGCAAATAGAATCCTGTATGTTGACTGATTGCTGTGCAAGTTTGTCAAAACCATGATTCAAGCAGACACTTCCATCTCAACACCTGCAGGGAGTCACATCCTTGCAGTTGTTGAAGACATTATTGCAAAAGCATCCTCATTTGACAACAGATGTCTGGCTTGAAACCTGGATTTGCATCATGCAGGTCATAATATTATAACTCCTTCCACAAGCTATCATGCAATCGAATACACACAAGCACAGCAGAAAGTTCTATCGAGCAACCTGTTGCCACGATCCAACTTTCTGCCGCTGATCGTTCACTCACCCAGAGGCATCGCGTAGTATTGTTAGTACTATGCTCAGAGCAGCCTGCACAATATGCTACTACAACTTTCGAGCAAATCTGTGAAGAAATAGATATTATAGGAGCAAAAAGTGCTTCCGACAGAGACTGAAATGCATGTAAAAGCAATGCAGTGGATGCATTGCTCGATCGTTTCAGCAGAGGAGAGGCTGGTTGAGAGGCTTAAGGGTGAGTTTCAGCACCACGGACAGCGACAGACGAGTTCAAGCGGTCCGGTCTGCAGGAACGAACTCAGAAGCTGCGTGACAACATTTATGAACAATCAATCATCCTGATCCTCGATCAGTCGGTCCGTCCACGAACACACACGCAGACTGCAAACCCGTCCTCACACAAAACACACACATCAAAGCAAAAGCAAAGACATTCCTGACTCACCTTGAAAAGGTTATTTGAAGTCTTGTCGGTGGTTCTCTATCCGGTCGGCCCAGGCGGCGTTTTACGGGGATGGGCTCGGGTAGCAGCTGCTGAGTGAGGACTCAGACTCTGACTCGACTCGAAGTCTTCAGATCTTCGCTCTGGCCAAAACTTTCGCTGTGCTCGAAGCCGCTGAAAGGATGCGCCAGGTCCAAGCCCGACCCCAGACGGGTCGATCCCAAGTTTCAGTGCAGTCCACTCTCACAAGCAAAGAAAAAATATAGTGACTCTAACCAAACTCCAAAGAGTTTACTACCAACTTAGTTTAGCTGCTATATCCAGAGAAACTGGCTTATAGCAGAGTGACAAATTGGCTGTATCGGAGCTCCAGCAGACGGTCCGCAGAACCAAACGCCGTGGTCTCGCTTCGTCTTCTCTCTCTAAGCTCCAGGATAAATGTTGGTACTTCTACTCCCGGCTTCGGAGTCTTCTTGCTTGTGGTCTTTGCACTGCAAGTGGGTCCAGTCTCAGTGTAGCTTGTGGCCTGCTCCTGGAAGTATATATCCAACCCCGCCCCCCCTGCTCCAAGTTGGAGTCAGTGCGTGGATGGCGTACTGAAGTGAATGAGACAGCATCAAGACGGGAGCGGGAGGGGTGGGGAGAGAGCGTGTGCGGGGGAGAGCTGTTTGTGCGCGCGCGTGTGTAAGTGTGAGAGTGAGTGTGTCAGCGCACGGAGGAGGGAGGGGGGGAGGACTCTGAAGAGAAGGGAGGGATCTGCGCAGGGAGACAGAGACAAACGATTATGCACACCAAACTACGCACATATCAACGCAGAGCCAAAGGTACCGGAAAGAGGATCAGCGGAATCGTTGTGCATGCACCAAAAGCCATGAGGCGGCTTCCACACCGCCGAGACTCGAGGTTCAGCTGTGGCAACGTGCTGATGCGTGGTCCATTAAGTGTTATTCTGATAACTCTGATTTGTTAATTAATAAGCAACGGTTGTGCTTTTAATGTGAAGCGCATTTCATTCAACACAACATTCAAAGACATACATGAACTGGAGATATTGGATTCGGGGTTAATTAAAAGGACATCAAACTTATTAAACGGTCACGTGGCTTGTTTTGTTAACTCAGCCGCGCGCAAAGCATGACTGTTCCGGCGGCCGTCACAGCGGCAGTCTCTCTACGTCCAATTAAAAGTGGAGGTGAGGCGCAGACTGTGCAGTAATGCAGGAGAGGAAACACACATGGGTGCACGCTCCCTCCCTCCCTGTGTCTGCCTCTCTGCCTCCCCCCTCCCTGTTTGTCTCAAAAACACACACTCACATACACAAACACACGCGTGCACACAGGAATAGGCGTCACCCCTCCATCCCTCCCAGCTTCACCCTCTCCCTCTCAAACACACACACACACACACACACACACACAGTCTCTCTCTCTGGGGACGTGGGTGGATCTGGGTAGTTCTCGGAGTGTGAAAGGGATAACCTAGTGTGGGTGTCTGCCTGTTGGTGTAATGCTGGCACGGTTCCTCTTCTAGCCAAGCAATAGGCGAGAGAGAGAGAGACGGAGAGCGATTAAACAAGTAACTGGCCAAGCAACATGAGTCAGGAAGTGTAAACCAGAAGAAGTGATTACGAGTGATCATCAGTCATTGTCTTCCCCCAGTGTTGCCCCTCAGTTGTCTCAAGGAAACAGAGCCCGGTGGGAGTGAGGAGTCATGCCGTGTTGTGGTGGCATGGGAATTTTTAGATCCTACGTCTTGGTGTGGAAATTGCTGTGCACTTTACAGAGCAACGTTTAAAAAGTAATTTCATCCTCCTTTAATTTGTTGGCCAGGCATATTTAAAGCACTGCATCGTCACAGATTCAGAGCATGTAATCGTACAAGGCAGGGGATAAGTTGACCCAATAGCTTGGTGGTTAAGGTGACCTGCAAGACTGAAATTTCTCTGTATATGTAGTCTGGAAAATATCCTCTATTTCGAGCACATGGGCCAAATTTGAACACACCACATAATTGCTATTACAGAGCCATAAATGTGTCCTGAGCTCTGCTACTCCTGTCAGCATTCAGTAAATATCCTGCATATTGTGTTTCTTGTTCCAAAAAAAAAAGCCTTCAGATATATTCTTGGGGGAAATTACTTATAATGATCATCAGCAGTTATTAAAGGCTGTACAAGTCTTATCATTTGGGGACTTGGCAGTTGTTCTACTATTCACAAGATCAGCCAAGTTGGTGTCAACTTAGGTTCTTTTAAAGCTCTTTATGAATGACTCTCAGAAGTAAATAAAATGCAAAGTTGTACTTTATGTCAAAGGTGTCATTGCCTCCATTGTATATAGACTACTTTCATTATGATTGTGAGTAGACAGAGAGCTGACCCCTAATCCCTTCAGTGGCTTGGACTTAATAACATTTCAGCAGTTATAAGAACAGCTGCAGCAAAATCAGTTGTTTGTACTGGAGTCAACAAACAGGCTTCTGACACCGGCATCACCAGAACAAAGAACACAGCGTGTGTGTTCACCCTCAGAGTAAAATGTGTCACTATGAAACAACTTCCTGTGCATCACAACACAATAAGTCATGTCACACATACGTAGAGCTGCTTGTCACACAGCATGATGTGATCCCACACGTTGGTGCTCTTTCCTGTTGTAGATTACATCCATTAAAGATCATTATGTTAGCAGAGATGCAGACTACATGGAAGTCATGAAAAGATACACCATACAGTCATTAGAATCCTTTCTAATTCATTCCAACCCTGTTATTAACCTGCTTTTAATAGATATTAGTCATAAATGTGCATGTTACCCTCGCGATGTGGATGTTTCATGCGGCTCGCTGAGTGGCCTTGATCTGTCGGTTAGCTGATTACTGTTGAAAAACTTTTTTTTTTTGCTGATCTTTAATTTCACACCAACGTATCATGCACAAGATCATGTATAATATCTGGAAAGATATTGCACCTGGAAAGAAACAAACTCCAGTGTTTCATGCCACTGAAAAGATGTATATAGCAGGTTTAGTTGTGTACATACAACTCCCAAACTGGTAGGCGTCCTCTGTCATCCAAGAGCATATCCCAGAGGTTCGTCATCACTCATATTTCACTCCTTATCTCTTCTGCAGTTTGATCAGAGAATCTCCCAGTGGATGTACCAAATCTATGTCCAACTGTGTAATCAAGTGAATTATTAGAGGCCCAGCATGTGAAAAGCTGAAGACAAGTTTGACCTGATGTTCGAGAACCTCCCTGCCTCCACCTCCAATTGCAACATGGATGTCAAGCTGAAGGCACCAGGGGGAATAATGAGGTGTGATGATAAGCTGATGTTGAGCATGTCAGTCAGGTGAAAGTCTCCAGGCAGTCTGGGAACATGAGACAACAACCAGGGAGCCTCTGTGTTCACTGTCTACTGTTTATGCCCTCAAGCAAGTTTATTTAACCTTCATCATTCAGCGACCAGGCACGTGTGCATACATGCAGCTAATGTGGGAGTAATTAAAAAATACACTCCATGTGCTTATAAACAATAATCTGATTCTAAACAACTGACAGCCAAGTTGTTGCACCTGTTCATTTCAACCTCATATGCCTTCTGCTTTGCCAGAGCTCATTTAAGAGGGAGGCGTGGGCGGCGGCAGGCATGGTTACATAAACAAATGCCCATATAAGTGAGTGTGAGGGAAAAAAGTTTTGAGGAATCACCGCTGCACCTCTGCACCTCGTTGCCTCCGCACTCTGCTCCACAGGTGTCAGGATAGCCTTCTCACCGCACAGGTATTTTGGGGGCAGGATGGAGCACTCACGGGCCCAGAAAAAGGTATCAGTGTTGCTTCAAAACGAGGCAAATCCCCACACATAGGTAAATCACAGGATGTAGTTTTCTCATTGATGTGGGAGACAGTTTCATGGAGTGTTTAATTTTAGTCTTAAAGCTGCAACAGGCTACTATTTTAACATATAACATTATCATAGCAATGAATATGAAAAGCATGTGATTATCCATCATATCAGCTTTTATTTCTTTTTGTTATGTTTTGACATTTTGTGGGTGCAGTTCGTGAGCTGGAGTTGGTCGCCTGGCGCTGCACAGTGGCTGCCCACTGCTCCTCAAGGGATGGGTTAAGATGCAGAAAACACATCTCACTGTGCTGCACCAAGTATGATTGTATGTAACAATAAAGGAATCTTCTTCTCTCTTAAACGGTCTATGACTGCTTCAGAACACATTTGAGTTACACCAAAATGACTGATACATTGTTTCATCCCTGCTTTGCTTTCATGGGCCATGTTCCTCGCAGCTATGAGGGTATCTGGACCCTAGATGGTGCTGTTCCTAAATGCTTTACAGTCTCACTGAGCCATGAGGCTGCCGCAGGTTGTGCCTGTGCACTGTTAGTGTGTAAACCAGCAGAGAAGGGAAGGGGGGCTCTTGATTCGAGAGACAAAATTATGTCACAGATTAATTACACAGTTACGAAACATGTAAAAAACTCATAGTTGGCAGTTCCCATACATGTACATATACTGTAAAGTATGGAGGAGAATGAATGAATTCAACCTCACCTGCAGTCCAGGAGGGATGAATCTAGGACTGAAGGACTTTGGAACTGAACTGAAGAACAAGGGGTTTCTTCAGAACTGAAAAAGCCTACAACCAAGTCCAGCTGCCCTTGATTCAAACCTTCCTGGATAACCATGACCTGGATGACTAAGAATCTGAGAACTGAGGGCTTCATGTCCTAAAGAGCACTTGAAACTGTCTGTGCTGCACGTCAAGTGCATACAAAGAGGCTCGAACCTCAATGTTGATGAGGTGCAGCAGAGGTTAGCACTCATATTTTTCTATTTGATACTCTGAGATAATAGATATCTGTGCTCATTTGTTGTCTCCTCACAACATCCGTTGTATCCTACAGGTGCTTGCATACATAACTGGAAGTCAGCTGCACCATTGTGGCGAACCTCTTTGAAGCAGACGCAGATTGCTGAAAATCAAACAGAATTAGATGCTTCTCGACACGTCTGTTTCATGCTGCACACCTGTTGCACGATTGCCAGACAGACAGGGGGAGATTCATTTTTTATTTTTGCATTATTTCAGTGTTGGTAGCTTCAAATCTCTGCCACTGTGGATCTCTTCCTTTTCAGCGGTGCAGAGCAGAAGTAGGGCAGACAGAGCAGAGGGGGAAGAAAGGGCCAAGTTGATGCTTGTCCAATTACCATGACCTGTGCCTGCAAATTACTGCTCACAAACAAGTTTGTCAAACACCTCTCAGTCTCGTTGGTAGCACAACACAGATGCAGCAACTGCAGCAGCTCATCGCTGGATATAATAATGAACCTGTGCCTAACAATTCCTAGACACTATTCTGACCAATTTCCTAACAAAGTCTTCCTGATTAAATTCTTTCAGATTCTATATGGTGCATAATTAATCCCATCCTTCTCATTACATCCATATTAAATACACATTTTTCCCCTTAAAGAGAAGTTCATTCAGTGTCACACCAGGCAACTAGCACATAGCTACTGAGGTTTTTAGGACACAATAATTCTGTGTACCTGGAGTCTTGTGAAGTGATTTTAATCTCAGCAATCAGCAGGAGAGGTTTTTATTTTTTTCTTTCAGCATGTGCAGAAATATTCAGTGTTTGTTGCGTTTTTGTGTGGCCGAGATATCATAGCAACCATTTAAGACAGAGAGTGAAACAAAAGACAAAAACAGAACTCTCGGTGGGTGTTTGCAGGCGTGAGCGATGCTGCGGTCCTCCAACTTCTTCGCCTGGCTTGGATTTAAAGTGCTACTAAGATAACTTTTGTTATTTTTTTAATGCACCATTTACTTATCATAACTAATACTGTTCACTTTAAATGCTGGAGGCCATTAGAAAACCCAATTTGTCCAACCCAAGAGACAAGCAGTTTGGCTGTAAAGCCACGCAGACAATGAACCTCACTTACAACGACCTCCTGCTCGTCCTCCCTGACTCTTTTCCCCTCTGTTCACCCACAGTCACCCTACTCCATGTGTGGCAGGAGTCACAGTAAAAGGTCCATGAGTATTATTGGTAGTACAGGTTGAGCTGCCCTGTCTCCTCACTGCAACATAAAAGCTCTTCTGAAAGCAAAAGAAAGAGCAGAATGTGAGGAAAGATCATCAAATTATGTAATTTGCGTTGCATGCACAAATAAAGAGGACTGTACAAGACAGAGTAGAACGCACAATGTATTTACAAATACAAGCTAAGGTGTTTTTTTTTATATGGGAACATACTTTGACAAAAAGGCGACCTCTTAATAACCGAAGCACAGAGCGAGAATATCTTCAAAAGTCTCCAAATTATATTGTGACACCTTCCACCTCTTATCTCAGTAAAGCCAGTTACAGGATTGGCGTGTTTTCCTCCTCAGTTCTTGCCTTTCTCTGAGCTCCTCTCTAGCCTCCATCCCTCGTGTACAGACTGACAAGAGCTCAGACACTGAATGGATAGGTTTCAGTCTGATAGGTCTGATGTGTGAGGCCAGTCTTTTAGCCATACATCACTCTCTATCGAACACACCTTTAAAACAATCTTTACTTTAACTGAAGCCCCCATACTATATATTGAACACACACCTTTGCTACGAGGTGAAACCAGATGCAAATAATGTAAAGGGCTTTTTAAATCAACTGAACGCATGTTATTATTGTTAATAAAACGGAGGACACAGCAATGGTAGATTGCAGAATCAAGCCAGGCTGGATGGACAGAAGGCAGGCAGGCATGAGATGATCCACTGAAGCTGAGACTGAGGGTAGGCTGAGGGCGCACGGTGGTAGGCAGGCAGGGGATGATCCACTGTGGCACACAGGAAAAGTCAATGAATGCTAACAAGGAACTGACATGAAGAGCACTCAGAAGTCCACCGCATTGGAGACACAAGGTCTACCTCCCACTGAAGCTGAGCTAACAATCTGACCGCAAGTGGGTGAAGAGCCACAGTACGAACACTGCTGGGTTGATGAGTATGCACAGCAGGTAGGCAGGTTCAGCAGGTGTGCATAATCAGCAGGGATCCAGAGGCCAAGAGAGTCAGAGAGGGATTGCCACGCCCCCTCTATAGACTCATAGGCAAAGTGGGAGACAGGCTGCATCCCAAATCACATTCATTTTCTACTTATTTTAGTACTTCTTTCAGCTTCCCTTACAAAGTAAGTGCCGGTAAACATGCTGCAAAATGCCACCGGATGCAGTTGCATTTGATATATGATGTAGTCTTTTTCTGGCATACTTAACAGTATGGTAGCATTGGCATTGGAGCACAGGAGATACAGGAGAGGGGGAACATAAGGAAACACTACTGAAAGCACAAGGGCACGGCCATGATCGTGACACACTTCTGTAGTTCTTTTGTGAAGTGGAAGATACATCCCTGATTTTGGGACAATAACAAGGAGCTGAATCATAATGGATATTGTTAATTGGTATTGTTTTTTCCATTGAAGGAAGTGCTAAATTTTTCTGCTACATGCAAGGTGAAGGCTGGGGAAAGATTTTTGGTTTCGTCTTTCATGTTAAAAATCTAAGCAAACACTGTCATGTGCTCCAAATCACTTTTTTGTTTTGATACTGAACCAAGACCACAATGCTAGATGTGTTAATTAGCCCAGTTTTCTAATCGTGTTTCACTGTTACTGTTCCCTTTAAACACTGCCGCTTTTTCGCCTATAGTCGTATACAGTATAAATATAATTTCTGTGAGGGTTGACATGAATGAGGTGTAGTGTTTTAAGCATTAAATACATTTTCAAACTCACTCGTACGACTCAGACTCAGCAGGACGGACACAAGTCACTCTTGTAATCGACCTCCCGCAGAGCTCATCAACTGGTCATAAACTCTGCCATTGTCGACGATTCCCATTTATCGCTGTGTCTGCTGCACATCCTGGGTGGCAGGCCAATTGTTTTGGAGATCGATATGGACACAGAGAAGAAAAAGTTCTCAAATGCTGCCATTTGAGTTGAGGCAGGAAATTGATTTTTTTTCTAATGCAACATCCAGCAGAGCTCTCCTGAATCCCCTGACTCTTATTTCAGAGCAGGAATGAGCACTCTTGCTCTGTCATGTGGTCATGCTGAAGTGGACAGACCAGGCATAGTTCATGCCGAAGAGGTTTTGCAAAGAAAAACAGGGCAAGACAGGACATTGTGTGCAGGAAAATGCTTTATATTAATTTGTGTTTGTATTGGTTCATAACAGGAAGACCCGGGCTTTGCCAAGAACACAAAGCCCATTTTAATCCAGTAGAGGCTTCCCTGCTGTTCACCACTTTCAACAATGACAACAACAACAGCAAGCTATTAGCACATACTGAACTGTTCTTAGTCATCTCCATGTCCATGAAAGGGCCAAAATTCATTAGGAATTGCTGGGGCAGGTGGTGCGAATTTCATAAACACCAGCGAGAGAGAGATGTAGGCATGTAGCAGAATGACTCACAGGAGTTTCACTTCTCTGAGAGCCAAAGGAAGTCCTCTCCACAACAGGTTCCCAAAGAGGAAACCGATCGCCCTGCAGGAAAAGACATACATGGTGTTACCTGTGGATGAGTAGTCTGGTGAATCCTGGGCAACTGCAGAGAGCGCAGTAAAAATTTGGACAAAACTGAGTCAGACTGGCCTTGACGCTGTCATGTCTTGTTTAGTTTTTGTAAAGGGTGACACAAGTTATGGGAACCAAAGAGACACAGACACACATATATTTTCACTTGTGCTCTAACAGATCACGGAAAAAAGACAGGTCTTATTCTTATTTTAATTTATACACATCATACACTGACAAGAACACAGGAGATGACTGCTAAAACAGGAAACTTGAAGACACCAAAACAGATGAGAACAGACAAATTACATGCTTCAACTTTTACATGACAGTTTAGCATTTTGGAAGATACTCTCATTCGCTTTACGATGGAGATTTAGACAAAAAAATTGATACCAGTCTCATATCTGTCCATTAAATATAAGGCTGTGACCAGCAGATGGTTAGCTTAGCTTAGCACAAAGACTGGAAACAGGGGGAAACAGCCAGCCTGGTTCTGTCCAAAGGTAAGGAAATCCAGTGTTAATTAGTGAGCTTTAAAGTGCTGGGAAGATTTTCTTACATTTGGACTGAACCGGAGTTGTGTGGTATTGATATTCTCATTCATCTCTCAACTGGAAAGCAAATATGCAAATGCAATATATGTACTTACTTACAATAAGGCACGTTGCTACCAGTGTTTTGTGAGAGTATAACCAAGTTATTAATTCTTGACATTTGACAGTGTGTTCTCAGGAAAGTAAAAATAAACAGTGCCAAGGTGGGCTTCGCTAACACAGCAAAAAGCTATAAATATAATGTAGACATATCTAGACATAAACGTGTGGAATGAATAACATTAGCAAGTTTTTCCCACACAGCTTCACCTATCTATGGGTGACTAGCTGTACATCAGAGACTAAAATTGGCACTTAGTCTCTTGTTGCTTGGCTGTCATCACTGCAAGAAAAAAAAAGATGTGATATGACAGCTTTCAAGAATATATATAAAAATGAATGCAGCCGGAGCTAAAAGATGTGAATATTTAATCAAAGCGTGAATTCCCTCCATGTCAGTGGTTGAATTCTTTTTTTGGGAGAAAAGCCCTGCAACGGACAGATGTTCCCCCAGTTCGGTGACGTGTTGGTGTAACACCCTGTCTCCTGCACACCATCAGCAGAGAGAAAAGCTGTCCTGAATCAAAGGGGATTACACTCATTCACTCCAAATTGAAAAGTCAACGAAGTTAAATAATTTGGCTATAAGCTGCCCAAAATGATCAGTGGCATTTTTATTTTATTTTGTAATGCTCATGATTGTGTCTCATTATAAATACTAGAGACTATTTGATTATTACCTTCAGTTAGGTACTGGGTTCTATTGCATCTAGTCTGTAATCTGAACCTTTTTTTTGCCACGCTGCAAGCATAACATGTGACCTATGTTGCAGGCATCCATGTTTTCCAGGGAATTGATCTACCATTATTCACTTTCTTGTTGAGAGTTTGTTTGAGTCATTTTTGTTTGAAGCTACCTCAAGAATCTGGTTACCTTAACTTAGCACAAAGGCTGGAAACTGCTAACCTGGCTCAGTCCAAAATTAACAAAATCTGCCTACCCTCACCTCTAGCTCACTATCTCGTTTATTTAATAGGCCAAAAGATTGGAGCCTTGTCATCAATTTGAGGTTGCCAGGCAACCAGCAAGATGCTCCCTGCCAAGAAATAGTCCGGCACCCTGTTACGCTTGCTCCCACTATTTCTCGTTTTCCCCCCCAAAAAACTCATAAAAGTTAGCATGTTCAAACGCTAGTTGTAAGCATGCTAGCACGCAAATTTTAGTTTTCAGCTCAAACCACAGCTGAGTCTAAAAACTGAGACTGACAAAGCTAAGGCTGATAGATTTAAGTAACAATGAGCTTCACATCACTGGGCCAAATCCCCACTAGTAGTAATTACCTATGAAAAATATATCTTCATTTTTCATCCTTCTAGCAAGCCTGTTTTCCAGGGCTGCTATTACAAATCAAACTTCAGGTTTTCAAAAAAAAAAAAAAATCATTATTATGAAAAGGTGGTAAATATGAAAAATATTGATTCACACCTCATGAAATGTGCAGTTTAGTCTTAATTGCACATGTAGCCGAAGATATATAATTTAACACTGGATATCTTAATGCAGTGCATGACACATAAAAGCCAAAGGGCGAATAGGCAGCTGTTTGTTTTAATGTTCTTGTGTTGTGTGTTGAATGTGGGTAGAACAGAGCAGTGATCTGAAGTGAGAGAAAGGGCTTTCATCACAGAGAGCAGAGAGTAACGTTATGCACAGGCATTGCTGTCATTCGCCGGTCCCCTTATTTCCTCAGTGGAAATGTGCGGCTGTCATGATGTGAGCACCATTACTTGGTTTACAGGTTAGCTGTGCACAGGTTTTGCAATGCTTTTATTTCTTTATTCTCTCGCTGTCTCACTCTGTTTTTTCTCCCTCTCTGTCTTGCACACATGCAAGGCTGGCGAGTGTGGGAGTCTGAGGGATGACTCATCTGTTGCACACCTCATCGCTGCTTGACCATATTTGGGCTGCCCGGAAATCCATTTTTCTGCACTCGTGTAGTGGAGAGGAGCAGGCAATGCAGGGACAACATGATGAGCTCTTTTCCTCTTTCTCCTTTCTTCTGTACTATTTTTCAGAAAATGGACCTCTAATTTGAGCTCCGAGGTGTCTTCATCATCACAGGGACAAATACTGGTTCCAGTTTTACATGTCTACTTCAGGGTTTTCTGTTCAGGCAAAATTTTCAGGCATGGATGCATATGCATAAGTGTTCTCTCTCTCTCGCACAAACAGATATAAACACATGCATGAATACAGAACAAGGGTGAGCACAGTACATGCAAACAAATGCAATATGATAAACTAATACCAAATCTATTCATTAGGCGGATAAGCAAGAAAAAGCCACAGGATGTCCATTTTGTCAATGTTCCCTTTTTGTCACATTCAGTGGTTGTTGATGGTGAGCAATAATACTTAGAGAAGGATAAAAGGATGAAGGATTAAACGAAGGACAAGTTGTTGCACTGGTTGTGCACACAGCGGATATAGCAAATGAAAGCAAGAAGGAAATATAGAAATGAACAGACTGACCGATTTCTTTCAGCGAGAGGGACAAGTCAAGTATTCAAAGCCTTTTGTTTAAACACATATTTTTTTTTATCTTGAGCCACAAATGGGCAAAACCATTCCGAGCTCTCAGGTCTGCTCATCTGCATTTGCTTTTTTTGATCTGTTTGTCCACAGATACACACACACACACACACAGTAACAGTAACGTCCTCTCCCAGCAGCCTTCCCTCCTCAAAAGCCATGTTATCATCACACCTTCGGGCTATTACTGTATATTTGGAGCATAAGGGCGTTTCCTGCGTCCACAGTGAAGGACATTGTGTCAGAGTGACTCTTTGATTAGATGCTTTGCATCTGCATGGCATCTCTGCAGGTTTGCCCTACTTCCCACAGCTCATCAGCTCCCAGGTGCTTCCAGACATCCATAACACCCAGCCAGCAAACACAAGCTGCTGCTGCTGCGACAAACAACCTGCAGTGAAACAGGCGGCAGCATGAATCGTTGCTGGAATAATAATAATTATGTAATCCATGACCTTTTTTTTTTATTGTTGCCCTCTCAGAAGTGCATTGATGTTTGCAGATCTGTTACAGTATGCTGGGTTAAAGGAACCACAGAAGACTTAATCTTGACTCATTAATTCATTCAACCCTGCAGCTGGGTGGCTACGCTGTCTCCCAAAAGCCACATGCGAAATGATTTGTTCAGTTCTAAGCCTGCATTTCACTCTTTCCTTGGCTTTATTCCAGGTCCTCCAATTTCCTGCCACTGTCTAAAGACAAATTGGGGTGTGAAATGAGGTGAAATGAGGACCCCAGGTTTGAGGGTGTCATATGGTGTGACTGTAAAGCCCTTTGAGGCAAGTTTGTGATTTGTGATATTGGGCTATATAAATAAAATTGACTTGATTTGACTTAAATTGCCTATAATGTGTTTTGTGTTTGTGTGTCAGCACATATTGGAACATCCTCCCTGTCAACCTGCACAGGAGTAAGCAGGAGAGCCCAATGAATAAACTAATCTTGGGGAGAGAGAGAGAGAGTCCTCATGTACTTCCATTTCATCTTTCTCTCAAATATTTCGGGCCAGTCTCCAGGACAGGGATTAAGCCTGGTTCTAGATTAAAGTCGCCTTTTAAACCGCATTAACTCAAACAGGCTTTCTCAGACAGGGTTTGAAGAAGTCCAAGATTCAGCCTCATCTTTAATTAACTGAATTGATTTCCTGAGGAAAAATTACAGTTTCTCCACAACTAATTAGAGGTTTAAATTAAATCTCTGAGGTGGCAGATTAATGCTGTCTGTCAGTGGAGGCTCTTGGATTGGAGAACAACCAAGACAAGAATTTATTAAGAGGAACAACTCTCTTGACTTTCAGTTTTTTGATTTTCAGCGTCACTTTACAAGACTGTCTTTGCATAGTGGAGATAACGTCTCTTATGGAGACAGATACAGCATTGTTGTGGGAAGCACCCCATCTGTTTCTCACTTTTATCATATTTGTGTTCTTTTTTGTCTTTGTCTATGTGGTGGTTATATGAATGTTGGTGGATTGTTTTCTTGCCATTTTCACTTTAAAAGTGACATTTTACATTGCTGGTGTTTTGCAACCCACACGTCCTTTCATTCCACCACATGCTGGACACACAGCCTGCCCTGCACTCCCTGCTCCCCACCCACATGCCCCCAGACACATCTGGCAGAGTTCTGAACTCTATTACGTGCACTCTTTAAGTTTTTGTCTATTTTCATTCCAGTTTTGTCAAGTAATGGACTTTTTATGATCTCTCCTGGTTAATGAGCATCAGGCCAACACTGCATGCACATACCCTCACTAATTGTGACAGGATTAAATATTCTGGATAAAGGCCTACTCCTGATTTAATTTATATGTTCTCTGGAGCAAAGCAGTTAAAGCACTAATGGACTTTTTGCTGTTTGGGGTCATCTGAAAAAGTTGTAAACACAACACTGCCATATTTTAACCTTTTAAAGTTGCTATATGATATTTGTAGCAGATGCAAAAGCTGTCTATTCACACATCCATTAGGAGTCATGTTTTTCTCCATCTGATGAATTCAAGTGCAAAAGGTACTCTCATTGAGTCTCTTTCATTGTAAAAGCAAAACAATGATATTAAAGATGCAAAAATACTTAGCAGATCTGGGGGGAACTGTAGAGTCAGGTGATCTATTATTGATATGAAATGTAGATACTTTTAGTTTGTCTTTTCCACTTTCTAACACTTGATCCTGGATATTCAATCATCATTTGCCTGGTTGTGATTATATCACATTTAGTCATCTGATCATATTGCGTCTGTGTGGTAAAAATATTATTTGTATTGGCTCGGTCACTTACGGAACCCACTCACAGATACTGGTGTGAAGTGGGTGAAAAAGAAAAGACTGATGAAGACTAGGCCGAAGTATCTGCTGCCAAATCATATTCCTGTTTGCTCTCTCTCATTCCCTCCTTCTCTGACTGCTCAGCTCAGCTGGGTTTACTGTCATTGTGACTTCATGTTTGCTCGCTTGATTGATTTGACATCAAATATATTTAGCCAGCAAGCACCTTGATGCCTTATACAACTTAGGTGTCCATGCAATTCATCTCTTTTTACGAAGACAAAAATAAACTCATGTATTAAACGCTACACATATTGTACTTTGATGCAGATGTGCACTAATTAAACAGACTTAATAAACTTTAAGAAGTATAGATTGAGTGGTATGAGTGAGATGCAAAAGTAAGCTTGGGCTCATTTGACTTGTCTAGCTGTGGCCTGCTGATCCCAGGTCAGTTTAGTCACGGTGAACTTGACTTTCATATCAGGAGCTCACAACTCTTCATAATGTTCTTTAAAGCGGGCTATTTACAGAAGCAAAAACAAACATTACTCCTGATGGCACAAAGTGGTGGCAATTCAATTATTCTGTATACTTATTTGTCAGAGCCAGGCATCTTCCTTGAAACAGGAACTAGAGAGAACATGTTTGAGTTTGCAGAAAAGACGCAAAAACCATCAAAACAAGAGAAGTGTCAGGACATCAACACATAATTTTTGATGCAAGAAAGAAAAACACAAGAAAACAAACACCAGGAGGGCTGCTGGTGGAATAACAAGGCTGTGGCAGTGGTGTCTTACATCAGCCATCATTGGATGTGAAAATATTGTGGGACAGTGGATCTGATTTTAACAAAGGACGTTTTGTCAGACATCTGTCTCTGTTTGTTCCTCTCTCTCAGCATGTTGTCTGTGAAACAGTGAAGAACAATACCCCTGCATAGTGTGGCACTGCACAAGACTTACAATCTCTAAAAGAAAGCGTCAAAACAACCTAGTTCATGTTCTCTCTGGATCCTCTACGGGGGAGATGTTGAAGATATTTAAATGTTGAGAACATATTTTTTTAAATATTGGTCACTGCTATAATAAAATAAAACACGTCATAGTCCTTTGAAATGCTCTGTGCCACAACGTTTCACTCGACTATCTGTTTTGAAATGAGTATAATTGCATTCATTAAGCCACTGTTGCGCTAATTTCAATGCAGCTTTTCATCACTCAACCATGTCGGGATGCATTAACACACATTGTGAGCGCAATCTATTCTGCACAGCCCGCGTTCACACTGTGAGAAGAAAATGGAGACAAAAAGCAGGAGAAGACAATTTTAACAGGAGACATGGCTGTCAGATGCAATTGCCGTTTTTAGCCCCAGTATGAATATACATCAGCGTAATGTAATAGATGAAGGTCTTCAGTAGCAGATCTCAAATTGACTGCTGAAACCTGTGGTTGATTAAACCTGCTAATGGGCCCCAGGGCAAAAAAAATGTGGTTTTGATGAGGACACGGTGGTGCTGAAACGTTTGACTGTTTGCACTCTTAAAGGATAAAAATCAATTAGTGCACTCAAAGTTCTTATTAAGACCAGTGCAATCACCTATGGTGGAGTAATAAGACTATGAATCGCTTGAGAAAACAAAGATGATTAAAACGACTTGTCTGAGGTAAAACCAAAAGGGACTTGACCAAAAAATATCACTGAAAATCGCTCCAATTCCACCAAATAATGGGCTTTTTATAATCGGTGCTAGTTTATGAGCATCAAGCCTACACATTCTCTCACGTATTTTGGCCAACAGCAGTTTTTGAAACAGGATTAAATATTCTGGATAAAGGCCTACTCTTGATTTAATTTAAATCTTGTCAGGAAAACTGACCCAGGAAGTCAATCTATAAACTGTGATAATGCTTACAACAGACAGTTTGCCATCATTTCCTCTTCCCAGTAACTTTAAAACCTGTGTAATTTCCATATTAACCTGGAATGATCCTTTAAGCATGCTCAATCACAATTTGCCTTTAATTTGATATTTTCACTCACTCTAGAGAAGAACGTCAGTAACCGTTCTGTAATGTTTATTATTCATTACAAAGGGATGACTGTTCAGTTGGTTTTAAATTTGGAAATATGATTTACTTGTGTGGTTATCTAACACCTGGTGATAATGTCATTATCTGATGCAAATGTAATTCATTAATTTACTTACTCACTCTAATTTACACTCAGTGACTCGCAAAATATGACAACTCCTGCACAATGTCCAGGCCTACAATTAACCCGTTGTTGTGAACCTCATAATGTTTTGAAAAGAAAGAATCAGATTTAACTCTGCAGTAATTTCAGTTAGTGGTGGTCCACCATTGCATTGAAAGGTGTTTCTAATATTCTGTCCACCCACAATTACATAAACGGAGGGACAAAATATGAGTAAATTCTTTTAATTTCGTGTCAGTGTGCTTCGTCCTTGCTCAATGGCTCTCTCAGTCCCTCACTGATTCATGCAATTGCTCCTCTGCTCATACACTCCTGTAGAGTCAGTGCAGCCATTAAACCCTCCTGTTTGAGGCAGAGGCAATAACCCCTTCGACAGCATCTTCAAATTGAGCAGAGGAGGGAATTTACTTCGGCAGCCAGATGTAGCACACCACGACTGACCATGTTAAAGATTACCCTGGGCTCTTGGAGTTGTGCGTCAGAGCATACATGACATCCCATCAGGGGCGAATTTCTTTGTCCATAAGTGCTCTTCTAGGTAATTGATGTCAGGGATAGTGCAATCACATATCTTGTCAGTTGCACTGCAAGAGACTTTGAGATGTATAGATTATATGGAGTCCAGACGGTCTTGAGGGAGAACCAGCTGTGGTCTTATAGCTAATGTCATGAAGGTGTGTGCATCATTAAAATGTACATTTCTTTACAACCAATTTCACCATGACACTAATTTTATTTTGTCTCGCCGAGTAATGTAGAGCTACGAGACAATATTAACAGATAGTCTGGCATTTCGCTAAGTACACTTATTGACTTTCCTGTCAAGAGTAAGATGAAAACATCGATACCAATCGCAGGTCTGCGTGTTAAGGGTCGAGTCATGCTCCACCAGAGGCAGTTTGTATCGTTTTTTGTCCAACCATGCCGGAAACGGAAAGTGTTTAGAACTGTTCGGAACAGCAGTGAAAGAGAGAGACAGCGTGAAAAGCTGGCCTCCATAGAGAGGTGGAGGCAATGTGAGATGCAATAAATACAACATTCATAGTGTTGCACCCACGTGAAAAGTGAAATAGTTGCGTCATAGAAAGAAAAAAGAGAGCTAGGGAGAGATGGTCAAACTTCTTTCTCACCTCTGAACAGCTGACCAGTCATGGCATGAGGTGTGTGACAATGACAGACTGCCTATTTCCAGACAGTTGCAGTGTCACATTCGACCACTGACCAAGCTCTTCTAACGGAGTGCACTGGGGGTTTACGAATGGAGCTGGAGCCAGAAGGTGATTAGCTTAGCTTAGCATAGCAGACAGCCCGGATCGCTCCAAAGTTACAAAAGACACCTACCAGCGCCTCTAACGCTAACGAATGAACAAGTCGGATCATTTTCGTGTCATCCACATACAAGCAGAAATATGCAAAAGACAAATTGTGGCTCTAGAGTGTGTGTAGAGTGTGTGACCATTTTTCTACCTCCAAGGTCACTCACGACAAGACTCTGGGAAGTCATTGCTCTGCCATTGTTCATCAATAAATAGTTACAGCACTTAACTTTCTGTAATATACGTATATATGAAATATAGCACAGACATATCTGAACTTTAGACAGAGCCAGGCTAGCTGTTCTGGTTGTTATGCTAAGCAAAGCTAACTGACTTCTGGCTCTAGCTCCATCATTAAGATACAGACATTTAAGTGCATTTAACTGCAGTGTGTTTACCCAAAGGGCGAAACATTCCTTTTATACCTGACATCTTGCTATATTTATCATGTGTTTTGCAAGAATCATCTTAAATGTTGTAACGACTTGCTTTACTTTGTGCGACGATTGTGTTATTCACTCGTGTTTTGTCCCCATAAGGGAGGTGAGTTCCCACAATGTGACTGTGCAGTCAGATTCATGTCCCCACAATGTGAGTAGTACATGTACTCTCTCTCTCACACACACACACACACACTAAACATTATAAAAGCCTGACCACCATGGCTCTGAAAAATGCTTTTATCCTCTCAAACACAAACAGGCCACTGGATTGATCACTCATCTAGCTTGATGTGGGTCAGTATCAGACACATGTACCACTCAAGTATCATTCTCATAATTTCTCAGATGGAGATCTGTATGTTGCTTTTGCTGAAATCTAAACAGTTTACAGCATTAAGCTGTACCCAGAGGTACTGTAACTGAGTGAGGAAATTAAGCTCTTTAGTTATTTTGTGGCTGTATGTGTTCAGTGTCTGAGATGTGCTGTGTAAATAAAGTTGGAATACTTTCCTCATACATACGTATGTGGAAAAGGAAGTTGAAACCCACTATGTCCTTTAAGAATTTGGTTTGTTCCAAATAAATCATACACTAGCCAAAAATGACAAACTGTGGAGCGCTTTGATACACAAAATCTGATTTCACAATCTGTACTGGTGGGAATCGGCGTGCAGAGCTGCCAAGCCGACTACATAGCCAAGTACAATGGAAAAACGTTTTTCAATGAATTCTTTTTATTGGTCACAAGAAACTTGAAGGTGTTTTAAAGGCACTGGATGTGGCAACATTTCATCACAGGACTTTGTGTTGTTTCCTCTGTCTTATGGCACAGTCAGTCAAGTGTTTACAATCAGTGGATGCTGGTGTCTGCTCTCTGCAGGGGCAAGGAAAAACGCTCACAGCTCAGCCAGGGGTCGAGTACTTTTGGACTTGGTTCATGGCACACCTTGGAAGTTGTCCTCAACACGTTTTGTTTGCACATTATATGAATGAAAGATTTGATTTATTGTAATGAATATAATTAAGCTGCAGACAACTGGTGAGTCAAGACACAAGAAATGCTCACACATGTCCAAACACCTAAGTCCAACGCGAAGTCAGAGAAAATTTTTCACAACCAAACAACCTAAAAGCTGTTTTTATTGATGGCTTATAACTGTTTCATAATCTGTTATGAAAATGAGGGCCATAGAAAGTAACTTTATTCCACACACTTGAGTAGACTTGGATTTGTCTGACCCTCACTGTGATGTCCTAGGCTAGTCTGACTGTTCTTGCGTCATTGTCCTACCTATTTATTCCTCCTGTTTGCTGCTGTTTTTGTTTATGCAGTATGTAAATGCAATATTCTTCTATCACTTCCCAAAATAACAACATACCCGTGCTGGGAGGTGTTGTTCAGACAACCAGTGACGAAGAAGTCTGCCCCGCGAGGCTGCGTGTGGTGATGAAACACAGCAGCGGGGAGTTAATGATGATTTATTTTACACCTCTTCCCACACTGCACAGGGCCCAGGCCTAACTTTCACTGTTAGTCCCCTCCAGAATACCACTTGTGTGATACATCGCATGGCAGCCGTCACTCCGTACACGTGGTTTGTGACTGATAACTCGGACGAATGCCCAGAACAGGCAGGCAGGTCCCCTTCATAAGAGACATCTCTAACTTAGTCTTCCTCCCTGTAGAAAGTGCCATAAGGGCTGAATCATCAGTAGGTTTGGCAAACAATGGCAGGGCCTCCCACCTACACAATCACTATGAGTGGCTCCAATATGGAGTCATTGGAGTAGACATGGCGTCACAAGGAGCCACCCACCGTATTTCCTACGGTTTATCGTGCTGTTATTTGTATCCATGCAGACATGAGCCTGTTGTCCTCTGGGGATTTGACGGGGATTTATCCAATCACCACCTGCTGTTCGGCCTGTGGGACGTGAGCACGATGTAGAACTTTCATTGACTGCTAGTGCTACATGTCATATTTTTGTAGCCAGTTGACTTAGTTTAGCATAAAGACTAGAAACAGGGAGGAACCACCTAAATGTTTGTAGTATGTATGTTTTGTTTTTTGTTTTTTTTTAAGCAGAGCTGATTTGTAGCATAAAGACTGTAAACAGGTGGAACCAGCTAAATGTTTTTAGCAACTAGCTGTTTCCGAGCATAAAGACTGCAAATGGGGGGATGAGCTAACCTGGAGTAACTTCCTGGAGTCACTATACCTGGTCAAGAACAGATTTTGCACTCCAGTTTTTGAACAGATCAAACAAACCAAACATTTAGACAGGCAGGCTGCTTCCCCCTGTGTCCAGGCTTTGTGCTAAGCTAAGCTAACTGCCAGCATATTAGCATACAGACATGACAGTGGTATTAATCTTTTCATTTCTCTCAACTCTAAGCAAGAAATGTGAAAACTTGTTTTTCGAAAATGTCGATCTGTTGCTCTAAAAAGATGGTTGCCGGCCTACCTTCAAAGTAGCAGTGTAATCAATCAGTGATATATGTTATTAATTAATTACAAGGTCTAACGATCATAAATATACCTCCCTCTCCAGGCCCCCCATCTCTAAAGGGATGTTGACTTGTTTGGTCTTGTTGTGTTGAAAGAAAAGGTAGATGATCCCGGTAAACATACCCACCTGCACACCCACAGCTGTGCACACCTCCATACCTACAACCATATTCACACGATTCACCTACACCCACTCATGCAGGCAACCACACACAGAGCACAAAGTAAACTCAAACAAACACTGAAGCAGAGATTTAAAGGCCATCGCTGAAGAGACTTAGTTTTGATTCAGTTGTTTTTGCTGGGAGAAGAACCAGTTGGACTCAGCTTAGCAATATAATCTATTTAATCCTTTCGGCTTCTTCCACAGCTGGCTGCCCTTATTTACTCTGCCTCTTGTTCTCTGTTTTCTCCGTCTCCCTTGCACTCCCCTAGCTTCCAAAATCTTAATTCAAGTGCGCATGGAAATTGATTTCCCCAACTGTTCTGTCAAACAAGAGGCCATCACATTTTCTGGAGTCACAGGCATAGGTGGTTGGATTTAAAAAAATGTGATGCTGGTAGAAATAATAATGGTGGTATAACTAATGCACCTGAAACCTAATATGTAACAGCTTACTTTTTAAAAACTGACCCTAAAATTACACATCTTTCCCTAGAATTTTCCATAGTACAAAATAATGAATGCAACAAATAACCTCAGGACCAATAATTCCAGTAATTACCTTTATTTTCCAGGCAGATGAGATGTATATAAATCAATGGATTTATGGTTTTTGCGAGGGCGACCGCCTCAGTGTTACACCAAGATTACCTGTAATGATTTTGCTTTTGTGTGCTTAAATTACAGGTCGTGGTGCTGATATCAAAACCTGTACTGCCATTGAACCAGGGTATCTACGGCCTGCTCTCCCTCAGACTCGTGACTTCTGTCTTTTTGTGTTGCCCACATGGTCCCTTTGTAATGGAGTTGTTTATTTCCGAGAATCATGGTCCACTCTTCCATGGGAAGTGGATGTGTGACAATGGTCTTAAGTAGTCTCATTTCAGCTGCTTTTTTTCTTCAGGGCTCACAGATGGATTTTAACTTTTTATTGTAAAAATTGCAATTTCATTAATCGCTTTTATTCTAGGAATTGTGCAATACATCAGCAATAATGTTCTCTGTGCATTGATTCTAACTTCAACATGAAACAAAAAATAATTCAGTATGGATTGACAGTCCAGCCTTGGTGGCGGTACCTTCCATCCGGTTCTGCCCGCTGTATTTTTCCATTTTTGCTGTCAGTGCACCGACAGGCCAACAGCCAAGCCCTTAATATGTGACGTACAACACTAACATTGTGCCGTGATGTGATCTGTCTGATCGACAAAACAAGCCTGTCCTAACAAGAGCTAATGAGGAAACCAAATGCAGAGGTAGCAAACATGATAATGTGCCATTGACCAGTGCCTGAGTCATTCACATCTACAGCCACCTTGGCTCACTCTCAGCGTCTGACTCTTAGGATAGTAAACCATCCGTACATCATTCTCTTAAAAGTGAATCCAACTTCACCCAGAGAGCAATGTATGTCCTTCAGTCCTGACATGCAGCTGGACTGAACTCTGGGTCAGGGTCAGTGTGGCTCATTCGCTGTTCTGTTCTGTTTTGATTGGCAGAAAACCATTTATTAAAGCACTGGGCATGCCTTAGTTCATCTTTGTATTGTTTTATCAAAAAATACCCAGAGGAGGCCTAAACCAACAATGAATCTATCCTAGTTCCACATATTGTCTGTGCAGCCACAACCTCATATGTAGTTGAAGCCATGAACTCCACTTTCATCCAAAAGCTATTTAAAACGCTATTTATACGATGCATTTGGTGATATATTCACAAATAGTTTTTCCACCTCTGGGGAGCAGCGCTGTATTAGGCAGGTGCCTCTGGGTGTGCTGTCTTAGTTTTTGTTTGATAGTGGAATTCTATGAACTATATCAGATTGAGACAACATAGATTCTTATTTGCAGAATACTTTTGATGTTTTTCCAATACCGTATGAGTTATAATTTAACCTTATTGACATTTTAGAGCCTTAACTCAACAAGCATTTGTGTGATCAAAATCATTTTAATGTGAATTGGGTGAAAAGTGAAGAATAAAATGGCAAAGCATAAACGGCCGACGTCGAACGAAGCAACTAAATGAGTTACGGGACCTCAGATGTGAGTCCTTCGGCCACGTCATGCTACCACGTCTATTCTTTTAGAAAGTTTCTCCCCAGCTGTGTCAGAAACGTCACACTTTTCAGTTGTGGGTGCAGAGGCAACATCTTTGCTGTTTGAGATAAGCTGTGCTCCAGTCATCCAATGCACAATCTGACAGTCACATTTCCCATCTGCCTTAACCAGCAGTAAACCACAGACTGTGGCACAATGACGACATGATGAGTCATTCATTTAACGACTGTTGGGAGTTCAAACTCGTTTGTGCTTGCCAAATCAACGCCTGATGCATCTGAGATTGCTTAATTATTCACAATGGATCTGACTGTATCAAATGGTTTGTGGAGGACCTGAGGACGAACAGATGTGAACTGATAAAAACATTGCCAAAAGTTTTCATTGCCAAATTCAAACTGGTTTATTGGTACATCTTCTGATATTATTTCTTAAATGCAGGTCTTCATCTTGAACTTGAATTTCTGGAGACGTTCTTTGTGTCATTTGCTCTGTCCCAGTTCAATGCTCTATACCATGAGTTTTTTTCTAATACCTTTTCCATCACAGCTGCATACTAAGTATATAAAGTATGAACTCTATGTCACAGTATATTGTTATTGTTATGCTGAGCACACAACAGAAATTGATGCGATAAATTTGTCAATGGATGTCAATAAAACGTTGAAACACCTTAAACTTCATAAAGAAAAAGCTTTAATACTTTTTCTTGTTGGAGCGTTCGCACCACCACACAAAATGTATTTCAGTCAGGAGAGACTTAAGAGGAACAAAAGAAAATGAGAACTTTTGAAGTGAGATTAAGTTTATTGTGAACATAAGAAACAGATTTTGCTGCTTAGACTCTGGCAGGAAGTAGATCACAGAGGGAAGCGGTCCTGGATTAGATGCTTCCAACATGAGGGAAACTTCCCCAGAGCCTAAACAATGTTGGTGGTGAAGAGAACTGAGCTGGAGATTGGAACGACTTCTGATCGGAGGATTTGATTTAAGGTGGCCAGGCATCCACGGTTTAGGTGGAGAAGGGGTGGAGGTGGGTCACAGGAGCATCCTGGTGCTGATTGGCAGCTGAATGACAGCAGAGACAGAGAGAGAGAGAGAGCGCATTTTTAAAATTTGGCAGCTTACAGATGATTGGCTAAAGGTGAGCATGTCGGGTTGTGACTGGATGAGAACAAGCTTGTGAAGCTTACAGGTAGCAGGAAACTGTGCAGGGTAACTTACAGGGTATGTCCAAGTAAAAGGTCTTCCAGACTGAACTATCACTCAGTTTCATTTGAGTTTTACTGCGTGATGCTGTGCAGAGCAATTCCTCAATTTCCTCTTAGTGCAATGCATGATGGGACAATAGTGTACACCAACAACGAAGAGTTCATAATGACTGTTTTATATATTTATACTTAATGCAATCACTTTTTCAGTGTATACTCCAAACCTGCTTCGAATTAGTTGTGTAAAATTGGGACACAGCTTATACCTACATACCGTTTTCTGTTGCATTCTGCTTTTTTAAAGTTATGTGCCACCTTTCTAAAAAATAAAAAAAATGCAGAAACACAACACATGCATGAAATTCATGAAGGTAAATGAGAAGTAAGTACAGGTAACCTCCCTAAACAAAATGGTTTGTATTGCCTGGAAACAGTTAATGTGATAGAAACAGCCATGTGCACCATTAATGCTTCCGTCAGGACATCCTACTTACTGTAGGTCAACAGATCATTTACATAACATACCCCAACTTGTTGTTTTTTTCCAGACTTCATGTAAGAGAGTTGGTGATTTATCTGATGCACATACTTAAAATAGTCAGTTAGGAATCCCTCCCCACACACAGACACATGCGAGTCATTCTGTTTTCAAAGGCAGAATGTGTGTAGGAGACCCGACCATACAAAGAAATATCCGGCTCACACAGATCCTTATCAATTCCAGGGTGATACATCTATTTTTTTCACCTCTTCCATTCATGCATTTATCATGAGGTGCCTTTAGGTTTGCGATTTGTCATTGATGTGTGCAAACTATATCTGGGCTTATGCGTGGGTTTCCTTCATGTGATACCCACTATGCAGTGCGAGGGCAGGCAAAGGCTTATCGTGATGAAGCGAGCGGTTGGTGGAGGAGATGCGGAAAGAGGGAAGGTGACGGGGTCAGTTGGCACACACTGGCAGCTCTAGGAGAGTAACCTATTTGGCATGCAGATGCAGAATATTACAGTGTTTCATGCCTCCATGGCAGCAGCATCTGTGGCTCGATTCATTATGTTTGTCATCCATCTGCCTGTTTGTCCCATTCTCATGAACGTAGTAGCTCAGGAACACCTTGAGGGAATTTCTTTAAATTTAGCACAAATGTTCTCTTGGATTTAAGAGTGAACTGATTAGATGTTGGTAGTCAAAGATGAAAGGTCATTGTGACCTCACAACATACATTTTTGGCCATAACTCAAAAATTAACATGCTAAGTATGAATTATGACAAAAGTGCACACAAATGTAGGGTAAAATGATGAAGTGAAGATCAAGTATCCAAAAGGTCAACGGTCAAGTAAATGGTGATATCATAATGTTCTGCAAAAACACTTGGCCATCGTTCACCATAACTCAGGAACAGAAGGGGACACTGTGACCATATTTCACATTTGGTCAGATACTGAATTGGTGACACTAATCTTGGGTGCCTTGAAATTTGAGGACTGTAGAGATCTTCTATGCTGCCTGTTTGAAAATATGTGTGAAGCATCCACATTTTACAATTTGTAGCAGCAATGTCCATATTTGAAGCATTGTAGTCCACCACAAGCTCCCTGTTTGTGCTGATATTAAGCTTCAGGTGATTGTCATTGCACCATGTGATGAAGCTCTCTATCAGTCCACTGTACTCCTCTGTAGAAATAGTCTGTAAGTAAAGACAGCATGACTCTCACTGGAAAAACAAAACAAAACACTAGAATCATACAACATAGTGGTAACTTCCATTTTGCAAAAAAACAAAAACAAAAAAAACAACAACACTCAATACCTTTTATTAAATTGTTTCTACCTGACATATATGAGTCTGAACAGACATGGATGTAAAAGGCAATTGGACTAGTTAGTGTAGGCTAACAACAAAGGTAATTTGAGTTTCCTGTGGGTTATTAAAGATCAATATGCGAATCAGGAATCAGAGGGTGATTTTCGCCATGATGGGCGCCCCATACAGGTACAGTGATTATGTTCTCGTGTAGCAATCAGCGTGGAGGAGCAGAAGTAGTGTGGAGCACCACTTGAAACAGGGAAAGAGAGACAGAGAGGCTGTGGGAGGGGGAGCCAACCTTCTGCAGTTTGTCATGGAATCTCCCGCTGATGTCATCTTCCTTCATGACATCACTGGAACATTTCAGCCAACATCAGAACCGGGACTTCCTGGTGATTCATTCATAATAACCTCCTTCGCATAATGTCCTCTGATATCTGTTATTAATGCTCTAAATGTGGAACACTGACTTTTTCAAATTCAGATACAATGAAGTAGTTAATCTTTTTTCTTCACCATGACATCTGGAAGGATGGAACTGGCAAGTTTACAGTAAGAATTAATAAGTCCTGTTCTCTGCTGGCAGCGTGTTGTGGGAAAGACTCAGAAAGGCATCTCAGGATGATCATCCTTCACAGCTCATATTTATCAGACGGATCACGTGTGAACTGTGACTTCGATTAAAAACACTCAAAAAGCACCAGTATCTGGTGTGCCAATAGCACCTCTCTTAAAAAGTGTTGGCTTCAAAAAAGGCTGTTTTATCACACAAAAACTGGTGTCTCTTGCATTTTCCTACGCTATCAAGTCATTTTAGAAAGAAGAGACATGAGTGCAAGCTAAATGGCTTGCACTCATGTCTCTTCTTTCATTTCACTTTGCAATTGAATTCTGTAACCTCTTATTTGTGCCCTCCAAACTGAGACTTTTCTTGCAGCCACAGCAGGTACAGGAGCAAAGACATAGTCATGTAAAAGGGCACTTTGACACATGGACAGGGGATCGAACCAGCAACCCTGGGATTACTGGCTGAACCACTCTATATTCTGAGGTAGTGCACAGTGAATCTCTTCCTGGGAGGCAGCAGTGTTGAGTTGATTTGTTCAGTTTCAGTCATCATAATTGGATATAGTGTGTAAATTTGGAATTTGCGAAAATAGAGGTGTTAAAATGAGGCAAATCATGGTTCATCCATTCACAAAGCTGGTTAGATGCGCTGGTTGGCACAAAAGATTTATCAATTGGAAACTTCAGACTCTTGAGAGATCTCATCTGGTGAGCAAAAATGATTCGCAGGCCCTTTTATAAACCTCTTACTAGGCAACATGATAATGCCACTGGGCTAAGTCCATTAAAAATAACTGCTGGGATGTTACTCATAATCCAGTTGCTAAGCCAACCGGGACAAAAATAATGTAAAAATAAAACTTGATGATGAGGTGAATCAGCAGGAGAGCTTCCTGGAACAGCAAAGTTAACTTCTGGAAAAATACGAAAGGTTCACATGGTTCTTACTACCCAGCGCCTCGATTTAGGTAAACATGGTGGCTGCTCAAAATAACTTTGGCCTTGTCCAGCTGTGGAGAAAACAGGCTACTGTTAATGAAGTCAAACGAGGTAAATTGATGTCCAGTCAACAGGAAAAAACCTGCAGTGACAGCAGATATGTTGAGCTAGTGCAACCGTGTCCTATCCAAAGATGCAATGGTTGATGTGCAGGAACTGTAGAACTGTACAATCAGCTGGCAGTTTTCTGTGGGTTTGTCACATTAGTGATCCCTTTCATGTAGTGGTCATGTAATCTATTGTTGCTGTAAGATATAAACTATAGTCGCTTTAACTTTATAAAACTTACCATAATAAATCATGTGCATCTTGCATCATGCAGTAATGGTTAACAGGTCAGTTCACCCAACTCACAAACAAACACTTTTACTTGTTTACCTCTATTAACTTTCTTTATTGTTTCTGGACAGACGTGCTGCTGTTGAGTTTAGAGCTTAAAAGTATCAAATTAAATTTTTCAGTGAAATTTTGTTAGGTATCTATACCTGAAAAACCTCAGCAAAGGTAAAACGCAGCTCAGCACGGGGACAAACTTTTATGTGGTTCAAAGCAACACAACTTTACAAATTATCTCCCTCATACAATGACTTAAAATGCATGCTGGTGAATTTCCATCAAAGCAGGACAGTGTAACATGGTTTACAGTGTAACATGGTTTACTGAGGAAATAAAGTGAGATGAAGGTGTTAAAGAGACAAAAGCAGAGGCAAAGTGAGAAGGCCTTTAATGAGAACAGCAGGCAGAGAGACAGGCCCAGCCTCTGCCAGGTCATTAGTTGTTTCTGTGTTTGTGGCATAAATTGCCTGCGCCTGTGTGCTGTGTGAGAGGTTGCAGACTTGTGTTTGGTGTCACAGTCTGGTTTTCAGCATCTCTGATCTTCTGGCAGCGTGCACCCTGCTGACACCTACATCCTGACAGGCACAAAATCAACATCTTTGATAAACTCCACAACACCGCCTCCCTGGCCTTTTACCATACTTATGCAATGCTTCCAAATGTCACAAGAGGCTTTTTCTCTCAGATAAATGTTAATGGGTGTTACAAAATGAGGGCAGAGCAGAAAATTTGGGATCACACAGCCAGTCAGAAATGGTAATTGTAAGGCCTGGTTACCATATGTGGCGTACGCCAATAAGATAGATTAGAAATAGATTTGAATGCTGAATACTGTATTTCCAATTTGAATATTCAGACTGACAATTATTGCATAAATGAACTGCTGCTAAGACTCGGGGCTCAGAGATAGGGTAACAAATTGTGTTTGTGTAATCGAGCAGTATATAAAAAAACTGACTTCCTGTTACTTGTCATGACGATCGGCTTCTTCAGAGTATAATGACTGCAATAAAATGTTCTTAGATAAGATCTTACTGTATAAAAAGATCTGGGTTATCAAACGCTATGTTTCATAAAGCTGAAACAATTTGAAAGTACTTTAATCGATTTAGCTTTTTCAGCAGTGCACTGCGGTGAGCCCAGATATTTCACTCTGGAGTAGGAAGCACTGCCAGTGGGTGAACAAGTGCTAAGATCTTTTATTTATGTAAAAGTAGCTCAATAAATCTGTGAAAAATGCTGCATTAAGTTACTGTTGATGCAAACTGAACATTTCATTCTGTTTCAGCTTCACATTACAATCATTCAAGTGCTGAAACATGAGTTGGCTTTTATTATGAAGTAGCCACAGGAAATGCAATATATTTGTCAGTGGGCTGAGCTCTTAAAGCTGGCGTTCTTCAAAAATGCACCTACAAAACAAGACAACAGTCATTTTTGCAGGCGAGAGGCTACACACCTCCAGATTCTCAGCGAGGTGACCAGCCCCCTCCAATGTGCCCTGCTGTCTGCAGACTCACGCTGTTAACAACATGACATTAGATCATCATTGCTCACAGAATGATAGAAAAAGTCCTGACTTCTTTAGTAAAATGACAATAGTTCATTGTGCTGCCCCCAGAATTATGTGACCTTTTGAGATGTTTAGAGAGGAAATCTGTCTTTTGGTGGAAGTGCAAACAGATCATAGACATGTGGAACATCACAAGAAGACCAAA
This sequence comes from Chelmon rostratus, assembly GCF_017976325.1. Lineage (NCBI taxonomy): Eukaryota > Metazoa > Chordata > Actinopteri > Chaetodontiformes > Chaetodontidae > Chelmon > Chelmon rostratus. The sequence goes on along the minus strand of NC_055673.1, from coordinate 9,069,819 downwards.
CCCCACACTGCTTCCTGTCTAAGGGGTCACAAGCTAAAAAGGCTACACTGGTTCAATCTTCAACAGTTGACTGTAAGTTCTTCTGAAGAGTCACTATAGCGAAATAAATGAATGTAGGGGAGAAAAGAGAATAATATGTCCACCTGAAGTGCAGTGCTTGAAATCCAAATTACTTTTAACCATTGGGCATCACTGATCCTGATTTTGTCATCGTTTTACATTTATCTTTATGTATCACTTATGTACAGTACACGGCAGCTTCATTTATTTCATCACTACATTTGTTTTTCTGTGCAATTATAACCACAGAAGTGGGTATGAAGGGTAAGTTGTCACAAGAGGTAGCAGGGTTTACAGCAGGCTGGCAAATGACTAAAATGTTTTTCATCAGGAATGACTTAAGCAAAGCAATTATTTCATTAATGAACACTGATCTATCAAACAGCCTGCAGTGGGAGGAGGTAATGCATTCAGAAAGAGGGCTTGTTGTCAGCAGCATTGCCTCCATGGAAACTAACTGGGATTGTCCATTTGTTCTTTCCTGGCATGTGAACGTGGGAGGAGACTTTTCGGGGATCACCTGTGGAGGGTGCAGAGCTCATCAAATGGTAAGATGTGCTGCTACTCAGCAGTGGAACAGGAAATCCCTTCATCGCCATGACAACACCGTGCGACTGCGTCGGAATGGCGTCAACCATGTCCCTGAGCCTCACAGCAATTTTTTTTTTTAACCCTGTAAATCAAAGGAAAGCTTGCCCTCCAGCTTGAGTCATGTTACAATTTTAGTGTCAGGAACAGGATATGACAGAGTCCTTTCTGGTCTGATTAGGCCACTTGTGGAATGACTGTGGCCTGCTGCTTTCCAAGCTACTAATGTAATCCTAATCAATAACAAATAACTCTGGCCAGCTGTTGAGTTTTGAGCTGCCATAATCCTTTGTGGAGTAATCCAGGAAAACTCACTCATACTGTCCCTTAATCCCTTAATCTCCCTGAAAGTAATTTATTCCTTATTATTCTGTAATAGACAGATTGTGTGGAAATTAAAGTAGCAGGATGAGGGACAGTGGATTTAATGGAGGCAGTGATTTTCAACCAACCGTCTTTTACTCTTCAGGTGTTCCTTGATCATCCATCCAGCCTGCTCTCCCCCTGCTTGCTACTTTACTTTGTGGACAGTGATTGTTAGCAGTGTGCACCTAGGTGCAAATGGAACTTAAACCTCTCATCAAACAGCTCCGTCTCTCTTCTCTTTCCTCTCCTCCACTGACATTTTGGCCCGACTCGGTAGATTTTAATGTGTAATCAGAGGCCGTTAACTCTCAGGTGAGTTGTGGTCTTGGGGAGTCTGTGGGTGGACAAGAGCCTCTTTGATACCTTTGGTTCGGTAACCTGCATGCTCGAATGGGTCCCTCTTAATTAGACTCACCTTTGGCACAAAGAGGCATCAACTCTCATCCTCTTTGTACTTTTAAATTCATGCTAATCCAAACAAAGTACTGCACAATACAGCAAGTTAAGTGAATTAACATTGTCAATGAGTGTTTTCAGGTAATTCTGTATGCAAACAGCGATGTCTGCCATGTCTTTAGCTCTTTTCAGGCATGGAATACGTCTTTGTAATTCAGACATGCGTTACTTTTACATAATTGTTCCTAATGGATTTATTCAGACATTGAGGATATTTAATTGATACGTGAAACTCGAAAACTATTTGCCTGGAAAACAGCGGTGAGTTGAAATGTTTAATGATATCGATGAAGTTCTCAGACAGGCTCACTGATGGCTAAACATGATTTTTATAGACTGAGCTGACATGAGATAAATCTACCTAGCAACATAAAACTGGCTCATTCAGTGGCTCATAGTTCATATAGTGATTTTGTTTTCTTTGAGCCTAAGAGGTAACACTTTTGGATGAAATGTACCAGTAATCTTCAACAGGCGAATGAGACGCACAATTAATTTCCTATAGTGGCAGAGTTGCAGCACTTAAATGTAATGATCTGGGTATAAGAGGGTAAAAGTGGCCTTACTGACGTTTGATCATCTAAACTAAACATTGCAGACATGTTTTTTAAATATCTGACGCAACTGCAATCTGTAAGTGATAGATCTTGTTGCACTTTTGTTGCTTTATCGATCTTTTGTGCAAGACGGTATGTACAGTCTTGTACTAGTTTCTTGAAATATTTATTTATCCAATAGAGTTTGGTGCACATGAACTGAAAGACCATGCAAGAAAAGATATATTTTAATCATCATCGTCTTCCTTTGAGATATGCTTATTGGACCTTTGAATGTCATACAGGACTCAGTTTCTAGAAAATGTCAGGACGGGGGGGAGTTGGCTCAAGTCTCTCACAGTAACATCTGGGCACTCCCACAAGACCTTCACACTCCGCCTGCATATTCAGTGTACTCACCATTCACACTCACTGGCAGAACCAACACCCTTCCCACCCCCAGACATCAGTTATCACTCACAGCTCAGGTCCCCCTTGTTCTGATCTGCGGATGACAGCAAATGCGATCATCTGATTTGCTTGCTGTCGTAGCCCCTTCATTTCTACACATCATGACTCGCTTGACCTCTTTTGTGTCTCATCCCTCTCTGCATTTCAAACATGCGTGCATTTATGTACACACACTGTGTTCATGAGTACGCACTCATGAACACAGCTTTCCCAGCGTATGCACGCAAGACCTGTTTACTTTTTAACCTTTGCTAATCAGTGAGGCTCGTCGCTAAGCCTGCTCAGACTGTCAGGGCTTGCTGGAGATGAACAGAAAGCAGATGGCTCAAGCAGAAGAATCTCTGAGACGGCACAGTAAGCATGGTGGTAAACAAGCAGAGTTGGAGTAACACAGTACTGAGATGTTAGATAAGAACTGAGAGTAGTAGTGGTATGTGCTGCTTTGCCTCGGGAAAACACTTTTCAACTTTCGGTAAAATTGTAAAAAGGAAAAAAAATCCTGACACATCTACTCAGGTACAAACAAAACATAGAAAGTTATTGAACTATGTTCTAGTCATAAACTATAAACGGAAATATGTGTCATAATAACCTACATGCAAAGTTGACATATGCATTCATTTTTTCTGGCGAGGACAGGTTCACTTCCTGAGGAAACTGAGATCCTTCAACGTGCAGTAAAATGTTTGAGATCTTCTACCAGTCTGTGGTTGCCAGCGCCATCTTCTTTGCTGTTGTATGATGGGGCAGCAGCATCCGAGCCAGCGACACCAACAGACTTGACAAGATCATCAAGAAGGCTGGCTCTGTACTCAGACATGAGTCTTTTGAGACTGTGGTGGAGAGGAGGACGCTGAATAAACTGTTATCCATCATGAACAATGATCAGCACCCTCTCCATCACACAGTGGACAGACAGCGGAGCACCTTCTCCCACAGGCTGCTACAGCTCCGCTGTCGAAGGGACAGATACAGGAAATCTTTCCTGCCACATGCCATTGCACTGTACAATAACAGCTAAAAAAAAAAAAAAAAAGAAAAAATACTTCTTATCACTACTGTTTGCTACTTTTGATATTTCATTATATATAGTTTGTTCTTTATAGTCCTTCTTCACAAATTTTCACTTTTTTCACTGTGTATGCTTACAGTCACGGTACACTTTATATTCTACACACTGCCATTTGCTGTAGATATTCTTTTTTGTGCAGTACTTTTTCATTACTACTGTTTGCTATTTTGCTATTTTATTATTATGTATATAATCTTTTTACTGCTCGCTATTTTGATATTTTATTATGTATTGTTTGACCTTTATAGTCTTTTCACTTATTTCACTGTGTGTAATGCTGCTGCTGCACTGCAATTTCCCAGCTTGGGTTAAACAATGTCTGTCTGTCTGTCTGTCTGTCTGTCTATCTATCTATCTATCTATCTATCTATCTATCTATCTATCTATCTATCTATCTATCTATCTATCTATCTACTTCATTTGGCTGCCTGTCAGTGGCATCACATCCCCTGTACTCCCTCTAGTTCAGGCATCTCAAACCGGTTCCATAAAGGGCCGTGTGGCTGCAAGTTTTCATTCCAACCAAGGAGGAACACACCTGGCTGGAATCAATTAATCAGCTGATCTCAGTCTTCAGCTGTTAACTAAGTGATCCCTTGATGTTGATTGGTTGGCCTGATGTGCTCCTCCTGGGTTGGAATGAAAACCTGCAGCCACGCGGCCCTTTATGGAACCGGTTTGAGATGCCTGCTCTAGTTGCTATAACATCCAGGGAAACACAGGAAACAGATGATGTCTTAGAGACTGAGGACGGAAGTCGACTGGCTAGTCACTCTATTGTTTACTATTGTTTGTCTTACTCACTTGCGATGAAGCACGATTATTCACTGTCATTTGCAACGGCGGTTGTTTAACAATGAAGACACCAACTCCCATGATCCCATGCTACTTCATGACATCATCAAACTCTGTTCTTTGTTATCGTTTCGATTGAGAGAATGCTAGCAGCACAAATTACAAGATTTTAAAGGAACGTCAAGACAGTTTGTTACTGAGTGTAGATTTTACATTTTTACCGCCTATAGAATGGCTTTTGTGACAAACATGAAAGCTAATTTCTCCCCTTTTTTTCTCAAATGTCAGATTTAGTCATCGGCTTGACTGATAAATAGCCCCTTAAGTCTGGACTTGACCTAAGTAATCTGTTTTTGTTTTGTTCTTCACTAACAATTTCATCGAAGTTCACAGGTAACAGGAATGAAGACCCACACGCAGACACTAAGTACTTTAAAACGTTCAGTCTTCAAATAAACAGGTCTGCAATTGCCAGCAGGAAGGCAAGACCAGACAAACATCTCTAAAAATCAGTAAACAGGCACAATATCAGCAGCAGGAAAGACGCAGACACAACCTCGACAGCAGCTAATGGGAAAAGTAAAGTCTGGCTGGAAGCTGATTGTGAATGAGGAGCAGCTGGGAATTCAGGTGACCGGCTTCATTAAACATCGCAGTAAGTCATTTTCTGCTGCACACTGTTAATTTCTTGCCATAAATGTAAGAAAATGAAAAAATGAGGAACAATTGTTGGGTGATAGATCTGAACGTTGCAAATATGTTACTGAGCAATCAGGCACCTGTAATTATGCAAAGTGGGGATGCAGTGCAGTAAAATCACATCAGGATGCGACGTAGACGTACTTCGCATAAAGCAGCATGTACCAGATGTGCTCCTAAGCAGCTTTTAGTTGTCGTGCACGAGCACATTCAGTCTGCCAAGGTGTGCACATTAGATGGCGTTATAATAGGAGAGTTTGGTGGAGGCTCCATGATTTTGGACACTTAGATAACACATGGATCAAAAAGACCAGTCTCTTCAATGTCCGACTCCCACGCCCCACACATGCTCACTGGCCTGACAGAACAAAACACTAGACCACTACCTTTGTGTTTTTGTCATTATTGTGTGTGTGTGTCTGGCCGGCAAATGCAGTGTGTGGGATAAATGGGCCGCCTTAATGTATTCCAGCGCAATTTATATTCATTATGCCATCTTTCCTGCCTAATTATGACTGTGGCAGAGGGGGCACAGAGTGACAGTGACAAACACTTTGTCTCACCATCTTTCTCTCGATTCTAATGTGACAACTCTTTCAACCAATCGGTCTGAATATGTCTTTCCGCCTCTTTTTGTTGGTCTCTCATTATCACTCGCTGTCCTGCTTGCAGTACCCAAGCCTCCCTTAGTGGGACACATTGATTATGTTGCTGCCATCGGGTCAACAACCAAGCCTATTAACAAAGAGTGGGCAGCCATGTGGACTTCGTTGATCCCTCTCTTGACAGACACTTCATATGCATACTCTGTACTTGCTCACACTCACACACTGAGCCATGTGATGATTCAGAAGCGGGGGAAACACATTTCCTTCAATGTGGGTGAAGTACACAGAGTGGAGGGAGGGAGGGGGTGGAACAAGGCAGGCCACAAGATCAACCACAGGGGGGAGAGGGAGGGTCAACTGTACTGAGATCAAAGCAGAAGAATCTGAATGGCTGATCAAAAAGGTCAGTTACCATTTCCTCACCATTAGCATTAGGACATGCGTGGAGTACTGACGAGATATAATACTCAAAGACCATCCTAGCCACACCCACAGTATGTCTTGTACTGCTCCTTTGAACTACACCTGAGCACCTGCTGTCCTTGTGTCTCATATAAAATAATGATGCAGGAAAAAAAAACATCAACATCTCCTACTTCCTGTCTGTTCCTACACTTGTTTAAAAGAATAGTTTGGCATTTTGGGAAATACTTGTATTTGCTTTCTTGCAGAGAGTTAGATCAATACGATGACATGTTTGTACGCTCCTTATCAAGCTACAGCCAGCAGCTGGCTAGCTTAGCATAGCATAAAGAGGGGCCACCCTGTTAGCTCATCTAGTGGAGCATGCACCCCATGCATAAAGGCTGCACCCTTACAGCAGCAGCCTGCTCAAATAAAGGCAAAAATCCTGACACTCTTTCATTAAAAAACACAGAATATATAGTGTAGCGTACATATAGCAAGAGTGGAAATGTAGCTCCATCAAAGGAATCCAGGAAATCACTGCTCCCGGCCAGAAATAGTCTTGTATGTCATTTTTTACCTGCAGTTTGCATGGAGTTATGAAGTTATAACAAGTTATTAGTGAGATACAGAGGTGCTGGTAGGCAGACTTTGGTACTTTTTGACACAGCCAGGCTAGCTGTTTTCCCCTGTTTCCAGTCCTCATGCTAAGCTGAGCTAACTGTCCCCTGGCTGTTGCCTGTTATATGCTGGGCAGATACAGTATGAGAGTGACATCGATTTTCTCATCCATTTCTCAGCCATGGAGCAAATAAGCTTATTTCCCAAATTATCGATCTACTTCTTTAGTGAAACGCTACTGACTCACTGTCTGGACATAATATCTCATGTCCAGCCTCACTGTCCAGACAGTGAGATATTACGACCCATGATTTCCCAGAGTTTACAAACTGAATGTTTACAGAATGACTTCCCACCTTCCAGGCTGCCGTTGGTTTCCACTTGATCTGTTCCCTGTATTGGTCATAGTTTTCTTGTCAACACTCTTTTCAACCTGAAGCCTTTTATCAGCATTTATCACTGTATGTCACTCTACATGAAGTCACACTTGAACTTGGACACCCTGCATTAACAAGGAGGGCATGACGCACATGTGCAGGAAGCATCCGTCACCATGGGTACAGTGCTGATTGATGCACTATTTGTCCAGCTATTTTATTTAAATGCACGTAATTTGTTTAAAGTGTTACATTCACTCTTGAATGCAAAGTAAAGTAGATTAGTTTAATCAATAATAATCAGTAATTTCCTTTTTTTCCCATTTCTGATGGCTGTACCTATAAATGCACTGTCTCATAAAGAATAACAGGAGAAAACCCCTATACTCTGTAGTTAGAATGTAATATTGGTACAAAACCTGCGATTATAATGTATTTGGGTCTAAATAATGACTGCACCTGTGCACTCACTCAGTCTATTATGCAGTTGGTTTCAGTTAACTGACATTGTTACATTCAGCCTTTTGTCAGATTTGAGACCAAGAAAATATTGACAGATATCTTGTATCTAGTCCCCAAATGCCCCTGTTGGTAGATGGATGGTAATTGGACTGCACTTATGTAGCACTTTTCTATCTTAACAGACAAAGTGCCATACAATTGGCCCCTTTCATTCACTCTCTCATTCACCCATTCACACACAGAGATGACGATGGAACTGCCTTGCATGGCATGATTATGTTGGAGCATTATCTGTAGAAGTTACAGCTGTTGATTTGTGATTTGGTAGCTTGTCCTGCAGTCATCTTGCTTCTAAACAAGCTGCATGCTGTGCTAGCTGTCTGAGGCTAATGTGTGCAACATGCATAGCAACTCTTTGCTGCTTCTTCCTGGCGTGATCGACAATGCAGCCACGTTGATAGTTCATGCAAGTCAGTACTTTTTGTGAATCCAATTGCCTTTGGTCTTAGTCTTGATTCCAACATCTCATCTTTCTCAGTAGAAGTCACAGAAGGCTAAATCCTGTCCTCAACCATTATTGGAGGAATTTTTTGCTAGCTCCACAGCTGCTCACCTACATGCACACCAAGAGGAGAAGATAGTGATTATAGTTCAATGCACATCTACAGGATGTTCCAAAATGCATAGTTTGAAGTACATTCACCATGCAATAAAAGACATGATGCCAAGTAAATAGATTATGGATGGATTTCTGGACTGTTAACAGATTTTTGCAGAGTGGAAGACCATCAAAGATGCTGGCACACATTTGCTTCCTCTCTTACATGCTGCGATGAATAGAAACTGTTAGCTGCCTCATGAGCTATTCTCCTAAAAAATCTGCTTCATACAATTTGGGGTTAGAGGGTCAGAACAGTAAGTTCTTCAAATGAAGCCTGGTGCAGACAACAATAATCTTGGTTGGAACGTAAAGTCTCCTTTTCCTAGATTATCATATTGTAAGAATCAAATTGCCTCTTGAGGGACAAAATCTGCAAAACAGAAATGCCAGTTTTGATTCACTTTCTTTAATTATGTTCTTTTTGTGCTGGGGAGCATTGGCCAAACTAGTATTGGAGCTGTTTAGATATCTCAAAATTTTGTGAATGATAACTTTTCATTTGAAATTTGAAAAAGCTGATTTGTGGATGTAATTTTTTTTACCTTTTCTACATGCAAGCAACTCTGATTTTTGACTCGGTCACCCTTCATTAGCAGTTGACTGTTGATACTGAATGGCAGGTCGCTTCTGTTTGACCTCAACAGTCAATATTAAGTAAGACTGATTATGTCCTCTGAGCAAAATGACAGAAAATGACTGGGAATAATTCCAGTTAAGAAATCTGTAACTTGGAAAAATGTCTAACAGCATTTTCTCTGTGCGATTTAATGTATCATCTGGCTCCATCATGAAACATCCTATTTACTATTTAGTGTCTCTTTCAAATACCTGCCAAGAGGATATTGGCTTTAGCCAAGAACAGCACATAATATTGTAGCCCACATTTTTACATCATCACCCTTTAATCCTCACACATGCGCACGTCGTCTGGTTTGGAGACTGGAAATAGCTCATTTCAAATTTTAAAATCTGGCTACCACTTACAGCCTGGAACCGAAGGCCTGCCAACCCCCCACTGTTCTATGGAGGTTACATGCGTCAGAGCGAGTGCTGATGGATGTAGGCAAAGCCTGGTCCAATGGGAATGAAACAGATGAGTGAGACAATAAGGACTCATGCTTGAAATAAGTCATGTCTGAATTAAATTTATATTTCTGTTTCTTTCCAGTTATTGCACATAAAGGCCTCTTCGCAATGAATAACATGTAAACTGTTCACAAATAACGCTGGCACCTTTATTAATGTTAATAAGATCAAGTATAGTTTAATACCTCACCAGCATTGGCTGCCTGTTAAAACAGTCTGAAATAACCCATAATTATGCTTTCTTAACAACCTTTTGCAGCCCAGCAAATAGTCAATGCCCTCTTCAGAAAACAGGCCATTTCGGTTGAGTAGTAGGGTCATATTATTCGGCTCGCACTATCAATTTTCTCCTTTTTCTGGACTGGCTGGTCAGGCATGGGGCTTATCAATTAACAAAGAGGCCCAGGTGCATTAAGGGCTCATGAGCAGCAGCATTTGAGTCGAGTCTGTTGAGCTCCCCAAAAACCTACTGCCAGCCAGCCTTCACTTTCTTTTATTTAGTCATCACAGCTTTTCTTTCACAAACACACATTCACACACACACACACACAAGCACGCACACAGAAACTCACACTTGGAGTTAGTGCTACTTAGACACAAATAAAGAGCTGACTGCCAGCCATCCTTTAACAACTTGTTCAAACAGCTTAAAACATGTTTAGATTCAGCAGCAAAGCAGTGAGTAATTTTACGGTCTGATACCAGAGCAAAATCATTTCAGTATGAGCATGAGGTTGGGCTGGAATAAGTGTAGAGTGCTTATGAAAGGATGCCGAGGTTTGTGCCCTGTGTCTCATACAGTGCAAGAATCACTGCAGGTGTGTCTTCATCCGACAAATGGGGAACCAGATAAGCAAAATGCTAATATGAGTCATTTTGGAACGCACTAACAAATGGATGAGCCTCCACAACAGCTGCTTGAATTCATAGTGAACGTTTCTCGTGCAGCCTAATTGTTCTAGAACTGCACAGTTGCTCTACACGGGTGCAGTATTACAGCTGCACATGCTGGTGAATGGGCAACGTTTGCTTCAAAAGAGAGATTTTGCTGCAAAGTGAGTTCTGAGCTGTGCTGTCATGGCCCTGGCTTGTCACTGGCATGGAGGGACATCTCCCCACAATATCAATAACTTAGATATAGTCATTGAATGGAGCTGACAGAAATGTCTTAATACAGACTGCATGCTTACAGTTCGAGTCATCACTCTGGAGTTGTAACTGAGTTGAGAATTAAATCATTATCCGACAGCGCCATGCTGTTTGTTTTGTAATCTACTACCATTAACATAATGCCTGCAGAGTCTGCCAAGTGTCATTTTTCAGCCTGATACCTTTGGCTGTATTTGCTCTCATTACAAATAAAGGTTGCATATTTTGTAGAAAAGCAGCTTTTTTGTTGTGCTATATTCAAAATAGTCCTCAGCAGAGTGATACTGCCACATTTAATGGGATTACTCCCTCATAAATATGCATAAATATGCATGAATCACTTAGCGAGTGGGATATGGTAAATTGTTCCATTGTCATGGCCTCTAAAATAACATAGGAAGGAACTGGATGTAACTGACACTGTGAAATGTTAAGCAAAGTGTCACCTTCCCAAAAACCGCAGTTGCATCAACACTTACTCGCACCCTGGTAATGAGTTAGTGAGTCATGCAGAAGTAATTCTCAGAATAAAATCATGTTCTGTGTTTTCCCAACATTTTCAACATTTCCTGAGTGAGCAAAATAGCAGAACAGCAACAGAAACAAGTGGGTTGTACAAAGATATTGCAGGCTGCCTGTGCAGAGTTTTGGACCACTGTGCAGGATTGAGTGTTCTGGTGAGGTTAAAGCCAATTGTGTCAACAGAGAATTGGCTTCATATCCAGACATGCTCAGTGAGCGCTGTCCTTTTGCCATGTTTGTCAGTACACTCAGGGAGATTACATCTCCTGAAGCCATCTGGGTCTGTAAGTCCAACATGTGAGGCTGCAGTTGTGAAGGTGATGGTTATGCAACCCATTAGAGCAACAATCTGCCATTAAGGTAAAGCAAACTTTTGTATGAATACTTCCCACCAAATATTAAAGTTGGCATGATAAAAGCAGATGACAGAACTCCTACCAATGTAAGAATTTTAGGCATGACAGCAGCCAAGGTCTCAGGTGCTTCTGCTTCTATTGCTGATAACATCAGCAACAGCATGTTTGTGCTTTTCTCAGTGGCTTAATCTGATTCATGTTTTAAATTAATTGTGCTGTGCGTGCAGCCCTGTGCCAATGTGAGCACTCTTCTTGATCATACACTCATACACAGCGCGACAGCCTCACACATACACTGCTAGAATCTCCCTGACACACACACTGCCGTACACCCTGACACTACACGCATAATCCTTTCTGACACGCACTTATTCTCTTAATTTAACATGCACACACAACGCTATTTAAACAAACCATTTCATCATGTATAGCAGTGCGTGAGAGAGATGATTAATTCATTCATACGATGAGTTTTCAGTCCCCGGTTGGCAAAAATTCTTAAATGATTAGAAAATCATGGCAATTTTGTTGGAACTTAAAACTTTAAGTGATCCTTAACAGCTGCTGTAGCTTGATTTAAATGCTCCTCAGAGACAAAATGTGGCTAGCAGGCTATTGAGCAGCTTTGCTTTGAAGATGTCTGTAAGGATTCAAGAATTTGAACCCTCTTGTTCAGTCAGAACCACCCTCCCTCCCTGTGCATTTTCCTTGTTTAGAAAAAGTTGAGTCTGCATTCATTGTTTGTCACCAGAACACATTTCTGCAGTCCAATGAAAGTGTTGTCTTTTCTTGCACTGTTTGTTTTATATCGTCTTGGCAACAAATTATGTCTATTTGCACCTTATGCTGCCTCGTTTGCACTGCTTAAATGTTAAGTGTAGCACCACTGCTCTCAGACAGTCATTCCTGCTGTGCACATCTATATGGGTGGGTGGACAGTAATGTTGCTGTGACTTTGCAGATACAAGCATGATATAAATAAAACTGGGACCCACTCCAGTGGTGGAATACAAGTACATTTACTCAAGTATCGTACTTAAGTACAAAACTGAGGTACTTGTTGTTTACTTGAGTATTTTCTGCTCATGTCACTCTCTACTTCTACTCTACTACATTTATCTGAAAGCTTTAGTTACGAGTTGCTTTACAAATTAGGATTTTTGCATACAAAGCATAAAAAGAGCCTAAAATGTGTTGTTTTCATGTAGATTAAAAGTAGAGCTGAAACAATTAGTCATTTTTTCAATTACTGGTGACTAACAGAAAATTTGCTTGCCTGTTTCAACAATCATTTAAGACAGTCTTTGTTCAAAAACATTTCATGGTTCATACAAATGTGAGGATTTTCTGCTTTTCCTTTAAATTATTTTAATCTTTTTTTTTTAATTTTGCTATTTTATGGAATACGTGTGTGTGTTGCTTCGGTCAATAGATAACAGGGGACATTTTTCTTACTTTTACTTTAAAGACATTTTCATGATTAAACTTAAACTTGATTAAACTTAAACTAAAACTAAGTAACATATTCAATGAAGGACTTTTTCTGAAGAGTGTTTCTAACGTGTGGTATTAGTACTTTCACTGCTAGCCTCTCTTACACACTATTTTCTACCAAAGATTACTATACGGTCTCACATACGCTGTTCTCACTCATTTGCATTGCAATGCTGGTATAATGGTGTATGTAAAAGTACAGCTGTGTGTGTGGGAAGGTGTAAATTATAATCTGAACATTGACAGTGTCAGTGACTGTATGATTGTACATGTAAGAGGGCTATAGCAGGGCTTGAGTGGGAAAGGGTAGCAGTGCATGTGTGAGATTATGATTGGAGAAAGGTCACTGGCCAAAAAAAAGGCCTCTCATGTCAGAGCATGCATGTGTGCAAACTGGCACTTACACACAAACACGCACCATCACTACGCGCTAACTCAGTCTGCTCCCACAGGCTGCACTCTACCCTCCCCAACTGTGAAAGTTTAGATGGATCATATGTGAAAATCTTGACTGCTTACTATTTGCCTTCTGTTTTACAGTAACATAACGTAGCTGTGGCTCTGTTTACCAAATTAACATTCCATATGCAGATGCAAGACGCTAAGATCATAAGATGAACCCCAAGTTCAAATCCTCCAGAAAGATTAAGAAAAAATCCTGCACAAAAACAATAAACAGACAATATAACTTCTGATAAACAGAAGAGAGCCTTGCATCGCGAAGGTCAAAACATCAGCTTGTTTATCAGCTGATTAGTCATCCTCAGCAGCAGCCTCGTCTTGTCAGAGGTGGATTTAGTCAGACTGACAGCCAACTCTACATGTGGGTGTCAGAGACAAAAAGAGCTTCGACATTTGAATAAGCAAATATTCAGTCTCAGCTGAGCGGGTATCATCCAGTACATTTTCAGCAGCGCGTCGTTGTGACATTGTTTCCACAATCCACTCAACCGTATTCACAGATGGACTTGCTTGTTGCTTCCTTCCAGTGACAACAACAGAAACAAATGCATTTTGTACTTTACTACACAACTGCAAACTTTTTTATTTTTTTGGAGGGGGGGGGGGGGGGGGGGAGTTGTAAATCATGACTTGAAATGTCACAATCAAAGTGGAATACCTTTACAGAGTCAGCTGTTCTGCTAAAAACTGCATTCAGTTTTATGTGCTTAAACTGGTCGTATGATATTACAGTTACTACTACACAACCTCTTCTCCGGTTTCTGAGGTATTGTCATACAGTATAATGGTCACAAGCTACACTGTTTTATAATGACAAGTCCATAATAAGCACTTCCTGTGATCTACAATCCCCAAATAACTACCAATGACGCTGCAACACGTCCCCGAAAGTGAAGAAGCGTTTTGAGAATTAATCTATTATTTGTTTTGACAAGTTATTGTAAAAATGTTGCCCATGTTCAGTCCAAAAATAATTTTAGCCAATGGTGTAAAAATATTAGACGAGTGAAAGAGTTGTGGGTGTTGAATTGTGTGTTCCAGGCCTTTGTAATGGCTTCACAGCACAGTTAGAAGTCTTCCAGATTTAGCAGTTTTCTTTCATCAAAGGGTGTAACAGAGACAACAGGAATAGGGTCTGTGTTTCCAAGGAGAGGGTGTAAACTTGTTGTGCTGTGCTGGAGAATGTGGATGTGGAAAAGCCTGCACACGAGGGAAACACCGGGGGTATAAGTGCCCTTCATATGGGCTATAAGTACTGTGCGCTTAGCTAAAAAAACTGTAGGTTCATGTTTCTGTTTATGAAAGTGGTACCTTTCTTACCCGCTGCCTGTGTTTATGTTTCATCTGGGACTAGGTGATACCGTAAAACCTCTCAGTCTCAGTCTGATATTAAGTGTAATATGGGTGCCTTTATGGACAGAAGCAGGCAAAGTACTATCCACATGTAGACCAAAGCACTGGAAAGTTTAAAATGGTTCATTCATGTGTGTGACCCTTTACTTTAAACCCTCCTATTTAGATTTATAAGCACTAATAATAAAAAGTTTATAACACAATGTTTTGTAGTTGTATGCAGATATAGTGACATTATGAGGGTTTACAGTAATTGTCAATAATTATAATTTTGCAATATGAAACACACATGTATTTCATATTGCAACTGTGTTACTATATTATTTATTGTTTAAACACCCGCATCCACTTATGGCTTCCTCCAGGAGTTAAAGTTGCAGACAAATGCATTAATAAACACTTAAGTATATCCTTAAGTCTGCTACAACCACATGTTCATAAATGGCGTGTGTGCATCTAACCCTTTCAACAGGAGATGAGAGGCAGGCTGTTTGGGATTCTGGCTTTATATGTTTATGGTACTCTAGTGGTCTGCAGCTTGCCCTTTTATATCGCTACCCTTGCTGTAACCCCTCACCCTCGAATGGAACAAATCCACACTGGACCCACCCAACCCGCCCCTGTGAGTGGATAACAGCAGGGGAACTGTCACAGTGTCACATCGCCTCATGAGAATGAATGTCAGCCACGGTAGCAGGTCAGCTCGTTTTATTGCAGAATTTCACACACATGTGCTGTGCGTGCAGCCCTGTGCCAATGTGAGCACTCTTCTTGATCATACACTCATACACAGCGCGACAGCCTCACACATACACTGCTAGAATCTCCCTGACACACACACTGCCGTACACCCTGACACTACACGCATAATCCTTTCTGACACGCACTTATTCTCTTATTTAAAGATGCACACACAACGCTATTTAAACAAACCGTTTCATCATGTATAGCAGTGCGTGAGAGAGATGATTAATTCATTCATTCACACTGGACCCACCCAACCCGCCCCTGTGAGTGGATAACAGCAGGGGAACTGTCACAGTGTCACATCGCCTCATGAGAATGAATGTCAGCCACGGTAGCAGGTCAGCTCGTTTTATTGCAGAATTTCACACACACGTGCAGTATATTTCTACCCACCAGCACTGGATTGCATTTTGTTTCATACTTTGTGATGATTCTCCAGAAAAAAAAAAAACTCATCCGAGAAAAACAAACAAACATTATTTCATCAATGTAGTAGGCCTGCAATAAATAGGGTGTGTGGCCAGTTGGACAGAAATAGAGGTGTAAATCTTACTGACGTCAGCCGTGTTCAGTTCCACTCGCGAACACTCACAGAGACAGAATGTGGGTTTTGTTCTTGAGCAGAAAGTGGGGAGCGGCGGAGGAGGACATGTACAGTGCACAGCCGCCGTAAGGACCTGACTCATCTTCAGATGCTTTCTCAAAATAGGTATTTACCCCCATTTTAGTCAGAGAGAATGTAAAACACAGAACTGTAAATAGGCCCAAATAAAAGAATATGGTGTCATTCATTCATTCAGCCTTCTCTCCTACATTTCATCCTGTTCATACTGTACGGCAGCTATTAATAAGTGAAGCAGGCCAACAAGTAGCTCCATTAAGCTCATGTGAACTCGTCTCATCTTCCTTTCCCCCATTTGGCAGCCTGTGAAAGTGGTTTAGGAAGAGCACATGTGTAAATACACCTTGTTCTGATCCATTAGGACATCAGAATATGACACTTCTGAAAAAAGCACAGAGCAGCGATACAAGGGAGTGGCCATCAGTGATGCAGTAACTATGTACATTTACTCAAATACTGTACTTAAGTACTATTTTGAGGTGCTTGTATTTCTTGCCACTTTATACTTCTACTCTGCTCCAATTCAGAGTTAAATGTTGTACTTTTTAACCCACTATAGTTACTAATTACTTTGCAGATGCAGATTCATGATACAAAATATAATCAACAAATATAGTATGTTGTATTGTTATTAGTTAAAAGGCAATTTTATTGATTGAAATTAGCTCCACCTTTACCAGCTGTAGCATTAAATTGTACACATTAACACATCAACAATTACAATATGGGCCTTGCATAATGAGTACTTCTACTTTTAGTACATTAAGTATATTTTGATGCTTCTTTTTTTGTACTTTTACTTGAATTTTGAATGCAGGATCATTACTTGTAACAGAGTATTCATACAATGTGGTTCCTGCTCTTACTTCAGTTACTTAAGATCTGAATGCTTCTTCCACTACTGGTGCAGGCGGATGTGCTAAATGACAAGCAACACACACTGGTGGTGATGGAACACATAGAGAAAGTTTGTCTATATAAACCTCTACTGGTCCAGTTATGATTTGGATTTTTTTCTCATTTTAATATTCATGTGTGCTAATGGTGATTATTTCCTACTGCAGCTGACAAGACAATGCTGTCTCAACACAAATTATTCTGTTTGGTTTCTCTTTGTTCCAGCTTGCCATCTTATTTGGCCTGAAAGAGCATGTGGAGCAGAAATATTTACACTATGTCATTCTAAAATACTGTTGTCAGCATATTCTTTTTGACTTTCCAACATTCACATGTTGACAATGATGCGTTGTATGTTGCAGAGCACCAACAGCTAAAGTACTGCTGTTGGTGTTGTGTAATATTTGTGCGTCATTACATGAGAAAGTACGTACTACTGAATCAAAATTTTATTCCAAAACCCCCTAAATCAATACAATATCACAAACACCTGCACAACGTTATGCAAGCCATTGCAGTGGCCCTACAGCTGCGGTGATTCCTTTTTGAAGCTTCCAATAATAATAATTAGATGGTGCTACAGTTACAAAATGGTGTTGACTGAACCCTGCTTTATGATATTTTTCACGATACTGCACGAAAGCTGCACCCAATAGCCCCCCCATCATATACACGATTTGTGCCACCGCCTGCAATTAGCGGAGAATTAAGTGGGGATGGGAGGGCAAAAGGAACACTTTGCAGTATTATACAACACCGTCACAATAAAAAATACACCTCTGCAACTCTGAAAAGGCAGAACATGTTCCAGGTCTATTGTGCTGAATTGAAGGAGAACATATAGGTGTTTCTGTCTAATCCATGCCTCTATCTCTATTAGTATCTAGGTAAGATGAAATATTAAAGACATTTATGTCAGAAGAGACACACTTACACAAACCACACACACAGAAAGGCTGCAGATCACTCCCAGCCCTTCAACAATGTGATCTGCTGAAAAGATGTTAGGAAAGAGGTAGATTGCTTTGCTTTTCAATATAATGTAATAGGGTATAACAATATATTATATTACATTGTTTGATTGAATAAGTTCAGTGTTTACACCTCACATAAAAGATATTACATTAAGATCAAATTAATAGTCAGTTTAATTTACTGAAATATGCACAATTTTTTGCATATTTTCAGCATTTAATGAAACATGATGATCTGTTGTTTGTCTGGCTGAAAGCAATCAGTGTTGATGACCCGAATACAGATTGACCGTCACTCCTGAAGCCTATCAATGGAGAAACTGTCAAAGAGACTGAGAGACAGTAAAGAGGAGAGCCACAGACAGGCAGACGTGAGAGACAGGCCAATATGAAAGAGAATTGGTACAGCACAGAGAAACAGCTTTCAGCTGTGGGCAGAAACATAACAGCCTCACATTATGCTGACGTGAACCTGGCTGTGAGACAAGAGCCACAGCAAAAAGAGAGAGACGAAGGGAGGGAGGGAGGGAGGCCGAGTAACCGGGAGCGAGCGGAAGTGGTGGGTGAGGCAGAGGCAGACAATATGTTGAGTTTGTGCAAGACTGATAGAAAAGCGGTGATAAGAGAAATAAGAGGGGGGGAGTCTGTAGTGAGAGTTGATGAGAATTTGGTGTCAGGGGATCAAAACAAAGAGCTCATCAAGGACGAGAGAGCAGCACACTGGTGGAGAGGTCATTCTCTGTAACAGATGCATTATGCACGGACATCACTTGAATAAAGAAGGGATGGGGAGGGATTGTCATGTCTTGCAGGCACGAATGTCTCTAAAGCCTCTCAAGGGTGACGAACACACTATAATACATGGTTTTGATGTTGCCAAATTACATAATATGTGGTTTGAAGGAATATTGACGATAGAGCCGCTGTGTAGAGATAACACCTGCGTCTGCCTGCCATTGTCGATGTAATCAAATGTGCATTTGTCCGTCTGTAAAGTGCATTGAAAACTTAAAGCTGTGCTAACCAATATTTTGATATGGACAATTAATTGAATGGTTAGCAGTGACGAAACCAAGGAGCATTATCACTCAACGCTGCTGCTCTCCTCAGCAACACGGAACGTTTCAGCGTCTTTCAGCTTGTTGTTTTTGATTTTACGGCGCATGCGTTTTGGTGCGCCCTCACCTCCAGGCGCAGCAAGCAACGAGCTGGTGCACATAGTGGGGCATTTTAGCAGCTGAAGAGCCAGATATTTTTGAATCGGGAGTTGGTAGAGGCCAAAACAGAGCTAATAGGGGGGCTAATATTGGATAGACGTATAACTCAAAATGATTAAACAATTAATGCTGCTCCATGTCTGCTGGATGTGTTAAAATGCAACGCACTCACTATAACAGTGTTGTTTTTGCAGCTTGTTGTGCAGCCAAGAGCCAAGGGGCCAAAAAAAAATCAATCAATGCAAGCATCCCTACTGTACATTTTCTGCAAACACACTGTAAAAACCACATTGCCATTTTGTATTGATTTTACAATTATGTTGTGGCACATAGATTCAGTCTGGGCATGCACTGATGCACTACTTCCTCCCGATTAACAGAAGGCAGTAACCTCGGCGTTCATCGTTGTTTTCACTCAAAAACTGGAACAGGCTGAATGAACGACAAATGAATGAAAAGCATGTGGGGAGAGACCGCGACTGTGTTCTCCTCACACCCATCAGCATTCTGCCTGTCTTTCATGCTCTCCATCTCTCACACACTGCCCGCTCCTGTCACTCTCCCTCTCTCAGCTGATTAGGTTTCCATGGGGACAGAAAATCATCGGCAGGTGGTGAATTCTCAAGGACTTGCATTCGAAGTGGATTTTCCACTTCCAACAGGTTAATCGGTTCTCACAGGAAACACGAGAGACAAGAGAGGCGGAAAGAAATTCACAGAAAGTGCTCTATGATCGACTTGCATTAATATATGCAGCGGCAACATGTCATTGCTTATTCTAATGCTAATAACTCAAGTGAATGTGCACTGCTGTCCCTGCTTTGTCCATCTGTGAGGTACTTTATAATGCAGTCCATTTCTACAAGACGATTAAAGCTGCAGGAGGAAAAATCTGTGTCGACCTAATGCAAAACCTTTCACCGCTCGGCTTCGTGTCGCTCTGCTAAGTCCCCCCACCAAACTCTCAAGTTTGAGCGGCAGCAGAAGGAGTCTGTTGTCCTGCAAAACATGCCTCAAAGGGGTTCCTCCCTAGGAGAGATTGCAGGATTTTCTTCCACTAAATTAGGGTGTCAACCTCTGAGGGGACACACACGTGCATCTGTATTTCTGGAACAGCCAATAGGAACGGCATGGTTCTGAAATGACCTGTGATTGGCTAAAGTCTCCCGTCAAGGGCTATAGTTTTTCTAAAGCCTGAAAGTAGAGACCAAGAGGAGGTGCAGATGTCTAGTTTTCTCTCCGACCACTTGAATTATAATATGCTGAAAGGTTATCACAGGGAATTTTTTCCCTGTGATGCCAAAAAAAGCGACTGCCCACCCCAGCTTTGAACGACCAGCTCATCAGCAACCATATAATCCAGACATGCTTTGTTGTTTTTGTTTAAGTGTTTAAATGTTGTGTTTTGTTGACAATGACTTAACTTCTTTATCATTTGGAGTCCCACAGACCCCACTTATGTAAGTACAGTAATAACTAGAAAATTCCCCCTGGGAAATTTTGAAAGGGACACGGGGTGTGTTCGAGCCGACAAAATTATCTACGTTTTAAAGTTTGAATGAAGTCTCTAGGACAAAGTATGGCCGAGCAGCGGACAATTGAAAAAGGCTGAAATTTGAGGAAATTTCCCCATTCATTTCTTATGGGAAATTTATCGCAGTTGTTCGCGTCTTACGTCGGCCTTCGATGGTCATAGCTCGAAAACCGTAAGAGATATCAAAATGTGCCGAGGGTCATTTGGAGCCGACAAAATTATCTACGTTTTAAAGTTTGAATGAAGTCTCTAGGAGAAACTATGGCGAAGCAGCGGACAATTGAAAAAGGCTGCAATGTGAGAAAACGGCAAATATCAGAGGCAGTCAGTCCCTGATTAATGAATTGCTCTCAGCTGTGTTTCTGTGGCTTTCTCCTTGTCTGTCTCTGTTGATCACCTCAGCTGTCTGTGTCTGCTTCTCTCCTCTGCTTCATGTCTCTGTTAACATGAATTAATGAACTGAATCAATAAACATGAATGGAGCTAATGCTAACGGAGCTAACAGAGCTAACACTAATGGAGCGAACAGCTAACGGTGCGAATAGAGCTAACGGCGCTAACGCAAACAGAGCTAACTGTGCTAACAGAGCTAATAGAGCTAGCGGCGTTAACAAGGGGGCGGGGGGATGGGGTTTTCATTATGCATTTGTCTGTGTGTGTGTGTTTATGTATCTGTCGTTGTGTGTGACTGCGTATGTGTGTGTCTTCGTCTGTTTCTGTGGCTTTCTCCTTGTCTGTCTCTGTTGATCACCTCAGCTGTCTGTGTCTGCTTCTCTCCTCTGCTTCATGTCTCTGTTAACATGAATTAATGAACTGAATCAATAAGCATGAATGGAGTTAATGCTAACAGAGCTAACAGAGCTAACACTAACGGAGCTAACACTAACGGAGCTAACAGCTAACGGCGCGAATAGAGCTAACGGCGCTAACGCTAACAGAGCTAACTGTGCTAACAGAGCTAATAGAGCTAACGGTGTTAACAAGGGGGCGGGGGGATGGGGTTTTCATTATGCATTTGTCTGTGTATGTGTGTTTATGTATCTGTCATTGTGTGTGACTGCGTATGTGTGTGTCTTCGTCTGTTTGTGTGTGTGTGTCTGCTTGAACTACACAAGCAGCCCAACCAGCTCCTACATGGAGATGTGTATAGTATATATGTGTCTGAATGTGTGTGTGTGTGTGTGTGTGCGTGTGTGCCTGTGTAACTTCTGCCCCACCTGCTGATAATTACCTCTCTACCTCTCCCACTTTTTACCTGTTCCTGTTCAGTTTTGACGTGCTGTTTTTAATCACTTTTTAGCTGTTGGTTAGCCCTGCTTGTGTGTGTGTTTGTGTGACTACTGTCTCAACCTTTTTGGCAAAGCGCTTGGTGAAGCTGAGTTTAACTGTTTGTTGGATGGAGATTGTTTTCAAACAATGCCCTTGTTTTGACTGAGCTCGTTAAGATAATCATTCTCAGGCTTGTTGTCCTGCAGATGTGTGTGCGTGGGTTATTGACCGGTGTGTGTGTAAATGACAGTTGCACCTGTTAAACTCCTCCCTTGAAAAGCGGCTTTTTCGCTGTCGGTTTCTTCCGAACAACTTGCGATTGTGTCAAAACCGTAGCTGCTATCAAAAAACCGATTACACTGTGAGATGCGGACAAGTCTGGGCCAGATGTACGTGTGTTTTATGTCCAGATATTCTTTAGAAAAATGACAAAATGGTCGACTTAAAAAGACTCTGCGACTCAGAGAACAGGAGTTTGTATTGTATGCAGTGAGATTTGGGTTCGGCGAACCTCCTGAACTAAATCCTCTGGTGAGAGAACCGTACCTCGTATCAGAGTGTACTATAGATCATCGGACTCCCGAGAACTTCCTGAGTCCGGCCATCTCCTCGTTTTATTCCTGACACAACAACTTTTCGTTTTATGGCGATCTAAAGACAGGAGGCATTTCTGCTTTGCTCACAAAACAGCTCTGAATTTTAACATGGGACTTAATGGGAGAACAGGAGGGCGCTGGCTGCACAAAACGTCTCACTATTTAAATTCAGTAAGTCTCTCGGCTTTTTCGAAGACATCACACGAAAGAGGACAAGTTTGTCTACAAACTGATCCCAAAATTATGCGTGTAGAGTGTAATTTGTGGCCGTAGCGACGAGAAAAAGAGAAGATTTTCAGATCGTTTTTAGACTCTGTGCCACTCTAGCACGCACTCTAGCACGAACATTCTGCGCAATACACACCCATTATAATCTCAAAATTTCCCTCCAAACGATCACTGTCATTGAACAGTGACTGATCAAAAACTATAGGACCAATCAAAATGTGGATGAACACACCAATAGACCAGACTTGGGTCTACATTTTAAAGTTGAAATGAAGTCTCTCGGTGAATGTATGCCTGAGCTACAGATGTTTGAAAAACTCCAATTTCAATCTTGTTTTTTTCGCCGGTCCCATTCATTTCTTATGGGAAATTTATCGCAGTTTTTCGCGTCTTACGACGCGAAAAACTGCGATAAATTTGAGAAAAGTAATAGCACACCGATCCCGAACAATACGCACGTTTTGATATATAATTTGCGAGGGTTTTCTCAAAGCTGTGGGACGAGTTTGAGGACGAAAACTTGGAGGAAGATGAAAAATAACTAGAAAATTCCCTCTGGGAAATTTTGAAAGGGACACGGGGTGTGTTCGAGCCGACAAAATTATCTACGTTTTAAAGTTTGAATGAAGTCTCTAGGACAAAGTATGGCCGAGCAGCGGACAATTGAAAAAGGCTGAAATTTGAGGAAATTTCCCCATTCATTTCTTATGGGAAATTTATCGCAGTTGTTTGCGTCTTACGTCGGCCTTCGATGGTCATAGCTCGAAAACCGTAAGAGATATCAAAATGTGCCGAGGGTCATTTTGAGCCGACAAAATTATCTACGTTTTAAAGTTTGAATGAAGTCTCTAGGAGAAACTATGGCGAAGCAGCGGACAATTGAAAAAGGCTGCAATTTGAGAAAACGGCAGATATCAGAGGTAGTCAGTCCCTGATTAATGAATTGCTCTCAGCTGTGTTTCTGTGGCTTTCTCCTTGTCTGTCTCTGTTGATCACCTCAGCTGTCTGTGTCTGCTTCTCTCCTCTGCTTCATGTCTCTGTTAACATGAATTAATGAACTGAATCAATAAACATGAATGGAGCTAATGCTAACAGAGCTAACAGAGCTAACACTAACTGAGCTAACAGCTAAAGGTGCGAATATAGCTAACGGCGCTAGCGCTAACAGAGCTAACTGTGCTAACAGAGCTAACAGAGCTAACGGCGTTAACAAGGGGGCGGGGTATGGGGTTTTCATTATGCATTTGTCTATGTGTGTGTGTTTATGTATCTGTCGTTGTGTGTGACTGCGTATGTGTGTGTCTTCGTCTGTTTGTGTGTGTGTGTCTGCTTGAACTACACAAGCAGCCCAACCAGCTCCTACATGGAGATGTGTCTGGTATATGTGTGTCTGAATGTGTGTGTGTGTGTGTGTTTGTTTGTGTGCGTGTGTAACTTCTGCCCCACCTGCTGATAATTACCTCTCTACCTCTCCCACTTTTTACCTGTTCCTGTTCAGTTTTGACGTGCTTGTTTTTAATCACTTTTTAGCTGTTGGTTAGCCCTGCTTGTGTGTGCGTTTGTGTGACTACTGTCTCAACCTTTTGGCAAAGCGCTTGGTGAAGCTGAGTTTAACTGTTTGTTGGATGGAGATTGTTTTCAAACAATGCCCTTGTTTTGACTGAGCTCGTTAAGATAATCATTCTCAGGCTTGTTGTCCTGCAGATGTGTGTGCGTGGGTTATTGACCGGTGTGTGTGTAAATGACAGTTGCACCTGTTAAACTCTTCCCTTGAAAAGCGGCTTTTTCGCTGTCGGTTTCTTCCGAACAACTTGCGATTGTGTCAAAACCGTAGCTGCTATCAAAAAACCGATTACACTGTGAGATGCGGACAAGTCTGGGCCAGATGTACGTGTGTTTTATGTCCAGATATTCTTTAGAAAAATGACAAAATGGTCGACTTAAAAAGACTCTGCGACTCAGAGAACAGGAGTTTGTATTGTATGCAGTGAGATTTGGGTTCGGCGAACCTCCCGAACTAAATCCTCTGGTGAGAGAACCGTACCTCGTATCAGAGTGTACTATAGATCATCGGACTCCCGAGAACTTCCTGAGTCCGTCCATCTCCTCGTTTTATTCCTGACACAACAACTTTTCGTTTTATGGCGATCTAAAGACAGGAGGCATTGCTGCTTTGCTCACAAAACAGCTCTGAATTTTAACATGGGACTTAATGGGAGAACAGGAGGGCGCTGGCTGCACAAAACGTCTCACTATTTAAATTCAGTAAGTCTCTCGGCTTTTTCGAGGACATCACACGAAAGAGGACAAGTTTGTCTACAAAAGATCCCAAAATTATGTGTCTCCTATTCACCGTTTGGATTTTACGGCAATTTTAGAAACACATTTCAGGCGATTTCTCACCGGCTGTCTCACTCTAACTTTTGAATTTATCCACTCTAGGGGGAGAAATTCTGAGCATTTTTGTGAGAAACTTGATGGTCTTCAGATGGTCGTAGCTCGAAAACCGTAAGAGATATCAAAAAATGTGCCGGTATTAATTTTGAGCTGACAAATTTATCTACGTTTTAAACTTTGAATGAAGTCTCTAGGACAAAGTATGGCCGAGCTGCGGACAATTGAAAAAGGCTGAAATTTGAGGAAATTTCCCCATTCATTTCTTATGGGAAATTTATCGCAGTTGTTCGCGTCTTACGTCGGCCTTCGATGGTCATAGCTCGAAAACCGTAAGATTTATCAAAATGTGCCAAGGGTCATTTGGAGCCGACAAAATTATCTACGTTTTAAAGTTTGAATGACGTCTCTAGGAGAAAGTATGGCAGAGCAGCGGACAATTGAAAAAGGCTGAAATTTGAGGACGTCCCCATTCATTTCTTATGGGAAATTTATCGCAGTTTTTCGCGTCTTACGACGCGAAAAACTGCGATAAATTTGAGAAAAGTAATAGCACACCGATCCCGAACAATACGCACGTTTTGATATATAATTTGCGAGGGTTTTCTCAAAGCTGTGGGACGAGTTTGAGGACGAAAACTTGGAGGAAGATGAAAATAATAACTAGAAAATTCCCCCTGGGAAATTTTGAAAGGGACACGGGGTGCGTTCGAGCCGACAAAATTATCTACGTTTTAAAGTTTGAATGAAGTCTCTAGGAGAAACTATGGCGAAGCAGCGGACAGTTGAAAAAGGCTGCAATGTGAGAAAACAGCAGATATCAGAGGTAGTCAGTCCCTGATTAATGAATTGCTCTCAGCTGTGTTTCTGTGGCTTTCTCCTTGTCTGTCTCTGTTGATCACCTCAGCTGTCTGTGTCTGCTTCTCTCCTCTGCTTCATGTCTCTGTTAACATGAATTAATGAACTGAATCAATAAACATGAATGGAGCTAATGCTAACGGAGCTAACAGAGCTAACACTAACGGAGCTAACAGCTAACCGCGCTAATAGAGCTAACGGCGCTAACGCTAACAGAGCTAACTGTGCTAACAGAGCTAACGGTGCTAACAGAGCTAACAGAGCTAACGGCGTTAACAAGGGGGCGGGGGGATGGGGTTTTCATTATGCATTTGTCTGTGTGTGTGTGTTTATGTATCTGTCATTGTGTGTGACTGCGTATGTGTGTGTCTTCGTCTGTTTGTGTGTGTGTGTCTGCTTGAACTACACAAGCAGCCCAACCAGCTCCTACATGGAGATGTCTGGTATATGTGTGTCTGAATGTGTGTGTGTGTGTGTGTGTGTGTGTGTGTGTGTGTGTGTGCGTGTGTAACTTCTGCCCCACCTCCTGATAATTACCTCTGCACCTCTTCCACTGTTTACCTGTGTGTGTGTCTTCGTCTGTTTGTGTGTGTGTGTGTCTGCTTGAACTACACAAGCAGCCCAACCAGCTCCTACATGGAGATGTGTATGGTATATATGTGTCTGAATGTGTGTGTGTGTGTGCGTGTGTGCCTGTGTAACTTCTGCCCCACCTGCTGATAATTACCTCTGCACCTCTCCCACTGTTTACCTGTTCCTGTTCAGTTTTGACGTGCTTGTTTTTAATCACTTTTTAGCTGTTGGTTAGCCCTTTTTGTGTGTGCATTTGTGTGACTACTGTCTCAACCTCTTTGGCAAAGAGCTTTCTGAAGCTGAGTTTAACTGCTTGTTGGACGGAGATTGTTTTCAAACAATGCCCTTGTTTTGACTGAGCTCGTTAAGATAATCACTCTCAGGCTGGTTGTCCTGCAGATGTGTGTGCGTGGGTTATTGACTGGTGTGTGTGTAAATGACAGTTGCACCTGTCGTTAACTCTTCCCTTGAAAAGCGGCTTTTTCGCTGTCGGTTTCTTCCGAACAACTTGCGATTGTGACAAAACCGTAGCTGCTATCAAAAAACCGATTACACTGTGAGATGCGGACAAGTCTGGGCCAGATGTACGTGTGTTTTATGTCCAGATATTCTTTAGAAAAATGACAAAATGGTCGACTTAAAAAGACTCTGCGACTCAGAGAACAGGAGTTTGTATTGTATGCAGTGAGATTTGGGTTCGGCGAACCTCCTGAACTAAATCCTCTGGTGAGAGAACCGTACCTCGTATCAGAGTGTACTATAGATCATCGGACTCCCGAGAACTTCCTGAGTCCGGCCATCATCTCGTTTTATTCCTGACACAACAACTTTTCGTTTTATGGCGATCTAAAGACAGGAGGCATTTCTGCTTTGCTCACAAAACAGCTCTGAATTTTAACATGGGACTTAATGGGAGAACAGGAGGGCGCTGGCTGCACAAAACGTCTCACTATTTAAATTCAGTAAGTCTCTCGGCTTTTTCGAGGACATCACATGAAAGAGGACAAGTTTGTCTACAAACTGATCCCAAAATTATGCGTGTAGAGTGTAATTTGTGGCCGTAGCGACGAGAAAACGAGAAGATTTTCAGATCGTTTTTAGACTCTGTGCCACTCTAGCACGCACTCTAGCACGAACATTCCGCGCAATACACACCCATTATAATCTCAAAATTTCCCGCCAAACGATCACTGTCATTGAACAGTGACTGATCAAAAACTATAGGACCAATCAAAATGTGGATGAACACACCAATAGACCAGACTTGGGTCTACATTTTAAAGTTGAAATGAAGTCTCTCGGTGAATGTATGCCTGAGCTACAGATGTTTGAAAAACTCCAATTTCAATCTTGTTTTTTTCGCCCGTCCCATTCATTTCTTATGGGAAATTTATCGCAGTTTTTCGCGTCTTACGACGCGAAAAACTGCGATAAATTTGAGAAAAGTAATAGCACACCGATCCCGAACAATACGCACGTTTTGATATATAATTTGCGAGGGTTTTCTCAAAGCTGCGGGGCGAGTTAAGGGACGAAAACTTGGAGGAAGATGAAAAATAATAATAATAACTAGAAAATTCCCCCTGGGAAATTTTGAAAGGGACACGGGGTGTGTTTGAGCCGACAAAATTATCTACGTTTTAAAGTTTGAATGAAGTCTCTAGGACAAAGTATGGCCGAGCAGCGGACAATTGAAAAAGGCTGAAATTTGAGGAAATTTCCCCATTCATTTCTTATGGGAAATTTATCGCAGTTGTTTGCGTCTTACGTCGGCCTTCGATGGTCATAGCTCGAAAACCGTAAGAGATATCAAAATGTGCCGAGGGTCATTTTGAGCCGACAAAATTATCTATGTTTTAAAGTTTGAATGAAGTCTCTAGGAGAAACTATGGCGAAGCAGCGGACAATTGAAAAAGGCTGCAATGTGAGAAAACTGCAGATATCAGAGGTAGTCAGTCCCTGATTAATGAATTGCTCTCAGCTGTGTTTCTGTGGCTTTCTCCTTGTCTGTCTCTGTTGATCACCTCAGCTGTCTGTGTCTGCTTCTCTCCTCTGCTTCATGTCTCTGTTAACATGAATTAATGAACTGAATCAATAAACATGAATGGAGCTAATGCTAACGGAGCTAACAGAGCTAACACTAACGGAGCTAACAGCTAAAGGTGCGAATAGAGCTAACGGCGCTAGCGCTAACAGCTAACTGTGCTAGCAGAGCTAATAGAGCTAACGGCGTTAACAAGGGGGCGGGGGGATGGGGTTTTCATTATGCATTTGTCTGTGTGTGTGTGTTTATGTATCTGTCGTTGTGTGTGACTGCGTATGTGTGTGTCTTCGTCTGTTTGTGTGTGTGTGTCTGCTTGAACTACACAAGCAGCCCAACCAGCTCCTACATGGAGATGTGTCTGGTATATGTGTGTCTGAATGTGTGTGTGTGTGTGTGTTTGTTTGTGTGCGTGTGTAACTTCTGCCCCACCTGCTGATAATTACCTCTCTACCTCTCCCACTTTTTACCTGTTCCTGTTCAGTTTTGACGTGCTTGTTTTTAATCACTTTTTAGCTGTTGGTTAGCCCTGCTTGTGTGTGTGTTTGTGTGACTACTGTCTCAACCTTTTTGGCAAAGCGCTTGGTGAAGCTGAGTTTAACTGTTTGTTGGATGGAGATTGTTTTCAAACAATGCCCTTGTTTTGACTGAGCTCGTTAAGATAATCATTCTCAGGCTTGTTGTCCTGCAGATGTGTGTGCGTGGGTTATTGACCGGTGTGTGTGTAAATGACAGTTGCACCTGTTAAACTCTTCCCTTGAAAAGCGGCTTTTTCGCTGTCGGTTTCTTCCGAACAACTTGCGATTGTGTCAAAACCGTAGCTGCTATCAAAAAACCGATTACACTGTGAGATGCGGACAAGTCTGGGCCAGATGTACGTGTGTTTCATGTCCAGATATTCTTTAGAAAAATGACAAAATGGTCGACTTAAAAAGACTCTGCGACTCAGAGAACAGGAGTTTGTATTGTATGCAGTGAGATTTGGGTTCGGCGAACCTCCTGAACTAAATCCTCTGGTGAGAGAACCGTACCTCGTATCAGAGTGTACTATAGATCATCGGACTCCCGAGAACTTCCTGAGTCCGGCCATCTCCTCGTTTTATTCCTGACACAACAACTTTTCGTTTTATGGCGATCTAAAGACAGGAGGCATTTCTGCTTTGCTCACAAAACAGCTCTGAATTTTAACATGGGACTTAATGGGAGAACAGGAGGGCGCTGGCTGCACAAAACGTCTCACTATTTAAATTCAGTAAGTCTCTCGGCTTTTTCGAGGACATCACACGAAAGAGGACAAGTTTGTCTACAAACTGATCCCAAAATTATGCGTGTAGAGTGTAATTTGTGGCCGTAGCGACGAGAAAAAGATAAGATTTTCAGATCGTTTTTAGACTCTGTGCCACTCTAGCACGCACTCTAGCACGAACATTCCGCGCAATACACACCCATTATAATCTCAAAATTTCCCGCCAAACGATCACTGTCATTGAACAGTGACTGATCAAAAACTATAGGACCAATCAAAATGTGGATGAACACACCAATAGACCAGACTTGGGTCTACATTTTAAAGTTGAAATGAAGTCTCTCGGTGAATGTATGCCTGAGCTACAGATGTTTGAAAAACTCCAATTTCAATCTTGTTTTTTTCGCCCGTCCCATTCATTTCTTATGGGAAATTTATCGCAGTTTTTCGCGTCTTACGACGCGAAAAACTGCGATAAATTTGAGAAAAGTAATAGCACACCGATCCCGAACAATACGCACGTTTTGATATATAATTTGCGAGGGTTTTCTCAAAGCTGCGGGGCGAGTTTGAGGACGAAAACTTGGAGGAAGATGAAAAATAATAATAATAATAAGAAGAAGAAGAAGAAGAAACGCGCGGGATAGTAATAAGTGACTCGGGGCTACGCCCCGAGTCACTGGCTCCTGCAGCTATTTCATAGCTGTAGGAGCCAGTGACTCGGGACGTTGCCCCGTGTCCCTAATAATAAGAAGAAGAAGAAGAAACGCGCGGGATAGTAATAAGTGACTCGGGACGTTGCCCCGTGTCCCTAATAAGAAGAAGAAGAAACGCGCGGGATAGTAATAAGTGACTCGGGGCTACGCCCCGAGTCACTGGCTCCTGCAGCTATGAAATAGCTGTAGGAGCCAGTGACTCGGGACGTTGCCCCGTGTCCCTAATAAGAAGAAGAAGAAACGCGCGGGATAGTAATAAGTGACTCGGGGCTACGCCCCGAGTCACTGGCTCCTGCAGCAGAGCTGCAGGAGCCAGCTATTTCATAGCTGTAGGAGCCAGTGACTCGGGACGTTGCCCCGTGTCCCTAATAAGAAGAAACACGCGGGATAGTAATAAGTGACTCGGGGCTACGCCCCGTGTCCCTAATAAGAAGAAACGCGCGGGATAGTAATAAGTGACTCGGGGCACGCTCCGAGGCACTGGCTCCTGCAGCTATGAAATAGCTGTAGGAGCCAGTGACTCGGGACGTTGCCCCGTGTCCCTAATTAGAAGAAGAAGAAGAAGACGGAAGAAGAAGTGCAAAAACAAACTATTTCCTGTCTAATGATAATGACAATATTAAAGGCAAAATACAGAAATGACAATAAAGCATTGTTATTACACCAAATGAGGAAATATTTCATGTTTTCTATCTTTCATCTTGAAAGAAAGCAAAGAACTCTCGTCACATTAGCTTTTAACTAGAACTGGAACTTGTGTTGTGCTCTGCCTTGCACTCATGCAGTGCTATAGTTCTTTTAAACTGATGTATATTACTTGATTTGATGCATTCTATGTAATCTGATATTACTTATGTTTTATTCTTTCATTCTGTGGTTTTATCTTCCATCGTATTTCATTTTACTTCTACTCTCATTGTCAGGTGGTTTTTATTCTCCATCTCATTTTATATAATTTTTTTTATCCCTGTTTTAATATTGATTCTGTCTTTTCTATGTGAAGCACTTGATTTTTTGTTGCAAAGCACTTTGAGCTGTAATCCAGTGTGAAAGGTGCTATACCAATAAAGTTTGTTGTTATTATTATTATATGGACCATGAATGAACAAATATATATATTTGTTTTGTTTGCCAAAAAGCAATTCCACTCCCTTGGACACATAAGTTCATTGGAAGCATCATTGAATTGAAAAAGATTTACTAAACAAAACAATCAACAGTCAAACAAAACAAAATCTTAAATCAATAAGATAAAAAACATAAAATAAAGGTAAATTCAAAGCAAAAAGTAGGATGGAAATAACTGTAGGTGTCTTATTGAAATTTTGATAAAGCATGCCATTTGGGTTCATAAAAAGAAAAACTGGAAAAGAACCAAAAGTAATAAATTGAACCAAAGCTGGAGCTCTGTTTTCTCTCTATTTCCTCTCTGCAGACTTTAGAAAATGCTTGCAAGGAAGAATGTTGGTATTTGATGCCGAACAGCAAATCCAATACCTACCGTGAGAAAGTATTGATCCTCACTGGGAAGCTATCCAGCTTTGCGCACCTCCCTGGTCGAAGAGACAATGTGTAACCTACAGAATGTATTCATGTGAAACAGTAACAGAGTGCTGCTGTGAATGTCTGTAATATCTGAACTTTTATACTTTATACGTTTTTTCCAGGCATGTTTGAAGATGGGAGATGATGTATGTGGAACCATAATTACAGAAAGCTAGAAGATAGAAGTATTCTAACTGCAGCCTCTGCTGGTTTTATCGAGCGTGCAGTCTCTAAGCTTTTGGAGGCCCGTTTATCAGGAACGCTGCTTTGAAGTAAATTACTTCAGAGATCCAAGAAACACTTATGCAAATTCAGATACTGAAGAGCACATTGCATGATAGCTCTGCAGAATCCCACACCAGTCCTCATGTCTGCCTCTCATACTCTCGCTCTCTCGCTCGCAGAAGTGAATGAAGTTTGGGAAGTATTACACAAGAGTCCGGCTTCCTCTCCAAAAAGGAAGTTGCACACAGCTGGCTAGTGGGCCTTTCTTCTGAACAATTTGTACTGGATTATCCCATTTGGACTATACCAATGATCCAGCAGCAAACTAAAGTCTCTGTGACTCATCGTGGTAACTGCTCCTTTTACAACTATGCAAATTACACTTTAATCCTGGCATTATACCCCAGGAATCAGACAATTTGTCTACTAAATTTACGTACGTGCTGGATTTAGTCCAAATCCAACAGCTTTGATCAGACTTCTGCGAAGAAATAAGAGCATTGTTAGCTTTTTGCAGCTTTTAATGGCAATGCACAGCATGCTCGCACGGTAAACGCTTATATGTTTTTTGCATCCAAGAATAAACCGTCCACCATTAGAACTCTATTCTTGGATGAGGTAGATGGATCTTGCTTAATGAGGACAGTCATCAACTTTCAGTTC
The DNA here is from genome assembly GCF_017976325.1 of Chelmon rostratus. NCBI lineage: Eukaryota > Metazoa > Chordata > Actinopteri > Chaetodontiformes > Chaetodontidae > Chelmon > Chelmon rostratus. Next base: position 9,036,875 of record NC_055673.1, on the reverse strand, counting down.
ATGTGCAGCCATAGCTACAACATAGCAAAAAATAGAGTTCACTTACCAGGCCTGGTTTTATGGGAGAGGGTTTTCAAATTCATGACATCCAATTACCTCTCATCCAAGGTACCTCTTATTTGAAGAAAATAGTCTGTATATATCACCACAATTTTACTTTGAAAAACAGATTGATTGAGCCACTTATAGAAGCACTAGCCTGACTGACATCTGTGTTCGTTTTCATTTAGCATCAAACAATCTCAGCCAAGATAGATGTAACATAATTGATTGTGCTCTGAAAATTGAATTACAAAGTGGTGCCCATAATTTCGGGGCTATTTTTTGCTTGACTGGCCATTTCAACATAAAAACTAGAAAAACAAAGAGACGAGGAGTATTTGCAACAGTTTACAGTTGCAGTAAATAGATATTAAACAGCATGTTGTGAACTCAATTTACTGTGATTTCTTTGCCTGATCCTTTATGTAATATTTAAGAGTAAACTTATTTGTACTAGAGTGTTTTGTTTTCTATTTTGCTCATATGATTCTTGTTATTCAACTCAAACATGCATTACAGTAAAAACAAATGCCGTATTTAGATCTAACTGCAGTTCTGTGGATATTGACTGCAGCTTAAAGTGCATGAGTTGAGGAAAATATACTCATAAATAGTTTTTAACGCTGAATCAGTTGATTTTTTTTTGGGCCACTAGTGGCTTTAAAGCTATGAACACAATGTTGACATGTAATCAGTTGCCTTATAAAGTTGTAAATGTCTGTTTAAAAATTCAGCAGATACAGAGTAACATTAGCATTTATTTGTAGTGGTATATCAGTTATAGTGGTATAAGTGATAAATATCAGTCCAGTATTCATTCTCCTTGCAGCTCTGTTTTGGTCTCCACCAACTCCTGAGGAAAATATCTGTTTTTTTGCAGCTAAATGGTCAACTGTGTTATTCAGCTAGTCACTAACCCCGCCACAGTGGTTTTATTGGAGCTGTTTCACTAAAAACAGCTTCCTGCTGCATCGAAGGTTGGCGAGAGCGGTGAGATTTGAAAGCAAAGCTGTGAGCCGTTAAAAGCAGAACAATGAGCTAAAAGACGATAAAAGCTTGAAATGCTGGTTTTAAGAAACTCTTAGCATTAATGGTAACTTCACTGAAAATGAATAAGTTCATAGAACAGTTCATAGCTGTTAGTGCTGAACTTGTGATCTGAAACACATTTGCTTATTCAAGCTTAAATGAGCACTTCTTGATTTTCTGACTCCCGTATGTTATAGAAACATATGGTCTGAGTACATCAACACATCCTGCTAGACCTAAAGGTCAGGAGATTTATAGAGGTGATTAGGACTACAGCTCGCTGTGACATCAAGGAGTACAGAGGAAAAGCATTGTGGCATTTGAGTTACATTCAAGGCAGTAGAAAAAGCATCAAATATTGCTGTGAGGCCAAGTGAAGGGTTACTGCCCTTCAGAGCTGGAGAGATGAATGTGATGGGTTGTCCATCACCCATTTTGCTCAGCATCTGGCACGGATGGCGTAACTCACAGAAAACAGATGTCTTTGAGGAGCTGTGAGCCATCTGTCCCCATAGTGAGCGCGCCTCCTGGCACACTCTGGCTCCCTCTGATGAACCCCAAGTCCTGACACAGTATACGTGAAGACACACACACTAACAGGGGAGGACTGCAGGGATTCGGCCCCCGGTGAAGACACACTTGTTGTGCAGCTTCTCAAAATATGCACAGAAGAGAAATCTGATATCTCTGCACATTTCCCTTTATGTCATGATAGAGAGCCAGTATGAAGTCAGAGTTGCTTATACACGCGTTTGCTTTATATGTGTCAGTTTTCGACATGTATCTGTTCCAGAGTCGTAAATACCTGCCTCAAACATGATGTGTGCTTTCACACATTACTGCTAATAAGCATGATGCAGCTTTGATTTTTAAAAAAGCCACTTTGTGTCCACATTATACTGCATATGCAATGCAACAGTGGCAGTCGATTGATCCATTGCAACTGTAATATTCGTGCAAAGCCAATCGTGGCGTAAAGGGTTTGTTGAAGGACTAGTTGTCTTCTTCTTCTTGTATGAAAACTAATTTCTAAACGCGTACGTTTCTCGAGACTGTCGACTTCAATAATCTCACAAACTGTACTGTACATTTGACAAATCAATCCCGCTGTGAGGGTGATTGAGCTGTTTTTTCTTGTAAGATTATTTTGCCAATGTGGAGAAATGGAGGTTCAAACGTCTAGAATTTCAAGACAACCGGGCAAACTCCATCTGGTGATGAAGATCTAGTAAAGTGATCAAAACATCCAGAACAGCTGCTCAACGGTCCTTCAGCTCAGACTTCCTGAGGTTGTTTTTGTCCTTTTGTAGATTGGTGTCATCACTTCTACCAGTAGGGCTGTTTACTGATGATTACCAGGCAGTACCAGTCTACCTGGTGTACTGCAGGTCAGTATGACAATTAGACAAAATGTCAAATGAGAATTCCAAATAAACAAAAAGCTCTGTTAGCTGTACGCTCACTGAACTGATGTGGGAAATGCACATCTTCCAGTGTCATTCTGTAGTTTTTGCTGTAGCTTTTTTAATCGTGTTTAAAACAACTTTTTCTTTCACAGTTTCCTGGGTGGATAGTCGTGCTCTCCTGTTCTCCCTCTTTTTTAGGTGGCTGTAATGCCACTGCCTCTGCAGCAGAATGGTTCATTAACTCGGTGTCTGCGTCTGTGATGTTCTTCTAAGTAGCACTGATAAGTAATACTCAGTATCTACTGTAACAATGTGCCAAAGCACCAGACAGTTTAATTCCTACACTTCCACTATTAATACAAACATTAGCACTGCCACTAGCCCACTGTGATATCACTGCTTCGTAGTTGGAAATTGCGGGGGAAAAGAAATACACGGTTTGCAAAATAAGACAAAAGACAACCAGAAGTCATGTTTCTATTGGATCATTGCTCCACCACTACAATTCGTAGTATGAGTAACCGCTGACACACCGTCCACTCCCACCCCAGCTCCGGGTGTAGGCTGCGGCATGGGCAGGTCTGAAGCACGAGGCTCCTGTGCTAAAAATTATTCCCACCCACTGCCCAGCCAACGAAAACCGCCACACACCCCCCACACAAAGATGGAGCAGCCTTGCACCCACCAGCATCGCACACTCGCTCCCCCTCACCGCATCCTCCCTCTTCAAGCTAAAAGCAGCTTTGTTTGGATGCAGAGGATGAAAACTGTGTTACCAACACAACGTGACAATTCAGGTAAATGTAATTTTAACTTTTAACCGGCAAATATTAATAGGTAGGCAGGAAATATCAGTGCCCTCTGCAATGATACAATAAGCATTATATCCCAATTCAGATCAATAAAAATGTTCTCAACAGTTTCATTTAAGTAAATATAAGAGATAAGTTGGGTCAACCCCTTGAACATACAGTACCACAGTCATAAGCTACTGAATGTAATGCAGTGGGCTGGCAGATAGCTTCAATGGAGTCTTCACTTGTCTCCTTCCTGATTATTGAGAAGACCTTGATGTGATGAATCACTCTCAGGCCAGTGTGTGACTTGCTGAAAGTGCTGATGTCATCCTCAGTATGGAGAAAGCTGTGCGTCACGGGATGGATGTTGCACCCAGAAACATCTGGTGCACGGCGTGCGTGCGCACACGTGTTTCGACATATATGTACATGACCATTCAAAAGTTTTTTTTTTAATTGGCTGCCACAAAAGCTTGATTCAGTAGAGTCAGATGGTTGAAGGGACTACTCTGTATTCTTGAATGGTTTTTCATGCTTTTGGGTTGTGGAAAGTCCTCTTTACAAATGGATGCTATTTTGTGTGAAGGGTTTGCAAAAAAAAGTAATGCACAACGGTTCAACCAGACTTCCAATTGAACAGACAGAAAGAGACACATGTGAACAACAGATAAATAAGAATATAAGAGATCAGCAGTCACTGGTGAAAAGAATTTGAAGCTTAGCATCTAAATCTGCGCAGGTTCAAATAGGAACGGCTTCCTCTTTCTGTGTCAAGTGCATGATCATGCCCATAACAAGCTGTAATTAACAGGCTATAAAGAGATATTCTTAAAACTTGAAAACAGAAACAGAAGGTTAGACTGTGGTTTGCACTATGAGAATATCAGATGGACAAACTATGGATAGAAAAACACACAGAGGTGGCCAAAGAAAATGGGTTCACAAAATATTTAGAGCCCAGCTGCACCGTTGTGGTTCAGTAATGATCTTGGGTCATTTATTGATGGGAAAACAAATTCAAGTTCGAAGGGAAAAATAGTATTAGTATTCTAATAATAGTAATAATAGTATTCTCCCCTGTCGTGCAACGCTGTGAGGACATTGACTAAACAGAAGTTGGAAGTTTTATTTTACTATTTCAAAGGTGTCTGAATTATACTGTTTTTATCTGTGCTGCAATAGCCATTAGTGAAGTAAATAAGAAAAACATCAAGACAAGAGGTGATTCCAAAAGTTTGAAATATTTGAACAAAATACTGCATGGAAAAGTTTTAGTCAAAGTAACTATCACATTGTAGGCTTAATGCAATTTAGCATGATGTGTCCTACAGGCTGGCAGTCAGTTTGGTCACCTCTGTACAGGAGTTTCTAGAGAAGCCGTAGGAAACTACTAGAATCAATGCCTGAATTGCAGTTGTATGACTAAACAGCTGACATGTCCCTCAGTAACCTCACAGTCTGTACTTTCCTCAGTCAGTGTGTATGAAACCTGCTCAGACAAGGCATCACTAGCTCTCTCCTGCCCCCCTCAGGCTGAGCTGTGGATAGCAGCACTTCCGGTTCTCCTCATCTTTTGTATTCCTCCCATGGTGCAGTCCTCCTCCCTCTCTCCGTTTTCCTGCTTTTTACTGAAGAGACATCTGCACACACAGGCACATAAATAATAGGTTATATTGTGTGTGGCAAAGTTTTTTAGATTAGACCAGAAAGACTAGACTACCAAAGCAATAAACTTGTGGATGCACATGCGAATGCATTTGAGAGCCTTTGCAATATTCTTGTTGCTGAAGGACTGTCACAGAAGAATGAAACGGTGGCAAAGTGACATCTTATTACTCTTCCTCGCTCATCTCATCATTCAGGACACTGTGTTGCTGGAAGATCAGAGGTTAAAAAAGAGTAGGAGCAAACTTACCTCAGCTTCAGTGAACAAAAGGTGATGTGAGGAAGTGCAGCAGCAGGATGAGAATGAGAGGATTTACTAAGGCACATAACAGGACATGTATCATTAAACAGAAATAAATTAATAATATTCAACATTATTGTAGATGAAATCTGAAACATTCTCTATATACATTCTCTTTATTCGATTTTTAGCATTATTTTATCATATTTGTACTGTTTTTTTTTGGCATCTTTTGCTTGCATGTGATTTTTTGCTGTGTTGCTTGTAGGAAAGGTGCTGCACAAATAAAGTTTATTATTATTATTAAGGCATTATGTGGAAGCTTTACTACATTTCCTGGATGTTAAAAATGTACACTACATGCTTGTGGATGTACAACGTGCACTCATTATGCACAGAAACCTGCCTATGAATTAAGCACATGTAAATTAAGGTTAAACAATGAGAGGGCATCAAGTATTTAATGGACAAAACGCATTGATTGCGTCATAGTATCACTCATCTGTGCTTGTTCATACTGCAGATGCTCTGCAGCTCTTCACTCAGCTGTCTGTACCAGACCAGTTGCGCAATCTGACGGCACAAAAGACTCCTTAAAGCACTCCATGTCGCACCTTGAGGGGAATAATGCTGGTTCTGATGATGATGCATGGCTGCATAAGGTAAAGTGGGCGGGCGTTTTTTTCCAGGATGGAGTGTACTTTAGTCCTCATCCTCCCCTTTGTGCTTTGGATGTTTCCAGACTCAGCAGAGTGTCAGAGCAGCCTCCCCGCCTGCCTCACTCTGGTGCTGCATCCCAAGAGGACCTCTGCAAACACAACAGATGCCATGTCAAGCACAACCGCTTGGTGCTACTGTGTTGAATAAACAAGAAGAAAAGTTTATTCTGCCCTCACTTGAACAATATCGCTTGTCTACTTTGCTGCTTACACGTAGCTCTTGCATCATCCCCACCTCCTCAACCCCGGATGGTGACGGGTGGTGTCTTGCTGTTGGGAATCCATGATCAGCTCCTAAGTGCTCCTGAAGCTGAGCTGCACGTGGTTCTCTGCAGCACATGTTGAAGCCGCCCATGGGTTCACGGCATTCCTCCTCCTCTCCCTCGCTGTTACAGCCTTTAATAAACAAATCTCAGACATGATTTGTGGACAGGGTACAAGAAAGGTGACAGCAGTGGGTGGATGGCGTTGCAATTTTCTGGAAAGGAAAATGAAATAACAAGACAGAGACAGACAGTAAAAGTAATAAAGATACATGGAGAGAGTTGAAATCCTACAGACGTAATGAAACATCAGATACATACACTCATGTTACTGACTGTGAATTAAATATGTCTCTTGGTTTCTACAGACTAAATAACTGTAAATGTTGTTTATATCTATACTCTAAACATTTAAACTAAAGTTCAAGTAAGTTATGAGGCCATTGTGCTCACACTCTGCCAAATTGTACAACTGTTTAATTTGTCTGAATAGGCTCAACTCTCTGTCCCTGTGGAGATAATGTGCCTGAAGAACACACGTATATTGCCGCCGGCTTTGATATGAAATAACTCGTCTGCTGCACTCGCTGGATTGTGGACAAAAAACGTGAGTGAAGCTGAGCAGTGAGAAGCGTCGGGGCTTGTGGGAGAGCACTTCAGCAAATACAGCACATTGCAACTGAGGAAACGGGCTAATAGAAATTGTCATTAGTCAGTAACGTCCACTGACCTTGAACAACCAGCAATTACGTTTGAAGTTGCTTTTTCTTAGTTGGTGTAAAACAAATATTCCGTCATGAATAAGAGCTTTAAGATTTCGGCTGACATTAAAGCTCTACCAGTTTTCTTATTGCTCTAAAGTTTAAGCCACAATATCTCAAAATATTAATGATTAAAAAACACACGAATGGATTGTCATGAAATCTTGTTACAGACATTTGTGATACAGCACATGAATCCTTCAGACTTTGGTGACCTTCCGACATTTCCTGTTGCACCACCAGTAATTTGTGAAACATCAACAACTGGTGGATGGTTTGTGATGAATTTTGGCCGAGACATGCTGTAAGATGGTGAACATGGTGAACAGTATACTCACCAAACTTCAGATTCTGATTAGTTTTGGCCTCTGCTGACTAGTTAAAAGGTCATTTGGATACACAAATGACTCTTTTATTGAAGATAATCATTTTGGAAACCACCAGACAGCAGAGATTAATTGAAATACAGCCGCTGGGATTACAGTAGTAACAGATAATAATGTCATTTTGAGCTCTGAGGTCATAAAATTCTCACTAATTGTCCCTTTAATTAAGAGCAAATAATCATTTTTGCACATAACAGTGTTCAGCGCAGAACCAATTTTATCATGTGCAGAAATGTCGAAAGAGGCAGCTGTTTGAGCAATGCGTTCAACCGCTTCCTCGCTGGATTCTGTGTGTCTTTACCTTAATAAATGCATTTTGTTCATCATAAAAAACATCTGCAGCTGTTTTCGTTAAGTATTTAAAATCATGCTTTGCTTACATCCTCGTTTGTTTACCTTCTCCTTCTTCCGACCTTCGTCTGCACATTGCTGCATATCTTGGCCGCCTGCTGATCAGTGGAATGGTGTCAAACCATTGGCTGGAATGAATCATAACACCTGTGCACACAGAAACACCTGTGCTTCCTTGTGTGTGCATGCACAAGATAAACAAAAGGTGGGGACCCACTCATAGAAAAAAAGGGCTCCATACTGCTACTAGAGGATAGAAACTCCACAGGGAACCTTTAAATACATATTCCACTCATTAGGAAAGACTCACCCCTGCAGATTTGAAAGGTGGCTGCATCAGGTGACGGTTCCCTCTTACACAGAGAAGAGCGACTGTGGTTGGCGTGAATTCAGCTTTCACAGCTAAACAGAAAGCCCATAGAAACTGCAACTGCATAATTCAGTATTTGCTGCCTATCAGCATGCTCTGTATTTTTGCCAAAATGGAAACAGACTGTTGTTTGGTAAAACTATGAGATTAAAGTAAACCCCCGTGTCACTACAAGGATTGAAGTTGCAGCTTTCTTTATTTACTGCTGCTGTTGATCATCCCTCTCGCCATCAAACAAATCTATGACATGAGAGAATAAATAACAGCATGCAACTTCTTTCATGTGCACCAAATGTTTGCACCGCCAGTTCTTCAGATTCAAATGCATTTTATGGGTGAAGGATCAGAGCGTTCTCCACTTGAAGCAAGGACGAAGGCTGCTTCATCGTCCAGGCACGTCGCCTTGATTTCAGCCAGCATCAGACCATGCCTGGTCGCTCGCAAAAAGCTGAAGCGTTCTTTGTACGTCATTCAGTTAATTTGAAGTTTACAAGCAGTGCAGTAGTTCAGGAACGCTTTACTCTAAATCGTGCCATAAGCTTGAACGCAACTCAGCAAAACGCTTCACTGTTTTCCCCTCAGGGTGTTTCACTACACCTTGCTGAACATATTCAGCTGCAGGCACATGAGCAGCATTATGCTGTTGCTCCAATCAGTAGGTTATGTAGAAATAATGATTACTTAAATGTCTGAAGGAGCAGAATTCCCATCCTCTAATTAGTCAAATCTAGCATTGCTGATGCATGGAATCGTAATTGAATGCTTCCTGCAAACTACTGAATGGTGGATATAAAAGCAGACATCAGTTTTCAGAACTGCACTTCACTTCCTGTCAAGTCAACAGGGGTCAGGCCTTCATGGTCAAATAGCTGCTAGGAAACCACGGCTAAGGAGAGGCAACATGCAGAAGAGATTTGTTTGGGCCAAGAAACACAAGCAATGCACATTAAACCAGTGGAAATCTGTGCTTTGGTCTGATGAGTCCAAATTTGAGATCTTTGGTTCCAACCACTGTGTCTTTCTGAGACGCTGAAAAGGTAAAGGATGGATTCCACATGCCTGGTTACCACTGTGAAGCATGGAGGAGGAAGTGTGATGGTGTAGGGGTGTTTAGCTGGTGACACTGTTGGGGATTTATTCAAAATTGAAGGCACACTGAACCAGCATGGCTACCACAGCATCCTGCCATCCTGACATGCCATCCCATCCGGTTTGCGTTTAGTTGGATGATCATTTATTTTTCAACAGGACAATGACCCCAATCACACCTCCAGGCTGTGTAAGGGCTATCTGACCAAGAAGGAGAGTGATGGCCTCCACAGTCACCGGGCCTGAACCCAATCAAGATGGTTTGGGGTGAGCTGGACCGCAGAGTGAAGGCAAAGGGGCCAACAAGTGCTAAACACCTCTGGGAACCCCTTCAAGACTGTTGGAAAACCATTTCAGGTGACTACCTCTTGAAGCTCATCGAGAGAATGCCAAGAGTGTGGAAAGCAGTAATCAGAACAAAGGGTGGCTATTTTGAAGAAACTAGAATATAAAACATGTTTTCAGTTATTTCACATTTTTTTGTTTAGTACATAACTCCACATCTGTTCAATCCTATTTTGATGCCTTCAGTAAGAATCTACAATGTAAATAGTCATGAAAATAAAGAAAACCAAACTTTTGGCCTGTACTGTACTTCTGTAGAAACATGGTACTGCAACATAGTGGAGTTCAATCTCAATTAATTTGATCTTCCTCAGCAGAGGGAGTTTGCAAGTTGACATTATAAAGGTTTAAAGAAGTAAACAGCTCAGCAGTTTGTTGTTTCTCCCTTGTTTCTTTCTTCCAATAGCTGCATAATTTCAGTAAACTGCTGCAATATTTTAAAGTCAGAATAACAGCAGTATGAAAATTTTAGATATCTTTCAGCTGTGGGCCTGGCTTTCCGATGCCACTCATGCTGAAGTGTGCTGCATCGGCTGCAGTGGTCTGCGTGACTGTGGGGTAAACGGGGTCTGTGAGCGTGACTGGACCCCATAGGCTCACAGGTTAGGACACTTACCAGTGCCAAGTGCCAAAATTCAAAATCTACACAGCTGTTTTTGGCCCGGCTGGTTGTTGTGATTGCAGCACTTTGCATTGTGGGAATCAGCACGACATTAAGCTATTTTTGGCATACTGCATACTTTGCTTTTGCTTGCATGCTGCAAACTGTGTCACATGTTGGCCAAATGTAGCACACATGCTGCTCGTATAGTAGCTAGTTTTGAATGGAGCCAAAGTGGAGGGCAGATGAGAGCAGGTGGACTTATTAGATTGCCCGGTGTTATAGCTGTGTTGTAGTGATGCATAATGCACAGTTTAAAACACAGAGCTGGTTGTTGTGAAAAGACAGCAAGACAGCAGCAATAGAGCTTCGAGTGATTCCAGTCCTTCTATCCCAGACTCCTCTCACTCTGCCTGACAAGGACGTCGCCGCCTCAATCGAAGAGATAACAGCAGATGAAGGCGGCAATCAGTTACGGCTTCACGGCCAATGTGGACGCTCATCTGTGTGTACACGACACAAATACCAGCATTACCTTCATGTATACAAGCCAAGAGTCTCACTCCAGTGCTGGCCTGGGATTGAATGAGCTCTTACTCTGCACTGGAGAGGATACTTTGCTGTTCCCATGCTGGAAAAGCTGTAATTAGAGTCAAGAGGTACAGCTGTTCAGCTGTAACTCTATTTCCCAGACGACTAAGCACTAGCCTATTCATTTTTTTAGCCTTTTTCCAAAAAAAAGGCACTGGTATATAATAATGCTAAGATAACATTTGTCTTGAAAGTTTGTTAATATAATCACAATTAAAGTACAATGACTAACACTACAACTACTCAAAACAATGTTGATAATAAGAATAAGGAATAAGGCGTTTTTATTCTGATGGGCTTTTACTCAGCATGGATTCCAGTGTTAGAAGCTACTGAGAGCTGATGTTGTAAGTTTCTACTTTTCATGCAAACCACAATCAGAGCAGGTTGTTACATTGTAAGATTCCTGTAAACATCGCTCTCATTAGCGTTGTTTCCCCCCCCCCCCCCCTCTCTTATTTGCATTTAGTTACAGTGATTGTGTACACGTACTGTGTTCAAAATGCTCTGGACGCAAGTTGTTCGATCTACATCTTTAAAAACACTTACTGTAGTTGAAACTCTCATTCAAGATGTCTTGTCTGCATCCTTCTCAAGGACAGTTTGACTCACAAACATTGCTCATGTCCTCTGACGATTATTGATCATATTTCTGATTTATGATGTTTTCTAACACCTCATTTTCAGTGTGTATATTGCAGCTGCAGAACTTGTATTGAGTCTGTTAAGATGGATCATGCATTGGTAGGTGGTTGTAATTGAGTCACACGTCCTGAGCAACAAAGTTATGAGTTTGTTATTGATCCTGCTCATTTAATTTCAACACGAGGAGGCCCGAGTATGACTGTCCGTGACGTCTTCTTCTGTCCTGAGCATCAGAGGAGCGTCATCCCCTGTCCCTCCCGGGACAATGAGCTGATAGCGGTGGCCATAAAAGTTAATGAAGCTCGGCGAGCGTTCTCACAGTCGTGTCTGCTTTGCCACAGACAAGAGAGAGAAAACAATTACACAAAAGTTCTGTTGATGTGCAAAGCTTTTATTGCAGCAGAAATAAAGCAAAACCAACAAATAATGGCAGAACATCATCTGATCAAAAGTGCTCTGGCTTCATTAACTCGGATCTTGCTCTATAAAATGTTTTCTTGTTTACTTTTTCTGTCATTATAAAAGATTCGTATCATGAGGAGAGAACCCAGGATTTATTTATGTCATATTTCACTTGTACAGTAAAATGTACTGCAGGTCAGTTGCCACTGGTGTATTTCACCATGGCAACAGCACTCTGCTCAGGCCAGCCGGCTAATAAACTATTAAAACACTGCTATATAGTACAGTATGTTTCACCAACTTTTTACTTATTGCAAAAAATTAAACTATCATGAGACAAAAAGCACATCTCAACCACGTTTTTCTTGTCTGTTTTGTGGCAATTTTGCAAACTATGTGCATCCTGATAATAATCCTTATCTTAAATTTTACCCTCTGCTCGTGTCGACACCATGAAGTTAAACACAGTTATATCGCTTTCTAAAAACACATTGTACTTTCTTGAAAATAGCAAGAAATCGAGATAGAAATTAGATAAAGAAAATAAAAAGCCTAACCTACGCTTTTATTCCTACAGAAACGTACAAGATTTAAGTTCAACATAGTTCTACACTGAAATTTTAAAAGCTGATGTTTGTTTTTTCACTTTATTTTGACACATCAAGAATGATCAACTTAGAGCAAAACGAAGACATCTAACTCGTTAATATTCCATCACCGCCTACGCTCCCAAATCTGTCATCTTCATGTTTTCTGCTGTCACCATGTCAGTCTCAGAAGCAGTGACACGATCCTTCATTGAATGAATCATGATTCACAGAGACGCTATTTAAAGACTGTGGAGGATGAAATGCTCTTCTTGTTGCTTTTTTGTGGGCAGAAGAAATATTTTTCTACTAGACGTATTATTTAAATATAGCATTGGTTATTAGGGGACACATAGTGTTCGAAGTTAGAGAAATTCTAAACTTCGTGTGTTTGCATGCTGTCAAAGAGTTTTCCTGGTTTCTCCACACTTTCCGAATGCATAAATGCACAACAGGACAACTGAGACTAAATTCCTCCTTACTTACATGACTTACTGACCAGGAGAAGCACACTGCAGAGAGAAAGCTCACTAATATATTACACCCTTATTCATTCGTTTAGAGCTGGCTTGATATGTGAAGAGCACCCAGCGTGTAGTAATACACTGACCTACTTCAACAGACAAGTTTGTTTTAACACTCTGGTCTGAGAGGAATTTCACGAGGGATGTCATTTTCTATTACCATCAATGTTATTTTATGTTATGTAATTATGGCATTCTTAAAAATCTCCAGCAGGACAATAAGAACCCGGGTCAATTCAGATCCTGCCTTCAGCCACAGTCACCATGTTTACACGCACACTACTTTGGCACGATTATTCCCAATGTGTACAGGTCGTGTAAACACATTCTGTTTGGATATTCCAGATCAGGACTTATTCCGAATATAGCATTTTACAGGTGAGACATGTGGGATATGCTGATATTATCCAGGTTTTAGGAGCATTCCTTGATTGTGTGATTGACTGTGATTTTTCCCATATGTATCCATGGAAACGGCTGGCAGGAATGCAATATCTTTCAGAATAAAGGCAAAAATCTGAGGCTACCACCTGCATTTCTCCAAGTCAGAAATGTTCAAATATCTCACAGGTAATGGCTTTAAACTACAGCGATCACAGATGTGTGTATGAGGTGATAGGATCAAGGACTCATATGCAGACACTGAGCGAGAACTGGTCTGAGGAAAACGGACTTTAGTCGACAATTGCTCAAGTTAACAGGCTTACAGTCAGGCACAAAGCAAGCGAACAAACAGGGCAACACTGGCAGGCAGTCGAGTCATAAACAGGTGGCAGGTCAAAACACGAGTAGCAGATATCAGAACAGGAAAGCAGGCACAGGTGGCTGGAACACAAGTGCACAACATGCACAGCCTGGCAAAGGGAAAAGACTGGTGAGCCGGTTTTATACACTGAAGGACTGACAAGGTAATGAGAGGCAGGTGTGTCAGTAGGTGGGGATGATTTGGTCATGTGACCAGGATCGGTTGGGTAAATTAAATAAATTGATTCAAGTGAGTAACTCAGTAAATCTAAACACATTTTTAGCACAAAATGAATGTAGAATAAAATTTTGTCTGCTGAGTGTGACTACCCACACAGCTTCTTATTGATAATAAAGCAATTATCAGTTGTGATCTGAACCACTTTCACTGATGCATCACGGCTCCTTCAGGTCTCCAGTAATATTTTTATGTTTTCAATTGCTCATCAGTTATGAAGCAAATTCACTCACATATTCATTCATTTGTGCATTAATTCTTAGTGGCAGATAACTTGCATAATACCTATTAGTTTGAAGGATTCTGGCGCATTTGCAAAGACCGAGCCAAGAGCGGCACTGCCTTGGAGCAGGACTGCTCTTTTTTTCAGTTTTTGACATGTGCAGTCACATTGCCACCCTTAACATAATTTGTTTAGATCCATCCATTGTGTTGAGCTTCAGAGGTGCTCATATTGGATTCAGGAGTATTGATGTTTAAGTAAATGGCCTCTAGCTAAAAATGGTGCAGCATTATGATGCAGATCAATTTCCTGTGCTTTCAAATGGCATTGAGAGATATGCTTCCCACCAGGTCTGGTTGGTGGGAAATTGTTTTCTCTCACATGAAAAGCTTAATTGTCACTGAGATGGTGTGCGCAAAAAATGGTCAGTTACGCAATTTCCTTGTCATTTCCCTCCAGGAAGTTTCTGTCGTTACTCAACATTAAGACTATCAAACTTCAGATTTCAAACTTTATTTTGTATGAACCAACAACAATAATATTGCAGCTGTAGCAAAGATGCTTGTTTACAACAGAAATTGCACCACAGTTCCCGCTCTATTAAATTTCATCTGCTAATGATGTGCCTTGAGAACCAAAGACAAGGTTGATATTGCCCCTTTATCATCACTCTTACTCACTCTGAATTCATCGAGTACAGGAAGTGACACATCAAATGACCTTAACACTCCCCCACAGATTCCTTCATAACCTCAGTTCCTTTGTGGAAGAACCAGCATTCATTTTGCTTGTGTGCCACATCCAGCTCTAGCCTTTCTGTATGTGAGACTCTATTTGTTTGGAAGGGATTTTCAGTTTGGTACATTTCCTTTTGTACGATTATCCCTGTAAGGGTTTGTACCATTTAGTTTTATTGCTTTTACAAGAAATACTTGTAATTTGCAACACTGTTGACTGATTCAGTCTTTCTAAAAGGAAAGTCGTAAAACAGAAGAGCAATTAAATGCAAAACGTGTTGCCAGCACAGATTGTTCCTTTGCAATGAAACATAGGTTCTCTGCTCATTTCACTGTAAATGAAATTTCTGGGTAATAAAGACAATAAATCTTAGAGTAATTTTAGGCAATTAGATTCTGTTAACACATAATATTTCCATATCGTAAGGTAAGGCGAGGCACATTTATTTATAGCACCGCTTAACAAGGCAAAGCTTTATAAAAACACAAGGCACAGCAAACCTTTCAATCCTGAGATTACGTGGGAGAACAAAGTTGTTTGTCCCAGTCAACCTCAGCTAATGTTAAAATCTGTCATGTTCTGCAGTGATTCATTCATTCTGAGGGGGACATGACTGACAGTACCAAATTTCATGACAATCCATGCAGGAGTTGTTAAGGCGTTTCACTCAAAAGCAGAAATATCAACCTCATTGCGGCACTGGAGGAAAACTCAGAAGATCACCAAAATCTGTCTGGGCGTCAAGATAACTGTGCCGATTATGTCCCGATCCATCCAGTACAAGTAGAGATGCTTCACCAGGCAAGTGAAAACGCTGACCTCTGATTGGAGCTAGCACCTCTGGGCAAATTTCATAAAAATACATCCCACAGTTGTTGAGATATTTCAGTACTGGCCAAAAGATGTCGCCATCCGACGAGAGCCGCTAGCAGAGCTAAGACAAGATGTGGTTTTGCTATAGGAGCTACATGCTGTGACGGTGCACAGAAGAGCTGGGTGGATGAATAAACTGCTTTTTTTTCGCATATCTCCCTGTAAAAACCCCCGATTGAGCTTTGTAACATATGCATGTGTGTAAGGATTAAACAAGGTACTTTGGGGTTTTAATTTTTGGTTATTTCCTACTCTATGTTGGAAGAGTCTCCTCATGTGTCACCCTTTTGCCTTACTTCCTGTCTTTGTGATTCTTGATTTGTTTCACCTGCTTTTTTGCCCTTCCCAGCATTTTTGGATCTTGCTTGTGTTTCCCCTGGACCCTGCTTGAGTTCTGACTTTTGTATTCTGCTCCCTGTTGGATTTGTTTGGACTGTCTCCTCCTGGCTTTGACCCTCGCTCGTCACAACATCCTGTAGCCTTTTGAGACAGAGTGAGAGAGAGAGAGAGAGAGCAAGGCTGATGAAGGCTAACCACATTTGTTTCTTGTTTCAGAATGTGAAAGACAACCTGTACAGACAGCAGGGCCCTCTGGGCTGGAAGAGGCAGGAGCAAAAAGAAATTCTCAGTGATGAAAATCTTGTCAACCACATAAAAAGAATGAGCAATCACGGTGGAAATGTAGAAATCCTGCAACAGAAATAACTCTGAATGTTGCGAAGGAGTCATTCAGTACAGAAACACTTGGCTTGGCACTGTTTGTGCTTACGTACACAGTGATGCAAATGCATATATACAGTGCACTTAAAACTATACTAAACTGTAGCAGAGTCATGTGCCACATGGAGCATCCGCCCACATACACAGAGGACACACAGGACAAAGACAAAGGAGTGTTTCTTTCATTCCCCCAACACACACACACACAAACTGAAATACCATTGGATCAATTGTGCATTAACACTTGCTCTTAAAGCCAGACGGGCACACAGGGAAGCATCTACGCACAGACACATTTCCCCACCTACGCCAGCATGAACTCATAGCCGTGCTGCAGGGCTGACTTTCTCAGTTTGTGACGTGGTCCCTCACCGTTTCACTGGAGGCCACCAGCAGAGGAGCTCTCCCCTGTTGAAGGAGGGGGTCAGGGGTGACTATGAATCACTACTTTCCTCATGGTTTTGCCATTACTGGCTCGGGCTTCCAAAGGAAGTGGATGATTGCTTTTTATCTCTCGGCAGCCGCAAGGGGCGTGGGGAAAAACGAGCGGTTACATCCAGTTCAATTGCCCATTCACAGTGATTCCCGGAATATGAGAAATACATTGTGCAGCATACTAAAGACAATTATAGGTTGTTCAGTGATTTTTTTTCTTTCTTATTTCCAACTGATGTCATAGTGGTCACACAGAAAGGGGACTAGTTAAGTAAAAATGTGTGCTAAGCAGCCCCTGATAAAGAACGTGGCTGAAGACCTACCTGTTATTCGCCCAGTAGGTCTATTCATCCAGATGTGGAGTTTCGTCCTACGCCACATAATCACACTCTGCAGATGCACGTTTAACCCGTTTGATCAATGCTGCATTTAAGTCCTTTTCATCCCCATGAGAAAAAAAATGTTTCAGCCTTTGCTAAATTTAGTATTGCTCTAGTTGTAGATACACTATCCCCGATTGTGGCACAGTTTTTGAAATGAGATGAATTGGTATTTTTAGATGCTGTAATACTGCACCCCAGTTACAGCTCCTTTTTTTCCTCCGTCAAACTCTAGTTTCGCCCAATTGGAATGTTGATGACACCGATCATGAAAAATGCTCAGAAGAACAGTTCACATTTTTAGAAATGTCACCTCATCAAAACTGTACTTGGCGATGTGAACTTTTTAAATAACACGGTCGAGGGTTGCAGGTGCACTGCAAGGACAAGCAAAACACCACCTAACAAAAGTTCCATACTGTACTAAAGGTTATTTAAACACTTCCCTTGTGCTCTCTCACTGCATTGTATGTGTGATGTGTTATCCCACAAACTGTCATGAATTTATAGGAGTATTAGGAGTTCAGCACCTAATTAAGATGTTGCAGAGCCGCTCTCTGGGGTCGAATAACAGGACTTGAGATCCAGGTGCTTCCTGTTAATTCTAATCAAAATGACTTGCCATTTCGGAGATAATACGCCTGCAGAACCCTGGAATAATTGACATGCCTGTGCAGCGTGTGCTCGCATACTGAGGAATATCATATCCACTTATATTGTCATTATAGGAGTATGACTCTATCAAACTTTAAGCAGCTTCTTCCTCTTACTTCTCATGCTCAAGTGGTCATTTGCAGATCAGCTGTGTGGCAAAAATGTGTCTGTGTTGGACAAAGTGGAAGAAGCAAACACAGGTCATGCATGGAAACATATGCAGGTGGTTGATCAAATGGTTTAATGAAATATGCAGACCTCCTTTCTAAATGAGATTAGTACAACAGGTCCGATTGCAGTGCAGCAACCCCAGAGCAGCGCAAAGATGTTCAGATGTTTTCATAAAGTGAAACTGGAGGGAGAACATGCTGAAATACAGAAAATCTGATTCTGTAGGACTTTTTTTTTGTTCTACTTAAAAATGTTACCACATAACATGAAAGAATAACATCAGAAATTTCAAATAAGTGTCAAATAATTGATGAGCCACAGCTCTGTTTTCGAAGGAAAAGTATTTTTTGGGGGGAAATATGCTCATTTGCTTTCTTGCAGAGGGTTAGATGAGAAAATCCACATCACGCTCGTGTCTGCTTGGTGAATATGAAGCTACAGCGAGCAGCCAGTTAGTTTAGCATAAAGACTGGTGACAGGGGGAAACAGCTAGCCTGGCTCTGTCCAATATTTGAAAATGCGAAACAAAAATTACCAACAATTCCTTTAAAATCAAACTTCATGGTGACATTTATGGTGAGAAATTCCAGGAAAATTCTGAAAATAGTGATGTATTTCCAAGAAGTAATCGTTAAAAAATCACAGAAAAGCCTTCATCTGTACATCAAAGGATAGTTGCCCTTCGTCATCCTTCGTTTCTATGTCCAATAACTTTAAGAATTGCTTATAGGTGTGTTCAAATGAGACTTGCTGAATATAAACCAAATGAATTTGCTTGGAATGAAAACTCTACAGGATGCCTTAAAGTTGGAGTCGCAGGGGGTAAAGGTCGGAGCCCAGACGATAAATAATAACGCACGCTCTGTAGTCGCACCAATAAAAACGTTCCACGTGAGCTGGCCGAGTGAATTATCGTTAATAACGAAAACAATCTTTGGCGACAATAACAATGTTCAAGCAGAAGTAAAAACAGAAGAAAGAAAGCAAAGAAATACACTGAATTTGAATTTCTCCTCTTTGTGTCTCACTCCACACACTCACACACACACATGAACTACAAACACTATCATAATCATTGCAGTTGCTTATGATCTTTTAGAGAGCTGCTTCATGTCCTCAGACGTTTAATAATGCTGTATTTGTTATGCTCCGTTCCTCGTTATTCAAAAGTACACAATACATATCCCAACTTTTCTGTTATTAAAACAGTTGCTTTGGGAGCAAAACTTATTTATGTATTGATACAAGACAAAATGTCAAAATCTGTTTGTTGGAAATGCAAATGTTGGAAGGCGAAATTACTTTTTAAAACATTGTGATGGTTCACGTGAAGCCACGTACTTCTGTAACAAGAATCCAAGTTACTTTCTTATTGTTGGCGTGCAGTTCACTTGAAGTGACAAAAACGTGGACGCATTAGCTCCTGAAGTAATGAAATACTTTGCAGTTGTTAATATGTGCAACGTTTCACAAACAGACAACCGGCAGCCACACCAGCTTGGTGGAGGTAATTATCATGGTCAGAGAGCGCCTCCAGCCACGATAAGTGGCACATTTTTACTCCTGCACCGCAGGCGCATTTTAAAGGCTTAAAGGTGCGGACCACGCTAAACAGGGGTAGCCACATCATTTAAAATAAAGGATTAAAACCTGCTGGGCCCTTGCGTCACTTACTGTGAAGTCTCACAGAAGTCTGCTAATGGCAAAAAGATATAAAACTCCAAAAGCAATTTGTGCTTTTGGGCTAAATAAAATTAACTGAGCTTAAAAAATAAAATAATAAGTGACTGGGAAGGGCATAGCCACCCTGATACACTCACTGGGGTCAGACTTTATGTGCAGGTGCTCACATTCTCCCATCAAGTTTGTTTTCATAGATGCGAGTGTTGTATGAAAAGTGGACTTTCAGGCTTTATTTTGTGTGTCTGCAATATTATAAATTAGGGTTATAGCTATAAATGAGTCTCCACATCTGTGTGGACAGATGAGAAGACTGCAACATCCCTCAGGTTAATAACTAAAACAAAAATTAATGACATGTTTCCATTTTATTTTCTCTTTTAATTAGCCCGCATCAACCTGTTGCGCTTTCTTCTTCTGGCAGTGGTTTAATGGCACAGAGGAGAATTTCTGCCACCAGCTGCTCATGATTATGCATCTACTCCTAATATTAAGGTAACAGGAGTGGATGGAAATTAAATTAACATTTTGTCTTGTCAGTTTCCAGAAAAAGTGGTCAAACTATGCACCACATTAGGACGGGAACCTGGCTAATGACTATCTGTGCCAACCATCCCTTCATGGCCCCATCCAATAGCTGTTGGGATTTTTCACTCTATTGTCGGACCAGCAGATTGACAGAGAGCCTACGCTTGTCACTGACAAGTCACTGAGTTGTAACCGTGCTGAATAATTTTTCATGGGAACCAAAATCCTTTTAAGAAGTCAGTTACAGAGGAAGCAGGGGAACTTGGTGTCATTTACCATCATGGAGAAAAGTGGCTATTTTCCCTCGTGTTATTATCTATTCTGAGCCTTTACTGCTCCATTACAACCCTCTGTTGTGGTGCTGCATAGGTTTCGTGAGTCAGTGCAGGAGCAGGCTTGTACAGGAGCGATCAAACTGCTTGTGAGTGTGAAATATTTATTGCAAATGCAAATATCTCACACACAATTTGCTGATTTTATTTCAAACGTTCTACCTGACATGCATTTTGGCCTAAGTGTGACGTTGCACAGAATAAGACTAATTATTTAGCAAATTATACACCTTTGAGGGACCATCTAATTTAATGTGTGATTACTAAAAGGATTGTCCTGTCAGCACTAGACCTTAAGAGGACAACTCCTGAAGTCATTAACGCCAGGATTTCATGCCTAAAAGACTCATGTTATTTAATGTACTTCAACACATACTATAAGGCTGAGAGGATGAACTTGTGCTGTCTGCAATGCTCTGTGCACAATGGTAATTTTTCCCATCTGCATTACCTGACCGCTAATATGTAGAACACTCACTCTATCTCGATTCAAGTTAACCTTAATTAATAGGAGGATGGGTTGAGTGCTAGCCTCTGTGTTAATCAACTATTGGCAACGATTATGTAAGTAAAATAACCTCGTTTCTCAAGTCAGCGGCGGAGTTGCTTGGAAGACCGCAGGATCATATCCAATTACACAATCAAGCGCCCTGAGGGACTGTGCAGATGGAATTATATGCTGTTACGGCCCCTGCCGTAAATATTTTGATTGTTTTTCTGTGACAGAGTGAGACCTCTTCTTTTCTGTCCTATCTTTGTGTTTGTGAGCAGGAGCATCCCTTGGAAGACTTGGAGGCTGATGATTGGCTGTACCATCAAGCCTGGCAGTACTTAAACCCATTCTTCCTGCCGGCCTGCGACTGGAGTCCACTTTGTGTCGGCCAAACTCAGCTGTACCTGAAAGCGTCACTGTGTAGTTGCTGAATGTATTGAGTGTAAATCGTTTTGAAATTTGTAGACCATAGAGATTTGGAGTTAGCTTAGTGAGAGTTGGTTTGTTTGTTTGTAATTCGGATTAGATTGTGTAAATATTGTAAGTATTTTTGTTTTCTTTAGAAGCAGTAGGGGTGGTCTGGCATTTTTGTTACTGACTATTTTCTCCTGTTTTACTTAGCCTAGGGAGGTAGGCTTAGTAAATGTTTTTTTGTTTATTTATGTTCCTACCAGGGTTTAGTTACTTTTTGGGGTTTTCAGATAGCTTGTTTTGTTTGTTGTTTTGGCCATTAGTCCACCCTGAAGCCAGGCTTCTTTTGATAGTCCATTTGGTTTGTGAATTTATCTGTAAATTATAAAAAGTACGATTTTTGTTGGCAATAAACTGCCTGTTATCTATAGTCATTTCTCCACCGCCTTTCTTTGTGTTGTGCCTCTGCACCCCTAGACCAGGGGCATAACATATGCACTGTAACAGCGAGCTAACAAGACCAGTAAAAAAGAAGAACGTCCTTGAATGCACTGGTGCAGGGATATATGAGGGGTATTGATGATGAAGTAATGCATGCACAGTGTCGCCTAACCTCAAATTAATTTTGATGGATGATTTGATCCCGGTCAGTTTTTTTTAAATGTTATTCCAACTACAAAACAACAATGCAGCATCAAATATATCAAACGTATCTTCCTATTCCACACTTCTATAGAGGGACTTAAGAGGATTTACTGTCTTGGCAAAAATGCAAATGAGGCTAAACTAACTCGCCATCTATCACTCCCCTCCCCCCCAAACACAACCAGAAATAAACTGGGACTGCACACAGGAAACTCTGGCAGCGTAATATATTGCATATGTATTGCATTATTTATTATATATACATTCAGTCAATGATTAGGCATGGTAAGTCGTTAACTGGAACTTCCTGCTCATGAGGGTAACCATCTCACAAGCGACACAGTCCTGACAGTCACAAACATACCTCAGGGTTTTCCCAGGCCAGATGGAGTATTCATCCCTCCACTGTGAGTCTGGCCAAGGCCTCCCTCTAGTTGACATGTGCCCAGACTATCTCATCATGGAGGTACCCAGGAAGATCAATACCAGATGCCGGACCACTTTTGACTGGGGGAGTTCTTCAAAGACTGCAGATTTCAGCCACTTCAGCCACATCTATAATCTCATCACTACAGTCGCCACCCAGAACTCATGAGTATACACTAAGTGAGGACTGGAGTGCTGATCGAGAGCTCTTCCTGTCATTGCAGTCTGTTCATGCACAATTAAGCGATGATAAAGAACTCATCCATCTCACATTAATCCATAAACAAGATGAACTCCTTCACTTGGGGCAGCACGGTTTTGCTTTTGTGGCGGCTGAAGCTGCAGTCCTCTTGGCCTGCTGGTTCCAGAAACTCCCGAGCTAACCAAAGCCAAAAGGCTGCCCTCTTCAACACGAGGACTATCCCCTATACTGGTGTCCACCAGTGATCTTTTGCTGACCTGCTGACCAACGCTTCAAGCAGCTGCCTCAAGAGCACGGGACGCTTTAATAAGGGCCCACTCAGATACACTTTCCTAACATCCAGGGATGCATGAAAAAATGTTCCTATCAACAAGATTTCCATTTCCCGCTCAGTTATGTAAGTATTATAATTAAGTATTTTAATACTGTCCATTCTTTAATCCTTAGATGTTCAAATGCTAGCCGTTGTTGTCCCTCTTCGTCACAATATCTGTTGTGTAATATCAAATACACAGTCCCACCTGGACCTCATAAAAATCTAAAATAAACAAACATTAGTACAATGATTCAGTAACACTACCTCTACTGTGCTCCTGGGCTCCACTACCTCTACTGTGCTCCTGGGATATTTTCTAACAAAACTTCATGATTTGAACAAATTGAACTGAGATTTATATCCAGAATGAGACAGAGCGTCATGTCCCAGTCCAACGAAGATAGATCTACTAATTTTTGTTTGTTTCCCGCTTACAACAACTACCAGTGATATAATTGCCTTTTTTTTTTTCCGAGAACATTCGTGCTCTTACACTCCAAAATGAGTCAGTATTACCTAATGTGTACGTGTGCATGTGTGTGTGCATTTATGTGCGTGTGAATGCGTGTGTAGGCAGCTATTGTAGAGCCATCAGGTGGGCGCTTGTGACACGGATCCAAACTGTACACAGCAAGTGGTTGCAACCTCGCGAGTCCTCAGACTAACCCAAACAGAATGAGGGAGATTGTGACGCACGGGCCTTCCCCAACACCGCCTCCTCCATATTCATTACGAGATCTAGCGATGCATAATTAGCGTTTTAATTGGCTCAAGCAAAGAGATGGAGAGATTCATATTAATATACTAATAAAAGGAAATCAGGCACAGTATTACAATTTCCGGTTCCTCTGAGAAATTTACAAGAACTGTAAAGTGACAACTTAGTACTCTTGGCGAATAAAATCCTGTTGCACCTGCACCACTAGCCTCTACTCTACAGTTTTGCACAGATGGTATTTACTCTAACTCTATCAGCTGATTGAGGGCGTTCACCCCTGAGTTAAACCACCACATGTGGATCTATTCAACTATCCATGCACTTGCATGTTAACAACTGGCACTTTACACCCAGCACTTTATAGATTTCACACTGCTCTTTATGTCTGTGTATGAATGGGTGTTGAAATGTGAACTCCTTGTGTACTGTTATTATTATATTCCTTCTTTTCTTTTCTCGTCTACCTCCTATGTAGCCTGCTAAATTAGCAGGCTTGCTGACTCCGACACATTTACGCATGTACTCACATACTGATGTTCATTAATGTGTATTGTCCCTTTCAAATAAATAAATAAAGTAATTAAAAAAAAAAGTCAGATTTCGCCACAACCTTTCTGACCCAACCATAAGGTTGCTGTCAAGCTTTAAAACTCTTCCTCTCTCTGCTGCTTTTCATTTTTTCCCCTGCACCCTTTTCACCTCCAGTGAAATCATCACGAGCAGCGCCCACGAGTCTTTCCTCTGAGCTTAACAGAAGCTGTGCTCTGCTTCAACTGCATTGAAACCTTCAATTGCTGCTCTTCACCCCTTCGTCACTGCTAGTGTCCAGACTCCCGGGGATATTCCTGCACAGCTCTTGGCATCACTACCCCCTACCCCCCCACTACCCCCCCTAAAAAAATAATGGTGCAATGAGGTCTAATCGCCAAAGATTCCTCTCATATTTCCTCCTTTGTTTCTTATTGTGCAAAATGTCAATTAAATCAATCTAATTACTCTTTTCAACAAAGTGTCTGCTGATTTAAGTGCAGTTGAACCCTGTTCCTAATTCAAGCATAGCCACATAAATTGTGGCACATATAATATTAAAATCTCTGTAGGTTTTGTTTCTTCCTTCTTTGCTTCTCTTTTTTAGGCCTCCTGCACACTTCCTATTTCACAGCAAGCGAGCGCAGACAGGGGAGGTGACGGCTGGCAGTGACAGATATCAGTCCACTAAAACCCAAATCGAAATCCAATAAGTGTACTGACGTCAATGTCCAGGTTCAGAAGGCACATGTTGATTGAATCAGCGGTGCTGTTGTAAAATGAACTGACATAGTTCCCCTGTTCGGCTGCGCAGTTAGTTGTGGTAATGACAAGCTTCAGACGGCATATTGGCGTGAGAATCTAAATGAGCCAGGTGGAGTGGGGAGCACAACTCTAAATTAACCAGAAAATGTCCTCACAATAAGCTGTCAATTTGCATTCTTGGAGTAACTGGGGTTCAGTGCTGGCATTTATTACCAGTCAGTTTACAGGTAGCATTTCAACTTGTTCTAAAGCTCAACTAAATTAATGACTGAGCTTTATTGCAGCGTGTGTCATTTGTCTTTCCCAAATGCCATAATATAATGAAATTATATTATATGGTGGCATTACCGTGTCCCAGTGTATCCATTAGCTTTTCTTGATTTTCTTGCAGCAGAGCTATGAGACATGAGACCACACAGTGCTTAGCCTATAGTGTTGATTTAGACGTACATGGTTTGGGAGTAGCATTTTAGAAATGATGTGTGCAGCATTTGGACTTCTGCAAATATTCTCAGCTAGCGTGCGAGCTGTTTCCACTGTGAAAACTGTTTGTAGTTCTGTTTGTGACCTTACAGTGTGATCACAGTGAGCATGTTGTCCTGCTGCTTTAGCTCAACCACCTCAGCATGGCCGCACGAAGCTGCCAGCATGACTTTAGGCTCTTAGTCTTGTTTTAACTATTCAAGTGTAAAATGGCCAGCACTGGGTATTGTTGTCCAGTGAGATAAAGGTAAATTGTAATAAACATGTTTGCTACATTTGATTTCTTCTGAAATAATGAGCATTAAATATTTTGCAAAGTGACCTCTGAGATTATGCTGTTTACTCATAGCAAGGACGGGCAAAAAGATGAAAACAACAATGTCTCTGTGAGGCATAGAAAGGCTTCAAAGAGGCAGAAATCCCCTCCAGGAAGATACAAATGACAGCATTCAATTTCAGATGGGTTAAATATTAAATCTGCACAGTGTGTGAGATAGCTCTGGGCGATACCGTCTACACAAGCTGGCAGGTTAATGTCTGCAGCTTGTGCTTCGAAGGATTCGGTGTCCCATTATGATTGCTTACAATTCTCCGAACAGACTTGCCTTGATCTCCCTTCACCTGCCTGTTTGTGCAGCAGACAGGAAGCGGCTGATGCTGTGTTGTGGAAGAACTCCAATGACTGAGCAGCCGCTTTGAGCCTCTGATGGTCACTTCCGCCGTGGAGATTGGAGCCGCCACATGGCGATCTGCACGTCTCACCTCTGGCATCTTTGTCTGAAATCGGTTAACCTCACATTTATTCCTTTTTCGTTTAATAATCTCCACATCCGAGGTGATAAAATAGTTGTTTGCCTTGAGTTACTTGTCTGCAGTGACACACAGAAAAAATCAATGAGCTTCTAGATATCTTTTATTTCCTATGAAGCCCAAGGTTCTTTTCAGCAGCTGGATGAGATGTTAGCTGAATAGTTCCACACCGGAAATGTTGGATGATGACACATCTTTTAGGTGACCAGTTCAACTCTTCCAATGCACAACAACCTCTAGCACATACGTAAATGTTTTACCAAATTGAGTATGTACTCACAGGGAGTACATTTACGTCCGCATACAGTGCAATGATATGTTTTCCAGGAAAAGGTTCTATTTGTGGAAAAATTTGTTTTGGGGTTTTTTTGCAGGTGAGCTCACTAGTTAAGAGCAGCAGCAGCAATTTAGCTAGCGTGTTTGCAAATGGAGCAGTGAAACAGCATCATAAGGAGCAAAAAGGCAGCAGTGAAATGACATTTTACTCTTACTGTGATATAGATTTATGTCATTTATGGTTACCTCTATATGTTAGTTACTACTGCGAGCGGTGGAGTCTGCCCTTCCTGCTCTGGATTCAGATTACCTCCACGTGCACATGGGATTTCACAGGAGACAACACATGCATGTAATCCAGTACAGTTTAGAATCTAATCTGATCGATATCAGCCAGATAACAGAGCTCAGATGTATTAAGTAACGACTGTCCCTGCTTTGCATTCAAGTGGTGCGACAAGGGCTGGCTTTCATTTTGAAGCCTCAAAGCAAACACAATGTATGTGTCGCCAAAGTAGGCATTAACGATGACTGATGATCAAAAACGCATCTGCAAAACAGCCAATTTTTGCAAGCCATTTCCACTTTTTGCAAGTGAGTAATGGAGCAGCCACTTCACGGTGTTAGATGAAGAGTTACAGGCGACAAACTGCACACCTCCAACTTCTTAGCGGATAACTGACTTTACTGTGCTCTGCTGTTTCTGGAAAAAATACAACCGTGTGCAGCATTAAATCAGATTAACTTCTTTATTAAAACAATGTTCCAGGGGTGTTTACTGTGTGTTTGTCATGGGTGTCGCCAAATCAGGACTGACATCATCAGGATTGGTAATAAATCCAAGTTTTGCTATTAAATTTGACTAAAACAAACCTGCATAAGTATGCTTATTTCAAAATTAGATTAAAATGGTGTGTGACAAGCAGGATGCTTATTGTGGAAGAAGAGAAGCTGGTTAAATGTCATCTGTGCCTGACAGAGCTTAATCACTGAGTGCTGCTGCACCTTGCAGACAGGAAATCCTTTAACAGAGGGGCAGTCACTAAAGGTGTTGATGTCCGGAAAGCCTTCTGACAGTTATAGAGAATGAAAAGAGTTTTTTTTTTTTTTTTTTTTTTTGAGGTTTCATCAAATCACTCAACACTTCATTCTAACTGCCGCGGTGAGCTGGTACTTCCAAGTAAATGATTGCCGTAGGTGTTGATTTTCTATGGTTACTGCCTCCCTTAAAATGCAATTGACGTCACTGGAGTAAAAAAAAAAAAAGAAACACACACACACAGAAAAAAAACACGGCAAGCCTCAACAATTTCTCCCTGATCCTTTTCCTTCCTAGTCAGACACAAATTAACCGTGCAAACATGCATGATGACACACATGTACAGCAGAGGGAGGGAAAGCAAAGTGAGTGGGCTGGTTGCAGTTATTGAACACAACAATATGAATGACAGCATTTCAACAGCCTGAGCCGAACAGACGTCATTGAACGCTAATGATGACAAGAGACAGAGAGAGAGTGAAAGACAACGACAATGAAACAAAGCGATAGTGAAAGATTTCATTAATTCTCTAACGCAGGTGGGACCTCAAACACTAGCACAACATGCACCGAGAAGTGATCAGTGAACTCAACCCCCCCAGTGTATTTGAATCCTTGTGTGTTCAGAGCCATTTTTTCTCCATAAAAGACTCTAAGTCCTCCTGGTGGAGTTGCATTGATTTTGAAATATGCACTTGGACTGCTTTGAGAAGCTGGACTTGATTGAATCTTAAGAAAAGCTAGAGGGAATATGTTTTTTCCTCTTAAAACATTTGAAAGCACAGCTATATTGACAGGGGTGTGATGTCAGTAAAGCCAGCGAATACAAGTAAGAAAACATTAACACAGCTTTGCCTGGGGAACTGTCTGTAATTTGTAAAGTAAAAATTCCACTTATGACTTGAAGATAATTTACCCTTGGATTATTTTTCCCTTTGTTGATTGCTTTATTGTCTTCAGCCGTTGATGACATAATTGCTGCCCTTCTCTTTTAGAGAATTATAAATGATTCTGCGTCTTTCATTCACATTGAGAGGCAGAAACTTAAGAGTCATATGAACCAGGTGACTCCACCTGATGAAGACACAGATGCTACTGCAGAGAGCTTAGACTCACACAGGTCTAATGACGCACACTAGCTGAAAAAAAAGAAATATGCTGGGTGGGGGAGAAAGGCAGGTGAACAGCAGGAATGTGAAATCCATGCAATGCCGGATCTGTGAAGCTTTCTTCAGTTTTCATCCATGCAGGAGGACAGAAGCATGGTCTGCATGCAAAATACAGTTTGTACCGCAATAGATTTCTGCGCACATTGTCAACAGCACGTAAGACACAGCCAAAACAACAAGGTTTGTTTATGTCTGATGACTACCTCATGCTCAGAATGACACAAATCCTCCATGTGCCTTTGGCCAGGTCAGGGATGAACGCAGCCTGCAAAAGATCTCCTGCGTCACTGAGTGTGCACCAACAACTCTGATATTTTGAATGTCCGCCCACACCTCTGCATGCTACATGCTCTCACAAGCTCATGCAAGTGCATACAAACGCACACTCTGCATGAGCACGTGCACGCTCTGTTTGACACAGCAGCTCGCTGCCGGAAGTGAACACCAAATTTAAAAAACTGTTTATTGCACAAAAGGTAATTCCTCTCGTCTTATTTCGACTCCATGAGGAGTATTCATCCTCCCTTCATCAGGATGCAGGGAGGTCCTCTGTGCTGGAACTTCACCACGAAGCAAGTTGTCTTGGTAACTGAGCTCGACATATGGAGGAACCCTGAGCTTGTGATGGCCGTGTTGCTGTGGTGATGTCTTTCCTTGGAATGGAAAGAGTGTGAACAGTGAAGGCAGCGTGGCATTAAAATGAACATTTCTGAACATAATTTCTTCAATACCGATGCACAAACACAGAGTGTCACAGCAAAGAAGTGCACGATGGCATAAGATGATAAGATGTACATGCAAGTGATTGCGTACTGCAGATGGCACAGCTGTGTCCTGTTGCACAAACTCTGCTCGCTAACTCCCGTTCGGCCTAACTGACTATTTCCTTGGTTAATGGCACTTTGCAAACATGAATTTTGTAGGAAGGGCTTTTTTATGGCTTGCAAGATCAACAGGAGGTCCTGCATGAAAAGGCACACCTCAAATATAGATGTGATCTGAAGAAGGAAATAGGACCCCTTTAACTGAAAGGTCAGGATAAGAAATAGAGAAAAAGCAAAACAAACGCAGTCAAAGCGGAAGCTGCATGGGTTTGAGAAACTCAGACAAAGACTACAGAGGGTCTCTGTGGTATTGTAATTACAATGGCTTGCACTGGCCAGCGGTGTCTGGTGAAAACTCAGCTTCCGGCAGCAGCTCAATACAGAATACTAATGCCGCAATTAGTGTAACCCAGCAACAGGAAGTTGGCTACGCTTGAGGGGAGAGGAGAGAATGGAGCTGAATACATCACTCTGATACTGAAAAGCCCAAGTGGCTGCTGTCAGGTGGCTCAGGCTCTCTGCCTAGACCTGAGAGGAAGACTGGAACAGTAGGGCACTGCTGAGGGCTGCACTGACCGACATGGCTACAGGGAGGGGGAGGTTAAAGGGGCAGGCCAAGGTCAAGTGCTGCAGGATCATTACAGGTTATCCCTATGACAATCAAGAGAAAAGCCACTTATGAATGTTCTGTCCTAGCAGGTTCTGACCCTGCCTTTGCAATCAGAATATGTAATCTTACAAGAAAAGTTGTGGATACTGGTTGAGTTCTTCTTCTGCAGACTGAGACAAGTAGCACGCAACTTGGAGAAGGGCAAAGCACTTTCTAATCAAGCAGCCCAAGAGGTAAAAAGCTATTACTTTATGAAACTAGTATCCCTAGGAATTACAAATATTGGATAGCTCGCTGTTTGCATCCAAGGTCAGCTTGCAGTGGAATACAGGAAGAAGCAATATGGAGCGTAAGGGTGGAGGTCACAGTGGTACATATTCTCTATGTACAGAGCTGTAAACTGTTGGCCTCCACCCAGTCCTCCCTCACCTTTAGTACAACAGGACATGAAGGACAGAGAGAAATACATAAATGAGTACTCGGCCAAATTGTTTTAGAAATTTAAACAAGTTTTCTGCCTGCTGAGATCCTCCACACACTCACACACACATATGTTTATACTGATGTTTGCAAATATGCACAAAATGAGTCCAAACTTTAGGATCTTTTGCGAACACATATGTTTATTCCTTGCACTCATGTCATGCTTCCATATGGTGGCATGGCCCCTCAATAAACTATACTTATTACTCTATTACATCCATCCCAGAGGCAAATATTGTACTTTTTACTCCACTACATTTGTCTGACAGCTTCATTTACTTTTCAGAATACAATTTTTCACACCCTTCCCATCCAGTGAAAGCCAGATATCATAAAATTTGTTGATTTTGCATGTGAATGTTTCTGATGTTTCTCTATGGGTTGCTTCTTAAGATAAATAAACTCTTTAAAACGCCTCTTGGATTAGTTGGAAAATGGTCACAGAGCTGAAAACAGGGCTGTTTTTCTGAGAGCACGAAAAACTGACTTTTCAGAGATGCGTGGTTCTCACAGGAGAGCAACCCTGCAAACATATGATGATGTTCAGGAATATGACGCAATGCTGCAGATTAGATAAGCCCATTTTACTGCATCATAAGTAATTTTACTTTTAATACTTGGTACTGATAATACCTACATACTTTTACGTGAAGACCTTGAATGCAAGACTTTTGCTTCTAGTGGAGTGCTTTAAGATAACTTTTCATCCATCATGCAAACAGATTTTAGTGCAAGGTATAGTTAAAGTAAAGGATCTGAATACTTCCTCCACCTCTGGCTGCGGATATGTGAGTTATATAGCACGTAGTTAACTTTCAGATAGACACAAGTCATACAGTGGCCTTGTTTGGTATAAAAGACTTTTTGGAATAGCTATCCAGACAACAGCCTGAAGTTATCGGACGGACGCCTGCTAATTGAACTTAATGGTACCATTTCTGACTCTGCAGAGTGCATCAATTCAACCTGCTTGTCCCCTCTCTCACATCTCAAGTGGAGTTAGACTATACGTGTCCTGCATCCTGATGAACCCGTAGCTATGGAAACTCGTCCCAGAGAGCCAACTTGTTCAATACAACACACTTTGAGCATTGCACAGCACTTTTACTTAAGTGCAGCGTTCCGCTTGACTCGCTTATTGCAGAGGCCTTGCACCCATTATCCCAATGTTGATAGACAGTAAAATGATAGACACAGAGTCCGTTTTCAACACTTTGTATACGCTTTTTTTTCTGAATGAGTAGTCAAGTCCATTGACAGTGCTGACATGCCTGAGTCTGTACCTCCATTCATGTTTTGTTTCTTGGCTCGTAGAAAGGAGGAGAACTAAGAAGAGGAAGGTTTACTGGTTGTCAAGCCTCACACTACCAACGCACTTATTGCTTCATTTAAGATTTATTTTTGCCTTTTAGTGGGATGACAGTAAACACGTTTATTTGTATAATAATGTTTTTCATTATGTCAAACTGTGGGAGGAGGATAGGGTGAATGGGATGTGAATTGACACAGAATACGGTTATACAAGAACTGCAGCTCAGGGCAACCCTGGCACAATCATGGCACCTTTTTTCCAACATACATCTTTGCACAGTCTCTCAGCGGTTACCTAGTGTTTCATTTAAAAGGTGTAAATGCATTTTGAATATGTTTGAAGATTGAATCGAAAAGTGAAAGTGAAGAAGGGAAATGTGATTGACGCAATGCAAGCAGCGCTGCAGAAATGCATTAATATGTCTTTGATTGGAATTCCTTTGGCTCTCATAAGGTATTTTCTGGAACTCTTACCCAGCCACCCTTAGCTATTTGGGCAGCCGTGTCCACCACAAGTGACTGAGGAACTGTTGTGATGAGTGTTGGCAAACCAAACCCCCCTGCCGAGGACTAATGAGGGCTGGAAAGGAAAAGCTATTTTACTTTGGCTGTTCAAGGGGCCATGATTACAGTCGGAGACCGTGATTTGCCAAGATTGAAACAGAATCGCAACTAGCTCTGATAAACTGCCCCTCAACTGAGGAACAAAGTCATGCAAATAAGAGTATGTATGCAAATCAAGCCATCAGGTAAAGTCACCCCAAAATAACCTGCAACACTCCTTTGCCAAAGCTTTCTGCGCAAAACTAACCGTGCAGTCACACCCGCTGAAAGTTTGCTCACCAAATAAAGTGGGCGCACCTTAACTTGTAAGTTTTGTAAGTTATGATAAATTCCCAAAATTAGTCTTGAATATGTTTTATGCCATTATTGAGTGTGTCAAAAAAAAAGAAAAAAAAGCAGTGGTTTTGCTGTTTGTTTTGTTGTAAGGTGGGTGGTAAAACAGAAGCTGCCACTTGTCACACAGAAACTCTATTGTTCTTTAGTGGGCTGAGCTGTCAATCCTTGAAAGTATGTCAAACCATCACTGATCCCTCTACTAATATCTAAAAATAAACACTTGTTGTAAGTAAGTAAAACTTTACAGAACTACAGATTTTGGAATTAATTGTAAAAATGCTACAGTGGCTTGCCCTTAACACGAGGAGGCAAAACAGTGGATGAGCTGTTCAAGATGTTAGAAAGATAAAAACATCTTGAACAAATGGTTTTCATTTCATTTGGTTCATTTTGTGAGACGTGAGCAGGAAAACTGCCTCAATCCAACCTCTCTTTGCTGGCGGCCATATAAACCAAGTCATTTATGTTTCCTTTTACATACACCTTCTGTATGTTCTATTCTTTCTAACAAAACGTCATGTGAGGCAAGTAAGTCTTTCTTTAAATTACTGATTTCCAAAAGTACTATTTCCAGCTCTTGGATGCTCCATTTTAGTTTCCTATAAATACATGTCTTGAAAATGTGCCATTGGTTACACACCACCAGTCATTATCTTTAATGCTTGGGAGAGGATTCAAGGAACTATTTTTAGGTAATGTAACTGATAATTTGCCCGCGTGGGGAACCATCGTCGATCACAATGCCTCTGCCAAGATGTTTCTGCCTCTGCCAATGCATGTGCCGTGTCTGCTGAGTATGCTATTCATGGTTTGTATGGGGCCATTAGGAGCTCGCCAGAAATAAAAATAGCACAAGGCGGTGTCACAGACCCACAGGTGGCACATGCATCAATGATGGGCCCTTCATTGGAGACATGGCATGGGGTCATCACATCCTTTTTTAGCACTAATGGAAGGGGTTTCTTTTGCCAAAGCGACTGAAATTGACCTTTCCTAATTTGTACATTTTTCCTTCCTGTGGCCAGGGAGCACTTACATATAGAGAGAAAGGTTTGAGTCATTCTTATTGTTTGATGCCTGCTTTCATTCATCCGCTCTCATGGTTCATGCTGGTGCACCAGGAAAACTTAAGGCTAATGGTCTGAACACTGCAAGAAAATACCTCAGTTGCGTCAAGTTAGCAGGTGAGTCATAAGCACTTGATGATCAAGAGAAGGGGAGAACCAGAACAAATGGCATGTGTAGCTTTCAATATCATATATTGATATCTGATTCCAAAAACACTGGGACACCATATAAAACAAAATGCAATAACTTGGCTTATTCTTTTTTGACATATGATACAATAAAGTATCTATCTATCTAAATTAAATGTTTGACCTCATCATTTGTATTATTTTTTGTAAATATCTGAACAGGTTGATTGGTAACAGGTGATAGTGTCATGATTGGGTATTGACTGAGCATCCTGGAAAGACTCAATCGTTCACAAGTGAGGATGGAGCGACGTTCACCACTTTGTGAACACATGATTGTACTTGTAAAGGTACTGTTACTGTTACTGCATGAGAACACGTGATAAAACCGCTGTCGGTAAACACAGTTCATTAGCAAATGATTGCATTCTGTTTTTATTTACCTTTTACACAGCATCTCTACTTTTTTGAAATTGGGGTTGTACTGTATCCGCAGATACTATATTTCCTGTGATAGTTAAGCCATGGATGTTACAGACCTCACATTTTGAATATTGTCCTCTCACCCTCTCTCTTTCTCGCTCCCTCCCCTCCCTCTCTGTCAGGAAATCTGTTTATGGAGCTCCCGCAGATAGGAAACCTGTTTCCATGGGGACCGCTATCTTTTAAACCGGCTAGACAGACATGTGTGCGTAAGACAGTCATGCGGCTCAAAAAGAAAAGTTTTCAGTTTGATGTACTTAGTTACTGACGCAAGATGAGTTGCTGAAGGTAATCTTCTAGTTTCACCCCAATTAATCAATGGCCTATTCCAGCGTAATAGCATCAGTTGAGAGTTTAAGATGTAGGGCTTACTGCAAAGTGGATCAAAGTGGACAACGTTAAGACAGCTGTTGCGTCAGACATACAGTAAAGTGTCGATGTTACAGGTACTTCCATTCAAGACTGGGCAATATGCCTCTTCTGAATCCAGTCTCTAGACTCACTGATACCAAGTTTGGGTTTGTGCATGCATGTGTAAATGAAGGCAGTGCTGCACTTTGCACCAGCAGTGACCACGATTGCACCTTTGACTTGTTTGCTGCAGAAACTTACAGCAGTTTTTCCTCTGAGAGTCACATTTCAAAATATAAAAATAAAAAAAATATATAACATGCTAACTGGCTCACTGGATGCATTTGCATTTTCCAAATGTTAGCATTAAATATATGTTTGTTTTAATATTATTTTATCACATTGGAGCATTAGGTGCAGGGAATATAGAAATGCTGTTCATTCCAGTATAACTCAGCTCTTGAGTCTAGCGTAAAAATGAATGCACACTGCCACCCAGTGTAGGCACCAGGTGTGTGGAAAGGTGCGAGTGTATGACTCATAACTATCTGTACTTATAAAATGATACTTTTGCATCATTGTGAGCGTGCTGTTACAATTATTCATATGTTTACTACTCTAAACGTTTACCATGCAAATAACTACATAATGTTCAAGCGGCGTTAAATAAAAAGGTGAGTCATTCAAGCTGCAGGATATTCTGTTAGTGGCCCCAAACTGTGAAGGAGCTTTACTTATCATTACGACGTAATTAAGGGTTAAATGAACTCGACTTGGTCTTTAACACAGTCAAAACCGGAGTTATAGCCCCCTCCTTCCTCAGCCAACAGCGAGTCACTAATTGTAGGTACCCATTATGAATTACAGTGAGGGGGCACAAGGGCCTCAGAATCTATTCATCGCAATACAAATGGAAGCACAAACTGGCAGCATTGACCAATATGATGACTCCTTTCTTTTATTTCTTGTGACTAATGATATTTCAAAGGGCAAATGTCGAGAAAACAATAGAGCTACTACATAAACATTTCAGATATTCCCAAACGATTTGTCACTGTTTCAGTAATTTCATTTTGATTTTCAGTACTGAGTAATGGCTTAGTTTCATGCAAGTTTGTGTGTAAACAGATAGATACACTGCATGAAAATCAGTCTAATTTACTCCATCGTCCACAGTGGTAAGACATAAATCTCAGTTATTTGAATAAACCATATATAAGCTGTGTTTGGCTTGTCCGGTGTGGCGACACGGTGGACTGCATGGAAGAAGACCGTCCCACTAAATTATGAATCCTGCTATGGCGAAGGGAATGACTCAGTCAACCCTGCCTCTGATTGGCTAGTATGCGTTGCCTTCGCTGGTTGCTTTAGTCGGGTTTAGGCATGAGGATCGATGATTGGCTGGGGTTAGGGTGAGAAGATTAGGGTAAGCCAGTCAGAGGCAGAGTAGGTCATCCCTTGGTATTCATGTATTCATTCATTCTAGGTAACAAAAACACAACAATTGTACTTTTCAGGTGATTATACACAAATGAAAACACAATTACTAGATTACTAGATTAAATTTCTGCCCATAAAGCCCCTAAAATCTTTCCCACTGGACCTGCAAAACCGCCACTGCAGGTAGAAAATGTAGCCAAAGCTTAAGTAAACCTTACTTGTTTAATATTTTATGGCTTGCGTCTGTGCTGAGATCACAGTCAGGCAGAATACCTGAATACCTGAAGTGTAGAAAGGTTGTGAAACAAAAGGGAAGAAGAGGACCTGGCTTTTACTGAGCATGTTTCAGGTGTTACCTTTGTTTTAGTTTTTTAGTCAGATACTATGTATAATATGAACATATAACATATTCAATAAAGTTTCAGCAGGGCTGAAGCTCAGAGACAATGACTCCGGCTGTCACCATTTCGGCAGCGCCTGACTCCGGGCGTATTGTGTATAACTTTAAGTCTTATTATTATTTAAACTTGTGAGTTATATAAAAATTCACTGCCGTACATTTGTCATGAACAGGGAAATAAGCTGTTTATTTCTGCTTTAAAGTTGATCATTTTACTATGGGGGTCTATGGGAATTGACTTGCTTCTGGAGCCAGCCTCGAGTGGCAATTTGAGGAACTGCAGTTTTTGGCAAGTTGGCTTCTTTTTCCAGCCCTGGAGGCTGCAGCTTATTCATATTAATGCCTCTGCAATTGATGAACAATGTAATGGGAAAGGGATGTTGACTATTTCTTAGACGGACAGATGTATACACAGAGCTCTGTAGTATGAATGTAATTTAGCGCACAAAGAAAACCAAATTGTACCCTGACCACAAAAACAAACTGTGTTACACCCCTAGTTGTTACTGCTTAATTAAAACCTCCTCCAGGCAGTGACCTTTTCACACTAGTGCGTCACTACTGTAGGCACTCATTATGAACAGAGGGGGCACGAGGGCCTCTGAGTCTGTTCAGTTCAAGAGAAAAGGAAAACTCACACCATTGTTGAATAAATAACAGCTTTTTATTTGCTTTGTCTATTGATTTGTCAAAGGGGAAAAGTTCTGAAAGGAAAAAAGAGGCAACATTGAAATAAACCTTCACCTTTTATACAGCGGCCTCTTTTATGAGACTTATTAATTGCCTAAATCAGATAGAAAAAAAAACAGTTTTGACCTCTTACTCAGCTTCTCCAGTGACTTACCCCGTACAAAAATTCTGTTATATTCTTCTTCCATGCTTCTTTTTTATTGCATTTTTCTGGTCTGTGCAGGGAAGCATGACATGACATGACATATGGGCAAACCTCCATAAAGTGGCCTCCCTCTGCGCCCACACAGGCGATGGAGTTCTGAGAGCAGGCTGACATTTTACAGCATGAGTAAAATCAAGGGAAAAATTCTCCACCCTGCTCAACATGCTAACAGTTAAAATCAGAAGAACACTGGATGCTTCAATAACACTTTATATGCAGTAAGCAGCAAACGCTTTTAAGTGCTTATTAAGATAGTTGTCAGCTGTTATGACCATTTGTATGAAGCAGGTGGCTCTGTATAAACACTTAATGAAGGATTGATAACCAGTGTAACACAGCTATCCCATTTATCAATATATGATCACATCCAAAGCATTTGCATATTAACTGTTTATGCACATGCATAACTTGTTCACAGATGGGCTAAAAACTGTTAATAAATGTGCTCCAGTATCACGAAGATACTTCACTAATGAAAGCAATAAATGGAAATGTGATAATTAGTTCAATAACAAAATAACAAATACAATTAATGGCATGAATATAAACAATTGCCCATTGCTTGGTAAAATGTTTGGGGTAGTGGCTGAGAATCAACATAATATATATAATTCACTTAGATTATATATATATATATACATACATATATATCACTTAGATTAGTCTTACCTGTTTCCTTTGTCCTTCCTTTGGCATTTTAGAAACACAGGTGACATAGCAGCACACATGTCCAATCTGACCACTGTTACAATCACAGCCAGATCTATAAACACCAGAACATACATGTTAAGAATATTGCATGATGCCCTGGCCTATACCAAAACATTGCACAGATGCCATGCATCAAAAACACTGTTGTACAGATGTCCTGCACAAAGATATTGCAGAGATTCCACACTGTTATGTTTTATGAGGTTCAACAGACTCTAACGCCAGATTCTGACAGAGGAGGCAGGAGTAGTAGTAATGTAATTACTATTACTGTAATTACTACTAAATAATGTAATGTTCAACAAGCAAACCAACAAAGAGCGTTCCCACGATGAACAGAGTTCAATGGTGCACAGTCCCAAAAGCTCCTCATCCAAGTCTTTGGGGTTAGCAGACAGAACAGGCCCAAATGAGGTCCAAGGGTGGAGTAGGAACATCCAAAGTCTCCACGAGGAGTCCGGACAGACAAGACCGACTGAAGTCACATGAAGGTCTATGTCGTCAGCACAGTGGTAGGCTGCCAGTTCGACAAATACTGGTTGTTTGTCCAGGGTTTTATACTGTGTGGTTATGTTGTCTTGATTGTATGATTGAGCACACCTGTGCACTCACTAGACAGACAGAGAGACAGACAAGAGACACAAGAGAGGGAGAACACAGGAGCACAAAAGGGTGAGGAGGAGGAGGAGGAGTGCAGATCTCCACGCATACATGAAAATATATCAAGATACATCAACATATTAATCAGGACCAATGCCTGAGCACCACTGATCAACAGTGTTCTTTCACATCCCTTTCTGATGCAAGCACACAAACAAATCTTTACTCAGACAGTTTATTTAGAATGAAACCCAACCCGGTCCAATGCATGTTTATTAAAATCCAATAAGGGCAGTGTGGTGGCACCAAGGGCCCATTGAACAGACCAAGTATAAACATGATGACAGCAGC
Organism: Chelmon rostratus; assembly: GCF_017976325.1. Classification (NCBI taxonomy): domain Eukaryota; kingdom Metazoa; phylum Chordata; class Actinopteri; order Chaetodontiformes; family Chaetodontidae; genus Chelmon; species Chelmon rostratus. Next base: position 8,997,509 of record NC_055673.1, on the reverse strand, counting down.
AGCAAAAGAGACACTGCTAATGAGGGAAAGAAGGGACATCTTCTAAAATATCCCCCCAAAAAACTTCTGATAGTACAGCACTGAATCAAATGAGGCAACTAATTAGATACTTGAAAGCCTCATTTTCTATGGGGATGGAGAATTACATCAAAATTGAGGTTAATGCTGACCTCATTTCAACCCCTTCCACTTTTAAAATCTCACAAACAGTGGCAGCAGGTCGGAAGTGTCCCATATTACAATATCAGCCTCTGCTAAATTGAGGAAGGGTGTGAAAAACTATCATTGGTGAAGCAGGGTAATAGATGGATAAACACACAGGGGGAGGGAAATGAAAGAAACATCTCTGACGCTGCGCCATTAAAGGAGACATGCGCCCTGCCCTCACCTTGTTAACATGTGCAGTCAAAGGTGTTAACAGTGAAACAAACATGCTGGACGTCACAAGAAAAGTGCTTCTCCTGTCTGAGAGATGCTTTTATTGCACAGAGTCCTCATATGGTTGGTGACCTCATGCAGGAAGAGAAAGCAGGATATGATTCATGCCAGGGCAACTGGACTTAAATGAAAATGAATCACGTCTTCAGCTACTGAAGGGGTAGCTGAACGGGCTTCTTCATTAAACTGAGCGGCTGAACTTATCTTATTTGCAAAGCTGAGTTGCAAAAGCAAGCTGTAAGAGAATGCACACCAAAACACATTTGAAAAATGGTGCTTTATTATGAGGAAGAGCCTCAGTCCAGCTAGGGAAAGTCACATTGTGGATTTATTGGTGCAATTTGCTGTGGTTTGGTATCTTTGTCATTGATTTCAAAACAATTTCCCTCTCTTTACCCCTGAAAACATAGATGGGCTGTGATGTAACACACACGCACACACTCAACGACGTCAAAACAGGATGAATAATGTTATGCTCTCGTCTACTCAGGAAATAGTACAGAAGCCTGGAAGTCTACACAAGGTCCTGCAAGGTCTCTTGAGTTTTATGAAACAAGCAGAAGTAGGTTAACCCACTCTCAGAGCAGATTGAACACATTCATTCTCAGTTTGTTACTGAAGATCACAACAGGCCAACAGATATGTTAGGTTAAGTTTCTTTGTGTGCGGAACTTCATGTTCTCTCTTGATCAGTAGTATAGGTGTGAAATGTTGTAACAAAACCTGTTTTCAGGTGATGACTTACTGTGTATGTTGTGATGTAGAGGTTCCATGTGTCCATGCAGAGCAGCACATTCTCATGTGTACCTGATAAACAAATCAGAATTCATAATATTGTAGTGCAAATCATTATGATACCCGTCTGTGCAGTGAATTGTAATAAAACATAAAAAATATGCATTTATTTAGCCATACACTCCCTATTGTAAGACATAACACTAAAAATAAAAATGAGTAAGAGAAACAATAAATATAATATGGTTTTGTTTGCTTCACATGGTCAGTTTATGACATTTTTCCAATTTTGGGACTTTTATTGAATTTATTATAATAAATGAACAGAGAGCTTTTTCTGCTGCAGTGCTGGCACCAAAAGGACAACTAAAGTTTTGTCAGTTTAATAAAGTCAGAGGAAACTATAGTGAGGCTGGGGTGTTATACTGTGCCACCACCACCAGATGGCAGTCCAATTGAATCACTTCAATTGGCTTTTGCTCTCCATGCATTGCATCCCAGGGCTAAAAAGTTAACCACTCATTCAATCAGTCGGTGGTTAAATCTTTATGTAGTTGATTAACATGCTTGTGTTTTACAGTTTTCTGCATTTTTCCTTATCTAAGGCCATAATCATATGAATAGATTGCAAAAACTGCCTATGGAAACACACTCAGCTTCCAGTTTATTCAATACAGATACCAAAGCTGAAATGAATACACTCTGATACAACAGCCCTGCAATAAATCATACCTTCAAAAAGGTTTTTTTATAAAAGTTGGTTTCTGTTATTGATTGTCTTGTTTTTGAGAGATGTGGATACAACGTAATGGTTATTTTGAAGGCTGCAGTTAATGCTTTATTGAGTTATATACTGAGAGAAAGAGAAATTTTCTTTTGTCCACCCAATTTATGTGAATTATCATATTTAAGTTGTTTTAATTGCTTATTTCCTTTATTTGTCAAGGCCATGAGCTGTATATGAATACATTTTTATTTAGAGCCCACACTGAATTTTATCATCATGTCTCTGCTGTAATAGACACTTCTAGCAGTAGATGGCGGTAATTAACCATAAACATTAAATGCCGACGACATCCTGAAATCCAATGAAGAAGACGGACAGGCAGGTTCAGTTAGGGATTGGAGTTGTAAGTAGGCTGTATATTTCGGTCACAGGGGGTAGACTTGGTGAGTAAACAATATATAAGGTCCTCTGTTTAAGACATAGCTTTGTAAAACTGGGTCATTTTAATACGGCTAGCTAAGAATGCTAACCTAACAACTTTTCCTGCCTGGGTTGACTGACATCAGTAGCACAAAACCTACTAGCTAACGTTAGCTTAGCCAGTTGTTAAATACTCCCAACCAGAGCGAGTTGTGTGCAAATGTTATTTTATCCCGCACGTACCGTTACGTTTCTACGCATGCACGAGCTCGTTATAGCGTTATAATAGTGTAACACGAGTTGTCATTAAACGTTTGGTTAGTTAACAGTGCTAGAGTACATACCGCATTCAAGACATTAATGGTTAATCTAGTTAATCTATGACATGTTATTGTAACGTTATATGCAACGCTAATTCCATGCTCGCTTGACTGTAGTGCAAATTACTCGTCCGTAATATCCAACTAATATGTTACTAGGGTCATGCTAACCTCATGATTTCCTCTCTCTCCTCAGGCTCTGTACGAAATTATAGGAAACGCCTTGCAGCGGCAGATTAGCAACATCCAGCTTCACATGACATTAAAGTTTTGCCCTGATGGTGCCAAGAACCCTCTAGAAACCTTTTAGGCAGTGGTAGGGCTGCAGCCGGTACTCTGATAGGCCAGTCCAGCTCTTTTTTTTAAGCTTCCCACTGGACACAAATGGTTTTGAGTCATGGATCAAGGTGTTGTGGACAGTCCTGTTACACTTGTCATCAGGGCACCCAACCAGAAGTACGATGACCAGACCATCAACTGTTACCAGAACTGGACTGTGGAGAAGCTCAAAGCACACCTGTCCGATGTATACCCAAGCAAGCCAGTGAGTATTTTGCTCCACTCCACTTAAAGCTGCCAGTGCCTGTTTCTGTGCTTCTCCATCCCATCCAGCTTTCCTCCTTTTTTTACCTGTTTGGCTGCACAGTGTGATTGGAAGCATGTTGTAACAGCATCAGTTACGTGGTATACATAGTCAGCTGGGTCACCATGGTGCGATGGTATCTACTAACATTTGTGGAGTTTAAATTCAAGAAGTGAGTTGTGTGAGACAGGATCAAACATTGTTGTCTGGTGCTGAATGTGAGATTTAAGGTTCCACTTGTGCAGAGGAAATGTTTGAGACTGTATCTGAGTCCAGGACTTGCACACAGCCAACATTTTCCGGTTGAACTCTTGCCGTTTGAATTCTGCAAAGCGTCTTTTGTTATTCACATTACTGTTGAATTGTCATAAAAGTGACACAATCCATTAACCTTGATCTCGCCTTTGAAGTGGAAGAAGTTGTGTCTCCAGAGTTGTACTAGCTGAAAGAGCCTGTAGATTTGACATCACAGTGAAAGGAAGGCATTTAGATTCCAGCTGTATTGTTCTGCTAATCTGACTTTGCTCCCTTTCCTCCCTGCCCTGGACATGTTCTGATGCAATCATTGTAAACACAGACCGGGACAAACTGCTCCCTTGTGAAACTTCTAAAAGGGCTGCGCTTTTGTTTGTGTAATTTAGCAGACATTCACTGTGGCGTATTTAACAATGAAGCACCTTGAACCCAGATTAAAAGGCTTGCAGTTGCAAGTTGGCCAGGATTTAGAATATTTAAATTCCTGAATGGTTGTACATTCAATGTTGGCTTTAAGAGGACACACTCTGACCTTGTTCTACGGCCATTTTAATCCACCGTTAAGACCCACTTATCCAGATTGAGGTTACTATGATCTCATCCTCATTATTCACTCTCACAAAATCGCTGTCTTTTGGTGTCATGATCCACATTTCTGAGTTTGCTGTTTTCCTGCTAGGGCTGTGCCATATGACCAAAGTCTCTGTAGAACTTCTGTGCAGATTTTCAAAAAATCCTGTTTGACATGAGTCTTGCCTAACTGGTAAAAGAGGTTAGCAGTGAGTCTTTTGTGGGGACCGGTTTGCAGCATAATTTGATAAGTACAGATTTCTGGCACATGTTAGACTTTTTATATTCAAACCACATCCATCTATAGCAGTGCCCCCTCCTTTAGGGACAAGCTCCTCATTATGTCTCAGCTGGTTTGTTTGTGTTGCCTTCATGCAGATTTCCTCCCCACATCTGTGTCAGGCTAAGGAATGATGAAAAATACTGCCATAAAGAGTGTGATCATGATATATGGTCACATTGCACACCCCTGTTTCCTGTTTATTGTTGTATTGTCTTTGGTGATACTGTTGGCTAGAAATGTTTAGGAAGGGCAGCTTTTTTCTTTACATTCCCGCTGATATACAGTTCTCTCCTGCGACCCCATTATCATTTTAATTTTGGATTTTCAGAGCTCCAAAGACCAGAGGCTGGTGTATTCTGGGAAGCTGCTTTTGGATCACTTTACCTTAAAAGATGTGCTCAGAAAGGTAAGTTCTCTCTGTTACAGTCTCCGTATTTATGAGTGTGAGTGATTCTGGTTTAACAAATCTGAACCTGTGAACCTCTCTGTCCAACTCTTTCGTGGGAACAGTTTGGAAAAGGCCCTTTCATGTTTGAACATGACAATGCCCCTGTGCATAAAGGGAGGTCTATAAAGAAATGTTTTCCCCAGTTTAGTCTGGAGTAACTTGACTGGCCTGCGCAGAGTACTGACCTCAACCCCATCCAACACCTTTGGAAGTGCAGTGTAGACTGTGAGCCAGGTCTTATCACCCAACATCCCTGGCTGACCTCACTAATGCTCTCTGAATGGGTGTAAATCCCTGCAGCCAGGTTCCAAAACCTCTAGGAACGCCTTCCCAGAAGAGTCATATCAAAATACCAGTTGCTATGGTTTGGGAATGAGGTGTTCAGTTACATAGGAGTGTAATGTTGAGGTGTCAGCACACTGTTTTTGGGTCTTATGCATGAAATTTCGAATATTTTTCTCACTTTTGAAATGTTTTGAAGAATCACACGTATTGAATTTGGAGCACACGCCTGACAAATGAACACTGTCCACCATAATGAGAGGAGTTTATCAGGTTCTTTTTTTTATATTTTGCTCTTCGAATTGATTCAACTTTTTAAAATGTGTTTTATTCCCCAAGTTGTAACTTGTTTTGCACCTCAGGGCCACAGCAAATTTCACTATCAAAAGAATGTACTTTTAAATGGGATCTCAGATTTTCCAGTAATTGGCTTGTAATTTATTGACAAAATCAATTGGACTTGTGGTTATCTATTTATCAGTATAGCATTTACCAATATATAATAAAACACTCATTTTCTTTTCTTAAAGCAAGCTCCCAAAAAGTAGATTTAGAAATGTTTGGAAGTGTTATGAATTGGTGACGTATTGTGCATCCCTAAAGTTCAGAACCTTTTATTTTTCCTTTGAACATGCAGTACTTAAACTCTGTTTGATAATGAGCTGTACTGGCTTCTACAGCAGGATGAGTACCATATGCTCCATCTGGTGTGCGCCTCACGAACTCCTCCCAGCTCCCCGAAGCCCCCCCGCAGCCGCAGTAACAAGCCTCAGGAGAACTCAGCCGGTCCCACGGTGGGTCACCTGCGCGCTCCTCCTCACACCTTTCCAATCATTTCATCAGCAGCACATTTCCTTTCATCATCCAGCTCACTGCTGTAATCTACACCTCCCTGTGGATTAAAAAAAAAAAAAAAAAACGTTGCTTGCCTCTTTTTCGAGATGGACCATAAGCCATTCCTAATCCTCTGAACTTCTATCTTGTGGTTTCAGCCCCTTCAAAACTCTGTTAGTCCTTCCACTGGTCAACATAGCCAGCCATCTCCAGGAGACAGCAGTGATGGACTCAGACAGCGAACTGGACCCTTCCCTGACCACCATTCGTATCTACAGTTTATGCAGACGTAAGCTTTTTGGACTGGCGAAAGCCAGATCAGTACATGAAAAAGAGTAGAGACAAAAGAGTTAAAAAAAAACCATGAATATCAAGCAAAATGCTTTTATACAGCATGTGAGCAAAAGGGAAGTAAATGAGAGTCCTGAACAAATGACGTGTAATGCTTGTGCACTGTGGGACATCATTAAATAGTATGCAGCAGGATTCTCTATCGAGTAAATGAGGAAATTGATGAGAAGATGTATTCACAGAGGAGCGGGAGAGCATCCCTTGCACTTACAGTGGACGTTAATTAAAGCTTAAATGGAAAAATAAGTTTCAAACGCTGTCAGTGATGCAGCCTGAGCAGAAAACTCTTCCCCCCCTCGTACGATTATTTGTCAACTCCCCGCTCCCTCTTGGGTTGAAATAATTAGTTTGGTTAAGTTAAGTTTGTCAGTTACAAAGTTAGATTTTCTGTACGTCGCAGCCTCTTTGACAGGGACGAGAAGTCTACGACTCTGTGGTTCATGTTAGGTTACAACAGGGCCTGTTTTTTGATTGGAAAATTTCCTTCACTGTTAATTGATAACTTACTGGAAAAAAAAATCTAATATTGCAACTTTTTCTGTATGCGACATCTCTATTTGCAGCTGGAATCAGTACCCCCCACCATCAACACCTCCCTCAAACATGGCGCCCGCTTACTACAACCCCATGACTGTAATGTGGTGGCAGCAGCTGTACGCCAGACAATACTACATGCATTAGTAAGTCCCTGCATGTTTCTGTCTCTTCATTTCTGCTGAAAGTTTCTTAGTTTTATAATTGTTGGAAAGGTGTTACCGTCCTCTCTGTGCCTCCCTCTCCCTCCAGTCAGTTACTGGCTGCCTCCTCTCAACACCTCAGGCCAGGCCAGCCCTCGACTCATTCTAACCAGCCCGATCCTCTGAGCCAGCGGCCTCAGGCGGATCACCGTGGCAACCCGGAAGTCCAGATGAACGCCCAGGGAGGGGAGATCCTGAACGAGGAGGAGCTGAACCGGGATTGGCTGGACTGGGTGTACACGTTTTCACGCGCCGCGATCTTACTCAGCGTGGTCTACTTCTACTCCTCCTTCAGCCGGTTTGTCATGGTGATGATGGCCATGCTCGTGCTTTACCTGTGAGTGGAGCGCTGCTGCTGTATGTTGATTTCAGTCATCATGGGGTCCACCTCCCACAATGACAGCGAGGTCTTTGTGTGACTGCAACTAAAAAAGCATCCATGTTTTACAGTTTGTAGCTTCTTTGCAGCAACATCCATATTGTGAAGCCATTACTTTGGGCTCTGGGAACTTATGAGGGTGTTTGTCATAATGTTCATATGCTCGCAAACATCTTGCAGATTCTCTGAATTATAATCGACTGAATAGATAATAGTAGTTATTGGCTGGCTGTACAAAGTTTGTAAAGTCACTTTGCTGTTTCTGTCTGTCTGCAGGCATCAGGCCGGCTGGTTTCCCTTCAACCTGGAAAATGAGCTCCAGCTTCCTGGAGACAGAGCCAATCAGGACGATATGGAGGGAGAGCTACAAAACCACGACTTCCAAGAAATGGTAGCTGCCTCTCATCCATCACTGCTTTTTACCCAGAGTGTTACCATTATGGGCTGATTCTATCTGTCACAATGATTGTGAAGCTGCAGGTTACTGTGAAGCACGCTGTATCTCACCTCATTGTCCTCTCGCAATCTGACTTCGTCCTGTACAGGAAGGAGTGATAGATGACGGCTCGGATGATGACGGGGAAAGTGGAGAGGAAGGAGCAGAAGATCCAAACAGCGCCCCCCACGTGGGCTTCCTGTCCTCCACGTGGTCCTTCATCATAACCTTCTTCATGTCACTCATCCCAGAGGGACCACCGAACGCTGCTAACTGAACCACAAGCCAAACCACAGTTCTCCACAGGAGCACATCCTTTCTTTAAGAGGAGGACGGATATCCTGCCTGCTTAGGGAAACTGTTTCCGTTGCAATGCAGTGTTATAGTTTCCCACTAGTCTCTGTTACTACATATCAAAGACTTTGAGCCAAAACACAAATGACTGATTTAAGTTGAAAGAGAAAGATGGTCACTTCGTATGGAGCTTTTTGTTTGTTTGTCTGCACAAAGACAAACATTTCAAACTGTCAAATGGCAGAAACATTAGTTTAGCTGCTATATGTAAGAATTGCTAGTGATACCTTGTAATTATAATCCAAATAATAATAGTGTCTGTTAATGCATTGTTTCTGTAATTTATAAAATAGAGACAGCAGGCACATTTATAAATACAAATAACTACAACTCTACTTGTGTTTAACAACCTGAATCTTTTTTTTTCTTTGTAAAAAGTTGTAATATTTGTTGAAATGGTTTTGTTTGAACTGTACTGTTTTTTTGTAATGGTGGTTGCATCCAAATAAGACATTTTAAAAAGGCCACTTCAGTCCAGAAGCTGAATGCCAGCGAATAATCCTGAATCATGTAGAGTGTGTGAGTACTTACATGAGTGATTTTGGCCTGAGAGCTCATACAATGTGTGTGAACACATTTTGTACTGTGTTGAAGTGTAACCCAGAGTGACGCTGGCTGACAGAAGTGTGATTTTTACTAAAGTGAAACAATGTACCACTAATTCTCTGACAGCCTGAAAGAAAACTGAGTGAGGCTGAAGTATTGATTTTGCGCCATTTGTGGAATATCAAACAGGACGGATGGTGTTGTGGATTTCAGTCACGCGGCATCGAGCGGCCAAGAGACACTCTGAAATTTCACACTGTTAAATAAAGCACTGCCACAATTCAGTTCACGTAGGACAAAACTTGTGAGAATGGCTGCTGCTGTTACCTTTAACATATTGTGTACCAATAATAATATTCATGTTTATTAAACTTTCACTCGTGGTAATGTAGTCACGTGATTTTACATAGGTTTCCTCCTGATTTTCACTGAAGAGGACACACGACATGGACGTGTGGAAGAGAACAGACATTTAATCTTTCTAATAGAGTGCTTTATGGAATTAGTTAACCTCCAGCTCTGCTGCGCGTGCTCTGGTCTGGAGGCCAGTGCTTCATCTCGATTAGAACACATGCTCAAAAAATAATGAGCGACGTAGTGCATCAGACAAATTGAGTGGATATGACTACAACAGTCTTAAGTATAATACAGCACAAAGCTGGCATCACCATCTTTCATTGAACTGTTACAAAGTGGAGTAGCTGGAACCTGAATAACTCTTATACAACAGTACATACAGTTTCTGACCCACAGTTCTCAAAGATCCTGTTGTCCCATTAGTCATTGTGGTGTTGGTCTCGTTACGCAGTTCTTGTGAGGTCTTTCTTTAGTCCTTAAGACTGAGAATTGTGAGATGCTTCACTTGTCTGTCTGAAAGTTTATTTTTCTACCTCTCCCCTTTTGGTTCTGGTGTGAATCGGTGGCATCATGGCAGTCTAAAGTGTACTTTACAGTGCTTGGACTGCATCTCAAGTCCTTGGCTATGTGGCGGTAACTCCAGCCAGAATCACAAAGGGCCTTCACTCAAACCTGTTGCACACTTGTTAGCTCCTTCTTCACCTTAGCCATGTTCAAAGAGCAACATGTGCTTCAAGGCTACTTCTAGAGGCTTTGAATTTATACCAACTGGTGGTGTGGCCTCAGTGACAAAACCCTGACGTTACGAATCACTTAATGAGCAGGACAGGCCTTGCACATTCAAAAGAATCACACAGCTGTGACCAGCATCAACTCAACCATGATCACACCTGAAAGTGATTAAACAAGTAATTGGAATCTTCTGAAAAGGACCATGATTGTGTACCATTGACAGTGAAACAGGCCTAGCTTGTTTTTTGTATGGACAATGACCTAAATCTCCTATGATGTCTATTCATTTATGCATATTTTAATAGCCAATTCAACAAAAACTACTGAAACCTCTTAAATATGCCAAGTGTTCTAATAATTTTGGCCACCACTGTATACTCAATTAAAAACAGCACAAAGACAATATATTTAATGTTTGACCTCATAGGCTTCATTGATTTTTGTAAATATCTGCGTATTCTGAATCGGATGCACCAACATGTTTCAAACAAGTTGGGACAGGATGTGTGTGTGTACAATGGATGTGACTACATGGGCTCAGGAGCATATCATGAAACTGTTGTCAGTAAACGCAGTTCGTCTGCAGACGATTGCATCGTGTTTTTCATTACGTTTTACAAAGCGTTCCAACTGTTTTGGGATCAGGGTTGTAATTCTGTGCATGAAGAAGTTTCTACAAAACTAAAGAACAGTGAGTGGAATGTCAATCAAACACAGTCTGTACATGGCCACACATTCCTGAGGAGGTCCAATGAGTCAAGTAAGTGAAAACACCTGCATGTCAACCATTATGTCTAAAGAGGCTTTAAAAAAGCTCCTCGAAATCCTTATTTAAATGAACATAAAAGGCTTTTCCAGGCAATGAAGGTGACGGAAACCTGAGACGTCTGCAGAATGAATGATGGAGATGTGTTTGGGCAACGTGCCTGCAGGACCAGGTGCTTGAGATGGTTCTCTGCTGCCACCTTTTGTCTTTAACAGGAACTACAATCCCAGGCTTAGACAGACCCTCCACAATGTCTGTACACTAATCTATTAACATTCCTCTTTTATACCAGCGTTGGAGTTTTAAGAGCTGATACCATTATCAATTTTAGGAGTTTTCCTTTTCCATAATAACATAACCAACATGCCAGGCTGATGACAGGGGTGGAGAAAGTACTCACATCCTTTACTTATGTAAAAGTAGCAATATCACAATGTAAAAGTACTCTGTTACAAGTAAAAGTCCTGCATTAAAAAAATTAGTATCTCAGCAAAATGTATTTTATCATTTGATTATGATCACTCATAGACTATTATAAAAGCAGGATTTTACCGTTGTGGTTGGTTGAGGTGGAGCTGATTTGTAGCTACTTTGCATGAGACTGCAACTAATGATAATTTTCATTATGGATTCATTTGCTCAGTGAGACGTAAAATAAAGACAGAAGAAAATCACCATGTATTCACTTTTATTGCTTTGCACCAATCGGCAGTGACAAAAGAGTCATCGTTCAAGCTAACAACAGGATGCTACGTGCTTCACTGATGTTATGTGTCTGTACATCAGAACAAATGCATGATTACGTAGTGACGACGGAGGGTAAAATCTCCATCTTTTTGTTGACAGTTTATCCAGCTCTAAAACACACACATATATATACTGATATTGAAACTGATGCCATGTGAAAATAGGGTATTTTTCATCAAAATAAACATTATTATGACATTACAAGTACCTAGTTGGTGGATGTTCTGTTTATTGTGATGACTCCACCCATCAGACAAGTCACATTTTTCTATCAAATATACAGCATGTGTAGGGAAGTAACATGTGAAGTATCTGTGACTGAATTCAAACTTAAGATTTAGTTTTTAGAAAATACAAGTTTGGCAAAATGTCACTGACTTCATTTTTGATGTTGACAGTACAATAATTTGACATTTACTGATCATTCAAAAAAGCAGTAGCTTAGCACAGATTACAGAGCTTCAATGTTGTGAGCGAACACACACACGGACACAGTATTCAGGCTTTCACACAGACGTGGAATAACACTGCAACAGACCTAAGCCTCTGCTGATGAGCCATGTACTGGTTCACTCTTACGAAGTCATGATGGTCTGTCTTTGGGATTTGTGTGCCACCATGTGTGTATGTGTGTACCTGTACACCTGTTCTGAACACTTAAATTTATCAGTACAAGACATAAAGAGCTTCCACAAGGCACGTAAGCTATTGTCTGTAGAGTCACTGTAGCTACACGCAGACAGAGCCGATGAAACAGACACTAAAACCATTCCACGAGTTACTCTTTGCCTGAATATTAGCTAAGTTCATGAGTCCATACATTGCACAGTATGGGATGTTTATTGCTAAAACAGAGACCGCACTTAGCAAAATAAGAACAACTTCATAGAATATAATAGTTTTTACATTTACTGTAGAAATATTTTGCATAAAATGATTTGCAACGCTTGACATACCAAATTATCTTTACACCACACGCACACACACGCTCACACACACAATTACCAGCAATAATACAGACAGTATAAAAACAGGTGCAACTAACCGGGGTCATGAATATTCTCTTTTCTGTTTTGCACCTTACTATAAGTTATGATTTAGAGCATTTATTAAAATAGGTGTGATACCAGCGATGAGAGGAATACAGTGGAATAGTTAATTATCACTGCCTTGTGACAAAAATATCAGGTGACCAAAGTCAGAAATCATGCAAGATTCCTGAGTTGTTTAACTGACATTTGAACAACAGCTCTACAGGTACGGTGGGAGGCAAAGTAACCTTTTTATTGATACACTATAACCCATTTTAAGTAAGAAACTATACTGGCAAAGTGCTTACTGTACAGTACAGACTTCATATGGCCTCTGAAGTAGGTTTTCTATTATGTTACAATGATATTTCTATAACATCACACACAATATGAACAGTGAGGTTTACAGTGAAAACAACTGACCGACTCATGAGCAGCAATATAAATACTGAGTGTTTCCCTGCAGACGGCAGAGACGATGCATGAGCAAATTCTACAAAGATGTACGTATGCAGTAGTACTGTGGTGCCGTAGTGTCTGAATGTACCTCTCTTTTGGTTTGTGTCATTTACTGTGCCAGACTAATTACGAAACATGATCGCCTGACACTGACGATACCTGAATGGCTTTAATCAAATGAGTTTTTTGAAGCTGGTGTAGTTGTATGAAAGGTCGTAGCTGGACCTAAAATACATGGAAACAGACAGTGCAGGACAGCTCACGTGTATGAGCTACGAAGAATCCAAAATGTACAACACTGTAAACAGCTAAAACGGTAAAACATTAAAATATACAGCGGATTCAAAGAAAAATTCAATTCACGCAGTCCAAGATCCCCACCAGTGAGGCCCGTTCCTTTGGCATCTGTGGTTTGAATGGTTGAGAAATTGCTAGACTGAGAGAGTTTTTAAACAATGAGCGTCGGTGGGCAATAACAGCAGAATTCCTTCATGTGCGCTCAATAGTGCGTTGTGGCGGCTGTTTGTACGTGTGCTGCACGCTTCCAGACAGAGTGGAGTAGGACTCACAGCCCTGGGGGAGCTCGCCTGCTGGCCTGAAGAGGGGAACACTGCAGGCAGGTCGTGCTGCTCCAGTTCTATGCCCCCTTTGCCACTAAGATGGTGCCCGTCAGCAGGGGGGGGGGTGTTGAGTGGGACAAGGTATCAGGAGGGTAAGGAGGGCCTCGCTTCATCACAGGAAGGTCTCGGCAGTGGAGCCCCCTCCTGGCGTCTCTGGGCTGACATCGACTCTAACACAGGCCACCTTTTCCTGGCTGTTGCATAGAGGTGAAGAAGATACGAGATGAGGTGAGCGCGTGCGCAAATTCAAGGTGGTGCAAAGGGTGGAGAGCCAGTGTGAGATGTTGTCAGGCACAGGAGTGATAGTGCTCGGCTTTCAACATTTCACCACCTGCAGTACGCCTTGCTGAAGACGAGGCTTATGTGAGGCATAAGTGGCAATTCTAGATCAAAGTCAAACTAATGTGATTAGCTCTCAAATTAACACCTTAAGATACTAAAAGACACAAGAACAGTGTTGCACGTACAGATTTAGACTGTGATACCCAACACTCAAGACTGTATTTTCTACGGATTTACATCTATCACTTGGGTTTATTTCACTACAGTAGGAAATAATCTTGCTTAAAACTTGCTTTCGATACGTTAATCCTTCTCAGAGAACATTTAAGTCGTCTTTTGCTGTTAACGTTAGATTATCATATTAAAGTAATGCAGTTGGGAGCAGGGGCTCTGGGAGACTCCAGGAGATGGCATAGCTACCTTTCACTACGCTTCATGGGTTGGGCACATGACTCTGCACTCGAGTTCACGGCTTTCCACGCTGCGGTTTTGTCCATTTCATCAGAGATATTTACAACCAAGGGGTCAGAATCAGAACTACATGCCAAAATGCAAACACACACACACACACACACAAACAGAAACACAAAGAGAAGACAGGCATGTAGACATCAGCAGAAGTTCAGTGCAAGACAGTTCAAACAAGCAGACACAAACATGCACAAAAGTCAGAGATTAAAACAAACTGACAGCACAAAAAGGCCGACCAGACAGGGCACAGACAGTATGTTAGTATGTACCGAGAAATGTGAGGCTTTTGCATTACAGGCAAAAGTTGGCATGAGTTCACTATGTCCACATTATTCGTTAGTTAGACAAGGATACGAAGACAGACATTTTTCATCAAAGACAGGGTAAATTCCCTTAAAATCAAGATAGAACACAACAACACCCACAGCAGTGTGCTTTAAAGCCAGGGTTTCTGTTTCTGGGACCGACAGTTTGGGCCATGCGTGAACTGTCTGAGTATCAGTGAGCTGGGTTAGAACGCAGCCGTGTGGGTCAGATGTTCTGCATCAGACACACAGCCCTGCTACCTCGTCTTCCATTGGGAGGCTGTGGGTCACTAGTCCTATTCTGTATGATCTGTTCAAGATGGACATAATAACACACAGCTGACTACCAGGGTCAGAATCCCACCATTCCAAGTTGTACATAACAATGTGATGCATCAGATGCATCAGCCAGAAAGACATTGATTAGGGAGGAAGTCTAATTGGGAACTATTTACATTAAGCATAGTCCATAAAGTATTTTAAGCCATCATAAAAATGTATTTTGCTGCCTCACAAGAGTCAGATCATAAGATAATAAAATATCATCAGAAGAGACCGGATCTTTGTGCACGACTGTATGATCAAAAATAGATATACCTGATGCCTTATTGATATGAACCTGCTATAAAAAGATGCTTTTCATCCCAGAATGTGGCATCAAAGTGTGCTTTGTGGCCTGCACCACTCACCTCCCCGAGAGGGTTTTCACAGGGATGTTGAGCCGGTTCGAGCCTTCAAAGCTGACCTTCAGCTCCATCTCCTCTTCGTCCTGCAGTCGGGACTCGGCTTCCTGAATGAAAACAGTATTGGAAGGCTAAATCACAGAACAGCCATGACTGCAGAGAGGCACCACGCTGGTTACATAAGGCAAAAAAATGTCTTCTTGGTTCTACACCTAAAGACAAAAGTTTGAGTGAATTCAGTTGTGATTTTCTCCAATTTGGCAGTTCAAGTGTGTTTCTTTCTTTTGAAGTACAAAAACACTTGAACATGAAAAGGCTGCTTTAATTAGAGTCTAACTTGCGACTGTCAGGTTACTACAAAGAAAACCCAAAAGAAAGGAACATGATTGATGAAGTTTTACCAGCTTTTCACGTGCTTTCTTTTTCTTGTCGTCCTCTTTCTTCTTCTTGCTTTCTGGCATCAAGTCATCGAGCCAGCTCAGCTCTCGCTTGGTGAAGAAAAAGTCTAGAAGTTTTCGGATAAAGACCAGCGCCAGAACCTGGAGACACACGGATGAAAAATCTACTAGCACAGATTTAACATCTCAAACAGGATTAAAATATAGTACAACAGAATAATAAAACATTTATTACACTGTGAATATACTGAATATCTTATTTCCATCTGACACCACTATGAACAATTATTATGTATCAGTGATATTAGAGAGAGGGACATTCAATGGGTGCAGCTGAACCTGTGTCTTCAGCATATTATGTAGATGTGTGAAAATGTGTGACAGACTTTGAGGTTCGAGGTCATTACCATCATGGGAAACACAACAGCTGCTGCAGAGGCCTTGATGACCCAGAGCAGCACCAAACAGGTGAGCTGCACCAGGGTAAAGATGTGGACCTTCCACAGCGGCACATAGCGCAGATAGATCAGATCAGGCTGGTGCTTGGAAGGCATGCCGAACAGCTTGATTCTGTCGAAAAACTAAAGAGAAATGAGATGAAAGCAGCTCAGTGAGAGACAGATAAGAAGTGCAAATAAAAATGGCTCTAAAGACGAGGGGGGACGAGGAAAAGGCTAAAATTCAATACATTATTCATTTAACAAAGCTTTTAAGGATTCTGAATTATGATCAAAGGTTTGGAACTACATGGGGCAAACTTATCTTTACTGAACAGCTCGTGACTGCAAGTCTGTTCAGAATAAAAGGGCATATTATCTTCAAAGACCAGCAGAGTAGAGTCTTACTTGAATGCCTTTGAGGGAAGAGACACCCATGTATAGAAAGACTCCATACAGGACTGGCATAGGAATAAACTGTAAAGAGCAGAAGTGGAACGACAGAGTATAAGATCAGTTTAAGTGAGTCAACTGACGAAAACGAAAGGCTAACATGGCATTTGCCACATCAGGACACATTAAAAAGACAGAGCAGTAAAAAAATGTGTGGGGTTATCTTTTAAATATGTGCAACATATTTAAAAGATAACCCCCTCGGCACATGAAGGCTACTACGAACCTCTCATTTAGGGTGATTAAAATGTGATGTCATTTCTTTTCCCAAATATTAGTCCAGCGTTTCCCGTGTCTCACCTTGAGCGCTGAGGTCATGAAAACAGAACAACCCATGAGGACAAAGATCATGAATCCAGTGACCCGCTGCTCCCGGATGCCCAGGAACTTTGGCTGCTCTCCTGGAGCAGAGCAGCCAGACTCCAGCTTCAGGCTGTTAACGTGGGAGATGGAGAGGACGGTTGCAGCCACGAACCACGGCAGGCCCATGATGGAGCACACACCCAGCATAAGGGCCACTATCAGCAGGTCCAGGTGATAGCCACAGCCTTTCTGCAGGATACACATTGTACGTTTGAGAGCCAGCCATGAGAAATAAAGATTCAGAATTCAGAACATAATTTTATTTGCCCTTCAGTACTTGCAATACTGAGTTGCAAATCTTTGCCTTATGAATTTTTAAGGTGAACTGAATTTATTTTTAAAATAGCAGCAGTGTAGAACCCAGAGGCATAAAAATACCTCAGAAAAAAGCTGAAACAGATTATAGCTGAAGCAATTCTGAGAGACGAAAAACAGCAAAGGAACAGACAAGACTATAATTAAGGATGACGGAAAGGGGGAGAGAGAGGAATAGTGAGAGAATGAGCGGCAGCAGAGGAAAACAGGTGTAGAGAGAGTGAAGAACTGAATGTTCAGATAGAAGGAGAGCAAGCTGAAGAGCCACAAATGAGCAAGTAATGAGAAAAAAAACAGACAGATTGGTGACACAGAGTGCAGTTTAAGACTTTCTGCTGATGATGTTTTACACAACAAAATCTATGCAGGTCAAATGAAAAGACTGCAGTAAAACTCACAGCAGATTCAGTTTTACATGCTCATTCATTATATTAACAGTGCAATCAGACATCGGGTTTCCCATCCAAGAACTACAATACTAACTTCAACATTTTACTGATGTTCAATCACTGCACCATATTTGTTGTTTGCCAGATGTTTTTTCTTTATAAGAAACACAATCCAGCATTTGGGATAAAACCAATTTCCAGGTCAATTCTGATTATACAGAACCACTTTCTCAAAAAAACAAATATATAATACATTTGGTACATTCATACATTTGTTTAAGTGTCAACAGAAATTCAAAATATGACTTACATGTTTTTTTTGTACTGCTGGACATTAAAGAAGGGATAGACAGACACCACAGGTAATAGCAAAGACTTCTAGGATACTATAACACTGCTAAAAGGCGCGCAGGCAGGTCTGACCTTGAGCTTGTGCTCCTTGCGGTTGATGATGACTGCAGTGATCTGCTGGTCCATAAAGATGAGGATGGTGCAGAGCAGGGCAGGAAGTGCCGCCACCAGCAGCGTCCACCAGGGATTTTCTCCTAACGGGTCAATCAGCCAGCCTCGGTTCTTTGAAGTTGGCTGCAGGGAAAACGCAGGGATGGTCTACATTTAGTATATTGCACATACTTATGATAATATATAAAATATTTCACAATGTGCAAATTTTTGTATTGAAAGGACAACATTTATATCTTTGCTTGCAAAAGAATAACATTACAGAGGATGTAATAATATGTGATGTCACCGTGTCATTTAAACATACATGTATAAAGAAGACATGTTGGAATAGATGCCTACCTCAAAGCGGTCAGGGACATTCAGCTTAGGAGAGGGGATCCCCATTAGATAGTCCACCAGCACCATGATCATGATGGTTATAAACACAGCGAAATCACTGATAGTGGATCGCACCTATAAGACACACACACGCACACAAACAGGCACACAAGCACAAGCAACACAACTGTATTTATTTATCTATTCATCTATGACTTGCAACTGAGCATGCATGCTGTTTTCTACTGTCACTCACAAACACACAGCCACAAAATAGAAGCTGCTCCACTCCTATCCAGTAAGCATTTGACTTTTTCTAAGAACGTACAGTTAGTGATTCTGTGGAAGGGTGGATACAGACCATAATTTGCATGGGATGCAGAGGAGTGTAGCCTTCGTGTAGATAATAATTACATTTGTGTCAACAGCAAAAGCATAACAACTCAGACAATACCAGCACCTGCCTACACAGAACACCAAGTGATAATAGACAGTGTGTGGGTGGAAGCAAGCTTTTCCTTCTGTACATGAGTTTGCTCTTGCATACAAGGGATATTAGTGTAAACAATTATATAGTGTAGCAAGACCTACACACTGTTACAGAGATACAGAAAAAAAAACTATTCAGATGTGAATTCATTGATATTCATTCTCTAACCATCTCACCTTGGTGGGAAAATATCTCTCCGTCTTGAACTGCTTAAGGAAGGAGGATAGGCAGAAGGTGGTGAAGAAGAGGATGATGGACCAGAAAAGAACATCTGGGATGTAGGGCCCATGATGACCGCAGGCAGGACCCAAAAACTCCCCATGGAGCTTCTTGCACATCTAGAGCAAAAGGAGCATTAGGTGAGTACTATAATATGAATTTTGATAAGCTGTTCCAGTACTGCAGTTTTTTGGCAGTCTCATCGTGGTTCTATTAGTGGCAGAAGTAGCTCCCATTAATGCATCAGTGTTAATGTGCCTGACCTTCATCTGTATGAATTAGTGAGTTCGCGTGAGTGCAGGAATGCATGTACAAAGCTGGCTGATGATGTTTGCTCAACACATCCTACACATTTGAGTGTGGGTGTGATTCCCACTAATCACACTAGAGATCACGGTGAGCTGGTCTCACCGAAACATTGAGGCTACTCCATGGAATAGAGTCTGGGCTGTATCCTGTCTGGTTCCACTTCTGCATCATCTTATCTGAGGCGTTGACTGGTGCGGAGCACTGGCACCTGGAGACAAGAGAACAAATGCTGAACAAAGTATGCGCTTATCTTAAAATGAAAAATGTTCATTTTGAAGTTAAGTAAATAAATAGGATGCAGCCAAATCTGCTAGCATCAGTTGTTTTTAAATGTGGTATTTTGCAAGGAGGTTGTTTTCATTGCAGTGCTGGGGAAGACATGTACTTGGATCAGATCAAGCCACTGCAATTACAATTTTCAGCATTTGTGAGCATTACACATACTTCATGTACCCCTTTGGCAAACATGAAATCCTGACCTGAAGAGTGTATTAAAAAGGGGACATGTTAGCTCCAATTCTGACACAGCAGCAAAATCTGTTGAAAAATAAAAAATAAAAAAAGCTACTTTGTCACTGAAGAATAATTTGATTTAATGCAGTACGAAATAAATACATATTCTTAATTGAACTGTAAATAGTCAGCAAATATTGCAAGAATACCACTACTAAACTTAAATATAGAAGTAACATCCCAGTAAAATCTCAGTACTCACGAATACTGGGTGAGGTTTTCCAAGTCATTGTGCATGTTGACAGGGTAGTGTTCTCCGAGGTGAAAGAGCTTCTCTAGAGCCTCGTAGATGAAGATGATGCAGATGAGCGCAGCGAAGGCCTCCTCTGTGAATCGGGTGATGTAGCAGACCAAGGAGCTAGCGTCTGTGGCCACCAGGACCAAACAAAGGAAGGCTGTCCACAGACCAATGCTGGTCCGCAGCGACAGGTACGACAGGTCATAGTCACTGAGAATGACAGACAAAGGTGACATGGAGGAGGATGAATGCAGGTATACAATGCACATTAGGGCCCATTAGGCTATTGGAATCCTCAAAACACAATGCTGTATACTGTGCAGACTACTTAGTCTTATCAATATTTCGACTATTTCATTATATCACAGCAAAAAGCTAAATTGCTTAAACTTACTTGCAGAACTTGAAAAGGATCTTTTCAAAAACTAAAACAGGACCTGTGCTGCCAAGAATAGTGAGGGGCTGTCCTGCAAACATGGAGTATGCCACTCCTGTCAGTGAGGCCCCAAATAGAGACTCTATGGCACTCTGTAGACACAGAGGAGAGGGAAGGAGTCAGGGTGGATGGAGGAGGTAAAACCACACAAAGGAGGACAGAGAGGGAAAGGCTAAAGGCAAAAACAGAGAGGTGAAGAAGAAACCTGCAACCAGAGCGCAGAGAGTTTTGATTAACAGGCACTCTGGGCTGTGTCTGAGAGGCTAGATAAACGTTTCAAATGTTTCCACCCTGCTGACTTGTCCGAAGTCATATCTCTGTTTAGACCCGGCCTGCTGAGTTTAATCAGACGCATCACACACACCAGCACACAGCTTGTGCCTATGCCAACAGTCCCCTGTCCTACTAAGGACATCTGGGTAAAAAGGAGACTGTGCCAAACAGACAGTGAGCAAGCGGGAGCAATAAAAAGACAGAGTCAATATATATAGAATAGCTTGCAGTGTGATGCCACATTAGTGTATGGGAGGCTGAATAATCATCAGATCTTATTTTGGACTGAGAATAAAGACCTCACAGTGAACAATATCCACATAAATGAATATGCAAAGGCACGGACAAAGTGGGTGAAAGATTATGGTGACTTTTCTTGACACACTAAATGACCTGATTAAAAAATGGATGAAATCGGGTGGTTGGAAAACATTTCTTCCTTGACAAACAGCAGTGAGGGTTATGAATGAGATAGACTATATGCAGAGCATCACACCTGCACTGAAACCCTATACCACGTACTGCATGTAAGAGCATATATATTTGGTGAATGTTAAATTTCATGGGGGAATAAAGCATTCTTGTTGCACACAGTGCTTGAGGGAGGCTATGGGATGCTACATCGGATTTGCTTTAACCTTCGGATTTTAGGAACTTAAAATCAGAGCATTTAACATTTCAGCACAGAGCTCATAGAAAAATCTTTAACATATTTATGTATGTATGGCCACCAAATGGTACAGGTTCTGTATATCTGATTTGATAGAACATGGCACTTAGACAACCAGGGGGTAGGGGTCTGATGCCCACTGGGTTCATGAAATGCACACGTGACCGACTTTTAAGTGCCAAGCTTTTGGACTCACGATGTTGCCTTTTGTTGCCTCCCCAAGCAGACCTCCAAATGTGATGACTGGGGACATGCAGGCGCAGTAGAGGAACAGGATGGAGGCTAGACACTGCAGACTGAGGGCGTCCCTGATGTCGCTCCAGTAGAATGGTAACTTGCGCTTGATGTCCAGGATCAGACCACCAAATATCCTGCAAGAAGAGAGAGGTAGTTAATAATTTCAAGTAATAGCGCACAATTATATTACATAGTAATAGTGTAATGGATACTTTCAAGTGAACATATCTAATTTAGTGTCACATAAACTCTATTAATATGAAGCAGTTCTTTACCTTTCAATTCCACTGAGAATATTTAAGGAATTAAATTAAAAAATGTGCAACAGCGATTAAGATAGCAAACAGCCATTATTTTTATTATTCATCTTATGATCCTTAAAGCCTGGTAACACTATCACTAGTATTGCTATTCTTATTATATGATAATGCATCAGAATCTTCATGTTGTTCTATTTAAATGCAGAGCAATTATAAGGTGATTAAAACTGCAATTTTGAACAATGGCTATTTACTCTGTGTTGAGACCATTTTTTATTTTTTTTGCTTGAACAGTGTTGTGTGCTTGCGAGTGTGTATTCTTATAATATTAAATCCCAAAACACTGTGATCTTGCTGCTGAGTCCAAATTATTTTTGCTTCATACAAATATTGTTGAATGTTGAATGACTTCCCGCCCAACCAGCCTTCCGCTGTTTCTGCCTATCGTTACTTTGTCTTTGAGAGACTACATTTCTCTCCTTGTATATATTCTTTTCTTTTCTCTGACACCTGCCCAATTGCTCTGCTATGAGGTCTTCTTTCATTTTGTTTTCCCCCGACACCTCTGGAATAACCTCTATTCTCTGCCTCCGCGAACCCCGCTGTTTCTTTTCTACGGCATGTTTCTGATAGCTTTCTTTACATTAGCTTCTTGCACTTCTGTACACTCCTCTGTCCCCCAGTCACTCACTCATAAGCCTTTTATAGTAGCAGTGAAAAGGAGAGTGAATCTGTAAATAATACAGCGCCTCCCAACTGATGTGTATGTGTGCAGAGTGTGTTTGTGTGTGTGTGTGTGCCTGTCTGAGGTTTCAAATAAACACTCCTCCTCGCTGTGTGGCCTGCGCTCTAGAGACCCAGCATGAGCTACCCATAAATGTCAGCATCTGAGGTTCACAGAGTGCAGTAGAGATGTGTCTGCTAAAACATATATTAGTGATGTTAGCTATTAAAAATTGTACTCCACTTTAATGACACGTGAGGAACCTCACAGAAACATTTTTACTGAATCCTTGTTTACAGATCAACCACTATTTATGTCTTCATGTGTTGATTTGTATTTGGTTAAATGTTAAATGTTTTGTTATTTGTGTGAAACAGTGTATTTTTTTTTTGAGATGAAAGAAAAAATGTCAGAAAAATATTCTGATAATAAAGTGAAATCAAACCAAGCAAAATTTTAGAGCTTTTGCAAAAATATATTCTCACTGTTGTAACCACAAATAAATTTCTGCAATTAAAGAGCATGAAATGAGCTCCTTAGTTTCTGAGGTGAGTTTCCCCCTGCATCTCTTGTTAACAAGAGGCACTTTGTCTCAACATAATGAACGTCATATATTAAGCATACCTACTTGTGCTAATGAAACAATCAAACATCAACCATTTCTTTGTCAACTTTTTTACTCACACAAGTGATATTAATATGGATTACTGGAGTAAGTAAGTCCAGTAAGCATTTTAAATCAATAGAATGGCGCTAAACTCACCTCCCGGTCCTCTGCAGCTCAGGCCCTGCGTGATGGTCTTCCTCTTTTTCCAGCTCTCCAGCTGGAGACGCAGTGCCGTTGGGCTGAGACGGCCTCTTCCTCTTCATCTGCAGGTCAAAGGACATTTAAATGTAATGTAGCTGCATGCATTTTAATACCCTTGCTGTCATGATGCTTTACATCCATAAGGGGGCACTCTCAGTGTGACTATAGTGGCATATAGAATTACACATACTGAAAAGTCACTGGAGTCAATAAAAATTTCACTGTTACAGTTTGTAAGACCAGTCTTTTATACAGTAAATTAGGCAGCAGATTTCTGTATGTTTGTTGTACATGTCAATTTAAGTGATTCCATAAATGATTCCATATGTCAAAACACAATATGGATTAAGTTTAAAACATAAACACACATTTATATGTACTATTCACCAAGTACACATTAAATAATAAGGGAATCACTCACCTGAGATGGGACATTCTTGGGGGGCTCAATCCGGATTGTGGGGTCCCATTCTCCAGGAGGCAGGACAGTCACTTGATCGAGGAACTCGTCTATCCCCGAGAGGAGATCCGTTCGGTCTTTCGCCTTGTATGCCACATCGTGGAATATCTACATAATGAATATTATTGGGAGTTATTCAATGTCTCTGCAACATGATGTTTAACTGTTCACAGCAAGGTCAATAATTCACCTTATGTTCAAGGAGAGGGCAGAGTACCAAATCAATCATTAGCAACCCAGCGTGCATCTTAAATATAGATACAATTCAAACTAAACCAGATAATCTTTAATACAGTTTTAGGACATGCTGAAACAGCTGAAATAAGTTACACCAAGGATCTCCCTTTCCTTCCCTCACCTCATCTGTCATTAGCGTAGCCATGGATCTGCCAATCTCATGGTACTGGGGCCCTTTGCCATGAGGACCCAAAAGCAGGAAAAGAAACCTTTGAACAAGACAAGCACTCATTAAATACATTATGAATAACACTGACCTCAATGTTGAACTGTGTTCACTTTGAGAAGTTTTCTTGTAAACAGTGAAATCAACATTTATTGTTTCTCACTCAAATGCATTGTATGCATCCCTGAGGTCTAACAGACATGTTGAAGGCATGTCGACCCTTATAAAACCTCTGCAAAGCCAATCTCTAAAAATATTTTGATGCCTGCATTGTTTACATCCATGTTCGCAAGCTAGCAGTCTTCTCCCCTGCCTTT
Organism: Chelmon rostratus; assembly: GCF_017976325.1. Lineage (NCBI taxonomy): Eukaryota > Metazoa > Chordata > Actinopteri > Chaetodontiformes > Chaetodontidae > Chelmon > Chelmon rostratus. The sequence goes on along the minus strand of NC_055673.1, from coordinate 8,972,863 downwards.
GCTGTCATAGTCTTATGTTTCTTGTCATGTTACTGCTATTGATTAGTGGAATAGAGTGAAACCATCAGCAGGAATGTGAATGACATGCTGATTGTAATTAAAAAATGTTTTGCCTCACTGTACAAAAAAAAATACTTGTTAATACTAAGTTTCAAAGAAAACCAAAGTTGTCTGTCCATTTTTTCCACAGCTTTGCTTTCTGGTGTGCAATGAGCATTAGAGCTTTGCAGCTCGTGTGGCTATAGACTCTTAGCTGTGTTACTTAATAGATTACAGACAGGGACACTGACACACAACCACAGCCAGAACCGCAGTAAATCCCCAGGTTAGATTAGCCCCAAGTGAAAAGGGCTTTTACAAATGACTTTGTCAGTTTGCTTTATATTACTGCCAGAGTATAATAATTTGTCAGAGTTAACAACTTTATCATGATATTATTCAATTCCTAATTATTGTACCTCGTGGGCACAGGCACCTCTGTGAGGCCTGTGATTAGGACTGCAGGGGACAGTCGTACAAAAGCAATTATGGGCTTCTCCAGAAAGTCCACTTCTCCAACCAGTACGTTGGACGCCTCAGCACCCGGGGGAATCTTTTTCATGAAATTCATGTCCACCTGAAACCAACGCAACCAATGACACTGAAGAATCAGATATACAGGCAACTCGTAATAAGAAACAGATGGAAAACAGAAAGAAAAAAGAGAAAGTTGTGAGAAAGAATGGGGGACTAGTTGACAAGAACAGGCATGCAAACAGAGATGAAGAAGTACAGCAGATGTAAGAGATGGCAGCAGGTCGTTTGGATGCTATGATAACTAATGAAAGGCAAGTTAGCAGCATAAACAACGACAAGGTACTGAGCAAAGATCGTCCATTGCTGTGAAGCATCTCTAATGTTAAAAACAGCTCTGAGCATGGTGTGATGGTAACAGTCACTTGTCCCTGTGTAGAAATGACTGTGCCTTCATCTCTCTTTTGTATCCTATGACTCATATATAAACACTGCACCTTAGTTTCTGGCAGTCATACTGGATGGTTTTATAATGATAACTACTTATGGCGGCCTGCCATTTCATTTACTGGATTAGGAACTACAAAATGGTGGGATGAATGGAAGCCATGCGAGGTAAGAATTCTCAAAACTAAACACAGTTACATAACCACGTTGGACTTCCATCATCTGATCTTAGTCCTTTACAGGTGGAGCAATGACTGAAGATGCCTCTTACTGAGCCCAGAAGAAAAGGGCTGATGGGTATGTGATGGTGGCTCTCATACAGGTGGTTTCAACACAGACCACTGAAATGTCTGTGGAAGCTCAGCAACTGAGGAAAGACACTGATGAAGTCATGGGCCCTTCCACCATGACGGACTGTTTCTGTGCTCAGTACTGTTGTTGGGTTACCTTGCTGAAGTCGACACTGCTGCTTTCTCTACTGACCCCTACTTTGGACGGCCTCCTCTCCGCTGCCTTGTTGCCATCCAGGTTGTTTGGGACAGAGTTTGGAGACACCAGTGGTCCTGGGAGGGACAGGGGGAGAGGAAGGGCAGGAGAGACAAAGCAATGATGGACACCGTGTAAGTACTTGGGAAGCAAAGACTGGTCCGAACAGCAGTGTGGTTTCTCCATGAAATGCTACTTTCGATGTCATTATTAAATGCCATTCTTTGAAGAAATGGGAAAAATTGCTCTTTGTTTATTTTCATCTGTGACAGACTGCTAGTTTATGGCATGGGCTCATCAAATGAGAGGCAATTTCACAGGCGTTTTACTCATTTTTGAGGTCAGTTCTTGGCAAGCAAACCTGACACAAAATAATGAAGTCACACTTCTGCCCACACAGGTCTAAAATGACTAAAATAGAACAGACAGGCCAACAAGCTGAGAATATACAAAGTAGCTAAGATGTTTATCAGTTGGATTTGCTGTTTAATATTTCACATTTTTGGCTGCAAGTGAAATCGTTTCTTCCACCACAGCCATTACTTGCAGGATGTGTTGATTTGGTACAGAGCTGCAACACTGTGATGTCTCTCCACAGGGAAGACGATATATTTCACAAAGCGCTGTTGTTGGTTGCTCCCCGTCTGTTGAGCTCATTACTCTGGCGCTTAAGTCAGTCCTGCTTAGATTGAATTCATGTCAGCTCTGAGCTAAAGGTGAGTGGATGTGTTTGATATGCCTGACAGTTCACCTTCCTCAGACATCAGCACTTTCAAGTGTTGAAGCTCTGGTATTTCTGTGCATAACTGGCTGCACACTTCGACATTGCTTATGTGATTTGAGCCATACCAGATACAGGAAACGCTAGCACTTGAGGTGACATGAGAGTGGGAGATGAAATGAAGGAGTAATGTATTTGAATCATAGGATGGGATTATGTAACACTTCTTTTACCAGGTTTTCCTTCTTTTCTTATCCACATCGACACGTTTCTCATTTTGCCATCAGGAAGCAATCAAGCCAATGTCAAACAAAACCCATTTTTGAAGGCTTAAGCAATATGCTACATTCTCAACTACAATCAATCAGGACTCATAATTAAAATGTGCCATTCCTATCAGCATGTGGTTTGGCCAGTGATCCATATCCTTGAACTGTACCCTGGAGTAACCCCAGTGGATGCTGGGTAGCTGTGACTGCTGAACAGGAGCATGATTGCTCACATACCCGACAAAGCCTCTTGGAATAAGAGAGGGATTAGCTTAGGTTGCGTCCACCAACACACTTCATTCAGGAAGGCTAAGCCCTGGAATGCTCCCCCATACTAGCCTTTTATACAGTGGCGTCACAGCGCTACCTCATTCATATGCTAAAGGGGGACATAAATAACTAAAGATTTTCTTACTCTTATGTGGGACTGTTAGCACTGGACTCCTCTGATTAAAAACATGATGATATTCATTCATATTTTCTGTACAGTTGTATGTGTGCATTGTTTGGTCTAGTGGTGCTAATCTATAGTTTTGTCCAGTGTACCAAAACTCAGATTAAAAGCAGATATATACATACAGGAATTATGTAATGACACTATATTACCGTGAGTCTAGATGCGATCATTTTTCTACTTTAAAATGTCCACTGTGTCATAAAAGTGACCAATGGCAGCCCAATGACAAGGAGAAGAAGATCTGAAAAGCTCTTAAGTAGGACCTAGAATACCACGGAGCGAGGGTAGCAATGATTCCCTGCATGCTATGTGTCTTTTACCCATGACTTCATACTCAATGGGTCGACAGCATGTATAAGTATAAATAGCCTCTGGTCAACTCAATTCCACTACGGTACATGTTTAAAAAATGTGAGAACATCTATATCAGTGCATTGTTGACTACAATTATTTCCTTATTAACCTGCACCTAAAAAAATGACTAAATGATACATTAAGGGCATTTTACAGTCTAACACCAACTCTCTGTTGAATACACACTGATATAGTTAGCTATTTTAAGTCAACAGTACATAACAGCGCAGTTTTACAACCTGCAGTGTTATTAAACTGTAATGATGAAGGCTTGAAACCCCCCCTCTGAATAATAACCCACATACTGATGTCAAGATGATTGCTTCTTGGGAAACACTGTATATTTTCCTAGAAGGGGGTACAATTACAGAAGCCTGTCAGCTATAATAAGACTACCCCAACCTTTCAGATTCAGCTCCCTCAAGTGATCACTGGTTCCAATGACCCATACTTTGAAATGGAGCCATTCCCAGAGTGATACAAACACAGACGCACAAACAGTCTAATAATAAACTGACAAGGCTTGGTTTGGGAAGAACAAAAAGTCACTGTAGGTGGCAATATGATCGTACATACAGTACCAAACCACCCACCCTGGTCTCAGGCTTATATTTAGCCATGCTGCTGGCACACGTTGGCCTTGCTCTATCGGGTAAAAGAACGTTTATACTTAGGAATTGATGGGGAGGAAAAGCATGGGTGCCAAATTATGCAATGGGAAAAGCACAAGTTGCATGACATTTATATCTGCATGTCCTCAAAAAGGGGTGTCACCCAAGGCTAAAACAAGCAATAGATGAAAGGATTTAGGGAGCATTATGTCAGTTTCTGTTCTGACTTAACAGTTAGGGAAGCCCCAAGCCTATCTGCGAGATCTGCATCAGAGACCAAGCCATTTTGCTTTTTTTTAATGAATGGTATCTGTAAAAGCCAAATCAATTTTTTCAATCCTTTGTTATAATAAATTGTGCTCTGAATATGTAACCTATAAAAAAGGCCCCCATGTATTCACCTTGAACAGAAGGCACCTTTTCCTAATGCGACAGTTTGAGTGAGTGAAAAATAAAACTACAAGCAGCTTTTGGGTAAAAAGAAAAAAAAGCTCTGCCAAGTTTTGCAGATGCCTATTATTAATTCAAAAAAGTACCCTTGTCCTCTTATATATATATATATATATATATATATATATATATATATATATATATATATATATATACTGTATATACACAGTACATAACCTCTCTGGATCGACTTTCCTGATTTTAATGTAGGCTAACTTGAGATTACTATACTTGATTATGTACTATGCAACTCTATGGTGTAGCTGTCTTGTACATTCTAGCAGACACCCAAAATTAAATGACTCAGACTGTGATCAGTGGCCAAAAGTAAAACAGAAATGATCAGGACATCCCTACTAATCAGTTTTACATGAAACAGCTCGACTGAGAAGAGTGAGATGGGGCAGATTGCTAAATGTGGCAATAACACATCACAGGACACATGATGCAGAATGAGAAAAAGACCCAAACATCGTGGAAGGCAGCCATGCAACCACAGTGAAGGAGGTGTGAAGAGGTTCAGGGCCAAGCAAGGCATAGATGCTGAGGAATGACTTGAAAATGTGTAAGGAGACAGAGAAGGAAAGTTTAAACGGCAAAAAGAAGTGTGGCAAGAACCAGAGGTATTAGTAGAAGAAGAATGGGTCAGTGGAATACATAGCAACAGAGAAGGGAGAGAAACAAGAATCATGAGGCGGAGAAGAGAGAAGTTGTCAAAAACTTTGTGGATAAATACAGTGAAAAAAGCATCTTAGCGAGTGAGCCTTGCTGTGGGTTATAGATGAGATGGCCGCAGGGTTGGAGGGTTGGAAGTTAACAGGGAGCAGAGCTTTCATGCTAGTGCTAGTGTTCTCTGTTCAAGCCGTGACTCACACTGGCAGGCTACACAGATATTTGCCTTCTAAGGGCAGCAGCTCAAGGCCCTGGGATGCCGAGGACGCTCGTCGTCTGAGCTGTGGTGATGCTGCCTCTTCTTCTACAGAGGTCGGTGGATCGTCATCCTCTGGTGGCGATACCACTACCTCAGGGATGCCTTGAGGGCCAGGGCCTGCGCCATGGGTGCGTGACAGGCTTTGGGAAGAGCACCGGAAGGAATCAGGGGTATTTTGAGGGGTGGTGAGGGACGAGGGGCCAGTGTTGGAGGAAGAAGAGGGCAGGAGATGGTTGAGCAGGACGGAGACTCTGGACTCTCGTCTCTGGGAGAGGTTGGAGACAGAGGAAGCTGCCCCTGGCTTGTGGAGAGAGAGACGTGAAGAGGACAGGCCCTCTCCTAATAGAGGAGACAAAGGCAAAAAGGGGAGAGGAGAAGGGAGAGAGAAAAGGAGGGAAAGAAGACGGAGGAGGAAGAGGAATAAGGGATGGAGCAGAGAGGAAAAACATATGAAGTAGGAGTACATCACGAAGATGGTATCTGGAGGAGATGCAGCCGGAAGGGGTGGGCAGCAAAAGCGTGGCAGAGGTGTCGTTAGAGAGACTCGTGCTTGCAAAACGTGAGCAAAAAGCACGATTGTGTGCAAAAGACACTAAGAATGATTCAGTGAGGCATGTAGGAGGGTCCGCAAGGGCCAAACAACTTGTCTCATTCAACACCAAACAAACCAATCACACAACTTGACTGAGGCCTGCATGCAGGAGAGGATGAGTTAGCACGATGTGCACTGTAAGCAAACATGTGCTCTACCACAACATACCAGTCATAAATCCTACACACAAGAATACATCTTACACACACACACACACGCACGCGCACGCGCGCACACACACACACACACACACTTTTGACCTTTCACATTTGCATTTGAGGCTTAATGATACGAAAATGCAAGCCCAACAAGAACCACAGGCACAGAAGTGGAGAAAGTGATATTTCTTTCATTCTTAGAACCGCAGAAGAAATGCTTCAAGATAAAATGCACACCATACATTAACACCACTGTGGGCATGCCCAGTCAAAAAAGACCACACAATGCTGACTCCAGTTGCAGGGAAAGCAATATTTCCTGAATGTCATCCTATGGAGTGAAAACAATCATTAATTCAAACCCCAAGCCAGGCCAGCCAAACAGGTTAGCACAGTCATTAGCACCCAGATTTCTCTTTCACTAGGGGGACCAGCTGCTTCAATATAGATCATTCCCTAGATTTTACTCACTTTACCATCCACCTTCTACGCTGGCATTGAGGGATTTGAACAGTGGATTTTTAGGAACAGCTCCCCAGTGGTGGAAAATATGGAGGAAAAAGAAATACGAGTGCGCAGGATCTCACCGTTTCTTTCAAGCAAGAGTGGGTCAGAATGTTTCTTGCCTATGTCAGCAATGGAGCGCACCAGAGGGATACGATTGCTGAGCTTTCTCTCATTCTGGTGGTGGTGTTTCTTCAGCATGGCTTCCCGCACCTTGGAGCGCAAATCCTCCTTCAGCTGGCCTGATGCTACCATGCTGTCTATCACCATGTCTGATTTATACAAAGGCAGGAGCAGGGACGTAAACACAGCAAGACAAACAAATATTACTGTATACTATAAATCATACGTTTCACCACAATGCTACATTAGAAATACATTAAAATGGTATGAATATCTGTTGAATGAATACATCTTAAAAAGTTATTTAAAAAAGTAATGCAAAATTTACCCGCAATTTCCTCAATGCTGTTGGCCCTCATATCCAGCATGACTGTGCCGTTGAGAATGCAGCTACGCAGTTCAAATAAACTGTGTAGTGACAACGTAGCCACATAGGGCTTACTCCACCTCTCCCCACCATCTTCCACATCCTCTTCAAACTTTAGCCATCTGTAAATAAACACCACAAGAACACACACGCACACACAAAAATGGTTTACTTGAATCCACTAATTATAATTAACAACTAGAATTACCAGCTCGCGGTTGCATGCCTCCACCAATCAATCAAGTTGCACTTTGCATCCGTGCCTGTCCATACTCATAATATATATAGTGAAGACTTTGAAGGAAAAAAGGTAATTAAGTGTATTTTTTGAAAAAATGGAAGTCATCACTATATTGATGTGTATGATTCCAGTGAATAATTTCCATTGAGAAACATTCTGTCTCCACGTAGACACTATTTTACAGAGGAGTACAGAGGTCTGATAGTGAGCTTCATCACACAGTGAAACCACTATCACCTGATGCTCAAAATCAGCAAAACCAGTGATCTTGTGGTGGATTACAGCTTTGCTTCACTGATTTCACACTGAAGTTTACCTTTGACCTTTTGGGTATAAAATATCACTATATAATATCACTTCATCATTATATCCTAGTAGACATTTGTGTGAAAGATTGTCAATTCCTGAGATACAGAGTTCACAAGAATGGGACAGACGGACAGACAACCCACAGAGGCATAAAAAAATAAACATGAGTTTTATTTCAGTGACATCTTGGTCTGGCTCATATAAATTCAGATGTCACTTTTCAGAGTGGATACTGAAGCAGTGCAAACTCAGTAACTTAATCTGTCCTTTTCCTGAACACAAGTTTTATAAGGGAAGGAAATGTCTAAAATGCAAGCCAAGTCACCATTACAATTTCAAACTCCTTAGTAAAATAACCCTTGAGAGGTTTTGGGACCTGAGGCTGAGTAGGAGCTTAGTCTGTGTCTGAGGTAAAATGTTTTAGGATAGCTATACACAGCTAAAAACCAAACTTCACTGCGATTTAGACAATTCTCCCCATCAACCATAACTAAATAAAGTACTTTAATCACAGGGAAGGAACGGAATTCTAATTAAAAAATACCAAATTGCAGAAATGTAAGGTTTAAATCATACTATTAGCAATTTTCATAGTAATGTGCACATTTCCAGTTAACGCCGAATGATTTTATTTTATGACCATGCTACAAAGCTATCACAGACACATTAAAGATCCTGAAAACTGATATCTGTACAAAAAGCCAACGCGTTGATGGCGTTCTGTATTGCTTTCACTTCATGTGGCTGTCACCATGCTGTTGGCCTGCTTTCTGACCTGGCAGTCTCCTTCCATTCAGTGGCACTGCCATCTCTGAAGGAGAGCTCATCCAGCTCAGTGAAGAGGTCATGGGGGACGTGCTCGAGGTCATCGTCCTCTGTACCCAGGATGAACTGGACCCGCTGGGATGGCGTGTCTGCACAAAGAGTGGGCAAGGGCCAACGTTACAATGTTCACAGTGATAACAGAAAAATTCTCATGGGATGTTTTTTTTTCTTTCACGGGCGACCCATCACACATTGCTGCAAAAACACTAACATGTTCAGAAAATCTGTTTTGATTTGTTTTAAGAGGAAGGAAATGCATTTTGTTTGCTAGACCTCAGGGATACATGTTTTGGTGAGTAAGACTGAATGTAAACATAACCTTTGTCCATTTACATGAAAACTCCACAGGGCACCTTTAAGTGGATGTCTTAATCTCAAACATGTGTGTGTGTGTGTGTGTGTGTGTGTCAAAACACAATACCATGCAATATAGGTGCAAAGATAGAGAATCATCTTTGCAACCGCACCCAAAAAAATAGCATCGCTGTTACAGCTTTTCATCCCACTACATGGGACGGAACAAGTCTGCAGGCTTGATGCTAAGAAATCTTGAGAACTGTGCAAGAGAGAATAATGAAAACGTAAATGCTTTCCAGCAATTTTCTTTTCATGTCTGATTGAATTAGTGGGCGGATATCAGGACATCTGGAACCACGGAGAAAACAGAAATAGATATGGCAGATTATGAGACCAAACGCCACAGGGAGGCAGAAATGACTGGGAGCAAAAAAAGGAGTTATTTTCTGTTGACACATGGGTACGCTGTGGTGGTCTACTGTGTATTAAGCACATGTGAATACACTTATATTGATTGCGGCTGCTAACTGTTATTCCATATCAATACCTGAGCATAAAGATGGGCTGTCAAACAGTTTTTCTGGGTCACTAACTTGCTACTGAACCACAAACACAGAATTCAGTAACATTGTTATGCGGGTGACACACAAATTTATTTCCCATTAAAAACCAGCGAATAAGGCCAATTTTCATCAATCCTTATCTTGCCTGTCAGATATAAAGTGCAGGATGTCGGAAAACTTTCTCCGGCTAAATTACAAAAATCTGAAGTCCTTCTTTACCTTTCCTATTTTACAAAAACACCCTGTCTACAAATGTCAAACACTGCAGCCAGAAACTTGGTGTAAATATTTGACAGCAACCTTTCATTTGAAAAACAAATTACAAATGTTGTTCAAGCGTGTTTTTTTCAACTGAGGAGCATCTCAAAAGTTGGTCAATCCAGCTAAGCCCTTACATTGTTGTACACATCAAAACACTTTACACACGATGGCAGACTACATTCTATTCCTTAACCAGTTGTAGTAATTCATACATGGGATGTATTCGGGGTAGAAGATAACAGCTAGTTGGAAAACCCTGCACACTAACTGCATTATTCACTTATAAACAACAAAAAGAAGGATTTGTGTTATTTATTATCTATCATCATCTGCCATCCTCTTATTGAACATGAATTTGCAGAAACAGAGAATAAAGCAGCACATTACAGCACAAGTCTCAATAACCGTAATTCCCAACTCAGCTGCTGGAAGGGATGTGCGTACGTGTCTCTGCTCAAGTGGAATATGTGATGAAAATTTTAAACACCAGCAGTAGGTCCAACTGTGTAAATGAGCAAAGTGTTGTTTCAGAATATTCGTCTTATAAATGACGCTCTGTGCTCTCAGTCAATGCTTAACATGACAACCAGTCTGATAGTATCTTGTTCAATGTTTCTGTTGTTCAAAAAGGACAAGTTAACCCCTTACAGATTTTGCTTTGTCTGGGGATTTATGAGTCTTGCAGTTGAGCTGATGTAGCAACTTCACACACAAACACACTCACACAACGCTTGAAAATGTCATCGCCTTCAGTCAGTGTCAGAGGCTGATTCCCAGTGGCCTTTAAAGCCTTTAAGAGCTGAATGATTTATTCAGAACTGTTTAAAGGTGGAGATACACAGAGGGCTTAAGCAGAGTGGTGCTCTAACCTGGAAATCTGTGCATTGTTAAAGGGGAGTCTCATTCAAACTCACACCTTCACACCTCCCACAACTGTCCTCCAATTGCTTTGCCAAACGAGGTTGAACATGAAGAATTATGTCTACCCATTATTCTGCTTTTTGATGTGTTTTAACTGAAGATGTTTTGTTGCCTTCCAATTGTATCATGCAAGTCCATGACAATGTTAGTCCTTAGTGTATGAAAAAACACAACTGAAGGCTCTCAAAAGTAAACATTAACTGCACGGTAGAGAATACTGTGTTATAGAAAATCAGTAGAGAGAGGTATTTAGAGAGAAAAACATAAATCAGTGGAGTGGGGTTTGGTACTAAATGTGGGCATTAAGACATTTAAGATGAGATGAGAGTTTCCAACCATAAGTGGGGGATTCCCTGCCATCCTCCTTCCCCTCCTCAGACTCTCTCTCTTTCTTCTTTCGGTGGTGTTTGTGTCCTCGGTGGCGATGCCTCCGTTTGCTCTCCCTTCCGAGAGGAACGTGGACGCCTACATACACTGCTCTGTGGCCTGGGGAAAAGAAAAGAAAAGTGCAATTACAATTCAGACACCTTTCCTGACCACTCTCTTTCACTAAAATTAGAAAGGAAAAATTTAGGAATGCAGAAAAAGTATACAAGTACACAAAAATATCATATAACATCTACAACAAGTTCCATCCAGAAACACTGTAACCTCTGCAGGGCAAATTTTGGCTGTTTTCTAATAGAAAAAAATGTTACTTCTTTTTTGCCCAACAATCACAAACAGCAGATTTCTGCCTCTATTAACAGTTATAGCAAACAAACTGACAAAATGCTAAGTCAGACTGTTCCCAGATGAACACCAACAACGTAAACTGAATTCTAAATGCAATAGATCAAAATCAATTTCCAAATGCAAGAAATTATCTGGAATATATAGGCCACATTGTACAACTGACAACAGAATCACAGTCCCAGTCATTTACAAGTAGAGAAGGAAAAGATACACATTAACATTTGAGACAGAAGACAAAGAGCCTCTCTCCATTTCATCTGCTTGAAGGGAAGCAGAGCACAGGATTTAACTTTTTCACCCCTCTTTTTCCCCTTCAATGTTTCATCCACTTCCCTTCATTACTGTTACTGCCACACAGGAACCGTGTTCTGAGATGTAAACGCCCTATTTTCGCCCTGCACTCTCTGCCAATACTCATTCTTCACAGATGAGTCATCGTTCTTTGATTTGAGAGGGAACCCAGGAGGAATGAAACCAAGATCCAGCACTAAGAGGAACGGGTAAGTGACATGCATGAGCAGCTGGAGAGAAACGGAGATGGAGAAAGGGGGGAAGAGGAAGAGAAAGAGAGGGAAAAGACACAGGAGATGAAAGAGGGTGGAGAGAAAAAAAGCAGAGGACTCCAGGGGTGTCACAATGGGAGAGAATGGAGGATATGAAGTGTGGTGGATCCACATAAAGACAGAGCAGTGAGCTGGAGGGGGGGACAGAGCGACAAGTAGCTGACACCTGAGGGAGATATTGTGGTGGTAATAACGTCTGTGGTGCTGCTACTTTCTCTGCAAGTCAACAACACTGACACTTCATAAGATGTCACTCTATACCCACTATCTCATCTTACCATTTTTTTTATAGAATATTTTCCCATCAACATACACCATAATATGACTATATATAGAAAACATAAAATCATCTTGTTCAGTGCAGCTATATCCAAACTTCTTCTTCACTTCTTCTTCTTCTTCACATATGTAAATTACATTTTCTTAGGTTTTAAATTACATTTTTCATGAAATCATTAATTGTGATTAATTGTCATTAATGTGATTGTACTGAAAGTCAGTAAATGATATTATTATTTCCTAACCCTACTACAAAATACCCAAAGCAACAAAATCAATCATAAGGGTCCTGAGTGTCTCAAGTTTGCTTAGCCTGATGTTGTAGACTTAGCCTGATCAGCAGCAAGTGAAAGAATGAATGAATATGAGTTTAATAGGAATTGAAAACAGAATCTTTCATACAGCATTTCACTTAATGCGTGCTGGCTTTGGAGTCGTTCCTTTCCGTCACTTAAAAAAGCACTTTAAGTCTCAGCAGCTTTAAACTTACTTTCCAAATCTTCCTTTTCATAGTTTGTGTGAGTGGTGAAGCTGGTCTTCCCATGGTCAACTATTGCCTCCTCATCCAGACCCTGAAAAAAAACAGAAGGAGAGAGAGGAAAAGATGCATGAGTATCATGTACAATGGTGTCTACTTTTTTTAAATAGTAATAGTCATACAGCTCACTGGACAATAATAGCTGCTCCCTCTTGAGTGTGAGTCCTGGGGAGATACCAGTGGACAAGACCCAATAGGAAAAAAAACACATTCATGTCTGACTTGCATTTGATAATAACAACAGACACAAAAGACATTCATTATGATGTGTCATCACTGCAATGGAGCACAGTATTAGCAGCAATGACAGACAATATATTTGAGTACAGCTTTAGTCCAACTTCTAAGAACTCCAACAGGCTGTCATCAAAAAGAAATAGATATGGAAGCTGAAGTAGGATTGCTGTGCGTTGATGACACCTCATTCGTTTTATCAGCTGTCACGACAGCAATGGAAGATATAGGATTGGTGAGGCACTGAAAGATGTAGTGAGTCTGGAAGCAGCAGAAGAATGTGGGGAAGCGACAGGGAGAGAAAAGACCCTGACTCTATCAGACTTCAGCTTTTTCAATAGTATTGGCACTAAGCAGAGTAGATTGGCAGAGACTGGCTTGGCTGTGATTAGACTGGAGGGAACACAGCATGGAGATCCTTCAGTTTCCTCCTCCACTCCAAATATGCGAATCACCTGTAGTGTGTAGGGAGGCCTGTTTGTTTCTTTTACCCATTTTTACACCATAGCTCTGGGTTTAAGCATGACAGTTAAGCAAACGAACTACTTTGGTTCTTTACATGCCAACAGCTACTACAAACAGCTCTTTTATCTCGACAAAATTTTATTATGTGTATTTAGTAAATAATTCATTAATCTGGTTTCATATATAGTCCAGAACAAAATTACATACTCTGACAAACAAGTTAAAACTGGCAGAAGATATTAACAATAAAAGCATTAATTATTTAGCAGATTAGCCACTCATGGTTTTCTTTATAGCCTGTACTGTATAATGCAGCAAGGTATCAATGGTACTTTATGAGGGTTTCAATTGGCTATTTTCCATAAGCCAATTTGTCTGTATCAGAAAATGTATTCATGGTTATAGTCTGTGCGATAAAGGTCGAGTCCCATACCAACATTAAGAGGCTGGCTACACTCATTAAAAAAAAAAAAACGTTGTGACCTTAGTGAAAGTAATTAGCCTGGTATCGCTGTCATTGAAACATCGAGAGATAGAAAGATCCAATTAGAGGAGACATAAAGACGTTGGGATCTGTAACAGCACAGGTACGTAATATTTTTTATTAAATCATACTGCCTTGACACAATTATTACAGTACCCAAACACACGTACAATTTGTTTACTTGTGAAGACACTCATGCCTCAGCTCCAAAACATAGCTTTGACCATCAGCAGTACATGCTTAACCTCAAAATTTAACCAGAGGTTAGCTCAATCCTAAATCTAACCTTAAACTCTAACTTAAACAGCTCTTGAAAAAGTGAACAACTTTAAACAGTTTAAAACTCACAGCTGGTTCTCACAAAGACACAAATGTAATTCAACACAAACACGCACACACACACACACACACAGGCAAAATAAACCGCCTTAACCCAAACCCAAGTTTGTCTGTTACTAACCTTGTTATTAGTGGTCCCTGACTCCCTGCCCTTAAGTGCCAGAACATTTAAGGCAGCCACAGAGACACTGTCTCCAATTACTGCTGCATGTGTGGTCAAAACAGATTTAAATGTGCGGGAGGAAGTCACTGGGTCTACCACCAGAATACAGCAACTGATACCAATGTTACTCCAGACCACAACCGCTAAAATAAAAGCAGACTCCTTTAGCTTCCTCTCATATCATTACATCACAGCACAGCATCAAATAAAGCCGACATGTCAAATGACTTCAACCCGCACACCAGTGGCACACTGCAGGCCCGTATCTGTGAGAGATTTGAATTTCGCACCTTAAATCACTGTAACACTTCCAGCTGTAATCTAAGACCACAAAGAAAATCGACAGAAGTCAGGCCAACTTGGCTCCATGATCCGTGTGTGTTTCAATGACACATGATGTATTGTGACCAGGATGGAAAAGCTTATTTTAGACAGACATTCATATAGGGTGTATAAATACCAAAGGGTCACTGTGAGCTAATGCTAGCCCTGACTGCCAGGCTGAAAAGACCAAGTTGAACTAGGGCTATATAGTAGTAAGTCTGCAACAGTGACAGTTTTTTGACAGCTTCTGCTTTGATAACAGGGTGGGACAGGTTGCGGAAAACAGTCCATGAAACTAAAAATGAATTTCCATGTATTTCAACTGAGCCCGAAAGTGATCAAAAACATACAATTCTATGAATCTTTAGACATCTAAAAGTCAGTCTTTTACATAGGCCATATAACATGACCAGACACTGCATTTCAAACACAACAAATGTGCTGTTTGCCTGCCTCATGTACACTTTGAAGCAACACAATCCCCAATTGGAGGATCCTTTCAATCCCTCCAACCAATCACAGAGAAGCCCTGCTGCCAAGCAGGAGAGAGGGGAAACAAAAGGTGACGATGTTAGCCACATACTGAAAGGATACGTGATACGTGGATGATCTGAGCCCAAACATGCAGCCACCTCCACCGACCACACTGTAGTTTCATTTTGATGGAAAGCACACACTCGATGTCCATTCCCTGTTCTCCCTGTTTCATTACAGCCTTACAACTATGTATATGTCTTCCGTGACATTCAGATTTCCACACATATATTACCATAATCATTCTCCTGTTAGAGCCCCACGTACAATGAATGATGCCATCTGTGACTGTGCTTGTGTGTGCACTTGTAAGCCTGTGTGTGTGTGTGTTTCTCAGCTGCTGGTGGATTTGCATGATAATGAGCCGTGTTGCTCTCTGACAGTGCCTTGATGAGGAGCGGTAATAATTCAGCTGCAGAGAGGGAGAGGAGCAGCAAGACATTAATCTATCTCTAGTAACTAGAGCTTTTCCCTCCCACAGCACACTACGGGCGAGTAAACTGACCAACAGTGACTGGACTGGACTGTTTCCTCCTGGTCATTAGTGATAGAGGTGGACTGGACACCATCTAGGCTTTCAGATCTAACAAACATTATGTTCAGCTGGTATATACTAAAGTATAAACATCTGTGCTTGATTCCTTGATAGCAGCTAATTGCGAATACTGTCAATTTAAACAACATTTTAACTGTACATATAAAACAAAGGTCTCCTTAAGGGTCAAAACAAGATTAAATGTCTTGTGGTGTGTCAATACCACTTTTCTTTTAATTTAAAAACAAATCAATTAATAGAGAAAGTTTTCAGAGAGAGTTTGGCTACTGACCAGAGTTCCAATTTCCCACTCTGTAGGAATCACATGAACCAATGTTTACAAGCAGGGCACACAAAGCTAGTGTTAAACAATTTCTGCTTCATGAGTATCGTCTTATTCCTAAGCTTCTTAAAATACCACTTCCGCAAATCTGTTAATTTTACTGTATAAACACCTGTTCATGTACAAACATCCATGATCATGTATTCTATGTATGTTGTCGTTATGCCAGTTTAGTGAAGTATCTGCACGTGTCAAAGTCTGTTGTGCCTTGGACCTGACATTGCTTGGTACAATTTAAGAACGCATGATGCAACCTGCCACATAGCTCTGTCCAAAATAAACCCCTAGTCTATCACCCGCAGTCCACGGGCCATGGAGGGCCATTATGTCCACAAAGCACAGCTGTGGTTAGGCTGTAGGAGCACTGCCAGAGGGGAGGGCTTGTAGCACAGAAAAAAATGCCAGCTGAGTAAGAAAAGCTGCCACATAGTGTAATCAATAGAGGACTGATGACAAAAGGCAGATGCGTGTCTGGCCATATCTACACAGCAAAGAAAGCCAGCCTTTATGTGCCTAGCACTGTTGTCTTTCCTACATGGATCCACGGACATCATTTGCGTCTAATCACTATGATTCTATGGTGTTCGATAGTACATCTGGATCAACAGAATAGTAACTAGACTATACAATAAGTGTCAACAAGTGGTCAAGATACAGAGATGGACACAGTGAATTCAAACGTAACCATGGTATGAGTTTAATCTGGAAACGTCTGTGGACTTGAATGTAAGCACAGTGTTTCCTGGCCTGTCAGTGTCCACTGAGACATGTGTGCAACCACACGACAGAGGCATTACTCACAGGATGCGCCACATTCTGCTCCCTCTGCCACTGACAAAACATATGCCAAGCACAGTGGGGAATTCTGATCAGAAGCTTCTTGATGTCATCAGGGACCATAATGTCACCTCTAGTCTGAGTTCAGAAGAACTGGAAACATGCATGGAGTGTGGTACAAGATAAGCCCTGCCTGGCTCAGTTCACTTACAGGGGCAAATGTGGACAAGTAGAGTGGGTTCCAAATAACAATCAAAGAGGGGTAAACAACACCAGCAGGCAACCTGCCAGGTGCCAACAGTGCCAACAAGTGCTTCATCATTTCTCATCTTTCTGTTCTCTAATCCTGCTACCCCTCATCCTCTATTCTTTCTCACATGGGTGCCTTGTGGGAATGCTGGTCCCAGACAACAATGATAAAATGTGGAAAAATCTGTGGAAAAATTTAAAAAAATCACGAATATCAAACACTGTTCTTTCAATATATTTTATAGCAACTTAATTATGGGATTTTTACAATTGCCCTAATTTATCTGCTCCCAACCAGATCTGTCAGCAAACAACATCAAGTCTAATATGAGTTTGAAAAGATTAATAATAAGTGAGACAAAATGACGCCAGTGGACTTGTAGACTTGTAGTGTTGCTGTAAATGCTGTGGCTTCATTGAATTCATGGTAGCTACAATGGATTCAAATACTGACCAGTCTAACACAGTAGAAAAACATATCAAGATATCCAAAGAAAATCCTCAAACCAGTCCTGCATAATGATCCCCTTGACTGTCTTGTCGCCTATATACCAACTTCCAATTTGTAAATCTTAAATGATTAATATGTAGGTTTCACCACCAAAACATACATTTGTCACAAATTGACTAAATTAAGTGAGAAGACTAGGCAATAACAATGCATTAAATGCATTAAAGTGGTAGCAGCCTATAAAACTCCATAGCAACATCACATTGATTAGCTACAGTCAGACAGTCAGCCAGCTGCATGAAATGCTGAATTCAGAATTTTAATACTGGTGGGAAAGCATTGCAATGAGTGCTCATCAGAGACAAAGACTCACTCAACAATTAATAAAACTGCTATTAAAGACTAACAGATCTATTGTGTGCTTTTCACATAGTATGTAAAATAATCCTTTATTAATCCCACCGCAGGGAAATTTACAGTGTTATTTTTCCAGTGTTAAGCCATGTTTCATGCTGTGAGGTGGTGGTCCACCCCTGTGTGCCTCAACTTCTCCCTCAGAAGCGTGGGCTGTATGGTTTTGCAGACGCTGGAGAAATCAAAAAACATGATTTTCACAGTGCTCCCAGCCTTCTCCAGGTGAGAGAGGGATATATGTAGGAGGCAGATGACAGCATCATCCACCCCAATGATGCCAGGCTGATAAGTGAACAGTAGTGGGTCCATTGATGGGCTCGCCACAGGGCGGAGATGGACAATGAGTCTTTGGCAATGGTACCAGGATGTTCTCCTCGGTTGTGGCACTCTGCCCAGCTTCACATTCAGGTTGAAAACGTGTTCAACTATTCAACACAACTGGTCTGCACAGGACTTGAGCTGATGCCATTCATATCAGCAGACTTTCTCACTTTAGTCTTCCTCACTTGGTTTGTTGTGAGGGACAAACTGGGGCAGGGGGGTGAAGTGCTGGAGGTTGTGGGTGGGGGAGTAGGGCACTGGACAGGAAATGCAGTGGATGCACAGGGTGGCTGTGAGTTAAATGTTGTGAGAAAGGGGATGTGGGTGGGGCAGCCGCAGGGGCAGCAGCAGGGAGGACTGGACAGGGGGAGGGGCAGATGACTGATCAAACCTACAGAAGAAAAAGTTCAGATCATTCAGGAACTGTCAGTCCCCCACAGGCTGGGAGGTGCGTTCCTTGTCACCAGAGATGGTTTTAAGGCCCCTCCAGACTCCACTGATTTGGTTGTGGTTGTTTGTGTTGTACCATCTTATCCTCCATCTTCCTCCTGTAACTTTTTTTCCCTCCCTGATTCCTTCTCAGCCGATTGTGTGAGACTGTCAATGTCGTCCCCTTGGGCATCATAAAATAATTCCTGCAAGGGCTGTCCACGAATACTTTGCAATACATAATCGTATTGTAAAAAACAAACAAGCAGACATTCAATTGTGAAAATGAATATTCAATTAAGGCAGCACTACTGCCATGGCTGTTTTTGCGTGGGCCTGGGCTGCTGCACTAAACGCACTGCATGACGGACAAGGCTCACACAACCAGAGTTTCTGTTATCTGTTCTGTTGAAGTCCGATGTATTGGAAATCCCTTTGGTCATAACGTCCAGTGCAAATACTTCCCAAGTTAGATGTGAAAATGTACTGGCTCTACACGCTGTTTTCCCCCTGCTACTTTTCTAATGTCTGCTCTCTCTCTCACTCCTCTCCTGGAGAAGTTTGTGATAACTGTTGGAACAGAGAAAGATGAACCAAGATTTAGGTTAGTTTTTTCATCATTTTATTTGTTTATTTTGTAAGGTATGGCATGCAGGAGTTGTGTCTGTAGCTTGCTTGTGACTGACTTGATGACATCACAGGCTGCCTCAGAGTTTGCAGAGGGGGGAATGTACACTGCGACTGAAATAACATGAACAAATTCCCTCGATAGTCGGGCTATCTAGACTGGCCAAAAATGACGTTTGATTATTCTTTCTGAAAAAACACTTGGGTTCAAACCATTTAAATATCTATTTTTGCACATTATAACCATGCAAGTTTATTGTTGTTGTTAGTGGAAATAAACCCTTAACTCACCGAATCAGGAGAGCAGCGAAAACAGTGTGTACAGCCATAATATATTCACATCCAACTCAGGAATTGTTTTCACCTGACATTATGGTGGAAGATTTAAATATGTTAGACTTCAACTGACTTTTCCAGTAAAAAAACAAAAACAAAAACAGTAACTTATGGGATAATGGCAATTCTGTCTTTTTTTTCAATTGGATTATTCAAATCTAGAATATTCAATGATAGGCCAACTCAATAGATATAATAGCTTAATGCTATTGGCTAACAAGTCAATGTCCTTACAGAGTTGTTCTGTAATAGTGATGTGTCCAGGGTTACACCAAATATGAATACAAAATGTTCTACTATAGTTTCTATGCTGTATACATGAGGGATAAAGGGCTGGAACAAATATTAATGAGTTAAGTGTGTCTGCATGTGAGGATTTTCACTGGCTTCTACAGCAGCTTAGGTTGTAAACTCACCAATGTGTTGGGTTTTATGCAGGGATTGGGATTTACCATTCACATGAACCTTTAAGAATAAACACAAGGCTTAGCATGTGCTCATCCAAAAACACTCTGTTTGAACTCATCATTGAACTTTAAACAAGGATTTCAACAAGTATGACATAAAGGTTGAAGATCCTTGAGGTCAAACACGATAAATGTATTTCCTTTCTTAAAAAACAATGGCAAAGCTGATTTTTCTCTAAGGTTCTATACATGACATTCACTGCGACAAGATGTTGCACTAGAGCACCAGCATATCAGACCAAAACCAATGGGCACACACCTGCACCTATAACAGCCATTACATCACTCTCGTCAAAACCACCAGACTCCATTGACAAAAGCAGCCATTTTACTGTGCAGATCATCGTAAAACATACTGCATTCAGACTCGACAGAAACAAAATAAAACTTACCAAAATCATTTCAGTCTCTCCACTGTTTCAAGAAACACTAACTCTGCTTTGCTTTTTTTCCCGCCACGCAGTACATTACTAGACTTCATTGACAAAAACAGTAATTCTACCTTGCAGATCATGTGTAACACATTTCATACAACTAAAACTCATTCAAACCATCTTGGTTAGTTTTTCCACTGTTCAAACAATCACCAACACTAGATTGGGCTAAATCATCCCTTAAATTCATGAATTTAGATGTGAAAATATTCTGGCTCTTCACGAAAATTCTCCCAAATCTCCAAGTCTTGTTGCTGAAACCTAGCGGCTAGCTGTCACTCAAAGCGGTCACATCCATAATTGCACATAACTTTGAGCATTAAAATAATTTAAACAACTGATTTATATAACAAGTCACCCTTGTACAGTTGTTATGAACAGGGAAGTTACCAATAGAGACCAAAAACATATTTTTGCAAACATGTTTATCTCTGCTGTGAAGTTGGGCATGTTAATATGGGGGTCTGTGGAGATTGACTTGCTTTTGGAGCGGGGCTCAAGTGGCCATTTGAGGGACTGCAGTTTTTGACATCTCTGCGTTGGCTTCAGTTTTCAGGCCCTGAGGTTTCTGCTTGAGGTGCACGATTCAAACTGCACTGTGCCATCTTGATTTTACAGCGCAGTGTAAGAGGTCACTCTCTTCGAATCTTTATAATTGACCAACAGTTTCACAGGAAAGGACTCACGTGCACTAACATGCACACGGGCCGGAACAGAGAAGCTCAGATTACACAAATACACACACAAAGGGAGTGTGACTTCATTCTCAGCCATGACTCTAGGATTGCAAATGATTGTTTGCAACCATTTTAATATTAAAAATATCATACAAATCCAGCATTGTTTACATCCATGTTTATGAGAAAGCAGTCTTCTTCTCTCCTGTGTTTGCCACCATAACTTTACCGTCACCTGTAGATCAGTGGAATAGTGTGAGAACTTTGGAAGGGATGTGTATCACGTCGCCCACGACCTCGTGCAGGTGGACTAGACAAACAAAACTCGGACCCACGCATAGAAAAGAACTGCTCCATAGTGCTACTACAGGCCAACTTATCATGTCAGCTTTGCATTTTGACGCAAAGTCGTTTTTCACTGACAGCATGTAGCTGAACCTCACATCTGTTAGATGCATGTTTGTGTGGGAGTGATTTAACCAAATAGCAGCCAAACCCCTCTGCAGCCAACCAGACAGTGAATGAAACAACCAGCCACCCAACAAGCCAGCAGGCCTGGTTCCCTCTAATCGCAGTTCTTTGCCAGCCTTGCTTTACTGGGACCTGGTCCAATTGCTAGAGACTGACGTAAGAGATGTGTTACATAGTGAGAGACCTGTCACTTGAGATTACTATTTATCTCTCTGTGTCACACTGCCAAATGCACAATTGCATATTAGGGATGAGAATATTGACATATATTTACTGCCAATTGAGGTTAAATTATGTAACCAATTAAATTATTTCTGAAAACAGAGAGATAATGGAGACAGGCAACTGAGAGATTATAAATTGCTGCTAACCAAGTGGTGTACATTACTTTATATGTACAAATCGTGTTACATAATTTGGTCTTTTCAGAAAGGCAACATCCATGTTGCTTAGCTGGTGCTGGGTAACAAAACATAAACATAGAGAAAACAATTATAGAATCTGATCAGGCAGCTTTACATTGCTGACTTGTGCTGACTAGCGATTCAACTATTTCCCTCCATGAAGCCTCACCACATTTGAACAGGGCACAACTAAGAAGGCAGTCAGTAGCTCGTGTCGTGTATCTAATGTCGTCTGAGTGAAGATGTAGTTTAACCTCAAGTTTTAAGAGCTGGGAAGATATTTCACTAGCAGAAACACTGAAAAACAAACAGATAATTATAGTTTCCATTGGATGTAATCAATATTTCCAAACATGCACACACTTTGCATGAACACATACATAAAAACACAAAGATGGAAGCCATCCCCTCTCTCTGCCTCAAAATATTTTCCTCTTTACGTGTGTTGGCCATTGCTTCCACTCTGGGCAAAGAATTTTTTGGAGTTTATGCTTTTAGCTAGACTTAATTGAAACAAGTATTTCATTTCCTTTCACGTCAGCCAGTAAACAATCATCTCCATTGACAGCATGCACCTTGTTTGGATTCAGCTACCTTGGCAGACCAATTTTTCATCCTCCTCTCCCTGACACTCCTCGTCTCTCTCCTCTTTCCTCCCTTTTCTCCTTGTCCCACTCCTTCAAGCAGCCATAACTGTCTGTGTCGGCTTCCTCTCAGTCCCGCTCCTTGAGGCGATTAAAGAGTACAAGGGAAACGTTTCCATTTCAAGAGGCATGTCCGATAAGCCAACATCTCCTCACCCTTCTTTCACCTTATCCCCCTCATGCCCACACCACTGCCTTTTTTTTCCTCTGGTTAAAATGTACAGACCACCTGCCCTATTCATTAGCACAGACCATGGCTACACTCTGCCGTGGAAGAACACAAGAGGAAGAGCCAATATAAACACAAACACACACCAATAAAGCTGCACACACACACACACAGCCACTTGATCCTGTGCGAGTGCACCATGACAGTCAAGCACACATAAAGCAACACACACACACACACACAAACACAGGACCAGACGTACCGTAAGCACATGCTCCCCTTCGCTCTGTTCATCCATTTAGACTAAAACATCAAAGCAAATGCAGCAGGGATGTTAGCCAGTTCCTTCTTTATGCTGGTTATATCTGTTGCAGAAGGTGCGTGTGTGTGAGCTAAGCGCTACCAGAGACCCCGTCGCACTTGTCTGTTACCTCTTCCTCCGCTCATCTCTTTATACAGAGAGAGGAAGAGAGAGAGGGAACGGGCTGCTTCAGAACGCACCGTGCTCTGCTCTACCCTGTCAGCCCGCTCTTTGCTCAGCAGCCAATCCCACCATGCCACCATGAATATTTCATTCGCCCAGCCAAGAGCCTAAAAACACACACATACACACCACCACACGTAGGACACACACACACATTTGGAGGACATTCAAATGCTCACCCGCTGAGGTATTCAGGTCACAAATGAAGAACCACCCACCAACACAGATAAATAGAAGCACACGTGAGGGCTCGGCATTCCTCTGAGGGTGCAGTGAATTGAAAAAGAGCAGATAGCTGTGCATTCATTAAGATTCCAAATGACTTCGACATTCACAATCCTTATCACAGCCTGAAGGTTGGACATGTCATTCAACAACCTGTAATTTCACAAAGAACTGTGGGTCATTTGTTTCCACTCCATAACGACAAGTTATATGAGTAGGGCAAAAATAACATATTGCTGAAACCTAAGCAGTAAATAATTTTTACATCAAGGAGACACTGTGGATCCCAGTCCAGTCCAGAGATACTCTGTATGGCATTCAAAACAGCGCCGGGCAGCTCCAAGCAGACTAACCACAAAACCATAAAGTCACAGGTGAAACCAACCACCCCCCAAAAAAGATACCCCTGGTAATGAGGGGTAAAGAGAGTGCATGAAATTAAATAGCAAGAGTGACATCTAAAGGCTGAGTTGCGGCATCAGGCAGATTTAACTAAACAATCTGAGATCTTGTGCAGACTGAACAAAAAAGCAAGACCATACGCACTACCATCAATAATCTATCACATCATCATTTTCAAGTAAAATCTTATAGCAAACTGACATTAAGTAAATAAGGATTTACATAAGATTATACAGCTTTACCTTAATGCGGGGCTGCATCTAACCATTATTTTTTTATTACTGATTAATATGACAATTTAAAGCACAGAGTAATAGTAAAAAAGGTACATCACATTTTCTCAGAGCACAGGATGACTTTTACAAATTACTTTCTTCCCCGAGTAACAGTCCAAACCCAAAAATTATTATGTTTACTAGATTGAAGACAAGGAAAAGCAGCAATTTCTCACATCTGAGGAGCTGGTGTCATAAAACACAATTTATCTTGATAAAGGATATAATTCATCTTTCAGCTGTCTCTTTACACCTCTTCTTTATACAAGATTACAGTTTGTATGGAAGGAAATGCACTGTTGAATGCGAATGCTGCATAACTGCTGGTGTGAAGTTGTACTGTACTTTAAATCAAATGTTCTCGCATGCCAAAAACCTCAACAGCCATCATTACATGTATCAAGCGGACAGGACAAAAGCAGAGCCATGCCTGGTATTGTTGGTCATGGTATTGTTACTGGTAAACTCAACATGGTCTGTAAAAACTGTGATTGCATTTAGGTTTTGCACAAGGCAAACATTTTATCTTTCTGTTCATTGTTCTTTGTGGTCAGCTACAAATATAATTATTGTTTAGTAGTTCTGTATTATGAAAATACAGCGTGCATCAGTTTTCCTCATAACATTTGGTATTGTGCCCCATACTATTTTGTATGTAGAGAGAAAGAAGTGTCATGTGGATGCATTATGTTGGGAAGCTGTGAACAGCATTTTGACAGCCTCTCTTCATCTCCAGCATTAACAAAATAGTTCTAAGAACATTCCTAATCCCAGCCACAAGCATATTTGACATATGAGGCATCCACTTTATATATAAAAAAAAGAAAAATATGTTTTCTCCAAACCAAATGCATTCCCAACTGTAATTACTTCAATAACAGAACTTCTAATGCAAACCACATGACAGTGTTCTAAAAGAGCAAGGGCCAGGTTATGCTTGAAAAGAAACGGTTCATGCAATATAACTTTGCTGTCCAATCACATCAGAAATGAGAAGTGTTCGTACACAGCTGTTCCAACCAGTCAGAGGCTGGATGAATAGCTGGTGGTCATAGAGAGGGGGAAATCTTAATTATTAGGATAACGGCGCAGATGTTCAGACAGTCTCTCCTGAAAGGCATTCGTAGTGCTGCACTCTTACTTACATGAAAGGTGCATAAATAATGAAAAAAAGAGTGAGGTAGACTATACACTTCCACATATCTGACCAATCACTGCATGAAGTGACCACGAATGTCCGATTGTCATTTTCAGAAGGTTGTTAGATACTCCCCAGTTCTTAAGTCAGAAAGGTGTGAGGAGGAGGGGGTTTCCAAAGCTTTTCAACTAGCCAACAAGCAGTTCTGATTAAGCATATTGGAGCCTTAAGTTATATACTGATCTAATATGTGTCAAGTTAAACCGATTATATATCCATATACAATATTGAGGACTGCAATAAATTATGCTTTTCATGACCTATTAATCTGCCAGTTTATATTTGTGATTGTTAGGCCTCCGAACTTGTTTGATCAACAAAAGCTGTGAAAAAAGCCAGTCACAATTTCTCAAACCTCAAGATGAAAGGCATGAACCTGCTTGTATTGCTGATGAGCAGTCCAAAATCCAAAGACATTCAGCTTTCTATGAGGTCAGACAGAAAAATGAACAAGCTGTCACATTTTAGAAGCTGGACCAAGAGAATGTTAGACTTTTTTTCTTGAAAACTGACTACAACTATTAATGACCTTAATAGTTCCATTATTGTTTTTTCTGTCAATCTACCCATCACTTACTTGACTAATTGTTTTAGCTCTAAACACATCCATCCACACATACAGTTAGCCATCCTCTGATTTCCACTTATGAGGGAAGACAGAAAGATTTTTCTGGCACTGGGTTGCGTGTGCACCTCCCACTGAACACACAAGAAACAAAGGTTACCTCCTATGTTTTACAGTATCACCGCACAACAGAAAACCGAGCTCCCATTACTAGCAACCTTCAAGACTCAGACCACACTTAGCCGCATTATTGGATTGATGAGTTTTCTAAGTTTTCCTGTAATTGGATGAGCTTTCAAATCCTCTTTGTACACATGGCAGACAACAGTATAACACTGTTTAGATCAGTGCTGTCTTGGGCCCTTTGATCTGCTTTTCTGTCTTTTACACTCATGGACCTTTAGTGCAATGTTCTGTCCACACGCAAGCTTCAAAATGTTACAGTCAACGCAGTCAGTGGGGCTGACATTAAAGATCTCCCAGCAATGATCTAGAAGCTAGAAAAGTAGGGTAGTGATCAAATGTTACTGCTTTAAATTCCCTGACTAGTTGGAGAAATCTGGGTGGCTGAGGTAAATGAAAGACAATCTCTCCTACCTACACAGCTACTGTTTGTAAATGCATTGAAATGAGTGAATGTGAGGCACAAAGTTGGAAAAAATGGCCAACTATGCTACCTTCCTGTGTAAAAACAAAATAATTATTCTTCTTTGAATCAAAAATGAACCCAGGGGCAATGGTGCACATAACTGTCACATTCTATTGAGTGGACTTCATCATTGCCTCCGCAAAGCCCTTAAAAGCTTGTGGCCTATTGTACTGTTTAATCACATCCTACTTTCTGAAAGTACATTTCAGTCTTAGAGAAAGTACATTGGGTACAATATAAACCGGCTTGTTGTTGTGTACACCAATTAGTCTATAGCTGGTTCAGCAGGAATTTGTTATCTTTATCATACTATCATTGTATAGCTGAGCAGTACAGAACAGAGCACAATAAGACGGTCAAAGAGGCTCATTCTGTGCAATTAGCCCATCAAAGCAATACCATGCAGTGAGTGAGCTTCATAAAACACTCACTAACGCTGGCAGTAAGTGCTGAGCCAATAATAGTCCAGGTCACAGAGCCTACACTGGTTGGACTTAAACCCTCTTTCAGTAGTAGAACAACAGGAGGCTCAAATCCCTCTTCTCCTGGCAAGCAGGCAAACACCTGAGGTAAAATTCTATGAAAGCTCACACTGTTGGACCAAGTTAGCATAGGTGATAAACAGAGTTCAGGGTGAGTTCAGAGTTCAGAATGACAGTAAGTGCGCAATTTCTGTCAAAAATACAACACATACAACACATGGGCCTAACATAAAAAAGGAAAACCTGGTGGTCCATAGGTAAGTCATTACAACAAATCATGGTTTGTGAGAGTTTTTGAAGAGTTTTTGGGTCAGAAAAAAGAATGTAACCGATCTTTTCAGTAAACATCAGACAACCCATTAGACTGCGTAAACAATGGGCTTACTCTTAGAAGAGGTTAAACATACAAAACATAGCTGCAGAGGGAATTGTCCATTAAAATCATTGTTTTAAAACTGTAAGAAATGCATCTCTAAGGCCAGAAATTTACTTACTTTTTAACCATGCCTTCATGCAGACAACTGGCTGCATCATGAACATAATTGATCATATACTTGCCTACGTACTACACATGTGACTGGAGGATACCACTGGAGGGCACACCAGACCATAGAAAACTTCTGGATTCGCATGATGAAAACAAAAAAACATGGTGATACTCAAGATTATTATTTTGTTAATTCTGGTATCGTGGCAGAAGACGCAACAGCAGCGCCACTGTAGATGGTCTGAAGGCACTGAAGCACATCTTGACAATGGCGAGTACGATTCTCTCATTCTGCCAATGTGAGAAACTGACGAGAAATACCACCAGTATTTTAAAAAATGACCGCCACACAACACACACACAGTGAGCCAGTCAGTTCTCCATCATCCTCTGCTTTCTGCTACCATCCCCATACTGCCCCTACACTGGCTGTACCATGTATTTACGTATTGCATCAAGTACACTTAGTGTTAAATTCTGAGGACAGTGCACAGTCAATGCTCCAAACAGAGGCAGGATACATGAGGCAGCCATCATGTGCTGTTAAAAGCAAGCGTAACCCTGGCCTTATACTGGCAACTTCAACACAAAGTCGAGTCCTTTAAGTAGCCCTCTAGAAAAATGCCACAAACGCAGCCTCAGGTGATCATTGGTGATATTTAGGTATGTTAATTCTTGGTATGACTAATTGCTCAAGCCCAAGCTGTATAAAAGATCCGCATTTTCTTTAATTTTTTCACATCCTTCCTTCATGTCAGTTCCTTTCCTCCTCACTAATTGGCACTTGTTTTCACCCTTTGTCAACCCTTGTTCACCTGATTACATTCACCTGATCCCTCCTTACTTAAAGACTATACGCCCTCTCGCTCACCTTGTCACCTTTGCATGGGGAGGCAGTTCTGGGAAGAGGAATTTATCTAAATCTTTAGCTCTTATCCTATGTCCGTGTTAGTTTAACAGAGAACCCAATTTATCCTTATTTCTTTAAGATTGGCATGTAAGGGTTATTTGACTTGCTGTGTTAAGTTTTAATTGTGTATATATATTTCTTTCAGATTCAACAGCCCGTGTGTGTCTTGTTCTCCCTTCATGTTCCTGAATGCAATTCCTTTGACTTTTGGAGAAAAATTAATTGTTTTTGAGGAGTGCATTCTGATCTCAGTGTCACTTTGAACATGACATTTTTAAAGACCCCTAACATAAAAATAACAAGAGTTTCTTGTTGAAACCAGACTTGTGTTTCTTAAACATGCATACACAAGCTGACTGTCAGACTCAAAAGTTCAACAATGGTGTGTTGTTTGGGATGAGCAGTTTCAGGGGTACAAGGTTAATTTGCTCATTTTTAGGCATCAGGCAGTTGAATTACTGCCTGAAAGGTCATGTGTCACAGTGAATGCATTGACTTTCATAGCCAAGGAAGAAGTAGAGTTATCCAGCAACCTTTCCAATGGGGAGCCAGGGGTCAAGTTTCCTCTGATGCATGTTCACACATATCTCGGTACACACTGTGGTGGACAACCCTACAACAGCACTGATGTCAGTCAGCATGCATTTTAAACTTAGCACTGCAACCAGCTTCTTTTTAGGGCTTGTTCACGCCGCTGTGTGATGCTCATCAGCGCATCTGAGACTAAAGTTACACCCAACAGACAGGATGTGGGTCTCTAACTTACTCACCCACAACTGTTAAAACATCACACTGAAAAGGGTCTGGTGATGTTAACCTACTGCAGCTCACACGCCTGCTACTGCGCGAAATAATGTGTCTTCCAGTCCGATGTCTGCTCTCCTTTTCACTCGCACACACGCTTTCACAGTAAAATTAGCAGCATTTCCTGACTTGGACATGTCACAAAGCTGATCTATTTTGGGCGCATTTGATATGCAAATGAGCCCTTTATTTCTATAAAAGTACGAGCAGATCTTGCCAAGTGACTAGCTGGGACACATCAAGTAACAGACGAGTAAACCTGTTGAACGTGAGGGGGGAACGCTATAAAGCTGGCACAAAGCTATGAAACGTTAATTACAGACATTATAAACTAGTGTCAGGCTAACTCAGGCAACAGCAGCGGCTTATTTAAAGTTAATTGTGTTTATGTTTTAGTTTGGACACACATTAATGCCCGCACTTGCAAGCAAACAGGACACATTTTAATTTAACTAACGTTACGGTTAATAACGTCACCGAACAGGCATGACTGTGCTCGTGCCCGGCTAATTCATTAACGTTAGCAAGTAACGCTAACTGAAAAGAAATGAAGACGAACCAAGCGGCCAAACTGGGCAGGGAACCAGATTTCTGTAAAATACATACTTGAATGGACGCTTTCGCTGACTTAACAAGAGACCTGGATACAACTTGTACCCATGCCACGTGTCAGAAGTAGAAGCCGGCTAACAATAGCAGCCGCCGGATGGTGCCTCACTGAATCTGACTCCCAAGCATCCCTCGTACTTCCACGGCTGCTTGGCAAACAGGGGACACATACGGACAAAGAGCCATACAAATATAATGGTGGGCCAGCGGTTAAGTGTGTTGGGCGGGTACTTACTGTTCTCAAGAGGGGCCTCATTTGTTCCGAAGGTTCGTCCATTTCACCTGGTGCCGGTCTTCTGCACACCGTTAGCGCTTTATCTTTATATTTTCTACCGGTTGATGTGTGGAGGAGACCGGTTTGGTTGACACTTGTGTGTACTGAGGACTTGCTGTGCTTTCCCTAACGACGCGTAAGGACACGCCTCTAAAATGATTGACAGTACCTGATTACCAATTCGCCTTCAATGCCTGGCGTTCTCAGCCAATCAAAAGCGAAAACGCAACGATGAGGGCGGGGGCTATTTTCCTTGTCGCCTCAAAGTCCCAAGCGGGCTTTTTGTTATTTTTTTTTTCTTTAATTTTGCAAAATGTGGCACAGTAATACACCAATGAGCCTTGGTTGGACAGATGTGAAATATTAAAACACATAAAACTTCATTTTGAATTCTAGTTTAGATCCCCAAGTTTTGTCACGTTGAATACTACTATGCTGCGTTTGATTTTTTTGGCACATTATTGCGCGAATGAAGACTAAGAACAGCCAGGTGCAGGATATATATTTTGATTGTTATGCATTATGTTTTTTTGTTTGTTTGTTTTTTTTGTGTGTGTGTAACTTTTAAGCTCCTGACAGGAAAAGTCTGTGATGGAAAACTAAAGTAGCCATCACAATAATTCAAAAACAGTGGATAGGACACTGCTACTGTTCCCTAACTGTCTGACAGGACTAAGACAACAACCAAATGCATCCTATTTTGATGCTGTTAAATATGTATTTACTCAAGCAGTATTAACACATCTAAAAACATATGTTCTTATTTGTATTTGTAACAAGCAAACAGTTGACAAACACAGAATTCCATATAAAACATTTTATATAAAATATACCTGTAATAATGAACCCATATATATCATATCGTCAGATATGGTTTCGTTCAAGAAGTTCGCTAAAGGCAAAAAAAGAAAAAAACATATTGTTTGAAGATGATTAGTTACCTGAAGTTCAACAATGACAAATTAACTGCACAAACTTGAAATTAAATTCTTCCTGTAAACCTGCAGCATAAAACCACCTTTTCATGCACTAAAACATTGATACAACCATGTAATGATGAATTTTGACCAGCAGGTGGCAATGCTGTATCAGACATTTTTGTTCGATCACGTAAGACAGAAGTTGGTTGCAAGATATAAACATGTTTAATTCACTCCTCGGAAATAATCTTTCAGTTCTGTTTTATTCATGGTCATTGAGTCTACGTAACATGTAAAGTGAAATGGCCTGTAATAGCCTAAACACTTTTTAAACCTAAATCTAAAAATGCTTGGTGGATCACAAACAAAGCTTTTGATGGAAGAATGCATTTTGAGACTCATTTTGAGTGTAAAATATGCTAGGTTTGGTTGGTGTAGCAACACGATGGCCTCTGCAGTTACCTTTAATGACCTAGCTCAGGTTGCATATGTAGGACAAGCTTTATTCCACGTCAATGGGGTTTAGCACAGACTCTAAAAAAGAGAAAGTTAACTTCTGCCATAATAACAGTAAACACCTTCAGTCATGTGCACAGGCCTATTATGAAATCACGTTGTGATCATGTCATAAATTTAACTGTCAAATGCAATAGTTGGAGAAGAAATCAGCAAGGTGCAAACAGCAAAAGCAGTCTGCTCTTCCAGAAGAGTTCACTGGTGTCTTCCTTTAAATAGAGCCCATTCCTCACCCGCCCATCAACCTCCGGCATAATCACGCGGCAGTTCAGAAATAGAACCGCGAGGTGGGAGATCAAACTATCACCTCTTAATTGTACCCTGAGTCTTAAAGATGCTGAGAGCCCATTAGCGCACAAAGAAGAGTGCTGTGTACCGCTCCTGAAACATGCATCCACATAATGCAGCTGGGAGATGAGTCAGAAGTTAGACAAGTGGAAGAAGCACCACACTGGCATCCACCTGTGCTGGGACCAACGTAAAGAGATGCAGACTGCAAGGTGTGGTGAAGAGGAGGAGGAAAAAGAAAGTTTTCTCTTTGAAAGCTGAAGGAAGAGCTGTATTAAACTTACTGCAGTAAATTAAAGCCTTTGTTTCTTTATGTCAAATGCAATATCCAGAATTAAAGGGATGGCTGCAGAACTTACAGATTGTGTGCAAAGGTCACACAGATGTTTTTATTTAGCTTTGAGCAGTGTGGCGACCTCTCCCGTTAGACGTGATAGATTGGAAAGTGTAACATGTCACTAGCCACCAAATGAATGAATATTGATTGCATCGCATTTTGTCCCAGAAGCTGTAGGAATTAAGAGTCGCCCTTTCCTGGAAGGTTTGGTGGATGTTGTTTTTTCTCCAGTGGTGAGGCCCTATGATGGTGCCAGGAGAGACCGAGGAGAATGTGAAATTCCCAAATCTGTTGGAGCGCTCTATCAAAGTGCCAATGCATTGATTTTGACCACAGATCTTTTCCACACGGCTGCCTCTGCATGCCCTACCCAAAACAGTACTCTCAAGACTAGGGTCTTGTGGGAGCCTTAGAGCCCCTGAATCCTGTTCCTCTCCTCTGGGACACTCAGAGGAGGGGGGAGTAGAGGCCAGTGACCAGCATAGTGTACCCAAATCGACTTACTGATGGGTAGATGATGGGAGGGGTAGGTTGTGGAGATGGTAAATAGTGGTGGTGGTCAGAAGGGGGAGGTGGGAAGGGGGAAAGGGGGAGTGTGGGGGGATCTGGCCAGTTGAGGTGCATCCCACTGCCCTCCAGAGGGAACACAGGGGTTTGAAATCAATGTGCTGTTAAGTGCAGCTTAGCTGCGGGATACTCTCTCCAACATTATCCATGCACTGGTGAGTCAGGGCCTTGCCTGCACGCTGCACACGCCGTCTGAGGGCACCGACACAAGGCCCTTCCGCGCCTCCAGTTCCTCTCACCTCCGTGCTCTCTGCCAACACTCAACGCCCTTCTCCAAACAGTTGTGGCCCTGCTAACTTGAGACTCATCTCACACCAGGGTCTCACTCCAACAGACCTGTGAGCATTACACATGTGCTGTAGTCTGCCCACCCCCTCTTTAACTGCTGATTAACCAGGTCCAAAGGAGGTAAGTGAGACTAAATAAAGCAGTGTGTTGTGTACATAGACACCTGGGGTGAGCTAAAAGGAGAGCCTTTGTCAGCATCATTAGGACTGTCAGTGTCCATGACCTCCACTTAATAATACAAAGACCATATGCTCATTGACTTTCTATAAGATATTGCATTAAATGCACAGGTGCCAGAAGGTATCTTCACGTATTATTATCCATAAAGATAATATACTCCTGGTTGCTAGCTGCATTCATTCACCAAATACAATTTCAGATACAATTAGAAAGACTGTATCTGACTCATGTCAACTAATGGCATTAAGCTGACATTATAAACATCGAAACTCTTAAAAATAACGGTGAATAACTGGATCCTGAGTGACTATATCACAAAGCAACAGAGTGACCATATGAGACTCAAACCATCCCTGGGGAACAATTCTGCAGTAATTCTAACTGGCTTGATAATCATTTAAGAGAGGCGGCATTTATCAACACATCAAAAGGGGAAATACAGCGTGAAGAGGAAACATAACCGCCACGCGGCCGTCTCGCTTGTCCGTTGGTTACTTTTTAAAAGGGGCGTCTAAAAAATCTTGACCCAGACACACATGTCTGCCCGTGGCTGCATTTAGTCAGCGAGAGCAGTAATAGTGTGTGACTGAAGGTGAGGAAACAGCCTCAGGCCTTCATCTGTGTTTAGATGTCAGCCCTCCTTGGGTACAATGTCTCTGTAGCCTCCTTGGCCTTTCTTACATGAACTCCCAACGTGGTCACC
The DNA here is from genome assembly GCF_017976325.1 of Chelmon rostratus. Lineage (NCBI taxonomy): Eukaryota > Metazoa > Chordata > Actinopteri > Chaetodontiformes > Chaetodontidae > Chelmon > Chelmon rostratus. The sequence continues at coordinate 8,938,894 of NC_055673.1, read as the reverse complement.
GACAGACGGCCTGAGGGAAGGGCACAGACGCGCGACATAAAACGAGAACTTAAGTTTTACTAACACGCTGGTTGGCCTTGTATTCCAGACACTGCAACAAAACTCAGTCAGTTACTGAGATTGTAGGCAGCGATGTTAACAACAGAGCAGCAGAGCACAGCAGTCAGTTCGTCAGGTCTTATCCCAATGCGCATATCTCAGACCAAGTCGACATGGTCTGAACTTGTGGAAGCATGCTGTAGAGGTGTCTATTGATTACTGTACTTCTTGCATGAATGGTTGAGAAAGACACAATCTATCGACTTGTTGCTGGGTCTTTGGAGTTGTCGGGGAGCTCACAAGAAGCACTCGCTGTCAAGTTGTGGAAGATCCATCAAATAAATGATGAGAGGATGTTTACAGAGCTGCAGTGGAGGACAGCTGTAGTTTCGATACAAGATCCTTTTTACAGGGTATGTAAGTCATGCTGTCACTGTGCATGCTACTTCACTGACAGGAGATTTAATTTCTGTGGGAGGATGGCAGAGAATATATCTGCAGTTCCCAATATCAATGCCAACATGGTTTTGACAAGGCATTTGAACAGGATGAAGCACTATTAGTGACTGTGGTTGCACCCTTGAAGCAGGTATATGCTCGGGTTTGTTTGTGTTTGTGCAAATTCCAGTGATTATATGATTATTGGAAGTTAGACTGCACTATTTGCCATGATGCGAAATGAGCATTACAATTACCTCTGCAAGGTCAGGTCAATAGAAATATGAATATTTTGTTGATATGAAGAGGTCTTTTTTTGGTATTCTGACTGAGAAAAATAGAAAGGCTGTAGGAACCACAAGTTATAAGTTATGGGAGTGTTTAGCTCTCACTGTTTTTCTCTCTGATCGTCTGAGTATCGACTACTATCACACCTCTGAAGCTCGCTTTTTTAGTTCCTGTAGTTGTCCAGTCATAATTTTGACAGCTATTCTCCACCTCAAACCACTGATGCGCAGAGGTCAAGACAACACGGAACGAAGAAGAAAAACATCATCAGATGCTCTGAAATACAATTTGCTGACACGCACAAGTGCAAACATTTTTATTCTCCAGACCCCCACCCAGGAGCCTTTTTCTTACAGCTTTCCTGAGAGGCCAGGGCAATCAAGCACTCTACCTTGTTAGGAGGTGTTAATTGGAGTTAGTCAGACTCCTCACTTTGTCAAGGAGTCTGACAACAGAATTAATTAGAATTCGAGTATGTAAATCAATTCAAATTGGGGCCCTTATGGGGGAGGATTTGAAGTATTTTCACTGAGGAAAAACAGGTGCCGAGAACATGAGCCAAGTATGTGTGTGAATATTATGACTTCTCTTTTCATGGATTTTATCTCCACTAATCCACTTTTGGAGAGGCCGTAGATATACAGTATAAATAGAGGTGTTGAGCTGTACATTGCCCTTAGTTGGATGGTTGCAGGACCATTTTTCATTTAGCCTGTTTTCATATTTTCTAGGTACACATGCTTCGCATGCAGTTGCATTACTTAGGTAAATGATAAAATGTGTGAAAATGCCATGGCAACAACAGAAGGAATAGTAGGACTATGTGCTTTTGTGTGCTTTTCTCCTAATTGGGTCTGTGTTGTGGGTAACGTCATGTAAGACATATAAATCTCATATCTAAATCACACTTTGCTCACTTGAATTGTGAGCTGTGATGTTACCTTGTAACACTTATTTGTAGCTTGAAAAGGATTGCTCAGCTCTTTTGTACATAAACACTGTGAGCGCCGAGAAATTTCTGCTTCCTGTTTCAAGGAGCAAGAAAAAATACAAAAATATCCTTTCAAATTCTTTTTTATTCGGATTTCCCGGTATATAAAATCAATATCATAGGAAAACAAAATAAAACATACTGGCAAATAAATATTTACCCCACATATAAAACAAACAAGCGCAACCTCGGTATCTCCATATCATAAGTGAAATATAAGTTAACATAAACAGACATGATGTATGAGTCTTTGAATGCGGATCATCTCTATTGAGTGCACCCATCTTTTATTCTGCACTGAGTGAAATCTCAGCAGTAAGATAAAACTATCTTAGTGCTTACCGAGTGAGGCCTTAAAACAGAAACGGGCTTTCACACAGTGTGCCATCACATGCCCTTATCATTTTCTGACATCACTAACCATGCTTATGATTATTTGCAATTATGAGACCCAATTATGAGTGATTGTGTGTGAAAAAAAACTTATAAAAACCCCACTAAATATACTGTATTTGCGGAGAGGGATGATAGATGTGAAGCAGCAGATGTAGAAGCTTTTCAAATTGTATTCTATGCTGCTGGAAATTATTTCTGCACTCATTCGTCTCACATTGATTGCAGGAGAAATGCTGACAAAATACATCATATTGTTAAAATCAATACAAAATACGATAAAATTGGCTATATTTTATTGCCCTCCACCCTGCTGGAAAGCACTGTGTTATTCAGATGCACAGTAGATTTTATACTACTTGTTGCAACATCAAGCCTGTTGGCAGCAACCAATCAGGGGCCTCCATTTTAGAGGCCCAAACTGATGGCCTAGGTTACAAGCCAGAAATTACAGTAGAGTTACAGGCCGTCTGACTCGTACACATTCACTGCATTACAAGACGTTCACCTTTTTTTTTTTTTTTTACATTTAGCTGAAAATATATCAGATCCAGTTATTTTGGGTTCTGCCACAGCTATTGTATGCATATAAAATGCATGTATAGATTTTTATTTACAGCTGATAAAAGTAAATCTTAATGTCACATGGCCATCATATATGAATAAAACATTCTGAGAAAGTCATTTGGACAATGCTTTGTGAAAAGCTGTTTTATTATCCATTTAATAACACCTCCATGAAGACAATTTGTACAAGATACATCACATTCTAAAGTGCACGAATACTGTACAACGAAAAAGACTTAAATACGCAGGGAGGGAGAAAAAAAATCACATTTGTAAAAAAAAAAAAAAAGTTGTAAAAATAAATGTTTAAAAAGGGACATGCTTTTTCAAAAACAACAATCACTATGCATGTTTCTGCTCAGGTATGTGAGAGGGGCTGGCCTGGGAAAATAACCTTGTGCAGCTTGCTTGGGGGAACACTAAGCTTTGGCACCTTTAGAGAAAAGAGAAAAAAGACATTAACAAGGAAAGGAGAGCACTCAGTAATAAACAGAAGAATTATATTCAGTTTCAATAAATACAGTCTTAGGGGCTTGTGTAGAATGCATAATAACCCATGCCTTTTGGGTTGTCCTTGTTGTACTCCTCCGTAGTCAAGTCCTCACACTTGATGGTAGGGGAGTTCTCTGTGCTTGAGCCCCCAGGGGACATTCTGCGCCTTTTGCACACCACGGAGTACACGCCAGAATCGGCAGAGTCCACCGATTTCAGTGAGTGGGATGTCTCAATCCAGGTCGAGGCTGGCGGCGCGCTTTCCTCAGGCAGCTTGTCTTTAGTAACCCCCAGCTGGTCCTCCGGGAAAGCTGGGGGGCTTGGGCGAGGGGACCAGGGCAGGCCTGTGGTCATCTTGCGCTGGTAAGAGCTTCTGGTGCCCCAGCCTGCGGCCATTGAGGCGAAGGCCGAGTCTGGGTAGTAGCTGAGGGCGTGGGACGTCTGCAGGGACAGGGGCTTGATGCCGTAGGACAGCAGGCTACTGGTGGAATAGTCATTCTCATAGGACAGATCCAGCTTGTTGGAGCCCGGCTGCTGGACTGGGGGGACAAACCAGCGCTGGGCAGAGGCAGCGGCGCTGGGGTCCTCGCTCTGTGGAGAGAGAAGGCTGTTGGTTTGGGGAACAGCCCGCTCGCTGGCGTAGAAGCGGTTCTGAGGCAGGTTGTTGACAAACTGGTCCTGAAAGAAAGGCTGCATGGCATAGCGGGCCCCGGGCACAATTTGGGTGGAGCGAGGGGAGTCTGTTGGGGAAGGAGTCAACCTGTCGCTCTCCGGAGCTGTGTACATCCTGTGCAACAAATAAAAAAAATAAATCAGTTGCAGGGAAAAAATGCATGCATTAAATTGTGTACGACAAGAAAAACAGATCACTTCAGGCAGGAAGACACGTACGAGTCATAGTTGTCCCGGAAGCCTTTCGCAAAAGGGTTGTGATCTATCTTCAGCTGTGTGATCTGAGAGAAAACAGAAACACAGATCCTGCATCAATAATGTGCATCTTAAGGCAAGCGACGGCACCGGCTGACTGAAGAACAGTAATAAAGAAATTTTAATACATGCCATTCAAATTTGTGTCTAAATAGGTGAATAAACTCTAAATCAAACAAAAGCTTTTGCTGAAATGCTTACATCTGTGTTCTGGTAGGCGGTGACGGCTATAAACTGGTTCTCTGGGAAGGTGAAGGTTTGAGTTCTGGCCTCGTTGCTCATGTCCTCCACTCCGTCTTCTGTCACCTCCACGATGTGCAGCCGCGGTTGGTATTTATGAAGCGACTGCAAAACTATCATCTGCAAAAGGGGAAATGTGTGATGAGTGCAACGCCGTAGATTTCAAAACAGGAAGTGCATTCTTTTTCAAAAAAATAAAATGAGTATTTTTGTTATCAAATATCTTGAAAAAGGTGACAATCAAGCTTGTAAGTTATGAGTTTGAAATAATTATTGGTGCCAAATTATTATAAAATCAGAAACAATGGTGACGACACCAGTAAACATGTGCTCAAATTCACAATTTGCCAAATCGTAAATCAGTATCTGACCTGTGTGTTGTTGTTGTTGGCCCCTTTATTGTTGGTCAGCTTCAGCTTGCCAAAAGAGATTTCTTGCCTCATCCAGTGAGCACCAGTGTTTGGAGATTCAGGATGGACGTACATTTTGTTACCTGAAATAGAAGAAAAATGAAAACAGAAGAATGAGAAAAGAAGAGCGCTTGTGTCTGTGCAAACCATGCTGTCTAAACATGCATTAAAATAATCAGATTCTTCTCTCAGACATTATTTTTCAGTGGCTGATAATGCACCTGATCCTTTTATTTTAATAATCTGAAGAATATGTTGGTAATATTAAAATGGAAACTTAAAACATGAATAATGTTTTAAGAAAAACAAATATTTGATAGAAGATTAGAGAAGGATAAATGAAATTACTGGTATGAAATGTTAAAGTTTTGTTTAAAAAGCATCTAAAAATTGCTTCTTTTTCTACTAATTATTTTATTTTATTAAATCATCTAATGAAGAATTCATCATTTTTGAATGCATTTATTTAAAGGTACAACTATTTAGAGCACCAGTCATTTAAAAGGTGTATTGAACCAGCAATTTTACACACACTGGTTCCCGAGATGACTTGACACTTCAAATTTAAAATTGTAGTCAAATGCCTAAATCATTGCATTAAAAACAGGCAAAATCGCCACATTGGCTAAAATAAAAACTGCCTTTATTTCCAAAACAATATCAATCTTTTAACACCCAGATTTCATTCTCACATCGTCAAGCTGTCATGACTAAATGCAACATTGCTGCATCATTTCTAAACGCTTTCTATTCATTTATTTTCTATTCATTTTTCAGGTATTTAGAAACACGAAACACAAATTTGCCCGAGCTGAAATAAGTGTCATTGGTTCTGAAACTCACCTTGCATATTATTATCTGCTTTTCCACAAGTGACCCACTTTCCTCCCTGAAAGCGCCAGTGATTCGGGTCAGCCAAAACAATTTCCACAAAGACATTGTAATGGGCCGTGAGGTTGAGACCAGTGATGTTGAAACTGAGGAATGGGAACATCCGTCTGGAAAAAGGAAAACAGGAGTAATTAAACAGCTGTGCTCAGAAAGCGGGCCAGACTCGACAAGAAAACTTCGCGTGTTGCATTTGGAAGAACGTTTCAACATTACATCTGAGATACAGGCAAGTGGCATCAGCGTCGTATTCAGCATGTTGCGCTTGTGCATTTACAATTTACCAGAAACGAAAACTTGCAATTTAAAATCCCTAAAAATGCGCAAAAGGAAGATTTGGATCGTGTGCGTAAAATTTAGCTCATGCGTAAAAATGTGTTAAAAGTGAGCGATGTCCTGAAAAACAGTCTAAACGAGCCAACTGGAAACATAAAAACGAAACGATTTTCTGGACATGGCTGCCGCTGGTTTAAACCGGGCCTGCAGACCCTCCGGCCGCGCGTCTGCTTACCTGCCCTGTTTGGTGATGATCATCTCGGTCTGGTGCCGGTGGAATTTCAGCCACAGAGGCCGGTTGCACAGATAGACCTGCGCTCTGGCTCCGGCGGCGGACCCCGGCAGGGACATGGAGCCAATACCCGTCCCCGTCCCGGGATAGGAGGGGTACAAACAGCCCGGACCCTGGCTGAACTGGTACCCTCCGCTGCTAAACTGGCTCCGGCCGGTGCACACGGACGAGGAGGAGAAGCCCGTTGGTGGCAGGACGGATCCGTAATGAAGTGAAGCCGGGTACCTGGAGCTGCTGGACCCGGTGTACACCGACCCCGTCTGTCCATAGGGAAAGAGGGAACAGGGGCTGGCCATGTCGGAACTCGGCTGGGACGACGAGATGAAGTACCTGTCAGAGCCAAGTTCGTCTATGTTGTAACGCCGACCGCTCGTCAACTCGTCCTCACCCAGCACCGGGGAGCCCTTCCTCCCATCGGGCCCGGTTTTAGTGAAAGTGTCCCCCTCTCCCTCACCCAGCATCCCGTTCCCCACCCCGCTCAGATATTTCTTAGGAGCGCTGCTAGACTCTGATTCCGTCCGGTCGACGTCTTGATATTCAAGCTGCGATGATGGCCTCGGGCTGTTGTTGGCACTGTCCGACGAGGAGAGATTGTAAAAGGTCTTGGGTAAATTGATGCTGGCGCTGGGAAGGATGTTCTCTAACTGCATTGTTTAGTTCTTGCAATAAATAAGAAGAGTTTCAGGAGTCCGGGAGAGTGAATCTCAGCCAAGGAGGCGACACGATCACCAGCGCCCTGGTTGCTTCTGTCTCTGCACGCCTCCCTCCCTTACGAATGATGGAAGAAGGTTGAACCTTCTCCTCACCTACGGATTTTCAGATCAGATTATGGGCTGGACATGAGACGCTCAGCGGCTCTTATAAGATGTAGTTCTCCACACGCCCAACTGATTGTAAGCGATAGGGGAGGAGCTTTTGGAGAACCATGCGGGGGCACCAGCCCTCTCTACAGCCAATGGTCGCACTACTCTAATTCAATTAGAAAGCGTCCGGTAATATCAAGAGAAAATTTGTCATGATTGCCGTCAAGTTTATTTTCACTATTACATCCAGGGTATAGACGTAGCCGAAGTGCCAAGCTCTCCGCGCACCACATTCAACATTTTAGATCTTTTTCTAATGCATTTCAAGCGCAAATAATCTGGAGTTACTTGCATAAATATGAGCCAAATATCATTTCGAAAAAGCTAGAAACGACGAGCGGGATTTCTTCACATTTTACCTCAAAGGCTCAACAAGGAAATGGGCCAAATTAGTCGCACCTCGCCGGTCATGCGTTTCCCATGGCGCACGCACAGTCACCTCTCAACTTCCAGCCTCGGCTTCAAGTCATCACGTTCAGCAAAACAGCGAAAACACACATTCACGTGTGTCTTTGTCTGTTTACTTTAAGTCACTCAAACGAGATTTATCCGCGAGGAACAGCGAACGCCAAACCTTCTTCCCCCTGCAAACACTCCCAGCGCGCAGAAATCCCAAATTCACATGTGCGCCCTATTTCCTATGATTGGCCTCCGTCGCCTCTTCCAATTCCTGCTTTTCAGTCTTGCCTCTAATAAAACTATCGACTGCAAAAAAAAAAACGGGCTGAAAAGGTATAAATAAAAGTCACACTATTTTTTTTTTATTCTTTTTTATTTTATTTGTCTTTGCTTGAGAAAAAAAGTCGAGTCAAATCTGTAGACTTTTATTCCAGATAAGCTTTACTTCCCTTCACTCCGGAAACTAAAAAAAGAAAGAAAAGAAAATGTTTTTTTTATTATTCGGAATTTGTGTTTTTTAATATATAATAATGTTAATAATATACAATCTTTAAACATATTTAGTATTAAGAAAAAAATACGAATTACCTCAATAATTTAATTGCCCCTAATAAAAATATGAAACTGCTTAGATGAGTTTGAATGCAGTGTCACACAGCTGCTTGATGGGGACCAGGTTTCAAAGAGCACAAAAAGCGTTTTTCTTTCTTTCTTTTTGCACTTGAAATGACGGGAAGGGTTAGAAAGAGGTCAGCTGCCGCCTTGAAATGGTGCTAAACTCAAGCCAACTGAAATTCATATAACGCACAGGAAGGTACGGGTCTGGCAGTGGGTGCCCAAAAACGGAGAGCAAGGATGCACGGACGCTTGCCAAGTCTGACTGCGCACCGGAGAAGGAACGATGGAAATTTAAAAAATAATAATAAAATAAATAAATAATATAATAAATATAATCACGGTTGTTGCATAATAATACAAACAACTAAATTAGAAAAATAACATATTTACTGAATATAAAGTAATTCAGAATTGCTCATGTCTGAATCACTGCACACACACACACACACACACACACACAGGAGCGAGAGAAGCTCCTGAAACCATAAATAATGCACCTTGTCGCAGACTAAACGCCGCTCACACTGTGCACGAGCCTAACGATAAAGGGATCTGTGACAGCGCTCTCTAGCGACTGATCAGGATAACTGGCAAACTTTCCCCAACGTTGCTTACATTGAAGGAACTTAACACTCTACGAGAGCTGCGGGCAGACCGTTAACTCTCACTTTTTCCACTTGTATCTCACTTTACATCATCTTCAACTGCAGTGAACTTAGCTTGTGTGCCTGTGTTTGCATCTGTGTGTGCTTCTGCCTCTGCGTGTGTGTGAGTGTGTGTGTGTGTGTGTGTGTGTGTGTGTGTGTGTGTGTGTGTAGGGGGCCGGATCGTGCATGTGTGAGTCTTAAAGTAGGCTGGAGGGGGAGCAGGGGGTGAGATGAATTTGGGGAAAATGGGGATACAAATCTGTGAAAAGCTGAGGGAGAGTCTCGGCTGGAGGCAGATTGGCTCGTGTCATAAACGGGACAGTAAAGCTGGCTACTGGGTCATCAGGGGACCAGAGCTACATGCGTACAGCACACGGTCTGTCAATCAAGACCCAGACCCTTCCCAGACTGCTGCACGGAGACGCAAACACCAAACATCTGACAATTGAGATCAAGCTTTTTTTCTTCTTCTTTAAAAAAAAAAAAAAAAAGACTCAGAGCCAGTTCTATTATTTATTTTGACCTGTCTCCCAACAGAGAATCTCACTTATCTGCAGCATAACCAAATCCACCAATCACCAATCACCTCCTTCTTTTTGCTATTTGTACCAAATGCAGAATTCCTCAGGGAAACTTGCAAAATGATGCAGCTTTTGGGCTTTGTGAAACAGGATTTCTCTCAGTCATTAATTCTATTTTAGCAAAATCAGGAGGAACTACCGTTGTGAAGCCCATTTTGGATGAACCTCAAAGGCTCTGAGTGAATGTGGTTAGATGCAAAAGGAGGAATTAACAAGCACAGAAAATATGCACTATGGCCTGATGAACTTGATCCAGTATTAAGCATAATATACATTTTGTTGATCTGTCTGTCTGTTTATGCCCTCTCTGTTTGTCCGTCTCTCTCTCTCTCACACACACACACACACAAAGCAGAGGTTCTGCTCTCTTGACTCAGTGCCGCCACAGGCCGTCATTCTACAGTTGCTGGGTAAATCTAATACATCAAAGGAAGCTGCATTTGTATTAGAACCAAAGTCGAGCATTTCACGCCTGAGCTGTCAACACCTCATTAGTGCAATGCCGTAAAGCATTTCTTATTCAGCAGGCATTTGCATGATCAGCAAATTGCTGATAAATGATGCTAAGGGAAGTATTGTTTTTGAGGGAAAATTAAGGCTTTCGCTCCACCTGCACGGGCCCAGCCTCTGCAATCCTTCACAATCTCATTAAGATTTAAGTCAAGTGGAATTTTCTTTGCATGAATGACTTCATGACTTTCACAACTGATCATTGGGCTTTATGGCGATGTTTCACAGATAATTACAAGCCCATTGAGAGAAAATCTGGGCAAAGCAAGCTTAATGCTGTTGTTTTAACATCCGTGGACCAACAGTAGGTTGGTTTTCCAAAACGACCCCAAAGACTCAGTTGCCGTTTGAAAGCTAGAAAACAAAATAAATGTGATTTACAGGCCACCTATAAATAAACTAATTCCAAATGAGGTGGATGTTTAGGTCCTACTCATAAAGGAGCTCCCACTTGTGACCTGTCAGCATGTTTCTTGACCACCTATAAAAGTCCAAGTGTGTCTGAGATGACCCTCTTTGGCCCCGGGCCAGGGCTTGCGCGACAGGGGAAGGGAAGTCTTACCATATTGTTGTCAGAGTAGATCATCAACAGAGCACATGAAAGGAATACATTCCAGGTTTTATGGGCCAAGGTGGCTGCTGAAGCCTTTGCTCTGGAGTGAATTCATGTACCCCATTGCAAGGATTAATAACGCAAGTCTCATTAGAGATCCTCACCACGGAGACCCCTGGAGGGAGGGGTGCTGGGAAAAGAACAGAGTGCAATGTGCACCATGTCAGCGCTGCGCTCCTCCGCAAATCATCATCCTCAAGAACATTTTTATTGGAAAGAATTTATTTCACAAGTTTATCAAAGATGTCCCTCAGTATATTTTCCAGTGTGCGGGGATCGCTAACATTTAATCAAAGCAGTGGTCTTTACACAAGGAAAGCTTATGTTACAGACATGCTGCTGTCTTCAAAGATACGAAGGTGACAGCTTTCATGAATTTCCATTTGGGCGCATATTGCTTTCATCAATTACTTTCTCTTTTTCTTATTTCCTTGTCGCCACCATTTTCTTCATGATTTAAACAGCACAAGGTTTTCCCACCAGACTGGACGAAATGTATTTGTGTAAAATAAGAGCCTCATATTTTTGTCCCCCTGTTTTTTTCTTAAACTTACACTCAAAGAACATTAGAATATGCAAAGTATATTCATGTTTGATGTCATGTATTTCAGATGTCATTCCAGCAGAGCAAATTATCATGAAATGGGAATCTTCCCCATCTGCAACCAGTCAGTGAGAGAGACCCGCGGGAATTCTCTCTATATATGCGGCACGTTCGAGTTCCTCAAAATACATAAAAATACGGGCGGATTGCATAAAACCATCGCATGCTGCTTTGCGTCACGTCAACAGATAAGTCTCAATGCATGCATGCACGTGTGTGTGTGTGTGTGCTTGCCTGTGGAAGGAGCGTTGGATTATTGCAGAAATGTATCTGGGGATATGTGAGCTCAATGCTTCTGTGATGCGCAGGTTTTCAGGGGGCAATGATAATCCACTGTGTTAAGACAAATCTTAGGAAAAATAAGGTGTACTGACTGCATTCAGGGAAATAGGATTGAAGCTGCACTCACTGTATGTCATTCCCCAAAGGCATGATAACATGATTTTTGGATTACTGCATTATAGAAAGTGTCACCCGGGGAAAGCAGCAGGTACACACTATGGGAGCAGGTCTGTGCTCTTCTGTATCTGACTTTTCATTCTTGCTTATAGCAGTTTTGAAGTTAAGTCTCGTAATGTTTTCCAGATGTTGAGAATAAATGCACATTAATCTCTGTTTAATCTTCCATATTTGGAGTCTTTTATAAAGTCCCACAAAAGTAATCACCTGCAGCAGGAGTCAACGACATGTTTTGAACCGATCACTGAGCTGATTTTGACACCTTTTTACTTTCGCCCACTGTGTCGTCATGGGCAGAACATGAAGCCAGCGGCGGCAAAAGTGTATATAAGTCCGATGGCCCGAGTCTCACCCTCATCCCCATTTTAGCATCAACCTTTGCTGACCCACTTCTCCCAGCCCGTCCTCCTGAAACACCGGAGGAATTGACATGAGGGACCAAAGCAAAATAGCAGGTGCTAAAAGTTTGACAGCGCAGACTGGATATACGTGTTCCCTGGAACGTGAGGTGTAAGGGAGGGTGGCAGAGTTGTATCGACTCAGCATTAAGCCTCCAAGATAACATGCCCTCTCTAACAGGCACGCTCTCTCGGCCGAGGACAGTTGGGGCGAGCTGGGGGGGGGGGTGGCTCGTCAACCAACCAGCCACGGCCACCAAGACACAGCAACCCAGCCCGGCTCACCCCTGGTTCTCTGTCCTTTCCCATAGCACTATTACTGCCAAACAAGCTGGGCTTTTATCACATCGCTAACCCTGACTCAGAAACTGCATTTCAGGAGGACCCTTTATTTTTTTTCTCCTGTTGCCTTTTTTTTTTTTTGGACAGGGAACACTAACAGATTTACACCACAGGAGTATTCTGCTGCTGCTCCTGCCTCAATGTGGTTAAATCAGTGAGTCAGAAGTGAGAATGTAGAGTTTTAACACTTCTCTCTCCTGGTATGAAAGCTTCTAGAGCGACACAGAGGAAAGCCCTAACTGACTTACTGTCTACCAGCCAGAGGCATATGCTAGTGGGAGGGAGGTTATGTAGACATGATTAATGGTTTAAGGTTGACCCCCGGTGAAGCGGGGATGTTGCCTCGGCATCTTCAAGTCTCCTCTGGGGAGCGGAGACTACATTCACAGTGCTAGGCCCTCAGATGCCCCCCCTCCGTCAAACAAAAACATCATCATAGCCCCCTATAAGGTCTCATTTATACGAATACTGGACACATTTAAGTCAATATTATTATTTCATTGCTTTGTGCAATTAGATATTAAACTAGTTTCTAAAATGCCAAATTATTCACTGAAAAGGCTCCTATTTTTGCTCTGGAGAAATGCATCCAGCAGCCATTAGATATAATTAGAGACCACAGAATGCTCTTGTATTAAAACATTTGTAGCAATTTGGCAGCTGTATAATTTAGATGTACTGGATCATGCCATGCACATACATGAAAACACACAGACGCGCACGCGCTTGCTCACACACAATCATATACGCTTGCCGGCGTGTATGCACACACGCTCATATATGCACACACAGAGGGACCTCAGTGCAGCGGACACCTTCAATATTGAACCCAGACCCAGGCCTGGTCTCTGTATTTACATGTAAATGGTCTACAACAATCTGCGGCCCCTTTCGTCTGCTCTGTCCCTCCAGCCGTCTGGGCCTGGGGAAGTGAGCTGCTAGTCAGATGGGGGGGACCACATCAGATGGGCTCCCGTGGTTATGGAGCCAAACGCTCCAAAGAGAGAGGGAAGAGGCTGCCTGCCTGGCAGCCACTGAAACAGCAGGGACTCCCACATATCATGGAAGTGGTCCATGGTTGGTCTCCTTCGCTGACTGGAGAGCAGGGGAGAGACGTAAAGGACTAAGCAGGACTAAGGCCTTCCTGTCTGAGGACTGAGAGCAAAGCAGAAGCGGTTTACGTTTAAGGGAAGGCCCACTCATGTGTGGCTTGCAAATATACTCACTGGGACAGTTTAGTCAGGCTTCCTAGAAGAGGGCTGAGGACCTGGTCTCTTTCTTGTGGGTAGAGGTGTCATATTTGACAAGTGTATATGTGGATGTGGAGGGGTGGGCGTCGAGGATAAGAAATTACGAACAGCAGTGAGCATGCATATCCAAGTCTCTGTATTTGTTCCTTATGATCGTCTGTCGAGTGTTTGTGTGTCCTTCTGTGCTGGCGGGTCAGATATGGTGGAGGTCTAGACACATGGACCAAACATTCTGTCTGACGAGGGAGCGCTTGTTTCGAGGTTCATCTGATGGCTGTAGACCTTGATAGCACAGACCAGCCGAGACAGGCTGGACCCAAACCCAGTGATAATGGTCCAGACTTCGTTTGAAAAATCTGGTGCATGTTGAGCTGCTAGAAAATTCTGAGTTATAGCTGCTCTTTCTTTCATGTGTGTCGGTACCCAGCATAGAATTATTAATGTTTTAGTGTCTTGAGGAGTTGAATAGCCTGCAGTCAACTTGAAACCATTAAAAGCAAGGTGTTATTAGCTTGGTTTGCAAACATTTGATGATTCAACTCATGACCCAGTCAGAGAGAGAGGGTCTTGATTTTCAGTCAACAGATGCTCACAATGATGTTTGGTAATTAACAATGTCAGTGTCACGTCCCATGTCTCACAAACTGCTATTGAGCTCTTCGTTTTGGGAAATACACATAATTAGCAGATCTTAGCGTAAAGACTGGAAACAGGGGAAAACAGCTAGATCGGTTCTGTTCAAATGTGAAATCATCCCACCAGCACACAAATCACTGTTTAACACAATGCTTCTCATTTGTTTAATCCGTATAAAATCTGGACAAAAAGTGTAAAAAATTACAATTCACTATTATATGTGGGATATGTGCAAGACTATTTCTTGGCCAGAAGCAGTTTGTGCAAACTCCATGAAGTTACTGCTCTCAGCCAAGAGATAGTCCAGCACACAATTTCTCATTCTTATTTTTTAAAATTCAGGTTGCGTGTGGATCACGAAAACATGGTGCAAGGTGTTAATTAGTGAACTTTAGAGGTTCTGGTTGTTATCTTCCACTTAAGCTAAACGGCTCCTGCTCCAACTATATATTTACCACACAGGCATAAAAGTGGTATCAGCATTCTCATCTAACTCTCTGCAAGAAAGCGAATAAGCATCAAAACTTAAAACTACTCCTTCACCAGAGTGCAGTTGGAAATAATTTTACGCTTTTGCTTAGTTTTAGAGTCTTACTTTTCAGAGAGACGGAAGGATGATGCAACCAAAGTAATTAACCAGACGTGGACCCATGACTGTGCAGGGAACCACATGTTTCCGTGGAGAAAACCTCACAATTACTGTCCTTCACAGCTCTGGTGGAGGCACCGAGGGGATCCCCGATGATGGCCAACCTTCAATTCAAATATGGTTTGGCAGAGGAGGACACACCAGCCTAATACCTTCCACCTCTTGAAGAACGTCCCCCACCTCTTCACCAACACAACGAGCGATCACACCTTTGGCGGAGAGGCAGAAAGAAGGGGAGCCCCAGACCGATGTGGTCTTCGTATAGCTGTGCGACTGTGCGTGCGTGCCTCTATGTGTTTCTGCTGTGTGCCTGCCTGTGTGTACGTGCGTCTACATGAATAGCTGTGTGGGGGACAATGCAACACGTTAAACCAATGTGGGAGGTGTGAAAACAGGGGATCTGCTGCAGTCAAAATGAACAAAGAAGAAAACTGCTTTTGCTTTGTTTTTAACGTCTTGTGAAATTGCAATTGATTACGTTGTTAGGCTTTTTGGGTTTGCTAGTTGCCGACAGTGTTGTCAGTTGTTAAATGTCATAAATATTAAGGGGTTCTCCATGGAAAGAATAACTGCAGTTGCATTTCCATGCATTGAGGGCTGGTGCACACAGCCTTTTTTATAAGAATTTGATAAGCCTAAATACAAGAATCTCAATATAAAAAGAGATCTTTTTGCACCTTAGAGAACGAAGGGAGAGGGGGACAAATCAGTGTCGAACCCATGAGAACGTCAGCATTTTTAATAGTGCTTTTGAAGCATTCATGTAGGCGTTGAGTGCAAAACTAGGGTTCATTTCACCTGTGTGGTTCACGATGGTTGCCGGTGAGTCACCCAGAGCTGCAGAGGATGTGAGTGGGTGGTCTCACACCACCGTAAAGCTATTTTCTATTTCACTTTCTCTGTCTCAGAGTCAAGACCACTTAGAGGGAGTTGCATTTTTAAGTTAAAATTGTAGTGACAGTGGAGTATTCGTGTAGCAGGTGTATTTCAGACGTGTCAAATATGATAAGTGTAAATATTACACTCTGAGTATAGTGCCCTGCTACAGGAGCCCCTGGGGTCAAGTGGTGGTGCTGACAGCTATCTATGGAGAGCAAAAAGGCTCACAAACTCTCTCTACCTTCTGTGGCTACAGTTATATGGAGCTTCGATCTCTCGCACTATTGACTTGTCATAGTAGGAAAAGCACAGGTGTTATTAATAACATTAACGATGGCGCCATTCTGTTCAAGCGTCCCAGTGAGCCATGACAGGGAGTCAACATGCACAATACCAAGTAGCGAAATGGAATTCATCATTCATTTGATTATTTGCACCTGTGCTTTTCCTACTGTGACATTTAAAAGGACCCACCAGAACAGGGGTCATCAAGGGTCCAGTTTTTCTAAGCAGACACTGTGGGGGCCGGACATTCAGATAAAAATCATTTAGGCCTAATTAGCCTATTATTGTTTAATACTTTCATTTCCTACATAACTAATGTTATTTTTCAGTGTGAACAGACTCCTGAAAAACATGGGAAATCCACAATGATAACTAGATGCTTAACCAGCAAATGCTCTCCCACCTCCACCAATGAGGCTGTCAGTGCTCAATACAAACCCCCCAGTTCAGCTATCAATGAATGAGTCCTTACCTCAAGAAAAAACCATGAGGGCATTAAAAATTAAGTCATGTGCAACTCTGGAGTTACCTCCCACATCAAGGTGAGGGGCTGGCAAGCTGATCTACTGGGCTGGGTCTCCTCCACTGGTGAGTGAGGTTAGATACATGCATTTTCTGATTCCATTAATATTGGTCTGGTCTGATTCTTGTTATATTGATTGCTGACTAAACAGCCAATCATATGGGCCCTCCAGTTCAGACAGTATGAATGGGATTCTTGGTGCAAGCAACATGTCAGCTGTCAGTCACTGCTGACAGTAATGTAATGAAGTCTTGCTCTAAACTCCCCTTGGGAGAGGCTGAGGAAGGGCAGGACACCACATTCTTAGAGGCACTGGTGGAAGAGGTAACCAGATGTTTAACTTGAGTAACAACTAGCCGTGTTACAGTGAAAAAATGCTGTTAGATGTAAAATACCTGCATTAAAACAAATCCTTACATAAAGTACATTAGTATTAGCATAAAAAAATATACTTTAAGCAACAAAAGTAAAAGCAGTCATTTGGCAGAATCATATATGATATATTACAGGATCATAATTAGAGATGCATTTATGTGTACAACCCTTTAATGTTGCAGTTGGTGGGGATAATTTGAATTTCTGTATGTCCTGCTGGGTAGCTCATAGATCATGATTTATTAGCAGCATCCACCGCACACTCTCTCTATTCTTCAGTGGAATCACTCTTCAGTAAAAGGTTTTATCCATGAAAATCTGTTGCTCGGATGAAGGTTATGCTTGAGACTAGGCACTCAATGCAGCCAGAACCAAGATATGCATTTCTATTTTTATTTTGCTTCCTTATCTAAATTGTTGGAAATTTACTTACACCATTAGGAAATGTCTTCCCTGCACAGTGGAAGCTAGAGAAGGACCCTGGGGAAGGTGTATGTTGGGGCTAAGGAGGAATCTGTGTTGCAGGTTCTGCTTCTGTTGCATTTCCACATCCTTTATTGTCTCAGTCATAATGCTATGGCTGTTTTGCAACTAAAACTTGTATGTATGAATTTATTAAGACAAGGGAAAAAAGAAAAAGCATTTATTTTTTTTCACTTTATTCATTTATCTGTTTTATTCATGTATCTGTCTATCAATACCCTGTTGTACCTTTATGTTACATGTTGACATACACCTGCAGACTGTGTGAAAAATGAAATAAATACTTGGTCACAAAAATAATTTAGTAGTTGAGTTACATTTTGCATTGATTATCTGCAAAGTAACTAAAGCTTTCAAATAAATGTAGGGTAGTAAAAAGTACAGGTAGAAAACAGCATTCAGTGGAAATACGCAAGTAAAGTAGCTCAAAATTGTACTTGAGTACAGTACTTGTGTAAATGTACTTAGTTACGTACATTCCATCACTAACCTTAACTCATAACAACAATTTTTAACTGGCTCGCTAATTCAAACAGTGTGAAGTAGGATGTGAAGCACACAAATGTGTTTTCCTATATGCAAGCTTCCTCAAACAATCCACAACATCTGTCAGCTTTAGTGCAAATGCCATTTGTTTATTTTCTTTCTTTTATTCTGGGGATTCCATGTCTGTATGATCAAGTGGAGAGTAGAGAGATGACTGTGCACTAGTGGAGAGAGACAAGCACCAAAGCTTCCTGGAAGGACACAAACTGAGGATGTTGCCTTTCGAGGTCGGTGCTGTAGAAGCTTTGATGAGGTTAGGGACGCGATTCAAGTCAAAACCTGAGCCGAGACCCGTCCCAGCTTCGAATACTCGCTCGTGACATTCTGCATCTTGGCGGGGCTGACATGACTCGGGGTTCAACGCAAGGCTTGTGGGCAGGCATCGGCCGACTTGTGCCGGTTAACAGCGGTTCGCTCTCTGCTCTTTGTGGCTTTCTGATTCCTATCATCGACAGGATCACCAGTTGCTGCCTCCCCTCTCTAACCCTGCATGCTTGTGAGCTAGCCTGTGTGTGTACGCGTGTGCACGTGCGCTGTGTGTGTGTTATGCCACAGCCTGCTGGCCTTCCACCCTGCCAAGGCCAGAAGGCATGATCCCCAAGCCCTGCCAGCTTCTCCACAGTTTGGGGCCACTGATGTCAGAATGGCAGGAGCTTGTAGGCGGCTGCTATTAGTGAGTCCTCTTCACGCCGGATTCTGGAGTTCCATCAGCTGGTTGTGTAACTTGTTTCTTGTGGGACAGGGAGGTGTGCTCAGGAGGAGGGGGGCGTGAGGAGCTGGGGGCTAACTTTTGGCTGCAAGCAGAGCAGCGAGAGTTGACCGTCATTCAGATTAATGAAATGATGTTAAAAACACAATTCAGTAATTTGGCTACGTCTGAGCTACATTTCTTCCATTGTGAAATAAAACACGTTGCCGATTTCGATGAGTACACCTCTGAACAGCTGTCCTCCCCACGCCTGTGTTTATGGTTCAGTCCTGCCTCCTGTATAGAGCAGCAGCAGGGGCGAACCATCACATTTGGTGCCCAGCGAGGGGGCGGTTGGTGAGCTGTCGAGCTCCAACTATCCCATGGAGCTTTTCTTCTGTCTTTTCAGTACAATTTTGACTAACCTCATTTGCATCTGCTAATTAGATCCTGTTAGCATAATTCATACACATGACACCCTTTTGAAGCTAATGAATAGATACATCTCCAGACAACTCGCAAAGAGCATTTAATGAGACTCAACTTACTCATGAATGGCTGTGACTGTGAAGAAGAAAGTTGAAGAAGAAAATCAGAGGCATTACATTTTGTAGCTAAAAGTCAGGTGAGAGTTGGATATCACGACTTGATAAAGCAGTAACATGATAAATTCAACGACCTGCTGTAAAGACGATTATATGCATATTCAATGCCGCCTGTACACCAGGATATGTGCATTTTTCTTTTCACACTGAATATCAAGTTTTTAAAAATTATCAATACATCCATTTGTCCATTTGTAATAATACGAAAGGACACTACAGATGGTGGGACGTGGATTATTACTGCGATTCTGATATCTCCAGCCATCCATTTCGATTTAGATAAGCTATATGCAAAATACTGAATCATGAATATTCATATGGAAAAATGGTAAATACCGTATGATTCATCTTATACAGCTGGGTATAATTCACAGAGACAATGTGTAGAATAGAGCAGAGCCTTCCTGCCAGGTTGTCAGAACAGGAGGGGGAAAAAAAAAAAAAGCCTCACCATGTACGTACATATTCGAGCTGCTGATCTCTCCATTATCAGGATGTATTCCTGATGAGAGTTCACAGCTTTCGCAGTGATCCCCCCCCAGAGCTGGATCACCGCAGGAGGGAAGTTTCTACGACTTAACACGCAGCTCCTCAGGCTTTTTTATTTCCAGCCTCTCTGCTAGGATCAGATTTGGTCATGTGTCGAGCACGCCGACTTTCGGAGGTGACACAACCCACAGCGTAATAAGAAAAGTCTGCTGTACGACCCAACGGCTGTCACACACATCTTGTCTGCACCACAGTAGAAGAAATACAAATAAATGATATGATTATGATGATACAATTATGTGAAATGTAGGCAGAAATTGGTGAATATAGACTCAACTCTTCATTCCGTCCATATCCAGAGTTGTTGTTTCGTGGTTTATTCTGCGTATCTCGCATTCAGATCTGTGGAGACTTTTTATTCTACAAAAATGTATCATTTTGCCGTAAAATATTTTTTAATAATCACCCATCTTTGATTAGATCAGGTTTTTGAATGTAAGACAGGGTTAGAGTAGAGCAATGTATTGTGTTACATTGGAGGCAGGTAAAAAATGTGATAGAGATTTGAAATAATTATCGGCTCCATCAGAAAAAAACTGAGGGCATCTGGTTATTACAGTAGAACAATTTCATTAAGAATCAATAGAGCAGCTTCGCCTTTTCTCTCATGTGGGGGAAACTTACAACTTTGCAATACTTTCACAATTATTGGGTACTTTCTGAAAGTATTCTGCTGCTTTCATTTTCCTTACTTCTTTTTTTTTAGCACAAATTATCCTCAGAAAACCTTAATGGCAGCAGATACTGTTCATCATATATTCTGTCAATATTACTGAGCGCTGAGATTTGTCTGTTTTTTTTTAAATGCCGTAACGAATGTGGAACAAACGAGGTGCTGAACCAAATGTGGAGATTCATAATCATCCAGGTTCTGTCTTCAGGACTTAAGAGCAACTTCTCTTCCAACCAATACATAAAACCTTTATCAGTTCATTAATTTGTGTGCTGATGTTCACGTTGATTGATTTTCTATTTGGTGCATAAAATGACTTGAAAATACTCTGCAGCTTGTAATATAGGGTCATTTAATAAAGTAATACGCTTTATGCTCACGATTCTGTCAGTATTTAGGGAATGAAACAAAGTAAAGTAGTGAGTAAACGATAGAAGAATCCATCATTCGTGTCTCATGACTGCAAACTACAATCATTTCAAGCAACTTAAAAATATGCATTCTTCATTACAAGCACTTCCTTTGATTAGCACAAATTCATTTCCACATTTAGAGGCTGGAGTGTTGGAGTTGTGCTGTCATTCTGGTGTGGAGCTCCACCTGGCCGACTGAGTGAGGACCCAGCGGGGAGTCTTGAATCATCTCAGCTGAGGCCTCATGGCTTGGCCTGGCTGGAGCCCTCATGATGTGATACCATAGTGAGCCAGGCCTGAGTGTGTCTGTGCCGGAGTGTGGGCGCGCTTGTCTGTGTGGCTGTGTCTCTGTGAGTCTGCGTGTGCACGGATTGTTTGTCTGTGTGAGTCTGTGTATGTCCATACGTGTGTATGCATAGTGATGTGTGTACTTATCTACACGTGCGCACTTGTGTGTGTGTGTGTGTGTGTGCATTCGAACAAGCATGTGTGTGCGCTCGAGTGTGTGTTTGCTCCCGTCTGCTCCCTCCAACCGGTTGATCTTTCACATTTCGCATGGGCAGGAGGGACAGGAGGCTGCCAGGCTGCGCCCGGAGCCTGGGTACAGTACGGTTAGCAATGCCCGGCATTCATTAGCACCTCCCAAGCTGTCTGCACTTTTACCAAACGCTCTAGCTAGCTATCATGCACTGGCTCCCTGCTCCCTGCTCTCGTCACCCCAGTAAAGGCCTTCACTACGCGTTGGCTCCGCTCAGCCACAGCTGAGGCCTCCAGTCTTGGCTTGGGCCATTTCAACTTTGTTACAGTTCAGGACAGCGACACAATGGGAAGCCAGGCAGCTTTGACGGAGTTTGTAGAGGAGGATGTAAATTCCGCTTCTACTTTTTTACTCTGAGTTACTTGATTCTTTGTTTCGTACGAGTTTAAACGGGACACTTTGGGCAAGAATGCGCATAAAAAAAATCTGCGATGCTTCTGATATCGCTTGTTGTGTTTAACGTTTCCTCCATGAAAAATTATTACAGTAGCAACTCAACCTTTCACCTGATGCTCCAACTTCTGTGTGGTCAATAGCTAAAATAAGTGGCAGGCTCTGGCCTCTTTCGCCCATGGTATAAAAATACTTGTCTCAAATCATGCAATTGGCTAGCCTCCAGTGCGCTTGTTAGCTAATGATATGGATCCGCCATATGGATGTAAATATTAACGGAAACGGGCTCTAAATAAGGTGCAAAGGTTGCAAACATTCCCACCCGCCGCAGCAAAGGCCGGGGGTCGAGTTCCGCCAGCCGTACCTCTGGCTTGGCCGTGCGCGCCAAAGAACGCAGTTGGCAGGGTTTGCTGTCGGGAAGCCAGTGAGGGATCAAGTCCTTGTCACTGCGTCTGCAACTCAATAACAAGCAGTTGTTTCGTTTCATGCTGGAGAGCGGAACCAAAAGTGCTCGTAAACTGAAGGAATATAGAAGCAGAAAAAAAAACCTTGAAATATATTTATGCATGTGTGAGCAGAAGTAGAGCCCTCTTACACACACACACACACACACACACACACACACACACAGTTGGCACTCTGCTGAGTGAGTCACTTGGTTTTTTACACTTTACGCGATCATATGACTTAATGACAGTTCTCAAGAAAGGAGCTAAAAAATCAGACCTCAGGACTGAAGCTGTGATTCTACGGCAGGCAACATTACACAAGGCGTGTCTCACCTCATCACTCATCTCTTTGTTTTCCACTTCCATAACTCCTCTCTCCCTCTCTCTCTCTCTCTCTTACCCACACACTCTCTCTCTCTCTCTCTCTCCCCGCTCATATGTTCTCTCTCTCCTCCATCTCCTCTCATTTCATGCTCTCTCTTTCCCGCACAGGATCAACAGGCTGGGAATACCTCTGAGAGCTGCGACCGGGGTGCAAAGAACACAGCAGGAGTGGTATTTGCCAGTGTTGGCACTTCCCCAGCCAACTCCATTAAAGCCTGAATATACTTCTCCTGAAGTGCTTCCGAAAGCACTTCCTATTCAAACTTCTGAAACTCTTTAATGGCTTATGAACAGCGAAGACATGTAAAAAAGATACAGACATGAATAAAAACACTGCTGCATGTTTTTAGCTACGAGTCCATTGGCTGTAGCGGCCACAGGGCTTAGGGTCCATCCTAATTTAAACAAATGGTTAATGGTTTAAAATGAGAGTAGTTTAGAAAGAAGAAATAACAAAATTCATAATTTGTCCATGCTCGCCAGAATAACACATTATGATAATTATTATTATTTTTACTATTATTATTATTGTTATTGGGTTAAAATGAGTCATTTGCTGGAGATACAGGAGTTTTTGTATTTATGATAATAAACACATGGCTATGGAATAATCTTGGTCATGCTTTAAAAAATAGACAAGGTCTGACACAAGAAACAGCTTCCTCTACTATCATAAATATCATAGCAACATAAAAATCAGTGTCAAATTGTCCAAACTTCATGCGTAAGTGTGAAAGTCTGCTTTGTTATTCCTCTTCAGTGTCCTTTTTGCTAGTTGTAAATGGTCCGAATCAGATTTATTTACGAGTAGGTTTTCATGTACAAGAAATTTGCCTCGTTATGTTGGCGCATAACAAGAAACATGGCAACTAGAAAAATGTAAAGAAAGATAAAAATCAAGTCCTGCAAGTCAAGAGGCCTAAAAGGAAAATAGAAAACTGACAACAAAATATGAAAAAAATTTGAAAACAATAAGAATAAACACAATATAAAAAAATTAGCTGTGATTTAAATGAAAGAGCTGTATGGTCTTGTGCACAAATGTGCAAAGTATTCACCAGAGATTGCAAAAAATGCAAAAAAAAAAAAGGTGTACCTTAATGTGACACATTGAGTCAGGTGGCGTGGACCTCACACCATAAGGAGATTCCGTTTCAGTCGAGGTCTCTGTCCTTGTTGACGAGACCAGCTGCAGTTTGGAAAAAACAGTTCTTGTGGTGTGAGGATTTTGAGAGGAGCTTCCCAAAAAGTTAGCGTTTGGGGTGGGAGGGGTCGTCACAATCTTACCTGCACGCCTCGGGGTCCTGGAGGGATGGCAGATTGCAGCCGATCACCTTCTGCAAGCAATGATATGCCGCGGTCTGCCCTTGTCTTTGGCAGTGGCGCCGGCGTACCAGATGGTGATGGAGGAGGTGAGGATGGACTCAATGATAGGGATGTAGAAGTGCACCATCATTGTCTCTGGCAGGTTGAGCTCCTACATTTAGCTGCTGCATTAAGTGCATCTTTCGCTGGGCTGTCTCGGTGATCAGCTCCACTTCCTGTGTGATGACGGTGCGCAGGAAGCAGAGGGACACACAGGCTTGCACAGGGTGATGGGGAATCGGGTGGTACTGTGCTCCTCCTGAAGTCCGCAACCATCTCTACTGTCCTTAAAGCGTTGAGCTCCAAGATGGTTTTCTTGCAGCAGGTCACCAAATGCTCAGCCTCCCTCCTGTAGGCTTGCCCCCCCACCACCTTGAGGGTGGTGTTGCCACGCTTATCGTCCTCTCATCGCAAACTGATGCTGGCTAAGTCGGTGATGTCATGGCTTTGGTCGTTAGTTTTGTTATTTCCTCTTTTACTTTGAAAGTTGTCCTCATGTGTTATCTTTTGCTTTACTTCCTGTGTTTTCCCGCCTTTGTAATTGTCGAGCTGTGTCACCTGTCCTTCATTTGTCTCACCTGTTCCCTCATCAGTCCTCCCCAGTCTATTTAAGCCCGTGTTTTCCTTCAGTCTGTGCTAGTTTGTCATTGTGTGTTTGAGCCTTTTCTAGTATCTTCCAGTGTTTTTGGCAAGTTGCTTTGTCTTGTTTTGTTTTCCCTGGACCTTGCTTGTTGTTGGATTTCTGCTTCTTCTTTTGGATTTGTTTGCCTCTTTGGACTTGAGTCAAACTGATGCTGATGATTTTTATACATATATATATAATATACGTCCATTAACATTCCTTCATACTGTGTATGCTGTTTTCCCTTTCTGTCTCATTTGTCGTAGTTGTTGCAATAAACAGTGTTGTGTAACAGGTGGTCCTCAATCACTGTGTCAGGCAACACCCGGGTTGTGAAATAATGGTGGAAAGTCATGGAAATCAAACTTGAAGAGATCGAAACAGCAATTCCCTGATATCTACCCAGGAGATTGCTGGCCGTTAAAGTGGGAAGTGGGAGATAAGTCCCCTCGTACATCATTCCATCATGGCCTGTCGCTGCAAAGGCGTGCTGAACTCTGGACAGAGCTTTTCATAGCGACCTATGCAGCATGTCTGAGGCAGGCTTTGGTCGGGCATTCAGAGCGTTAGCATAAAG
Source organism: Chelmon rostratus (assembly GCF_017976325.1). Taxonomy (NCBI): domain Eukaryota; kingdom Metazoa; phylum Chordata; class Actinopteri; order Chaetodontiformes; family Chaetodontidae; genus Chelmon; species Chelmon rostratus. Next base: position 8,913,737 of record NC_055673.1, on the reverse strand, counting down.
GAACTTTAAGGAACTTTTTTTTTTCTCAGTCAACTCATAGAATCTTTCCCATCAGTAAAAATACACCTCTGTGTATATGAAAATATCTGTCACATACGTAACGAGAAAAACAACCTCCAAATAAAATAACATGAAAATAGCTTAATGAAATGATGTGCCACACATCAGTAGACTTGGTTGCTTTTGGTGATTTCATGGTATGCCATAATCCCAAAACACCAGCGTGTTTTACCAGACTGAAAATCGCTCAGTGATACCAATTAATGCATCTTGCAATAGTGCAACTGATACTTAAATTATATTATGGGATACCTCCTCGTCATGGCAACAATCTCACCCCAGGATGGTGCTATCTTGAGTTTGCAAATCAGGAGGAAGCAATCGGTGCTTCAAATGCAGGTAAAGAACACCTCAGGTCACAGAAATGATCATGCACAACGGGGTGTCAAGAGTTTCAGCTCATATGAGGTTGCTTCAGGCTTTATTTACCTTCTTAGTTTAAAACTCTTGCCTAACAATTAGCCGCTGCACATATGTGACCGTCATGCCACTTGATTGCTATTTCTGTAAGTGTAGGCACAAATCCATCATTGTCTAAGCCTACAGAATATGTTAATGTGGGTCTCATCACCGCCGCTGTTGTCTGCAAGCCGTCAAAATGTGTCAGTCAATCATTCAGCCATTTCATTTAATAAGAGGAAGCAACAGGGTGGCTTGTGGAAGGATTTTTGAAACAGGAATTGAGATAATTATCGAGTTTTGAGGGGATTTTTAACACATTTTGTCTTTTTGTGTGATAATCGGCCATGGTATGGCGAAATTCTTTTTAGTGCGTACGGTTATATTGCTTTAAAAAATCTTTGACACTGGCTTAAAAGTATGGAAATAATGCATTTTCAACCCTCCTATTGTCTTCGGGTCAATTTTGAACCGTTTTCAAGTGTTTGCATATCATATAGTAGATGGGAAGACAATACGAGGGTTAAAGGGGCATGGTCATTTTCTTCTGCACTAACAAGCTTTATCTGAGTTCTAACAACCCACCATGATAGAAAGCCAATCAAAGAAGACATTTAAAATGACTTGGAGATATCAGTGTGTTGGAGTGACCAGTGTATCAGTGTTTGCTCAACCATAAGCTTTGTAATTCACTCTCACTGCTAGTTGTCAGTCTCATTTCCTCTAGCGGCAGACAGGGCACCATAATGCGCGCCTGCAGGCTCCCGTAAATGCTGGGGGGCTTTTAAAGGCCATGCTTCCATAGTGCTCGTTTAAGGCACACCATGTTCACCCTGCTCTTCCATGAGCAAATCCATCTGTTACCCGGATTCACTGTAGCATGCTACACGCCCTGACAAACACTTTGGAAATGTAGTTTCAGGCTAATCATCTCAATGGAAGACAACCCGAGAAAAGCTGTTCCCCCACATCCTGCAGCAGGAGGGGGCTAATGACATGCGATAGGAAATGCATTTAACTACTGAGCCACGTCATTCTCGATACACTCATGATAGAAAGATAGATGGGGAGGGAGCAGAGAATCCGAAAACTAATTAACACTTAAGTGCATGACAAGGCTGTCGTGTCTGTTGTGTTGAAGAGTTTAACAATTCAGTTCCATAAACTCGACTTCCTAATTTGAATTTTCTTTCTTCTTATATGCTGAATTGTAGAAGTTGTTGTTAATAAATCCAGGATATTTATTTGGAAATTCGCACTTGTTTCAGTTAATATTTTTCCACCAGGAATAAAGGGAAAAAAAAAAAAAAAAAAAAAAAAAAAAGGACTGTCACAAACATGAAAAGCGAGCGAGACAAAGCTGCTTTTTTGGATCTGCAAACATCCGCAGTGGCAAAGCTGCAAAAAGGCCACCGCTGACTTGAACTAATTTTAGGCGATGCCATGCGCACAGGACAACCTGCTGGGCCCAAAATGGGCCTTCGCCATGCCACGACAAACAAGTAGTGGGCGAAAAAGAGAAAGGGAAAATTGATAAATGCAGCAGCCCACGCCAGTTTTCTTCTCCAAGTGAACAATACCATCATTGTTCAGCAGGGGCTCTGGCACGGCTCACTTGGTGGCGGTTGATTGTTTTGTAAAATCAACAACTTAGAAAATAGATTTCTGAGATTTCTGGCTCCCGTTTCCAACGTGGGTTGACTGCATACATCTTTTAAAAACAATGTCACCTTACCATGCAAGCTGAATGCAGGAAGGAAACTGTGGTTTAAACAGAAAAAATAAGAGTGGTAATTATTTGCTTAAAGCTTATATTTTTTTTAGGTATATTTCTCTGAACCCCTCCGTTCCTCATCATCCCAGATGGGCCTTCAGCAGTCTGTGAACATCTGCAGGCTGCATCAAGTCACTTTCTCCTCCAGCTCACCATGAGCTGTTTGGGCAGATGCTAAACGCGAACGCTGTTTTTACTCTGTCCCGGCTCCCTGGACCCACCCCTCACTCCACATTCAGCACACTGGCCTTTGTCTGCTTTAACTGAGCAGCCCCCCCCCCCTCACTCCATTTAATGGCCTGTTTAATACTTATTGAAACAGAGCTAGCGCTGGAGGTTAAATACATCTTAATGCACTGCGCTAATCCTTTCATTAAACGAAATGTAAAGACGGTTGAAAGCTGCAAGATTGCCTCCATTAATTAGGGGGTCTCTCTGCCCCGTTGCCCGGCCGAGCCGTGTGTCACACTTTAAATGGTGGGAGAGGGCTGCAGAAAGGGAGGCCGCCGGCCGTGCAAACTGCTAATACAACTGTCAGAAATGGATAAAAGAGGAGCCAGAGTTTTATTTAGCGAGGCATGAAAAGAAACCGTGGCTGCACAAGCTTTTAGTGCACTATCCTCTTTGGTAAAATCTCACAGTTGTTGTTAGGAATAGAGATGAGGACGAGGTGTTTTTAATTAAAATAAATCGCAAAGCATTAAGTAGGTGCTGCTAATTCTTTTTTTTAAAGGCGACCATATTTATATCACACTTGTTTTGTTCTTGTTTATATCAATATTTCATTTAATTTTGTTAATTTGAAATAATCGCAAGATCTGTAACTTCGATGATTTGATCTTTTCCCACACTTGTTTTTTCAGAAACATTTTTCGCCATAAAATTCACCTAGTTTTCACTCGCATTGCGTTCTCTACCTTGAGACTCATTAATGCAAATGCTAGTCACTGTAATTTACCAGCTCGGATAATTTGTTTGTTTTTCACAGGGTGGAGAGTTGGCACTGCAGCATTTTTGAACCCCGCGCTGCTGTTCCTGACTCCTGTACAGAATGACCCTCTCTCCATAGCGAGGCGGGCAGGCCCAGCGTAGACTTGTCTGGGCTCCAAGCCACGCTCTACGGGTGAGGGCGTGTGGTCACAACACTCCTACGCCCCGCATCCCCCCACCCCAACACTCCCTTGTTTTCACCCAAATCCAAACCCAGCTCCTTCAACCTCCCATCTTCTTCCCTTCCGCTGAATTTTGGACTGCCCGCCCTTCTCCTCCTCCTCCTCTTTGCTTTAGAAGGTAAGAGCTTGCAGGGTCACGACATGCAACAAAAAAGGTAAGACTTGCTTTAGCCTCCCAGCATTACTCAAAAAAAAAAAAAAAACATTGCAGATTTTGTCAGATGCAGCACATGCAGTCTGCTCAGAGGCAGTTATTAACCTGCGAACGATCGTCCGGCTGATATGATGTCACCAGCGCAGGAGAAGTCTGAGGCCGCTGAGGACAACTCCTCTCCGGAGTCACATTAGCAGATTGCAGTCATCTTGAACGCTGCTCTACCACCACCCTCCGACAACCAACCCCCCCACCCACGTCCCCCGCCCTGCTGCTGCACTGCGCTTTAATTTCCCGACACTTTGAAAGCTTTTCTCACTGTATATTTTATCACTTTTTCTTAAGACTTGCGCTCAGCTACGCCTCAGCTCCTTTTAAAATACAGAGCCAAAAAACAAGACAACTCGCTTCTTGGATTCTCTCTCTCTCTCTCTCTCTCTCTCTCTCTCTCTCTCTCTCTCTCATCCCATTGTGAACAGGCTTATTGGAAAGAGCGCACTTAACAGAAGAATTTCACACTGTATTAGAAGAATGCATCTTTTCACACCTGTAAATATCTTGTCTAATCTGCTTGGTAACCAGCCCCTCTGAGGGAGGGCCACATGCTGTACAGCAGAGGGGCGATGGTGGAATTTGCTTCCGCTGCCAGGACGAGAAACAGAGCAGACAATACTGTCACACACTAATCCTGTAAATTATAAGAACATACATGAAAACTGCATTGCTGTTTCTTTGTCTCCCAACGGTGTGCGCGAGAGCATCCATTCATCACTTGCTAAAAAAGAAAAGTCGAATAAATAGCAGCACACACCGTCTATTAATTCCCAACATGCGGTCGGTTAATGTTATGTGATTGAAGTGTGACAAAAAGTTGTGAGGTTTTTTTTTTTTTTTTCCTGTTGCTGTTGTGATGGAGCTGGTAGATCTGTGGGCGTGTAATCGCACCGAGGTAGAGACACTCGGAGAGAGACACACATTACATCTCGACGTGCCAACAAGTTCAGGAGTGAAATCCTGCGGATGCGAGCACATGTAAAGTCATCATAACATTGGAACAAGGTTATCTGAGAAATGGCAGTTTATGCGGCAGTTTATGTTTTACCTTCATGAATAGAAAATATGCTGACTGATTGGGACGCTTTTGCACATGCGCGACGGCACACACAAGCACACACGCGTGCGAGCGAACAACACATGCGAACGCAAATACGCCCTGATGCACCTGGAGGCAAAACACACTCCAGAACATCTTCAAACGAATATCACACTCGTTTTTTTTTTTTAAACAAATGTTACCAGCACCAGATTCAGTCAGGATTGTCCGTGAGTGCTTCTATGTTGTCAGACCACACAAGCCCTGACATGCAGCTACCGATCATTGCTCCAATCAATCCATCATGGCATGAGTGATGTTTATGAGCAGGTGAAATTTCAAGTGGACAAGTGTTAGCATGTCTGGTACAGAACAATCAACCTGCGCTGCTATCTCTCCGTTACCCCCTCCTATGGCTCTCAGATATCTCTAATTGCCTACATACCCCCTCCACCCACCTTCCACAACCTTTCACCATGCCCCCGGCCAGAGCAGGGGCAGAATGGCGGTCGGCGGGCCTTGGGAGAGTGGTCTCGGCTGGGGCCCCTTCACTAACACTCAGCCCAATGTGTTAATAGATCCAATGCCATCTTATTTTCGCACTTCTGCGAGACGGCAAGGGGCGGCCAGGCGGGATCGGCAAACTGCCGCGCTGAAAGAGCTGGAACAAGGGGAGGAGGAGGAGGAACGGGTGGAGGGAGGGGGCAGCGGTGGGTTCACAGCACTCTGCCGAGGAGGTCAACAAGAAGGCAGGGGGCACAAGTTCAACTGTGCAACACAGAATGATGGGATCAGAACGGGAGGGGTGCCGATGTATGAATGAATGCGATAAAGTGTGGATGGATGGACGGACAGACGGGGAGTGCTGCGCTGTACAGTTTTTTTTGGGTTGTATTGGATATTGGATAATAAAGTATATTCAAGCTCCTTTCCTCACCAGACAAACAACACCAGTCTTGGACCCTGGTCTTGAACGTGGGAGACGGCCGCTCGTCTCCTACCAACTGTCAATGTTGGCTTCTCTTAAACATGATCGCAGTTGTTCTTGGTTTATGATTGCAGCCTTGACGCTGTCAGTCCCCTGACCTTTGCTAATGCAGGAGGGATTTTAAACCAAAACATAATCAGGTGGTTTTTAGCTTGACCAAACCTCCACCACAGCAGCATCAGATCAGAAAACGCTTGCGTGTGTTGTCCCGGAGCGCACGGACAATAAGGTTGCTGTTTAATACAGAAAATGGGCACTTTGCTGAACGTCGCTTGTTAGGTTGAGCTGACTGACTGAACTTTTACACCGGCGATCACGGTTAATGTCCTGTCTTCTACCAACAGACAACTTTAAACATAATTTTTGAATCTTCACAGTAGTAAATGCCCTTATGAGTCACAGTCAGGTGGTTACGTGTAACCTGCAAATGCACACACACAAACAGATTGCTAGTGCGCGAACAGGACATATCCAGTCACTTCAGTAGCTTGTTGGGGGATTCTCTTTCACACCAAATCACCTCATGCAATGGAATTTATTTAATAATGACTAAACTTGCAGCATACTGTGCAGTCAAGTTGAGACTATAATAATCAATAAGCGCGAGGAACATCGCACCAGTTTCAGTAGCAATTCAGCATTCTACCATGACAGAGGCATTTATCTCTTGGAGCGCTTATACTCTTTTCAACCTTGGCAGAATGCAAGACATGTGTCAAAAGCATGGCAAACAACAAAATTTCTGCATCCTACCCATAATATATTGTCCTCAGGCAATGAACAGCATGGCAACGTCACACTTTAATGTGTTTTATAGGAAAATACTTTCCAATATGTTTCAGGTATCATAGATATCAGTGCATCAGAATTAAAAGACAAAGCTCCACGCTAGACCCACATTTTAAACTGTAACTGTAGGTGGAAAAATCCATTACAGCAATAGTCATTTCTGCCTCATTGGACCCAAAATGCCATGCCAACCACATTCACTTTGTGAAGAGCAAAATAAAAGACTTTTTGAGTGGCTGGAACAAGTTCTGTTCTCTTGTTCTTAGTATGCTGCCACTACTACCGTTGGCCGATCCGCCTTCTCTCATAAAACCACAACTGAAGTTAACAAGTTTGGGCTGGTTCTCTTTACGTTAACAAAATATTATTCTGGGAAATAACGCTTGAGAGAAAATAATGCAGAAAATAAAAGCACGCAAAAAAAAATTGCCTCATTTCATACTGTTCACCTGAAACGCACTGGACGCCACCATCTGATGATATATACGGTAACGGTGCATCGGAGTGTTGATTTTTATTTTAAATTCTGACGTCTCGAGAGGCTTCTTAGTGTGAGGGCCTGAGAGGCAGCAGCAGCAGTCACACTTTTTTCTCATGCCATTAATTTTGTTCACAGATGAACGGGTCTCATGCAGGAAACAAGCCTCTTTTCACACAAAAAATGTTTTTTTTAGCATGCGTAAAATACCTAACTTAGCTTTTCAATTTGATTTATATAAAATATATAATTCAAAAGGAAAATATAAAAACTATTAAGAAATAATTTGCGGGAAAAAGAGTCTTTTTAATCTAGCTGTCTTTTACCTGATGGTTTCAAATTCAGTTTGATTTTTATGCTAATTATGTTCTTGTCTTCTGTTTGTATGAGTTGCCGCATAAAATCGCTTGAAATGCTTTGTTTCATTTTCTATTTCAGTATGTATTTTTCCACAGCTGAACAATCTCCTAAACCTCTAGACCTCTGTAACTGTTTCCTGACGCACCTGCAGAGTTCAGATTGTTTTGCAAGCGATGTGGAATCCCTGGTTCGCTTTGCAACGCCCACACGGTATCAAAACATTAGTCATCGGTGTGTCATCTGTCCATCCTGAGGGGTTGCTCCAAACTTTTTCTTGCTGCAGTGTGGCGTATGCAGACTTGTGTTTTTTTGGGGTTATTTCTGGTAAGTCGCGTGTTGCCAGTCAAGTACTTCAGATGCTGACAACAGGGTTTTGCTGTGGGTTTGACACTTGAACTGTACACAGAAGTAACTTGTTGAAGGGGTATCTGATTTCCCTGAATGGGCCCCTTTCCCATAAGCGTTCATAATCACTAAAAGGGACACTGACAAATAAAGTAATATTGTTAATATTTACATTTTATTTAATCTTTTTCTATATTAAATGTTGGCTGGAATTCATGGAGGAATACAGTGCAATATGATTTTCTTAATTTATACCTGCCATGTAAATGTATGAATTAAGCCAATAAAACCACTGCATTACAGTTGCACTTTTACGCAAAAGACTTATAATTCTCTTAAACCACATCGCGACAGCACAATATGACGTTTTGTCAGCAAAACACTATGAATATAAACATATAAACAGTGTAGCTGAGTAAAGTAGGCTACGTTAGTCATCAGTTTTTATTATTATCACTGACTGCATAGAATCATCACAGCCTGAATCCAGTGTGCTGTATTTAACAGTGTGAACTATGCATGTGAGTTTATTTAAATAAAAGTTTGTGGAGATTTTTTTTAATCATGTTTAGCTCTGGTGGCATTTGTCTTCCAGAGCAGGCATGTTCAAAATGCAGTTACCCTTTCTCTCACTTGTCATGGTGTCAAAAAGCCTGATTAGCTCTCAGCAGAGAAACTAATCGCTCTTTCAGATCCTTTCAGATTTTATTCCAAAATGTAAAGGTTAGAAAGATCATAAAGTATAAAAGTTCACATAGACACTCTGAAGTGTCAGGAAGGAGGAGGGGGTCGAGCAGAGTTTGGCTCTGAGCCAAGTGTGTCTCAAGCATTTTGGGTCCTCACCTTCCACTGCCCCTGTCAGGCTGGTCGTGGTCTCCCTCTCTAGGCGTCAGAGATGCAAAGTGACAGCCGGGGTGGCTTCCATGTCAGTGAGGTGAGACTAGGCTCTCCGGCTAGATGCCCTGACCAGGACCACCCCTTTGGGTCTGCCGCGTGTGAAAACAGAAAAAAAAAAAACCCCTCACACTGCAGTGTCTCACCATGATTATATTGTCAGTGCCCCCTCCTAACCTGTAAGATATCCCCTCCTCCTACTCCTCCTCCTCCCTTCCGTCAGCATCTCAGAGATCCAACAGCGGCAGATTAGCATGCTGTCATCAAAGTGGCAGAGTACTAAAACGTCCATTAAGCTTTTAATCGAAGAGACGGTAAGACGGGGGAGAGGAGCATGTGATGTCGTGTGCGTTGGTTTGACAGAGCTCGTCTTGCAGAGGTGAGAAGTGACAGCGACTTGTCAAAGGTCACCGTCGGCCAGAGGCCAGCCCCGCCACGCTGTCAATCCGTGCTGCTCTTTTGTGGCAGCGCTCATTCATGCAAAACACACAGATAAAAATGCACTCATGCTTTTACTTACACCACACCGCTTAATATACACCACATCACACATGCATGCATTAGTGTAAGTTCGTGTCATCCATTGGTGACTAAGCTAATCACGCATGGACATACATGCACATTACAAGTACTTCTTAATTGTAATCTAGGTTTGTCATCTGCAGGTAGGCCTCTGTGTCTGCTCATTTAAAGGCTCAAGCCTCCAGTGTGCTTTGTGATGGCACACACAAGGTCACTCAGCTGTTATAGCAAGGTCCCCTTTAATGAAGGCTCTTGCATCGATTAATGTAAACTGTGATTTTTGTTTATTGTTATCAACGTTACTGATGTGCCTCCAGGGATGGTACTGGTCTGTGGGGCCTTCAGTCCAGCAGTTCAGACTGAAATGCCTCAACAACTATGTGATGGATTGGCAGGAAATTTTGCACCGACGTTCATGGTCCCCAGCCAATAAATCCTACTGACCTTTAAGATCCAATGATTGTTCCTCTAGCACCACCATGAGCATTGGTGAGCACATTCATGTCCCCTTCAGGATGGACTGTCGTAACTTTTGGTGATCATCACCAAAACTTTGACCTCAATGATCAAATACCTGCAAACTAATGAGCCTCAGCCTCATGTGCACATTGAGTTTAGAGCTAATTAGCTCAGTTAGCTCATGTGCAAACGCACTAAATTTATGATCATGGTAAATAGAGCCAATCCTCACCAGAACAATGGCCATATAGGTCAACTTTGCAAGTAGGTTATTTTGCATTTATTATTATACCTCTAGTGGGTGTAGTAATTATGACAGAAGCAAAGGAGGAAGTCAGGTAACGTAGTATAAAGAGCAAGAAAGTCTATATTTAGTGGAAGATGGTGTGGCTGGATGGATCAAAGAAACAGAACTTTAACCCAGGAGGCTGCTGTCCGCCTTTTCAAGTTACATAACGTACATAACAGTAACATAACCCACTTATTTTAAACCACAATCTGTTCTTAAACCTGACCAAGTAGATTTGGTGCTAAACCTGAGCAAACTGTGACCATTTCACAATGTTAAAGACCTGAGAATGAAGGCAGACCTCCGCTTGTCACACTCCAATATGATATATATGGATTTGGGAGTCACTGACCGATTCAGTCCTTTAGGTATGAGGATGTGTTGGATAAAAGTTATACCTGCTTGCCATCACTATGCTAGCATTGTCACTGCGAGCATTTTAGCATGCCTTGTTTCCTACTAATCTCTTATGTGTGATTATATACTTAAGTACAATACAAATACATATATCTCCATTTGTGAATGCTGGACGCTGTCAGTTAAAACTACAGAATGAAAATATATTGAATGCGTATTGCTGGAAAAAAATGATGGTGGGGGATTTGATGTAATTTATCTAATCAGTCAAAGTTTAAGGGGTGGCAGGCAGTGGATATATTGACATCCTGATGCATCCTCTACTTTCTGAAGTGACACATGCAGGACTCATAAACCCACACACTGCCCTTCAGAGTTTTTGTCTCCCTGCTGAGAGGCAGTAATGTCAGTGTTTGTGTCGGTCAGCAGGGTCTCTGTCTACACAGTCAGCGGGGTCAGCGGCCCCACAGCGGGACCTGGACACTGGGAGAAACACAGGGAGGGGGCAGAGGGGATACTCGTGCAGGTTCTGAAGGGTCCACTCATCTTGAAATCCAAGCCAAGGCCTCTGATGCCAAGCCAGTCTGTCAGGCCCCCCTCTCGCTGCAGTTCTGGCCTAGACACCCTGCAGTTATGGAGGCACAAACTGGCATAGGCCAGCATAAGCTTCCTCGTGGCGCTGCATATGATTAACTGGACCATTGGGCAGCTTGGCCTGGTAGAGGCCCAGGTCCTGGGCATGAGTCCACAGGGCACGGGCAAGGACAAGGGAGGCTCTGCCAGGATGGAAGCAGATCGCTCCTCTTGTTTACATTTCCTTTTTCACAAAATTTTGTGCTGACTTTGAGCGAAAACCAGTTATATTCTCAATTGCATCAGATGGATCCCTCTGCCAACATCAGTGTCTCACACTTTCTGAGGCTTATGTATGTATGTGTAAAATTCTTCAGATGCTAGCTAGTCAGGTTTTTACAAGTAGAGAAGGTGCCAGTGAGTCAGAAAAATGTGTCTCGAATGATGGTTGAGGTGTCTCAGGTTTAGTAGATTCACATTATTCACATTTGCTAATAAAATATAAAAACTGGGTCATAAACATGAAGTGTTTGGAGTTTTTGCAGTTAGCATTAGAGATGAGTTTTAATAAAATTGCTCAGGATTAAAACAGTCACAAACCAACATCAAAAGCATCTTAATCAACACGTTTGCGCAGGATTTCTCAATGTTTGCACCAAAGTTTGTTGGTGAAGTGTAAAAAACAGATCTGCTGCTTCAGAAAAGAAGGAGTTAAGCAGCACATTGATGGGTTTTAAAACAGCAGTCCAAAAAGCTGCCTTTAAACATGAACAAGTCTTTTTCCTTCACACCTCCAACTTCACAAGTGTGACTTCCGTCTGTTGCATTTCTCTCCATCTTTTTTTCTCCCTCCCTCCTCCTTCTCTTCTTCTCTTTCCTTTAATGTTTTTTCACTGGCAAATCCCAGCACTGCACCCACCAAGCAGGAAGACTGTGTTCGCTCCATCATTAAGAGCGTCCCGGTCGTGCTCACATTGACGACGGTCAGTCGGAAGAATTGCTGGCTTCCCGTGCCAGGCTGCTGCCACGATCCCAGAAACAGAGGATTTAAAATCTGACATCTGGACAGGATGAATTTGAAAACGCTGATACCATGTTGTGGTGTGAATGGGAGGGGGAGCTGATGTTTTCAAAAGTGCTGACCCAAGATTATCAACTGTTAGACATGGTTGAGGATGTAATAACCTGAAGATGCTGCGTGGTTCCTGCCTGTGGTTAATTTACTCTGTGATCACTCATTTTCTATATCAGTATCGCTGATCAGGCATATCAGGCGAGGCCACTGAATTTTTACATTTAGGCAATCAGGGCCCTAAAGCAGCAGTCCAGGAATTACCACATTGCATCTGTGATCAAATCAGTATTTTATGCTTGCACCCCTTAACTTTATCTTCCTTAAGAGGCAATGCTGTAGCAGTCATGCACAATTTTGATGCTTGCCACCAATTTTGAGATTTATCTGCATTTTCTTGATGTGGCCCCCGACCAACTTAACCCCTACTCCCCTCCCCCTTTCCCCCCTGCCTCCAAACCCCTGTAGCCCCTCACCACTCTCCCTCCTCCACCTCCCCCTCTTCCTTTCCCTGAGGGCGATGTGGTATTTCTTCCCTCAGCCGGCCCCCTCCCTGGCCCTGCGCTGTCACTCTGGATGGCTCCTAGCATGCCGTGCCCCGCTGTGATTGAGCATTACGAGGTGTTTCACGCCTCCGTGCATTAGGCGAGACGACAGGGAGGGCGTTGGGTAAATGATACGTATGGATCACAGGGGCAGCAGAGTTCATGGCTGGGTCAGGTCAGAGCGAGGAAGGCAGTGGTACTGGATCTTTGACAATCCATGCATTCACACATATGTGCACACCTGCATGCAACCACCTGCACTCAGTATATACAGCTAGTGTACATACATTCATACACACACTTTACCCATATGTGCATGTACAGGTATACACACCAATATTTGTGCATACACATGAGAACACGGAGCACCGAGCAACATCACGGATGGATAAACAGAAAAAGTCACTGACATTTTATTCCACTCTTAGCAGCCACAACACTGGTATTTATACAGTTAATAAAAAATGGCAAATGCAACCAGATTGTACACTCTTTCCAGCCCACTCAGCGAGAACCATCACAAGGTCCGCTGAAGTTGATGCAACTCATTTTCACATTTTAAAATAGTGACTGCTCACTTCCCTTTGTTACCATTATCACTGCATGTCCTTAACAGAATTTCAGCCGCAGCAGCACGACAACAAGAGCAGGAGTAGATTCTGGATTTTATACAAAGCACACCTCACTCTGCTCTTAATCCATCTCCATGCATGAACAGGCGAGGCTTGTTTGAGCTGGTGAGAGTGTGTAATTAATGTGCTGTGACGAGGGGCTTCTGCCCAGTGACAGTGAAAGACCACCTACTGGCTTTTAATACTGCCTGTCAATGTGGCCACAGGACACTCAATACAGGCCTGTTTCAGCTCGGGGGGCTGAATGGGTGAGAGCTATGCAGAGAGACGGGCACAAAAAAGGAAAACGGAAATTAATTTTAATGTGAGACAGGAATTATGTAATAATCTAGAAAATTAAGTGAATTTTTAAATTCTTCATTTTTCGATCTCAATGAAGAACTGTTTTTTTAATCTTTAATGTGCTGGAAATCATCTACAATGTTCTCTGCAGCATTGCATTCCACTGCAGTCTATCCTGAGTGCAGAAAACTATGACAAAGACAAAAGTTTAGTGCTTGATCTGTTTGATTAAGCCAAATGGTTCAATGCATGTTTGATTCTGGCCAGTGGACTAACAGATTAAAGACTCTGGAGTTTGAAATCATTAAGTCTGATTTGATTTGCATTCACAAAAGTACAGTGAACCATCTCTGACCATCTTTCTCCAGGTCCTGCTTGTGTTTTACAAACTCGGTCTCGCCTGCGCAACCCCGTCATCACCACCGCCCCCCTCTTTTAACACGCAAACCAGCATGTGAACGCGCAGACACGAGCATGCATAAACGCATGCGGGCACGCAAAAACATGACCTCGAACACTCACGCGCTTAACACACATAAACGCACGGAGTCACACGAGTTCAATCCTTGAGACATGCCTGCAAAAATGGCATTTCGTTCATGGCTGCTGTGGATCATCATCATGGCAGTATACCTATGTGATGTGCTAACAGCCATTTGACCTGATTTACAGTGAGTGTAAAGCAGGTCTTCTTATGAATTGCTATATGCATACACATGGAGAGAACAGAAAGAAGAACAAAAACCTAAAAAAATGTTTTTTTTACTAGCTTGTGAGCATGTTCCCACTCTCAAACAATCTTAAGAATAGCGAGGATTAATAAAATGTTGCAGCATCGCTCGTCTAGATGCCCTGTGTAGAGTGTTTCTGTCTTATCTTGCATCGCTAAGTGCCCGTTGTGGTCTGTCATTGACATGCTCCTCATTGTCTCTGCCTTTTGTTTTGATGTCTGCACATACTTCTAACATGACTATTTCAGCCTGAGTAGGCAAACATGTGAGTGCGCACACATGCACACAGCTCCAGGATACATTCTACCAATGCACCTGTGATATAAAGGACCCAGAGTACCCAGACTAGACACTGGAGTTAAGTATAGGCTCTTGTATCCAGGCACCTTGTACAACGGTGGGGAGAAATGATTCCCTGCTTCATGTCTCTCCTCCTCTGCTCTGGGAGTGAGTGTATGTGCCATAACAGAGCTCTCCAGATCAATACGGCCATGCAGGAGCTGTGCCTGCCTGCCTGTCAGACTGCCTGATGGCTTGTCACTGTCTCTGGAGTGTCTGGAGGATTTTTATGTCTCCGGTTGTCTCTCCTGACTCCTCTTTTACTCCTAATTTCCCTCTCTTGTCGCATACCTGGTCTTTCTTTACACACACTCTCCTTGCCATATTCTTTCTATCCCTGCTCCGTCTGCTCCTTTTTTTTTCCCTCTCTCCCTTCCTCTTTCGCTCTGTCCCTCTCTCCCTGGCTGCCTGCAACCCCGGGGCTTGACAAGCTGGCCAGGCCGCCGCATCTGCCAGCACATCTTTAGCGGCTTGGCAGTGAGGAACGTCCGTCACAGGTTGTAATCAAACCTGCCTGGAAACTGAGCAGGAGGAGAGAGGAGAGAGGAGGAGGAGGGAGTGCAAGTGAGGGGGAGGGCCCCTCCTTCTGCCTGATTAATCATAATGTAATTTTAATTAAAAAGCACAGTGTCAAAGGGTTTAGCTGCCTGAGAAGTGAGCCCAGATTGCCACGCAGCAGCAGCCCCCTCAGTCTGCGGGCAGGAAATGCGTCCTGACAAATCCAGGCGCCCGGGCCAAGAAAAACAAAGGCCACCATTACCAGGATATTGTCACTGAGGGAAGAGCAGGGGTGTGGGTGAGAGATAGGGGGGGTGACATGGATGATGAGGGGACAAGGAAAGGAAAGAGAGCAGGGATGGGATGTGGGGACAAGTAGAAAAAAGGTTGGGGGTCACACTGTCATGCCAATTGGTGCTCGGTGCAAACGCCCATGTCACGCAAAGAAAGAGTAGAGGCAAAAGTGAGACGCGAGAGATTGTGGCATCGTCTTTTGTCAAGGGTGGATATTGTAAGCTTTTTTGAGCGATGCTGTAGGCTGGGGGCTTTGGGTTTTTTTTTATGCTTAAGTTTGTTTACATCTCAGGTGCATGCAGCGTCTACTCAGTGTCAGGCCGGGCTATATTTACGCCACCTGAATCAGGGTTGCTGTGTACCGCGGTGTCGGCTCCAGGCCAAGATGTGGCTGAGACGACGGTAGCTGCTTGAGACAGGCCAGAAGGAGCCACGGTGTCACGGGAGGGAGGCCAGAGGGCTGCAGCCAGGGTCAGGGAGACTTTCTGAAGAGACGTGGGGTGTCAACATGGCTGAGTTGAAAGCAAAGCCAAACACTTGTGGTGACATGGCATTACCCTGGGTCATGGTGACAGATTAGGCGGATTACAAACATGGGTGAATTGTGCCGGTGCAGCGGTGCCCATAAGGTGTACTATTTCGGATGCACGAATGTGTGTGTGTGTGTGTGTGTGTAAGAGCAGCCCAATGTAAATTAATCTGATCAAATCGTTTCATCAAAAAGCTTTGCTAAACTGTGCTATGAGTCATACAGGTGTGAGGTCAGAGGATGCTGTTGTGACCAAGTACATTAACTCAAGTACTGTACTTAAGTACATTACAAATTTTTATAATATTATTATAAAATAATGTAATAATATTAATTATATTATTATAATCTTAGGAATATTATAGGAATCCTACAGGCAGCAATGTGTCTCTATGATCCTCTAGCTCTTCCACGACTACACGTTGCTACTTCATGATACTCTACAGAGTATATAAGCTATACTATCATATAAAATTGAGTATTCATAGTATGTAGGATTATTGATCCAAGTTGAAACCAACAGAATAGAAAGGTGTTAATTACAAATCCGTCCGGTACTTCAGCACCACGGACAGCACCATGGTTTAATCAATACACAGCACAGTTAGGCTACTGATATTTCAGAGTCATGGTCATGGCCATAGACGGATTACAGATCAATGAGTCAGGCAGACTAAACTAACATATTCAGCTGAACGACCCCTCCATCTCTGCACTCTCTCAGCTACTAGGGGGACGCATTTTGGTCATTTTGGTAACAAGGGGGTCCCTCCTTAAGTCTCCGACTGCATGTTATTGGTAGTTTTACTTAGATGAAAGATACATCTTCCACCAGTGATTGGGGTTTTATTTACCTCATTTAAAATCAGCCAGGAGCTAAGAGGATCTGAGGATCTGTAGTTAGTTGTGATTGAATTTTCAGGGAGTTTTTCACTTTCACTACATGCTGCATCCTAACAGAAAGAAGAACCACACCAAAGTAAATATATACTTCAAGTATTCACAGTGAAAGAACATATAGGGAATGGATCTTTAGGGATTATATTGTTAATTTTGATTTTCTTTTTTACTCTTCAGTCCCGACATAAAAATTGATCTTACAGTGCCTAAGGACATAGTCTCCATAAATGTTAGGCGGAGAGTGAGGGTGTAGTATGCATTGCTCAAGTGAGACAACAAAGGAGATGGATACACCCCCGGAGAGGAGAAGAGGCTAAAAGCTCATACCCTTCATTCGGTTTCCCTCCATGGTTTAGGGGGTGGAGTGGGGCGGTGGCCAGGATTGGGTGACCTTTGCAGAGGAAGAGAGGGGAGGAGGATATAGGAGAGGGGGGTCATCAGCATCCGGGTGGGGGGGAGTCCTGGGCTGGGGTTTCGGAGGTGAGAGACCGTGAAGGGCCCTCCACCGGGCCCTAACAAGCATTTGATTTCTCCCTCCAGGTGTCGTGTGCCTTACACTCCTCAGATGAGTGGTCTCAAAGGAGCATGATATCCTCTGAGGCGATTTCTCTGTGTGTCGGGTGAGCATGAAGGAGCAATCACAAAATCCCTCTGACTGTTGACGGTGTGATGATAATTCCATCTTTCAATAAACTGGACAGACATTAAAAGTGACTGAGCATAGAGAGACAACTTAATCCAGGAATGCAAGTTCACAAAAATGAGTTTTTTAGGGCTATGATGGCAAATGCTCAATCCTCATTCATTTTAAGGCTGTTAGCAGAGCTGAAGTTGAGTGTTATGGGCACAAAAACACCCAAACGTATGCTGGAGTGTTTTAAAAGTAAAACCTTGACGTGAGCTGCATAACTTCTGCTGAAGAGCAGCCACTGCGGCCACAAGTGGAGATTACAGCATCATCTAAATGCTAAAACATAGTGTAACAGCAGAACAATTAGAAAACAGTCATAAAGTCAGCAAATTGTGAGAAATCTAAGTTTTCGAACATTGTCTATTATAAGCTGCTGGTCATATGATTATTGTTTATTTGCAAACAGAAAAAATCTGGTTTTGGTTCTAAAATCAAATGTCAATGTAAAGAGGCAAAAATCGGGGTTATGAAAATATTCTTAATATACTGTACACTTAAATAGATGTTGATTTTTTGAGGTGGATTAATTAGGTTTTGCTTCTGGCCTCTTGCACAGCAGTACATTGCTTAGCTTCCATGCCAGTTCTGTGTAACTCCAAACTGGCGGCATGCTGACCACCATCTACTTAATGAATTACATGAGTTTGCATGTTCTACCAGTGCTGGTGTGGGTTTCCTCTAGTTTCCTTCCATGGTGCAAAGACATGCAGGTTAGCTTAACTGACTCTAAATTGCCCGTAGGTGTGAATGGCAGCGTGAATGGTTGTCGGCATCTCTGTGTTAGCCCTGTGATTGACTGGCAATCTGTCCAGGCTAATCCACCTGTCCCCTAATGTCAGCTGCAGGTGGGAGGAACAGATTTGTACCACTGTCACACTTTGAACTGTATTTCAGGTTTTCATACCTTCATTCATAAACAGCAGGATGTAGACAGACTCTTAGCCCTTCACCACACATCAACAGCTTCACAACAGCAACTTCCTTATCCCTAACTTACATGTGACTGAACTAACCAATCAGAGGCTAGGAGGATTTAGACTGAGGTAAATGTGAGGAAAACCACAGAGAAGAAAAGATTCAGTGCATTCTTGTGACTGCTATAAAGTTGCATATGAAAATATTTAATCAGCCTAATCATGTATGTGTATACAATGTAATATAATAGTTAAATGTGGAAACAATGTAAATATATCTTTAGTAAATGAACTCAAATATATGAATAAAATGTTGCACAGTTACTTATTTAATTACTTGGTGAAAGTAGGTTTTGGATGGATTGATGCTGAAATTTCATACTTTTCTTGCACAGCTGGGTACAGATTTGCACCACAGACCGCAGTCACACTCTGGACTGTACAAATATACATGTCTGGTTTTTATACTTCTATACTGATCACTTCCTTGTTCTTTCTAAGTCTGTCTTACTTCTGTTTGTATGTTTTTATTCTACCTTTCTTTTTTAAACCCTTTAACATCTGTTTTTTTTCTGTGCATGGCAATTTTTGATAATCTGTCATCAATGATTAACTACAATTCATGGAAGGACAACCTCTGAGCTTCTCTTAATCAGGTAATTAGAGACTAATTTACTAATCTCTGTTCCATTGAGTGGCAGAATTTTATCCATATGCTTGTGATCACTTCCCACATAGTGCCTTTATTTGCTAAATCAACTCTATTGAGTTTACAAGTGTTGGAGAGGCCTAGAAGGGCAAAGAGAATAATAAGGTCTCTGTATGATCTGATGTGGTCTGTATTGTCCTGTGATCTAACATGGCATGCTCCACACCCACACACACACACACACACACACACACAGAGTCTAGGACACTAACGAGGGTTTGAAGAACCTCCTGTGACACCTGGGGCTGGAGACACAAAGCATGCCACCCGCCCCGCTGAATGGAGAGGCATAAAGAGACAGATGACATCTTGAACAAGCATTAACACGCAGGTAGCTAACAAAGCCAGCCACATCTCATTTGCATGTGAAAAGGCGTGCACATGCTTGGGGCGGAAGCATATGTACTGAAATGTACAAATGCAACGTGTAGATGCGTTACATAAGCAGGAGTGCACATATGTGTGGGTGTGACACAAAAACACACAGCCTCACGGGCAGCTCCGCTCCAGTCTCAAATCATTACGAGCAGAGATTCTGCCTATTGGATCAACAACTGAGGAGAGAGGCAGAGTCACTTGCTTCCTGTCAGTCTCCTTTTCACCCAGAGCTCCTGGCGCTTTGGCTCCTGGTTCCCCCTGAACAAACCACCCGCTGGCTGCCTTAACCGCCCTCTAATAAACCCATCTGTTGGGTCATTATTGCGTCTACAGCCATCTGAAGAGGGGAGCAACCCTGCAAAGCCGACAGAGAGGAGGCTGAGTGCATGGAGAGGAGGATAAAAGTCAGGGAGTGATGTTTTTTCAATGTCCTTTAACAACAAAGGAAGTGATTTCTTGCAGTTTTAATTTATATTGTGAAAAGAAAAGCAAGATCTATAACAATGCACAAAATACATTCCCTTTTTCTGCAGTATGCTTTATCAATCATGGATAGTTGCAAACTGATTATGTGGTGCAACATAAACATTTTCTGTTCCTGTTTTTCTGTGATAATGATGTGGATGTGATAGCGGTTATTGCTTTTAGCACTTTTGCTCTGAGTAAATATGAAAATAAACATCTAAAACCAAAAGCATGAAAATGAAAAAAGATTGAAAAAAAAGAAAACAGGAACACTGGAGAGGAAATTTTGCTTCAGGGTTTAAAGTTTAGTCTTGACACTGGAAACAGCATTTGATGAAACAAGCTTGCCACAAGACTGATTGTATATAGCTGTTCTGGGGCTTTCATTCACACCACATGATCTTTATCATCAGGTTGGAGTTGCAGTTGTCATGCATCTGTATGTTCAAGTATTCAATTTTCTGAGCACTCACTTCTTGTGAGTAAAAAAAGTTTAATGTCAGACTAATATAATGAATTTGTTGTTCTCTGTAACTTTTTCAGCTTTGGTTTCATTGTGGGGATCATTTGTATTTTGATATGTTGTATCGGCTCTCATAATAAATCACAGTTTATTGTTTCTCTTTTGATTATCACAAATTGCACACAAATTGCACAAATTTATAAATGAACTCAAACCATATAACCTTCAGTAATGTACCGAAGCCCCAGAACTCCTTCCACAGGAAATAGGTGTGCTGTCAGAGAGCTGTGTGTCCTGAGTGTGTGCAGGCTTCTATGCCCATATGTGTTGTACATGTGTGTTGTTCCATTGGCATGGGCAGCCGGTAAGGGCTGGTGAGGCTTTAACTTTGCTAAGCTTTTTCCTGCCAGGTCCCTGGGAGATCCCACTGTTCGTTTATATTGAACTTTGTAGGCCAGTGCCTCTGCCAGGCTCCCCTGCCTACTGCTGTAATATAGGAGCTGCTGGGGACCTGCACAGCCAGCAAGACCTAGGGAGAGAGACACAGATCACACTGGCCCTGTGGTTATTACATTTAGCCGTGTGTGTGTGTGTGTGTGTGTGTGTGTGTGTGTGTGTGTGTGTGTGTGTGTGTGTAAATGGTGTTTTTTCTGTAGTTTTTACAGTGTAGGTGTGATGTCTGGCCATTAAGAAGTGTTTGCTTGTGTGAATTCTGTATTTGTACAATATGAATTATTGCAATAAAAATCACAGCATTTTTTTGTGTGTGTGCTTGTGTGTGTGCGTGTGTGTGTTTGTGTTTGTGTGTGTGTGCATGAAGCTGGCGATGCTCCACCGTGTCCTCTCCAGCTCACACAGCCTCTGTCATAAACAGCCACAGCCTCTGGCAGGTGTTGCGCTGTGGTGCACAGATATGTGTTTCCCAAAGTGACACACACACATGTATGTGCGCACACACACACATGCACACACACACATACATGAACGCAGGTCCGAACACACACCACTGGGAATCCCCACAGGTGAGCCTTAGAGGCCAGAGTCAACACCTTATTATTAAAATGCACAGACAACCACATGTGTGCACACACATGCATAACACACACACACACACACACAGTGACAGCTGTTTAGGGCGTCACACACACTCCCAAGCTCTCATAGGTTACAGCCTACATATGAATTTCATTTTGAGGCACAAAACTAAACTTCTGCAGGCATCAAAAACTCTTTTGATACCAAAATTAAATTCAAAATGGTTCATTTAAAAAAAAAAAATATTTCTATTTCTTTTAAATGTGTATTTTTATGGAGCATTATTACTATATATGTCATCCAATTATTTATACATGATTAAATGTGAGCTGTCATTCCATTTGATTAATTGTGTTTTTTATTAAAAAATGATAAAAATATTGAATCAGACGCAAATTATGAAATAAAAACTTATTTTTATTGTCTTTAGTTTCAGTTTAATACTTCATCATGTCCATTTTGTATTTAGAATAATAGATAGAGAGATAGATCCACCAGAAGGACTGAGAGTTAAATAATATATGTATGATCAGAACTGACAACATACATGTATATAATCATAGTTTCATATTTAAGTGTACCAAATATAACATAGAAACATAAGAAAAACATGACTTAAAATCATTTAATAATGTTAACGTTAGTATTTTTAAATTAGTAGTTAACGGTATAGTCAGATCCATCAGTCATTGTCGATAGATCACATAATATACAGTATCTAGGTTCAGGTTACCTTGTTGGTTGATGACAACTCACCCCAAAAAATGAGACAAAAAATGTTGAAAAATACAGATTTCAGTTTTAAGAACAATATGATCACATCAATAGTAAATATGGCACATGACATGAGGTTTTATATATATTTTAAATATATAAACTTTTGAGATCGCAGTCAGTTTCAGAATTTGGTCACTCCTTGAGTTCACAGTTAATTTCAATGATGATAAATGACTTTAATTTGTTAAAATAATTGGCTGAGAAGTAATGCCATTTCACACTGGTTCCTATACAGAGTACAACATCACAAGTTCAAACACATGAGCACATCTTGAAATCTCCAAACAGAAGATAAAAATCTCAGCTCTGCCACCGCAGATTGGAGAGATAATCCCTACAAAGCAGTGTGTTTACCCCTTGTCCAGAAATAGCAATTCATCAGTGACCCTATAGTGCTATTCTCTGTCCAGACCCAGCAAGACAGCACTAAATGTTCAAGTGGAGGTAAGTGCCGGCAAGTCCTTTGACAATACAAGCATGGTTTCAAGCTCCCGCTCAATACAGCTCCTCTCCTCAGAGGGTGCAAGGAGGAGGAGGTGGGGGATGCGGGGAGTACAAGGAGCAGGACTTGGGGTGGAGGGGTCAGAGAGTGTGTGTGTGGCTGGGGACTCGTGTGTGTGTGTGTGTGTGGCTGGGGACTCGTGTGTGTGTGTGTGTGTGTGTGTGTGTGTGTGTGTGTGTGTGTGTGTGTCTCCTCTACGAGGTTCTGGAGAGAGACACTGCGCTCTCTGTGGAAAGGAAAGATGTCATCTCCTTGCTTCAGTGAACCCTGCAGCCCTGCAGAGTGAAGGGCTAACAGGGAGGAGGGTCTTCTCAAAGCATAAGACAAACCAAATCCCTTGACACCTGCTGAGACAATAAGTCCCAGCTTTAAGATGTGGGGTGGTAAGAACAATACTAATACTAATGCAATTTGAGGCGATGCAAACATGACAGGACAAATAAACAAAAAAGAGAAGATGCTGCGGCTTTGGGCGCATACTGCACACTGGGGATGGATGCTCAGTGAGACTTTGCAGATGAACTAAATATGAATGAACTGAAACAAATAAAAATGAATGAATCACATCAAATTCATTAAAATGCAAAAAACTGTGAATAAACTTAAAATAATTGCATTCAGTTTACCAGAGCTGGAGACTGGGCATTTGGACCAAAGTTAGATTGAAAGCAAAACGGCAGCTGGTCTAATGGTTCTGCTGACACTGCCAACTGGTGGTGACTACGTGCTTTTTCCACAACCTTTGCAGCACAGATGTGCCAACACAGTGCCACGCTACATCACATCTGGGTACGATCACAAGCAGAGCAGATTAAGCTTGTTTTGTTTTGCCCAAGAGATTCAAAAGCAAGTGACGTATCTGTCCCGACGATATAGTTTTCACGTGATTCAGGAACTGCTTTAACTGTTGCTATAGGAGCAAATTACCATTTTTTTCCGACACTGATGAAAGAAAAACACGTCGACAACAGCTTGTGCAGCTGTGCAGATGTCATCCATGCTACGCTTCCACTGTGTTTTTTGTGACTGCAGCTAAGTTGCTAGCTAGCTGTGAGAGAAGCTCGCATTGGCATTCTTAATACCCGCGAAGTTCCTCTTAAAATTCTGATTGGCTGATTGTCTCCTGCAATCGGAGACAGCGGTCAACACCAGACTTATCTGAATGATTTAACAAATTAGAGATTTAGATGTCTGGAATGAAGCAAGGTCAAAAGGTCCAGCAACAATACAAACTGAATAAGACAGCATCAGGCAGGTCTTACATGGTATTAGGTATTTATTTAAGGTCTCATTGGCTTTAGAAGAAAAATGTTCAGTGCTTTGTCCTTTTAATTGTTGGCAGCATTGAGAGAGCTAAAGATTTGCAACTGACCTGCTGTTTACTTGGAGCTTGTCCTGGCCTTACCATCAAGGACTTTGGACTTGGTTTAGCGAGGCTCGAGACTTGTTTAAGACTTTAATCTAAAAGGCTTCTTAATTGCTTCTCCTCCACGCTATGCTAATAGAAGAGAACACAAATGGTGAAGTGCAGGAGTCACTGTAAACAAACCAGCCTACGTAAATGATAAGCTGATAAACTGTCCGTGTGAAAATGAGGCCTCAGATCATTGTAGAGCAAGGCTGCTGACAGAGGAAGGTCACGCTGGTCTCTTCAACAAGTTGACCTCATCGTTGAAGCCATGAGACGACAGCGTCAGAGGCTCAGGACGCCGAGGCAGGCTGTGTGTGAGTTTGTCAAGAGGGGGTGGGTGGGTGTGTGTGTCATAACGTGCAGCCAATCATGATGGAGAAATTTGTATTATGCTGCGTGTGCATGTGGGTGGTCAGCAACAGACTGTGCTGCCCTCTTCATTACAAAAAGCTTTATGTTTTAATTTTAGGCCGCAGCGTTTGAGTGAAGGACAGAAAAGTTAGAAGAGTAATTTATTTGTCTTCACATTAAAATAAGATTTATGGGGAAAGATTGTGGAGAAAAACATTAATACTAATAAAACGGAATTCTGTCAGGGTCAAGTTGTTGGCAAAACAGAGAAAATGAGGGCTAAAACAAACTAATTTCAATGAAGTGGCAATTTGAATTTTATGGTTTGAAAAAGGATGGATCAGCATCAGCAGAACTTTATGAGGCAATAAATGTGCAGTATTAACTGAGCAGATGTTATTTTTGAGAAGTCAATACGCAATATTTCATGAACACATTTTATCTGTGTTTGCTTTTTAAAATCTTAACCACCATTTTTCTTGACCTTAAGTGTTTTAGTTGCCTGAACGTACCTGAATCTTAAAGATGAAGGCCGCCAATGTCCTGTTAATACTTTTGTTATTGTCAACAAATCCCACTGTAGTTTTTATCAACTTCAAGGTGGAGCAAATGGTGCTTTTGTTGGGGACTATTTTGTGCTGTGGATTAATACACATTTGTTGCTATGGAGAGTATTTACAGCAGCAGGATGATGTTTGCTGGATCGACGATTGAGCAAATCAACTACAGTGCCCATGTTCATTGGTAATGAAGGAACATGTCACACAGTGCAACAGTGTGGCTCCCTTATGTATTTTTACCAGTTTTCAGACAAAAATTGAGCTCTTTGGTGCAGAGGAATACACTATCAGGCTTTAATATATAGAGAATATTACCAAATATATCCTTTAACCAAGTGTTTTAGCCAACTATCTTTAACCATAGTTTATTTGCCAGAACCTTATGTCATACACAGATATTACAGAAAGGCATGTTGTTAAAATAGTTGTGCAATACTTCAGCAAGAAGTTTCCCAAGTTCATATACTTACAACTCTCAACTGTGGTTGTGTTGAAATACAGATGGAACAACAGCAAGCAGTTGAGCAGCCTCCTCTGTGACAGAAACAGATTCTTCCACACCTCTGCTTGTTCTGCCTGAAGGCTTCTCACAGGTACGATTTCTTGCCTGGAATCTGAAAATGAGAATCTCCAAATTAGGAGTCAGGGAGTCGTGTCGGAGCCTGACCCTGGATTCTCACCTCAGCTGGACCTGTGAATACTGGATCTGATCTATATAGCTCGGCCATGCTTCTCCACTTTCCTGTCTGTCTTTTTGTACTTTTGAACTGAGATTTGTCGACAATATCCTCTGTGTGTAGAGGGTTTTTTCTTTTTTCTATTTATTCTGCACCTCTCTTCCCCTTTGTCTTTCTCCCCTAACTAGCTGTTTAAATTGAAAGGCACTGCATTATATTCAATGTTCATGTAGCATACTGGTTGTATTATGATGTTTAGACGTGCCAATGAAGACACACACATGCAAAACAAAAGGGGAGGGGGGTCAGGAAGTCCCCTCATTCAGATCTTGCACATTGCACATCAACTTTTTATAAATGCATCTTCATTAAATGAAAAGATTACATATTTTTCTTGCAGATGGAGTTCAGGTATATGTGAATGCACCCTGCAGGGCTCCACAGTGACAGTTCTGGGACATAGCAGCCCATTACCACACATGTCCTGTCAGGGGGCTCCAGTAGGGATCGGTGAGGTTTCTGCCTCGGGACCCTCCATCCTGAGCAGAGAGCTGCTGCTCGGGGACCCAGAAAAACGTCAGTCCCCTACTGCTGGGGGAAGAGCTCCATCCACAAGGACCCGGACGTGAGGGAGACGCTGGTTTTGTCTGTCCCACAAGGAGAGGAGGGGGAGTGGAGGAGCGGAGGTGGTGAGGGTTAGTAAAGCATTAGTGGGCCCTGCTGGTGTGCTGGCCCCTGTGAACCAGGCAGTGATTGAGTAGTAGTGCCTGGGGCTAAACGTGGCACCTTTGACAGTGTCAGGGTGGCACTGTTAGTGGCGGCCGGCTAGATGCTTCTGCTACATTACACACCAAACGGTTGTTGGTGTCTATATTCATGCTGATTTGAATTGAGGGATTATGATGGTGGACAGCCGCAGCATATGGATGAGACAAAAAGGGAGACACAACAAAAACTGGGCAATTTATTTATTCTTGATCCACTGCAAATCCTAATACTTTACCTTCACTTGATCATTTACAATTCAGCTGAGCCCCAGCTGCGTATAATTTCCTTCACTGGATTATTATCTGGATTATTATCAGAAACACCAAATGACATAACTGAAACTGTAAAAAAAAAAAAAAAAAAAAGCCAGAAAAAGAAGTTCTCCCTGTTCAAGAAAAAAAAAACGTGTCATAGACACCTTCACTGAGTGTGACTGACGACTCTCTCCTCTATTAATCAAAGCCTAAATAAATCCACTGAGGTAAACAGGAGCCACTACATGAAAGAAATAAATGAATGAGCAACCGAATGACTGAATAAGTAGATAAAGTGAACTAATCCTACCTCCTTGTGTCTTCTTTTTGGTTAAGTATCAATTAAACTTCACTTTCACTAAAATGCTACACATAATCCTTTACGAAGTCATCATTAGTTTTGCTGGTTGGACATAACTGTGGGTGATCTATGGACTGGCTGAACAGGAGACAGGAGGTTGTCACAGTTGTGTCTCTATCCAGTGAGCTCTTTTGACATAAAAGCTATCACACTTGACATGTTTTGCAATATTTCAGCCATGCAATGCACAACTTGCTCTGTCAAACATGAACCATGTCCTACATCAGCCTGCACAAAACCTGGTTAAATCCGCTGACTGTAGTAGGCTGTCAAACAAAAGAACTGCAAAGATCTGGGGATCTGTTGTCATGTGATAGCCTCGTACTTGCAGCAACACGCTCATGCATTTATTTACAAGGAGGAACTAGGGTTACATGTGTTCCTGCAGCAACAATCCTTCACTCTCTTATTTACCTGTAGGTCTCTATAACATGCTGACACTCAAAACACATTCTAACATTATCACCACGACAGGCTGTACTCATTTAATGTCTACCGGTCTGTCATTACATGTTGGTGGGCCGCAGCCTCGGATTCATTGCATCGAATGAACATGTGCCTACTTCAATACATTCACTAAGCTGTCCATTATATTCAAAGCAAACTGGCACTCTCTCACACAAACACGCACAATAACCATTGACAGACTTCTCTCATCACATTTGAAAAACATGCTGCTAATGGGGGAATGAGGGACATGAAATCACTTTCAGTGGGACATAAAGGCGGCATTGTGGGGTGGCCTGGTGGTAATTACAGCACACAGGCCCGTACTGGAGGAGGCTATTTAGCAATATGGCCCTGGCCTGGGCCTCTACCGCTGATCTCATTTGGCTGCATTAATTAGCTTGCTCTGAGCCGCGGAGCTGGGTGTTAACGCAGCGGCCCACTGCTTGGCTGGTTGGTTGGTTAGTTAGGATGACTAACACCACAGTCTGTTCAGTTCTGTTGTAAATCTACAGGCCTCCTGAACTTCCTTACACCTCAGTGTTCCCCCTCCTCCATCCTATCAGTCAAAGACAGCTGGGGCTACACAGAGGGCACGACTGCTCCCTATTCAGCGCATTCAGCGTGGTGGCAGCCACCGCAGCACAATAGACTGTGCCGCCTGCCCCATTTGTAGAGGCGGGAGAACTGCTTCATTCTGTTTGTGCTTTAAATGAGTCCTCCGATTGTAAGGATCAAATCTCTGCATTCATCTGAAGGAGGGTGAGAAATTTAGTCTGTGATTAGAAATAGCAGCAGGAGATATTTATTTTATGATCTATAGTACACTGCACATGATGACAGCTGACAGGGGCAGAGTAGAATACATTTGAGATAGAGCAAGAATAAGAATGCATGTTAGTGCACCCACCCAATATCGGTAAACTGCATGTGTATGCATTATTCTGCTGTGGGCCAAGTAAGAAAAATACTGTATATTTGAAGGGCAAACATATATGTGATTTCCTGGCATGACTGCCTGCTTCCATCTCAGCTGAAGGTTTAGAAAAGCTCCTAATCATGTCTGGCGATAGCAAATATATTGCAGCAAAAATAGTCAGATGGACAGGATGGACATCAACAGCATCTGAAACATGACATATCATTAATAACATGCTGAATAAAACACAAAAGTGATAATCAGTCTGTATGTTTAGGCTAGTAAGCTGAGCTTGTTGCAGGCTTGAATGGATGATATTGTTTATTCTGGTATAATATGATGTTATTATGTATTTAGGTTTATTTAAGTTTACTTTAGAGAAAGATAATTTATAGAGAAGATCAAGTAACAAAAAGGTTAAATAAATGATCTTTAGTAACTATATAACAGCAGCCAATGAAAATAAAACACTACTAATGTTTCTGGTTTTGCAGTGTGGAAAAAGTACATCTATGCAACACCGAAGTTCTCCTTTTCAGGCCAGCTTTGTTTAACACCTTGAACTAGAAAGACAGAAAATATTATTAACAAAGTCACAAAACCGTGCCTGTTCACCACACGGCCCAAAAAGGGAAATGCCCATAGATGTAGCTTGATAAATATACACATTTGGCTCCAATTGTAAGTGGTTTTAACATGTTGGTGTTGGCACCCCAACATTTCTTCCCCTTATTTATGTCATTATTTTTCATAGCTAAAACTTTACAAAGGCTCTTTTGGAAAATCGGTTTCTGCCTGGTATTTCAAAGGCAGCGTTTAAAAAAGACAAGGCTGCGTCTCCGTCCTCAAAAACACTGCTGCCGATGTCTTACAACTCAACTTTTTTAGTCGTACCGCGCTCTTTTTCACACCAGTGCTTTTTTGTAGAAGGTGTTAGCTTTTCAAATGCAGGACATCTTATTTTTAGAATTCGACTCCACATATTCTCTTGCTCGTGAGATTGGTGTTTTTGTGCTGTAAATTTCAGCGGGTTCACAGTGAAGTAGCGCAGCAGTCACATGCAGAGCCCTGCTCTGTGTGGCAGCGCGATGGCCCACACTCGACCTCCCAGCTACAAACAACACTTGTAAAGAAAAGCAATTAAAGGATGCACAAGGAAATCCCCACCACTCTGCCACTCTTCCACATCAGAGACACACTTCACTCAACATATGCATGTGTCATAAATATGCTTCCTGCTATCTTTACTCACAAACTACGAAATAATAAAACTTCCACTGTGAGATTAAATTTCTCGGTGCTCTGACAGGAAGCAGTTGATAGTTATATTCAAAATGTCCTCAAGGCCGAAGTGAATTCAGTGTATTTTGCTCTCACCTCATATCGCCATTTCTATTTCTATTGTCTTACATGTTGCAAGAGAAACTGAGAAACAGAAGATTTAAACTTGCGTCAACCATTCCTAAACCCTAGCACTGAAGACACAGAAGCCGCGGCATATGCTGAAGGTGAGCCATGCGTGTCAGCTAGGTCAGGCAGCAGTAGGTCATTTCCATAAGGTGCCGATGGAGCAGGTGATAGGAGGGTGCTGGCATGAGCGGGACAGAGGTAGTGGGGCAGATGGACCTGTCTTGCACTGACCATGTATCCCTGCACCCTGCTGGGGCCCCAGGAGGGGGCTGAGCAGGCTCCCAGAAAGGAGGGTGTCCCACTGAGACCCTGGCATTGAGCCCTGCCCAGCCTTGGCCTGCACCCATCTCTGTAGCCCCCCTCCCCCTCTCACCCATCCCTCCCTCTCCACCCCACCCTGCAAAACACCCTAAACGCTGACCAAGCCCTCAGGGCTCAGGCCAGCCTCCTGGGCTAACAATGGCCCAGACAACAAGCTGGTCCATGGGAAGGCCATGCCAAATGAGTGTGCCAGGGATGGATTCTTGCAGGAAGTGTAACAGTACTGCCCCGATGCAGTTGTGTATTCAAGATTTAGCTGCAATGTTAACCTATTTTCACCTCAGCGATGGGTTACTGCATCGTAGTGTCTAACTTAATGCAAACATGCTTCAAATGTCTGAAAATGCATTCATTTGAATGTGAAAGAGTAATTGGTTTATGCAGATGTAACTTCTCATCTTTTTATCTGCTGCTTTGGAGGTCCAGTCATTTTCCGTTATGTGGCAAACACACACAGCTTGAGCTGTGAATTTTCTTTGCAAGGTGACATTTCCTGGTTATGTGCAAATAAAGCACACACAGAAACGCTGTCACAGACAAAGACTGAGGTGGCTCCGTGCAAAGGATGATACAAATACAAATACAGAGTTTTACAGGTACAAATGTTAAGAATGTAGTACAACCTTTAGTGAGCGGATGAAGGTACCGTGAAACTATGACTGAAGGACAGTGCTGCTGGTTTATCTGAGCATGTTTGATAGCGTGCAATAGCTGGAGCAGTGTAGGTAGGGGGTCGGAAATGTGAAATAAGATCTTCAAACTATTATTCTCCAATAGAAACTCAATTTGCACCACACTGGATTAGAAGTTGTATTTATCGACCCGTCGCCGTCTCTCTGCAGCTGCATGAGGCTTGGTTAAATCATGAGGGAGGAGGTTGGTGGGGGGTTGCAGAGCAGTAGATTGGCGATAATTGGTTGAAGGACAGTATACAGTAATAAAGGGTCTAAATAGCCGGGCTTGAGAAGTTCCTGTCATGTTTTACCACTTCTATTTCCATACCAATTAAACCTTGTTGAAACTGCCAGGATGAGAAAAAGGAGGTGCCAAGGCTGTGGAATAGCTAAACGCATCAAAGCCATGCTCTGCTTTTATTTATGTGGCTCCTTTTTAAGGACATTTAACAGAAGTATCACATTTTAAAGATGTTTATCCAGCATGTCTTGACTGTTTTGAACATAGGATGCAGCAACATAGTAAGGGATAAGTGTGTTACTGTACCTCAACAACAACTGTTTCCCTTTTATGTTTGATAAAATGAATGCCATGTTGAAAATGTGTGCACAGGCTTTGAGGTTGCATTTGAAATGATACCTCCTGATTAAAATATGGATTATCTTCCTTCATTCTACCCCCCTAGATCTCATCCAAATAGAGAAAGAGAGAGGGACAGAGAGATTGAGTGGTAGACTGGTAGATAGATGGATAGCAGAAGGATCGGATGGAGATGGATCTCTAGAGATATCTAGCACTATCATCCCGTGATGAGCCACCTATAATCCATGAGGACGACTTGGTCTCATTTCATAGTAAGATGGAGGGTCGCATTGATTCCACTCGACTGAAAGGAGATCTGATTTAAATCTTGAATGTGAGAGTGTGAGCTAGCCCTCCCCAATTTCAGCTCAGATGAAATTGGGTTTGATGCATGAGATATTCTCCCGTTGCCCAGCGGACCGTGCTGGGTGCAGTGTTTTGTCACATTGTGTGGGCTCAGGAACACAGGGTTGGTGTTACACGCACCTGCACAGCTGGAGGGCATGCCCATGCATGATGCCCCTGCAAAGTGTAACTCTTGGTCATCCCAGATAACATTACATCTCCATCTGCAGCACATCAGCCAGAAGCCACACTTTCAAAAACTGCATATCACTCACATCAAAACTATGCGCTGTCACATTTATTCTGCAAAATGCTGGTATTTTTGTACAGAGATGATGAGATGAGACGATCAAAACCACTCTTGTTTTTCTGTTAAATAAGAACATGTATCAAGAAGCTTATTTCCTGAAACTTACTCAAACAGGTTATTCAAGTGAGGAAACAGTTACCTGAGCAGGGCAACAATGTACTTTCACTGCATATCCCTACTGTTACTATACAACATAGTGACTATGAAAAAGCAGATAGCTGTAGAGACACACTGTGACTCAGATACAGGCACATCTGCTAATGACATAGGCAGCGAAAGTGCTTTATCTACACACTGTACATTACAGTGTGTACTCACAACATCACATGTCACAGCTGTGTATGTAAATGTGATATGGTTGGGCTGAGACTGACGTCTTTCGAGTGTGTGAGGACTGATGAAGAAGAAGCCAAGGGGCCACAGCTGAGGAGCATGGTCCCCCCTTGTTGACGAAGCAGGAGTCCCTACTCCAGGCCTGTGTTTACGTTTCCCTTCGAGTGTTTCCCCCCACGGCGCTCCATCCAATTCTCCTCAACAAGGGAGCATGAGGGAGCGGGCTGAAACGAGAGTGGGCTCATGAATGGAAGGGGACAAATTGACATGTGGCGTTTTGTGAGGTGAGTGCCCAACCTCTCGACCGCTGATTACCATTCGCTAATGAGCACCTCGGTTTGTGTGTCTCTGGGTTTCTCTCTCTCTGCTTCTCTGCAGAATGTTCTTTCTCCTCTCCAGCTTTGTGCAGGCCCAGAGTGGCCAGTGGACCATAGGTGTGCCGTTAATTGGGAGACGCACACATCAGTAATTAAAGCAGTAGGGGGCCTTGTACTATACCAACTCCCTCCAATTCCCAATTCTTTAAAGCCCACCCTCCCTCTATAATTCAATCCTGTCTGCCGAATTGATCATTGTGCAGGGCCAGTTTTGCCCCTGGCAGTTTTGTCACTTTCTAATGATGCCTTTTCAGAGAGGCAAGGCCTGTGTCCTACCAGCACCAGGACCAGTTGGGGCCAATCGTTGTCTTCACGCCAGCCTCACTCCATCTGATAAAAAGCTTTGCATTCAGCCACAAGCAAACTCCCTCACATGTAGACACACACAACATAAACACACACACACACACACACACACACACACACAAAGTGGGCTCAGTGTGGGATGCTTAAAAATCTGGGGTTCCTAGACTGTAACTGGTATTCTTAATAAATGTGACTCCTCTCACCCTTTTCATCTGTCTCTCCTGCATTAGAGAAGCCGCACTGTATGGAAACTACACTCAAGATTGTTCCTGAAGTGAGGACTTGTGCTTTGTTTTTTTGGTTAAATCCTGTCACTGAACTGAAGAACTGTAATAACAGCTGGCCATAGACCAGGAAACGTAGGGATGCAAGAGAGCTGCAAAAAACAATAAACTGCAATTAAGAATAAATGGAAATCTTGCGGTGCCCTGAAGGACATCCCCTGAGGGATTCAGGCCTCCCCAGCCTCCCCTGAGGGCATCCTCGGCTGCATCTATATGTCCCTAAACCACCTTCCTCTGTGCTCAGCAGGCTACGGCAGTCCACTGGGAATGTCTCTCACTTCTGCAGGCCACAGTTATTCAAAGTGAGCTGAAGACAGCGGGGAATCACTATTGCAAAAGTTTCATTTTGCAGGTAATGAAACACACAAGTCAGATGACAGTTGTGTTACTGTGTAGCTACAGGTTTAATTCAGGGATCATCCATAATATGTTCACCACACTTCTACTATATTCTTCCACATCTTACATTATATCCGCTCTGCAGAGGAAATGAGCTATAAGGAATCCTAGTGGCGGTCCCAATCCCAGTGCTTCCTCTACATATCATGGCTATAGCTGATAGTGTTGCACACCCTAATTAAAATAAGCAAGCCGAGGTGTTTTAACAAGGCATTCGCTGCTTCGCCGGGCCGTGTTTGTTCTGTTTCCTGCCCTGTTCAGTTCCCCCCTTATCTCTTAGACCCCCTTGAGTATGGCGTTTTACATTTCTGTTTGTAAAACTGTCAACACATCCACTGGCTGTACTAACGTGTGATTTAGCGCCAACAGAGAGGAGGGATAGAGAGTGAGAGAGAGGCAACTGCATGAGATCTTGCACATTCTCAAAGTGGAATATTTTTTCACTGTTATCCCCCTAGCCCCCGACTCCCCACCCCCGAAGATGCCTTGATGTTTGTGAAGTGCCTTTTTTTTTCTTTTTTTTCACCATTTAACAAACACATTGTCTCTTCTCCTTTTGTTATATTTATTTCTTTTCTGCATTTGCAATTTATATTTTCACGTTGTGCATTTTGTTCAAAATATGATATTGGGAACACAGAATTTTTGTGTTGCGGCACAAATTGAACTAAAAAATGAAAATATTTGGCTGGAAAGAAAATAATTTGCTTCATGAAATACCAACCAACGTCTCAGAGCTTCCCTGACTCAGTTCTGCTGGCAGAGAGCGAGAGAGGAGATGTACAAAATTAATTGGATTAATGTGTGGAGTTGAATTGTGTGTGTGAAATTTACACCTGTCACACTGCTGTCAAATCAGACAGCCCCTGTCATTGCTAATAAGTACCTGGGGATAGTGCTCGCACCTTAGGAGTTGAAAAATAAACAACAGCAACAAATCGTACACCAAACTCAGACTGCTCACCTGCACATTTACGCGCACACACACACACACATACACAAACACACTTTGATCATTTAAGAATCGTGTCAGAAGAAAATCGTCAGCGGAAAACCATAAAAGAAAAAAAAATAGACTCACAAAAACAAATATAATGGTAGCAAATTAAACATGTAACTCAGTGACTTTTTAAAGCGCAGATTTTGTTTTAGAAAATACTACACATGTCCACAACACACACACACAGTTTACAACAAAAGCCACAGAAGCATCATCTGTCACACATAACACAATAAGACAAACCTTACACCCACATCCGTTTCCACCAGAAGCAGAGGAAATCCCACATTTTAATCATAAAAATACTGTAGCCTGGCCTTGGATTTGAGATTTTTTTTATTTTTTACTTTGTTTGGCTTTAATTTACACCTCTGTTTTGCAGCTGTGAGAGGGGAATTCAGCTTCTGTCCCTTTGGAGAGGAGGACTGGCAGCGGAACATTAGCTCATTTTAACGGCCAGTGTAATAATCTGTGCACCGGAGGGCCTCCGTTGGAAGCTCTACTTTGCACGAAAGCATCAGAGACTCCCCTGTCGATAACAAGACAGTCACTTCATTATAGCTTCACAAGTCATCCATTTATTTTCTATTGGCCCCATCAGAGAATGACGGAGCACAGAGTCAGATGTTACAATATATTAATCAAAGATGCACCGTTGTGTCAAAATGTAATTTTCTGCTGCAGGGCAGGAGATCTAATTGTTTGATTTGATAACAGAAGTAGATAATGTGCCCAGGGGCTGAACCGTACGCGTTGTCGAGCATACACAAATAACAGAAGCTCCGGCCTGAACTGATGTTTAAATTTAAGACAGCAGGCTTTGCTTTGGAGGAAAAGGAGAAGTGAGATTGAAGGGTCGTTGATAAGGGGAACCTCAGTGGTGCCAAAGCACACTTCTATTATTCTTACCAAATATGGATGAAATAAAAGTTGCAGGTTTTTCATTTCGTCTAACAATACACATGTCAGAGAAATAAGTAAACTGTGAATTTTTCCAGTGACGTTAGTAATTTTCTCTCTGGTTCAAAAGGAGTGTATTGACAATTAATTGGTTACTGTTTAAACTGTTTTCATGACTGAGAATATTTTTTTTAACATTTAATAAATCTTTGCTATTTATGATAATAAATAAGGCATTTACTATGTGTATTACTTTTTGATAGACACAAGTGAATTATTGATTGCACTACATTTTGAGGAAGAAGAGTAGTGTGAGGGAAGCCATCTTGCCGCTCTTGTAATGAAATGTTCCTTGACCATGCCTCCACTCAGAATTCATTTGATCAACTTAAAGCATTTCTTTAGTAGCTACTTGGACAGAAAAAAAAATTAAAAAGAGATGGCACAACACTTCTGAAGGCCCAAATGTGTGAATCCACAGACACGTCTGCATGAGCGTAGTGGCTTAGTGCCGATTATAGTTGCACCAAATGTTGAATAGGACTTTCAAAAAACACATTCACGAGAAGCTGTGAGAAATTCACTCACACCAGCAAATGCAAAAGCTGACCACAGCCAACAAAAGGAGCAGAGCAAAAATGCCACATTCGCGAGCAGGCAACTGTAACTGAAGAAGAGGAAGGGAGATGCAGAACACCCAAACACAGAGAGAGAGACAAAAATAAAGATATATGACTCTCATCACAGTTTACAAAATTTTTGTACAGATTTAACAGAAGAGACGTTTTGCAGAAGAGGGAAGTGTTATTAAGAATGTTGATAATGACATAACGGTAACAGAGTAGAATAGTCTGACGGCAGTCTGACATATTTCTCCCCCTTTTTTTTTTCCTTTGACAAAATAAAAAACATCAGCAAACAAGTGGAAAGTAAAAAATATTCTCATGGAGGCAAAGTTCCCCGTCACACTCACAACAAGCAGACAGAGAAAGACAGCACAAGACCCCGGCAAACCCCTTTCACATGTAATGATTATTCCCCTTCATTAAAACTGCTAGTAACCCTGTTAGGCTGGAATACACTCACTACGGGTAATCGTGAAAACACTTTTAATCAACGCACAGAAACAGTAGAGACCTTGCTAGAATGCATTCACTCCAAATAAAGCAGGCTCTTTATAAACAGGCGCAGCAAAACAGCTAAGACCCTGATAAGACTCCTCACACTCTCCATGGCGAAACCTGCCTGTGAATGTCTCCTGACAGCTCCTTAGCCCTTGTTAGAGAGAATCACTTCCTAATGATTCAACCCAGCTTGGAAACATCAACACACACACAAAGTAACACTCGGGCATGCAGTTTTACATGAAGTAACATAGCCTACACACACATGCAGTCGCTGTTGTTAACTGGATCCGCCGATGTGCAGCTGATATTCGGATTAGGGCTAAATTGTGGATGTCCGTTGGTGGGATATATTTGACCAGCACAAAGCAAAACTATGCAGCCAAAAACTAAAATTCAAGAGAAAATTGCATTCAATACAAAATTTATGTTCATGCTTCAATCATCAAGTTCTTAAATTAAACTCATTTAATGTTATGCATTTTGTCTGTTTGAGACCTTTAAAAAAAAAAGACAGAATAAAACTAATTGGTCTGCTCACACCTGTGAAAAGAAGAAAAAAAAATTTGCCGCCTCTGTGCACACTGTGGTTGACAGAAATGTATGCATGTGCTTGCTCATCGGCACCCACACACGCACACGCCCTTGCATACACACATGCAATGCATGCACGCAGACACCCCCCACACACACACACATGCACACCCACACACACACTCACACACAAACAGGGCAGTTGACACATGGTATATCAGCAGGCGCAGTTCTTTTGTCCTCTTGCTAGTTTTAGCAACACCACTACTCTTGGACCACATTGGGCTTTTGTCCTGAATATGTATGATGCAAACGTAAAAACAGAATAGAAATGGAGTTAAATATGAAATAAGCAAAATCTGACTCACATAGACTGTTTCCTTTTCTATTTTGATTGTCCTTTTCTGTATTTTTACTCACCTCCCGGCTTAAGATATTTGTTTTAATTTATTGCACTTGAAGAAAACAGGGATTCGGCGTGTGTGAGACCTATATTCTTCTCATTGAATTTTCCATTGACCGGTTAACAATAATGACAAAATGAATGTGTGACTAATATTTTCAAGGTCCTGTTCTGTGACTCAGAGGTGTTTATCCTCTCATGCGGCAGCAGCTGTATTTTGGTGATGATCTGGAGTGTGGTGTTTGAACTTTGCCTGAGCCGTCAATCATGCCGGCAGTGGGTGGGGTTTGACTCATGGGTGATATGATTTTGAAAGGTGTGATTCAGTTGCGATGAGCGCTCATAAAATGTAGACTCAAATAATTAAAGTAGATGATATTTGTGGGCCAGGGAAGAAAACTAGTTGTACTTTATCTCATGATGGAATAAAAAATGCAGCTTACATAATTAAATTTCAGATTTAAGTCCAAATCAAGAAATCCAGCTCTAACTTTCCCTTGCTTCTTCCTTTCTGTTCAGGTATGCTACCCATGCTCTCATGTGTAAATCCATCTCATTCCAAACAGGCTTATCCCACAGATACTGTCACTCCTTCATCCTGGGTGTGAGAAATATGGGGGGCAAAGGTGCTACTCTGTAATCAGGCTGGACTGTTGCGCCTCTTCCTGCTAGCGTACAGTGAGGCGTGCTGGTAACCGCCACAACTTCACAAGGCTGCTGTGTGACCCGGCAGCCACAGGGCCTCAGACGCCTCTTCATTTGTCAACGAGCGGTTAGAGAAAAGGCACGACGAACACTAAACAAACAGGAACACAGACGTGCTCACACGCGCAGATCAACGAGGTCTAAACGCTCTGTCTGACATGGGATGATGTTCACTATGGGATTAAACAATGCTGCACGCCGTCAAAAATAGTGAAAAGGCAGATGTGACATCGGTTCTATTTTCACTTGCATCTATTGGCAGTGAAGGCAGATTATGAAATACAGTCTTCATCCAATGCTCGGCGTGTGAACAGCAGATTCCATGGCTGAAGCTTTTTCTGTCTGCCTTCCCCACATGCTCTTAA
Source organism: Chelmon rostratus (assembly GCF_017976325.1). Lineage (NCBI taxonomy): Eukaryota > Metazoa > Chordata > Actinopteri > Chaetodontiformes > Chaetodontidae > Chelmon > Chelmon rostratus. The sequence continues at coordinate 8,875,154 of NC_055673.1, read as the reverse complement.
CAGCGCTCTTAACACCTACAATTATATATTTATATATAAAAAAAATGAAAACACGGTTGGACCAAATTACTTACATCTTGCGTCAGTCTGTAAAAAGCTTAACATCATGACACTGGCTTTTAGTGGAGGCTGCAGCTTCCCAGGAGTGCGGCATGGCACAGATGACAACAGATGAGAGCTTCATCGTATCTCAAGATCCCGCTCTTGTGCCGGCGCTCCTTCTAGGGGGATGGATGGAGAACAGCTTTTTGGGTTCGACACTGAAAATGTTTGAGTTCAAATGATGGATTGAGCCACGCAGCAGCTGAAAAACCATCCATGAAACTCTAAAATAAAACCTCTGAAAGAAATCAACTCCTTCACTGATGAAGCCCAACAGAGGACTGCTACAGGGAAGCAGGAATGGTTGCATGTAAATCACTGTGAAAATGTATTACTTTTTATTTGAAGTACACTAAATTTACAGTGCATAAACTTCAAACTGTGGTATAACAGTTCACTTTACAAAGAGAGCTCAGTTGCTCATGCTTTTGATGCAAAGTCTCAAAGTGCCCCCTAGTGGGACTTTTCTATGCCTGCTCTAAATGAGGTCTGGAGAACATTTGACCCTATGATAAGGTCTCAGCAGTTCACTGTACTAATTAAGATGGCATTTTCAACATGGGATCACAGGATAACACTCAGTTTCTAACAGTTGGAGTACATCAGCTGTTTTCTGTACCATAGGAAACTGCTAGTTGTCTGTGAGGGTAAACTGACTTCACAACTGCAGGATGCTGGAGGATCAATTGTAGTTGTTGCAACAAAATGAGACAAAGCCTATCCGCTCCATATATAAACTTTAAAATACAGATTTCGACTCACAAGATGAAAATGATATAATATGTGGTATCATATCAGCAAACATGTTATTCAACCATGAATTACGAAGTCATCTTAAAACACTCCAGCAGAACAAGTGCGGACAAAAGGACTTTAATCTGGCTTCTTTATTCTTTTTACCACCCTACTGAAGTCCCAGATGGACATTAAATACTTATCCAGCCTTGAAATGAGAGTTCACCATCACAGTTAACACAAGCTTTGTCCTTATGATTGTGAAATCTCAGCTTGTATTGCTACAATTCGACCCACATGGAGCACAAGGGAAAGAATGGACCGTCTGTGTAGAACAGCCTTCAAAGCCAGTGATTGATAATACACTCTGTCTTTCCATCTCTGCGTAACTCCTTCTCACAACACAACCTGGCACCTTGTCCCACTGGCTGGCCCTGAAGGAAAACAATTACCAGAGAAGCGGAACAACAATACCCAGAAAACATCTGCTTGTGCCGGCTGAGGCCACTGACATGCCTGACTGTGTGTCCCTGCTGGCTTACATAGAGGACACATGCCTGCCTGGATGCGCTGAGAGGCCCGAGCGTACGGGGCCCAGTCTCCTGCTCCTTGCAACGCCTTACCCTCCGCCTGCCGACCCACCTGCCTCTCTGACTGCCTGTCTGCCTTCTCTGGCAATGGCAGCTCTGCCATAACAGATGAGGGCCCGCCTGTCGGAGCAGTTGTTCGTTTGGGTGAATTCCCTCCTGCTTGGATGAGACGGTGCACCAGTATGGCTTCTAAGTTGATGCAAACAGAAAGGCAATGAAGATGGCACAATGGACCAGCACCCATATGATGTCCCCCTCATGTTATACATCAGCACAGCAGATTGGAAAGCCCATCTAAACACTGCACACTGAACTTAATAGTGATCAAAGAGCACAGAAAGACTGTAAATAACGGCACCCTGAAGAATAAACATATCATTTACATGCTGTATGGCACCTACTGAAGACTTATTATTCCCTCCACCTGACACACACACACACTTACATTTTATCATTTGAAAGAGTCTGTTTCAATGGGCATTCTTATATCTGTATAAATCCAAACTGAGTTAGTTCAAGTACGCCTCTTTCTTCTCAGTGTTTACTGGGTTTATGTTGCCACCTTGTGGCCATCATTGAGGCTTACCTGTAGTTTATCTGAAGTAGTCTTAGACAATTTGCTCCTAGCAGATGGGGCTGGGGGCAGGAAGATGGGAAGCATTTCTGTGTGTAAAATACTGGATATTTGAAACAAAAAATTAAGAATTTGAGGAGGAAAATTCATTCTCGTCCACACCAAGTTTATAATGTGAAACATTGCTTTGTCTAGAGCCAGACATGAAGGCAACCACAGCTGGTCAAAGAAGAGAAAATAAAGTGCTTCTTTTTACCTCTGCACAAAATAGTGGTGTTATTCAGCTAAATGAACGGATCTCTATACGACTATGAAAATGATTATTTACAATTGTTACACATTATTATTATTATTATTATTATTACGCAAAGCTCTATTATTGTAGAGCTTTGCATCAGATAATCTAGGAAATATTACTTATAGGCAGTTTCGTGTCTTATTGGTGCGTGGTTGTGCAAATTTAGAACGTGCACTAATAATATTTGCAGTCCTGCCCTTATTCATTTGTTTTTGTTTTGTTTTGTCTTGATCGTTAGATATGTGCCTTAATTTACATTACATACATTACAGGCTATTTCCCCTTTACTGATAAAATTAAAACCGTTTGAAATAAAAGTTTTTTTTGAAACACACTTATTATGTCAAAAAACAACACACAAAAATGCATAACTTGTTTATATTTGCTTATTTTCAGTCTGTAGCACACAGAGCAGGGTAGATTTAGGTGTCATGCAAAAAATTAAACTTGTTCATGTTGACTTTTAAAATTCTGCCAAACTGTGGTTTTAGACAGATGTCGAAATGTGTTTCTGGGCAGGTTGAGGAAGTAGATGTCTTTCTTTAAAAAAGAAAGCAAAACAAACAAAAAAACGACCGAGCGGAGAGTCACTCGCAAATCTGGTACGCTGGATTCAGGATCTTTCGAGGAGCACCTGAAGGCACCATTTTTGACACGCGCTCGGTGTGACCGTGAGCTGGGCGGGAAGGAGGAGGGTTTGTTTGATGACAGCTCGCGGGGACACGCCCGCCGTGACAGCGGCGGCAGCGGCAGGTTGCGCAGCTTTGACACGGCGCTCTGCCTCCTCAGCGGTGACCGAAGCGTCACGTAGCCTCTCGGCCACTTCTTTTTTTGTTTTCTTGACGGAATAACTTCTCATACAGCTCAATGAACCCGTTGCCTGTTGTTCAGCCCCAGACTGCCGTGGCTTTCCGCGTCAGAGCAACAATAGAGATGTAAAGCAAGTTGCACTACCGCATCTTCCTCTTGATATGCTTCTGACATAACGAGGAGCCAAGAAGTGACAGAGGTATTTCGGCACTGTTTTGCGACTTGTTTATGCTCGTGCGCCGCCGCCATACGCCGTTGAAGCTACCGTAACAACACAGACACAGCGCTAGAAGCCCTGACAGCGGCGACAGCTCCTCGTTAGGATGTTTGTAAGTCGCTCGAAGCCGGGGCAACGTTGGATAGTACATGTTGTCGGGAGTTGTTTTTGTCTGTGTTGGGTGAAACAGTTGGGCTAACTGCTGCTTCGTTTGCCTGCGAGCGTCAAGGCAGCAGGCGGGTCACATTAGCAACTCAGGAAGGAGCAAACTTTAACGTTTTTTCAACGGTCGTCATGAAATGTAGTGCTGAGGCTGGGCCTCACCTGTGAGGTAGCTGCTCCTAGTACACATATATATCAGCTTTATGTAATACAACTATAGCTACGTGTCATAACAATCAGAGTCAGTCACCATTACGCTCAATTGTGGCGTTTGTGACCATTCTTCTCTATCAGATGATGAGGCTGCTGTACGTCACGCCGCACGTCACGCGGGTTAATTAACGCGGGCCATCAGGTGCGTTCACCTGCGATGCCAAGTTTTGAAGCTGCTGTCAATGCGTCGCAGCGTTAAAATGTGAAAAGCAAAGCTCCTTCGGGACATGTATTTATGAGGCAGCTCGTCGCATTTGAGAGAACAACCAGCTGACCTCATAACTTATTGATGCCCCCAGAATGCAGAATGAAGCGTCTCAGCGCTAAACATCACATCACCTGGCTGCTGCTTTCAGATCGGTTACTTCTCTTCACTTTGCTGTTTCTTCTTCATTGTTTGGGGACTCTAAAACACTGCAAACTTGCTACTGATATAATGCAGTGAAACTTTCTCTAGTCACTCATCACAATGACATGAGGAAAGTCTTTTTACCCTAAGCTACAGATCCACCTACCTTTGTTTTCTCATTTATCTAGTTAAACCCTTTTCATAGATTTTTTTGCAACCAGCCTCGAGGTTGCACACACACAAAAAAACTTATTTAATGATATAGTCATTTATCATGCACTGTCAGGCTGATATGAGGTCAGAGGTCAGGATCAGGTGCTGTGCAGCACCCTGGAGCTGGTATGGATTCATTTTTTTTGTAGTTTTTGGGTTAGGAAAGTGTCAGCTGTGAATAAGTGAATCAACCCAGGTGTATGTACAGTACGTGGCAACCAAAGATTGGTTGAATAGACCTTTTTTTTCTATAGACATTTTGAAGCTCATCACAGGAAAAGCACAGGTGAAACAAATTTTGTAAATGATGGCTCCGTTCCATCAAGTGCTCCAGAAAGCCATGATGGTGAGCCAGCATGCACGATACCAGGACACTGGAACCGGCTCACCTAAATGGACTGCAGCCATCATTGACGTTATTAATTACGTTTGTGCATTTCCTGCTTTGGCTAGTCAAAATGTCAGCGTGAATAACGCATACTTGGCAGAAAATCTTAAGTGCTTGCTTTCCTATCAGGACAGGGATCACCATTTATTAAAACAAAGGACTATTGCTGCCCCACATTTCCTTGTTCCAATGATAGATGATTCATAGGGCAGGAGTTCTTAAACAAATGATTTTTATCTGCCTAGTTAATTTTATTATAAAGATTTAGGTTTGATAATACTGATGTTGATGCAACGCATATTTCTTCAGTAGGCCTATGTCATGTCATGCATAGGAATTTTTGTAATAATTCATATTGCACTCAATTAAACTGTATGTGTTTGATGACAGTGTTATCATATGTGTCTGAAACTTTTGGTGCAGTCCCTAAAATTTATGCAAAAAAACATACAAAATACATACAAAAAAAACATGCAAGTAAAGTCTAGAAATGCTAAGATAAAATAGATACTGTAATCAGTCTTACTGTATTCCATCTTATTAAAGTTTCCTACATTTCTTTTAAGAATCTTTGTTTTGTAAAGTAGATATTTTGCTGCTACTGACAAACATAGTGCATTAGTGTGACAATTCTTTTGTAAAGCCTTGGTGAAAGACAACTCACTGGTTTGCACACAAGTGCTTGATGTAGCCCTCTGTAGAGTATTTAGTTTTCCCCGGAAGCTTCTTATGAAGATTCATATCAAAGGTGTTTCTAACTGTCGCTGCATCTTTACATCATCCAGTGAAAGTTCAGCCAACATTTCCTTATTATCTATTGCGCTCATCAGCCCTGGAGCAGAATCCAGCAGTCAAGGAAGTACGTTCAGATCAGTGTGTATTTGGGAGAGATGGTTGTCTATGAATCACCAGCTGTCTAATTCATCCCTTTTTTCACCTTATTCTCCACCATCTTCCTTTTCTAGGCTCTGCAGAGGAAGATGGAGGTCCAGAGTGGTGTTCAGCAGCTGGAGCCGCGCCCTCTAGGCTCTCCTCGGTCAGGGGCCAATCAGCAGAATGACTTGGACGACAGGCAGACGGATGTCAGTGGCAGGCCTTCCGCTGACAACCACAGCAAGGATGCACAGCCGGCAGGCCAGAGAGACGACAAAAAAGTAAGTCGCAGACTCCCACTGCTGCACATCTGCAGCTGCTGTGCTCTGTGTGTGTGTGTGTCTGGGTGTTTCTGTACATGTACATGTGCATGATGAGTGATGAGATCCTGCCTGTCTGTTGAGCTATTCTGGGTGATATGTTCTGTACTTTTACAAAGAGAGACTTCCTCATTGACTGTGTTATCTCTTGGCTGAAAGGCCAAGTTGCAATGTATTCGGCATGTTTTGTGCTGTTGAATAGTGTGGTAACCATTGATACTGTAGATGCAGAGAAGCTTGGGTTATCCAGTGTTGGAAGAACTTGTTTGCTGCAATTGCAAGAAAAAGTGAAACTGTAGGTACTTTTGGTCTTTGGCTGCAGCGGTTTCAAAGGAAGTAGGTAATGTGTTGTTATGTTGCCATGAATGCTGTTCAGCACATACTACAAACCACAGCTATGGTACATAGAGTTAGAATAGCTTATTATTACATGCAGACCTGGGTAGCTTGTGCAGTCTCCGCATGTGAGTGCTGAGTCTCAAACATATCAACCCTCTGCCATCTTGGAGCCCTCTGCACGTCCAAGAATGACAGTAAAATCCTCGCTGGCTCTCTTCCATCTCAAGGATGTCAATCATGCTTCTCTGCCAGGAGCCAGAACCTCTTTCCGTCAATCAGCCTGAGAAGCTCTATAGACCTTGGAGCAGAGAAGAGATAGCGGCAGAATAAACAGAACAGATATACGAAAACATTCACGAGATGACTGGACTGACTGCTACTGGCAGCTCTGAATGGGATGCTTGTCATGGCTTGCTGTATCAATTTTGAGTCCTTTGAGCGGACTTTGAGCAAACAGTAATCGACATAACCCTTTAGGGTCTTCATCTTGGCAACGTTAAAGAGCTCCTGAAGCATTTAGATAAGGAAGAAACTGTTGAAAATATAAAATAATATAATTGTTTTAGGTGTGGTGGCAGCTTGTGGAAGCAGGAGGCTTTTTCTGGCAAGGGATGCACTGTTGCTTACATCTTAAATCTGTTGCTTTTTTGCCAATTTATCATTCAATCTGAGGCAGCGTCGTCCATGTACATAATTTACTGTATATGAGAGGCCTAGCCCTGCTCAAAAATGTGCCTTTTTATTCTGATATTAATGTTTTTCCATCTAACATCTGCATGTGCACATCAATTCAAAAGGCTTCATTCATGAAAGCCTGCATTTTTGTATAGTCATACTGCCATAAAAGACTTTCATAATTAGAATACATATAGGTTGTAGGTGCAATGCTGTTTTGCAGCTACATCTCAAATTTAGGATATTCAGTCTGTGGGAATATTGCTTGTGTAGCTGTGGAGCTGTAAGAATGACCAACAGCTAATTAGTCAAAATTGTCATAGTTGGATGCATACAAAGACTTAAAGCTTTTCATGCCTATCTTTATTAAAATATTATTAGGCAGTGTTCTGTGGTAATAAGGAGAACTTGGAGTGTTTTGTCTTTCTCAGACACTTCATATCACTTTAAACCTTACACCACAGACATTTTGTACAGGATGCCAATACACACTCAACACGGCTAAATAAAAGATTCCTCTCTTACATGTAATTGGCTCAATGAAACTAGCAGGACTTGAGCACAGCAACACACTTCGGGCTTCCTGGTTGCCTTCGCACAGTTGGTTCCAACAATTGGCTACATGTCTGCTTGGATTGTCTACTGATGCATCAGAGCATTACACTCTTATGGTTAGCAACTGACAATAAAAGCTGCCATGCTGATTGTTGCCACTACAGAAGCTTGAGTGCACAGTGTTTATGGTGAGCGCAGGCATTTATCTGTGTTTGGTTGTTCGTGCCTCATTGTGAAGCAATGAGGCATGAAGGCGTTGGCTTCTTCAGTTTAAGAGCGCAGAGATTTTCTAACTAGCTTGCGGTGGCAACAATCAGACATAGTTTTTGTTTTATTTTACAGTGGGTGCCCCCAGGTGGCAGACAATGGGCAACAAGGCCACAGCCCCTGTCGTAGCACCTTTGTGGGTGTAAGTGTGTGTGTGTGTGTAAGAAAGCAATTTGTGTGTGAGTGTGTGTGATTTTTCATTTTTGTGCTCTTTGTTGGTTCATTAGCAGTGGAGTCAACACCTACTGCAGTTTACTGAGGGTGGCCCTGGGAGTGTGTGTGCCTCTGACACTGCCTGACCAACCGGCTGGCAGGCTGGCTCCTGCTGCCGTGGTGTCATTGATTAGTCTGGAGAGTTTATTCATCAAGGTGTCATCGGTGCAAGCGGACCAGTGTTCTTGTCCTTGTTAAAGGGTGCTTGCCTCCTGCCTGCCCTGTTGTTTATTAGTGATACATCATAGAGAATAAGGTTGCACCTTCTGACCCGTGGGCCCCGGCTCAGAGCTGCTGTGGCATATGAGGTTGTCTGCGGTGCAGTCAGCTGTTGCTTAAAGGTTAAGGAAGTCAGCTGGTGGAAGTAAATTTGCTGGTTTGAATCCCCAGGCTGCCTCCAGAATCTGAATTCCCCAGACTGTCTCCAGAATTTGAATACCCAGGGGGCAAAAAAAGATTCAAAGGTTTAAAATTAATTTTACTCTCAGCAATGTACTGATGAAGTACCCTTCTGTGAGCACTTAATCCCCAACTGCTCCTGGTTGTGATATTATCTGCTAACTATGGTTGTACTGTGGGGGATTCATGTCTTGTGTGGTAAGCCTGTGGTGAATGGTATGATTTTTTTCCTCCATATTTTCAGTTTCAGAATCAGTGCATACCCGTGTTACACGGAGCGTGATTGATATCTGTCAGTTAACCAATCAGAAACTTATATTGAGGTTGCAGTGTGCATAACTGGGCAAAATTGGGCATCCTGAAGTTGAAATGAGGTTTGAATTCTCCTCACCTTTTGTGTCAGGGAATATGTGCATATTTTTGGTGGCAGGACAACATTCAAAATTTGGATTTGGTACCATTATTCTCTTACATTTGCATTCCACTTGGAAAATGGATGCTAAAGTGGCAAGCTAGGCAAACTAGCCTCCACTTGGAAAGTTGAAGCCAGTTAGCCTTGCTTGCTACAGTTGGCACTGCGCTACAAAGGAAAGGGTTTAGCTAGCAGGTTCATTTGTGTAGATGGCAAATGACCAAACTTTAAAACTGTCAAAAACTGGTATAGCACTCTGTATAATTCCATGTGGATACACCCCAAGTCTATTATTTGATATTCCCTTGCTCCTCAATTCTCGCTTGAACCAAAAGTTGTTCTGGTCGCCATCTTTCTGCCCATCCCAAAGCTCTTTTTTCTGCTCTGAGGAGTGAGGATCAAGAAGAGGTCTCTCAGGCATGAGTGAAGATGCATTAGAGCTGCCTGCGCCAGTGATACGCCCCCTTGTTCAATATCAGTTATTGATTGGACGCTGCAGCAGTTTGGACTGCTCTGTTACATCACAGCATCACTGGCGTTTCGTACAGGAGTGAAGACGGATAACAGATTAAACTCAAGTGTATCACTCAAAAGTTTTACATTTCATTTGTTTTTTGATTCACCATCTAGTTACAAATCTGTGTCAATTGTTGGTCTGAACAACAAAAGGATCACAAACAACTTTTTTCACTCATGAGGTAGAAAGACCTTTGTTTTCATGATCTGTTACCTCCCCCATGCACTTTTGTTATGTATACAGTTACAGTCAGAGAGAGTAGGAGTCTGTCAGTCAGCAAGAAACACTTTTTACATAATTTATTGTCATTTCCATTCAGTCACATGTGAGGTTGAATAGTCATGACTTAAATAATTTCGATTTCCCTAAAACATTTTGCCTAATAAATGATTTCCAGTGTTCAAAATGCACCAGAACCATATTCTGGATTATTAAAAAAATATTTCACATTCAGAATATCAATAAATACAAACAGTGAATAAGTGATATAGATGCATTCTGCCAGGAGAAACACAGTACTCAGTAATAAATAGAGAACACAAGTTGTTAAGTGTAGGTGTTTGTTAAATAGGCAATGGGCTACAGAGAGAAAACACTGCTGCACTGGCACTGATAACGGTATGCTTTTACTAGTTTTATCATTAGCACATTGCACATGTGTGCATACACAAATTCATTAAATCTCTCTACAGCTGTTAAAGCCCACTGACAGATGATCCAGCTGTGATCAGCTGACGCTGTCATCAAAAATGGACGTTGCTTCACTGCGAGGCAGCTGGATTTGGGACAATCACAAGATCATGCAAGAATCCAGCCATGATTTGCTAAACAGCCTGTCCTGAATATGTAGCAGCTCCCACAGTGGAAGTGGTTTTAATAAATCTCTACCATTGGACACATTTTGATTGTCCTTGTCCTATACTGTCATTTCACCCAACCCTAAAGAGGAAAAATATACAAATTTCTTACTCAATTTAAATTTGAATTTCAGTTCAACTTTAAAATATTTTGAATTCTTAAGTACAAATTCCTCAGCACCCTTTGTTTTATAGAAGAATACTTGAGGAAGATCTGGTAAAGTTAATTTCATGGGTCGAGCAGAAGGTCTTAAAACTGACCCTGCACTTTAACCTCAACATAACCCCTGTCATACCGCTGTACCCTGACCCCTGTGTTGATCTGTAACACTCACTGAAGTGCAGTACATGGCCTCTAAACCACCCCAAGGGATTATTTCTGGTAGCATCCTTCACTGTAATGGCATCGGTTTGTGCTCATTATTCTGCAATTAGCTTTGTTAAAATCTCAAAGCATCAGCTGACCACCACTGATGATGAGCTACAATGCTGATTTGAAATATTGCACTAATTGGTGTCACAACAGCCTACTGACCTTTACCTCATTAACTGCACTGGAAGCAGAAATAAGTCGGCAAGCACAAAGCCTATGGCCACACATACGAGTTAAGCTGCTGATCCTGTAGTTTTTATAATTGTTCTCTATTTTAAGACTGTGTATGAGTGTGTGTTTATGTCTATGCTAGTGCAAGTTTTTTTTCATCTCTTGTGTCTATGTAAAAACAGACCGATCTGTGGTAATTTGTTTTCTTTCCATTAGAAAAGTCATTGGGGATGGAGCTTTTAGACGTGGAGAGGAATAGTTGTACCAATGATTACTGCTGTTATATTTGATTACACAAATGAGAAACATTCACGAACAGAGGAAGCAAATTATATTAAATTGCTCTGACTGAAGAGTTTGTGTACACTTCCAAATGAGCGATCAGAAAAATGAAAATCCGTGCAGATTTTACTTAGTCAGAATGAATTTCATGTTTGTTAACCAATAAAATCAACTTGTGTAAGCTGCAGTCGGATAAGTGGAACTTTCTTGACTTTGTGATGACTTGTTGTCCAGATGTTTTCCACATTTGCCTAATGGCCTCTCACTCATCATGACTTTTAAGGTAACTGGAAAAGCAGATGGCTTCTCACCTTGCTAGGCAATTTGGCTTCAGTAGCAGTGTGACAGGTTGGTGATTCACTGTGATTACTGCTTTTTTGTCTTTTTATAAACAGCATTAGCTATATTGCTTGTAAACTCTGATACTGGTCAGCAATGTAACTACTGAATTTGTTCGGCAAAAATCTGAGATAATAGGATAAAATGTACAAAAATGAGCGCCAGAAAAGTTTTTGTCTTCTCCGTCAGCATTGCTGGAGTGAGCAGAGTGCAGTGAGTTGAGGTAAATATGGACAGACAACCTGAACACCACCTCCACAGCCCCCCTCGTCCTCCACTCTACAGATTACCTCAGTGGTAGCTACCGGGGCCCAGATAATTACCTTGTGTTATTTCTCCTCCCACACTTTGCTTTTGAAGTCGTGGCTGCCTGGCTGCCTAGCTGCCTCAGCTCTAATAGCATCCCGGCATGCCATCGATCCCACACCCCTCCTCCGGATATGAATAGGTAGTGGAGGCAGGCTGATAGGTGGTGGAGGGAGCAGCTCAGGAGTCTGCCCCAAGCCTCTGCAGGTTTCCTAAAGCGCAGGTCAGGTTAATCAATATTCCAGTATGCCTGATCATGGAAACAGCACAATGCGCAAATTACTGTAATATGCGCATTAAACTGCAAACTGCGTTGTGCTCTTTGCAAGCGGACTTTTTGCAAGATAACTGGCACCTTGTCAAATACTGTACATTTACAGATGCAAAAGGCTGCCTGCCTGAGCTGCGACAAATTGAACCTGCTATAACCAAATGATTTCCTCTCTGTGTGTGTGTGTGTGTGTGTGTGTGTGTGTGTGTGTGTGTGTGTGTGTGTGTGTGTGGAGCGTACAGCATGGCAGTTCAAAACCTCCACCATAGTAGGACCTTTATAAAGTCCTTACTAGTGTTGAGAAAATTAATGGGTTCTCTGCTCAGCTGTGGCAGGAAAGTAATGTAAATTGTAGCTCTAATAGTTTTAGATATGCTGTGATGTCTTAATCCTTTGACAGCACAAATATTCACTGCCATGCACCAGCCTATTTCAGTGAAAATGCCTTTGGAGGCGGTCGCTTTGCAGAGAGGTGAGATGAAACTGAAGTGTGACGGCAAAGAGCTGCAGGCAGATACAGTACAACTGCATATGTGATAATCTTATTACTGTAATGCTATCCTGAGCATTATTGAGAGCTGCTTTTTAAAGCAAATATGAGTACAATTTGAAACACTTCCATGTTGATCATGCATTGGGGAATGATGTGGTCAAGTGAGCGATGTCCATGTTGAATGTTTTCGGCCTGATCTCTGCTGTAAAAGGTCTTTTTCTTGCATTAATATAGGAAATACAAATTATGCAGATTCCATAAAAGGCTAAAAGGTACAATTAGACTGAATTGCTTAGCGAAAATTTACTGACTGGTATCTATTAAGTCTTCCCAATATATTGTTTCAGCATTGACACTGCGATGTGTGCATGTGGAATAGTCACATCCCAAGGCGTGTAAGTAGGCAGTAAGGCAACAGCACTGAAACACATCATGTGGCATGATTTTTGCTGCTTGATATAATAGGAAAACTTGCACGGTTCTCATTTTCCATGACTAAATTGCAAGACAAGTCTGTTCAAATAACATAATTTACTCTGATGTAAGGGTTCTTGGATACACAGAGTCTGTTGCTAGTGAGTGACATGCAGCTCTGGATGCACAGCAAACTATTAGTGTGTTTCAGAGCCACCAGTGTTTTTTGTCAGTGGAGGAGAGATATACCAGCTTTACCCAGGGCATCAGATCATGCTGTAAAGTCTGCATCACTATAGCCAACTTGCAGTGAAACACAATCCTTGTCTCTGGAGTCTGTGTCAAGAGGAGGAATAATTTGGTGTATAACCCAGTCGGACTTTCTCCAGGAGTTGCTGGTCTTTGTGTAGCTGTTTCGTGGGGATCCGTGGTAAAACTGAAAGTTTTGAGTTGTCCCTCATTTTGTGGTTGTGAACTAGATTAGAACTCAACTGTTTTGAGGTTGAGGGGAAAATTGAACTCTGGGAACAAGTCTTTCACTCCTGCTTTGCTTGCTTGATTTAATTCATCTTTTAAAAACTGAATTGAGTTGTGCTGTGTTAGTTTTTGCAGTGCTGGATTTTGGAGATATATGTTTCATTAGGGAGTCACTACTATCCCGCGTGTTTCTTCTTCTTATTATTATTTTTCATCATCCTCCAAATTTTTGTCCCTTAACTCGCCCCGCAGCTTTGAGAAAACCCTTGCTAATTATATATCAAAACGTGCGGTTTGATCGGGATCGGTGTGCTATTACTTTTCTCAAGTTTTCTCGACGCGAAAAACTGCGATAAATTTCCCATAAGAATGAATGGGACGGGCGAAAAAAAAAAGATGGAAATTGGAGTTTTTCAAACGTCTGTAGCTCAGGCATACATTCACCGAGAGACTTCATTTAAACTTTAAAACGTAGATAATTTTGTCGGCTCCAAAAGACCCTCGGCACATTTTGATATCTCTTATGGTTTTCGAACTATGACCATCGAAGGCCGACGTAAGACGCGAACAACTGCGAAGACTTTCCCATAAGAAATGAATGGGGAAATTTCCTCAAATTTCAGCCTTTTTCAATTGTCCGCTGCTCGGCCATACTTTGTCCTAGAGACTTCATTCAAACTTTAAAACGTAGATAATTTTGTCGGCTCGAACACACCCCGTGTCCCTTTCAAAATTTCCCAGGGGGAATTTTCTAGTTTCTACTTACTATTTGCTTTATTGTTTTACATGGTTTGAATATTTATCAGATGCCACTCTGATTGGTACCCCTCTTCATTTAGAAGTGTCAAACCCAATACAAAAAAAAGCTTTACAATGATTATTTCCAAATAAAGCTATTCAAGTCATCTGGTCAAAATATCTGTATTTTTTTATATCACATTATATATGACAGAAAATGATGATTGAAACAAGGTGTAATAGGTGCTTTTTCACGGAAGACGTTTTGAAATTTCGCAACAGGAAAAGCACAGATGCAAATGATCAAATTAGGGTGAAATGTTTGCTGTGAAAAAGGCTTATATTTTAATCAATTGCGGCTCAGCTCTATCATTGGGTGTATGCTATTTCTCCACCAGTATCATAAACGTTCTGATGCTGCGTTTCATAGGCCGACAAGAGAGCAACCAGGAGATGTTCAAAGCTCCTCTGAACATTAAGTCTTGAGCATGGCCACATTTCAACAGACAGCTTGATGAAACCTCTGCGGGGTGCTAATTTTGTGAAACTGTGATGAAGCACTGCAGGAACACCACTAAAATAGCCAGCCACGAGTTGAGGTGATGCAGCATTTGCATCAGCACCCGATGTGGAAACAGCTGACTGTTACTGGCCAGCCTTGACTGAGCTCATGAAGTTACCAACCATATCATGTGACTAATTAGTTCTCAATAAGGCAAAAAAGATGCATCATTTGAAAGCACGGAAAACTAATTTAAACAATTTTCTGTTGAGTTGTTTGACAGCCGATGCACTTTCTTACTTTCACGACATGTGCTTCTCTCATACTGAAAGAATGTACTGTATTCCTGTCAGGTGAGGTAAATATATCGTCTCTGGAGTGTCCAGAGCAGGAAGTAATTGGGTGAGCTCCTGGTTTGGTGACCAAGGTCAAGCCTTAGTCCATGATCTCATGTATTAGGGACGGATGATAATTAGCAAGAGGGTGAAAGAGCATTACAAATTGATTTTTTAATCCTTTGCTCTATTTGTGATCACTGCATGGATGCATTCAGTAAACTTGTGCTTGCCAGGCACATGTGGACCTGTAGAGATAGTGATATGCATTTAAATGCAAATGAAGCCTCTGCAGAAGTAGTAATAGTGGCACATTTTGTTTAGAATCCACTTCTCAGAAAACTGTACAAGATTGTTTAGTAACAGTAACAGTAAAGACGGTGTGTCGGAAATGCTAATCAGTGTGACTGGTATGCTATTTAATGCATTTTATGAGTGGCTTTGGCTATTTGTAGAGACTTTATTTGTGTTCCTGCTTACTATTTTAGTCCATTGCATCTTTAATCTGTCATACAAAAGGAGAGAAGATGATCAAGCATGTCAAATGTGTATAATGTAGTCATGTATCAAGAAGCCACCTCTTTTTTGTGGCTCTGTTTATCTCTTACTGGTGCATTTTGCTCGTCTCTTCAAAGCATACCTTTAGTTTAAACATAGACGACAAATGGGCACTCACACGTACACACAGACACACGCGCACTGACACACCGACCAGCAGATCACAGGGACCTTATTAGCTGCTGTCACAACACATTCATCCCTCATCTGTTTCTGGGAGATGTCGTGAGCAAAAGGTTGCTCTGTGCTGCAAAGTGGCAAAGTGGGCTCCTCACTGTGTTTTTCATTCCCTCTAATGGAGAGCGATGGCATGGGCCCCAGCCATCTCTATCTGTGGCCCTGTCCAAACAGGGGTGATTTCTGCCTGAAAATAGCCCTGCTGTCAGCTTGCCTTAGTTGCCGAGCCCGCTGAGAGTCAGTTACGGGGATCAGTGCTCGCTGGAGTGTGCGGCACCGTGGTAAGACACGGTGCTGGTGACACATTGCTTTGATGGGATCACCGACCGCTCCTAATCCCCCCTCGACACAGATGACCTAAGGGGCTCATTGGACTCAGCAGAGTCACCAGTCATGACTCCGGTCCTGCCTGACTTCAACATCCTATCGAGTTGACCTTCAGCCCTTACACTTACAAATGGCCTATAAACAGCATTCAGCTTTTTGGTTGAAAGGTGTCTCCTTTGAGATTTGTGGTGGAGGTTGTTTTATGTGTGCTTGTGTGTGAATATGCACTGAATGTGCTGACAGAAATCACATTGTTGTTCTTTTCTAAATATAATGGAAGATGTTTTAAGATGGATCAAAGCAGACTTTTTTTCATGAGAATTTTTAAAGCCATAAACTACATAAAAAAACCCGCTACTGCTGTTGTTCTGCATTTAGTTGGGTTCATAATGAAATATTTGTTGGACGTGTAACGTGATTTGTAGGCCAGCAATTTGGCATGGGAACATAAGCATTAGAACACCCTGTTTAGGAGGCCATCTGGAAAATCCTTCGCTGTGATTAAAAAAAAATTCAGCCCTTTGCATTTTCATTTTTTAATGAATTGTGTACCCCGTAGATGTTTGCTGTGTGTGTGCTACACAGAGCTGTGTGGAGGCGTGTGTGTTGTTGGGGGTTTGTGTCTGACTCAGTGTCAAGGCTGGGAACTGTTCACTCTCTGTTTGTGATGACTTGGCAGCAAAGGAAAGGTCAAGGAAGACTTGTGCAGAATTGCCAAAAGTGCTGGATTAGCAGTAGTCCATCCTGGTTTTCACAGAGTGGAATTTTTATATGAGAGTTTTATATGTTGCCAGAAAATATGTTTAATGTTCTCATTTCTGGCTATAGACTGCACATTATGCGGCTCTTAAAGTCATAAAACTCTTATGTACAACATGCTCAATAGGCGATTGTTAGTGGTGGAATTACAGACACAGAATATGCAGTTTGACAATCACTGGCTGAAAAGGAATGTTAGTGGATTACATGTTTTACTAACTCAAACAGTGTGTGGCCTGTTTTTGTGGCCATTCTGCATCACTAAATGGGATCTTATTAGGTAGTGGGTGCACATAAAGGGGTCCACGGCCCCTGTGTGTGATTTTTGTTTTAGGTCAGCCACTTTCAGAGTGCAAAAACAAAAAAGTGCAAAAGCTGGAAAACTGATATATTTATACCAAGCGTTATTGTTTATGTTTTTCACATCTCTGCATGGCTATTCATTATCTCTCATGCAGATTGAACATTTTCTGTGGCAAGATGAAAACATTTATCTTAATGCTATGTGTAGGTCTTAATACATATAGTTTGTTGTTAAAATAATGGGAAGACCCAGAACATGCTGGAGGGACTATGTCACTTGGCTGGCCTGGGAACACCTCGTGGTCCCCCCAGAAGAGCTGGAGGAAGTGTCTGGGGAGAGGAAAGTCTGGGCATCCCTGCTTAGACTGCTGCCCCCGCGACCCGGCCCCGGATAAGTGGAAGAAGATGGATGGATGGATGTTGTTAAAATTAGTGAAACCATTACAGCCAGTGCTGGTTTAGTAATATGCTAAATGAGAGTGAGAATACATGTAACTCACAAGAAAGCCTGTTTTCTATTTTTCTACAGAACAAAAAAAGACAGCAGTACAAAGAACTTCACGGACAAAAGGCTTTTGCACTCTGTAAGAAGAAAGAGAAACCGAGACTGCTTGGCTAATTTTCTTATTAGTCATGCTATCAAGCTGCTTGTACATTTGATTTGCCTACAAAAACACATTGTTTAGTTTCCTGCACTTGGTGCTTAGTTTTCTAGCTTAAGTCAGACCCCATTAAGTGTGGAACAGTGTGGAAGTGTGGATCAGATTCAGAATTGGAGACAGCTGCTGATGCCATTTTTTCTAGCATATGGGAATGGTTTGTATACTCCTCCTTATATTCGGCCCATTATAACACCATATCACTCATCTCACATCACATTTGAACTCATGATTACCCATAAAATTATATCTGTGAGTATAATTCTGTATAGAACCGCACACTCGGTCTCTCTATAGAAAATCCAACCTCAGACAAGAACGTCTTGTCTTGTTATTATTAAATGACAATGATTTACGGTAGTGTTGTCCTTCAAAGTGTGAAATGCCCTGATACAGAATAATTGTATTTTTCGGGACATCTTTGAGGTGAGGGCGTTCACATGGGAGAATGACCTCAGCTCTGTTCTGTCTGCTCTGACAGTTGCTACACTGTTCAGTCGTGACACATGCGCTCAAATATTTCCATTTGGACAATCTGTTTCCACTCGGAAATGTCATTTGATTCATTATAATCAAGCCCTTACCATCAATATTTTCCAGTGTTTAGAAGAGACTTGGCTTGCAGATCTTGAAATGTTATGAGTACTGAAAGAGCAATATGATGATTTTTTTTGCCACTTTAGTGTTTTATTGCAAAAAAATAAATACTGCTTTATATAATCCCAAACATATGAAAAACTAAAATAGGAACCGCAAGATATAAAACTTAATATAAAACTGTAAAGACTTTTATTAAATCTGTCCTATAATATCTGTTGTGTGCTGATAGATTGCATTTCTACCCTCTTCTACACATGTCCAACATTTAACAGGGTGTAATGATAGGAAACAAATGGCAGTGACTTGCTGAGAGGTGTTAGTGGTGAGGTATTGGTGAGAGAAATTGTCTCACTTAGTGACAAGTACCCAAATGCCCAAATGAATGTGCATACTGGAAATAATATAAAAGCACATAAAAATAACAGCAGTGACAATGTTTCCTCTTAAGTCTTAGTGGGTTTTTTTATTTAGTGTTAGTGATTTGAAACACTAATCTTAGATCAAGGGGCCATCTGAAAAAAATCTTTTATGTAACATTAGTTTACAAGATCTTCTATTGAATTTGAGACCACAATCGTGTGGGTACAGAAAAGCTGCACTTCAGATGTTTATTTTATTTTCTGTTCTTAATGAAGTCAGTTAGGGTCACTGTTGAATCTAGTGTAATGCTAATCTACTGTTAGTGTTTTTGTTATCAGGTTTCGGTTGACAAAAAGTCTTTGTCTTAACTCAGTCAAACACAAACACAGGTTGAATGATTAAGAATGCAACTTTACAGAAAGTGTCTGGTCTTATGGCCTCATGTTATCAATTTAAAGAATACAACCCAGATTCCCAAATTTTGGCCTGGATTTCAGACGATTGGCATTGATCTGTCTTTGCTTTTAGACGGTTACATTAATGATTTACTCATGTTGGGAAATTATTTTTGCACTTACGGTAACGTAACAAGTCCAGACAGTGCAACAGTTCAATTCTTGTGCTACATGAACCTTACAGCAGTAATATTAGAATTTATGTCATCATTGACATAAGAGAAGGAATTGGAAACAAATCCATTATTTCAAAATAAAATTTCCAAATAAAGGTCCCTGAACATAAATGTCTCTGGATCTGAAGAATCCACAACAGCACATAAATTAAATACTTTATTTCTGCCAGGGAGGTGGGCGAGTTCCCTTGTGCCTTCTGGGCGCCCCACACACTGAGCAGTGGTAGTTATTGTGGACATTACAAACACACTATACCCATGACTTATTCATGAAAACGATGTTGAAAATCAGAAACATGTTTTAAGATGTCCAATGCTATTTTTGGCCACATGTGAAAACTGTTTAATGAGGTTCTTCATGTATCCACGTTGGAGGTTTGGCAACAGAAAGCGCATGCCATTTATCTGGGCGAAAATATGAAAGCAAACAACCTGCCTTTTCAAAACTCTTGAGTATATATTTAAATGACCTCATTTCAACCTCAGGCCTCTGGTTTCCCTATGCGCCAGATGTCGAAACTTTTTTAATGTGAAATACAGGGTTTCCATATCTCATAAACCCGGCGAACCCAGCGGGGAGTCCAGTTTCTGATCTCGCACACGCTCAAACACACTACAGGAGTCCGGGCCAAGTGAGGTACATTTGTACATCTGTTGAGGTTTAAAATAAAGAGCTGAACACTGTGATGGCTGGCTGGGCGGGTGATTGGCTAGTTGGCTCACAGGGCCATCACTAGGGCACCCCACTAGCTCTGTGATAATAAGAGCAAACACCTCTATTATGTTCCCTGGGGCCTGTAATATATATATATATATATATATATATATATATATATATATATATATATATATATATATATATATATATATATATATATATATATATTCACACCTAGTTAGACTGTGTGACCAGCCCTATTAGTTGCAGCAGTTAGACCATGCCTGCCAACTCATTAACACCACCAAAGGAGATATAAGGCAGTCATTACTGGAGTAGATAATGGTAAAATACTGTACTGGCTTTTAACTGATTGTGGAAATAAAAAGGCAAACCAGCTAATGTATCACGCTGTGCCGCGCCACAATTCTGTCATAAAGATATTACTGTTTTAAAAGCTGTGAGCAAAGCTTGGCTGTATGCAAGCACACAGGTCACCCGGCTGTGCCCTGTGATGGTGTGTAAATGAAATGGTAATAGAGGGTTTCATCACCACTAATAATTACTGAATGACAGTTCTCTCACCAGTGTGTAAGTGTGTATGTGTGCATGCCTATGCGCTGTGTGTGATAGGCCTAATTAGGTAAACTCCCATTACACTTAAAAGTGCATTACTGCTGCTCTTTTGTAAAGGCTATAATTAGAGCGCTGCAGAGAGTGAGCGGTAATTAAGTTATTTCTCAAGTATTATTAGTCTGCTTGTTATATGAGCCAATTGTATTGAAATAGATAGAATACATATTTGACTTTATGCCAGCGCTTTGTTAACTTTATAGATATTAAAGCAGAGAGCTATTACACAGTGCATGATCAGAGTGTATTGTAGTATGCAGTATATCTCATCCTCTTCTCAAGGGATTTCTGCCTGATAAAATTAAAACATAAAAATGGACGATTGTGAAGGATTGCAGAAAGCCTGTGTGAGCTGGAAAAAAGCAAATGGCAACATGGACGTGCATGGGTATGCACACACATTTCTTGTCTCAGGCTCTCAGCCTGACTTGGCATTTTTGTGCATGTGTCATCCGATGCCTGCAGTAGCAGCAGCGTGAGCCCAAGATCCTCTGACTAATCCAGATTGCCTTCTAATCCCGATGACACTCTCCTCTTCCTGCTATTGATTCCTCCATTATTCCTCTGCAGTTTTCGAGCAGTCTGTCTCTTTTAATGTCCCAAGCTTTTTTTCTTTAATTGCCCCTCATCATGCATTGGGTTGAGTTGGTGCGGATCACTAACCAGTGACACTAGCAATGCACAGTCATTGTTAAAAGCCCAACAAACCCATGATCCACCCACACAGGTGTTTTCACTTTTTTAGACCTTCACTAGGGTGTGCTTGATTAACATATCCACCAGTCTCCTGTTTTGCTGTACATTTATCATTCTTCTTCGTACATGTTTGGTGACCTTAAGTTGTAGCATAATTACTATCCAAAACAAACCTTTAGGTGTTTTTGGCTGCAAAAAAAAAAATGGCAAAGAAGGAACTATGGTTGTACTCACTAATCATGTGCTTTCCATTATCTCCCCTGCATCTTTGTGATTACGTATCTCCTCTCTCCTATATCCTTCCACTAGCAGATTTAAGTAACACTTGTAATGATATTAATCACGGTCTTAGGAAACCTTAAAAGGCCTTGAAGGAGAAAGCTAGGAGACTGGGTCACTGGCACATTTACACAGGGTTAGCAAATCCCATCGGAAGGGTGATGGAGTGGATTGAGAGCACGAACTGTTGTGCCAAGAGAGCTGGAGTAGATCCTCTTTCTACACTGTTCTCAATGGGCCTATTTTTAGCGCACCGGGTGGTTTTAGTGGGCAGATAGATAACTCTTTGTTGCACGCTTGTGCTCTGAGGCTAGTCGCATTCAGTCTGTGTGGGTCTTTGAGCCTGTGTACTTTGTGCTTGTGGATCATATTGAGCCGTTGGATCATGCAGCTATTGTTTTACTGAGCTGGGTTATAGGCCACAGGTTTACGGCATATTAATGTGAAGTCTACGCAAAATTATGGATGGCAGATACAACAACATGAACAAAGTATGAAGTATAAATGTGGGAAAATGCCTCGAGAGACTAAAACTATTAAACATGAGAGCAGAAATGATAAAATAAAATCATGTGTTATTAAATCATACACAACTTGAACAAGTGCTGAAAATATCTTTGTATATCGCTGGTTAGACAATGTACTGTAATTTAAATATTGGTAAATAAGTTACGTTAATAGTTAGTTATATAGCATCCAGGGTCACACTGACATCAGCCACATATACCCCACAGCAATATGAAAATCTAGAATCATAACATCATAGAATAGATAGATAGATAGATATACTTTATTTATCCCAAGCTGGGAAATTGCAGAAGGCCAAAAACACAACTCATGCAAAACACATGATGTTCAAACAGTTTAATCCTGATTTAGGTAAGATAATAACTGATGTTTTTTGGACATATCTCATACCAGGTTACTTTACAGGGTCAAATATGTTGACAAAATGCATGTGGACGAGAAATGTGTGTTGCATATGCCTACCAGTTATGTGCACCCCTGATCACATGCTATGAGAATGTGTTTGTGTGAATGTGCTGAATTCTTTCTTAAATAGCAAAATAAATATAGAGATTTTGTCACCCAAATTCTCACACTCTCTTTAGCATACTAATTTGGCCTAATTACCTACCCAATACTCGCAAATACCAAATACACTAGTTGCAGATCAGCTTATAAGACTACAAATAACACTAGAGGTCTAGATTTTCAATTCATTAAAACCACCATTGCTTATTTTCTGTCACATAATTAATCGTCCAGTGTTGACAACTGCACTGTTCTCTCTTATTTCATTTTTTACGTTGACTGCCACCATTTCAGTTGTAAAAGTTACGAATTATTAGTCTATTAATATAAGTACAGCGCTACACTTAATTGTATTAAGACCGGCAGGGTTTGCTTCATGCCTTCAAGCTTTGTCATGGGAAAATATTTGAAACAAGTAATCCGATAATAACCACTGATATCTGAATTTTAGCAATGTGGTAAATTGGTGGTAAATGGTAAAATTTCAGCCTTCACCTTCTCTAGATGCTAAAAAGAAACAAGAAGTATGTGGAAGCAATTTTCAATCACATCTTTTGGGGAAACGACCCACAGGTCTCGATGAGCGACAGAGTGATGTGTATAGATTTGAGGAAAAGGAGAGGCAGAAATGACTGTTTTCCCCAGACGTGGGACCCAGAATGAATGTCAAGCCCAAGGTTAGCAAATCTCATTTACAAATTTCAGGTGGGGAAATATCCCTCCCTCCTCGTGTCTCCTCTGTCCTCCCCTCCCATCACAATAAAAAGGAAGCTTCTTATTTAGCAGAACTGTGGACCTGGAGGCTGTTTCACAGAACCCATGTGGCACATAAGGCACCCCCTACACGCGCGCGCGCACACACACACACACACACACACACACACACACACACACAATACAAACCGAATGAATCTCAGTCTTTTTGCACAGGGCTCTGTCTTGATTTGTTGGTGATTTTAACCTCTTACTTTCATCTATTCCTTCTTTATAAACTTGTGGTGCAAAGCAAAAAACTGTTCAACTGACATCTTATTTTGCATTCTTGTAGACGCAAAAGAATACTGGATACTGAGTACTGTAATTCATGCAAAACCTTGGGGAAATGTTAATTAAATGATGTGGAAACATCTGCATGATATGGCTTTTGCTTGAAATGCCTCATGCGGTGTACAGTTAGCATTAGCAGTTAGCACAAACATCATACATTATATAACTTTAGTAAAGTATTGGAACAAACCGATTCAGATTATTATATACATGTGATTTTTTTAGATTTTTCATTTTACGATTAGATGCTTTCTAAGTTCTGTAACAACAAGCTGCTTTAGATCGACGCATTTGCAAAATATACTTGGAAAAATAGGCATTTGATCAGGCTTTTTGTAAATCTAAAAGTTTAATTGAGATGTTTTTTATGAATAAATAACTTGAGGCTCTTGTTTGAGTTCCTGAACTATCTGAACTGTAGGTTATGCTGTATGTGCATACAGGTTAAGAGTGAAGAGTAGCCTGTCTCAGTTTGTATGCGCAGTTTCTGTGTGTGCTGTATGTGCTTGTGTTCTGTTTCTCTATCCTTGTGTGCATATCCTGTTCACAGAAAAATGGTCTTTATCCACCTGGCAGGATCCCTGCATTCCTAGCTCTTTCTTAATTTGGAACATGTTTGTTGCAGAATGAAAGGAGCATTTTGAGAGATGATCACAGACATTCTCCCCAGAGAGATCTTAAGGAGGAAAGTGAGCCTATTTTCGGCGCCGTAGCAGTGGAGAGTGGGACTCATTATGACTGACTCAGAGCTGAAATGCTCTGGATGATGTCTGAGTCAGACATAAGGGCCAGTGTCCGCTGCCATGGTGATGCACAGCCAAATGTAACTGAACTCAGAGAGCAATAGAGATGGAAATGAAATGAGGGAAGCTTAAAAGAGCCCTGAGGCGGCTGCACTATTGTCATGATAAAATTCCCAGAGTAAAAGCTGGCAAGCTATAGGCTCCTGTATGTAGATAGATAACTCAGAGATTCTCTAATACTTCAGAGTGCACAGTTTTTGATTTTGAAGATACATCTAAGCCAAGCAAAGCAAATACAGGGCTAGTTTCAAAATAACAAATTTTTCTCACTCTCCTCAGGATTTCTGTATGGAAATCTTCTGTATCCTCTCTGAAAATATTG
The DNA here is from genome assembly GCF_017976325.1 of Chelmon rostratus. Lineage (NCBI taxonomy): Eukaryota > Metazoa > Chordata > Actinopteri > Chaetodontiformes > Chaetodontidae > Chelmon > Chelmon rostratus. Next base: position 8,850,528 of record NC_055673.1, on the reverse strand, counting down.
CTTTTATTCAGCAGACATGTAACAACGTATGAAAGGCTTGCGACTTTGGGTTGTGCTATCGTTTCTATTTTCATATTGTCCAATCGTGGTTACTCAAGATTGCCAATAGATGATCCCATCGCCAGGGAGCGGCAGGAGTAGAAGGGGATGGGGGGAATTATGTCACAGCATACCAGTGAAATTCCAGCATGGACGACTTTGTCTTAGTGTCAAATAAAAATCTAACATCTTGTATTTTGGGATACAAGCCAGACTCCAAAAAAGTTGGGACGCTTTGTAAAACGGAAATTAAAACAGAATGTAGTCACTTGCATTTAAATGTCCTGAGTCAATGTAGTCACATCCTTCATACAAATCATGTGTTCACAAAGGGATGAACCTCGCTCCATCCTTACTTGTAACTGACTGAGCCTTTCCAGGATGCTCCTTTCATACCCAATCATGATATTATCACCTGTTACCAATCAACCTGTTTACCTGTGGAATGATCCAAACAGCTGTTTTTGGAGTGTTCCACAACTTTCCCAGTCTTTTGTTGCTCCTGTCCCAACTAGTTTGAAACATGTTGCTGCATCAAACTCAGAATAAGCAGATATTTACAAAAATCAATGACGTTAAAGAGAGTTAAAAGAGGTAAAGCATTAATTATATTGTCTTCGTCGGTTGGGCATATGTCAAAAAGATTTAGCAAATTATCACGTTCTTTCTCATTTATGTTTTACACAGTGCCCCAACTTCTTTGGAATCAGGGTTGTATTATGAGTTTTACCCAGATGCCAAAGGTGAGTTTCAGGTATGTAAGGTGTGTACTAGTGCAGATGCAGACCACTGATTTTTTTTGCACATGAACGACTCCCTTTAAAAAGTCCTTGTGTCTGCGCTTGCTCTGACAGCATCATGTGTTGTTTATCATTATCTTTGATATCACAATCCAAAGCATAGCTATAATTTAAACTAGTCTTACGGAGCGCAGAACAGCATTTTGGTGAGCAGGCATATGGAGAACAGAGATGAGGGTTACAGAGCTTTGGAAAAGAGACGCCAAGCTGGTTTGTAATTAAGGATTTTAAATTCCTTTGTCACTCATGCTGATTAACGGGGCTCAGCGGGTGGACATGCCGCTCCACCAGAAACATCTCTAAATGCACAGTAGGGCACAGATTCTAGAGATTATTATTATAGCAGCTTAGTTCTGATAGTAAGTTAAATAAAATCACCTCAATAGCAACGTAGGAAAAAACAGCCATCGATCATCCCTTCAATTGTTGATACATGATTCAGTTGACACAAACCTTTTTCGACTTGAACAAAGCCAAGAAATAGTAACACAGAAACACACACACACACACACACACACACACACACACACACACACACACACACACACAGTACAAATGCACTCCTCCTCTCCTCTTGCCCTTTAATCAAACAGTATCCTTTTGTGATTTTTATCTCGCTTGATTCATCTTGAACTTATCTTGATTTATCTTCATGGACTGGTACAGCAGGATAATTGCTGTGAAACCACAGCCTGGCTCATCACAAGCAATATTTTCTGATATTATTCCTTACTCCTCCTCATTAAATACATTAAAATTGAGATAATATAATTACTCATTTTGACTTAAGCTTCCTTTTCTATGTCCTTCAAGATAGAAATGAAAAAAGAAAAGTCTCTATTGCTGCCTTCGACAGTCACAAGCCTCACTCAGTCCATGATCCTCACTTTGGCACCCTACAGCTAATGGCTGAAATCCAGTATGGCTAGCAGATTAGGAAAAACTTGCACATGCAGTACTTGTCATGCAGGTGTGTCAGAAAGGAGCTCAGGATTTTGAAAATGGGAGCAATTCATGGAGTATTCATGTGCTGATGAAAGTCTGTATGGGCCAGAACGCCAGACTGATGTATTGAGTTAATAAATGTCGTAATTGTAGAGTAGTGTGCAAGAATTTTTCTTTTTCAAAGACGTTGAAATCGAGTACGGCACTAGTGGCACTCACCTGCAGCCTTGGCGTGAACACCAGTGTGTTTGTGTGTAATTTGACATGCGTCTTTTCCGTTGCCCCAGCTTCACTCTACAGTCAGCAGCAGAGGACAGTGATGTAAGGACAGAGCCATGTAACAGGCCAGCAGATATTAATCCGATGTGCCTGCCTCGGCCCAGGCAGGTTGGCCTCAAGCCCACTAAAGAGAGGAGAGGGTCAGATGACAGCGGCTGTCGCTGCCAAGTCCTGCAAGTACAGCGTGGAATCAGGCACATATACCTTACACCTCTCTCTCTCTCTCTGTCTCTGCCTTTGTGTGCATATCTATTTTTGACACTCCTACTCAGACACACACACACACACACACACACACACACTATGCGAATACTGTTATTAATATTTGAGGAGATCAAATGAAGCCGTATTGGCCAATATTTGTCAACTGAAGCATGTAACAGACAAAGCCTGTTCAACTTACTCAAGAGCTGTGAGAGCAAAGTAAATTGATAAATAATAACTAAAGCTGCAGGAAAGAATTATATCGCTGTTGATTCACGTGTTGTTTTCTGCATTAAAACCTCTTAGTCGATGAAATGTGTGATAATACCTGTAGTGGAGAAATTCAAACACAATATCCCAGCTAAAGATGTGTTGGAAAATCAACAAATTTCCATATTTGAGAAGAATATTTGGAATTTAATTTAATTTGACGAAAGACTTAAAGGATTACATGAAATATTCTTACAGTCAGTACTAATTGATTCATTGTTTGAGCGCTAAATATAACAATATTCACAAATAATGTCATTTATTGGTGATATATACAAATATATAAAATGGAAAATTCATATATAGACTATAAAACATGCAAATATCTGTTTATGTACTGTATACACTTATACTGATATATCTGTGATAAGAAAGTATCACTTCACAGAATGCGGCTAACCAATGACACACACATGCACATGAGCGTACACACACACACACAAACACACACCCCTCCCAATCAGTCAGGCTGCCAGAGGCCAGCTCTGTGACCTGAGAGCCAGTGACAGACAGCAGGCATGCAGAGCTGACGTTGCTGAGGTGGATGTGGCGCTCTGCTACAGCTGATCCGTGTCATTCACTACCTGACTCCATACTCCAGATTAATGCATGACTCACTTGAAAACATGCAGAAAGGCTGAAACTTGTTCGAGATCCATTTAGCCACTTTTATTTTTGCATTAGTTATGCAATCCTTTCATGTTTATGTCACTGACAGCAGTGAAAGATCTTCCTTAGTGGTGCTTGACAAGTCTGGATTGCATGATTTTTTTCCCCCACCTGTACTCCAGCCCTACTCTGCCTCTAATTGGCTTGGTTGGTTGTGTGGAGTGATGAGATGGCTAGGGTTAGAAAAGATGCCAGGGTCAGAGCCAATCAGAGGCAGAGTAGGGGCAGGTCTACAGGAATACGGTGGGGGGAAAAGTAATGTGTCTATCTAATGTGTTATCATTTACATGCCATATGAAGAAACACTGAACTGAAAACAACATGGAGTGTGAAAATTCTTTTGAGACATGCTCACATAACTGAGATTACAACATCCAACAGAGGGCTGGTTTACAACATTCCCATATACTTGTTGCCTTGGTAACAACTATAAACATAATTTCAGGAACAGAAGGCTGATGGTACTGTTTAAGAATATTGTGCCATTAAATTGTCATTTATTGACATGGCAGCTGTTGTTTGTTGTCATTATACTGCCCTGTCTCTGTATTAATAAGATCTCTGAACATCACTCATAAATGCAGTGACTTTTGACATGGTGCTGCCCTTTGGCAATTCCTGCACACTATTTACAATTAAAGGGGTTGTGCTTAAACAGCAGTCCCTATGATTAGACTATATTTGTTAATACTGTTTTTGAGCTTTGGTTACTACTGTGTCTCAAACACAGTGCAGCTGTATCCCAGCAGCGGTTAGAAGGGTTTAAATGAAAATAAGCAGTACACATGAATACCAGTGCCTCTAACCCCCTCACTGGCAGTAGTGACAGAGGAGGCACAACAGAGGTGTTTTCACAGTGCCCAAATGGAGTAGAGCGAAAAAGTAAATGTGCATCTATAATCTGTGCACGTTTACTAATTGTTTTTTCTTTTCCGTCATCTTTAATTTGAGGATAATAGGAGTTTAAGTCGCAGTGTAATCTGTGTAAACCAGCTTTTTCATGCTTTCCGTTGTATAACTCTGCACTGCAAGCCAAAAGATGATTGTTCTAGAGAAAACAGGGAAATTAGGAAAAATGCACACACACACACACACACACACATACACACACACACACACACACACACACACACACACACACACACACACACACACACACACACACAAACCCCTTCCTGCGGTACCAGTGACATTGATATCATCATCTTGTTGGAACCAGTGTCTCTCTCCTAAACTGAATTTTGACTTGGTGAGTTGTGCTCTCACTCCACACATGTCCCAGAGGATGTTCACATTTCAAAATTAGTAGATCCCTTTCTTCTGATTAATTTTATTCAGAGTAAATCATGTGTGAGTTTACAGTTGTGTGTCTCTGTGTGTGTGTCAACAGGCTTTGGTGGCCTGTTGAACCACTTAAAGGATTCTATTTAACGGGTCAGCCGAGCAATTAATCAAGGGTTTAATTGGAATCCTGAGTGGAGTGACATGATTTATGCAAATAAGGTCATTAATATGCAGGCCTGCATTCGATGCTTAAATTAAAATGGCTCATCCGCCAGTGCAGGCTAGCACTTTCATTATGGTAAATTAGAGAGCGATAATAACTCCAAATACACATATTTATTTTCTACAGACATTCAGAACAGGACATGCCCACAGGAGGAAATATGTGAAAAGGCAGAAAGAAGGAAGTTCTTATATGGGAGACAGTCAGGAGGAGGCAATGCTAATGCTGTTAATTTTACCTCATTAGACGCAGACTACTATCTGCAGGGCTTTGGTTTTAATTGGATCACCAAGCAATTTAAACCACATTTGGTTCTTAATTGCTTTTTTCGCACTTTATTATAAAAAGTACAGCAGCAGTAGTTTGCCATTCATTAAATTCTTTGCCTGGTCAATGCAGCGCAGTGATACCAGTGTCTGACCTATGCCAGTGCCCTTGGTAACCATCCCCACAGGGACAGTTTGTGATCCTTGCTCCAAAGTGTCCAGTGCACTCACCCTCCCTATGTGCTGATGCCAGGGGATTAGAGACAAGAAGGCAAGGAGTTGAGCCACAGTTGAGTCACATTCTCTTGTGACTTGTTTCATAAGGGTCGCTGCACAGGAATGTCGAATCTAAGAGCCACTCGTCTTGAGAGATTTTTCACCTGCTTAGCATCAGGGATGAGCTAGTAAAATCCACTAGGTTCCTTGCCAGTGAGGAGTCATTACCAACATTGATGTGTTTTAAAAAGTGATAATTAGAAATGACCCTCTAGTCTGGTGTTGAACTGTTTTTTGTTTTTGACTGGTCAGGGTGGGCGATATCATATTGTTCATGATAATACCTGTAGAAATTTTAATGCCATATAAATATCACATATAACAACATTGCGACTTGTGAATGTATTACATCACTGCAGCAGTGCACATAGCTGAAAGCCAAAGTCATGTTGTACAGAATTTGGCTTCTTTAGCGGGGAACTGGTTTCACACAGTGAAATATTCGTCATCTACATTGAGCTTGAGAAACTGTGTGTGAGGATCTGATTCAGCTCAGGTACATAAATTGATTGATCATCATATGATATGTTTGCTTTGCAAACGTCTGTCTTCGTCAGGTGGGATTTTGGGAGGAAATAGTTGTTTGATTGTAGCTGCAAGATTGTGGATAGATTTACCCTCCCAAATTTTTTAAAAACATTTTCCTTGTTGGACTTCATCCGACTATAGATATAACAGAATAAGTGTGCTGTAAAGCCCATCTAAATCCTTCTGAAAATATCAATATTTTCAGTGTGGAGAGAGGCATGCACACCAATACTGTGCGTTATTCTGTGCTATGTGTGATGGAAGGTTTAAAAGATCATACTGTGGAAAAGGCGTGGTGAAAGAAACCAAGTCTAATAAGCTTGCTAGATGAATAGCAGATGATGCATAATACCTGAAACCAAGCAATATCACTTTAACTCAAACTGTTTTTATTCCACAGTGTCATTTAATCAAAAGAGATTTGGTTGCCGCAAAAACAAATTATGATAAAATAATTATATGGTATTCTATTTATTCAGTACTACAAGAAACAAAATGGAAGAGCAAAGAGATAACACTCTGCGTCTTTTGTAACTGGAAGTCCAGGTGTAATGAAAAGGTTGGGTCTATTCTTGGGCTTGAATTGAAGCTATGGCAACATCAACAGTTTAAATGTAATGGTTTACCTTTAAATGATATGAATACAAAACATTTCAGACAAATGAAATTGTCCAAACCACACGTCTCTGTCTCTGCTGTACCTGAAAACCTGCTGTAAAAATTAATATCTGTCGGTGTTGTAATAATACACCAAAGGTTGTATTATGCTGTGTGATATTTGCATCTTTATGTTGCAATTAATGAAATTCTTCAGTTATGTATGTAGATGCTTTACAAACCTGTTCTTAGCATTGTTGTTGTTGAAATTTCGTTGTTCTTTTTTTGTTGATCAAATTGCAAACCATGCATTTATTGTGCATATTAATTTTACATAGCTAATAGCATCATGTAAGTTAAATATGACAGCACAGAAACTGAAATTCACTTGAGTTTTGTTGAGAAATTCTTGACCACAAGCATATATCAGTTTAAGTTAAGTTTTAGATAGATAGATAGATAGATAGATAGATATACTCTTTAAGAGTGACAGAGATGCCCTTTAATACTGAGTGACATCTGACTGTTGTATTCACTTGCATAATATAGTTCCACAATGCATAATATAGTTCCACAATGCACACTAAGCAAAGAGTACTGCTGCATTAAAATAGTTTGTGATGAAAAGCCCTGAATTATAAAAAAAACCCCTCAACACAACATTTCCATAACATTTTGCTGTCAGTGTCCTTCCCAGCATGAACGAGTTCAACCAGCAGCAGCACTCTAAGGTGTGGCGCACATGCAAAATTTCAAAGTGAAGCAAGTTAAGCAACCTTGCTCGCTGTTGACATGGATATCATTCATTGAAACTACTGGATGCTGTTTGTTTGTTTGTGCTCTTCGTGGTTGCCTTGCTCACAACGCTGCATGATTGGAAACGGTTCCAGTGTTTTAATGGGGCACAACAGGGTGTTTTTGACAGCTGGTGTATGTGGAGCACAATGGGTTACAACAAACAAAGGCATGGCAATGGAACAGGCTTTGCAGTGTTTACTGTAGCTGGAGCGGATGGATCTATTAAAAAACATGCCTTGATCTGCCCCGATCGGACTGGGACATCCTGTTGTTGGACGCAAGTGTCACAATTTTGTTTAAACTTACACGTTGGCTCATAGCTCAGTTTATTCCGTTTCAGCATTTTTTTTTTCCTGTTGGCTGTCACACACCCACCCACACACACACACACACACACACACACGACTCTCAGTTATTTCTCTCTCCTTTTCTGTCACTCACACGCACCTCTTGTCCTCATGTGTGCCAGGGCTCGGTGGCTGCTTGGGGTTTTCTGTAATTACAGCAGTGAGCGGGGAGCTGTTTTTTGCATGGCAGATGGTCCAGCACCATGCTGCATCAGGTAACCGTGACAACCACCTCCCTCCTCGCAGTTAACAGCACCATCATGGCTCTTTACAGTGACCACATGTCATTATCGAGTCTGTGGAGATGGAGAGAGCAGGGGACAGATGTGGGAGGAGCTGGATTAGGGAGGGTGATAAAGAAAGAAAAAGGATTTTTCAGGATGCTCAGGACGTTCTTATCAAACACACACAGACAGAAGGCAGAGAGTAGTGTGACTACCATCATTGTTTTGGTTGGTGTGAAACAGCTTTGCTGAAATCTTCACTGCTTTCAGATCATTACTCCAACCTGTTCGCTTGTCAGTCTTATTCATCCTGTTAATTCATATTTTCTATCAGATCAGTTCCACCAAGTGACATATCTGTGACGTCAACACCACATTAACGCTTGCAGCAAATGTGATTAGCTTTTTTTTGTTGTTGTTGTTTTGGTACCCTGTTTTAACGTAACCACTTTTGCCTCACTGGTGCATCTGATATCTGATTCACGTCATCATGCCCTGGTGCCGTAATGTGTGTTTTGGATAAATGGGACCTTTCACCACATTATCACTAATCAGATGGCTCAGCTAAAGCAGGCAGCACTGATATACAATCAGTTTCTCCTCTCAGCTTACCATGCAGCTGATGACTCAAATTACCTGATTAGGAGGTCCTGCTGCAGATCTGGATGAGCACTCCTTCAAGTCTGTTGCAGGAGACTTGATAGTTTGTCTAAACATGAGATAGCTTGAATTCTTAATTCTGATATGAAATCTCACAAGACACCAACTGTTCCTTGCTGCAGTTTCATGCTCTGACCTCAACTGGTGAACTACTACAGCTGGATATGCAAAAGGGGAAATTCCTCACCATTCTTTGTTACAATTGACATAACAATAGAGACCAGTGCAGCTGTGATACAGGCCTGTATAGAGCCAAGGATGGTGTCGGAGGCACTCTGCGTCTGAGTGAGCTGTGTGCTTCCTTGCAGTACCAGAGGGAGGCAGTGACACACCTTGGTGTGGCAGGAGATGTTGGAGGCATGCTTTCCACAACACTCATTTGTCCATTCAATTAATCACCTACTCACCTGTTCATTTTGTTAATGAACCAAACAAGTCAATCTTGTTTTATGCAAAAAGTCACTTTGTGTTTATAATGTGGTGCCCCCGTTACACGTGGAAAAAAATAAATAAATTGACTTTTAGTCATTGTGGAAGTCCGACATCATTATTTGCATACCTCATAGGCTACTGCATCCGGTGCTTTATCAAATATTGAAGTAACAATGAAATGGCATTTTGAGAGCATCCGGCATCTGTAATTCTACATGTTTCCTGTTGAAACAGGATGTTTGAGGATAAGGCACAGTGAAACCACATAAACCTCCTTAAAGGAATATGAGGACAGTTTCATTTGTTGGTAAGAATATCTTTATAAATCACTAATAAAGAATAAAAGCTTGGTGCAGATGGTAATTACTGAAGATCCATATTCCCTGGAACTAAAAGTAATGATGTATTGACATAGAAGAAAAGCCATGTCAATACTGCGTATTTAATCGTTTTAAAAGGTATTATGGATATTAAAACATGTTTAAATAATTGTTTGTAACTACATTGTACAAATGATGAGTGCTTCTCTGGCTACATAACAATTTCGAAAAAAAAATGGAGACTTTCTTTTTTTTTTTTAAGAAAAACCTGACCTCCAAATTGATTTGAAATGAGAAAACCTTGTCTGAGAGCTGATCTGATCGGCTATTACAGTGTAGCTGCAACAAAGTAAATAACAGGATACAGATAGCACAACAGGTATTATTGAAATATCAGATCTCACGTCTTACAGGAGAAAATGATTTACAGTATATTTTGCTAGAACAGGAGAGCTTAACAAAACATTGTGATGTGATGTGTGTGTTCAGATTTGTCCCTGCACCTTCCTGTGACGTCCTACCTGCTGGGGGTTAACATGCACAGATTCACTCACTCGCACTTGTGTGCTGGTTATATCCAGTTTATTGAATGTGTTCACCAACATACTGTCACGCTCCAGCTGGATATGCTATATTATATGCAAATAATTCAAAAATAAAATCTAAATTATTGACTTGTGGTGATGGAGGTGTGTGTGCAACTGTGTGAAATTTGGTCTCTTCTCTTCTCTTCTCTTCTCTTCTCTTCTCTTCTCTTCTCTTCTCTTCTCTTCTCTTCTCGCCACCAGCATTGCAATATTGTGTACACAGTGTTTAACTTTTTAAGAGTTCACACTGTTCCGTCCAATCAATAGCAGGTTTGTGCTGTGGTATAATTTCTTGCACCCTGTCCGATCATAAATGTACCTCTTGATCTGACTCTGCTGGGGGAAATCAATAGCCATCCAGTGGGCCAGCTGTTAGGTTTTTATTATTTCTTAAATCAGTCAAGTCTGCAGTGCAAAGTTACCAGAGTGGAGGCAGAAGCAACAGTAGAGCTTTTAGTTCATAAAAATAACATGCCTCTGAAGCCTGTATATGAAGATATTGATCGTGTGCACTGAAAGTGAAAGGGTTTTCACCTTGTATTACAGTATCCACAGCAGTGGTGCTATTGTGTAATGTGGTTAGCACAGTGTGACTACCTGGTTATACTTGGTGGGAATACAGCATGAGATGTCTGCGTTAGTCATATCAGTTTAAAGCTGAAATTGTTGTTTCTTCAAACAGTGCAACAGTTATTTTTAACATGCTTTTTGATTTTTCTGGTTTTGTTTGTTTTTTTTGCAAGCAATTATTTTCATCATTTTTCTTCTGTAATTGACAGTCAAGAGGCGATAAGCAACAAAGATCAGACTTCACAATACAAAGTTCACAGTGTGATACACTCATAATATTTTTTTCACAGCTGCATTGAAAAGAAACGGCTGCTTTATTTCAGTTTTTTGTCACAGTTTTATTGTAGATTTGAATATGCAACAATAGATGATAATGGCAGCAGTCATAACAAAATATAAATAGAAAAGAGAGAATTTTTTTTTTTCACTTTGAAAAGCTAATTCTGAAAAATTCAAGCTGTTAGCGTCCAATGATCAACAGGATCAGCTGAACATGGCAGATATGGTTTGCCGGGGCAAGTGTTGAGCTCGACAATGTTTGCCATGGCTAACAGACGACGACAAATAGAACAATTTAAACAAACACATGGAATCTAGCCCAAATTCAAAGCTTAACAGTCAACAGCTGCGAAAAGAAGAACAGCAAATGGTTGGTCACATTTCATCTGTTGTCTTTTTTTTTTTTTTTTTTCAAAACACCTACAATTTCACAGTGGTGAGTAGGGACATACTGTAAAAGCTCAGTAATCTGAACAGGAAATTGGCCATTCTGTACTTAATAAGTAATCAGCAGGATTTTGAAAACGTCTCTACGATCCACTGGGAGCCAGTGCAAATTGTGTTGGGATATATGATCTCTCTCCCTCCAGTCTAGTTAAAAATCTAGCCTCAGCATTTTCTCTTATGTCCATATTTTACAGGAAGTTAATGATGGGATAATACTACAGTAAATGAAATAGTAATCACACATTTTAGTGTCATTTTACTTTACTGATTTCTTTCAGATGATAAATCAATTGATAGCATCAAGCAGCACTCTTCCAAGAGTCTAAAAGTGTCAGTGATTTGCTGATCATTGACATAAACACAGATTTCTTTACATTTGTAAATTTTTCATGGAGCAATATTGAGAGTGTGGCTTCGTCTTTTTGGAGTGTAGTAGTTAGTTTTCGTCTAGTAGGTTAACGTTCAAGGATACATGCTTTTATGTTTTTTTTTTTACATGGGAACATTAAAATGTGTTCTATAGTAAGCCATAGTAAGCCTCCAATTAAAAAAGCCCTGAATAAATCATTTAGTTTCACTGACAGTTGATTTTCTACATTAGTTATCTACAAGAAACCAACAGAGGTTTTACATTAACTTACTTCAACAATTGCTGTCCATCAACTCCATCTGATGGAAATTTAATGTACCATGCATTTTGATGTTAAGTGCCTCTCCCTAATGCAATTTAAATAGCAAAGCTAACTCGCTAGATAAAAAATTATGGATTTGTTTTGATTTTTTTGTGAATTATTTATTTACTTTTCTACTTTTCCATTGGAATTATCTATATATATATATTTTGTTCCTGTAGTCTAGTAAAAAAAAAAAAATGCATATCATTATGTCTGCATTTTCTCAATTTATGTGATCTAATTTAGTGTTGAGGAGGTTGTCTGTGTTGAGGAAGTAGCATGCCACCAGCACATGTACAACCTGCGGCAGTCAACTTATTTGTGTTTCTGGAGCACTCAAATTCCATTGATCACTGATACGATATGTTTTGACATTCTTACCCAGACAAGCTTATATATAGAGTGATATTTAGGATTATGCTCTGTGACACTGACAGAACACAAACAAAACTGACAAAACCTTTTGGTTATAGGTTGGCTACTGGATGCTGAACAAGTTGCTTTTAACATAAGCTATGTTGTAGAGCTGTTAAAGAAAATCTTGGTTTACTGAAATTCTACCCACTCCTCAACCAATCCATCGGTTAATAGGGGAAAAAAATCTGCACATTATTTCTAGATTAACTAAATCAGCCACAGTGCACTGAGTGCACGCTACCCGATAGACTAAATGTGTGCTAGTCAAAGGTACATAATGATGCCAAGGAAATGAATTCCAGCAGTTTGACTAGCTCTTTTTCTGTAGCTGTATCCTCATCTTCAGCAACACACACGCATGCACATACCTGGCAAGGATCACTGAGAATACGCTTCCCCATAACTACAAAACTAATCCTTGCTGAGCTAGCACTGCAGTTTAACGTTCCAGTAAAAACAACATGAAAAAACAGTTACCAGCATCCAACCTGGTGCATTTGTTATTTAGTTGGCTTCAAATGAGGCTTAACCATTCACACAGTTCCTCTTGACTATCCCTCAGTATTACAACATTAGTTGACATCACCTAGTGAGCATGCTCACACCAAGTTCAACGGGCTAGCTTACAAAATAAACAATAAAACATCATAAAACATGGCTGAACTTACAACTTTCAAATTTGAAGTCGGGTCACAGTTAGCCGGTATCGATCCTTCATTAATCTTGAACCGTTGCTAGCCCTCCTTGAGCAGTAAGTTCAGAATAAAATGCAGACATTTTGCCATCAAAAATAAACATCACCCACTCAGCTCTTCAGTTCTTAAGAGGCTGGAGGCCAGTATAGCAGTTTGTACTGGGTTCTTTGACGTGTTGTCAGTTCATCTGGAGCTCAGTAAATGTAAGATAGGCTAAGCTGTCTCTGTTAGGTTGAGCGACTCCAGAGTCATATTTATCAAATATTATTAGCAGTATTAAACCGTATGATTATTACCACAGAAACACATTTGTTGATAAAAAATATTTCGATATTATTTTATGATATTTTTTTTGTAGTATAATATTGCCTATCATTCAAAAATAAAATGCATCAGGTGTGCAAAATGTCCCTCCCGCCCCCGAATAATAATTAATTAAGAAGCGCTTTTATAAGCCATTGAGAATTTGGTTGAAAAAGATCATATCGACCAGCCAAACGACCAACAGAGCAGATGGTGTCAACCCTGCTATTCTGATTGACTAACTAACCCTGACCCAGGACCCGGGCTAGCGTCTTGCTCTGCTCTTGTTGCCGTGTCTCCTGAGTCTTTCTCTCAAACATCAGTCTCTCAGTCTCCTTTGAGCTGCCATCTAATCCACCAGTCATCTGAATCCAGACCCTCATCTCACCAAGGTCGGGATGAAAGAGCATCACACCGGAGCCGAGGTCCGTCCGTGCGTGGCAGGAGGAAAGGGAGAAGGCCTTAGTGCGAAATGTCAGTGCTTTTCCTGTGAAGCTAGACTCATCAAAGGAGGATTAGTGTCGGACTGATGGCCTCACTGGACGAGCATGCTCTGATGGGGTAATCTGATGCATCAGAACCAATATGAGACTCGGATGAGACGCATGGACAATATGTACACTAACACACCCTTGTGCACTTGCATGCATGCGCCCACACATGCGAAAGCGCACACATATTTATACTAATGCAGAGTCTCGTGCAGACACAGTGACGAGTTTCACTTCTTCTGTCACTTTGGATGAAATTATGTCATTGAAGAAAGGAGTATGTCTCTTTTGGTCTCTTAATGCTGGCTGCTAATACAATAGTTATGAATCATTTACATACGATACAGTAAAGCTGCACACTGGCACTCGTCAGATATGAATGGCCTAGTTGAAATAAAGCCGTCTTGAATGTGCCAAGGATATTTATAATTACAGGGTAGTCCAACCTTTCAATGATTGCTAGCATTATAATTCAGTTTTACAGACAACTGACAGTGAAGACAGCCATGGTTGTTAGAGTCAACATGCCCGTGATCATGACAGACTAGACTGTAAATAATGGTAAAGTAAATTGATGCTTAGGATGGTTCAGTTACGTTTTATGCTTTTTGTTTGTTTGAACTGATTAGACGGTTCTCCGTCCCTTCCGACATTGTACGCTATTGCTAGGAATCAAAGGCAACATGTGCTCAGTGTGTTGCTGGTGATGCCATGAGGTCACCATCAATTTGTAATGGATAATTTGCAGATGCAATCATCTGCCCAAGACTGTCAGACTAAGTTTGTTTTTGGTGTACAATTTCAAAGCCTCTGATGACCCACCAGTACACAGTCTGTCGACGAGAGCACATCGTTGATTGCACAAAGATGCCACAGTTTGGGTGATTCATAAGTTGGGGAGATTACAGCAGCACCTTTGCTACAAGTGTGCCCGATAATGTTCTGTTTACCGTCCTACCTTAAAATGCAAGGATGGTAACATCTGTTTGAGTGTTTGTCATACTTAAAAAACACTGGGATTTGTTTTCAAGCTCTCAGTCATTCTGTAAGAGAAGGTGTCATTTTTGATCAAAAGTCAGATATCTCATGAAAAATGGAACTGCTCAAATGTTTTCATTTCTTTCCGCCCACTTCTCATTTCTCGCTTTCAAAAACAGCTCTCACTACAGTATTTACTGCCTTGGGACTAATGGGAGGAGCTGTGCACCATGTGTTCGTTTGAGCTAAATCAACCATTTTGCAACAAATAAACTGCAAGACAAATAGGAACATCATTCTTAATTTGCAAAGCTGACAGGGCAAGAAATGAGAACAATACGAAGGCCCAGTACTGTGCTCTTCATTAAAGTCTTTGTCCTCCACACATGACAAAGCAGATTGTGATTGTGGCACTGACAGGCTGTGGACAATTACAAGTGATGTATTTATAGATTTTCGTTGTGATCCAGTCTGAAATATAGCTGCTGTCTGTACTAAAAATGAACCATATAGAACTGCAATAGCAGAACTCAACTTATCCGTATTCTGATATGAAAACCACAGTCGATACTCAGTAATGGAACAGAGTCAAAGAGAATTTGTTTATAGAGGGGTGATTTATTTTTATTAGCGCTTTCTGGTTGTGTGTATTGTTATTGTTCCTGCTGCAGATTTATTGACTTAATCTGAATATTTGAAAATGTGGTATGTGGTTTCTTTGTGGATTGTTAATGCATCCTGTTTTGAAAAATACAAAAAGAAAATTGGAAAAAGAAACGTGGTCAAGCTGGATAACATATTCCTGGCATGAAAACTGACCCAACCCTGAACCGCGACTGGCCAATCATAGCCTAGCAACAGTAACTAGGCTAGACAGATCTGTCAAGCTTTAGATTTCCTCATATGTTGAAATAGCTCAAGAGGGATACACTATATTTGAAGCGTTTGGAGGGTTTCTAAAGGGGTTTCTAAAACCCCAGACAAATGAGCAATAGTGTAAGGAATGGACCTGTGTGTTCATCTGCTCAAATGCAATCATTAGCATGTTCGGCTAGTTAGCTTACGACATACAGTTGCAAGCTAAGCAGCGAAACAGGGCTATGTTAGTGCCAAACAAGTCTGATCGTACATTTTTCCTCATCATAATTATGATACAAGGGCTACCTAGCTCTACAGTGCGATGCAAGCCAGGGTAGAGAGATATGCTTAAGGTTCATCAACAGTGATGATTTGTTAAACTGGTCATGTTGAATTAGATGTACTGTCTAACTATAACTCACCAGTCCTTGAGAATACAGTATATATAAAGCTTTATTTTAGGTTGCAAAGTTTTGATGTACTTCTACCTTTTCATTTCTCTTTCCAGAGCCTCATCTTAAAATCTCAAAAAAGAAAAAGAAAAAGGTATTTTGGGTTATCAGACAGTCTCAGCTTCTCCCAGAGGAGATGTTTTGCTCTCGACTGAAAGCTGCGTGTGCACAATATATAGTGAAAATGGATCGAGGTATGTACACATACAGTATCTTTAGGAATGAGGCACTCTCTCAGATAGTCGTGGGAAGTATTTCAGAATGGGCAGGCATGCGCAGAATCAGAAATGTTTACAGAGATCACAGAGGAAATAAGGTAATTTTGTGGCGCTACTAATGGCAGAGTCTTGACAGAGGATATGTTTCATTTATCCTATCTGCATCAAGGTCGACGTGGCAATTACCACGGCGGGGAGAAGCTAAAAAAGAAAATCCACCGGCCCAGTGGTGAATATACAACAAATCACCTGTGCTGTTCAGGGCAGGGAAATTTTAAAAGGGGTGATATAAAGTGTAGCTCAAAGGCAGACTGTTTAAGCATGGAGGAAGAGGGCGAATGGTTTATTACCCAGCCCAGCAGAGTAGCTCTAAAAGCCTACTGCAAACTCACACCTTTTATTTAGCTTATACTCATGTGGCTGGTTTAGGGGACATAAAATACAGCTCATTCCCTTTCCTTAGGGAGATATCCACCATTAGCTTTTTTAGTCTTGGATTACAATTAACAGGCTTCATAACAGCCCCCATGCTGCATCCACATTTTCATACCTTTCTCTCAGAACAAGTGTTGGGTTAAGCATAAATTAAGGGCAGTTAGAGCCCTACCTGCTTTATTAGTATGACAAGCACGACAAGGATGCCACCAGGCCCTTGTCACCCTGGCCCTCCATCCTCCTCCTCTCACCTGAATAGCTGCTCAATACCTCAGCGTTGTCCCTCTTGATCCCTTTACCACCGCTTTCCCACTTGCCGTCATACCCTCCCCGTCTCCCTTCCCTTCCTCCACGCTTGTTGCAGACTGTCAGGCTAGCAGTGCAGCACACTTGCTGTGTTCACGCCGGTTGGTCAGCTAAGATTGGCATGCACAGTGTGTTTCCTGGACTGACCTGCCTGCCTGCGTTGCTGTCCTATTAAAATTCCTGTGCCAGATCCCCAATGAGGAGAGTGTAGCGGGGTCAGCCTGGCTCGCTGGCCTCTCTCCCCCTGCCTTCCTAATGATGAGGACGCCTGTTGGGTTCATTATTAAAGAACTGCTAATAACAGACGGAGAACGAGGACCGATGGAGAGGTGGGGTTGAGTGAGATGGCAAAATGGAGAGGATGGAATGGAGATGGTGATAAATTGCTAAAGCAGTGTGATTTCCACCAAAAAGCAAAGTTTCTGCTGTTCCTAAACATGGAAAGAAAAAAAATCCCAACTCCCTCGTGATCAAGTCCTCTCCGTCCTCTCCCTCCCACTACCCATATTTCCATCAAGTAAACTTAAACTCTCGTGTCTGTATTCCCCTGAAGCATAGACGATGTAGGCATGTGTCCAAGGATTGCTACGATGTCACCGTCATATGGAAACACTGCACATACATGCGTGGTGGTGGCATCTCTTTAGATACTGTCGTATTAAATTTAATATGACAGTATTGCAAAATCTAAGTCGTGCCAGAACCTGATACCAGTGACGGTTACAAAACTGGCATACAGCCTACTCCTACTGACTACTACTACTATCTACTACTCTAGCAGCAGACAGCAGTGTTTTTGATGTATTATTTATGCCTTCTGTGAATGCTTGGTCTTTGTTGGTTCATGGGACATAATCATTCTGCTCTCTCTCTCTCTCTCTCTCTTTCCATATATATACAGTATATAATTGTTGTTTAATGGATTCATCTTAAACGAGTCATTGTGCTGTAAGATTATCCTTCAGTCTCCCCTCAGTGTTCTTTCTATTGTGCACTGGAGGCTTCCGGACAACAAAGAGTGCAAAATGAAATCTCATGTGCGTGTGGTCTCTTTAATGCCCGTGGGAGAACAGACATGTTTACCTATATGTCCGTTGAATATTCCAATAGTTAGCACAAAAAATCCATATGTGCTCACTGCCTGCTTCTGCATTAATTAGCCCTTTACCGGAGGAATCATTAATTACACTGGGATTATCATTTAACTATCCAGCAGACACATATACTAGGCGGAGAAAAATTTCCATATAGATACTCATTTTTTTTTTAGAGCAATAATAGAATTCCTTACAGCTGCCTGAAGCACATCCACTCTAAATTAGTCTGCCTGCTGCAGATGCTCTCTGTAAGTGATGTGGGGTATTATGCAGGGTATTACCAAAGTCCTCAGAGGTCGAACCCAGGTCCCAGAAATTTTGTGCGCGTATGTGTG
This sequence comes from Chelmon rostratus, assembly GCF_017976325.1. Taxonomy (NCBI): domain Eukaryota; kingdom Metazoa; phylum Chordata; class Actinopteri; order Chaetodontiformes; family Chaetodontidae; genus Chelmon; species Chelmon rostratus. The sequence goes on along the minus strand of NC_055673.1, from coordinate 8,832,225 downwards.
CGCATTCATGTGTGGTATGCCTTCTCAGGTTTAGTATATTCATGCTTATATATGCTGAGCTCGCCGCCATATGTTTGTCAGGTGTCCTGTCTCTCAACACAAACCAGGCAAAGGTTTAATGCAAATTACCAACCATCAACAGCCAAGTATAACAGCATAAATATGTATCATGATCTCAATTGCAGTACCCCTTTGAAAAGAGAGTATCTTATGACTCCAAAGTTGAGGAGAAAAAAAAACAAAGTGATGCACTCCAAGTGTATACTTCTGTGAAACAGGCCAGGGATGTTTATATGGTTTTCATGCAGCGTGACCGGGGCTATTCGTTTCTGGTTGCTGGGAAGAAGCAGACCACGAAGCCTATTAAAAAGGAAGTTGGCCAATTAATTTAAGCCGGATATAGGATCTACTTGCCCACAAAGCACTACAGAAAAAAAAGTGCATTGAAGGAATAAAATGAAAAAGAAATGCACAGAAGGCACGTCTCCATTTTGGGGAGATTGAAGCATGTTTTATTCAGCCTGTTTCAGCAAGACTGTGAAAGAGACTGCCTAGATTAGCATAATGAAGCTTCCTATCAGATCCGATGAGCCTGTGATGTTTACAGTCGATCATTGATGGAATAACAACAAGCAGCAAGAACACAGGAATGCTGCTGTAAGGGTTTTCAAGACAAGGAAATTACTGAAATTCCAAGTTGTATCCCCTCATTTAGACAGGAGCATTTGATATCAGCCATAACTGTTATACTCACAGTGCAGAGGAAACATGTTGAAATAGTAATATGATTCAATACAGAAATAAGAAGTTTGTTCAGATAAAACTACTGTAATGATTAAACGGAGAGAGCCTGTGTTTTCCCTCTCTGTGTGTCTAATCTAGGTCACAATTGGATGGCTCATCCCTGCGCAGAAAGTAAATCCACCCAACGATCGCAGAAGGCCTTATCCTACTGTTTACAACAGGGCCGGGTCGATATCCACAGGAGGCGCTCAAATAAACAAACCATAAATGCCGGGGCTTCTGCTGGCCTCAGAGATTATGGCTGTAACAATGATTAATTTTAACAACCTAGCTAATTGCCTCCGAAACTTTAGTTAACAGCAAATATGATCTAGCCCTGGGTGCTTTTCTCTCCTGTAATGAAGAATAATGAGCAATGGAATTACTGCTGGCACTTTTTTTTTTGTTGGAGATTTGTAGAGAGCACTGAGGCCAGCAGGATGTGAGTCCGGGAATGAAGAGATAGACTCTATCTGTCTGTGCGTCTGTCTGTCTGGAAGGAAACGAGCGAGGAAGGAAGGAATAGAGACTTGTGTTTGGCATGAAATCAAATCTGAACCCCTTGATGAATGTGAGGGAGTTAGCCTTTCGCCTGCGTGTTTTGTATTAGCCTTTCTTTTTGATGCTCCGTTCTCTGCTGCTTGCATGCAGTGTGTCACATATCACCCTCTTAAGAGGCATCCAAGGAACCCTCAGCATTTTTCTGTCTTTGTTATGATGGATAAAGATATTGCCCCCCCCCCCCTTTTAAACTCCTACTCCTCTTCTTCTCTGTGTTTTCTGTCGTCCCTCTCTGTCTCGCCTTTCTTTCTCTCTCTCCCTCTCCCTGTGTGCCTGTGCGCATAAAAGTGTATAACACTAGTACTGCTATAGAAAGCAGCTTGGCCTTGAGCAGTGTCTGTGATTCGCCTTCAATCTTAGCTGTGCGCTGGAACACCACCTGAGGCTGGAGATGAGACCTCTCCACAAGTGGCAGAGCTTAAACGCCCTCTTTTATCTACACTATCTCTCCCCTAGTGAAGTGAGGAAGAGCAGGGAGGGAGGCAGGGAGGGCCGGCCTGATCCCTTCTAGCTGTAGTCACACAAAGAGATGTGCACATACTGTAAAGTGTGTGGTGTTTATGTGGAGGAGGAGACCTTCAGCATTGCCTGACAGCACAAGCATACTCTGCAGTCATTATAAGATCGTACACCTTGTGAAAAGAGCTCTGATTGATCTAATCTGTTTTCTTTTTTTTTTGCACCTTTTTCAGCTCAGCATTGAGTGTGTCTTTGTTCTTCCTCCTCACTTTCTCCACTTTCTGCTCTTTTATCAGTTGTTTGTAGGAGGAATGCACGGCATTGATATGGCCAGTGTGGACTTGTAAGGGATTAGTATTGTTATCACATTCCTCCTTCACCAAGGTGCAAAAAGTCCCTGACCTTTAATGTAATCACTCTAACCTACACTGTATCTGACACAGCATGAGCGTATCCTTCTCTGCCTGCAGTCCACAGGCACATTGGGAGTGTCAATAGATGTAATAAAACTTATTAGACAGTTGGATTGAATATGTACGTTGCACTCAAAACGCAGTCAATTTTGGGTCGCCTATGTAGACCTTAAATCCAACCCCCGTATTTTATTCAGTTTGCAGACTGAGAGGAGGAGTGTTCAGACGCAATTTTGTCATTAGCAACATACTTGCAAAACTTACATCTTGACCCTGTAGACCCTGTATTTCGTTTACCATCATAAGGTGAAAGACAAAAATTATCACATGGAGAGGTTTGCACAGATCAAAATTATGGTGGTGTAGTGCAATGATTTATTCTTTCCACACCTGTTTTCCCATTGATGACTGCATTGTATCAGGGAGTTCTTGTTCATCCAGATGTATTTTTTTTAGTATATTGTATTTTTGTGTTGCTTAATCCAAACCTTTATTGTTTCATGAGGCAGTTTTTGGAGAGTTTTGGTCAAAGGCACTATATTTAGGATGTTTGCTGGATGCATTTTGTAAGTTCATATTGGTGTGTACTTCCTTTCAACAATACAGTAGCTGCACTCCAAATGAGTCACACAGTCCTCACACTCCTCTGCACGGCCCTGTTTGCAAAGATGGCCTGGAGAGGGTTGTTGAACTTGAGGGCAAACCTTGAGGAAATACATGTGCGGAAGTGAAATATGCTTCATTGTGCTTGAGAAAAAATTACAGAAGTTAAACTACTTGATGGAGGTCAATAGTACTTATGGTAACATGGTTTTAAATGGATGATGAAGGTCTTTTCATATAAGTACACACTCAAGATACTTGCCTGCTCCTAAGTTTCTGAAGCTGCACTGAACGTAGATAAAAATATCTGATGTTAAATCAAATTATTTAACAATTACAACTTTATGTCTCTTCAACACATCATAAAAACAATTCAGACACTATTCAGTATTAAAATTGGCTTGTTTTGGCTGTGCACTCCATGGCTTACTAGTCTTCCTTGTTTCAATAAGCTAGTGGCAATTATTAGTGGTAGTAGTATCATAGTCGGATGTTAATGCAAAAAAGGCTACTTGGCTTCATATTGCCTTCTTCACTTATCACCATTAACCCTGCTTTATTGGTAGCATTACATCATTTTCCTTTAAAGATGTGTTTATGAATTGTGTATTACAGTGTTTATCCTTACACCTATCGACCAAAAGTAAGAATGTCCTTCAAGAAGAGTAAAAGCTCACTCTGTCAATTCAAGCAGTCAAGCAGACTGAAGCCTTGGATCTGCACAGTTCATTAAATGAATGGGAAAGAATACAAGCAGGCCAGACATGAATCCTCACTGCTTTGTGTCACTCTGTGTCTCATCAAATGAGGCATTCAAGAGAACAGTTGTCTTCAAAATAAAAGCAAGGAGAGCGATCAGGTTATCACCTCATTAATATGCTTCATTTTTAAAATGAGCGGACTGTATGAATGTGTCGCCATCCAACATTTAATTAATTTCAATCACCTAAGGGCATTGCGAGTCCACTTCTTTTTCAAGCATTTTGCTAAATGTCCATTTTTAGGCTATTTCACTCACTGTTTATCTCCCTTGCTTGCCCCTCGCTCTCTCTCGATCTTTGGTTATTAACATCTTTATCTTTGTAAAAGCACAGTGAGCCTCTTTATAATGATAACTTGTTGCTCTCATATTTAACCTCCTGAGAATGCAATAAAAGTGGTACTTTGTTGAATCCACATCTCTAGTATCTCTGATGGCTCCTCTGACTTTGAAATGGTGTTGCTTATTCTCACAACTCAATTTAGATCTTTTTTGGCCAGGGCTAATCAATTTATTAGCAGACCTTTATCAATTAATTGCAGATTGTATTGACTTCCACAATAATCCTGTTTACATGACTGACCAGTGAAAGATGTGGCCATGTTCTCTTAATAAACATTGATTGATAAGGATTGAGAGGTTATTTTGCAGCAAAATTTAATCAAGATAATTATGGTAATTGTGCTGCATTTAGGCGTTTTTTTTTTTTTTGTTTTTTTTTTTTGGGGGGGTCTTTTGATCAGCCATTCACCAGAGCAGACAGGAAAGAATAAAGTAATAAAAAGTCAACAAAAGGGCTAGTTTATTTTCAAAATGGAGGAGATAGAGCTTATTTGTATTAGAGCTGCACATTTCTAAAACTGACCAATTCTCATTATGATTCCCATCCCGCCAGCTCCAGTTGGCTGTCCTGTCCAGTCACGCAATGAATAGTGAAATTGACTCACATCCCACGGGAATCCCACAGGATTCCCTAAAAAATGTCAGCCTCCAGCAAAGACTGAACAACGGGAACGAGATCGCCTGAAAAAGTGTCTCGAGGAGACACTGGTGCCGTACATTTAGTCATGGATTTTCTCATTTAAATGCAGGTGAAACATAACCACCTCATGTTTTGATAAAAAAAAGGTTGAGTGGCAGCCTCAACAAATAATGCTCATCATCAGTTATTTCTTTATGAGCTTTCCATGACAGCAGAGGAGAAAAACCAATCGGCTTCGGTGAAGTGCTGCATGACTTGATGTCAGTCACAAGAATTTGATTTAGGCCAGAGGGTCCATGATAGTTGTGATAATGCAGGATGACCGTCACCTTCATCATTTGTAAAATGGCAGCCTGAACGCAAACCGAAGAGTAATAATGTTTTGTTATTTTTTTGTTTTTTTCCTTGTCCAGACCAAATGAACCAAATGCACATTTTCGGCAACTATTTATTCTGTGTTATTTGTTCTTATGGAGTTGCATTGCTCAAAACAGAACTGGTGCTTGTCAATCCTTAGTGTGGAGTTATAGAACCAGTTCTCATCGAAACACAAGCTTCTGTTCTTGTGGGTCCTCGTTTGTAATTAACGCTCATCTTGATGCCACCTCTCCTCCCAGTTTTGTCTCTGTGTCGTGCAAAGTGTGGTTCAAGGTTAGGAAAATACAGATAGCTAATCAACTAATATGACATCAAACCTGGAAATACTGAAAAAATATGTCAAATAATTTGTTTACTAAAGCTGAGTCTAATGATTGTGAGACAAAATCGTGATCACAATATTTAGCATCACAATGCATGAAGATAATCTTTTTCGACATACTTGTTCACCCCTTTTCTGCATTGTCATCAACAAGGGCTCGTTGTCAGTTTGTGTATTCCTGAAGAAATAAATGACAGCCTCAATTCCCCAATCTGCCTCTCAGGGCTTTAAACATGCAATGTATTGGATGGGCCATTGAATTCGGCCAGGAGCCTTGTAGAGGCCTGTGGGAGGAAACGGGAGCACATTAAAAGTGCTGATGAATCCAATCAGCCTGTTCGCAGGCATCCAACACAGATATGCCGTTGCACTAAGCAGCGCTACTCAAGGGCTTAATTAGAAGGATGCTTGTGTATTGTTTGTTTTCAGGCATTAGTAAAGTCTGTGTGTCCTGATAATGGAATTGGCTGGGAAATGGAATCGTTTGGCCCTGCCTTCATGCTGCTAGGCCTGATACTGCTTGTCAACACCATTGTTTCCTCACCCTCCTGTGGAGCCCCTATCGATGTCAGTGAAGGAAGACAGCTCTGCAGCAGCCAGCCAACCCCTCAGCCAGAGCACTCAGGTTCGCCTGTCAGCTAACAAGGCCCTCCATGCTGGAGGAAAGTCTTTTGTATTAGACTCTACCTCTAATTAGCAGTTACAGTCCTCCCCATACAGCCTAACACCTCAGATCATCCTGTCATTGCTTGTATGCAAACAGTTATTTCTCCTTTTTCAGTGCTTTGCACTACACCTCCATGCCTCGACGTCCTGACCTTTTACTCCCCTGAATAGCAGATGTGTGAGCAGCTACAGAGCACAGCAGGTAGTTTAAGAATTTTCTGAAATTTAAGTGCAGTGAGAGTAGTGATAATTCAGGATTAACATTCATGATATGCATATACAGTAGAGCTGGTTGAAATATATTTCAGTATAGCAGTTACTGTATGAGTTAAACACAATCACTTGATGTTTGATGCAATAAAATACTATGTTTGACTGTTATTTATAGGGGTGCACGATAGTTATCGGGCCAACTCAGACTTCTTCAGAGTTTCCGAAGAAGACTGTTCGCTGTTTATTCGTAACTAATGTTCCAAGCGAGTTCCAAAAGGGGGGAGAAATTGCATGAGTTTTAATACTTCAAACAATGGTCAGCCACCTGAAACATAACCACCGCTTTGACGGAGTCTGGAAAGCGTATGAGGACAGCCGGCCTGCTAAAGACGCTAACGTTAGCAAGGCAGCCGCAAAGAAGCCACCGGGACTGACACACGTCGGCGAGGCTTTCGAAAAGTCCAAGAAATTTGCCAAAGATGACCCACGGGCTAAGGTTATTGAAGATTTAATCATGGACATGATGGCGCTTGCCTTACTATGGACTGCCTTTTTTCAGTTTGTTTACATAGATAAGTCTAAGTAAGGGATAATGTATCTTTCTTCAGAATGACATAGAAGCCCGACGCGAAGCGGTGGGGTTTATTTCTCCATAGGAACCTGCTCACTATACAATATCCCGCTTAGAACACGGCTTACTACTAAAGCATTCAATAATGTGACATAAAATAGTGATTAAAACACATTTTATTGATTTAAAATGAGCCTACTCGTCTGTCACATCTCTCACTGCGCAGCGGCTCTGAAAGTAAACAGGTACGGTGTTTAGCAACCGCCTCTCACTGTGCGCCGCTGTTTTTGGTTTTGTTTGTGGTATTGATGTCATGATGTTAGGTATATGTGTGTGTTATGAAATATCATTAAAGGTGTGTTGTCTGTTTGACATACAGCTAGTTAGACTGCCACATGATGTAGTTCAAGTGAAAGGTAAAACTAACATTTCTTGTGTTTTTAACAACTGCCATCGTCTGTGAGCTATTTTTACATCAGTATTTACCTACATGACAGTGACAGTTCATGGCAGGTTACTTAGAAAGTCGACCTGCTGAGCCGCTTGGTACGGGAATAAGCGAAGCTAAGGAATCCTTTCACTGGGCGAGGCAGGAATTCAATCAGTCGGACTATGGGGCTAGGAAACTGCGCATCCGACACAGTTATGCTTCAGCACTTTTCAATTTGGGCTTGGCCTGCTTCAGCCTCCGGCCTGTAGCGTATCATTAATGAAAGTCACATTAGGCATCCCTGTCATCCTTAGTCATCCTGCTCAACCAGTAGGGGGTTTCATAGCTGTATGGGAGGCTAACGTTCAGTACTCTATCCAGTGCTACTCCTCAACTCTACCGCTGTCTGTTTGATACCTACCGGCTCTATCAAGGTCTAATGTGCCCTAGCTGCTGTGAAAGTGTCAACCTTGTGTGCTTGAGAAACCTTATAAAATACAGAAGATGCTGGAATTCCCATCATTTATTATCAATGTTTATTTAATTTTCTCCTGATTGATTTCTCTCCGATTTCTGTCATAAAAATAGCTGCCGCTGCTGCTGCCCTTTTCCTCGTCCTCTCCCCTGACCGAGCCCTTTCACTATTATCGTCTTAAATGATTCATGATGTTTATGCTGCTCTCTCCGTTGCTCAAGTGCTTTCTTGTGTGGTGTAGTAGAGGTCATGGATTCCTACATTTATACAGGGAAGATTAGACGGATGTCTTGGGTTTCCTCACATTGTGACCTTAGCCTTTACCCGAGTGCCTTTAGCCGTAGTCTGGCCTGGTCTCTCAGACCTTTGCTCTTCAGGGGGAGCTCTGTAGTGTGAGGGCCAGCTCATGTTGCTGTCATGTTGTGAGGTGCTGTGGCTCTAGCAAAGAGCCTTTTAGTGGACATATTAGGTAAAAACCATAGTAGTGAAAGTTAATGTGCCCTGTGGCTTCCCTGTCTTAAGGTAATTTGGCCACACAAGGTCATATACCAGAGCAAAAAGCACACACTGCATTTTCTGGGTGCTGTTTCTGACATGTGTCTGAACTCCCTTGTCAAATAGCTGCTGCTGACCTGTCAAGCAGTGATTCCCATAAACAGAATTTACTCTGTTCACACATACTGTCATTGTGTAAGCGCAGCAAAATACCAAACTGTGTGATGGCCCTGAAAAACAAGCAACAATGTGTTGCTTCTGTTCATTTTAGGGTGTAAATATGCTTGTCCAAATCCATGCTCTGTATGTATCCATGCAACATGTCCTTATCTGCTCTGTCTGACTGTTAATACCTCTTCATGTCACGTCAGTTTCTTTTGGCACTTTGACAGACTAACAACAACAGGAGTCCTGTTTTTGGGTCTGACTTTAGGGGCTCCTTGTTTCTCCCCGACTCTTAGCTTGACTTTGTTGTCTATATCATGTCACCACCCTTATCCCATGGCTCCATTTCCATACCCCAGCTGTCAAAAGAAATCACACTCATTTATCTGCCTGAGAGATAGGATGTGCAAAAAGAGGTCTGAGTGTGCATTGTGGTCTGATTTGGATGATACGGCGACATTTAAAAACAAGGAAACTCATAAAGGAGTCCAAAGCCTTGCGTTTATTTATCGTTGCTTGCTTCACATGGTGGCCTACACACATGCACACATTCACACATGGACGTCATCCCTGCTATGTATGTGGACTAGTAATTAAATTCAGTCTGGCAGCAGACTACTCCGCTCTCTCACAGCTTGAGAGGCTATATAAAACAGGGTGGGGAACATGTGGAAACTGTGATCCTCCATCTGCAGTTGCCTGAATGGCCTCTCTCAGCCCCAGAGGACACATGCTGCAGTAGGAGGATTTGTGTTGTGCAGTGCAGTGAAATGCATCTTGCCACTGCAAAGTCTGACCACCAAACATAAACCAAAACCTCAAATGATAGTTTCATTAGACCCCATGATCTTAAGGAAGACTTGCGGTGTGGATTCGGAAGTTATTACTGTTTTTTCTGACAGAATTACAGAGATTGATGGCTCAGACGAGCATAAATCATGAAGTTTCTCAAGCTGACTCAGTGTTCCTGGGTATACCCTCCCTGCTGTTTTCTGATTTATTGTTAGTTTGGCCATTTGCTGAATGTTGGTGAACACTCCAGTGTGCACCAAATCATTTGGCCCCAGAGAAATGACGACAGGAGCAGAAAGTGATGTTCATTAGTTGACACATCATTCTCCTCCACACCGCACATGACATGATGTTCACTTTACATGATCTGCCAACTGACTTATATGTTTGGGCAGTACGCTTGTCCAAATAGTGTTTTTTCAGTCCATGAGTAGAAATAAGTAACAAAGTGTAGTTACTGCAGTCTATACATTATCTTTGGCTGCTGTAATGCGTGTCCCTTGACATTTTGCCTCTCATATATCCTCTCATGCCCTGTGATTTGTGTTTTGCGACTGTTGTGATGTGCTCAGCATCCTGTCATTTGCTGTTCCAGAGGAGCATGTTGTCATGTGAGCCTGGTAGAGGGCAGGAGGCTGCGCTCTTGGTCTAGAGGACTGCCACTAACACCATAGCAAACATTCACATTCACTTTACACTCCACCACCGCAGGGCAGGCACATGAGTACTTGCAATTCATTAACTTAATTAATTACTGAATGCACACAAGTTCAAGTGCCACAGTTACTTCCTCACATTAGTGCTTCAAGGGCTTTTAATTGTGTCTTCCATAACTGACTAGTTGGATAGTGCAGTAAAGCTTAAGTTGTGAAAAAGAGACTAGGGACTGGTGCTTTGAAACACTGTTTTAACCAGAACATCAGTTCAATTCTTCACAGGCGCCTGTTTTCATGCTGAAGTGTTTTTGAGCAAATTATGAAATCTCTACCAGCACTTCTAAATGACTGATCTCGTTTTTTGCTGTGGAGGTTGACAGGAGAAAAAGTGAGTTTCCCCCTTGCAGACCAATGGAGCATTCCCAACAACAACAACAAAAAAAGGAAAAGCCACATTATGTGACAGGCTGTGGTGCATTGGTATCACAGTGCAGTCCTTTCAGTACAATGACAGCATAGCTGTCTGCTTCTCTCAGGGGGCCGAGAGCCACTGTTCCGACATGTCCCTGTGTCAACGGTCTGGAGGGGAGCTGGAATGTGTTCATGACTCTACATGCGTACCCTGTTACGCTTCGCTGGGGTGCAGAGTGGCGGGATCACTCTTTTTCTCACTGCAGTCGCTTACACCCTGTCTTTCATACATTGAACAGGTGAGATTGAGAGACGGTTGAGTAGGAGATGGAGCATGTGATTTGACGCATTGTGGAATCTTTCTCCACTTAAAAGGTGTTCATTGCCATGGTATATGAAGGCCCAATGTGGACACTTTTCATTGATAATAAAGGCTAGTAAAAGGAGTGTAAACACTTCTGTAAAGTGGCTTGCTCCTCAAATTCAGGAAAATTAAAATTCACACAATACCCATTCATTGCCTGTTTTTTGTAGAAATCCTGCAAAACATATTCAAAGGTAAAACCTAGCCTTTTTATGTCCTTCCCAAACATTTGAGGGCAAAGTTTCTCGAGTGTTTTCTTTGCCAGGGCCTCACGGTCACTTACTTGGTCCTTACCCAAGGCTGCAAATACAGAAAAAAGAAGGTGTTTGCATGTGTCCTCTAGAAGTTGTTTTACTTTGTGATTGCTGAGGGCAAACCTACACTCTTCCTACGCAAATAGGAAGATTATTATATAATTATAAAGGCTTGATCCAACTCTTAACTAGAGAAAAAAATTTACCTCCTTTACTCAACAGATAATTGTCTTTTCTTCTTTAGTGGAAATCAAAACAAAGCCCAAGGTTGAATAATGATCTGTGTTCAAAACGCCTTCTCACAGCAGTACTCTCAGGTTTTCAGCAAGTCATGCTGCGGAAGGCGGCCTCATATGGGAAACTTGCACAAAACTGTGTGCACATCTCAAAGCTATACAGTTTTCATCTGAGTGGAGAGCGAAGACTTTATTGAATTTAAAGAAAAATGATAACATCATGGGGAGACAGTGTGCAGAGAAAATAGACTTTTATCAAGAAGTGTTGTTATTGGAGGACTGCGGTGTTCGCTGACTTGGTTGCAACTTGGTTTGTTTTCTCGTGCTTTTGTCTTAATTCTTCATTTCCAGCCTCCACAGGGATCTAACAGAGACAACAAAACAAAAAAGAGATTTAAAGCAAGAGAGGAGAAAAGAGGAACTATGTAGAGGAGAATGACGTCTTCTGTCCGTCTTTTGACCCTGACCCTTTTTCGGTTGTCATTCATATGAGTAATGTGTGTTAGTGTGTGTGTGCGTGCATGCGTGCGTGCGTGCGTGCGTCTGCATGACATTTTTTTTAGGATGTATGTGTGGTTTCTTTTGAGTGTACTTTGTGCTCAGCAGCCCTTCGCCTGTTAAAAGGAGTATGACAGATGCCAGTTAAAGTATATACGCAAACAACTTTTACACTTAAGAGCTGCTTTTGCCCGTCTGCTTTTCTCCTTCATATAAGTCAACAACTTTTTTTCTCTGTTCCTGCACTACTGATGCACAGTGCGTGATGTCAGTGCCTGACAGATGTGCACGTTTGAAGGTGGCGTCAGGTTTCTTTGAGGTGGAAAGGGGGTACAGCCCTAGAAATAGCAACCGCAGGCAGCTGGGGTCCACGTCATCCTGAGAGATGCTGCAGCAACCTGGACCCATCTGGAGGGAACAGCAAGCCAAGGACACTGCAGAAGAAGAGGGAGGAGAGAGGAAGATACAATGCAAGGCCCTCCTGATTTGCCTTGTCGTTGGACGTTTGGAAAAACAGACTTCCTTTCTTTCTTTCAGCATTCAGACTCACAGAGAAGTCAGACTTAAACAGCTTCTGACAGACAAACTAGAGCCTGCCATGGAAGACTCTACATCACCTCAAAGCCATTCTAATCTCCTCTCATCTTACCACCCACCCCCGTCCCCGTCCCCGACCCCATCCTCTTCCTGTCTTCTGACTTTGGGCCGCTGGGACAGATGCATCAATGACAGGAACACAGCTAAACTTAAGTGCTGCCTTGTCCTGCTGCAAGCTGCACTGTGTAGATATCTGTGGTTTCTATGGTACCACCGCTCAATTTACTGTCAGTTTACATGGCTTATATGTTGGAATGATTGCAGAAAGGGCTGGGTGATGTGATATAAAATCTATATCAGGATAAAATATTGGATAATTACTGTAACTACTTTTCAGCCACGCTGTTGGCATGGCTCTAGAGATGGCAGTCATGGCTCTGACAGTCCAATGCTTCGGTCCAGACTGTCATATATCTCCACAATGATAAAAAGTTTTTTCATGAAACTTTGTTCAGGTGTTCGCCGTCCCCGGATGCTGAATCCCACAGACTATGGTGATGGACTGACTTTTCCTGTAGGGCCACCATCAGGTTCACGTTTGCTGTCTTGCTATCTTGCTATCTTGCTATCTCGACAACTTTTGGATATATTGCTGTGAAATTTGGTGCAGACGATCATGCCCCTCCAAATGTATTGCAAATTTAATGAATTAGAATTTCCAGAAAATCAGTAAAAGACAATGCAAATTTTCCAGTTGCATTTTTTGCTATGCAAAAATATAAATATGCATAACAATGGGTGGAAGGAAACACCCCCACTGTTACCTGTAAATTGCAGTATGAGTAATTAAAGATACTGTGTTGTTGGCTAATATGTCATTATTTATTGTTGCTATTGATATTTTTTGAAAAGTGCAATGCAAGTTTGAAATTCATAATGTTTAATGTCCAAAGCTACTTGCAGCTTTAAGTAGTTTGGACTTGTAAAGCTTTATGGAGCCTTTAAACTAACAGGATTCAGCAAGGAGTAGTTAGCAAATCAATTGAAAAACAAAAACAAATATCAACGATTGTTGTAGATTTAGTGTTAATTAAGGGCACTGTACACATGTTCTGCACTCTTTTACTGCAGCTTACTCTGACCATATGGACCACCTCTCACATAGCGATCATGTGTGGCTATTTCTGCTTTGTGTAGGTGTTGTTTTAATGGCACAGAGCTCCAAACAACACTTGGGATTTAGTGTGCTGGACTCAGAGGCCTCAGGCAATCAGAGGTATCCATCATCCCCATAGTTTATAGAGTGATGGAAGGAGAGAGAGAGAGAGAGACATAGAGAGAGAGAGAGAGAGAGAGAGAGAGATAGAAAGAGATAGAAAGAGGTGGAAAGACATACAGAGACAAAGAGAGACAGAGGCAAAGGGAGACAGTGATAGAGCGAGGCGAACAGACGAAGTGACAGAGCCAGAGAAGTGGGTGTATAAAAAGCATACATAAGAAGAGGGCTAAAATGTCAGTGTGAAAGCATTTGTCTGGAGGTGTGATCCACTCAGACGTATCTCTGCTGCCCCAGTGGGTAAACAGCTGTAATCATAGTTCAGCAGCCGACATTAACAGTCTGTCTCTATGCTGCTGTGAACAGGTTGAAGTACTGTGCATGACATCCTGGATTCCTGTAATTCAAAACATATATTTGGTGTTCTTAGTGTTTCAGTCAGTGGAAGCCTTGTTACAGTTTTGTCTTTTGTTGCGTTCAGTTCAGCTCACGTTTAGGTGGTCTACTTTACAGCTGTAAATTGGAACCATATATAATTCAATTTAGTGTAGGGCATTTTTCAGAATTGTACATTTTGAATTTTCCCAGTACCAAAGGTAACATCTTCAAATTAGTCCAAAGGACCAGATCCAAAGGAGACCTGTGGAAAATCTACCTGAATCTGACCTGTGTACATGTGCTTTCTTAATACAACATTGTGCCAGGAATAGTCAAACAGGGGTCCAAAATAGACCTAAGGACAGTTAGACCTGATCTAAAATGTGGTTGACCCCAACAGACGCCTGCCCTGGCAACAGCACAGCGTGCTACCCATTTGCAGCATCGGCAGTCAAAAACAGTAACAATAATTTTTTCTGAACTTAAATTTCCTTCTGCACTGATTGTGATTAGTCCGACTATGCCTGGATCCACTCAGGTCTTAGAAATATTTACACAAAGAGCTGCGGCAATATAACAGAGTAATGAAAGTAATTTGAATGCGTCCCAAACTGGGTCCCAGGTTGGTTCTCGGTTCCTAGAACTCGAGAGGTTCTGTGAAGACTCACTTGTTTTGTACAAGCAACAGTCCAAAACCTAGTGGTATTAAATTTACAGTGGTATGAAGCGGAGGCAGTCAGCACATTCTCACATCTGGGAAGCCTCAACCAGCAACTGTTTTTGTTTTGTGTTATTTTGTTTTTTTGCTCAACTTAAATGATCAATAAATCAAAATTATATATATATATATATATATATATATATATATATATATATATATATATATCAAACCAAAAATTAATAATTTTTCTTTCAATGGACTCATTCATGAATAGATGACGTTTGATCATGAGTTTCATGTCCTCTTCCATGGAGTGCGGCATTGGGCCTTCGCCCTCCCCCTGAAGTAACCCTGTGTAAATGTTTGTGGCCCCTCTCCACTGAGGGGGTGGATGCTGCTGCTTCTTGTTAGTCCAAGCATAGTGGGAGATGGAGGGAAGGTGGTGGGAAAGGGAACATGAGTACTTGGGTATCTGTTTTCCTTTTGTAGGTGTTATCGAAGTCAGGCCACTTCAATGAAGTGACTTTGTCTGTTAGTCAGATCACCCCCCATGTCTTTCCATTTGCTTCCCATAGGATGTCAAGATGCAAATTTGAGGCTCTACATCCGCTTCACAGCAGCAGCCCCCAGGCTCACGGTTCATCAGAGCATAAACATGTCAAGCCAAGGAAAATATTTGGAGAGAAGGATAACAGGCACAGAAAGTTGTGAGGTTTACTCAGAGCTCCAAGTGGGGAAAGGTCATATTGATGTTCGTCAAAGATCCTCAGAGGTCAAACACTCAGGAAACATCTTTTTGTCTGTCCTCTTTTTTGTGTCTCTCTATACGGACCTCTGCACCTCCACTTCACGTCCCATTCCCTGCTTTCCACACCTTGAAAGACTCAAAGCAGTATTTGCTATGAAAACAGGTTACTTAAAGGAGTAAACACTGTCTTTCTGAGCTGTAATACATAAGCAGTGTATTGTGCCACCTAACACCTTGAAATCGCGGTGCTTGAGGATGGGTACTCTGTGTATCCTGTCCATCTCTTGAGAGAAGAGCGGAGGCTCTTAACAGGTAGGGTCACAACAGTTTGTTTGGGGATTCCAGTCAATAGAGATTTCACAGTCACCTCGAGGTGGGTGCAGAAATCTTAACAGTATGCACCACACTCTAAACTTAGCACAGCTGACCCCACGTACAGTATTGTACTGCGTGTATGAGTGGCTGTCAGCCATCCTGCATATAATGTCACCCTCTGACCCAGTTGCCTTGGTTACCACCTACTCCGTGTCCGTCCAGACTCTCATCTTAGATCGCAGTGTTTTCAGAGTGTTTTCTTAGAGCGTTATTAGAAGAAGTGTAGAGGAAAAGAGGGAGAATGAGAGAGAGAGAGAGAAGCAGAGACGGAGTGTGTGGCGTTGGCCTTGCCAGCCCTCTCTGCTCTGGTGCTAGTGAGCGTGGAGGCACTGGGGCTAACTTCTCGCTCGCTCATTCATTCCCTTTTTCAACTGAGAGCAGCCCGAAACTTGTCAGACTTCCCACGCGCCGGAGTCCACACATGCCCTGCCACTGCGTTGCCTTGGTTACGCTTGAACTTGGTCCTCGAGTATTGGAGAAAGGATGAGGGTGGGTGGACAGAGGTGCCGTTTGGGACCGTAGGTGGAGCTGCTGATGACCCACAGAGACTGTTGTACCTCTGTCTGCTGCGCTTTGCCAGGAGTAACAGTCACAGCCTGCGTTCGGCAGCGGGAAGCTGACTTGCGTGAGGGGATGAGGACTGGCAAAGGAGAGCGACGGGTACAGAGAAGGCCATTTCACGCAACACAGCTTCCAGGATGTCAGTCATCAGGATGCCAAAGGAAAGCTGCATCTCTTTCATAGCCGGCCAAACGGAGCAACCAGGCGTGGAGGGCCCTCTAGAAGACAATATCCCCTAACTAATACCATCTGGGATGACTTTCCTGGTCCTTGTGCTGAAGCCGCTCACCCTTAAACCAGTCATTTCAAGCCTTCAGTGCAAAAATGCTTCAGCACTTCGTTATTTAGCCGTTTGCCGTCATGTTTTAGGGACCTCATTTTTGTTCATTTGATGGGTTTTGAATAGGGCTCTGCTTGTTTTACGCCAGTGCACTGGAGGTTGTCTGTTATTTTGAATGCGTTTTGTGTGAAATGGGAATATGGAGATGACACGGAAAGGAAAAGGGGCCTTTTTGGCAGCACTCCAGTCTCTTTGAAAAAAACAAAAAAAAGAAAAGCTGAGCCAAGATAAGACAGTAAGGCCAACAGGAAACCAGGACATTTGGATTTGGATCTGTGTTGTGGGAAATCACCATTTCTGCCCTGCAGTGCCCATGTACCCGACAACAGCTGTGGGGCACAGTGCCCTCAGGACGATCAGATATTCACACTACAGTGTTATCAAACGCATAGAGAAAGGAGAAAAAGCACAGGCAAACTATTTGTCATACTGTCAAGTATTACACCTAAAGATAAATGTTACACCTTAAGATAAAATTAGTAAACTTGTTCGGAAAAAATAACAAACGAATAACAAAAGACAATCTGTTACCTTAAGGCGTTTGATTCATCCTGCAAGAAAGTCAATATACCAAGCTGAAACCATAAAAGTGTGGAATTTCACAGAGCGCCATAAAGACATATTCCTGTTAAACTTTCTGTAATACAAAAGCAATCGGATGTCTCGGCAATAGGCCACACTTTGCTTCCTCAACACTTTACCCGAGTGTGTTTTTGTTCTATTGTGTCAGAGATTTCATGGTGGAAGCATTTCCTGGAAAGAAAGGAATTGTTCAGTATGACCATATTATTCCTTAGAGGGAACCTCATGGGGAGGTTTCATCATGGTTATGGGGTCACACAGTGTTCACAGAGAAATGACGCTTGCGAATGAGAGAGTAGTGTCTTTTTTTTTCTTTTTTTTTCTTTCTTTCAGTTCAGAATAGGCCATTTTAACTTTGTTTACTTCATCTCCAAGGACTTGACACCACCATTACCACCGAATCCAGGCTGGATTTAATTTACTGTATTCGAAAATAGCAATGCATTTGCAGTTCATCTGGCAAGTTAGTCATTTTATTTAATGATAATATATGAAATATGCATTAGTTTTCTGAATTAAAAAGTCCACCTGGGCAAGAAAAAAAAAACCTTTAGCTGACTGAGTTGAATTGAGGTTGACCTGTCGTTTGACACCTTCTAGTCCTGTGCATTATATACAGACACCATTTCCATATGAGGAGCAGGATGCACAACAGCTCTGTAATTCACAAAGGTCCATCCCCCTGACACCCTTAACCACGCAGTGTCACCAGGGAGAGAGAGGAGAGGGAAGGAAATCACTTAACCAGTGAAAAATGGGCTCAGGAGAGGTGCTATGCTCTGGTTCATCTCAGCGTATTAATGGAGCCACAACCTCCACTCACTTTTTCATAGCTGAAAGTGAAGCATTATCCCGCCTCGACTTGTATGTTTAGTAATAAATGGTGCCGATAACGTCCTGGCTTGCTGAAGCACTTACATTTTTCTTCCAGTATCAAGAAAATAATGCACATCCCTCCATTTGTGGCATGTATTATGATGTAAGGTTAACATGCTGTAAGAGATATTGATATGTGAAACGGCTGTGGAGCAAAGCAATGCAGCTGTTTTTAACATTTCAGGACACATTTATAACGGCTGACTGGTTACTCCATAAGCCTGGATAGCTTTTGAAATTATTCAATAGAGGTGCTGATGATACCTCGTTACCCGTACCAAACATTTTTCTTTTGGCAGTACCTTACCTCTAAGCAATATAAACATGTTTTTCTACAAACATTTGAATAAAAACAGCCAAATATCTGAAACATAAAACATAGCCGAAACACAAGCGGCTGCTCAAGAATTTTGCCTACATAAATACAGTCTACAATTAGCTAAATTAAGTTAACCTTCAGATCAAAGAATAAGCAAAGTATGAATCCAAGCAAGCATTTCATGCCACATTTTCATACTTGACGGTTTTTAATATACTGCACCTATTTCCTGCCTAGTTCTTTTACTCACCTTAAATAGATGCTATATAGATAGATAGATAAAGAGGCAGTCTTTGCTGCATTTCCGTGCTGCATTTGGAGCTGCAGCAGTGTCTGACACATTGCTCATTGAGGTGATTAAGAGCCTGAAATTCATACATCTTGTAATAATTCAGTCAAATCTGAACATGCAAACATTATGCACATATTATTAGATTCAATGTGATTCGATGTTATTGGTATCTCCGATCGCCATCATGATTTAATGTCCATAAATCAGCTTCGAAATTATAGGGAAAAAAAAGAAACGGTCCTTAGGACTCCAAGACTTGACTGAGAATCATCATGTTTTTAAGTTTTCTTCAGCAACATGGTAATCCAGTGGTAGTTACCTGTATGTCTATGGGTACATTACAATCAGCGACTGCTAATAGAATTTTTGTCTGAGGAGGGTCCAACAGTGTCAGAGTTTGAACAGCACAGCTTTACTTGTTGGATTAATTGTTGAGATAATGCCCTAACTTTAACCATCACGACCACTAAGTCTAACCTTTTCTTGCCAAAGTCTAAAACGAATTCTAACCTTATAAATCCTAAAACCAAATCTAGACCCTCAAATGTCCAAAAATATCCCCACTTTCAAAGGATGTTCTTGCTGCTAATGTTAGAAGTCATATCGTTCCTCACAAAGGAAGACAACACACACATACACAAAGGATGTGACTTGCTGTTGGTAAAAAACAACAACATTTTGTCTTCCTCACATCCCCCTTGGTAAATTTTGATCACATCAACTGCAGCACAAACAGAAGCATAAACACATGCATGCATTCACAAATACATGTAAACCAGCCAGTACGTACACACATCTGTTTGCCTGCATGTAAAACATTTCCCCTCGGAGGAGGAAAAGCCTTGTGTAACCAGATCCGATTGGCCCTTATATAAAATGGAGAAATATGGGCAGAGTGTAGCTCTCTGACGAGCCGCTGAAAGTCTGTGACATGAATCTGAGTCTGGGGACCAATCATGCATTCCAGCCGAGGAATGTCAAGACCCTTGGATCTCAGCCTCATGTTAAAACACAGCCCAGCCCCTGTGATATAAAGGGGCGCATATCTTGTCACTCATGCAGCATAGCAACCCAGCTGTAAAACATTTTCATCAATGACTCTTATCACATATGCATGAAACATATTTAAAAGTTATCTCCGTCTTGAGATAGGGTCTTTAACAAAACACCTCTGCATGGATGCATTGGTTTTAAATGTCTCGTCTTTGGCTGAATAATCCTCATTTATAAGGCCAGTGGAGTTGTTGCATTGCTTTGGGCAGCACTTAAACTCTATGAACTGGTGAATACTTGTGTTAAAGAAGTGGCTGTGGCCATGCAGCTTAATGTACCATACTTGGGGCTGTTCCTTCCCTTCTAGCTTTTACAGTGGCTGTATAATAGAGGGAGAACATCTCTATAGCACTCAGTAACTTGCGTCAGCGAGGCATAGCTCTAAATGCTGATGTGTTGTTAGTACAATATATCCTGCCTACACAAAGTTCTCAAATTTTGACCCTATGACTAAATCCGTCATTTAAAGCCTGAGAGAAAATAACAACTCAATGTGTTTGACAAAAGCCGGATAAAAGTACACAAACTTGCTTTTATTTTTCTTGCAACAGAAGGTTCCATTTTTGACACTGTTCAAAATGCGGTGATTCACAATCAGCGCTTCACATATTTGTCTGCTTTTTCTCAGAACCTGGGCTTTTATTACAGCAGTGGGCCTCTTTCATGCTCCTCTATGGACTCTACACTGTACTGTATAAATACATTTATCTTGCTTTGGGGGAAACGGCCTCCTCCTGTTTTATATTAACGTGAACCCTAAACCTGTCATTATATATTGTACGTATTAGGCGTACAATTTGGCTTACAGTATCCCCCTCTGGTTCTTTTGTGATGAAGAATATGAGACTGGCAAGCTTTCTAAGCACAGCTGTGAGTCTGTATTGCTGCCAGCGCTCTCCCTCTGTATCCCCTGTGTGGGATGGCCTCTGACCTCAGTGAAAATCCAACAGGGGCTAAAGTGGACTGTTAATGCTCACTAGTAATGTACAGCTGTGCTTCATTCAAGGTGGTTTGCTCTGCACATGATTCGGAAATGTAAATTAAATCAATGCCAAAATAGTCTTTAGATTGCATCATATTTCATGTTTTCACTTGCGGAGTAAAACCTGAATCAGAAGCAGCAAAAATAATCTAATATATATATATATATATGCCCGTATATATTTATATTTTTTGAAGATCTCTGTTTCATACACTAAGAATAATTATATTATTAAAATCCTCACTAATGATGATCGTCATGATTGAATTATCTGTAATTGTTTTGTTCACAGTATGTCAGAGGAGTGGAGAATGTGAGGTTTTGGTACCCCGTGTTTGTGTATTAAAATTTCTTATGTTTGCCAACCAACAGTCCAAAACCCAAAAGTTTCAATTTATTAACCTGCAAAACAGAGAAAATAAGCAAATGCTCAAATTTGGGAAGTTTAAACTTTAACTTTTTTTTTGGTCAATTGATTTTCTGTTGATCGGCAACCAAACGACTAATTGTCCCAGTAAATAGTATGTAGTTATATAGTACACTAGTATAAGATATGCAGTAATAGTACATGTGTTCAAGACTTGTGGTTTGAGTACTTTACAGTACTTTATGTTACGTTACAAAACATTTCACCACGGTCAATGAACAGAATTGTTTTCAAAAGGTATTTCAGTGCGGTCCTGTGAAGCCCATGCATCTCAAAAAATGTCATCTTTTCATGAGCTAAAGGCCAATTAAATATCTTTATCTGCTCATGTTCATGAAGGTCTGTGCGCTGCACAGAGCTTAGCCCAGTTTTCATACTTGTGACAATGCATTTCTCAGCTAATTGAACAGGTCTTTATATGATTTATTTTGCTTATGACGTACGTGAGTCAACACATAAAAACCTAATCCTTCAGGCTTTATGAAAAATTCAAACTCTAATGCAGTAAAAGCTGCTGCTTGGAGATGTGATGTAGGTTAAAACAAACTCTAAGTGACCAGAGTTTGCAGATACTATTGTATTTGCCCCCGGTCTTGTTACAGTTCGGCATGTGTGCCCTGCGTGTCCCGTATTTTTTTTTTTCCCCTGTGCTCCAGTGGCCATGACAGCCCAGGTAACCCATCTCAGAGCGGCATAAGCCAGCCTGTCAGCAGATTCAGCCCTGTGTTTCCTGGACCCTGTTGATACCCAATACATAATGCCACACTGGGAAGCCCATTGCCAGCCTGTAATCCAAGCATCTTATCAAACCAATCAGCACTTTTCCAGCAAGAACACTTCTCAACCGTGACAGAGGGGGGGTTTCACAACATCTGGCGCTCGGAGGAGAGAAAGGGAGGGAGAAAATGAGTTGAGGGTGAAAAGAAAGTGTGAGAACAATCTTGATGCTCTGGTATGGAGATTTTAGATCAACAGCACGTCCTGCTTTCTCTTGCGATGCAGGTCAGTGAGCGGGCAGTCAGTTGTCAGTACTTGCCCGCTGCAGACTGGAGGCTGCTTGCAGTTATGCTATTGATGTTCTGACGGTAACATTTGTCACTGCACCCTCTCACAGTCTCTCTCTTCTTCTCTGTCTCTCACCCACACTAACCTCTTTCCTTTCCCTGTCCCCCAACCTCCTGTTTCCTCTCTCCAATTCCCTTCCCCATTTCATTCCCGTCCTTCCTTCCCAACAGCCCAGTACAGCGGTGAGAGCTTACCACAGCAGTAAGACAGCAGCCATGAGTCCAAGCCTTGGCTCCAGTTGGACCACTGGTAGCACTGGTGGTCAGGGGGCAAGGAGCGGCCCCTCTTTTGCCCGTGGAAGTCTGCAGCATTACCTGTCCCACCAACAACAACACCCACATCACCACTCTCTTTCCACACACACGAGCTACGCCTACTGCCCGACCCACGCAGCTGTGAGTACAGCAGATTTCTTCTTTCTCCGTGTCACTCGATGTCTTTCGGCGTCTTATAGCTTGTGTGCTCTCATCTCTTATAGCTCGATTCCACCGGGCACGGCTGCGTCACGTTCCGGCTGCGACTTGGCTGCTGGAGCCTCAGGACAATACTTGCGGTTTCACCAGATGCACCACAGCGCGTTTGAGAAGTGTCCGAGATGTGGCTCTCTGCTCTGCTCCACAGAGAATATGCTACTAGTCTATTTTTGACAAAAGTTACGTCAAGAAACGCAGAGCAGATTTAGCCAGGCAGGAAGCATCTGCCAAAATTTTTCAAAATAAAACAACAACTTAACTACGTAGCCTAATTTCTCGTGGTAGAAGCACTAAAAATCTAAGAAAAATGACCAAAACAGCTAAATCTGAGCATGTCAACAAGCAAAAAGCTGCGCTTCTGAAACGCTCCCGGTGGGGTATGATGCCACATGGAGGCCGCAACAAGACGTGACATCATAGAGCTGTGCCCGGTGGAATTATCTGGTTAGAATACTTCTCTGCCCTCTCTGTCTTGCCTGTTATTTCTAATCACTCTCTCTCTCTGGTGTTTGTTAGTAGCTGTATCTATCAGGGAAGCTCTTATGCACACAGCAAATACTCTTTCTTTATCTCCCCCTCCTCCCACCCTGCCTCTTTCCATCTCTCCCTTTAATCTTTCCCTCTTTCCCACACTCATTCCTCTCAAGCCCTCGTTGTACATATCACTTCCTCCCACTATTTCTTTCTCCCTCCTTCCTCTGCTTTATCTCCTCCTATCACCATCTCTCCCGCTCTCTTCTCTGCAACTTAATTTGTTTTTCTTTTATCCATCTTCTGCATCGACAGTGCAATGAGAGACTAATTGAGGTAGAGACACTTTTGGACTGCTTCCCTTGTCATTATCCTTGGAATTAATTGCTGTTCTGCAATCCGTTTGATTTGACTTTATTGGTGCGATCTGGTTTTCTAATGTAACGTTTGGGGTGTGACTGGAACTCAGGCATGAGCCAAATTGAGGAATTTTATTGTCGTCATGTTGCTGTCACGGTCACAGAGCTGGAAACAAAGATTTGGAAGGTTTTTATTTCTCTGTATTTCCTCCTCTAATAAATGTATTTACAAGGCTTCACACCAAATCTTTTCCTCATTCTCTCTTATTTTCCATTACGACACTCTGATATTCTCTCATCTTACATATGCACCACTTCAGTTCCCAGCTGTCTATTTGCCAACATGTTGAGACTCCCCTGAAGCGCTTGCATGCAACGAGTGACGAAATTGGATTGGATTTAGATATGATAATCATCACTGTAGGTTGGCTCCTGGTGGCATGCAGCATTCCTTTTATGTCACTCCTGTGATATCAAAGCTAGCCTCTTTTTCGTAGGCAGGAAGGAAATTATCTTTCGAGTGCTCAACCTATTGTATTGTCACCATCACGAGCAAACACCATTACAACTGTCATCGCTTCTACCAACACCACCTAAGGCAAAGAGGCTCCTCGGTGGTTTAAACCGTGTTGCGCACAAACAGGAAGCAAAAATAGACGACATTCCACAAGACAGACATAAACGCTGTGGCTGTGGTTCCAGTTGCGGTGGGACACTGTCACATGTTTTTGGGAGCACAATGGTCCTTTCCATTCTTCCCTGCCACACCCCCGGGGAGCACAGTCATCACCATCAACATCCACACACACACACCGGACCCAGGAGTGTCTGAATTCTTTTCGTGCTGTTGACCTAACTGGGCTGGTTTTTCCAAGAGCTGAAGTAACATGAACCCACTTTTGTCCTCCTCAGACTAAGCATGGTCATTTGTTTTCTCAGTGCAAAACAAATCTGTCTAGACTGAACAATACGGACAAGAAATCCTTTTGAGATTATTTTGACAGATATTGAGATTGTCCTGATTTTAGCGGGAATGATAATTTTTACATTTCATTTTCACTGGAAAAAATATGTAAATAATGATGATGTGATATATATATATTTTTTCTGGTCCAAACAAGCATGTTCCCTTATGTCTGGAGAGTATGATTTGTGGGCCCGTGCATCTCTGTAGCACCACAATTCTTCATTTATAATGGTATGTTGTGAAATATACATGCACTCGGCTGTATTGCGATTTATAATATTTTGATTAATTTTTCAGCCCGACGCACTCGAAAATTACTCAGCTGTAGTTTCACCAAAAATACAGAAGCTGTGTTAAATAGGGATGAGTATTTCAGTACTTCAGTTATCTTATTTTAACAAGTAAAAAGTGTCCACAGCACTGAGTATTGAAAACTGGCATCATAAAGTTTATGATTTAGGCAGTCATGTGTAGCTTCTTGTTTTTAGACAACAGCTGGCAAACTGGCTTATTTTGGTTAATAAGACCAAAGCCTAGTTAAAGCAGTGAACTGGAGTAAGCACTCTTTTCACTGCAGTGTACTGTATATTCAGTGCACAGGGATGATTAGGTACTTATGCCAACTGTGCTCGACTCTCTCTTTTGCTGCTATGTCTGCTGCCACACCGCCCACCTGAAAGATATCGTATCACTTGCCACATCTGCTGCTCCTGTCACATTTCAAAAAGTCCCACCTCCACCTGAGCAACCACCTGTACCCTCTAAGTGTGCGTTTCTCTTGGGGTGAAGTCATTATTGTCACTTCCCACGTCCTGCTGTGCTAAGCTTGGTGCTTCTTTGTGGGGAGTGACAAGTCTTGACTCCAAAGATCAATGCTGTACGTACTACATTCACATACAGTACAGTAATAGACATTCCACATGAGTTGGCTGGCTGATGTCAGAAAAGGGTTTTGTGGAAAAAAAAAATGTGTATGGTACTGAATTTCAGGCATCATATGTGCACTATTAAATGATAACCAGCAAAATGATTGGAAGGATCTATAATACCCCAGTTTTAATTGTGGTGGTTTCCGACTTGTAAACTTGTCACTGTGCTTGATTATAGTGGACAGTATTATGGAAGTTGGACAGATTTATAAAGTAATTGAAATCATGACCTACAATTAACGACTTCTCATCCGCTATGATCTACTATCTATCAAGTCCAACATTACAAGGTGACGAGAACTTCATTTTCCACCTTGGAAACATAGCTGTAGTACGACCATTTATAAATCAAAGAGATGCTGAAAAACTGATTCATGCTTTCATTTCAAGCCGACTCGATGACTGTAACGCACTTTTTACTGGCCTCAAAACCACCCCCCAAGAAAACTGCGAGGCATATTCAAGATTCTGCAGCTCGGCTGCTCTGCACTGGCTTCCTGTAACATTTAGAATTGATTTTAAGCTCCTCATTCTATACAAAGCCCTTAATGGGCTTGGACCAAGCTACATTACTAAATCCCCTGTTCACTATTTGCCTTCAAGAACACTGCGATCATCTGCTGCTGGTTTATTGGAGGTTCCCAGCAACAGCTGAATGCATAGACTCAAGGTTTCAGTCAATTGCGCCCCAAAGCTAATGCATTGCCCATAGACATCAGGGAAGCCAGCTTGCTAAGTATTGTTAAAAGAAAGCTAAAAGCGTATCTCTTCATTTTAGCCTACAACTAGCTAT
Organism: Chelmon rostratus; assembly: GCF_017976325.1. Lineage (NCBI taxonomy): Eukaryota > Metazoa > Chordata > Actinopteri > Chaetodontiformes > Chaetodontidae > Chelmon > Chelmon rostratus. The sequence goes on along the minus strand of NC_055673.1, from coordinate 8,806,274 downwards.
GACTTCCTGATACAGGCCTGAAACTGCTTTGCCTTACACTTATGGACTAGATCTGCTCTTTAACTAACCTCACTGGCCAGAGGTGACTTCTGTTATGCTTTGGCACTACATATGAATAATTGACTTGACACAGCTGGGTAGCCCTAGATCTAACTATGCAGTCTGAAGAAAAAAAAGTGTGCAAATCCATTTGCAGCGGGCTGATCTGTCTTTGTGTTGCATCATTGTTTATAATATCCTTTCTATTCTGAGTATTTCAAGGAAGTACACACTGTATCACAAAGCCAGCAGACAAGAGATTGGTAGTGTAAAAAATTCCCTGAATGGATTTGAAACAGACAACACTCAGTGCGCAAATTCACAGCCGACATACCTCTGTCTTGTTTTTGTCTGTTTTATTCTTTGTCTCCACGTTTTTGTCCTGTGTGTGTGTTTTTGTGGGATGTTCGTAGGCAACACTACTCACACAGTACCCGCTTAACCAGCCTTGGTTACACACCACTAAGGGGTCATCAAACGCTTGCCCTCACGTTGACCCTCTATCCTCAAACCATGTCAGCCTCTGCTGGCTTTAACTGGCCTGTATTCATGGGACAGCAGGGACGGTTGTTTTCTTTTCAGCAGTTTTCATTTCATCCCTGCAGAAAGCAATTTCTCCCCCACTATCATGCCTTCGTCCTGGGCTGTTACGAGTCAACACTTTGGCCTCGAGGAGGATTCACAGTGCTTAGAGATGGCTAATCCAGACACTAACAATAAACCAAGGCATGGTTCCAGCCTGTGAGTCTGTCTCATGCATTTTTACAGTTTTTCATAAGCATCACGTGCTGTATATGGAACAGAAATGCAGACACCCCCCCTTCTACAATCTCTTTCTATCAAACACCCTCCCCATCTATGTCATTGTTTTTATTGCCTCCCTAAATGCTATTGTAATTTTAAGCATATTAGATGCAAAGAATGCCCAACCGAATGGGAAGAAAAACAGAACTGATAGCTCAGCATGTGTCTGTCCTCTCGGCTGAGAGAGGTGAGTAAATAAAGGAAAAAAGAAAAGCAAGCGAGGATCCAGCAGAGATCAAGAAGCTTTGCCTCCAGTGGGTTTGTAATTACAATGGAAGCGGATACATTTCCACTCTTAATATGGTGGGATGAAGATCCCTCGGGGGGGAGGGGGGAGATGGTATGACAAAACAGCAGCAGAGAAAGTCATGTAGAAGTCAGGAGATGTGACTAGAAAGAGAGCCAAAGAAAGAGATTGTGTTTTTTCCTGTGAATATACAATCCCAACTCCTACGGAATACTTTTATGTACTATGAATGTCCGCTGCCAACATTTTTGTGGAAACATAGTTGTTGCCTGAATTACGTAGATGTGACATCCTTACACTGCACAGAAGTCATGGGGTCGAGGTGGACGGATGGTGGTGCAAAGCACATGACTTTGGCACTAGAGACAAGGGTACTTAAACACTTGGTTTTAATTAGAGCTGCAGAGATAATTTAATTGATCCATTGAAAGAAAATGAATTGCCAGCTATTTTGATAAGGGATTAATTGTTTCAGTCAATTTCCAAGCAAAAATGTCACACAATTGCTGGTTCCAGCTTCTTAAATGTAAGGATTTGCTGCTTTTCTTTTTCATTTATGAGAATAAAGGAAGAGTCTTTGTGTTTTGGACTGTTGGTTGGACAAAAGAAAGAATTAGATGATAATTTTTCCCTTTTTTTTTCATAGACTAATGTCAGAATCAGGCTACAAGATATTTTTGTCTTTGATGATGGTGTCAGATCTAATGATCACAGTGCAATGAACCCTTGGCCTGTCTTGGTCGGTTGACTGGCCAGAATACACGTATGACCCCAGATGTCATCGGGGAGGCAGGTAGGTAACTATTAATCATGGTGACAGAAACCTTGTGTGTGATGCTGGTGGTCTTATTTCTCTACCGAAAAAAAAGAAAAGAAAGAAAAAACGTCTGTGGATGGTGTAAACTTCAGCCCATTCGCTCATTATTTGTACATCTACTGGGTTGCATCAGGATAACAATTATGACTGGTATAGCAAGGTCATGGTACCCCCCCCAAGGAAATGTCAAATAGGCAGAGGAACTGTTGAAAATTGGGCTAGATTTATGTAGTCTGATCTCGGCATAAGTGAGTAATCTGTTAATTGTGAAAATAATCAGCAGATTAATCGAAAATTAAAACATTAGTGGCATTAGTCATCGTTGTAGCTAGCCATGCTAGCGGCATGGCTCCAGACATGGCAGTGTTGGCAGGTTGTTCCATTACTTTGGTTAAGGCTGAAATATCTCAACATCAATTGGATGGCACTAAATTTTCTTTGTGGTCCCCACTGGTTAAACCTGCTGGCTTTGGTGATCCCCTGGCTTCTTGTCTACTGCCACCATGAAGCTGACATTCTTGGCTTTTATTGAAATGTCTCGATGACTATGGGATGGGAATTGCTGTGAAATTTGATGCAAATATAGCCACGGCATCAGGTGAAAAATCAACTTGTGACCAAAAACCATAAAAGCAAAAAGCAAGCGAAAGGAATGACATTCCCATCAGCCTTGTCTGTCAGTAAATGCTAGCGTGCTAACACACTTAATTAAAATACTAAACATAGTAAACAGTATCTGTTTAGCCTTGTCTGTCAGTAAATGCTAGCGTGCTAACACACTTAATTAAAATACAAACATAGTAAACAGTATCTGTTAGTATAGCCTCACAGAATGTATTTATTTTCCTCTGACTGTTATTAGGACTTGTTAACAAAAGTGTTTATGCTCATTTTATTTAGTAATCTGTAATGTTACCCAGTGCCTCACCTCACATCAAACCTCGCTGCTCTCTGTGTAGCATAACCGAAAAGCTAAACTGGTTAGATAACAGCTGTGGTGAGTGGACCAGCCTTTGGGTACTTTAGTGTAATAAAACCTGACAAGCTAATGATTGTGCATGGTGTTATTGGATTCCTTCCTTAAAGCCACATGGGCTGCAAGGACTCCTATAACGTAACATTATGGATTTTTCTCGTCTATGGAGAATTGATCACAAGCACAATGGCAAAGGAAAGGAAGCATTCTGTGTAGGTACTTGCACTAATTGGCGTGACAGAGCCCATTTATGGGTGATGGCAGTAATGGTGGACATCCAGTGTCAGGTAAAATGTAGACATTGTAAATTGAGTTTCCACTCTGCTTGAAGAGGGTAGCTCTTAGGATATTTGATATGCAGCTTCTAGCTTTGAGAAATTCTCTCTCTCTCCCAAAAGCATGCTTTTAATGAGCTAATGCTTTGCATTGCATACAGAATAGCACACAACCCCAGAGCAAATATTCTGAATTTCACTAATGTTCGTTGTACTTCTTGATTGGTGTTTTATCAAATAGCGTTCTTTTTGAGAAGGGTTTAAGAAGAAAGATGCTACGTCTTGGAAAAACCAATTTCAGTCACACTCCTGATGTTGTCAGCAGCTTAAAATTTCTAACATGCCTCAAAAGCAAATCATTGGTAACCAAGGGTTTGTGTTTGAATATTTTATTTTAAGTTTTCATCAAGTTTTGGTTCAGAGCACAAACACCACTCACATTCTCACCCCAACAACTTCTTTCCATTTGAATTTGCAAAGGTGTGCTTCCCCTCCCTTGATCTACCTGCGTTGTACCTGCCGAACTCCTCACCTTCATCTTGTGATTGCTACAGAGGCAGATCAGAAATGTTGTAGTGTGAGTAACCCGCAGGAGCATCAGAGAGATTAAACTGGATGATGATGGGCTAATTGTTGGCCAGCAGTTTGGTTCTGTGTTAAATCTTGGATTGACTGCGGTAAAATAATGGAGGTAATGCTCTCTGCCGACTTTGACATCTGAAGTTGAGATGTTCTTGAGGAAGCCACTTACCTTTGTGACTCTTCCATGTGTGTGACTGCACAAAGCAGTGAAACATTGCTGAAAAATACCATGTGTTCTTGGTCAACTCTCTTTGCTTACATAAACACATTTTTCTATGTGAACTCTGAGCTGTTTCATTTCTGATGGTATGCTTCCTCTTTCAACAGATTATCTCCAAAGTGCTTAATATCCAGATGTTTGCAACATTCAATCATCTTGGTCTCCTCAGTCCTGATATTACTCATGTTTGTGATAGTGTTTCATTATTTTGCATGTTAGACGTGCTGGGGAATTTTGGTCTTGCATTTGTCCTAGCTTAATAGCCGTATTGGAATATTTAACTGTACACAACTGTGAGGAATTGCATGACTAGCGCGGTCCACTTCAGCTAATTGCATCCATGTCTACGAGCATACAAACAATCAGAGCTCATGCAGATGTGGGTCTGTACTGTATGTGTTGGAGAAAGCATCGTCATAAGTCCTTTAGTCTTGTTCTGACAGGATATACAGTATGTGGAAAGACTGGGGAGAAATTCTGTCCAGGATCAGCCCGCATTGCGTCTATGTACTGCTGCAGAGTTCATCTCTCTTCATAACATACAGATAGAGGCACACACACCTACACGTGTGCTGCAGAGGACAAAAACTAGCTTTTCCCTTCCGTAGGGTAATAAATACTCCACTGCTGGCGAAGTGGCGCAAGAGCTGTTGGCTGTCTGACCGTTTCTATATGCTATCCTTCTGTATGGGGAATTCTCATCTTATCAGGCATAGATAACAAGAGACATTTATCCCCTAATGAAAACATTTGAGTGGGTTATCACTCTTTTATCTGAGGACATGGACATCCCTGTGAACCCTTCAGTTTAATCTGGAGGTGTCGTCCAAGCAAACTCCGGTTGTTACCTCATTAGACTTGCCGAGCACACACTGGCCAATCATTCAGTCAATACAAACCTGCTAGTAGGGATTCCCGGCACATCTCCAGATTCACAAGGTCTCTGAAAACTTTGAGAAGAGACAGAAAGGGACATTGCAAGAATGTGAGAAAAAGGGTGATAATCAGACAGAGAGAAATAGACATAAATAACAAACAAGACAGAAAGTGAGATTATTATACTTTGCCCATGCAAAGTAATGTAATCAAATCTCTGATTGCAAAGTGCTGCTCTGCTGTTTTACAAGCAACCAAAACTAGAATTTTAATTAGAATAATGGGACTACTTGTTTGTGTATATCTGAAAAGAATAAATAAATTCAAGACTTCAATGAAAAATCATCACATTTCCAAATTTTTAGCATCTTTGCATAATCATCAGGTGTAGGTGTGACAAAACTCCATTCCACCGACTCACCTTTTCATCTGTCTCTCTTTGTGAGGCCCGGGCTCTGGCACAACCCTTGGTGTTGTGATTAGCTTAATTAGCCATAACTCACAAACACCCATTCACACAGGCTGACAGATGACACAGTCATTTAGCTGAATGAATGGCCTGCCTGCTGGCAGCGGGCGAGGCCGCGTCTGCTGGCTGATGGCCTGCACGAGGCAGTCGAGTTGAGGCTAGTTATCTGTCGATCGCCAAGGAAGGCAAAATGGTCGGTCCGTTGCGAGTGAAGACTCAAGTAAGGTGTTTGCATCCTTCAAAGAACTATTCCATCCAAGAGGAGAATGAGATGAATTCCTGATAGCGGAGGCAGCAGATGCCGATGCGTACTGTGTGGCGCTGAAGGGGGAGCCTCATGGAGATTTTGTGATGAAGAACATTAGCTTACATTTTAGAGTCTGAGTCTCTTTCATCAGCCCTTGAATGAAGAGCATTGCTCATTCCCCAAATACTGCAATGATTCATCTTTGCCATGAGCTAGAATGGGCTTTGTCTCAGTAATTAATTTAGCTCTCGGGACAGCAGTTGGAATGAGTCGTGTCTTCAAGGCCTAATTAAAAGAAGATTGTCAAACATATTCTAGGTCACGCAGCTCAGACTCTCCAACCATTTAAAAGGGATTTTTAGGCACCGCCACCTCGTCCTTCGTGGACCATTTTGCTGGCTGATTGAGTGGGCTACAGAGTGAAAAACAAATGGCTTTATTTGTTTTGTTGATTTCTGCAGGCACCACTTGAAAATTGAGACGCTAGATGTTTCGTTTATTATTGGCTGCTCGAGTCAATAACTCAATCCACTTATGGCCTTGCATGTCTTTGTGTCTGTCTGAGTGTGGTTTATTCGAAATCGCTAAGACATTTCATGATTCCGTTTTGTGCAAAATAGCCACACAATTAACTTCCTACACTCGCCCAAATGAGAGCACAAGTGTGCATGAATACCTTGGGTTTAGGATCGCCCTCTCTAAATAACAGGCAAATTGGGGTTGGAAACACAGATTTTGGCACCACATTCATCATAACACATCAGCTGGAGGACTCATTTTATTGAACCAGTCAGACCGACAGACTGACATGCAGGAAGTGTCTATCTTATCTGTCCTCATAATGAGAATCAATGACTTTAGTTACAGGCACAGGATGGCTCTAACAGGACACACACGCACACACACACACACAGGTTCTGAACAATTAAGCGTGAGCTGTCGGGCTTAGCGCCTGGGTCCATTGTAAGCGCTCTAAACCTGTTAGACTGTGACAGACCATTAAAAGGCTGCCAAGGCTTCCTTAATTTGCTTCAACAGTGCACACTGAGGCAGAGTGACTGAGTGCCGTGAGTGTGTCTCTGTGTACGAATGTGCATTTACTTCTTATGACACTCCTTAGCTTAACAACCCCCCTCCCCCCCTCCTGTGACTGTCGCCTCCACAGCAACGCTTAAACACACACACACACACGCAGTTTTACATTATCGCCACCATCAAATCGCTGCAATATATCTGCCTCTGTTTTTATTTTGGAATTATCATATAATGGCCAATTTCTGTTTATTTAGGCAAATGCATCAAACCATTAAAACTCCTGCCAACACTAATGTGCTTTCTGAGTCAGTATATTCTGTAAATTGTTAGGAGCACAATGTAAACAACTGTAATTATCTTTGCATTGGAAGGCATTGCTACAGTAAATTGAAGCTGCTATCCCCAATGCTTGTCACTTTATATATTGTTAATATATCCATCACTATTGTGCAGTAATGTTTAACACAGAACTCTCACATTTGTCATCTTCATAGCTGCTGTATATACTTTATTAACGAATGTTGATCCGTTATGTTGAGCTACACCTTTCCTCATTGTCATTATCAGTGAAATCTGGTGAAAACTGTCAGTGGAAGTGGAAATTACATGTTTCTCACCATGTTTGTAATATTTTCACACTTTTCAAAAATCAACAGCATAAGCCCAGTAGATCACACTTTTCTAACTGGTGTATTTCCCAGCTTTTGCAGTGTTTGATTCAAATTAATAACTAGTTTCCACACAATATTCAACTGCCATGTTACCTGCAATGCAAATACACAAAAGTTCCATATTTTAACTGAGACAGTTCGATATGAGCAACTACAAATACAAGACCCAGGTCCAAGTTGTAAAAAAAACTGAATTTCCCTTTCAGTACTATGCAGCTGACTGGATTCTAACCAAATTAACATGGTCATGATGACAAAGCATTTTGTTTACCAGTGCACCAATCCAGTTCACTGGGAAACGTTGTGTATTTGACACTTCTGAATGAAGGCCTTTTGGGCGGATGTTTCACCTAGCAGGCATTTCCTGTCGTGACCAGAGCTTGGCGTTCTCCACCATTAGGAATCAGAGGCCCTGGGCTGCAGGATCCTGAGCGCCAGACCACAGGAATACTCAGAATCTGACAGAGCTTCCAAGCCTCCGCATGTTTCATTTCCTATTTCACAAGAGCAGGCGGTCCATGCAAATTCCTGGCTGCGGTATGCCACTAGTCTTCATTTAGCAGCGGTTCATGGTTGATATTAGATGTTGGACACAATGGGAGATGTTAGAGGGTGGATTATGAAGGTTGCTGGCAGATCTTAGAGGGATTTAAATGGGTGTCTTCTCTTGTTCAGATCATGTGGACTGTCATGTTTACATGTCATTGCTGCCTTAGTGCCGTTTCTTGGCCATGTTTAATGGCAGATTCGGAGCGTCTCATCTGTGAAATCACTCTTCAGCAAATCAGTTTGCACCTGTTACTTTCTGTTCAGGTGATTAGTCAATGACAGGGCAAGGCAGGGGAACATAAATCACACATCCTGAGCTGTAGATGTGACCTTAATTCATAATGTTTCACTCTGATCATGCCCTGGTTTTCAGCTACACATAGAGACACGCACACACTCACATGCATTGACATCCGTGCACAGATGGGTTTTCATATATGGCTGCCTGGGGCTATAGTATTGACTTTAAAAACACCCAGAACATCTGTAAAACATTATGGCTGATTATACTGGTCTTTCAGTGCAATCATGCAATATGGGCATGAGGGATGGCTGAACATTGAACGTGAACCGTATGGGAAACAAAGAGATGATGAGGCTTCTGCTATTCTGAAGAAGGCGTGAGGCCCCTGGCTGCATACACCCAGGAGCACACCCTAAGTCATTAATCTCACAACATCTGACTTTATTATTTATATACTAATGAGGACCTTACATCAATTCCTTAAGCCATGACTCTAGCCTAAAAAATCCTCCTTAAAATAAATCTTTGACATGTACCTTACATTCTGTTTTAGCTACACAGAATCAAATGCTAGGCTTACTAAGATGTAGCGCATGCAGTACTTTGCTGTTGAAGAAGAACTCTTTCAACTGATGTTAGTCACATTAGTTAATTAAGGCCAGTTTGCAATGCACTCTGGAGATTTCAGTGTAAGTGGTTGTAGCCATTAAATTTCCTTAGTTTAACAGAATACTGTCTACCCCAGTCTCTATGAAATTTATCAACTGGGGTATTTAATTTTACTGTATCAGAGTGCCACAGCAGTTAAAGTTCCCCTTGTCACAGCATGGTACAATGTACTATACTAGAAGTAAATGGCCATAGTAAGACCTGTACAATACTACAATACAACCTTTTTATCAAGTTCCTTCTATTCAGTTTTTGTTGAGACAGCGTCAGAAAGGTGTTGCTTCATCACTGTTATTATACTGAAAGCTGTTTCTAATATTTAGTCCAGCTTTCCTTTTATCTGGTGCATGTGTACATGACCATTCTGTACCAGCGATAGGCGTGTCAGACCTGCAACGTCACATGGTTAACGTTGCAGTTTTTTTTAAGTTTTAGGATTAGCCACCAAACTACTTGGTTAAGTTTAGGAAAAGATCATGGTTTGGGTTAAAAATGTTACTGTTATGCATGTAAAGTAATGAAACTATGCTACATAATTTAAAATACGTCAATGCTGACTTTCAGGTACACACAGGACACGGACAGCAGTCTTGTGGGTGAAAAACCTATGTTTGTTTGACTCATGTATCCACCCCACCTCCTCCATGTGCAGACTTTCTGCCTTTTTATTCTACATCTCTTGACTTCCTTCTTTGCTCCCGTCATAATTACTGTGGACACTTGAGTTTGCAGCCTAACAATAAATGTTAATATAGGCAGTAATAACCTTCTTGAACGGACGACCTGTACTGTGCAGTTGCTTTTCTGGTGAGGATGGGCTGCAGTGTAATAGTTTAGTAACTTGGCAGTCAGCAGTTAACAGGGAAACTAGCTGATCCATAAAAGTGGTACACTGATGTATAAAAATGTACAACACCAGAAGAATGCAGCTATCACTATTGTTAATTACACCTGTTCGTTTGCTGCAACTGTCCTGATAATGCTTTCTCTTGCACCATCCTACGACTGTCATCAAGTCTCTAAAACACTTTCACCAGAGTACAAACCCTCTTCATTTACATAACGACATGGCCTTTCTACAAGCTGAACAATACATGAATGTCCCACTAGTGGCGAGGATCTGGCGAAAGATGTTACTGTTGTGTAATGCAGCGTCAGCAGTTTGTTCGTGTGGATATAAACCTTTTGTCTCTGAAACAACGCACCACTTTTTGTCTATGTGTGTCAATTTAAAGAACTTGCAGAAATTGGAATTTAAAAAGGAAGAATGGCTGAATCCTTGATCCTGTGACTGTGTCAGGTTTCGCCGCTGAGCTGAGCTGCGGGGGTATTTTTGATTTATTTAACAGCAGTGTCGTTTTTGAAAGTTCCACTGTGTGCTGTTTTGGCAGCAGAAACGCAGCGCTTGAACAAGCCTTGTTGGAGAAAAGAGCTTGATGGTTCACTTTGTTGCCTCTGTCAAGCCACATACAGAGACACATAAAGTAAAGGCACACATGTTATTGCACACTTTGTTACTGCTATAAAATAGTGCAGTTTAATAGGACAAGGACCACAAAGTCTCTGGCCCACAGTATTGACAAGGGTGAAAATTTGTCAGCTGTTCCTTCACCTGTTCTCAAAGTGTTATTTCATATTGTTACTTTCTATCACTCTTCCTCTAATTGTATCGCACTCCATCACTTCCCTGTAACAGTAAACAATTGTTTATTGTCTCAAAGATAAAACCTGTGTATCACACTCACCCTCCCAGCAGTCAGCCTGGGTTGTGTGAAAGTGAAGGTTTGTTGGAAACGGCTTTGCTCCATTTAGTTGGTGCACTTTGATGACTTCAGTACTACTAATTATAGAGGCGCCGCCAAGGAAGCAATTTCAAAGTGCATCACGCTGAAATTCTTACACACTGATATCGAAATGTTACCCAGTGGAGTCGCACCATAATGTGAATGTTCTTAATCATCTACTATATGCGTTCTAGTACCTCAGTGCCATCTGGAAGTATTATACCATACAAATCCTATGATAATGTTCCAAAGAATGTACTGCATGTCAGAGATATGCTACCCATTCTCAGTTGCACAATAATGTGTGTAAAGCATGCTTAAAGTTAGTTAGCTTACATTACTGTGCCCAGTAATTGTGCAAGAGTTCTTAATAACAGCATTTGTTCCACACAAAAGATGTTAGGCTGCCATGACCTAATTTCACTTCCGACAATTTGGAGAGTCATTGTTTCATCAATGAGATATTAAGACACAAAGAAAGGTTTGTTTTAGTACCATGAATTTACAGTTGACAAGTGTCTCAGCCCATCAGAGTCAGCTGTGATGGTTGCTGCTTACCTGTCGCTTATCCAGGCTTCCCGCCCTTTGTCCAAATTTAATTTTTCTAAGGTGAGTTAGTCTCTAAATCATAAACCCCTTTAGCTATATTTTTGTTCCTTAACTCATGAAGGAAGTACCTGGCTCTTTGGCTGCTAAATGTTCACCAGTTAGCCGCTACCTGTGTTGGTCTGCCATTTGGTGCTGGGCAGGTAACATACAGAAGGTTTATCGGAGCCTTTCTTCTGAAAAGAGCTGCCTGCTGTGGCGGAAAACGACTCTGTCAGAGTGGTGAGAACAAAACAGCAACACTGCAGGCCGGAAAACCACAACAATGAGTCAAAAGATGCTGTAAACCTCCGCAGAGCTGAGAGGAACTCAAGTGTCAGGTCATAATCCCCCATCAGTTCATCGCTACGAGTAGTCATGTGATCTGTTGTTGTTGTTTAAAGTGGCAATTGATTATTGCCACTTTAAAGGTTAATTATCATTAAGAAGAAGCAGTTGCAGTAGTTGAATGGGTGAAATATGCAGCAGAAACATGGCCCAGTGGGTGACACACCAGGTGGTTGCCTGTGTGGTCAGGGTCAACGACTCATCTTTTCACTGTTTAAACAAAAGAACACAGAAACAATCAGAATGGCAATTATGAATTGGGAAAATTCTCATACTTGTTATTCTATGCCTCTGTGGGTTTTTTTGTGATGTTAAAACAAATGCATGATCAAAATGTCTTGTCTATTAATTCAGTGTTATTTTGTCCTGAAGCTTGTCTCTTCAGCTCCCTCTCTCTCTGTTTTCTTTGTCTCCTGGGCTTCATGCTTTGCATGCAGAGGATGAGACACCGGGGGGAGGTTAAGAGAGGAGCTGGAATGGAGTTCTGCTCCATTTACCACCCTGAAATATTCCTCTTAGAACGACACACTCTGTTTTCTCTCTCTCCTTACTCTCTGCACTGTTTCTCACTCTGCCTGTCCCCTCCCTCTCACTTCTCATCTCTGTGTGACATGTGGTCATTTCACTTCATTCCAGGATGGCTTAGCAGTGCTTTAAAACATTGCTGCTCTCCTCCCATCCCATCCTGCTCAATTGCAGGCAGCATTGGGCTTCATAGGCCCATACAGATCTCTTCCTGCTGGCTATAACTCACTATTTCCAATCTCCAATTGCTCTCTGCTGTGGGCAGAACCTTCAGCACTTTTTTCTATTGCTTCACTATTTTACTCTCCTACCTGTCTGACATGCTTGTCCATTAACATAAGTTAGCACACAGACACACACACACACACACGGTCAAGTATACAGGCATATTCCCATTTATGTGTGACTTATTGTATAGAATTGTCAGACACGTACAGATCTTATTTTTCCACGAATAAGCATTCTCAAAAAGACAGAAAAGAAGTAGCTCACGGTCGCACTGACAAAAATGAATGATTTTACACTTAGATCTATTTAGGGCATTAAGACAATGAATAAAACAAAATCCACGTGATCCACGGAGTGCTGCGATGAAGCTTTGATAGGCCTCTTTCCTTTTCCCTACAGCGGCAGCTCCGAGTCATTTTTTTTTCTCTTTTCTGTGTGGTTTGCTGCCTTCTTCATATTCTAAACAATGTGGATTTTGAATATTTTGGCTTAGCACATCCACACGGGAAATATCTATTGTTTAAACTCACACTCTCTGTGCTTGTGCAGCACTTAATTCCTTATTATGCAGAGCTTTTCTTGGCATCATTCCTTTCTCATCTACATGAGTGTAGCTACACTGTCCTTGGCAGTGGGTGTCTAGCTGGTTCACAGAGGGACCTGGCTGGCCCTCAGTTGCAGTTTATATGTTATATTAAGGTTAGCACGGGGCCACACAGGAAGTCTGATCTGGGAGCTCCACTGAAGTGCTTTCACCTTTGGAGTCAGAATAACCTTGACCCTCCTGTAAGCTCTGAGTTTCTTGAGAGACGTTTTGCTTTACGGACACACACCGCGCACTGACTGCTGCTCATGCCAGCACACACATAGAACCACCACAGCTGAAGACCACCTAACTTTAAACGTAGTTTCACAAACACTAACGCACAGGTGAAACACTGCTATGCACACTTGCATTCACACACATGTAACATCCAGCCTGGCTCTGGGCCCCTTTTCCGAGAATCACGTTAATGAGGAAATGAGTCGAACAGTATGACTTGTATTCACATTTGGAATAGAGATCTAGAAAGTGTACGCAATTTACTCTTTTAGGTCTATTGGCTGTCCCTCATTGGGTGCAGTAAGGGGTGCTGTGAGTCATTTTTACTCATGCATGTCTGGTCTCATATTTCCTACCCATTAAGCCTCCATTGCTCTCCTCTTTGTTGTGATAGAGGCTAATGACTCACTGGAAATCTGCCTGGTGTTTATCAAATGTCTCAGTGTGGGGCCGTTGGTCTGGAGTCAGTCCGCCCTTTTTACATTATTATGATGTATTAGATAAATGCGAAAAGCAGGTGATGAGACCATCATATATAAAGAAATACAAAGAGAGGCACTCTGCAATCATATCTTGACGATATCGCTCTGCTCTTTGCACGGCGGAAAATTATACTCTCGGAGGGGGAATGTGTTGAATTCCCTCAGGCTGTCATCCGTTGGTGCACTGATAACAGTGTATTAAGAAATTGCATGTGTCGGAGATGTGGTGAACTTACACACATTACGTTAAAATATCTCTTTCCAGAGTTTAGAAATGGGGGGGTGGCAAATACATCGTTCAGTGTGTATACTTCCTGTTTCTCAGATTACAGTGTTTCAGGAAGAAGGCCTAAATAGATGCCAGTTTCAGTTTGGCTAAGACTGACTATTTACAAACACAGCAAATATACCTTTATTTTCAGCTTACGTTTCCATTAGAGTGTGACACAATGATTTCAAGTCAAGAGACTACTTTTTTTGCAAATGTAGTTTGTCATTGTGAGCATTTGAAAATCAATTGTAACCTAATTGGCTTGTTGAATTCAGAAGTTGTTAATCACATAATCAAATAAGTTGTCACAACATGGGAACGACCTGCAAGAAAAAGTATTAAGACAAATTGGAATTCACTCAGCACTCCAGAACCACATCAGAGGTTAATCACTCTTTTTCTTTCTGTGGTTTGTGTTGCTTTTCTTTTCAATTTTAGTAAAACTCCCAAAATCTGTGGTTTTCTGTGGTTTTAAACCTCATACACTGAGATATTTACTTATTAAATTATCCCTTTCTCTTTTGCAGTTGAACTTGAATTTGGCATTAATTTGTCTTAGCGTGCCTTCAAATTTAGCTAAATTGGATTTGCTTTAATGAAAGAAAAAAGCTGTTCTTTTTATAGCAATACTGCACTTTCATACAAACTTAATCATCTGCACTCAGTGATCTTCTGTGCTATGATGAATCAAGCAACATCTGTTTATCAGTCTGTTCCTAATTGGAGTGATCATAAACATTCAGTTTTGTTTTCTCTGCTGTAATCCATAGTCTAAGATGCTTCATGTCAGTGTCTGTCTTGCAACAGCATGTGCACATCAACCACGTCATAGTTGGACCAGTAAGAGAGTTCATCTTCCCTTGACCATGAACAAACCCCTCCCCCCGGGGAGGCTGGTCAGTCATGCTACATCAGTAGGTTTGCATAAAACATGTAAGATGATCTTCTGGTGCTCGGGTATCTCCCAGTAGAACCACTGCCAAAAGCAAAAGGCTTTTTCCAGGAACACCAGGCCCTGCTGTTCCCTAACTGCACTTCCCTCCTCTACCCCCATGCCTCCATTCTTCTAGCCCTCCTCCTCCTCTCCCACCACCCCTGCACTGGCGCTGCGCCAGACTTGCCTCGAATTCCACGCATCTGGTCATTTCTGGGAAACACCCATGACAGGACTGTCCAGCAAACCGCAGAGAAACAAAGCCTCTTGGTGTGTGAAGCAGCTTGAGGAAAGCCAGTAGTCGCCCTTGGGGAGGGGTCAGCCAGTGGGGCAAAGTGGTTGTGGACTTTCTAGGAATTCTCTTTGGATGGGAACAGTCTGTAGTCCTGCATTGTTTTTGTGTTTTGGAGCCTACTTTTTCTATGTTACGTTGCATTTGAAATATGTCTTCATGTCTTCATGTCATATAATTGAAATGTCTTACCAAAAAAGCTTACTCTTGCTGCTGTGCAAACTTGCTTTGGTTCTGACCAGAGGCCACGCTGTGATCATGCTGAAGTTTTCTTTTACCAGACTTGTCTGATCTTTTAGAGGGGAATTGGAACTACTTAACACCTTCAGGGGCATGATACACCCTCAGCTGTCTTCCTCTTTCTCTATTTTAAAGTGCTGTGAATGACTCACTCGTGCTCTCAATTTAGAAAGTGAATAGACGAGCATCAGAGGAAGACCTGAGAACAGAGGAGCAGCAGATGGCTTTGGCTTTGTTTTATGAAAATGTTGGACAGACGCGTCTGCAAAGTATTAGCCATTATTTCTTAGTGTAGGTGTTTGAATATTTGAAACACCACCATTGAAACAGAGAGGCACCGTTTTCACTTCATCTTGGCAAATCGGCTTGCAAATCAGATCAGTTTTCACTCACTGAAGAGCACTAAATGCACTTTGAAACTTATTGGTGTGCACAACCCCAGTGCACAGTAGTGTACAAAGTAGGTTGAAACCAATATAAATCTTGGTGGAAATCACTTTAAAATCTGCTTCTCTCATGTACTCATTTAAAAATCTGAATATTTTGCAGTGAAATTTTGTAAATAGAAATTATGTTCCACATGTCCTACAGTAATAACCACCACACGATGGAGATGACTTCAGAGCGAATGACTAGATGTTGCGTCAGTATTAATAATACAAGAACAGAGAGATACTCACTCACTCTTTCTCTCTTTCCATGAAATAGTTGGCTGCATATCACCTCTCTGACGTCAGTCCCGCTGATTCAGACCAGAGCGCTTCCATCACCACCAGAGCAAAACACACACACACATCCAGTCTTCAAGGTCTGCTTCCACAGAATGAGACACACTGCAGACATTTATTTACACACAGCGTGAATTACTCCTCTTTAGTCGCGTTTTTGGTAATTGGCTTTATAAACTAACCTTTGCCAGCTCGTGGGTAGAGGCTGAAAGTTCACGTCAGCTGGTTCTCAAGGTAGTTTCTGGTGTTGACTGTAGGGCCACAGGTCAAGTTCTTTAGTTTCAAGAGTCAAGTCTCAATTCCCAACTCTTAATTCTTAATGGTTGGGCCCATGAATATTAATGGTTTAGCTGACCAATGTCTGTGAAATACTACTCTCCTGTGTTTCCATTCTGTGACGACTAATTTGAATAAACTTGAGAAAAGGTTAGTCAGGCAGACCTGTCAGCCCTCCTGTTTTTCCTGGGACTTTCTCATATTTTAGCCTTCTCCCCCGCTGTTATCCTGTTAAGATATTTTCACGTAAATGTCCCATATTTTTAACCCCTCTGGAAAAAAATGTCGTCTGTAACCCCGTACCCGTTTTTTTAACCAAATCCAAAACATGAATACATTCAGTTAACTATCATATGTGACAAGGAAAAGCACTTAATTGTCACATTTGAAAAGATGCAGATAGCTGTATTTTTGCTTGAAAAGTCAATTAATCGTGAGCCGTTGCAGCTCTAATACACAGTCTGAACTTAAAAAGATCAATAACTATAAAATCTGAACACTACACAATGCAAACACAGCGATGGATTCTTGTGCATAATTAGCAGCTCATTTCCTCCATGTTTGTCCTTCTTTTGGTCGAGACATCATTTGCAGCAGAAAACGTTTGGTCACATGTGGACAAAAGCTGGGTGAAAATCCCCTTAAACTGATCTACTGCTCTACTATACTCCTTTAAAAATCTTGGTATCTTTAAGCGAAAGCGTAAATGATGAGCCTTATCTGTGAAATACAGAGATGACTTCACGTGGCCGCTCAGTGGACACTGTTATAAAGACATATGAATCTTTTCTGCCTCTCTGCCTCCTTCGGGCTCTGTCTCCCAATCTGTCTTACCTTATTTTCTCTCTGTATCTCTCTTTCTATTACTCTCTCCATTGGCCTTTGTCCATCTTACTGCCTTTGTTCTCCACTTTCTGCCTTTCCCCAGATCCTAAGAGTTTATGTGTCTAGTTGATCCAGAGGCTGTTAATCTGGTAATCCACAATCGATATCAGCCTCATCTCTTTCCTACAGATAAAAATGGCCTATCTGATAAGTGTATTTTCCATTGTATGTCTGTCTAAAGACTGGCCTTTCCCTCTGAGCTTTGTTTTGGTCTTTGGGATTCTTCTGTTTGTATTGATTTGGTCTGCCACATGCGTTGGTCCGTTTTATACACATTTATACACTCAAATAAGTCTGTTTTGCATGACATTGTGTGTCTAGATTGTGAAAACAAACACATATCCTAGAAAAGACGCTGCATTGCAAAAATGTCCGAATTATTGTTGATTAGTTTTCTCACATTTGATCAGAAAATTAATCAAATAATCATTGCAGTACTTACAATATAATGCACTGATGTAACAAAAGTAATTATCAATGCAAGAAGAGGTGAAGAAAGTGTATTTTCTCCAGCTGAACCCACTTATCTTGAGTGTTGCACTAAAAATATGTAATTAGGTTATTATTGTTTGAGAAGGAGACATGAGCCTCATGGGTTTTTGTGGAATGCTCTCAAGTGTAACAGATGAAATCAAAAAACTAAACTCATCAAAGTCATGGGTCTATTTTCAGATGTTGAAATTACCGAAATATAATTGTTTTCAGTCCAGTAATTTCATGGTGTAGCTTTTGGCTGCAGTTTCCTGCAGGACTCATGTCGGGTAATTTAGATGAAAACTAAGTTGATTTGCTAATTGAGTGAAAACTGACACTCCTGAACTCGTGGCCGTAGAGCCGCTGAGGTACTCATGAGGACTTGAGGTCAGTTCCTGTCTGTGCATGTGGGTGTGTGTGCCTGAGACTGTACTTGTGTGAGAGATGAAAAGAGAGTGGGACTTTTTTTACATGCATGTGTTTGATCCTGTTTGCAGAAGTATGAGTCTGGCTGCGGTTACTTGTGATCAGGCTAACACTCACCAACAGGACATTTTTGGCATGTTTTTGGTCACGGTCATGGTCAATCAGAAGAGATTATTTCATCCATCGTCATCTTTTGATGTTACACAGGACACGGTTTTCCCTTCTCTTCCTCAGCCTCTCCCTTGGAGATTGTTGTTCAGTGCCTTTAAATGTAGTGTTTATTATTATAGCCCTAAAAAGTGAAGACTGGATACACATGCTCTTTGTTTACCCTGCACATTACTTGGTCTTACAATGAACCTTAATGACTGTATTGTGATCCGATCTTTTACCCTAATTTACACATAAAAAACATAGCTTTTGCATATCTAATCCATGCGATTGATTCAAATATTTTCATACAAAAACAAGCCATAACATGGTGACAGAAATATAATCAGTGGCGCGAACATGCTCCTCAGCCAGTTCAAGGAAAAAATAGTAGACATTGCCTCAATACATACATGTTCTATAAAGTTGTGCATTGAAAGTGCTTCACTGGTTTTGAGATGCAGTCACCTTAGTTTGTTAAGTGTTTGTTTGGGGACCCAGTGTGTTCCGGCGGTAGCGCCGTGTGCAGCCAGTAGGGGGAATCGACTGCTCGCGCTGACGCCATCCCCCTCTCGTCTCCACTCCTCTTCCCCGCGTTCTCCCAGGTTGTGGAAACGCTGCAGCCCGCTGGTCTGTGTCTGGGTCCCTCTCTCGCACGGAGCTGCTCAAGACCCTCCTACCGGCTGGGCTGGGGAAGGAGGAGGCAGTCTGCTCTGCTCGCAGCCTCGGACGAGCCCCCTTTACCGCCCTGTCAGTGTGGAGGAGAAGGAGAGAGAGAGAGACACAGAGAGAGAGAGAGAGGCTGAGTGATAGAGAAAGCGTACGCGAGAGAGAAAGAGAGAGAGCAACTGTGTGACAGAGGGAAAGAGAACAAGGCAGGCTGCTTAGAGGCGTGAGAGAGCCAAGGACGAAATAAGGAACATTTTACAAGAGCAGGAAGAGGGAGGATCGCAGACGAGGGACTCCTTCTCTACTGGGCACCTAGGACACAGTCACTGTGTTTTTTTTTTTCACTCATCTTCTCGCTGGAACCCGGTGGATTGACTAACCAGTGGATTTTTTTAATAAACGCTCGTGCCACATCAATTAGAAACTGGGATCATTGCCCTCTCGCTGGCTCGACCTACACAGACTGAGATTGCTTTCTGGTTCTGCGCTCGACTCTCGTGCTGCGATTCTGCTCCACGCACAAAGTGCATCTGTCGGAAACCGGCGCTGAAGATATCTCCCCTCTGTCAGACAGGACAGCACGCAGCCACCGTCGGATCAGACTACAGAGGAGAGAGAGAGAGAGAGAGAGAGAGAGAGTGTGTGTATGTAAGAGAGGGAAAGAGAGAGAGGGGGCAGTGAGAGAGAGTCAGATTCACAGAGTGTGTTTGAGAGGGAGGCAGATTAATGCCCAGCGAAAGACTGGAGTGAAACAGCTTAAATAGAGAAGTGAACCTATACGTCCTCTCCCGTTTTCCTTGCCATCCCTTTCCTCCTCTCCTCCTCCTCTTCCTCTCCCGTTTTCCAATATTCACAGGACTGCCAGAGCTACTGCCACCTGCACCTCTTCACGTCTTCTCTTTCCTCCTCTTCCTCTACCTCACCCTTATCACGCGTTACTATCCGATACCAGCTGCTGACGGACACGCTGCTCTTGGTTCGAGCACTCTCTTGGAAATATTTCCATTGATCCAGCAGTGAGAGACTGAGTGAGCATCGATACAGAGACTCCGGACCGGTGAGGCAACGTTTGTCAGGAGCTTCCTCTTCAGAGGCAGACCTTCTCCCAGTCGCTGTCCGGCACTCAGAACCTGCCTTTTCCCTGGAGGACCGGCTAGCGACACAGTGGTGCCGACAGCGAAGACAGGAATCACACAGCTCCTCCGCTGCCTCTATCCCATTGCTAGCTACTTGGCAGCTCCCGCCCCCGTGTCACCATTCCCTGCCTCAGTGCTAAGGATTCCAGCTACATGGGCAAGCGATTGGAGCAGCAGCCAATGTACCCTCAGTACACCTACTACTACCCCCACTATCTCCAGACCAAGGTATGCCGCTCTTCCGCTCTTCATGCATTCATCAAGCCCACTCCTCTACTCCTACTCCTCTTGTCCTGCCATCCTCCGCCACCCTCACCCCCCCACCACCTCCTCCCTTCTACCGCCCCCCTTCACCCCCCTCTCATCCCTGAGTGGAGATGGGATTTGATGGATAGCTGGCCTTGGCTGTGATGGTTTCAGATGGCAGGTACCTCGTCGGAGTTTGGATGTCTGTGTCCGTGTGTGTGTGTGTGTGCATGTGTGTCTCTGAGTGAAGGATCAGGGATCAAGGCTCGAGGCTTAGGACTACTGTTAGTCTAGCCTACTAGACCGTTACTGGGAGCTGTCCAGTAACGTCCATCCATCCCTCCCCTGCAAACTGATTGATGAGATACACTGCAATGGCATGAAGTGTAATAAGTTAAAAAAAACATTATTGTAGATTCAGAAGCTGTTCATAAATCAAAATAATTGACAGACAGCTGTCATAAATTAAACAAATGAGAGAGTTAAGATCCAAGTTTAATTTACTAATGAAGTATTTGCACGCTGAATGTAGGCCATTGTTTAAATGCTTCAATGCCACTTTTTACAGTGGCAAATTAAACAATTAATTATGAAGTTGCTAATTTACCAAACAGCGCAAGTGCTTTACAGCGAGGGGACAAATGGGTTGTGAACCCTTCTTTTTCTGTGGTGATGGTCGGTGTGGTTCAGACAGAGAGCAGGCATGAGGAAGGCTGCCCGTGTTTGCTCTAGCTGTAGTATGCATCAGTGCCTCTGGGATGGAAGCCCAGGCCTGGGCCCTGATGGCTGCCAGGACCCTGGCTGGGCGCACTACCCAGACATCATCAAGGGATTAAAATGGAAGCCTATTGGGGATTACTCTATTTGTTTTTCTACTACATGCATAGCTCTAATTTCTGCCTGTTATTGTGTCGTATGATGCATGGCAGTGGCAGAACAACATGCTGAAGGTGTGCAGCTGAACTTTGTGCAGCTGTTAAGTCTCAGTCTATTTATATTATAACTTTAAACACAAACATCACAAATTCTTTTTTTTTGTTTAATTCACTTTTTTGTGTGATGCTCTAACATGACTATTAAATATCTCCCATTGTATGCATAGAGTAATAGATGCTGTAAGTCTGGGTATCAAACCTTTATACTTTTTGAGTACAAACCCAAATGTGTTTTATCACTGAGTATCAAATCATGTCAAGTATTTGAAGTTGACTTTGAATGACAGGACAGATTTTAAGGGCTTGTTTTTTATTCTATAATCACGTATTTCTTGATCTATATTAGGAAACTTTTCTAACTTGAATTTGTATTTTATTCAGGCAAAGTTATTTATTTAACACTGGAGGACTGAGCACAAAACAATATTTATTTTCCCTGTATGAAAGATATTGAAAAAAGTTTTATTTTGATATTGGTTCTCAGCTTTGTTGAACATTTTCAAACAATACTCAGCCTGCAGAATAAAAGCTCAGATGTGGTGAATTTCCCCTATCTATAGCGAGGAAGTAAGGCAACAAGAAAATGTGTTGAAGCAATTAATTTATCAATAAAGTTGACAAAGCACAATAAAGCAAAATACCAGTGATGCTTTCATGCTTTTCCATGTGGAGCTGGATTGTGAACCATTGCGCTTCCAGCAGGGAGGACCTGCCTGCAGCCCCACCTGGCAGTCCACTAGCTCTCCCCCTGATTTATAGTTTAATACATTTGTGCTGCTGCCATATGGCTTCCCTCTCCCTCCCACCCCCCTCCGCTACTCCTTCCATCATCCCCCTCTCCCTCCCTCCCGCTTCTCATATCTCAGAGTTGCTCATCTCAGGGGCCTCTCAATCAGGGTATGCCCCTTCATTCCCTCCCTCCCGTCCACTTCTCTTTTCCCCTCTTCCTCCCTCCTCTTGCTTTCTGCCTCCCTGCTCTGTTGCAACAGGGCCCCCTGCCTCCTTTGCCCATGCTGCAGTTCACTCCCAAGGTCAGCACAGATCCGATCTTGCCACCGTCAGCGATTGATGTATCCTTGAGCGAGCCACTAGGGTCCTGTGTCATGCAAACGAGACCCACGGTGGGGGCGTCGGGGGCGAGAGGAGCATACATTTCCGTTTATAAATCGGCAGCCAACATTCTTATTCATTTTCATGGTTAGTTGGCGTAGCCAGTGGCCTCGTTGGTTGATATGATAGAGCCACAGACAGGGTCAGTAGGAGGGAGGGAGGCGGGGAGAGAAGGCCGAGTGTTGGGCGATGTGGCCGAGAGGGCTGTGGAGAGCGATCTCACGCTCTCATTAATGATCATTGATAGCTCGATTACAGAGAGGGGAGAAGGGCCTTGGCTGGCAGGTTCAGTCCACACAGTCTGCAAAATCACATGGCGCTAGCTCTGGCCTTGCGTGCACACACACATACACACAAATTCTCACTGTAAGTTTTCTTTTTGCACACATACACTCCGCTCAGATTTAGGCATCAGTGTCAAATCACACAGGTTTTTCTATCCGTCTTCATTGCTGCATTCTCATTGTATGGCCTCATTCTCCCAAGAGAGGTGGGAAGGGGGCATAAATATCTTGCAGGGAGAGGGAGGGGGACTGGGGTGTAACTCATACCAAAGTGTTGCCATTCTCCTTCTCTCGCCTCCATTTTATGACGCATGTTTGAAATTCTATGCATTGAAAATTTATAGAACATCTGTGCTCGGTTACAACTAAGGACTTTACTGTAAAGAGAAGAGAAAAGAAGCTAACATTGTCATAATGGCATGGCAGAATAAAGTGAGACGCCTTCTGAATCTGGGGGCCCTTTATCCCCTCGGTATGTTTGTATTATATTCTAATTTAATGGAGTTCTCTGATGCTGTCCAGCATGCCCTAGTCAGGCCAGATTAGAATGTGAAAGTCAGAGAATGAGATGAAACAATAACATTTGGCTTTCTATTGATTAGTGCAGTGGGGCGTAGCATGTGCTTCTCTTTAGCTGAATTATTGATTCCCGAAAGAGGATTTGTGCGTCTGTGTGTGCACGTTAGCGCGTCTGTGTGTGGCTTTTATATGAGGTTATGGCTGGGGGGAGCCTGCAGGATGCTGCTTTGATGAGAGGATCCTTTAAAGGCCCTATTTCTGTCTATTCCCCAGCTGATCAGTCCATCGAGTCATTTGCTGAAATTTGGCCTTTATTCAGCCTGTGTCTTTTCGTGTGAATTTGATGTTTAGTGCTGTTCACAGCTTGCTGTGCATTCAACTTTAATGACAGGTAATAGATGTGCATCATAAATGAGAAAATTACAGTAAAACGTCTCGCTCTGGCCCGGTCCCTCCCTTCGCCCACGAGAACAATTACAGCACACAGATCAATTATTGTTATTTCATGATAGTGTTTAGGAAAGAATATGAATTTCAGCTAAATGTGTGCACTAAGTGCCTGTTGGTCTTGGCTTGTGTTGTATCTCATTTTCTCCCAATGACAGGCATTTTCAGTTCTCTGTTTCATTATTATGCACATAACTCTCAAAGGAACTCTCAAATTACTGATAATTTGCCTTGAATACCTGCAGTAAATTTTGTGCTCTGCTCTGAAAATTAGTTGGCTTTACTGTTGCTGTTACTGTATGCACACTAGGTACCTGACACTGCTGCACCCTTGTGCTGTTACACCGCTGATGGCCTAGGTCATCACATGCCTAATGTCAGCAATCTCACACACCAGCAGACAGACACACAAGGATGCACTACAAGAGTATATGCACAAGCACGTACACATGCACTTGAGCTGTGTGTGTGTTACTGACAGACTAGTACATGAAGAACCCAAGAAGCCAAGAGGGGCAGTTTGAGGTAGATTTAGCAGCGGCTAATGTCACTGGCCTTAAGTAAACACCAGTCAATGGAGCCCTTTGAGAGGATCTGTGCTTGTGTCTGTCCCTGCCAGCATAGGCAGCATTTATACTCTAATTCTTTAGAAATACAGGAAGAAGTGAAGGGAAGGGGTGTATGCATGTGTGTGAGAGAATGAAAGACAGAACAGAGGATGGATGTCATAGGGAAGGGCCAGTTAAAAGGAAAGGAAAAGGGTTTGGCCACATTAGACGGGGTGATCCATTGTGCTACAGAAATAATAACAGAGCTATCTAGATCCTCCTTTAATGCCTCGATAGAGGAGAAAGAGAAGCATAAAGACAACAAGGCAGAGACAGATATACACAGACATGGAGGGCAAGCAAAATCAAAGCTAGATAAAAAGGGCCAGTATCCAAAGTCTTTCACTGAATCAGTTATCAGTGGCATAAAACTTAGCTAGCAGCTTAGTCCCCTCTGTCTCTGCTGATGTGGATCTGCTTTGAAGAGTTTATCAAGAGCTTTTAGGGCTGGAAAAATACACTTCTTATATTACATTTACTAAAGCCCAGCCCTTTTTCAAGTACGGGACGATATGTTCTTATTAGTGCTAAGACAGGGGTAGTATAACTCATTTCCCCACTTGTAATTCCTGATCCGTGCTTCACGACTGACTGCCCGAAACAAAATACTGTCCCCGCCTCGCTGTAAATCTTAACTCATCTCTCTTAGCAAGCTCAGATTGGCAGGCCTTTTAGCGAGAGCTCTAGCTTTCTTTCTGTTTTCGTGTTTCCCCAATCCTTCACTTCACATGATCAAACCATGCAAGGAGGCTTTTTGATCATTAATCAAGTAATTCCTCTTTTTTTTCTGCCTATGCCTGTGGCTTTATCCAGCAGTACAATCCTCCTATGTGTAACTGTCAGTCAATGGGGCAGACAACTCCATTTATTTTCTATGGGCTATGTGTACGTGCACAAACATGCACACACACACACACACACACCATATTAGGGGTTACTTAACCCCTCTCATCTGTCAACTGACAGTTAAGCCCCATCTGCACACCCATACATTAAGGTTGTGTGTGCATTACTTCTTCCCGCAGCCTCTCATAAGCCACAGAGGAGGGTGCTGAGAACTGGCCTTCTGGATGCTGCCGTCCACATCTCATTAAAGCTGCTCTACCAGATTGCTCCCTCAACATTGATATCCATTTTGTCAGAAGAGTGAAAATGAACTAGTGAGCTTTTTTTGTTATCTATATGCTGTATCTCGAAATCTGTTCTGTGTTAACTTTGGAGTACATGTAGCAGAAATGTTACACGCATGCTTACATTCTGCTTACATTCTGCCGCATAGTATACGAGTGCAGATGTATGTGCAAAAGAAGTCTATGAATAAGTTTGTGCTTTATAAAGTTAAAAGTTGTGGCCAAATGCAATGTGTGTGAGACTGTGTGCCTGGCAAGTGGTCTAATGCTTAGGCTGAAGGTCTGGAAACCAGGTCACATTTTTCTTCTCCATTGAAGTGTCCTTGAGCAAGACACAGAACAAAGTACCTGCTCACTCATTGGAGGTCGCTGTGGAAAAGAGTGTCTGAGATAAATGCATAAAATATAAAATGATGTGCTTGGTGGTGGAGTTCTTGCCCCAGGGGAGTCTTGTCTCTGAACTCTCCTTCCCAGACCATCTGGAGATAACAGGCGAGTCCAGCCTGTGGTGCAAGGGAGAGGAACTCCTACCTGTCTGGTGAAACGGGGCATATTGTGAAGTAGGTGGTGGAGGGAGTAGGGCAAGTTTCCTTCAACCGGAAAACCTGGGTTAAGACACTGAGTCCTCAACAGCTTCAAAAGGCACTGCTGTGAAAGAGGCACACACAAAACACTGATTTGGATTATTTGTGCTTTGAATAAATTGTGGATGTGAACTTTATACCACAGGTGGTCTTTAGTGTCTGTGCATATTAGGCATGACTTGAATTTACAAACATTTTTAAGTGCATTCAAATTTTTTGTCCCAAGCTGTGAAATTCTCCTCCTCCTTATGAGGACCTGAAGCACTTTTTTTTATGTGTTTCTGTATTTTTGGAGTTCTCCTACAGTGAGAAAGAGGCATGCGGAGTCAACAATAAAGCGAGACAGAGAGAAGAGAGGAAAGATGTTGCTTCAGATTTAGAGCCAGATGAAACGAGACACATGATGTGCCCTTCAAACCCACCAACACGGCAGGACTCTACAAATACACCTGCTTTTTTCTTCTTTCTTGTTTTTACCAGCATTTCTTTCTGTAACATCGTATCTGCCTGGAGCTGTCTACTCTGGCCCACTGTTTCACTCTTCTGTCGCTCTGGCAAGGGCCTCGCCTGGCGTTTTCACGCTCTATTTTCTGTCTCCCCTTTTGCCTCTGAGGATGGCGGGGTACAGTTTGTTTCCCCCTCACTTTTGCTCAGATCACTCTTTGTTGCTCCTATTTATGCCAAGCCTCCCTTCATCTTTAAATTCTCTTTCATGTTGACCCTCTTTGTAATTACTCTTTCCCATCCTCCATAGCTTTTGCGTGCCTCTCCCTCTATTTCCGGGAGCCCCTGCTGTCTGCTGGGCATGGTGTCCTGCCATCTGTGCAGGATGACATGAGTTGCTGGTGAGACACCTCCTGTGTAGACCCCTTTAATACATACAGCCCATATTAACATACAGAAGAACATATTGGACATAATAAAAAAAAGTCAACCACACCTAAAGCCTTTTACCATTTTAAGTGAATCGCTCTTTGTTGAATATTAAAATAATTAGAATTGTTAGGTCTGTATTGAATCTTTCCCTAACATCTATTTGGCAACATTATAGTTAATATTTTCCAACTGAAGGGAATACATTTGAGTGAATATGTTTAGTGAGGGATTATCAACTTTGTTGAGAAAGAGATAAAGGGATTACAAACTTTGTTGAAACTTCTGTCGGCTCTTGTTGCTGCTCAGTAGATACCGAATAATATGTCTGACTAAGAATGAATCCTTTCACTGTGTGGTTCAATACTTTTGTCTGGATCTTCTTTCTTTCTTCTGTCCTGAGAATAGCTCTACACAAGACAAACCTGTATTATGTGAACAACTGAATATATTTCTGCAAGTTAACTCTGTTTGTTTCCATTTTAGTGTGGTTTGTTGCTTGGTTTCGATGTTTCACTGCATGTTTGACTTAACTTTGAGCCGCTGTCTATACCTAAATCGAGAGGGCAGCAAAATGTCTTCAAATTCAACCCACGAAAGTGAGGGATAAACTCAAGAACCCTTGTTTATGTGAACCACCCAGCTGAAAAACAAAGGAGGCCGATAGTATCCTATTTGGCCCCATTTGAGGAGAGACAGTGGAGAGCATGAAGGGCAGAGGAGGACCTGGGTCAAGACAGGACACTGAGCTGGTGGTGAAGGATGTCAGGCCGTGAGTCACGTGCTAGAGAAAGGCGAGGGACGGGCAAGTAACTGCACCTCGTGAGAGACAGACAGACAGACCGTCAGGTAGAGAAGGGCCTTTGTTGTTCTAGTGTAACTGAAGCTTTCGGTGCCTGATGTGTCTGCTGCCCTACCTTTGGCATGCCGGTTCACACGAAGAACGCTCAGGTTGCTGCTGTGGCAACAGTGGAAGGGTAGGAGGAGGCGGCAGCTCGGCTTGGTGGCGTTCACTGACTCAGACTCAGCCGGAGTAATTGCTCCTGCATTTTTAACGAGTGGCTGCTGCGTACTCCTTGAGGAGCAGCACACCAGAGGATCTCCACATGGCGGCCCTGGTTCAGCAGAATTGCCTTTTCACCTTCCTGACTGAGAGCATCTGAGGGAGGCAGAAACCTGCTTTATAATCACACCTAAATTTGTCATGCGGTGGTGTTGCAAATTTAATACGTTAGCCAAATGAAGCCCTTGTATGTGTAAAGTGCTGTAAAGACTGTAAAGAAGTTTTTCCATACTGATGCTGACGGCACTCCAGAGAAAAGCGAGGCAACACAGACAGTTTTGTTATTCTTTTGTTATTGGGTTGTAGTCCTAATCTGTGGTTTTCCCTATAACCAGACATATTATGGCGAACTGAGTGTGTCGATGAGTTCACAGTCAAAACAGTCTACTATGTAGGCGATAGTATGTAGACTTTCTTGGAAAGTCCTGCAAAAGGGAGTATCATTTTCCCTATATGCAGCGCACTGTATTGTATAGTTTGAAGTTTGGCACCAAAGAGTCAAGAGCCAGAATAAGAGACTGGGAAAGCCACCTGTGGAGAGAAAAAGAGAAGCACGGAAAGATCAACAGTATCATTTTTCACAGCGGCCTTTCATTTAGCTCGTGACGTCATAGTCTGGCAAAGAGAATCCTTTGCCAGTTTACATCTCACTCTGAGGAATTAGCATTTCATTTCCATTGTGGCAGCACAAACCGATGACCTGGTGTTTTCACCTAGATATTCAGACGTGGAAACCGGAGGAGACACCAGCCACAGACATGCAAATGGTAGTGTAGCCTTACCACTGTGATTACTGTAGGAGGCCCGGTTGCCCCTCTCCTTAACACATATACTGGCTGCCTGCAATATTTACTCTACACAGCTGCATTAGTAGTGGCAGGCTCAATGAAAATACCGTGTCACGCATAGCTTGAAAAATGGCTCCGGAAAAAGCCAATTCTGCCATGAATGAGGATCAGCAAATAGGCATGAGGGCTTGAATAGCTGCCAGTCCTGTCAGATTCCCCCTCTCACCCAGCCACAATGAGCTCCTATACAAATAAGGATACGTGCACCAATTTAGCGCAGCAGATGAACCTTGCGAAGCCTTGTCGAGCAAGTGGGGGATTACCAAGAGCAAACAGGCCTTTCTCCCAGCTTTATTTGAGTTAAATGACTCAAGCCACCCTCTCAGATTTTGCCTGAATGGTGTGTCTGGCAGGCCCTTCCACTGCTCCAGCCGCTTCTGAGGCTACAACGTGTGCACATTAGTCAGCGTATGGAAAAACACTGAGTGGGACAGGTAGGCGGCATGAATTAGATCGCAAGGACACTGATGCAGGGAGCAAGCCGAGCCAGTGGAGTCTCAAACCAGGATAAATGGAAAGAAGAGAAGAGGAGAAAGCCCTTGGCGTGATAGAGTCCAGTTGGAGGAGAGATTATTATTCTTCAGCAGTAATTAGTAGCACATAAACAGCCATTGGCAACAGAATTAAAAAGTGTCATTATGATATGTAGTCTCCACAGAAGATGCCGGTTCTCTCCCTTTTCAATAGTTAATCATGTTGCCTGTGCACACACAGAGTGGGTAAGGGTTCAGTATGTAGCAGATGAATGCCTGAAAATGACAAACCTATTGGAGAGTTTGATGCACAATACTAGTTTCCCCCTGTACAATCCGCACTGAGGCAGATGGCATCTCTTCTCTCCCCTTTCCCCGTAAATTATTAAGGTCACCCACATTTGAGAGAGAAAGAGTGGGACAGAGTGCGTGTGTGAGAAAGGAAATGCATGCAGGAATCAATGCTTCCACGTGCACTTAAGTGAAAAAGGTCTCTATTTAAAATATGCACAATATAACCGGTACAAGTTTTGAATAAATGCAAATGTTAGCATTTGAGTACTTGTACAGTTGATGAATGCTGATGTTTTTATCTTCCTGTATTTTTTTGTCCTTGGGCTCTTATGAAAATGGTAGAAAACAGTGGCTTTGAAAAACAGTTAGTTACTAATTCCCTGTCTGCTTTCTCTCTCTCATTAGCCGTCTCGAGTACCCTGTGGAGGACTTGTATCCATTATTTATCTCTAGCCCCAAAAAACAACAGCTGCATGCTTGTGTAATCGCCATATGTTGTGCTTCTCCCAACATATTGGGAGGAATCATGCTGTATGGGGAACTTTATATCAACCCATAGAGATCTGCATAAAGCCCCACGCAGACACGCTGCACTTAAATTATTTCCTAAATGCTCATTTTTTCAGGCTCAGTGGAAAATACTGAAGAAATATTCCTCAACAGTTAGAACCTAAACTACATTGGTCAATTAAGCACAGAGGCACCTTGCTGAATATTTTGGGATGCTCCAGCACCACTGGAACAGTCAGAGGGAGGGAAGGGAAGGGGGTCACATTAGGATTCAGCCGATAAAGCAATAAACCCTTGTAGGAGCCGCAGTCGGCGCCATTCAGAGCAGATTCTGTGTCCTCAGCACTTTGGGCCTGCAATTAATCACTGAACTGACATTACCCCGCCTTCTTGCGAACATTGGATAAACACTCTGGCAATGGTAAGCCAACGTTCTCCACCACATACCCGGTGTAATCGTTAAGACGACTGTTGACGTTCGCTCTCTCTGAAATGTTTAGGAACTCTGTGCCCCAGTTATGTAGACTTCCTGTAGAGCGCAGGATGATCTGCTCATCTGTTTAGTTATAGATAGCAGTTTAACAGCCAGCCGGAGCTACAGCAGGCGGCCCCTGCTCCATCATTCCCCACTCAAGGGTTATGGAGGACGCTTGGCTCTCCTGGCTGATGTGTGGCAGCATTAGCTAGCATGTCGCATCTGTTTAACCCATGTGTGTGATTGTGTGTGTTTGGCATCGTACGTTTCTCGGCTGGTGTGACTGCATGGCAGTTGCCACAGTGATTTGTGAAATGGGAAGCCTGTGAGCCTGTTGAGGCTTTATTAAGAGGATCGCTGGCAGTGTGTGCTGTATTGTTACCATAGCGACAGTTGCCAATAGTGTGTACTTACCAAGCCCATTGTTTGACAGCGGGTCAGACAAGGTTACTGTAGGGTAACTGCTGCTACCTGAAGGTGGGGTTCCGGTAGAGCTTTTTTTTGGAATGGAGACCAAGTTCATTAAGCTTTCACATCTCTTACCAAATCATTCATCATTGCTCTCATTTTATTAAAAGCAAACAGAGTGTAAGACCCTCTGGTTGCCTTTCACATAAATATCAAATAAATAATCTTGTCGTTTGGTTGTTAGTTCTGAAACATTAGGTTAATTATAGTTTCATAAAACAATCCCAACTCTTCCAGTGCTTTCATCCATATCATATGGATGGAGTTTGCTCTGTTGTGTAAACATACTACAAGCTTAGTAGCCTTTTGTGATTTCATCCATAGCAATTTTAGTTATTGTTATAAATAGTAGCATGAGCTCCTGTTTCCAGTGCATGAAAGTTCAATGAACTTTCCCGCTAGTTAATTGTAACTTTATTCGAACCTAGGATTAAAATTTACAAAGCAGTTTTGAAACTAAATGCAGATTTTGAGAGTTATTGAACCCCAGCTCTACATAACCCTTACTCTAACCTACTATTCTAACAAAGAAAATAATAGCTAGAAAGGCTTTCTCCATCTTTACACATTCATAAAGCATGAAGCTCCTCATACACACTCAGGACATGCGGTAGAAGTTGCACATACTTTTAGAACCCAAACATACACAAAGACCCACATTATCATGTGCATACATAACAGCCTTAGAGGAAACATGAGAGAGCAGGACGTTAATCGCTGAGGAAGAAGGCCGGGGTGGGGGGTGGGGGGGGCTGTATGTGAGGAAGGGTGGGAGCCCTGCTGAGTTCACCGAGTTCACTGGAGGGGACTGACACACAGCTCGGCCTCCTGCAGTCTCTCTCTCTCATTCTCTCTTTCTCTCTCGACCATGGTTGATCTGAATAATTTATCGCATATAATTTATCTCTCTACCTCTCTAACTCGTTCACTCCCACACACAAACACACTCGTGCACACACAGACGCGCAATTATCTCCCCCTCCACACAAATGCACACATACACACATGCCTCAGGGGGTTGGGTCCTGGGGCTGGTGTGGAGTGAGCAAGCTGGAATCTGCACAGAGGGAAACCTGATAGGCATTCCCTTTGCCAAACACATGAGGTCACCCTGACTGACTGATCCTGCCTGCCAGCCAGCCTCCCTCCATCCCTCCAATGCCGTCACATTAAAACCCTGTATCTCTTTAAAATCAACTACAGGACTTAGAAGATTTTCTTATTGAGGCTCATGCATCTCCGGAGCTACAAGAAGTATTTTATGTGCCCTTCAGGATCATAAAGCTTTTATAAATGACCATGCAGACTTTAAAGATACCCTGGTTTATTACAACTTGGGTCTTATTACCATAATTTTGGCATTGTTGCCCATTCAAGTTAATGTGTTGTGATGTGGGAGCATGACGACATCCCCAAAAAGACGTAGGATGTGGCAAGAAGTGAGCTGTCAGACAATCCTCCAGGTTTAAAACAAACCCCCAGGTTAGCCAGACTTGTGTGGACTTCCAACTTCAATCTCCTGTAATTGCAGTGGTTGTTAATTCCAGTTTTCTTCTGCAATGAGGGATTATCACCAACGTTTTGGGTGCACCGCACTCACATTTCTTCTCTTTGAATACATTCATTAAATAATCTGTGTTAACTGTTGCATGTTGACAACATGTCAGATCATCTTCCCACTTGTGTTTGCTCGCAGTGCCTGTTGCCATGTTTTCAGATTTCAGCAGGTACTGTTGAAATCTGTCTGTCTGAACTGATAGAAATGATAGAAATACTACAATTAAATAAATTCTTTAATTTCAGGCAAAAACCATACGGTTGCATTGTAATGTTGCAAGTTTTTCATCCAACAGCTGCACTTTTTCATTATTCACCATTGCCAGAGAATTGTAATGGAGAAGGTTATCCCAGCAAAATAAGTATAATGACAAACAAGTTAAGAACCTGAAACTTATTTTTAACTTTACCACCACATTATGAATCACTTTTCCTGGGGAGGCTGCAAATGGCTCAACATATCTGCAGTCTGCTTTGCCTGTTGCCTAATGTGAAAAACAATCTTAGTCTCCAATCTGCCAAAGTTGATGGCTATGTGGAATCTTAGAATGGAAAACGTATAGCAAGTGCAAGAGTCTTTTATCCCAAGCAGCCCTTTGAAATATCCACCCAAACCCAAACAATGCTGTCAACTCAAAGCACTGTTCTCAAAAGGACCTAAACATGTGTTCTTTAGATCCCAGCTCCTGTTCTCTTGTCACACAATCATGCAACGTAGACACCCGCATTCAATCACACACACACGCATGCTAGCACACAATCTTCCTCTGGCACATGTACACACAAACATATACACACACACATGCAAAAAAGCTCCCACCCCCACACGACACAACAGCCACCTCTCGCTCCCACGCATCTCATGTTCTTCCCCATATTATGTTAAAATGGACATGCATAATTGCGCTGGCGTGGTTTGTTGTTTTTGTTGGCGGCTATCAACAGCCCTCATGATGTCTCTCACAGAGGTGATCATTGTTACAGGCACCACAAATCCACATCGCAGTGCTAACAAATGTGCTGTTTCTGTGAGGTCCAATTGTCAAGATGGAGTGTTGTGGTTTTAGAGGGGAAAAAAATGTAATTTGACTAATTATATAATTGCAGAGGGTCATATGTTTTTGATACATTATAAAAATGAACAATTTTAAAGCTTAGGTAAATGCTAAGATGTCATTTATTGTGTGCAGTCGTTAGTACTTATTGCAACTCTTTATTGTGTAACCATGTCCCCTTTACACGGGCCCGGTGGTAAAATGGGGTGAAATGAAGCGTAGAGAGAAGTCTGGGCATGCGAGACAGCTACACCTGTACTAACGCCAGAATACAAGCACTGTCATTCTAAGACCTAAACCAAAGCACTGTAATGACATTGCAGCTGCCAATATCGCTGCGGTGAGACATTTACAGTACTACCAGTGTTTAACATTCACTTTTCTGTTTCCCACCAGTCTCGAAGCAGAGCAAGCCAATACCGGCTTTTGCTTGCATGTGTCGGCCTTTATTTTCCCGCTTGTAAGCATGAAATTTCTGGAGGCTGTAATGCTGTTTCAGATGTTTTGTGCACTCAACTACCCTGAATAACCTTCCTTCAGGAACTGACTTCCACAAGTCATTTGAGGTTGGGTTAAGTTTTTAAATAAAGTTGTGGCTTGTGGCAGCTAGCTGACTCTATATGCTTTGTATATGCTAGCCGGGCACAGCCTGTGCCCCACAGGCTCTTTTGCTATCATGTTTCCAAACAGTATGCAGTCAGGAGACTTAACATCAGGCAATATGGCTACATGTATATGTTTAAACTAAATATGAAGCTGAAACCACAGAATGTGAAGGAAAACATCAGCTGTCAGTACATGTAAAGACTTTTATTTGATAACATGTCATCTTACCAAAAGTCTGTTTTAACAGTGTAAATGATCCCAACCTCAAGTATGTCATATTTTGCAGACAATCATCTTTAACCTATAATTTAAATGATATTCCACATCTTTGGTTTCACTCACTGTTGTCATTTAATAAGACTACTGTCTGATAAGAGTACATTAATTTGTGTTCATTCTATTTTCAAATTCAAAAACTTTGAAGATTTTTTTATTTGCAAGACTGTGCTTTGATGTAATCTTTCCCTCTTTCACACACAATTTTACAAAGACATTCTGCATGATTGTGTGTAGTTGCCTTTTTGTTCTCTCGCCTGTGTTTTTCTGTTTAGTAGCACAGGTGTGTGTTGTGGGTTAGAGAGGGTGAGTTAATGGAGAACGTCAAACTGGCTTGTAGCGCTGCCTTGGCTTTGACCCGTGCAGATTGTGGTGTGACCCCACTGGTGCTGCCCTGAGCCTGTAGTTGGAATCCAATCTCCTTGCTGGGATATGGTGCATGTTTTAGCAGTCCACTTTGAAAACTCTGCCCCCCTGCCTTCTCCAAACTGTCTATCATTCCTCTAATAAAACCTGGTTTGTTTTCACCTATGATGACCCAGAATAGGAGGGTTTTTCGGCTCACAGGCGGCAGTGGGACATTTGTTTAATCACATTAGACCCTTGCTGCTCCCTGCTTGTAGACTGGGTGGAGACAGGAAGATTGAAAAACAGCTTTGTTCTTTTTGGAAAAGAAAGGAATCTTAAATATACAAAGGTAACTGTTGGTAATATCGAATGCCGTTCACACTGCCTGGCAGGTTGTATGTTATTAGATCGGTCTTAGGGGTTAATGAGGTGATTGAAGTGACTTACATCAAGCCACAGCTAATCAATAGGAATGTTTGCTTCACTAAGTTACAATTAAATCAATAGGACTACATTATGCTTTAATTATCATTTTAGATCCAGCGCCCTGGAAAAGGGATGATTCTATCATGTGAAAATGTCTGCCCTCATCTCGTGGTTTCAGATCACACTTAGTCTTCTTCCAATTACAAGCCAGGGAGGGAGAAATCAATGGCTACAGACAAGTGACATCGTTAAGGCATTTTGAGGGAAACTGAAATCACATGGGGCGTGATAGCCTTGTTGTTTAATGAGTCATCCAAAGAAGTGCTTCTCCACACCAATTTGTTTCTTCTCCATTTGGGCCTTTTGCTGTCCTGGTTGGTGGTAATTGTCTGGAACGCACTGGCTATGACACAGCTATCCTACCTCACGCTGAGATGCATTAGTGCCGTTTAAAACGTGGCGCAGGGTGAGACTGCACCTCTGTAATTCGATAAAAGTGAATGCAGGGAGGCAATGGAAGAGGGAGGGATGGAGGGCAGCGGGCTCACGGAGCAGCTTGAGAGTGGATCGTCAGCAGCCTCTCAAGGTGAGAAGCATCAGCTGAAGGTCTCTGTCTTTTTCACTATCACGTGTACACACATTACAGTCCCTCCAACAACATTCAGCCCAACAGTACCTCTGTGCTTGAGCTTGAGCCACTCAGCAAAACAGGACTTGATCACACACACTCGACCGTCCCAAAACTTTCAAGCGTTACTATGCAGTAGTAACTGATAGAATGGTTGCAAAGAGGGAAATGTGTAACTGAAAGGTTGAAGAAGTGGATGCAAAGTACCAACAGAGTGAAGTTGAAAGCAAGTTGGAGAAATTGTGTTTGGATCTCAGGGAAGAGAGACACTGAAGACTACAATCAGACATCAGCAACCTGCTGAGAGTCTTCAGTCTAATTCGACTGAGAGAAGAGAGTTAACTGAGTTGCTTATTGCACAAGTCAAATAGAAGCCATTGGAAAAAATGGTGGATGGTGGATAAATGGGAAGTGTTTTGATGTTTGCATGTTTCTGCATGTAATCATACTATTGTTATTATTTATGTAGCTGATATGGATAATATATTTTATTTTATATCATGATATTAATATACTGTATTATGATGTGAACTGAATTGTGCAACTGACTATGGCGAACATAGTCAGATGGGAATATCTATAATCAAAGTACACAACTCAACAAAATATGATAAATAGGTCTTTTTTTGGACATTTTAATGTGAGAATGTCATATATTGTGCATTTAAGATCCTCTTAAAGTCTCCTTTTTTCATCTTTTAGTCTTTTTTCCTGAACTCTGATTTTAATATGCTCTCTGATGTTTTGTCAGGAGGTGTCCGTTGTAAACTTCTCCTATCAGTGGTATGCAGGGCACCTGTCTTACTTATTTTTCTATTCTTGTAGACTCCAATGCAAGCTGCACCATCTTACCTCATAAATATCTGTATAATACATTTACAGAATACATACAATGCAAAGCGTGTTCCCTGAAGCTTCACCCATTGATTGCCGACTGCTGAACAGACGTCAGTGTATTATGCAGTGGCATCATCGACACCTGTGAAACAGTTATAAGGTGTCCTTTTTACGCTGGGACCCAGCAACACTTTCCTACCCTGAGCAGGTCTGGTTTGAAGGGTGAATACTTCCTGCCGCACTTCACTGTCAAAGCATGTAAAAGGTAGCCTAATTCGACTGTTTGCACTGCATGAGCTGCTGTGCTTCAAGGTGCTTCTTGGATTTCAGGAGGGGCCTTTTAACTTGAAACCAAAGAGAGGCAAGTCAATTTTTTCTCAGTGTGCCTGGGAAAAAAAAAGCTGCTAGCTGCTTGTGTTTTCGGTCCGTGCTGAGAGCATTAAGCCTGCCCACCAATTAGGGCATGCCGATTCCTACAGCCTATGAATTATTAAGAGCAGCCCATCGACTAGGAGCAGTGACGGAGGGCAAGAGAGAGGGCCAAGCCACCTGAGCACCTCAGCTGCATTTGTTAACGCGTAAGCTGTCTGTGCACTACACCAATGCTGTGACAGTTTAAGCACAAATAACCTTCATGACACTGAGCTCCAGTGTTTTTGAGGTGGTTCTAATTATTTTCAATCTACAAATCGGATAAATGCAGTATTTATTCAACAACCAACAACATGTATAAGAAAAAGAGAAAAAGAGCAGAAGGGACAGATGGGATAATGTACTGTATTAGATTGCAACGTGCAACACCGGCTACCCTCAAGGTCAACCAATTCATTCCTGCTCTAGAATTTATTGCCTGGTAGTAGCTAAGGCAATGAGGTGCTGTGAACCTTGAGCTCATGTCTATATAGGAGGTCTTCACAGCCATATACCAGGGCTGTGGGGAGGGGGAATCCTGCTTGTTAACTCTCCATTCAGGGCTCCAGCCAGCTCCAGTGCCTGAAACATGACCCCATGATAGCGCTGGCCAAGGCCTGCTAATGCGCCTGCTTTTTTTTTTTTTTTTTTTTTTTTGGGGAACACCAAGTTAATGTTCCTCGGGACCATCACCTCATCATAAATACTGTAAGTCTTTGAGACGGCGCCAATGGGCCGTAACTCGTGAGGAGTGACGGGAACGCTGCAAAATTAGGTGCCCGTCAAATGTGACTCCTGGCGATTGTCAGTACTTAGGATGTATTAGACGGAGAAGGGGGGCTGCTTTGTGTGGGAGCCCCTGCCTTACTGGATAACAGAGCTATCATTATGCATGAATAATTGGATGCATTCCTTTTATTTTTTCTCTCTCTCTTTTCACCAGTGGATTGTTTAATGTAGCAGAGTTGTCAAATAAGTCTGTCGCAGGGAGAAAGAGGGAGCCAAGACTGATTACTTTATGTGAATTACTTTTTTTCTCTCTCGCAGAATTGAAATAATTTAGAGCAGTTAAGAGAGGAGTGGGACTGGGGAGAGGAGGATATATGTGGATATTGTGGCACGGCGGGGCTTTTAACTGTGTTGTGATTTAGTTATTTATTGTTTTGCTACGGGGAACGAGGCGAGAAGAGAATGCTGGTCTCTCAGATGTCTTTAAATAGAGATCCTGACTGCCTACTTGCCCGTTTGCTTGTACTCAGAAATGGCTGGTTCAATCTCCGTTCGGTAATATACATTAGCCATGGTCCTGTTTGTCACCGGAATAGCTGAAGTGCCCTTTAGCTGGCATTAGAGTCAGTGTTTTCTTCTCTGTTGCTCCCTTGTTTCAGAAAAACCACCGGGCTGAAATAGTTTAATGGTCGTACAGTAGCATTGCTTTGCTCATTCATCAGTGCACCTCCCTGTCTGAGAAACACATACACAATGACACGCAATACCAAGCTCGGGCTGGAATCCAGAAATTGCGCCGAAATGTCCTTCAATTTGTCTGCTTTCTCTTTTTCTTTTGTCTCTTTTTTCCCTTGGATGCTCTATTTCACCCTCTGGGTTTGACAAACCAGCAGTTTTCATTCTGCGACAAGCTGCGTGCATTTAAGATGCTTTTTCGAACACTGTAGTAACCAGAGTGACAATGAAAATATCACAGACACAACAGATTTATAGTGTTGATTTTTCTTGTCAGATCAGATCATATTGAGAAGTGATAATTAAAGAGTTACGTGTCCACCCAGAACAAATCAAGGTCATAGAAATTATTAGAATTTGAAGTACATAATCTTAAGCATCTGAGGGGGCCCACAACCTGTCGCCAGGTTTTATTTAAAAAAAAAAATCTCCAAAAATGCACCACTTATATCCAGAAACTGTCAAAGTAGAATTTATCATCGGATTTATCACATTTCCGATGATCCCAGAGCAAATTATATGTATAAGAAGTGAAAAACAACCAAATCTAAGCTTAAAATAGTGATATTTCATCAAAATCACTTTATTCCACATGTCTCATTTAAAATTTCATCCGAAATAAACGTTGAATTCTGTGCTCATCAGCTTAACAGTGAAGCCTCAAATCACTTGTCACATGATCGACAGTCACGTGGCAAACATTCTGAGAAAATCGAGTGAATAGCAGGCTGTGTTTACACAGAGCAGAGAAGAGAGGCTGAAAACACCTAATTTTTAGAGGCTGTAAAAAATGTATGTAAAGCATGCGAAGCCTCTCCCCCTGCATTTGATGCACAAAAGAAATTATTGATCTCTCTCTACTCTTAGCCGTGATTGTGCTGTTTCCATAGAGGTGCAGGACTTCTATGTTGCAGTTAAAAATGAGCCCAAAGTGAGTTAAAATCCTGATTTGCAGTAGGGAGGTCCTGCATGTTGCACGACATATGATGTGGATTTAATGCATTGCGGCTATGGACAGGACATTATGGCAGTGATATCTCGAAGATACCAAACCAGTTGCAGTTTCCAAAAAGGATAGAAGGCAAAATAAGACAGTGTTGTCAAAGTTTTGGCTAAATGTATCCTCTAAATTTAGATGTGGGAAGTAAAATTAGACTCACTTAGAAGTGCTGAAGTCTAAAGATTTAGACCCCTCAGTGCCAGAGACAGCTGCTGCAGAGTTTTCATGGGCTGCATACTTTCTCTCTGATTGGATTCATTTAGTCTGCGCTGCCCCCAAACATAGATCGGAGGTCTTGAAGATATGTAGCTGTAAGGTTTTCTCAAAAACAATGCACCAGTCTGGACAAAGTGGCCCCGAACTGGCCCAGACCTGAACAGAAGGGGCTTAATGGGGCCACGGTGTGCTTTTCCCTCGTCAGTCGGGAGTTGTTTACTTTTCTAACTCGTGACTCGGCCTCATTATCTTTAGTCCCTTCTACACCTGCCATCCAGCTGTAGCCTTCACTCCACACTAAACATCAAGCTGTCTGTTGAGGATCTTTCATTCTGTCTGCTTTTCTTAATGTTTGCTTTAATTACCTCAAACTGTGCCTTCAGAAAACAAATTTGTGTCTATGTGTCCTTCAGTGAAAGATCACTGAGCTACCTGTATGAAGCAGAGCCGTATACCACGTCTTACTAAAGTTCTTCTTCGGTGACTGAAACAGATTGATGAGCCTCGAGATGACTCTTAAAATATGCCGGGCCTGATGGGATCCTCGCAAGATAGGTTGGGCCTCTTATGGGACCCAAGGCAGCCTGTAACTGATTAATTATGCATTTCCAGCACATTCTTTCTTACCAAAATCGAAGGAACGCCTGAAAACTGTTTCTGTGTGTGCGTGTGTGTGTGTGTGTGTGCGTGTGTGTGGCAAGCCTCACCTCCTTGTCATCCACTGGGTGTCTGAAATTATTAAAAAAAAAAAAAGAAAAAACAGCATGAGGATCATTGTGATGGTAATGTCTGTCTATTTCTGCGGACAGACCCCTTCATATTCAGCCCCACAATGACTCTGCTGTCTTGGGCATTTAAGAGGTGGTCTGCTCCTGGCGGACGGCTGAGCTGAGGAGCTTCCTGTTCATGTGGTAATCTGTGTGGCGGTACAATGGAGCGGGCGCTGTTCTCTCAGAGCCCAGCCCCACACATTCAGCCAGAGAAAGGAGGGCCACACACCACAACAATAACAGTCCACTGCTATCATCTCATGAAAAGTCTCCATTGGAGGGTAAATAAATAGTTTAGAAACCTTTTACAAAGTACAATAGGCCAGACCACCGCTGATTTTCATCTTTGATGTCTCCTCACAATTTGCCCTGGCTTATGAAAATATTATGTCGGGCTGGGAAACAGAATGCTGAAAAGAATGTAGAAACTCAATTGTTATTCTGCCTTGAAGGAGAGCTGCAAGGGCTTTTTTAGGTGCTGAATAAGAAAATGAACTGGGATCAGTTTCGTCATGCAAGATTTAAATTCGAAATGAAATAAAAGCCAATTGTCAGATTCATTAGCTGAGAGAGGATTCCAGAGTCCAGCTCTGTGTTCCAGTAACTATTCTTCAATTGCTCACAAAAGTTTGTGCATTAGACTCCAGGGTGACATCATAAAAGGAGAAGAAACGAAAATAGAAAGTCCAAATAGCAAAAGCAGATTAAAAAAAACTTAATCGCTGTCTTTTTTAGAAAGTTGTTTTGAGTGAGAGCATCTCTGTAAGGGATCCTTAT
The DNA here is from genome assembly GCF_017976325.1 of Chelmon rostratus. Taxonomy (NCBI): domain Eukaryota; kingdom Metazoa; phylum Chordata; class Actinopteri; order Chaetodontiformes; family Chaetodontidae; genus Chelmon; species Chelmon rostratus. The sequence goes on along the minus strand of NC_055673.1, from coordinate 8,765,060 downwards.
ACAAGGGCTTGAGCAATTGTCAGAGGGAAGAACCATAATCCCAGGCTTTGATTCATAAAGTGGCTTGCAACAGGATTGCTGATATGGGAAAATTGCACATCTTTTCCTGAAATTTACGGTCATTCAGCCTGCACTGTGATGCTAAATTAGATTCGTGAGAAGCTTTATGAATAGATACAGTACATAAGGAAAGGCTGAGTGGTGAACAACACGCTGTTTGCGAGAAACACTCCTACATTCCCATTGAAGCCAGACAGAAACATTTATGAATGAACTGTAAACCATGACCTCTTTCACTGTCAACCTACCATTAAGTGGAAAGGATGAATAACTTCAGTTGCCTTTGAAGATATAGAAGGGAACTGGCAGCGTCACTCTTGAGTTTTTTTCTAACCTGCTTGAACCCAGATGGCCCGTGTTTATCTATACTGACTGTGATCCCTCACCGTGTCCAAGTGTTGCTTGCATTAAACTCTTCCAGCAGCCCGACAAGAGCACAGCAGGCCAGAGTCACTGAGGCAAGCAGTCAGGCAAGGGGGAAACATTACACCATTACACTCACCTGTTCCACAGCCATGGTGACTTATCTCATGAATAAATCACACTACCAAGGTCCGGACAACTCCGACACCGCACCTCTTCTCCTTTGGCAGACGTCTGCATCCCTCTCCGTCTTCCTTACTCCGTTACTTCTTTTTTTTCTACTTCTCTCTGCTCTCTCCCTCTCTCCCGTCTTATTTCTTACATCTCTCGCTCTAGCTGGCTGCCCGACAGTGCTCAACTTTATTTATCACGCAGTTGTGACACTTTTGGATAAAGCTCCACACCAGCACTGATTGAACTCCGCTCGTGAGAGCTGGGAAGCACAGATCATTCCCCTTTGGTTTCCAGTAAGTCATGGGATTGACAGCTCGGGATGGTCTGCCCAGAAGAGGCTGACTCTCTCCCTTTAAATCACTTGGAGAGGCTCTTCTGAAAGGTCCCTAAGTCAGCGGTCATGCCAATATGCCAAACCAACAGAAATACTGAAAGCACCTATGTTGAAAATAAAAACTGAAATAGACTGATGGATTGGAAAATCCAAAGAATAAAAGTGTGTGTGGGGGGCTTACATTTGAGCCTCGTCTTTGATGTGAAAACCTTAACCGCTCTTGACATATCTGGTATGACATATCCAGGTGTACAGAGGCAGAATAGTAAGTGGTGATTCCAAAGATGTTACAATGCGGCATTGTTCTCGCATTGACCCTGAGTAAAACAGTACCCTTGCGTAACCTCGCCGCCTTCTGCTGACGGCAGCCTTGCAGTATGTGAGCTTAGGCCCGAGGAGGCGGGCAGATACAGGGGTTTTTGTGTTGAGTAATGCTGGTATTCCTTCTAGGGGGATAGTTGCACACACTGTGCAGAATCTGGCACGGCTTCTTCTTTGGCCTACTAAACTCTGCTCAACACTATGTAAAAACTCCCCGACGGCTGTTAGACGGGGAGGAGCGAGGGGGTGGAGAGAAGGAGGAGGGAGACTCGGAAGAGAACGAAGAGAGGGGGGAGCAGGAAGGAGAAATGGAGGACGAGCAGCCAGATGAGGATTGGGATGGATTTAGGGATAGATGAGAGCTGACTGAAGGGATTGGAGAAGGTGAAGAGAGGATGGATGGAGGACTAGCGGAGGATGGATTCAGTTATGAAGGGTTAGAGAGAGTGAAACTGAGGGGAAAGATTCTCCGCAGTACGATAATTCAGCAGTAGACACTTCAATATATGGGCAAAACAAGCTGCTTAGGCTGTGAAGAATGTGTTATCCCTTGTCAAAACACACTGCTCGGACTGTGATGATGAACCAAATGGAAATATCTCAGTTAGATTGTGATTTGCTGCTTTGACAAAGTGCACTTGTTCCGTAAAGATGATGAGTCAGTGCCTGAAGTACACAATCAGCCCACTTCAAAGCATAAACTTGCAGCAAATAATCTTGTGACAAATGAGATCTCATCCAGGTCCACAACAAAGTGACTTAACAACACAATGCCTCCGGGTAGGAATGCATTTACCAGAAGTCAGCTGTGTGCCAAATCAGAGGTTGGAGCCTCTGAGAGATGAGGCATAAAAGGTGGATGCTTTAGACACTGTAGCCTCGCAGAGACAATAAAACTGTAGTCAGGCGCTTCCTGCCAAGATGTAAAGTCAAAAAAGTTTATCACCGGGCAAGGTGCCTTCAGAAAAGGGAAAAAGGGGTAAAGTAGGACAGATTTTGTGATACCTGAGTTTTCTGTATGTAGCAGGCCAAGTAAGCTGGAAGCTCCACTGAGCGTTAGGTTTACATATGTATCTTTTTTAATTGGTGTGTTTTTGTGTAATCATGTTATTTACTGTTTTTATCAGTGACTTCTGATTGTAGTAGATTTCACAACTTTAGGAGTTGATGTGAATCACTTGAAAAGATGGATAATTATAATGAATAATCAAATTTTGTTACCTAAACTGATCTAGATTGTGTTTTCAGGGGTTGGTGTAGCTGCATATATGTTCACTGTAAAATCAAACATCTGTAGTGCAAATAATTGGTTCAATATTCATTTTCAAACATGCAGAAGATGATTTTTTTCACCTTGCGTTCCATTTTTCTCTCATTTTTAAGGAACTTTCTTGTTGGTTTGATTGCATGCTGCTGCACGACCTTTTCTACAACTCATCCAGAAGTTCACATCAATCAAAATCTCATTTGCAGCTTGCCTCGCAATTAGAGAATGGCTGGATAATGTCCTGTTTCAAAGCTGTTTTGCTTTTCACACAATATTTTTTTTTGCAGTCTTCATATAGACAGATAACCAGATACCAGAGTTACTTTGTGCCTTATTTAAATTGTCTACACGCGAAACATTTGAACAATAATCACAAAGAAAATGGGCCAAATAGACATTAAATTATGCTGTTTTACAATTTTTTTCTGTCCATTTTTAAGCATTTGAACATCAGCATCACCTCCTCCCTCTGCTCCTACTTGTACACCTGATTTTTTTGGCTTGGGTACAGAAGGAACACAGCCCTCTTTGTTAGGATCCCTGTGCAAAATCCCTGGATATGTTTCTCAGATGTACGTCATAAAATAACCCTATAAACTACCACAAGCCGGTCGTTCTCCATTCCCTAGCTGATTTGTTATGGCTGTCTCAAGCCTTCCTGCCACAACAGCGGCTGGTGTTTAGTGCCAGTATTTAGTCTGGCAATTGTCAGAGACGCTTCAGTGAGTATATTCCTTGGGGGCCAAAAGTGACATTCCAGACCCAGTGCAACTACTTTGCATGTGAAAGAAAATGAATATTCAAAATAGAATAGGGTGTGCGTTTTCTCCTGTGCATATTTATATACATATCTGCATTCGTGTGGATCTTATCTTTTCATCTTTGTGCGGTTGCGTTCATAAAAGCAATCGTTGGGTACAATGCCTCTATGTTTCGTGCGTCTGTGTCGGTTTGCTTTAGATTATCTGTTTGTTTTTGTACTGTTTGTGCCTGTTAATCCACCTGTGTGTGCGTGACTGCGTGCACGTGTATGTGTGTTTGTGCGTTTCCATCTGTGTATCACACATCGGCAGGCAGTGTGAGAGAAAAGTGTATACAGTAGAGAACTGAATTTCTCCATAGAAGGCACAGAAGACATTAACATACAGTATGTACTTACAACAAGGAGCATAATAATGATCCAGTGCAATCCAAAGTGTTGTCCAGTGAGTAGACAGGTATCTAGTAAAATTAAATCATGTGAAAGAATAGGTTGAATTCTTGCACGCTTAATGGGGCTTTGTTTGGCATCAGATTCACAGCTTAATACTAAAACCACAAGCTGCAGCAGCCTATCAAAAGGAGAGCCAAACACCCGAGACAATTACAACATCAATAATTGATAAAAACAACCTTAAAATGAGGGACGTAAATCAGTAGAATACAAATGAAAAATAGGAAAAAAGACTGAGTTGCAAATAGTTACGCTAAAAGCAAATAATTGGCTATTTTCTTCATATTTCCATAATAGTAAATGATTTGGTTTTCTTCTTTTCTCTGCAGTTTGGATATTAGCTTTGGACTTGTTCTTGTTAATAAATTGCTTATTTTGTATTGCCCATCTAATCTCTTACACATTTTTTTTCTGTTTAATGTTTTTCAACCTATTTTCATTAGTATTCTATGGATTTTTGCATATACCCATGCTGTTTATCAGGTGTCGATGTGGTTGTTATCGCAGTGTGACATCACCTTTAATTTCTCGTTGCAGCCTGTGGCTTTATTATGAAGTTGTTGTTGCATATTGTGAATTGAATGCCTGACGAAGGTCACTGATGGAAAAATTGTATTTCTAATAAACTGTCAGTGTTCAACCTTTTCAAAGCAAAGCATGAGACATACATACTGCTTTACGTCTGCTGTTAGTAGTAGTGTTTAGCCTTTACAGAGCACAACCTGCTTTCTTTAATCTGTAAAAGTACTCTGTGTGAGCCTGCTGTTTGTAAAAGCAATGTTAACAAGGCTCAGTTATGCAAACATTACGTAGTACCTTTAACATATGGCTGTGGGCACACAGTCAAACACACACTGAGGTCAGTGTCAGGCAGTAACTCATGCACTAGGCTGTTGGGGACCTTTGAGCCTCCTGCACCAATTACAGCCTTATTTATGAATTTGAGCACAGTTGACCTTCTGGAGGAGGAGACGTAAATTTGTTTGTCTGGAGAACGACGTAACAAATGGCGTTCTGGGACAGCTCAAACTTCCTCTCTATCAATCTGTCCCGTGTCTCTCTCTCTCCTCTGGCATTCTCCACACCTCAGCAATAACTCATCAGCTGGTCAGCTGGTCAGCTATCTGGTTAGTCATATAGAAACGTCAGTCAGTCATTAAGTTGGTCTTCCCGGACTGATAAACAACTTGTACGATATGGTGTATTTAAGAGTAGCCTTTAAGATGTATTTTTGAGGGAGAGGCAAAAAGGGAACAAGACTCACAGTGGTGTTTGTTATTCAGTCTCTCTCTCACTTTCTCTATCCTTTGATGCAGTCTATGAGAACATTTCAGGGCAGGGTGCCAGCCCATGAGCGTGACTGGATTGGCAGACATTTGTCTCAGTGAGAGACAGGTCACACTGAAAAAGAGCTAACCCCGCTCTCTCCTCCCTCACCACATCGTCCACAGTCCTCTGTTTGTGCTTACACTTCCTGTGAAAAACACAACTGACTCCTGAAGAATGTGCCCAATTAGAGACGGAGAGTGTGTGTGTGTGTGTGTGTGTGTGTGTGTGTGTGTGTGTGTGTGTGTGTGTGTCAGGGGTGGGATCTCTCTTTTTAATATCTGGTGTTGATTTACACAGAAATGGAGCTTTGCACTGGGGTCCTCTGGGTCCAGAGCGCTGGTGAAGGAGGGCTTTCCAGGCACAATAATGTTCAATAACATGAAATGCATTGAAATACTGGGGAAAGGCCCAATGGGATGACGGATCAGAGCACATTCATCTATGCCCTATTAGTCAATTATCAAACGCACTAATGCGATATATTTTTAATTGGCCGCTTTTGCAAGTTCAGACAATGATCGCATTTGTGGTCCACAATTGACAGTTTTTGATTCATATTTGCTGGTTCAACCTACTCAAATGTGAGGATTCGCTTTTTTTTTCTGTTTCATTTTGAATAATTATCTTTGAGTTTTTGACTGTTGGTTTGACAAATAGTCTGAAGACAGGCTTTGGAAATTTTGATGTAAATTTATCTCTAGCGGTGTCAGAAGTTTTTATAGACTATGATGAACTGATGAATTAAAATCAGTTTGCACACCTGCCTATTTAAAATTGGGGATTTGGTTCAAACAGTAACCTGGAGATCAATCTGTCACTATAATGAATCGGTTTTCAGGCTGTGGGTGGCAGTTCAGGTTGAGTTTGGGAGCAAAGTTTAGAACATTCTCTCTTTTTCCACACTCTCTATCACCCTCTGTCCCTCTTTTGGTTGCCCCGTCTTTAAATGAGTGTCTCTGTCCTCCCACTTCCTCGCTCCATCCATCCGGCAGTCTCCACTCCCACACTGACTAGCTTGCAAACAGACCCAGCTGGCCATAATGATGACAAATCAGCCCAAATATTTATGTCCATCGAATTTCACTTTGGCTCTGCCCACCGCTCGCTCTGTGCTCTGTTTTTTTACGGCTCCCTCTGCGTCGGTCACCGCACTCGCAGCCAAGTCATCGTAACCGTTCTCCACAAACACAGCCCAGCCCCTGCTATGTCACCTAAACACCAGCGACTGTTAATGTCCACAGAGAACCGAGTTTATGGTTGTCAGAGTAGTGGTATAAACACGGAATCTCACGGTGTGCTTGTGTAGGTTTTTGTGTGGGCCTGGTGACCAACCTGTTCTGTAAATGCGATGTGCGTTGTATCCTTTAGCCGGAAATGTGTGTTTGTCACAGGTCCTACTCACTTTGAAGAAACTAAACAAGAATCTGCGGTGATGGTGGACCTCACTCAGAGAGGTTAGAGCTCAAAGTAACAGGCTGGGAATGGATGCTTAAATTGTTTGAACAGAAGAGGCAGTTCGTTACTGCCTGAATCCATAACTGTGAGAATCCCTGTCAAATGGGTCTTGACGGGTAATTTAAAGTCAAATATTTTATAGTGCTTAATGCATGAGACTGTAATGAAATCAGCCCAGCATTTATGTTATATTCATCAAATGTCATCCAATGATTTAGTAAGCCTTAAAAGCCACATGCCTTATATGATATATAGTGCGTCTACACAGATTTCAACCAACCGCGTGGGTCAGAGGAGTAACATTAGACATGATGATTGATGATACAAAAGGTGGTTTCAAGCGCTTGATGAAGAACAGGGGGAAACCTGACCTTCAAGAGTTGTAGGAGTTTCTCAAATCTGTCTTTTCAGGGAATTTAACAATTTCCTGAAACCACAAACTTCCTGACATCCTTTTCAAAGGAACCACATAGGAACTAAATGGATATTAAACACATCGCCAGTCCCACAGCTAGTGCATACTTTGTAACTAAGAGCTGTTTAAGAGGTCTCATTGTTAAATTGTAATAACATAAAGTATAGAGGAATTATGATATGATGACTTCCACTCCTTGCCCTCCACCTTCTCTTGATAGTGTGTCTCTCCTGATGAAAGCCTTATTGGGAAAAAAAAAGCTATTTTCTAGGTCATACGCTTGCACTGCTGTTCTTTGCAGATATTTATTTTTAGTCTTCTAAACTGTGGTGATTCGTGACTAATTATTGATCCCACAGTACTTCTCTGGATGAGAGTCCCAATTAAATTCTTACAAAGAAGTGTAAATAAATGAAACAGATATAAAAAGGTTCATTCTCAAAAGCACTGCTATTCTAGTTCCATCCTTGTGCTATCTTTGGATGCTAGATTTACAATAGGTAGTAACACAGCAGTTTTTATGGTCAAGCTTTAATATGAACAAGGTATATTATTTTCTAACATAAATGCACCATTTGTGATTGATTTCTTACAGTAAAATGATGCATTTCAGGTCTCATCCTATTTTCCCATTATGGCAGCCCCTTGCAGATAAAACAGATGACTCAGTGTTTTTAAACAGTGATGCTACATAAAGCACGCCTTGTTTACCTCCATTGCTCTTGTCCTCTCTGTCAGATAATATATATGCATTGTATCTCTATCCCTTGGAAAAGATATGGCCCCTATTTTAACTCTGGCTTTCTGTATCCCGAGACACGGGTCCTGACACGAAGGACAACATCCTGCTCTTATCTGCCCCAAAGAGAAAGTGAGAGGGAAATAGACCCAGTGAGGGGAGCGAGGAAGAAAAGAGGGTGGAGAAGAAATAAAATAGGAATTTGGAGAATAAGGCAGTGCGCAATAAGGAACACAAAAGAGAGAAACAGGAAGGGAGAAAGAGCTCCATCTCCTGCTTTGAGAGATACTGGAGATGGACCAATCAGCATATTTAAAATTAGCCCCCTGCGTCATTGTCCACAGCAGTGTTGGCTTACCACTGTCCCAGATCCCTGGGCTTCTTGTTTTTGCTGAGGAAGAAGGCCTGCAGGATGGTGGAAGCCCAGCATCAAAATGACTGCTGTACTTTACTCTGTCTTTATCTCGGTTATTCTTTTTTTTATATTTCATTCTCTTTTTTTCCTTTTGCCTCCTCCCTTTCTGTTTTGGCTGTTCTCTTGTGCCTCGGCTTCGGCTCCTTCATACCTGTAACTGCATCTGTCTTTCATTTTTCTTTTTCTCATTGCCCTTCTCTCCTCTGTGCACTCTGTCCATTAACCCCCCCATTAGGAGGGCTCTCAGTCTTCCCTATTAGGATACATTTGGCTGTAGAATCAGCAGCGTTGCATTCCCAGGTGAGTTGGGGATGATTTGCTATTCACTCCTCTGGCTATGGGTTTACCTCGGCAGGCATAGACAAAGAGAGAAATAGCGATGCGAGAAACTGAGAGGCAAAAGGAGGACAGGCAATAGCTTGCTTCCTTCTGTCTTCCAGTGTCCCTCCCTCCTCTCTCGACATTGAGATGCGTCCGCGGTTCTCAAAACACGTGTTTAAGGGCTAAAGGTTTGGAAGCAGCTATCCAGGATGGATGGGGGATTTGTGTTGCTTTCCTGCTTAGAGGCTGCTGTGAATGCAGCCGACCGCCGAGCTAGCTGTTAGTTCTGGCAGTTTGGAAGGGATGCCTCTGGGACTATGCTTGTCTTTAAGAGTCTTTGCAGAGACTTTGCCAGCATGAATTAATGGAGGATGAGCTGAGAGGCTTTTTTCTTCAATTTAAAGAGACTGCTTGTCATTTTTTGTGGCAGGTTTTCTTGTGTATGTGTGTCTCTGACTCAAGTGACTCTCACAGCGCACACACACAAATCCATAGACACAGAATAGGAAATACGCACATGCATGAGCATGCACTCCTCCTGCATGGTGACAGCTGATCTGGAGTCGTGGCGTCCAGGCCGTGGGGGTTTGGACTGGGTTGGGTTGGTTTACTGATATTGACATCGTGGCCTTGTCTGGCCTTTTGCCAGTGTTGAGCTAGCTCTCGCTGACTGCTCTGGCCTCCTATAAATCAGGACCAATTACCACGGTGCTGCACAGCCGCCTCTCTTCCAGTCGCAGCCCTGCTCTGCAGAGTGCAGGGAGGAAAGGAGAAAGGCAGGGAAGCCACATCCCTGCTTTCATTCCAATTACTGCTGCAGCTGCCCTCCTCTGTTTGGCAAACATTGTTTACTCACATAACATGTTTCCACAGTTTTAATGCAAGTTAGGGATTACATCTAAAGACATAATCAACTTTCAGCATTAACATGTATGAAATGTTTAATGTAGCTGTATTAAAATTGCAATTATTGCTTTTTTTCCCCAAAACATGTTCTTTTACACTCCTCGTGTTTAAGTCACCTGTCCTTGTCTTATTACTTATTACTCATCCTATCATTTAAAAAAAATAATAAAAAAAACACATATCTCAAAATTTGATGACTTTGATCTTTTATCTGAAAAATGCATTGTCACAAAGCTGAAAGTGCTGCTGCTAGCTGATGAAAAAGTTGTGTGATCAGTGTTCATGTGCAGTATGAATACGGTTGCAGTAACGGATGCACATGCATACACATAATGCATAAAGATTTCATACAGTGTAAGGATGCTGTATGTACAGTACACGAACATGTAAATAATAATACACACGGAGGGTTCAGGCCTACATATTACTCACCTGGACAGAGAGGGCTAGCTATAGTCTGTAAAATAAAAATATGTGTTGTCCTTGTGTGGGTGTGTGACTATACAGTGCAGCACTGTTTGCCCTCAGCCTATGTAACGTACGCTAGATTTATCATCCTCACTTAATACACTCATAAACATTCTCTGGCGTGTCACAGAGGCTGTGAACCCCCCTGCACGGCTGGCTCGGTAAATTGGGCCTGTGTAAACCATTCTGCCCGTCTAAAATACAGTGCGGCAAATTGAAATCCCCAGTAAGCCTCTGTAGCGGCATGTCACAGCTGGGTAGGGAGGAGGGAGAATGGAGGTTTTTCTCATTTACCACCTGGAGGTTTTTGAAGTGTCATAACCAGCTATCCCCCCACACTCTTCTCTTCTATTTCTCTCTTTAACTCTTTCTATCTTGCTTTGTCTGTCCCTTCCTTTTCCCTCAGTCTTCCATTCCTTTTCCTCTCTTGCTGAAATACCCTTCTGTCAAGTGCGGCATTCAATCCTCATCATCCTGACACACGAGGCCTGTATTTATTATATATGTGAGAAGCCGGATCTTACAGGCTGAGTGTAAACAGCAGTCACACAACCGTCCGGAAAGAGAAACAAGCTTGGTTATTAACCTCCAGTGGGGTAACCAGAGGAAGCCCGGAGAGAGGACTTGATTTAAAACCAAAAAGGGGGCAATATTTTCAGTGGTATTGTGCTCTTGTGTTGAAGGAACAGCCAAAGTGTGCTTGCTAATTTCACTCCCACGCTTGTACATAAGTTCACATACTTCCCCCAACGAATGTACAAACATACACTACACACAAAACAAGCGTTTCAAGAGCCTCCTAATCGGCTGTTCTTGTCCATTTTGCTTAAGAGTAGAAACTCCCTTTATGTATTTTGCCAGGAGTGAAATAAAAACAAAAAAACCCCCGCCATTAAGTCCTCAAGAATCCGACATTACACCCACTCACCCCGACTTGCCATCCACCCAACAGTCGCCATCCCTCTGAGACCTTCGGCACCCATTCTATTCTTCATCCCGAGGGACTCTTCCGGCTTTTTTCTTTCCCCTTGGATAACTTCGCTGTCTGCCTTCTCGCCCAACACTGTAAGTAATGGGCTGGTTTTGACCCTCTATGCCTCATTGTGTAAGATTTCAGCTTCTGACCTTAAAAAATGAAAGCAAATCGATAGGGCGGGACACATGAATTCCAAAGCCCAGGATGCAAGCCAAGCCTGGAGCCCAGAGAGGAGAAAGAGGAGGAGGAGGAGGGCTGTGTGTATTTACTGAAGGGCTAAAACAAAGAAAGAAAGCCAGAGAAAGACAGAGAGGCTTTCAATTAACCTTCAGCACTGACAGCAACTCTGTGTAGTGTCTCCTGTTTGTGCTCATGAATTTGTACATGTCACACAGTATGTAAAGTACGGTGTAGAAATTAAGTTGCAGTGGACCAGGAGGAAATAAAACGAAGAGGTGAGGGGAGGGGACATAAGGTGAAAGCTTCAAAGTCGAGGCTTGAACTACAGCTGTGCACATTCCTGCGTCTTTGAGTGGGAGAAAATAACTCCCATGGAGCACTCAAGAGATTAAGATTCTTCTATACGACTGCCACTGCATGAAAACGTGAGTGACTGGAGACTAGTTCTGCTTTTTATCATTCCAGCCTGTGCAACTAAGACTACCAAAGCAGTATGAGGCACAGTCTGCTGGAGGAGAGTGTGTGTGTGTGTGTGTGTGTGTTTGTGTGTGTGTGTGTGTGTCCACTTGTCAAAGTTACAGTACAGATTTGACTCTTCACAAAAATAGCAGCTTGAGAGTTGAACTTAACAGCTGTGGGATTACCTGAGTGAAGACTTGACCAACAAACATATTTAACTGTCACATTTTTTTTTTTAATGTCATGCCTTTATTAAACAGGATAAAAAAGACAAAAGGCAGGAAACAAGGGAAACACAGATGCAGATTTGAGCTGTGGTGTTTCATGGTTCACATCTTAACCTTGAATCCACGGGGCGGCTCTTAACTCTCAAATTTGGACCAGGTAATATTACATAGCCGCACTTCATTAGGCCTATGCACAGTGAAGAACAAGACTTAGTCAAAACCTTGTGTATGGTGTGGATGGTGTATGGTCAGTACTGTCCATAATGTGAATTCCTGGACATCAAATGTTCGTCTGCAATTTTCTCCAGCGCTCCCAGTATAAGTCCCAGGTCCAATGTTATAAATATGTCTGCAAGAACAACACTTTCCACTCATATCTTTAGATGTGTAATTAGAAAGAGAACTAATTATCTATTAACTCAATTTGCTCTGTGATTCGTTTCCATTGATAGGATGTCTCTCATTTTTTTCTGACTCACTCTGTATTGAGTGTTTTGTCAGACTGATTGTTATTTGGGGTGCTTTAACTGTGCTCTATCCCTCAAGCCTCTGGGCGCATGGAGAGCTGTTTCCTCTCCTACTCTGCTCTCTGCTGGACTGTTAAAGTGCGTAGCCGTTACCTCCGTTTCTCACAGCAGGGGGTTTTATGTTGTTTTCCAGTTTTCTTTTCCTCATGGTTAATACGAGGTATTGTGCTGTCTGTGTCACCTCTGCTCACATGATATACTGTGATACCCCATGACGTATTGCCGAGGTATGGACTCCTCATTGATTTCTCACGAAGCGGGTGTGTTTGTGCTTGTAGCAATAGCCTGAGAGGGAGAAGCAACAGAACGTTAGTTACGTATCATAACTCTGAACAGATTCTATGAGTAAAGGTGCAGCCCTGAAGAAGAAAACTGTCTCAGTCCAACTTATACAGAAGGTGAGACTGAGGTGAGGTGGAGGCTAAAAGTCTATAGTGCCGTGCCCATACTCATACAACCTGGCTGCGTCCACCAAAAATGTTTTTTCTCAGCTGAAAACATTAGCCGCTCTTCTTACAACGCCCAGCTGGGAGCGCTAAAGAGCACTTTAGAAGCACAGCGTTTTCTCAGCTGAGACACAGAATATCTGTAGAAGTAGCTGACTGCTACTAACCTGATAGACCCATGGGGAACAACATGTTCCTCCAAGCGTTATTCATACTGATACTGTGGCAGACCGGGGGTGTCATCTGGTACAGACATGGACACTCACAGATCAGAGTTTTAATTTCTCCCCCATCGGCGTTGTTCAGCACTTTGGCCTGGTTGGTTGGTGATTGTACCAGGAAAAAAAGGCCAAACGTGCGGCACTCAGCACAGAATAGACATGCAGAATACAGCTTGCTCAGACTGCTGCCATTTGGTCTAAATACACGGCACTCCCACTGTTTTTTACCTGTTCACATTGAAGGCGCATCAGGCAACTGAAAATATCCAACACTCAGCCGACCGGCCGGTGGAGTAACATCGCTCAGCTACTTAGTACCACTGGTGTTAGCATTAGCTCGTTAGCCAGTTACAGGCAACTGCAGTTGTAGCGTTTAGCCTGCTATTGCAGTAGCACAAAGCACAATGTTCACATGCTGTTTTAGTGGACTCCCGAGAGACTTTCATCCTTACTTTAGATTTTCTTTTGAAGACTTGTGACCTGACATGGACATGCCCTGCAGGACTCGACTTGAGACTTGACGGTTGCAGTTGCCCCACAGGACATAAAACAGCTTTGGCGATGGTGCAGTGTACGTGGCTGTTTGTGAAAAAGGTGTTTCACGTGGCGGGTGTGTGTATGTGCATAAACATAGATGTGCATACAGTGTGTGTGTCTGTCCAGCACAGCGAGTGGCTGCCCATCAGTTCCACTTAGCTCAGCGTGGTAATTGGCCGTCCATTGATGGACGTGGCTCCCTCTTCACGCTCCAGGGACTCCAGCTCTTTGTCTGAGGAGTGGGAGGCAACACGCTGGCATGGCACACACGCTTAAAATAGCGCATCAAATCAGCCATGCTTCGGCAGCCGCTGCTAACGTGTGGGGCAGATTGGGGGGCTAATGGTGTGTGTGTGTGTGTGTGTGTGTGTGTTTAAGTGTGTTTATGTGCTTTTACAGCATGGTATGGGGTCTTGCGATTCTCTCTGGGGAGGATAAGGGGTTAATGTGGTTAACTGGAGCTGGTGGTGGTATTTAGTCATGTCCCTCTCTCCCTCTGACCATTTTTTCTTTTCTATTTCATCCATCACTCACTTACTTTCTTGCAGTGTGCATCGTCTCTTTCTCTCTTCCCACCTCTCTCTCTTTCTGTTCATGCCCACAGGGCCCCGGTTCTCTCTTTCTGTCACTATGTGCAGTGTCCCTGCAATAGAGATATAAATGGGCTGTGAGCAGGGGGCCCTGACTCCTATACCATAAATCTACACTAACAGCACAGCAGACACATGAGGAGAGCAGGGGAGGGGGACGAGGGGAGGAAGAAAGGGAGGGAAATCAGATACCTGATACATTTTGAATACACCTCGGAAGATAGAGCTTATACTGAAAAAAGACGCTCACGTTGAGATGTTTCTAAAATTGGCTGGAGAGGATTTCTCCATCAAGATATCACACCCTCGGAGGTGTAAATTGTTTTACAGTGTTTTGAAATTGGTTTTGAGGGTATGAATGGTAAGCAGGAAGTTGCCGTCATTTAAAACCGCTGTAAGCTGCTGGAAGCCTTATGAACCCTAATTTCAGAGAGTCCCCTCAGTGAAATGTTTACTTAAGATGAAAAAAATGCAGAAACATTTGCACTCTTGACTTCAGTCACGTGTTAAGAAAAAAGACCTGCATGCTGACAAAGAACTTCAGCTGCAGTTTATTTCTATACACTGAACAAAGGTGACAAAAAGTGGTATAAGTGAAAAAAGTTGAGTTAAAACTGAGTATGAAGATTTTTTTTTTTAACTTTTTTGTCATTGTGCAGACCTTTTTTTTTCTCTATTTTTAAACTGTTTTCCCCACAATGTATTCTTATTATTTGAGTCTGAGGTTAGGTTTTGTTTTTCACTCAATAATATCTGCTGCTGGGTTGAATTTTTTCATCTCTCACTGACCCCGATCTTATCCTCGCAGTATCGCAGGAGCCCTAAAACGTCTCCTCTTATATTTGCAATGACATTGAACTGGTGGCCTGCTGTTTCTTCAAAAGATGTGTTTTTCCACTCACTTCTCACACTTTCTTCCACTGTCTCAGTAATGTTAGCTTTTATTTTTTTCACGCCTCATCTCTTGCCGTTTTTAACTCTTTCACTCATCATCCCATGTCTTAGAAATTAAGCCTATTTTGCGTTAAACATCCCTCTCTTCTACCTTCTTTTCCCAGCAGCCCTATGCTCCACCCCCTCATCCCATGGCTCCTCCCAGCCCAAGCACCAACAGCTGCAGCCAGGGAGGGGCAGAGCAGCTGAGTAAGACCAACCTGTATATCCGAGGCCTGCCACCTGGGACCACCGACCAGGACCTTATCAAGCTCTGCCAACCGTAAGTACTGAGAACAATTACGGTTAAATGCAGAGGTCCCTCTGTTAAGACTTGCCACGATGGGGTGTACTTGGTCATGATCTGCTTCTCATGGCTGATTGTATTTAGCAGTACATGATGCACAGCATGCCACTATATATTTCTCAGTCTCCCCGCTCATGATACTATAGCCTACGTAAATGTCATCCGCTTAAATTCATGTAATGTGGAAACTTGATGTTTCCATATAATTCTTTCCATATATACCACGTTAATGTAAGCCTTTTAAGAAACAAACGATTGTGTCATTTTGCCTCTCTTGGAAAGCTCATATTGTGTATAATCATTATGGGTGAAAAGTCAAATCTGTTCTGAATATATAGAAGTAGTAATTTAAGCTGTCATCTTTAAAAGCATTTAATGGAAACAGTATCTCAAGCTGAAAATGATAGATGCTTCAAGTAGAGGGAAAGCACTTATTCAGTTGTCCCGCAGTCCAAATAAGTCCAACCCTGACAAGCTTGTGTTTAAGAAACTAACTGAATTAATGGCTGGCAGACATAAGATACATCTTGCATAGAGAATGTTGCACTTAGACAAGATGGAAAACTAATTTGCATTTGGGAACATTGAAGACTGTACAGTAGCTGTGGGTCAACAGTCGAGTCAAATGTCAGTCAAAGCCGGTCCACCTGGACATCGGGTGTAGACAAATGCAACCCCAAAACAGACTCATTTTTCATCTCCGTCTGTCGTCAGATAATCAGTCACCTGCTCTACCCTCCAGCTTTTAGAAGATCTTGACGTCAACTGTGTATACAAGTGACCTTATAGACGTGTTTTTTAACATCGTATTGTAAAATATTTAAGGTAAGGCATTGCTACATACTTACACCCCACAGTTTTCATCTTGGTGGGTCGACACTGGACATATTAGAGCTCTTAAATGCCAAGCTGACAAAACTAAAAAGTTCACCTCTGAGGAGAAAATTGCAGGCATGTAAAAAGGTCCATGTGCAATGCCTCGCACACCCCATTAAGCTGCTACCAACCTAGTGTATTTGAGGGAACCACACAAAGGTGCTCATAAAGCTCTGCCAAATGTTCTTGATAGAGAAAACACACACACACACACCTGCCTGCACACAGCTCAATAAGGCCTAATAAAGCTTAGATTGGACCACCTCCCCCAGGAATCACAGACCAAGACCTCATCAAGCTGTAACAAACAGTCACAGGGGCTTTCTTTCTCTCTGTGTCTCTGTCTCTCTCTCTCACTCACACACACTCACACACACACAAGCAGCTTTGTTCAGCTCCATTAGGCCCTTTCACTTCTAAAATGGTGAAAAGGGGGTCAAGATCATTAATGGAGACAAGGCCAGCAGATTGTGAAATACAGGCCATGAGCGAGTCTGTCTGGTTGCATAACCTTTTCTTGGCCATATTTCCAGAAATGTCCCGGTCAAACGCGGCCAATTATTCAATGATCCTTTGGAGACGGGAACATGCTGTCCGGTATATTTGGTAATGCTCCCGGTAGCCGTGTCATAAGTCGTGTATTTATTCTTGATACTGACCCATCAAAATTCCATTAGCCTGAGAGGCAGCCCGATAAGATTTGGAAAAGCACTCAGCATTTTGTCATTGCATATCTCTCGCTTAGCTCTTGCATTCACCCAGTGGTACAGACTTGGACAGTTTCAATTTCATTTCTAATTCCATATGATCCTGAATATTTTGAGCACAACTATTCGGAAGGGCAAACCATGTTGGGGCTTATGTAAAACACCCCAGTAGTGTGCATGTTTGTGAGTGTAGATTTGCATTCTAATATATAGCCTTTCTCCTGTGTGTTATGGAAAGCAACTGACTTTGTCTGTTATTGCTCGGATCTGCCGTGCTGTCCTCTAGCGGCTGCCCCCTTCTTCAACTGATTCCACAGCTCCTCTGTCTCTTCTCATGTCTCCCATCCTTCCCTCTGTGTGTATCGCCTGCCTGAGAGCCCCCAAGGTTGCCCGAGGTGCGCTGTGCCAGTGAAAACCCAATGCCACTGAAACTTTAATTAGCCAGGCCGTGTTTCAGTGGCAGGCGGGTGGCAGCATTCTAGAAAAGGTCATGCGACCGTTCTGCAGTCTGCAGCACCCCGGGTCCCCCATAGGTTTTTCCCCAGATGCACAGTCCCCCTCCAGCACCCAACTAGCCCTCAGCTCCATCAGCTCTCACTGATGGGACTGAGGGTCACGTTAAACACAGACCCTGACTAAATGTAGCGCTGTAGTGTTCGGAAAAAATGCAAAGCTGGGGGAGTTTAGGTCACATTACCTTCTCACCATCAGTATGTCAAGGGTCTGTCTGCTCTCTCAAACCTGTCTGTGTGTGGACATGAATGTGTTTGCGTGCCGGTTCTCTTGCACAGATCCTTGTGAACGCTGGCAGTGAGACAAATTAAAGCTGATTCTTGGGCCTGGCTTTGCTGTGTCACACACATCAAAAAGCAGCTCCTGCCGCCCTGGTTCACCACTATCTCAAAAGCAAACACGCTGCCGCCAAACTGATGCATTCTTGACAACAAGCCATATCGTAGCTGCTGATTGGAGGCTGTTGCACGCCGCCTGAGAGATGCCAAAAAAATAAATGCCGTCTACTGCGGTTACAACCCCGTCCTTGTGAACTCTAACATTTCATAGCCAAGATCCTGTCACATTTTCAGTAACCCTCATTAAGCCCTCACAACCTCCTGAAGTTCAGAGTTTATTAGTAAAATACATTAAAAAAAAGATTTTTTTTTTTATTTTGGTCAGTGTTATTTCTCCATTTTTTTCTGAATATGTAATTTACTGTTTTGATAGATACACCCCTACTGTAAGAGTGCAACAATATTAAAAAATTGTTACTTTTTTCTCATGCAGTCTAGCCATGCGCTAGGCTAGTGTACAATAGGAAGGTTAATAGTAGCTTAGCCTGTTAGCAGCAGTATTCTTGCTCTGTACAGTGACAATATTGCATTGCTGTTAGTACCAGTTTTTATTGTTCTGTTGGTGATGCTGACTTTCAGATGCTGAAGTGCTATATTGGTGCAGATGTCTACAGATCATGTTATTGTTAATACAGACTGGTTCAGCTGGCCTCCACCCCCAGCCTTACACGCCCTGGTAACCAAGGCTTCAATTACAGACACACAAACATGCAGTTAACAACAACTGAATATGGGATTATTTGAGTTACCAAGGCTAAGATTTCTTTTATGCCCAGCCACCTCCGTCAACCTCCCTGTGGTCAATGGGAGCAAAAGTAAAGACTGAAGAACACCGAAGTTCTCACAGCGGTTGGAGCTACATGCCGAGAGCTGTTGAACGAGTAATTAAATGGATTCGGGTGGGTGCTTAATCTCTGTTTTATTCAGCTGGCTGGACGTTGGGTTCTCGGCAGCCGTCAGCGTGATATATGGGCGTAGAGAAGAGGCCAAAGGAGTGGAGTGGGGATTTGTTGGCTAAAGACCCAAATAGTGAGAGGCCTTCCTACTTGCCTGGCTGGCTGTGTGAGTGGAGGGATGGATGGATGAAGGGATGGAGGGATGGATTGAACAGCCGTGACTGTGAGAAAACTTCCTTGGCCTAACCAGCCAGGTTGAGGCACTGGGCCAAGCCTTAGTCCAACACCAACCGCATCCAACCCAAAGATCGGTGCAGCCAGTCAATTCAACTGAGCCAACACAGCACTTTATGGCAAAGCAGATTTTATAACCCGACTCACCAGCCAGCCATTAGGCAGCACCCACATTCTTCTTGTTTGCAATCCACCACCCAGGAGAGGAATAGAGAGGATGGAAGCAGGTTGTTGAATGAAAGGTTGAAAGGAAGAACGAGAGGGATTTCTTTTTTTTTCTTTACGAGGGCCCACACCTGGAATAACAGGGACAAAGCAGTTCACATTTTCTCTGCCAGCAGCCCAAATCCATAACTCAAACTGCCAAGAAAGCAAAGGACCCTGGAGGTCCCTAAACCCCCAACTCCTCACTCCTCCTCTTCTTCCTCTTCAACCCTACCTCCTTCTCATCTACTTCCTCCCTTCCCCTCCTTCTCCTTCTGGTTCCCCTCGCCCAATTGCAGTCATGTCTGAGCCGCAGCTGCACTGTTGCGCTGGCTTTTGCTTCCGTGCCACGGTCTGATCAAACGTACAGAGTGAGCCAAATCAACAGCTAATCACCACCAATTGTCCAAATAACCTTTCCCGTGTGTGCTGGGGGAATGGTGGAGAGGGAGCTGGAGGAGGGAGAGGGCCATAAGGTATGCTAAGTAGAAGAGATGAGGGGACGAGAAAGGAGGGGTGACCCTGGGACCACCTGTTTTTATGGAGCAGAGGCCCGGGCACTCAGCAGCGCCACATTATCCCTAATGACTCTCTGAGGTCCAATGTTGACATTAGCTGCCTAGCTATCGGAGCCGGCCTGTCCCATGGCTCTGTTTCAGAAAACTGACAGAGGGGAGAAGTGTGAGCAAAGGTGTCCAGCTCCAAAGTACCAAACACCCTCCCCACATGTAGAACCACACTAAAGCCACAGAGATACTGTGGCAAGTATTATCACAATAACAAACATGCTGGGATGTAGGCTAATGAGTAACTGTAAGAATTTAAGAAATTACATTACAGAAATACCCAAAGATCAAGAAAAAGCACATTTTTTTTTGTCACAGCTCCTTAACAAGCAACTTTATGCCCACTGTAAGTCTTTTTTGCTGACCTCCACTGGTTTAACGTCTCAGGGGTGAGGCGGGAGGTATTCATTTGGTTGCAATCTACAACCTCACCACTAGATGCCAAATCGGACACAGTGGCCCTTTAAGTTCCTCTGTAATATCCATGTTTTAGAGATCTAGATACAAAGTGTTTCTTTACGTTTATGTTAAAATGGAATATCAGCTCATGTATCATTGTCAAATGTTTAAATTATCTATGTTGGTGTTGGTTGGAAACTAGTGTCCATCTCTGGTCAGTCACATTGGCAGCTCCATGTTTTAATAAAAATATTGATATTTGGTGCCATCGTATCAATAACGTATCGCAAGAAGAAGCAATACGATTGATTCCCATATCAATATTTTGTAACGCTCCTTTTGATCGAGTTTTAGCTCAAACTGTGTGTTGCGTTTTTCTCTCAGAATCCAGTTTATACAGTATGTCTCTCTACCTGTCTTTCTTCTCTTCCTACGTTAACACACCCTACTCTTGTCAACCATGCAGAGTCAAGTTGTTTGTCACTCAGGGCATAAAGAGATAGTGGTGCTTAACCTCTGAAAAGTAGCGAGGCAGCCACAGGAATGCCCAAACTAAACTACTCCTACAGCTACAGCTTCACGCTGAGTGGAAGCATCTGCTGTTCCTGGAACCAGAACTCTCCATCGCCGCTTTTTCTATGTGTGAACGCCTTTCTCACTCTCTTGCTATTCCCCCTCTCTGTTTCACTCACCTCTCTCCTCTCTCTTCCTTCCTCGCTGTTATCCTCTGCTGCACTCTCCCTCCTCTCTCCATGTGCTCTCTGTCTCTCTCTTCTCTCTCATCTGCTCTCTCACATCTTTTCATCATGTTAATCTCTCTGCTTCTCTGCTCCAGCACAAGTGACATAGTCATTTCGTTGGCCTGGCCAAACTGACTAAAATGCTACGCCTTTTTCCTCCCCAAACATCGATTTTCGAGCGAGGGTGAGCGGAGAAGCTGATTTGGCCTGAGGCTGGTTTTTTGAATTATTTATCCCCCCATTACTGTATACATGACACGTAGACAGTTTGCCTATTTAGAGGCTGGAAAGAGCTTCTTTTCCATTTTTGCGCTGAAGTTGATTGTTAACAGTTAATGCTCCAGCAGTCATTTTCTTGAATAGCCTTTTTAGTTTATCAGATGCTTATTTAGTATGACTTACGGGCTTAGATTCACACAAAATACACACATAGTCTTTTGAAAATAGTCAAGTTTCCTGCATTTCACTTTAATTTGCCTCCAGTAGCTAATAGCATGCCAAAAGCCATAGCAACCAGTTTGCAACAGTCTTCTGTGCCTCCCTCCCAACTGTGCTTTGCATTTTATCTGACTGCTGCCGTACAGCAGAGGACAATTTTTAAGCTCCAACAGAAGCGACGGCAGAGTCTCTGGTACAACAAGACTGATTGACGTGAGGGACAAAACCTGAGATCTCTGGACTCTCTGGCTTTAATGTTCCATCCATCCCTCCTTCCTCTCCTCTCTTTTATCCCCCATTCCTTCCACTGACTTTCTCTTTCATTTGAAGCAGTATCTAGAAAGCAGAAGCTGCCCCAGCACAGATGAGATGTGTTCATTTGTGCGTGTCAGACAGCAGTGCATGGCATGTGGGTTTGACAGGTTGGACACTTCCAAACAAACAGGGGCTATTCTGCAAGGCTGGCTCTGAAGAAGTGTGTGTGTGAGAGTTAGAAGGAGATTGTAACTAGCTACACTCAGAACAACAGGCTAATGCTTCCCACTATCACTTACTGTCACTCTTTTTCTTTTCTCGATGCACACTCGGTTAACACACACGGTGCCAGGCTGTAGTTCCCTTTCCCAGGCTCAGACAGAAGCACTTTTTGACAGAACCAAAAAAATATTGGCCCACTGAAATGTTACCTATTCTTTAACCCATTTATTGGTCAACGGGGAAAAAAAGTCTGTACATTGTTATTATAATTATTTTTTATCCAATCCTGATAAAATGAATTAATTTAAAAATGGGTTGCTTTGGCTCTGATGCAGCCGCCTCTCTGTCTGTCGTCACCACACTGTAGTCTTGCTGAATATACCACCTGCAGCACTATCTGACACGTTTACATGTCACATGTAATAGCCTATCAGCACTGAGGACTACTGCGCCACACACAGGTAAAGAGGAACTCATGCATAGACTGAAGCTGCTCCAAATTATCATTTTATCGGACAGAGCAAGAGCATAATGACCAAGCAGTCAACCAGCCGACCAGAAGGTGTCGGCCCTCCCTCTCACCTTTCTATAATATTTATCCTAGAAAACATCCAATATCCTGGAGTGTTGATTACATTTTACAGAGGCTTCCTTTCAGAACAAAACACCATAACTCATATTTAAAATAGTTTGTTTTAGGCAAATTTCAAGCTTGTGTGATACAATATTGAATTAAAACTTCCTGGAGGTGACCGGCTTCAGACACCTTAATAGAATACAGTAGTTTTGAAATCTTTGGAAAATGGTTTATTTGCTTTCTTGACATGAGTCAGATTGAAGATTAACACCACTTTTATATCTAAGTCAGTCAGACATGAAGCTACAGCCTGCAGCTGGTTAGCCTAGTTTAGCATAAAGACTGAAAACAGCTAGCTGTCCGAGGGTAAAATGATCCACCTACCAGCACCTCTCAAGATCAGGGATTAACACGTTTTCTCTTTTCGCGTTAATAAGTGACAAGTTGCAGTTTTATGGGAAAACTTTTGAAGCAGTGGCTTCCTAGTGGAGACTCCAGGTAGTCACTGCTCTTGGTCAAGAAAAAGTCAGACACATAACCCCCCATAAACCTGCATCCTGTCATTTTATTTTATGTTATTCTGTGTTTTTTGTGCTCCAAATGAAGTTTTTTTGCATTAGCATAGATTCAGTTGTGAGCATGCAGTGCACTCAGGCATCAACCCCCCTCCCACAACGGTCAACAACGCTGTGTTATTGGTTTTGTTTTACAGTATACATTAGCAAAACAATATCAAAGTTCATGTTTAAATCCATGTCTCATCTAAACCAGTCTATTGTCCTCCAGGCCTGCAGCTTGGTAAATTGCCTTTATTTAGGAAACAAACAGACCTGTTGTTGCAGTACATGTGCTGGCATTTGAAAACAGTTCGACAGCCTTTGAGAACACACAAGGTTCATCTTTGTTTGGAGCACTGCTGGCTATATAACGGAGTTTCAGCATTGGCTTACGCTTATTTTGACCTGTGGTCACACGTTGGTTGATGACTCACGACTGTGAAGAGAGAACTGGAGTCTCCAGTTGCATATAAGATTGGCATTGTTTGTCTTTGCCTATACTGTTTTTTTCTCTCTCTCTTTATATGTCATTTTCTTTCCTTTTTACTTTCTTTACTTTTTACTAAAACTGCCTCACTTGAACATAAACAGAATTTCCAAATTCACCTTTTTTTAGACAGGCAAAAGTAATTGTTCTTAACGTTTTTTCTGTCTTATTAAAGCCAATACACACTGTACCTGATCTATGTTACATTACTCTCACACAGAGGATCAACAGTAGAGGAAGTGTGGTAAATTGATTGCATTTATCTTGAATTGAATAATTTTGGCAAAATTTTGAGCTTTGTATTCCTTTAATACAAAAGAATTGGTAATTGATTATTCATGAGAAAGTTACACAGCAAGACATAAATGGAATATATTCAGAGGAATTCAAATGGACCAGACTAAGCAGATTGATCCAGTCTCATCCAAAGTGACACAGACTAAATTGCGGGAACAATTTACCTGATGGAGGCTCTATGGCTATCTGAATTTTAAAACTTTCTTTTATTGAAAATCCCTTAATGCCAAGATGAATTGTTTTAAATTTTACCTCTCTAACAATGAATCCCGAACACTTGCTAAAACTTTTAAATCAACTTCTTTTCCTTTATAAATTACCTGACTGGAGCCCGGTGGCCGTACTCCTGCATGCGGCTATAATCTATTTCTATTATGTAGGAAGGTGGGAAAGTTTGAATGGTTCTAATCAACTTGTCATCCTTTCACAGGCAAAATGAATGTTCATGAAAAGAAATCACATCTGTAGGGAAATAAGGAAAAATATAAGTCAGAATAGTTGCTGACAGCTAATGACCACAGAGCATTTGACCATGGCCAACTTCAACAGCAAAAGCAGTGACACACTGGCCAAAGGTACCGCAGTTACTCAAATCTGTAGGAAATGAACGGTCTTAAAGGAGCATGTTGATTGTGTTATTTTTTCTCTGTCACATTATTTTTGCTATATTATGATGTCCAAATGTACTAGATGTTCTGCAGTGCTGCCAGCGTGTTCTGTGCCTCATGGTTGTCACATTTGTTGAAGTAAAATACGAAAAGGAATAAGAACTACCACTTAAAGAAGAACCACTTAAGGTCGGATTACCTTTCCGTTCCAAGATGCTTCCCACATTTAGAGACATTAAAGGTTTGAAAGTAAGCACTTGCCAGTTTACCGCAAACCCGCCAACAAAACACGGGGGAATCCCAG
This sequence comes from Chelmon rostratus, assembly GCF_017976325.1. Classification (NCBI taxonomy): domain Eukaryota; kingdom Metazoa; phylum Chordata; class Actinopteri; order Chaetodontiformes; family Chaetodontidae; genus Chelmon; species Chelmon rostratus. Next base: position 8,740,659 of record NC_055673.1, on the reverse strand, counting down.
CACCTAAAAAAAACATGATGAAATCCTGCCAAGAAAAAGATGGAGCACTAAAGCCAAAAAAGGAATTATCCAATTTGTTGAAGCTTTTTGATTCATTGCTGTTCATCCTTGCCAACACAGTGTTTTGATATTTATACTATAATGCTTTTATAATTTGGACAACATTATCCTTTAACAAAAGTGTGGACTATTTCTCCAAAAGTACTGAATCATTTTCCACACAACAAAGATTTGTATAATCTGACAGCAGCGATTGGAGAAATACCCGCTGTAAAAATAGATAATATCAGATAAGTGCATCTGTGGATTTGATTGACCAGGCGAGGCAGGCTTTAGCTTTGAGCCAACAAGCAAGTTTTGTGCTTGAAAATAAAATGGAGAGGGTTGAAGGTCGACTTTGGACTCACTTTGCTAAAACATGTCATAGTCTCCATGCAGTTCCATGCTGGGATACAGATAAAGGCCATTACCACCAGACTGTCAGCCGAGAGGCCCAGAGGTCATGAGAAGAAGTCACTGATATCAACTCAGAGGTGGTGGAACAGCTGCTCTGCTCCCTGCCAGGTGTCCATCAGGGTAGTTTGGCCCCCTCTGTTTATTTCTCTCACTGCGTCTCTCTGTGTCATTGCATATCTGTCTTGTCTATCTTTCTCAATTTCTTGCCGTTCTTTTTCTCTTTATACGCGTCCTTTATTGTCGTCAGCCTGCTTATTTTAGCCACCAGCCTTCTTCTCATTTTACCCGTGTCTAAAAATGTTTATCATTTATGAATGCCTGCTATCCTGTGCTGCTCTTTCTGCCTTTTGTCCTTCACACTTCTGACTGTCATGAAGCTTTTCCCTCTCTTGTAAGTGCCAACTTCTCTTTTTAGATCTTACAGCACAAACAGTGCACCAATCTTTTGCAACTAACGATCATAAAAGGCTTCACATTTTTAGTAAATTCCAAATTCTTGATCAATAAAGCAGTTGCTTACGTGCCAGAAAAAAAACCTGGCTCAAGATTTGAAATTTAGAACACGGTAATATGGGTTGAAGATCTGATCCGGGTGTATGTCCCTGTCAGTTCAGTGTGTCTTTGGCTCTCGCGGTGCAAAACATTTGAAATGAAAAAATATATCAAGATATATTTGAAGCTTAAGGTTAGCTACATACAAACAGATTTTCAGTAGTCGCATAGCAACTGGAGGAAAAACATCACAAAAGGATCTATTATATATTTATATTTATATATATATATTTAATCTATCCAAAAAAGATGCCCGGTGGACAGGAAGGCTGACCTCTGTCTGAGCCGAAAGATGTGCGAGCTGTGGGACACGTTAGCTGATACAAGACAGGAGACGGCAGTCAAGGGCAGCTGCCACACACTGCTTTTATATTTGCAGCAAGATGATTCCTACTGATTCTCAGTGACAAGGCCTACACATGCACTTACTCACATATATAGAAGGTCTGTTTGTGTGTCTGTATATATATATATATAATACACATTTACACACATTCAGGATCGACACATTCCTTTTCTTTCTTTTTCTCACTCGATTGTGTCAGTGTTGTGTTGTTGTGTGAGCATTTGTACGTGCCGTTTGAGATTTTTCATTTATCTGTCATCCTCTTTATATTTTGCTCTTTCTTACATCCTGCTTCTCCTTTTTCATCTTTGATATGAAAGTATAAAGAAGTCATGTTTCTTATCCCTTTTTTTTTTTCCTCTGCTCTGTCCTCTCCGTGTGTCAGCCACAGTGACTCCTGTCTCTTGCATCAGCATCAAAGACTTAAAACAAATCCTATAAAATTGTAGGGTATCTTGAGTGTTACTAGAATAGATAGAATTTTCACTATATGTGCAAATACCTTTAATGGATGATTGGAGTAAACAAAATACTTTTTCCACCTACTGCTGGCTTGAAAACATTGGTGACTTGGCCAGGCCTATTCCAAATCTGAAACCAAGAAAACACTAGCTATAATCTCTGATATGATGAAGACGTTCAGCCTGCAGCTGTTCCTTTTACTAAAACTGGCTGACTGACTCTGTGCTCAAGCATTTTATCCTTACAGTTGACATCTTTACTAGAGATTGACTCATCCTACTTTGTCAGCTGATACTTATTACAGTTCATTTGTGTCGGAAATTGGTGTAAAGGTTGACACAACCTGAACAAATTAGAAGTAATATATTTGAATCCAGCTCTGAGCAACCGACAAGGCCAGTGGTGTATAAGCAATTCATATTTATATATATATATATATATATATATATATATATATATATATATATATATATATATATAACGTTGTTCTTCTTAAGCCTGTGCTGGATAATATTTGCTGCACAGAGAAAATAGTAAATCTGCATAGTGGGTGTCTGCTGCACCTGCTCCTACAACTCAGAAAAAGCTACAATATCTACATTATGCTAATCATTTTGCATAAAAGCCTGCAAGAGGTGAAAAATTGCAGTTATTGTTCTTCACACTGTGCATCACACCTGGCTCATCCCCCTGCACAGGTGCTCCAAAGGTGCTGAACATGCCTGAAGCAGAGTCTCCTGCTTTAATGCAATTCAGTCTCACAGCTAAACACGGTAAAGCCCAACCCTATCTGCATGTGCGTCATGTCTTGATTCTTTTTATTGTCATCAAACAGTGGGACACAGTTCACTCAAATGGTGGTATATTCAAGTCTTCAGTCATATGCAGATACAGTACATTTACACAGACACTCAAGCCTTGCTAAGCATACCTAAGACCTTCAGAGGGCTGTGGGCTTAGATATTAGTTCAGGTTTCAACTACCTACTGCTCAAGACATCGCTGTGTTGTGTAAATAAGTACACACAGTTACAAACCTTTGGAGAGTGTGTCCAAAGGCTGAGGGAAAGGCCTCAGTGCAACTCTTGGGTGGTCCGTCCATCCTTTCCAGCGCTGAGCTTTCCTGTGTACCAGCACCACCACAGTGACGTGTTGTGGTTCTATCCAGCTCTCTCTCTGCCCACGTACAGCAAAGAGCCACTTCACTTTCCCAGCTCCGATGACGGAAATGGAATACGCCTGGATCGTTTCATCCAGCAAGAGAGCGAGAAACGAGAGAAACGCATCGCTGGGATGTCACTCGTGTGCATGCAGCTGCCCTCTTAAAAACACAGCTGAGCTTTCGGCTCAGCTTCAATTTTATCGCATTTCAGTGCCCAGACAGCTGTCATGCGAATGACATGTTTTACATCCACCACAATTTGTGCATTTTCATCAGCCTAAAATAGCTCATAAAGCCTCTATTTTTTACAGGCAGTTTCATTTCTGGCGTCGTCTTTTCTTGGGGTTGATCCGATATTGCATCAGAATGATTGCCATGGGATTCCTATTAGGAAGGAGGAGGAAGAGAGAGACAAAAGGAGAAAAATGAAGGGTACAGGAAAGAGAAATGGAGAGGATGGTACATGGTACAAGGGACATTAAAAAAAAGAAAGATGGAGAGAGAGAAAGTGAGCAAGAGGGAGAAGATTTGCGAGAAGGAGGGAGGGCCGAGGGCCAGCGGAGTCAGAGATAAGAGGCTGCGAGAGTGATTGAAATAGGATTAGTGGAGACAGGCTCTGCATCCCGGCCACAGCATCACAGTGTTAAACCTGCGCTCACAGGGACTGCCTCTGTCACATCAAAGCCTCCCCAGGCCTGGCTGGCAGAGAGGCGAAGGAGCCGCCAGCAGGGTCGTACACAACCCCCCCCCCACACACACACACACACGCCACATATACAAACACACACATACACACGCCACATACATGAACATGCTGATCACATTCTCCATCCGTCTCCAATATGTCTCCATTATGGGCACAAAGCTGGCTCCTTCCACCTTGCCTTTTCATCTCGCTGCAGTGTCTTTGTGGCGTGTATTTGGACCGCGGAAAGGATGCATTGATGAGCCATCTTTAACATTTAATGAGGCAAGCAGTGATGAGTTGGCATTGGAAAGCTACTGTCTCCTGCTTCCCCAGAGTCCAAACAAAGTTTTAATGAGAACTTTCCCCCAATTTGTGCCAAAAGCACTGAGCTTTTTAACTGCTTCCCAGACTGAAAGCATACAAAATTTTTCACTTAAGTGCTGAAGCAGGGCAAACACCTGTGTGCAAATAAACCGATATAGGAACAAACATGCTAGCTAGCTCAGTGGCTTGCATGTAGAGGTGGGTAATAGATCAACATGATATCAACATTGTGTGATAAGATTCAACTTAAGCTCTCATTTGGTCGTCTCATTATTGACATACAGAATATTTTAAATCTTGCTTTTTCCAGGTGTTAAGTGCTAATTTCTGTCTTGTTATCTTATCAATAATTAGCTTATTAATAAAAAAACGACATCTCAATATATACATATATCTTTATTGTATATCTTTATCACATATACCATGATTGAGGATTATATACTATAATATCCAGTTCTAATTCCTGCTCCAGTTTGTTTCTCAACAAACACTGAAATACTGCATTTAGTAACCCAGCTCTGCATGTTCTCTAATCAAATGAACACTCACTGTTCCATGTTCATCTTGTGTACTTGTGCTTGAGAGTGTCTCAGTGTGATCAAACATTGCATGTTAGTCCTGTTCTGTGGCGGTGGATTATGAATCCCTATAGCTAAAATGGCCTGTTTATCTGTGGAAGAGAGACAATCCACTGATTGGTGAGTGCTGTCTGTGTGTGTGCATATTTTTGTGTGTGTGTGTACTCATGCGGTATCTGTATTTTTGTGTGTGAGCTGGTAGTTTTCCTCTCGGAGCTCATCAGTTCATATCCACCACCCACCCCACCGCAGCATGCAGTAAATAGAGTCTCCGCCACTCGTTGAGAAATGGCACAATTATCCCCTGCTGGTGAAATATGGGCCGGGATGCACCACTGCTTCTTCCCTACAGAATGTGTGTGTGTATGTGTGTTTGTGTGTGTGTGTGTGTGCGCGCACAAATGCACAGAGCATAGCTGTCTTTCCGCTGCTCACTCATTGTTATGTGCGTTTACCACACAGGGAATTGTTCTCGCTTATGTATTTATACACAAACGTGTATACATCACATACACAATTGTAATTGTACAAGCGAGGACGCAGCAGCAGACACGCTCACGCATACAAATGCATGCAGTATATGCATGCATGCACATTGGCACAAACACTCACACACACACACACACACACACACACACACTGTACTTACACACAGTGCTACAGTGTTACCCGCCTTGCACACAATGCAGCATGTTGCAGTTTTAGCTGAGACAAGCAGATAGAATAACTCACTGTCAGTCAGTCAGTGAGGTCAGTCTTTCAATTCCAAAAAAACATAGCAACCCACTGTGCATACAGAACTATAGAAAAAAGAAATGTAACACCTCTCAGTTTTACAATGAACTACACCAATGACATAACGGGCGCTGTGGACATTTTCAGGTTTTGGGTTGATCTTCTAATTGTAAAGAACAATATGTGAAGAATATGTTTGCAAGTATCAAAAGATCAAATACATGGATGCATATTATCCTATGCAATGTCTCCATATAAAAGGCTGAATAAACAAAGGAGCATCATGCAATAGGAAGTTTAAAGGTCAAAAGATTGATCGGGTGCAGTGGCGAATTTAAAGAACACCGTATTATGCTTAAAAATCTCAATGTGGAAACAAGAATAATGAAAGTATGTAATAATTACAATAGTCCAAAAAAATATCAGTCACAAAAATGTCCCATGAAAATTAAATCAAGCATCTTTCTCCAGAATCACATACTGGACCTTCAAAATAAGTGTAAGAGGTTGAATTCAGTCAAAGGCACCTCACCCACAATGACAAGAAGTCAATCTGAGGCAATGTCAGGCCACTAAGATCCATCTAATTAAGCAGCTGAGGGGCATAATATGATAAATGTAATCATTAATTTTACCTGACACAATATCACAGTGAGAGTTCTCATTTACACTTTTTTGTTTAAATGCTTGTAACTCCTCAATCCTGAATGCTTCCCATCATGTTGAACTGTATACTCATATTACAACTTTTGAGATTGCTCACTGTGCTCGTTTGCTTTTAGACCTTTTGAAAATGTTCAGTGACTCGCTCAAATGTCAGAGGGCCTCGCATTCATTTGAAGTCAGCCATAAACATAATGTTGTTAACCTCAAGTGATTTCTCTTTCTAACGGCTTTTGACATTTGTGCTACTTTGCAAATTGCTAGTTGCAACTAAATGGCAGAGCATATGGAAAATGAGACATGTGCTTTAATCATGGGAGGGCCGTCTTAGTGAACTACCACACCGGCCAAAGGTCCTGTAGGTCATTCTGAGTCAAAAGCACTACATTTTATTTCTTTGTCTTCACAGGTATGGAAAAATAGTGTCAACCAAGGCCATTCTGGATAAGAACACCAACCAGTGCAAAGGTAAGTCATTAGTTTGTCTGTCTTGTATACTTTGTTTCAGTGCACCAGCTGTCACTCTTTAGACAGCGTCTTGTCACGGGAGCAGCAATCGAAGCCCTCGCGTAAATTTAGACATCAGCCAAGGAAGCCTTGCGCTGTAAATCAACGATTTAGCGAGTAGCTGGCTTAACACTGCAGGAAGGCTCCGGGTAAACAACCTGTTCTTGGATGGCGCTGCTCTGCTTCAGAGGATAAGCAGGCAGGCAGCCACTGTCTCAGCCCCTCCCGATCTCCTCTTTGATTTCCTGTTTTGTCATATAGAAGACAATCTTTTGGAAAGTGTGTTTCCTGAAAAGGTCCATTAGTGTCGGCGCAGTAAATGGTGCGCACGCGGCAATGACATTAGTGACTCATTTGGAATTGTTTCTGGAGTGCACACGCTACACGCATTTACATGCTTGAACGTACACGCGTACTGGACCAATTAGAGGGCTAACAAGCTAGTTGGGAATAGATAAACTTTAATTACTATCATTGTCACACTCACCTTCTTGAGGTCTTGGCTCCATTTTCACTTCAGCCACCTGCCTCGCACAGCAGTAAATACATTTCACACGTTCCTTTTTTTGTATTGCAATCAGTTGGTAATGATCAAGACCAGCTTAGTCTTCAGTGGAGAAAGAGGGAGAGAGAGAGGGAGCGATGGAGAGATGAGGGAGAAAAAAAAAAGATTAGTGTGCTACTTGCCCCGAGGTGTCTGGCAGCACTGTTTAAGAGCTATTGAAGTTCCATCAATACTTTTAATTGCTTTTTGTGGTTTCCCGGGCTCTCAAGTGTGGCCTTTCAAGGTGAAGCCGCCTTCTTAACCCTGCTCCACACCTGAGTTTATCCTGCCAGGCATGCTCTGGGTCAAAATGTTGAGGAAAAGAACCTGTGCCTTTTAGAGGGTGGAAAAAACGGGCTGATTATCTTGACAGGTCCTTTTTTGTGAGTCCTACAGGCTATTAAAGACAAGACTGGATGCATGTTAGTGGGAAGGATGCATCCACAGGTCACAGGACACGGCACAGGGTGGATTAAAGAGGAGAAAGCCGAGGGGGGTTAGGCAGATTGAGACTGGAAAAAAAAGAAGAGGTAAACCTCTTTCAATTTCTGCGATGAAAGAAATAGACTGAGCTCGATCACAGGCTGTCTTTCTCCGTGTTTAGCTAACCTGAGTTATGCGCTGCACAAAAAAAAAATCTGCTCAGTTTAGCACTGTGTTATGTGGAAGACAATGTTTCCCATAAGTCACCCTCCTGGAATGCTGAGCTGCTGAGATGCCAAGAAGCAAATATAAGCAGACATATTTTATGAGTGGAAAGGATGGTCCTGCTCTGCACACAGTGAGGGAGCGGGAGGTGAACAGAGGGGAGATGTGTGCAAAGGACAGGAGAAAGAGTGTGAGGAGAAGGGCTGAGTGACCTTGAACAGAAAATTACACGTCGTTAGTGTTTGAAAGACAAGTTGTGGAGAAAAGAAACAGCACAAAAACATAATTTCTGCTGCAACAACTCCACATCTCTCCCGTACATATCTCACTATCTCCTGAAAGGCGAGCGGGTATCAAAGCATAAACCGGCTAAGCAGGTGTGCTGAAGCCTGATGGGCCGGCGTGCATCTGCGCTCCCGGCAACAAAGCAAAATCGGCACATCGCCCTGATCTAGTCACGCATTGTTTCCACTCGTCTGACCCCCTGACCCTGACACTTGTTTAAATGTCAGAGTGGCAGCTTATCGCCACGTGCCGCCATCACACAGCGAGCATCCCTCTCCTCCGTCTCCTCTCCTGCTCCACCTCCTCTCCTCCCTGTTGTGTTATTTGTGTGTAGTTCAGCTCAGTGAGCACACTGCCAAAACAATGTGAGAAAAATGGGATAGAGAGGAGGTCAGGACCAGTCATCTCTGCGAGAGAGAGCCAGAGATCGACGATCAGCTCTGGGAAAACAATAGGGGAACATGTCTCAAACTCACTGACGAACTTCTCTACTCTGCTTTTACATTTTCCCTCCCCTAATCTTATTAATTCAAAAACGTTTGGTTTAGTTTGACTTCATACATAGTAAAATCCGTTCTCAAACATTTTAATAGTATGGTGTAATTACACTCTGTTGGTACAGCATATCCTTTATTATGAACAAAATACTGTATATCTTACTGGCAGGATGTGATTTATTCTGCCAGTAGGGTAGATTAAAATTCACAAAAGTTTAACACAAGTAGAGACAAGACATTTCGTCGACGCAGCGGGGGTGTAGATGCAAATGGTTCTGAAAAAAAAAAAAAACCCTGCAAGATAGCCCAGCAAAAAAGTTGAAACTGGCTCAACTTTTTCCATAATACGATGACATCTGGCAAGGTGCTTCTTTGGCCAATCAAATATGTACAAGCACACATTTCTGGTAGATAAATTTGTAACACAAAAGGCGTGTTACCTGGCTCCCTCATAAGTTCTCAAAGCCTGTCTTGTAATAAGTTAAGTTAATAACTTGTAGATTTTTGTGTTCTTTTTAATTGCTGAAACAGCTGACTATTAGAAGTGTTTTAGACATCTACATCCCATTTATATTGTGTGTTTTATGACTTTATTTAAGCACTGAGCAGGCTGCAAGCTGTACAGAAGCAGTTAGATCCTTTTCATGAACTATAGCATTATTGCGCAGGTTTGCAAGTCAGATGTCACCACAGCTTCTTTAGTTCAACCCAGATTAGTATATAGCTACTGTGTGGATGCACATGCGTACGTTGGTGTTCCTTCACATGCATCTGCACCATGAACCTTAATGCCAGATATAGACTTTCGCTACTCTGTAAAATGTAAATGTTAAATGCTAAAGTGTTTTATTTGTTGCATCAATAAAACGGCGATATAAAAAGTGAAACTGAGTATGAGATGATAGGAAGATGGATATCCGATAATATGTGGGATGGAATGGCGAGCGTGGGAGTGGAGGCTGTCAGTTGTGGAAAATCAGAGAAACAGTGATGATGCTTTCTGTGCTTACAGGTCAGGTGTTAGGGAAATGTGTATTTTACTGCACGTCGAAACATACACCAACACACGTTGGACGCCCACACACAAACATGGACACACATTGTTTCCCCGCTACCATACATCCATCTATACATTTCGTCGACAGCCCTTGGTGGACGAGTGTGCGCAAGTGCTGTAAAGCCCTGTTTGAAGTACCACACACAAAAACTACACTCTAAGGCCATGTAATACACCTCTCCCACGCACTCAAACACAAAGGGCACACTCGCACACACACACAAAGACTAATCGTACCCCCGCACGCACTCCCCATCCATCTGCCTGAGGTGCATTAGGCTCTTGCAGCAGCAGTGGCCATGCAGCAGATCTATCAATCCTCCTTCTAACATCACAGCATGTGTGCCTGCCCGTCTGCCTGTTCTGGCTGCTCTCCTCCACCACCGCACCACGCAGGCCTTTCAATGAGCCTCTCTCTTCCCAGCGCTGACTCACTCCCTCGTTCTCTACCTTACACTATGACACACACACACACGTACAAGCTTCCAGGCACACACGCACCCTCTTGCAAGGGTACACAACAGAAGCATATAAACTGTGCATGCCGATAAAAACACACACACATGTTTTGGATGTAGCCCAGTTCAGAGAGAAATGGGAACAGGAAGTTGTGAAAGGGCTTTGGGGCTGTCAAGCGCTGTGGGTAAGAGGAGGCATTCAGCTCTTCATCTCTCTCGCTCTCATGCTCCTCCGCACTCTCACACTGCTTCTCCTTCCCTCTTTGTCTCTGTTTTCCTCCCTCCCTCGCTCTCATACTCTGTCTTTCTATATATCTGTCTCTGCACTTTCACATTTACTGTAGAAATACAGCAGAGATTTGGGGTTTGCATCACAGATGGAGTCGGGGATTGAGGATGGCAGAGGGAGAGAGAAAAGGAAGAGACTGCGAGAACCCAAACCCGCTCATTTGCCATCCATGCCCACAAGGGCCTCTTAAAAGGCAGCGGCGGCATTTGAAATAAAGCAGGGCTGACCGAATGGAGACATTTTATTTTTCCTGCCAGAGCCCGGAGGCAGAGGAAATGACCTCAGCCCTTTAAAGGACCTCCGTTTCCTCCTCAACCGCGGGGAGATAAGGCTGCGCCGAGATTCACCGGCCTGACTGGCGCTCTGCCGCGACGGACCACCGCACTGAATTGTGGGAGATAGATGAGATGAGAAGATAGTCTCTCGTGGCTGTGTGTGTTTGGCAGTTTGTTGTTGTTCATTTCTTTGCCCTGTAACTTCCCATCCATTTTGTGTGAGGATGCTAAAAACTCACAAGGGCATTACATAAACATCTTGAAAGACTTCCTGTCGCTTTTACTCTATTGTGTGGGTGACTTGATATAAAACACTTCCTATTTTGTCCCGACAAATATGAATTATGTCTGAAGTGTTCAAACACTTGATTGTAAAGATTAAAGCAACATGTATGTTTGATTGAATACCAATCTGAAAGAAAGAAAATTAATTTAGAGCAGAATGTCCTTGCATACTGTACCTAAGTGCTGAACTCCCTGCCTTTTACTAATACTAAATCAATTTTGCCTAGCTCGGCTGCAGCCTCTGTATGGTGCAATTTAAAAGGCTGTCAGATGCTTGACCATTACAATCTGAAGCATCCCTTGCCCTTACCACAGGATCAGCCTAATGGAGAAATATAGGCAATGTTACATTCTATAAAAACAGATTTATTGCTGCATCAGTGGCTGAGTGGAGTATTGCATGACTCTGAGCATAAGGTCTATTGATAAATGAGGTGACGCTCCCCAAAAAGGCCTGTTTTTCATTGTCATGTGAATGTGTATCTGTGTATTTGGGGTGGGGTGGGGAGGAGGGCATGGGGAGAAAAGGCAGAGAGTGCTTTTTGCATCCGTTATTGGTTTCTCATTAGAGGGCTGAGATATAAACATTTGTCTATGTTGTACATGGTGCCGGCGCAATTAAGGATTCTCTTTGCCGCCCCCTCTGCCCTTTGAAAGTGAATTATGTGCAGATGAGAATCTCGACTGAAGTGTAGCCAACAACAGACCTTTTCCAAATGCCTCTGTTCCCTCAAAGCCATTCCAGAAAGAGGAGAGATCGGCTGAAGGAGAGAGGGAGAGAAAGCATGTGCCGTTTCCTGCTTGCATTGCGTATTAATGACTCTAATTAGCAATAGCTGAGGGATAATCACATTGATTTGGACAGATTCAGCATGCAGACCCTCATTGGATAACACCCACAGCCTTTGTTAGCACCCCACAATCACGTACACACATACACAAAAATCCCATTTCTTTCCCTTATCCCCGACCTCCCCTCCCTCCCCCCTCAATCTCCATTCCAGCTCCAAGTTGGCTGTCATGGCCTAAGTGTCTGATTGGCCAAGTTTGTCATAAACAGAAGCAGCCGGGCCATCAGCGCCACATTCCTTGAGCTCTGACCTTTTGTACCCCCTCCACTTCCTGTCCTGTTTTTGCATGCAGTGTGGTTGAAGTCTGTATATGTGTGTGTATTTTTAATGACTGCGTGTGTGCGGTGGAGTTCATGGCGATGTGAAGTCCAGGAGCCAGAGAATCACAGGTCAAAATAGATTTGAGTTTCCCAAGAGCATTTTTGCAACAAGATCCATTGCAAATTTGGGGAATTTGTTCATTGTTAAAGTCTTAATGTTGACTGTCTGTCTTCTGGGTCCAAACAAGGACAGAAAATATGAAGTAAATTTTACGTACAAACAGACCCTTGGGAATCTCTGCACATTTTTCTCTCCACCGTTGCTTTCTTTTCTATTCATTGGCTCAATCCGTTTTACAACACACCCCAGAGCTCCCTTCCTTGTCTTGTTTGTTGACAAATGCCTCAGAGGGCACTGGTGGAAGGTGAGGGGGCGTACCCCCAGTCATCTCTTATCCCGGACCTAACCCGTGGATGGCAGGAGAACCACAATGCAAGAAATGGCCTTCCACTGGCCTGCCAAGGCCCTGGCCCCTTGCACATCCCCTGACTAATGATCATTCCCTTGATTAGTTAAGGAAGGCATAAATCATAACTGCAATGAAGAGGAAGGCTAGCTGGGGGCGGCCAGGCCGTTCCTCATGATTGACTAACAGATGCAAGACAAAGGAAATGGCCTGTGTAGTTGTTCAGAGGAATGGGACACTTTGTCTTTGTCCAGATTTTAATGTTTGTCTACCTGGAGATTTTGTCCGCTTGTTCTTCATTGATCGAGCCTCAGTTCAAATATTTAGCGTATGGCCTCGTCTCTCTGGTGGTGCTCTCAGGTCTAGCACCTGACGTGATGACATTGCTTATTACAAACTCAAATGGGGATAACATGGCTACGTACAAGACGGTACCCAGCATGAATACTAAAGTTAGTAATCTGCAGGTATAATTGATATGATGGAAAAGCTGGTATTTTAAGATAGTCTATAGGTGAAGTGTGAAAGGACTGCACCTGCTCTTTGTGTGTGAATGTGCTTATACTGCTTGTGGCGTTTTCACATCAACACGTCCCATAATGAGCTAAGGTTGTTTGACATTCGAACCTGCGTGTACGTATGTGTCTCTGTGTGTGCATGCAAGTGTTGCTATGACTATACGGTATGTTAACATGCATGGTTGTGTGTGTGCTACCACGTGTGTGCGTGCTGGCATTTCCAAGTTTGTGTTTGCTTGTAAGTGGTAGTGCTCAGCCGTGGAAGTGCATGTGTGTGAATATACATGATGTGAGTCTGTGTGTGTGTGTGTTCTCTGAGATACCCGTGTGGGGGTTTTGTACAGCCACTCAGTTTTTTGCCACAGGTCTCATTTTAACAACCACTTGACAAGTAATTAACACCCTTCAGGTCTCAAACCTTTCTCGAGTGCTCTTCACATGTTGCACCAAACACAGTGGTGTTTCGCTATTAAGCTAGCAAGCTGATGGAGCTATCATAGACCTGAGCAGTGATGCAATTCTCACATCTGAATGAAGACCACGTCTGCACAGTTTAGGAGACTATTCTTCATTTCTTTTACAAAATTATCTGCTATTTTAAATCAGTAAAAGGCAGCAATGAGGAGATATTCTTTCAATGTGTCAATACTTTATTTTTGAATGTGCAGTCTATGGAGGTAATCTTGTATTTCCAGACAAATCAGAGGCAATGCTAGAAGCTAGTTCTTCTGAAACCAGTCTCAATTTATCTTGATACCATTTTCGAGCACCATGGTATGTATTGTAACATAACTGTCGGCCCTTCTTCTAACAAACACATTTTTAATAGTGTCTCCGCTGTCATGCTGAATATAGAGTTGAAAATGTAGTAGAAGCCATATGGTGCTGTGCTATAGCTAATGAGTGTGAATACATATGAATTAATTAAGGAACAAAAAAGGAGAGTAGAAAAGGAGGAAAAATGATGAAGAGTAAGATGCAGAAGTAAGGATGCTGAGGCAGAGAGGAAATCATCACTGTGAACCCATATGTTAAAATGCTTTCATATTTGACCTGTAAAATGTTAATCTGACATAGTATTCCACAGTCATCCCTGCTGGATGTTGTCAGTGTAGCTAAAAATACCCTCATGATGTTTACACAGGGTGATTTGGCAGTCACAACAGAATTAGTTTCTAAAGACTTGCAGAAAAGGAGAAATGTTCTGCCACAGGAGCATCAGGGTTACATGAATGTTGAGCAGTTTCATGCCTAACATGCATCCCATCTTTTTGCAACTATATGCATCGATTCTGTCGGTGCGTCACTGTTACAGAACTCATATAATATTTGCACAGATATTGGATGAGGAATTTGCTTTTTCACCCTCCTGTTCAGTTTGTCTTCAGCTCAATGAGCTGCCAGAGGCCCCATTGGCCCTGAGCCCTGGCACTTTGCCCTCTGCAGATCCCGACTGCAGCTCTCTGACAAGGACATTCCTACACCTGTGAGAGAAGATGACAAGAAATACAATACAGCCAATAGGCTGGCTGCTTCAGCCTGAGACGAATGCCTTAGCTATAAATCCATGTTGCTGGGTTGATAAGTTAATTGCCTGTACCGCTATCTCCTCGCCAGTGTCTAATAGAGAAGAGCTCTCTGTGAGAGTTATTTTACAGCAAATGGGTATTGTCTCTGAGTGCAAGGCAGGGAGGATGGTGACACTGGACAAGTAAATGAGGGATCTTTATTTTGAGTAGTTCCAAGAGCTGCAGTCTGTGGGTGCATGAAAGTGATTTCAAACAACGTTTTGCATGGGTCTGTGCTTCCATGTTTTTGCTGATGTTACCTCATCTCCCTGGTGTGTCTTTAGGTTCATGTGTGCAGCAATACTGTTTGGATTTGGAGCTGTTGGAGATGCGTTTTCAAATGGAATCATGATTGTTTATTTAGCAGAATATCAGATGTAGATGAGGCTGTAGTGTTATTGGGGAAGCGTGGCCTCATGACTTGTCACTTCTCCGAGGTGTTAATGCTTTGACGACAGTGATGTGGTCAGAAGTCTCTCGGCCAGAGCTAACATTTTAATACGCGCCGTTAAAAAATGAAATGCAGTTCAGATGTTTTTCTGTGGCATCCTTTTGACTGAAAGATAGATTTACAATCGTCCCGTTTACTCACGTACCCACACATGCACACACACAAGCAAGAAAGTTGACGGTCACACGCAAGCATTTGCACACACCCATTCAACACATTCACGCACAAACCACATGGTTTAGTGGAGGGGAGCCACAAAATTTATCATCAGTCAGCCGCTGGTGGTGCAGGATAAATGGAGAAGGACAGAGGAATGCAGTCCCAGTGAGGATGCTCTCCTCTGGGTTTGGAGTGTGACCAAGGCGGTCTTGAGTTGGCCACAGTTAGTCATGGATGCCATGTTGCTATTTAAAACCCCTGTGCTCTCCCTCAGTGTTTGCATAGCTCACCGCAGCCTCCCAAAGCCACCACCCACCCTCCCTGCAGGGCAGAAGGCTTGGTCAAAGCCCCAAATGGGCCAGACATTTTTAAATGTAGAAGCAATAAAATATTTCAGCTGCTGCGTTTACTGTAGGTTGTTTTTTTTTTCTCAGTTTCTGTAATGCTCATAAACAAAACTGTTATTTTCTGCAGTTATTGCAGTAATGCAAGTAGCTATATAATGCAGCTTAACCTTAATATTCTATGTTGCATTCTATTGCAAACTTAAAATTAGAGTTAAAAACCTTCAAAAATGTAAGGCCATTCATGTTGTCTCCTGGTGTGAGGGAGCTATGTAACATCTGGTTGGAAATTCTTTTGCGGAGGAGCTCAAATATTTCAACTTTGGACAGCAGTGCCATTCACCGTAACGGATGCCAGTATTTCCTGCCAGCGTCAACTTCTTTTACAGTCCTGCTCTCGTCTACTAAAATGATATCCGATTTACCGTCTACTGTCTGAATCCACGCACATGCAGCATTATATCGTAAACTAAATCTCTTTGCATTTGGACTGGACATTTAATCGACATCACCTTGGACTTCTGAGACTTGTGATGGGGATTCGTCACTCTTTTCTGACATTTTCTAGACTAAACAATTATTAAAAAATGATCAATAAACTAATCATTAGCTGCAGGTAAACCTCACATTTGCAAAGCAGGAATTCGTGAACATTTGGCTTTTTTTCCACAGTTATTCAAATTTACCATTAATTTACTATTGGAACGTGATGCAGTGCTATGGCAGCACTATGAATCATAAGAATCACATTACAGGCATTGTTATGCATATTTGTCCATGGAGTGGGCCATCTATCTCCTACATTAACCATAATTACTTTTAAACATGCAAAGTACGAATTATTAACATACATGTAACCACAATGATTAATCACCGATGTGCAACAGCAGCTTCGGAACTCTTCTTGATGACAAGGACGTAAACAATTACGCTGTTTGCCCCGTACACCATTGTAATGCTCCGTGACTTGTCATTGATTCATTATTCATACTTACGGCATTATTGTTCCATTGTATGCAGTGCAAAATGGGATCATTAGCGCTGAATATGAGAATGTGAAAAATGGAAATATTGGGGAAAATGGTGGTGGATATAGTGGGTAGGGAACCCCAAACAATCCCGACTATTAGCAGATAAAGAATGGTAATTTCCCCAGAAGTAATTAGGATTAGCATAATTTGACGGTGCATGAATGATGCATGCATGATTGATACGTCGATACACGCATTGTAATGAGTCCCTTATCTCCGCTCTCCACTGAAGACTTTTGTATGGAGCGTAGCCCGAGGTGCCATCTACTATAGTTCTAGACCTCCGCAGGGGGACTATGCTAGGGAGAACAGTGCCTCATACACACATTCTTACAAGCGGTGGTAGCATAGCACCATCCTGTAGCAACTGGTAGAAGATGGTCCTTTTATCCTGACAGACTCCCTGTTAGAGCCACACCAGGAAATATGATGTGGCAGCTCATGTTCTCTTTATTCCACTCAGAGACAAAGTCTGTGGTTTTGTACATGCAGTATGTATGTGTGTCCATGTCATCCTGCCAGTGCACTTGTGTGTGTATACTGTATGTGTGCTTGAGCCATCCGGCTGCATGTGCATATTAGTGTGCAACTGCACAGCATTTCAGCCACCATGCATGTAGTCAGTCACTTTGAGCAGCTTTTAAGTGACAGTTATGGATTGGATGTTTGTGTTGTTGCCGATGCTTCAAAGCAACGCCCTGCCCTCTGCATCCTGCTTGTGAAAGTTACATCGAATACAGCAGCAGTACAGCGTGTCCTTAACTTCAGAAACACGTTCTTCAAGCAATGTCTGCATGCATCTGTGTGTAGGTGTGAGATGTTTAAGTGTGTGAGACGTGATGTTTTAAATTGAGTGCTTCTTGACCCTTCTGCCTCTTCACAACTTGATCGACTTTTTCTTTTCCTCAGTGACTAACCAAGAATCAGTGCAGCATACATTGAATGCACTCGCGGACACACACACCCATAGACACAGCACCTGGTATTTCCATACACAAGTATACAAACTCAGTCTTGAAAGGCCAGTTCACAGATATTCTGAAAACAAATATTCACATCACCATATTTAATGCCTATTCTGAATTTGGGACAGGAGCAATAAAAGACTCCAAAAACACATGTTTGGGACACTCCACAGGTAAACAGGTTGATTGGTAACAGGTAATAGTATCATGATTGGGTATGAAAGGAGCATCCTGGAAAGGCTTAGTTGTTCACAAGCGAGGATGGAGTGAGGTTCAATATATATATATATATATATATATATATATATATATATATATATATATATATATATATATATATATATATATATATATTTATTTATTTATTTATTTATTATTATTATTATTATTTTTTTGATCAAAATTGTAATTGCCAAAAAGTATACATCAAAGTTTCATTTGTTTTTCTGCACTGGCGGTGGAATCAGTCTGAAGGTTAGCAAGCTGAGCTAACTAGTGTCCAATTTCTAGTTAACTTAGCAGCGCAATGGATCCTCCCAAGTATTGAATGCCGAATGGATATTCTTGGTACATAATTAAACAGTAACGTAATCAAGACTGTGTAGGTTTGCTTAAAAAGGAGGAAAAAGCTTGTTGGTAGATATATATGAAGTCTCCCGAATCTAAATATATCTTTATAGTCTATATTTAAATATGGTGTATAAAATTGGACTTAGTCCTTGAACAGTAAGGATGAGCCAGAATGACTCACATAATTTCAGTGGACTAATATTGAAACTGATTGTAACAAGTATTGAAGCGTGCACATTCCACACAAAGACAAAGACTCTAACTTTTCCATAAACTCCTCAACCATTCTGCCTGATAAAAGCACAAATAGAGACTCGAGATATCGCCATGTCTCTCAATTATTATTCTCTTTTCCAACAAAACAAGCCGTTAACAGTTTTACCCCATGGCTACAGATGAAACATTCCACATTACAGAATCATTATGCATATATCAGCTACAATAACTGCACAGTGGAAGAGCAAACTGGATCTATTACTGGAGGCAGCTAGCGGAATGTCAATTCAGTCGTCTTCACAGCGCTCAGCTGACCCCAAATAACCCCCTTCCTCACTCTGCCGTTTCTTTTGTACACACCCTTTCTCTTGCTCTCTTTCTCTGCGCCTTCCCCTCGCTTCTTCCACTATTCAGAGCTGTCTGTATATAGGTCAGCATTCTCTAAATCCTCATCCTGCTGAAAGTTTGATAAGTGCACTCCAGGTAGTAGTGGGCTGAATATTATATTTGTAATTGGGGGTCCCAAGTATCTACCATTAAAGTATTCTGATTATTAAAGAGAATCAGCCATTGCCCTGAGGGTCGCGCTAACATTATATGTGGTTCTGTTAATGTGCTCTTAATGTGTTCATAGATCAATATCTGTTTTCACTGTGTTTTAAGAGTTAGGTCACCCAAATTACAAAAAAATAAAAATAAAAATCTATCCATCCAGGTAGTTGTGTTTTTCTTCCATCTCTGGGTTTTCTCCCTCCATCCCATTGAAACTGAGGTGAATGGAATTTTGTTTGTGGTGCTCGCAGCATTGAAAGATTTCATTTAAAATATTCAACAGCACCATCTCTTTCAAAAACGGTATCCTGGTTACTTTCTGGCAATACCTCCTCTGGGTCATTCCTATGTTCCCAGGGTCCTATGTTCCCCAGTTCTACATATGTGCTCTGCCATGGTCCTATGTTCCCAGGGTCAGGTTTGGGGTTTTGACCCAAACACAATAGGAGGGTTAATGCGTGTTAACAGAATATTGACACTGTACAGTCTGAAGGCACGTTGAAGCTGTTATAGCAGTTTGTGTTCGCCCAACATCTTATAAAGACGCTGAATGCCGGTGGTTTGTCACCCACCTGTAGTCCCATGAAAGCTGCTCACAGCATGGTCTGTGGATTATCCACAGCACCAGGCAGACTGTCCCCGAAAAAAACATGTTGCTGTCAGTTTCACCACAACCGAAATTCAGTTCCCCCTCATTGTATATGGGAGGAGGCTGATACCCCAAAACCCGATTAAAATACAAATGATGAGCTGTTCTAATGTGATTCAAGTACTTAAAATAATGATTAAATGAGCAGATTTATAGGTTTTAATGTAACAAAATTATTGGATTTACTGTGCGTCCTTTAAAAAGTAATCATTGTTCATCTGACTTTTAAAGAAAGGGTACAGTTTCTCTGACTGTCGCCTGTATTTGAATCTGGACTTTTCAGTCTGGCTGTTCGCATTTCCACAATTAAAGAGCCCCCCCAACCCAAAGCCCCACTCTAGCAGCTGGCCATTAATCAGTCCTTGCACTCGATTTCTCTTCCGCCACAGGTTATGATTTTCACATTACTCCACGCTCCTTCACCGCCATCCGACAGAAAATGACCCCAACCTCCTCGACACCACCACCGCACATAGATACACACCTCAAATGAAAGTGAGACGTTTGCTGCTTGCATGAAGCAAACTGCACACGGGCGACCTGTGGTGAGAAAGTAAAGGTGTTTGTGTGTGTGTGTTAGTCTATGATCATTTGTCACATGATGGGGTAACCACGGCGGCGAGTCTCCCCCCACCTCATACCCATTACCCCTTTCTAATTACACTTTCCTTCTGAAACACTGGATCAGAGGGCACCATTGACTGCTTTTAATCTGCCACCAAATTTTAATTAACACAGACGTGACCCCCGTCTCTGATACATCCCGGAGAACGTCAGGATCACAATAACTCATAAATCACAGCCGCAGATTTCATTCCCTCCGCTTTCCTCCGGTGATGAATTTCCAGATGGGGGCTGGTGGCTGTTAATGTCAGGAAAACTAGGAGAGAGACAGAGAAAGAGTGTGTTTGAGACAGAGAGGGACAATAAGAAGGTGGACAGAAAGGCTACATTTGAGAGAAATGTAATTGAGCATTTAGTGTATGTAAGAGTGATGGAGCTAAGGGAAGTGACAGAGAAATGGCAGCATCTCTGGTATGCTGTCAACCTTTGAGAGATTTGTTACCGGGGAGAGGATTACGGAGGCTGTGAAATGGGGTTTTGTTAATATGCCGGGCGTTGAGGAACACGACGTGGGCCAGCCAACTTCACAGTCTGCAGAAATCAAAAGGCAGAACAAGTGAAAACTGAAAAAGACTCTGATGTTCTGAAGAATTAATTGACACGTCTCTCTGTGTATGTGAGTGTGTACATGTGCATTATTGCTTTAATCATGGACTTTTCATAAATTACCATCACATGAATTATTCTTCTTGGTGAAATGAATGCATATGAGTTGTCACTAAGCTACAAACTGCAAACAAGAATGTCTCTTCAACAGAACTGCAACAGCGGCCACTTGTGTGTTTTTCTTTGTGCGTGTTTTCGCAAAAAGTTTGTGTATCTGCCAGTGTGTTTGCGTATGCATACGTCTGTCAGTGTACGTTTGTGTGTGTGTGTGTGTGTGTGTGGAGGTGGGCAGGGTGCCGGGGGTTTGTTATTACTAAATCGCTCATCCATGCTGCTAATTAAGATGCATAGCATCCCCCTATGAACGTCAGTGTCGCTAATTATCAAACAATGTAGTGCTCACCAGATATGAGAACTGGCAGCCTCTGTAGTCATGTTACCAACCTATTACTGCTACAATTACCAAGTGGCTGTCAGTCTCCTTGTTAGTCATCTGCCTTCATTTTTTCTTTACTAATGCCTGTCTTTTTTCTTTTTGCTCTGCCCCCCCTCTTCTTTTCTTTCTCCAGGCTATGGCTTTGTGGATTTCGACAGCCCAGCTGCAGCACAGAAGGCCGTGTCGTCTCTCAAAGCCACCGGGGTGCAGGCCCAAATGGCCAAGGTAAGGAGTGTTTAAAAAGAACTTAAAATCGCCACCTCCTCTTGCATTATCATTAGCACTTTGTTGCACATTCAGCTCCATCCAGGGATTTAATACCGTGCACTTAACACACTTAATAGATGTTGATGGATCTAAAAGCTCCCACATACAAACTGGTTTTGTCCATAAACACAGTTTTATGGAAAGTAATTTTCCACAGCGCTTTGCTGTTTAATGACAAACTTCTTCCCTCTAATATAAGACGACTCTTAATGTGGGCTTGTAACTACATTTGTGTATCGTTATTTGAAAAGTTAGGAGGCGACTGTGGTGCTCGTAGGTCTGTTTTATCTTACTGACACTCTGTGACAAGGCGAAGCTGTAGTTTCATACGATCCAGAGTTAAGACTTTGCTTGTACATGTGCGGGTGCCTCGATTCCAGTGCTTAGTTATGTGTGACAGTGTGTGTGTGCGTCGCATTATTCCACGGCAAACCAACTTGGTTGCCAGTGTGTAAGCTGGCCCTGCAGTAATTGAAGTTTGACCAGCCGCTTGTCCTACGTTGTGCAGTATTATTAGCCTGCTAAAGTGGAAGCAGATGAGACAAGCTGTTTCAGCAGTACAAAGAGGGCCCCAGTGAGTTGCACAATGGAGCCAGGTTGACAGACATAGACACACATGGAGAGGTATGGCTTTGAGGAAAAACTGTACTTTGTACTTTCAATATTTAACCTTATGCTTTCGTTACATATAGATGTTCGGCTGTCTGTCAGTTTCAGCAGATTGTCAGCTACCTCGCTGGCTGAAGAACATCGGTGATATTGCTTAGTTTGTGTCAACCATTCAGCCCAG
Source organism: Chelmon rostratus (assembly GCF_017976325.1). NCBI lineage: Eukaryota > Metazoa > Chordata > Actinopteri > Chaetodontiformes > Chaetodontidae > Chelmon > Chelmon rostratus. The sequence goes on along the minus strand of NC_055673.1, from coordinate 8,718,525 downwards.
GCTCGCTGTGATCATGCAACTCTTTATTTTTTTTTCTAAATGCTTCATTTCCTTGCTGACAGCACAGAGAATCAGCATAGACTAAAGCACAGCAGGGCCCTCTCTCCGGCCAGCTATGACAGACGAACCCGCACGGCTAAACCAGGCTATTTTTGTACCAGCCGAAAGATCTGCAGGTGTCAGAATATCTAAATAGATGAACAAAATGTCAGTAGCATTAAAGCAATGAATATGATGATTACTGTGAGGGGGAGACTATGAGTGATTTTCTCAGACGAGATGGTCCGCATTTGATCTGATCCAGAAATCCCCCCCTTGAAGCCAAAGAAGCCCTGATGAGATGGAGAATGGCGATGGCGCCAGTGAAGATGACAGAATTGATGATAACGATGAAGGTGGCAATTATTTTGATCAAATGGGATGAGATCTGACAGGAGGAGATGATATTCCGTGCGGTGCTCAGGTGTGCCATTTCTCAAATGCACCATTTGGCCGTTTCCTCTCCCCACCAGTGTCCTTCTTCCAATATTTATAAGAGGGCAGGCTCTCGGAATACAGATAAGAAGCCGTGCTCTTTGCCCATCTCATTTTAAGACCACACTTTGGATTGCTCCCATTTTCTCAGTCAATATTTTCATGAGAGAGGTCTCGTGTCCCAAAACAAAAGAGCTGACCTTTTAAAGAATGTTTGTTTGCATGTGTGTGTGTGTGTGTGTGTGTGTGTGTGTGTGTGGGTGTGGCCACATTCACAAAATCATTTTCTATTAGCATTTGTGTATAATAGTTTGTTTTTTGAATGTCCCCTTGTTCTGTTCACACAAATGGAAAGGCCAGCATTCTGTGCTTCAGCTCTGTGCTTTTATCACACTTGTGAGAGACATTAAGGAGTAGTTTGCTTTTATAGACTCCCTCTGCATCTCTCTAATGTCTCTTTACCAGGTATCACTCCCATCACTCTATCAGCTCCTCCTCCTCCACCTCACCTCCTCTTAGTTCTCTCTAACCCCCTTCTCTTTTGCTTAATGCTGTTTTCGCTCGGCATCTTTTTTTCTGTGCGCACATACACTCACACATTCATAAACACATTTGTATTCACATCCACCATGTGTTCCCCTGCCAAACATCCAATGAGTGCAATTTATTCCCATCAATAATTAACAGCAGGCTGTCTTTGTGTCTGCCTACCTGCCAAGGTGTCTCTGACACCCTCCGCTCCGTCATGGCGGAGCAGCGTTCCCCTGGCGAGGCCGGATGAAAAACCCAGGTGCGCGCTGAGGAAGGTGTAAATCACAAAGACGACTGGTAACGCCACAGATGACTTCCACAATAAGAGCATTCAGCCTCATTCTCTCACTCCTTCTGCTCCATTCTGTCACATATATCTCTCCACAACAAAGTAATAAACGGCTAGCGAGTCAGAGCCAGAGGCTTTGAGCTCATTAAATAAAACCGTCACAGTAATCAAGTTGTGCCTTTTTTCCTGCCTTGACGCCATTAAAACGCTTTTATTAAGGTGCCGTATTTTAAACACAGCTGCGAAGGAGGCAAGAAGAGAGAAACAGTGGGAAAAGAGAAGCGTCACTTGATTTCCTCTTCTTCCTCCAGTGTAACAGCCTGCTGTCTCTCTCCTCTTACTCCCCTTGGAATTTGAAATACCAAGGCAGCAGAGATGAAACATTGCCTTCCTTTTGTCTTGCCCTCCCCTGGGGATGGTGACAGCAAGAGGGAGGAGAGGAGCCATAATTAAGACACCTAAAGGACACTTCCCCCCTGCGCCTCCCTTCCTGTCACTCACCTCTACACAAGCCACAGATAAGAGCACTTAGCATAGGTGCGGAGTGTGTGTGTGTATTTCAGTGTACGTCTGTGTGAGCACAAGTGCAAGTTCGTGTGTGAGCTTAGTAGTGTGTATGTGTGTGTGTGCCTGTGCTTGTGCGTATATGGTTATGTGCGTGCTTATATACACATAACGTGTTATTAATTTTGAGCACATTAACACAGCTAACACACATTTGTTTGTGTGTATCTTCACATACCTGGTTGCCTTAATTTGTACAAACACGTTAATCCAAATGCGTGTTGTTTGTATTTTAGCATTTTAATCCATCGATGTTAGTGTCTGTTTATGTGTTTTGTGACAGTATGATGACATTGTTTTATCATTTTGAAAAAAGAGTTAAAATTTTTGAAGATTTTGTTTACATACATTCTTGTTTCGTAAACCTACGCAAACCATTTTTTGACATTTTGGAAGATGTTCTCATTCGCTTTCTCACAAGGAGTTGGATGAGAAGATTGATTCCACTCTCATCTGTCTGCGCTTAATATGAAGGAAAAATACCTTTACAAATGAAACAAGATTAAACAGATGAGAGAAAATGTGTTTTTGATTTTAGAGACAGCTTTACTCCAAATTTCTAGCGTTTAAGATAAGCTAAGCTAAGCTTTTTGCCTCTCAGCTTTATACAAAACATGAGAGTGGTGTCCAAATATGGCGACTAAGCGTATTTACCAAAAGCTTTAACTGTGGTGGTTCAATATAAGCGACTATTTGACCTTCTGTATATGGCAGGATAATCGATCACAGCATGGTTTGCTCTGACAACACTCTTAGCGACATGTTCACCTGTGTTCTCACTGAAATGTTGAACAGCCACACATTGGCAAGTTTGCAGTTGGATGTCGGATAGCAAAACAGTTGTCACAGTGTTAAAATTACTACACTAATCCATGCATTTGGTAAAAACTCAACCAAACACAGGAGGTTATATCAATAATTACAAATGGTAAATGGGCCACATCCATATAATGCTTTTTTTTGTCTCTTTTGACCACCCAAACATGCAACACATGCCACATCCACACACTCACACACTGAGCAGGAGCAATTCAGGGTTCAGTTTCTTGCTCAAGGACACTTCGGCACGTGGACTGGAGGAGCCCGGGATCGAACCACCAACCTTCTGATTGGTGGACGACCCACTCTACCTCCCTGTGCAAGAGAACTTAATACAAATTATTGTGGAACTGATTATTTGCTCATGTATGTGTGTGTGTGTGTGTGTGCTCGCGCGTGCGTGTGTGTGTACGTGTGTGAGAGAGATACTCGGTACAGGCACGTATCTGCCTCTTCACACCATGGACTCTATTCTCTATGTCACTTTGTTCAGGTAGCTCTCCGAGCTGAGAAAACTGACACGCTGAGCAGACAGAATGATAACAGGTAAACGGCACGTCTAGCTTCGCAGATGCAAACCTGTCAAGCAGCCGCTGGCCTCACTCTCCGCAGGCTGCCATTTTCCCCTTGAGCCAATCAGACTGAATTATGGGAAGGGCACCCTCGATTGTGGTGTCTGTGTCGGAGAGGTAATTCCGCCTGACAGCTGCTTGCTTTCAGACAACAGCCAGTCTTTATGGAAATCATCCCTCCCTATTCTCGCTGCAGTCGGCTTCTGCTGATAACAGCCCGAATGAAAACAAAGCTGTCCTATTCTGCTTTCTTTTTCTTTTTTTCTTTTTTTTTTACTCTCATCTTTTTCCTTCTCACTGTGGACAGCCTAGAATTAGCACAACAACTCCAACATCCTAAGGAGTCTGACAATGTACACCCTGCTTTGAAGTTAGACAGACTTAGGGCCAATATAAACTTAGAGCTGACATTTGTCTTCTCTGGATCTGGCCAGAAACGCTATGATGCTCCTGTTGATGCATCTTGATTTGGGTTATTTTCATGTGTTTTATCTGTCAAAGGTAAAATTCCTCTCTGGTTTCTATTTTTAAATCCTGACATGTCAAACACAGTTTGGCTTTCAGTGTAATATTGTTTTTTAGTTGAAAAAAGAAAATTATAAAATATAACACTGCCATACTTCAAAAGATTATTCAACGAACTTACTGCTACTGAAGTGTCAAACAAAGTGACGGTATTGACTCTGACACTGATTTTAGCAGAGGGGTGAAGCCTGCGGTGCAGTGTGCCTCAATCGCTACCCTCGTTCCGATAGCCAATATTTATAAGGTTCACCCGAGCTACAGGCAGACAGAAAGGCACTGCTTGCCCTTCACTTCACATTACGGTGGGGAAATTATGCTAAAAGCATCATTAAAGTGCCTCCATGAAGTGAATCCCAAATGTTTATGATAACACAGTGCTCGCACCGGCCCATCAACCAGTAGTCACCAGCGGATGCTTCAGATGGCTTAACGGTGTGAAACCAACCGGAGTGTTCGGTACTCTTGCTCTCACACTCTCTCTCTCATTTATTCTCACTCCTTTTCACTTGCTCCGTCTCTTCCGCTGTCTCTTCCTTTCACTCTCCTGGGGAAGATTCCCTGTCAATATCACATTTATATTCATGCGCAAAGCACGGATCCCCCTCTGGGTGGTCTGCAGTCAGTCAGCAGTCTTCTTATTATCCTTTAAAGGTGACTCCTCTGACGTCTTAGCACCCAGGACCCTGCGGTTCGGCTCAACACAGGGTGACCTCTGGGCCATCGTCAAAGGGATGGCTGACAGTGCTGTTACAGTTGGTTGCTGACAACAGCTAGCCTAGCGAAGCCTGCCTTCCCTCAATAATGGGTTAAATCTGGGGAGAATGTAGGGGAGAATACTTTGTGTTGAGAATACACAAGATAATTGGACAGACTTTGGGGATGCAGGTGCTCACTCAGCAGCATCGCACACCTATCTGTTCGATGTGCGCCACCTTGAATGGGATGCCATTTCCCCTCTGACATCCACCACTGTGTTTGCTCGCAAAGCATATGGTGTCAGAACACAGTGTGGTGATCAGCACTTTCCCCCTGAAGCTGCCATCGACAAGGGCGTCCATATGATTTTAGTGACTCACCAGCAGCTCATTTTGTTCCGAATTTTTCATCCACAATGCTCCACATTTGAATTCAGCGCTTAAGTATCTGAATGACGGTAGCGAGCCTGTAAGTGTAACGTGTATACTTCAGTTGTTTGTTTTCATGCACTGTATAGTTTTGTCCTTTAGCAAGCACTTGTAGCTTTAATATGCCCTGCCATGGGGACAGTATAGCTTCCAGAGACTGCATAGCATAAAGCAAATTGTGCTTTCCCTCCACATAGCTCCTCATCTCCCTGAATGTATAATTGGTGCACTTAGGCATCATGTTGCTTCCCTTTACCCTTGGCTTGTGAGTTTATCTTGAGTTTGAGTTTAGTTTTTGATATTCTAAGTTTGCCAGTTTTAATGAGCTTGCTGCCTGATGCTATATTTTTGCTTTGTCTGCTGAAAAGGATGAATTAAGGAAAAAAGTTGATACCTCTGGAAATATCTGCAGTACAGTGAGACAGGCTGACTCAAAAAAAAAATAGAATCACTTGCCAACGTGTCATTTTTTGTAGTGTGGTTAGCTGGAGCCGGGCTCGGCACACCGTCCCCTCCCTACCCCTCTTGCGGAAGTGATAGTTTTGAAGGGCAAAGCCAGTGAGAGTGAGACGGACCATCTGACGAGCACTGGCTCCTGAGCATCTCTGTTGGCTTCCACTGTCTCTGCCGTCTAATTACGCTTCAATCATCCACGGGAGCGCCGCGTGCGGTAAATTATTTTGCAGAGCAGCGCGGAGACGTGCCGAGCTGCGAGCGCCAGAGAGACCGAGAAACAGAGACCAAGTAGAAATCAGTGAGAGCTGGAGTGAAAACGAGATGACGCAAAAAGAAAGGTAGGAAAGAAAGGGTGAGAAAAATGGAGGTGAGAGAGAGGCAAAAAGGAAGAGACTCTGGTGAAAGAGGAGAGGGCTGGAAGGCGCGAGGGGGAGGCCTGCCAGCCATAATGTCGCTTCAGACAACCTGTACAGCAGGAGACAAGCCAGCACTAATGGACAAAGTTACAAACTTATCACTTATCAGACAGAGAGAGGGGAGTGAGTAAGAGAAAGATGGAGAGATGTGGGGGAGGTAAGGGATAGCTGGCAGTAGACAGCATCAGCATAACTAATCCTGCTGTAGATGCAGAGTGGTATGACTGCTGCTGTGTGAAACTTCGCAAGGTGCATGTGTTTTTATTGGTTTCCACTCCAGCAGCAAAAAAGGGATCTAATTAAAGTACAGTTGGCGTGGTTGCATTTATTAGGAGTGAAAAGCTTCTATTCTGTTCCCAAACTGCTCCAAAATGGCCTTGTGTCTAAATTTGCAGACTTGACAAAGAAGAGTGAAGGCCTGCATTCTCAGTATGCTCAATGGTGCCATGCTTGCTTTGAAGCAAACATAAATATGGCTTTTTCAGGGTTGGTAATGGCCACAGTGTGCAGTTATTAGAATCTCTTTGATGTGGCAACTGTGCCAACCTGCTCGCTGTCTCTGGGAATTGATCTGGCTCAATTAGCAGGCCCGCAGAGACGACGTTCAAAGGACCGGGCTTCCACACTCAACACTGACACACATAGACCAGGTGAAACGCTTTGCATTCAATTACTCAGCTGGCCCCAGAGAAGACAACCTGTAAAAAGATGTGAATATTGGAAAATCAATGGTGCGGCTGCTGCATTAAGGAAAGCTTTCACCAAGAATGTTTGCTGTGTTTTTCAACCAGTATGAATCCATGTCCCGCTGCCATAGGCTTACTGTGATTTCACTGAACTGCTATCTCCTAAATATCTCAACCACAATCTAAGAATATTTCACTCTCCACTAAATGTGTTTGTGTGCTCGTGTTTTTGTATCCTCTTTGTGTTGAACTACGTGTGCTCTGTGCACAATGAGCCCCTTCTCTGATTCAGCTGACCCATTTCAATTTGTCTTCATCAGTCATACCAATTAACTCTGGGATTAGATTCCTCAATGCCAGCCACCCCCAGTCCTCCCTGTATGCCACCATCTCTCCATCTATCCCTGCATCCATGCTTACTTACCTCTGCTATGCGCTGCTCTCACTGCACACTTTCTCAGCATTCAGCTATTGTAACAGACTGATGAAGTACATGATAAGAGCACTGAGCCCTTTTTTTCCTTGCATTTTATATGTGAGAAATATGACTACAAGGCCACTTTCCGGCTATGAAGAACTGTAATTTTACCTTGAGAGGAACTCATGAAGTCCAGAAGTTTAAAAAAATGCTTTTTCTGCCTAAATACATGCCTGGTGCTTCGGTGAGTAACTGGAAAGCACCAGGTTTATTAACAAGTGCCAGAGAGGCCCCAAATGACAAATGCAAGACAATGGCACACCTACTCTCTCTCTCTCTCTCTCTCTCACTCACTCACACAGACACACACACACACACACAGCTTATCATTATGAGCAAAGATACAGTACATGTGGTATCACAAAGCATGCTCTACACTCTGTATTTGCATTGATTGAGTTAGCGTGAATGCATGCATGAATGCCACAGTGATGAATATTTTGACTCTTCTCTCTGCAAGCGTTCACACAGAAATGACAATCAATATACTTTTGCATTGTTTTGTATGATTTTCATGATCCGCTATGCCACAACGATCAACACTGGGGCCAGTATGCTTTTTTGCTTGTTTATTTATGTATTAATGTTATTGATGTAGAACAGGATGCAGGATTTGCAGTATCTGCAGTACAATAGCAGATTTCTAGGAGGAGCTACACTGATTTGAGAAGTACAGCTTTAGTAGCAGAGTGCACATACTGCAGAATCAATTTGTATAGTGGCTGTATTCATATGATCTAAAAGTAAAGTAAATGTGGCAAACAGTAAAATGAAATTTCTTTATAAATACATGAAAATCAAAAGTTTCTTTTTAATCTACGATATCAAAGACTTGTGGTCTGTGTATGATCTCTGATACAAGGGATATGAAAGTTCAAAACATCAAAAGTGCTTTGAAAAAAGCCCTGAAGAGGGCAGAGCAAACTGGAAAGCAACAATGACAAGTGAACAATGCCTACGGAGAATACTCTAGAATTCAGTGTTTTATGAGTTATTGGCTGTTTTGTTTTTTAGGGACCTGAAACGAAATATACAGATGCTCTCCTTATCATATTTTTATTTGCTTGTAAATCCAGTGTCAGGGCTGTATGCCTTTGTGAAACCTATGCATTTTTAGGAACAAACTACATATTTGCAGTATTTCCACTATACAGCACTTTCTGATCGTGTGAGGTTGCCACTAAGTGACGACATTTAAACATAGTGCCTTAAATTCATCTTTAATTCACCAGAAAATTTCGCCTGATTAATGCGACCCTTCCGCTGCGGCAGCGTATGTCCTTATGCCAACTTAAAGCTACTACTTACATCCAGTTGCATGCTTGTGTGAGTTCACATTCCCATCGAGAGTCACTCTGCATTGATCATATTTAATGGTAGGTCTGGGTGCCGCAGCACAGTGAGATTAGAGCCTGTATCAGCACTAACGCTTAGAGAGTTTTGCTAGACATAGCTGCACTTCAGTAGAGTTGTGAAGCAGGAGGGGCTGCTGGGTCCTCATTCTGTGTTCCCATTTCAGTTTTTTCTTCAAACCATATCCCAATATTCCAGAACATAGAAACACAGGACTCTCCTGGATGATATAATGATCCCACAGTTTTATATCATGGTCACAATTTCTAAATATTTCAAGTTTGTTTCTTAGAGGTGTGTTTTCTGTAACTTTTTCATGGCAGACGCTTCAAAAAAATCAGAACCTGTCCTTTATTGCAATTTCAATTGAAATTCTGAGCAGCTTACATGTATGTACATACCTTCCTATCAATGAAAAATAATGCTGTAGTGCTGTAGATAGTTGCCCTTGTATTCACTTAATAATCTCTTTTCAGATCAAATGCGCACCAGCGGACATGCCTGTTCCTTTTGTTTTAGCCAGCTGCTCTCATATTATGCTCCCTTTCTCTGTTGCACCCTATCCCCCTCTTTAACGAATTCCACAGGCATGCCATGTTAAATTACCCTGACTGTTTCCATTTCCAATGGCTTCAATCATATGTGAGAGGTCTGCAGGAAGAGGGAGCAGCGAGTCCAGCCAGAGCAGAGCACGGTAGATCAGGGCAGAGGCTCTGTCCTGCTGAGGGTTGATGAACCAGCTCTCTGACACCAACACAGTCCCTCATTCTGCTTAATGAGGAAGAGAGGAGCCAGAGTAACGGGTCCCTTTTCATCCTTTTCATCTCACTGACACTGCTCCCATGAGTCTTTGGGTGTGAGTGTGTGGACAGGGCTGTGTTGGAGATAGAGACAGGAGGAGACGAGATTGAAACAGAGACTATGAAGTTCCACATCAAAATATCAAACACTCTTGATTGTGCGAGATGTTCTTTTCGGTGCGATGTGTGGTTTTTTGTGGAGGTTTTCATCCGACACACATCTTTCATTGCATGTCAGGGAGATAATGAGAAGGAAAAAATGCTTCCCTGACCTTTACGTCTCTGCTGAGAAACAAAGGAGGGATCTCTGCCTCCTCTCAGAGGTCTAAAAAGTCAAGGTCAGCGTAGTTTATCTAAGCTCAGAAGGGGCCTAGCCCTTAAGACCTCTGGCCCTGTGGGCATACACACACACTGCACGTACATACACACTTTGACTGTTTTGCAGGGGAGGAGAGGAAATGGATGCAGGGGAGTTGAGAAGAAAAGGAGTGGAGCTTTTTACCTGCACAGTTTTTTCCTCCAGGGTCCAGATGGAGTAAGAGATGGTCAGCAGTTCAGAGGCAGAAATCGAGTGGAGGCAGGTATACGTATAGCGCACGGGTGCCTTGGCCCCCTCCGAGGTGATTTCAGATCATTGCCTCTCCTCCAAAGTGTTTTACATCAAAAACAAAACATCAGCACATTCCTGAAACCCTCTCCACGGTTTCACGTCTGTTTCTAGCAGGCGGAGAAACTCACACCAACAGCTTTGCGCGTCTCCAGACCTTTTCTAGAAATTTTTTGTCACCGTCGCATTGCACAGCACGGTTTCGGCTGTTTTGTTAGTCAGGAAGCGTGTTTGTGAATGTCGCCTTCACAAAGAGTCTGTCACGCACATTTAGGTTTCCCCACACATTTATTTATATCGACTCTTATCTAGGAGTCGCTAAATTCTCTGCTGCCCTTTTTGTCTCTGCACAGTGTCAATATTTTGTCTGAATGCGTTGTGATGTCTGTCGTGCAACTGCATGCTGGCTTGTTGTGTTGTCTCTCTCTCTCTCTCTTTCCGATGGCCCTGTTATCTCCCTTTGTCTTTGTTATGTCTGTCACTCTTTCTCATTCCTCCACTCTACCCTTAAAAGCTGTTTGTCTGTCTCCTTCACTTACTGTACGTTTGATGTTTGGCCCCCTAGTGCTGGTTTGTTGTGCTGTGCCTGTGATATCACGGCATTGTTTTCAGTGTTATCTCAGTATCCTTTATGCTGTTTTAGTGTTGCTGCTGTGTTGTGTGAGGGTTATCTTGCTGCCATCTGTGGTTTTATCTTTGCATTATCTTTTGGGTTGCCTCAGAGCTGTTGTCCCCATGTTATCGTGTGCCACGATCAAGGTGATGACCTTTTCTCTCTGGCAGCATCTTAAAATGCTCCCAGGGATGTCTTGGCGATTCCTTTTAGCCTTTTCTGACTGACATTGATAATTGTTGGATTTCATCTCACATTTTTTGAAAGCTGCCTGCATGTCAAAATATTTGATTTGGCATGTTTGTTTTACTTGAATGCTTTTTTAGCCCGTATGCATGCTTCATAGCTTTCCCTTGGATGTGTACATTTTCATATGCGTCAAACACGTTTAGCTCTCAGGGATGTCTTTGTTTCTGCCAGCGACTGCGATTTGTCTGCTTCATTTGCGTGTGCCTGTGTTTACGTGGCTGCAAGTCTGTGTTGTTACATTTGGTTCAGAGCATGGTATGATTCATAGCAGATGGCTGCCTTCTTCCAGAGGACTATGACAGCCGAAGAAAGTTAAAACTGAGAGTGGTAGACAAGATAGAAGAGGGAGGGAAAAACCAGGGATGTGATTACCATCAAACCATCCGCTCAGTAGAGCAGCCTTCTTTCCGCTCGGTATATGACATAGATACAAAATGTCTCCCAGGCTAATTTGCGGAGTAGTGCACACTCTTCACAGATTCATTTTGAAGTTAGCAGTCAAACAGAATCAGTTCTTTTGCCTCCATATAGTGAAATAAGACAGGAGACCCCTTAAATATGTACTCCAGGCTGTTTGCACATCAGTCGATCTGCTAATGCCTCTTTTCCTTCCCTTTTGCTTCTAATGTAACAGTATCTTTTTGACGTTTACATCTTCCTCTGGTGTTTTGTACAGTTGCTTCACCGGATATCTAAACAGATGACCCCTTGGCCTCCTCAGTCTCTGCTAGTCCTTGTGAGGACTAACCAGAAATTTGTATGCCATATGTTTTCATAGCAGAGTTACGGTCCACACTATAGCAACCACTGAACCACAGCACGGAGTCAGTACTCCCTTATTAACAGGATACGTACACCTCATAACTGTCAGAAAAAGGAAGAGGCAGCTTTGACAAGCTAGCTGGTAGGGAGGCACTGCCATCTTGAATAATGATCAGTCTCTCTGAGGCCCCTCTGAGACATTAAGCTAACATATAGGGATGCTTTTGTTCACTTCATCACATCACTCCCTATCTGGACCGACTGCACCTTGATTTGAACCAACTGTGTTCGGAAACAGGCCAAACACAAGAGGACGTATGGTTTGAGTTTTTCCTTTTTTTTTCCCCGAACATCCTTTCCTGGAACTTTGCCTGTTTTAAATGCTTTTTCCAGGACAAAACTTGAATAATTGTAATTAGGGGTGGGTGGGTAATGTCACAGTAATTTTTCTGGGAAAGTAATTTCATCTGATAGTGTTGCAACAAATGCTATAGACATCTTTTAAGGTTGGTCAATCATTTCTATTTTCATATTGTCCATTCAGGATTACGCAGGGTTGCAGATTAGTCTTAAGTGCCAAAAACACAAACATAATATCTTGTATTTTGGGATGCCCAAGGATATTACACAACCTATATTAGCCATAGCCATTATTATATCATCTTTAATATCACAATCCAAATCGTAAAGATTTGGTGAGCAGACATATGGAAAACAGAGATGCGGGGTGTCAGATCTGTGAAAGACAGACGGCAAACTGGTTTGTAATTAAGGATTTAAAATTCACTCGTCACTGGCGCTGATTAACGGGGCTCAGCGGGAGGACATGCAGCTCCACCAGAAACATCTTTAAATGCACAGTAGGCCACACACTCTAGAGGTTAGTTTCATTGCGTCTTAGTTCTGATCGTACGTTAGTCGGCGATCACCACAAGCTTCACGTGTTGTGAGGCAGCCTCACGTGCTATGTACTGTACATTTGTTTTAGTTATTTAAAACAGAAATATTTCTGCATTATTCAATGTTTAATCAAATTTAGTTCACTTTCTCTCCTTCACCTCACGCACTGATTTCTACATATGTTGATGCCTGTTTCAACCTGTATACCCGCTGTTCGTTGTTCGATGAATTCATGAATTTTTCACATTCACAGTATGACTGCCAGCTCCGAATGAAAATGTAAATTACCTGCTACAATCTGTAATGGTGTTAATCCCCCTGTGGTCTGACTACATACCGTACAATCACACATAATTATTGAGTCTGTGAGCTAAAGATTGTCTTTTGTCATTATTATTAGATTGCTATTGTATTGTTTTTCCCATAATCCATACAATACTTATTAGTAAGCATGAATTCATCCTGTTGTCGGTCCTGTATTTACAGTGAAAAAACATTTCATCTTAACTGCAGCAGCACCCATTTGCCTTGTTTGGGCTGTGTGTGTGTATGTATATATATATATATATTTCATACCAGATATTGAGTATTCTTAGTAAGTTTCACTATATAGCGACACAAAGGTTATCCAGTGCCGTGCAGTCACAAGAGAATTAGATGTTTTGGTTTCATGGTTTACAACACTGCATCTGACTTACAGTAAGATGGCTTCTTTTCCCCCGATAAGTCAGTTTTGTGATCCCCATGGAAATGGTTACATGCCGCCTCAAAAGCTGACAGCCAGACTTGTTGTTGCCTCAAGTGAGATGGAGGCGGCGGGAAGGAGAAGGGAACGGGGGAAGATGGGATCTGAAGAACCAGGGGAAGTAGAGACGTGACTCCAATCAAATTATTGGCCAATCAAGTCATAACGTGAGTAATTCAAGGCTTACATCGACGGCCTTAATCTGATTGCCCGTGCATTAGGGGCTCAAAGGAGGGCTCTTAGCGAGCATGCTCAGTGGGGGGTCTTAGAGGAAAAGGTGCTTTGATGGGAGACAAGAGAGATTCACTTTTGGTGGAAGAGTGCGCATGTGTTTGTGTGTAAAACAGAAAGAGACAGACAATCTGTAGGGGTTGTTGAAATGACGCCTGCCTCTCTACCTTTTGGAGCAATTCTGTGAAGGAGAGAGCGCCAGGCTAGAGGTAGTGGGAGGTTTACATCGCGTCTCTGTTGCCATCTGTTTCAGTGCCATTGTCCAATGGCAACATCTCTCATTTGCCCAATTACAGAGGAGGATTATGATGTGTTTGCTTCCTGCCCATGGGCTCCCTGGCCACATCTGACTCATGTTTTTAGGTAGAGAAATATCATCTATCCTCTAATGAGTCCTGCCAGGATAGCCTAGTTAAAGTCATATTGTTATTTTTGCCTCTAATAGCATTTTCCAAAAGACATGCTATGATATAAAATGTAATACAGTCGCACATTAGTGCCACATCTGCATGTAGGCAACCTGGACTGTGCAGGGTAGTCTCGAGGATTTTCCAATAACCCTTCGCTGTGAAATCCACAAGGCAAACAAAACCTGGTGCAACTGGTGGGGTGAAAGCAGCTCACTTACACCTGGAAAAACATGACTAAGGGGGGCAGCCATTGAAAGGAAAAGGCTCCAACAAAAGGCCAAGCCCTCAGAAAGCGTGGGGTTTCCGGCATCTGACACTGGTGCTGAGTGCTAATCGTGCTCAGTTTCAGCATCCCGGGGCCTCGCAGAAAAAAAAAAAGAAGCCTGGCATGCTTCCGTGCTGATTTGCATGTGGAGGGTTCCTGAATTAGTGAACCCCCACCCTATCGCACGGACACATACACATACGTATACACTCCAACCTCCCTCTGCGCCTGGGGATCTGCATTGTCGAAACAGCTGCCAAGGGAACAGCTTGTCTCAGAGAGAGAGAGAAAGTGAGAGAGGGGAGAGAGGGAGAGGGAGCACTGGGGGGAGGGAAGGTAATCAGCTTTTGGAAAAATACTGCCTCTCCATCCCCTGCCAAGAGTTAGTTTGTGTTGTGGCTTTTTTCTGGGCCAGCGTAGCCCTGGCACTGTGGCTCCAGCCACCCACCCCTCTCTCCGCGGTTAATTCAACAATGGGGGGTTTAGGTCGTAAACTGACAAAAACAACAGCCAAACAGAATGGGGTTTTGAAGTGCGTCTGTTTCCGTATGTGTGCCTATGTGCAACTGTGCTCTGGCAGTGCTGAAATTTTTTCTCGTTACAGCCATATGCTTATTTGTGGGTGACAGTGAGGCGTCCGTAAAAAGGCTTCTTGTTGTGATACCACAGCGAGTATCCATAAGTGAGCAATCACCCCTTTTTTTAGACTGCTGGCAACGTGCCTCTTCACAATATTGTGGCATGTGTCCCTGTTCACCCACACACTTATTCTCACAAATCTGATTCCATCACAACTGACTGACTAAAGCCATTGTACCAATACAGCACCAGTTGAACAAATGTAACAAGCTTATGCACGGCGGATCTAGTTTGACACACGCCACGTGCCGTAGACCGAGAATGAATAAACAAGAGCATCCTCCCCTTCTCTAATAAAGCCTGTCAGCTCAAGAGGAAGTGACAGGTTCAACGGCGTTTCTGGTTAACACAAGAACCTATGAATAACCTTGTCTCATAAAACATATGGCCCTTCCATCAAGCATGCCGCAGACAAGGCAGCACATGTGAATTAGGGTGTCAATCAAAAAGTAGGTAGTGGCAGCAGTGCTTTGGTGTAGCCAATGTCAACACCTATATTATCTGAGCAATGTTATTATATACATGATTATTATTTAGTTTTTCTTTTTTTTAATTGCTGGCTTTCATCAGGATTAACAACATCTTAATGAACTTTATGCCAATTACACCACCAATAAAAAAACAAATCTGACTTAAAGCTAGTAATCTGGATACTCTGGGTTTAAATGGTTATTCTTGGTCCCAGACAGCATAATGTGTGTGTTACATGCGGTGACTACTGATTGTGAAGTGTGCTGAAACCTTATGTTTTTACAGTGACACAAAATATGCATCTCGTCTGCTGCATATTGGTAATATATTACAGTCAAGATGTTTTTCCGGCCTGTAGCCTGGGAACCAGTTAAACATGTTTGACTGAATAATCCAAGAGCCAGTGCTCGCCGATGCAACATCAATTAGGCTCAAGTGAAGGGTCGATTAGTCTTCAAAAGGATGGGGAGGAGGTGCACTGCGAGTCATGTGAACCCGCTGCCTTTTCTCCGACTATAGGCATGGGAAGAGACAGGAAGAGAGGGAGCCAATGCAGTAGCCAGCACCAGGGAGGGTTAGCTGTTTACATGCTGTGCGGATGTATACAAGTGTCCCCTGTCAGATTTTTAATCACTTTGGACCCTTTCGAGATGCTGTACAGCAGCGAGGGGAATAGCTTTCACTGTTTTGCTGTTTAGGGAGGCAGGGGAGGAGGGAGATAGGAAGGAAGAGAGGAAGAGATATGATTCAGATGCTCCGCTGGCTACTATTCACCCTGCTCCTTTTCTCCATTTCCCTCTCTTCCTCTTCTGTCTCCCCTCTCTTTGCTCTCTACAAAGGTATGTTTAATACATAAGGGCCTAATTGCTATCACAGCTGCAGCTCCATCGTCTGTCTGTCTGGGTTTTGCGCTGGGTACTCCATCCCTCCTCTCATACTCTCCAGAATGGAGAGAGTCCATAGTAATGGGCCTCAGCCCTCAGGCCTCACCGTCCCCTTTTTATCCTTTTTATCCTTTTCTGTATTTCTTGTTGTCTGTCTTTCAAATCATTCATCCCTCTGTTCTCTTCCCTCCCACCTTGCAGATGTTGTTTACAGTGATGCACAAGAAGTCTTTTGTCACCTCACCCATACTCACTAATACCTTAAATTTACTAGAATTTAAAGGGTTTTCACCCTGTTTACAAAAAAAAACAATCTTTTCCCACATACCTCTTGTGGTCTCTAGCCATGTGGATGTATTACATTACCAAAAGTGTGTGGACGTCCAAATGTCACACACATATGTAGTTGTGACATCACATTAAAAAAAACGTAGGCATTGATATGCAGCTATAACAGCCAGATATATTCGGATATTTGCTCCCATTCAGCCAAGACCATAATTGATACTGGCTGATAAGGCCAATGGCCTATTTCACATCATATGTAACATGCAAGTTGTGGTTTGCAACATAAGATCAATTCTCCTATCCAAAACAAAAACAAGCCAGTCTTGTGATCCATGCATGACGCACCCAAGACCCTTTTAGGACTCACAAATGTATTTGCAATTTGCAAGTGACAAACATTTGTAAAACGTGACACTGACCATTCGTGGGCCTACTCCAGTATCGCTCATAAATTGCTCTGTGAAGCCTGGCTCACATTCACAATTGCAATTTATTTCAAAGGTGTTGGATGGGGTTGAGGTCAGAGCGCTGGGAGACATCTGGAAAATCATTTCTTTATGGACATTGCTTTGTGTCAGGGGTGTTAACATACTTCTGGTCCTATATTGTAGCTCTATTTTACCTGGTTGACAGGTTAGCACTGGTTGTGATGCTTTATGTCTTTTTTTTCTTCCTTGTTTTTCACCGTCCTGCCTGCTCACACCTCCTCCATGTGAAACACAAGGCAGCTTCTCTCTCTCTCTTTCACTTGCTCTCACGCTCTTTCTTTCTCCCGCTGCATTAATGGATGCAAATGGAGGCGTGTGCAGGGGAAAGGAGCTGACATTTATGCCTCTGATTAGAACATGCAGCCCCAACGCTTTGTAATTGATTGCAGTCGTGGACAGCACACACTCACCCATACCCTCTCTTAAAGGCCCTTTCTGCAAAGTATTAGTGTATGCATGTGTGTGTGTGTGTGTGTTTGTGTGTATCTGTATCTATAGATGGAAATACACACAACTGCTCATACAGTTACATTATACAGACATACATATCCGCACAGGCCTGCATAGTCTGCCTGACTGCATCCATTTGAATAAGAAGCTTTTAATGGTTGCGTGGTTCGACTCCAAGGCAGAGTCATTGTGGAGAAGCCGAGCTAACATGACTGAAGATGTTGATCCGCTTTCACTGGATCGATATGCGGGCGTGACCTGTGAACTCGGGTAATCCAGGAAACCGTGTCAGGGGTCAGGGTGATGAGGTGATGTTTGTGTGATGGGTCAAAGTGTTAGCTCCAGGAGGCAAACAGTGGGAAAGAAGTAGGAGTTTAAATTTAGGGTGGGGAAGGTGAGAGGATGGGCAAATATGTGAAGGAACAAAGAAGAATTAAGGTGGAGAGAGGAGAAAAAAGGGAGGTTATGTTTGTGAAGACAGGAGGAAAAAGAAGCTCACAGTGAAGTGAGATGGGAGAGCAATGAAAGAGTGGGCTGAGGGCAGAAATGTGTCGAGTATTGTGTCCTTATTTCTTTTCTTTTTTCCCCTTTTTTGGGGGTGTGTGTGTGCATCTGTGTCCGTGAATACATGTGCATGCCTAGTTGAGTGTGAGTGTATTTGCTTGTGGTTGCATTTGCATTTAGCCCGCTCACTCACGCGGACCTTTGCAGGCATCCTTGCTATTTCTGTGCGTCGCTTTGTATGTTGATGCTTGCATTTATACACATGTGCATCTGTGTGCAGGTGTGTGTGCGCGGGAGGAGCAGCAGGAGAGTGTGGCAAGGTGGTGTACAGTAATTAGCATCACTCTCACCAGGGAGGCGCTATGTGTGGAGGGCCCATTAAACACATTGCGGGGCAAACAATGAGCCACAGCCCTGTTCTGCTGACTAGCATGTCTCTTCTCCTGTAACACACACAAACAATCCTAAATCATCTTGGCCTGCCAACTCAAGTACCACATTCAGTAGCCTTGCACACCAACACAAAATGAGTCATATTCAAACATGTCACTCTTCATAAATCATGAGATGAACAAAGTAAAATATCTCTGAGGCAACAGGGCACCAATGTTAACAAAAATAAATCCCATAAAAGTCCCTATTCTAATATAACCTGCAGCTTTTCGGTATCACATAGCGTGCTGTGCAGCTTGAATTAATATTGCAGATAATAAGATTTATTTCAGCCTTAAACATTAGGTTAACTCTTTCCATCCAGATATGTAAAAGTGGGCGAGCTTACATCCATCCACTTCATCCCTACCCACATGCATTTAGAGACACACTTGAAGATGCACCATGACACACACACACACACACACACACACTCACAGGAGCACACACAGGGGTTGAGCGGGGGTGTAAAATTATGCCGCGTTAGCTGGCATGCAGTGTTTGTGCTAATGAAGCTCTCTGTCCACATAGGCTGATAACTTGCTGATGACTCGATACTTCTGCCAGAGAGGTCTGAAGCACAGTTTGAATACTGAAGCAGGTGTAGCCTGTGGTGGCTGCGTATTATTAGCTGAGGGTGGGTTTTTGTTTGTTTGCCCTGAATATGGGGATGGATAAATGCAAGCCTGTATAAGTTAAGCCATTCCATATCATATCCCATCGAAACTAAAGTGCTGAAGTTGTTATTTTGCAATGCCTAATTAATTAATATCAATAATTGGTCAGACATTCAGACGTGTTGTTGATCTCATGCTTTTGCTCAATTTGACTATTAATAATTCAGAGTTTCCCACAGAATTAGATTCTATAATAGTGTATTTTAAGAGTTGGGTCTGAGATTGACAGCATTGTGTTTAGAATACAGACAGAATAACTTATCACAGTTAACTTAAAGGCATCAGTTTTGGACAAATTTGTGCAGAGGTGGTCATGACACTAACCGTTCATGAACTCTATTCAGGATCTCGGCCAGCCGTCTTCCTCTGCGGGAAAAGCCAGCAACAATCCTTCCTCTCTTGCATGATCATGTTTTGATTGTGCTTGGAGAAGAGAGGGTATTCACAGACAGGCCTGAATGTGTGTGTGTGTGTGTGTGTGTGTGTGTGTGTGTGTGTGTGTGTGTGTGTGTGTGTGCGTGTGTGCGTGTGTATGTGTGTCGAGGGGGGGGATAAGATTTTACCCATTTTTAATAGTAAAAAAAAAAGAAAATCAATACATGGCAGTCAGTGTTAATATTGTGGCTTTTCACCACAAATAAATCAACTTATGGGAACAGTGTCATTGTAATGCCTACCTTAGCTGGCAGGTTAACCCAGAAATGGACCTTCCATACTATATCATTTGTTATAGCAGCTGCAGGGATTTCGAGGGGGCTTCTTTCTGTGCACACTTTATTCAAACCCATAGATCCTACAATTTCAACAATACCAACTATTTCAGGCTGAATCTGGTATAAATGTGTATGAATTGATGCACAGAGACTCTTTTAGATTTTATTGATAGAATGGTGCCACCAGAAAAGTTGTGCTTGAGCATTTCTTAAGTTGCTTTCTAGAGAAATTGAAGAATGTAATTTCAGAGGCTGAGTTTCAGTTTTTGTGGAAAGCTTTAGGAGACTCGCTCTTCTTGCTCCAGTTAACATCATCCTATCTGGACTCAGCACTTCCCATAATCTCTTCAACAGAGGCCGTGAGTTAAATGTTGTTGACCAATCGTCATAATCAACTAAAATATTAGAATAAGACAGAGGTTGATAGTTCAGTCATTTGCCTGATGCTTTTGTCCAAAGCCACCTTGATGTTTTTTTCCTTGCATAAACACATCAGAAGCACATCGGTATTCATTGTCTTCCACAAGGACGACAACACATAACGAGTAGCCATGGATTGAACCACCAACCCCTATCATTAATGGCTGACCCGCTTTACCACCGGACCTGCAGTCACCCCTAACATGCTGGAATTAACCAAATTATTTCATGAACTGACAGAATGAGGGATATCAATTCATTTCAGTGAAATTCAAGTCTGTTAAGCCCCAGGGTGGCAATTAATTTTCTCTGTTTGCGTAGGTGTGTACGAATAAGCCCCATAACATGTTGTTTACTTCCACTTTCTCTACCTGTCATAGCAAGTGCGAGCAAGTTGCTGGACTTGTTTGTTGCACATCTGCTTGTCATCTCACTAAGGAGCTGATACATACGAGTTGAGCCTGACCTTACAGAAGTAGTGCTTTGTCATTTGGAAGCACACACACACACACACACACACACACACACACACACGCACACACACACACATACTTTTACACAAAACATTCAAGAGACATCACACACCCACACAGGGGCATACACCCCCCCTCCACGTCCCCTATCCAGCACAGGCAACAGTAATTAGTTAGTGCCCCCAGGACTCTAGACAGGCGCTTTCTGACAAGAGGAAAGGGCAGGGTGACATTTTTGGTCAGCAACGCACTGCAGTCATCGTGCTGCATACTTCACAAAATTACCAGAGGGGTTGAGAGTTCAATTCCTTGGCTCAGACTGTGCTGATAGAGCCTTCAACCTTTTTAGACAACACTTTGTGCTTGGATGACATGCTGGTGCTGGCGCGTATGTCCTTTGGGACGCCGGCACCTCATCTTCTTTGTTTAGACTTTAACAGCCTTGGGAGACTTCAACGCCTCCTAAGCACCATCTATAAATGATACATTCTCCACTTGAATGCTCAGAAGCTGATGAACTCTCACAAGGGGCCTCACGCAGTGGAGTTTTATGGCGATTACGTCTCCCAGTTTTTCAGTCTTGATTTTGAGGACTGGGCAGCCACATTAGTTAGGTGATAGCAGCCCTCAGGCTCATCCATGAGACAAAAAGCAACACAAAAAAGGGAGATAGGGAGGAAAAGAAAAACAACGCAGACAGTGATATAGAATGAGACAGATGGTAAAGACCTATAAAAGAGGGAGCCGCAGCCTCTTAATCTTATCTCAATTTTTCTCAGTAAATAAACAGAAACGGTTGGTCTTAATGTTTGCCGTTAGCTGGAATTACTGCTCCGTGTAAAATACTACCGTCCCCCGGCCAGACTCTCTCTCTGCTCAGAAAGCTTTAAACACGCTGGACCTTGCACACCTTATTGGACTGGCCAACCTCACGCTGCTCATGCTCGGTTATGATTGCTGTCAGTTTAGATTTATCCTCCTAACAACTTTGATGGATGAGCCAAGATCATGACTAACTGGCTGCCCACTAGCTCCCCAGTCCCATGACCTCATCATCAGCAGGCTGGCAGGGTCTCGACTTTCCGTCATGCCCAACCAATTATTAGGCCTCTGTGGCCAATGCCATCTTACCAGGCCCTCTGGCACTACTCTGTTGCCTGTCTTTCCCTCTGTCTCCTTTTTGTTCGTTCCTTCTCTTAGATTGACAATCACGGCGCTTGCCCTCCAAACGCTGGAAAAGGTTCAGCTTGTCAAAAAAAAGTCATGAATGTAAGGGACAATATTTTTCTCTGCTATGCAGTCATGATTAAAGACTACAGTGACATTGCAGGATGGAACGGGTCATTATAGTCTTTCCTGTTGGGTAAATCTTGTATGTGTAGGAAGGTAAACTAGCAGTCAGAAACGAGAGCTAACAGATATGCCGTGCTTTTAATTCTCCTCACAAGACGCACTTCAGGCTGCGCACAACAACACAGCATGTGAACACAGTGCAAGTGAGCAGATCCTTCAAGTACCGTTTAATAGAGGCATATTTTATTTGGATAGTGGAGAACTGTAGTGACAGTTATCTCATTCTCATCCAGAATGTGCATGAGCCTTAACATTTCTTTAGATTGCAGTTGTTGTGGAGTGTCATGCTCCCCTTAAGTGTTACAGACATTGCCACAATCGGTTCATGAATTCTGATGCGTTCATTCATCAGATTTTGCCCACACTCTATTATCATGTCAAGGTTCTTACTATCAGTGACCTTGTCATTGGACCAACTCTGTTAACTGCATCTGCACCTCTGTGCAGCACAATACAGCTGTATTGTGACCTTGGCCTCCAGCTAAGGATTTATGGATTTTTTTGATGATTTATTTATATGTTTTAGAATTCCCTTATACACCACTGCCTCAGCCAGACTTGTAACTAGAGCCCTCCCTCGCCTCTTCCCTCCTTACCCTCATTTTCATAGTGTTCTTTCTTCCATTCATCAGCTGTGTTTTTCTTTGTCTCTGCTCTCCGTCCTGGCCTTTTTGCTGGCTAACCCTTTCATTCCATATCTTTCTTCCCTTCCTCCACCCTTTTCACTTCCCTAGTGCTTACTGCACCCTAACAGCTGGGTGTGTGTATCATCCGCTGTCAGACAGAGGCATCACATCACATGGCAGGTTGGCAGGCTGACCTTGTCCTGCACTTCATGGGATCCACACTGCAGCCTGGCTAATCCAGCTAGCGTCTCTGGCTGTGGAAACATCTGCTATTTTAATTACCAAAATGATGTATTTTAATCCCACTAACTCAATCCAACAGTGGAAAGCAGTCGTGATTTATATGTGCGTGTTTGTGCATATGTGTGTGCAGAAATGTGTGGATTTTCTCTGGCAATTCTTTAAAAAATCTTCCATCTTACTTAAGAGGAAAATGGGTGAATTCTCATTCAAAGGAAGTGGGACTGAGCCACGCAGAGCAGAACCAGCGTGGAGGATGTCCTTAAAGCTAAATTTGGTCTTTCACTAGAACCTGTGATCTAAATACATACAGATGGACCTGAACACAGATGCAAATACGCACACGAACACACACACACACGTGTGCATGACAGGCTCGGAGGTGGCGATTTAAAGCCGGCCTGTCTGTGGTGTCTCCCAGTGAAATCTGGCTGTACTACTTAAACTGAACCCAGAGAGAAGTAAACACAGGGAAACCAGATGGTCACTGCTCTCAGCTCTGCCAGTGGCAGCCAGAAAATGATCTGTACAAGCAGGCAGAAATGATTTACATACTGTATGTCTGTCTGAGATTCTATGTACTGTAAAGCAGGGATGTGGATCATAGTACAAAAATCAAAAACTAAATCAAGGTTTTCCTACAGCAGCAGTTTGGTGGCTAGCAAAGTGATCATTTTGTGTTCAGTGTTCAGTGATGCTCTTGCTGTTGTATGTAAGCAGTGCTCTTCCATGCAATAGATGCACTTTGCCACATCGTGCCCAACTGTCATCAAAACCTGTACTGCTGTGTTTTTGCATCCGACATGAATGACCTTGCTCTTAAGCCAGGCCATAATATTGCAGGTTTGTGTTTTTAAAGAATGCTTAACTGAGCAATAAGGCATGTTAAGTATACAAACTCTACAATCTCTCATTTATGGCATAACCATGTAAGTTGATGTACCTTTTCCTACTTCTGACTTCTTCTTAGCATCATTTTGCTTCACTTTCTCACTTGTTGGCTGATAGGAAACCAAAGAAAACTTCTGTTAGCAGAATGCCCTTAATTTCACAGACATACAAGTATAAACTTTATCATGGCCTTTTTTAAAAAATAGATAAATAAATAAAGGAACGGCTGGATGAAAAGGCTACGATCCCCCAGGTGTAGGCAAAAAGGAAATGTACAGTATTTTTGAGCCTTTGCACAGCCCATGTTCCTTGGTTTATCCATCACTATGCTCTGGATTACCCTCCAAGTCACAGTGTGAGGCCGGTTCGCTCAGCCCAGACGCCATTTTGGCTCTGGCAGAGGTCTGTGTTTTTCATCCAAGCGCTCTGTGACAGAGTGTAATCAAATCTTGGTCTCCTCCTACACAGGACGCCAGACATCTCCCTCTGTCAGCCGCAGGAGATTTGTAGGCTCATCATGTTTTGGTCGAGGCAAGTTTTCTATATACCCACTGCCAGAGGGGAGGCGAATTGGATGTGGATGGAAGGAGATGGTGTAGATGGTGGAGAAAACGTATTAAATGCAACCCCCAGCAGTTTTCTTACCCCCCTTGTTTAGTTTGGACAAATCCCAGAGTGGTAGGTACCTGCCATGGTGATATATTTCCTGAATTTCTCCATCAGGAGAATCATCCAGTAGCTTTATTTGTCATGTCGCTGATTGCTTTCTTAGATTTTTAACTCCAACTTTTTAATATTCGCCGCCATGCACTGTA
Organism: Chelmon rostratus; assembly: GCF_017976325.1. Lineage (NCBI taxonomy): Eukaryota > Metazoa > Chordata > Actinopteri > Chaetodontiformes > Chaetodontidae > Chelmon > Chelmon rostratus. Next base: position 8,694,292 of record NC_055673.1, on the reverse strand, counting down.
ATATGAAATGTGTCACTGCTATAACACTCCACCATCCATTCTTAAATGGAAAAAGAGCAGCATGAACCGGTGGCACCATGGAAAAACACTCAGCGAGGATGCCAGTGGGCTGCCAGGCCGGTAGTGGCAGAACGGTTGAGACTGAGAATTGTGTTGATTGATGGGTCTAAAGGGGAAGCGGCAACCATAGAGTGATTATGCAGGGCGGAGTTGTGTGTGTTTATGTCTCTCTGTGTGTTATGTGAGTGAAACCACACCATTTGCGCAAGTACGACTACATGGCATGCATCTGTTCATGTTACATACTGTTTTTGTGTGTGTTTTCTTGCGTGGGTGTGCGACTTTGTGTATGACTGACTTGGTAAGTGTTGTAGCGGTTGAGAATGCAAACTTGGCCACCACATCAAAAGCAGTGTGTCATGTTGGAGCGGCTTTACTCGGGGCACCGCTCGCTCACTGTACTTCCCAGCATTTCAGCTTGTTTACAGTGGCACATGCCAGGCCTCCCCTCCATTTGAAAAGCCTTCAGCATGTCGTTAACTCTCTCCCAAAGGGAAACCTCCACTTTTTCCCTCCTGGACATGCACTCTGTCAGAAACACAACAGAAGAAAATTGCCATTGTGTTGCTTCAGGAGGTGCTGTGTCTGATTCTGATACTCCATTTGTTGTTTAGAGTTTTTTTTGCAGAAAATTGACAGACCTCCATTGGTTTTCATTTCTCGTCTGTTGTGTGTGTGTGCAGCGGAAGCAGTGGATTCAGGGTGGAGAAAAACACGGACTGAAATAGTCTGAGCTTAAAATCAGATGTTAAGTCCCTGAGCGTTAGAGTAAGCATCCACATGGCTCAAATAACAGAGAAAGGTGAGCATGAAAAAAAGCAAAAGGAAAGACAGGAAGAAAGAAAATGACAAGAAAGCAGTTAAGTAAAAGAAGGAGACGATTAGTACTTTTGAATTGTTGGGCAAAGTTTCACATTTTTGCCTCCAAATAGCTGCAGATAGCATCTCAGAGGCCTGGGTGTAAGACCAGTCCTTCATGGTGGGCTGTGATCCCGCTGACATCGAAGACCTCCAGACCTGCCCTGTTATCCAGGGCTTTCCAGGAAGCATCCAGGAAGCCAGGGACCATGCTGGGGTCCAACCACCTCTGCTGGCACAGGAACTGTTAGAACAGTGAGCAGAAAGAAAAAGAGAGGCAGGAGAAGTCATTATCTGTGTGGAGGTCCTATCTAAAGCTCTCCAGGGGAGAGAGGATTGAATGGTTGGAAGAGAGCAGCATATTGCTGGGCTCAATTTGTCGGTTTAGAAAACTAAACCAAACTGCTGACACAGGGCATTTATTTCCTGTTCGTTATTTTTCTCCTTTTTAATAAACTCTAGTTGTATTTCTTTTTTTTTCATCTAACTTCCATGCAAATAAAACAGTAAATTGAAAAGAAACTGAAGGCCAGGTGGAAGCGTTTGGCTTTCCTTAACATTTATATGTGTGAAAATGTACTTAGAAGGTATTTGTACATAGATATTACTATGCTCCTACTCTCCCGCTTTCTATCCTACACACACAATCACACATATAGTCCCCTGTTGTGGTGAGCTTCCTCTGTTTGAAAGGGGGCTCCCCTCATCAGTGTCACAACCTGGAGGGTGATGTTTACAGCGTGGGAGTGAGTGATGATAGGGAACAACAGAGGGAGACGGGGAGGGAGGGCACACGTCTTCCCTCGTGCCCCCTGATGTCTAGAAAGCAACAGAGAGGTCACACAGCAGCAAACACACACACACATACCACAAACTTCCTTACAGCTACTGTCAGTATTACAGTAACAATGAGTCACATACTTTTGTGGAAATGGGGTTGCAGGAAGTGACAAACCCGAAGAGAATCATCACATGATTCTGCTGTTTTAGCGTTGAACAGCTCATTGTTTGGGTTTTCCAGCCTGCAGCTTTGATTTTGAGTCAGTCTCACCAGTCTGCAGCTGTTTTCAGTGAAAGAGGTCTAAAGGTCACTGCACACTTCCTGTTCAACACTAAATAGCAGAGGCCGGTTAGCGGCTAGCTTGCGGAATTAGTGGAGCATTTAGCAGCTGAAGAGACAGATACAGACGAGTGCATATTGGATTTGTTCTATTCACGTGTGGCCAGAAACGTGACTTCAAAGCAATGCTTATGTCGCTTTGTATCTGCTGGATGTGAACGTAAAGAGGGAGCAGTTCGCCATATGAATACAGAAAGATGCAACTGTATTTCATTGTTGTGTTTGCAACTTGTTTCCACAGTAGACTTTATAAAACATGGACGTGGTCTCAGACGAAGAAAAGCTCTGTGACAGCGGCTTTGGTCGCCATTTTGGCTTGGCCAAACTCCTCCCAGCTGATCCAAAAAAGGGGCGAAGAAGTGGAGCTGAGGTGGCAGAAGGTGGTCTGTTTGCTGAAGCCTAGCAGCTAGCTGTCACTCAAAGCAGCCATGCTAATAACAGGCATAACTTTAAGCCTTAATATACTTTAAATGAGTGAGTTATATAGAACTTAACCTCTGTACAGCTGTCATAAATAGGGAAATTAGCTCCAAAGACCAAAACCATTTTTGTACCAATCTGTAAACATGTTTATTTCTGCTGTAAATTTGGGCATTTTAATATGGGAGTCTATGGGGACTGACTCGCTTTTCGTTTCGCATTCAAGGAACTGTAGTTTTTGGCATCTCCGCATTGGCTTCATTTTTCAGCCCTGAGGGTGCCGCTTGGTATCCACCTCCCACAAGAAAATCTGTTATTACAAGCCTAATATTGTAATTTCTTTTATTTTTTATTCTTCATTTTGTAATTGTACTTCTTCAACTGCTGTACTTACAGTCTTGCATGTCAGTCTGAGCTGGAAGAGCTATCCCTCCTCTGTTGCCCTCCCTCCCTGAGGTTTCTTCCCTTAATATAAGTTTTTTCCCTTCCCCAACCCAAGGGTCTAAGGATAGAGAATGTTTTATGCTGTACAGACTGTGAAGTCCTCTGGGCTTTTGGCCAATAAATATAAAAACTGATTTGACTTGAACCTGGCTAATAAGAGAGCAAGAGCGTGGGCTAGATTGAAGCAAAACCAGATCAGATTGGACAGGACCGAGTAGTACAAAGTGTATTAGAACAAAACAGAACCAAAACCAAAACATGGCCACATGGTTGCATAGCGGCTTTTGTCCAACAGCGGTTGTCTGTTCTGCGTTTGACTCAGAGGATACAGAGACAAACAGTGCAGCATCAGCCTGACGAATGTAGTCACATTTGTAATGTGATACAAAGCAAAAAATCTCTTTCATCAACGTAGGCGGTAAACATGGATTCTCTCTTCTCCCCCCCTGATCCAAAATGACTCTATCCCCATCAAAAATAATAAGTCCTCACTGGAATGTTGTCAGTGTTTTCCCTTATTTACAGCCTGCAATTACTTTGTTTTCTGCTAAGGGTTATGTGCCATGTTTTATATTCTTTTTGCATCTGCTTTAATACCTGAACATATGCACATATAAATGAAGTTTCGCAGACCACACGCTTTCACACATGCACTCACACAAAAACCATGCATGTGCACTCGGAGCGGCATACACTGTGTGTTTGCACTGTCTCAAGTAATCCGCAACAGCCTCAGCTTAAGTCAAACGGCTTCCAGGTGCACTCAGCCGGCACACATTCCTGCAAGGCACAGAACATATTCCAGCGCACTCGTGTTCAAACACATGCAACGCAAACACACACGCATGCCCACATACATGCATACACATGTCATCCAAGGGACAAAAAAGAGTCATTCCACCCAGCCGCTGTGTGTAATCCTCAACATATCTGACAGAAGGATCCAATTGTCACTAAAAACCCTGAGCCTCTTTCATGGATGCCTAATGATGTTTTATCACACTCTCGGCATCATGTTCACATTTCCCTGCATGTTTAAAAAAAGATTAAAAAAAAAACCCACCTCACTTCAGAATACTTGTGTCAGTTAAAGGGGCGATTGATATGCTGTCTTCCCGACTCCCACCCTCCCCCTCTGTCTCTCTTCTTCTCTTCTCCTCATCTCTCTCTCTTTTCAAGATCTTACATTTTCACTAAAGTCCCCTTCTCTGTTATCATTCCACCAGAGGCTCTCAAAAGGAGCTTTGATATTGAAAGCAGGCTTGGCTTGAAAGGCAAGGGTTTAGGGGGAATGTAAATGCTGGGGGTCTTTTAAAAAGGAAGAGATCTTCCAGTTAACGAACACCTCACGCTCCAGCACTTTCTGCACTGCTGACTTCTTCTCTTTTTTTTCTTTTTTTTTTGTTTCCTTTGCATGTGACAAAACGGGAATGAAACATGGATTCATGAATGTCTTTTTAGTCATTTGTATGGATTTGGGTCAATTGAAGCTGATGAAATATTGTGACACAAGCTGAGGCAAAAACAATATCAAAATTTTGTTGAGAGATATTTGACCCATGATGAACCGTATTCCAAATTAGGCAGTTTGAAGAGCAAGAAGAGCTGATTAAAGTCACCACTGTGTTAAACTATTATTTGGAATCAACTTTCGGCTCATGTTGTCCCCAAGGGTGGCGATCTTGGGGGATGTTGAACTGTAGTAAGTTGAAAAAGGGACTGTAGGGGGTGAGAATCTGGTCATGATATATTCTTCCATATTCTTCTTCTACCATGTTCCTACTAGTAGTGACGTGTCCAGAGGAAACCTGCCCATGACCAGTTTTTCAGATCCCTCATGGCTGTCTTTTCAAATTCACGGAGTCCAGCAGGAAATAGTAAGATATGTCCTTGCCGTATTCAGGCAGGCAGCAGCCACCTGTCATGGCTACAGTGTCATCACAGATCAGGTTGACGTAACAGGAGTCAAAGTCTAATGTACTTGTCAGCATGAGCAGTGCCCGCGCATCTGCGATGGCACCCTGCTCTGAATCCTGCTGTGAGCCTCTGTTGGAGCTAAGAGACGGCATCCCGTGGCTACCCTGCCTTCCCACTCCCACTCTCTCTCTCTCTCTTTTGAGCTCTCTCTCTCTCCGTGTCTCTTTTGCGCCCTGCCAACACATTACATTCTTTCTATCCAGGCTTCCCTCCCGGGTCTTATGGTGCCACTTCAGCTCCCTTTCGCGTCCCTGCCAGCTACTGCTGGCCACAACAAGCACAGTCGACCAGTTTGTCCCAGTCTGCCCTCTTGCAGCTCCACACCCCTGTGTATTTTTTTGGACAAGAAAACAGTAGTAAGAAAAAACATGTCCGGAAAAAAAAAAAACACACTGTTTCTCCCTGCACTCTCCCATACACGGCCTTCTTCAAATAGCTCTGCTCCTCGCTAATGAGTCCCTGGAGGGTTGTACCCTGCAATCGCTCTTTTCAGACGCCATTACGGCCAGCGTGGCTTCAAAGAGTTGGGTGAAACCATTACCATAACTGGGGACTGCTACCTGCCTGGATAGCTTTAGACATTAGCGAAACCTGCAGTTTGCTAATGGGACTGAATGGACTTGACTTGGGAACAGGAGCCATGGGAGCTGTGGAAGTTCATATCCTGGAGACTGGACTTCTTTTTTCTTCGATATTTGCTTTGATGTCTCAGTTGATGTAGATTTAGATGATTATAGGCTATGCTCTGAGAACATTGTTAAGCAGTGTTTACTTTCTGCTCCTCTTTTCTGTTCTACTTAATACTACTTCATTTTTCTACTCTGTTATCAGCCTCTGCCCTTTCAAGGTCACCTCTCATGATGCAGATAATTCAATGGCTAATTAAAAACTCATCATCTCTGTGATGAAAAGATAATATGAAAAAAAATCACATATAGTCTACAAAAACTCACTGCAAATCTCTGTGACACTGTGATGTTGATGCTAATTTGGTGGTATCCGCTGCCAACTGACATGATGTGCAAAAGCAAATGTCAAGTTAATGCAGCCGGTCACCCATCAAGCAGGTTAAATTAATGCTAGGCAGAGATGTGGAAGTCCCAGTGGTAGCTGTCTCTCTGCCAGCCCGGGTGAGGTTTTTCTTTCTGGGATGACTGAGGAGGGTACGAGGGTTCTGATACCCTGCCGTCACCCGCTCACATCACGCTGCATCTGGCAGGTGTTGCACCCACGGGAGCGTTGGCTGCACTCGTGTGGCCCAAGAGCTCTGCAGGAGCTGTCAGTCTGACGGGCTACATCACTGCTCTTTCTACCTCAACAGCACTGATGTAGACCTGAAAGTCATACCACACACAACGCTGTGCTGTACGAGACTGTGCTCTACCATACTGGCTCTCAGGATCTAGTTTTTACTTTTAGTGGCAATCACAAAATAATTTTACAGGCTCTTGTCAGGGGTAGTCCTTGAAAGTCAAACTTGCTTTTATTTACTGTACTAATTACTGACAAAAATGTCTGTGCACACCTGCATGTGTGACATGTGTCAAGGGACAATTATATACAGTACTTCTAATAATTATACCATATAATGAGGATGTACGTTGTATACCTGATGAAAGTTGACTGAAATACATTTGTGCTTCTATTCAAATACGAAATTCTTACAAAAACAAGATATATGATATATTTTTGTGCAAATTTTTGTCATTCAGCTTTATCTTCATACCTACACTTTGATAAGAGTCTACAGCTATACAGGCAGCAGTGAGGGTGTATTTATGCATGACAGTCCTTTGAGCTAAATGCTAGCATCAGCATGTTAACATTCCCACAATGACAATCACCATCTTAGTATAGCATGTTAGCATGCTAACATTTCTAATTAGCAGTAGAAAACAAAGTGCAGCTGAGGATGATGGGAATGTCAGTTTGTAGGTATTTGGTTTATGAATAAAAATACTGGACTAGATGGAAAGTGAAAGGATGACCAGGATGATTCACCAAATTTAATAGCAATACATCGAACAGTTGCTGAGATATTTCAGTCTGGACCAAAGTGGTCAACCAAGCCAAAATGCTCTTAGCATGCTACAAAAAAGCAATTAAAAAAGACAATATACTTACGCTTACACTGAACTGCGTTGTCCTACGTTGTCGTCTGCTGTGAGGTCTGCTGAACAGTATGCCCTGTGGAGGCTCAGCGGAGACCAACAGCAAGATGTTTGATGAAAATGGAAAACCTGTAGTTCACCATGCTTTTAAACTGATCTTTATTGCTGTCTTTTAAAGGAATTCTGAAGTATAATAGTGCCAAATAGGAACTTATGGGAAGTAATGGAGGGAGGTTTACTGCCCTTTGTACCACATAGGTCATCAAGGATAGCCATCTCCAATTTGCTCAGTCTGTCTTCAGCCATCTTAGGCCAGGTTGTTGAACGAATACACCCATTTTTCAACAATGGTTTGTGTATTTTCCATCATACTGAGGAGGCAATTTCCTTTGCAGCTCAAGTGGCAGTTGTCTTTTGCCCCCTTGTTCAATTAGAGGGGAGGGGGAAAGAGAGCTGGAGGGTTGCAGTAATACTTCTGGTCAAAATAAAAGCTTTTTGCGGAGACATCATGTCATCCATCTCCCAGTAAATGATACATCTTCCTCTTACAGCAGTCTGAATGACCTTGTTTGTGTGGCCCTGTTAGTAGTGAGGGAGACTGCGGGAGGGAGTCTGGAAATGAGTCTGGTCATTGTCTGGAGATGCGGGCAGGCACGCAGAGAGATGGAGACAAAGACAGAGAGAATGTGCAGTGGTCTCATCTTTGACCTGCTGCACTCATCAGGGAGGCACTGTGGCACCTTGCATCTGATTAGCCAGACACTCATTAGACCTGACCTTGGATCACATTACAAAACAGCAATGAATTTAAGAGGAGGAAAAAAAACACAATAAACAGGCACACTGTTATTGCATGTGAGGGCGGAAGCCGTTATTCCCCTCATAAACATTTTCTCAGAGAATTAAAGTTTGGGTTGGAAGGAAGATTAATATGGGGCGAAGAGAGTGTGCCAGCGAAAAGCAGGCTAGTGGAATTTAATGAGTTTTGTGTGTCGGCTGGGGAGTCCGCTCGCGCCACGCTAATTACGCTCTGTAACGAACTGAGATCTGGGGAGCATCGCAGGAAGACAAAGGCTGTGAGCAGTCCGGCAGCAAGCGGCAGGCAAAACAAAAGAGCTGCATACACACATTTCGAGCCCACATGGACAGATAGAACGAGTGCGAGAGACGGAGTGATGGAGGCGTGCGTACATTTTTCTCCAAGCCTTCCCAGGTTGCCACCCCCATGTTAAGGGTAATGAGATGTAGCCGGAGATAGAGAGCTTGAACCTGACAAACAAGCCTCTCTATTAGGCTCGCCAGACACGTGGCACAAACTCTGGTGGTAGAGAATGAGTTGTGCAGAGACGGTGGGATTGCCAGGATAATTGAATCAACCTCTGTTGACTTCATGCAGTTCCAGCTCTTTAACTACATAAACAAAGAACACATACACACACTCCCGCTTAGGAAAAACGCGCATTTCAGGCAACACTGCCCCCTTTTGATAAGGAGGCCAACTGCAGCGTTTGATGAGGAAGTCCCAGCTCTTGAAGCAGGTGTGTGTCTCTTTCCTTCATTAAGCTGCCAGCGCCTGCAGGGAATCGAACACTCGTCCCACGTATCAGTGGCCACAGCGCACAAACAGCAAACAATCAGGCTGACTTTCAACTGTGACTTTCAGCAGAACGAAGCCAGCCTTGCCTCCTTCGCTCCTTCACTCTCTCTTTGGCTCTCATTCTCTTTCGCCGTCTCTCTTACAGTCTCTTTCAACTCGGAAGGAGAATTTGCTTCTGGCACAGTTTAAATGAAACTTGCCCTCTTACCGGCGGATTCTAACCTTTAATATTCTGGCCCTTTGTTGCCAAGTGTGTATCCAGCTTTCATCATGCAATATGTATCGTTATCACCCTGTGGCCTCCTAAGCCTCACTATGAAATGTTTGTGCGTTGCTCTGCGCAGAGTCCAAGCTACTGTCAGATGAGGAGATCGATTTTCAACTTTGACTCATTACTGTTTTAAATCATGCTCCTGTAATTTGAATGTTTTTCCCAAACTCGGGTCACGTGCATCGCCTTACCTCACATCATACTTCTTCTGTTGCCAAGATTCGACAGCATTCAGACTCCATCAGGCCTTGTGATTTGTTTGTGTGTTTACAACTAAATCCTGCCAATTTCATTAAAGCCAGAGCAGCCGAATGCATGACTGCGGACCTCGTCCTCCGCCATGCCTCCCTACCGTCTTGTGTACTCTCTTCCAGCCGATTTTCCCGTGCGGAAAAGCCCCCTTGCCCTGTCTGCATTCCTTTCCAATTAAGCCAGCATCATCTGATTCCAATTACTCTAATTATAGCAGCCAGGGATGTGAGTGAGAGAGGGCAGAGAGAGGCAGAGAGTAGAACATGGCGAGCCTTCACACCTAAGAGAGCAGGAATGCAAGTGTAGCCGGGCAGCCTTAAGGTCAATCCAATGGCAACAACAACAGTAACCAACAACAAAAAGTGCATCACAGCAACAGCGAAGATTTTAGCGAACACTCGCTGCATTCGGTAATGGTGGAAACACAAGATAGTGACAGACCGTGTAATAATGCAACACACACTTAACAAGGTCAGGCTAATGGAAGGACATGGGTGTTGTTAATCACACTATGATGCGATGAACACTAATCCCCTTGGTTTGTCTTGTAAAAGGACGCCTTATAACAAATCCCTCCTCCCTGTCTGAAGTCATGTTTGACACCTGCAGGCCCCCGCAGCAATCTCTGATGTTGTTAAACAGGATGACACCGTTCGTAAGATCGTGAGCTGCCAGTGCTGCGGGTCATCGTGTTCGTTTTCACAGCCGACTGCCCAGGAGGAGACGTCGGGGTGCTGGACTGCCCTGTTTTTAAAGAGTTTGCGATTGTTACCACATTTCTCCTTCTTTAAGTCTCTCTGATTCCCTTTTTGCCAGTCTGGCTTTCTCCAAACACCTTCTCCCACCCACTGCCTAAACACAGTAAGACTTTCATTACATTTACTTTTCCTTACTCCTGTCTTATGGCGTTCATTTCTCACGTCATGTTTGTCGCACACAAACATCCTTTAACACATGCATATGCGTATACAAATGCGCTCAGCAACGTCACTCATTTGCTGCCATCATGTTAGGATGAAAGTCTTATTTGACAGCTGTGGCATCAAACGGCGGGGCCTGTTAACGATGCAGACACTCTCAAATTAAGAGCTCATTAGATGCCGTCCAGATAACACGCTGATGAGCCAAGGCGGTTTGTTGAAGGATTTATAAAGTAGGTTAGTGTTTCCCACTTTATGTTGGTGTGTTTATTGTGCAGTCTTGTGCAATGGGCCTTAACGCTCCTTCTTGAGCTTTGTCGTCGTGTTCCTTTGCGCCGCTGATACAAGCAAGAAGCTCTTGGCCACTGTAATGACAATGGCATTGACCATGATAATGTCCTCTTGGATGGCAATGATAAATGATGGAGTGATTATGTAAATGCAAAAACCTACAGGGAAGCATGTGACAGCTAATTATCCGGAGACATAAAGCAGGTGTTGACACCAGATGACTGATGTTTATTCAAAGTCACCTCGCGTGTGATTCTCCTCTCTCCCCTCACTCTCGACCCGTGATGACCTCTCGATAAGGTGACCCTCTTCCATCTTGCAGGAAGCTCGTCGTTCTCTCCATTTCCGTTCTCTGTTCCTCCAGAGTCGAGAGTTCACTCACTCTGTCATGCTGTCATGTGGACTCTGATGTCCCTGTCTATGCTGCCAAGACCCATGACGTCTGTCTAGACGCTTATATGCTGTTGGCTTACAAACCAGGGACTCCCCCTCCTGATTACCCAGCAATCATCTCTCATCCCTTCTTTTTATCCTGCCTCCCATTATCCTGCGTCTATACCCACAAATTACTTCTTCTCCAGTTTAGTTGCATTGTGGTATAATCATTATTGTGATGCTTGGGAACACCTCTGCGCAGTCAGACTCTGTTTGTTGGTGTCATCATTTTCTGCCATGTGCACTACAGCAGCTTTTAACCAATGCGTATCCCTACACAAGCAGCTGCAACATGTGTACCTGGATGATTTAAATGTATAAGCACCAGGCAGCAGATCACCGCAGCCCACACCAGAACATCGTCTTTAAGAGTTTGAGATTTAGCTCGACGGCGTTTGATGAGGGTACTATATTGGCAGTGCTGAAAGTACAGCAGATAAACTAGCAAATTAGTTCCTCTTCAAACCGCTCCTCTATTGTTGATGCTGTTTGTTCAGAGTCTGACTTTACTTTACATCCTGCCCCCTCTGTTTGTGGGCTTAATTACATCTTGTGGACATGCAGCATTAATTTCTTGGGTTGTGCACAACCACAGCTCTGAAGGAACACAGGAAACGCAGGGTGGCCATCATGTGCACATAAAAGATAAAAGCAAGGATATCAGAGGATTGAAGAGCCTTGCAGGGTAATTCAAAGTGCATTCCCGGATCACAAGAAAAAGTGCCCTCAAACTTTCAAAAAGAGAGACTTTTCAGGTGCAAAAAAGGATATTACGTGTAGAAAAGGTTTTAAGATGGGAAGTAATGGGAAAGATGGTCCTTCCGTTTCTTCTGCCACAAAGTATACACGTTTTCTTACCTTTTGTACATGTGATACTGTAATTTTTTTTTCTGTTCAAGAATGCAACATTTCCACATTTGCTAATCCTGTGTGTACCCATACCAGACGCATTCACAGAGCTAGATCATAGCTCCTAACAGCACTGATTTAATGCATGATTCAACATTTGCTCAAGTTACAGCAGCATTGTGACACCGCTGCACTTTGTTAACAGGCTTATTTACCGGGTCCCAACTCCACCTGAGCATCAATAAAAAGCACTGGGGTAGTTGTGATTGCTTTTACTACATTTTTATTACCACCCTCTCAGCTTTTTCCTCCCCTCTCACTCTTTCGGCATTCCTCTTCTACGCCTCCTCCCTCCATGGTTTTACAAACTTTGAGGCAAAAGAGCAGGCATCTCTGTCCTCTTCCTCTCCCTCCATTGTGTCCCTCCCTACCTCTCCGGAAAAAGGAAGCCCCTGAGAGTTTTCCAAGTTTTCACAGAATGGGAGTGATGAAGCCATTGAACTCGGTGGGACACCCAGGGTGGGTCGTTAGTTTGCTTCCACTGTATCATTAGCGTCCATAACAAACACATTATCTCCTGCTGAACCACCCTTCTTGCAAGCCATTTAGGGTGAGAATGAGACTGTAACACGCAGCCGTCCCCTCTATATAGATCATCGACTGCTAATGACGCTCTCACTGAAATACACACTGAGGAGATTGGGTTTGGGCTCGGAAACTTATTGAATTGTTTTTGATGGGTCAACAGAACCACTTAGCAGCAGGAAATTACCACAGACAATTGTAATTTTATTTTATTTGCGTGTGTGTGCATGCATGTGTGTGTGTGCATGTAATGGTTGCAGGTTGGGGACGATTATGTTTTTATTTCCTACATGCGGTTTCGGTAGTTGCGGCTGTACGTGTGCACATAGTATAGATATCAACACAAAAACAGTCATCACAACAGATGAGTCCTCCTCCTCTTTCTGCACGCTCTACCCAGGTGCCACCCCTCACCTAAACCAAGCAGAGTATTTCCAGTGACTGAAAACATGTCTGACATGGACATGTGCTACATATGTGAAAGGACAACGCCCAGACCCGATTCTGCGACATTGTCCAGAGTTATATGAAAAAAGTCCCTGCTACATATTCAGGGCGGGCAGCACGATGTATCAATCCAGCTGCCTCACAAGGTCATGTGATTTGGGAAGCAGGGCTGCTTGCATGACCTGAGAGCCACAGTTGGTGGTGATAATGCATCTCTGATTTGGAACTTAAAGCTTCCCTTTTGAAAGAAGGTTAGTCTTTTATTCTTTTTAACTCAAGTGTAGTATTGATTGTATGGATGTTCAAAAGAAAAGAAGAAAATAATGAACTGTGATGAAGTACGAAGTTTAGAATTGAATTTCCAGAACAATTACTGTATTGTAATCCTAATATGTGCTTGTGATAGAAGAGGTTTTGATCATGTTGCCCAGCCCCTGTCAGCTAATTACACCTTTATTTAAAAGGAATCAAAGCTGGAGCTCGAAGACATCACACCAACAGCCGTAATCCAGAGCGGTCTCACTTTCTACCTGTCTTTAGTATGTGAAGGTCAAACAGATTGTGGCAATTATTTATTTATGTTCTAATTTAGACATGTAATATTGACAATAATTCTGTTGCCAACATGTTGCATCTAGACCACTGCATCATAATGGACGTATTTATGTTGAAATCCAGGTGTGAATTTATGCGTCGTAACCAGGGCCCAGAGGCAGCTGTCCCAAAATGGGCCCCTGTGTCGAACACATGGATCATGTGTCATTATCTGGTGGTTTGTCAACAGTTTCTGGTTTTTGTCATATTAATTAATTCTAACACATGCATTCATTTTTTTTTTACACATTTTTGACCTCAAATGGTAAAATCTTGTTGAGTTAGATTTTACTGTGGACATGTTATGGGCTGAGATGTTCTAAATAGTCTTTCTTTGTTAGTAAATGTGAAGTATTAAATAGTCAGGATTGTCATGTCAACACCTCATCACCAACTTGTTTGAAATGTGTTGCTGCATCAAATTCAGAATAATCAGATATTTACAAAAAGTAATAAGGCTGATGAGGTCAAATGTTAAATATATTCTCTTTGTACTGTTTTCAATTGAGAATATTTGTCCAAAAGAATTAGCAAGTCATCACATTCTCTTTTATTTGTATTTTACGTGGCAGCCTAACTTTTTGGGAATCTGTCTTGTATTTAGGTGTGTTTTCTTTTTCTCGCTGTCTGTTTATTTAAAATCAGAACCTGTTTTATAGCAGCTCTCAAGAATCTGTGTTTTGCGAGGGAAGGGGAACTAACACTCCACATCACTGTTTTGTAATTGAAAATCATTGCATCAGTTCCACCACTGAACCTGACTGATGTCACATAAATGTTGATTTGTTCTGAGTGGCTTTCCCCACACAACACTTCCATTATTGCTTTTTTATTACTTTTGTTGTTGCTGTTTTCCATTGAGAAATAATTCTTTAATATATATTTCAATATTTCTGCGGCTCTCGCCTCCACCGCCTTGTCATTTCTCTGCGCAGATGTGACAGAGCTAAGGCGAGGTATTTCTGCTGCAGTTAGACATATGATGCACATGTCGCAGTGTAGTTTCACGTGGCAGCCTTAGTGTTCCCCGGTGAGTAGTGGCACATTAAGGAATAACAAATGAGTCCATGACCCAGGGTAGTTATTCAGGGTGTGTTTGTGGAGCAGGCAAACAGCGTATGCTATTTGCTTTGCCGTAGATTCATAAGTGAAAATTGCATTGTGCCTCCATTTGCAGAGCAGGTGATAGAGTGTGGAGGGAAACAAAGAGATTGTCACTCTCCTGGTTTCTGATGATGCTGTACCACTCTGCTGAAAGGCTCACACATCCCGCCTGTCATCTTAACGCTGAATCTGTCTTGTCAACATACTGCATGTGTCCGCTTTTTAAACTAGACTGACAAAGAGATGCGACTCTGTTGCGCAACTGATTGCGTGTTTGTGAGTGTTTTGAAAACGTCTTGTGATTTTGTCTTCCTCCCTACGTGTAAACTCCCATCCTCTGACCCGGCTGGTCTGGTGAACACGTTCCTCACACATGCTTGTGCTGGGGAGACACACTGGGGGAGGGGAATGTGGACGCAGCCTTTTGAAGTAGTTAACATCCACAGCCACGGCTCATTTGACCCATGCACGGTGGAGTTAGCATGCATGACGATTTTATGATGCGGTGAACCCCGTCGAGGGCAGCTCTCAGGATCGTATGCGGTGAAGCTCTGAGAACAGCGTGCACTGGATGAGGCAGTGTCTCTGAAGTGAAGAAGAGAGCATGTTGGAGACACATGGGCTCATTGAGAGTTTTTAAATGAATGGGTCACAGCATATCTGTGATCTTGGGAACACAGAGGAGTGGTTCCTAAATTTTTCAGCTTTATCAGGAGGGCTCAGGTACACACACATTGTGTCCTTCAATAGATGGGATAGCATCAACAAATTGAGAGTTTTTTTTAACCCAGAGCAAACAGGGTGGCTATGCTGAAGCCCTGACATACTTAAATTCATAGTGATCCTTCAACAGGTGACGTTCAGGCTTAGCCTCTTTCTTTCTTCAGTGGATGTGGTTAATTTTGTGTTTGCATTGCCACCATTTTTATTTTGTCAGATTTGGTCATTTGAGTTGAGAACAGCTGACTTAGAGCTCATACAGGTTGTAGGGAGAGCCTTTTAAAGTTAATGGGTGTCCAGCTCCATTGACTGTAATAACACAGACACAAAAGTCAGTGGTCCACTACTTTGAATTTCATTGTAAAGAACAGAATGAAAATGAAATAATAAAATCACAGCTTTTTGTACTGTGTTTGTTTGTGGAACTGTTTTGAGTAGTTTAATTAGGCACTGTTAGACAAGCACTAGCTGACTGGAAAGGCCTCGGCAAACATGAGTGACATTGCTAGGTGTGAAGTGCACAATCATCATAGAAGATCAACAAAGTGTGTATTTCCACAAAGCCACTAGCTCTCTGTGGGCTTTAATTCTGTTACTTGGGTGACTGGGGAAAACATGCTCCACCAAATATCAAAGCCTCATTTTGGCATATCGCCGGAAACAACAGTTACAGGATGTTATGTGTTCAGTAAAGTATTCTATCTCATCTCTGTCCAAAGTAAATGATCAAGTGTTCCCAACTTTGTGGACTACACGGATAGAGTAAAAAGTTGTGGATTATTTTAATTAGAGAGGTTGAAGAGCAGAAAGTTGTTCTTTTTCTTATGTCAACAGACAAACCGAGAAAAGACAAAAGAAACAGAGAGCTCTGATACAGAGTCACCCATGATTGGCAGACACAGTAGATTTCCTGCATCAGACCACAAATGTTGGTCAATCCTGGAACTCAAACAGCTCACCACCATTTCCTTTTAACACCCCCCTCCCCGCTCCCCTCTTCTCCAAAACCAAAACCATCACCAGCACTCCTCCACATGATGTCAGGATGAATTCAATCTCAGAAATTATATCATGAATGATGCATAAGACGGAAAAATGCATTTACCCTGGCAACAACACAATGAGCTGTTGTTGCAAACACCGTAATGGAAAAATGCGAAGGTTATGGTGATGAAAATGTATTATGAAACCGGGAAGACATTTGTGAATGTTGTCTTCTCCTGAGCTGAGAGAGCACGATCAAGGACATAACCACAGCTTATAAGGAAATTCCTCAATATTTCTACAAAGGCAGGATGAATTTGTCCTGAAGTCCTCGGGGAGCGTAGCAAAGAGTATCTTTGCATGCATGTGTGCTTGCCCACTTGTACTATGCATGCATGGGTTTTGTCTCCTTTCGCTGGAGCACAGGGGTAAGGCGGGTGTGCCCGTCTTCCATGTTAATAATGAATTTTTGATATGAGCTCCACATGAAATTTTAATCTCTGGAATATTAGCTCACCGAGGGAGATACAAAATCAAATCAGGGGGTCGTGATTAAGCGGGTGAAGCGCATATCGACCCATTTAAATTCACATTAACCCGGCATCAAAATGTATGAGCCGTGACGTTGATGGCAGACATAATTCAGTGGTGTTATGTCTGTTTTGCAAAGTGGAGGTGTGATCCCTCCATCACACATCTGTAAAGGAGGGAAAATGGCTCTGGATATGGTAGATGATGCTTCCTGGATGCTCGGAAATCTTAATGGATAAGGCTGGTGATTTTATTTTTTTTTCTTATCAGCAAATCCTGTGAAAATACCAAAACCAGCAGTGGATTTTTCAATACCACAGTGTTGTCTGTGTAGCCTAAGCCTTATTACTCTGCTAAACACCTCCATTGTTGTCCAAAAAATGATTAAAAACACATCAATGAGCCGCAATGTTACACTTGGTGACATTTTCCCTCATTATGATGAACATGGGCACTGCAGTTAATTTTGAGTCAATCCCGCATCCACCGTTCTGGTGCTCTAAAAACTCAGTAGAGCACCAAATGTTTATTAATCAGCTGCTACAAATGTCCCCAACAAATGCACTATTTGCTCACGTTTGAGAAACATTAGCTGAAAAGCACACCACACCGCCCTGCTGTTTCAGTAAATTACTCGACCATTGTTGAAATTGAAACAATATATTAGTGTGTGCTTGTGTGTGTGTATACATATATATATATCCTTAATGATTTGTCAATGATTCATGTTTGATAGGCTTGCAGCTGAGTTCTGCAGACAGTGTACGAAAGTTTCATAAGATTTGTTTGAAGCTGTGTAAACGCACAGTTTGTACTTTCTTCCGCTAGGGGTCTTTCACTTAAAAACCGCGAACGCAAATAGATTGATGCCTGTGTGAGGTAATGTGGGAACATGGGAGTTTTTGCCATCATTGTTAAACAACCACCAAAATCCGACAAGACTCATTTACTTTTAGTCACATTCGCCAACTTCCTTCCTCACTTTCTGACATGTCATCAGGTGTTTCTCCTGAAGTTGTAGTGAGAGGCGACTAAATGAAACACACCCTTATCTTACCCCATGCAGAAATGTTGCATATTACACATTTAAGTAACACTCAATCTGTCATTTAAGTTCAGAAAATATATTTCAGATGTCACAGCAGAGTCAGAATCAACATGAGAACTGGCTTTATTATTGTAAGTGTTCACATACAAGGAAGTTAAGTAGAGCAAAAATATAAATTAAACAATATATCCAAAGAATTATGTGGCAGTAAACAATATGTACAATGAAATTTGTTTAAGTATTGTTTAAGTGTCCTTTAGCTGTACATATCAAAATTCATATGAAGAGTTTGACCTTCAGTGCTCCTTGTATATTACAGGATACTCCCTGTACCGTTGCTTGAATTTACATGCAACAGCACAGTTAAAAGGCACATGGAAGGACACACCAAAAGCCGGTTTTGTGCCAAAGCGCTTACTGTGCCTTATGCCGGATGAATATTTTACCAGCTACGCCAGCAGAGAGAAGGCCGAGCTGAGAGAGTTAGTAAAACAAAGCCCCACCGCTGTGTTAGCATACTCAAAGGCTCAATAATGTATCACCCCCTTTTGTTCTTTACGCAGTATCTATCATCTCAGCATAATACAGAATAGCTAGACAACCATTCTCCATAAGCAGTAATAGGACAAAGATTGACAGTGTGTGCATGTCTCCGTGTTCAATCACATGTATGCACGTGTGTGTGTGTGTGTGTATCTGAGAGTTTGTGCACGTATGAGATGCGGCGCTGTGCAGGAGGTGTGTGTAATTATGTGAGTGAATGAGTGCAGATCTTAAAACCAAACTAAACACCTCAGTGCCTCTGGGCTGCTAGGACACACTTAGTTGTCATTGGCTTGGATTGCACTCATGGGAAGAATTCTGTAGCTGAATAATGTGATGTATTAAGCTGTGCTCGACAGCAACGTATGGTAATTTGTAAGATTTTTATTTAATCAGGTAACATTGTATTCCAGCCAAATGGAACACTGCGTGAGCAAGGTGAGCCTCTAATCTTTTGCTCCCGAGCTTCATATTCTGCTCTTTTTATCTTTTGTATCTTATGAGAGAAGCGTATTTTATAGAACTTTGTGCCCTGTGACAAACTTTGAATTACTTTTAGGTGTGAAAGTGAGAGGTTAATTAATGGGCATAAGCAACCATCTGTTTGGGGGTGGATGATCTTGTTGCAGCTACTGCTACAAGAGCATCCTAATGTGAGTAAATGAAATGATTGATCATTTACAGTGAGGATGAAGATACATCAGGAGCTGAGTTTGTCAATATAATAATACACAGGACAGGGGAGGTCATCATTTTTTGACAAGTAACAATGGATTTTATCGACCAAGAGCATGTGTGCAGTGCATGCGTGTGCAGTAGAATAGAGTCTTGTCTTCGTATGTCTTTTTGCATCAGGTATCATAGTGAGAAATATACAAAAAGGTCCATGCACTGATCTGTTAACTCCATGTTTTTTATCCCACAGCATGCCTGGCCTCATGCTGCCTTACATAAAAGGAATTCCAGTGAGCTTCATGCACTAAAGCGCAGAGATTTTAAATTTGGGGAAATGAGAGCACTGGTATCAGTACACTAGAAAATATAGACACCCTGAGTTGAGGTATCTGACTCAGTTTAGGGAAAGAAAAACTTGTATTAGCCGGTGCATCCCTAGTTTCCACCCACCTGTTCTGAAAAGCTGAATGAAGGCGCCAGAAATATAAAAGAAGGCCAAAATATCAAGATAAAGATTTGGCTGCAGCAGAACACCTGACATTTCAAATAAGAGACACGTTCCTCAAATACACTTTGACGTTGCAGTGGCCACTGCTGCTTCCTTTGCGATAGATAAAGAATTCATATCAGGCTTCCACTCACAGTTACATGCCTCCAGTACACTAGAAATCCTCAAAAATAAACCCCAAAAACCCAACTGGAGCTTCCTCTCTAATCAGTCTCCAACCTACAGGTGCACGTGCCAATGTAATTAGAGCAAAGCCACCCACAAAAAGTAATTCAAATGATGAATTAGAGGCGAAGATGTTATCTATAACAGAGAAATGATGGTTAATTCTGCTCCTTAAGCACTAACAAGTGCATGCCTACATGGTATGTTTGCATTCTTTATCTTAAATCCCCGCCAATACCCGATTATCACAGCACTATTAAAGGCATGTTGATGACAGGTGTTTTAGGCTGTTTGTTCAGACGTAATATGGTAATTGGATTGAGAATGGCTGCCCTGGGTGATGGCACAGATCCTCCGCCTCACTGCCGTTTGTTTCCAACAGAAGGTTTGAATCAGGAATGTGGATTTCGTCAGCCCCCCCACCCCCATCCGTACCCCCAATGAGCAGCAGAAGGACCTCACGCATCACCAGCTTGCGCTCTCGCCGTCTTTCCTTTGCTCTGCAACATGCTGTTCTGTGACTGAGCACGTAGAGTCTGAGACATTTGTGCATATGTTGGATTGTAATGTGCGTTTGTATATCTCAGCGTGTTTGCAAGGATATGCATCAGATTGCAAGAGAGGATTCAAGCCCTTCAAAGTTTCACCATCTGTCTGGAGAATCTGACTTTGATGAATACATGCAGCCATTGTTTGTTTGTTTTTTCCTGTGCTGAGAAATGCTTCTGCATTAATGTAGGATAGATAAACAAGCTGCACTTTGTTTAATGGGCAGCAGCTTACAAAATCTAATTCTCCCGCCAAATTCTCCTGCAGCTTGGCTCTGCTAGCGGCTACGTGGTGCGGATCCCCTGTAAATGGCTGCAGTGGACGGAGACAGGCTGTGACGGGGACACGCTGTAAAGTAAAGTCTTGGATGTGGATGGGGTTTGAAGTCGAGTGTCACAGAGGGGCTTGATAACAGATAGAATGGCAGAGTGTTGAGGAAGCACTTGACAACAGCCTGTACAAAGGGAAAAGTGGAATGATCCTGCCATCCGCTCATCAGTGGCAGCAGAAAATGTTGGGAAGCGCTCATCAAAGGGCAGAAAGCTGCCCGCCTGACTTAGCCTGCTGTTGTCTGACCAGCTGACTAGCCGGCTGACAGAATGATAGCTCCTTTGTAGTGCTACCTTTTTGTCTCTGAATTTTCTGGCTCCTCACAAATTAAACTCAAGCTTTTGAAGTGATGCGCTCATATGCTCCTCCAGCTCCCCGATCCCGCTTCCCCCTGCACCTTCCTTCCACTTGGTTGGCGTGCTTGTCTTTCGAATGCGTTCTGCAGACTCAGGCTCCCATAGCGAGATCTGAGCGCAGATCCTCAACCTATATACAAGAGCACAAGAACGCTCCCTCTGGCATCTGCACACTTGTCAGCAACACATCCTCACAGCCGCAGCTACTGCTTCCTTGCGGTTTTCTCCAACCAGACAACATGGAACCCCATTGTCTTTTACTTTAATTGTGCTCCTTCAGGCTGCTGGTTAGTCACACAACAGAGCGGCATACCTGAGGGAAGTGAATAGTGTTGGTGTTAAACCGAGGATTGGCTTACACACTCATACACATGCACACACGCCCTCGTAGAGTGTGTACCGGTGCTTAGAGTAGCAGCTGAGAAGCCCTGTAGAGCCAATTACACATACAGCTCTAATCTCTTGAGCAAGCTGAATGGATGGAGAGGGAGAGGAGAGGAGACAGAAGCAAGGATGAAGGGTGGAAGAGATGGGAGGTGGCAATAGTGAGGGGAAGGAAGAACAAGCAGGAATGGATTGATGGGAAACATAAGGGGAGTAGTAGGAGGAATGGAGGAGGGTGCGGAAGTGAGTAAGAAATGAAAAGCGTTGACCTATGCCAGGAGAGGAGGTGAAAGAAAGACAGAATGGGGTAATGGAATCAGGGAGATGTAGTCTGAGGAAAGAGTGAGTGTTGACACGAGAGCGGGGGCAGCTCCAAGCCTCAACATGGCGTTAGATGCAGAGCCCCCAGTTGAGACACATATCTACCTGTCTAACTTTTATCAGTTAAACGGATACAGCCCTGAGAGCCCCATAGGCGGAACGTGAGACTTCTAACGGCCGACGTCTCTTTTCCCTCAAGCGTTGTCAAAAGGCAACAAGAGCTTCCTTTAATGTGTTATATCTGCCTGTCATGTCAGCTGCCTCCTTCTCTGTCCTTCTCTCCAGCTTTCTCTTTCTTACCTTTTCACTCTTTCACCTTTTGCACCGCGATGTATAACTCCTGTTTTCTCTTTATTTTTGCTTAACCCAGATCCTCGCCTTCTTTTTTTTTCCTCTCTCTCTCGCTGCTAATACGCCCCTCCCTCCCCTGTAGCATGGTAATGTTCTCAGAAATTACAGTGAGGTAAACAGAGCAGGGTGTCGAAATGAAATAACAGCTACAGGGCTGTCAGCTCTAGCGAGGGGGGCCATCCGTCAGTGGGAAATGACACGTCGGCCTCCTCCCCCTCCCTCCTGTGCACACACAGTTGGATTCCTCCTGTCCTCCTCGTGGCAAGGTGAAGGAATTATGCTCATCAAAGGCCCAGCGCAGCCTGGAGCCTTTCCATTAGCCTTCTACAACACTGGTCAATGGCGAGGGGACGGACACAACTGCCATCGCACACACAAGAGGCGGCAACACTGGGGAGAAAGATACAAACACAGGCACACAGCATTACAGTGCACACAATTGATGGAACAAACGCACACACGTAATTATTCTGAGATAGGATATATGCACAGGTACACACATGCACACACACCTCAATTATCGTTTCATTCATAGCCTGACAGCGGAGCGCGTGTGAAGCCTGACATTAAAGGAAATTAAATCTCCTTGTGGAATGGGCCAGCCCATCTCACCTCCCGTCAAAACGCTCCCATTTCCACTCGTCCCCGTAACCTTCTCATCTGGGTATTTAGGGCTTTGTGGTGCGGAACGTCATCAAAGAGGAAACTTAGCGAGGCGGCCGTGCGTAGACGAGGCCTCCCCGTGATAATCCCCCAGCATACGTAGCCCTCCACTATTAACCCGCGCACACAAATTACCGCTTCACGTCCTATTGCACTCTTTCACCGCGTGTACTGTCACATGCTTTAGGAGAGAGTGCTTTCATTCAAAAGTGCGCGCACACACACACACACACGCACACACATAATCTCTCGTATCATTGGCTTAGCCCAGTAAGTGAGTCAGTCAGTTAACTCTTTGATCCAGACCTCCTGTCTGCATTGGAATATGAAGCCTTTTTGACATAATCCTGAAAAACATTGCCTCACATAACCAGTGAAACTCAAAGGAAAGCACAGCTGCACAGCTGCACACACCAAAGGGACTTAGTCGGAGAGTGACACGTGTACAGTCGATTTTTACGGGCAGATTTAATTAAGCCTCATTCACTGCCAAATCCTGTGTTGTACGAACGCTTGCGAGCTCTTTCTGGCTCGCTGTGAGGCACATAAATGTGACAAACCTACAAAAGAAGGAGGAGTTTAGTTTGCCCCCGAAGTTGGGTAATTGAGTTCCTGGTTAAAGGAGAAAGAGCTGCGTTTTTTCCTACCTTCTCGTCGGGCACCGGCATTCTCCCAAAGGCTTTAATCAGATCAAACATGTCCTGTCAGATAAGACGGCTAATTAATCAGGGGAGGGACCAGTCTTCTCCTCTGACAGATGGAGAGATGGAGGCAGGACGCTGGTAGAGGCACTTCCTCTCCTCCTCCTTAACCTCTTCCTCCGCCATCAACAGAGAGCAAAACAAGACAGGGTGAGAGTGTTGCCTGTGGCGAAGCACAGAGAGTCTGTAAAGCCTCTCAAAGACGGTGTTTACATGCAGGCTGCAAATGACGGATCTCCATAACCCCCAGCTGAGAAGAAGCACTGAAGTTGTTGTTTACAGTACTGCATATATGCGTGTGAAGGAGATAACTGAAAATTCATGTTTCTTATGTTTTTGAGGCATTTATTTGAAGCCAAATCAACTGAATTCAAAGCAAAAGTAGTGCTATTGACAGATTACGAGTCCACATGTTTTAGGAAAGAAACTGTATGTGTTAAAGTAAATTTCTGTTATGTGCATACGCCGATATCTTCTTTTTCTCTGGGCGAAAGCCAGTTAATTATTCTACTTGTCCTTGCTTCACTTCTTCTCTTGTCTTGTTGCCAGTTTTTAAGGTTTATTAGACTTGACATGGCCAACTTAGCCATTTTTCTGTAGCATTTATATCATTCCATAAATTCTTATAGATGTATGGCTCGCTGAATTGATATTGTTATTCAGGATAGATACGGTAGTGTTCCTTATTATTGCACGATAGGGCCCAACCACCACACAGATTATTGCCTTCCTGCATGGCGATGCTACTTTCAAACACCCTCTGCTGCTCACATTATTGATATAAACTGGATTATAACGTAGTTTTCTGGTAAGGCATTAAATACATCAATTTAAAGTTGAGTTCACAAAGGCAGGCTCAAAAAATCTGTTCAAAATGATCCAAAACATCCAATACTATTAAAACATCTGAGACACCCACTGCAATTTCTACTGCTGGCCTAAAAATAACTGCGAGCTGAAGCACGTGTAAATCATGTCAAAATGTTGCAGTATTCATTCATTCATCACATTACACTGCCCACCAACCACAGCACATGCCTTTTTGTAATATTGCTTTTGCTCTTTGTTAGCTTTACTCTGGGGTGGTCGTGTTGGCTGCTAAGGTTTGGAGATGTTGGATAAAGAGGAGATGTGATGAATGAGAGCTGCTAACAGATCAGAATCTGGCCGGCTGCCTGATTGGATAGTTTACTCAGTACCTGGGTGGGAGGATGGATTGAATGCAATTTGATATGTTAGAAAAGAGTATGCTAACGCACCCGCAGCATCATAAAGATACATAATTGGAGATAAGGATGACATAATGTAGTTTCATTCTTAATTTGGAGATGAACTGACTTGTAGCATTGATGGATAGATAGCTGGTTGACTTGCATGGTGGCTGCCTGGCTCAGTGACTGATTGACTGGTGGGGCTGGACTGCTGTTTCCAGCTGTTCTACTGCAGAGCTTACAGGGCCCTCTGCTACCTCAGGCTCAACCCACCACCAGCTGTGCAGCTTCACCTAGCAAGCAGCAGCCTCTGGGCACTACAGAGAAAACGCTGTTGGTACAATACACACAACACAGCTTCTCACACTTGTGTCCCTCGTTCTCTTGATTTTTAAACCTAACATTTAAAATCAGGTGAAAAGAAACACAGCCGGAAGACTCCATGCAAACTACTGTTAGTAAATATGTACAGCATGCAAGATGTTAATGCAGACTTGCACTGTCTAAATACTTTCCACTCACGCAAATCCATAATGTAGCCTACACACTCCCTGCCTCACGCTCAGAGTCAGAGGCACAGTGAACTATTGATGTATCCATATTACATGGGAGCATATGAATGTGGGAGTGTCATTAAGGCCAAACGTCAAATGAGTTCAGCCAGAGTTTGGTTCCACTTCGGCAGCATTGCCATGTGCTACGTGGCGACTCATGACACAGAGCTGATGCATATTTCACAGTTACTGTGACTGTTGTTGATACATTATTTCTCATCTTTTCCTCTCTTTTTCTCTCCCCTCTCCTGGCCCTGCAGCAACAGGAGCAGGACCCCACCAACCTGTACATCTCCAACCTGCCGGTGTCTATGGATGAGCAGGAGCTGGAGAACATGCTGAAGCCCCTGGGTCACGTCATCTCCACGAGGATACTGAGGGATGCCAACGGGGTCAGCAGAGGAGTCGGCTTCGCCAGGTACACAATAATGATACTAATCTGACATGGAGGCATCAGTTTAAAGGCAGTCACTCCTGCTTCTGCTACCAAAGCAATAATTGATCTTTAAGTCATGGATTTTCTGTATAAGTGGCCACACTCTACGCTTGAGTGAAATCATAACTCCATACTTACTGTACACATTTGTTGTGCTTAAGTTTCACATCCCTTCCCTGCTGGTACTTCGTGGATGCTGCTGCAGTAACAAGGAATAATTTGCAGATGGATTTGACCCGTGTTAGTTGTGCAAACGCTCTTACACAAGCACACACTGAAGTTCACACATGAACAAGGGCACACAAATAGACCCTCATACGTATATGCGCACATTGGCATACAGACACGCACTACTTAGAATGTGCATACACATTCTCTCTAAAAAGGCAGATGAATCCTGCTTATGTGCAGTGAAAACTTAAAAAGGAGGTTTGCCAAGCCTGTTTGGCAACGCATCTGCCAGTGGATGAGTTTGTCTTTTGCTGTCTTCAAATGGAACCTGCGAGGTTGTGGTTACGATATGGGAAGTCACATAGACGATATGAGTGCCGTTCAAGTGGTTAATTCATGAGAACACTGCTGCTAGGCAACGTCAACTTGGATACCGAAAACCTCATCTTCGTCTCTTCTCGTTGCTTCTTTCCAAGAAATTTTGACTTATTCCTCAGCCATGTTATAAAATTACAAAGAAAAGCTCCATGGAGATTTAAATTACAATATATTAGCTCACCATTAGCCAAAAAATGAGCTTCCATGGCCTCCAGCATTTCTTAAAACATCAGCAAACACATCAAAATTGAGCTCTGAGCTTTCAGAAAATTTCCACTTCTGAGGTCGTTAACACAGCGACATTCATATGGACTCTTCTCTTGAACACGGTAAACACGACCCCATTTGAAGGCAGCATTTGTTCATGGCTGTGCATCAGAGTGTCTGTACACACGTGCCTGTGCATTCATGGATACCAGCACGCTCCCTCGTCCTTAGAGTTTAGCCAGAGCTGCTGTATTTCCACCATCAAGCCTACCACTGAACAGTTTATTTCTTTTTCTACTTATAAAAGTTTCCACTTCAGCTTGTTAATCCCCCGAAGTCATAAACCGCTCTGTCCTTGTCCTCGGCAGCAGCCACCAGGCTCTCATTCCTCTCCGCACATTCCTCCCTTGTTTACCCAGAGGAGGCCACTGACGGCCACAGAACCGCCATCTTGCAGGGATTTTTCTTAATCACCTGCTCTGGCTGAACTCCTCTCCTATTCCCTGCTCTATTACCGAGGGTTACAGCAGGACAGACGAGCACAAACACACACAGACCGGCACTTATGCACAAAAATGAGCATATGCACGGACAGGCTTTTGCACATGCCTACACACCTGTGCATAAGCATGCACGCGTGCACAACACTGGCATTCATAAGCAGACTCTCACACGTACACACACAGACAGGTAGGCAGCCTCCTGCAGGCCGACAAGCAGAGCACAGCAACAACCTGCCACAAGCCACCTGTTCAAGCAGTCCTCTGTGGGTGGAGGAGGAGACGTGATGGAAAGGGAGAGTGAGACAGCAGGAGAGAGAGGGACAGGAGTGTGAAACAATGGCCAGGTAAAAAGAACTAATCATAGAGGTTATTATAAAGAGAAAGAGAAGGTGATGGGATGGTGAAGGCAGTGTGAGACAGAGAGAGATTGAGGAATAGAAAGTGAATGGGCGAGTGTGGGTGCCTGGATGAAAATGTTAGCAGTGAATGAGTGGTGTTTGCGTTAGATAAGGGGATAAAATAAAAAGAGAATGGTCATAATTGTTGAGTACAGGTCAGAAGAAGAAGCCAGCAAGTGTCGAACAAGGGAGAAAAAAGTAAATCTATATATTTTATGAATTTTAGAGCTCCCATTAGCTGTGTCAACAGACAGAAAGACAGACAGCTGCTGAGGGCTGGGCCATGAGGGGCATTAGAGAGAGTAAACTGAGCTAAGTGTTTGTGGGCCGATCCATTACTGTTATCAGAGCCCATTACTCCAGCCCCAGCACTAATCATTGCAGACAGCGGCACCTGATGCCATTAACCAGCAGCACACAGAGAAAAGCCAGCCTGCCTCACTACCTACCCGGCTGGTTTTCTGACTGCCTGGCTGCCCCAGAAGCGTGACTGACCAACATACAGTCAGGCCGCCAGTTTGTTTCCCTATAACTGTCTGCAGCTTGTCTGCGTTATTTACTCCTTGTCTACCCACCTGTTTCCTGTCAACCTACAACATAACTGCTGGAAAGAGTCAAGGAGATACAGCATCGAGGAGGAGGCAAACAATGAATAGCCAGAAGGGGTGTGAGGAGGACGGATAAAGAGCGCTGGGGACTAGCGAGGGAAGCTAAGCCACAACGCTTCCAGTCAGAGAATCACTTGAAACTCTGTGTGATGCATTCAGCCTGTTTATTTTCAGCCGCTTTTAAAATGGACAGCAAACCACCCCAACAAATAACCTCAAACAGCTTTTGTTTTGATAATGCAGCACACAGCCACATAAATCATTATTTCACAAGCGCCAAGTTGAGCGTGCATAGTGCACAGGGTTGTTAGGCTTTAGTGGAAGAGAGCAAAAGCGATAAACAGGTTCGCCGTGCTTCATGCGGATGCTCTCTGTGTCGTGGGGCTGCCTCCAAAGTGGAAGCATTATCGAAGCGTTATTGGCCTGTTAAGTGCAGTCGTGTATGTGTGAACATGGATTAGGAGCATATTATGAATGTGTGCAAACATGCATACAGATTATATGTAAACATAAACGCACTTTATATTCACTTCAATTCAGTGAAGCTTTATTGGCATGATGCTTTAATCAAAAAATGTTCCCAAAGCATATAAACAAACCTAAATAAGTCATGACATGTTGTGCAATACAAGGAATAAATCAACTTAACGCTTAAATGCTAAGATAAATAAATACATAAATGTGAAATACAAAACATGTATTTAGCACTCCAGCACTACTGCCTGGTACTGTAAGCTGCCACAGACGGCTTCCTTATATTTGTACTCTTTTCACTCTCTTTTCTTTTTTGCTGATCCAACGCTGACATTTAAACCAATTGTAGTTTTATTCAGGCACAGTTCTGACACATTTAACATTTGAGAAGTCTCATTTCTTCTGTTCAGTGAAAACTGATTCCAGAAAAATCTGGACGCTGTTTAAAACATAATGCAAAAAAAAAGAAGAAAAACAGAATGCAGTGTCCTTTATACAATCATGTGTTCACAAAGTGGTGAACCTCCCTCCATCTTCGCTTGTGAACCACTGAGCATTTCCTGGATGCTCCTTTCATACCGAATCGTGATACTATCACCTGTTACCAATCAACCTGCTTACCTGTGAAATGTTCCAAACAGGTGGTTTTGGAGCGTTCCACAATTTTCCCAGTCTGTCATTGCTCCTGTCCCAACTTTTGGAAACATGTTGCTGCATCAAATACAGAATGAGCAGATATTTACAAAAATCAATGATTGATGTTGATGACGTCAAACATTACATATTATAACGCTGGTTCAGGCTCAAGGTTCTGGACTCAAATGCACGACTCAGACACTTAACTGAAAACAAAGGCTCTAGGCCGATTTATTAATAAACAAAAGGAGGCTCTTCAAAAGAGTGGAAACTCAGGATGTTCAAAAATACAAAGTACAACAAAATACAAAAGTACAACATAAAGCACTGAGGATCTTCTCAGGAAAAATGCAAACAAAAGACTCTCTTCTAAACACTAGGGATATAAGGAACGAACGCTGGACTGACATGTAACGCCGGGTAGGCACAAGACAATGGAAACGCAGACAATATGTACACGAGGTAACAAGGAACAGGTGGAGACAATCAGGGCGGGGCAGACAATCAGACAGGCGGGAAACACCAGGAAGTCAAGGGCCTGAAACGAGAGGAGAATTAGTTTTCACAATAAGACAGGAAGTAGAAGACACAGACCACACACCAGTGAACAACACCTCAACAGACCCGACGAGACATAACACATATATTGTCTTTGTACTGTTTTCAATTGAGTTTATGTCAAAAAGGGTTAGCAAGTTACCACATTCTGCTTTATTAATGTTTACTCAGCATCCCAACTGTCCCATGCCTGGCCTTTTTATACATCCTCTTTGAATTAGCTGAATGACAGTTAGAAGCCAGTGATTACTGATCAGCCAAGTCACACTGGCTGGTTAATATCAGTCTTCCAAAACACAGGGAAGACAGGGGGGGAAAAAGAGAGAGATGGAGACGAGGTGGATACAGGGTCAGTGAAAGATAGATGATGGCAGGAAGTGTGAAAGATTACATATTCTAAAAAGAGAAGTGGGGAGAAGAAAAGGGAGAAAGATGTTGATGTGGATAGGGCGTAGCAGAGAAACAAAAGGATGGACGTAGAGGGAAGGAAAGGAGGGCACGGAAAGTGAGAGAGATGGGGTGGGAGAGAGTGAGGGTAACACTGAAAGATGGAGGAAATAACCAAGGTTGAAAGACGGGGAGGAATGAGAGAGACGTCAAAAAGAAGAGGTGCAGACGGGGCCGGGAGTAAGATGGATGGGACGGAGAGCACGATAAAGAAGCTATGGTAAAAAAAAAAGAAGGATGAAGGTGGAGATGGAGAAGGATGAGAGACAGCGGACAGAGAAGTTAGAGGCTGACAGGATGATATGAGTATTCTTGGAGGTGAGAGCGAATAAAGCATGAAAATCTGAAAAGCAATGGATTCTGCACATTCCAACAGGATATTACCATAGGCATAGCAATCATTCAAGCCTTTGCATTTAAAAGCTGTCTCATTTTAATATGAGTCCTTTGTGAGTATATATTAAAGGTCTGAACGGTACCAAATGTACACTAAGTGCAAATTCATGCCCAGGGCTCCTGTTTTTTATGTTACTGTAACTTAACGTGGTTTTGTTTGATATATAGAAATTTCCTTTTGCATAGAAAAAGTAAATCATTATAGTTTGAGGGATGGCAATGTTGGTGAGTGGTACTCAGTCCAACACTTCGGTCCAGACTGAGATATTTTTGCCAGACATTCATGGTCCCAACAGGATTAGTCCTACTAACGTGTGAGGTGTTCCCCTTTTCCTTTAACACCACCAGCAGGTTGAGAGTTAGGGCTAATGGATAAATAGCATTGAATTCAGTACAAATATCCATATGAATCCTGAGGCATTGCTAGCATATCCGAATTTTAACTTTTTATGACCCCACACTGTGTTTTTGCTGCTGCATTCAAAATCTCATTGACGCCTTGAGGCAATTTCTTCAAATTTGGCACAAACATCCACTTGAACTCGAGGATGAACCGATTAGATTTGTATTCATACGTAAATTATGACAAAATTTCACACAGACATTAAATTGATGAATTGATGACATTTTATATCCAAAAACTCAGAGGTCAACTTCACTGTGGCATCATGAGGTTCTGTAAAAACATTTTTCTGGCCATCATTCAACACCATAACTCAGGAACAGAAGGCAGATTGTGACCATATTTCACAATCAAATACTGAATTGGTGACACTAATCTTAGGCGTCCAACTTGAAACTGTGCTGATTGTAGAGATCTTTTGTGCTGCAGGGTTCAAGATGGGTGTGAAGCATCTACATTTTACAATTTGTAGCTTCTTTGCAGGAACACCCATATTTCAAGCATTGTAGTTCACCACAAGCTCACTGGATATTGAGCCTCATGTGATGGTCGTTGCACCATGTGATGAAGCTCTCTATCAGTCCTCTGTCCTCCTCTGTGAAAACAGCAGACAGCATGTGTCTTACTGGACATTATTCACTGGAATCATGCATGCCAACATAGCTTAATACATATATTATATTAGTCTGGACAGACAGGTAGTAATTCTAGTTAAACGTCATAGCTTGTTAACATATGCAGGCTACTCTTGCCATTGTAGGCAAGTTAACAAGCTCATGTTAACATTTAGCTCAAAGCATCGCCTCACAGAGCCAATAGCCTGGCTTTTAACTCATGGTCTTGTCAATCATCATACAGTAATTAACTTATTTTTCATATTATTTAGCAGTGAAGGTATTTTAAAGGTAAGGAGTTAACAGCACGTCAGCATTGCGTACATGGCTATAAGGTAAAAGAAACCAAGACGTTGCAGTTCAGACCGCGTGACACCTGCTCTCGCACCTGGTCTTGGGATGATGGGGACAGCGGACATGGCTCACAGTTAGAGATTTAAATTCAGGGCAAGGAAATGATTTTTAGTTAGTGGAATCTGGCAGTTTGTATGACTTATATGTGGGGTTAAAGATGAGGAGTCAGATTTAAGATGTAGCTTGCTTGAATTTCCTCACAAGTTCACATGTCTCCTCCCAACACAGCAAAAAGATAAAGATGTGTGTGGGTGTGCCAGCATTTGTGCATTTTTATCTGTGTTTGTTATACTTATGTAGACGTTTTGATGTGATATGTGTATGGGCATTAGTGTCTGTATGCTTATGATGTGGGAGATCAGAGCCCCCCCGCTGGTCAGCTGCTCGGCCCATAAATGTTTGATCCAGTGGCTGGAAAAGGGGAGATGAGTCAGTCAGCTTCCTGTATCCTGTTACTCCCCATAAGCTTGTCATTTTCACCTTCTCTTAACTCATCTCACTTCTTCTACTACTTCTTCTTCTTCTTCTACATCCCTGCATCCATTTCTCCTCTTCTTGCCGTCTTTCTCAACTTTGTCTTTTCTATCTGCCGGGGAGGAAGGCTGAATAACAAGTCTTTCCCTGCAAACCCTGAATTTCATTATGAAATTCTGACTCATGCAGACAATGACATTCTGCAGCAGAGAGAGAGACAGACTCTGAATTGGAGTTTTTAGAATGAACAGAGCGATGTTACCCAGCAAGCAGGACACAGTCTAGTGGGTGACTCCTTATTGTTCTAAATGTGTCATCAGCAGCAGTATTTAACCTCGTGCTCTACGTGTGAAGGGCCCCATTGCAAAATGGAAGCAGGCTAGACTGAACTGTTTAAAAAGGAAAATGAGAACGACTGCAGCACTGCTGTCTCTAATGAATTTTAGTTTACAAATGGTGCCCCGGTCTAGATGAGTGGTAAACTGTATCTCATGCTTGAAGTATTTATATCTGTTTGTGACTGTCTTTCTGTTTTGTGCCATGAAGAAGTAAAGCAGTGCAGCATATTAACCACAAGCATTTAAATTAGTCTAGAGGTTAAGAACGTTTATTTCAAACCACTACAGCATTGTCAGTTTCAACCTCTGCTCCAAATGGATAGTGTATATCTCTCAATTAACACGCTGTGTATCACTTTTTGATGCAGGATGGAGTCCACAGAGAAATGTGAAGTAGTGATACAGCATTTCAACGGAAAATACCTGAAAACCCCGCCAGGCATTCCAGGTGAGTCGCGCCTCCTCTGCTTTACATTACTCTCGCATCGCCCCTCTCCTTTCTCTCTTGGAAAATCATCACCTTTGAAATGAGAAACTTCCTTTCTAATTCAATTATGGTAATTTCTCATCTCAGATCTGCCGGACAGCTTGATAGATTGTGTACACCGTTGTTTCTGACACCTGAAGCTAGCTGCCGTGGCTGAATAGCTGACGGTTCTATAGGTCTCTTCCTCTACCCATCTCTCTCTCTCTGTCACAGTCTCTCTTCCTCCCTGGTGGTACTGCTGCTGCTGCTGCAGGCTGGAACTTCTCGGGCAGGAGAAAACCCTCTTAATATTCACACTCATGCCTCTGTGCTGTTCTTTGCAATCTACTTAAGAGCTTGCACTCTCCCCTCTTTCCTCTCCTGCTCCTGCTGCTGCTGTGTCCTCTCTCCTTCCTATATCTCTTTTCTGCAGTCACCGTAGACAGTGGAACAAGCTGGCCAAGGAGAAAACAGGCAGTGAGAAGGGGTTGGGAGAAAGACTGTCACAAAATGGAGACAGATGTAGAGACAAGATTGTTCCACACTGTGTGTTAGCACAGAAGTGTGACTTTTATTTGGTGTGCAAAGTGACATCAGTGTCCCAAAAGTTTAAAACAAAAGGAGACAAAGCATTTGAAATGTTGGAAACAGAGCAAGTCTCTAAGGGAGGACGGCTGACAAGAGGTGGCTGCAAAAAGGAAAGCAAGGTGGAAGGAGAGAAAAGATATGAAAGAAAGAGTCAGAGGAAAAGGCCAGGATGAAGAAAAAACATGCAGCCTAAGCACTTTTGGGGCCAGGTGCTGCAGCGCTCGGAGCCTCCCGTGCATCCCAGCAGGATCGGGGGGCCAGACAGGGCGATGCCTAGCAGATCTCCTTCACCCCTGTGGCAATTTTATTAACCACACTCACACCTCCAACCAGCACCACGGAAGCAGACCCATAAATCGCTCTCCACTATCCAGTAATATCTCAGAGAGACTCGATTTAGAATCTCCATATATGCTTAGCCACTGCATAGCCAGCGGCCATTAAAGGCAAGGTGAGTGGTTATATTGAAGTTGAGCCGTAATAGGAAACCTTTAAAGCTGTAATATCAGGCTGACCTTCCCCTTTAAGGGTCTATCTCCCGGCCGCACAGGCTTTATTATTGTTAATGGATTGTTCAGGCTTGTGCCAAGCATGGAGATTTACTGGCCTGATCGAGGAAATCCTTCTGTGGAATTAAGAATGGTTAAGTTTACAAGGTCTGCTCTGGTCTGGTGCTACTATGGTCCCTCCTAAAGGATCCATGAAATCTCCCTTTTCCGTTGATGTCTACCAGTGTGCACACACGACTGGCTGTTGCTAAAGCGATTACCGTCCCTTGTGCTGTTGCCATTTGTAATATGAGGTAATGCATACCATAATCAACTACCCATTTTATTATGACATGTGTCTTATTTTTGTAGTTTTGGCCACTATTTCTATCACTTAGGATGACATTGTACTCACCAGAGCAATTGCTGAGATTTGGAAATCTATTCACATTGTTACAACAAAGCCTGACAGGGCGAGAAACACAAGCAGCCAGATGATCAGACAGGCTGTAAACAAGCCAACAGTCTGTCTAGATTATATAAGCCACTTCATTTGGAGGTAAACCAACAAAGATTGCACCCAAAATATCAATAAAATTTGCATGTGACATGCTGCTTCATTTACAGATCTCATAAATTAACTTGGAGACACAGATGATAGTGTTATTACTCCAAAACTTATAAGCTAATGTCCAAATTGTAATAAAAAAAAGAGTTATTGTTTGAGTCTGCATTTATCGACTTTTCCCCTCAGATGCTGGAAAAAGACTCCCTCCCTGTCATTCCTTTGATACTTTTTCCATAGTTTTGAATTTATCAAAGGGTGGGGGTTGAGGAAGTGTATTTTTTTCCGCTCTCTGACTCTGTCCATGTTGATCTGCGGTCTGCTAAATTGAGATCTCTGGACATTCCTCTGTTATCAAGCTCAGATGTTCCTCTGCAGAGAACCCCCAAGGCTGTTTCTGTTCCTCACACCAGCAGCAAATAGCCCTTTGTAAACGTGTATTTGTGTGTGGGGGGGTACAAGTGTGCAAGTTATGTGTTCTCACTACTTTGTATTTGTTTCTGCATTCTGATTCATGCGTGCATATTTAAATTTATGTATTTTTGTGTATGAACACATACATACTGTATTTGTGTGCTGACAGACTCTGTGTCAGTGTGTGTGTGTGTGTGTGTGTGTGTGTGTGTGTGTATTTGTGTGTGTCATGTTAGTGGTATTTCCCCAGAGCCCCTTGCTATGCAGGGCAGCTTCTTCATCCATCCTGCTTTGACAGCTCAGCGGCACCCCCCGGGGGGCCCTCGCCACACACAGGAGCGTGTGTGTGTGTGTGTGTGTGTGTGTGTGTGTGTGTGTGTGTGCACGTGCCTGGGTATGCTTGTGTGACAGCTA
Organism: Chelmon rostratus; assembly: GCF_017976325.1. NCBI lineage: Eukaryota > Metazoa > Chordata > Actinopteri > Chaetodontiformes > Chaetodontidae > Chelmon > Chelmon rostratus. Next base: position 8,659,033 of record NC_055673.1, on the reverse strand, counting down.
TGACTACTACATTGCGTGAGCCTTGACACGCACACACACGCACAAACCGCATACGCACAAATATAGTCATGCACCACTAACTTTGACCTGAATGGAATGTCAACATCCATATAATGCTAATGAAATCCTTTTTTTCCACCATTTAGCATTTGAAACACAGCCCACAGACACGCGCAAAATAGCTGCGGTAGCCTACACTCACACACCACAACACTCTTAACATGCATGCAAGCACACACACGTGCAAACTCTTCTCAGTGTACCAAGCTTGTTCACCAATCCTCTCAAGTCCATATCTGACATGCCTCTGCATTTCCGGCTTAGCCACTCAGTCACACTGTGACAAGAGGTAGGTGTGGATATGTGTGTGTGATAGGAGTTGATCTTGTTATAGTTGCCATATAGTTGGACATACAAAAGGATATTGAGTGGTAAGCTCACTGTCCAATAGGAGTAAGTAAATATGCACATGTCATGCATGTGCACGTTCATTTCAACTTACCGTTGGACAATAATCAGAGAAGAAGTTACCGTATTGGCAGGAGTTAAGGTTGAACTGCAGATAATGCAATGACACAATTAGAGGAGGAACAGACAGAACAGAAGATTGTGGAGATGCTAGCAGATGGCAGTTAATGGCACCATAGACGGCTGCCATACACTTCCTGTTTAAGTTTAATCTAATAACATCTAACTTCCTTAGGATTACATGAGATGTTGCATTGATATACAGTGTGCGGAGATGATACCAGATGGCAGCTAATGATATTTAAAGAGCTTCCCTATTCTTACTGTTAACTTTTTAATTTTCTAGTGGTTATATATGTTATTTAGGTACAATATATGGTTTGATTCACTTTTGATACTACTACTCAGAACAGTATGTGTGTTTTTATTTCAATACTTGTCATGAACAACAAAAGTAAATGCATTAAACATGGTAGACACTGTTATATTCTTTAAAAACAATGAAACACAATACTGGGGAAAAAAGACAGTGTTTGGAACTTGAATTTAGAAGTTCTACAGAAACAAGTGCTACGACACTCGCATATAGATGCATTTAATCAGCTATCCAGGTCAGGTTTGTTTGGTGAGGCCTGGTTGATATGAGAGGTGCGTAGCTTTCGTCCAACAAGCCAGTCACCGAGGCCTGCTCCAGCCGCTGTGCTCTGCCCACGTCTGATTGCGATTCAGAGAGAGGGACATGATCGATAGCCTTGATGGAGCACTACAGCTGTTTAGCAATTCTGTGCAATGCGGCAGCCGCTCTCCCTGTCGCTGTTGTCGGCTGTGAGTGTGCATACGCCCGCACGCAGATACAAAGTCATTGACATGCTGCACACATTCACATGGATGAAGTACATGTATGCCAAAATATGCATGGACGTGCATATGTGTTTTCAATGATGGACATTTCCATGCAACGGTGCACATACGGACACATACACATGGTACATGTATCTGAACCAACACACACGCGCAGAGATGGACTTACACACTACTGTTGACACAATAAACTCCTTTCTGAGAAATGATCAACTTTGCAGTTGGAGGTGAGAATAAAGAGTTATCCTTGTTTTTCAGCGGATGTGGATTTACTCAATACACAAAATAAATGGAATTTATGAAATGTTACTACAGCAATAAACCATACTGAAGTGAGCCCAACAGGGACGCATTATGATTTACACTGCAACCCTGAGCTCTGGGAAAGTCAAAGGAAGCGCAGATAAAAAGTGATTTAATCCGCGGGCTCCACTGAGCCTTGCTGATTAAAGCCCTTCGTCCCACAATGCATTAAACAGCTTAGAGATGACACCCTATGGTAAATGTAATTTGAACCGGAGATACATTAGCTATTGTTTGGTTTTGGCAGGTGAGTAATCTCATGCACATGCCATACTGTGTGTCTTCCATGGCAGCGAGGAAATTGATAACAATAATACATTGTCTATGCTGTGCTGCTCAGGCAAATCACTGCTCTTTGTACAATTTAACTTAATTTCATTGTCAACAATCAAATAACAGCTAAACAAACAAGAAGGTGCATTCTCAGAGGGGCTAGATACAGGTAGCGCTGAGCGTTGCCAAACGACAGCACCAGACTTTGATGGATCCAGCATTCTCGTGAATGTCTAACTGTGCAAACAGAGATTCAGTCCAGACTGAATGTGCTGTAACGCTGCAGCTTCTTCCTTTTCACTTCCGTTGTTGTTGCTTGCTCCATTGTCCTGCTGCCAATATGGCAGCAGAGCTGAGAGTCGCCTCCAATATTGTCCAATAGATGCTGGATAAATAATGGAAACCACATCAGGAAGCAGCCGCAGTGGCCCTGGGAGATGGAACCAAACGGAAACATGCAATATGTACAAGCTTTCCTTCTTCTTCTTCTTTTTTTTTTTACTACATTCTGGTATTTCTGTGTATACCCTTACCTGTTTTCACAATTTCTCCTCAAACCAGAATGACTGTCTGTCTTGCAGTTCAAAAGTACCCTATTCTGGTACACATATAAAAAGTCTATTTAGGCCACCAGTAAAAGCCATGTTGAATGTGAACATGGCTGTGATTACAATCCCAATCAAATTCCCTTTATTCCTGATTTACCTCTCTGGTCTGTCAGAGATTCAGATGACACCCCGGCTTTGTAGAGCCACCGCAGCTGTCAGGCTTGTGCCAGATAGAGTTCAGAGGGGCAGCTATTCAGCAAGACCCCCTTTAAAGAAAACACTGCGTAGACCAGAAGACAGTTCTGAACTCCAAGTGCTGGCCTGCCGACACATCCCGTCATTATTTGCAAGAACACCAGGCCTGTGCCACTGAGGGTAGGGGAGCTGTTGCTGGGGGTGCTGTTGCAGAAAAAGATTCCCTCCCTGTTGGCATCCTTACCAAGGCAACGGTGCCAAGATAGCAGAGACAGCCCACGGTATTAAAACGTCCCTCGCTGAATTAAGGCAAGTCCCAAATCACTTGGTAAGTCACAAAAAGCCCTTCTGAAACTGTCAGTCATACTTGAGTAATCCATGTTAATTTCTGCAATCCCTCCCACATTCCCCTGGCTAATAACTGGCCTGTCAGCAGGCCCATTTCTCCCCCCTATGGCGAGCAGATTTAACGTGCAGCCAAGTAGGTTGGTGGCTTGGCTGTCAGAGTGTCTCAGACATGGCTGCCTCTCCAAGCAAGCCAAGGCACGTTTTTCCCATGATGCATCTGTGTGTCATGTGTGGGTGCTGATCTGTTAATTGTTTATATGTAATCTTTTCCCTTCTCTTTTCTGACAGAAACAAAAGGTCAAATCCATTAAGTATCGATAATTCATTTACTGCCGCTGTCACCCAGCGTAAACTGGCCATATTTCTGTCTCTGTTTGTGATACACAATGACAATCAGACAGCTTTTCAATATCCACTGCCACGGATAATAATTATCCACCAAAACTCCCCTTCAAATGCACTTCTCAGGATATTGCATTGTAATGAAATCTGTCCTCGATGCACGAACCTTCCACCTCCCACCCCTGACTTCACCCGCCTCCCATTAGAGGCAGGACACACAGGAAGTTATTATTGGCATTCCCAGTAAATCAGACAGCTTCCTGAAAAAGGATCAATTTCCCCCGATGCACTTTCTCATTATAACCTTATCTCGCCCACAGACAATAATCTGGATTTGTCACGCTTTGTTTGTTTTGCCAGTGAACTGTATCAATCATGAGCGAAGCCAACGGTTAGCACAGAGAGGAGGAGGAGGAGAGAGAGGAGCCACTCTGAGTGGATCTGTCGCTGAAATATAAAGTCTCCACCTGCTGCAGTCCCTTTCCACAAAATATAATATGAGCCCTTTGATTGGCTTCAAAGTTTGTTTAGGCAGAAGAGAGGAGCTCTGGCTCCTGGAGGGGTTTAGGCAGGAACGATTGACTTTGCTCTCCACTCAACCACATCTAATGTAGAGAGAGACAGAATGAAGGAGAGTTAGCATGAGAAAAAGATACATAACGAGCGAGAGTAATGGAGAGAAGTATAGCGGGAGTGCGACGGAGAGAAATGGATCAGGAGCTGAGGAAATGTGACAGGTATAAGAGAGGAAGATAAAAGAGAGCAGATGGAAAAGGGCAGAGAGGAGAAGAAAGTGGCGGGTGGCGTGGGGAAGCAGAAGAGCAGAGAGGAGTGAAAGTTGGATCAACCCATGCTTTTGGAAGGTTAAATTTGACTAACATTTAGGTTGCTGCATCTGCACCAGACGAGATGAAAGGACGACATTGACTGTGCGACCGCTTCCTGAGCTTGACCCATGTGACCCCGGCCCAGCTGTCCACCATGTTGATCCCCTTCTATCTTTCTCCCTCTCGCCCCGCTCACAATCTCTCCTTGCACTTTTTGTTGTCCTTGCTTTTATACTCTCTCTCATCCGTCCCTCCCTCTCTTATCTTTCCCCGCTGCTGCTGTCTTTCATCCCTCGCTTTCTCTGCCCATCCTCCCCTCCTCTCTGCTCGCTATTCTACGCATCGCACACATTCCTGCTCGTCCCTCCCTAATGCTCATCTATGTTACTGGATATAGCTGAGTGCACACAATATTAGTGCGAGCAAAACAAGCACCTGAGGCTGCTTTTATTTATGGAGAACATTTTTCCTCTCCTCCTAGTTTGACATGTGTTCAGCCTCTTCATTGATGTGTTCGCCTCTCTTTTGTGCTGTGGACACCTGACAGGTTTTTTTTTTTTTTTAGTTATCAATTATTTAGCCATGGAAGCGGAGCAGTAACAAGGTTGCGTCAGAAATCTCATCAGCATTGTTGCAAAAAACGCTCTTTAATGTAAAACGTCCATGGATTTGCAATACACCCAGTGACGTGCATTCTGTCACGTTCAAACAAACTAGTTTTAGCCACGTTAGCTTTGCGGCTCTTGAACCGGCAGTGTCAGACATTTTCTGCAGTTATTCCCAATGGCTTTGTTTTGCTGCTAACAAGATGATGCCAATGGCTAACGCTGTACCTGCTAAACGCGAGCCTGTTATGAGCCTGTAAGAAGGAATGCTACTGCAACTCACAACTCTAATACTCTACTGTGCAATAGGACAAAACACTATATTATTTTATCCATATCCTGCCATGTGCAATCCAAAAATGTGTGTGTGTGTGTGTGTATATATATATATATATATATATAGAGAGAGAGAGAGGGAGACTTGATTTTTATTTTGCATCCCTTTTTATTGTCTATTTGTTCTTTTTCTACCTCATTCTTTATTCTTGCTATTATTGCTGTCTGGGGCGTGGAATCAATAAACTTATATCTTGTCTCATCTTATTAGTTTTGCCATTTTGAGCATGTTAGCATCCTGATCAAAGCACCACTATGCCGAAATAGACGCTCAGCCTAAAAACAGCCCTGCTTTAAAACAATCTAAGGGGCTTTGTTGGTTGGGGTGCATTGTTTCAGGTACCGGTGAGACTGAATTACAAGGTCAGTTTGAGTGGCAGATCAATGAGTTTGAAAGCTTATCAGATGCTCAAAACACTGCAGGATTCAACAATTCTAGAAAGCTGGCACAATTGCAGTCATTTTACCTTTTGTTGTGACGATCGCAAGGTAGCGATTTGGTGCATTGCCCGATGACACTGTTTGCCAGAGACCTCTGCACTGGCACCCCCACTGGCCCAATGCAGCGGTCACATTCAAATGAACGAGGGGGCTGTGCTTTTTTTCATGCAGTGCCGTTGTTGTCTGAGCACTGCCTCAGTGCAGCCTCACAGAGCCGCTAGCGTGGCTGAGGACTCTTAATCTTGTTAAGTCTTTTGGGGCAAATCTGAATTATCGTATTCTGTGGGGCCTGATACGGTGTGAGTTTCCAATCGGGCTGAAGCACAGGATTTTGATTTCAAGTACAGCAAACACAATGCAAATGCACAATGGTATTTCATAGTTCAGTAAAATTGAGAGGACCCCTAAACAATGCTTCATGCAAGCATAGTAGTCACATCATTGAGCAAAGTTTTTTTTTTTTTTTTTTGTTTCTGCTAACATCCAGCTCTGCTCAGTGAAGCACAGTTGTGCACTAACTGCTGGTTATATGTCTAGCACAATACTTGTTGAAGAATTTGGAAGCATGTCATTTTCCTATGAATTTTATTTAGGCATGCTCAGGTACAATACTGCAGATTTTGCAACCATAAGCAGTCTTTCTTTTGATACTTCTCCATAGATCTCACTGGGCTCTCTCCACTGCTCTTAGGAATGAAGTGTTGAGATGCATACTTTATCTTCACGGATCCCTGGATTCCAGGTTTTAGTCATCAGTCGACTTAATCTAATGCAGGACCCGAGGCGATGCATTTCTTTTGCAAAGAATAATATTCTGCCTCTCAGCAGATACAGTAGGTCACTGAGCTCATAGCCTTTCGGCCTGCCTGCCCGTCCTCCAGAATGAAGATTAAGTTTGCTGAGGAGGAGGACAATCATGCTCCAAGGTCTCTGTGGCATGCAAGCAATGCAGCAGGCTTGCTTCCTGTGGTTCACCAGTCATCTCCTCTCTATCTCCTGCACCTTTCATTAGGTTGGAGTACCACAACACATGAGTTTGATAAATGACACTTTCTACTTTTTTCCACTAAAGGTATACATCTGAAAAGTGAACAGAAACAGTGAGGTATAGCCGGGTCATCTGACTGACCAGAATTCACCTCAAGACTGATTGTATCCTCTGTTTACTTGCGTCAGGGAAGCAAGGTAAAAAAGCAAGCGAGGCATCAGTTACATCCAGCCACGTCACTGTCACCGTCCCAGGACACAGAGGGCAGTGAGATAAATCTAGCTGCTGCCCCCAAAATAGAGCACGGGCCTCCATTAGAACAGGACGCAGGCTGTGTGGGAACAAGCAGAGGTCACTGTGGTCAGCAGAGTTATTTCTGTAGCGCCACCGGACCTCCAGGAGTTGACGCCCATTCATTCATCCGACTGCCTGCCAGCAGGGAAGGGGACACACACGGAGACACAAAGAAATGTGTACACACCTACAAGCCCTGCCAATGGACTATCGGTATGTGTGGGACATGTTCCATTAGGTGAGACTTAGTGTGATGGCGGCCGATTTGCCAAAGTTTTTTTGTCACCTGGGGCTATTTGTGTCTCTTTCTTTGTATATGAGTGTATTTATATGAGAGCCGCCCGCTGGTGTTTGAGCTGAAGGACGGTGGAAACACACCTGGTGGTTCTGAGTGACCTCATGTCTCAGACACACTGTCTCTCTGTCTGTCTCTGTTTCCTTCGCTGGCAGAACAGCACATCATAGCTATTGGATCACGCTTGCAGTTTATTTCTGCTGCTTTTACTCGGCTTATATAGATGATTTAAGGTAGCTTACAGGCATGGATGCACACTTTTTGCCATTGCAAAAATATAGACGACGCACAAAAGGGACCACTCCGACATGCCAACAGAATGATTTCTTACAGTCTTCTTTTCCTTCCTTTGTTCTTTGAGACTCTCTCTCTTTCTCTGCCTTCCTCTCATGCATCCACACACACAAACACACACACACACATCAATAGTCCATTAGGAGTGTGTTGCTTTCATTACCTCCAGCTTGGCCCTGAGACAGCCTTCAGAGTGGAGTACAGCAGAACAGAGCTGGCCAGGATTGCAGTATATATAGTGAGAAGTCTGGTAATTGCCAGCTCTCTGTTCTCTCTATCCTGTGCGTCAGGTGGAAAGTATGAATCTGTGGTATCTGGGGACCACCCCTGCTGCGCCGCACGGCATCTCGCTACAACTGTCTGTCCCCCCACCGGGCACAAGTAATAGGGGGAAAACAGAGAGCTTAAAGGCCTCAGAGAGTCCAACAACTGCCACTCTAACAATACACGCTGCCATGGGAATAAAAAAATCAGATAGTCCACACTCACAGCAGAGAGGCACCTAAAGATGTACCCTGCCTTGAAATCTCGCTTTTCATGTCTTGCTTGCTACACAGTAGTCAGTGCTGTTACTGTAGAACAGCTTCCCTGTTTAAGCGGAATATTTAGTTTGGTTTTCTTCACCTGCCAGAAGGTAAAAGTAAGAATCACCCAAAAAAAACATTCGAGAGGTCCGAAAGCATTTTAAAAAACTGCTAAATTTTAAATGAAAGCCACATAAATGGGTCATCAATTAATATAGATAATAAGTCGTTAGTGGAGAAACACACAAAAATGCTAGTTTCTATGAGGCAACTAATCAGAATCAAACCCAATAAAATACTTTGAGCTATCAGTCGTCATATTCTTGTTGACCTTGAATATCTGTTTGAGATAATGTTAGATACAAGAAAAGGCAGTGCAGGTGCCTTTTTTTTTTTTAACCGCTGTCACAGTTTTACTCTTGAATTTTATTGCATTTTTTAATACTTTTAGCATTAACTAAATGTTGTATTATCGCCTTCACTTATATTGTACACAGGGCACCCGTAGAAAAGAGAGTGCACTGCTCTCATTGAACCATCCTGCATAAATAAAGCCTGAGTGTATGACTGAGCAAATGGGAAATTAATTCCACACTAACACACATATGCATTATGAAATGGATTAAGTAAATTTGTATTTTTTTTCTATTCTTCTTCTCTAAAATGTTGGATGCTGAGTGAGAAATTACCCAAAAAAAAAAGTTGCCAAAGCTTTCAAATGCAATGCCATGATAATGTGACAAAAAATTAAGACGTAATATGCAAGTTGCTTTTGAAGGTACAAAACGGTCAGCTATCATGTATAATATGCAGGATTCACGGTTAACGGGTAAAAACATGCAAAGGACTAATTACCAGATGTAGTCGAACAGTATAGTTACACATTATTCTATTCCATTCTTTTATACTCAAGTCATAAATCAAATAAATGGTGTTACACTACAAAAGGCATTGTTGCTTACAGGCGAAATAAACAAAGATGACTTATTTTCCTTACAAGCTTGTTAATCATACCTGCAGCATGTGCTATATAGAAGTATATAATGGTGTTTTTCAATGTGTGGCCTTTACCAGCCCTTTAGCATTTATAGAGGTGTTGACTTAATGGCCTCTTTGCTGCAGCAGTCTTTCAGATAGCAGTGATATAGTTATGATAATACTACCACTATGTTTTCCCATTCGCCAGGCCCTGTCTTGATCCTCTTACGCATAGACACACAGATTTATGAATTACCTTGAGCGAGTCATATCTCTCTTTTAGACCCCAGACGTAATCTTGCCACAGATGCATCCAGATCAATTTTTCAGGATGTCTTATTTGTGGAGTGAGCAGCGGGCTCGCCGCAGCGGGGGTGAGTGTGTGGGGGGTGGATGCAGTCGGGGTGTATCCAATTTCAGGCTGCAAAGCAAATGGCCTTGGAGATCAAGGATTATACAGCAGATTTCTAAGTCGAGCTGATATTGATTCGCTGTGCCCCGGGTGAACTCCACGTTGTACCTTCGCCATGTAAGCTCTTAAATGTTGCTGCCTTAATGGCCCCCCTCGTCAGTATCGGCCCCTGATCTATAAGGCCACAACAACTGACTATGAATGTGGCCTTTTGTTTTTCTTCATGTCACTGGATGTTCCATGGATGTGTGTATGACTGATTTTATTCAGGATAAGGCATCTTGTTTAGTTACAGCTGGTGCTACTGGATATGTTGAAATATCAGAATTAGCTTCTCTCAACACTTCAGAAGAGAAAAAAAGACTGTAAGCACTTTTAATTGCAGTGTTTCAGTGATTTTGACAGCTTTTTCCTCTATAATGCACATTCTGGCAGACAAAGAGCTGGGAAAGAAAGATCTCATACTCTGCAGAGAGCTCATTACATACATTAGATAATGCTTCTAGACTTTATGTAGTCAGAATTTGAGTCCTGCTCTTTTAAAATGTGCCTTTTTTTATCTGCTCATGTGGATATTTGTCAGATATTTACTCTTTTATTCTGATGCAGTGTTTTGTCGAAGCCTCTCAACAGTACAGCTGGTACTGATGAATGTCTGACCACCCAGATGCTGAAATTTTCCATAGAAACTTTACGTTTGAAATTCAGATCCTTTTCGGTGGTGTGCAGCAGAGGCATTAATCACAAGTTTTCATCAGTTCTAATGGGTTTTGATGTGTTGTCCCATACCGAGCAGCGCTCTTGGCACCCCTCTGTGACTTCACGCTCTCCATCTCCTTTGCCAGTGTGACGCACGGAATTAAAAGTTTGCTGTCCTGCCATTCAGCCAACTTCCGCTTCTCTCCGCTGTTTTCTTTCTCTCCATCACACTCTCTTTCACACCCTGTTTCTCTCTTTTTCACTCATACACATTGTGAATGCTGCACAGCCACATATTTGAAGTTTGATAATTGCTGTTGGAAAAGCTGAGAAAAGGAGAAGAACATTGCTCGAAAGTCTAATTATTCAACAAAAGCCCCCACCCCCCCAAAAAAAAAAAAAAAAAATAGAAGGACTGGCAAAAAGGGGTTGAGATGGGTATTGGGATCTGGTTAACTCGTCAAATAGGCCCATTATGGGGTAAAATCAACAGTGGGGAGTGTTAGATGTGTACTTGTGAGGGGAGAGCGTGTCCAAATCCCCTCAGTTCGCGCAGCCATTACAAACAAGAGTGGATTAGCCAGCAGCCCCCTGCTGGGACAGTGAATGGATGAGAATGGGAAAGATGACGGAGGCTGCTCCTCTACAGCATTATCTAAATAACAGGCCGGGGAATTCAATAAGTACCGGCCTCATCAGACCTCATCAGCTCCCCCAATTAAGCTGCACATCATGGCGGCTGGCGGGCTGGTTGCCGTTGGTGACAGATGAGAGCCGGCGTGGCGGTGTGCTTGCCTCTGCAGCACTGCTGTGCCGCCTCACATTCCTGACATTGTTTAAGTGAAAGCAGTAGTGTGTGTGTGTGTGTGCGAGAGAGAGTCTGGGACAGGTGGGTTCATTTAGAGGAGAATCGTAAGCGCTGATGAATATCATCAGCGTAACAACTGTTTGTTTTTTCTGTCTCTCTAATAATTTGCGGTCCACGCTCACACTCAGACCCGCTGACGTTGTAGTTCTCCTGTCCTTGATGCTGCATTGATAAGTCCCGGATAACCGGCCGTAACTTTAAATAAGAAGGAGGTGCCTTCACCGCGCTGGTGCTTGTGAACCCTACTGATATCGATGTTGTGTGTCAGCATCACTCCCCTCCCACATTACCTCCCTGTGTTCCCCAAGGGGTCAGGACATGTGGAGGAAAAACACGCTCTCTCACATCGATTGAGGCCCATTAACACAGACTGAGAAAAACAAAGTCTGTTCATCACTTCTCAGATGTTTAGACAAGGACTTGCACAAAGTTGTTCTGCACAGTTAAACTGTTCTCTCTGGTTATCGCTCTGATATCGCTCCCTCCAAGAGGATGAAGGGGCAAAGCTACTGAAGCTACAACCACGATTCCCAAAAATGTCTTTACAAAGTGTTCCTGTAGTACATCCTTTATCCAATCATGTGTTCACAAAGTGGTGAAGCTCGCTCCATCCTCGCTTGTGATCGACTGAGCCTTTCCAGGATGCTCCTTTCATACCCAATCATGATACTATCACCTGTTACCAATCAACCTGTTTACCTGTGGAATGATCCAAACAGGTGTTTTTGGACCGTGTCACAACTTTCCCAGTCTTTAGTTGCTCCTGTCACAACTTGTTTGAAACATGTTGCTGCCATCACATTCAGAATAAGCAGATCTTTACAAAAATCAATCAAACATTAAATATCTAGTCTTTGTGCAGTTTTCAGTTGATCAGAAAGGATCAGCAAATGACCGTATTCTGTTTTATTTATGTTTTACACAGTGTCCCAACTCTTTTGGAGTCAAAGTTGTTTTAGAAATAATGCTGAGTTTTTTGAGTGTCTATGTTTTCCCAAGAGAGAAAGTGTTATCAGACTGCCTTCATTCTTTGTTTTGTTTTTCTTATTTTCTTATGAAAATAGGAAGACTGAGAGGAAAACAGTAGTTCGCTGACACAGGAAGGAAGTGTTGTCACATTTTGGCCTGAGATTGTTTTGTTTCCAGCTCACACTCATACCTAAACGACAGGGACTCCCAAAATGATGTATGTGAGTGTTGGGAGAGCACCGGCAACAGGCTCACAGATGAGCTGTATGGGAGGACAGTTTGTTTGTTTCAAGGATTTAAACCTCTAATTATCTTTCTAATTATTATTTTGAGGCATTCTTGCCTCAGCAATTTAAATCCTGAACACTTTAAACTCGGTATGGAGTCTGGAGTCAGAGCAAACCCTCTTACGTTGATTATGCATGCAAGAAGCTGTAGGCATATTGTATAGTGCGTAGTGCAAATTTATTGCGAATGATTGGCAGCATTGTAATTTTTTTCCCCATTTTATCATTACCCTGACCTGAGCTTTAAAATCTAAAACAATTTATACGTTTCAGGTGATAAGCCAGAAAATATTGCAGTTTCCTCAGAAAACAGTTGATATAGTCAATGTAGAAAAAAGATTGCACTTTGTTGTCAGCAACTTTTGGGGAAAGACAGAGGAAAATTAGTGTCAACGCTGCTCAAGAACAAAGAGAATACCTAAGAAATGAATGAATTATGAGCCTTGGGAATGTCTGATTCCCTGTTTGAAGTTCAGAAGTACAGGGGTCTGTCAGACAAAGCACAGATGAGTGGGTTAGCCCCCGAGCTTCATCAACTTCGGCTCTAACTTTGGCTTTTTAGACTTAGACTAAACTCATAACCTTACATTGACATCAGGTATAATGTTGTATATTAATATTAAAATATTAAAGGAGATCATATATCATTCACAACAGATGTCTGATGAAGGTCGTTTTAGCAAAACGTAGCTCTAAATATACGTACTGTTACGTGTTGACACTGCAGGAGTTCACACCTGTTCGTCTTAAACAGATTCATTTTCAACTGAGCTTCACCAAATGTGGCTACTTCCTGTTTAATTTGAAGGCAGACTAAGACCAGAAGATACAGAGGTTAAATGTAACACAAGTGACAACACAGCATCTGTTAGTCCAGTAACAGTAATTAGCAAGAGTGCTGAAATTAAACAAGATGAAGTAGTCATTTTTAAAACATTTTGTCCACTTCGATCCTTTGGGTTAGTAGCAGGTAACTAAAAGGCAGTGATAGTGTTTTAAAACAGCCGAAGACTGAGAGAAAACAAGTCAACAGAGACGGAGGATGTCGATGAGAGTAATAGATAAGATTTTTATGAGGGCGTAAATATTGTGCAGACTTTCCTGTGCTGCCTTCGGTTGTGTGTATATGTCTGAGAGTGTGTTTGTGTGTAAGAGCGTGCGTATGTGTGTGTGGGCGGGTGGGTGTGTGCGTGCATGGCTGCTCTTTTGAAAGTGAAAGAGCAAAGAGAGCTGCACCTGCAGCTTCTATCAACCGGTGGAAAGCTCCTTTCAGCACAGCTTTAATTACAGTGTCTGCAGCTTTGCTTGGCTCAGACAGGCTGGTCTCCACGCAGCCAACCAAATCCTCTCACACGTAGCTGCCTTCCTCTGCCACAGAGAGGCCTGATCCCTAATCAGCCACGGTGCCACTCTTCATCGATCCCCAATCAGTTACAGTAAAGGGGGACGCTATGGAACCCCCCCCCTTTCGCGCCCCCTCCTCCCCTTTTCCCCTTTTTAGCCAGGTGCCCCGCTTTCATTGATCATAAATCAACGTCACTGGCAGCATTGATCGTCAATCACCCCCAGTGACATTATTGATCTGGCCGGTCCCTCAGCTAGGCCTGCCCCCAGCCCTCAGCCCACATTGCAGCCCGGCTGCAGCGAATCGATCCCCCTCAGATACAGTATTGAGGGCTCTGTATTGATAATTCATTTATTGTGCTGTAATTTCATTTTCTTTCCTGTCCATACTGTTGTTACTGGAAGCCCCTACGGTGGAAACCTAGTTAACAGACGCACAGCCTTGTGTGTGCTTCGCCATGCTACTCTCACTGATGTGGCTCTGTTGTATTTGCAGCTTGTGGCATATTTTCTGCCTCCGTTCAAATGTCGTTATCAATTTGCAGTCAATGGTAGCCTAAAGGTTAGATGACGGTATTTAGGACAAGAAAATCACATGTTTGACTCCCTGGACCATCTGGGAAATTCTATGAGAGGCAAGGTACCATTTAGCGAGACACCTGACATCCAGTTTTTCATGCTGACCAACAGCAGAGGACTGTTTGTAATGCGCTCTGAGTGTGAATTTGTGTAATGAATGTCAAGCAGTGCAGTGCGGAAAAACACTGTGCATGCTCAGCAAAATCTCTCTTTGATAAATCAAGCTAAATGATTTTATTGTAACATTGTGTGTAAGGCTGGGTGAGTCAGTAAAATGCGTATTCAAGTCTGATTGCTTGATGTAAATGATGAGGCCTTCACAATATGCTAAAACCATCATATGCAGCATGTACTACATTGCGTCTTCAGAGGTGTGCTCGCAGAGCTTAAAACTGATTGATTCTGTTTCTGATGCAGTGTCATATATACCGAGAAGTATTTGCTGGAGGTCTGGTGGATGGGCAGTTCTGTTGAATTACAAAGCGCCCATCTGTATGATTCATCTCTATAGATGGGAGGTTTCACGGGTCACTGGAGGCGTTGGCAGTGTTATAATACTCTGCTAACAGGGACAGAGCTAGCTTCAATGTCTGCCCACACAGGCAGTGACACAGACAGTGGCAGCAGAGGTCAACCCCCACAGGCAAAGTACAGCAACAGCTGCTCGTAAGTCCGTCTGCCGCAGCCAAAACTGTTTGCCGTGAAGCGAGAGCTCCACAGGCCAGGACCAGTTTTATGCCACAGGGCCAAAAAGAACCATAAGGGCTTACTTGTTATTGATTCAGTGAAAACAGGCATTCTTACTGTCTGATGGAGGTCTCTGTCTTTTAAAGTTTGTTCATTTCATGTGAGCATTGGTTATTGTAGCATTGCTCCATTGCAGATGTACTGAATTGCAATGCTCCATTTTTCTACATTGTCATAAATTATTATAGCAACAATCACTACACTGAATTATATTGACAATGGAATGGCAGCACAAACAAAAAAGCCTTTTGTTTGCTCACTGCCCAGTTCTGCCTGATTATTACAATTTCAGCAGAGTGAATTTGGATTGAGAATTTTTAGACTACAAACAATAATTATTTTTCATCAGTACGTCATAGGGAGGCGGTCTGTGGACAGCAGCCCATAGTTAGCAGCAAGTCAAGCGTGATCGGTCGGTCTTAGATGTGCTGACCTTGAACTGGACACTGTGTCATGGTTGACTGAAAATTTCCACAACTTTCTAACTGTTCTGCTTAAAACCACCAGCTATGTTTTATTTGCTTCCTCCCTCAAACTCTGAAACATGAGAAATAAGACGATTATAAATGTGAATTATAGTACTGTATGAAGATTCTCCGTCAGTGTCGCTCTAAGTCCGAGACAGCTGAATTTGTTTGAGCTTGAAAATGAGTCATCGCTGAGATGTTTCATCAGTGCAGCGATGAAGACATAATGAAGACCGTGGGATGAGTCTCCAAACTGCAAGTCCACTCAGCTCAACACTTACTATTTGTACAGATTTGTCTGTGACGTATTGACTCACGTCGCCTGTTGCACTTTGCAGTGTTTTCTTAGCTGGGATCTCGTTTTGAATCCACTCTACAAATAGTGTTGTCTCTCTTATACTATACGCTTACAATTTTGAAGCAACCACAATGCGGCCGCTTGTAATTGCCACCCTGGCCAGCTGTGTAAAGTGGCCACTGATACATGGACCTACTGCAGCAACAAAGCTGTTGGCAGTGCGGAGCAGCATGTGTGGGTTTAACATTAGAAACATGTGCCACCGCCACTTTAAAAATGCAGCCGACTGCAGGAACCAACAACACTCAAGCTGTGCCATTTGGAATGAATGTGGCGAGGACTGTCTGCTTTTATAAATGTTATTTTAATATATGGATGGAGGATTGTGAGCCGTTCGTTAGAGATGGAAAACAAACACACACACACACTAGCTTCTCCTCAGACACGCTCCTCTGTTTACGCTGTTGTTTTTAGTTATTTGTTTACTCACCATGGCAACCATAGTCGGGAATGGCAAGTGGAATTAGCTGATTAAGCTAAAATGAAGTTCTCGTTAACTGGTACCTCAGCTTGTCTCGCAGGAGATGGCTAACAGCTGGAAACCCGCCGCCCATTTGGTGCTGCACTTGCTCTCACATTTACTGTAGGAGCAGATTAATTCAGAGTCAGTGCTCAAAGGCGCGAACATATTCACCCATATTCTCATCTGCTAAAATAATTACAGCTCTGTATTCGCTCAGAGTCTTCTTCACCTTTTCTGTTGGATCATTGCACATCGATGTCTGCAGATTTCTAGATGCAAAAACATGCACACATCACTTTTCTGAATATTCACATAGAGTGGAGCTTTATTTATCTGAATCTGCTCTGGGATCAGTGTGTGCTCAGTGGTGACTAGATAGATAGATAGATAGATAGATAGATAGATAGATAGATAGATAGATAGATAGATAGATAGATAGATAGATAGATAGATAGATAGATAGAGAAAACAAGCAAGAAAGAAATGAGGAGAGAGAGAGGCACACTGGAGATAACCATGACAGAGAGAGATGCAATCGAGGGAGATGGACGGAGAGAGTGAGAGATGGATTAGCATGTCAGAGGCTCCCTACATAACATTACTCTTGTTAAGTGCGCAATAGCTCATCGATCAGGCTTCTACCACCCGCATCCAGGCCTCTTCCCTCCACTTCCCTTCCCGTAATCCATAATATCATCTCAGGCCTGCACCGGCTAGCGTGCTGCAGGAGCCCTCTATGTTGAAGTGTGAGCCAGGCCTGATCAATAGCTATAGAGCATGTGTAGCAGACGCAGGGTGAGAAGCAAGGCGTTGTTGACATCCCTCTCCCTATACTAATCTCACACACTCATCTATATAGTATGGATCGGAAGGGGGGAAAGCTGGACTGCGCTGTCACTTCTGTCATCGCTGAGTCCCTCTCTCTCTCCTCTCCCTCTGTCACTGTCTCCCCATGTCTTTTTGTCTCTCTATGACACCATATCTGTCTTTCCATCTATCTCCCTCTCCCTTTCCTCTTTGTCTCGCTCTCTGCCGCGCTCTCCTCTCAGCGCCCGCTCCATTTATCAGGCCGTGTCATTGAGCCATGTGTGCCGTCCCTGTCAGCAAAACGGCTGGCAGACTGTCTTCATTTCCACGCTGAAGGATGCGAGGCCAGCGTGGCAGTTGTGAGAGCTATCGACTGGGATCCGTCAAAGCCTTCCCTGTAGGGAAGCTGCTGTCTTCCTGGTTGGCGGCCATTCTGAGCTTGTCCGTTTTACTCTGAAAATGGCGACGCCGCTGCATTTCTGGTCCAGGTCCCTTCTGGTTTTGTTTTTCTATCATAACTACTTCCTGTTTTTCTTAATCTTTATCTATTTCTGGAACACTGACCCTTGCTCCCTTTCTCTTCATGTGTCTGTCTGTGTATTTCCATGTCTCTCACTCGCTCTCTCTCTCCCTCCCACTCTTTTCCTCTCTTTCCCATAAGACACAGCTGCCTCAGCCTGGGCAGACAGGTCAAGCTGGCTGATGGGAATCAGACAGTTGTTGATCCAATTAGAGATCCCCTCGAGCAGAGTACAGCAGAATTACAATAAAATACTGTCCTTTTTCTTCCTTTTCCTTATTCTCTGCAAACATGCCCTTGCAGTAAAACACAGCGAGCCATCCAAATGACTTTTCAGAGATGCTTAGCTCATGGAACTTCAAGCCAAGAACCTGGAGGATTCTTTAACCAAAGTTGTTATTGAGAAGTGGAAAGCTTCCTTTCACTGAAGCTTTTCAGAGTGACATATTTTGGTTCAAGTGGCTGAACAGTTCCCTCTGTTCACCCTCTTTAGGGCTTTGCACACACCGAGAGCAAAGCAAGGCCAACCCAGTTTGACTCCAAGCCCTTGTGAGAGGCCTCTTTTGTAACCGTCTTCATGGTGAAAAACTGTCTGTTTCACTGAGCAAAACCTTTTACCCAGCCCCTCTGCAGCTTGTGGGCATTCCTGCATTGATTTCACCATTCACACCAAGCAGATGTACAGTCTAATTCTGAGCCGCGAATGAATGTATATTGTTTTGCATGTGCTGATTTGCATTCATGAATCAAGATGTTATTCAGCTGGCCTTGCGAGACCATCCAGAACACGCAAGCTCTCTTTGTCTACAGATACCAGATGAAAAAAGAATGGTGAGATCTGGTGTTCTCACTGCGCTGGCTGTTATTCTGCAGACAAAAGGCTGACTTTCCCCAGATGCTGGCCCATAGGAAACATCAGTTACAACAATAATTACTTATGCACATGGAGCTAATAAGTGAAACTTGCAAGCTTCAATTTAAATAGCTATTGTAATTGCACTGTCTGGTACAGAAGTACATCTGCATGCACTTATTGGTTCAATTTACTGGGTGGTAATGTCTCTATTGATGAGCAGAAAGCCATGACTATCTCTTCAGAGCCAAACGCACAGTGTGGAGCATGATTGAGCCGAGGCTGTGATCAAATGAGGCTACCGGCACAGATGTCTTACTCTCACTGATCTGTCTCAACGCTGCTCCTCTTGCTTTTGTGTATATGTGTGTGCATGAGTGCGCTTGGTCCCGGTGTGCACACTCCAAGGCACGCATGCATGTGGGTATGTCTGCGGTCACCCCTCGTTAACGTGTTTACCAGTTCCTACAGCAACCCACATAAAAAACAATTAGGAGTTCCCATGGAGCACCTTGTTAGCTGCAGTTGTTGACCTCTGACCAAAAGCACTTTATGTCTTTTTCCCATGATTTAGGATCATTAAAAGGCAGCAAATTGGTTCAAAACTTAAGTTTCTTTTTTTTTTTTTTTTTTTTTTCCAAAGTGGCCCCCTACAACACACACTCTGGAGCTGGAGCCAGTGTAAAATGTGTTGTACTTGGAGCCTGTGACCTAAAGGCGCAGCATCAGCAAGCTAGTATGTACAGTCAGTGGCCTAGTTTATTCTGGGTTGTGCCAGTGATGACGGTGTGTGGTTAGAGATCTAAGAAAGGTTTTTAGGCTGGCAGCAGTTTGTATTGTGTGTGTGTGTGTGTGTGTGTCTGTGGGTATTTCTGTGTGTTTTCGAGGGTTATAGCAGAGAGACTTTAAGGATAGGAGAAGGGTGTATGTGTGTGTGTCAGGGCTGCAGAGGGGTGAGTGTGATCACAGGGTGGGTGGGGTGGTGTGAGGCTGTTGATCTTGGGCTGGAGTCTTAAACAAATTGGCTAGTTCGCTGTGGGAACTGGGGATGTAGTCACAGGGGTAACGTCAGCGTGCTCTGTGTCAGATTCTCCAAATCTCTCCGATAGCTAATTATCTCCCAGAGTGCCAGAGGAGAGGTTTGGACAAGCTTTTTGTTGTTTTTCTTCTGCAGCGTCTCTCTCTCAACTCCCCCTTCCCGGCAACATTCTCCAGGGCTGACTCTGAAAAGTTTGGTCCCCCAGTAAACCCTAAAGCCACATAAACACGCTCACACACTTCGTTTTTTTTTTTTTTGGGTTGCACATGTTTGGCCGTATAGTGCCACAGCCCTCTGCTCATTTACATCATCAGACGGCTCCTTTAACTATGAAATAATTCCCTCAAATATGCAGCAGCAGAAAAAATGGAAATGAATACATCAGCATTGTAGCTCATTGACACCCAAATCGTTCCTTTAAACTGGTAATCTTCACTAAAGTTCACTTCACTTCAGGTTTTCTGTCACTGCCTTGTCAACCCTGACAGCACTTTTCTCTCTCCTGTCTTGTGATGCTGCATTATTATCAAGGCCCAAGTGCCTCTAACATCTGGGAGCGGAGATTAAAGCATCAACAATTCTCTCAGTGGGTGTCATCTCCGGCACTATGCGATGAAAGGTCCAATTGCTCACCTCCCACACACAGCCCCCTCATTGGTTCGCCCCGTCGTCCCGGGGCGGCCGTGTCACGAGCTGCCAGGCCCGTAATGTGAATGCGATGACAGGGAGGCCGTCAGGTCCCTTAGAAAGCCACCAGGTGCAGGGCAGCAGTGGTTCAGTGTTTGGACAAGCTCGCTGGCTCAGTGTGTACTGTACTGTTGCTGAACTGTACAGCTTTCCAGGGAGCAAGCGTTTGATCCTGGTTTAGAGTCTCACTCTACGTCTGTTCCCCTTGTTTCTCCCTTGGTCACCCGCCTGTTTCTCTTATCTCTTTCACTCGCTTCCCCATTTTTTGTGTCTCTTTCTCTTTCTCTCTGTACTCCTGCGTTTCCTTTAGTTTATCCAACTGTCTCCATCCCCCGCTCTCATCTCCTCTGCGTCCAGAGAGATTCCAATCTTGCTGACGCAGACTGAAAAGGGGGACGGACACGGTTAAGACCCCCAGATCCACAGCCAAGAGAGCCACCTATTTCTCACGAGAAAAGCTGAACTTTTTTTCTTTCTCTGCTTCTTTTTCCTTTCTCTCTCGTCTTTCACTGAGCCTGTCTTTCGTCAGATTTTCTCTCTCTCTCTCTCTCTCTCTCTCTCTCTCTCTCTCTCTCTCCAGTATCTCATCAGGGAGTCCTCTACCTGAATCCATTCTTGTCTCCTTCTGTGCTCACCTGCAGCTCAAGTGTGAGAAAGTGCCCTTTGCGCAGTTATCTTTATAGCGACGTAGGTCATCACAACACTTTCATCAACCTTTTATTGGCAATTATGCATATAAAAGTCAGCTGATACAGCGGCAGCTTAGATGAGGTCGCAGTACAGAGAATTAATTGGATTAATAGCAGTAATTTCATGCCATGTTTTCCTCCTGGTTGATGATAGAAATGGTTAGAGTGCCCCCAGTGTTCACTTGGAGAACAGCAGGATTAATATCTAACAACCCTGCACAGTGAGATTCTTGCACTGATGGTTGCGGAGTGGAAAAAGGCATAAAATTTCAAATGAAAGAGAAGATGGCTGTTAAAGTAAAACACAGAGGGACAACGCGTCAGGAACAGGAACGCCTTCTAGAAATAAGCTTTGGCTGACAGAGCAGTCCTGAATTACCATCTCAGAGGTATTTACAAGAGCGATTACTCTGATTATTATTTCAACAATACCCTGCAATGCTCTTTCATGGGCTGCCAGCCTGGGCCGGGGGTAGGGAGGGCCTGCCAACATCGTCGGTCTGGGAATTTGTCTAGGAGCTCCGTAGGAAGGCAGAGAGGAGGGAGGGAGAAGGGAGGGACAGAGATGCGGTAGTAGAAGAAGAGAAGTGCGACACAGTCCAAAAGGGCTTCTGTCCTTCTGGGGGGTCACAGAACGTAGTCCTCCTAACTTAATTTTGTCCTCTTTGCCCCTCTCTGCAGCTCCCACGGAGCCGTTGCTGTGCAAATTTGCCGACGGAGGGCAGAAGAAACGCCAGAGCCAGAGCAAGTACCCTCAGAACGGGAGGCCGTGGCACAGAGAAGGCGAGGTAAGATGTTACACCAATGCAGAGGCAGTCCTCCCTCCAGAAGTATAAAAGGGGCTATTTAATCTGAACTGAACTGAAAAGCAATGCTGGTAGAGTGCAGAGCAAATCAGTGTTTTTCAGCGCAAATCCCACCGCAAACTAGATCTCCAGCAATTTGTATTTATATCTGCATGAGATAAGAGTGGTTTTTATTTTATTTTTACAACAAACAATGCAACCCGCTTCTTCAGGTTTGCTCATCAGGCTGTCGACACATCAGAGGTACCGCATATAAAGCAATGCGATCAGCAAAATTTACAAGAATATGAGCAAATTAGTACTAAGTTGTAGTACAGAAACTCAACATCACAGCAATATTGATATTAATCAAGGATGAAAATCATAATTTACGATTTAAATAGAAATTCTTATCAGACAGTCCGTTTACTTAGTGTATCCCGAGCTCCTGTGCAACTCCCGTCTCTATTCGGGTGGTCAGAGGGGGTGACGTCATCGACCAGAAGTCAGTGGAAAGTGTTAAAATCCAGCATGAGGACAGCATGCTTCTGTTATTGCTATTTGTCTTCATTCCTTTAGCTGACATTGATAAATTCAGTGAATAAAAACAGCATGCAATATATGTCTTCACATTTTTACATACTTTCCTCGAGCACAACAGTTATTTTTCAAGAACTGATAACTGGGAGACCCACACATGGGCTCGACTCTTTCCATTCCAACATGGTGACGTTCCGAACAAGGCGTTTACCTCTGAAGTAATGGTATTTCTAATAGCTGGCCCCACCCTGCTCACAAGGCCCCTTGAGAAGTCGGCCGCAACATCTGGCTTTATGTAAACCGCTGTTGCCTGTCATTTGTATTTACGCTAAGGTATGGAGCTGTTTAAAAAAAGAAAAGAAAAATACCCCAGATATCGATCAAACCGTCCTCGGATGTATAGGTGCTGTCACGTAAATTGCATCTCAAGCCGCATGCCTCACTGAACACGTATATTCACGCCATACATCAGAATGCTGGGAAACCAGAAATTGGATACCGAGCTATGGAAACGTATTCATCAGCAACATGTGGAGACAAGGTTAAAGTCTCCTCATAGGCTACCAACCAGATATACTGGGAAGGACGCACAGAGGAGGCAGGTAGAGGAGCGCCTCAGACTGGACTATATAGAATAGAGTAAATACACACACGCACACACAAACACACACACACACACACGTTCAGTGAGGCCGACAGTTGTGCTGAAACGGCAAGGTAGGGGAGACCAGCAGAGATGAAATGTTTGTCCTTCAGGAAACACATGCTCTCCCTGTGTGTAAGTGTGTGTGTGTGTGTGTGTGTGTGTGTGTGTGTGTGTGTGTGTGTGTCGGGAAGTGGTTGGCGGAGTAGTACACTAGCCATATGTGTGTGTTTGTGTCTGTCCATCACATGTTCAGCAGCCCAAACACCTATAAGCCAGCGAAGCGTGTTTAACCTAAATCACATTGCTACATCTCCTCGCAGGCCCACACATTGACAGGGTCAGCTCACTTGACTTGAGGTAAAGTGAGATGACTGCGTACGAATGAGAGTGTGTGCGTGCTTCATCTTGAAGGGTGTAATAAGAATCCTACATGGCCAAAATGAAGGAGACACCCCTCTTGTCCTTTTGCTGTATTTATTCCCCACCCCTTACCTCCCCTATGTCATGCACACACTGACCTGAGCTTTAAACAGCTGCGTACTGTGTCACACTGATCCTACCTTCTCTAAAATATGCTTTTATACCACTAATTTGCCACATTTTGGAGGAAACATTGCTGCACAGATAACATTCACCAGCGACATTTATCCCATCCAGGAAGTGTGACGTCTATATACTGCTTAGAGGTCATATTGAGGAGGTCACGGCGGCTTGATGGCGCACAAAGCACAGATTTGTGCTGTGATGGGTTTGTGTCCTGTATCCTAGACTTTTCTGATGTTCAATCAACAAAACAATCTCACCGTAACTTTAACCAAGTGCTTTGAGTCGAGTCAATACAACCATAAAATTCTTAATCGTGCTTCAGTTGCCAGGATGTCTTAGGACAACACTAAAAGTGAACGTATTGCAGGGATGTTCAGTATGAACATTTTGCTGTGGCAGTGAACAGTTTGCAGCTACTATTCATTCATTATAAAACTTTACTCTTTATGTTCATTAAAAAAACATAACCCAGGCGGCTGCAATGTATTTGCTAATGCAGATTAATTGTGTGTGAATGTATGTTTAAACAGACACACAGAGACACACACACATACTGTATATCCACTGGCTTTTAATGAGATTTCGGCTTTCATCATCATGGAAAAAGACATGAATGCTACAAGCTAACCCTCGAAACGCGGAGACGCACACTTACTATGTTCAAACAGAGTGCAAAGAGAATTTTAAGATGTGGCATGATTGCATGCAAAGTCCATAGAACGACTCAATTAGAGGCAAACTCATTCACTGTGGTGACACGTGTGTAAGCTGAAGCTGTTTCAAAGAATTTGTGCGCATCCCGGGGCTTCATGGATCTGCTTTATAAACGTAAAGAGACAAGAGGGAAAAGAAGAGAGACTGGAGGGAAATAACAGAAAGATCCAGAGCTTCTGCAGAGCTTAGTCAGAGGCCGAGCTGAACTTAAACACATGCACATTCTCAGGCACAGTTGGTGCGTCCATTGCCAGCTGCAGGTGACATCTGAAGCAGTTTTTTTTGCTGTTCGGGGCAAATAAATGTATATATAGGTGACAAAACCCACCTTTAAAATCAAAGCCTGTGTTCATCTCTTTTTGTTTTCATCCCAAATTGAAGTTCTTTCTGTTCTTTCTGTTGTCTCAATTAAAGACGAATCCCTCCTCTGTATCACCCCCCCTCCCCTCCGTCACTCCATCACACACATTACAGCATGGCGGCGTGACTGAGAGGTGTAACAGCTTAAGTTCAAGGCAGTGTGTGTGTGTGTGTGAGTGTGTGAATGTGTAAATCTGTAGCTCAACACTGAATGTGCTCAAGAGTGCGGCCTTTTATTTGTTTGTATGTGTGTGCGTCTTTATGTGCTGTGGTTTTGCTATCCTTGAGGGAGCCAGTGTGAGGTTTAGACCTTCAGACTGAGGACATGCTTTACAAACTGAACTGAAGAAGGTTGCAGAGAAAAATTTGAATTAAAGGTTAGGATTTAAAGGCGAGGTTTAAAATAAGTTCAGGCTGAGTTACGATTTTGGGAAGATCACCACACTTAAGACCCAATACCAAGGTGCAAGGATGCTCAAAAATCAGGTACAGGTAATCGAAGTCTCTGCACACTTCAATTGCTTTTCTGTATTGATTCATCATCGTTTTTTTCTGAACTGCATTTCCCATGTGTACCTGCATTAAGAACCACAGGTGTGCTTTATTTGATGTCATTTTAAGCTCTGGGAATTGTACAGATTGGCTTCATCTTTACGAACTTTTATTAGATCTACATGTGCTGAGCCTTATTATTAGAGTAAATACATAAATTAAATAAATAAATTGCATCGTACATAGGGAGAGAGAAAAAGAGAGAAGACAAGGGGGAAGGCATATTATCCTATATTAGGATGCATCTGTCTTATCTGTAATATAGATCACCTGTTGAAGAAAAGAAAGAAACAGGACTAATACAAACTGTAAACCTCATTTCAACCTCACATGCAATCTGATTCATTATCTGGACATAATCCATATCTTTGTATTCACACCTGCTATTTATAGTGTGATCGGACCACAATATGCAAATCCGGTAGGCAGACCTAGCAGGCTACTTATTGTCCTTTGCAGAGGAAGGGGTCATCTGTCGCTATTTGCCTGGCCTGCTTGAGAGAGAAGAAGAAGAAGGAGCAGAGTGACCTTTCAGCAGATTTTTTTCTCACACCTTACTTTACACATTGAGATCTGATCACAATGTGAGTCAGAACGCTGTGGATTGCAATGCATTCTGCATGCATTTGCACCTAAAGGGTCAATGGAAAGGCCCTTATACAGGACGTATAGTGTGTGTGTGTGTGTGTGTGTGTGTGCGCGCGTGCGCGTGCGCGCACGTGTGTGTGTGTGTGTGTGGGCATCCTTGTGGTCACTGGTCAGCTGTGTAGGCAGGCACAGACGGGAGATAAGCATCACATGTTAGTCTGTTTATCAGAGCTGAGGCCATTCCTCACCTCGCTCCTGTGGCGGGCAGATGAAGGGGAGCAACAGCCCACTCCATTCATGACTCCCTCTCTTCCTCCACGTCTGTCCAACATCTCCCTCTGTCTGTCCCGACTCTTTCTCCACCGTGTATCTTTCCCTCGCTCCCTTCCCCTCTCTCTACCTTTTTTCCCGTCTTTTAAGCGCCATCTCCTTCTCGCCGTCTCCTTCTCTTCCACTTTGTCTCTGTGTCTCTTCTTCCCAGTGTTTGAAGTCTTCCCAGATCCCACAGCAACATATGGAGAGAGAGAGAGAGAGAGAGAGAGAGAGAGACGGAGTGACTCACTGAGACTAAGAGAAAGAAAGAGAGAACGAACACATTGCATGATCAGTCAGGAGTTACAAGGGGTTGAGTGCTGCAGGGTGGCTGGTGGTGAGGATTGAGAAATATATGACAGATTTTCTTGTAAACTACCCAAAGTGGGAGTCTAGAAAGTGCTGTCTCTCGCTGTCTCATGCTGACAAACATATTAGTCACTGCATTTTTTTTTTCCTGCCGCACACACACAGACGCACACACAGACACAAAGCGCCATGGGTGCTCATTCTTTTCTCCCTCTCTCTCCCTCCTCACTTCCTCGCTCTCTTTCACCAACACACACTCCTACACACAAAAACTTTCAAAGTCACACTTCTCAAGCACCTACTCTAGGGGAATGAGTGTAGATGAAAAAAACATCCGGCTTTCCACTCTGTGTGAAAGCCTGACAGATGTCCGTGTGTGTGTGTGTGTGTGTGTGTGTGTGTGTGTGGCCACAAGGCGGGGAGAAAAAATAGAGAGCGAATCTGTGTATGGCAGGCAAAAATACAAGGAGGGAGTGGGTCAGTGTGTGTGTGTGTGTGTGTGTGTGTGTGTGTGTGTGTGTGTGTGGCTCGATTTCCCTGTATAAGAACAGTACAGCACAGGTGTCCTTACAGCTGTCTAATATACGCTGTCCTCATGCCACCCTTTTTGGAACTGTGCATTAAACACACGGATGCTTACGTGTACGCACGCATTTTTTAAAAGCAGCTGAAATGCGTTTAGATTTGCATTGAAAATGCGTGAGCACAACCGAATGCATTTTGTGCACCCAAGAGCACAGATGAAAAAATATTAATGCAAGCCGGTTATTCACTTGCTAAACTTGAATTCATGATTGACCGCTGCTTTTTTGTGAGTTTGAATACTTACAGTAGGAGATGTTTTTGCATTTTTTGAGCATGATTATGCAAGATTTCTAAATTCATACCCTGTTGCAGGAAAATTACTGTTAAATCCTCATATTTACTGCATGAGGTGAGGAAGTGTAACTCTATTTCCGCCTATTTTACTATGAAAAATGAACATCCAAAGCTACTTGCTCTTTTAATGCTAGATCTGTCCATGGCAGCTTTTCTCAGGGCCAAGCTTTGTTAAGAGCTTTGTCTGTACAGAATATAGTCAGGGTTATTTCAGGCAAAAAACATACACAAACTGTCTCTGCCTTTTTCTTTCTCCCTGTTGCGGCAGAAGCCAAAAGCTGACTGCATCAGCAATCAGTCATTGACCATGCAGGCTTCCCGGTCATGAGCCTCTCTGCTGTGGAATTCATCAGCACATGGAACCAAGGGCAGCACTTAGGGGAGTTATCAGCCTCACCAGACAGCTGGCCATGTCTGCCGCTGCTGTTAGCGCGCATGTGAACACACACTCGCACACATGCAGACGGGCAAGACTCTCTTGATCTCAAATTTATGAATATAAAGATATAATATAAAGAGAGCATAGGAGTGCGTACACAGAGACCTTCGCAGAACGGGACATACATAAGCACTGAAGGTGAAAACACACAAATTAAGTAGATGTTTAAATAACGCAGGGGCTGATGAAAGTCCTTTCATCCGCCCTTTACAGCTTTACATAAAATATCTCTGAAAGCCTTTTTTAACTGCTTGTGCAAATACACTCTCACGCGAATTGAACATAAAGGCCCGCCACTACTCACACATGCATTCACACAGCTCTAGTGCCAGCACAGGCTTATTCAATCAGTGGAGATTCTTTCTTTTTCTCACTCTCATGGGTTTGGTCCAGGCACACTGATTCCCCCCCCGCCCCCCCGCTCCTCTGAGCCACTATTCCCTTAACAGTGCAGGTAGCCCTCTAGAGGGACAAGGGCAAAAAAGTGGTACGGAAAGACAGGAGGAGGGTAGATTAAGAGATGACGGGGGTGAGGGATGAGGAGAGAAGGGTAAGGAGAGAAAGGAGGAGAACACAAGATGATGGAGAAGGAAAGGAGAGTGAGGGAGAGCAAAGTGAGAGAGAGGAAGGGCAAGAATAGGGAGTGTGTGTGTGTGTGTGTGTGTGTGTGTGTGTGTGTGTGTGTATGCTGATGAAATCTGCCGTCCTCAGCAGCCTCCCGTTAAAAGAAATCGGATTAGCTCTCCTCCGGGAGAGAACCTTCAGGAATGCAGATGACGGATTGTGGCGCACAGGTTTCTCTCCTGGACTCTAAGAGGGCCTCACACACACACTTAACACACACACATGCACACGCGCACACACACGCACCATCAGCAGACAAAGGACTGAGTTTTCCCCTCACTCGTTTTCTGTCCGAAGAGCATTTCTTCATTTCCTCTCATTCATAAAAACATGATCGTACGTGACCGAAATAGAAAAGGAGGCGTCCTCAATAACAATTCACTTTGTCCTATTGACTAGGCTTTTTCCCCACATTGGCTTTGTCACTTGTCAGTTTTTCCAATTTGAAATGAGTTGATTTTGATTTGATTTGATTTATTTTGAACAAAAAGAATCAGGGAATAAATTACATTATTCCCCAAGTACAAGAAAGGGACAGCAAATTATCTCTGTGACATTGATGCAGGAGCATATCGACTGCTTTCCCAGAGACAAACAGAACATACCAACACGCGGTAGACCGTGGCAGTGATGAGATGCGGTCTGATGTCTGGTGCAAATAAGCTACAAAAAACAAAATGTAAAAAGAATCTTCTCTTGTAAGCAAAAAAAAAACAAATTTCCCAAAATGTTGAGCATGAATGGTGTACAATACAGACAGAAAGAGAAATAAGTTGTCTCGTACTTTATCTGTAATGTCTTGTCAGTTGTCACATTTTCCCTTGTTGCTTTTTAATGTAATTTGATATATTTTTCCTGTCCAACTCTCTTAATTTGTGACTAATTTGTGCATCTTTCTTGTTTTTTTCCTCTTTCAGACTGGCATGGCGTTAACATATGATCCCGCTGCAATGCAGAATGGGTAAGAGCTTAACGGTCAATTCATCCTTGGCACCATCTAATACACTCACCTCTTGGCTCATAGGACCCCAGTCAATAAGACTGCCATACATAAAGATTAATGTAGTGTCTGCACTTTGTTACTGTTTGATTAAGGAAATCTATATGGTCTTCAAAATATCGGTTTTCATTGGTTGGTGCGGGTGAGAAATGGCAACGGGTAGCTGAGTGAGCTCGTGTGTGTTTGCATATGTTTGGGTTTTCATGTATGTGTGTGTTCCTGAGTCTTTATGTCATGACTTAATGGTGCTGTGGAAATAAATGACCCGGCAACGTGTTTTATTTCCCCCCGCAGTACTGAGACAGGAAGGAGAGCGCTGAGGCTCCCCTCTATCTCCCTCTGGCCTCAGTCATTCACAGGAAGCTCCTCATTCCCCGCTTCCTAAACTACTTATCCTCCAGTGACTCGGAGTCAATCTCAACCAAAAAACTGGATGAATAGCATCACTCATTACACACAGCCTGCAATGCAAAAGCCTGCTTTGCTGCAAATCCGCCAAATTATAATCCCACAGATATTTGTGTTAAGCAAAAGACCTTCTGAGAAAGGAATGATTCACTCTTAATACATTCGACCAGAAGTTCAGCCTAATGAACATATTCTAGAGATGGGAAATAGGGTGAATTAAGTAGCAAAGAATGTAAAAGTAGTCAACTTTATTCAAGTCTTAATGCAATGTAGAAAATAAAAAACAGAGTGAATCAGCTAGCAGAGAATACTCAGTCAATTTAATTCATATGTTAATGCAAAGTAGAAAATGAAAATGCCGTTGAACTGAAACTGAAAATGTAAAACAGAACTGCCACTTCACATTTGTCAGACTGCTCACTGGTACATCTAAATTCAGTGCAAATAGGGTTATCAATCTAGCCATCCCTCCATTTTCTGCCGCTTATCTGCAGGCTAAGCAAAGTCCCCAGCAACGTTGTCCAGCTTCTCTTGGGGATCCCACTTGGATTTCATGTCCACAGCTTCCACTGTTCTGCATGAGGAATTCTTTAGGAGGTTAAAGACCTTGCAGACAGTTGCCTTCACCAGATGTTTCCAGTATATCCTCGATACACGTTTGGGTTTACCAGGTTCTTGTCCAGTAGTCTGATCTTCACTCCTCATGTGTTCAAGGCATAGGGCTGCAGATCTGATGATGTGACCACAAAGTCGATCAGTGATCTTTGGCCTAAGGTGTTCTGGTACCAGGCACACTTACGAATTACCCAGTGCTACAACATAGTGTCCAATAACAAAGCACCACTCAGGACTCTGGGAGACTCACTCAGGAGACTCTAACAAGGCCAGATACTCCAAACTGCTGTTTGGTGCATAGGCACAAACAACAGTCAGAGGCTTCCTCTCAGAAACCCGTAGTCGCATGGAGGCTCTAGTTTGGCTCCAGACCTAGCGCTGTGTGCAGATGTCAGAGAGCCCGGCTATATCTAGTTGGTACCACTCCATCTCCCACACTAGCTCTGGTCCCTTCCCAGCCAGGGAGGTGACATTCCGCATCCCTACAGCCAGTCTGCGATGCCAGGAGTCTGGTCGCCTGACTGACTATGCGCTCAACCTTTTTTTGACCTTTTTATTTTGTGCACATAAATTTTAAAAAAGTAAGTAAAACAAAAGAGAAGACATATAACAATAGCATAATAAAAAGTGGCTGTGAAGTGAATCAGAAAAGCTGTTGAAAACTGGACAAGAGTAGTTCTATAGAACCGACTATATAGAAGATCAGCACATCTGGTGTGATAACAGTGGACCTCAGACCTAGTTACGAAACTGTGAAAGGAAACGGCAGTGAATTCTGAAGTAATTGACATGCAAAGGTAACTATCTGAAGTGTATGAATATCAAATATGTTTAACAACTCCAGGGCAGGATGAGCATTTCAGAGTTAGAGTTGTCAACCTATGTTCATCCTTATCTGCAAGAATTAGTGAATTAGAAATGTTGCAAATTGCCCATATATATGCTATTGTGGGACTGAATTTACATTTTCTACTTTGCATTGATATTTGAATAAATTTAACTGTGTACTTTATATCTTATATCTTATATTTTATAAGTAACACATGAAGGATGTCTTTTTGTCCCTTGTGTTTTTTTGACATTGGTTTTACTTCCTTATTGGTTGAGGTTGCTGTATGTAAGCATGATAATTAAACTGCTGTTTTTCTTTAAATATGTTTTTTTCTTCTTCCTCTTCTTCTGACCTTATTAAAACCCACCCTTAGGAAATGATTGAAGTGGCAACGCTTCCCCTTGGCACAAACTGAGCTTGCGCATATGATGAAGGTTAAAAAAATATATAAGAAAGCATTGTTATTACTGCCAATAAGTATTTCATGTTTTATTAGTTATATGGGCTATGCACAAACAAATACATATTTTTTATGTTTGCCAAGAATAAATCTACGATACATCATCCGACATAGTGACGTTACTCATGTTTGAGGTCCGCAAATGGAGGTTTATGCAATTTCTCTAGCAAACATCTGAAACTTGTCATCAGTTCAGAAGCATGTTTGTATCCAGCTCTCATAAAATGTAGAAAAGTCATGAAGTATCAAGCTGTTAGCCTTAAAAGTGGGTCTGGGGTCTCCAGAACTCCAAACAGAAAATTAGAGTTTAAATATAATGTACTGCACAACATGATGGGTTGATGCTGCATCTTGGAATACAATGTGTGGTTGTCAAGCCGAGTGCAGAACTTCTCTAATATCCTCCGCTGGTAATATGATCTTCAGCTCAGGGGAGAAGCTGTTGGACGTTACATTTAGCCTCCCAGGGGATCACGGCGACATTCGGTTGCTATAAACCATCAGCACTGAGATAAAGTGGAGCAGTGGACCACCTCGCATCTCTGAAGCTCATGTCAAACCTTAGCTTCTTGAAATGCATTGAGTTTTCTCCGACCTCAGCATGCATGCGTGCCACTTAAGCCTGCAGGCCAGCACGGCCCACTGTAGCCTTAATGCTAGAATACACATTGGAAAAAAAATACAGGCAAGCTCCTACTTTATACGATGACAAAGCTCAATTTGATGTGATAAAACCCGACTTTTCAATTGAGAGCGCTATAAGCCACTTCATGAAACTTTTATGTGGTGTTTGAAATACAATATATGGTCAAGTGTTAGCTCTGAACAAGCTACAGGATTGTGTGTGAAGAAATTGTGTGTGTGTGTGTGTGTGTGTGTGTGTGTGTGTTTGTGTGTGTGTTTTTCTCTGTTATATAGACAGAGAAACCTTTGTTTAGACAAACAGAATTTCTTATTTTCATTATGTTCTATATGGCTAATATGAATTTGACAAGTTAATTCTGCTGTCCTCTCTCTGTTCTCTCCACCTTTCACCACTCTTTTACCCCCTCTCCACTTCTGTTCTCTCCACCCTCCTTCCCCTCTTCCTCCCCCTGCCTCTCCTTCCATCTCTGTCCCTTCTCAGGTTCTACTCCTCGCCTTACAGCATCGCCACCAACCGCATGATTGCACAGACCTCCATCACGCCCTTCATCGCTGCTTCCCCCGTTTCCACATATCAGGTGGGCCATAATGCACTGCATTATGGGTAGATTGCTGTCTGTGTATGTGTAACAGGGGGGTTTTGCTCTGTGTGTGGGGGGATTGAAGAGAGGGGGTGGGCTGCAAAACAGCGTGAGGTTCTCTCTTCTTCTCTCATCGTTTCTTCGCAGCTCCAGCTGTGCTCGATGACATCTGTTTCGTAGGCGGCAAACACAACAGGCATCAGAAAACAAGAAGGGATTAAAAAAAAAAGGCTGACAGGATAGAATAAAATAAAATCACCCATCAAGAATAAAAAGTGTCTAGGAAAAACAAACACTTTCCTCCCTCCCAGTTTGCTGCCCTTTTTTGTGCTCCCTCAGCTGTTAATGCGATGAAGGCGTTTTTTTGTTTGTTTGTTGTTGTTGTTGTTGTTGTTTTTCGCCAACTTCCCTACAATCGCTTCCTCTTCCAAAGTGAATTTCCACATTCCTCACGGCTGTGATCTGCGGAGTAATGAAACAGAACTGAACGGTAACGTGAAAATTGGCTGTGTGAGATGTCACGCCGCTTTCCGTCACCGCACATTTCACGCGGCAGCCTTTGCCGAATCCAAACATCAAGAGGCGCTGCCACCGTGCCCTCTCGCTCAGACGCTATCGTTTAACATCGGCTCTGTTTGGTATGCGGAGACAGACAGACTAGGGGGAGCGAGCAAGAGAAAGGAGATGAAGGATAGATGGGAAAATAGAAGGGACAGATGGAGAGAAAGACAACTGGGGAGAGGAGGGAGGATCGTAGGGGTGGTGGTGATGGCTCAGGTGGAGGGAGGGGGGGGGTAGTTGCTGAAGGTTGCTGTGCCCGTCTTTGAGGCACGCTTGATTAAAACTCTGGTCCAGTACCTGCGGTGGAGGGGTGGGGGAAAGAGGAGGAGGGAGAAAAGTGGGCCAGGGCGCGTCTCTAATCCGCTCTCGGAAGGCTTCCCAAATTGATTTATCAAAAACAATGGCCAGGCTTTTGAGGAATATTAATCCTCGCAGTTTCAATATCGGGCAGCTCTGCCACCGCTTCCTGTAATATTGCCCTTCAGCCAGTCACGGCAAGAAGGTGAGTCCTTCATCTTCAGTTCAAGTACAAAGAGACAGAGGAAAAAGAAAAGAGAAGACAAGCCAGGCAGGCATATACGCCAGACAAAAGAAAATCACTTCCTTTTATAAAAGAAACCATCGCCTTTGCAATGAAAGTCTCAAGGTGCACAGAAATGACCGTGTGTGCCATTCCTTCTTTTATGTTTATGTTAAGTGGATATTTTTTTGAGCTGCGAGTTTGATGCCATTGATTTATCAAATCTGCAAATGGCCCGTGCCAACAGCAGTGTTCTGGTGTTCTTTTGAGCCTGGCTCCGGTGAGCTCGAACGATGATTGGCTTTGTTTCCTGGAAAAACAGCTTTGATGATCCGCATGACAGGAGCCGGTCCAGGCCAGATCACCACCAAGATCTCAGCTAGTGCCGCCAGCCAGCCGTGGCCTGGTTTATATCACTGGCTGTACAGACTGGCTCACGGGCTCACTAAATATGTGGCTGGCTGGTTTGATGTGTGGCTGGCTGGCTCACTAACCAGCTAACTGGCTGGCTGTTTGGCTTTATCTGTGACTGGTTGGACGGGTGGCCAACTGGCCGACTGTGTAGTTGAAAGGCTGACTGCTTTTTGGCCTGCTGGCTGACAGGCTGTTTTTGAATGGTAACACAAGTGGTGAAGTTCAGCCAGAGGTGGAGACCTTCTTAGATCTTGTACATTATACTGTTGACCACACTGAACCTGCTGCAGCTTTAGAATAACTGCACCTTTCTAACTATTGTAATGAGAGCTGTTTTTTTTTAGGAAAATCCAAGTCAGTCAAGGCCGAATCAAGTCCTCACAAGAGGAGAAGAGAGACTTTAAGGTTTTAAGTCAAGCCTTGACAAAGACCAGTCCCAATCAAGTCTCAAATCTGTGTAATTGTAACGTAAAGGCACTTATAGCAGCCCAGTCTCATTCCGAGAGTGCTAAATATCTGTGCTTTGTCAAGCCCCTCGATGTCCCATACAGACACAAAGGTACCCTTAAGTGTCTGTATGGGACGTACCAGGCTTTCAACTCACAACTATTAGACACTCAGAGAAACCAAAAGTAAAAGATCTTTTCCTTATGTTGCCTAAGCAAGCAGTTTTGGTACCTAAACATAACCCACTGTGACTGTATCACAACATTTAACCATGTGTTCGAAAGGCTTTCTGTCTTTGTGCGTCGCTGGCATGAGGATATGTTCGACGGCCAGAGGAGTTGCTCTGGGAATATAATATTACTGCGGATGGGTTTACATTGGAGTGAGCTGAAAGCCTGGTGCATCTCATACAGACGCTCAAGGCTACCGCTAAGGGGCGTGACAGAGCGTTGGTTTTTGATGCCCTGGGAATGAGAACAGGTTGCTTATAGACTGTGTGAAAACAACAATCTGAGAAGTTCAATGCACGGCTCACAAGGCTTTCACATCAACGGTTCAAGTTCGACAAAGCAAAGGCCAGCGTTTCCAGCACAGAGCGAGGCTGCCCTGACTCAGGCAGTATGAGCCACGGTGGCACACTGCATGGCTTTTTGGTTGTGCTGCAAAAGTTAGACTAAATTTGAACCCCATTAAGTTCTGTAACTCTGCTCTTTGACTCTACTGGGACTTGAGTAAACAATCTCAAGCAAGGCAGAGTATATCAGAGGAGACAGCGACACTCAGTCATCAAATTAATTTTGCATTTGCTTACATTTTGATGCAGTCAATGCATCCTAGCTATCCACTCTGTGCTGCCCTTCGTCCTGCGTTCTGATGTTTCAGGAGGAACCGTTTATGGTAGCAGGGTAAAGGAGCCTTAAGTCTGACCAGCATGCGAGTCTCGAGTTTCAATACTACAGCTCTGCTCTCTATTAAAGAGATCACATGATAGTCATATCTAAGTTAGAAAATGCTGAAGATAAGTGGTTAAGGATAAGCTTTCTCTGTGTCTATCTGCTCAGCTGGGGAGAACAAATACTGCCATGTATAAACACAGAGACTTGGCTTCATGTTATAGAATATCAAGCTTGTTTAGGTGTGGATCCAAACACGCATTTGGGTTGGCTCAGAGGATTGATTGCTCTTATAGCAGATTATTCCATGTTTGTCTTTGTTTAATCTAATCATTTTACCAGGATCAGTGGCCAGCCTGCGTGTTTGTCTGCTACAAGCTGTCTAATTCCTCTCTCCAGCACATCTAAAAGCTGTTTGTTCCTCCATTCCCCCGCTCTCTTGATCACTGTCTCTGTCACTGTTTCACCATCTCTTCCACTTTCTCATTCACGTTGGTAAATATGCATGTCTGTATATGTTTTCCTCTGGCAATGGCTTGGCACGACTCTGAAATCTGGCCCACGAAAATGGATAGTTCTGTCCACCACTTTCACATTCCTTTTATTTTTTTTTATTTTTTTTTTTTTACTTTTAAATAATAAGCTATCTGTACCTCGAATTTTCACAGTTTCACCGCTCTTGCAACAGAACCGGCTTTAATATTATCATTATTACAGAGAAGGAACCCAATTTATAGGCTCTATGCACAAGTCATACTGTTGGCAATAATGAAAAGGCAGGAGGGAGATTTGCTGCCTCCAGACTTTCGGATTCTTTTTGTAATTCTTTGGCACAACTTAATCTCTGTAAAGTTCAGCCATTTTGGTGCATTAAAACCAATGCAATTATTTTAACACCTCCAGACTCCGGAGTATTTGAACATATTGTGAATATTTGAACAGCGTTTATTGCTTTATGTGGGATACTACTTGGATCTGACTAAGATTGAGGAAAATTTATATTGTTACCATCATTTTACATTTTATGTGTTTCTCCTCAGGTCCAGAGTACGTCATGGATGCCTCATCAACAATATGTTATGCAACCTACAGTAAGTACTCTACCATTCACCTGCAGTAGCTGCCCTTGACTCCCCATTGGGGCCCACCCTTAGCTGGAAATCTATGGGTTGCCTCCAGTTTCTCCCCTGTGCAGCGTTTGGACAGAGCTGTTGAAAGGTTTTAGGAGGAACTCATTAAATGGAGTTTATTTCATGTCAGTGCTGAAAATAGTTTATAACATGGAGGATTTTTTTTTAGATTCAGAGCAATACAAATGATTAGAAAAATATATTCTGTCTGGAAACCTTTAAGCCACATTCTTCCTCTGGTGCAGGTCAAATGTTAAACCAACTAAATTGCATTCATACACATACCATTACAGTACCACATGAAAACTTCTGATAGCTAAATGATTACACCACTTTTGTCCTGCAGTTACTATACGCAGCTCTCTAAAAGCATATTGTACCATTCTGATAACCACATGTTTCCATCTTTCCTAAGTATACAAACACATTTAGTTTTATTTTTTTGGTTGGGAGTTTATAGGTGTTGGATGTGCCAGAAACGATTCAGCATCATTTACCAGACCACAGCACGGTACAGACAGGCTGTAGACTGTTGCTCTGGGTTACCAGCCCAGACAGCAGACAGGGAAAAAATTAATATTAATTACATTTAGTTCACCAATAACACAGGCTGCCACGGCACAGCTGACGTAGTCGCATTGCATCCAATGGTATTCAGTAATCCTGGTTGAAGAGTACAGAACATTAGTCTTCTGGAAGTCCAACATCTTGTTTTTTTAGGTCACCCAGTCTGCAAAAATATCCACACTAATGAGTTATTCAAGATTTTTTTTCACTTATCACATTTTACTATTTCTAGTGAAGTTTTATGGATGTTTTTGGATCCGCGTTTTCTGTAGCGCACCAGCAGCATTATTTGGAATGCATCTCAGATTTGCCTCCATGATGCTGTTGCAACAAAGAGCATTAGCAGTTTAGTAAATTGTTGGAAAGTTGAGCTTTAATTGGCCCAAGCACCATGAGTGTTCTCGTTTTGTTGCTTAGAGGTCTTAAATCATTCTGCCAGAGGCTTTTATGTTTGCTTGAGGCTTTTTGTGGCCCCTGAAGCACATTCAGTGTATGTTGTTCCTCATTCTGAACCAGTGAAGGGCATTTGTGTTAGATTCTTTACAATCATGAAAGAGTTTCACTGTACCACAGACACAAATTAACTAAATATACTTTTTATTTAAAGTCTGCAATGACTGCAGTACAATACATTGCACAATACTGCGCACTTGAGTGTTTCATACAGTAAAGCGTATTATTGTTCAAGTGTGCTACAGTGTACT
The DNA here is from genome assembly GCF_017976325.1 of Chelmon rostratus. NCBI lineage: Eukaryota > Metazoa > Chordata > Actinopteri > Chaetodontiformes > Chaetodontidae > Chelmon > Chelmon rostratus. The sequence goes on along the minus strand of NC_055673.1, from coordinate 8,621,254 downwards.
ACTATGAAATGCACCACAGTACAGTACATAATAAGCATGCAGACATTGTATAATTTTATTGATGCCATAAGTTATGTTCTCTTTGGAAAAATAAATTTCCGCCCTGAGGCTAACATGAGTTTTTGATGAAGTTACCTCTAATGAATCACGCAGCTACATAATTTAACTCTTTAAATGCTTCAGTAACAAACTTCACTGTACTAACGAGTTGATAAATATGCATGCAGGGGGGTAATAGGTACTGTTAGGATTTTAAGACCCAACACGCTTAGGAAATATTTTGCTAGTTATTAGTTAGTCCCTGGAAAATTTAAAATCATAGTGCAGTTTCGTACATGAATCAATTGTGTCCCCTTAAGCAGTTGTTGTTTTTAAGGTATAAAGCAAATTGATTAATAAAACGTAAAATGTAAGATAACCAAGAATGCAAATTTCCATCTGGTGCAAATGTTAATAGGCACCCTAAAAATCGATTTCACTATGAGCTGTTTCTGTCGCTACTTTCAATGAAAGTGATGTTTGCCTCAAGCAAACCATGAAAGTGTCAATGGCATTGAGTCAAAAAGACAATTGTTTGCGAGTCTGTGTGTCTGAGCAAATTGGGAAACACTGGACTCTATAGCTGATGGTCCTGCACTCACTCACTGGAGGAGTGCTCAACCAGCCGCGTGGCTCCCCGCCGTGGTCATTTACCACTCAGTCCTACCCATCTCACTTCCACTCCCGCTGTGGGACAGTGAACATGTAATCTGGTCACAGCAGGCCACCAGCCAGGCAGACACACACACACACACCACACCCAGCTGCAGCTGCCCTCCAAGCCACTCCGTTTGCCTTTCAGCCACGGCGACCTCCTGCCTTTCCTGCGAGTATCTTAACTCACCCGGTCTTCTCTTCCCTGACGTTTTTTGCTACCTTCACAGTCTGGGCTGCACTTTCCTGGTGACACCTGGTTTCACACAGGATTAAAGCTAGCTCGCTAACAGGCTAACTATTTTTGCTGCAGAGTCTGCCTGTTGTGAGAGTGAGGAAGTGGGCGGTAGGCAGTATTACAAGGTGAATGACAAGAATGAGATATCTCGTGGTGTAACTGCACAGCATGCGCAATGCTGCTATTTGTATGCTGTTGTGTATCTGCTTTTGCATACACGTGCACATAGAAATATCTCGATGTGTCTGTGCACCAAGACTATATAAGTGCATGTGTTTATTTACATGTGCATTACATTTCTTCATCTTCTGGCTGTGTCTCAGACTTTCTAGTCATGTGTTGTTATGATTTGTCTGTCGGCACGCAGACAACATACACAGCCTCATCGACTATGTTCGTGTAAGTGGTCATGTTTGTGTGATACATGTTTGTGCGCACATGTACTGTACCATATGTGTCTTCCATACTGGTTAACCAGCCCGTACGGCTGCCTGACGGCCATCCATCTTCCAGCCTTATGTCATGAGGCCTCTTGGAGCCATTGGCAGTAGCCAGTGGCCACATTGTACTGTGGTGTACATCTCATCATGCCTTCATGCCAGTAGAAGCCATGTGGCCATATCCGTCCCCATGGCCCCGTCCCCATTGTGTTCCAGTGGCTCTCTGTCACCAGACGGCTGCTAGGTGCTAACCCCAGCTGTCACCGCCATCAGTGGTTAGCTACCAATCTGTCTCCCTTTATGACCCACGCTCATATCTACCACCAGCAACATACACAGCAGACCGCCGTTACACACACACAGCCTGCCACCAGCTCAGTGAATCACATCAAATTAGCCAAGCATGCTAGCTTCAAGAGCTCAGGGGCCCACTCAAAGCATTAAAAACCAATTGATTGTGCTGCAGTTTGGCGGGTCCCACCACGTGTCGTGTGTTAAACCAATGGAGCGTTGTGCAATGGCGCTCCTGGTGTCAGGGCAATATGGAGGCAGCCGAGCATGGAAGGGTAAGGGGTCACAGTTAGCCAGTCAAACTGGGCAGAACAGAACAGAAGAGATATGGTCTATGTGTGTGTAATGTAAAAATCAGTTTGAACAATAACAAGGAAACGATTAACGAAAGAATAGACTAGCTGTCAAATTAGTTTAATTATCCTTCATGCCAGGCAGAGGCAGAGACAGAAAAACAGTTTACAAAGTACAACTATAGTTGTACAACACAGTGATTAAACTACAAAACATATGCAAAGAGTCCACTAGAGTAAACGTGAAAAGAGTAAAAGCATTTAGCTCAACAATAAATTAACAGTTAGTCTCACTGGAAAGTCCTCATAGTGCCACGGTATCAATGTAGGTTAAACTGCAGTAGAACTTTCAGTGGAAGTACAATTTTTAGGTACTTTTACTTTATTTGAGTATTTTCCATTTTCTGCAACCTCCACTACAATTCAGTGGGAAGCATTGTGCATTTATTGGATAACTGTAGTTACAAGTGACTTTGCAGGTTCAGATTAATGTTGCAAAACATAATCAATAAATAAATTATGATGTATTATTAAAGATTAAGATGAAACTAAAACCCTCTACCTTTACCAGCAGCAACATTAAAGTGATGTACACATTAATGCATCAATACTTATAATCCAATCATATAATAAACATGATTTTGAAATGGGCCATTCTGCACGATGAGCACTTTCGCTCTTGGTAATTTAAGCTTATGCTGATGCTAATACTTTTGTACTCATGTTTAAAATTTAGAATTCTTTAATGCACCACCACTTCCACTTCTGGGAACTTTACCAGCAGAGGTTGCTATGAGCAACACAACCTCTTTGAGGTTATCTACAGTCCACAAGAGTAAACATGAAAAGAATAAAACACAGCAGTTTGCCCTACAGTAATTTAAAAATGCCTTTGAATGTCTATTACGGTCGCAACACAGTAGCCTCGCACAGTTAATGGCCAGCTTGGTTAGCAGTGGACTGATCAGAAACTAAATTAAGGTATCATGATAGGATAATCAAAACAGCTGTATTTGACGAGTGTGTACAGGTAATGCATTTTTATTCTCAGACGGTAAATGTAGAGCATCACAGTAAACAGGGAGTGATTTCAGCTGCAGCCTGAGAGAATCATTCCCTCCAATATCGAGATGAAGAGACTATTTCAGATTCAAACAGTCTGATGTTCTGGCTTCTTTTAAATCCACCTGAAGGAGGACTTTACAGTAAAACAGGTACTGAACAGCTAAATGCACTGTAAAAAAAATTACTGCAGCGCTTTTTATGTTTATTTGGAGTTACCTATACCTGCTTCTTGAGCATAAACGGATCACTCATCCTCTATTAATACCTGCTATGAAAACAGTCATGATAAGTAATCTGGATGAGGAGAAGAACTTGCTCAGAAAATATTTCCTGACCTTAACGCTGTGAAGTAAAGCAGCTCTCACTCAGACATATTTAGCTTGTTTGTGAAACGATATAAAGGGTCGGTAGAGCTGTCCGGCAGACATGGTTAAAACCTTAATTAAGTAAAACTCCATCAGAAAATGGACAAGAATGTGTTAGAAATAACAGACCACATGTTGAACGGCAGTTAACTGTGTCGAAGTGGAGAACAACCTGGCCGACCGCTCGCTTGTTGCACAGTAAACAGAGAGCATTGCAGCATGTACGGCTTCTGCAAAGGTGTTTGTTTTTATCTGACTAGATTAAGTTTGACAAGTCTATCCATACGAAACTGGACTTCATCCCGCAGAGGAGCCAGCACTTTGTTAGCAGTAAGAGAGAGAGAAAGAGCGAGGAGAGAACAGTTCTCAAAATTTGTTTATCCTCAATTAATGGGTGAGATGCGCTCAACGTGGAACTTGATAGAGAGTGACATTGTTTTGTAAAGTGGACAACTAAATGAGGTTGCAGCTTGTTCTTCCAGACGTTGGTCTCCTTTCTTTCTTTTTCCCTCAGCTCGCCATCCTTTCTCTCCCTCTCTCACACTGTCTGTCAGACCTTCTAACGCTGGCGTTTGGCAGTTAGGCGTGGGATGTCGGAACAGCACGACCGGTTGCCTTTGCCGCTCCGTTCTTTGGTCAGCGCCGCACAAGTCAGCGGACCTCGTGTGAGAGGAGAGGAGCTAAAGGCCCCAAAAGACAGAAGCTTACATGCAGCTCACACACGGACGCACAACTACCTAAACACACACATTGTTTCAGTGCAGACTCAAAGTCTTAATGGTAAATCTCACTTACATACAGATCATCAATCACACGCAGAGACTCTCAAATTCACTTCACGCTGCCAAAGAGTGCCGGAGTAGCTGCGGTTCCAGCCAAGCGCAGCGTTGCTGTCTTTCCCCTTGACTTATCCATCCTCTTTTTCCCCCCCCTTTCCTTGCTGTGAACTGTATGTGCTTCGAGTGTGCGTGTGCCGGAGTGCATTGGCCCTTACATACTGGAGGTGAATTATTGAATTCCTCTCCGTTGCACCCCAGCCAGCTCTCCCTGGCTCGGGCTTTGAATAGACGCTTGCTGGGCCTCTTAGAATTGAACCATAACTATCTGCCCTCATCGGGTGGAGGTGAATCGGTGCACTGTGTGATACCCATCTCCCCGCCTGACATGAAAAACGCTCCGCGGATTCAGAGGGGGAACATTATGTCGGTCTCATGGATTTGACTGGCGAGGCAGAATTTGAGACGGGGCTACAGTCGTCCTTGAGTTGCTCTCACTGCTCTTTCTCTCCCCTCTCTATCTTTTCATCCCTCTCTTCCATCCTCATTCCTTCTCTCTACTTCTTTCTATACATCTCCCCCTTATTTCTCCCTGGTTTTGTCCCCCCTCCACATCCCTCCGTCTCTCTCTTCTCTACTGCCCTTTCAAAGCACAACTGCAGCTACTGTGCCGCTGCCAGCAAAAAAAAAAAAAAAAATCTGTCTGTCTGTTCGGGGTTAAAGTTTCATTCATATAAGAGAGATATTGTTGCAGTGCTACAGGGTGACTGACAGAGAGATTGAGCGGCTGCATTTTCACTATAAGCTTCTGGATATTACTTCAGAAAATTTTGTGATGGTGGCAAAAATACATTTGGAGACTAAAGCTGATATGCTTTGGTGAGCAGGCTTTATTAGCTCGCTCTGTTTTTTTAATTGGATTTCTAATCTTCTTTTTTTGCTTTTGTAAACAGAGTAAATATTCTGGAGAGATCCTTGCGTGTGAAATGATCCATTTGTCTACAAAAGGCAGTCAGAGCATGGTTGATCCGAGCGTGGAGAGGAATGGACCTCCCATGAAGACATGACAAATACTGTTACATGCTTCATCTAGCACCCTTATCCTCTCGCATACACGCACATATGCACACGGGCACATACACACCCTTTAAATCCATCCAAATGTCTTGTCATCCTCAATGAGGACAAGATAATTGTTTCTTTTTGATAATAACCTCATCACTTTTAATCATAAACAGTCATAAAGGGATCAAATTAATAGTTCAGAGCTCTGACTTACCTCACATTCCAACTGGTTTGATTTTGAAAATGCATGTTTCAGTGCTAAAACATTTCACTTTAATCCTCTGAGATATTCACATGATTGACAGACAAATGAATTAATAAGAGGAAGGAGACAGACCCATCATCCCTCTTGTTTTCATTCCGTTGTGGAGGACAAATAGATACACAGTAGATAAACATCTTTGCCAGAGGTGAGAAATCCTTCATCGGTATCTGGCTCCACATGTTAATCTGTTAACATACATCGCTGTGGCCCCTCAGCTGCTTCATTTTCACACTAACGATCCCACTTTTCCCTGTAGGTTCTTGTCAGGTTTGCAATTAAGCTTTTCAAAACCCTTGAAAAAATGAAATTTTAAATTTAAGCATGATGGCGAAGGCCATGATAAGCCGCTATCTGCATCAATGTCATCTTGTGGGGCTTCATTCATTGCTATTCATCACTGTATTCCTCTGCTACTTTATTTGAGTAAAATGAGCAGTTCACCTTCCTGCGTCTATGACTCGCTGTGTCTTGTAGACAGTCTGTGTTGGTAATAGTAGGGCAGCCCTGGCAGTCTGTTAGCCCCAAGGAGGGATTCATGCTGCGGATTAGAGTGAAAGACCCAGGATGCTGCCTCTCTTTTTCGGGCTTACCCGAATAGAAAGGTGCCTGAGGGCATCTGGAAACTGTGGTCACAGTCGAGGTAGGTGAATGCAGAGTTAACGGTGGCTATTGTAAAGCCTAATTTAGCACAATACAGAGCAAGATAGATAAACTCACATATGCACACATTCAGATCATGCAGGAACATAAATAAAGATGACAGACAAAGACATACACACACACACACACAAGCTATCTAGACTCAGAAAGTCCCATAAGCAGTAACTTGTGTGATTTTGTGCATACAGTTTCATTGCCTGCAGTATTTACCCTTCAGGTGGGCAGGGCTGTAGTATTAGAGGTCCCTGGCATTCTCTACTGTATACAGTTACCAGTCAATCACCAGCAGATGTTCTATAACACCAGGCTTTCCAAACCAATAACAACGGAGTGAACAAGCGTGGTCTGTGTGTGTCTCGCTGGAGATGGAGAAACGTCTATGCAGTACTCAAAACCTCTGCATGTGTCCTGCAGCGTGCGTGTCACATCCACCCCAATACAAAACACGCTGACATACACACACACACACCAGCATCAGTGTCCAAACCACAGAACCTCACATGGAGAAACCAAGTGTCAAACACAGCGAGGAATGTGCCGAGTCAAACGCTTCATGCGGACGACACAAATGATGCTTTGTGTGAGTGGAAGACTCAGGGATACAGCCTTGGCCATTGTTTGACGTTCTTGAGGCTTTTAATGTGCCTCCCCTGTCTTTTTTTCTCCAATTTTCATATTTCACCTGTCAAGAAAGCAACATTTGCTCTGAAAACGTTTCATTGCTCATGCCCCAGTCTTACCAGGCTTTTAGTGGTTTAATGTACAATGTCTGAACAGTACAGTGCGCTCGTTTCAATAGCCAGATGCCTCCTCGCCAGCAGTGAAACATCAGGGTCTACAAGGTGAAGATCGGTGTGTGAGCTTCTCTTTGTGGCCTCGGGCTGTTTTCAGTCAGTGTCAGGGCATTGCCACCGCCTGAAGGTAGCGATATATCAGCACCAGTTTGAGGCAACAGTGTAGATAGGCAATAATGTTGGATATTATTACCTGTAGCAGCAATAGAGATGAGTCATATGGATGGCTGAAGGGATGCTCTGATCAGGTTTTTTAGGGCTGATACTGATCACAGTTTTAAAGTTGTGAGAATCAGCTGATCTGAGTTTACAGGGAGCTTCTGCAGAAAAATGTTTTCCTCCCATGAGTTTTTTTTTCTCTCTCTGAACTGATACACTGCTGCTCCATTTTGAAGATAGCTGTCTATTTTCTTTGAGCAGAGCTAACATGTCCTAATACTCTGTTACACCCTCCAAAATGAGCAACTTTGTTCTTTCTTTCAAAATTCCTAACTGCCTGCTTGACAGAGCAGATTTGGAAATAGTCAAACAATGCTAAGCCACCACAGCGATTTCCCAAAAAGCTGGGACACTGTGTGAAGCATATAACAGAGTGTGATCATTTCTTAATCTTTTTTGACATTTACTCAGTTGAAAACAATACAAAGACAATACATTTAATGCTTGACCACATCATCATCATGGATTTTTGTAAACATCTGCTCATTCTGAATTTGATGCAGCAACACATTTCAAACAAGTTGGGACAGGAGCAACTAAAGACTGGGAAAGATGTGGATTGCTCCAAAAACACCTGTTTGGATCATTCCACAGGTAAACAGGTTGATTGGTAACAGGTGATAGTATCATGATTGGGTATGAAAGGAGCATCCTGGAAAGGCTCAGTCGTTCAGAAGGGAGGATGGAGCGAGGTTCACCACCTTGTAAACACATGATTGGATAAAGGAGATGGATATATCAAGAACAGAAAATGTTGTCAGCAAACACAGTTTGTTTGCAAATGCTTGCATTCTTATTTTATTCATGTTTTATGCGTCCTAACTGTTTTGGAATCAGGGTTGTACATCTCATAGCCAAAAGGCAGAATCCAACATTTGCATTCACAAAACTGGATGAAGTTCAATGCAGCAAGAAACCAAATACTCCTTAAGTTCAGCAGTAGCAACGGAAACATACTGCCGGACTGCGTCATCTGTGTAGGTGGTCTGTGTAGGTCTAGACAGGAATGCAAAGCTTCACATGGTGGAGATGTTTCAGCCATAATGGATCCGGCAGTAAAAACACTCCCTATCTGTGTCACATTTATGTATTTGCCTTACCCGTTTTGCAATTGTTATTTCTGATCAGCAGCTTTGAAAGTCGTGAATATCAGCTAATATCAGCTCTCCATCAGTCGGAGTGTTGCTATTTACTGATAATGAGTGGCCATTAAAAAGGCTGTATGGTTTTTTACAAGACTTCTTATTTACCGTACATTGTCTTTGGCCGTTGAGTGTATATCAGCGTATTTAACAGCCAGGGAGCTGATATCATCTGTCCCCTGTCTAAAGCAGGATCAATACCATCTTGTTTTTTTCACAGACACATGCACCAAAACACAGGCATGAATTGTGAGATCATCTATAAACATCGTCTCGTGGATTTGTAACAGATATGTGTGTAGCTTCCATTATTTTTGCTCTTTCTCGCTCGCTCTCTCACAGAGGACAAATCAAAAACATATATTGTCTATTTGTGTCAGTCTCTTTCCCATTTTCTCCTCTCTCTAGTCTGTCCGTGGACAGACACAACACGACAGACATCCACACACACACACACACACACACCCTCTCTCTCACAGACACTCAGTCTCACAAACACAGAAAATCGAAATCACAAATCGGCTTAACTCTCCCTGACACGTCTGTGAATTAAGCCTTTCCGTTGCTCTCCCTTTCCCATTATAAAGGCATTGTCAGAGGCTGAATCGGTAACAGGTAGCCCACAGCTCCTGCTGCTCCCCTCTCGCTCCTCTCTTTCTCTTCCTTGCCTTCCCTTTTTCTCCTTTCTGCTTCTTTGTCTTCCCTCGCTTTCTGCCTGTGTGTCCCTCATCCTCCCCCCTCCAGTTCTCTCTCCTCCCTCTCCTTGTCCGTCTCTTCTCGCTCCCGTCTTCCTCGTGACCTCCATCAGCTCTCTCCTTAATCATCCCTCTCCTGTCCTCATGCAGTCTCGCCTCCCGTGTGTCTCCTCGTTTCCCCTCTCCTTTGCCTTTTTCGTCCGTCACAGCCGGTGGTAAAACAGAACTAAGCTCTTGGTATTTTCTTTTTTGCTGCTTTAAAATTCAACTTCCAAACATTTTAGAGAGAAATATTGTGCTTTTTACTCCTCTGCATTTATGTGACAGCTTTAGACACAACTTACAATGAAATCAGTTTATGTACTTGTTACAACTAGTTTTACTTCTAAGTATTGTTTTAAGTAATAGGTCTGCGTTGGGTTGCACCGGTTATTTGTAAAGCTGTCACTAAGTTTGTGTGTAAAGTAGCTGGTAGCTAGTTTCAAACTAGTGATTTACTAAATCATGTTGCACCATTAAAGCCTAAGAAACGCCTGTGCTGCAGTAGCGATTATTAATGCTTGCTAGTAAGCTTCTGTAGCACTGTCCAATCAAGAGAAAAGACACAAGCCATGCTAACAGAGTCAATGTAGCATCACAAGCTGTAAAATTGTTTAGAAAATTGTCATAAATAACTGTTTTTTGATTGGTCAATGGAATTTTTAAGTAGCTAAGCCTTTAGTTTGGGTTGTTTGTATAATATGCATATATGGAGAAATATGTGCTTCAGAATTACGCAAATTTTTAAGTAGCTAAGCCTTTAGTTTGGGTTGTTTGTATAATATGCATATATGGAGAAATATGTGCTTCAGAATTACGCAAATTTAAAGCCTGATTCAGACCAAAAATTCATGGCGAGACGTAAACAGGAACAGTTTTACAATGCTGCAGGGAAGAGTTGCACCTGCTTCAACAGCCAATCAGCTCAAAGCAAAATCAGCTGCTGAAAGGGGTTACAAACTTGTCATCTGATCGAAAAGACACGAGGAAACTGTCCAGGGAATAGACGAGAGAAAATGACAAAAGAGGGGAGGTGTCCTGTCTCAAGCATACATTCATATAAACCCTCTGAGGCGGCTCTAAAGTCTCAGCCCTCTCGTTTGTTTTTGTCTTCACCGTTTCATCAATACAAGAAACACAACTATAGCAGGTAACTCGCTATCACCTCATTCATATTTTAAGACGCTACAAATTATATCCAGCTGTGTTGGGAAGTTGAAAACCCAGCAGTCAGAATTTCAGAGCATCTCGACTGGTCACACTGGTGTAAACCAGCAGGTTTCCAGAACGTTTTCAGACCGGCACATTGCATAGTTTCAACTAATCTCATCACGAGTCTGTGGTCTGAACTGGCTTTAGCTGACACTGTGTGTGTGTTTGTGTGTCAGGTCAGATGCTGTGACCATTTGTCATATTACCCCTTATATTATATATTCCTGTCAGGGTTTGTATAGCCCAGACATTCACCAGTAAGACGATTGTATACACCCTGAGAGGCAAAACCCTGGGCGAAAAAAGTCTAATTACTCTTACGTTAGTGTGGTGCAACCTGTCTTAATTTAGTGATGCATAAATGTCCACTTAGGAAACACTTGGGACATTATGATGAGGCTAAGTGTGACCTTACAAAGAACTGGAGCACTTCTTCTACCACTGATCTCAGCATTCGACTCAGTTTCTGTCTTTCTGTGCTGAGGTGAAACTCCGGGAAGGATCACATGAAGCTTGCATATCGAGTGGGAGAGGGAGGAGAGTGGGAGTTCGCTGTGTTGTGAATGCAGGGAGTAGACAAGCAGAGCGATTCTGACAGGCTGTGTCTGCACAGTTTGTTCTCCAATAGGCCCACACAGAGTCACCAGTGGGGTGCGCACATGCACGTGCACACTCGCGTGCGTTACCGGAGCTGCACGCTCATATACACACATATAGACACTGTCAGGCTGTTTCACACTCGTGCACAAACTGCTGTTACACACAGTGTGTTGCAGTTGTACAAACGCACATAGACAAACACACGCGCGTGCACACAAAGTGAGAAGAGAGGCGAGCGGAGGAAAAGGGCTTGGTTTTGAATGCGTCCCTCCCGAGGCTTCAGTGCTGGGGAAATGGAGCTATCATGACAAGGGATGAAAGAGCAACAATGGTTTCATCACTTTCCCTCATGTTCCACTGCACCGTGAAAAAGAAGCTTCTAGCGTTCTCATCCGCCCGTTAGGGAAAACATGCCGCGCATTATACCAAGGGGGGGAGTGAGTGAGTGAGAGACAGCGAGAGAGGGACAGAGAGGAAGCGTCCTCTCTCAGCAATCAATGAACCGCACAAACCCGGACTGTTGATACCTCAGCAGCAGATATTGATGATTTTGATGGACCAAAAACAATAGCGTGTATTGATTTTGAAAATGTCCCTGTGTTTTGTTGCTGTTTATTGACACTGTTCCTCTTCCCTTCTTCTTCTCTGGCTGCCTTGTCCTCAGCTCAACCCTGCCTGGGCCCCACCCTTCGCCCTTCCTCTGTTTTTATTGCTTTTGCGATATTATCTTTTTCCTCCTTCCTGTTCTCCTGCTTACTTTCTCTTTCTTCTTCTACCCTCTAACCCCGACTCCCTGCCTGGCCACCTCTAACCACCACGACCCCAATAGTCCATCCACCCTCCCTCACATGTATCTCCCTGTATATGCTGTACATACTTATATATACTTCCTCTCCCTAGATATTTGTGTTTGGTTTGATGTTTTCTTTGTTTTGTTTTTTATAAAGGACAAATGAGATTTATGGGAATCTTTAGGCAGTATATGGCAAAAATTGAATATAATATTAATTTATGTATTTTATGTAATCTATTTTTACCTATATTTTAATACATTATTCGGTGGTTTCCTCCATCTTATTTGACGTTTTTATCTGTTTTTATGTCCATTCTGTCTTTTCTATGTCAAACACTCACTTGGTGCATGTGATTTCTTTCATGTAAAGCACGTTGAGCTGCAATTCCTGTATGAAAGGTGCTTTACAAAGTTTATTATTATAAGTATGTTTTCATTGCTATATAAAATAAGAAAGTTTCATAGCCAGCAAAGAAACTCCTACAGCACAGGAAAGACAGGGGTAAGGCGACTCTGCAACCCCACCACTAGATGCCACTAAATTCTGCACGCTGGTGCATTAATAATTTACATGCACTCCAACAAGACTTTCAGCTGACTTGTGGAAGCTAATAGGAATCAGGATAAATAATGGAAGCATTTATACAATGTTCATAATTTCCTCTGTTCCTCCTTTTATCTCACCTTGTCTTTGTCTTGTCTCTCGTTTCACCAGGGTGCAGTGATCACGCCAGCCATGGACCACACTATGTCCATGCAGCCTGCCAGCATGATGGGCCCTATCACCCAGCAGATGAACCATCTGTCCCTGGGCACCACAGGAAGTGTGAGTACTCCCTGGCTGTGCTACAATGGACCGCACACACGACACAAACACCCAAACGCAAGCTTGTCTCGTTGCCACAATCTAGATGAGAGAACCTCCAAGTTGATAAAAAAATGCTGATACACTCATCTTGGCCGTCTTCAGTTACTACTGTGCCATCATAGCAGAAAACTTTACGAGCTGCAAGATGGTGGACTTTCTCTGCTGGTTTTTGCCTCTTATGCTGCATACAAGCTGAATAGTGTGACACAGTAGCTGGACGAACTTATCAGGGCAGTAAATAAAATACTGTATATATTTAACTTTATTATGCATGTTTTCTAGGAAACACATCCTGAAGCCTAAAATTTTATTCACAGTCGACAATGTGCACAATATTTTCCCAAAACAGGCTTATTCTGCCACCAGCAGCTGGTTTCAGTTGATCATTTTGCTGCTAGTATCAACCACTACTGACACAGTTCAATAGCATCTTAACTGACATTGTTACGTCCACCGTTTTGTCACCAAGGAAATATTTACAGGCGTCTTTTATCTCTCCTGAAATGTCCTGTCTTATCTGTAGGTACTCTTTTTTTACAGCTGTCTTGTGATTGTTGATATGTGATTTGTTAATGTGGTTTTTATGTGATCAGTTTACTGCTAACAAGGGTAGCCATTATACCAGCTGTCTGAGGCTGATTTGTCGCTAGCACAACATTCGTAGTGCCCATTACTTTACTGTTGGAGTTACTGTTTTGTATTTTACTCTTTTAGCTTTTACTGTGTGCTGCCTGTGGGGAGCTAATCTTTCACTGGTGATATTTTGTTTCATACTGACATGAGGGACAGCCTCACTAATTTGACAATAAGTCGACATTTTTATGAATTCATTTTAAAGTAGCTTTGGTCTAACTCTTGTTTATGGCATCTTTTTGTCGTCCAGCACTGTGTTTTTATAAAGTTTGACTATTGCTTTCCATAAAAACCTCAAAGGCAAACTCCTGTCTTCAACCTTTATTGGAAGTGTGCTTAGCTGGCTGCGTAGCTTTCCACCTACAGCACACAAACAGTGACAGAGCAGTGAAGGACTGTGCTCTTTTTAGTAATGACACAAAAACAAGATTATCAAAGATTAGGTATTATGTTTCCATCAGTGAAACTACATGTAGTTTTATGCAGGTTTAGTGATAATAATAATAATACTCTTGTAGAAACCATTGATATGGAAAACACACTAACCAGTTTCATTTTAGGTGTTATTTGTGCGATGAAGGTCTATAAAATATGAAGTAACAGGTACACAGTTTCAGTTTTGTGAGGGTCAATAAACACATGACTTTCTTGTGTCCCCTCTTTACGATACCAAGCCTATGCCCTTTGGAGCAATGAACACCCAAACAGTACAAATCTATAGATCCATAGAAAGGTGCACTTTGTATTTGTAGCTAGCTTTTAAGAGTTGAGACAGAAAACGAAACATTGAGAAAGAAAACGGCAGGTGTCCATTACACTGCTGGTGCGGGTCAGGAGGACCACGTGGAGGCCTTTTATCTTTGGAGAACATTGTTCATTTACTTCAAAAACAAGGTACACATTGAGTTAGAGATGGATTTTATATTTCCTGTCAAGAAAGCCAAACCTTCTTAGGCTGTCGCCACATGTGCTCTGCCATGGATCTGCCATATCATTTGTTTTACACCGCATGCATTCGCCGCCAGATATCGAGAGAGCATATTTCCTCCCTGATCTTCCACATTAAACAGATTTCCTGTGAAGCTTAACAGTGTGACAGAGCTCTCTATTCTCCACCTTCGTCACTTTCACCCTCTAATTTCTGCTTCTCTCACACACTTTCTGTCTCCCTCACTCTCTAAATCACACATCAAATCTATCACTCCATCGGTTTTCTTTATTCCACGCACACTCGCTTTCAGTCGCCGCCCCCTAAACCAGGAACTCCCCCCTGTTTCAGGATCAAGTCGACTTAGAGGTGTCACACAGCTCTGAAGCCTGACTTCCTGCCCTAACCCTGCTGCCCCGGGGGCAGGCAAGCAGGCAGCTTTGCTGCGGCGCTACGTTTGATCTGTGCGTGTGTGTTTGTGTGTGTGTGTGTGTGTGTATGATTGAAACAGTGCTGTATTGTACAGTTACCCATGTGTTTCCAGGTGAGCTGTCAGCGGCTGTGATGCCATGTTGGCTCTGTCAGGAATGCCCCCACCCTAATCTGCCCCAGCTGTGCTAACAGCCAGGATTAGAGACAGGCTAATCTATGATGATGGCTTCTGATGTTTGATGGGTTGTATTAAAGTAGAAAGTGGGTTAAGGCACTCTCTCTCACTCCATTTTTCATTTCTGGTTACTCTCTCTGCCTCTCCCCTTTCTGCCTGCTTAGCTTTCCTGAGGCAAAGTGCTGTGTAGCATAACTTCTCAATGGCTGAGCTGCACACACGGCATGCCACACTTGATCATCTATGGGAATTGAGACATGTTTCCTATAACTCTCATTCTTAAGCCAGATGTGAAAGTCCTTTCATACTGCCTGTTTGAGAAAGCCTGGTAAAAAAGGGGTTAGGAACCAACATCTGTAACTATCCGTGTAGTAAACTGGACTTGACACCACATACTCTTTCGAGCACATTCCCCATGTGTACACGCATGTGGTGAGGTTGTTTTGATTGCCCCCACTGGCCACATGACATAACCTTCACCACAGAAGAGCACCTGCCATGAGTAACATCTCCAAAGTCAACAACTTATCGCGACTGCCCCTGGCCGCCGAAGGAGAAGCCACACCTCAGAATACTCTTGGCTGTTCCAGGGCTCTCTGCGGCTGTTTGTGTATGGCTGTGGCTTTCTTCTTCCCTCCAAGAAAAGAACCAAATGTTCCCGGTCCGCCCAAGCTGTGACACTGGTGCGGTGACCATAGCTTTCCGAGAACGTCGAGTTATTTTGCAGCGGGGATCGACGCGGAGGGTTAAGCCCGTTAAAAAGGAGTGGCGAGGAAAACCTCACCTCGTAACGAGGAAGCAGGGATCAGTGCCGTCTGATGGTCACTTCGTTGGAATTCAGCTGCTTCACCAGAAAATGTTCTGCTCAGTTTAGTGACTGTCTATCTTGAACAACTTGATTACAGAATGCTAAAGAACCTCAGGCTTTCTCTTTATGGATGGCACACATAAACATGCCATCCATGCTCCTCACTGATTTAATTTACCACGTTTGGTGCATATTGCCCTGTTACTGATTTATTTGCTATCTCTGAGCTCTCACCAGTCAACAGGAGTCTATCTGTCACGCCTCGTGTTTGCTCGTGTGAGTTGCTGTGCATGCCTGGATGTGCGCGTCATTTCAGCATTCGCGTGTGTTTGCACGCATGCCAGTGTCTGCGCCTGTGTGTGAGCGACGTAGTGTTTGACATGACAAGAGGTGACCTTCCCTCTGTGTTCTCCATCCTATTCCTGTCATGGCATGTAGAACCCAGGTCTCTGTTGTCATGGTGACAGTGGTGATTGACAGCTTCTCTGTCCCTGGAAGACAGATTTGTGTGAAGCACTTTCCTCTATTATCTGGGCTGTTTCCCTTGGTTTTCTTTGGGGAAGTCTGAGTACAGTGTGTTATTCTACATTTCCATAACTGTGCAAGACTATATTTAACCTTTACTCACCCTGGGTAAGTTGACGGAGCATGCACACCTTTCTCTTGCATTTTTTCCATTCAAAAAGCAACACATGTTGACATGGTGATTCTCAGCACCACTGAGCAACTTTTATGGACATAAAAAAAATGCATTTTGAGTTTGTTGAAGGGCTCATAGCCAAGAGCTCTGGTGCAAGAGTTGATCCACTCTTTAATGAATTTTCATGTTCTCAATTTGAAGTTTGTACTCTAACTTTTAGGTTTTGTTCTGCATCTAAATTGAGCTCTCAATATGACTTTAATTCTGAATGTGAATTATATGTTCTCAATTTGTATGTACATTAAAAGCTTAGGCCTACAAGTAAGCACCAGACTCTGCAGTGCAGTCAGATCTTTGCCTGCAACTCTGAATCTTGATTAGAAAGAACAGAAGTAATTCCATGGTACAGTTAACTGTTTACTGCATGTTTTCTAAGGCAGGTTTTCAAGTATTTTAAATTAAAGCTGCACTAATCAATATTTTTCAATTAACAATGCTGTACTGTTTGCTTCATTATTAAACACTCTGATCAACCTTGTTTCCAGCAGCAGCAGTCAGCTGTTTTCTGAAATAAATAAATAAATAAATGTATGCTACGTTGCCATTACCAAATTACAGAGAGATGAAAGTTAGCGACTAGCTGCGGAGCATTTAGCAGCTTAAGAGCTACGTACTTCCCTCAGGTGAAGACCAAACCAGAGCTAAAAGAACTGTGAATATTGAACTTAGATTCCTAAGGTGGCTGGTAATATGACTCCAAATGAATCCAAATGTTGCTCAGTAGCTGCTGAATGTGTAAACAGGCAACTGTTTACTGCTAACACATGAATTATATCAACTGTCCAACATTCCAGAAGAGTTTAGCCGCTCTGTAGAGCATAAAACTAGCCACCGTTAATCGTGTCGCCCACGTGTGTCCTTCTGCAGGTGCATGACACAAACAAAATGGGGACGCATTCTTGAAAAAAACTGGTCCAAAGTAGTACTTGAGGTCAAAACCTCCACAGGATACCTTTAATACTCAAGTAGTAAATACCAAATTCACATACCATAAAGGCCTGCTGATAAAAATATGTTTAAAGCAGTGATTAAAAAGAGAACACTGATTTTGCTTGTATAAGTCTCTGCAGGCAGCGTGTTAACAAAGCCTGGGGGCCAGGATATGGAGGTCTTTCATGGTGAAGTGGTACAGCAATGTGATTCACAGCCGCTGGTGTGCAACTGCAATAGCTTCCATCGTGTTGGAGCCCCACAGCTAAGATCAATAGTCATCAGAGCCCATCCCCACGCTTCTCTGCCATTAATAACCTGCACTGAGTGGCTGGATGCTCTCGCCTTGACCAACTGTTATCCTCCACCTTGCACATGATGCGAAAGAACAGCATGTCAACACAGTGGGGATACCCATATGTCGAGTGACAGACATGGAGGTGGATGATTTGTTTGAACATATAAACATGCTGTGCTGCATTCCACCAGCACAAGAACTGTCATTTTTAGAGAAAAACTTGTTGATGTGCAAAACTGAAAGCAAAAAGTGGCCTATCAGGCTTGTACCCACCAAACATAAATCGTCTTATACAGTGCAGTGCATGGGCCCAAACCACTGTGGTTCTGTCTATGGTATGGATTTTCATCCTTGCATTGCTGCATTGCGGTCTGACTTTATACTGTGATTATAGGTGTATGTCATGGAGAGTCATGGTGGAGAAGAGACTTAAGGAGTCTACTCACACCAGCCTCGTTAAGGAACTATTCAGGCCTCACGTTCATCAAACATACGCACATGCCATCTGTTCCAGGCGCAGATGTGTGTGCATGTGCATAGACATGTGTGTGACTCTGAGAGTGAAACACCATTTATTGCCAATTAGGGATGCTTTATATTGCCCAAACCTGTCCCCTGACTATGGGCAGGGAAGTATTAAAAGAGTTGAATTTGGACAAAAATCATCTTTATCGCCATAGCAACCCAATTCACTGTAGCCAGGCTTGACATCCCCCTGACTTGCCACAGCAAGTGCAGAAATATGCCCTGCCCAACCTGCCACATTAAATAGGTTAACTAATGGTTATGGTAGAAGAAGAAATCTTATCTTATTAAATTTTCTTGTTAAATCTAATTTAAATTCCTTCTGCAGTCCTGCAGAGAAATATAACATTTCAAATGGACATTCTGTCTTTGACAGGGAGATTTTGATATAGCTAATTATCTCCTGCTTCCCTTCATTTGCTTTCAAGCAGCCCTCACAGGTGAGTTGGCTGAATAAGTTAATGGGAAGGCGAGGCGAAGACAAAAAGTCCTGAGGAAAATTGGTATGCATGGTTTCGATTCACCGGGGAGAAGGTCACTTCAACAATCTGATCGGCCCTTTTAGACGATAGCAGGTTGAGAGAGAGAGAGGGAGAGAGCGCGAGTGACAGGAAGGTGA
Source organism: Chelmon rostratus (assembly GCF_017976325.1). Classification (NCBI taxonomy): domain Eukaryota; kingdom Metazoa; phylum Chordata; class Actinopteri; order Chaetodontiformes; family Chaetodontidae; genus Chelmon; species Chelmon rostratus. The sequence continues at coordinate 8,602,693 of NC_055673.1, read as the reverse complement.
GAGGGAAGAAGGGATGACACAGAGAGGTAATGTGGTAATGTGTCAGGAAGTCTGGATATGCCACCTCACCCCATCCTGAGTGTGACAGCCCTCGAGGTGTGATAACCTTAAATTCACACGCACGGACCCACACAGTCATACGAACGCACACTAACATCCATCCCAGGGCATCCTCCTGGCCATGTGTAGCGACGGTGGGGGAGTTAATCACCCATGTCCATGGCCTTTAGCTGCTCTCATTAGCGGTGAGCGGTGGAGCCGTACCCGATCCATTAGCAACGCTGCCGGTAATGACACTTCACCAGCACCGCCGGGCCCACGGCCAAGAAAGGCTCCGCAGCCCGGCACAGCCCCTCCATTACTGCCTCCTACTGCATACTGCCGCCACGCTTTTTAGCACCGGCAGGGAGACTGAGAGGGGCGAGAAAAAATAAGATGGAAAGAAAGGGATTGTACTTCCCTTTTTTTCCTTGGTCCGGAAAAGCAGCAGGAAGACGAGGAGTGGCAGAGAGGCAGCCTGGTGGCTTTTATCTGGGATCACATCCGTTGGCGCTGTACTGCAGCATTATCGTTCCAAGCCTCTTTGTCTTTGTCTGTCTCTCACAGTCTCTCTCTCTCACACACACACACACACACACACACACACACACACACACAGACATGCATGTGCGTTCCCAACACACAGCTGCACACAGGAGAACACATACAGTACATCCACGTGCACAGTTGGACAGACAAATAGTGATAAGTCATCTTTTTATGCACAGGCATGCGCTAATTAAAAAGAAGCATACACACTCGCAAAGCAGGCTTACACTGACACGCGTGTTCACCACCACACGCACACACAACATGCCTTCGCAGCAAGTCCCAGAGAAAGCCTCACACAAAGTGCCGTGTCCTCATTCATATTGCATGTTAAAGCCCCGTGGCTGTCATGTAACTGAACTTATGTCACATCTGCAAAATGGCCATCACGGAGGAAACTAGCACCCAGTTAAAAGCCAGGGCAAGCGCGACTAAAGGAATATAGGCCACAGGCGAGCGACCTCCCGCTTTCTCTTTCCTCTCTCTCTCTCCGCTTTCCTTTTATTTTTTTTATCTTCTCAGCTGTGGCCTGGTGCATTTGCCTGCCTGTGAAGTTTTGGTGGAACGGCAGGACATCTCTTCCTCCTCCTACTCTTCTGTCTGCCCCGCGTGCATCCCTCCTGCTCTGCTCTGCTGAGGGTGCACACATATTCTTTCAGCGCCCTCCAAAGGCGGCTGAGGGCACATCAAGCTCACATTCCCAACGGTTTCATGGATAATTGCAGTGAGAAGAGACTTTCAGGGAACAGTGATATCATAATAAAGTCTTTGTTGTCCAATTTTGGACTAGCGTTGGGTGTATTATGCCACAAACGTGTGTTGTGTATGTTGTATCTGTGCATTGTGGTGTTGTGAAGACAGAATTTTTATGTGCAAGGATTTTTGATATATGTGTGTCTTCTGTTTGTGTTGCAGTACATGACTGCTGCAGCTGCCGCGGCGCCTATGCAAGGGACCTACATTCCCCAGTACACTCCTGTGCCTCCAACAGCCGTCCCTGTCGAAGTAAGACCCTCAAACATGCACACGTTACCTAGCAATAATAAAAGAATCTGTCTGTGCTCGCCCAAAGGAGGACATCATTACCCCTGACAGCCCACTTGCTTACGCCCACAAGCGCTCTCTTCATCCATTCCTAAACCTGCTCGCCACATCAACAGATCCAAACAGTCATTAAATAGACAGATTACATTTGAAACACGCTGTAAATTGCTCTTATTCTCTCTAAACTAATGGCCTCACACCACCAGCGAGGGCGAAAACTGCAAGCAAAGCAGGATGAGTCAGAAGTTTTATAGTATTTGGGAAAGACATTTGAAGTGCGGTGCAGACTTTGTCACTTCCTCGGCGGCTGTATCAGCTCCTGGCAGGTTCGGGCAGTCCAGCCTGAGAAATGATGAACGTGGAAAGCGGGCAGGCAGGCCGGCGAGGGGAACGGGCCGGCTGTCTGGCGGCTGACAGTGCAGTCGTATTCAGATGGACTATCAGTCGTGTATCAGATGACAGGAGCTGAAGTGAGACACAGTGCCGGCGGTGCTGTCTCTCTCTCTCTCTCCTTGCCGGTCCAGGCTGGTAGGTAGCTGGAACACGCACACATCCGTCAGCCACGGATCTCTGGTTAGCCCACCAGCCACGGACAATGACAGCTTCCCCTGACAGACCCATTAGTCGCTCCTCCCTCCCTCTTATATCCCCTCCCAAGCTCCCCCTCCTCGGAAAGTTCCTCATGAAGGAGTGGGACAGAGGAGAGAGATGTAGTTGTAGTGTAGCCCCTGGCGCCTCTTACTTATTTCATCCTCATCGTCGTCCTCTCAATGCCAGCATCAGCAGCGGGGTGTATATCACTCTATCAGCCAGTGTCTGCAGGGCTGATGTATGGACAGGACGCAGTATCCTTGAGAGCTTGTTAAAGGTGATGGAGATGACTCAATGATCGGGCTTTAGGTGATGCTAGAAATATAAAAAGGCTAAGAGGTTGTTGTGATGAATCCAGTGCTCATGGCCACCTGTAAAGATTTTTTTTTTTTTTTTTTTTTACCTCAAACATGTCTGCAAGCACATATTTGATTCCTATATTATACACTAATCCCTGTGCAGTGTCAAATCACAGTGAGGTGATGTTACTTCTGTATTCTTTGTTGTGTTATTTAACCACTTTGCTGTTAAGTGTTCCACTGAAGTAGCTTCATTTTTCCATAAAAGGCAAATATTCTTTATATTTTTCTTCTTTGCTGAAGCAGTGTCTGCAACTTGAGTGAAATGTTAAATTCAGGACAGCTATTTTAGTATCAGGGCGCTTTTATTGTGCATAAATGGAACAATTCTAGGTCCCTCCGCCGTTATTTTATATGCATTTCTGGCATACAGTATATTGGCCACTTTGGATGGAAAAGTTGAATATTTTAAATGAAGTTCTGTGGGTGTGAGAAACGCTTGTCTGCACAGTTCACAGCGATGGACCCGTCAGTCTGAGACGTTAATTATCACAGGAGTTTTATTTGGTATACTTTTTAGGCCTTGTCAGATCAGTTTTGTTTATTACATTATATTTGGATTTAATATTTATTTTTTTTAGAGCCCAAACTTGAGTGGGCTTCACAGTCTGAACAATATATGACACCCTCTATAGCTAGACTCTTGATCTGGGGAAGAAAAAGCTCCAGCAACAGTAGACAGAAATAGTAGAAGAAGAATTCAGTCACATACTTTTCAGCAGGAAGTGTAAGCATTGCAGAGAGACGCTCGTTAAAGTTCAGAGCTGACACATTTCCTCCCGTGTTTGTCCTCAGGGAGTGGTGACGGACGCCTCCCCCCAGACAGTGGCTCCCTCGTCACAGGAGGTGGCTGGCCAGCAGCAACAGATCCAGGTGGACAGTGCTGCCGACCATGTTCCTGCTTACTCATACCAGTCCAAGTAAGTCAAACGGTGAAGCAGGACTAACCTGACGCACCAGATGGTTTGTTGCACTGAGCCATCTGGGAAGTCGTCCTTGGAAAGTGTTTGGAAAAGGGCAGGCGCGTTAAAAAAAATGCTTTGCATGTGATTGGATGAGCCGACCTTCTATCGCGGGCTAACATCGACCAATCAGATCAATAAACCACGTGAAGTAGCAGGAGGACCCCACCAATGGAGCCAGTTGGTAAATCAAAGGAAAAGAGCAAATACATCTTCTCCGCTGAGAAAAGCCTTCAGTGCCGTTCTTTGCTCTTCTTTCAGTGAAGAAAAACGCTCCGGCATCACGCACGCTAGCATGTTCAGAAGCTGCCATTGTTGTTTTCAGTGGCTTCTCTCGCTGTCGTCACACCTAAACCACGCCAAACCGTAGCTGCTGGTGCGTAACCTGAATCCTGGCAAGATGGATTCTTTAGTGGTCTCACAAATCCAGCTGCTTCGCGAGATAAAAGCAGGTGTTACTGTCGTATTGTCTCCGTTCAGACATTATTACTCTTAATTAATCATTTATTTTTTATTAGCATTTTATAAATTGTAAGCATTAGCAGTGGGTGATGATATATATTGTGAGACAATATAAATTAGTCTACCATCCCTCTCATACCTCTTTGTGTGTTAGCTCATGGTTGTTTATGTCATAAATCAATAAGCAGGTCAGCTTTATGGTCAAATTGGATTTTATACATATTTTATGTGCATCTTTGCGATAAAGTGCTCTGATTTGTCAGGTAATCTTTTATCCATATTGCTCTCTCCAGGTCATTTTGTGGCCTAACACAAACAGTCAATCCTGTCATAAACAGGTTTTTCACTCTTTTATTTGGTGAACTGAAGGGATGTTACGATATTTTTTATATGTTTTGTACTTGCAAAGCATTTGTCTAGCTGAGCAGCGCAGTACCAAATATTCATCTGGAAATTAAATAAATGAGAGTGCTTTGAGATGCAGTAGTGTCAGTATAGAATGACTGTAATTATTCTTGGCTGCTGGGGTCATTTCGGCAGCACTTTTTGCTTTCCTGACCTGATCAGAAGTGTTTAACGCGCATCATTTTGCCTCAGTCTTCTGACTGCGCTGTCAGCTGTCAGCTCTATCTCTTCTCTGTGTTTGTAATATTGTGCTTTGATTACAACTGCACACCCCTCTCCCTCTGTCTGTCTTCCTCTCTCCGTTCTCTCCTCTTTCATCAGATAGCAACGGCCTGAGCGAATGTTCCTGTGACAGCGTTGCCTTGAGACAGAAGGTGGCTGCACTGTGAATGCGAGGAAAGGAGAAAAGAAAGAGATTGCTACCAGATTGCCCAGGCACCAAAAAAGAGACACTTTTTTCATTTCCTACCTGGCCTACGAGAAAAGAAAAAAAAATGCAAGAAGGAGGTAAAGAGTGCTGAGGAAGGGGATGGGGAAATTGCTGGGCACAGTGCAAAGAAGTGAAATTGTTTAGTCTGGGAACCTGCCTGAAGGGCTGGGCTGAAGCTTGAAAAGTTTCTCAAAGAAAAATCTCAACCAATTAAAAAAAAAAAAAGAAGAAAAAACAAATATAAAATGTCAAAAAAAAAGGTTGAATGCGCAGGTAGGTGATGAAGTTTATTTTGTAATTAGAAAAGGGGAGTCAAGTTTGAGATACACACAGAGATTGTCTTCCTCAGATATTAAGCTACAATTTCTTTTCACTCTTTTTTATGTTCTAGTGTTAAATTTTAGTTTTCTAGATATATTCGAAAACAAAGTGTTTTTTTCTTTCTTGAATCTTCATGGCCTTAATTTGAAGGGCGCCAGAAACTTTTTACAGAGTTAAAGTCTGACGTCCGGTTAGGGAAAAAAAAAAAAAAGAGAAAAAAAAGCAAACTAAATCAGTCTCTTGGACCACTTGGAGGGTGCAAGACACTGGATGTGTTGTTCTAAAGAGGAAAAAGAATCTATCACATAAGCTGTACAGATTTAATAGAGAAGAGCTTTTTTTCGTTTCTTCATTAGAAGAAAACTTTGATAATTATTATGTCAGAGGTAACTAAGTGTCAGAAGAAAACAAAATGTCTGTTGGGGAAAAAGACTCGGGGGAGGGAGGCGGGAGGGGCAGCTTTGAAGAGATTTTTCACAATGAGGAAAAAATGAAAACATAAGAAAACATGCTGCATTGTGGATGCAGTCTGTTGCAAATGCTGAACTTGTTTTTTATTATCATAATTATTATTTTACATGGCAAAGTTGCTGTCAATGACATTAGTGCTTTTTATCTGCCACATTTTACCTTTTTTATGAGCTTTAAGATGTTTTTAGCCCGCTTTGCTTGTCACACTGCAAAAAAAAAAAAAAAAAAAAAGAAGAAGAAAAAAGTATTAAATGAACAAAAAAAAAAACCTACGGAAAAAATTCTGGCAGTGAAATAAAAAATTCAGTAGATTCAGTAGGAGCTTACGGTTTAAACCAATCAGTGCAAAAGCAATAGAAGAAATTGTTGACAATTTCTGTAGTCTTTCCTAGTTGTGGATCAAATGCAGCCCATGGATGGCCATTTTTATACCAAAGATGAAGAGACACTCTGAACCAGAGTTTTTTTGTTTTGTTTTCCTTTTCATTTTTCAGTTTGATTTTGTTGTTGATGATGTTGTTGTTGTTGATGATGTTAATGTTGATATTGTTGTTGTTGTTGTTGCTGTTGTCGTTGTTTTTTTTATTTGACCTTGATGGCCGGACCAGTCCTTACTATCCCTCTTAACATCTTCTTTTTGCCGGGTTTAAGCTAGTTTTCCACGGTTGTCCGAGCTGTTACACACACACACACACACACACACATACAGATATCTGAACATGCACACATGTACTCTACAAACTCACACACACTGACACAAACTCACACACACACACACATCAAACAGTATTTAAAGTGTGACGCAACCAGTGGCAGTCCTACCAAAAGTCCCTTTTCTTCCTCTCTTCTCGTCTTTTCATTTATTTCTATGTCTCGTCACTTTTTCGATGCTTTTCGCACGCCGTGGGTGCATTCCACCTCTCTCTCTCTCTCTCTCTCTCTCTCTCTCTCTCTCCCTCTCTCAGATCCTGCAGGGAAAACTTTAGGAAACAGATTGGGGAATGTTGCTTGCTACGCTCCGTGGTCGTCGACACGTCGCTTCCAGCTTTGTCCTCGCCGCTATTTCAGTGTGCAGTGTCTTTATCTCTTTCACTCAACCATAACTAACTCAGCCGTTTCTCAGCATATTGAGCTTCAGTGTTGAACTGGGAATTTCCCTGCTGCTGTCTGAACTCATGCTAATCTCATGTTAAACATCACCAAACCTAAGTCACTTTTTTTTTGAGTGTTTACCTGCCCCGAAAACCAGATGAGTTGTGTTTGCTGCATGTTGTGCGTCCGGATAAATTGTCACAAAAAGCATCTACAAATCTGACTTTATAAATGACTACATAAACTTTATGGCACTCCATGGTACTGACTCAACCTGTTTGGCAGCCAAAGCATTTTAAAACAATTTAATCGAGAAGCTTAATAGAATACTTTGACGTTTTTCAGATATAAGCTTATCTTCAATGTCACTCTATTGTCTGTAGGGTAGATATGAAGCTACTGCCAGCAGCTGGTTAGCTTAGCTTAGCACAAAGAGTGGAAACAGGGGGAGCAGCTAGCCTGGCATTGTCCGACGGTAACAAAATCCATCCACCAGCACCGCCTAAGCTCACTCACTCGTTATATCGAGTTATATCTCATTTGGTTAATCTGTACAAAAGTAATGCAAGTATGAATTGAAAGTACAACACTTTGCGGTTTTACTGGTGTTTATGTGCTGCACTGTTTCTTGGCCATGCGGGACTCCAGGAAGTTACTGTCTTGCTCACTGAGAGGACATCTGTAAACCAGGGAACCTTGCTTTGTAGGACCTGTTTGCATTGTAAGACTGCCATCACTCCGTGGCACTAACAAGGCGTGGAAGAAGTGTGTTTAAAGGCCAGAAAAGGACTGTCTGTCTTGAACAACCCTCTGATCATTTGCCCAACACAAGCAGGAGAGGTCAGCACACCTGTGGGAACTAACTAGGCTCCTCACCAGCCATAACAAGATGTTGATGGCGACTCCTTCCTCGACCCCACCGCTGAGTGACAGTTACACCCCTGGTCGTCCCAATTTGTTGCACAAACAACCCCATCTCATCTTATCCTGTCTTTCCATCCGAGAGCTGCGTGAGGTTTTCAATGATTTCATCTCTGAGGATTGTCCTCCGAAGAAATTGCCTGTGGGACAGTGGCCATTTCTGCCCCCATTACAGCAGCCTTTGTGTGTCGGGAGCGCTGTGTGTCTGCTCTGTTCGCCCATGTCCACCCGCCCTGCCCCACTGCGGTGCACTAAAAAGACCCCGTTCTTTTCCCTGCTTCACTGGCACCATTAATGTGCCATGGCCGAGCCAGCCTCCTTTTGCTCTCATTTTCCCTCATTCTCTCCCTCTTCCCCCTCTCTCTGAGGTTTCTTCTCTTTATTGGATGGTGCAGAAGCAGAACCACAAACCAATTTCAGTCACTCTCGCAATGAGGCTTGACGGGCCCAATTTGTCTCCCTTCGGGGCAATAGGATCCACTCCAGCGTCCCTCAAAAGACCCCTTTCTTCCAGACAGAGAGGGAGCTTTTTGTTTGGTGACAATTGCAATTGAGCTCTCGCAGTTCATGTGACTCATTCAAAGTCCAGCGCTGCATTTTGGGACACGATGGCATGTCGTGCGCATTACAGGCAAGCTATGTCGTCGCGCGCGGCGGTGTTTGTAACGAACAATCAAACTGTACATCGAGTGCCTTTAAACGAAGCTTCCAGATGATTCCAAATTAAAAAAAAAAAAAAAAAAGCACATGAAAGAGCTTGTTGGATTCAGCTGTGCTAAAGAAATGCTAACAATATCGAAGCCACTATATGGTGCTAAAGAGGAAGCGGTGTCGGGGCTTGTGCCTTCATTATGTTCGCTGATCTCTGTGACGGGCTGGCCGCTGTCGATTCGTCTGGCCATGAACTCGCTCTGAACAGGCCACCTGTCCACTTGACGACACACAGAAGAAACAGGCCCACAGGTTCCTGAAGTGAACTAAAGCCATACTTCATTACCTTTTTTCCTCAGTCACAGTGTAAATACCGACTGTAAATCTTTTTTTTTTTTTTTTTTCCATCCACCAACGGAGGTCAAAAGCCAAACGCGTCATTCAGGGTGTCTCTCGTTGACCGTTCAGCTGTTTATTGTCCAATCAAATCAGCACCTGCCCTTTTCCTTTCATCTGATATGACATTCAACACCGGCTCTCGCCCACCTCAAGGCTGTGATCTGCTTTTATCTCCCAATGAACAAGTCTCTGCCACCCAACAGTCTTTAACGGCTAACATCTGACAAATGTTGGGTTTCAGAGCTCCCGGGACTTGCCCTCATCGCTCCCCTGTTTGTCATCATTACATGAACCCCCATATTCCATTTCAAGTGTCCTAAATAAACAACGGAGCTGCTAAACTATAACTTTACCAGTTTTAAGCTAGTATGTGTGTGCCTGTGTGCATGTGTGAGGAGTTGTTCAACTCAACAGTTCAACTTTTAGTGAGGTCATGAATACAGCATAGCTATAACCAAGTTCTCCAGACTTTTACAGCTGCAGTTTATAGAGTACAGAAGACATTTCTGAAGCTTGATAGGACTCATAATGCAGGAGTTGCACATCTGAGAGCAGATCGTCCTACAAATGAGATTCAATAGTAATGGCATTATGGGAAATCGGATTACAAATGGCCAAGAGATTATGAAAAAGCTGCACAACAAAGAATATCAGCTCTGTTTTGCTAATGGAGATTCAAGAAAGAAAAAGATGTTAAGGCAGGTGTTTGCTTTCGGTGTACTGTATCAATATTTCACAGATCCGAGAGATTACCCGGCTGAAAAAGACAGAAATGGCTTTTTCTTAATAGCACAATGGCATAATGTACCCTTCAGAATACCAATACCTTTGTGGAAGTGTACAGAAGGCACGCTTGCAATTTTAAGGAGGCTGTAGCAACACTCTGCTCGTGTGTCAGCACAAACCAGGAGCCAGCTGCACCAGGAGAGACAGCATATGTGTGTGAGAAAGACAGAGAGGGGGATCATTAGCTCCTGTTGCCGGGCAGACGTGGTCATAGCCTGGAGTTTCTCCATCTTCATGCAGCGGCGTGTCGCCTGCACAGCACTCCAGGAGGTGACAAGCTTGACCCGCCGCTAATTACAACCCTCGGTTCCGAAAAAGTTGGGACATCATGTAAAACGGAAATGAAATCACTTGCAAACGAATACAAAACGAAAGTGTTTCTGAGCCCATGTATTAATCTCCTTTATCCAATCATGTGCTCACAAAGTGGTGAACCTCACTCCATCCTCGCTTGTGAACCACTGAGCCTTTCCAGGATGCTCCTTTCATACCCAATCATGATACTATCACTTGTTACCAGTCAACCTGTTTACCTGTGGAATGATCCAAACAGGTGTTTTTGGAGCGTTCTGTTTCATTCATGTGTTACACAGCGTCCCAGCTTTTTTGGAATCGGGTTGTAGTAACACACACTCTTCCTTTCCCACACCATCACGCCAAGACACTCTCGCTCCTTTTCTACACAGTCGCTCATCATTTTCTTTTGTTTTCGACACACTTTACCACCACTTGCCATCCACGTGTTTGCATCAGTTGCTTTCCCTTCCCTCCCCTTCTTCAAGTCCACATCAGCATCTGTTTCAGCTTCAGGAGAAATGTGAGTGCTGCTCATCATTTAGGAGCTCACCTACTCTTAGAGAAGAATCACCAGAGTTCCAGCGACGTATTTCACCACATCTGCAAAGCTGCGATAGCCCTCCAGGACCGAGTCATTTGTAAAACACCATGCTGCCACCAGGTGCGATAGCTTTTGTGAAACAGCCTCATGGATTCTAGGAAGAAGTTGCCGCTATCAAATTCATAACTTTCTGTTAGCAGGGACAGCAGGTTGGAGGTGTGACGTCCTTGTTGCCACGTGAGGGTGATAGTGTTTGCTGCCATAGTGCCAAAAAGTTTATGCAATCATGTATTAAGAATTTAACATTTTGTTAAAGAGCTAGTGTGTAGGATTTAGTGGCGTCTAGCAGTGAGGTTGCAGACTGCAACCATCTGAACACACCTCGCCTCCCCTACGGTGGCCTCTGTAGAGCCAGTGTTTAATTTGTCCATCCTGAGCTACTGTAGAAACATGGCAGACTCTGTGGAAAGAGGTAATTCTAAGGTAATGAAAACACAGTGATTCTTATTTTCAGGTGATTATAAACGTAACTATGAATATTATGTTCCATTTCTGCCAATAGATCCCCCTAAATCCTACACGCTGGACCTTTGAGCATATTTTCCTGAGATTAACCATTTATCATCGAGAATGTAGAAATTAGCACAATGCGGTAAATCTCACTCATCTGGTGCCCCAAGAAATCCAATCAGATGCTCGGTATTGTTTTCCAGCTGCTGTTTGATGCAGAGGAAGTAAGAATACTGTGCATTTGGAGCGAACGAGGGGCAACATTTCCCCGCCAGTCCTCCCCACACACACACACACACACACACTCTACAAGGTAAATCTGATCTGTGAGCTTACCTTCTGATAAGTACAGATCTTAAGACTTTATCTACATCCTGGTTTTCTCCAGTGTCAGTTTTTTCGAGGCCAGGTGCTTACTTCACTGCCTTCTTTTAAAAAACAGTCCGTCCGAAACGCACCATTTCTCACAATCACTGCCACCATCCCCGAACCCGACATCCAGACAGTCATTAATGCGGCGTGTTGTCGCAGGAGTGAACTCATTAGATGTGTTACATGTCATACTTGGTCATCGCGAAGCTCTTTTGCGGGTTTGTTCTTGTGAACGGAGTTGTGGCCATTCCACGTTAAGTCTCGTGCGTTAGGAAAACAGTAGTTCAGAGTTACTCTCGCAGCCTGTCTCCCACAGAGTGTAAAGGCGAACCGTGGCTCAATAACTCATCACAGAGCAGCACATACACACTCACACACATAATGCAGTAGGGAAATTGCTCAAACTGCCCCCCTGCAAGAGCGAGGCCCCGTGCTTTTTAATTGATGCTTCGGTCCACCTTTGATGAGAGCTATCGATTGGCCACACAACCCCAGGAGCGCAGCCAGCCAGCGACCCCCCTCGCGGAGTTCAAACGGCTCCCCGAGAAACACAAAATCCAACAATCACTAGGAAATGGCCGACCAAATTGTTTAGAGATAGCCGGCACAGAAAGTGCATTAGGCTTGGGATTCATTTACTAGATAAAAAGAAGAACTATTTATTAGGACAGCAGAGCGGTTTTTAATTTGTTTTTGTTTTTCTTTTGGTTAGTTTTCTCTTTTTGTTTTTGTTCGTTTCTCACTTCTCTTTGTTTCAGCGCCGAGGAGGACATGGTCACGCCTCGCACACGCTGCTCAGTGTGTGTGATCTTTGAGAAACTATCTGTACATCTGTGGATGTTAGGATTTGACTTGGGTTTTATGAGTTGTTTTTTTTTTCTCTCTGATGAAGCTTTCAATAAAAAAATGTGGAAAAAAGCAGCAAGGAGCGCCGTTGTCTTTTGATCTGCATCGCAAATGATCGCGTTTCATCACAGCTAGTTGTTTTCCTGTCCTCAAGCCATTATTATGGAAACATTTATTATGCACCGAGCATCCTCCGAGGAACACACACACACACCGAACACACCATCCTCCCCAAAGCCTATTATCTATATGACTAAATTGCAGTGGGAAGCAAGAGGAAGCCCTGTTATTATCATCCAGCCTGATGGCACCTGCTGCGCGTTGACCTTGGTCCCGCACATCCTCTCATAATTGCAGCCTTCGCAAATGGTGCTAATACCTCTCAATGGGATTTCCCCCATCACAGCTCACACACACTTGATTGGGCGTAAAGTGGTCATAATCAAAGATTGAGGAGCCTGCTGGAGGAAGAAGTGGATCGATGGCAATCAATCTTCCTCTTCACTCTCATTTAGGCCCAATCAATTGCTGTCCTTGTCACCTCCTAGGGACGCCTGTTCTGTCAATACCGCGCCTGCACAGTGGCCAAGTTTCCACTGCCTGAGACGTCTCTGCAAGATCAAGGCAACAAGGCCGGCACTCCAAGACAAAGGACATCTTAATAGAGAACAATTGACTGCTTGGATTAGAACGAGTGTGTGTGCATGTGCGCTCAAATGTGCATGATTGGAGGAGTCACAGCTACTTTTTTTTTTTTTTCATCCGAGAATACTCAGAAGTGACAGAGATAACCGTCGGTGTGGTACATTTACAGCAATTTAAAGCATTTTACTGCTCTGAGAGACTCCTCCGTGGTTTCCTCCACTACACACTCTGTGGCTGTTAAATCTGGGGAAATGCAGTGGGATCCTCCATCGAGTGAAATGCCACAGATTCAATCTCACTCCCTTGGAGCCAGGCAGCCTCCTTATCTGGACTTATAGAGATGTAGCAGCTGAGCACCACAAGGGTGCAGCATACCAACACAGATGTTATCTGGTGTGTTTATTTCACAGAGGAGTGTGAACCCCTCCGTGCACACACATACACACAGCACCGCCGCCACTGGATACAGATCAAGGACATCTCCACTGGGTGAAACACGACGGCACAACCAGCCTTCCCATCGAGCGTTTGCCATCTGCTGAATATATATGAAGATTAGGAGGGAAAAGCCTGGACAAGCATTAAAATATATCTGCCCTACTTGCAGTACAAATTGTCTGATTGATGTGCTTTTATATAGGATAAACATGCTCTTTGAGGAGTCTCTGGATGTAGCATTTGGTGTCGATAAGGGAGCTGATGGCAAATCCTGGCAGGGGCTCCACTGTGACAACTGTGAATTATATGGAAGCAGATAAATCCCATGCGCATTTAAAGGTGCACCCCAAGACGAGATTTTCTTTAAACTGTTCTTACAGGACAATAAATGACAGCAGGAAGATACTTGGATGTCAGGTTTTGTGTTGTAGCAGCACAGCTAGAGGAAAAAAACTGATGCAGATTTTGGTTCATAAGCATGTTTGTCTTCATCGGGGTGTCATCATTGCAACCCCAGCACTCTCTGAATTGCCGTAATGTAATAAGCATGACCTGTGTGGTACAAACCAGGCACCAGGATATCTATTTGCCTCCAACAAATGATCTGTGCAGACCTCTGGGGTGACAAGGTTTCAGGTTCCAGCTAGTTGAACACGATTGATTTTATTCCAGGCCAATCTAAACTGAGGATTCAGTGAAATTGGGTTGATTGGGCCTGGGACCTTTAACGACCCCGAGCTTCCAGGTGCGGTCCGAGCGGTTTTGCATCCAATCAAGAATCTGTGCTCGTCAGCAACCACAACCGCACCTGGTGCTCCCTTATTAGCTTATACTCCACTAAGAGAGACATAATTAACTGAGGGGGGGATCTGCACTGCTGGGCTAAAAATCTAAATAATGCCCACGAGGGGTTTGCTGTGTTTTGAGGGGAATTCATTATTTGCTTAATCTAGGAATGTGTGAATGCAACATTAGGCCAGTAAACCTCATTACAAGAAGCTAAATGTGGATATCTCATTATTGAGGAAATGCGTGATTCATATTTATGCATCATCTAGTTCCATTAGATCAAGTAAGAAATATTGCATAAGTAGCACGTCTATAATCTTGGCACAAATCTGAAATTGTTTGCGTATAATTCCGGTTAATTAAAGCTGGGATCTTATTTTGGTAATGTTGGCTATTCTTCCTGTCAGTAATAGTAAGAGTGTATTCACCCGTTTACCAGCTGAGATGTGGGATTGTGCTGACATCTCTCATAAAATAGTCAAATGGGGCAAGAAACACGAGCGGTCACTTGATCATTTAGGGTTTAAACAAGCCTCCAGGTTTTTGGCCTTGCTGGGCGTTCTGATTTTTCCATGCTCTCACATCTGGACAGTCTCTTTGTTGAGTACAACGATGTCACAGCTGATAGGAATTATGTCCAAAATAACAAAATGAAGTGTAAACTAGAGTTATCCTTCAAGGGATTTGGATCTGAAGAAACAATATTTACGTTGTGTTCAAGGGATGCAAGTGAAGCACAGGAGGGAGTCATAATTATAGAGCGACAGAGTCTGCATATGGGGCGGAGGTCTGGTGGATGGATGCATCAACCAAACGTCCGACTTTAACATGAGAGCCTGCATTTTGTTTCCTGTTCCCGTTGTTTGGAAGAATGACTGTAATCATCCCTGAACTTTAACCAAGCTGTTATTATTGTAGCCATGACGATGAAGGTACCCTTTTAACCTGAACCACGATGTTTCCCTGAAGTCATGTTTGTGCCTAAACTAATGGACTCTGTGGAGGTCTCCGATAGAAACCAGAATACTGTGGCTTGTCAACACCTGATCCTGGTTTCTGAACATTCTCTGCTCATACAGAAATAAGTGGCTGAATTGTTCAGGAATCAAGACATAATTGCACGCAGACAATCAGACACCCGGATGTTCCATGTGAACGCCATGTCCCAAATATGATAAAAAACAGAATAAGACCCCAAATCCGTGCTCATGTAAACTCGTTCTATGTGTCATCCTAGAGTTGCCTGGATCCAGACCTTGCAGACTGTGCACAATCCACCAAGTTCAGGGGACTGATTCTTCGGACGGAGTGTAACGAGTAGACAGCTGTCTAATGTCAGGCGAGTTGATAACCTGACACTGAGTGACATACAGGCAAAGTTAGCAACCAGCTGGTGAACGTAGCAGAGCTTTTAGCAGCAAAAGAGTCACATATTTCCATCAGAGGGGTGAATACTGGACTTGCATCCATTCGGTCTCCGGAAACATCAGATTGAATGCCAATGTTGCTCTGTGTCTGCCGGTTGTCCGAAAAAGTTTGCTAACATGTTAGCGTATCAGCTTTACAGGGCCGTTCATATCTGTGTGATTTTGAGCTTGTTGTGAAAGCGCTGCCCCCAGGTGGCCACATAATCTGATTAATGCAGCTTTAAATCTGACTGGCGCTCGTCCCTCCTGCGTAAAGAGCTTGATCACATTCAGCCCCTGCAGCACGTATTGATAAAGTGTGAACATCTCCGCCAGATGTGCTCCTCCACCCGACAGGAGAACAAACGAAAAACACTGATGCTTTGCCCTCCATCCACAATGGAATCCCCGTGGCAACACACTCAGTCGGACGGCAGCTCCATTTCAATATTCCCATGATGAATTACTATCATTGTGTTGCAGGAATCGGGAGCGCAGCCAAAGCCTATTGAAGTTTACAACGACATTAGTGGAACAATTGTATCCCTGGAGATCCTGGGGGCTGCACAGAAGGCATTGTTCCCCAGGTGGCAGGACAGTGGGTCTGTGCCAAGGGCCCAGCTCTGTTCTCAATATGCTGATGACAATAGGTGTTAATTGAGGATGTGAGGAAAGCCAGTACCTCCTGACTTTTACATTAATGCACCACTTCCTGTCATTAACCCTTATGTAACCAATCAGTTTCACTCAAAACAGGTTGTTTTTAATTTGAGCAGCCCGGTCAAGTTGTCTTACATGAAGTCACCTCTGTCACAGTGATTTAGATGTTCAGACTAAACTTGGCTTGTTTACAACCTGTCTGATCATCTTGTGTTTGCTGAGTGCAGTGACCGAAAACTTCAGCAGGTTGTTTCCTCAGGCAGAAAAGGTGATTTTTAATTCTCACAGTTGAATTAGATGTTCAGGGTACAAGCCCGATTATTTTTACCATTTTCATTTGGTAATTTTAGAAGCTAACAGTTTTCTTTTTATATGCTACAACCTTTAAAGTGTGGAGTACTGATCAAGCCCCCAAAATCTACAATTAACTACAGTCGCACTTATTAGATCTCTACCATTTGAAGATTTCTGTTTACTAGCTGAGCACACATAGCTGTTCCAAAGCCATGAGCTGCTCTGCTGGTCCCATTTGTATGATTTGGATCTGGTTTTGGCCAGTAAGAGGAGTGATGCCAGTATCATCTGGCACTGAGAGCAATATCTGACTGGGAGAGCTCAGACCAGGACGCGGAGCCAACAGATCGACGCAAGAGCTGCAGCACTTAGTAAAACAGCAAAAAAAGAGAGAAAGAAATGTAGATATCAAATCCAGTTCCAGTTATGGAAATAATAAGAGCTGGAACAGTTGTGTGTGTGTGTGTGAGCATGTTTGGACAGGAGCTTCCCAGAAGGCCGGACACAAGAGCTGACCTTTACTCTCTTTCCCACTGCGGCTGATTTGGTAACAGAGAATGATAACAATAGTTAGCTTTAACTGTGTGTGTGTGTGTGTGTGTGTGTGTGTGTGTGTGTGTGTGTGTGTGTGTGCAAACTCACAATAATTCATTGTAGCTGTATAGAGACAAAGAATAACTGGACTTCTCCCTGATGTTGTTAAAATACAAACACACACTCACCTTTGAGAGGTGATTATAGTTGAATCTGTGAATACTGTATGACTCCAGAGTACATCAGTAAATCAGATATGTATAAAAAATCAGACATAACGCTATTTTTGGAGGAAATATTGGCGAGGGTGATCGCTGCTTCCCCCTATTCTAACATATCAGATCCTGAAGGACGTAATCCAGTAATCCAGTTTCCACTTGGTGAAACCGCTGCATGAAATAAACCATCCAAACTGGCATTTAAAGCCATGACATTTACATCGGAGAGAGAGCTGCTAATCATGAACGACTGAATGTGCAGTTTGGAGTGCGCCGAGAGTGATTGTGTGCATTCAGTGAGCTTGTATGTGGGTGAGGAGGACGAGGGTAAAGATGGAGATAAAGAACGAAAAAAAATGAGGTGGTAAAGGAAAAGCGAGAGAACAGAAAGGTGAAGCGAAGGGTTGCTGCATAGAAACAAGAGGAGACGCAGGGGGAGAAATGGGAGCGTAAAGAAGCAGAGAAAAGGCGAATGAAGAAATGGAAAGAGCAGCAACGAAGATGAAACGCAGTGGAGTGGAGAGAGAGTGTGAAAGAGAGAGAGAGACAAACGGAGAGAGAACAAGAGAGGGAAGATACAGGGCCAAGATTCACCGCCTCTCTTCCCCCGGCGGCCCTCTGGACCTTGAGGGCTGGAGGATGAAATCCGGCTAGCTCGCTATCAGCAGGCCGAGCGATGTGATCTACAACAACAGTGTGCAGGTGGATAAACAGTTCACCCAGTAACAAGAGGAAGACCACACATGCTCCAGGGGCCGACCCGGGGCCCCCGTGCTGCAGATTTGTGGGACTGTAATGAGAACATGTGTAAGCTACTGACATGTGGGGCTGTAAAAGAAAAAACCCAGCTCCACCTCCAGAGGCCTCCAAAACACCTCAGTCCCTCCAGATGTGTCTGGAAATATATGATGAGGTTTATTTTAGCAATTTACTGCAAAACATCCCCATCAACAAGCACACTAAATATCGAACGATTAGGTTCATGGAAATAGTTTTTGACCAAAATAATGTTAATAACAAATGTTTTAATCTAAACTCAAGTGTCATGTGATGTAGTTTGAAGCTCTAGAAAAAGCCTGAGCCCTGAGTGAAGTTTTGTCTTAGTTTTTTGGGGGGTTTTTGCGCTTATTTGCTTTCTTGCAGAGAATTAACTGAGAAAATCACTACCGCTCTCATGTCTGTATCCAGGAAGTGATTAGCTTAGCTTAGCATAAAGACTGGAAACAGGGGGAGACAGCAAGCCAGCTACTTTCAGACAAGTTTAATAATCCAAAGAAAGCACAAGCAGGACTCAGCACTACTCAGCCTGTAAAAACAGCTGAATAATGTCTTTGGCTGATAAAAAAAATAAAATAAATAATAACCCTGATGATGATCAGACAGCCTGCGTCACAAATATTCTGCTGAAATTCATTGCCAAGTAGGAAGTCTAGTCCAGTCTAAATGCATCCCAGTGCATCTGCTCGGGGAAACAAAGCACAATCAACCGAATGGAAATGGCGGCGGTGAAGTTGCTGCAGCAACAGAAACACTGTGTAGAGCACAAACTGATGAAAAGCTAATTCTGCTTAATGTTCACTGTGTGCACCACCTGCTGTGACGTCAGACTGAGGCTAAACTGATCTTTTCTGTGTCAAACTCCAAGTTTGGAGTACAATAGATTGCAGTATTCAAAAGGCAGGGAGGAAAGACACTGTTGCATTATGGGAATTGTAGGATTGACCCATGCTATGGACAAATGATCAGAATACCACAGCCTCTTTATGGAAGTGCAATGAATAAATCACTGGATTGAAGATTTAACATTCTGATCCTCCTAGAATAAGATATTCTAACTTTCTTAAATTGGATTTCTTTCCAGCACAGTTTCTGATACAGATTACTGTGTAAACCGAACATTTTCCTAACACACTCTAATGGTGCGGATGTCATTGTTGGTCCTCCTGTGTTTCAAACCGCTGGGTGTTCAGCTCGTCTGTCAGCTGGATAACCCTTTGCCCTCATCAGGCTGCGTGTTTTGAGGGTGTAGTGAAAGAATGGTGCATATACCACAAATGTCATGCCCTCCAGAAGGAATAACAATGGAAGGTGGACTTGGTTAAGGGCAACAAGCAGGGGAAATACCACGCTATAAATACGTTAGAAGTGCTGCGTCTGAGTCTGTGAAAGGTCGGCGTTGACTGACTGCGGCGGTTCGGGATTTAAGGCGCTGCAATGGGGTGTAGACTGTAAGCAGAGGAAAGAAACGACTGCTGTTTATTCTGGGTCAGTGGCCCGTGCACCATGCACCCCTACACCTCGCTCAGCTTAAGATGATATACTGCGGAGGCTTTTTTCTCTGTCTTTCACACACACTCACACACGCAGTTCACCAAACTCAATACAGTGTTTCCGGAGTCCGGCAGAATGTTCTCTAATCTCTCCAGAGTCACGGTACACTACACATGTTATGGCTGCGGCGGACTAACCCTCTGCTGAACTACAAAGAAACTCCACATAGGTGAGGCTGAGCTCAGAAAGGGGCCCCGAACTCTCTTAAGCACTCCCACATGTGCTGTGTTAAACTCTGCATGCGTATTGTGTGCCAACCGCTCATGAATGCGCGTCTGCATTTTACTGCGCAATTAATTTTTAACTCTCTGGAATTTAGTCGACCCACGTGGATGCATGTGTGACATCATCCTTGCATTAGTATTTGAGTGTGTGTGTGTGTGTGTCTGAGTGTGTGAGTCAGGCCTGAGGATGAAACAGAGCAAAACACCCACCAGCAGAAATATGCCGTCTCAAAATCTCGGCCTCTGAACAGTCTGGTCTGACAAATCAAACTCTTCAAAGGCAAACCTGTGAATCACCATCACAATTCATTTATTATTATTCAAGGCGAGTGTAAAAATGTAATATTTGTTCGCTAGCAATGATCGATCGCTATATAACGGACACATGTTAGCGACTCGCTGGTGGACATGACGTTAAGCTGAGTCAGATATTTTCCTAATTTTCGCTAACTCAAGGCGACAAAATAATCAGTTAATGCAGATTGAAAGAACTGTCCTAAAAAGAAATGCAAAGGAGTTGAGAAACGTAATATGTGCAAAGATCCTGGGTTTTTTCTGGGGCCGCCATCCACAGCAGATGTTTTAGGCTCTCAAAGATCTAAGTTGCTAAATAAACTTATTCTCCTAGCGAGAAAATGTTTACTATTTAACAGGATCCAAGAAGAAAACCCATTTGTAACGCAATGGTATAGAGAAACCTTCCCGTGAAGGAAGACTCTGTGCCAAAATAAAAGGAAACGAGAGCGGCTTCATAAATGCATGGCAGCCGCTGATAACTCACTTGCCAGCACCAGAGGCTCCTCTGCCATTCACTCCACGGATGATTTGTATGAAAGCAACAGTGCATCAGGAACAGTGTGTACACGTGCGTAAATTCTCCCTGTGATTTATCATTTATTTCTTTTTTCTCTTGTGATTTTTTTGGACTTAATCTTCATCTGTTTAGCATTTGTCAAGCTCAGGCCTGTAACAAGAAATTATAATCATTGTTAATGTTAAAAATAAAAATAAAAAAAGCTGTTTTTGTAGCTTTGGTAATGATTCTTCCCACTTGTGCAGTTTTTAACTCCTTTGATCTGTGGTGAACAATAGCCTCAGCTTTAGAGCTGTGTAGCTACTGCTTTAAGATCTGAAATCTGGGTGATAACTTTACTGATCAGCATTTTTTCTTTCCAAAAAGCAATTTAGATAATATTACTCAACCGCTGACCTTCTCGATTGCTTGTCTGGTTGTCCAGTGTGGCTTTTGTTCGTAAACTTGTGCCGAGCAGAAACGCTACATCCCCGAATAGAGCTGGAATGATGATGAAAATGAAAATGAGACGCAGATTTTAAGTTTTTGTTGGAAACTGAAATAGACGGATCCAACACTGACGTCACACTGCTTTTCGTTCATCTGTAATTTACTATGACTTTTGAAATGCATAGATTTTTAATTCCATGTGTGCCTGCAGTATGAAAGAAAACAATACAGGCTTTCACTTTGCAGAGGGACGAATTTAAATACAAACTCCTGCATCGGCTTAAATAATAAATGGAGCTTTGTGAAGGACTTGGCTCCGTTAGTTTAATGCAGGAGGGCTCAGAGAATGCATGCTCTTGCGGTCCTGACATGTGTGCAGAGCCCTGATAAATAATGAATGAGCTGCGTGGATGTGAAGGTTAAGCCATGTAAACCTTGTCTCGCAGCGTCGCCGGCCACACCGTCTTCACAGGAGCTGAGCTTAAAACATCTGTTGACCACTAAGAATCAGCTCCAGCGGGGAGGTTCTGTTCGAAAAATGTCTTGTGTCGCGGTCTTATTCCACGTGTTTGGACATCCGTCCGTCCATGTTTCCATAATTGCACTAACTGTAATATATTTCATTATGTAAGCAGGTCTGGGCCCATTTTCTGACATTCAGTACATCCTCTTGTTAAGCAACTAAATGGCTAATAACGAGAGCCAAAGGCCGGCCATCACAGCAAGAAGAACACTGGCCAACACCAACAGGGCTGCAGAAGAGCCTCACCTTCCTCCGTCAGTAATTCACTGCTCTGCTTTAGGAGCTGGGCTGGCATTTTAATGCTCACTCTTTATTGCTTTTCCTCCTGTTGGTCTGTCTCTTTGCCCAACTGTGTGTGTGTGTGGGTCTCTCTCTCTCTCTAACTCCAGATATCATAGCAGAGGTCTAGCAGAACGCCCTGTTGCCATAGCACCAGCTGGACAACAAGCATACACAGTGGCGGAGATGAAGACGTGCAGGCTGCAGCTGGCAGTGAGCAGGCATGGGGCTCTGCTGCGGCTAATGATGCTGCATCAATGTGCCAGGGCATTCCTTGCTGCTTTTCCACGAACGTGCAGAGGGATTTCAAGAGGAATTGGAAACGACAGATAGAAAGAGAACAGAAAGAGCGAGTGGGAATGAGTGGTGGTTAGACGCAGTGTGCCTGATAGACACAGCTGGCAGCTGCTTTAGTCAGAACATCTGGATTTAGGGGCCTTATTGGATGAAAGATGAGTGCTGGATGAGTTTCAGTGTCTCTATAAAAGATATAATAGATATAGTTTCTCTGGAGGCTTCGTGTGTCCCTGCTGGTGGGAAGACAGCAAGATGACAAGGAGAGCCTGGATGAGCAGGTTTCTGTTAATCTATTACAAATTATGACATCCGTAATATAATCTGCAGAGTGGCAATGCGTACGAAAGCCTGAGGTATGCGTGAACAGAAAGTTCTTCTTACAATGTGAGATGTCTGTGCGCTAAATACGAAGCTGCAGCCAGCTGCTGGCTAGCTTAGCTTAGCTTAAAGACTGGAAACAGGGGGAAAGAGCTAGCCCGGCTCTGTCCAAAGACAAAGTCCACCTACAAGCACCTCCAAAGCTCACTAATTAATAAGTTACATCTCGTTTGATAAATCTGTACAAAAATCCAAGCGGTTTCTAGGGAGTTATGTGCCAGATTATTTCTTGTCTGGGTGCAGTAGCTTCATATTTACTGCACAGATGCGAGGGCTTTAAACTGTTTCTCCTCAAGGGCGTTCAGGGTGTAGCACTCGATTGTGCAAAGATTTCAGACGCAGGCCACTGTTAGGTCGGATGTTAGGCTCATACTATTAGCCTCACATTAGCACGTTCCTTCGTTCTTTTCCCACACCTGCTTGCAGGCCTGTCTTAGAACCGTCTAGTCAGCCACTTACAAATTTGTTTTGATTTGTTGAACAGCCTGAACAAGACCTTCTAGTCTGGACTGACTGCTCGTGGGGCCGCTGCTGGAGCCCAAACTCCAGGTAAGGCTCAAACAACCAGCCAGCCTTCAGGTGCTTTCCTTTAGTCATTAGTATTTTTATTAACAGACACAAAATAGAGCTGATTCTCAGTCATCTCTCCCAGTTCCATCAGAAGGGTGTGTATGGAGGGGCTTTCAGACAATGTCCAACCATCTGACTTGAAGCATACTGACACCTTAACAGTCACCATGCGCCACTTTCAGTACACAGCTTTCAGTAAACGCGCTCCCCTCTAAATCTTATTTTCTGTGTATCTAACAGTACTAAATGTCATCTGAAAGAACTTCCACTATTTGAACAGTGAACCTCAGAAAGTGGCTTTAAAGGTGAGGCCATTTAATGCTGCCTATCTGTAGATGTGTCACATGGAAGTGCTGGCCCTCAGGTTGCTCTTGTAGGGCAGTGTGTAGGCGTGTGACCCCAGCTGGCAGTCAGGACCACGTCCCATGTCTGTTTATATGTAACCGACTGGCTCCAAATTAGGAAACGGTGATTTACAGTCATTCAAACTATTCTTTCGAAATAGTTTTCATACTTTGTCGCTAAACTTTCCTTTTCTAGCACACCACAAATTGTCCCAGACACAATAGGCCCAACTGAAAAATCCGGGCATTGAAAGAGGCTGTAATTTTGCGGCAGATTTCAGGTGACCGCACTCTTTCCTCTGGACAGCAGTGGCCAGCAGCAGCAGCAGCAGCGGTTTTCCTGTGAGTACAATGCAACAATCCCGCAACGCACAGCCACTACTATCATTGTTCTTGCAGTCTGGCCGGTGGTCAGACACTGCAGACGCGATCTGGTCAGTCGGAAAACCTCCACGTGATTAAAAACAGATTGGCCGACGCGCATATACACACACTCCCTGTTTCTGTCGCTCTTATCAGATTGGAAACGTTCAACCTTTTCACCTCGTGCGCCTCTAACAATGTGCTGAGGTGACCGTCCTCCCGCAGCCGAGGAAAAATTCACCTCACCTAGCAGCTGCACTTAAAACAAAGAGCTTAGGCAGCAACTTGCGGTATAAGTTGAGCCATAAAGGCAATGCATTTTAATGAGGCTGGGCCGCGGAGGCTGTCCTGGAAATAGACACAGCGTGGTCCATTTCCTCTGCAGATTTTTAGGACAGGGCCAGTGTGCATGAAAATGGGCTGCTGTGGAGAAAATGGGCCAGAATATATAGTCCTGAATGGATCGCTGTGGACTGCTCTGCCTACTCCCACTCACAGTTTAATCTTAGCACACTGAAGGCACATTTAAGGAAACCTTCCTTTGCTAATCTATTATGGCTGAGAGCTGGTCTCCTCTGCTGCCTGACGGAGACATCTAAATGTTGCAAATGCAGTGTAAAATATCGGTAGCTTTGAATTCCCCGTCTTCCAACCATGGATTTCTTAATCTTGCGTTTAAAAAGAACATCACGAATACTCTTTCTTGTTCGACAAGCGAAATTTCAACACCGATCTGAAACATTTAAAGCACTTCAAGTTCTGATCTTTGAAGGCGAGGGGTGACAGAAAACGGCTTCAGAGAGCAGCTTGTGCAAAGAAAAGGGCAGCTCTGTTATCTGCATCAACAAAGGCCAACACATCGCTGACAGTGTTGCTACTGTGCGCGCAGCAGCTGATTATGCTGTAAGACCCATTTTTACAATGTGGTAAACACTGTCGTCCTCGCCTCCGCGTTGCTCATTCACAGATGTGTCCAGATGCAAAGTAAACAGGAATGATGGGATTTTAAAGCTAGTAAAGGGAGCAGGTAAGCTTGGTTAATTTCTGTAAATATTCTGCTTTGGGTTTTTTTGAGCTGTTTCTGGTCTTTTTCTTTTAATCGCTGCAGCAATACAAACACTACATTCCAAGAAACTATTACAAAGTGCTGTTTTTGGGCAAATGAGAGTTTAATTGGAACAACTTGGCCAAATTCAAGGAGAGGAACATCATATTTCAGATTGGGCCTCGTGATGACATTCCAGAGGGGAAAACAGAAATGAATAAATAAAAACTCCAGCGGCTCATAATTGCACCGGAGTGGATCTGAGCGCTAAAATCTGATTTCCTGAAATATCTAAATCACCCCCGTGTCAGGAGAGGTGGTGGGAGCGCTCTGTGAGGAAATTCCTTGCAGCGAGAAAGCTGGCAGTCGCTCTGTTTGGATAAGCGCTCTGGGATCTGGCAAAGAGAACGAGGCGGTTGGCTCCAGCAGCCAGAATGAACTTCATTAGATCTGATGAGCAAATGTGAAATTGATGCCTTTGTCCAAATGGAAAAATCATTTTATCTGGAAGCAGCATATTCAATAGACACAGACATCGGTGTTCAGGCTTGACATCTGTAAATCTGTGCAGCTTGTATTCAGTGGAGAATATTTTATGATATTCCATCAGCAGGCTGCTCTGAGCCTCACTAGCTGCACTAGATGCTACTGCAACACAGTGGATGTAGTGAATAAAGCCCACAGTGTCCCCAATAGAGGACGGCTGTAATTTTCTCGTCATTTGCATGCTGTGTTGATGCACAGGCTATGAGGGAACGCACAGAGGATCGATCTCGCTCCGTGTCATGCACAGTTTGTTTAAAAGGAAGAAACTGCGAGCAGGTTTTCTGCGATCAAAGTCATCCACAGGAGCTGAGCTTCGCCTCACTTTCCATGGAGTGGCCGAAAACAAATGCATGTTCACAGTCACGGTAAATTTACAAACCGGCGAGGGGAAATTCAGCCTCGGAAAAGCTGATGGAATGAGGCGTTAAATTAAATCCATTTGGAATACTGACGTCACGCAGATGCATTTCAACTGCATCCTAAAATGTTTGACACATGAACGAACATGTTGGCTGAGCGCTCAGCTGATGTTAGAACACTGATTCTAAACACATCTGGAAAAGTGTCTAAATAAATCGTGTATTAACACTGGGTCATAAAGGATTTCAGTGAACCCACACAAAATACAAACAATTATAAAACACAGCTGATGAATATATCAAGTAATTATTTGCAAAAGTTTTGAAAGAAGTCAAGTGAGTGAAGGAATTTTTGGTCTTAAAACACATTTATCAATAATTTTGAACCTGCTTGTGATTCATTTGGCCACAATTATAAAAAATGAGGAAACCACAAATACATTTTACACAATTATATTCCTTCTTTTCTTTTCTCGTCTACCTCCTATGTGTCTGTCTGTCTATATCTGCCAAGGGACTACGGACACATTTACACATGTACTCACATACTGATGTTCATTAATGTGTATTGTCCCTTTCAAATAAATAAATAAATAACATAAAAAATTGTGTATCGTTTTCTGACAACAAATAATATACGATGTTAGTTAATGAGCTTTAGCGGTGCTAATAGACAAATATTTGAACTTTGGACATAGCCAGGCTAGATGTTTCCCCCTGTTTCCAGTCTTTGTGCTAAGCTAAGCTAACTGCCTGCTCGCCGTTGCTTACAGACCTGAGAGTGGCCTCAATCTTCCAATCTCACTCTCTGAAATAAAACAAATGAGCAGCTTCCTATAAATTAACAATGCAAAAGTACTTATGATTGCAACTACATTACAGAGTAAAATTTGATTTTATTTGAACACACTTAGCTTTTTGATAGATAAATAGGCGTTAAAGTGAAGGGTTACCAGGATATCCACATTACATGCACACTATAACCTCGCACTTAAAAAAACAAATCTCTCCCTCTTTATTTTCCCATCTCTATCAATCTGTCTATCGCTCTCCCACTCACACATTAACACAGAATATATGGTTCCTCTTTTGTCTGGCATCGTTTACCACGTGGCCTCGGTTCAGCTCCTTGTCCTTATCAGTGTCGGGTCGTGGTGGTATTTCCTGCCTGGAACAAGAGCAGAAGGTGGCACAGGATGAGTGCTGCTTCCTGCGCTGGCACGCCCAGCATGCACCCACAGGCCCCGACCACTCCGCGCTGCAGTCAGAGGAGGTGTTCCAGGGGGCGTGTTGAGTTGCCCCCAATGTACAGCTCATGTTTTCAGCTAATAGCTCACACATCTGTATGCCTGAGATCAAAGATAGCTGCACGGCGCTGACAAGTGGTGAACTGAGAGCAGTTCATTTGCAATTCATTTGATCTTTACTGAGTCAATGGGTTGTTTTAAAGGTGTTTGTGCTTGCTGGACGATATGTGATGGAGTGACTCTAAGCTGGGGAGGGGTCTGATCCCTGAGGTGGACTCACAGCAGTGTCGGAAAATGAAACTCAGTATGGCTGCAGCCTGCCTCAGTCATTACTGGATGAATTAGATGATTTTTTTGAGGAGAGCCAATAATTTCTGATGATATTTCATCAAGTGAGTGTACTTAAATCCCTTAGAAATTCAGTTTTATCGGTGGTTGGATAAAAAAGAAAAGAACTACTCAAGCAGCATGTGAGACATTTCTGCAGCTTTCAGAGGGAGAACTTTGACTGGATAATATTTGATTTTAAATAAAAGGATGAATGTCAAAAGCAAACCAATTCATTTCGTCTAAGTTTGCCCATGATATCCTTTAAATGTTGTAGTATCCTCCAGTTAAGTGCTGCTTCTTTGGATAGCAACCTCCCTACAACTCCACGAGGGCCCCTCTGGGCAGAGAGGGCTCTTTGAGTGACATTAATATATTGTCTGCTATCATTTTTACTGTGGAAACCTTGTTCAGCTGAAATGTTGTTCCAGCTCGGCCTCAACGCCGTCTTTCCCATGGGAAGCACACAGAAGAACCCTTGGTCTCATCAGGGGGACTCTGCAGATGTAAATACGCATGTGGCTGCTGAGACCAGGGAGGACTTGCCCTTCAAACGTCCTGATGTTGAATGTTTATCAGAAGTGGCTTTCTTGGGAAGCCATGATCACTGGGCTCGCTCGCTGAACGTATTTGGAGTGCGGCCTCTTGCATGTCATCGTGAATTGGCTTTTCTTTGCAAACGCCCATCCCCTCCATCACCGAGCTGCATCCCACAGCGAGCCAACTGTAAATCAGCCGATGCCGTTTGTGTATTACAACCCTCAGCGAGCCGCTGACATTTTCACTTCTAAGGCTTAATATTGGCATCCCCTCACATTTACTGATTAGAGGGCAGTAGTAGCTACAGAAGTGTACTCTTATTTGACAGTTAAAAGCAGAAGTAGGGATTTTGCATGCACGTGTTCTTATAGCAACATAAACCTCTCTCGCAGACAGCACGTGAAACATATAGACCTCTTTCATAGCAGAAAAAACCCTGGTGCTATTTATAATATGAACAATCTGTCTGTTATATTCAAGTGTCCCAGTAAGTCATGACAGCGTGACAGTGAGCCAACACCAGGACCCTGAAACTGAGGAAGCTAAAAGAATTAAGATCCTTTTAAGGCCACAAGATAAGATAAGCCTTTATTCCATCAACTGTAATGGTGTTATCAACTCACAGTAAGTCTATAATATGTCAGCGTTGTCTTTTACATTCTACTAAATCACCAGGCTGTAAAGCACAGCGCTGGCATATTATCATCTTACTGTGAGTTGTTCATTTAGACTGTTTTTGTGGCCACCAGAGGTCCGTTTCACAAAGCAGGTTTACTGAAAACTCCGAGTATGTTAACCCTGAAATGAGGGAAACTCTGAGTTTTCCGTTTCACATAGGAAGGTAAGTCAAACCAGAGAAAGAGGGGTAACTCAAGCCTGTTTCACAGACAGAGGTAAGTTAAACTCCGAGTCAGTTACCGCAGTAACTGACTCTATGAACCTAACCTGGTCGGGACCAGGTTTTACTCAAGGAACCTCGAGTTTCTCTGTGTCTCCGCCCTCTTTCAACCACACACCGCATTCATTTCCTCATTCATTCATTCAGTCGGCAGACGAGTTTTGGCATAGTTCTGCCGTCTGTTATTAAAAAAAATCATTAAAAATATCAGTCAGTGGGAAGTCCATTAGGCACAGTAGGTGGTGACTTTTTTCGTTAACATGGCATGTTAACGTCTTTTGATCATGATCCCGTGGATGAAGGTGCAGCGATACTGCGCAGAAAATTAAACATTCGTCGGGAGATAGTTATCAGACCACGATGTTCTTGCTTTTCCAGACAGTTATCGTCTTTAGGCCACCACCCGTTCTTCATGCATCTGCCTTCTTTCTGTTGGCTGAGTAAAAGTCTGTGTTAGTTTAAATATAGGCTTAATTATTTAACATAACATGATATAGATGAGAACACTTTTTTCATTTTTAAATTTTATTTCATTCGTTAACAAAAAAACAAAACATTATATGAACACAATATAACCAATTTTACAATGAAAGGGAGCCACTTAATATTTACTTTACAATGTAAAACATGATCAAAATGAGGTAGCTACCTCCATGAGATCATGCAGAGGTCTTACCTGTTTCAACCATGTTTTTATATTTCATTTTAAGCTGCTGCCAAGTGCGCTTCTCCCCCGCGGGATTGCACCTAAATGAAATAAATTAATAGGCAACCATTCAAGCAGTTTTGCCCTGTAATATTATTGTGATTTCAAAGGACTACATTTATACTCACGCATTGACCCGAGCAGCAATGTTCTCCCACGCCGTCTCCCTCTCCTTCGCAGCTGCAGCGGTGTTGGACTTCCGTCTAAAAACGTGTTCATATTCGCTGTATGAGCGCATTAAAATGTCTAATTTCCAGTGGCGTGAAGTACGCAGCCTTCCGCTTCCCCGTTGCCATGGTGACTCCTCAAATCGGGGTTCCATTGATGCTGTCTTTTTAAAGTTGCGGTGCACGCGCTTAACTCTAGGTGAACCTACTCTGAGTTAATCAAACTAACTCAAATCTGCTGTTGTGGAATCGAAAACTCAGAGTTTCCTATCTCAGAGTAGATCAACTCAGAGTTCAGGGTTACACTCAGAGTTTGTTGAACCTGCTTTGTGAAACGGACCCCTGATGAATGTAAGTCCAATATTTACTCTCTTTTGAAGCTCTTTTTCATTATTTCTGAGGGAACTATGTTCACGGGCTGCTGTTAACTTTGTCTCTCTGCTGTTTGTTTGGTGCCGCGCAGTCGCGTGCAGGCTTTTACTCTGATGGTTTTGTTGTTGTTGTTGTTTGGTGAAAACAGCTGCTTGCAGCGGCTGGGAACAACACTGGTGAGATCCAAGAAAGTGAACCAAAACAGTCAAAGTAGCGACCATAAAAACAAAAACAATGAAAGATGCTAAAGCATTTCTTACCTGAGTGCAGGTGAGAGCGTTTAAGTATGCTGCTCCCTCTGCTTGGCATCCGTTGCTGGATACATTTACAGTGAGTCTAAATTACTTGGAGGCGGGGACATCTGGCTATGGATGTTTTGCATGTTGATCCAAACATTGATGTTTCATGACTTTTGTTCTTCGTTTTCATCTTAAATTGCTATGTTTGTTTTATGTCTGCAACCTGTAATTGTTCCTCTGCCTGTCTAAAAAAGGAGATTTTTAACCTCAGTGAGACTTACTCCTGATTACACGAAAGACAAAGAAAAAGAAAGAAAAGAAAATTTTGTAAATATCTGCTTATTCTGAATTTGATGCAGTAACACGTTTCAAACAAGTTAGGACAGGAGCAACAAAAGACTGGGAAAGTTGTGGAACGCTCCAAAAACACCTGTTTAGATCAGTCCACAGGTAAACAGGTTGATTGGTAACAGATGATAGTATCATGATTGGGTATGAAAGGAGCATCCTGGAAAGGCTCAGTCGTTCACAAGCGAGGATGGAGCGAGGTTCACCACTTTGTGAACACATGATTGTATAAAGGATGTTAGTACATGGACTCAGGAACACTTTGTAAGCAAGGTTTTAATGTTACAGGTGGAACTACAGTAACTTTAACCTTTATCTGCTGTGGGGTATATATGTGAGCTGTCAATAAAAGTAAAATATAAAGTAGAATAGTTCCCAAATTGTAGTGAGGATGCATAAATTGCCTCAAAATTTCACTTAAGTACTACAGTACTTGGTGTGTTTAGTTACTTTCCACCACTGGCCTTTACAGCTGTATAGGTCTGCAAATATAAAGCATGATAACTCACATGGCTTTCGTTAATGCAGGGTTTACATGCAGTGCATATGTTTCCTTTGATATGCTGCCTCCGCTCCCTCACAACACTTTGATTGGGTTTGTGTGTAACTGTATCCTCGGCCACATTCGGGACTCATATTGAAACATTTTATTGGAGGCAAGGCAACTAAATCTTCCCCCTCTTTGCTTAAATGGTGCGTTCCCTGTAATCTAGGCCTGGTGAATGGCATGACCATCATCTTCAGCATGATCCCCTACGGAGCAATTAGATACTTTGGATGAATCTGTGGTAAAAGCCACAGAAAGGGCTGATGTGTGGCATGACGCTCTGAGGAAAGAGGAGCTTTGCAAACGTTATCAGGGGAGGAAGGAAGATGTGGGTGTTTGTTTTTTTTCTACTCCAGAAAAAAACAAGCGAGCTAGTTTTTGTTTTCTGTTTGGTTCCCTTCCTCTTTTTGCTGCTTTGTGATCCTTTAAATTTAGCACGAGGGGCTGCTTTTTAGGTTCACAATGTATGGCAATTAATAGCACTGCCTTGAAGGTTGTACATGTGATAAGAGAGGAAGATGTTTCAGCCCCACAGAATGCCTGAATTATAAGTTTTTAGTAAGATTTTGGCAGCGTGTTACGATCAATATTCAAGGCGTATGTAAACAGATAGATGGACGGATAAGACGATCTCATCTGACCTTACGTCTGTCACTCATCTCCACACATGAACCACACCAAGAAACAAGATGTTTCCTGTCACACAGAGATGGGAGTCACATGCTGCAGCCTTTGCTCACATGTCGCTGCCCCCACCCCCTCTGCAGTGTGTTGGCTGTCTAAAACAGACTTTGGCAGTTCTGGACACCTATCGAAGTTCTGCCGGAGAACAATAGCCCTAAAAGTATCCTGATACCAAAGGTTGTAACCGTTGGCGCTTTAAAGATAAACTTTCCCTTCCTTCACAGCGTCTGAGTAATGCTGGGGGACAAAGCCCGTTCACAGCGGTGGGAGAAGACAGAGAGAGGCTGTTGTTGTCAGAATGGGCCATTTTGACTTCCGTAGGTTTACCAATGGCACCAAGAAAACCGTGCCAATTCATTGTGTGGGAGTGTGGGAGTCATTGTGCATGACTCTGCATCTGTACAGCTAAGAGCGTTGTTATGTGTGTTTGTGTGAGTGTGCATGCAAGCCCACATGTTAGCCTGGTTGAGTCAGATTTCCTTTGCTCTTTGGCTGAATTTGGGGCACAGTGCGTGCATTGAACTTAAAAGCGATAGGCTGAGCTTAGTGGTAGGCCGATCTTTACCGTACATGGCCTGGATTCCTGCATGTGTCTGTGGGTTTCAAATTATTCAAATGTGTTTGTGTGCATGCTATATTAAGTCGTATTCCTCTTATGAGTTGCAGTTGCGACATTAATGCTCTTGTCAACTTGCTGTTTGCCAGCGTGTTGGTTGGTCCGCCACATTTGGTCCAGACTGAAATATTTCAGTGACTAACATGAACTTTTATACAGGCACTGGTGGGAGGATGAATCCTGACTTTTCCTCTAGCATCACCACAAGGTTCACATGAGTGAAATTTCACAACAATTGGTGGGTGTGTTGCCATGAAATATGGTACAGACTTTCATGTCCCCCATACTAACAACTGTGGTTACTTTGGTGCTGCTTTTACTTTTCATCATCACATTTACAATGTGTTTACTGCAAATTAGCACATTAGCATGCTAACACGTTAAACTAAGGTGGTGAACATTGTACCTGCTTACAGCAGCATTAGCATTGTTGCCGTGTACATGTTAGCATGCTGACATCAGCATTTTTTTGGGATCCGTGCCGTTGTTGCAACAGCCCATTACTCCGATTCCTTGTGTTGTCGTTTTCCCACAACCACCCGCCCTAACGCTGCCTCTGATTGGCTCTAACCCTGACATTTTTTTCTAACCCTAACCATCTATCCAACCGTCTAACCCTAAACCTAACCAAGCAACAAACACCAGCCAATTAGGGACACTGGGGCAGGACATTTTTTTTTACTACTGGAGTTTCACCATAGATAGATGCACCTTTCTCTCTTTTACTGTCTTTAACTTCTCTTTCTAGCTTGATTTCACCTTTCACTTTCTGGTTTTCTAAAATTGTGTCCTTTTCCTACTGATTCTGAATTCACATGCAGATATTTGTTGACAGAGACTACTGATGTATTGAAGAGACACGTCCTGAGGCACATTCACCTGACAGATTGACATCTAACAGAAGCTCTGTAAGTGAAGGAAAAAAGCGCCCACAATCGGAAAAAACATTTCATATTCAAGTTGCGTGGGCAGGCACCTTAATTATGTGCAATGTAACTGAAGAATTACCTGATTGTTTTGTGCCACTATTCTCACAAGCAATTTGCCAGTCATATTGCATTTCTCTCGGCTGTGCGCGTACACACGCCCCAGCTTGTGGGACTCCAGAGCTGTGTTTAAAGATGTTTTTTCCTTTGGCATGAGCATTTTATCCTGTAACAAAGTCTTTGATTGAAAGTGGTTTACAAAGACAGATGGCGTGAGGTGGCCGGCTGGCAGTGGGTGCGGTGATCCAGCAGCTTGCTTGCTTTTACAGCCAGCGGACCAAAGACATCATTAGCAAATCAGCGATTAAACAGAGATCCGATCGGAGGATCTGTTCGGGTAACGGGTGAAAACATCTAAAAGGGTACGAGGTATATTTATGGATCAGTTTCCCTCAAAATTACCTGAAGAGGCAGATTTCATCTGTTGATGAACACCAGTGGGCACTGACAGAAAGCCTTGCTAAAGAGAGATGACAGACAAAATAAAAGACACTAAAAAGAAAAAGAAATTGGATTTTTGAGCCCTCTACCTCCCAAACTAATATTAATTATTTCCTTGTGAAAAAGAGATTATAGTTTAATGTTTTGTGAAATGTTTATGTTTTCCAGGCCCCTTTGACTTTTGCAACAAATTATGAAAATATATCTAAAAATGCAATCTGCAACACTGTAAATAACATGAAGACACCTGAAGCACAGAACTTGAGTTTTGCAGTCACCTGTAAAAAAAAAAAGAAAGGCATCCCTTGTGTTATGTGCTGCCATGTCTAATTTTAGATACCAAGAACACAGTGTGCAATGCATGAACAGAAAATGCTAAAATTCATGCAGCAGGAAGACCGTGATGCCTCGCACCTTCAAACTAAAAATGATAACCTTCTTTCAAAATCCGAAATAAATAGGAACGCCCTCAAAAGGTTGAAATCAAACCTGGTGTGGAGAAATTGTCTGGAGAGAATTAATTCAGAGCTGAACTTTCGCAGAACTTTCAAAACGTCATTCTTAAACTAAATGCAAGAAATTCACTGTTTCTAACAGCAATTCAGCATCTTTCCAACCTTGCCGTGCCTCAGCTTAGTACTGACTGATGATTCAATATCCCTGTGCGCCCTCTCCTTCTGTGGCGTACCTCCAGTTGGCACTCAGTGCGGGGGAGAGATCTTATAAGAAATGCGCATACAATATATGCATATAATCCTGTGTGTGGGAGAGACTGCACTTACTTTACCACCTTTTTTTCCTACAGATATGCCCAGAAAGGTGCAGAGACCTCTGAACGTCTTTGTAATGTGCTGCAACGCACCACTTGTTTGCCATCGGTGTTATCTCAAGGCATGCGTCCAGAGATTTGTCATCAGGTTGCACTGTTTACCTTTCCACTCGACCAGAGCCGTTTACAGCAACGCCAAGCACCTGCTATTGAGCATAATACCACTCAGGATGTTTGCCTGCCGCGTGTTTATCTCTGTTTGTGCGATGA
Organism: Chelmon rostratus; assembly: GCF_017976325.1. Classification (NCBI taxonomy): domain Eukaryota; kingdom Metazoa; phylum Chordata; class Actinopteri; order Chaetodontiformes; family Chaetodontidae; genus Chelmon; species Chelmon rostratus. The sequence goes on along the minus strand of NC_055673.1, from coordinate 8,568,002 downwards.
GGTGGGAAAAAGCCGTTCAAAGGCGGGGGGAACGCTGAGAAACAGGGGAAAGCTAAAAGTAACAGTGAGAGCGGCGCATGAAGTACCACTAAAAAAGACCATGATCAAATAAACCTTTCTGGGCACACAGGAGCGTTGTGAGTTTCCTGTTGAAATGAAGCAGATAGAGTAAAGTCATAGAAGGCGTTTGTTTGGGTGTTGTGGTCACTGAGCAGGATGTGCTGTGCCACATGTGCTGAGGTCAGTGGGGGATGGCCGTCTTGGGCTCACAGCGCTGTCGGATCTCCACCTTGTGGCTTGGGCCCCATCTCGCAGTACTGAACGCCCACACAGGCTTAAACAAACACAACCGCCCACACCCACCCAGAGCCGAAAGTATAATAGAGTCAGTGAAATGAGCTGAATCTCTCCCCTAGACCAGTGGTTTTTAAAGTCTGACAGTGTGAACCACCTTTAGACAAAACTGAGCCCCTTTTAATATATATTTTTTTACATTTTGGCAAATTGGCACAATTAAAAGTATGCCGAATTAGCTATTATCAGCTCCTGTTTGCAATGTACCCATGGATGTATAGACTATCACTGCATTACTGTAATACTGAAGGCGGCTTAAAAACGTGACGATTCTCAGCCAACGTCTGGGGTTCTGCGGAAATGTCTTTTTCCACCCTTCACTGCACTACACCCACGCTAACACGGGCTCACCAAAAGCAAAGCAAGAGCTGCTAATAAAGCTCAGTGAGCCGACGGTGTAGGAAGGAGTAGACGTCCTGTGTGGAGAGTTATAAGCTCCGGGGTCAGGGGGTCAGGACAGAAACCTGACATCACGCCTTGAGTATGCAGAGCAAAAACACATGTCTGCAAGGCCCCAGCAATAGTCGAGTAATTTATGGGTGTTAGAGTGGACTTAACCTCCGTGCGTCTTCAATAAAAACCCACCCGGTGAGATATGGAGTGACTCTCGCCACTTCTTATGTCACCCTTGATTAACCGAGAGAGCCTGGAGCCTCTCCAGGAAAGACGCGGAGGGTGTAATTTAGTGACTTGGAATGGACACCTAAATGAGTTTGGCGTGTCAAAATTAAAATGAAATAGGAGCAGAAGCCGGCAGTTGACAGCTCCAAATAAGATCTGAAAGGTGTGACGACTTTGAAGTAAATCTGGGTGTTTGCATATGCTCACGGCCCATGAGGTGAAGCCTCTGGTGGAGCTATTTTTTTGAGCATGTCATTTCAAGTCCTGCTCTGCTGGGTTTCACCCTCTTAATGACATGCTTCAAGAGCCACATGAGCACGCCTGAGAAGTAGTAGAAGAAGAAGAAGAAGAAGAAGAAGTAGGAGGAGGAGGAGGAGAAAGAAAGCTGTCCAACCCCTCTGAAGATTTCCTGTTTCATGAAAAGTGCATATAGGGCAAGTCCTGCCCGCTGTGTTTACTCTGCGTCTTCTCGCCGGAGCTGTGAAGGCGTTTCGGGGCAGCAACAGGCGGACCGAGCGCAGCGCGCGGCGTCTGGATACGAACCCGCGGCCGAGGCGTCGCTAAATTAATGAGAAAGAGAGGAGCGGAGAGTCCGTTTCTACATGGAGCTGCTTCGGTTTTCCGCTCTCTGGTGCGGAGCGATACTCTTCGGTAGTGTTCTGCTGGAGGAGACGGGTGAGTTCAACTTTTCTTAAACTTCTATAAAAGTTGTCCGCCTTTTATCTGAGCCGCCATGCAGCTTCGCGGCGGACATGCGACGCCTCATCGAGCGCTACAAAGTAACGAATGAGCTCTTTCAGGTAATTACGATGAAGTAAACGCATTATCCTTCACACAGGTGTTTTTGCACGCGCCTGTGGTGCCATATGTGTCGCGTTTTAATAAAAAAACAAAAACATCAAACTGCTTTAGTGCGCAGCCCTAAATTAGCTTAAACATTCAATTAGCTTCTGTACGCAGTGTTTAAATGTGTCTGGGTGCTCTTGAGAGGGCCTCACCTGTTGTAAGTCACCCCCCTCCATCTTTGATATGTGGCCACATTGCTAGCAGGTCCTTCCTCCTCTCAGAAAGACAGTGTTATACCTTCATCTGTCTCAACACTCAGTCCCAGAGGCACCAAGTGGCTTTGGCTGCTCCTAATCCTCTTTCCCCCCCTCTCTCTGCAATTATATGTTGCCCTGGGTGACAATTACTACCATTCATCCCTTCCATAGCCCGCCTCCTGGGTTTAAATGACATGCTCCTTCAGAGGAGTTGTTCTAATGATATAATTACTCCGGCTCAGCCACCTTCCCACCACGGCGCTCAGGCGTGGACTATCCCCTCCCCTCAGAGCTGGCGTGCTTCAAAACACCTCACCAGCCCGCCAGGAAGAGTTTGAAATTGCTCCGTCAAGTCGCCCAGTCTGGAGTTCAGGTGTAATATTTTGATGTTTTTATTTGGGAGTCTCCCAGTTAAGACAAAGCCGGAGAGCGAAACCCGTCTGCGATGTCCTGTCGGCGTCTTGTGAAAAGCAACAGGAACAGGATGCTGTAAACGTTGCATGCTCTGGGTTCGCTGCAGGTCGTGCAGTGTTTTTGTGTTGCTGCAAGGCCGCAGGTTTAACCCCACCCGACGGATTGGGTGAAATGACGCAGTAGGCTTTTTGTGGCAGGTTGCAAGCACACAAACACACACACACACACAGCAACTTTTCCTCAAGTCAGCGTGAAGTCAGGGGCGAACACATACTTAACAAACTTCTTCACACTGTCTGCTGTCAAGAGGTCTGCTTTCACTTCCCAGTCTGAAGCATCTCACTCAGAGGTCATGTGATCAAAGTCTTGTTGGTGCCATCTTGCTTCAGATGCATCACCCATGTTTGTTCGCAGCGCTTCTCCGGGAGAAGATCCTTGAGATCACCTTATGTCGGTCTCTCGGTTCGGTCTCGTGTTGCTGTGTATTCTGGTGCGAGGTGCACTTCCTGTGAACATCGAGTAAGCGCATCGTTGAAGTGCGGTTGTGTGGTTTTACAGTAGCAGCGCTGTCACATGCTTTTTTCGTTTCCTCTGTATTTGCGATTAGGCAATTTAGAGTTTTCAGTTATTTCTCAATATTAGGAGTCTACATCATGTGGAAATTTCTCTTTCACCCTCTGTTTACTCAACAGACTTGCAGCGAGGGGCCTAACTTTATCTTCATGGTACCACTTGAGTCTACATTGTGTACACTTGTACAAACAAAACCATGTGGCATTGCCCGTATGACACATAATTTCCCAAAGCAGTGGTACTAGATCGATCCTGGGGATTTTGGAATATCCTCTTTTCGGATCATTTCCAACTCTTAAAGCCACAAGATTCACTTTCCACTTGTGCTTTTATGTGGCGGGGAGGAAAAAGGAAAATCTGAGAAGAGAGGGGAGATTGTTCACCTTCCTTGCTGCTCAATCTTTCCTCTCTATGCCAAAGAGACGCATGCTGCCCGGCTGATTTTTATCATCAGCAGCCTCTCAATGCAAGGATGAACTGCAGACTGCAGGTGGAGAGTTTCTGCACACACGTACGCACATGCCTCTCTCCAAACATTCACAGACGCTGAAACATAACGTCGGCCTCCCTTTTTTTTTGATATTCATGAACAGAGTTGGCACGACACCTCTCTATACGGGGGAGCCGACTCATCGGCCTGACAAATTAGAGACTTCTCAGCGAGGAGATGCATCCGTGTTTCCTCTGTTTGTTGTTCTTGCCTGTCTGCCAGTTGTCTCCTTAGATGATTATCAAACCCACAGGCACTCATCACACAATCCTGTCTGTCTCACTGATATGGGTCTGCCTGCCGGCAAAGTCAAGTCTGGACAAGACCAAAGGAGGTGGATGCCACTGCGCGCTGCTCTTATTGTTCAGACTTCACAGGGGAAAATCTGTCCACCCCTCTAGGATGAAATAGTTTGGATTTTCGTGTGGTTATATTGAATATCTGCTTCTTGCTTATTGGCGCATTCCAACAGTCTTCCCCCCTTTAAATTAAACTTTAACGCTTTCTTGCTTTTAATGTTAATGTTTAATGTCATGGAAGTGTCATTATACTCTATCAAATGCTGCTTAGTCTGTCCAATTGCATGCAAGCAAATAGGCTGTTACAAACCTGACTGAGCCTTTTTTTGTATCCAACTCACCATCTTTCCTCTCTCACTCCTCTCTTTTTCCAGAGGCCACTATAATGAAGGTAAAAAGACTGTGCAAGTTCTGTGACGTGCGGGCAACTACCTGCACAGGTAAAGGCAGCTGCAAGGTGGAGTGCGACATCACGTCCATCTGCCCCGATAAACAAGATGTGTGTGTCAGTATCTGGTAAGTGTCCACTCAAACCACATTTTTACATAAACAGAAGTAAGGGTTATGATGCCTAATGTTTCCAGACAGAAATGACTGATTGAGTTACTTGAACACACGGGGAAGTGAGGAAACGAGGTAACATTAGCTCCTCTTTCATTAATCAGATGGTCATTAATCCTTGGAGTGACCTCTTCCCTCGAACACTTCATTAGTCAGCATTCTGCTGAAGACAGTTGACTGCATTATGACAGCACATGAGCGTCTAACCACCCATCAGCATCTAATCTGACTCTGAATGTGAGAAGCAGCAGGAAGCAGATTTGTGTTGGTGTTAAGAGCTTAAGGCTGTGCTGCTGTTTCTCATTATATTAGCAGTGTTGCGGGTGTGTCTTGAGCTGAGGTCAGCAGAAATGGACAGCAGCACCTCTTTAAAATGTTTCTCGCAGCGCTGCTCAGCAGGGAAGCTAAATTTAAATATGTGTATTTGTGCAGGTTCAGGGTTTTCCTTGTTTCCTGTTTGTAATGGTATTTCAAAATCTGGCTGTTTGTAAGTGTGAATTCTGTATTGCACCCATTTGCATAATGCTGAGACTGTGGACTACTGAAAGAGACAAATGTGCCATTTACAGCCTCCGCTTTATCTCTGCACGGCTGAAAAATTGCATTATTTGCACAAGTGTAGACCTGCCATCATTGCCTTGTTTCGTGATAATACAGATCGCTGAAACGGGGACTTCGCTGCCAAAATAGTTGTGAGCAAAGACTACAAATCAACCTTAATCCAGTAAATGGCAACATTTTCTGTGTGTTCTCGCTTTCCAAGGAGGAAGACAGATGACAACATCACCTTTGATACAGTCTGTCACAACCCGGCTCAGAAGCTGTATGGCCTGGTCCTGGAGGATTACAACAACAGCAAGTGTGAGATGAAAGAAAGAAAGGGCATGGGCTCCCAGTTCTTTATCTGTTCCTGCTCAGAGGATGAGTGCAATGAGCACATCTTCTTCAACTCCTGTAAGTCAAGACGGAATTATTTCACTTATTAATTCTGTATTTTCATCCGCTCAGGGAGTGTCCGATGCATTAGCCGCGCAATAGCGATAAACTCTCAGCCTCCTGACATTGAAAGAATAGCAGAATATTTTGAGGAAATGAGCTCTAATGTCTGCATGTTAAATACAGACCTACAGCCATCTAAGCTTAGCATAAAGACTAGAGCATCACCCGGCATCAAAACAAAAAAGCTTGGGCTTTGTTGCGAATTCAGGCTAGCTGTTTCCCCCTGCTTTCAGTCTTTATGCTAAGCTAAGCTAACTGGCTGCTGGCTGTAGAGTTGAGAGCGTTATCAATCTTCTTATCTAACATAATACGTTTATTTCCCATATTTCTAACCTATTCTTTCACGCTATCCAGTCCATCGCTCTTGCGTCAGTACTTTTCTTTCACAGCGGAGCAATGATGCAGTAACTCTGTTTTACGCATGTGAAAATTGGACTGTTTGGTTCGTACAGCCGTACAACATAACATGGTAGCGTCATAGTCGTGGTCAGCCCAATAATAATATGCCAGTTTCTATCAGCTTGTCATGTAAGGCTTCATGCATGGATGCTAACACATGTGCGCTGTAATGCTCTCCAGATCCGAGATTACGAACAGGTTTTTGGAGACATTGGCTTGTAGACTCCAGTTACAACATTGGCCCTGGAATCAGATGTATTTTGACTACGACATCCAGGCGATAATAACACTGAGGTACATTTCCGAGACCTGGCTCTGCACAGAGAGCCAAATTGAAAGCATCTGCGCAGTGCAAACCACGTAATGGAAATCCTTTCTCTCACTCTCGAGAATGTCTGTGCACTCCCTGTAACTTCTCAGTGACTCACATGAGACAGTGTGGTAATGAAGGAGCTCCAGCAGAAATAAGGACCATGAGGCAACAATACCAGTAAATTTGGGGTGAATGTGCCTCTTTCGCAACTAGCAAGTCACATTTTTCTGCCTGAGGTTTCACTTACGGTATTTTAGGTGAATCTAGGATGCTGCAAAAAACATCTCAAAGCCATTACTTAAGTTGGGGGCAATACTAAGTTGTTTGTCACATACCAGCTGAAACACCTCAGAGTTGCCATTGGTAACAGTAAACCCTCTTTCTGCACCATTGTACTGCTGCCCTAACAGGAGGGCTAGTGGTGTTTTTAATCATGTTATCAGAAATACATTCACAAAAACCATTGGAAACCTCAAGAAGGAGACCTAGTTAGAGAGCAAGAAGCGTTTAATGCTAAAGAAGTAAGTGATAATAACAAAAAGGCAATTCTACACACTAAAAATTGCAGGAATAGAAACTGACCCAGCATGTGGTCAAGTTAATCCAGTACCAATGGGATGTTTTGACCTCGTGTCGGTGTAATTTTACATTACTGTTGGGCTACTGGATCAAAATATCCCTTTGGTTTAAGTACTGGGCACAGCATCCCAATCTCCCAATTTAACACTCAGACTCACTGCAATTCACATTTTTGCCACTCACACAGCCTTTTCTCTTAAAAATTCAATATTTCATGCTTTAAGTGAGGGCTTTGGCCAAAGCTGAGGGAGTCCGGGAGGCACAGTGACAGGTTTGTTGTGAGAAATAGCTTCTCACTCTGTGAAAATAAAAACAAACTGGCTGGGGCCATGTTGAGGATTTCAGACATGTGGTTTCCTGTTTAGGAAAAAAAAAAAAAGAGAGAGAGAAATTAGAAGGAACCAGAGGGCTCGAGTGGGCAGGCCGCGAGATGCCTTCCCCATTCGTCCTTCCCTTATTTCAACCCGACTCTGCTCCTCACATCCACACTTGCCTCTCAAATTAGTTTCTTATCAGTTGTTAAGCAAAATGAGAAAATATGAGGATATTTCTGCTGTGAAACTAAATTTTAAATTTACGATCTGTCAAAGCTGGCTGTTTTAAAATGTTTTGGAGAGTTGTGTGGCACTCAGAGCAACTAGACAAGGAGGCTTATAAATGATTAAATTTAGAACTCATCAAACTGTGCACCAATTGGGGGTTTCTCATTTAGTTTGTTGTGTCTGGTGATATAGTTTTTATAGGTCTTCTTTTATGACTGCAGCTTCAAAAACTGGACCATAAACACGGCACAAGCATAAACTTTCACCGTTTGCCAAAACCGTAGCAGCTCCCAGACACACCACGTCCTAAATTATAAGAATCAGACGTACACTATAAAGAGACACAATATGTGGTTGACTGGGTCTGGGTTTGGAGCAGCTTGCCTTAGTGGCCCAGACGCTAACTTTAGCTTTCTGATGCTTATAGACATTCCACAGGGATGGCTCAGGTTCCTCTGCTGTTTTGAGAATATTGCTTTACCCTCTACGTTGGACGCTGATCTGCCGAGACGGGATTTGAGTTTTATTTCTTTATATTGGGGGAGACAAATTGCTTTGTATATTATCATTCCAAGCAAAGCGCAACTGGGGAAACACAGTGTTTTGAAGGAGCTTACGACGTGTTCCCACAGAGAAGAGTCTAAAATCCAAGAGGATGATGAGATGTCCCACTTTTTTAAAGGGCTAACAATAACCCTAACCCTGTTTTTCCCATTGCTTAGTATAAAAACATTATTAGTATGGCTTTAACCTCAAATGTATAAATGTGGGCATCTTCATCCTCATCATCTTAGTTGTTTGACTTTTGTTCCCTCAGACATGGATTCCCAGGTGGTGGCGGTCATCTTAGTGAGCCTGGTGCCTCTGCTGGTCATGGCCGTAGTCGTCATCACTTCTTTCTACTGTTATCGGGTCTACCGCCAGCGGCAAGCCAGCTCCAGACGCAAGAGGGGTCCCCCGCTGGACTTCAGCGACGCTCACGCCATCATGATAGACGACGAAGGTTCAGACAGCAGCTCCACTCACGCCAACAACATCAACCACAACACAGAGCTGCTGCCCATTGAGCTGGATGTTCAGGTCGGAAAAGGACGCTTTGCAGAGGTTTACAAAGCCAAGCTCAAGCAGGGCTCCTCAGTCAGCGAGGAGCAGGGCTTCGAGACAGTGGCCATTAAGATTTTCTCATACGAGGAGTACGCCTCCTGGAAGAACGAGAAGGAAATTTTCTCAGACGCAGACTTGAGGCATGAGAACGTGCTTCACTTCCTGACAGCAGAGGAGAGGAAGGCGCAGAGACAGTACTGGCTGATCACAGCCTTCCAGCCAAGAGGGAACCTCCAGGAGTACTTGATCCACCATATTATCAACTGGCACGACCTGTGGATGCTGGGGGGTTCGCTAGCGCGCGGAGTGGCCCACCTCCACAGCGACCACACCACCTGCGGTCGCTACAAGGTGCCCATTGCGCACAGGGACATTAAGAGCTCCAACATACTTGTGAAAAGCGACCTGACATGCTGCCTGTGTGACTTTGGCCTCGCCCTTCGCCTGGACAACACTCTGTCTGTGGACGAGCTGGCCAACAGCGGGCAGGTAAAGCCTTATAATCCGTTTATTTGGTTTTGCTTGGCTTTTGATACCCTCGGTCATTTGCATATATATATATATATATATATATATATACATTTTCACCGCCACCCCAGACACAGGCCACTCGTTCTTTGAGGATATGAGCCACACTGAAAAGAGCCGTGCTATCAATCAAACTTTTCATTTCTGATCCTCATCACCCAGCGACACCATCTCTTATTATTTGGCACCCTCTATATCTTGGGCCCCAGATGGCTGATGCTGATAGTAATAGTGCTGTAAGTGTTCTTAGGTTGTCGTTTTATTATCCTCACAAGACAAACAGGTTTGATTGATTCTTAATGGACTCATTACGCTGATGCAAGAGGCCAGAGTCATATTAGACTCTGTTATGAAAATTACTCATTATGAAAAGGCCTCACCCTTTGCTGCGCAGCACACCTAATGCATTGTAATGCATTTTCGAGGAAGCGCCAGTGAACACATTTTCCAGGCTGGTAATTATGTGAAGACAAGCAGCGTGTTGTTGAGCTCAGAGCTGCCTTTGTTTTCCCAATTATGTTATACATCAAACGTGTTTTAATTCGGATAAATGTGATCTGACTGCAGCACAAAATTACCGCCTGTCTCTTGATTAATGCAGGTGAACAACTCTTACTGCTGAGATGGTCTGCGTAGTTATGCTTTCTTAACCAAACAGCTCCTGTTTAAGTTGTGAAAAGAGAGTCGTTGGTTAAAAAGGTAACTTAATTGTGTGGTTTACCAGCTCCTCTTAGATGCGGCACGCTGCTTAAGCCATGCAAAACAATATTATTCATCCATGTAACATTTCCATCATCTGTGGTATCAAGAATTTGAATGAGATGGAAATCCTCTTCTCCCTGTTTTGTTTCAGGTGGGCACTGCCAGGTACATGGCCCCAGAAGTCTTGGAGTCCAGAATCAACCTAGAAAACATCGAGTCCTTCAAACAGGCCGATGTTTATTCCATGGCTCTTGTACTGTGGGAGATCATCTCCAGGTGCAACGCTATCGGAGGTAAGCTGTGACGGAGACGCACGTGCCGGTGCTGGTGTGCTTAGATCACAATCACAGAATTTGGTTTTGCCTAAAAGCTCCGCAGTGAGAGAAGCGACTTCACGGGAGGGTTAGATTAATGTTTGAATTCAAAGGCTAATGCAGGAGCTTTTGATGGAAGCAGCTAACAGCTCAAATGATGACTTTTTAAAAATCATAAAAATCATAAAACACAGCCTTTTTAGGTTGAGCAAATTTTTGTAATGTAATAAATTAGGCTTGAATGTATTATTCATTAATACAAGTGAATAAATAAAATCAGGGAAAATAAAAATGATAGTGTTATTATCCTAGATTTTACAGACACTTGTCAGCTTGTATCCTTGCTAAAGTCAGTTTAATGCTCTCGGGCCTGCAATCGCTGCCGGCGCTGTAAAACAGAAATATCTTCTTCTGAAAAGTGTAGATATTTGCGGTCATAGAGGTTTTAATGATTCCTCAAAGATGGACTTCTTAAAGGAAGAGTTTGACTTGGAAAATGGACTTTCAGAGAGTTGGATGTGAAGATTGATACCACTCTCCAAGCTTAGCTTAATTTAGCTTAGCTTAGCTTAGCATAAAGACTGGAAATGGGGTCATACCGCTAGCCTTGCTCTGTCGTAAGGTAGCAAAATCTGCCTACCAGCACGTCCAAGGCGAGACGGCATGGCTTCTTGGGTCTTGTCATCACTGTGAGGTGGTCAGGCAACCAGCAGCGACTCCATGAAGTAATTTCCTGCAGCTAAAAAACAGTCCAGCACACAACCCCCCCCATAAAAGTACAACAAAAGACAGACGAGAGTGGCATAAATGTGCTCCTCTAACTCTCAGCAAGAAAGCAAATAAGCATAGTCCCAAAATGTTACACTATTCCTTCAATGACTTATTCTTTCTGCTGCCCTCACTATCTCTGACTGTTTTTGGGTGTTTATTTGTGTTAATTGTGTTTTGTGGACACCAGCTTTAAACATGATGCATCTGACTTCCTGGACAATCGCATGGTGCCCCCATTGTACACACTGTAAGCATTACTTGTGACCTTTACTGTAGTTAATAATGGAGATAACAGCATTTTCCTTGGTAAATTAGAGATTAGCCTGGGCCGTTGAGGGTAAAGGAAATCAATAGAAGCCCTGATTGATGAAAGTCCCTTTGGGTCCAGTGTAAAGAGCCTCAGAAATACTGTAAAAAGAAAAATTGCCTCCACAGCTCGCTTGACCTCTCAGGACTACCGGCACAGCGACGACTTTACCAATTAGGAGCGCAGTGGCCCACTCCACCTTGAGTTCACTTACTGGATGTGTGACACTGTGCGACAGGACTTAATGTGTGTGCCATCCACGACCCATTAATCACTGTGGGAACAAAATCTGAAAGTGTCAAACACACAATTCATCTTGTAGAAGTCTCAAGGATCTGCCTTCACTTTCCTAATGTGCCGTTACGTGTGTTTGTCATTCTGCAGCAACAACAAGGCCAGGATATGTGCAAATAATAGGAATGAGTGATTATCTGAAGGCGAACCACAGGGCAGTATTTCATGTCGACACTCAGCCGTTTGTTTTCACTTCCCTTCGGTGTCTCTGTGGTCCAGCTTGTTTCTGTGACTGCTTCTGTCTCCATTGTGTCACAACAGTGATTGAAAGCCCGGCTTGGGCATGAACGCTTCTACTTTGGCTTTTTCCTGTTTTGCCCCCGCCCCCACCAATCCTCCCGGGGGGCCTCCTTGAAGTGTATCACACAGTTACCTTACCCGAGAGTCCTCTCAAGAAAAAACATGGTTGAGTGACCCACAATCCCCCTCGCTTTTCCTTCCCAACAGCAAGAATATGTGTGCCCCTTGGGTACACCTTTGAAAAGAAAATAGACTATTTCCTGTTTTTGCAGAGAACGCGGTCCCCAAGACGTACTGTTCTCAGAGTGGAGTTGTAAGTATGGATGTCTCCGTTATATGAGGATGTTTTGCAGTAATGTCTCATGAGGAGACCAGACAGGATGCATGTTGGTGGACTAAATGAATCCAGGCTCCTTGGATAAAGGTTAGTGTGGCTTCGCTTGGTTTCCTCTTGGGGGATTTGAGGGACAACAGCGTTATTCATCCCACTCATCCTCCTCCGTCCATTTCGTCCATTTCTGAGTTTATTTCTGAGTCTTTTATTTAGATCTTGACAAACAGAAACATTATACAGGGCAGCAAACGTTATTTTAGACCCAGCTTAAACAAATTTTTCTGACTGTCCTTGCAGAGAAACTCTGTCATTCTCTGCTTCAAAACTTCTATCTACACCCCCCACCCCCCCATGTCTGTCTGTCTTTTTCTTCCTACCCTCAGGCAGGTGAAGCAGCACTTAATTACTCTCCCACTGCACTGTAGCCCTGTAGACAGCCATCTAGCTTTACTCATACCGACACAGACAGACAGGGAGGGCTGTAGATTTACTGCAGAGAGGGGAAGCAGAAGGGATCCAGTCCCACCCCCGGACCAGAATCGAGACTATACATAGATGGAAGCAGCTGGAGTAGTTTGCGTGTTTTCTGTAGATCTCTATCCACTTTTTCTAGACTTGGCATCTCTCCGAGACGAGCGGGGGGGGGGGTGAAATCTGCAGTTCATTAAGGCCAAAACCCAAGGAGACGTTCTCATGCTAAAAGGTTAAAACGCTGTACAAACACAGCCAACCTCCTACCTTGATAAACCCCGAGGAAGGCGGAAAGAATGAGCTGCGTAAATGAGATGCAGTGATTTGGTTTTGCTTCACCGGCAGCTGGAAAAAAAAAATCTCCATGCAGATAGTGATGCCGGCAGAGATCTGGTATTGATTGGGGAATCAGAGCACCACGAGAGTAAAACTGATGTGTTTACAGAGTGCACTCAAAGAGTTTCATGCCTTCACGCTGCTGGTCTCTTGTTTTTCCCGAAGTTGCCAAGCTGTCCCTGGAGGCCGGTGAGTCACTAATGACACCCTGAGTGCTCGCCTCACGTGACACAAAATATTAAAAACACGTGCGCACACACACACACACACAGAAATTCAGGGTGACACATCCCTGGGCATCATTATAATGACTGGGGTGAAGCCCTGGTTTCCTCTTGTCTCTCTTGTCTCTGTTGCCACCTGCCTGTGTGTGTGTGTCTGTGGAAGACAGATGTCTGATCAGAGCTCTGCGTCTCAGTGGCAGGCAGCCACATAGCCGCTCTGTCACAGTTCCTGAGGCCGCGGTCTGATCTGAGATCCGCCAGGCGAGGAGAACACAGCCGTCTGTCGACAGCGCCAGTCAGCCAGCCATGAGCCTTCACTTTGCTTTCTTTATCTTCCAAGACTATAAAGACAGAGGAAAAGTTAGAGTGAGAGGGAAACCGAGAGATCAGCACACCTCGGAGAGGAGGAAAAGCTGGATTCAAGGCTCAGGCCTTTTTATCTCTGACTCTGTTCCCCAAAATGTCCCTCCTGTATAATTTAGCCGGTCCAGATTTAGGGCTTGGAAAGACTACGAGGGCGTTCCCCAGGCGGGTGGGGCTACGTGGGGGGATAATAGTGGAGTGGTGTTGAATGTGGAGCTGCAGACGGAGAAATGCCTTCGGTCCCTGGAGGGAGAGGTTGGGCTAGACTGGAGAGGAGAAGAGGTTAGGGCAGCTGCTCTCCAGATGTCAGACCATCAACTCCTCCAGGACTGCAGGGCCTGATAGTACGGTGTGTTTGTGTTGTTTTGTGGGAGGTCTGCCGTAGTCCACGTTTGGGGACAAAAGTCTGATTTCAAACCACTTGATTGTGGATCAGTTGGGGGCAAAATGCATGTGCCCGATTTGGTTTCATGAAAGTTACACCAGCGTGAGCTAAAATAGGTTTTTGGTCTCCTTTAATGGGGTTAGGTGAAGGTTAGGGCACGAATCAGCTGTAGTTAATGGTAGGCTAAGCCTTCAGGGTACGTCGGTGCCATATGTCCAACACTGAGCTCTGCTAACATGTCATGCACGTGCCTACATCTGTACTAAATGACTTTAACAACCTGTGAGGAACACAAACAAGTGTCAGAGCCACCGCGGCCTAATGAAAACCAGTGGAGGCGGCTGGGAGTGGATTAGTCAAGCTTTTGTTGCTTGACTCAGACAGACTCTGGGAAACAGACAATGTTATAGTGATCACACTACTAATTTATTTCCGAGCACATGTCGAAGCTCTGTTTTTATGCATTATTTATGTGTTTAGGTTACAGGACTGTAGTTCTTGTTTTCTGTGTTTATGTTTTGTTGAGCATAACTATACAGAATGTTAACTTTGAAGGGCAGCATGACAAAATACCAGTATAAATAGCTTCAGTGTAGTATTTTAGGATGGTTCCTGGTTGGTTTGTTCCTGCAGTTTAATCGTTGATATTTGAACATTTATCTATGTGATAGAGCCAAAACAAGTGACAGGTTCATGAAAGACTATAATTAGTTGGGATGGAAGTCCTGGACATTCCCTGAAAGACACAGAAGTGGCCGTCAGCTATGGCAATGCATATCACAAACCTCCTAAGAGTGACACTCATTGACGAGTTTCCCCAGTCTGCCATCGTGGCTAAATTTAACCGAATATCTCTTGGCTGCATATTCCCAGACAGCTTCGACAGGCCTGCCTGACAACCAGCATGGCAAATAGACATTAAGGATGAAATATGTGCTAGCATTGCAAAATTCACATCACTCCATGTCAGCTGCTGTTGGAGACATAGTGTAAGTTCCTCATTGTTACTCTGCTGAACTTGTTATATTGCTTCGCAGGAATCTTGTCAATATGCCGTGTGTGACTTTTGCAAACCGCAGCATTCCTCCCTCGCCTTGTGTTGTGTTTTCAATAGCTTTTGCTAGTTCAGAGTTTTAATTTAAGGTTTGCCTGGAAAAACCATCTTTCCTTTTTGAAGCAGGATTGGCCAATCTTTCCATCCTGGAGTACACTCTGTTGTTTACACTGCAAAGTGCTCAGTAGTATGATTCATATATTTTGGGCCCATTGTTTGCAGATGAACACATAAACATGTTTGCCCAACAGTTTATAAATGGGATTTGCAGCGTAGAGCGCAGTTATACACTCCCACGGACCTGTCCAAACAAAAAGAGGTCTGTCACCTTTTCTCTTAATGCTTGGGTGGGGCAGTGTTCAAACTTTAATACCAATCCAGAGGAGCTGACCGAAAGAAATATGAAGTTTTAGCCTTTGAAAAGAGTCATCTGTTGCACTTGTCTGCCTCCCACAAGCCTCCAGTTCTGTCTGCGGGCTTCATAACTTCCTCTGAGCTTCTTTTAAACGTGTTTTGAAAGAAGAAGAAGAAACTGGCATCTAGTTCATCCTACAAATTGTTTAACCCAATCAGCACTCTAGCAAACAGTTGTGGCTTCTCGTGTTGCACATACAGTAATCTGCGCACAAGACGTGTCGGTTCGCTTGCAGAGACACCATGTTGGCCTCGTGACTGGGCGGGTCACCCCGGAGCTCGCTGACTCGGGCTGGCGCTGCTTTGTCCCAATCATGTAAACTCTGTGGGACAGATTCACGGACGGAAATTGTTTGCAATTTGAGAGAGAGATGCCGTATTAAAGCACCAGCTCATTTATAAGAAACAGAAATAACAGAAACAGGTTCGACTACAATAACATGTAAATTTGATATCCAAATAAAGACAAAAAACCTGCCTGTTACAGCCTTAATGTATATTTTGTAGGTTAAAGCAGCTATAGCATCCTTGTCTGATGTTGTGACACTATATTTGTGTTTCATTAACGACATCAGTTTCAGGCATTAGTCATCATTTCTACTCCAAATACAAGTACAAGTACAATTCATGCCTCCTGAGCAGATACAGACATTTAACGTTATTGTGCAATAACACAGGCTGCACTGTACGTTTGACTCATTTCCCTCAGTCAGGTTCCAGCTTGTAGTTAAAGCTGAAAGCTGCAATAACAGTGTAGTGTATGCAGCGTAGAAATGCATGTCTGTTTTTCTAGGTGAGGAAATTATGACAGGTATATGAAAAGGATCATTGTGTTCAGTTACGGTCAACGGTGACAGACAATTTAAAGTTTTCAAAGCAGCCCAAAGCAGAGAAGTGGAACTTGTGTCTGTTTTCTGTTTGAAGGCTTCTGTCTGTCTTTGCCGAGGTGTTGTTTGTGGAATGCCTACATGTGATTCTCAAACAGCTGTTTCATCTCCTGGTCATCTTTTTAATGACTGAAACTCTGCTCGAGCTAATTATTTATTTCCACTTTCTTCACACAGTCACGTGCCTCTTCAGGCTTCTCTTATCTCGATGGGTCCTCTGAAACTTGTGTTTTCCCTCACACAAGCCCTCCACGCTTCAAAGCAATTTGGAATTTGATTTGTTGTCTCACTCCGAGGATACATGAATTCATGTAAGATAAACCGTCTTTGGAAACTCTTGACCCACAGTTCCCAGACTACGTCCTCCACCGCAGCGCTTTGAAATCTTGCCCTGAGTAAACTCAGCTGGTAAATTTCCTTTGACAAGCATCCTGGATTTCATTGTGTAAGAGAGCTGACACAAAGCCAGAGCTGCGTTGGTGAGATACTTTAAGCTCCTTGACGCTGAGGGTAAAAATGTGATAATAATAAGTGTTTCTCTTCAGCAAATCTCCCCCTTGGCCCCTCTATCAGCAGCACAGGATTCTTTTTGTGTTTGTGCTGCTTCGGTGCTATTTAAAGTTTGCAACCTGCAGTTTTAATTTGGAGCGCACAGTGAATCCTTTGAGAAGTGTTGTTGATGTGTGCGCTGTGGGGCACTGCCATCTGATCTAGTCTCTCCGTTCAACAGGGCTGTATCTTTCATTAGATGTGAACCTCTCTCAAAGTTTATTACTTGCATAAAACCACCAGTTTGGGCGGCGTCGGGCTCACTTTTCTCCACCTGTTTCCCGTCTGTGTGTGCAGAGGTGAAGGAGTACGAGCCGCCCTTCGGGAACCTGAGGGAACACCCGTGTGTCGAGAGCATGAAGGACAGCGTTCTGCGAGACAGGGGAAGGCCTGAGATCCCCAACAGCTGGATCAACCACACGGTAAGAGGCACCGCACAAACATACAAGACCTCGCTACAGATTTCAGGATGATCTCCTGTGTGCTGACACATTCTGTGACCCTTCAGGATCTGAATTTTGGGTTTGGTGACATATTAAAAATTTCCAAACCATCCACCATCAGCTCAACAACCAGCAATTACTGGAATATTTGTGCAGGTGTGTGTGTGGCGTCCCACACACTGTGGGTTTGCTTAGTTTATTTATTAGTCGAATAAACAAAATATAAACTCTCAAAATGGCAAGAAAGGACATTTTCTTATACCTGTTGTATTTTAAGCTGTTTTAGACAAGTTTAATTGCCTTGTTGCCCTGGCTTGATCGAAATGAACCCTGAGTTAGAGTTAGACGTGAGAATATTCCTGCTCTACACGCTGTGTACCTCTTCCTGTTGCCCCCGTTTGCCCCACACTACCGTCGCTGACATCGTTGTGGTGCTGGGTTTGCTCACTGAACAGAGTCTGTCTGCACAACAGCCTCATGTTTCTGAGGCAGACCATAAAATAAGCAAAATTACGTGACGAAAACCAATCAAAAAACAATGGAATGGACTCAGCCAATCACCAATAGCTGTTTATTCGTCCCATCACCCAACCCCGTCTAAAACCCCTTTTAGATTTCCAAAATTTTAAGTTTGATGTTCAAAATCAAACTTGAAATATGGTTAAAATCCACACAGACTCATTAATGATCTGATGTTACTTATAGATTAGCTCTAGATGAATAGTATTTTGTACCCGTCTGATTGTTGTTTGGTCTGAGTTTAAGGGTTGTGATTCATCTCCTACTGTGTTTTTCTTATTTGTTGGTTTCTTGTTACGCCTGCTTGCGACTGTGATTGCAAATTTGCTGTTCAGTTAACCGTGGCACATCTACACCGATGCTGATTACGGTGCACTATCCCCTAGAAATAAACAATGCCTGTTGGTTAACCTGAAATGCATCTTATAACCATTTTTGATCAAACAGGTTTACTTCCTCTGGTTCTATAATTCCTAAAACTAACAACTAAAAGTCGTCATTGGATATTCATTTGCATTTTCACTATATCTGGTAAAAATTAAGCAAATTAGACTGATGACAAATTGAAAAAACAATAGCAGTGTATGAGATGCAGTTTTTACGCACGAGGAAACATCAGCACAGAGTCGTCCTGCTGCTCTTTGTTCAATACTTAGAAAAGGAGACATGCAGAGGTGGAAACACAGACTGAAAAGCCCAGAACAGCTGTCTCCAAAGTAGACAATCTGTCGAGCGTTTTATTGTTATTTATTCCTGCTCTTAAAACGAAACCACAATCAAACAATTAGCAAATAAGTTTAAATAGGTTTTATTTCTCACGTTGCCTCACTCGCTGCCTCTTCTTCTCTCTCTCTCATGCTCTGTGAATGCCTTCAGTCAGAGAGCCAAAAAACATTATCATTTTAACATTAATCAGCATAAAAATAAATGTTGCGCCCTCGTCCTAATATTTATGCTAGTGTCGCTAGCACATGGCCGTGCACAAGCTGAAGCTGGTGGTGGTGTCTCTATTTCCATACTGATGTAAGGCCAACAAAGGTGCAAACATTAATTAGGTGTATTGCTAATATAATTTCCCTAAATAGAGGTTTTTCTTTAACATTTACCTGTTTAATGACATCATGCACCTGAAGCTCATATAAGTCTAACCGTTAATGTCAGAAATGTTTTGAGTGGAAGACTAGCAACTGCTATGGCAGAAGCTAATGATAATACAATCAAATGAACAAATGGTTAGCGTTGCATTGACAGTTTTGATAGAGCCTGTTTTCTATTAAAAGGACCCTCTGGAGGTTTTGACCTTGAGTAGCCTCTAGTTTTTAATGAGTGGGTCCCTATTTTGTTTCTCTCGCATGTGCACAAGGACACACTCACACAGGTGACACTGTACACATTTCTGCGAATGGCTTCACACTATTCTGCTGATCTACAGGTGCAAGAAAGGCCAAAAAAAAAAAAGGGTCAGATCAGTCAATCAAGCACAGTTTTATCCCTGCTAGTCCTGAGAAGAGTTTTAATCTATAGTCTGTTTCTATTATTTTGCTCACCCAATTGCTATTGATGGGGGTAGTTCAGTTCAGCAGCATCGCAAACTGCAGCCTCCTAAATGATAATACAGCTGAGTCATCGCCTCTCAAACAAAGACTGAACATTATAACCCGCATGAAGGTCGGTTTTATTTCAGACTGTTATGTTCGACTAAATTGGCAACTGAGTGTATAATTCTGCTGTATTATGTGACTCCATCTTTTTTGTTTCCGCTCACAGAAAACACACTGCAACACAGACACAGAGTGACATACATATAAACACACAGATGGAAACTCATACTTTCACATGAACACTCAGAGGTTCAGCTTGAGGTGATGGTATGCTGTCACAGTCAGACTTGCCCCCAGTCTGAATTATTGGCTGATTATATCTCTGCTCCACCGCTCCCCCTGCAGGGCATCCAGATGGTGTGCGCCACCATAGATGAGTGCTGGGACCACGACCCGGAGGCCCGTCTGACAGCCCAGTGTGTTGCCGAGCGCTTTTCCGACATGGAGTACCTGGACAAGCTGTCAGACCGCTCTGACTCAGAGGAGAAGATCCCTGAAGAAATCTTTGTGGTGGATGAGAAGTAGAGCTCAACAGAAACACTGCCCCCCACTAGGGTGGCAGAGGAATTACAGCCGAGCAGCTGGGAGAGATAGAAATTCCAGTGGATGCGTTGTTTGCTATGGGTTCGTCAGAAATGTGTGACGGAGGAGCAAACTGGAAAGTCATTTGGATGAAACAGAACTGATACCAGAGATGGACCTCCATGTACAGATCAGGACCAACATAAATACAGACAGCAGTGACTGACTTGATTCGTTTTCTTCTACATGCTTCAAAGACTGGTTCGAGTCGTAAACAAACAGGGAAATTGCATTTTAAAGCTTTTATAACCAAACACTATTTGCACTTTACCAATATCTATGCACACCAAATATATATATTGAGTGTCTTTTTGCTCTGATAAAACATTTCAGGCATAGGAAATAAAGGGACAGAACATATTTAGACAAGTGGGTAAAAGGGAGCAATCCAAAATATTAAGATATATAATAACACTACTACCCCCTTTCTAGTTTTATGGACTGAGCACTTAAACGTTTTCCAAGGTGTCAACGGGACTGGATGACAGTTTTCAAGGTGCAAGTATGATTTCTTGTGGCATGAAATGGAAATTACCCACAGCAAAGAAACAGAAAACCCCTCTAAGGCAGAAATCTGCAGGGAAAGCTCTTATCATATCTCAAGGACTATGAATTGCAAAATAAAGACGGCAAAATCAGCCTGAAAGGAAAAAGGGAACAGATATATAGTGCTTTGTGTGTGTGTGTGCGCGCGCGAGTGTGTGTGCGTGTGTCTGCATGCATGTGTGTGTATGTGTGTATTACTCAGAGGAGTCTGTTTAATCAGACAAAGAAAATAAAAGAAATGGAAATATGTATAAAGGACTCTAAACTGGAAGTTCCTGCACACTGCCTATATGCTATAAAAGCTGAGCTTCTTCATAGACATTTTGTTACTGAAAAGGGAATTCTGATTCAGTGATTAAAAAAAGGTCTATATCAAAGTAATTTTGTATAAAAGTCTAAAGCCATAATTAAAAGTATTACAGTACTCATTGTGTCACTGTGGTGTTTTTAATGCTATCATTGTGCTGTCCACTTTGCTGCCGCTTATGACTATATGATATGAGATGATTGGTAGCATTGATTTGACATTATAAACCACTTTCATTTAAAGGTTGAACTTCTTTACAGGCCAGAATATTGTTTTTAGCTCAACTCCAACAGTTACATATGCTTAGCTGTCATTATTTCAACAGAGCCCACAATATTATTCAGTATCCTACATAAATGCTATCCTCAAAGCTCCACGGTGCAGTGTTTTGGATATTTCTGACATTGAATCAACTGTCTCGATGTTAATGTTGCTAAGGCTATTGAGAATCAACAGCTCTGTGCAGCTTTCAGCTCATGTTTTAGTTCACTGGACCTTATTACCCCCCATGTATGAGACTGGTGAGTCGTCTCCACTGCATGATATATTATTATTGATTACGTTATTAGATTGTATCATTGTGTAAGCATCTGCTGCTCGTCTTTAAGTATATGTAGGTGGTCGAGGTGGAGGTAGTGTGCAGTTTTATTTTTAGTTAAAGGGTTTAGTCCAGCAGTTCCCAACCTCCCAGTGTTAAATCTGAGGGGTCATGAGATCCACTTTTTTTTTGTCTTCTTCCTTAATGGAGCACTTCTATTTAACAACAATTAAAAAAAAATACATTGCAGCATTACACATGATACATTTTAATGTGTCTTATGCGCTGAGAGCATGCTTCTAGTGTGCTCTAATCTAAATTATCACTGCAGAGCTCGAGCTCCCGCAGGATGATGAACTCAGTAAAACCGTGATCGCGCATCAGTTGCTCTCAGGCTTGGAACAGGAAGTTCATGTTCACAGACTTCTTCATTCATGGTTACACCGAGGCCACCAAGATGCTTCACATTCTGGGTGTTATTCAAAATATGACAAATCTCTCAGACTGTGCTGTCACACATTTTAATAGTGGCAGTTCTCCAATGATTGACAGACAGTGCTTTTACACTGTGTGTGTGTGTGTGTGTGGCTATGACTCAGGCTGCTTTCATTGTCACATTTCAAACTCAAGACCAGTTAATATGGGACGACTTGTGCAATTGAGGACAAAAGCAATGTCCCTATTTGGAAAAACAGCTGACTTTTGGGTCAGTGGTTAAGATTAAGGTTAAGGTTAGGGTAACGGTTATGATTAGCAAGTAGTGGTTGTAGTTAGGGTAAGTCTCCAGGAAATGAATGTACCTCTATGTAATTTCCCCAGAAGTGACCCAAGTAAGGGTGTGTGTGTGCTGGATGAGCCCAAGGTAAGAGGTTCAGCAGGTCCACACAGTGTTTGGCATGGAGTGAGTCTGCCGTGTATGACGCCATCAGACCTTTCATCCTGAGCCCATAGCTGACTCAGACTGGAAAATGTGTCTGTTTCTGTCTGTTGCTCTCTGTCTACCTGTCTATGCCACTATTTGCCTGCTTCTCTGCCCATCTGTCTGTCTTGCAGGCAGCTGCTTTTAATTCATCCACCAGTTTCCCAGAATCTATTTTGCATTTCGGTTAACGAGGCCCTGCCAGGCAAAAAGTAACTGCTTAGGCTAAACTAGACATCAGTGCCTGCATTGGGATGAGAATCTCCATGAAGAGCATTCACTAGTATGCACGTCTCGCCGGTTATGTCACTATGTCTGAGAATCTCTGCCTCCGACACTGCATGATGTCAAAATTGCGTCTCTTTCATTTAGAACACATTAACACAGGCTGCAGTCGTGAGGCAGCGCCGCTGAAAGTGCATGAAATGTTAAACAAATGCACTTGGGAACAGTAGGATAGTAGGATTTATCAGCCACAGTGGGCTGAGTTGTCATCTCGTCGGGAGATTTCCATTGCCCTTCCCACAGTTTACATGCTCTATTTACATAAAGTATGCCACAGGCTCACTTGGTGTGGGCTGCACTACAGCTGAATTGGACACTGCCGCAGGATGTACACGCTGATGATAAATGATTTATAATTTTACATTATAAATGGATTACCACAGGGGTGTCGAAAGTAACAAAAGTAACATTTCTCTTCATTTTTCACAATCAAATAATGTGATGCCAGTTCTCCTGCAGCAAAAGAGTCAAGTTCTCACAAGGGAGTTTTATACATACGAAAGGTCTCTGAATGCCTCCGGAAGCACTTCTCTCTTTGTGGCACACTTGTTAGTGACAGTGAAAGAATTCTGCCTTCGTTCAATAGCTAATTCCGTTCAGTTTTTACAGTTTTTGCTGGAGCGAAAGAGCACAGATACCCTAGAAGAACTGGTCTGCACAGTTAGGTGCAGCTTGGTTAACAGTGAGGGACAAGTGTAAAGCAATTACACATGAATCATGCAGGCACATACAGTCAGTCAACAATAATCCTGTTATGTTTAAGCTGTTATGCCAGTTTATATTGCTGTGCCTCGCAAATGAATTCACGCAGTTTTTGGATTCAACGATCGCAGCCATCGTGAAGAGAACAGATAGATGTCACTGTGTGTCGTGTCTCTCTGTTTTTGGTTTGGTTTTTAAACTCTTTTCCAGTCTGTTCAGCGTTAATAATATTCAAGTCCTCAGTCAGTTGGTACAAATCCTCCAGTCTGTGATCCCATCCCAGTTTGTGTTTTAATTAAGGCAACATGGGAGCTTGTGCACATTTATTTACTTCATTGCCAGCGACACCAAAGCAGGATATTGCCCTAAACGCCTGCATTTTGTTGTTTCACCAGTAGAGGGCGTAGTGGTTCTACTGGATGCTGCATACAAAGACATCAATTGTGTCTCCTGCAGCCAACTGGGTCTAAGTGCTAAAGTGCAGGGTCCAGTGAGCTGACGTTTGTGCTTTGAGGGTAAAAAATGAAAGCAGTGCACTGTGAAAATGAAGGGGCTGAGCTCAAGATGTGACAGGTCTTTCCATTACTCAGACTTATGCTGAGTCATACTAACCAGTCGCCAAACGCTGGAGTCGTTTTGTATCTCGGTGGGAACTAATTGCATTTAAACAGCTGCTGTTGGCAAGCATAACTTAGCAAATTTTTCTCCATCTGATTCCCTCACTCCGTTGAGCCGCACTCTCTTCGTTTCTCACAGCGCTTTCCATCCCTCGCCTGTCACAGCGTATCAGGAAGCAGAAGCTCAACACGCCATTGTACAGCCCTCCACTGGTTAAACTCCATACCTGGGGCACTGTATGTGTTCTTGTCAGCCGCTCAATCATGATACTTTCTAACCCGATTAACCCTTTGAGTGGGAGGCAGCAGCCGGCAGAGAGTTAGGCCAAGAACAACTCATCATTGCGCGCACGTATTTACAAAGAGGCAAACGCACACACAAGCCTTAGGTGGTCTTAATAATCCAGAAGGAGATATTCTCCTGCCAAAGTCACTTACCATTCCCACATGCTGGTTGCCATGGCGACGCCTCATACATCAATCAAAGTTGGTGAGGAGTGCGTTGGTTGGCGAGAGCTATAAACAATATTTTAAGCTCCAGTAAGGAGATGACAAGGAAGACAAATTAGTCCTTGCTCCAATATCGCCTCCCCCTCTCCAGGTCCAGTTGGCGTCAGAGGCCATTTCCCCTCTCCATTTTGCAGCTTCTTCTTCTTTTTTTTCTGTCCCAAATACCCATATGATTTAGACATTCCCTTGACATATTACAAAGAAGCACTCGGGTGTGCAGCTTTGTTATTGGCAGCGATAGTGGCAGCAGCAGGAGTCACACGCTGGAAGAAACTTTAAGGCCCTGAGCCACAATTGCATGCAGCAATTGTCCAGTGGATGATGTGCCTGTTAAGATAAGAGCAGCAGGCAGCCAGGGCCCAGACACAGAGAGATGGGACTTCTGGCGTATCAGGAGCCATTACCCCTGCTGTCCTCTTCGACA
This sequence comes from Chelmon rostratus, assembly GCF_017976325.1. NCBI lineage: Eukaryota > Metazoa > Chordata > Actinopteri > Chaetodontiformes > Chaetodontidae > Chelmon > Chelmon rostratus. The sequence continues at coordinate 8,543,545 of NC_055673.1, read as the reverse complement.
TTTCTGTCTGATAGCAGTGGGCTTGATAGGTCCGATATTACTTTAATTTCCTTATGCCTGAATGAACTATTGTGTCATTACAGTCTCTGCTAGAGAGCGCTCAGTGGTTAGAAAAAGAACAGCCTATCAAGGACAAACACAGCTGTGTCAAAAGGCAGTATGTCTGATCTGAGGGTGTTTGTCTTGGGAGGATACATTAAGAGTGTTGTTTGCTCACATTTGACAAGACCGGCGCTTGGCAGTTACATTGTGATTTTCCCCTCCAACAAAAGAAGCAGAAGAAATGATTCAATCATTTGGGCCAACAAGGACGGCGCCATTCCACTCACTTCCTTACATCAATCATCCCCTCGTTGCATGTAGGGTCTGATGATGATTTGGGACTAATTTGGCTCGATATATCCTCTAATCTCTGTTCCGTATTAATTTGTCTATTTAGAAACAGCCTAATTTACTCATTGCTGCGCCGCTCCAGTTAATGTTCCATGAGAGGCTGCAGCGAGCCTGGTGTGAGTTCATCTCCAGCCATCTCTGCTGCAGCATTGTTCAGACCTCTTTGGTGTTCACAGACAGCTCATTATTAAATAATGTACAGAAATGTTTTCCTCAAAGGTCGATATCAGACATAAGAGGCACTGATGGGGGAAAAATTGATATCTTATATGTAGGATAACTACTGGAAGTGGTAATAATGGTAATCCATCATTGTCAATAAAATTCCACAATGCTGCAGCAAATGTGTTTAGTATCGCTGCATCTTAGCATTAGGGCTGCCCCACCTCAGAGCCCAACTAATGGACCCAAGTGGAATTCATAACATTAGTGAAGTGGGTGCTACACTTTGGTGGTGGTTGAGGTATGTTTGAGTATCATGATAAAGAGCTGTATATATGTAATCCAATTATTATTATTATCAATTATTATTATTATTGCTATGGTTGCATTATATTTAGGTGAGCCAGTTCCAGGGCTCGAGTACTGTGCATGCTCAGTCACTGGCATGGCTGACATGACTGGGACACTTAATGGGATTAAGCCATCGTTAATGTTATTATTTACACCTGTGCTTTTCCCTGCCTTGACATCTGAAAATGTGTGCTGTGAAAAGGGCCTACTCCCCTCAGAGTTTCGCTTCTTAAAGGGACAGATTATCTTTTTTGGGGGGAAACGTTCTTATTCGCTTGCTCGCCGGCAGTTTCATGAGAAGACTGATACCGCTTTCATGTCTGTCCAGCTGTAGAGCTAAAACCAGGTGAGTTAGCCTTGCATTCAGACTGGAAACAGCTAGTCTGGCTCTGCTTAAAGGTAAAAAATCTGCGTACCATCTGCCTTCTCATTAATGCCAACATGTTGCATTTCTGCTTGTGTGTGGATTGATGTTGATGAGCTTTGGAGGTGCTGGTAGGCAGATTTTTGAACTTTGAAAAGAGAGCTCAGCCAGCTGTTTCCCCCTTGCACTCGTTCTTTATGCCATTTTATTTTCTTCTGGCTGCAGATTCATGTTTAACAGACAGATATGAGAGCGATATTGATCTGCTTATTTCATTGTCAGCAAGAAAGTGAGTAAGCATATTTCCCAAAATGTCAAATCATTCCATTAAAATAATTTTTGCCTGGAAGCACGTCTCTCCGGTTCAGTCAAATCTCTGCTTTGCCGGGCAAAATTGTATATTTACTAACAATATTGTGTCCCTGCACGTTCATTAAAAGAAAAGATTTGTGCGTTTGGATTTAAACTACAGGTTTGTGCTGTGTGCTGGTGTACAGTTGGGGCTGTCTGTCTGCGATATCACCAGCACAGGCTTCTCTCTCCCACCTCCCTGTGTCCATTTTGCCCATCCTGCAGCCCCCTCTTCTCTCCCTCCCCCTCAGCCCCCATATTCATTGGAGGGTCCAGCCAAATTTAACTTTATTTTGGAGGCGTGAATTGCATTCTGTCAGATGACCGATTGAGGGCAACCAGGAGGAGAATCGATTGGACACGGGCTGAGCACAGAGATGCATAGTCTTGGCCAAGGGGCAACTTGGTATTGAACCACCTTTACAGAGCACGCTTTGGTCAGAAAAAAAGAGCAGAGTTGGTCTTTAATTTAATATATTTGCGCATTTCACATAAATGCATTACATTTTAAAAAGTACAAGCATTCATTTGGTGTTCACGTAGCACAAAAGCTTCCCTAAAACCTAAATTTGTCATCTGTAAGGTAAAAAATGAGATGAGAGAGAGGCTAGCGCAGTCAAAAGCTGTCGTTTGTGAAAAACATATATGACAGCGGTCTTCATTTGTGCACGATCTCTGTGTGAACTTTCGAAAGAATCGGAGATGTGCTTTGTCACCACAGCAGAATAACATCAGTCTGCTCCCCTTGTTTTGAATGCTGCTGCCGTAATTTCGCCACGGAGGTTTCAGGGCCTGTCATTGAAGCAATATCACATAAATCTGCTGTCTTCTGAATTGAGACAAGCCCATGCTGGCCGCTCAGGAAAGTGAAAGAAGGGTCATTTGTCAAGCTGGGGCAGCTGGGAAATTGGGAGACATGCTTCAATTTTCAACACGTGAGTCATACTTTTTAGCCTCCCGTGGGGATAATGTCAGAACAAGTTCAACTGTTTTCTACGCACTCCATTTCTCATATCTGAGCGGCAAGCCCCCTCAAAAGACACGACGCAGAGGCTGCTCGAACCATACCAAAGCGAGGGAAGTGTTGATAAGGCGGCTGTTATTCTGACGAGGCAGAAATGCATGCCAACTTTTCAGAGATTGACATTCTGCCTGCAGACAGTTGATATCTCTGTTGAGCTCAGGTTAGTACCTTGCTCCTCCTTATTTTTCCCCCATCACTCTCTCTCTTTCACACTCATGCTCTATCAATTGCAACTTTCTTAGGAAACTTTTTATGCAGCATGCCAATAGAATTGAAGCATCACTGCAGGCATTTTCGGCTGTGTCGACAGGTCACAATCAATCTTGATGAATGTGGCGAACTGTGAATGTTTGCAGGCAATTTTCGATGCTGATATGTTTTTGGGGAGTTGCTCTCAGAAAAAGAAATATTAGCTGAAAGTTTTCTTTCTATATACTTAAGGCCTGCACTCAGATGCAAGAGGATCTTTTTTCAATTCCATGATTGCATAATTATTGTGTAATTTCATGGGATAATTATTGTGATTAAAAGCCTGATTAGAAATTAAAGCGATAGATTCTGTGACTGTGTTAATATTGGAAATTATGATTTGCAGTAAATTATCTGACTTTTATCAAAAAAAAAAACAGTTTTCACATTCTCATTTCTTTTTTATTTAAGTTGTCGAAAATGGAAGTTTTCATTGACAAGCGCAGATTGCTTTGTTCCCTTCTTGGAGATGATGTGGTAGATGAAAATGTTGTTGTAATCACATGAAAATACATTTTCAATCAAAACTGTCATTGCCTCTGCAGCTCACAGCCTCTTAGGGGGAAAGAACTTTTCATATGCTTTGGAAAATGACAGATGAGTGCAATGAATGCAATATATCCTGAAGCAGATGCAGCCTTATAAATTGAGCGAAAGCTCTCTGATCTCTGGGATGATAGATCCCACCGTGAACCTATCTTACTGTTTCATATTTTATCACAACAAGCAATTTTCTTTAGGGAAGGACTCTGTGCTCGGCCGTGCATCGTGCATGTGAACAGATAAGTGATGCAGCGCTACAGATAATCAGTGGATCACTCGTGACATTATCAAGATTTGCGGCCCTATCATGCAAGGTGAAACCTGTGGCCAATCCAGCGGCAGCACATCTTCCATCAAAGTCAAGATTAAGATGTTGTGCTGCTGAGTATCATCCACACGTGTTGCCTGGGACTGAGTGGGTCATGTTCACATCTAGCAGATTTAACTGCCTTTCTGTGGCCCATTGACTGCTGGAGAAATGAGGCATACTCAGTGTGAAATGGTGTGTCACTGATGAGGCCACACAGATAACCCTGTGCACTCCGAGGAAGGCCCCACATCCTCAAGCAGAACTTAACTCTGGTCCTTACTCGTGTTTTTGTTTTTGTTTCGTCCTCTGACTCATCACTAAGACTTGAACTCAATATGTCATTAAACTCTGTAGTCATAGAAACCACTTCAAACCTGTATGCAAATTTAAATAAGGAATTGCTTTTATGACACATGAGACTTGACCTTGAGACAATTACTGTGAAGTTATATAGCTTCTCCGAGAGTACTAAAACAGGCTAACTCGCTGCTGGTGAGGTAAATAAATAGTCCATAACAGCTGGACGCTGTAGCTCATTGTGATTCTAAGTGCTTTTCTTTAAGTGCTCTCATTTCTGTTAATGATTGCGATGCAGATCAGTGTGTGTGTGTGTGTGTGTGTGCGCAGTGCGATCCCCAGCCACTGGCTAATCATTCGGCTACACGGGATGACACAGACAGACTCTGTGGGGTCTTTGCAGCTTGCTGCACTCACATTGAGCAAACATCCTGTTCCGCCACGCTTTTTGATGGAATATAGAGAATGGATTTCTCCATCTTGTTAGGTTGTCCATGTAAATGATGCACAAGGCGGTTAGAGGATTGCCAAGTGAACTGACGGACAACTTTACAACACAACAAACACAGCAATAAGATCCTGATCTTACATTTATTATAGTATAGTTTGCAGGACAGGAAGCTGGTGAGTTGAAGACTGCATACTGTAGGTGTGTGAGTCTGTTATCCCTGTGATGGATTAGCAGTCAGTCTAGTGTTTTCCTGCTTTCCGCCCACTGCATGCTGGGAAAGACTCCAGCCCCTGCTAATGACCCTCAATAGGACAAAGTCTGTAAAGATAAAACATTATTATTCTCATTTCTGATTTTTTTCCCACCGCCTCCTCTGCACAGCTTCCACTGATTCCATTGATGTTGCAAGGATGTCAGGAACCTGGGAACATGATGTGCCTGCTCCTCAGATATCCTTCACACTGCAGGCTGCGCCTTAAAAAACAAATTACAACATCAGATTCCTCCACACTGTGCATTTCACACACCATCTGCATTATACTGGAGAATTCCTTTAAATGTATAGGGCAACTTTGCTTTCATCAGAGAAAGCATATTCACAGAGGATTCGTTGCTTTGTTCCCCATGCTTACATAACACAATATTCAATTGATTGAGAGATTTTAGATTATTATGCATCTTTTCACTGAATCCAGTCAGTACTGCACCTAGATGATACTGTGGCTGTTTATAGCTATCAGGAATCGCTGGATGAACCACTTTCAATGACATCAGTTTTTTTGAAAAAAGTGTAAAAACGGGAATAATGATTATAATCATCTTGGCCAGTTTCGACACCTCTTTCTCTCTCTCACGCACACGCTCTCTCACACATGCAGTCAAAGCCGAGAGAGATGACAGGGAGGAAGGTGCAAAGAGCGTTTCATGCCAGGCATCTTAGGCTTTTTAACACGACTGGCCTTTGGCAAAGTAAAGAAGTGTAGACACCTAAGAATGCCAGGCATATACACAGCAAGTCTGTAATGTTTAGGGAGGAAAAAACAGAAAAGAAAGACAAAGCAAACACAAACATTCAAGTCTGCCTCTGGGGACGGAGGAAAGCAAAGCTGCCCTGCCTGGCAACAGCACTCATTTTGGCTGGCTTTCATCTGGGCTTGGCCTTTTGACAATAGATGCGACTGAAGCAATCTTCACAGCCTGCATTTCTATTTGTCTCAAAGGTCATCCATTCAGAATTTGAAGGTAGAGGGGTAAGGATGAAGGGTTAGAGTGCTCATCATGGCATAAGCAGGTATTTATGAATTATTGAGGAACTGTGTGTGTCTGTGTGTGTGTTGTATGTATCAATCAGTATGCATATGCTCGTGTGTGTGTGTGTGGGATTACATATGTTTGTACCTTTACACAATGTTGCTTCTGTGTATGCTGTGTGTGGGTGTGTATGTGTACATGAATTCTTTTTGGCACTCTCAGCTGCAGCATATTGCTGCAATACTGTCTGTGATACTGGGTTTTGGTCTCTGTGATCTCTTCATGAACTCAAAACTCTTATCCATGTTCACCACTCCGTCTGCTCTCTGTGATGACCCCCGTCATTTTTCATAATCATCCTTTTACTCTCCTTTATTATTGGCCTTCCATCTCGCCGTCTCTCCAGCACTGTATTCTCATCCCCCTCTTATCTCCTCCCCGTCTCTCCAGAAGATAGCCTCAATCCAAAGCTGTGCTAAGCCGGCTCAAACTTTAGTCCCATTCTTCTACATGAATATTTCATTTAAATTTTTAAAATCATGATCTTGTGGATGACAGGGTAGCTGTAAACACTGTTGATGAAAAGTAAGGTTGGGAATTTTAGCCAAGTCTTCAAACCTGCAAATGGGCTCTTCTCAAATCAAAGGAGACCTAAATGACAATGTGTTTTATATTGTAGAGGAAAACCATGCATTCCCTTTAAAAACTGGCTGTTCTGATAAATAATACCTACTTATCAGAGCAGTGTGCAGCATCTGTTTAAACATTCCTGTAAATTTTTGAATTTCTGATAATGTTTTAGATGTAGGTGATTCAGTTAAGTTCCTGCTTATGTTGACACAGGCCTACGGTGTATGATGTAGCACTGTGCAATAGGATAGGTTCACATGAAAGCAGCATTATATACAACAAATGTTTGAGGAGATGAAAAAAGATTTTTTGTCCACTCTGACTTCAGAGCAAAGTTGTCTCTATCTATGATATTACATAGAGGAGGACTGCTGGACTATTGTTTTTCCCCCTTTGGGAGAGAATCACATCTCAGATAAATCAATAATACTTCCTGCCAGTCGCATGGTTATATGAAACAGTGCAAGCACAAAATGAACCTATGCGATCAATCAAAAACTTGTTCAAAAAAGGTGTCTTATTCCAATATAGGCTTTTGGGGCTTTGGGGGAAGTTGTGAAAGCACATCCTGAGTTTAAGAGAATGATGAATGCTGTGTTCCTGTCTTTGCTGGGGGACATAATAATGATGAGACACATCAATCTTTATTACCACTCCAACACCAAGTCCAGAACATCCAAGGGCAACAGAAATATTACACTCAGAGAGAACATTTATCTTCTCACACCTGCCTATAACGTTTAGCTGCAAGGAATCACGTTCTTTCTAGAGTTTGGGCTGTGTGCACATTATCCTTTCTTTGTTATTCTCAATGAAAATGACTAATTCAACTCTATACAGCCAACTGTAAGCCGAGTAAGGATTTTATTTATAGTGAGCATCAGAATGGCTCAATTTTATATATAACAGGGGATAATCCCTATTTCAATCAGTCGCAGCCATAGTTTAATGTGTTTCCATTGGTGGACTCATTTGTCCATCTATCCGGTGATTCTCTCTGATTGGCTTAAATACGCAAAACCCCGCCCTTTCGTACCTGTCGATCTGTGAGAGGCCGCCAGAGCTATCTTACGCCCCGCCCATCGCCTACCTCCCGCCCCTTTCCACCGGCGTTCAATCGTGAAGCGAAGTGACTGTTGCAGGCTCCGTATGTGGCGCATGAGAATGCGTTCCGGGATGTAACAGCTGGCTCTCGGAGTTGCGACACTGAATTTTAGCATATAAATACGCGGGGGACTCAAAGGAGAGAATACCTGAGGAGAGCGGGCACAAACTAAGGGAGTTTACGTCAGCACGGAGCGGAGGGAGACACGGGAGCGTGGCAGGAGGGACGCTCGAGCAAACCCAACCGACACCGCACGCAGAAATGGCGGAGCACCACGCAGCCAGCGACGGCAAGCACAAAGCGTCCACCAATGCCGGGGGCTCGGTGCACGGGAACAGCCGACCCGGCGCCGCTGGAGGAGGAGGGGGCAAAGGAGGCCTGTCTGGCGGACTGACACAGCCAGCAGGGTGGCAGTCTTTACTCTCGTTTAGCATTCTTTTTCTGGCCTGCCTGGCGGGATTCAGCTCCAGACTTTTCGCGGTGATCCGGTTCGAGAGCATCATCCACGAGTTTGATCCATGGTAAGCTAAGTTAGCTAACGTTCGTCAGGTCAGGTTGAGTTCCCGGTAACAGTTGCTTTTAGTGGCAACGAAAGACCGAGGTCGAGGTCTGCATCACTCCAGAGGCTCATTTTAAATAAAAGACAGATAAGGTTCATTAAAGATAACGTTAATTCATTACTGCACTCCTAAGAAGTCAGCACAAAAACAGCTTCAATACAGCTGTAACTACTTACATGTTCTGTTAACGTTCACCTTAGCTCGTCACATTCAAGATAAATAGATGTTTTGCCGTAACAACGATGTTTTTTTTCTGATGTCGTCGGGACAAACACTTTGAATATGGGGGTCAGTGGCCTGATGTGTAGTCCGTCTGAGGGACCTTGACATTTAAATGTGATGATCCGAGTGACACGCAGCTAGCTCGTTTGGTTTTGACCACTCTTATGTGATTAGATTTAACGTTAGCGCTCAGCCAGCAGCGAACAAATAACTCCCAAGTATGAACTGCAGGGAGCCGCTTGAGGAGGCTTTACCTGCAGGCGCAACTTTGTTTGGATTGTAGGAAAACGCGTGAATAACCGGGACGAAGTCATGCGCGATTTCTCTGCTTCAATCCACCGAAAGCGCAAATCAGTGAGAGCGGATATAGCTGAAACGGTTGCGGTTGCTTATATGGGGATTATCGCTTCAGCGGTGGTCGATGTGATTGATTGAGGCAGTTTTACTGCTCTAACCGATTCTGTCTGAGAGTTTAGTTATAACTTGTATGTTTTATAAATGGTTTAGATAAGGTAGAGGAATGCATACTGAACGACCAGGTTTTCGTGCAATTTACCGCCGGTGCTCATCATAACAGCAGGCGGCTTCTAACCCGGAAACCAATTTATCCGGTCTGTCGTGTCTGTCACCACAATGCAGGATTATTCCGCCCTGTGACAGCGTCACATGGGCCCACAAAGGTTTGCAATGCACTGTCACAGTTCTCACATACACTCCGTGGCATTCACGGGTACGCACGACTGATGCATTCATTTAATAATTTTAAAGAACAGGTGCTCCATCTTGTTGTGCCACTCTTCAATTATGTTGATAACTTGATTGCATTTTAGAGCCAAGGGCCAAGCCTTAGGGGTAATGACAGGTTCAACATGGTTCAGAACAGCTCAATCCTGCTTTGAGTATGGAATTTGCACCAAGGTCCTACCTTAGTACTATTACTGAGTAGCACAAAGTGTCACACAGCTGCATTCTTTCTTTACAACCTTCATATATCCGATTAACGCCCTGGGTGGTAACATAGTTGGTATATTAACAATATTAACAGTTGTTTTGCTCTTTGCAGTAAAAGTGGGAGCCGTTTTGCTGTAACGTTTGTAAAATATTGCTACAAAGCGGCATCCGTTTTTGCAGTTGCAGAGTTAAAACTGCAAACAGTTTTTTGGCAACATGTCGCAAGAAAGGAAGCAAAGGCACCCTTTGATATTCGAATGTTTAAAAGCCCTCGCAGCTATGAGTAGTCTACATCTGTTGCTATCAAAAATTGTTCTTCCGGACCTCAAAAACAAAGCACTGCCTGGATGAAACTCTCTGTTGCAGGTTTGAATGTGAAAAATGGTGAGTTCAGCTAATGTTTTTAGGATGGTCCACTTAATTATTAGAAAGAGTGTTAGTTTTCAAATACTGATCATTTTACAGAAAATGCATTTAGGGAATTTACCAGAAGTATGTCTGGAGCAGACTGCTTATAAATCTTGCAACCATTTACTATGCATTTACCATTCTTTTGCTAAGAATACTAAATTGATATTCATTCTTGCACCTCCTGTTGACCCTAAGAAATGAGATTGCATTTATTAAAAAGCCGGTCTTTGTGATTATGCTGCATTACACATTAGATCCTCCTCATCCTTTTTGACAGTGAGAATGGAGGACATGCATTTCACCGCTGCATGATGGTAATTCCAGGTGGCCGTCCCTCCCAGACACACATGATTAGTGCTGTTGTGGTCTGAGCGCTTAGATGCTGTCATTGATTTTTCCCTCTGCAAAGAGCTTCAAATTATCTGCAGCTAACTATTGCGTTAAACGAGCTGGCAGTTTGAAGATTCAAGATTGGATTTGCAAGCTCCAAAATGCCACGCTAATTCTGCAATATGCAAACGCCACATGCTGTACTGATTTTGTACGAGTCCCTGATATGACTTGCTGTTATCTGGCTGTGCTCAATTTGCTTTCCTAATATTTCTGGATTATCATAAAACCGGGGTGGGTTTTTGTTGGCATTCAAGGTAGATTTGTTTTTAGTTTTCTCCATTCATAAAAGTAATTAATTTCTCAAGTTGTGTCCCGATTTCTGCAAAGAATCTTGTTATGACTACCTACTAGGCTTTAAAACACGGAGGTGTAACACCCTCTACCCTGCTGGTGCAAATATATCCCTCTTTTAAGTACCAGTATTTGCCAAGCTCCTACTGGTGCCCCTCAGAAGAGACAGATTTGTTCCTGCTCCCTGAGTTGACTTTCATGCAATATCTCTGCCCAGTTTATTGACTTTGTTAAAAGAAAATTTAACCGGACTGAAAGCTGTATGGTGAGACACATACATGTGTGCAGGGGAGGGGAGCCTTCCTTGGAAGTTTTTCAGCAGGCAGTCCGATCTGACAGCAGAGTGAGGGGTAGAAGAAGCGTCTCTGTCAGGAAAATAATGAGCTGGTTAGTCGGGTATAGCAGCAAGACATACACATGCACACACAACACACACTTTCACTCTTACTCTCTCTTTGACCGGTTGGTATCAGAACTGCTGCTGCTTCGCATGACTGCAGCTTTGTTCAAGGTCTAGATGGATGTTCACAGTGTGTCATATGGGATGGCAGCTTTTAGTAGCTAAGTCTACTAAAGCGGTGTGTTTGGACATATGTGGTGCTGATTAGGTGATGAATCACTTAGTCAATTTGAATTGCCCCTGGGGCATTGGAAGATGTGCTCAATTTTTGCTGCCTCACATGATTGTGAATTTTCTTCGGCCACAAAAATAAGTATCTTTAATGACAGATACACTGATCCAACTTTTTTCTCCCCCAACATTCAGTTACCACAGCTCACGGTATCTGCCGATACCAAGCACTGATTAATACCAGTGCTGCTTTTTCACAAATTTAAAAATTGTATATGTCACTGCATGAAACTTCATTTGAGTCCTTTTTATGTAAAGTAAGATGAGGCTAGGTATTATTTGTGTCACCAACAACTTTGTTGCTGACATGTTGCGCCAAAGTGAATGTAGCTGATAGAGGACGGACTAATTTTTATGACAGTGACACAATAAACTGTATTTAATGTGGATTGGTCACGTTATGGCTGACACCCAATCTGCTTAATCAGCAGACACAAGTGCATCCCTGATTTTAAGGCATAAGGAGTTTGATAGGTTGCATTTTCCATTATTCTTTTTATTTTTTACCTGTGTTTCTTTTTAATTATTTCTGTATTATGCCAAATCATAAGTCTACATATAGTTGCAAGTTTAGAAATATATAAAGTAGTGAAGTTGTTTAGACTAGTGCAAAAGGTTAGGTTCAGGTTAAGGTAAGAGACAGTTGGGATTGTAGTATTTGTGCCATCTGCTGCTGTAGTGTTTCTGTGCCATCTGTGTGCACACTCACTACAGCAGTGTTACTGGGTTAAGAGAAGATTTTCAGCCCGAGAGCCCGTTGGAAAACTGCCTAACATGCTCTAAAAACATCTGAACACATCGCCTTATTTCTGCCCTCTCTCCCCTGCTCTCCTGCTTGCCTGCGCGCTCTCCTTCACCTGCATATTCTCTTGTGATCAGCAAAAATTTGGTTGCAGCAGATTTGAATTTTCTTGGGAAACACAAATCTAAAAATTCTAACAACCACTTTCATCTGCTCTGTCAGTATCCTAATTATCTGGGTGGGAAACCTGTAATACTGGCAGCTCGAGCACCACTACAGATAGAAATTGATACAGAATCTCAGACCTTTTTGGAGGCAGTCACATTTCTTCATGCAAGACGCAAAGAAAACATCCAGTGATATTCACCTGCTTTTGTCTGTTAATTGCAAAGCAAGAGAAGTGTGTTTTAACACCTGAAATGTCCGTAGTTTCGCAGCTGCCTTGTACAATCCTCCACTATCTCAAACAACACTTTGATATCGGCTAACACCCCTGAAAGTGTTTCTGACCCCCTTCTGATAATGCATTCTTTGCTGCTGGAAGTTGTTAAGTGCTGTGAAAATGAAATCTCCCCACAAGTAACGCTGCCACCTCAGCTTTTTTTTTTTTTTTTTTTAAAGCCAGCAAAATTGATGGGTGTAGCAGTATTACTGTGTGTGTTCTCCCTTCCCCTATCTCTCCCCTTTTCTGTCCTTCTGTCTTTTTCACACAAAAAAACATGCCGTCTTGCTCAGAGTAGATTAGGCCATCCCAGGAGCGGCTGCTGGCACATCAGCACGTTAGCTAGTGCAGTAGTGTGGGAAAATGGAGAATAAGTCGTGATTGATCTCCCTACCAGACTCTTGGCTGGAGCTGTGATCCCTGCCTAAACCCCCGACTGACTGTCCAACAGCTTATGAAATATTCAGCGTTGAGACGATGTCCAGCTTACCTGCAGGAGAAAAAGTTTTCGTGAGCGCCCATCCTTAGTCATTATAGGCTATTTTCCTAGGCTTACATTTTTCTTTGTTTAATAGATTGGGGTTACCACGGCATCTTATTAGCCATTTCACAGCAGGCCTCAGCTCTTTTGTCTCTGCTCCAGCATTGCAGGCCAGGCCTCACACACAACACTTACAGGACATGAGCAAGCTAACATGCTGGTGTTTTTCTTCTCCTTTGCAGAACTTTTTTATTTGCTGCTTTCTCCTCAGTCAGGAGACTTGATGTCAAGCCCCTGATGATTAAGTGCTATATTTTAGACTGGGCCTCCCAGCGGACTAGTGTCAGGCGTAACAGGAGGTGTCTGTACATGCAAGGTGTGCTGCATGTGTGTGTGAGACTGAGGGCGACAGATCTGTTCCAGGGCACCTGGGGCAAGTGTTGATGAGCTGTGAAGGGAAGAAACGTCAGGCACGGGGACAACACTGGCTATCACAATGATAGGCACACAAACAACCCAATTTTATACCAGATTTAGTTGTATGTTTTTTTGGTTTGTTCTACAGTGGACTCTTCTCTAACTGTACTTTAGCTTGCTAATTATACAGCAAGACCATTGCTATGTCTCTTGACTGCTTAGTTGAATCTCCTCCTTCTGTCTTCATGCACTCTATTCTGAGGTTATCCTCTCAGCTGTGGATAATGTGCAAGCATTTGTGCATTAGGCTTTTTGCAAGCTATTCCAGGGTGCTGTTCAGGAAAATAAAAAATAGGCAATATGCATTATAAAAGTGAAAGATACTGGTCAATTCATTCGCTCTGAATTGAGGTAGCTGATGCCCTAGTTTTTATCCCACAGTTTGCCTGTCAGCCAATTTGGTCAGGCCATTCTGAAAGTGTGCAAGATTGCCACATAACAAGAGGTGCTTGTCAGCAGCCTGGAGGCCACACGAGTCACAGATGCCTTGATGGAGGATAATGGCACTGAGAGGTAGCCCAATTTGTTAGCGTGATGAATTGCCTCTGCTGCGCATTCAAAGCAATATTTGTGTTTGTGTGCTCATCCGCACATTATAAGCGTCACAGAGTGTTTGGTGCCAGTTAAAGTGTTTGTTTAATTTTACATTTAATTACACGGGGGTGGGAGAGGTTCAGCATAGCCCGTGCCTTGCATAAGCTACAGCACAGTGTAGCCGTTGCCATTATTCATTGTAAATTACCTTGAGCTGGTCCTCTGCCCCACCTTTCTGAACCACAGTCTTCTCGCTAGGTTTGGCAGTCATTCACTAATGAGATTTCAAGAACCTTTTGCTGTGATGGCTTCGAGTACTGTGTTCCAACTCTCTTTATTGAAGGCTAAAGAGTGCGAACTTGTGCTCCTATAACTTTCAGGCACGGCAACACTACAAGCACCTGATTACACCCGGCTTATTGCTTACATCCCCACATATCAGATGTGGATGGCAGTGTTTCCTATTGTGTATTTTCACTCATCAGCAGTGGGTCTCCACAGTTTCAGTCTGTGACAGTTAAATTTACTTTATTTGAGGCCAAGGTTCCTTAGCAAAAATATAAAAAATGGTCTCCTGAGCTAGAAAAATCTAGATAAAAATTCACCATCGCCAAACAACCAAAATTATACAATAGATTATTGTATTGTAGTGCTTATTCTGTGTTTCCAAATTACTGTACCATTATGTTTGAACGGTAACAGACGACCACACAAAAGAGCATTGACGTGAACCCACATGACACAGCACTGAAATGAAGAAGTACTTTGCTTGTGTGGCAACATTTAAGATAGAGAACATAATGCAGGTTTCTTTGCATGTTTTTTTTTTTTTTTTTTTTTTTTTATATACATTTCCTTGTTGTGACAGCTTTGGTGTTTGTTTGAAGGACAGTTTGCACGAATCATCTAAACGCTTGTAGTGTGGGTAGTCTCTTCACTGCCGCTGATAGCTCAAGTGTAACACCATTGTTTGCACAGGACTAAACCACAGCATTGGAACTGGATTTTTATTCATACAGGAAGCGTAAGTGTTTGACCTTGAAAATGTTAGTTGAAATTCTGAAATGATGTTGATGAAAGGTGTTATTTTGAGGAAAAATGAGACTGCTCTAACACAGGGATTGTGGAAGTAATTTGATGTTGATGTAGTTGTCATAAAGGTAAATTTCAGAGCGTGCTTTCGCAAGTACATTTTCGAAAATAAGCATGGACATTGTTGCACTGTTCTGCTTGTATTGTGCAGACCTAATATGTCTTGATATACATGCCCAAATAGCATTGTGTCTAATACTGTTTCCTCTACTGGAACTGATCTTGGAGGGGGCCCAGAAGCAAACCTGGGTAGCAGAACTAAATTTATCCCCTGTTTTCTCATCTACAAAAAGTGCCAGAGGAAACACTGGACAAACTTACACACACACACACACACACACACACACACACACACTTGCATATCAGTGTGTGTCACGCCGAGTGGAGATGCGTGGTTGATGCAGCTTTTGTCAAGCTGTTTGTTCTGTGTTGTCATGTGCGCTTTGATGTGATTGTTGTTCCATGTCCACCCAGCCTGCAGAACCCATCCGTCCGGGGAAAAACAGAAGGAGCGACGTGTCCGTTTAACAAATGCGAGGCTGTAATTGACGGCACTCCTTTCTGAATGCCTGTGCGAGTGTGTTCTCTTGTGTGTTTTCCTATAGCGTTCTGCGCATCACTCGTAGACGTGTGTGATGGGTCAGACTTCAGGCTTCGATAGACACCATAGACATTCCATCCAAGTGAACTGAGACGTGTTGGATAAGTAATATTGGCTTTACAGGGTATAGGTAGGGCTTTCAAAATCAGACCGCACGTGTTCTTAAAGGATGAGAACGCTGTGAAAGACTATGCGATGAAAGACCAACAAGTGTAGATGGTGCAAGTGCAGACTCTACACTAAAGTAGGGCTTATCCTAAGGAGAAAAACATGAGAAAAACAATATCTGCGTGTTTTACAGCCTTATCACCCTGTCTGTGGTAACTGTAGACCATTGTTGGTCAGACAGTTCTTGAATATTGGCTCAGCCGTACTGTTTTATTTTTCTCCTTCACATGGGCTTTGAAGTGGTCCTTGATGCTTTCTGGATGGTGTGGGGTGGAAGTGGGGCAGAGGGAGCAGAGAGCGGATCTGTGCTCATCATACATCCCTGTCCTCTTACTGACAGGAGTCAGCATGCAGCTCTGTGGGCGAGCGCACCTGCATACAGAGAGGAGAAGAAAGGAGGAGTGAGAGAAACGGTGGTAGGAGGTGGAGAGGGAGAGAAGAAATTAATGCCTGCCAGGCATCCAATCTGAGGGAGGTTTTGGTAGTGGAGCCAAAGCGATTTCATTGTTCCAAACACTGCTTCATCAGTTTGTTTGTGTGTGCATGTACATGTGTAATGTCTTTGCTTTATGTTTTTATGCAGGGAGGATAGGGTTGATTTATTATTTTGTCGGCCTTGGCCTCTGGTTAAATTGAATGTCTTCTGTAGCTGATAGACTACTTACAGCAGAGCCCATTTAATAAGATCAGCTGCTTAAAGCATCTCCAAAGCATTACTGAACAGTTAAAATAGCTCAACTCAGCTTATTCTTGAGTAGTTTTCCTCCTTTCAGTATAATCCCTCTAACATTTTGCAGAAACTCCCCAGGAATTTCCTGTTTAGCATCAGCAGGTAGATAGCTAAGAGCTGGCCTAATCAAGTAAATCCCAAAGTGGAGGTTATTATGAAGGTCAGGTAGTTGTAGCCGTACTTTGGTGCATGGTGTGATAAATTAGTCATTTGGGTTCTGTAGTCAGTGAGCTGGTTATCTTTTATATGAAGTTACCACTGCATGTTTCACTTTGAGATTTGCCTGTTTAATTCTGCGTGTGTTGATATGGCCATTGGTTGGATCCCTGTTTACTTGATTGGCTAGCAATCAGTTTGGCTCCTCTTAAATGCCTTGTGTTCTGTTGTCTTTTAGATTCTGTTATGTCTTCACTGGAAGTCTTTTATTCCTTTTCTTTGTTTCAAAGTAAGACTTCTGAGAGCCTTTTGCATATTTTTTGTATTTTATGCATATGAATCTGTTTTGAAGTTGTATGAAATTATTGAAATTCAAAACAGACTGTGTCAGTCTTTTATCACTATGCAAATAAACTAAACCCATAACTGAAGCTAATCTCAGATATGATGTAATTGCATTTCCTAGAAACTGTAACAAGGCCTGTGTGTCTTCTCCCACCACACTGTTTTGTAGATGCCACAGTAAATCCTCCACACTACTCGTTGTTGTTAGAATATTGATGTACTCTGGTGGAACTGTTGTCCCCTCAGTTTTATATGTACATGTTGTCCTTCGGGATTACATGCATTTGTACTGGGTGCTTTGGCTTCCTCCTACACCAATAGAGAAGTGTTAGGAATTAAAAATTCTCCTGCTATTGCCCTTGACAAAAGCATTGGACTCAGAACTTAAGTTGGTCCCTAAGGGCCCATGCAGAGGCTTCCCATAGCTCTTAAAAAATTAAGCTGTATCAAATGCAGAGGGTGATTTTCTAATGGTGTTTTTTTCAATGGGAACCTGGTCAGAATGTCAGAAAATGACAAAAATTGTCCATCGCAATCTCCTGGAAACCAGGTGATGTATTCAGATGTCTTATTTTGTCTGACCAACAGTCCAAAAGCCAAAGATATTGCGTTTACTATCACATAAGTCTGAGAAACCCAGCAAATGTTTAGATATGGGAGACTCTAGTGAGAATTTAGCTTAAACTTTGCCTAAAATTTCAGTTTAGCATGCAGTAATAATTTGCAACAAGAGGGCAGTGTTCACTATAATTTACTGTAAACTCAAGAGACAGATATGCCTGCCATCATAGAAAGTGAAGAGAAAATGGAATGAAAACATGAATGAAAGCTGATTATTTTTATGTTTAATATTTTTGAGGTATATTTTTGTAGTTTCTGGAGCTGTTCCAGCTGAAATGGATTTGGCTGTTCAAAACAAAGACTCAGCAAGTCATTCCTTTTTTTTTGCCCCATATAAACTACCTGCCAATCAATGTCAGTCTACATGAGTCTCATGTTGCACCTGTAAGACTCGTTTTAAGTCCTTTCTTCATCATCTGTGACATAAAAAAAATCATATTTCTGCACAGTTGGGTAAAGTGAAAGTGTGCATTCTGCTCAAAGGTCAGATATAATGTCCCAGCACAGCATGGAGCATCTCTCCTGGCAGGCCGCTGACAGTGCTGTCAGCTGAAGAGTCAGTCACAGTGGACGGCAGTAGAGGCGGTTGTACCACCGTCTGGTTTAACAGTGGTTCTGGTGATAGTCATCACCAGATCAGAGAACGTCCGTGCAGCCAGCACACTGGGGTCACGCTGTAGGGCATTTATTTGTGGTCATTTTGAGACCTGGCTTGTAAAGTTTCTATGTTCTATGTTCCATATTACCCTGTGTTCAATGATGCAGCTTAAAAACAAAGGTGCGATGATTCAGCTGTTGACTTGGAGTATTCTTGACTGATTACTTGATCACCTTTTGGGCTTTTGGGGGCAGCCTCAGTACTGTGCAGTTTTTACATGATTGTCACCTGTTTTTAACATGCAGAACAAATCCTGATTACTTCCTTGATTTGCTCAGTATTTTGGCCTTTGTTTTTTTTTTAAATATTTTTTTGAAAGAACAACTTTAATCTGCCCTTTGTATGTCTGCCAAGGGCTGTCTCTCCATTGTGCCAGCACCTGGCCTCTTGTTTTTCTAGTGCAGATGTGTCCATTGTTGTGTATGTTTTCATTCTCATCAGCCCATTGAGAAGGGATGACTTTATTGTCACAGCATAGCCGCTGGCAAGCCCACCTGGTGTGACATTACGATGCATTATGGTCTAAGGCCACGGCTTTGTTTCAGGTCGGCAGAACAGCTGACTACCAGGCAAGGACACAACTGGCCAGGGTTGCTGTCTTTTGTTGTAGGGCATAGACGAATGGAGGAGCAGTCGAGGGGAGGGGGGGGGGGGGGGGGGGCGGGGGGGGGGCAGAGGGCTCTGGGCAGAGGGCTCTGGGCAGAGGATGAAAAATGACAGATGGACGAATGGAGTGGTGTCAAGCAGGGCAGAATGACAGCCGGAATAGGCTGTCAATCAGTGACTGGCCGAGAAAGACGAGTCTGTCAGGCGGCTGTCATATCATCTTGGTTATCAAGTAGAGCAGCTGGCAGGTAGTCCGAGCGAGCCACACCAGCTTTGAAACACGGTGGAGTGAAGAGTCTTAACCCAACGAGAGGCTGAAATGGCCCTGATACTAAGACCCCAGTGAATAGTTGTAGATCACACAGGGCACGGCAAGTTGAAAATGAATGCAAAAATGTAGACCACCTTCTTCCACTATATACGGTGACTCACGTCTGGCGCATATATTCAAAACAGGAGCCAATTAAAAAAACATTATTTGACATGTAAATTCTTTTTGTTCTTAGGACTGAATAACCAATTTGATTGGGCAAGGGTCTCCATTCCACAGTCCAAGTGTACAGATGTTCATGAAGGTTTTCTCACTGTGTCACATATCTCTGCTGACCTCTAAAACCCATTACCATCCTGGATCTCTGCATGGCAAAGGTGAAATTTCTGCTGAACAGGAAAAGGGATGGAAATTAAGAAATTAATCACCTGCAACAAATTAATCAAGAAAGTTAAATGCCTCTAAAAACCCATTGTAGACATTTAATATCCAATGAAAGAGGATTTAACCCCTGCAACGATATACCTACAGAGTTGTTTGTTTTAAATGTTGTAGTTGTGAAGAAGTTTGGCCAAAACTTGCAGAATATGCATTTTTTGGTCATAGTTTGTAGTAAGCTACAATGTCATAGCCAATAATAGGGAAAGAAACATTTTGTTTTGTAATGTGTTGACATTGTCAACATTGGATTTGCTCATTGATGCGTGAAGGAGGACCACCCAGAAATGCCTGGGATGCTGGGGTTGCTTTTATTGCAGCAAGAACCTTTCAGGTCAGTGTCGTTATTTAAACACCTGCTTTCCATGACCAGCTCCATGCCACCATGTCAGAGTGACAGAAGGCACAATGTAATGTGAGTGCTTGCTGAGAGCAGGTTTCCCTCGTGGACACTGTGGGCATTGTTGGCATGCAGCGGACCTGCTGCTATAAAAAGTCTTGAGAAGTGCTTTGAGAATAGTATGACTCATTGTGGCTCCAGGCAACCCACAGCAGGCATCAGTGCACTTGCAGGCCATTAGATAAACGTTTGTCTCGGCCTTAAGACATTGCCGATTTAAAAAAGCAACTCTTTCAATTTCCAGTGAAAGATTATAGGCTTATCACAGATTGCTTTCGTAACCCCATTTGACAGATAAATATAGTAACAGCGCTTTATTAATGGTGGTAAAGAAAAAAAAAACAACTTTGTGAAAGGTTGTGAAACTCAGTTTGCAAAAAACAAAAATCCTACTATCCTCATGCATCAATAGCCAGTCCTGGATGGCCTCAAAGTAGTTTATACAATGTGCTGTCTGACTGCGTCTGAAGGCTAAAGTGTTTGTAGCTTCTCTGTATGGCCTCGTTTGAGGGTGGGGTGAAAATCCTGGCATCGCAGGCAAGGATGAGATGAAATAATCGTTTGGAAGTAGATAACTGTCCACACTTTCGAACAATCTATTCTTGCAGACATTCCCGGTGTTCCAGTTGTTTGTGCATGTGAAAAGTGACTGAAGTCGATGGGTGAAGAATTGAAAAAGACTTAAGTTCTTTTTGAGCATCAGCCTTTTAATATCAAGTTTGTCTTGTGACTTATGCATTCTCGCGTTTGTTATGGACTCCTTTTCACGGCTAAACTATAACATTTCAAGCAGTATTTTACATAATTACAGCTTCAGTTCTTACAGATGCAACAAGATGAGATCAGTATATAATGTTTTCTCATTCCACTTGCGGTCTCATCTTGCAGCATTTCAGTCTGCAGAGACACAACTCTGCCTCCTCATTTTGCCTTTTATGATGCTTCCTCCTGATCTAGCCAAGTCTTCAGAACAGATTTGCTGAAATTAATAAATAAAATGATTTTCCCCCAAAGCCAACTCTTCAATTTAATGTGTCCTTGAGACATGTAGCACCACATGAGTAGACGAGCTTTTCCTTCCAAATGCTAATCATTGTCCCGAGTGCCATACTCCCTCTTGTCTGCCATGGCCCTTCTACATTTCCCAACCACAGGATGGACTAACCGACTTGATTTGGAGGCTTAGTCTTTACTGATATCCCTGAAACTTGCTGCCTTCCGCTGATATCCCAGAAACTTGCTGCCTTCCACTGATATCCTGGAAATTTGCTGTCATCCGTAGAAGCTTCGAGTTTCATTGTTCACAGTTTTGTCAAGCTGATTTTGCTTGGTGGGGGAGATGTAAGGCAACCATTCTTGGAGTCTTGAGTCACAGCAGCAGTTTGGCAGTCTAATTCAATACTTTTCTCTGAGTCAGCCTCCATATGGATGTCATGGTGATGCCAACATATCTCTCACAATCCTCACATCTTCTCCTGTTTTGTCAGGAAAAAAACAGGATGAAGATGCACTGTTTCTGTCAGTTGTTTATATACTCCAACATGGACACAGACAGCAGATATGCACATGATTTTGTTCATGCAACATTTACATTTCATATGGCCATGCACTGCATCATTATAGATTTTGGGCTGCATGTGGATGGTCTGCAAACAACGAAGTGTACATCACGTGGCCATACCGAAAGTATACCCTGGACTTTGCTCTGCATCTTAGCACAATGAAGAGTATACTCCCCCAGGTTGGCAGTTTCACAGTTTTTATGACCATTGAACAAGCACAAGTTTTGTTGACTTCCAAAAAGACCAACTAGACCAAACATAAAATTGACCTTCAGATTAGTTGCCCTCTTTTGTTTGGACTCTTAATTGATTCGTTGAATGGTATAAGAGGTCTGCAGGAGTAATGATGGGAATTGAGATGAAAGTTATTTTCTTGCCCTGTAATAATTGATAAAGAGGCCTGTGTCTTTACAGCAATGCTGAATTGTATGGGCTGGATGGAGAAACAGTACCCTAGGCTTGGTTAACCACCATGGATGCTAGGCATTTACTGCTATTTCCTTGTGAAATTGAATGTGTCAATAACCCTGGGGTCCTAAGGCTGAACTTATCTTCTCTTTGTCTAAGGACCAGTCTCACAAAGTGAATGCCCAGTTTGAGTGCATTTTAGTGGTTCCCCCCCACTAGGCCATTCCAGCTTGGCTGTGCTTCAGTGAAAACCAATAGCTACGGGGCTCCTGTAGCATGAAATATGAGATGATGGATGCTTTTTTGAGAGTACTCTTTTTGAGTGCATATCTTGTAAAGTAACTTCTGGCTCCTTGGAAATTCCTCAGTGTCCATTAGAAATATAGCCATAGGTAATTACCTGGATTGGTCTTGACCCTTGAATAAACTCCTCAGTATAATGATGCCACTGCATAGAGTACAATGAATTCTTAGCTCTGTTTAAATGTTTAGTTGTAGATCTTCAATAGATATATTATTTTTGGCAGTATTTTACTTTTATCCTCTTGTTGCTGTTCTTTTTGTGACAAGCACTGCCTTCTTGCTTTCCCCTCCCCCGGTCCTTTGCACTAAACATCACTAAA
This sequence comes from Chelmon rostratus, assembly GCF_017976325.1. Classification (NCBI taxonomy): domain Eukaryota; kingdom Metazoa; phylum Chordata; class Actinopteri; order Chaetodontiformes; family Chaetodontidae; genus Chelmon; species Chelmon rostratus. The sequence goes on along the minus strand of NC_055673.1, from coordinate 8,521,250 downwards.
ATCAAAGACTGTGAAGTTCTGTGATGGTGTCATCTTCTCTCTCATCTCAACCTGTGACCTTCAAAGCATGTTTTCTTCTTAAGCAGATGCACCCTAGTTAGTGAGATCAAGGAGGATATTTCCGACACTTAAGGAACGAATCCAGCTCTGATGATGGCACCTCTCCATTAAAAATGCTCCCAAAGCTTCATTGGAATATATGAAGGAGATCATTAGGCACTTGATATGATTTCACTCAGGAGAGATAAGTGACCCCAGACTTTGACATTTCCCTTGCAATATAGCTCCAGAATTTGCCAATTACCACAGTCATTAGAATTCCATTTACCATGACTGCTTATCTTGACCTTGAAACATAAATTTTCAATCCAAGTGGCAAACTTGACAGAGGTACTCTTCTCTCTGTCACTCTCAGTTTCTTATTTGCCAGTTTCCTGGATTTCTTTCATGTGTCTCTGTTCTCTTCCCATGAGCATGTCTTTGGAACTGAGCAAGCAAGGCTTGTTCTCAAGCTGTGATCTAACTCCCATCTGGTCCTCCCAGCTACCCAGAGTTTCATTTCAAAGCAAGATGAACTTGTAGAGGCTCTTAATAGCGATGTCACCTGTCATCCCATTTGCCTGAAAGTCACATAAACCAGGACCCCTGCATCAGTGATAAATGGCACTGTATTAAACCTCTGTGTACTCTAACAAGCATGCTTCTGTTCAGGTTTTAGTGTATTTCTTCCTGACTTTGATTGCATGCTAACCCCCCCACAGCCAGTCACAGTGTTAGTGAGTGGCTGACAGAATTCACCTGTTTTCCTTGTTATGAGGGGGTTTTACAAATAGCACTGCTATTAAAGAGCTATGCTATATTGGAGTATTTTGTATTGTTGAGAACTTAACTAATTTGTTTACTATTTTAGTGGATGCTTTAAAGTAGTTTTCACCTTTTTTTAGCTTTTCTAGAACACAATTAGTCGACTAATTGATTAGTAGAATGGCTGAAAATTTTCCGGCCTCAATTGTGAAGATTTACTGCCTTATTTAACAGTAAATGGCTGTTTATAATACTAATAGTAGAATACAGTACAATATGATATGGGTTTCTGGCTGCTTGTTGGACAATTGTTACCTTGAACTGTAAGAATTGTGACGGACCATTTTTTGACATTTCATAGACTCATCAATTACTTTATTCATCAAAAAAAATGGTCGTCAGATTAATTCACAGCTTAGCTGCTTTAGTTAGTTAATGGTCTACCTTTTTTCTTTTTTCCCCCCTTCATAGTAAGCCCTACCATTCCACTGCAGGCAGAATACATTACAGCCAAAGACAGGCTCGATTTAAGCAAATGCAATTGTGTGTGTATTTTTATTTGAATCTGTTGAACTGAGTCTCTCCAGTCAGTCCTTGATTTTTGACGACCTAAAACAAATACTAACGCAAACTTTGGCACTGTTGCACAAGGGTTCATTATGATGAGGTTGTAGTTTGGGGCAGTAGGGTGGCCATTAGCCAGATGTAGAGTGGATTTCTCAGAGGAAATGTTTAGGGATGGTTGGTTCAACCCAGTTAACATTTTATTCAGGCTGGGACAACTTGAGCTGCTCTAGTCCAGCTGAGGTGTTATTAAGTTCATTTCATCCAGAAAAAGAGTAAATAAATGCATGTTGCTGATTGTACAGTGTATAACTGTGATTTTACCTCTTTAACATGTCATTTCTGTGAATTCTAAAGGTGGATAAAACTCTTATCTTAAAACAAAGATGTCTGTCTCCTTGACTTGATAGGGGGCATTCTGAGGCTGGCACAAAGGATGTCTCTTGTAGAGGTGCTGGCTGTACAGCTTGTGACATTAGTCTTGCTGTCTGCATCAGCATCATTCACTTGCAGAGGGAAATCAGAGGGACGATTCTCCCTCCTGCATTTCTGGGCTGCAGTTCAATCAGTAGTCGGGCTGAGAGAGTCATCTGTTTCTTTCTCCTTCCCCATCACCCTCTCTCTTCATCTAACATGCACACACACACACACACACACACACGCGCCCTACCTGCAGTTGCTACAGCTGCCCTAATATCATTATAACACTCCCAGCGAAGGTTGGGCCATATTTGATGCGGCCCACCAGACAAAAGCTGAATTTGGCTGCAAATGAACGGCAGTCTCATCTCTCAGGATCCCTGTAATAGGGTTCTGGGTTTGTTGCCCCCTCTGGCTGAGATTTGCAGATTTGCTACCCAGACATGAGCGCAAGAGGAAGCCCTCGCTCTCATTCACCACTGCAAATCTGTAGAGTATAGAGTTTTCATCCAGGATGAGCATTGTTGCCTTTTATGTATTCCTTTTGCCTGGAGACCTGTTTTCTACTAAGATGCTATCACTGTGCATTTCACACAGATGCATTATCTGCGAGTTCTTGTGCCGCTTGATTTTTATCTTTGCTGAAGTTTTGAAGTTGGATTAGGGCAAGTGTTTGTTTTCAGTGTGGAGTGGTTAGATTTCTGTTCATATGGAGTTTGCAGACGCCACGTTCATACACAGCAGTGCTGACGCCTGATTAGCATAGCTTTGATTGGCTTCCAAAGAATGTTGTCACGGTTGATCATAATTTTAATACGGCTATGCTAGTTTATTCTAGTGATAACCTGAGGGTGAAGGGCAGCTGTAGTGGCTTGACAGAAACATCAAATCACAGTAAGCATATATTTACAAAAATCAATGAAGTCAATGAATGAGGTCAAATGTTACATTTAATGTCTTTGTACTGAGTATATATCAAAAAAGATAAGCAAATTATCACAATCTGATTTATTCATATTTTACACTGTGTGCCAACTTTTTTGGAACCAGGGTTGTTGAAGGATCCGGAACAGGTCTCTCACAGTCACGCAGCTCTTCTCATGCCATGACACCAAAATAGGTCACATTGCTGTTCTAGCGGGCACCACATGTTGAGAGGTGTATGAGATTGTGTTAACGCAGACCACAGTTTTGACCTTAAAAGCTCTTGCTGCACTGTCTCAGACGCTGAACAAAACTCATCCCCATGCTGAGATGCATTTGTGATGCCTTGGCCCGAGTGATGAGCAGCAGCCCATGCAGCTACAGTACTCTCCATTTAGCCAAGAGCAATCCTTCATCCTTGGCACTGAAGCCCTAAAGCGTGCAAGCCTCACCATGTCTGGGGTGACATTTAATTGGAGGAATAACAAAAGGCTCATTGTCTTTCCTCTACTGGAAATTACTACAGCAATTTTCCCCCCCCCCGCCACACAAATCAATGTCTTTGTCCTCCAGTGCAATTATGCATGCAGAGTCACAGTTATGACGGAGTAGCTTTTTCTATGTTTTACAAAGTCGTGAGGTCCCCTCTGGTGATATCTGTATTCGGCATGGTTGCTCATTAGATTGCGTGGATCATTAAAGGCTGCTACATCAAACAGGCGTTGTTTGGGTTACTTGCACTGAGCTCATGTTGCCTGTGTTGTCTATGTCCCTCTCCAGCTTCTACAAAGAAGACCTGATCTGACAATGGATCTTTGAGGCTGCCTTTTCATTTTTCTTCTTTTTTCTACTGCGGAGTATACGAGCAATTAATGTTATTGCAGAAAGTTATATGATGCAATTTGTTTTTAATACATAAATAAAGGTGCCTAGATCTGTTTATTAGGCCGACCAAGTAACGAGTAAAAAGCTATCAGTTGCTGAAATGGAGTGATTGAGTCACTCACCAAATTACTGAAGATCTTCTGGCATCTTTTTTTGAGCAATGTACTCTGTCACACTAGTTCACTCAGGTTAAATAACAATGAAATGGAAGTTAATGCAGACCCTAAAGTAAGCAAATAGGCTCAGTATGCAGAGAGCACTTGCGTAGTAGCTTGCATGCGTACATGCATGGTATCAGTGTTTTTTCCAGCGCTGTTGAGGAAAGTGGATCTTACATTCATTGCCTGAAATAAGAGCTTTACAATTGCAGCCAAGTTTTCAAGCTGCTCAGAATGCCACAGATGACTAAGCTATCTATCTTGCCTAAAGATCTTGAGTTGCTTTTATGGTTTGGGACTTTGTTTGCTAGCTCGTTCGTTAAGCGAAGGTGCAGCACAAAAAGTGTCCATGCTTGTAGGGAAGAAAGATGAAGACATTGTGACTATAAACTATGCACATTCAGTCAATGGCGCCTTTTTGTTTGCGGTACTCTGGCTGTCAGTCAATGTCACTGTCATACTGATGTCAGAGGACTTGCCATTACTGCTTTATGCGAAGGCGGTTTAAAGTAAAACGTTTTAACTGGCTATGTACACAGAGGTTCTTCTTCGACAGGCAGATAACAATGTAATGCTGACTGGTATGTGCACGGATGAGATGCTTTCTACCCTTGCTGATTTCTTTTTTATCCGTCAAGACGAGACCTAAATATACAGAGTAGCTCTATATGCTACAGCTAAAAAAAAGCCATGTAATTATAGTTGGGCTTAGAATGGCAACCTAAATATTATTGATATGTTAGTGTGCTGTTCGGTTGAATCGGATGGAAACAAATCAAGATAATTATGTCTTTATTGAACAAACTGACGCCTTTGTTGCACCTGTATATATGTCAATATTTTGAATGATTTTCCAAACTTTTCATCTATGATGAAATTGTTAAAATCATAAATAATCACCACAGACAGAGTTGTGTGTGTCAATGAAGACATTGTTTGCTTAAAGGGAGTCACTTGTTGATTGTGCTGAGCCCTGCTTGTCAGTAAGGTGCATTCAGGTCTCAAGAGGGCCGACTTCTTATTCAAAGAGCAGAGCATCTTTCCCTGGAAAGTTAATTCTGAATTACCCAGCTACTTGCTACTCCAGCTGCACTAGCGCTTCGTTTTCATGCAAAAAAAAAAAAAAAAAACCCTCACACCCCAGGCTAGCTAGTTAGTTGGATAACTACAGTGCGAAACACAGACATCGTGTGTCTGTGCTCTTTGTGTGCTGAAGAGGCTATACGATTTGGGAATTTATACCTCCTCAAAGACTCCCTTGTGGAAGAATGAAACATTGCTTTGTCCCCGCCGTAGAAAAAGAGAGCAAAAAGAAGAGCAGAGATGGAAGCACTCCACTCTGTTCGCCTACATTCCCTCGTAGACATAGAATATGAAACAGCAGAGGCAGCCATGTGTTTGGAAATAATGATGAAGGGACCACGGTGGTACAGGAGACAGTGTATAATTACTCTACCCTGGCAGTAAATTTTGACCCCTCAGGATTTCAGAACCACAGTCAAGCCCATTCGAGAAGATACAGCAGCTTTGGGGCAGCAATAACGTGTCTTATGATGTAGGCACGCTGTCTTAATGATTGTCGAGTTTGCAGAGAGAGGTTGCGTAAAGTGCTCAGTGTCTTCTTGACTGGAGTGTTACTGAGCGCCTTCCACTGATGTTTAAGCCAATGAGGCGTAAATGTCTTACCTGCTTTCTTTGCTGTCTCTTAGTGACTCTGCAGCTCATAGAAAAGCCATTGTGCTCAACAAGAGAGCAATAACACCTTCTTGTCCAGGGGACTCAGTTATATGTAGACTGCGTAATTGTCCACAGCTGTGTTTTTAACGTCCAGTTTATGGCTTCATTTCTGGCCATTCTGCTGTCTTAATAGAGCTTTTTCTCCCAGTTTCCCGCTTTCCCGCAGTAGGTGGATGTTTGGATGAAGAGAAAATGATTTTTAAGCTGTATATGACTGTGGCTAGCCGCCCTCAGTTTACCCTCACTGCAGGATTTTCAGCCTGGAACCTCACAGCGGGGGATTTAGTATATGCTTGTCTGTAGCTCCAAAATGTACTGATACTCCAAGCATTACAGCCTTTGAGTTGAGTTCCTTCACAAGGATATTTTGAGGGCTAAGGCGAGTGCATCATCAGGAGCTGCACATGCATGTTAATTGCCTTCCTCATTACACCTTGCCAGTAGATAGACTAGAAACTTGAGAGTAATCCTGCACTGTTCTTTTTTTCCAAATCATGACAAAGCATTCAGACGTGAGTTCTTTTGAGAATACCTTCAATAGAGATCTCAGTCTGTGATGATTAGGTCTGTAATTATTGCTGCTGTTTGTTCGCAGTGTTTGTGTTTGTGATATCCAATTGATTAGCCGCCCGTTATGACAGCAAAGCTCTTTGTGTGCCAGTAATTACTCCCTATCTCCAGGATTCACTGCAGCCTGCTGCTTCTGCCTGGCTCTCCCAGTGCCATCCCTATTTTTGGTCGATGGTAACAGTGGGTTTTGATAAAAGCAAAGCCTCTGCCCCGGTGGACTCCTTGGCTAAATGTGGAATTGGCATGCCTTTCATCCATTTCCTTTGATTCACATGCCGCAGTTTGAAAATTCAGTGACTTGGTGCTTTTGGGAACGTCACATTTCTTATCCCCCTCCTTACCTTTTTAAATGGACTCAAAGTGCAAATCTGTATCTGCTTCTGAACCACTCTTGTATCAAAGACGTTGACATAATTCTTAATCTAGCATTGTGCCCAGTTTTGGCTTATTGGTCCTGCAGCATTTAACAAAGAGCTTAGGGAGGAAAGTTTGTGACCTGGCTCAGAAAATGTGATTGAAGAAAACTGTGTGAGATGAATTTAAGTTCCCTTGACACTTACAGCTGGTGATCTCAAACAAAATGACAATTCACCATGTCTGCCGGCCTTTCATCCACTAATGAATATGCTTTCATCAGTAGACAGCCAACACATTTTTTTTACTTTTAATCCTATCAAAATGTTTTCTTTGTACCTCTTTCTAATCAAATGTGAAATACCATCTTAAGGTATTTATGGCCAGCAGAACGAAGTTGCAAACACAACATTGACATATCATCGCCTTTTAAGTACATATAACAAGCTTGTTAACACACAAGTGTTTATTTAGACATCCAGCAGTTACGGAGCAGTATTATCATTAATCTGGTGTCATGTGTCTGGCCCACTGGCAAATGTAAATTCAATATTTACTCTTTTAGCTCTGTGTTTGGTCTCTACTAACTCCTGAGGGAGATATCTGGCTCTAAAGCTGCTAAAGGCTCCACTGCGTTCACCAGCTAGTCACTAACTGTGTCTCTTTGCTGCTTGTTACTGAGCAGGTTGTGTACAGTGAAGGTTTTTAGAGGTGCGGCTGAACGCAACGCTGTGAGATTGCAGGCCAGACAGCTAGCCGTTGAACTTAAGATCACTATAAAGCTCTGTAAAACCAATGCTGCAGAATCAGGTGACAATTCTCTGTAGGTTCTTCACTACAAGTGACCCCTTTTCCAGTGTCTTACTTCAGTAATCAGCTGTATCCATCTTATGTCTGCAGAAATTGAATTGCGTCCAGTTTTCATAGTAAGCTTAAACAATAAATTAAACAGTGAAATCATTAGGTACATCAGTTTTAAAGGGCCCATGCTACTGTAAACATTTATTAATGTAGTTTTCAGTTGACAGGTTCTTTGATGCATGTGGCTGATTCTGTTTGGTCTCTTGGAGGTAGGCTTCTGTTAGTGAAGTAAAGTGAAGTGCTGTGGTCTGAAGATATGCAGCGTGTCAGTGGATTCCATTTTTAGACAGAATGATGATGGGTTTAATGACATTAACCGTCCATAGCCCTTAGGTGCATTGCCTCTACTTTGGCATTTAAGTGGTGAAATCTATAATACATTGATCTTATAATGTTGTAGCCACCCAGCTTGTCCACGTTGCAATTAGTGACACTCATCTTTGAGCATGCTGTTAATCTCCAGTGCTAAGAGCGAGCGGTGCTTCTTATTTTCCATCTGGCGTCCACGTTGTGTGCAGAGACTGTCATAAAAACATCTGTTACGATTCAAGTCCACACATCAGTTGTCAACCCAACATATTCCTCAGACAGGATTTTTCAGAGCTTGGATGGATGACTACATGTCTTGAAACTAGTGTTTTGGCTCAAGATCATGGATGTACCCCAGAAATCTTGGTCCCTGTGAAATGTGGATAGGCTGAATGTTTTTGCAAATGAAATGCACCAGTTCATCAGTTAAATCAGTTAGCAAACAGCCAACATTTAGTTTTTTGGAATTGGGCAAAAATTGTAATTTGTGCTTGTTTACATACTGAAAGCTCCTCTGTCTCTACAAGTGTGTATGTATTTTGAGAATTGGTTATTATATAGTTGTTGTGGAGTGATATTTCAGTCGCTGTGTGCAAATAGTACAGTAAATAATTTCCTTCTGTTGAATAATGCCTTTTACTGAGGGGAATCCAAAGACGACCCAAATATGTTTAGTAAATTAGAGGAGAATTTGTGGCTGTAGGTAAGTTCATTGTTTTATTCCTGACCATCCTCTTGGGGGGTATCGTATCATTGCTCTGCTTATGTACACACTACTTTGTCCAGATTTCACATCCACTCTACATTCAGTCAGGGATGTTCTTAGGTGATGGGAGGCTAAGCTTTATGGGGAGCATATAGTATTATAGACCACTCTAAGAGGAGCTTAATCTTTCAAAATATGATCAGGTTGCTTTGACAGATTGATCTGTGTTTTTGTGTTCATGCAGTGGAGTATTAAGTCTAAGATAAAAGCAACTTGAAGATTGAGCAAGGTGATATCAGTCAAACTTTCTCCTTCTAGCTAGGCTGTGTTTTGAACACTGTCTGCTAAATAAGGGTGTAAGGGAGTCTTACTCATCTTAGCTAAGAATGCATTCTGCACAGTAATTGCTGTGGTGTTAAACCAATAGTTTTTGGGGTTCAGATTTCTCATCTTTCCTCTGTAATTACAAATCAATACTAACCTAGCCCCAGCTGGTTAATTGTATGCCACATGGCCACCTTTGTGTAATGTTATTGAACGCAGAAGGCACAGTTGCCTAATAGTTTTGTCATTGATGGATTCCTTGCACATCAGCCCATAGTTTTGCAATTGCTGATAATCTCAACCTTCCCTGTAAGGGCAGACCCTCAGGCTCAGTTTATTCCCTTACAACTGGTTTAGGGTGCTTTTTAAAAATCTTGTCACATTCTCCACATGCTTAATTGCTTTAAAAAAAGACATTAGCACTGTCTCTCCACTCTCTTTTGCATACCAAATGACCAAAAAAATGGAACTTTTTGGACAATGAATTGATCGTACCTTTGTGCAACTTTAATGACTGATGTTGAATGTTTCTAGACACAGGGGAGGGGAGGGGTTTTGAGTCTGTAGCTTGCAGTGAGTTTGTGGCTTATTGTATCATGTCTTGTCTACTTTCATTTCTATACATACAAGGGAGGAGCAGAAAGTATAGGCATCAAAATAAATTTGATTTTGTATTGTACTTTGGTAAAAAAAAGGAAAAAACCTACAAAGGCTGCAGTTGTTTTTTAAATTCACATCTCCCACTGCATTACTAGCAAACAAACACTACATTTCATCCATCCTACATTCTTCTATTGTGTACTAATGTGTTTTCACTGTGACATTAATCAGAAATATGTTCTCGCAATAGGAAAATCACAGTAGGAACAATATGGTGCTTTACTGCTGTGCTTGCACACCACACTGTTAGAACAAGGCTGTTGTTAACATCATCTTTTGGAGTCTTTCCTCCTTAGGAAGTAGGAATATTGTGGTTGTAGGATTGTCTCAGTTGGCCTCATTGGACTCACTTGACCAGGTGCATTCTTTTTCATGATACTATCACAGAGAGCAGTTGGATCACACTGAGCAACTGCTTTGTTTAGATTACTTATCTGTTTGTAGTTGTTCAGTTCAAAATGCAGGAAGCAATGGAGCGTGAAATGATTCAATGTACCAAAGCCCCTTCTTGAAATTTCTTAGAGGACCTCCGGAGCCCTGTGCCCTCGTCCGGCAGCAGTATCAGCAGGCCCTCTCTGAATGTGAGAAGGTTAAATGCTCACAAGTTTTGCTCACACTTGTTTAAAATATTGTCATCTGCTGCTGAACAACCCCTGTGTTGTTTGCCAGTGAAGCTTGCCCTGTCAGTATCTAAACGTTTATGGTGTTGTTTTTTTTGGAACCAGTATGGCTGTGTTCTATGTACATACAATCATGAGTGTAATTAAATTCATATAGCATGAATAATTGGAATCATCCAAGGTTGTACTGAGATTTTATTGCATTATTTTAATCTGCAAACTATAATAACTGTACACATTGTGCAGTTGAACAAATTGTGTGTAATATCATTGCAACTTAAGATGTTACATATGTGTTTTGAATGACTCATTAAGTGCATACAGTGTCAAAGTTAATGACTTAGTTATTTCAACTTTTTCTTTCTTTTGAAGACAAGCTTTAGGTCAAAATGTTATTTGCTGCATCTTATTAAAAAGCGCTTGGCTATAGTATATTTGATGTGCTCCAGACCTCATTTCTTCAGGCCTTTTGAAAATGATCAGTGGAGGCATTTGGTTGACCAGACAATGGGAACCCGAGATTTAATTTTATAATAATCTATAACAAAGAAAAACAAGCACACACAATGTGTAGCCACATGTGTTCCAACCACCTTAATAAATCAGACAGACATTGTTTTGCATTCTTACTTCAGACTTGAACTAATACAACTGCATGCATGATCGCAGTGCAATTCTCGACCCTGTTTGGCTAATTTATTATTCAGTGCCTCTCCTTGTCTGCTTACAGCTTGTGTAAGCATCTTGTCTAGCTTGGCTAGGAAAATAGCCTAATTCAAGATCGATTGTTCTGTTAGACCCACAAGGCATTATACATCTGTGTCATTGCCGTAGGTACGGCCGAGCTGTTTTGCTGTTTTCACAAAGGTGTGAATAAGGGCCTGCACATCTGTGAAAAGATAATTAGGATGTCGATAGCAGTGATTCTGCTCTCCCATGAATCTGTTGTCAGGAAAATGTGGAGCTCATTGGCTAATTGCCTTCAAATGACTCCAACTTAGTATTTTACACAAAAATCAGCATGTTCCAGGGCTGAACAAATCTTAGAAAGCCGCATGCTTCCCTACACATAATCAGCCAGAGCACTGACACATACACAAAATAGACTGTAGACACAGAAAAGTCTCTATCAAACTGTGCTGCATTTCATCAGAATTGAATAACTCCGCTCCCAGCAGCCTTTTTTTACAGCCCAAACTGTTTTATGTGTGAATCTTTATCTTTACTGTCAAAATGTGGAGGCAGTGGAGCAAACAAACAATGCTAGTTTATAGCTATTCTATGTCTAATGGGTAGTCCTAGTAAGAGCTGGAGCACAGTAATGTGTTCTGAAGTTATTCCCCAAGGCAAGTCAATATTTATGACATTGTGTTTCTTTACCTCAAGATACATTGTCATTTTTCAGTTTTCATTCATTAATTTTAACAGGCAGTAGTGTGGCTGTTTGAATGTATATTAACATGAAGATCTTGCACCTCAACATGGCACAAAAACAGAAACCATCTGGTTGTGTTGCAACTGCCAGCTGGTTCATTCAGAAAAATATAAAGGGGCAAATTTTCTGTTTTCTTTCTTTGCATCACCACCTCAAGTGCAGATCCGAATGCATATTCATTTAGTCCAAATCCATATTCATAGGTTTTTGGAATTTTCCCACATATCTTACACAGTAACTTCATTTTTCCCCTGGTTTTTATCCTTATCCTTATCCATATCTTCAATGCCCAGTTGCCGTATACACTGTTGTCCTTGCCTCGATCGAACACTATTTGCTGGCCTTGGGAGGGTACACATTGCCATATGCAACCTCTATGAACCGCATCTCTTCAGGAGTGGTTGAAATTTCAACTGCACATGACAGCAAACCCAGTGCATCTTTTTAGTGCACACTATTTCACGCTATTGAAATTTATTGTAACCAAAATAATTCTGGTGAAGACTTTCTAATGCTTCAAGCATGTGGGACATGCCTCTTCCATAGATCAGTGGTGCTCCAGAGGTCAACAGTTTTGTAGCACAGACCACCAAATTGTAGCACAAGTATAAAAAAAAATCTGTTCTACTTCATATGAGCAGTACAAATCGCTGAAATTAGGTAATATTAATATTAAATTCAGATTGAGAATACAATATGAATCTGTAAATATTTGTTCCAAGGCTATTAATTACTGTATCATACAGGACCCTCTTAGAGCTAAATTTGTATTGTTCATCTCTCAGTATAATCATGCAACCCTCATCATTTTCAGTTGTACAAAAAAACTGAAAGATTATTTCATCAGAATATTGAACTGTTACACTATAACTCTGCACAACCCTGCTGATACACTGGATATACTGTATGTTTTTTGTACATACAGTGTGTGACTGCACTGCATATGTGTGCATATCTTTGATATTCAACTTGTTACGTGTTCATAGATACCAAATACTTGAATGTGGCCCTTGTAATGTAGTCATTTCCTTTTGAATCCACTTTTTTTTAGCAAGTATCCTGTATCCTGTACCTGGCACTAGCAACAAACCAAACCACTTGAAAATCGGTCTAAAATTAAGCAAGTTATGATGATTTTAATTGTGAATAGACCTCCTGCTTTAATAGACTTACATGCATTAGGAGACGCTGCTTCCCTTTACCAATTTGAGAATGGGAATTGGTGTTGAATGTGTGGACTCTCCGCAGCCTGCTAAGTATCTTAGCAGGTAGCTTAATGATGCACCATCGATTCACCTCCCACAAACACTACAACCACACGCTGTTTTAAAGCGAAACCAATCTTTGTCCAGCGAGTGTTTTAGCATGATTTCAGACCACCCCGCACATATGCATCACAAAATAGTATCACACAGGTGCTACATAGCACATGCAAACTATGTTGCACTGTACAACCCTCAATAATATTGGAAATGGGATTAAATGACTCTTCTTGGTTGGACCTCTTTTATCGCAAAAGATGAGCTCTGCACTCAAGATTCAATTAGAAGAATGCTCCCTGCAGCGTCAGCAAGTGTTCACACATTGAAATTAGGGTAATTAAATTTTTTTGAGCCCGTTTGAGTTTTTTGGAAATGGTTGACTTGGTAGAATAATTAGCTGCATATGTGGTATTTGTTTCCTAACGATGCTGTTAGTATGTTTTTGCTGCGCCGGTTTCTATAAACAACCCTACATCAACTGAGACAGTACCTCATTGGAGCTACTGCATATTCTGGCAGGCTTGTAATTACAGCCGATATTTAATTTCAGATTTACTAAGACGTGTCGTGTCGCATGTGAACAATATTGTCATCACACATCCACTGAATTCAATTACCTTCCTGGGTCATTGAGCACGGAGGAACACACATACAGACACACACCACCCTTTGAGAATGAAGTGATACAGTAGCCAAATGATATGCCAGGATGCCTCATCTTGTCAGATGATGGCAGGCATGCAGGCCACTCAGCACTATTAAAGCTTTGGCTGCTTTCCAGTGAGCCAGTTTGTGTGACCCTTTCCACCAGCATGGAGGTATTAGTTTAGGGACAGGATGGAAAAGTGTGCAGTGTGACTGAAAACTAACGATCATGCAATACTCAGGTAATCCAACCAGAAAATCCAATTTGGAGACTATTAAAAGGCAAATTCTGTAGGCTGCGGATAGTTGTAATCCTATTTCAAGTGCTTGTAAAACTTGTACGTAAGGGGCTTGTCTAGAAGCCAAATCAGAGTAACAAAATTAACAGTTGGAGCTGCAGGTAGGTTTAGTGTTTCATGCTGGTTTATGTGATGTCCCAGTGACAATTCGTCCTGCTGAAGTGTCCATAAGCTAGACCCTGAATCTACTAGCTGCTATGTTATGGCATCAACATGGAAACAACTGGATAGTTGAACAGTTTGATCTCTCTCACTTGGTTACCTTGCTTATTTTTTAATATGTTTTACCTTGTAAGATTAATCAGTTTTCCCATCATCAGAAATTTCCATTTTCTATTTTTGTTTACGCATATTTAAAGCCAGCATTATGGATGAATGACGAATGTAACAAATCACACTTTGACAAATTGTCCAATGAATTTGTCCGACCTTGTTATTTCCACATATATTGTGCCTTGTACCTCACATTGTGTTATTGACTGCTATACTATTGTCTTATGATTGCATGTTATGGTGCATGCCACCAATATCCTCCACCTCCATCTATCTAAGACCCCTTCTTTGTGTTCTGCTCCTTTCATTATAGACTTTCGAGACTGCTGCTTTAAAAGCGCTCAATAACATGACACCTCGGCGATGCTCTAACCTGCTCATCTGACAGATGTCTTGTTGTGTGAAGCTTATGTTGCAAGCGCTCACTCGCCTTTTTGGTCCCCAAGCTGGCTCACATTTACAGGTTATTCATTCAGACTTTGACGGAGGTGGCTAATTAGTCATGGTGGTGATTACACCCCTGGAACCAAAAGTCGATTTAGACATTCAGCATATCGTGAACCAGTGGGGAAAAGGCAATGATGCATCTGATTATGAAGTCGATACTGAATGAGGCATTGCTGGCTTGTAAACAGCAATGCTGCCCACTTAGTCATGCTGATGATGATGGCTCTGTCTCAACAGGAACTGATAATCAGTGAAACGGACTTTTGATTAAAATTAATTATGATGCCAGCAGGGCACCCCAAGTGATCTAAGGTGCACAATATGCCACTCCTAATTTTCAGTTTTGCTCTGAGATATTATCTGAGGAGCTGATATAGGGGCGGATTGTTCCCTTTCATCCTGCTTGCTATCAATCCAGGACTGTTGTTTTTTATGGTGTTGCTCAGCTTTAAGCTCAGTTGCTGCTGGTTTGAAGTGCTGCGGAAGCATCACTAGTAGTCATGTGCTCTGTGGCCTGAGACCATATTGGCAGCTATGCATTAAATTGCTAATGTGCCTGGCAGAGCTACATTATCCGCCCCATCAAAGTGACAAGGGCAGGGATAAAGCACTGCGCTCGACTGTCCGTGAGATCATTGGAAAATGGGTTTTGTGGATATGGCTTGGCAGCGTGCAGAGTTGTCTTTTAGAATGCTTTCTTTTGAATTCACTTTGTTTCTGCCTCGCCGGTTTGACAGCTGCAGAACAATGAGGCAGAAGTAGCTGGCCAGTTCCACCTGCATTCAAAGTCCCACTGTGGTAGAACTCTCTCACACCTGGCTGCCTCTGTAGCTTTCCACTTTGTAACATTGTGGTTCTTTGCACACCTCAGTATGAAAAGAAGGATACTCACCGAATGGAAGAACGAAAGTATTGTCTCGATCATCTAATTTTTAAGGAGCAGTTTGGTTGCCCACTGCAAATTGTGTGGAGTAAAATGAGCTTTGGAAGATAGAAGTGTTAAATTGTGCTGGACAAGAGTGAATCTTCAGTAGTAAAAATTTCAGGTCGATTTTATCAGCCAAAAATCTGACATGCAAGAACAATGGCAGTGTATTTTTTACCGTACTGTGCCAAGATTCAGGCCTCAGATTGTTGAGTAATATGATGTAATTGCCCAAGGAGCCACAAAGATAAATACTCGTGTCAGCTCCTCAATAGCTTTTCAAGATCACTTTAAGAGGCACAATGGCTGTTATAGTTTTCTATTTTTTTCTCGGTTTCTTAAAAAGGCATAAAGAATATTGCTCATATAATATCTGATCACTGTGCTGTCATTGACTCATAAATGTTCTGAGGCACAGCTGTCTAGTAGAATTTAAAAAGTTACTCACTATTCCTAGACAGTCAAAAGAACATCAAATATCCTTAAAATGTCATGGAAATGTTGGTTTTCAGTGCGAATGTTAACCGTGACTGCTTCGTTGGAGAAGCGGCTTGTGATCGGAAGGTCGCCGGTTCGATTCCTCCACCGGACTGGCAGAAAAATTTCCCTCCCCCTCCATTAGCCTGATGTGCCCCTTAGCAAGGCACTTAACCCCCCAAAATGCCCCCGGGCACTTGATTGCAGCCCACTGCTCCTGTGTGTGGTTCACTGCATGTTGCATGTGTGTGTGTTTCTTCAAAACAGAGATGGGTGAAATGCAGAGAATAATTTCCCAGTCTTGGGATCAATAAAGTAAATCAAATAAAAAAAAAAAAGACGCCAATACAACATGTTTCACGGGATACAAACATGTGATACATGTTATCATGCGGGTATCTGAATTTGTACTATATACAGAGAAATAAGTCTTTATAACTGAAGTAGAAGTGGGGATAAAAAAAGTTGCAACTGTTTACAGTGGACTCAGTTATTGGAAAGTTAGATCTTTTAGAAATGAGACATGCTGCTCAAGATGAACACAAGACCCCCTCTTAACGGTGAATTTGAAATTTCTCATGTCTGGCCACCGTGTGCTCCCTGGTTGCATGAGCCAAGATGGGAGGCCTTGCACGAGGGAGGAGAGCTCCGGCTTCAGGTGCGATGTGGAGGCGGTAAAAAAAAACAAAAAAAAAAACAGGCAACTTGTGATGATTAATGAGCTGCACCTCATGCCAGCGATTTTCAACACACTGTCCCGATCATGGGTGTAAGCCACACACACACACTCCAGCAGCTTTGTGACAACTCTGCCGCTGCCTTGCCTGATATCAGACAGAATTGTTAACTCGATACACTCCATTTACATCTTCAGTCTGACATTGTGTCCGCTCTAAATGATTTCTGTGGGGGCGGGGGATTCAATTTCCCCTAACTAATCACAAGAGACCAACGTATCTGCCTGAATCTAAGTCATTTCAGGTTGACTAAATGTGTAGCCATGCCAAAATACTGGTATTGTCAGGCTTTTAAGAGTGGTGCAGAGCAACGTAAAAACAAACTACGTTATGTGTTTATACTACTTTGGGCATAGAAAGCCTCACTATCAACTTGACAATGCTTGACAACAATGTTATTGCTGCCTATAGCGCTGATTGGCAATTGTTGGGAGCTCATTGGATCAGTTGCTTTTTTGACTGAGAAACACTGTTTCGTGACATTATGCATCAGTCCAAGGAACAACTGATTACATTTTGGTGCATCATTTGGTGATCTTGACTCAGGTGCAGACCCAATCATTTATTTTATTTTGAAAATGTTGTCATGAACTATTGCATATAAATAAACAAAATCTATCTGACGATTGCATCTTAATGTGATTATCTGTCACTGTTGTTTGACACAGATCCCCAATTTACATGCAGATAAAAAACGTCTTACCTAAAATTTTGTGTAGTTAAAATTGCAAACCTAACATCTGAAGTATTGCTAAACGAGACGTGTGCATGTTAGAGGCAGCATTAGCCTCTATACAGTGCTGCACAGCTAAACTAATTAAGGCCTGTGTATGATTTGAAAATGTACATGAAAGCAAATTCACAGCATCAACATTTGGAGGCTCCTCAGCCTGGAATTACTGCAGAACAACAGCCACTCATGCATGTGTGGTCTTGGGAAAGCATTTGGAGTAAACATAAACACATAAATTTAAGGTTGTTAAAACTAAATCACGCATAAACATGGCTTTGCAATGTTTTGTCACATTTAAGGCTCCTCTCTTGTCTGCTGGCTGTCAATATATTTTTACTTGATTTAACTTAATTCTGGCTGGTATATATTTCTAGTACAGACACGCAGGTAGTTGTCCTTTTGCAAACTGTTCTGCCTTGCTATAGGTTCTCTTTGCGTCAAGTGTTTTACATGAGGTATATGGGCCTCTGAACATACCATAAAGCAGCCCACGTTAATGAGCTCTGCAGCAAAGACACTGCCTCTGAAAATATACTGAACACTTGCCTGGTCCTCTTTGGCAGCATTCTTCTCAACAATGTCAGCTCTTTCGTTCTGCTGGTTTGACAGTGTTCCAACCCCCTCAGCTTACCACAGCTACAGTGTGAATCAAGGCCTCTTTGTGGTGATATTCCTTATATTCATTCTCAGGTTTTTGTTTTTTCTTTTTGGTTTATTTGTTTTGTTTTTTTCTTTTGTTTTTGTTTTGTTCTTTTTCCGTGCCATTTTCTGCCTTTGTCACCCCAACGCATACCAGTGGTTGCAGTTGGTATTATCTGTACAATAAGCAGGCTTTGTTCTGAAAATGCCACAGTATGGGTGAAAGCCTGTCATCTCTCCATTTTTTTTAACCGTGGGCTGACCTGAGAATTGTTGGCATCAACACAAAGGCTCACATAGTGAATTGAAGCTTTATCTTCCCTATTCTAACAAGGCAAAATCTCTGCCGCTAACCCATTCAGCCCGCCTTCAGGAAATCTGGGAATAGAATAGAATAGAATAACCTATTCTTTCCTAGAGTTAAGTGTTTTTGCTCTGTCAACAGCTG
Organism: Chelmon rostratus; assembly: GCF_017976325.1. Lineage (NCBI taxonomy): Eukaryota > Metazoa > Chordata > Actinopteri > Chaetodontiformes > Chaetodontidae > Chelmon > Chelmon rostratus. The sequence goes on along the minus strand of NC_055673.1, from coordinate 8,503,034 downwards.
TAACATTTTGGCAAAATATGGTCTATAAATGGAAATTGATGTTCCTTCTCTGTATGTGGGTATTTTGCCCTATTCTCAGCAAACCCTCTTCTCTTTTTCATTCGTTGCTTCAGGTTCAACTACAGATCAACACACCACCTCACCACAAACGGCTTCTACGAGTTCCTCAACTGGTTTGATGAAAGGGCCTGGTACCCCTTGGGCAGGATCGTTGGTGGCACAGTGAGTTTCTCCTCAAATTGATGCAAGCTTTGATGCATGTTTTACATGTTTGCTAAGTTGTTTCATTGTTCATCAATTCTTGGTTTTCTTTTGAGGAATACACATTACAACATTCTTGTGGAGAAAATGAAAATGACCTGATATTTATTCTAAGATTTCTCAAGCTTGAACAGGCTGAAAGGAGCGCACACAGAAATGTGTATTCCTGTGGTCTGGCCCTCCTGTTGCTCTCCTGGTGCAGAGCTGAAGGAGACTCCTCCTTGGAACTCCATAGTTCTGCTAGGGTACTTATCCACTCACATAGGCGATGACAGTGCCTAATGGATGGGAGACGGAGAGTGTTGATTTGAATTTCTGAAAAAGGTGGAAAATAGTGTGCTTCAGCTCTGTGGTTATCACCCTGCTCAGCCTCTTCAGGAGGGCATATGCAAGGGTGCTGGAAAGGACCCCCCAGCCGATTGATAAATCTTAGATTGAGGAGGAGCAGTGCAGTTCCCATCCTGGTCGTGGAACATGTTTAATCTTGGAAGAATACTTGAGGGGTCATGGAGTGTGCCCATTGATTTGTGTTTTTTTTGCACTAGGAGTGACCTATGACCATTGCCAGCATGCTACGGCCGCTGATACAATACTCCTTTGCCAGAATGAGAAGTGTGTATGTATCCACGGAAACAAGTCAAATTATTTCCAGAAGGCATTGGGATCAGCCAAGGGTTTGCCCTCATTATTTTCATGGTAGACTCTGAAGACACAGCTGAGGCGTAGCGTTTTTCCAGTTTGATTGCTCAGGATTGTATCGCTACGTTTTGCTGATGATGTAGCTGTGTTGGCTTAATCAGAGTGTGACCTCCGGTTTGAACTGGCTTGCTTTGCACCAGACTATAAAGTGGTGGGGAGAAGACTCAGCAACTCCCAACTCTAAAGCTGTGCAAATCTGTTAAATTGCCTCCTTCAGCTGGGGAGCAAGTTGCTAGCCCTGGTGGAAGCAGTACAAGTAATTTAGATTCTTGGTCACGACTGAGGACAAGATGGACCCTGCGATTGACAGACAAATTGGTACAGCATTGCCAGTCATGTGGGTGTTGTACTTGGTGATGGAGTGAGCTAAACCTAAGGGTAAAGCTCTGGATTTAGTTGTTGTTCTGTCACCTGTATTTCTGAGCTCTGGTAGTGACTGTAAGAACGAGATTACAGATTCAAGATGCTTTAATGAGTTTTCCTACCAAGGGTTTCTAGGCTCACCCTTTGGGATGTGGACCTCAGACACACTGAACCATCATGGTGTAGTTTAAAAAGAGCCAGTTGAGGTGCTCTGGGATTCTGATTAGGAAGCCTCCTCCCTAGTCCAGGCTTGTCCACCTGGGAAAAGAACCAAGGCAGACCCAGAACATGCTAGAGGGATTACACATCCCACCTGCCATGGGAATACATTGGGATCCCCCAGGAGGTGCTCTCTGTGTGCTGCCATTGTGACCCTGACCTAGTTAAGTTTCAAAAAGAAAAGGATGGATAGAGGAAGTTTTATACTAGCCATGGCAGGAATTTGTCAAATATTGTAAAGTACTGTAATACTGCTAAAGGAAAGTAGCTATTAATATTACATTTTAAAATTACTTGCCCTACACTAGCAGTGTGTCCCCCAGTGAGTACAATCAGGCATCAAATTATGCTTTAAATCATATTTAATCTCATAAAGGTACTTATGGCTGCCGTTGACCCAGAAAAACAACTAACAATAAATTTCTGTCTTGCATGTCTGTTGTAAAATCGGCATGGATTTGTATACCTGTTGTTAATATTCAGGAGCATGTCAGGGCTAATCATGGATGTTATGGAGTCAGTGTTTATGACCTTGTCAGTGGTTTATGTAAGAGAAAAGGGATGATCTTTAGTTTGTTCTCGTGTGTGTGAGTGTGTACCGTGTATTCCTAACATTGTGGGGACATAAATCTGTTTAAACAGTCACATTATGGGGACAAAATGCAGGTCTCCATAATGTAAATTATTAAATTTCAGAGTTAGGGTAAAGGCTAGGGTTAGCTAAATAATGGTTATTGTTAGGGTAATTCTCCAGGAAATGAATGCAAGACTATGTAATGTCCCCAAAAATGATGGATGCCAGACTGCGTGTGTGTGTCTGTTGGGAACACGGGAGAGGGGGGGTTGCATGGGGTTATCTTGGGTTAGGCAAGGCAGTGCAGGGATGCCAGAGAGCCCTATAAGCCTCCACTGGGCAGCATGGATTTAAGTCACAATCTAGTAGCAACAGTGAGCTGTTAACTTGACAGATTCCCCTCGGCTGCCATGGCCTCCCCGTTTACCAGCAGTGGTTGTGAAACATTGACCCTTTTCAGTGAAAAATAAAACATTCCGATTCCACGCAATTTATCTCCCATTTCCCCTGCCTCCCCTCCTCTGTGCATCTCTTCTCTCAAACTCATCTTCTCAGCCCTGCATCCTGTGAGCTGTGAATCCTGTGCGAATAAAATACCTTTGGCCCATCCATCTCCCCCTCTCCTCTTTAACAACCCCACCTGCCTTTTTCTGTTGGCCAGCTTCATGGGCCCACAATGTTTGTACTCTGAGCCGTAATTGCAGTAGCTAATGATGCATCAAGACTACATAATCCACGTCCTCAGTGTCAAATAAATGTGGAAATGTCTCCTTAGATGATTCCATCGTTGGGGCCAGCTAACGGGCTGGGATGGAGCCTGGCCCTGGGTGCCTGAAGTGTGACTCTTTCCCTTCTCACTCTTTCTTTCTTCCTGTCCCTGCTTAGTGTAAAATCAGTCCTGCAGGCTGATCAGAGAGTTGCTCTGCACAGTTGAGACAGCAAGGCATGTTAATGTTGTGCATTGCCATCAGATGTCGTTATCATTACAGCACAAGCAGATGGTGCAGGGCAGGAGCTGTAGCCACGCTACATGCCGATGTTTGAATTTAGTATTCGCAACAGCACAAGAGGCACAAGGAATTGGAATCCAAAACCCATCCATCAGCATTCATCTGTCATATGCAGTTACCATCAGCTACTGGTAATTGCATATGACAGGCCTGGCTTGTAATAATGGATGTGCTGGGTACATTACAGTATGTGGATACCCAGTAAGGACTTGTAGCCATAGAGTGGAAGCTAAAACTCATGATTACACTGGTAATCGGAATTGGAAGGCGTATAGTTTAAAGTTAATTTTCATGACATTTTAGAAGATCCCTAGGCTGCACAATGCGTTGTCTTCTGCATACAAATAAGCCTACAAAGCAAACAGATCTTACATCTTTCCCCTGTACACTTGTATTGATATTTCATGAATGTACGAGTAAAAAAAAAACCCAACAGCAAATAACTGCAGAGTAATTCACACATGGTTCATTTGAGGAAGATTATAGCAAGTTGTGCACTCTGCTCAAATTAATTTCACATAAATGTCATTTAATTTCCCAGTTGAACATTGCATCAAATATTTTGAATTGATCAGCAGAGTACCCACAAGCTACACCAGTCTGCAAACACGGGACTTGTAAGAGCTTTAGCTGGGTCAGAGCTTGAGTTCTGTGCAAGGTGTGAAGACAAAAGGTGCTGTGATGAGCATCAGTTTAATCTATAACTTCCTAACGAGCAGAACCACTGTCTGTCTATAGATTGATTTCTTTTATGAATGTTAACTCTGTTGCTCTGAGCATCAGTTTTTCTGCCCAAAGGTCTTACATTTATTTCACATTTCTCACATTCCAATGAAAAGACCACAAACTGAACAACAAAGTTATTCTACTTCTAAGTATTTTATGTATGCAGCCAAAGTTTGACATGGCTTATTCCTCTGTGCCATTGATGTCCGGTGTTGTCCAAAAACTACTACAAACATGCCAATGAGCCGCACTGTTGCACCAAGTGACACATTCCTTCATTACCGTGAACAAGGCCATTGCGGTTCATTTTGAGTTGATCCCACATGCATATTTTGTCGTAAATACTCACTAGCTCACCAGCTGTGTATTAACCCACAGCTGAAAATTGGTCCCAAAAAGTACACAATTTACTCCTGTTTGAGGTACTGGCTTTTTTAAAAATGAAACTGTATGTTTGGGAGCAGATGTTTTTTTTAAAGATTTACATGATCAGGAAGAACCAATGGGCTTGAGGCGAGGAGCCACAGATAGCATTGATGGTGATGGTCTTTTCATTTTATTTGTTTACAATAGAATGTATAGAAATTTGCCCGCCTTGTTCTGTAACAGCTTAAGTTTGCTAACAACCCACATTTGACTAGAAAGGGATTTACTGCCAGATGGTAAGTCACATTCTGCCTTATAGGGTTCACAGGCATTTTAAATAACATGTGGATGGGTCATTCTGGCGGCCATGGTAAATGCAAATGTCTCCCTATAACATGTAAATCTATGCAAAATGCAGCAAAGTCTAGGAATTTATGCATAGTGAAGATCTGACAGAGCTACCACAGAGGTTCTACATGCTAGCTCACTTTTACCTGCTGTGTCTTTATACAAGAGGCTGAGGTGGGATTGGTTGCCGAAATAACCATGATGGTAGTTGCTGGAGAGAAAGCCACTCACTCATTTACCTCTGTAGGCTAATTGTTAAAATCATTCGGAACATAGACAGGCTTCAGGGAAGAAGGGCATTTACGCCCACGCTGCATTCACAATCATAAAATGTGTGTGCAAGAGCTCTTATTTGCATTAAGCCTATGCTTTTAAAACATGCAGGGGAGTGGACAAGTGCTGGGTTCATCTCAGACCGCCACAGTCTGTTTCATACCCCACAATGCAGTCACCATGTAGTCACCATCCATGGCCTTTGTTTAGAAAACTAAAAATTGTTTATGAATTACAAAGTTACAGTCCCTCCAGGTTTTCAAAATACGTCCTTGACATTTTAACAATGGCGGTCTCATGTGGAGTGGTGGTCTGTGACCCTTCTGGCTCAAGCCGAGAGTCAGAAAACCACCTTTGCTCTATGCGATGGCGGTGACCAAGACTTTTGTCTGCTGCATTCAACCTTTTGCCTGCCTGCACTCAGTTTAAAACACCCTTTGAGCCACTATACTTCACTTTTCTTCTTCTGTCTGTCCAACTTCTTCATCTTTCATCATCGCTCCTCTGCTGTCTGCCTCTGCCTTTCTCTAATGTCTTGCTGTATTTCTCACCTCCTTTATGCCTTCATTCCTTGCTCTCATCCTTATCTGTATCCCTTTTTTAAAATTCAAAATCAGACAGATGATCCTGACAGTCCTCATTAATTGTGTATGATAGCGTTAAGTCTCTAAGCACTCAGATGGGTCACACCGTTTGGAAGACAGAAGAGTCGATATCAGTTAATGTGACACTTTAGTGCCTTTATGCTTAGGCCGGTCCAGCTGCCCTCTCCCTTTTTAGTTCCCTTTTCACTCCCACCCTCCCTCTGTTCCCTAGAGGACGACTGTCAGATGCTCTTTCTCCTGAGCCATAGATAAGAAATGGAAGGCTTCTCTAATGTGACAGTCCATAACAACAGTGGACTGTCAAGCCAATAAACCACTCTTTGTTGGCATAAGGACAATGCCTCAAGAGCATTTTTTGTAACTGGTTTTGTCAGTTCTAGTTGATGATATCTCCATAATGAACAAGCTACATAATGCATTCCTGAATGCCAATTTAGAGAAGAGTGTTGATAAATTATGCACAAAGATTTTTATCCATCAAGCTCAATGCAGAATGTACTTGGCAATGATGAACAATCTCCATCATCTCTGTAACGTTTTGGGGACGGGGACCCTACCACAGAGTTCAAAATGTCTAATAATTACAAGAGTAGTCTTGTAAATGGCAGGATGCCGCTCCATTAGACATAGTCCAATCCTTAGAGCTGAGAGGCAAGCCATGGTTTTTTTTTCACTGAAGTAGATTGGTTGATGAAGCTTAGGTCTCCTAGGCACCAGCTAATTAGAGACGAGAAGACCTTAGTTTATTAGCAGCAAGGCAAAGTGCATGGACTGCGGCTACAGTGAAGACACATCAGGGATATCACTCACACGTTAAACATAGCCTCGCTTTTTTACTTTAGACAGCCAGTGTACTGCACATGGCCTTAATTGGATCTGCTCTCACGTATAAACAAAGCCTCAGCTTCCACTGAGTGAAAGGTTTAATTCATTCTAAAGGACGTCATAAATGAGAGCAAATTTTGATAGTAGCGTAATTGTTAAAGTAATTTATTAAACAAAAAATGTCAAACATTTGCTGGTTCCATATTCTCCAATGTCACTGTCAGACAAAAGAAGCTGTTCAAAGAGTACACCTTTGGCTCTGGGGAATTGCTGAAGGCCATTTTTCACCATTTTCCAACATTTGACAAGCCAAATAGTCAACAGATTAATTGATGACAAAATTATTGGTTGCAGTACCCATTGTAGGTCCAAGTCTTAAGGCAGATTTAGTTCACTTTAGTTTTATTTAGCGTTGCAACTAACAGATATTTTAATTATCGATTAAACTGATGATTTTTACTAAATTAAACTAAACTATTGCTAAATTTGATTAGTTCCGTCATTTCAAAAAACAAAACTTGTTCCTTGTCTTATTGTAGTGCTCTTTCAGACATCTTGTGAGTGCAAGTACAGACAAGACAAGGCCACTGCAATAAACAAAAATGAAGTGAACTAAATGGGCATCGGAGATGCAGCCATGCACTGAGCATAAAAGGGAAATGTAACTAAGATTTGATCAGATAGTGCTCAAGTTTCTGTTGTGAAGACATAAAGGAATCACTTTAGACTGTCTCCGAACAGTGGCATGAAATGGAGAGGAAACAGACAGAAGGCATTTCTGCCTGACACGTTCGTTTCCCTGCTCCCAGTCAGCGTTGGTGAAGCGACAGGTAGTTGTCCAGCAGTCGGTCAGAGCTAGCTTGTCTTTTAGCTGATCCCTTCTCCTGAAAGTGTTTTTCTATGTGTATAGTCACAGTAGCTCTCGATGGCATAACATGCTCTGGCTCAAGGTACTGAACTAGCGCCTTGAATCCCTCTTTGTCTTAGTTACCACACTGATTGCTCGCATATGGGTCTCAATCATACGGCAGACAAACTGGGTGATGGCTTCAGAGCATGTATGCAAACCTACAATACAATAATGTTGAGACAAAGAAAAGAAGCAAATTGTAATATTTAACAAACTTGAACCATTATAAATTTGGAAAAAAAATTCTTTAAAGAATGGCCCTCATAATGTTTGCTGATTCATTTTCTGTCAATCAGCTGATGGACTAAATGTTAAACCTTTCCCTTCATGCTTTCTTTGTTCTCTCTGCCCTCTCGCTCAGGTGTACCCGGGATTAATGGTGACTGCCGGCCTCATTCACTACGTGCTCAACCTGCTCCACATCACGGTCCACATCCGTGACGTGTGTGTCTTTCTGGCACCGGTGTTCAGCGGTCTGACCGCCATCTCCACCTTCCTGCTGACACGGGAGCTGTGGAACCAGGGTGCAGGGCTGCTGGCGGCCTGCTTCATTGCCATCGTCCCTGGATACATCTCGCGCTCCGTCGCTGGCTCTTTCGACAATGAGGGCATCGCCATCTTCGCCCTGCAATTCACCTACTATCTCTGGGTGTGTACACAGAAGGATCTTACTGAAAATGTATTATCATGTGGATATACAGTTTCATGGGCATTCTAATGAAGTGACCGTTAAAACTTGTCTTTGAGCTCACTCTTTGGCATCTTCTATCCCTATAGTGAGGGCTCAGTCTGTTATAAGGAAAAATAGCCCCAATTTCACCCTGATGTTGAGTTATTTATCCAAAGATGACCATTTGGAGCCCAGAAAACTTCTGCATCTTGGGTTAAAGATTGAATAGCCTTCCTCCCAATTTACTTTCCCAAAATATACAAAGTAAAGAGAGCAGGGTATGTACCTTACAGAGCAACTGACCTTGGATTTGCACCATCAGATGAGTTCAACAAGGTCAGATTTATTTTGCATAACAAATATTTTTCTCACTTTGATTTAACAATTTGTCTAGGTTATCCTTGTCCTTCAAGGTAGACCTTGACAGAGAACAGAAATTCCAATATGAATACAGCTTGAATGTTTTCAGGAACGACAGTGCAAAGAATTTCTGAAATGTTCTTCCACTGCAGGTGTAAGGAAGGAGCTTTTCAAGCTACAAGATGTCTGAAACAGACTTTTCACTGAACCTCAGTCTGTCCAGTCTTTTCAGTTGCATCAGCAGCTACCTTACCACCCCGCAGCTATCGTCCTATGAAAGCATCTCTCGTGTGTGTATGCATGTATGCATGTATGCATTTGTGTGTGTGTGTGTGTGTGTGTGTGTGTGTGTGTGTGTGAGAGAGAGAGAGAAATTGAAAAGCTCTATTTTGCAAACACTTTTATCAGCATCCCCCTCTTTCTTGTTATTGGAGTTGACCTCGACAAGTATTGAGTTCTTCCATCCTGTATTGAGCTGTGTCCGTTCAGTGATACATGCTTTGCTTTTTACTTTAAAACCTGCAGAAGGATTTGATGTGAAAATCAAAACGTGGAAAGGAAACTTGAGATGAAGAACTCTATTTACAGATAACCAGCTGAATGGAAATGGAAGTAATCATCTTCTTCTGTTAAACTAGTGTCCTCTTGACATTGAAGAGGTGTGTTGAGATTGTAAAGGCCAGTGCTGCTGGAGTAAAGATAGAATTGAATGTAAAGGCACTAATAGGCACAGCAGGAATAATAGAACATTAAAGAAAATAAGAGTATAAATGAATGAATTACTGAATGTAGGTGTTGCTGGATGGTATATTTTTAACATGTTACAATTACGTTTGCATTTTATCTAAAGCGATGTACAAATGAGGTACAATGTGGGGGGAGATAGAAAAAGAAAAGGGGTGTTAGGTAAGTTCTCTTGGAAGATGTAAGCAGGGATTCTGCTGACCCACTCAAGTTCACTGAATGAGAGTTCAGGGACCAGGAGAAAAGTTTGGATTGAGATTTCCTGTCTTGCAGTGACACTAGAGCTTGTCATCATTTGTAGTGAATGTGGTGAACAAAACTGAATGAGGGGATTCAGGTAGATGGGTGCCATGCTAGTGGCCACCCTGTTGGTGAGATTCAGTATCTTGAACTTAATGCGAGCACCAACAAGGATCCAGTGGAGTGAAATGAAAAGAGGAAGCACATGAGCCCTTTTTGGCTGACTGTGGACCAGACATACTGCCACATTTTGAACCATTTGCAGAAGGTTTGACTGGGTATACCAATAGCCCTGGACTTGAGAACCATGGATATCCAACATATATGTTCTTTCGTCATGAAAAAAAACAATAAAAGGAATAGATGTAGGCAGTACATGAAAGTATGAGCATTAAAACTGATCTTGTTTCAACTGCAGAGAAATTGCAAATATTCTAAATACATAAATATCACTGCCTTTCATGTGAGCACTGTGAGCATATTTCTTATTCATACAATATCTATGTCTATAAAATGAATTCTACGAGCAAAATTGTCTCATGTTCCAGTAGACTGTGGTGATATAATATAAAAGGTTACGGTGAAGCAATTACAGTCATCGCTGTGACAGAATTTTACACCAGCGCTGTTAACCTGCACCAGGAGCAGGTGTCAAATGAATATGGAAGTTTAGTCAGTCCATATTTAATATTGCAGAATTAATCAATGTAAAAGATATCAAGCAAAAGACTTAACTGATTGTAAGGCAGTGTTTGCAAGTAGCAGCTGTGCAGAGCTGAACCTGCAAGCAGACAACCACCCCCACCTGCAAGGCCTTCCCCCAAACATGCATGCAACAATGAAACCCCTAACCCCTATTACACAATATCATATAATTCTTATCTGCATGACTCCTGCAGCTCAAATTTTTTTAAGCTTGGAGGCTTTAGCATTATCTAGAAAAGATTATTACATGATTTGTTGCCGCAATCCTATTGGAAACCAAAGGAGACTCATACAAATAAGCCACATGTCCATTATTGACCAACTGTAGCTGTGTAGTTGTAGGGAGACTTATCATTCTTGGCTGGTTCACATCAAGTGTGCAAGAGTTGCAGACAAATAAAACCCCAGTTTTATTTAAACTGCATTGATTATTTTTTCATTACACCCGCAGCGTTCAAACATGACTGCCTGCAGCTCTTAAAAAAATACCCTCTCTGCTAAAAACAGCTCAAGACTAAAAGGAGTCCCACATTTATGCAGACTTGTATTTGGAGCCCATGCTGTGGAGCTCATCAACATTCAGGATAAATGTTCTGTCTTAGCTGGTAGTTTGGTGCATCAGTTATTGCACAGCACACAGTCACAGATTCGGGCTTCTGTTAAGCCTAAACTATCCACGTAGCAAATTCAAAGACACGATTGTCACAGGTTAAAATCGTTGAGATTGTTCCTTAATGTTGTTCAAGTCACCTGTGACTGCATAAATATGTCTCTTTGTAAGGCCCTTCAAATGAAACGTAGAGTTGTTGTTGAGTTGTTCTGCAAAACTGTCGATCTACGTACTGCTTGGCAATTAACAATTGGAAATCGAAGTTCGTTTGGAAGTGAAAAGCAGCATGAATATTTTGTACTCAATTTTTTATTTTGGTTTTTCATTTTTAATGTAAATTTGCAATTCAGTGTTTACTGTTTCCAGGTCACTATATAGATTATTTTTTATGTGATTATGCAATTTACACATATAATTTACCTGTCATTTAAATTCTAAGTGGAAAAGTCGTACAGAGGCACAAATTTGCTGAATGGCAGCGCTGCCGCACGTTAGACTGCCTGTCCTCATCCAAGGGTGTTTCAGCAAATGAAAAGAAAAGGGCTTTCATTATGCATCCCACAGGCAAGTGGTAATAGTAGCTCTTAGGCTATTTGTCCAATTTTTATTTTACCTTCAAGGTGTTGATCTCCCTTTATGCTCCAGTGTAAAAACATGCTGCACGGTAGAGGCTTTCATCCAGGTAAAAGTAGTGATGCAGGTATTTCGTCATGCCATGCCTCACTGCTGTTTGTTACAGCATAACAAGCTTGGCAGTACAGTTGCTGCCGGGTTGGAAGGGACCTTTTTATCTGTCCAAGGATTCAGCCATTCCAGCTTATGTCACTTTGTTAAATTGTGCATGGATGCATTTCTAAATGCGGTTTCAAGGTAGTCTGAGTCACCAGGCTCGAGTGTGCTTGATGACAGCTCTATGGCTCTTTTTCGAACTCGCTCACTGTCACTGATCTGGCAATGACCTACAGTTTAGAGTCCAGGTGGCTGGCTGAGCACGCCTGTTGTGTCTACAATTTAAGTCCCGATATAACACGATTGGCACCGTGTCTGTACTGGCTCAGCGGAGTGAAACCAAGCAGCTGATGGTGTCATTCACTGGGAGAGCTGACATCCTCAAATATACAGTGCATATTTGGGAGCCAGGCATACTTGCACACATGCAAATATCCATAAATGTATGTTATTCACCTATTAATATACAGGATTTTATATGTACAGAAAAATCCAAACCACACAGAAATTAATTTAGTTTAAACGACACCATGTCACTTGCATTGACTAGATTTTAGAATTAATGGGTCCAACTAACACTCTAACAACCTAATATAAAACTACCATTTCCACCAACATGCATAGTTTTAGTCTCTAAAGTCAAAAAGGAGCACATATTGAACGTTTCAGCAAAAACAAAGGGCAACACAACTGACTATCCAAAACACGAGGACAAGATAATTTGCTAATTTTTGGATAGCCTGGAAACAAAGGAAAAGTCACAATGCTCATAAAACCTGAGATCTGCCATATTGAGAGAATTTGGCAACAAGAAATGCAAACTCTGCACAGTGCTGCAGATAAGTGCACTGTGTAAAGGGTGAACTTCAGGTGAACTGTCTCCATATCTGAAATGAGCTGCGTTGAAATAATACTCTCTAAAATAGTACATTTTACTGTTTTCAGACAGATTTTAAAGTGATTCACAGGAATGGAAACAATGAGTAAATCATGGCAGATCAGTGCCAGATCAGTCATAACAAATTATAATTAGTGAGAATGTTCATCAGCCTCTTTCTGTAGATAGGTTTCATATTTTCACAACATATTCTATTACAAATCTTTTTAAAGGACATCTGGCACTTTTAAGCATTAATGAGAGAGCTTTCATCCTTATTATTCCAGTCTGTTCCCATCCAATGCATCTTTTTTCCTCTAATACATCTGAGGTGTTTTCCTCCAGTGTCCAGCTGAAATTATTTTTTCGTTCTGCAGGACTCTCCAAAAAGCATCATTTAACTTTACAGGGCTCACCATAACCATTTCTCTTACACCGGGAAATGTATATCAGGGACATCTTTGTCTCCTGTGTATTACAATGGCTTCTTGTCATCTCATGCGTATAATCAGTACATCTCCAAGTGAGGCAGGTGTTCCTCGCAGCAGTCATCACTGTCTGTTAAAGGTGGGGTGAGTCATTCTGGAGAAAGATTGCTGATATCACCATCTCTCCTCCTTCACAATGCGATTACACATTAGCATGCCACATTTACCGTCCCTCGCGCTGCCCGATCTCTCCCCTTCGCTGTGTCCTGTGCAGGAGCATGAACGCCACCTGTTGCTGATCGGATGGAATAGTGTCGTGTGGCTCGCTGCGAGCCACTTTGTTTCGCATTTACAGGGTGCACACAGAACAGACAGCTAGTGGAATATGATAGGGGGGTATTGGCTGAATTTCAAATCCAGCCAGTATCAACAATCTTTCTCCAGAATGACTCACCCCACCTTTAAGATGATGTGTCATCAGCGAAGCACTGCCATCAAAAAAAATTCCCCCTCCACTCACCTGCCACCTCTCACGTCCTCTGTTCTATTTGGCAAGGGCCCTGAAAAACAATCATCCAGGCCATGCACCACTGCTTCCCATTATCAGTCTCATTTACCCACATTTGTCTTTGGTTTTCCTTTCCTCCTCTCTGTCTTTCTTCCATCTCGTCTCCCGTTAATTGTCTTTGTCTTCTTTTGTCCCTGCCATTGTTTTGCTTTTGCCATGTTCTGCTTTCTGTCTCTTCGTTCTTGTTCCTCACATCCTGCTGTCTCCTCCTATACCTCATTATTGCTCATGCCTGTCTTCTGCTCTCTTCCTTGTCTCCTTACTCCTCTCTTCCACATGGCAGAAATGCACAGAGCCATTCTCTCAAGCCTCAGCCCAATCTTCATTATCCGACTCCTTCATTTCATCCACTAATAACCCATTCAGCTCCACTCGCTTAATCTCTGTGTTTACCCCCCCTCCCAACACACACACACACCCTCCCATAATCTATAATTGAATCCCCTCACACCCAGGAGAGCTGCTCTTTTTAACACCATAGTTCTTCATAACATACACACACACACACACACACTGCCTCCCTCCCTTGCTCCAACCCCGTGCACCATACATGCATTGTTGTAACAGTAATTCCACTCTTTTTCTCGGCTCACATTTAATTAGCTGGACTGGTATCACACTGTGTGACTTCTGTGTCTTCACAGAGACGCGGCTGGGAGGGCAGTTAGAAGAATGGTTTGAGGCACGAATGGTTTGAGGCACGAGTACACTGTTTGTACTTTGCCGCCGAATCGACAACACAAGGCTGCACGCTAGCGTCAGGCCAGCTTGAGTGGGGATATAGTCTTCGGAGAACACAGCAGCTTGTACAGTAACTGTTGTCATCCTAATCTGTCATTATGCTTGTTTTCATTTCTAAACGATAGAACCACATGGAGCCATTTATGGGGACACTGTTTTGGTGGCTGTCCCTTTGGCAGTATACCCTCAGTTGCAGGTTTGCACCAAGCCAATACTAATGGAGTTGAATAAAACAGCCTTGCAATGAATCCTGCCTTCATGACACTTAGACTGTTCAGTTTTTGTTGAAAATGTTTCAGAGAGGTGTTGACTGAACTCTTTGATCATTTCCAATGCTGCAGGTTTGGTGGTTTTCAATTGTCTTGCATTGTGCTGAGAGGTGTTTGGTATATTTTGCGCACCCCATTTATATCGGTGAGGGTACCAGATAGTAGAACACCTCTTTAAAACAGACTCAACAAAAACTGAACATTATAACCTTAATAAAGGTAGGATTTATCGCAGGACTGGGCTAGTTTTACCAAGGTGTAGCTAATAAGCTGGCAACTAATTGCAACCTCAGGCCCTGTTTGGACAGTATTGATATTAATGGAGGAGACGAATGATAATGCTGTATATTTTCTCTCCTCAATCATGTTAACGCCCATCTTTCCAGGTGACATTTTAGCCACCAACAAAACTACAATAGCTGATTGATGTTGAGGGAAATTCGTGGCTTTTAACATCATATTATTTTTAACATTAGTATGCTAGAAATTATTGACAAAATTCAGTACTTAAATGCCTCAGCTGCCCAAGAAAGACCAGCAGAGACAGAATCACCTGTGGCATCATTAATACAACGACCCTTTTGATGAGCTTGCAGCACTTTGGTCTCAGCTGTTATCTTTGCTTTTTCCTATATTGTGTAAGTTTAAAAATCAGACATTTGTTCTCTGGACAGAAAATCTGCCACCCCATCTGCCTAAGAGGAATTGGTATATCTCATTCACTGGGCCTTTAGTCCTGTTATGCCAACCTCAAAGAGCAACGAGGCCCTTAAATATAATTTTTCCTTCTTCCACAAAAAGTAGTTCCATTTTCTTAGAGAAAGATAATCAGATCTTCTTACTATGGCCCACCTCAACACAGAGGGAAACCACTGCTTGAGGAAGGTTTTTATTTTTGTGAAGCAAAAAAAATCAAATTATGAAGCAGTGTCAGTGTCTGCCTGTATACCTGTGCAGTTGATTGATTGGTGGCTGATCCAGGGGTCTGTCTGTGACGCTCTGCTGGGTTGTTTGGGTGAGACCACCTTGGTCGAGCGATCACTGATTGCCACTCATCAGCACTGATGATGTGAATGTCACTTTTGAATGCATCTTTTATTCAGTTTGTGTGTGTTAGTGAGTGCATGTAAGTTTTTATTTTCTCAGTGTGTTTTTAAATGTTAATGTGTACACTTGCCGGCTTTATCGGCCTGTGCCGTGGAAGGAGAGCTTGTTTACAAGATTTTTTCGTTGGTCTAGTCTGAACCACTCTCCTCTCATCCTCTCTCACCACAGCTGGTTGTTCCGTATCTACTGTGATCATTAAGCTGTGATCATTAAACAACTTCTTAAGATGCACAAAATATGCATATTCATGTCCTTTTAACCCATTCTAAGCATGCATTTAGAAGTTGGTTTTACACATTTTGCATTACTTTCGAAATACATGTCTTGACTTGCTTTGAAATGTGGTGAAACGCAATGTAAACACAGCTTTTAATGAGACTCCAGTGTCGCAGCAGTGTGGGACTAAAACAAATAGAGTGAACCTTCTGTAGAGAGGACAAGACAACCTGCACTCATGCCAGATATGAGATTTTTCCTACTGTAATTGAAGGAGAACCACCTCATCATTATCACAGACAATGGTACCACCTTTAGTTTCTAGTGCCCCTGAAACACAACCCATGGGTCGACATGTCTTATTTGATGTTGAAGCATGTGTGGCACACTGCTGTGGCTGGCGTATCATTCTGTGATCTCTCTCTCTCTCTCGTAGGTGAAATCAGTGAAGACAGGCTCGGTATTCTGGACCATTGGCTGCTGTCTCTCCTATTTCTACATGGTAAGAATACTTCACACACAGACAGTGACACAAACAAGAGTACTTGCTAACCATTGGCTAAAAAAAGACTTATTTGGCTAAACCATCCCTCTGAATTTTAAGTCAAGACCACATTAGAGAGATATATGTTCATATACCCATATAGGACCTGAATTCTAAATACTTTATGATTTCATATTTTTATTCAGAATTGAATTTATTTTACAATTGCTTCAATTTGTGCACTGTGCTTTTTACACATTTCTGTTTTTTATTAAATGTGAATATGTGATGTGTGTTTGTGTTTGTGTTTCCCTGCTGACTAACCGACAGCCCTGAGCAGCGATTGGGATTACTTTTTAGGGTTCAGTACACTTTAGGCTTTTGTCAATTCTGTGTCTGATTCAGCTTATTGATTCTGGTTCTTATCAACCCTTTTCCATTTCTTGTCTTATTATTTGAGCCAGAGAAGATACCAAAATATGTTCAAAGCAAAAATCTCAGTATGTTTGTGCAGTCATATACAATCATTCATCATAAGCAACAAGGGTGTTTGATATGTAAGATGAAGAAAGATGTTAATCATCCTTATTTTTGCACACATAAAGAACCTTCACAGTTTCATACTTGTCTTAACTGATGTTATAGATGCTGGCACTAACTGACTCTGCAGCACTTTGATTACAAGAGTGAATATAGAAAAGATGCTGCATTCTGACACAGTGCTACAGGAAATGCTGTGTCATGTTAGTCAGACTTCCTCACTACTATGAAGTTATTGTCATGCATTGCAGCTGTCTTTTATAATGCTGTAGCATAGCTTGTAAGTTTGTATGCTCATGTTCTGTACTGTCATTCTTTTTTAAACACTGACACTAAATCTAAACACTACACATGTGCACAGACACAAGCTGACCGGGACACGGAAGGTTTCTCAACGAATCCCATTTTATATTTAAAGCTTATATTTAAAGTTCCAAATTCAGTACTGGTCCTTGATGATTAACCCTCCCCCCATGATGATCACACTGGGACAGTTTTCCTTTGTCCAGCATAGACATGGCAATGCATGGAGAAAGGAGAGCCGCAGTTCAGCCAGTGTTTTCTGCATTATTTATGAATTCAGGCAGAAGCCCATCCGGGGCTTGATGAGAGCGATGAGATAAAAAAGACAATCCAGGCACACTGCCTCAGCGACAGATTGTTTGCATGTGTGTGTGAGTGTATGTGAGGGTCCATGATCGCTTATGAAAATCTCCAGCTTCTTGCTCATTTCAGGCTTAATCTCTGTGGCCGGCAGTGAGACAGATATCAAATGAAACAGATTACCGAAATCCGGCTTCATCGATCACACTGGGTCACACCGGGGCGGGGCGGTAGAGAGGATTGGAGAGGGGAGTGATGGAAGGATGAATAGAACAGGAGACAAAACAGGATGGAGAGGGAGCAGAGACAAAGGGATGAAGAGAGGTATGGAAAGATAAGGATAGAGGGGACAGAGAGATGGAGGGAAATACAGAATGATAAGACAGGAGAGAGAATATATTGTGATGTGTAACTTCAGCACTGTCCCAGTCAGCAGCAATGGGAACATTGAGTCTTCTTTCTCCTTATTACTATTTTCTCTTCTTCACACCCTTTCTCCCCCTATCCTATGTGATGTTCCTCTGTACTGTATCTGCAGCCCACCCACTGTTTCAGATGAGACCTCTAGCAGCATGCAACAAACTAGGCTTGTATGTCTCCATCAACCCCATCAACCTCCCACCATCTCCGCTTGGTACTGCACAAAAAGTACCGCATACACTTGTTGACCTGCGCATACTTTTTTTTAACCACCCTGTCACCTTATGCTGTCAATTTAATCAGGATATAGCCATAGCTACGTTTTCCCGTGGGGCTTAATTGAATGTGACACTCGTAAAGCAGATATGGAGACAGGGAGGGAGAGATCCCATGCCTGGATATTGGCATAATTATAGAGGGGAGGACAGAGAAGGACGAGATTAAGAAGAGGATCAGCAGCAGGACCTACTGATGGACAGGAGCCACAGGGACTATTTTGCCTTTCTGTGCAGCATCCTCCTTTCATCCCTCTAGGGGTGAGGGTAGAGTGGGGTTGAGGGTGAAGCAAGGAGAAAACGGACAGAGGACAGAGCAAAAGCAGATGCATAGATGGACTGCACTGTTCATTTCCAAAGCGTTGGCCTTTTTTTCTCTGTAAGCCCTCCACAGTCTCCTGTAGCGGAGCTACCTGGAACATCAGAGCACGCCTAAAGCTCCTTTGCTTAATCAACTATTGATTAAATGCTCCGAACAAGAGGCTTCTCAAGTGAGTGTTGAAAGATGTCACTTTGTTTTACTTCTTAGCTATGCTAGCGGCATAGCTCTCAGGATGTCAGTGGTTGGTCGGTCCACTACTTTGATCCAGACTGAAATATCGCAACAATTCAGTGTACAGACGTCCACTGTCCCCAGATGATGAAGCCTAATGACTTAGACAATTACCTGACTTTTCCTGAGGCCATTGAGGACATTGAACTTGGCACAGACATACATGCCCCTGTGTGAATGAACTGTAATAACTTTGTTGGCCCCCTGATTTTCCATCTAACAGCACTGAAATAAGATGGCAAACATTAAACCTGCCAAATATCAGCATGCTAACATTGTCATTGTGCGCATGCTAATGTTAGCATTCAGCTTAACCCAAGTAGTGTCATATTGAAGTGTTCTTAATAAAGCAGAAAGTCCCTGCTAATATTAGAGAGGGCACAGCTAGTGAATAACTACACATAAACAAAACAGCATTCATATTC
Organism: Chelmon rostratus; assembly: GCF_017976325.1. Taxonomy (NCBI): domain Eukaryota; kingdom Metazoa; phylum Chordata; class Actinopteri; order Chaetodontiformes; family Chaetodontidae; genus Chelmon; species Chelmon rostratus. The sequence continues at coordinate 8,484,291 of NC_055673.1, read as the reverse complement.
TCTGTCACAAAGAAACACAGTGATGCCCAACATGAGCACATAGGCAGGCTGCAAACATTTGTGCGCACATACACACACACACACACACACTCTGAGTAAACCCCTTCTCCCTGCTGCGTTCTTTATATCCTCTTCAGAGTGGGCCCCGAGGTCATCAGATAAGCCCAGTATGAAATGCAGAGAGCGATAACGGCTAAAAGACTTTGCTCCGAACATTTTCTGATTCCTGCCCTCAGCTGTTAGCCCGTGGCTTGGGCAGAGAGCTGGCTGTTCGAAGCGTGATTTCAAATAGAGCCTGTTAGTGTGCGCACACAGACACAGGCATAGCTTTGTTTTTTGTCATGGGCATTCATCTTTGCATGGTCCTCTAATGTGACCAGATGGCTAGTTTCTCCCATTCTTTTTTAACCCCCACGTGATTCTGCTTTCTGCTGACACAATCAGTTATTCTAACACTCGGAAGGTAAATCTGCAATCAGGTTGCTTTGTAGAGTTTGCTTAATAATGGACGCTGATACGACCTTGATGTCATATCAGAGTTATCATATTTACTGACCTCTGAAATAAGTTCCATTCAGACCAATATCTAAAAGGTAATTATTTCTTGGAATCGTATTTCTTGCCATCTTAGCACCGTTGCTCATGGGTTAGCCTATCATTTCGCCTCTTTTGTCCAGGCTGAGTCATGCCACCAGCCCTGATCTTGGCTGAACCCCTGACTTTTCCTGTTGCGGCATCAACCGGCCAGTGTTTTTACTTACCCTGTTCAGTATCTCAACATCTGCTTAATTTGCCAGTACAGCATTTGGTATATCAGCAGATATCATGTTGCCCAGACAATGCAGCTCAAAGCACTGCTCTACAGCCTCAGAGAGACACGAGCATGGTTGTAGACTCTTAGTCTAAATAGCAAACAAACATGGATGCTATTATGCCAGCTGAAGCCCATTATTGACTCAGTGTTGCTTAACCCTGCTATAATGGCAATTTGGTAGGTAAAATCTATTTTTTAAACACACATTGCAAACTCTGCAATTGTAAAACTATAACAGAACAGTACATAAAAACTCATTTAGTGTGTAAATTACACCAGTTATTCGAATCACTGATCATGTCCATTTTGAGTTGACCTGAACACTTGCAGATAGTGACCATGGGAATTTTTCCAGTCACAGCCTTCCGTCCCTCTGACATGGCACTGAGCCTCTTATGTTTCTGCCCAATTAAGTATCCAAAGGGAAAAACAAGCCTTAAAAATAATATTGACTTTGACTCTCTAAGTCAATAACATGCACCACAGATACCAGGGTGTCTAACTTGGAGGGATCAATAATTTAAAGAGGCTTTTTTTAGGCTTACCCTGAGAAACTGGTGCAGTTGGCATGGTATTTATGAATTAACACATGCCATGATATCACTAACGTGCCTGTCGATTCACAGACTTTCACAGTAAAATGACTTTGGTAGGTTGCAGTCAGTTTTGGCCAAATGCAGAGGCACAGTTTTCCTGTTTTCCTGAATGTCGTACTCACTAAGTATTTGAAAATGTACATAGCAAGCTGTGTCATATTCAGTTTTACAGCTACAGAGCCAGTAGCTTCATACACCGTGTTTTTGAGCGTTATGTTTTCAATTAGTTCCTTGCCAGTCAGCAACAGAGACTCTATCACCTGTCCTCTGTCAGTGCTGAAAATGAGTCTTAATGAAGTAATCTCTGGTATTCATTTAGGTTAGGTTCACATGTTACTAATTGGCTGTCACCATCTGAGAGAACAGATGCAAAGCGACTGCCAAAAGATAATTGCACTAAACCATTCAGTAAGGAACTTAATTGGGAATCTTCTTTCACCCTCTCCAGTAATGTAACATATTAATGCTTTTATCAATAAGACATGATGTGCTCGTTTTTCCTGTGATTGCACAAGTGTTATGAATGCTCTTTTTATTGTGCTTAGCAGGTGCAGTGGGGCTCTTTCTGACAAGCTGCTGTGAACAGGATCAGACAATTTGCATATATGATAAACCCTTCTCCTGTCTGATTTCACTCTCACTCTCTTCTGTTTCACTTTCCACCACTTTGCATCTCTCCTTTCTCACTTCTTCTGTCTCGCTTTCTTTCTCTGAACACTCTTGCTTTCTCTGTATTCTTTCACTCTTCACTTTGCTCCTCTCTCTGTCAAGTGCTCTCACCGTTTCCATTTGCCCTTTGCTGTAGTCAAGTGTAGACAATTGAAAACTTGTCAGTGATGTTTTTGTAGAGTCTTTTTATTGCCCCCACGTCCTGCCTTTGCAGACCTAAAAAATGGTTGAGGTATAATTTTAGTGGAGCTTTTAAAGTTATTGGTGCATCTCACATTTTACATCTAACATGTAAAGTATGATTGCCTAGTTTTTATAGATTCTATATAAGTCAGTTTTTTTATAGCTGTGTGCTTGTGTCTAATGGAGAAAAGGCAGTAAGACGTTTTTACGGCCGTTCTTGAACGATTCTGTTCAAGGTGTGTGAGGTAATCTGTATGTATGTATGGATTGATTAACTTTTAAGTTAATTTAATGATAAATTGATTATTCTGCAAAAACTTTGTTTCTTACTATATTGATAATTGATTGTTGCAATAATCTTTAACTAACTGTCTTTGTGTTTTAGACTGTTGGTCAGTACATTTGAAGACATTACCATGGGCTCTTAGAGACTGAGATGGGCATTTTTCCACCCGTATTTTGCATTTCATAGAATATACAATTAATTGATCAACTTACAGAGCAACCAGCACTAATTGTTAGTTGCAGCCCTAGCTTATATGAATTATGTCATTTGAATGCAGTGGTACAATTCGAAGTTAAGTGATTAATCTAGAAACTGTTACAGCCAGTAAATGTAGTCAGTATTAATGTAGTCAGAAGTTAAAACAACGATTGTCCTGGTTTTCTGTTGGAAGAGTGGGGGACTACAAATAGCACTGAATTCCAAAGCCACAGTTAGTTGCAGATGCTCATGAATGCACCAGTATGGCAGACCCTTTAGACTGGAGATATTGCTATTAGCTATGTGCTCGTGTGCACGTTAGGGCTGCCTCATGCATCCTGCGTCCACAAGACGCAATATGCACATGAACGGTAGGAGCAGTATGGGGGTGGTAGGAGATGCCCGTTGTTGGAAAGTGGAGTGAAGGCAAGCCGCTCTGCTGACTGGCTCTCTGTACGTGTTTTGTGGTAGACATTCAAAAACGCGGGTGGTGTTTCTCGCTTTGGGGGAATGAGAGACTCATTCTTACCGCCATTGTCATGATGACCCTCTGGACCTTAATACCATCCAAGATGGCGCTGCTGTCACTTTTTTTTTTGCCACAAGCTCAGAATTAACTAAATACAAACCTCTGGAGTGTTGCCATATTTTGTCTACTTCATGCAAAGTCAAAGTTCTATAGTGCTCTAATGTGCCCCCTAGTGGTATCCACCAGTAGCACGCGTAATACATAGGCAAGCATGTGAACAGTTACATTTACGACACAGCCACTTGTCTACATGAACGTGTGGTTAAAAAGCAAGTAGTTAATCGAAATATGCAAATGAAACATTTAGATACATGGTAATAAACGGATAGCGGCAATATGGGAAATTTATTGTGTCACAACCTGAGTTGTTTTCAAGTAGCCCCCATCACTGAGGCAAACCTGACATCATTCCTACAAAGCTAATTTGCTGGTTTTTCAGAGGAAAGCCTCCACTCTGCAGGGTTATCTCATTTGAACCAGAAAATGTAGAGCAATTGATCATGCGGGTCAGTTGTTTCTAAATGAAGAATGCTTTAGTGAAAGAATGACATCCTAGAAGGCTGACTGCCATGTTCTACGTGTATGTGTGTGTTCTAGGTGTCGGCATGGGGAGGCTATGTCTTTATTATCAACCTGATCCCTCTCCATGTGTTTGTGCTGCTGCTGATGCAACGCTACAGCAGAAGAGTCTACATTGGTAAGACATACACACACACACACACACACACACACACACACACACACACACACAAGCAATTAAACCAGACAGTAACTTTTAGTGTATGACTTGATGTTTTAAACTCCCCCACATACAGACTTGCTGAAACAGAAACTGTTTGCAGATCCTCTCCCCTTAGAATAGAAAGGTATGCAACAAACAGACAATCCACCACTCCCTCCTATGCATCTCCCAACCTTGCTGCCCAAGCATTTAACCCTGAAACAAGCTCAAATGCCCAGTCACGCCTTCGCTCATCTCTCCCAACCATAAGCATTCCATCATCGGCAGCGCAGACATCCACACACCCACACAAACCACTTAACAGTAAATTCAGCCACCTGCTACCTGATCCTCTTAATTTTTTTTCTCTCCACAAATACCAGAGGCACAGCGCTGGGGAAGAGGATAGGCTTGTTATTCCACAGAACATCCCAGTTTCAAAGAGCACGCGGCAGCTCCTGCACATTATCCCTCTGCTCAGAGAACTGGAGCTCAGTCCGTCAGACCCTCACTCTCACTGCCACTCACACGTCCATCGTCAGCTTAGCCGTGAGCTCGCGTCAGGCACTTCTGTTGCAGTCGAGAAAATTGATACCGTGTCAAGTATCATTTACGCATGATTATATGTTGTACTCATTGTAACCGCAAAGCACAGCCTTTGAGAGCTTTGAAAATAAATGATGACCTCCTCAGAGTGAGAAGGATTTGACCTACGTCTTCTCCTGTCCAAGCGGTTCTTCAGTGATAAAATTCTTCTTGACGAAGTGGAAAATTTCCCTCTGCCTTCCCTGTTCCTCCAGGATTTGTGCAGCCAGGGCATCATCCTGCAACCTCATGCACCTTTTGTTCGCAAAAAAGAGATATTTGTAGACATATTCTGTTGACAGAAAAGGCATTAGGGCTTGAAGCGCCCCCTATATTCCTCACCTTCCCTCGTCTTTACATCTTGCAGCTCCTCTTGTCGGAGCGAGATGTCTCTCAGTCACTACGAAGGAATATGCGAGGAAAAAAAGAATCCTGGTTTAATAAAATGCCTCGCAGTCTGTGTTCCCTCACAATTCATCTCTCTGTCTTGAGTCAATAGCAGATGTGTGAGAAAGAAATTGCTGAGGGCACTCAAAACTACTTCAAAAATGAGGCACACTCTTCAGGAAGAGTATGAAATCTTAATTAAGCTGGTGCATCTGCGAATCGGTTCCCCCCAGCTACAAAGGTGGGAGTTGCACTGTTTTCAGCACCGCCGTCTCACGCCACTCTGCGCCGAGCCAGCTCCTATTTTCCCAGTAAATGACATTAGATTTAGTATTTTGTATTTACTCCCTCTGAGGTGCTGAGTGAAAATCAATAGGCTTTAAATACCTCTATTGAGGTTGATTTCCCTTAGTGGGACCCAAACTGGAGTGGTGGAACAGAATAGAAGGTTTTTAGTAGTGCAGTAGTTTATTTTGATGCTTTGATTTCTTACCTGGTCTACCCCCTCTCTCTCCTTGTTTCTTGTCTCTCGTTACAGCTTACAGCACTTTCTACATCGTGGGTCTAATACTGTCAATGCAGATCCCATTTGTCGGCTTCCAGCCAATCAGAACCAGCGAACACATGGCTGCTGCTGGTAAGTCCCACCCTCTCTACCTCCAGAGTGGCTGATCCTGCGTTTTTCTTGAAAGAACAAGTTCCCATCTAGAAAATTTGAATATAAATGTCACTCAGCGTGCAATGATGAAGTAAGTATTTCTTGGAAAATGCTGCTTGCTGAAGTTAAAGGGATAGTTCGGCATTTTACACATTAATCTGTATGGCATCAACATCTACAGTCTCGTGCTCTCACACTGACTTCGCCCCCAAAGTGTCCTCTGAGCCGAGATCTGGCCAGTTGTGGTCAGTGCGAAAGTAGTTCCGGTAGGTTTCCTGGGGCCAGAGAAGGCACACGTTTTTCCTCTCAAAACAGCACTCATTCGAATCAGTGATTTATTTGCATAACAAAAGACGTCAACCACAAAACGTCACACCTCGTAATCGTTTGGGTCTAACTTTATCCCAATTGCGATCAATGCGCGCAGGCGCCACTATACGTGACAGGTAGCTAAGCCAGGTGTTTCATTCACAGTTTAGCGTTTGGAAAGCTAGTTACACCATGTCTGACTACAGCAGCGACGAAGAATATGATTTCAGCACACAACCAGAAGGATATCTGTATGAACCCGAATATACGGATGCAGAACTCTATCAGATGGAGGTAGAACGGGCAGAGAGAGAGAGAGAGATGGCGAGCAGAGATGTGGAACGTGAAATCGGGGCCGCAGCTGCGAGACCTCGAGTGACTGATACAAGGTGGTGTACGTGCAACAAGTGCGAAGTTATGCAGACCGAGGTTGAGTGCTACTGTTGCCATGAATGGGACCTCGTAATGCCTCGCATGCAGGACCTTTCCATTGACGAGGAGGCTGGCGCATCAGCAGCTGTCTGCATCGCCAATAACAACGACTTGCCTGCAATCCTGAATGCTGGTGTCCTCGAGACTTTTTTCCACATCCCGAAAATAAACTGGAAAAAGCGCCCCAAACCTGCTGGACCCGATGGCCAGTTGTCTGCAGAGTGAGTTTTTGTCTACATGCTGTTATTTCGATGCTATTGCCTTATACCCTACAGTAGGCCTACAAGTGCTCAATTGTAGCCTACACCGAGTTGTATGTATGTAAGTAGAAGTACTCTTACAAATGTTTTTACAACACCAGCAGCTTGGTATTGTAGTTGTAACAACGTGATAGTATGGGTGTTGTCAATAAAATAGTAAGATAACTTCTACTTTTTACAAAGCTGCTTGCTTCTATGGCGTTATATTGTATTAGTCTGAGCCATGCAGTAGGCTAGTGCGACCTACAGTCATCACATCCAACATTGAATGAATCTAATTATAGTTTTATACATACCATGTCATGGGTGGCACTTATGAATATAAATACATAATGTAGTGCATCCCTAAAGTAATTTATGTTCATTTCATCATCATACTTGAAGCAAAATTTACTTCTGAGCATCACTGTGTCTCAATATCAGCCTACTCATGAATGCCCTTCAATCATAAAGCAAGGCCTACCTTATGCATATTATGTCAAGAGAGCTCTAAGGGTTATGTCGCCGTGGCCCAAAGTGTACTCATAAAGGACATTTTCTCTCTGTATAAAAACACATAAGGATACCTATTTCACAGTAGCCTGAAATGCTGGTGCATAAATAAAGATACCTTCCTGACAAACTGCTGTGTTGTCAATTAAACAAAATGTGTTTATATACAACCATAATAACTATGCAGTTTACTCAATGTTGACACACTTCATATATCTAATGTGCATAAACTTATTTTCTGTTTGCATTTCAGACAGTACAGGCTGGTCGCCTATCGCATCATAATGGAATGGGCTCTGAAAGGACAGACGCTTGGTCCTGGCAACAGAAGAGTTCTTCCCTCCTGCGTGGTGGCGCTAATAAGAAGAACATATCCATCACCAAGTGGACAATATGCTGGTTTCAAAGAGTCAAATGATGCACTGCAATTGTTTTAGAATTTTAAAAATCAAAAGCTTTACTGTGAATTTCTTTTTGACGTGCAATTTCCTAAAAATACAAAACAAATGTAAAGACACAAATGTAAATAAACAATGTAAATAAACACACTTCTATGACAATATATGTATATACAGTCTCAGTCATCTTTCTCAGTGGCAGGTGTCTCATGAAAGCGTGATTTGTGTGCTGAAACCAATTCAGCCTTGTTTGGCTTTGGTGTTGGGGCAATGTTGGCTGGTATGATGACTGGAGGATGTATGTGGAAAGCTGGGTCTCCGAGCTTCACATTGGTGTCAAGCCGTCGTTGGATGACCTTCTCCACCAAATCTTTCGGGAACTCCTGTGTTGTTGGCTCATACAGTCTTCTTGCAACCCACTGATTTGACTGCCGTGAATGGAAGACATTATATCTCTCTTGTCCTAGGAAAAAGGAAATGGGGGGGGGTGGGGGGGGGGGACACACAAGATAGGATGGTGTATGATCATTATATATGAAACTCAATATGGTAATGTGTGTCCTGTGATGCTGTGCGAATTCTCATTTATGAGCTTACAAATAGGTATCTCTAAAATAGAAAGGCAAACTAAGATGTAATTCATTTGTATAACATTTTTTACATTTCCTGGGGAAAAAAAACAGTTATATAGAGTTTTCAAAATGGTCTTGGTCTACTTCTTACTCAGATAAGTAATCAAGAAACATTATCTGTTAGCAGGCAATGTCTAGCAGCTAGACTACAGTCTGATTTCAGAAAGTGCCTGCTTCGAGTTCTCATGTCATTTTTTTGGACGGATTTCCAAATTACACGGGCAGGGTGCATCATTTGTCCCAATGTCAGAAATTCTTCTAGTAGCCTACCAAATTTTAAAATGTGACAATCTGAAAATAAAATCTGTGGAATTTTTAGCTCAAACATATGCTGGGTGCTGCCGTTATTTCTCCAGTCTAGAATCTGACAAGGGTAGCTTTATCTTCATTATGCTAGCCAACGCCGTCATGGACTTCTCGTACACGCATAGAAACCATGCACATTCCACGTAGTAATTAGTTTCTGACCATTGTAATAACAGTGTAGCCAACATATTATGTATGTGAAACATCATTGGTGACATGACACCGATAGATGAATATGTTTCACTCACTGAGATAGAATATATCTCAGTGCTTGCACTCGCATAGCCCGCGGTGCATCACCAGAAGACTATACACGGATGCTATAGAAAATATGTGGTACAATTTTGTTTACCTGGGGTGCAGGTACAGCAGTGCTCTTCAAAATACGTCTCTTTGTCTGTCCTTCTGGAAGTCGTCCTCGCTGAAGTGGTCACTGCACACGCGAAGCTTTCTCATCTTCGGTAGTTGGGTGAGCTCCACGTTCAAGCCCAGAGAAAAGTAGCCAAAGTCTCCTCAAAGCTACATTCGTCAAAGGGAATCGGTGGAATGTTTGAGGAGACCCACTCTCATCTTTGTTGGTACAGCCTGGATAGGCACAAGTGCGCACCATGTCTCTATCTCGTTTTTCCAAATAAAGAATAGCCGGTGGACTTCTTCTCTCTCTCCTTCTCCTAGCTCTAAAACTAGCTCGTTTGCGTTGCGTCGTCTGCACTCTGTAAACACCATCGTACACTGACGAGAGATCAGTTGGCTCACACACAACGGTTAGCACTGACAGCGCGCATTGATCGCAATTGGGATAAAGTTAGACCCAAACGATTACGAGGTGTGACGTTTTGTGGTTGACGTCTTTTGTTATGCAAATAAATCACTGATTCGAATGAGTGCTGTTTTGAGAGGAAAAACGTGTGCCTTCTCTGGCCCCAGGAAACCTACCGGAACTACTTTCGCACTGACCACAACTGGCCAGATCTCGGCTCAGAGGACACTTTGGGGGCGAAGTCAGTGTGAGAGCACGAGACTGTAGATGTTGATGCCATACAGATTAATGTGTAAAATGCCGAACTATCCCTTTAAGATTATCATACTTTTCTCAGGAAATGTCAGTGCTTCTCACAAGTGTGTGGTAGCACGGCCTTCAACTCTGCTGTTTTGTTTCACTAGCTGGGCTCTAATTCAAATATAACACAAATGTCATTTTCAAATGTCAAGCCAAATTTCAAGAAAATCTGCAAAAGAAAATGCAAACCACCGTAACGTGATAATTAGGAGTTGGTTCATCAAGCAAAGCAGTAGGTTTCTCCATGTCATCATACACATGCTAACACAAAAACGTTCAGCCACAAGCATACAGGCCAGTAGGCGGTGATAAAGTCTACATCAGTGATTGTATGTATGATCAAGTTGTAGTGGGCTTATTTTCCTTTAGTGGTTGTAACTTAAAAACACAAACAATAGTAGCTAATTATTTATTTGTTGTTATTTAACACCTTTAAGGCACACAGTCTAGTAGTGCTGTCGGAACGTAAACTTAGCCGTAGTCCACTATTGTTGTTGTTGTTTCAGACACAAGCTCATTACACGATGCAACAGTGGGCATGCGAGAGTTGAAGTGTTGACATCATAATTTCCTAAATACTCATTTCTTAAACTGGAGTTTTAAGAAAATCTGCACCTCAGTAGGTGCTTTGAAAAACCTCTGTTGTCGTGACCTGAAATGCTGCTTACATGTGAACAAAGAGGCCAGAATGCAGAGAACAATATTCATTTTTCTTAATATCCTACATATGTGGTCAAGGTCAAAGTTAGCAACTAGTTGGTGAACATAATCATACATTTAGAAGCTAAGAAGCCAAATATTTCTCCCAGGAGTTGCAGGGTGAATATTGGACTTATATTCAACAGGTGGCAAGAAATATGACTCAAAATGAATGCTTATATTGTTCCACATCTTCTCAATGTCTTCTCAAAATCAGGCATGTCCAACCAATCAACATCAAGGGATCACTTAGTTATCAGCTGAAGACTGAGATCAGCTGATTAAATGGGTCCAGCCTGGTGTGTTCCTCCTTGGTTGGAACGAAAACCTGCAGCCACACGGCCCTTCGTGGAATAGTTTGGACATGCCTGGTATAAATAGACGACCGTTTGCTATCACATTAGCAATATCAATACAATTAGCCTATATGATAAAATGTCAGAGTTTACAGCTGCCCACAACTAGACAAAAAAATCGGTTAATGTCAGTTTAATGCTACGATTGTCTTTGCTAAAACATAGACTTGTATTACAATGCTTGACCTTGAATTCTAGCATTTTAACACTACATGGAACATTCCTGTTTAACATTACATAAGGTAACTGAGAGGACTGTCCGTCTGGGTGGTCTGTTTCAAGGCGGAGATTTTATTTCAGAGCTTGCATGTCAACCTCCAACCTGCCCTGACCCTGCTTACAATTTTATGCTGCAATACACAGGAGAAAGGCTCGGGCTGACTGCTGTAGTCCATGTATTAAAGGTGTGACTTAACATAAGCCACTCGCTTTTTATCCAAAGCACCTTACAGTACAGTTGATGCACACACTTTAAGATTGGTCGGCTGCAGCAGGAATTGAATCCCTTCGCGCTGACAGTGTTAGTCATGCTCTGCGCGTAGAAGAACACAGCACCATCTCAGAATACATTTACAAAATTAAAAAAAAAAAGGAAGCTGCTTCACATGCCGCCCGTATGGGTTTAGGACTTTAAGTACTTTTTGTTTTTGACTTGTGAGTAGTTTATTAAAGCTTGTTCAGTTTCGCTTCTCAAGAGCGAGCCCATCTGCTGCTCAACAGTACGGATGAGTGCGCGGGTATGTGCGTGATTCTCGCGTTCATTTGCATCCAGATTGGGAGAGGACTGCCGTTCGCAGCTTTATGAAGCATGAGCAGAAATCACTGCAGCAGGACTACGTTGAAGTGTCCCTGTTTTCCTCGGTGTCTACAACACCAACAGCATGGTGTTGTAGAGCGGCTTTGAAGAATGCCCCACAAAAAAAATCATCTCTTCTGCTCTCTGCTTTTGGCTCCCCCCTCTTTCTGTCTCTCAAAGAGCGAGTGTGTTTTCATGTCGCCAGGGTAGCAGCTGCTCAGAACATCTGGTGGTAGCATTCAGGGAGCGCAGTGGGAGACAGGAAGAGAGTGACAGAGCCACGGTCGGTACCCTTGAGATGTCAGCCCCTGAGGCAGGCAGGGTGGCATGGAGTGACAAGCGTGTTAGCACCATGGCGCCTCTCCAGGAGACAGGCAGGGGCTTAACCTTGGAAATGGGTGCGACCTGCCGCGGGTGGTGGTGGGCTAGCGGAGGAGTACGGGGATTTCAGACGAGGTTTGTCAAAGGAATGAGAGGTGATGAAAGGGAGGGGAACCAGCCCTCTATCAATTTTTTATATGGAATTCACTGTGCAAACAAGGAGACACCGGAGAAAACAGCACGGAGAAAGTGACAGAGCAAAGGAACAGAGGAAAAAAGTGTGACCGAAGGGGGCCGCGAGCAGAAAGACAAGGCGAGGGAAAGAGAAGGGCTTATTCACACATATCTGTCTCATGCATTTGAAATACGCTGTCCCGCAATATTTGTTTTTCACATCTGCATGAGCAGCTGAAGGGGGCCACGGCGAACTGCTTTGTGGAGAATTCTGCCAAGCGTACGACGCCGCCACTTCTTAACCACGTAAAACCTGCTTTGTACCCTGCAGGAGGCAGTGTAAAACGGGGCCTGCTCAAATATTCACTGTGTTCCTGTTGTATGTTTGCTCATTCTTTTGTTTCTGTCTGTTGCTTGTCTCAGGTGTGTTTGCACTCCTCCAAGCCTACGCCTTCCTGCAGTACCTGAAGGACAGGCTGACCAGACAGGAGTTTCAGACACTTTTCTTCCTCGGGGTCTCTCTCGCTGCCGGCGTGGTCTTCCTCACTGTCATCTATCTCACATACACAGGTCTGTATGTCTGTTTAGTCAAGATATAATTAAAAATAATCTCATTTTTTGTATTTTTTTGCACTTTTAATTAGAGCTGAAACAATTAGTCAATTTATTGATCAGTTGTTCAAGAGAATATTATTCTCGATTAAGCTAATTAATAAGTGACAATGGGCAAAAGTTTTAGGTTTTAGCTTCACAAGATTGAGGATTTGTTGCTTTTCTCTGTTTTGTGTTGATGTAAATTGAATGATTTCCGGGGGTTTTTTGTGCAAGAAATCGAGCAAATTTAAGACATCTCCTTCTGTTCTTTGTGTCAGACATTTTTCACAATATTCTATAAGTTAAATGAATTGAAAAAATTCTCAACTGATTCATTTTTTTTACAAGAAAACATCATCATTAGTTGTAGCCGTCCTTGTAAACAATTATCGTTAGCTGCAGCCAATATCATGGCTTGGCAAATGGGAACACTTCTCATTAATCAATAAACATATTGCTTAACATAAACAAACAACTTTTTGAAAAGAAATTACAATCATGAATTAATGATTGCTGTATTACTGAATGCCTTAAAATTAGAAATATATTTATTGTAATTTAACTGGCTGTATGCATCATTTTCTCACCAATATCAAACTTTTCATATAAGCCAAATCTACCAGTACATTTCCACATAGTTGGTTTGTGAATTTGTCTTGGTTATTGACAGTAGAAATACGCCTGCACAAGCCGAGAAATACAACATTCGTGTCTCCTGAATACAGTGAGAGTTTCTTAATAATGTCGACACATTAAACTGAAACTTCCTTCCTGCTGTGAGCACATGGAAATCAGACACAACAAAGATGAAATATACGAGGTGCTGTTATGTAGTTAAGTTGTTAGAAGATGAGTGTTCAGATTATCCTCCAGTAAAGAAGTGTGAATCTTTAAGACACAAACCTCCTCCCGCAGTATTGAACACCAGTGTCAAGTTCAGTCATCATAAAGAACTTATATTACCTTTTAATAGTACTTTTATGATACAATATGAAAATATAAAATATTTTTAAATTTTTTACCCCCATCTGTTTGTCTGTTTGTTAGCACAGCATGTTAGAAATTACCCAGAATTTGGTGGACAAATAGCCTTTGTGCAAGGAAGAGTTAACTAGATCTTGATGCTGATCCAGATCTGGGATTTGAGCCATTGTAGATTTTTTTTTCTTTTCTTTTTAGCCAAAAGTTTAGAGAATGTTCATACACTATCCCCCAATCATCTGACCTCCAGGCCTCCCCAGTGGGCCGCTAATCAGTGTTTGGTTAAAACCTGGAAGGAAAATCAGAAACGAAAACAAAGTGGTATGGGTGCCTCAGCTTTGCACGTTGGAGAACTGTTGAGTGTTGGTGGAGGATTGTGCTCTCCCTGAATGCCGTTTTGTGAACTTGTATATGTTTTTTTTTCACTGGCCTGGTTGAACCCTGATGTGCACAGCCAGCTGGTTGAACCTTGTCCTTTTTAATGTTTTTTCTCCATTACTCTCAGCTCTGCCTGGGTTTTGGCCTCAGCTGAGACCTCAAGGTTTCAGACGTTTCAAATGTTGCCTCCTTGCTATGTATTGATTTTTTTTTTTAAACAGACATATATTAGTTTTCTCACCTTGAGTAAGGTAGCAGATTATTTACTGGCCGTAACCAACAATCTGCCACTCTGCCACTGCAGATTATGTAAACACTGCAGCCCGGAGCAGAGATGGTGGCACATTACATCTAGAGTCCTTAGATTGGTTGCCTGCCTGCTTTAGAACTGAGTGGCCATTTATGTGGATGTGGAAGTCCAGTCTTGTGAGGGTCCTGCATTCAGCCAGGTGTCTGGAAAACGTTGTGATCTATCCGCCATCTGAATTGAGCAGTGGGAGTCTGTGACTGTTTGGTGATGTGCCAGTTTTGCAATGAAATGTCCTTCTCTGGTCTGTCAGACTTTTTCATCTCATAAGAATCTCTGCAACAGAGCAGCCGGGTGGTTTTCCTCAGTGTCTTGAACACAGAGCCAAGTATCGATTGGTTAAATCAGTGTTATCCTTTAAATCACCTCTCAAAATATCTCTTCCATCTCCCACTTACTGCGTTTCCACATCTTGTGCCTGCCTGCTTTGGTTTAGCCTTTTGTAACATCTTATTTAAAAAGCGCTGGATTTTTTCTGGTGTGACTATCTTCTCATTATTATTATTATACGCATTAAGCATAATGTCTTCTAAGGAGCATCAAAGGACTTTATGTTGCTGCAAACGTCACAAAATTTAAATTGTGAGGATAATGCTTTTGTTGGTGTTGTCTGCACACATGTGAGTGTGAGAGTGGCTGTGAGGGCCCCTAGGCAACAGTTCAGAGCTGGAATGAATTCCAGATCAAAGCTTTACCAAAATAAGACATTTGCATGCACACATAAAATACCCTGTGCGGTCTAATTTGCAGCTTAAATGGTTTCAGTTACATTTGTAAACAAGTCAATTCCAGTAATTAAGTACCATCAATAGAATACATTTTCAGCATTGACACATTCTCTTCTGAGGTTTTTCTTGGTTTTGAACCATAGAGGGCTTGTACAGTTTAGTCGCTGGACTTTATATGAATAGAACTGAAGGCAAAGAAAGCCTATTTTCTTATGTCTTACTATAATCCATAGTTTAGTACAATAGTACTAAAATCTTTAATATATTTCAATCAAAAAAGGGTTGTTTATCTATGGTGCCAGCACCATCAATCAAATCTGATCAAACCACACCCACACAGTTTATCTGATAGATCAGATTAATTAAGGCTTTGAATGTTAAAGGTGCCCAGTGGAGTTTTCTAGTAAACAAACAATAGTTATCTTTACATTCTGGGTTTCTCATAATCACATTTGCAGAGCAGATTTTTTTTTACATTTTTGATTGTGATTTGTTCACATCAGGGGTTGGGAACCTCCGGCCTCCAGACGCAAGACTGTTTGATCCAGCCCGCAAGGCAATCCATAAATACCGAAGAACAAATACTTTGTCAGCGATAAAGAAAATTAAAATACTAGCCTAACACGTTCTTGCAAATGGTCCCTTAATGCAACACGCACGTAGCAGTTGATATCGCGTCAATGCATCATGGTGCTCATGAAGAAAAAAAAGTGGATGTGGAGGGTCACGCTTGAATGGATGAACAAGCGTTGTTGTTGTTTTTGTAGAATACAAGCCAGTGTGCTTAACTTGCAATAATGAAAAATGCTAATCTCAAGTGTCATTACAGCTACAAACATGCTAAACTGGATGAGCTACGAAGATAAATGCCCTTGTATAAAGTTAACACTCTTTGGTGGAGCTTTTACAAGACCATATTGTGAGGGAGACAGTGTTACACTGGCAAGTTTGTGGTGAGCGACCTGCTAAGAAGCTGAAACCTCATCCAGAAGGAGAATATGTGAAGGAGAGCCTTGTTGCTGCTGGGGAGCTGCACCAGACAAAGTGTGTCAGGGTGTCAGTTTGTCTGGAGTAATTCATAGAGATGAAGGAAAACGTGATGTGGAAAGTCAGTAATAGCAAGTGTCTGTGTGATTTGGCCTTCATGGTGGCCATTACCAAGTAGCTCTCAGAGATGAACCTCAAGCTCCAGCAGCTTCTCAGCTCTCTGCTATCAAATGTGAAATCATTTGAAGTGAAATCAAAGCTGTGGCAGGTGCAGCTGGAAAGAGGAAACACCGTGCAAGAACAAATGCTGCTGTGACATCTGAAAACTCCTTCAGGCACTTGATGAGATGTTTCAGGACATGAAAAGTAAACAAACGGAATCGAACATATTTGCTGTTTAATGTGGAATCAGCTGATGTGCCTGGCAACCTACAACATGAAGTTGAGCTGCAAAGCAACAATCTGCTACTGAGAGCAGTAAAGACTCCACTCAAAAACTGACTGACCTGGAAAACCAGCAGCAAGTAGCATCATCATCATTATCACCACCACACCCCTGGTTTACATTAATGGGTACATCTGGAGTCTCTTCCTTGAGCTCTTATTTCTGCTCCGAGTTGCGAGGAGGGCTCTCTGAGGAGCCATGAGTGAGGGTACACAACAGCTTTAACCTGCCAATATGCCCCCTTGTTTGAGTCAGTGATCAGTCACTGCAGCTGATTGGACTGATCCAATACATCACAACGTCATTGCAGTTTCATATCAGAGTGAAGGCGGATAACAGATTAAACTCAAGTGTATCACTGAAAAGTTTTACATTTCATTTGTTTTCTGATTAGTTACAAATCTGTGTTAACTGTAGGTCTGAACAACAAAGGACCAGAAACGACATGACCTATGAATGCAAACGATTTTTCTTTTCATGATTTATTTTCCCCCATTCATTTTTACTATGGATACAATTCAAGTCAAAGAGAGCAAGAGTCTGTCAGTCAGCAAGAAACACTTTACCTAATTTATTGTCATTTCCATTCAGTCACATGTGAAGCTGATGAGCGTTGGGAATATGAGTTACATAATTTCAATTTGCCTGAAATGTTTAGCCTAATAAATGATTTCCAGTGTTCAAAATACAGCGGAACCGTATTCTGGGTTAGATAATAATCTCACTTTCAGAATATCAGTTAATACAGATGCAAATATTGAATAAATGCTTTCAGCACATTCTGCTAGTAGAAAAGGTTCCTGTGCCTCTGAGCAGGGCACAATACAAATACAGAACACAGGTTGTTATTCATGTGCAGGTGTTTGTTAAACAGGTAACAGGCTACCAAGAGAAAACACTGCTGCTCTGGCGCTAGTATTAGCACAGTGCACGTGTGCAGATGCAAATGCATCAGGAGTCTCTACAGCTGTTAAAGCCCACCGACACCTGATCCAGCTGTGATCAGTTGTCGGCGTCTTTAAAAACGGATGCCGCTTCACGTGCGGCTCCAGAGGAAAGGACGTCTCATTTCCTCGTTTATTCTCTCCTCGCATGGTTTCCTTGCGTCTCTCCATGCATCCTCAGTGGGAGCGACTAAGATGCAAGTGAGGGAAACATTTAAGGGACTTGGGAGGTATGTTTGCTTGCTAGCAGTCTCTATCGCTGCTGTAAATGGAGCATCGCTGTATGTTTTGGCACGTTACTGCCATCAGCTGATCAGGGGAATGGGGTCAAATCAACAGCAGGATGTCAGTCGTGCTGCGTTGCACCTGTCCATGTGCATCTTTGTGCTCCATACAAACAAAACAAAAGCCAATGGATGGTTTTCTTTCTGAACTTTACGCTGATTGTAGCTTATTCAGTCATGAATATTTAATGTTATAGAGAAATACTTAACATCAGACATCAAGTTTCTAGGGGCTTCAAATAATAGTTGCAAATTACCATATTAGCAGTGCATTTCAGTTTTGTTTCAGACTATGAATATTAAAACTGTATTGTAGACATCCGGTGTTAACCATTTTATTTACTGAAAGCTGCACACTTGGGGTTGAGTTTGCCATGTAAATAATTACATTTTGTTGTAATAAAGCACAATCTAATGAATGTTTTCTCACATTCTTTTAATACATTTTTTCATGATAAAAGACCTTTATCCTGCTTCATTAACTCAACTCACCAACTAGCCTACCAACAGTCCTCGTTTTCCAAGGCTCAAATGGAGAACAGTAAAACAAAGTGATTGTATATTTCTTCATTGATTGTCTTCTCGTTCTCCAGGATACATCGCTCCGTGGAGTGGTCGTTTCTACTCTCTCTGGGACACCGGGTAAGCTCTGCTGACCTTCACACTCTTGCTGTCGATGGAACACTTGTTCAGTTGAGTGCATGTGTGTGTTTTCTAAGACGGGTATAAGCCCCCACCTGCACCATCCCAGAGGGGAAAACAGCACAGCAGAGACTCTGTTGAATCATTGTCTTGCTTCCAAATAGCACCAGGCACCCTGTGTTCTCCAAATGCACTGCAATGTGTTTGATATTTCAGCACACCCAATCAATCCCCCATCCCCCTCCCCCGTTTGCTGACTGAAGCAGTCTGGGTTCGTTTTTTTTTTTTTCCCCCTTCCTTTCCTCTGGAGGCTGATACTAATTCCTTAATGTGCTGTGTGTTTTCTTTTCCCCAGCTGTAATCACAAAACACTTTAGTGAGAAATATTTAAAATTGTATAGAAACTGCTGAGTAAAATCCCATAATGAAAGAATGGGGAACACACACATCAGAAAAACTAACTGCCAAAAAAAAGGGCATTTCTTATCTTCAGCGCTAAATGTGTTCATGTTTTACCATTAGCATGCCGGGGAGGTGAATTAGCTTTTTTTCCCTCATAATTCTGGAGTTAATCAGGGGGTTCTATTGTATAATTTGTCTCAACATTCCCAAAGCGCTCAACCCAACATGAATTACATCCTGTCTGTCTCTCCCCCTCTTTCTGTCCTCCTCCCTCTCTCCCTCCCGCCATCTCCAGCTACGCCAAGATCCACATCCCCATCATCGCGTCGGTGTCGGAGCACCAGCCAACGACGTGGGTGTCTTTCTTCTTCGACCTCCACATCCTGGTCTGCACGTTCCCGGCAGGCCTCTGGTTCTGTATCAAGAACATCAACGATGAACGAGTGTTCGGTAGGGAAATTTAATTTTCACGGCTCTGCAGTTCTTGAAAATACTCTTTAAAGTCTTAATTTCCACTGCGGCGTTGAGTCAGTGGATCTGGAAGTGTTTCCCCCCCCACTCTGAATTCCCATCTTAATTTTTCTATTTAATGATGCCCTCAGTGTTACTTAATGTGTAAACACTGGACCCTCCTGGATATATCAGTCATACAGATGCTTGCTTTGGCAACTGGATAGCCATTACATTTTTTACAGACATTCTATCCTACTGACGTTTCTGATCCCATGACTTTTTGTTTAGTGCAGTCCATGAGGTTGACATTTCTAGTTTTGAATGAAATATCTTAACAAATGACAACTATTGGATGGATGGATTGCCATTAAATTTGTGACAGACATTCATGTTTCCCTCTGGATGAATTGTAATGACTTAAGTGAACCCCTGACTTTTCAATGATCAGGTCAAAAATCTCTTTTATCCATTTTTGGACATTTTCATACTTTATTTTTTGACAAAATACCTGCAAAACTATTGACTGTCCCATCAGCCTCAGTGGTGCTTTGTGTTAAGTGCAAATTAGCAAATGTGAACATGGAAACATTAAACCTGCTTAACTTCAGTATGCATGCTGATGTTGAGCATTTAGCTCAAAGCATGAACACTGTGTTAAAGTACAGGCTCAGAGAGCCACTAGCATGGCTGTAGGCTCTAAATACTCTGAATACCACTCTCGACCTGGAGAGTTTCATGTTTCCATCCAAGCTGCGAAAGTGCTTCAACTGTCAGTCACCAAATATGATCTACAGAGAAAATTAATTGGACTTTGACTTCCACTTTGCAACTCCATTTTGACATTGCTTATTTGTCAGATCACGCAATGTAGTCATTTACTCACTAAAGCCTCTTTCACACACAGCTTCTGGTAAATTATTGGGGTTACCCTTCATACACTGCTAGTGATTTTCAATATTTACGCATGCAGCTACTATCACAAACTTTTCTGTCATGTGCTTTTTTACACATGCCACGCTAATGCTGGAGTACATGGGACATGGCCCAGCGTTGCCCCATTGTTGGTAGTACAACACTTATGATACCAACCGCCAAAAAACAAAACAAGATGAGGCAAGGCTGGATGTATGTGTACGTGGTGGAAGACATCTCTCATTATTTTCAGGAACATGGCAAGCGAGGAGCTGTTTTTGTCCGGTGCTCTTGTAATGTATTTACTATTCAACAAGTCTGCAAGATAAGCATTGTTTGTCATGATCTGCTCTAACCAAAAACACAAATACAGTACATTTAAAGGAAAATTCAAGTTTTTGAATCAGATACGCCATCAGCAGAGTCTTGTGTGGTCTGCATGCTCCATGTGAAAGCATGTTTCATCAGATGGACTTTTGTGCTTGTCCCTGCAATGCTACTGCTTTTGTTCACAACACAGCCGTACCAGCATTCTTCCTGACGTGTTACTAGGTCTGCAGGTGGGAATTTCTCTAATTATGGATCACTGCTCGGATTTGTGACCCCATGCAGGAAACACTTGCGACCATTTCAGGGTACACTGCATGCTTAAATGGGGCTTCATTGTTCCGTTACAGTTATCTGCTTTATTAACAGTGAGCTCTGATTAGCATGCATACTTCATAAATAGCACATCGTAAGGCGAATGAAACAGCAGAGTAAAGTATCTCCTCTGCAGCTGTGCTGTCAGCTTTCTATCTGCCTGAAAGAAAAGCAATGAGGGGGACTGAACTTTAAAAAAATACAGCTCAGAACTTTAACGTTTACAGAGTAAGACAGCCACGGTCAAGGGCAGAGAACCTTGATCTGAGTGCTAGAAACAGTCCTTCAGCAGTCTGTTTCTCCCTCAGACTTAATCAGCCTCTTACAGCTATTGATTACCCATGCACCTGTTGAGCCGGGTCGACACTTTTCAAGGACGGAAAGCAGCCATTAGGGTTTGAGTTGTGCAGAGCCAACATAGACTGATTATGCTGCGTTAGTCTAACAACTCAATTTCTCTTCTTCGTGTCTTTATCTCCTCCTCACACACTCTGCTTCATTTTCCTGTCTCTCCTTTGCGTTCATTCTGTCTTTTTCCTTGTCCGACCTTTGTCTGTGCTTTGTTTCCCCCCTCTCCCCACACCCCCTGCCGCTCACTCACCGCCTCCTTTTCCATTTCCTTCCAGTGGCCCTTTATGCCATCAGTGCGGTCTATTTTGCCGGTGTGATGGTGCGTCTGATGCTGACTCTGACGCCGGTGGTGTGCATGCTGTCTGCGGTGGCTTTCTCCAGCGTCTTTGAGCATTACATGGGAGATGACACAAAGAGGGAGAAGCCCCCCGCTGAAGACAGCAGCGACGAGGACGACAAGAGGAATTCCGGCAATCTTTACGACAAGGTCAAGACAGAATGATTGTCACATCATCCACAGAAATGTCTTTCTTTGCACTCAGTGCCCTGCAACAAATGTCATTATGGTGTGCTTAAAGTTTAAAACAGTAACACTACAGCAAACAAGAGAAGACAAAACAGCTGTCACTGAGATATTTTACAGAGCTCTTCGTTGACTTTTCACACCTGTCTTGCACAGGAGTTTGTATTTACCAGCTGCATGTTTATCAGCTTCGCTCGTCACCTCCCCATCAGTTTTCTGTAAACTGATTAAACTGTTAGCAGAAACTGTTAGATACTGTTGCCATGTTGCCACTTTGTTAAATTTAGATCTGACTGCTGTCACCATTGAGCCAAACTGTGGCTTTGTATATCCCAGTCCACCTTGTAATCACGCCATCCATGTGCTGCCCACAAACATCCAGCCTTTTTGTACAAATGATTTGAAAATGACCTGTTTTAAGCCAGGGCTCGTTACACATCTCTGCTCTTCTGCACGGCCGGATGGACACTTAAAGGCTTTGCTGTTAATACAGGCCGGAGCCTGCATCTCATTGAACATAGACATTGCTCACAGTGTGATGCAGACTCATAGCTGCTGTAACATGTTGTTAAAAGTAGTGTTTGTCAAAAATAGAGGGGAAGTCCCATGCAGGTTTCTAGGTCAGAAATATATTCAGCATTAAGTTGAGTTGTGGGAGTAACAGTGAACGTCAACAACATTATGTAACAACTTTATATACAGTGTTTATAATGGAAGCTCTACTACAGGAGGTACCTTTAAGACACACATGTTTTCCTAGCAATTTATCCAGTGTCATCAGTGTATCATGTTCAGTGTTAAAGGCTTTATTGGTTTTCTGATTTGTCCTCTAAATTCGTGATAGTTATCTAACCTTTATTTATTCAGGAAGTCTCACCAAGACCAACGTCTCCTTTTACAAGAGAGACCTGAGAGCAAAGCACATGTATATATCATGTCAAACAAGACAGCTGTCACACAAAGCAGGTGTCACACACAGTCACAAATATTAGAAATATTTTCAAGTAGAACATTAGTCCCTCAATTTTAAGTACGTCTTCTTATCTGCGTCTGGCTCTGCTTGTATTTAGCTACAGTTTTGATGTCAGAGCAAGCAATTGGAGATGCTGTTTAACAAAAATGTCACTGTGCAGATTTCTCGCTCACTAGAGTTTTTGCAGCCTTAACAATTCTCTGCAGATAGTGTAAAATAATATTAACTCATCACACAGCATGGAAAACTTAGATACTCTAAGATACTGATGCCCAATTAGTTCATTCAATAATTTATTGCACTCAGTCATTCATCTCACTGGAATGCTGGAGACATTGCGGCACATCATAATAGTGTGTGTCTCCCCCTGCAGGCTGGCAAGGTGCGCAAGCATGTGTCAGAGCAGGAGAAGGCCGAGGAGGGTTTGGGTCCAAACATCAAGTCCATCGTCACCATGCTCATGTTGATGCTGCTGATGATGTTCGCTGTCCACTGCACCTGGGTCACCAGCAACGCCTACTCCAGCCCCAGCGTGGTGCTCGCCTCGTACAACCACGACGGGTAACACATGCACACACAAACTTCACTTGTAATGCGCTAATGGATGTCAAATAACCGCGAGGAGCCAAGCGAAGTCTGCAGTGGTAGTTCATAATGCTGAAGGACGGCTCGCTCCACCTTGCATGCAAATGAGCACATGTGAGTACGCACGAACACACAGAGCAGCAGGAGAGACGGAATATATGTATATTTCATCAGAGGTTTGTGGGAATATTGTTATGTGCACCTATAAGCGTTAATCTGATTGCTTAACTTAGTGTTTCTAGGTCACAGAAAACATCTGTGGACCATCTCTGATTTTACAAAAAGCTGATATATTATTCTCTCTGAGATTCTTTACGGGCATAATTATTCTCTTTAAGTATTAGGGAGGAAATATTGAAGGCCAAGACTAAATGGTAGAAGCAAGTTCTCATACATATATTAATGATACCGCGGCACGTCTCAGACAATGGTTTTGCCATGCTACAGGGAGCAGCATAGCTGTCAACACTGCTCTTTTCCTCTATCGCACGTATACACAGGCATAAATGGAGGAGGACACACAGACATAATGTCATTACCATAACTACGGTTAATTGGTTGCCTTTCTCTCTGTCTGCTCCCTCTCCTGGAGGTAAATTTAGGACATGAACGTTTAAAGTAGGAGGTGTTTTTAACCCTCGGATTATTATGGATGGATGCTCTATTTTCAGCTGTTGTCGCCCTTCTGATTCAAAGTCTTAACTGAAATATTAATAGGCTCCGCAGCCATATGCCTGTCAACGCTGTTACCTGTCAACCTTGTTTTCCTCGTTAGGACGCGTAACATCCTGGATGACTTCAGGGAGGCGTACTACTGGTTGAGACAGAATACAGACGAGCACGCACGCGTCATGTCGTGGTGGGACTACGGCTACCAAATAGCCGGCATGGCCAACAGGACCACACTGGTGGATAACAACACATGGAACAACAGTCATATAGCACTGGTGAGCCCTCCATCTGTCTCTGTCTGTTTTACTCTTTGAATTCAGTCACGTAGAGAGAAACAAAGGATTTCTTCTCGCAGCCACAGGATGATTAGCAGGCTCTTCAGTGAATTTTTTATGTAATTGCCATGTTCTATAAAACCTCTCCTTCCAACAAGACAGATAATCTTGTTTGCTTAAACTTTTCCCACTGAATTTACACTTTAGGGGGATTTCAGTTAATTGCTGTCAGGTTCTGTGAGTTTGATTTATTTTGGTGTCTCCCTGCCGCCAAATGTAGAGTAATGTTTTTTGTCTTTTGGTTAAGTCTGTTAAAACCCTCTAACTTTGGTCTCTCTTGCTTTTTACCTGCTGGCTGTTGTCTCTTCAGCACCTGTCCACAGG
The DNA here is from genome assembly GCF_017976325.1 of Chelmon rostratus. NCBI lineage: Eukaryota > Metazoa > Chordata > Actinopteri > Chaetodontiformes > Chaetodontidae > Chelmon > Chelmon rostratus. Next base: position 8,459,968 of record NC_055673.1, on the reverse strand, counting down.
ACATGTAATTTCAGAGGATACAAGATGGATCTCTGTTTAATAACGATCGCTGTTTGGGAACATAATCTCTCGTCAAACCCAAATTAAACTTGTCTTTCCTTATGACGCTTCTTAGGTGGGGAAAGCCATGTCGTCCAACGAGACCGCAGCCTACAAAATCATGAGGTCGCTGGACGTGGACTACGTTCTGATTATCTTCGGAGGTGTGATCGGCTACTCGGGAGACGACATAAACAAGTTCCTGTGGATGGTGAGGATAGCGGAGGGAGAGCATCCCAAAGACATCAGGGTGAGTGTGAGACAGTAGCACTTACACAGCAGTGAAATCAATGTTTCCTCTTCACTCTTACACACTCGGGCTTATAATGATGCTCAAGGACAGACTCTGTTTAGACCACTGCAGTGTTTTCCTTCCAGTACCTCACCGCCCCCCTAAGAGAAACAAAATATATTTTATTTTTGTTATGTACCTAATTTATCTGCACTCGTTTCATTTCAGCTCTGTGTGAGAGTCTTTACAGTGTTTTGCCGTCACTTTCTGAGCCCCTCCACAGCTGTTGTTACTGGTTGTTGACGGATTTTTGTCTTTTTAGCCGAGCTAGACCACAGAATACTTGGTCTGCGATGCTGTTTTGGCCTCATTGTTCTCTGTGAAGTTAGCTGGAAGTGATCTAATGTGGCCCCAGTGCATTTTATGTGGAGTGGGCACAATGCCAGACTCCATTTAAAAGGAGAGGGGAAAAAAAGCTTTTTAAATGCTTCGTTGTCAGCATCCGCTCATATGATAACTTAGGAGGCAATTTGGCCTTGTGTGCTTTGATTAATTCAGCATGCAGTTAACACACCAGTCATAATTTTGTTTTAATGAAAACTCCTGGCATTTGCTCCCGGTGTTCATCCCCACAGTTGAGGAAGAAGGAAATAACGGCTGTAACAGGCGAACCGGATTTAAAAATGACATATTTATCTCTTTAAATAAGTGCTGTGTTGTGGATCTAATTTATGCCGGTGTGATGAGTGGTTCACGAGGATTCGAAAAGTAACTGATGAGTATTCTTTGAGTCTGTGCTGGCACGTGAGCAAAGAAACTTTGCTGTGTTGAATTTGAGAGCAGAATTTGGTGTGGTGGTACGTGTTAGAGTGAGAATGTTAAACAGGGCAAGATGTGATGGAATCTGCTTTCGGCTGACTAATTAAGTTGAAAGTTAATTAGTGCAATTCTTTCAACATTTGGGCAGGACCTTTTCATTTCCACATTCATTCAAATGGACCTGGAAGACTATTCAGAACAGCCTTCCCTTGGCAAAACATGATGATGAATGAGCATGACTTTGTTAAAAAATATTCTGAGTGGATCACAAGGAAATAAAATAAAACAGACTTAAAATATGACTGCTTTACCTTGGGGAAACACTGCATCGTAGCACATTCCTGACTTGTAGGCACATCCTGAACAGCAACACCGTTTTTTAAATGCCAGAAAATATCAAATTCAAATTTTCGAGTTCACAATGTCCCTGTTTATTTATTTTTTTACTTTTTTTTATTTTGGATGGCTTGTCAACCCGCAGCACCACACGAACACTGCAGCTGATTCTGCTCCAGCGCATGAATGTAGCACACATAACTGAGTAACAGTCACAAAAACACATGCAGCAGGTGTACATGCAACCAAGAAATTAAGCTATCCAGAACACGCAGGTCACACAACCGTAAGAACCTGCGTGTGCATACAGGAAGTCAGTAATTCCCTTTAACCTTATCTTTGAAGCAATATGCTTCAAATGCAATATGGGTTAGTTTCAGGCAGGCATGTTTTAGGCAGTATCTGTGTGCATGATGATTGTTTTTCCACCTCTGCTGTCACAGCATTACTTACATGTTTGATGTCTGAAAAAAGCCACATCAAAACCTGGCGTTTACATGGCAAAAAAATCAGTCATTTTTAAACTAACTTCTCATATTTTTATCCACCCTTTATCATCATGTCCATGCTCTGCTCCTAAATTACTTCACCATCTACTAATTTTCCGGACCTCATCATACTCTCCTCCTTGTGTTCTTCAGGAGAGCGACTACTTCACCCCTCAGGGAGAGTTCAGAGTGGACAAGGCCGGTTCACCAACTCTGCTCAACTGCCTCATGTACAAGATGTCCTACTATCGATTTGGTGAAATGCAGGTGAGGAGAGAAGATGTGACTGTCTGGCCAAGTTAACATCGCCAGAAACTCTGCAACTCATTTTTTTTTTCATCTCCAGGTGTGAGGTCAGGGCCGGAGAAAAAAAATTTAAAGCGATTTTCTGGTGATTATGATCCACTTTGTAGGTACAAATAACGAGTTCTAGCTTTGTGCCAAGATCAGAAAGTAACAAGCAGCTGCTATCGCTCAAAAGTGAAAAGTACAGCTACCACAGCGTGCAGCTTTTCCGGAGAATAACAAGCAGCTGCCACCACCAAAGGTGTAAAACTTCTTGATACTGTATCTTAAAAGCGGAGCTGGCTGACAGACGGGCGGAAGAGGATTTAAGGAGATGCCTTGGGGAGCTCCTGAGGTTGGGAGAGGGAGGTTGTTGGTGAGGAAAGAAAGGATGGAGAAGGAATATGAAGGATTGGTGGAAGCTTTGAAAAGTGCCATGGCTACTTCTGGCAGGTAGCAGAGGAGAGATGAGAGGGATCCTTCTTGCAGAAGCTTCCATCTCGACTGTAGATGCAGCCTGGCCAACAGCCATCCGTGGACAGACAGCCAAAGCTCTGTGTAGCTCACAGAGAGAGACTGAGGCACAGAAGAAGACGGAATGGACTAAGCGGCGAGAGAAGAAAGAGAGTGAGAGCAGCGGGGTAGATTAGGTTTACAGAAACAGGATGTGACAAGGTGAAACAGAGGCTTAGAGGACATCAGGAGAAAGACAATAAGTAGAGTGGGGTGAACCATAAAGGATAGTTGAGGGTGGATGCAGTTTGTATCAGTGAGTGGAGATTAAAGGATAATAATGCATAATGCATGCACAATAGAAAGTATGGAATGAAAAGATCCAAACTGTGGACTTCATATCTCTCCTCATTTATTTCTTTTTCTTAACACTTAAACAAGTCGAACAGTGCTAATAAATACATATCGAGAGTCTAAACTATTGTGACTAATAATAATTTAATATATCACACTCTGTCCTCTGAAGCTGCCTGAAGGCATAATCGACATGCCGAGGTACAGTAGATGGTACTCGAAGGACAAGAGGAGGCTGAGGAGGAAGGAGGAAAAACACAAGAGAGGGGACGCCAGACTGTAGCTTTGAGAATGCAGGTGACAAGGGCGAATCAGACGTGACAAGGACGATGTAAGAGCAGCAGTCAAAGGCTTTTAGAGCAGAATAACAGGGGTAAGAGGTTGTAAGTGGCTCATACAGAGCATAATGTAAGAGTCGCCAAAGGTCAGACGCTGCTCTGTAACCAAAGTGCTATCAAACTTTTTGTCATTCTTTTATAATTGTGTTTGTTCTGGTTTTTATCCGTTCAGCACTAATGTTTGGATTAGTTAAACTGCAGTGGGCTGAGATGACATTAAAAAAGAATTGCATTTTAATCGTCTTCATAAGACGTTAGAGCCTTTTTGTTTCAGTTTTCCTTACAGGAAAAGTTCAACGTTCGGAAATTCGCTCATTTGTCTTCTCGCTGAGTTAGACTGGAAGACGCCACTCTCGTGTCTGTAGATGAGAGGCTACAGCCAGCAGCAGCTTAGCTTAGCTTAGCATAAAGACTGGAAACAATGTCACTAAACACTGAAGTGTAAAAATGATAAATTGTGCCAGACTAGTTCAGATTTTGTTGCTTTCAAAGCCAAACTAGCTACTACTGGCTGTAGCTTCATATTCAACAACTGTTTTGATGAGATTACCAAGACACACAGCTTGCTGCTAGCCACTTAGTCGAATGACGGCCGTATCCATCCCTCAGCTGGACTTCCGGACGCCTCCCGGCTTTGACCGAACGCGCAACGCAGAGATCGGCAACAAGGATATCAAGTTCAAGCACCTGGAGGAGGCGTTCACCTCGGAGCACTGGCTGGTCAGGATCTACAAGGTGAAGAACCTGGACAACAGAGAGCCGCTGGACCACAAGCTTCGCAGTGTAGTGCCCAAGCAGAAGTACACCTCCAAAAAGGTAGCAGCACACATCCTGTTACGTGTCTTAAATGTTATTTATTTTGCTTTCCATACAGGGATTCATCTCGGCTTTACAGCTGAATAAATCATGGGTTTTCACAGTGCTGGTGAAAACCAGCTGTTTGAACAGCTAATGTAGACGCAGATTTCCCCAAAACACCGTTTCACTCATCAACACTGGAAACTAGTCGCTTATTAGAAGGAGTAGTTCTTCTGCTCCTGCTCTCAGCTGCGTGGTCTCTATGTGTTTGCATATCACCACTGCATACTCTCCGCACTTGTTGTGACAGTCGATTTCTGTAATTGTGCATATGTTGCACATTTTTCACATATTTCATCTTATTTTATTGATTTATTTTGGTCTTGAGGATGGAATCACCGGATTTTCCCTCTGAAGGGACACAAATCATTTAAAGTCACTGTAGCTTACTCTTCAATTAATGTTTATAATATAATAAAAAATAGATCACAAATAGAGTAGATACTATTTAAGACCAGTGTTGTACATAAACTGTAAATATCTACAGTATACCGACACTCCCAACAACAATTTCTGTGATGCTGAATTCACCATATTAGATCATATGAGTAGATTCTGTTTGATGAGCCAGAAGTGATATGTGGGTCATTTAAATTCAGTTACATCCCATAAATTCTAGATGAAACTTATTTTATTTTTTTTGGACGTTTTGTCATTTATCTTTTCCCGTCCCTCTGACCAGACCGCCAAGAGGAAGCGAGGACACATCAAGAACAAGCTCGTCCTGAGGAAAGGCAAGAAGCTACAAAAAAAATAATGACGACCGCGATGAACTCTTCTAGGAAAACAAACAAATGCGAAGAAACCTCGAACAACCAATGAAGAAGAACACAGGGGCCGTTAATCCGGCACTTGGTCTCAAGCGCTTCTCATTAGAGCGCCCCGGTGTGGTGAGGAAGTTGAAGTGTCATATCTGGCTCGCTCCAGAACCGTTGTCCGTTTTATCCTGAGGATCTTTGTCTTGCTTATTTTCTCCTGTTTTTGTTTTTCTGATTTTTTTTTTCTTTTTTACTTTGTACTTGAATGTGTGGCAAGGCATAGGGCTGCTCTACTTGGTTTGGCGTCGATTCATTTTTGTGGTACGTTGATTAACTGCTTATCAGTGCGGGGATCGGGGTGAGAGGAGGTGGAGGGGGAACGAGAGAAGACTAGGAACATTTGCACCAAAGACCCATCGACCTTGCTCCATGGCACATGTGAACTCATTACTGAGAGTGAGGAAGCGCAGGAGAGAAAGCTGAGGACTTGTTCCTGACACGTGTACAGAGGACAGTATGCGGTATGGAGGAACGTCACCGTCTAGGCACAGTCCGTCTGTAATATTAACCTTTTTATCATCATCATCTCCAACATGTCTGCCTGGCTCCCCAACCTTCGTTTTCAGCAAATTCGTTAGAAAAAATTGGCCTAATATGTAAATATGTTATGTAAAGAAAATGTCTAAAAGGATGATAATATATTGGATTATTGTGGTGATTTTTAAATATGCGGTTTTTGTTATTCTCTTAATTTCTTTATGTGATTGTTTTCGGTTTTGGGTTTTTTTGTATGACAGCGAATAGAACAGTGAATGCAATAATTCTTGTACAGAGGGGCTCGAGATTCTGTTGAAGGAATGAATGTGAATTTTTACAATGTTCCCCCCGAACCTGTGCGCCGTCGTCTCAGTCGATCTCCTCGTGTAATACCGACATCAGCAAATAAAAACTGAGCTTTTTAAAGAAATGGGTGTAGAATTTAAAGTAAAAGGCTCAAAATTCAGTTTTTCATTCCTGGTGTTAATATTAATCCTCAGTGGGGAGTCATTATCAAGAGGAATTACACTTGTGAATGAAAAAACAGAATTTCAAGCCATTTAATGTCAGATGATTTCTTTTTTCCAATTTGAGTGACATTTTTATAAAAGCCCCGTGTTTCATTTTCTGATCCACTGAGACGAAGGTGCACAGAGTCCCCTGGCCTCCTCTTTTTCATAAATTGCATAGATTGTACATTTCTGCTGCTAGGGTTTTAAAGACGGAGGCAAGCAACTGTGTGTAAGAAGTAGTGATAATAAATTAGACCTCCCTTCCTGCAGAGGGAGCTCTCTAGTTCAGTGTGCAAAGCCTAGTGCCTCATGGCTGGTCATCATCGCCTCATTCATTTGTGACCGTCTCTGCTTTGTTAGCGTTTTGTTTTAGCTCGTCACGTATCGATGCAGCGGGTTGGGTGCTTCGACCAGACTGAGGCATTGGATAATGGACATATTGAAGATGTCTGGAACTAGACTGGTGAACTGTGAAGGGGGGTGGTTAGTACGCAGGCACTGAAACTTCCATTGTTGTCTGTGACTACGGTGGTCTGACAACCATCTGTAGGCTTCTTTAGAGCTGTGTCCTAATTCCATACAGCATGCAAGTCTTAGAGGGTTTGTGGCGGATTCACACTACAGAATTAACTGCTTTTCTCAAATATGTCAGTGAGCATTAGGGCTGCAGCTAAGTGTTATTAATTCATTAATGAGCTTTGTCTATAAAATGTCAGTTTTCCAGAAGTCAGTGAAATCTTAGTCTTAAAATTAAGTCTTTAAATATCTTGTCTAGTCCGATCAAACATCCAAAACCCAGAAAAGCAGTAAATCCTCACACTGAAGAAGCTGAAACAAGCCAAATAGCAGCATTATTGCTTGAAAGATGACTGATTTCAATCTGATTGGAATTGATTGTCAATATAGTGCCAGTTAAAGGGGGGTATTCCACCGGGTTTGTTCCATAAAGGGACGATCTTTAACTTTTAGTCCACAGCATGAGTCAAGATCCAAAAAGGCTGGATTCTACATTTCCCATGATGCAGCTCACTGGTGTCTTATATTACACTACCCATGTCTAGTAAAGCCCTAACCCTAACCTTCCAAACCCCCCATCCTCAGTGTGCACCTCAGGTTTTCTGTAAATAAATAAAATTAAAAAAAAAATACCAATCCGAAATAAACGCAGTGATATTACAGTTGCTTCATGTGTGAAATTGGTGGAATGGCCCTTTAATTTTCCATCAATCGACTGATTATTTCTCCAGTGAGGATCCTGGATTAGATCGATTTTTGAGGGGACACATGCTGAATCTGCTCCATGGAAAAAAAAAAAAAACTCATTCCCTACAATATCAATATGCAGTATAGCAGCACTGCTAACAATTATTTTTGTTATTGATTAATCTGTTTTTTTTTTTTTTTTTCCTTCTCTCTCTTTACACAGTTAGAAAATTGGGACAGGTGATGTTCACTTCAAAACACAAACCAAATATTTACATTTGCAAAGATGCAACCGGATAATTTCTTGGAATTTCTTTAAAAAAAATTCCTTTAATTAACGGTCAATCTGGATTAACCGGCTAATTGTTTTAGCTCTAGTGTATCGTGTAGAGTTGGGACACGGCTCTAACGGGCTGCAACCTTTGACTCGTTACCATACGGGCACTGCACTGTTCTTTGTGTCGGGGTTCTTCAGGTGTGCAAACACTGAAGAGTTTCTGTATGTGCACGCTTCAGTAACTTTTTTATCAAATCTGTGACACATCAAAAGACTAACACATCATACAGCCGTACTTTTGTCACATCTCGCTGGAAGTGACTTTTATTGGTATCACCTGTTAATTTTCTTTATAAGTTTCTAAAAAATGTGTCTGAATCGCTTTGTTCTTCTCGCTTTGATCTTCCCTGAAGCTGAGTGTCACGCGCTCAGGCTTCAGACCTTTGACACAATGCCACATTGTTGTTCAGTCGCACAGCGCCTAAAACTGTGTCAAGCCCTTTGATTTCTCATTTGTCAAGAGAGGAGAGAGTGCAGACTAAGCCTTAATGTGATGTGCAGTTTGTTGCCCTCTTATGTTTTTCATTTTTCTTACGTTTTGTGTTACTTAGGAGCGGTGGAACAGTCCCTTCCTCTACTAAGTTTACTCATTTCTTAGTAGCTCAGTGCCGTCTGACCCCAACACCGCTCATGTTTGATGAATACCTTCCCTCACCTTCAAAGTTTACATTTTTACATTGTTCTTCTGTTCAGCCATCTTTAAATATACACTTTAATGAAAACATTTGTGTAAGTTGTTGTTTTTGATGAGTCCTGCTGTCATTTTAAACCGAAGCATTTTTTCAGAATTATTAATGGGCAGTACATTCACTATATTCATATTTTTCAATCTAGGTGAGCAGGAAGCCAACCACTTGATGGCAGCATTAGCCTTTGGATGAAGACATTAGCTTCTGAGTCTGCAGCAGCACGTATAAAGAATGACTTAACTGTCTCGCCGGTGAGGATAGTTGGTGGTGGCTTTGAGACACATGCATTGTGATTGCACGGTCACGAGGTGGGATCCAGTGGGTGAATATTGGTGGCATAATGTAAAGTCAAGCTTTCCTTCAACAGATTAAGTCTGAATGATTACTTGATCTGAGTGAGGCACTTGAAACTGAGCTAAGCTATCTGATGTCCCCCAATATGAAAATGTATATGTGGATCTATGTGAAGCAGCGCACATGAGAGGATTGTATTAAAACAGTCAGTATTATTATTTTTGGGTGAGAAAAGGCATCTTTCCTTTAATCTATATAACCACTGTTACATGGGGTTTTAATGCTTATTTCACCCCACAAAACCAAGTTGTTGCCTTTGTTATAGGCAGTTATTCTTGAATTTGGCCTGAGGAGACGCCATATATTTATTTTTTTTTTACTAAAATCGTGAGTTTTGTTCTTAAGGGAGGCCATCCTAAACTCAGGTTGTCAGGCTCAGCTTGTGTTTGTCAGCTGTGGCTGCACCTTACTGCAGGCTCAGCTAGTCGTGCTAATGTGCTAACCTGCAGATAGCATGTCAACATGCTCAGCCTGCACTCAGGCTCAGCTGTTTTTTGAGAGCCATAATGCACTACAGTTGATTAGTAAATATGCTAGCATTTAGCATGCTAACAAGCATATATGTAACTACTGGATATCCAACTTACAGCATGTCACCATGTTTGCATGCTGATATGGTAACATGCAAGTGTTTGGTATGTAATGTTTTGCTTCCTAGCGCAAATATAGCTAGCATGTAAACATGCCAATGTTTAGCATGACATGCTAACATCTAGCTTATTTATCACTCTAATGTTAAGCATGTATCATGCCATCATTAGCATATTTGCTATGTTAGCATTAATCTTTAGCTGAGGTTGACAGGAATTTGGTCATTAGCTTTGAAGGTGTCCTCTTGAGAGCTGACGTCTTGGAAATTGGTGGCGGTGGTTCACAATCTGCTGGTGGCGTTAAACGAAAGGTCAGAGGACCGTAAAGTTATTAGAGTTCATCCTCCGGGTAACGTGACTGTGAATATTTGTGCTAATTCCATCATCAGGTATTTCATGTTGAAGCTACACCGCTAGCAAGGTTAAAGACCCTGTGATTGCCATGGCACATTTATTAGAGAACAATGATCTTGAACAGGACCTGCTTCGGCCTGTGCTGTGAAAAATAAGATGCTGCACAGGCTTCGACCTCCAGAGTGAATGAGCAGTGCACAGTTCATGAGGAATCACTTGAATGCACGACACTGTGACAGATGTACATCCAGGACATCACGAGAAGACGTTTAATTTAAAAAAAGATAGGTCTTTATTAATGAACAATCCCTCCTTTACCCACAATCACCATCTACTTCAGTGAGTCTGGATCCTCTTGGATATAAAAACAAAACTGCATGTTAGTTCCATGTAAGGCGAGTGTCATAAAACAGTAATGAACAGTGGTTTGCTGTAGATGACGGGTTTTCTTCTGTACTGTCACGGCATAAGCTACAAATAGGCATCTGGTAAATTCACCTGGCTTAAAATACGAGTACTACTTGAAAATGTAAGTGTGCTTAACTGAAAGAGCAAGCAGTGATGAGTTTGTGAAGATCCTTTCACGACAAAAAAGGACAAAAAAATCAATTTTCGGTGAAAAACAGCATGAAGTGGATAAACTGTTATTTAATTTCTGCTTGACTTTGTTTAGAAAAGCCATTCAGCCTGAAACATCAGCCCCATTGTCAGATATGGTCTGTGAAGATGTGAGTGTCATAGTAGCATGACACCATGCATTTCCTTTTCTATCCAACAGGCTGGTTCTCCCAGTTCCCAGTGATAACTGAGTGTTATTCTGCTAGATTATCCTCTTCACAGAGGGAACCTTCCGGCGACCCCCAGATGTGAGAACATGGTTGTGTGTTTCTGCGAGCCTCCTCATCCATATTCATCACCACGGGCGACCTAAGGAGGAGTATTAACTTCAGCAGGCACGGGCGAGCAGTGGCTGTCTAATTACACAAGCGCCGTCTTAGCGGCACAGATGCAAAAAAAAAAAAAGATTAGTAGACCCAGGAGTGTTTTGTTTTGGAAGGGAAAGTGGCTAATGGCTGGAATAGCTGGATAAGAGAGGTAGTAATGGAAATGTAAAAGGTCTGTTACGCGGCGGCGTCCCACTCGATCGGTGAAATACTGTAAATGGAGCGACGTGACGAAATAAAAAGGCAAAACACAAAAAGCACGCGTAGTAGCGAACGCTACACGATGGAAAAGTAGCATACTATTAAAATGTGCCCGAATACATTCATAGTGCAGACAAAACAATCAGGACCTTTACTTTCTAGTAGCTCACGGTATAATAATATATACTAACACAGAATCTAATGTAGTACATTTGATATATATATATATCATTTTAAATCTGGTTGGGTGTTCTTATTTCCTGTAAAGCTCTTAGAGATCACCCTGATTGGTAAAAGCCATAGATATAAAATATGAAATTTCTTCTCTTTCTATGGTAAAAGTGCTTTTATAAACAACACACTTACAGCTACAGTAATATGTGTCACAGGGAACTCGTATCGCTTCATTCTAACGCTGCTTTACAAACTAAAAGCATGAAACCGAACATCGACAATGTCTGAGAAAACACTGATCATTTAAAAAAAAAAAAAGAAACACCTACAGCAAAACACCAGTGGCAAACTTCATTACTGTGCATGTGCAAAAAAGGCCTTGGCAAGGTGAAAAATAGAAATACTCTACTTTGAATAGTAATACTATTAACTGTATATAAAAATTTACTTTGTCCCAAGAGCTCCAGCCACCGTCTGGGTTATAACAGTGGAGATCCCTTTGGCACCTTGCTGCTTTACTGTTGGCGTGTCGCTCTGGGCTCTATGGGTCTCTGGAGGGCGCTGCTCCCTTCGCCTGACCTCCTGACCTCCGCCCTCGCCGCGGAGAGGCAGGAGCTCAGCTATTGTCCGTGAGAGGAGAGTGTTCTGCCGTCAGGTCGACTTCCACAGCGGGTTGTTGTAGATCCAACCATCTCCCTGCAAGAGCGAGGAAGAAAAGAAAAAATAAACGGTAACGATGTCACAAACTTCATCTGCGTTTCAGCTGAAGGAACTAAATTTAGCTCCTTGTGCTCTGGGTTTGGTACTTTGTGTCGGCGCAGGACCCATCGGGGCGGGGTCTGCTCCAGCTTGTGTGGCTATATCTTAAATAATGCAGCACCTGTTTGATTCCACCGGGCACGGCTGCATCACGGCCCCTCGAGCGGCTCACACCTGCTTGTCCACGGTAGAAGCACAAGCACAGAGGAAACGCTCCTGGCGGGGTTTGAAGCCGTGCAGGGGGTGGAACAGAACCACAGCCGCGCCCGGTGGATTGAAGCCACGAGGGTGGCCTGCGTCGTAAATCTAAAGTGCTTATAGTCGTTCTGAGAAGCAGCACTGGAGGGTTTCTTTCACCCAACAAGCCGCTCTGCAGAAGCATACCGGCGCCCTCAGCAGGACTTGACGGCATTGAGACTATAATTTAAACGAGGGACGGACATTTCTTATGTTGCCGGCTACAGGAATGCACAGATGGACTTTTAGTTCCCGGAGCATGGCCCAGATCCATACAGTGCAGCACAGTACTAAAGAGCACTTTATCTTATCACTTTCAGCTGTGAATTGGTATGTCGTATTGATTTGGTGAAAAAGGGGCTTTGTTTACTCTGAGATAATCCAGATTCACCGCCATCAGTTTTCAGAGCAGCCTCTTTGTACTGAGGAAATATGAAACCGTTCACAGTGAAGTCTGAAGTGCCCAGAAGAGCGAGAACATTGTTTCCTGAGTGAGATGCTACTGTTGGATTGCTTTGTGTCATTTTTCAATGAGGAGAGCGGCAGAAATCTCTGATATCTCAAATCCGGGGAAATAAAACCAAGACTCTCCAGTAACCATCAGAGGTAAGTGGAAAAACTACTTTCTTCTCGTTTTGTGTTGTTAGCTGTGTCCTCCATCACCGCCTCATTCACTCCTCCATCAATGCTTTACTCTGCAGTGAGCAGTAGGCTCAAGCATCTGGACATTTTGCATCATCCTTTCAGGTTTGGAGTCAGATGAGTGTAGTTTTCCATCAATCTGACACGCTGCATTGTTGTATTATTGGCAGGCAGGAGTGTACTGCACATGGCATGGACACGGCTTTGTGAGAACTATGTCAAGAACATTGATTTCACACTTGCAGAATTTGGACAGTCTGTAAATGTCAGACACAGTAAACAGGAAGTGATATCTAGTTAGAAAGGAAAGAACGGCCGGCTAAACGCTGAAGGGCAGTCTGAGGGTCCTGCTCTCGAATCACCACGTCGTCACACGGACGGTCTCGTACCTCTTTAGTGAAGTATTTGGGTGTCCAGGGTTTGTTATCAGCCGCTCTCTGCTTCTCCTCCCCTCTCTGTCGCTCCTCCAGCCTGTGTTTGTGCTCCGTGGCCTCGTCGATGTTCCCTTCCTTCAGCGACTTGGTGACGTGTTGCCACAACCGCCTACAAGCACAGTTAAAACACAAGACAACCACATTCATGAGCAATGCTCCGGCATCTGGCGCCACCCCGCCTCTGTAGTCGGTGAGGTTTTCACCTGGATTCCGTCCTCCCCTGTCTTTCCACAGGCCGCAGCTTCTTCCTGGTCACGGGCAGCTTGGCCGTGTCGATCACTTTGGTCTCCCCGCTGCTGTAGGTGAACTCCAGCGTGCCGTTCCACTCGCCCTGCGCTTTGCACACGATGGTGTTGGTCGGGTTGTGTTTGACCTCTGCCGTCACTCTGAGTTGGTCAGACAGACACACTGCTGTTGCATTGTTGTGCACATTTAAACCTGCATTATTATGGACTTTGTTATTTGACATTTAAGCTACAACCCTGATTCCAAAAACGTTGTAAATACGCAGATATTTACAAAAATCAGTGACGTTGATGAGGTTAAATATTAAATATATTGACTTTGTACTGTTTTGAGTATATGTCAAAAAATTCTGTTTTGTTTATATTTATTTATTTTGGGAATCAGAGTTGTACTTATGAACTCAGCATCACTTTGATCCACTATGTGAAGATAGTTTGACATGATTATGAACCCTGGCTGCTAGACATTACGTTTTGGGGTTTTTTTCTCAAAAGTTTTTGAGGGAAACATAACTGTTGCCTAGTTTATGTTGTTTGTAGGAAGGTGGTCAGGATGGATGGTTGCTACACTGTTACCAGGGTTCACATGTAGTTTAGGTTTAGGCAGCAGAAGCTCTTTGGTTCAGGTTTGGAAGAGACTGGTTTCAGTTGAAATTAGGTTCAACTCTTTATTAACTTTTTCAATATTTAGCCAAGACAAAGATCTAACCTCAACCAAGTGCTTTAAGTGCCTAAACATAACCATAAACAGTGTTAATCATGCAACACTGTGCAGCTCTGTGCTGGATGAATATTTGGTTACTGACACTTTTATTAAAAGTGGTACAGATAAAGGTAAAAACATCCTCAAACCAAGTATTTGCTGTTGCAAATTGGCACTAATTTCTAAACATAATCTGTGAGTGTCAGGGTTGTAGATATCGCGTCTTATAAGCCATTCTAATAGACTAGACTAGTGTTAGTGTGTTTGTTTGAAGTAAATCAAGAACCCCAGAGGAAACCAGCAAACGTCAGTATTTTAACTTTGTGGTATTATTTTTAAAAAACAGTCTTTTACTAACTTTGCATTTTTTTTGCTCTGTTTTATCATGAAATCTGATGGATTGCTTTACATCACAAAGGGCAAATGCTTTACGGCACAAGTCAGGAGGTGCACTGCTGCTCCCTCATTACACGCTCATGTTTTAGAGGTCGATGGAATATTTGTGTGTTACAGTATGTGTATGTTTGTGATACGTCAAATAAAATCTCTGAAAATATTTGCTGTGTCTAATCCTCTATAATAAGGTGAATGATCTAATTCTAATGCAGCTGTTGTCCAGGAGGAGCCTCTATCACAGGAGCAATGAGTGACATAATCTGCCTGATATCCAACAAATAAATGGCCAACATTTGCCACATTTATTACCCGAATCATACCGTCACACCATCTTCTAAATGAATGGAAGTAAATAATGGAAAAGATCAACCTGCCCTTAATGTCTGCTGTCAAGGTGAGATGGAGGGTATGACGGCAGGCAGGGAGAGCGAAAGAACAAACACTCACCTGTGCACCTTCCCTCCGTAGAAAGGCTTGGTGTGAAAGGTGACGGTGGCGGAGTAGCCGCTCTTGACACAGTTGATGGAGACTTTGCCCCCCAGCTCCACCCAGGGCACGGTGAGGATGGAGCGGGCGTAGGCGCAGGGCAACGTGAAGACGTACTCCTCGTCGTGCTCCAGGAGACAAAGCACCCCTGAGAGGAAGAGGAGATGCACAGAAAGAGACGAGAAAAGAGAAATCTGTTAGACATGAAGACATTTCCTGAGTTCCTGGCGAGTGAAACGGCGAGAGGAAAAACAAACATCTCGAAAGTTCAAATCAGCTGAGGCACGTCGAGCCAGCTGACTCGCCTGCACACTGCCTCCCTTTGTCTACATGCATAATCAAATATTTCCTTAATAAACAATCTATGGGCCTGATGTTTTCTCCAAGTTTTCTTCATTATGCATCAGCACAACAAAGCAGGCGGTGCAGAGAAACTGAACAGGGACTAAATATCCTCCATGAAATGAAATGACGAGGCTACACAGGTAATGGTGCTGTCGTACACATTTAACATTATGGAAAGAATTAAATTGTTTTCCACAATCTCTTAGCGCAGCTTTAAATCTTAAGTAACGTGATTAAAGTGTGCTGGTGGTTTCATGTTTTCAGTCACATTATTTAACCTGGCTCGAGGCAGCAATAATTGCTTTCTATTACACATAATGCAGAACGAACACCCACTGCGAGGAGCATCGTATAAACCATCTGATATCTCCTTTAGGCTGCTTGTGTTTGCGTCTCTGGAGTGCAGGGATACTCATGAGAGAGGCCATTATGCTTAAAGCTCATGATGGACTCTCGGCGTATGCAACCCATCCTCATCATCTGCGTCACTCGGCTCAGTGCATCAGCGGATTCATTTTGTCGTAAACGGCGACACGTGGTCATGAATAGCTTTCTGTTCTGACGCCATGATCACATGTGTGCACGAGATCGCTGGGTTGACACAGTGAGAGATAAACCTATTCAGAGTCACAACAGTGGCCTGCAGACATTGTGTGACTCTGAATAAGATAATAATAATACTCAAGTAAAGGTCCTGTATTCACTATTGTATGCAAGAAAAAGTCAAGTAAAATCTGGGATGCTGCATAAAACAGAGTATGATAATACGCTAATCCTTTTTGGCATCTACTCAATTGAAAACAGCACAGAGACAATATATTTAATGTTTGACCTCATCAGCTTCATTGATTTTTGTAAATATCTGTTTATTCTGAATCTGATGCAGCAACAAGTTTCAGACAAGTTGGGACAGGAGCAACAAAAGACTGGGAAAGTTGTGGAACGCTCCAAAAACACCTGTTTGGATCATTCCACAGGTAAACAGGTTGATTGGTAACAGGTGATAGCATCATGATTGGGTATGAAAGGAGCATCCTGGAAAGGCTCAGTCGTTCACAAGCGAGGATGGAGGGAGGTTCACCGCCTTGTGAACACATGATTGTATAAAGGATGTTACTACATACTGGACTCAGGAACACTTCGTAAAACTGTTTTACATAAACAGTTTGTTCACAAATTCTGTTGGTTTTTTTTTTTAATTATAAATAATAAAATAAATGCAGCGGAGTAAAAAAGTGCAATATTTGTTGACATTCAGTGAAGTACAAATAAAAAGCAGCAGAAAGTGGAAAAAAGTATAAATCCTTCAAATCTGTTCTTCGACATTTTGGAAGTCTTTTAAATCTGTTTAACATCAAAACACCTATCGAGGTCACAAATTCTGGCACCTGGAAATTCAATAAGAATATGCAGCATCTTAATGTCATCAGGACGCAGCCTTTCTGCCACCTGTTTAATAGACTTGATAACACTGACAACAACAACCACCTGTTCATAGTAACATCTGCCCAACAGCAGTCACAGCTTATTATATAATGTAGTGTAACATATTATCTTGTGCCTCGACTGGTATGGAGTTCTGTTTTAAGAGCCAAAACAGCTGAGAGACGAGTACAGTAAACCTATGAGTCACACCGTCCGTCCTCACACCTCCACTGGCGGGCCTGAGCAGCCGTTCATCACCAGGTCTTGCAGGTCACATCAAAATCCTGCTGGTCGTGTACGCAAAAACGATGAGGCTGCATCAGCTGCTGTACCCGCTGTTCCTTTTCCAGTGCTGCTGGCGCACCGCCAATCAGTCGAGTCTGAGCCGTTCATAACAAAATACGGGATCAAAAGCTCTCAGGAAAGCAGCCGCTGCGGAAAAAAAATACCCAGCGATCAATACTTCCCGGGGCGAGGGTCACTATGTTCTCCGGCGGCAGCGCCAGCCTCCGCACATGGCGATGAACTGCTGCGTCATAACCTACCAACAGGTGGTACAGCAACCCTGAGGACGGCGTAAAGCCTGGATCAGTTTGTGTGTCCGGAGTCAGTGGACTGGGCTCAAGGACTTCCTGCTCAGGGTGACTCAGCTCCAGCAGTCTACTGTACACAGTGTGATGATGCTGACGGACAGGACGGGCTTATTGATTGCCATGGGAGAGCTCTCATACTCCTTCACGGAGGACAGGACGCTGTTTAAAGTGAGACGTTCACCAAAAGAGAGAAACAAGGTGGCAGTTTTTTGACACTTTGTTCCTCCCGTTTCCCAGCTGACACAAAAATAACCTTCCTAAAAACAAGTATAACTCATTTATGTTACAAAAGGTGAGCTGCGTTCAGGGCAGTGCTGTTGTGTAATTTAATGTTTGTCAGCGGTGTTGATAAGTGTGTAACTCGTGAGTTTCCTGTTTAAGGCTGGTGTCGTTGTGACCTTTGTATCGACTGCAACAACAATTCAGGCCTGAGCAGCTTTTACGGTAATTACAGTTACAGATGCAGCCACACAAGTGAGTTATACAGAGTTTTAACATTTATATACAAACCTGATTCTAAAGAGGTCTCAGAGCTGTTTAAAACATTAATAAAACTTTGTGTTCACACATGTGGTGAACCTCGCTCCATCCTCGCTTGTGAACGACTGAGCCTTTCCAGGATGCCCCTTTCATTCCCAATCATGATGCTATCACCTGTTACCAATCAACCTGTTTACCTTGAACATGGAGGAAGGTGTGACTGCTTCCTGTGACTGCTGTATTTTAGGAGCTCCATGTTGTGGCTTTGCTCACCTTCTCCCACCATGGACACGCCTATAGACATCCCCATGAACTTGCTCTTGGTCCATACGTGGGCGTTGACGCACATCCTCCTCTCCCGGCACTCGCAGTAAAACCCAGACACCGGTGGATGATGGGACACCTGCTCGGCCACAAACCGGACTCTGTAGCAGCCTCCCGGCGAATCGTCAGCCTGCTGTGTGTTGTTGGGGCCCCTGCTCGGCTCCCAAGAGGACCCCTGGTTCGATCTGACCAGAGGTTTGACTTTCTCCCGAGGCACTTCCCAGGAGCAGCGGAAAGACTCGCCCAGCACGGGGTTGTAGGGCTTCTTGGCCACGGCGCCTTTCCGCCCCTCGTGGAAGGCGGTCAGGTAGTACTCAACGAAACGGACTATTCGGTCCTCGGCCGTGGCTCCCGCCGTGATGGACAGGAACATGTCGGGGTGGGCCATGAAGTTGGCGTACATCTCCAGCAGCGACCGCTTTTCCAAAATGAAGGTCGGCAACACCACCTGGGAGACACAAAACGACCGAAAATGACGCACTAAAAACATCACACAAACTTTATTCTCGTTAGTCGGCAGCTGTGATTTAAAAGCGTTTTTCGTGGCGTACCCGTGTGAGGTCCATGCCCAGTTTGAGCTGGGAGAGCAGGTGGAGGATGATGCTCCGCTGGTCGTCCAGGACACCCAGGTCCTCCTCTTCGTTATCCTCCGTATCCGTCACCTCCTCAGTGGGGCTGATGTCTTCCAGCCCTGTGTGGTGCTATGAAAGCAAGAAGAAAATACTAAATTCAGTGATTTTCACTCTTTATTTTCCGTGTGGAGGGTGTAAACACACTGAGTCTGCTGTTGCATTCTCATCTCACAATCTGTAACAATGGGTCCTCAGTGAAAAGCACAGACATAACTGCACCAAACATGTCAGAGGATGCTCACTACCATACATATTCACAAATACAGTGCTACACCTGTCACCTGGAAAGGCCAAGAGGAGGAAGGTAAGGCCATCTTCTCTCACCAATATTCCACCGTCAATACCAACGATAAGGTCAGGGCCCTGTTACATAAGCAACCCATAACCACCATTCACTTTTCACTGTAGCACATTCACGCTCCACTCAGCCGTGTCTTCCCACCTTTCAAGCCACTTTCAGCATTTCGTATGGCAGCAGGAGCTCTACATTTCTTCCTGTTCGCTACTAAGAGCCTTCAGCACCGACCTTCACAACGCCTTCACGGGTGTACGATACTTGGCACTGGTCAAAGCAGACACAAGTTGTGTCCTTCATTTGTGTTCCAGCATTCGACTGGAAACTGATCTAATGGAGGTTAAAGCAGAGCTGATGCCTTTGATATCTCCTGCAGTGACTCGGGGCAGGAAGGAAGAGGAAAAAAACAACACAAGAAAGAGGCTGATGTATAATGCAGAAAGTGCTCCGGAGCCTGTGGGTAACAACAACTCTCTGTACGCCCCCTCCGCCCTGCTCTTTATCCTCCATTTCTATCACTATCTCTGCAACATTCAATGCATGCGTGGTCTTTTCCCAGCTTGTATGTCTCATTTTAGTGCAGCCACTGCTGGAAAATCAGCAAAAACATGGTGGGGATCTGAACTGAAAACTCCTGGCAGCAGAACTGCACGCTCCTGCAGGAAGAGGGAGGAACGCTGAAGAAAAAGAGATTTCCAGGACCCGAGTGCCTGCCTGTCACCTGAATATTTCATTGCACGCATGCATGCCAAAAGCTCCACACGTTCACTCACACTTTACCTCCACACTGAGCACACCGCCTGCACCAAACACACACACAAGCGAGGGAGCGTGCATGAACACACAAGTAGAGGAGTCCCTGGAGCTGGTTGGTTCTCGCAGCAGAGTGATATATATAGACGTGAAAGGGAAAAGAGAGGAGGTACTGTAGGGGGAGGGGGTCTGTTATGATTCCTCTGGTTCTAACTAATTAAAGAGGCTCTTGAAAGCAGCAGAAAAGTACTGCTGAAGAGGTCAGAGCATCTCTGCGGAAGCCCTGGAGTGGCTATATTGGTGGACTTAGTGGCTGTCATTAGCTAAGACTTCTTAATGCAGTTCAACTTGTCCAGAAGTAGGTGATAATGTGTCTCGAATGATAAATTAGCACAGGGAGTGTTTGGATTTACGACTCAACGGTATGAGGAGGAGAAGAGACTCACTGATGCTGGTCATTAGGACATGAAATCTATTATCTTCTTCTTATAATATATTCCATCGTAAAACTATAAAACTGTGCAGCACGCCATCGCCGGACGCTGCCTGTGTTTAACTTTCAGAGACTGCGAGTGTCGTGAAAGGTCATATGAATGCAAATACGATGAAGAATGTCTGCAACCCTTAAACCAAAGGTGCTAAAGGGTTAGCTGAGATCTAAATCAGTTAAACCCCCACATTTGATGGATACTGTGGCTCTTTTTAATGAAACATCAAACAAGAGTTAACACGTCACAACTCATTATAAACAGTTAATAAATTTTTTTTAACACTTCAGTTCTAAACCACTTCTATGAACTTTAAAGCTTCCAGCGTCAATCCATTAACAACTTAACATTTATAACCAAAGACTCGATGGTTTATCAGAAAGTGAGAATGAGCAGTTACAAGCATTAATACAGTGGTGGAAAAAGTATTCAGATACTTTACTGAAGTGAAAGCAGCAAAAGTACAACGTAAAATACTCTGTAATCACTCAAAGTTTTGGCCACATGATAATATATCAGAAATTGTTTGATTTATATTTTGTGATATTAATCTGAATCTGTGAAGTAGCGAGCAAGTAAAGCTGTCAAGTAAATGTAAAAAGTACAATATTAGAAGTAGAGATACTGTACAATAGAAACACTCAAGTAACGTTAAAGTAAGTCAAAATGGTACTTAAGTGCAGTACTTGAGTAAATGTACTTAGTTACATTCCAATCTGCAATTATTATTGAATAGAAAAGATAAACTTCACATACCAACACAATATTTGACAACCTGGCAACCCAAAAGGGGCTCTTATTAACTGCTTCTAACTGATATTGATATGATATGACAGCAAATATTGATTATCCATCACAATTACAAAGTTGTGCCCAGAGATTCAGTGATCTCACAACCATGAGAAGAAAAATAGATTTGTTTTTTCACCTTCTTCCATTTCATAACCCATTTGAGAAACTTTTAAGGATGCCGTTTACCACCAGAATCAGCCCTGCTGGCTAGTCAGTTCTATAATTTATGAATTGAACAAAGAGTCTCTGTGTTGGAGGAAAACTATGTCTCTCATTCCAGATAAATGATGTTTACCAGTGCACGCTGGGTAACCCCTCAGGCTTCAACTTCACTATTCAACCCCCACATCCAAAAACAGACGCGAAGACAGACGGTACGCACACGCACCGACGCACACGGCTGGTTAACACTCACGCTGCATTGCTGTGTGGCTACAGGCTTGACCTGCATGAAGCTGGATCTCATCTCCAAACAGGAAAAAAAAAGTGAGACGGCCTCAGGTAAGCACGAGCGACGGTGAAATCCAGCCAAAGGCAGAGAAGTTCAAGCTCTTTCCTGCTCTAACAGGACAGCCGCTGCAGGAGGCTGGAGTCACTGTAAAATCCAGTTAAATTGGTGGAAAACCTGTCAGAAACCGCGTCTCTCAAAGGGTTTTAAAGCTCCGACGGGCACCGCGGACGAAAACACTCTTCTTCCGCAACTGGATTTGCTGACTGAGTGAGCAGCCCTCTTAAAGGAGTCCCGGGTCTTGCTACAGAGATGTACAATGTGGCTGAGGTGAGGTGGTGAGCTGCTGTGCTGTGCGTGACTTGCAGAGAGAGCCTCTTTCCTCTCTGCCCACCACCCACTCTGAAAAAACAGGGAGGAGGAGGGAGGAAAAAAAAAAGAGAGAGAGAGAGCTCAGGGAAAGTCCCAGTGACGTTTCCCTCCGCATCCTCCCAGCATCCCTCTGGCGTGTTTCCCTGCATCTCTTTCCATTTTTACACCCCCCCCTCCCGTCTCCCTCTGACATGGCGTCCCCGCCTTTATCCCCTCCTTCTACACCTCCACCTTTCTGCTCCTATCGAGCACGAGTGGCAGGGGTGTGTTTATCAGCGTGGTTAATTAGTCTGGCAGTGGTTTGTTCTGTTATTATGGCCTTTAACTGTGGAACACCCCCCCTCAGAGCTTAGAACAGCCAACTCTCTTGCTGGTATCATTGTTAATGTTGTATTGGTACCAAACTTTTTGTTATATTTTTATGCTATTTTTACTAATAGCACTTTGGGCTGCAGCTTTGTGTCAGAGATGTGTTATAAATAAAGTTATCGTGCCCTCCGTCTCTGTCTCTCGCTTCAGTAACTGTCTTCTTCTCCACATTCGTTCCAGCCTGACAGTCCTCCTTTTAATTGACTCCAATCTCATGTTTGATTCATTCTTCCTCTCTCCTCCTCCGCCCTCGCGCTGTCATCTGTCATTGTGCCTTCCATTCACCCTCCCTCCCCTCGTCTTCCTCATTCATGCCATCCGCTATTCTGTTTCATCACCGTCTTTCTCCTTAACCGTCCCCTCATCCGTTCGCATGGCTTCTCCCACCTCCACCCTGTTCTCTTTTGTTGCTCTCGCTGTGAGTTCTTCTGTTTCTTTCTCTTTGCTGTCTGTCTGTCTGTCTGTCTCTCTCTCTCGTCATCAGGGGAGTGTGTGGGCGTCTGCAGGAGGCTTAGATAGACCAAGTCTGCTCGTGCTCCCACTTCAAAGACTCCTTTTCCTTCTCGGTTTGAACGGGATAAACTTGGAGGGCTTGTCCTCCTTCACCAGCCCACCTCTCCACCCCCTATCATCATCACGTCCATCTTCTTTTTCTTTCTTTTTTTGTCGAAAGTCCATCTGAGAACCGGGGGGGGGGGGGGGGGGGGTAGTGCTGAGTGTATGAGACTCAACTCCTGAACCTTTTTGCTGTGAAATCATTCCCCGACAGAAGTGTCCTCTTTCTAGCTCCACCTTTGAAGTGTCCGTGTTACAGTAAAGTGGATTTCCCCTCCTCCCACTCCTTTGGGCACCGTCAACAGAGGAAAAGGTAAAGTGGTAACCTGCACTATTAGTCATCGCCAGCACCGGAGAGGCCAGCTTTGTTGTGCTAATTAATTTTTTTTGTCTCCACCCAGCTCCGGCTAGATTGTAATTAGTAGGACGTGTTTCCACCTGCTTTGTTGCTAAACTTGACCATGAACCTGAAGTCTTAAAGGGCCAGTATCCCTCTTCAGAGCTGCTTATTGGATGGTTAAACAGCTCCAGAAACCCCCTCCAAACAAAAACAAAACAACTAACATGTATTGTACCATGTGCATATGATGAATGCATGTGTTATATTGTATAGAATTATAGTTTGTAGTTTGGATTTTGGAGATACTGTAAGAACTAAACATCCCTGTCTGCTGAAGACAGCAACATAACTTTGTTTTTAACTTCAACAAATTCACCAAGAAATGTCCCTCGTCTTCAGAGACGTCTGTCAGATGGTTGGTGCCTTTCTGTATTTCTGTAACTTTATGAAACCCATAATGAGACATTAGTGAGTGGGTGCTAATAGTAAAGCTTGATGGTTGGCTGTGCAGAGGTGAAAAAGGAGAAAAGATTTGAACTTCTCTCTCTCAGCTGCCTTTTTTATTACTGGACACAACTACTTCTGTCACTATGATGTTCATCTGCATATTCTAACGGCCGTCTGGTGTCGCCATTTAGGAATAACTAGTAACACTTCTTCTTTCCGACGTGGTTGGAGAACATATCGTAACAACTAGTTCTGAACATGTGTAACCGGGACCTCAACTTATTCTGCTGCACGTAAGAGATTTCAATATGATCAGCAGCCAATACAGGAAGTGTCCCAATGGTTGATCTATGAGAGAAATTGTAAGGAAGTCATGCAAACTAATGCACAATCCTCGACTGTGTGTTTGAATCAAGTTCGCTTAGTGAACAAGCTTAAATTGACATACTGTTAATAAGTCTGTCACAGCAGTGAGCATGTGCACAGATTTCAATATTCAGTTTATGATGATATGTTATTTAAAAAATAGATAAAATTCAGTAGTTGGAACCAGGGTTTGCCATTTTTTTGCTTGATAAATAAATTATCAAAATAGCTGTTGATTCATTTTTTGTCCATAAACTAATCAACTAATAAGTGAGTTGTATTTGGACCTTTAGATCAGTCACCACTTTTAAAACATATTCCAACAATAGAAAGTTCTGTGGAGGCTGTAGTCTGAATGATCTGTCAGTCAGTGTGTGCTGTTGCTGTTAACAACAAGATTAGCATTAATATTGATGCTGCATGCTGTTTCAAACATAATGATATTGACATTTCTTCTGATGTCATTAAGCCTACAACCAATAAACTGATATAGTGAAGTGACATTTTTTTGCCCCTGTACATTTTCACTCCACGCAGCACACTCATAACTCCACGCATTCATTTCGACTTACAAAGCCTGAAGTGTGGATTTTTAGAAGTCTAAGATGAACACATCAGAGTGATAACAGGATTGGACTCCAACACTCTCTGTACAGCGCTGTCCCGCCTGCTCACCTCTGACCTCTTGCTGATCTACGTGGTATTTTCGCTGTCAGGACTGCAGCCGACTAGATGTGTTTGGTCCTTCTCAGGAAACCCTCAGGCAGCCATGTCTGTGTGTGTAACGCTAATAATCATGTTCAAAATCACAGAAAAACACCTCCTGTCCAATTTGACATTTAGTCGCCTCATAATCACTGAACTTCCACACCCTGACTGTGTGCTTTATGCTTATCCGGATCACTGTCTGGAGGAGCAGCATATTCTAATAAACTGACGGTTTCATAACTAAAGTAGAACTACTGGGTGTATTTGTCGAGCTCCACTTCCTCTGTTAAATGTCAGGTATGTTTTGAGTCAACTTGCACTGAGCGACTGAAAAGCTCCCAGTGTGGCTCCCATTTGGCATTTATCTCAAACCTACAGCTTATTTCTACCGTGCGTCTGTCATTTTACATAACGTATACAAGTGTTGACACTGTTTAATATAACGAGGTGACAGCTCTGAGAATAGGGCCGAACTTCGCTTTGCGACGCACCGCTTTCAGTGTGTCGCTGCTGCCGCTGGGCCAAACAAGACTCACTATGGACACATTACAAAGATGAGGTCAAGAAGCCCTAAGAGCAATGTGTCTGCCCCACCCAAACAAACCCACGATCTACATGAATCACCTGGGTGCCACATTCTTCAATCACAACAGTGACTTTCACTGGAAGGCGACGAGTTTGCAGCTGTGTAATAAGACCTGAAGTCATTTTTTTTAACGTTAATTAGTAGCGTTAAAAGGCATTTAAATGGTAACAGATGTCTGAACAGACTGCGCTGCATTTACTGCTTAGTCTCAATTTAGGACATAAATGTCTAAAAACATTTTGTGCAGAGAACTACAGCACACAAACACACACACACACGACTGAGCGAATGATTAGCAGTAGGTTGTAAAGCTATTAGCATTTTGGGTTACATGGTTATACTGCAAAACAGTCGAGCTCTCAGGTACCAAAAAACAGGAGATACAATGCACAGAACTGCCACAAATAAAGCACAGGCGTAGAAACGCACCACCTGAATGGTTATGAATGAGAAAGCAACACAACACAGTGCCAGGATCAGACTGCCCAAATCTCTCCCACTTCAAAAAAAAAAAAAAAAGAGGCGCGCTGAGATGTTGAGTTTCGGTGCCTCATGTATAAATCATAATGAGCAGAAGAGCATCTAATGAGAGGATATAAAATACAGACACAGTGGTTAGGAACTCTCTCTCTCTCACACACACACACACAGATAAAAGACACCGTACACCATCACACTTGGTGGTGAGTCATCCTGCGGCCGCTGTCTGTTAAACGTGGGGCAATTCATCAGTAAAACATTACAACATACTGTAGCTACATGTTGAGACACTAAGCACAAAACAATAAGACTGTGCTGTTGTCTACGGCAACGGTTTTGAGTCAAATCTTAACGCTGTTTTTGAAGGTGAACTCATATTTTCATGTTTTTCCATGAGCACTTCATATCTACGTAGGGAAGCTGGTCCTCTTCCGTGGAGCGCCACCATGTTTCTACAGTAGCCCAAAACGGACAAACCAAACAGTACCATCACTCTGATGATATGTCCAAATTGGTGACAAGAACTACACACACGTCAACGGAATGGCAGAATGGCTGCAAATGCACCACTGTGGGCAGTAAAATGAGCTATACACCCTCTGTATCTGGTTCCACCTGGTAACAAACTGATACAAATATGTGGCACAACAAAAGCAATGCAGGCGGTTAATCTTGTGAATAGTTACATGGTGAACTACCTTAAAATAATCAACACTTTTTGTCTTCTTTGTTTCTTTGTTCCAACAAAGCAGCAAGTAATGCCAACCCACTCAAAATGTAAGGCTTAATTTAGTATGTAGTATACCCGCTAATCACACACATTCCCACTTTGGCACTCCAGTTTTTAATCAGAGGGTAATGGAAGTCTCTGCAGAACTGTTCTTTTTCTGAAAAGAAGCCAAAAGAAAACTAAGAAGTGAGAAACTTCAAACCCTCAGACGTCTTTGTCGAGGAGCTTTGAGGAAGATTAAAGCAACAAAGACACCTTGCAGTTCAGAACAATGAACTTTAAAAAGCAACTCAACCTCGCTTCTCGCCAACCACACATCACAGGACAGAGTTCTGACGCTCTATAGACAAAAAACTAATCAGCGAATTGAGAAAATAACTGTCCAGTTAATCAGTGATTAAAGTAAGCTGCAGCCCTTATACAAATATTACAAAATGTCTTTGTATGTGCATATGTGCAAAGAGGAAATCGAGCATATTCTTGTGGTGTTTCATGCCAGGTGTTCAGAAAAAAACAGCAAGAAGCTTCGATTTAAAACAAAGTTTGTGATGTCTCTGACAGAAGTGCTCAAAGAGACAGAGGAGAAAGAGTATTTTCCAGCAGGCAGATGTCATTTCCAATTTCCCAAAGTAAATCTCGAGTTCAATAAAGAGAGTGGATTACAGAGCAGAGGGTGAGTCATGGGTGATATTTTCCACCCTGAGCTGAGACCTGAGAACACGCAGCTCTTTATGTGATGTTTTCACTCCGGGACTGACAGGATCTTTATAAGACTTGTAAAATCAGGGCACCATCATGTAAATGATTTTTATTACTTTGGTTGACTGTTGGTTGCAGGTTTAGAGCAAAACAGCAAAAACAAATTGTATTCATTTAGCTCAAATAAGCATTTAAGTTCATTGTTTTGTTGAAGGTTGCACGCTGACCACACATGCTTATCTAAATTAGACATTGATGTTATTGGCATTGTTTAAGTGTTATAATTACTCTTGAGTTCACATGTAAATCTCTCCCTGGCAGTGCAGTAGACTGGTACTGTATATACTGAATCATACAGAAGAGCAGCTGCACCTAAGACTTTGCTGCCCTCTGCTGGAATAAAGAAGAAACACTCATTTAGATATAGAAAGTTTTTAGCACGAAATGCAAGAAAAGAAGAGAACAAAGAATTAAAAATATAACTACTGCCTTCCTGGAGGATTTCCACCTTTTTTATATTTGAATAGCACATAAAAGAACAGTGTGAGTAAAAATGTGCAAATATTAAACACAATACACTTTTAACCGATACACATGAATACCAGAAAGAAAGGACTCAACCAACAGGCACTCGGGAGAGAAGAACTCTCCTACTCTGCCTTTTCTGTCAATACAGAACTAACTGAAGGACTGTCATTGAATCTCTGTTCTCCAGCAGCATCTTATTTCCACAGTCTAATACATGGCGAGGAGGTGCACTGGCGCTCTTGC
Organism: Chelmon rostratus; assembly: GCF_017976325.1. Taxonomy (NCBI): domain Eukaryota; kingdom Metazoa; phylum Chordata; class Actinopteri; order Chaetodontiformes; family Chaetodontidae; genus Chelmon; species Chelmon rostratus. Next base: position 8,432,213 of record NC_055673.1, on the reverse strand, counting down.
AAATGCATTAAGCACCTGATTTCTGCAAGCACTAGCAATTTTTCTTCCATTTTCCCAGTCACACTTGGGCCCTGTGCTTCCTTCTTGTTGCCTGCATACTAGGAGCGAATATCAAACACGACTGTGGCGCTAAATAATTCAAATAGCAAACCTTTATTATTCTGGGTTAATGTATTTTCTGCCTCGCATTCAAGACTACTCACGTCATTACAGGGAAAATGATGAACTGGCAAACAACCAGGATTAGAAACTGGAGATTGGATCCTTGAGCAGTACTGAAGTGAAAATTTTGTCCATCATTTAATGACATCTGACCAACAACACTTCATTAAAACCGTTAATAATGCATGTACCGTCTCTTGTTTCTAGTGTTGGCTGCCCACTAAAAATATAAAATACCAAACCTCCTGAGCCAGTGACCCAAAGCATTTTGCCTTTAACTCTATCTGCATTGTGTTTCCCCACCACAAGATGGCAAAATAACCATCTCACCAGATCCACTGTTATCATGTCAGACTGCACAGGAGATAAATGATTACACCCTCAATCTCTGCCCCTCTTTATCTAAATATCAGCTTTAGTGTGTCAAAGTTTAAGACAATCAACTCAAGAAGGATCTCTCAGCCCTCCCATCCCCTTCCACTTTCAACCGCTCTGACTGGACGGGGAGTAATCAGATGGATGACGGTGCTGCATCTCGTTAAAAGATGAATAAACGTCAGGGTCGAGCTGGAGTAATGCGCCCTGTCAATCTGCGCTGCATCTCCTCCGTCTCTCTGGCCTTCTTCTTCAAACGCAGGCCACAGCATCTTTGAAGGCTCTAATGAAATCTGGTTCAAGCTGCAGGGCAGAGCCGAGAAACATGCGGGAGGGAAGTGCAGAGTTTTACAGAGTGGTGACGGAGTGAGGCGAAGTCTGAACGTGTCGATGCAAAATGAGATAACTAACTACAGAGACGTTCTACGTTGGAGAGAAGATCACACTTTCATTTTTTTTTACAGACTCTTAATAGACCACTGACATTGTTTACACAGTTAATGAGAGGCTTGACAACTTTTTGAGAGGTAATATCTAATTTACTGTCTGCACTTGATAAGATAAAATACAATGAGGTGTCAAGAAAGGCAACAAAAAAAAGTCCTCTTGCATTCCTTGGTGGGATAACACCAAAGCTATAGAGTATGCCTCATTACTGACAATATACATTACATGACAGTGTGAAGAAAGAGAAGTTTTCACATAATTTGCAGATTAACAAAGACCAATTATGCTGTGGTACAGAAGCCTATGGTTGAGTTTTGAATACATCATGATATATAATATGTGCAATTTCTTGGTTCGATTGCCTGATGGACATTATTACAGTTCCCTCAATGTCATCTTATTTCAAGGCAGGCCTAACTTCCCATTACTCATTAGTGGAGCACAGTATCCTAATAGCACACTGCGTTGGGCAGAAACATACTGACAGCGGCAGGAATGTCAGTGCAGATGGCTGGCCGAGGCCCCCTGAATCATAACTACCATAATACTGTCTGAAATGTCTTTAAAGGTGCCAAATCACCATTATGAGCTGCCTTCCATTCTCCGCTCTTAATTGTGCGCTATGAAGTATGTTGAACAGCTTGACAATTAGCTGTGAATGGGTTGACAGAGCAATGCCTTAATACCCATTTTACACTCATATGTCAATAGAAAATGATCATTAACATGACATATTACATCTCTGTGCCTCTAGATTAGACCGCTGCCAGACAGCTAAGTCCTTAGGCGGGGTGTCGATTCACTGCTCCCATCAAGGGTAGAAAGTCCCTCCCTGCCCCGTATACCTCGTTCTGTGGTTAAATAAGTGTCATCCCACTATAAGATCTGACACGAGAGTTTAACAGGCTGTTCCCTCAATGTTTCACAACAGAGCCTTGTGACAAGCAATGAAACAAGTTTAACGCTTGACAAAAAGGCTATTAAGAGCGGGCGTGGCAGTTAATGCTGCTGAGATGATACTTGCCCCATTAATCTTCATCTTGCTATTCACAGCCGAGGATTGTATTATTCTGCTGTGTTTGAATAATAGGATGACAGAACCAAAGATCAATGTGATTCATGTCACAGAGGTGTTACAGGAAATTGATCTGTGTTTACATGGTGAACAACCTTTGCTCTGCTCTGCTGTTCTGACACCGGCATCCACCACATTGTCTGATCTGTGACCAATACCTCATTTACACCTGGTACTAAAAGTTATTTCGTACCGTACATCATTCACTTCCCACCTGTATTGCTTTCATTTTTCTTTTGGTGCTTTCATGGCACAGAATAGACGTATAATCAGTAATTAGAGGCCTGTCTCTTTCAGCCTTCTCGCTGCCTCGCTCTCTGAATTTGAACAACCGAGGCATTTACACATTTGGAAGTTGATGTTGCCCCAACACTGTTTCTCTTCACTAATACTTCCTCTGTGCTGGTGAAGTGGTGGAAGATATACGATGCCTGTAAAATCAGCTCCTGTATTATTTCCCTCAGTTTGGTGTCTGTGGTTGCCATGGTCACACAGGGAGTTGGAAAAATCTGAACTATCATCAACTCCAAAGGCAGCAGCAGGTCGCCATGTACATCCACAAGAGCAGGAGCCCCCCTTTCGCTCCGACTTCAGCGGTACGGCAAAGAGGAACTGTCGTCATGACATGATCATCCTTACTTTTACCATGGTTTGCATACTTCAACTACAGATTATGATTCCATACATTTGCAATTTGGCATTTTTTACAGTGCATTGTGGGCTACAGGGAAGATAAAAAAAACTATACTAAAATAACTCCATGCAGGTGGGGTGAGTCTGGAATCGCGTCCTTGCTATTTGATTGCATGCTGATGTTTTACATTACTGAAAAATCCACTGTAGCATTTCATCTATGTTTCCAAGGTATCCATGGGAACAAGGAAAACACCACCAAAAATCAAAAAGCAAAATGCAAGAAATGGAAAGTTAGCTGCTTTTGAACAACCATGTCTTCTATCACAATAATGCAATATGTTTAATTGTGCTTCATAGAGATTAAAACAGGTACAACTCACTTCCTTTGGGGTGGGCATCGTCCTTTGAAGTTAATAATCAGTGTTTTAACTAAATGATTAAAGCCGCAGCATTGCAAATGCTATCAATTTAACAATTGAGCATACACAATGTAAAACCTTCCGCCTCTCTCTCTGCTGCCTCGTATCACTCCACGAAGCCCTGCCACCAAATCCACAAGTTCAAACGGCAGCAGGAGCCGGTTGGCCAGCAAAACTTAACGCCTCATAGGGTCCGCTCTCCACGACGTGAACCTCGCCAAGACCCGGCCCCTCTCGGTGCAACTTCTCATAGACGCCCCTCCACGACTTCCTCACTCTTCGCCACTTGTCAATACGAGCAACATGGTATCGAAAATAATGAGCCGAAGGTCCGTGCAGAGCTGTACCACAGCTTTAAAATGTCTGCTTACCATTTGGGGCAGAAAGCAATTAAAGCACCAATGTCTCACCCTCTAAGCTTCACACTTTCATCCGGCCCTCTTTCTCTCCACCCAACTGAAACACAATTACATCAGGGTCACCTGACCTGCTTTTCTTGTCATTGATGCAGGGTGGTCCAGACAGTTAGACAGCCCCTCTCTGCGGCAGGCAGGCAGGAATTCATGGAGCCCCCTTCTGGGATCGGCTCAGTTCTAGCTCTATACTGTGTGACCCACTTATTTGACAGCAGTTCTGTTAAAACTTTCAGAAACCAGATGCTTCTCCTGCTGGGCAACAAGGGCTAACATGAAATGAAAGTGAAGCAGAAATTGCATCAGCATCATCACAGACAGATTTGTTTCGGTCCACTGGCACACAGAGGAAGTTTGTGAATTAGGAATGAATGAACTGTTTATTTCATTCACATTTTTTATAGCATTTCATATCTGCAAGTAGCTTTTCCCTTTTAATTAACTTCAGTATAGCATGGAAATCAAGTTACAGAGGTTTGAAAAGACAGGTAATCCATCACAGTAACTACAGTAATGTAGTCAGCTTCTTCATTGTTTTAAGAGCAGCACTGTTCTGAAAATGTCTTTGTTGGTGTCTTCAAGGGCTTTTGGCAAGTCAGACATCAAATACTTGAGACTACGCCGCTGATCTATTTAATGCAAGAAGATGGCCAATGCACTTAAAGGATAACTTTCGTTTTTTACAACCTGGACCTTATGCGCGGCGTTTGGTAATGACATCATCCACGTCAGAAGTAGTTGTCTAGAGACGCCGGATGTTGATAACATGCCACCAAGGGCTCAGAGGGGAATAGCACCAGCATATCATAACAAAATATTGGAATATGAACGAGTTTCGCCACAGATTATGCGTTATATAGAGGCTGCGCATTGGTGCCCCGAGTACTCGCATTATACGGATATATGCGCCGCTCCTCTGGGGCTAACTTCTTCAAAACGACTCCAAATGCCACCAAAGTTGTCTGGGTGAGTAAATGGGCGTAATATAACGTTGACTCAAAAAAGTAGTGAAACATGATGGACGGCCTACCTTACGTTCAGACATCCCGCTTGCGGTGAGAATAAACAGTAACAATTTATTGCTGTTTATTTTTCTTCCGGTCTATTGACAGAACCGTTTACACACACCGTTAGAAAGCTAAGATTCTCGTGAATCAACTGATGCAAAGCCTTTCAAAATCACAACAGAAGGCACAATAAAACCCCAACAGCAGACAAATAACCGTTTTTAAAATTGAGGAAACATTAAGGCAACTCACCAATTACATCTCTTCGTAATCCACAGATCAATAACACAACAACAAAAAGGGACGATCCACTGCAGTACAAATATTTAGTCCAAAACATGGTAATAATGCTCAAAAAGATGTTCTCCTTTCTAATTAGCAGGGCATGTGCACCTTTGCCGCTCCCTCTGTGTTTTCAGCGTGAAGACTTCCGGAAACGTACCGGAGACGGTATTATTGGGTGGATCCCATTTCTCAAAATTGCATCCTCGTTTCCCTCACTTGCGTCTTTTCCTTGCGTCTTAGTCCCTCCCACCAGGGATGCACGAGAGGACGCAAGGAAACCACGCAAGGAGAGAAGAAACGAGGAAATATGTTTTATGAAAATTAAGACGTCCTTTCCTCTGAAGCGTCACGTGAAGCGACGTCTGTTTCTGATGACGCGACATAGCTGGACCTGCTGCAGTTACCGTCATATTCACAACCCCACCCTCGATATATTTACATTTTATACGTATAATTACATTGTTAAAAAGTCTCCAGCACTAGCAAATAAATAAGAAACACTTTTATTAACTATTCAGTTTCAGTGGTATTGTTATCTGTTTTTATTTAACTTGGACTAGGTTAAGGCTGTGTTTCCATTGTGTTCTCCAGCTAACTTGTCCCAGATATGTACATGGCACATCCTAGTTTAAACACTAGATGTTGCTATCATTTTGAACAACCAATAGCAAGGCCTGTCATTACACTTCTTAGTTTGAACACAAGAGTTTGGTCCCATGTCGAACAACTGCATGAGCTACGTTGATTATCGTTCAATGAAAACATTTACCTCAGTTGATTAAATACACCCTATCTTAAAATGAAGATATTGCCTTCTTCGCAAAGAGCATGAGCAGAAAACCAAAAAACTGACATCTAGCCTAGTTCAACTGTAGCATTTTTTTGGAGCCAACAAAATACAAGAAAATACTATCCATGAAGTAGCCCAGCTCATCACCTGGCACAGAAAGCCCCTGGCAATTTTATAAAAGAGTGCCTCACTAAAGTCGCCAAGATAAAGTGCCCAGAGGAAATGCAAAAATCAAATAACAGCATACAAAAAAAATCCCAATGTCTTACACACTCATACCTTGCTGCATGCACCTGCAACCTTGGACCTTGGAAGCACGAGCAAAATGAGTAAATGTAAAATTATTTCCTTCATAACAATCCAACCAAACAAGTCAGGAACGCTCTCCACATTATAAGTAGGCAATATTTCAGTTTCAGTATCTCCTAGGTTTCCTTGTAGTGGTTCAGGCCCACATCTGAGACACCATAAACTCAGATTTCTAACAGACTTAGACAGCAGGGTAGAGGAAGAAGAGCAAGACAGCAAAGGTGATTTTTGACAATATGATGTAATATTTCTCACCTCAGCACCATGGGACAGACTCCTTTTCCTGAGGGCTGGGGAGGGCTCGGCTGATCGTAGAGGAGTCAGACCTCCGTTCCTCAACGGCTCCCCTAAGGGCGACTTTGGTACAGTCCACACAGGAACACCATCTGAAAAAGGACAAGGCAGCGTCAGAGCCGACTGTGGCTTTTACTTAACAGTGAGGAGGAGATATTTGGGATTTATAATATGATTTGTACTGTTGATCCAAGTCTATTAATGCATGATTTTGGGGTGGATAAAATTGATAGAGGGAACCTGAACCTGAAAGAGGGACTAGGGAGAAAACTCATCACACTCAATATCCTATTTTTTCCTGACATTCAATATAAATATTCTCATGAATAGTACTGAACTGAGGGTGTGTGACTGACAGAGACTAGACAGGATATTGTGTGTGTTGTGAGTGTCTGTCTGAATTTAATATTTGTTCATTGTTATATCCTGGCCTGTTGCGTTGGCTCAACTCAGGTATGTCACACAGAAATGACTGGAATCACTATTTATTTTAACGCTGGCCAAAAAAAAAATGTTCTGCAGATGTATTATAAATCTACATCCTGTACAGTCTGTCCCATACTGTAACTGAGCCTTGAAACAATTTCATGCCAGTTATTGCAGGCATTTAAAAATCAATGCATACCCAGAAAGCGCTGCACTGTCTTCACCCACAGAGGACAGACTGGCAGAAGAACTTGGTCTTTTTTTAAGCCCATAGTTTGCAGAACTGTTAAGCAAATCCCCTACTACTGCTACAAGGCCATTAACTAATAGTTTTCCCTCAATAACCTCCTAATTAACCTCCTATAAAGTAGATGCTGAGATATTGCACAGGGTGATTGAAAGCTTTCAAGTCAGCGGATCACCAAGTCAGGTTCATCCTCTGAGGAGCATGAACATCCAAAATTCATGGCACTGCACCCTATAGACACTGAGATATTTCATCTGGACAAAAGTGTTGGACTAACCAACCGACTGACAGACTGACATCGCCGTCTCTAGAGATATGTCACTAGCACGGATAAAATCTCAGGCAGCTAGACCACTTCAGAGTTATACAGTATTAAACTGAAACAAAGTGAGAAAAATGGGCAATAAAGCCATATTATTCTTTAGCAACGTTCAGTGGTATTGAATTGTGAACATGCTGCATTATCATTTTACAAAATGCTGCTGTCTAAATTTCTAAATATCAATTTGATTATATTATGAGTGATTTTGTATACATTTGTCCTACTTTTCAATACTGTCATATTCCTTTTAATCATCTCACTCAGCCCTCCCATTAGCAATCACTAATTTTAAAGTAGCCTCAGTCTGAATTACGGGTTCATAAATTACAACCTTTTGTAATGTGGTGAGGTGAAAAGCCCCATGACTCACAGGAAATATTTATTACTTGAAAGGATAATACTGACTTTCACTGGAAATCTGCTTAACAACACTACAAACTACAGCCTCAAAAACAGACGTCAAATTCAGTCACCACCTCTCACAACCCTCTAACATTGTGCTTCACCAAATCTGTATTTAATCAAATTTTTTGTCTCCTGTATGTATGAACAGACCCATCAGAAAAGCAAGCTGGAATCTGGCTCTTTTAAAAGCGTCTTATATACACCACAGTGGTAGATCCCATTTCAAAGTACAGTTAATGGAGCAGTGCCACAGGCCCTTCTCATCCCAAGTCCCAACACTCAAATTGGGTTAAAAGTCTAATGCACCAAGAGGCCGTTCTTTGACATCCATTAGTGAGAAGCAAGCTGTGTTGACACAAGTCGACACACTGGTCAGGCTGAGGCGAGTCTGTCTCGACAAAATCTGCTGAAATAGCCCTCAGGCCAGGTCTCAGCTTTGGTCAACTGACAGTTTGACTGACAGGAACCTGAAAAGTGTTAGTGAACCTCCTCCTACGATACCGGACTCCTACACAGTGGAGACATGAGCAGGGGTGGCTCTGCCTGGAGGCAAGTGAGATGTGAGAAAGTTGCAAATACAGTGAAAATTTAATTTTTTGAAAAGGCTGTTCTCGAGACATTTGGAGGTTAATAGATTCCTGAGAGTTCATTTCAAGATAGAGTTGTAAGGGAAACATTTCTGGAAATAGTTCATGCGTTTATGCTGGTCGTAATGATTTTTCACAAGTTAGCGGCTGGCTTACACACACAATTCATGACAGATAGATCTACTCTGATGCTTTCTCTGAAATGTCACAATGAAGCACCAGAAGTAGAAACACTCAGGGGGATGTCTGGGCCATTGGATAGAGGCATGCAGGTGAATCAAAAGGCTGTTGCAAATCAAACAGTGGAGAGACAAACATTCATGCAGCAAGTGCTTTCCAATGGCTTTACCTTCCATTTCTGGGCTGTGACATCGATTCAGATTGTGTGATGCTTTCACATCCAACTCTTGCCCTTCATGTTCCTCTTGTTTCTTTTATTTTGTGTGTAAAAGAAGGGATTTTCTGTCTCTATGTTATGCTGCAAGGGTACTCGTTTGCAAAGTAAATTTCCTTTATGGATTTTCATTCCCTTAAAGGAAAGTGTTCTGCGTGATAGAGACGGAGGGTTGGGCTTCAAGCTCTTTATAGCAGTGACAGAGGGGAGGGAAGGGGGATCCAAAAAGAGCAGCAAAGATCTTCTGTGACATCAGCTGATAATATGCTGTCTGGTTTGTGACTGGCAGGTTCTTGGTGGGAGTTTACAAAGATCCTTCAAGTTCCTTGGTTGTGTTTGCGTTTACTGGGGCTGACTCAAACAAGCTGCTCTGGTTTTGTAGTAATAGGAGCCTGGAGGGACTAACGTGCCGGCCAAACTCAGTCCAACCTCATGCTCGGCTCTCTACCAAAGAGTTATCTTGCCCATGCAGTGGCAAAGCTTTCCTGTGAGGGCGTAACAAGACCACTCAACCAACCGACCGGTCAGCCACTCCCTTTATCAGCTGCATCAAATCTGGATGCTGCCCATGCTGGTGAGCCACACTACCCGTCACTCGGCAAAACCGAGGATCCTAACAAAAAACTCCTCACTGAGGTGTGGGGGGTACATGCCGGAAGCGGGGAGCAGCTGGACCTCCACAGGACTTATCAGCCAGGCAGCGGAAGGAAAGAGGTTTGTACTTGCGGCCCGGTGGTCCCACTCCACACCACCCCCTGTCTGATGAACAGGTACAGGGTAGAGTGACTGTTGGCGCAAAGAGAAGACCAACAAACTGTGAGGACTGGCGGATTGGCTGGGATCCAGCACCCACCCAAACCCTGACCCCAAAATACCTTCCCCCTAAGTCGGGGATGGAGGTGGACAACAAGTTCTTGGCTTAAATATTCCACCAAACACATGCACCTGTAGAGCTTAAAAGATGGCAGCGGTTGTCAATTTGGATTCACAGTAGTTACAACGGATTCCGCTGGGGACCAAGAAGTCATGAGAAAAACATGCATCAAAACCATCAATCAAATCAAATCCATCTATTTCCCCTGTTTATCTGGGTTCAAGACGTGGTGGCAGCAGCTTAAACAAGGTAGCCCATGCATCCTTCTCCCTAGCCTTGTCCTCCAGCTTTTCCTGGGGGATCATAATGGGTTCCCAAGCTTGATGGGACATTTCTTTCCTTCAGTATCTAATGGGTGTGTCCCAGTTGAATGTGTTTGGAATACCTCTACAGAGAGGTGTCTAGGAGGCATTCAAATCAGTTTCCTAAAGAAGCAGTGTTTCCACACTGAGTACTTTGTGGGTGTTTGAGCTCATCACCATACCTCTAAAGACGTGTTCAAAAAGTAAGCAAGGCGAATTTTACAGGTGGCATGAACGCATAGGAAGTCAAAGAAAAGACCAGAGCGGGCGAGAATAGAAGCAATTAGCATGGGGCAGCGTGAACTGAGGCAAACTTGATCCATTACTATCCCAGGGATTTACAAGTCTGCTTTAGATACCACCAAAGACAAGAAGAAAAAGGAGACTGGAGGGAAAACCGGAAAGAACTGGATTTTCTGATGAGTTCTGAGACCAGTCAGAGGCTGACCGCGCTCACACACACACACTGAGTTTGTTTCCAACAAGTTTCCACCTGTACGGCTAATACATTGGCTTTTTGAGGTGAATAACAGACGGCAAGACCGCAGCCTAATTCACCTCACTCTCTGTCTCCTACTGCTTGGATTTGTGATTTAATTAGTTCGGTCGTCATCTTTATGGAACAGCGTCAAAAACCTCCACAGGAACTTTCCAAACAACTTCTACAGCACATAGACTTCTTCAGTATACGTCAAACAATTCTTGCTTTGCCAATGAAATGTTAAACACGCTACTTTCGGCAGAGCTTTGGAACTATGGGGAGGCAATAGTGTGACGCAGAAGTAGCACATTTAATGCTTTATTAGTCATTTTCGAGTCCATGTTGAACATTGTTTCCATGACAGGTCCAGAACAGCAAGTAAATGGACCTTGATTTGGAATTACTTTGTCAGCAAGTGAATGTTAACTTGTGTTTGACCATTGGGATCAATTGTGAACTGCTGTGAATCCAAACTGACTAAATCTGCCATCTTCCACACCTTTAAGCCTACAGGCAGTGAGTGTACTCAGTAGCTTTTCAAAGTAACAGCGCACTCTGCTTACTTTAAATCATCTCCCCTTTCTGGAGAGATTTATGGTGCTGTTGTTCTGTAGCAGGTCGACTGTAAATGGATTACAAATATTCCTCTGTACTTAAGAAAATAGGATTAGTCCATAATGTTTGGATGGATTTCACTTTATCTATCTATTCTTGTCCTGTATTTGCAGTCTCCCCTCCACCTTTAGGAACTATTCCCTAATCTTGATCCTTGGTGTTCGGCCAATAGAACCACCCTCAGGCTGCAAATGGTTTAAATCGAAACAACTTTATTGGATCCATATTGATCTGGCACAGAGAGGGTTAAACATGGCAGAGGTCTGACATTTTAGGCACCAGTGTGGATTCCTTTGGCAAAGACTTAATCCTTTGAGGAGATTTAGAAGTGCATAGTATTAGTCATTATATTTAGGTTTACTCATTCACACACAAACCCTGATTTTTCTGACATGCATGTTGGGAGACAGTCTGCAATGCTTTCAAGGATTCTGTAAACAAGATTGACAGTCAATTCATGTTCATACACACAAGCTTGTACTTGGCACTACCATTTTGAGGAAATACTGGCATTTCAATGCAACTGACGACACTGAAGAGACACAATAATGAATGGAAAACAACACAGAACAACATTAACAACTACGAACTATGACAAAAAATATAAATGGAACAAAATAAAACAATTTGCAATTCACAAATGCAACATTCAACAACATTTACTACAAACGTTGAAGTTCATGGTAGCCATCAGGCAGGGACAAGAGCCACAGTCCAGCTGCCCCAGCTGGACCTTGCCGCTGGTGCCGGGCTCTATAGGAGGGGACTGGAAAGACAAGAGGGATGGGGGAGATGGAGGGGTCGGGGGCTCCAGTAGCAGCACTGGAATGGGGCCCAGGGCAGACTCACCGGAGGGGGCTCCGTGGACAGCCTGACTGCGGTCAGAGGCCTGGGACTGAGGTGGTGCCTGGCTGTGGGTCTGGGTCTGTTGGAGGATGTTCAGGCACTCTCCCAGGCAGCTGAGCGTGGCGGCCGATGTGGCTTTGAGCAGCAGCAGGTCCTGGTCCAGACAGGAGAGAGGGCCTCTGGTGGGTAAAGAGTCAATGGATTGGACCAGGTTTTTCTGTTGGCCCTCTGCCTGAGACATCACCTGGGGGACAAAAGTGATGCACAGCATTAAAATTCACAGTCATCATTCAAAACCATAATCAACAATCACTTAGTTGCCTAGCAGCTAGCGGCATGGATGCATATGTTTGCTAGATGAGGCAATGAATCCTGTAGCTGCACTTCTCAGCTTGCCTTACCAGAAAGTGTTCAACATTAAAAACATTCCTCATCACTGGATGGCAGGAAAATCCCTATCACTACCAGTGAGAAACTTAAAATATATATAATTTAATGTAAAACAAACAAAAAAACATGTTCCTTTACTACTACTGCACTTTAAGGAACAAGAGCATCAGTGGTAAGTTGCACATATTTGCACTTAAAGGATGAGCCTGGTGGTATTTTTATTTTTCTCATTCATCCAATGAAAAGACCAAATCAAACAATGGTATAGCTCATTCCTCCATGCCACAGACCTGCACTGTTGTCCAGAAGCTATTAAAAACACATCAGTGAGCCGCACAGTTGCACGTACAGACATATTCCTTCATTACGACAAACATGGGCGCTGTGGTTTGCTTTGAGGCCACCCTACATCATACTCAGCAGTGCACCAAAAGTGTATTTATCCACAGCTGAAAATAGTCCCCCACAAATGCACAATCTACTTTGAAAAGTTTGCTAAAAAAAAACTACAGTGCCCAGCTGTTTTTGCAAATTATTTGGCCTTTTTAGGTGATGAGACTACAGATCTGGGGCAGTTTTTAAATTATTTATGTCAGAACATGTGTTCAGTAGGAACCAATGTGCTTGGGGAAGGCAGGGTAGGGAAGTCAGAAAGTATTGAGGCACATGGTGTTTTCATGGGATTTGTTGACAAAAAGACAAACCGAATAACTCCAGCTTAATCAATAAATGTCAGTTTTTACTGTTGACTTGTGAGTTCCAGACCTAATTAGCAGGAAGTCCACGGCGATAACATGTGTCATCAAATCCTTTAAAATAAGATTAGTTTGTCAGCTTGTAAAAACATGAGGAGCAAACTAGTTACAGTTTTCATTAATGGACGTTTTAAAGCTGGGCTGATAATTACAGACATCTCAATATTGATGTAATTTCGATTTTTAAAACGTTTTCCAATCAGAATCAAATGTGCCGTCCTCCACCACCTTATACATCTTTAGTTGTTTTTTAAGTGCGTAGGAAGTGATACAACACTCTGTCACCTCAGTCTTGACTGCAGGCAGCAACTGATCCACACAACCATCTGTTCCGAGACGACAGTGCCAAAAAAGAACCTGCTAAAACTCTTCAAAGAAGAAAAGTTCTCCCTGATGCTCCTACAGACTCACAGAACATTTCTTACTGAGAATTATTTCTTTATGACTCACCTATCGGAGTCTGAATGTATCACAAAAAGGAAGAAGTCAGTTTTGCGCTAGCGGGTAATAAGCTTCTCTCGGGGCTAATGAATCTGGGTTGTTTATCAGCCTGGAAATGTTGTATTCATTAATATTGTATAGCTTCACAAACACTCGTCCTCTGCACGCACTTCAGTTGCACATCTGTCTCCCTGCATCAGTACACAGAGCTATTTCGGAGTCACCGAGAACGGCTGCGGTGGGGTTACATGTGGCATAGATGTTCATGTAAAAGCTTTTTTTAAACAGAGCTTGTCCAATTATTCAGCTATTCGCTTGTGTCGGAACTTGAATTCCTCAGGCAGATGGAGCTCAAATTTTTGTCCCCACTGCTTGTTATAAATAGATTCTTAGTGTTCAGCATGCTGATAACCATATCACTTTCACAGTGCCCTTCAAATAATAAGGACTTGCTGTTTCCTTTCACACGGACGTTTTATTTTTTTACAGCTAAAACCCTCAAGATAGATATGTCTAACTCTTGACTGACATCATTTTTACTGCTCTTGATAAAGTCATAAAGGGCGGGACATAATCAGTTATTGTCTTTCTGTATTATATGTTGCCAAATTCTTCATTACATCACGACATCATTAACATTTTCATGCCTTATTCTCATGGCTTACTAAAACAAATGAGCAGAAAGTGTGCTCATATGCAAACCAATCCACAGCACCATAAGACTACGGGAGTATTGAATGACGAGTGAGAGATTTATCCTGACCAGTATCGGACTTTTGAGACGATGAAAGAATGTTTGATAGTTTTAAAAAAAATGAAATTATGATAAGATTTGAAACGAAGATGCAGACTGACCAGGACACTTTACAGTCAACACATAAACATGTCAGTGTTCTCTAGTGTGATGGCATCATTCTTTCAAAACGACATAAACACGTCTTTGACTGTTGTGTGGTGCAGTTTCTTTTTACTTTTATTGTATCTGCTGTGGATCCAAGCTGACCGTAGTTCTTGCCAAGAGCCAAACTACATTACTTTTTACAACCACTTGCTAAGTCCAAAGGAAGAATATTTCATGCTAAATAAATACATTTTAAGTACATATACTGTATAACCCCAGTTCCAAAAAAAGAGAAAAGTGATAATTTGCTGAATCTACTCAATTGAAAAAAGTACAAAGACAATATATGTAATGTTTGACATCATCAACATCAATCATTGATTTTTCTTAAATATCTGCTTATTCTGAATTTGATGCAGAAACAAGTTTCAAACAAGTTGGGACAGGAGCAACAAAAGACTGGGAAAGTAGTGGAACGCTCCAAAAACACCTGTTTGGATCGTTCCACAGGTAAACAGGTTGATTGGTAACAGGTGAGAGTATCATGATTGGGTATGAAAGGAGCATCCAGGAAAGGCTTAGTCGCTCACAAGCGAGGATGGAGCGAAGTTCACCACTTGATTGGATAAAGGATATTAGTACATGGGCTCAGGAACACTTTGGAAAACTGCTGTTGACAAACGGGTTGTAAGAAGTGGGGTCGTAAGCAAAAGATGCTATTTTTAGTGAAGAGAAATATTACACTTGTGCCAAGAGGGACATAAATATATAAGATAAAGTCCTTTAAAGCAATTTCACGCACACACACAAAATATGAATTGCGTATCAAAAAAAAACCTTCTTTATATTCCAACACAAACTAGGTCATAAAGGTATTCATATACTGTACATCTAAGCTTTAGTTTAGTTTATGTTCTCTGTGTGTGACTATAGTTCATATTTCTTTGCTTCGTTTCTAAGTATATTACACAGTTATCAATGTTTTACATGAATGTAAAACAAACATAAAATTGCAGCAGACCTCTGCTACAAAGCTAAGTCAGTGGGCTTACAGTAATGGCAGCACCCCCCACCACACACACACACACACACACACACACACACAGCTCTCTGGAGCCAACAGGACCAGTGATGCTTCCAGAAATAGCCTAACCCCGGTGATCCAGCTCTGCAGCAGCAGTCTAAGTGCCCAGTGGTGCTGCTGCACTGAGAGTCGAGGCGTTTGATGAGTTCACATCAGCTGTGACAAGCTTGCTGAGGAGAGACGGTAATGTGGTCTGACTCCCGGCGTCACACATTCAGAGGAAAGACAGATGCATGCATGGATGGACAGATGGATGGGAGGTGACAGCAAGACAATGGCCTGAACATCAAGTCAAAGACCTCTGCAATATATTAGTGCTTAAGTGCTACCTTTTAGAGATACCAGAGTCAGATGCTGCATATTTATTTTGTAAAAATGTTCTGAAATGTATAAATTATTATCCAGGTTTCTCTTACCTACAAAAAAATCTAAGATTCACACTTTAAAATGCACATTGACAGTGCACCATTTTATACAAATAAATCTATCTGTGTATTTTGTGTTACAGGTTATACTAATTTTGATTTCAAACAACATACTTGTAGTAAAGACTCTTATTTTTCATGTCTCCCCACCCTGTTTAGCTCACCTCCTTTCCTTTACATCACTTCCCTTTACCTCACTTCCCTCCCTTTCTAAGAGTCTTTACTACAATACTACAACATAATGCATAATATATGGTCATGAAGATACAAAACATATTTCAAACCCAAATTTAATATTGCTATATAGCCAATTCACAGTGTTTTAACCCTAATACAGCCGACTCTGTACTCATATAAACATTACCAGCTGTCCGATGACAACGGTGACGTCATAAATATGGGAATCTCTCCCATCGCTACCATCCATCCAGTATGAGAATAACAAAGCATTACTTTAACAATGAGGAAATAGATTGTGTGAACTAATAAAAGAGCCTCTTCATCCATTGTAGACCACAGCAGTGAGGGTGCTGAAGCAGAGGGAAAAAATGGCAAAAACCTCATGGATGTGTTACTTAAACTGGATTCTTCACATTCAGCTGGTCACAAAGAGCACTATTAAGGCTGAGAAAACATCTTCTGTGGCTCTGTAGGGAGCTTTCAAAGTTTGAAAAAATAACCCTGGTGATCTCATTAGGGTTATTTCGGCTAGGCCGGGCTCGGGGACTGCTTTTTTCTCTTGCAGGAAGCCTGTGTTACAAACTGGGGGCACAGCGTTTTGAAAGCCATGGAAATTTCCCAGACGAGCAGCCTTCGAGCCAGGTGAGTGGTGGACACTTTAATCCTGTTACACAACATTGGTAGAACCCTAACAGCGGAGTCTCCTGCCTGGTGTGAGGATGGTTCAGTGAGCGCTGGTGAGACGGGGATCAACAGGGCAGAGCTGAGGAGGCAGATCATGTGGAGACTCACTGAGGTGCAAAGACCTCTTTCCCTCCATAACAGTTTGAAGAGGAGGCAGTGTATGCATCTGTAGCTGGGTGGGATGCATCTTGTAGGACATAACAGAGTGGTGCTTATGAGTATTATCAGGGATAGTGACCAGAAAACATATGCAATGTACAACACAACATCCCTGATGCCACTGTTGGACCATAAATCCTCTGACAATCAGCACGCAGCAGCTTTCTGGTCTCTGCTGCGTACAGTGGTGCATAAATCACAGAGCAAGCAGACTCCTTTACTGTCGACTCCAGCACCCTCCAGCCTTGTGCCAAACCTGTCAGACAAGTTTATGGGCCTGTAATGAATAAAGGAAGGAGAACAACAAATGACATGAGGAAGGAGGCAAGGCAGTTGGAGGTTGAGAAGGAATAGTGGAAGTGAGGAGTGATGGAGACAGAAGCTAAATGATGGCAGATATGAATCAGGTCACAGGAAGCAGCAACCAAATTCTCCCGGACCAAAAGAATGTGGAGCCGAAGGGAAAGTGACTCACGCATCACAGAGGGCCTTGTTTTCTCAATCTGCACAGGAAACACGAGCAGCAAAGGAGTGTTTGTTTTGCTTAATGATCACACCATCTGCTCGGTATTTACTCAAACTGTCCCAGGTTCACTCGAGGAGACAGACTCTGCTCCTGAGAGGTGAGAAAAGACTCTCGCACTGATCGCTCGCTGCTCTCTTCATGTCACAGAGTGAATCACTTAGCCGAGATATTCTTAGCGAGACGAGGAAGACGCACAGCGTGGCGCATCTGAATGGGGAATTTAACAACTTGAAGCCAGCCAGGTCTTCAATGAGCAAAAAGGCATGAAACAGAGATCTTTGCGTGAAATATTGATGCTCCTCCAACAGCGCCATCAGAATGACAAGCAGAGGAACCAGATGGGTCGTTGAAGTAAATACCAAGTTTTTAATACACCGTTTAGCAAATAGTTTTGCAGTCTACTCCCTACTGGTTCCAGTTTAGGAGAGGGGACAGAGCAATGCAACATGCTCAAATCTTACTCTGAGGTTATTAGGCTAGCAGGGCTTTTTGTTCCTGTGGTGTATTCAGGCGCCCTATCTAGCAGACACCATGCAAAGCAGCTTTGTCCCAGTTTAAGACAGCCAGTAAATGACAGACATCTTGGTTAGTCTGGAGCGAGGATCAAGTAGCTACAGGTGAAAGATTGTCTTCTTATCCCTGTAAACTTCAAAAAGTCAACCAAAGAGCTGTCTGACTTAACAATAAATAGCAGCTAAAATGGACAAACATGGGATCAATTAGTCAGTAGACAGAAAATTAGTAATATCATTGTAAGTTGGATATCTATCAATGTTCGGATTGTTTGGGACTGTTCGTGAGATAAAACAAGCTATTTTTTACCTCTAGCAGCATGATGGAGGTATTCATTCAAGAGCAGGTCCCTGTTTTGTTTGTCTCATGCACACAAACACAGGTGTATGCATTACACATTCCTGCCAATGGTTTCACACTATTCCACTGATCAACAGATGGTGGTAATGCGCCAAGAAACACAGCAAAAGGGAGAGAAGAAGACTGCAAGCCAGTTAACACAAAAAATGTTTACAAAAACAAAAAACACTTTATGAGGAAGGAAATGCACTTAACACTTTCGTGAGAAGTGAAGGATTCACACAGGATGTGTTTTAGTGAGTAACACTGAATGTAGACACCACTTTTGTTCGTTTTTGTTGATAAGAAAACCTCACAGGGCAACTTTAAATCATCACCGTGGCCTCTTTTCCACTTTTACATAGACTAAAAAATTAACTGATAAACACAGACAACAGATTAATTGATATAAAAAAATGATCATTAGTTGCATTCAATGAAGTAATCAAATTAATGTTTCTGTTAGAGATGTGTTAGCTAGTTTCATGTTGCATTTTGCCAATGTTTGATGCAAATTACTGCCTAACCTTTAAACTTGGCTGTGGAAACACGCTTTAATACAACGCTTTTAAGTTGACATGGCAAAAAACGAAGAAACTTTAGCATTCATTCTGACTCTTTTTATGTCCCTTGTGACCTAATGAATGTGCAATATTCACTCTTTTAACTCTGTTTTTGGTCTCCTCCAACTCCTGAGGGAAATATCTGGCTTTTTAGCTGCTAAATGTTCCACTATGTTCCAAACAGCTGCTGTTTGGTGCTGAGCAGGTAGTGCACAGTGAGTTTCAAAGCTTTTTTTTTTTCACTGAAAACAGCTGCCTGCTGCTGCTGGAAATGTCAAGTGATGATTCTCACTGGGATCGTCATTATGAAAAAACATTGATTATAGCAGCTTTTAACTTATCGTACAGAACTTAGTTTTGTGAAAATGTGTCACACTTTTCAACGTGTGGCTTGAACAACATTTGGTCTGGATGAGTAAGTACAGGCACTGATATTATGCATAATAAAGGCAATAGAATTTATGTAAAATAAGTATTTTTTTTAGTAAAGCATCTTACACCTGAACAGCTCAAGGACAAAAACAGGTCAGTTGTGCTGAGCAAACAGCATTTTCCACAATGGCCGAATGACCGCTTCCCTGCCAGTTTCTATTTTTCTCTTCTGTACCAACAATTTATATGGGCAGAAGTGTTTTACATTTAGAAAGCTTCTTGTCTCTCCTTGTACATGTTTCTTCCTCCTTTCAAACTGTAAAGTCATCTTATCTCCATAGTTCAGCAGCCAGATGTGCAGCTGCCTGGCAACAATCCGAAAAGCATGTTTCATATCTAAACAAAAGGGTGAAAGCAAAAATCCCTCAGCTAATGGCTCTGTAGTCTGCCAGCCAGGCATGCAATCATGTCTTCATCATGTCTTTATAATTTTCGCTTTGCAAAGCCAACTTCAGGGTTAATCTCTTGCAATTAATCACTGAAACCCAACTGCAGACAGGCTATTAAGAAGAGAAAGGAAAAAGAAACAATCCTCTCTTGAGAGATAAGCAGTGAAAGTGAGTGACTGTGCTGAGTGTATGGAGATGTAGTAGATGAGGACAAAGTGGTAACCAGAACTGACAGGTCCGGTGACTGAAGCGGAGAGAATTAATGAGGATTTGAACTTCAAGCTAAATCAAAACCTGATTGGAAATTTCAAGTGGAGGGATTTGTAATTAACTCAGGATGTGCTTCCAGGTCTGTATGTTTAAACCCTTATGGAAATCATGGTAAAAACTGTTAAAACGTATACATTCATGCATCAGCAAGGAAACACGGTCAGGAGCTCACGGCCCCTTTTCCCCATTCATCACCTTCACTATTTATCTTCTTTGCACACTTTCACATCTCATATGTTGATTACTGCACACACTAACCACACCGATCCTGATTCAACAACATACGCTCCGCCAGCCCTTCCCTCTGACACCAGCAGTGTTAATCAGTATTGATATATACCATAAAAATGCCAACAAAGCTGAAATAACAGGAAAGACCGAGCACACTGCAGTCGGAGTCAAGCCTGCCAGGAAGCCAGAAATATCTGCTGAACTCACTGCACCAGTGTCCCACCTGAGACCAGTGTGGAGGCTCTGAAGACAGAGGCCACATAAAATGCAGTGCAGATTCTGGAGTTTGGTCCAAATGATCAGAAAGGACAAAATGGGCTTCATCCAAAGTTGTTTTTTATTTAAATATGGGCCTTTACTCTAATATTTGAGGGATTATTTTTTTAAACAATAATCCAATTTATTACAATTTAGGTCTAAGTTTGTCCATCATTACTATTGGTAACAAAAACATGTTAACTGCTCTGGAATGTGGGGAATGCAGCAACATACAGCAGACATACAATCATACAGGCTTTAAGCAAACCTCCAGGTTAGTTAAACATATTTGGAAAAGGTGAAGAGTAGAAGTAAACTTGGGAGACTCGAGGGACCACTACGACCTGCACAGCCAGAGCTGTCAGAAAGCTAGTTTTTGGTAGCCTTGCTAGCTTGTCTACTTGTCCTGTAGCGCATGACATAATTGTCTGAAAGATTAGTTGGTAGTAAAATTAGCAACACTCTACAGCATTAGCATTATCTCTTATAGCAGTAAAATATGCCCCACAGATTTTTAGCGTCTCACACGGAGGGAAAAGCGACAAATCTGCCGAGCATAAGCTCGCCAAAGAGGTGCAGGAACATGCTCCACCAGTGACTGCATTTATACTATCTCTGCCATCCATTTTCATAATCACCCTCTATTACCAACTGCCTCTCTTAAAATCACAAGTGAAGTATAATGTGCAACTGACGTGTACACAGTAATACATATTCAAACATGCCGAAGTGCTGAATTTATTTGCACTTTGGTGTTTTAGCTTATTTAAAGCAGGGTTGTTCAGAGCATTTCACTTTCTGATTCCGACCACCTAATTGCAGTAACCCAATCCTTGTTGCTTTGATATTTTAAAGGGCTGCCTAGTGCTGATTTTAGAATTCACTGTGTGTACCATTGTCTGAATGTAAGGGGTATATGGACTGTGATATGGGCGGTGGGACGGCCCGGGGCTGGGCTCAAGAAAATTTCCCTTATATTCTAATCCTAATGCTGACAGGTATGTTATAGCTTAGTGTAAACACATAATGCTCCCACTGTTCGCACCTATCCATTTGAAAGAGCAATCAATGGCAAAACTCCAACACTCTGGTTGCATAAAGCAACATCATCTATCTATAGTACAGTGAGCTAGCGGTCAGCTAGCTTGGCTACTCCTGTCAGTCATGAGACCCTTGCCCAAATTTTGATCTACCACACTTGCCTTACTTGTATGCAGTTCTGTACAATTATGGATTTTTATCTCAGGTTGCTAACCTGTGTACAACCTGTCTGATAGTCTGACTGCGCATGTTTTAGCCCATTTGGACTTTATTGTAGCAACATTGCCTTGTACACAAATTTAAGCAGTGAATTTGAGTACAATATTATCACAGCTGATTGAAATGATAACCCAAATGGGACAAAAGGCGTACTAAAACAGAATTACACTTTCATGTTGTCTTGGCAAATCCAACTCAACTTGGATGTGCAACCTCTTTCAAAGGCAAAAACATAAAAGCATACGCCCACTTGTCTGCTTTGAATTTCAAGCCTCGAGGCCAAGCGTTAAAATGTTGCTTTGCCTGTGACACCCACCTCTTTGACCTCCAGCAGCCGTCCTGGGTACTGACTCTTGGCCCGCCGAGCCGCAGCCGGAGATTTGTGGTGGGTGATGGTGACGATGTTGCTGGGTGAGGCCGTGTGGCTCAGGTGCCTCTGAGAACCCGGGGATGAAGATGGAGTTAGGTGGGGGAGGAGGGAGAAACTACGGGTCCGACCAGAGGATGAGGAGCCCTGGGGGAAGCAGGGGGTGACACAGAGAGGAGGGAGAGAGAGACTTGTGTGGGAATTTAAATGTGAAAGGAGCATGGTAATGTAAAGGAAGAGCATGCTCTTCAAAATGATCTCATTTGGGAAAAAACAAGTTTAAATAAGGAATGCCAGTTCTGTTCCTCAAATCAAATAAACTTCAGCCACAAAAAGCTTCAGTATTAAATTTGCATTGAAATAAACCCTTTTATGTTCATGGGGTTGTTTGATTTGTCTGCTAATAGAGAGGAGAACAGCGCTGAGCCTACACAATCTGCGCTAACTCAATTATGGCCAACCCAAGTTGGTTCCGATCTTTTTTTTTTTTTATTTAGATATCTCCGGCACTTTAACTGCCTCAGTTTCTTCAGTATTAGCAAAATAAGACACACAAATTAACATAATCAAATTATGCTCCAACGTGCCAGCTGAATGTCAGTTAAGCCTAACTGTTAGCTAGAAATTAGTTAAACCTGGAACTAAATCCTAATCTTCAAGCTAATTGTAATGTATATGTAAATTAAATACACCAAGTGGATGAACAATCAGCAAATGGTAGATATGGTAATGTAGAAAGAGCTCCGTGAATACACCATCTCTGTTGTTGTTAAAAAAATTCTTCTTTTCAAGACAGTGGTTTGGCTAATGTTAATGCTAGCTAACATTAGCTGTGCCTAAGGTGAGTACAGTTGGATGCTGTTTGGTTTTTCTTCATGTTAATAATTTTAGATAAGTAACTTACTCAAAGTTATTAAAATTAGATGTTTTGTGCTAACTTGGCTTAGACGAATAGCAATTATAGTCTATAAATTTTGTGGAAACAAAGAAGCTTCTAGCTATTAGCGTTATATGTTAAGCAGAGGGTGACAAATCTGCAACTTTTTAGTAATTAAAATGTGGCTTAGTTTTAGCCCTTGTCCATTTTCTTTTTGTCTTGGTCCTTGTTTCTTAGATTACAGGAGGAAAATTATCACACAGACAAGACAAAGTTGCTGTAATGTGTAAATGAGGCCTATTTTTACCACTGCCTTCTAAACACCAACATCTCAAACGTTCCACAGTAACACCATGCAACTACACATACGCTACTTCTGTTCTTTCTGTCTGCAGGGGCTCATCAAACCAATGCCTACGCTCATTTTTAACAGCAAAAAACCAGTGGGAAAAAAAAATCTCACATTGGAGAAGCTGAGGCGAATGAAGGTTTGACTTTTGACTTAAAACAAATGGATTATCAAAAATGTTAAGCATGTTTAATTAATGTTTATATGTTTGTATTTGCCTCCAAATTAACATACAAGATAATACTATACAGTAGATGCCACCTCCAGGTTTGTGAATTTAACTGAATTTTATATATATACATAAAAAAACACTAGACATCCCTTTTTGTTGTTCTCTCTGCACCAAAGCTAAAGTCACATCACATTCCTCATTTTGATGCCTCCTTCGCTTCCCCTCTGCGACTCTTGTCTCTTCAGTTCGCTGACCTCTGTGCTCACACAGGCAGCGATGTCAGAACAGTATCTCTCTCTTCTGTCTTTACTCTCCATTACTTTACAGCAGCACAGGGAGAAAAGGCACCAGAGATTTATCCCTCAGAAGAGCTCAGAGGTCTGGCCACTGCAGCGGTGAAAATAAAATAGATCAAATAAACAACCCCCCCCCCGGGACACTGCTGGCTGAGAGGGAACGAACCAGCCTTTGCTATGCGGTAACCCAGGAAATCAAACCTACAACAACCATAGTGTTGTAACATAATGTCACATACATGATTAGTAGATATTTGTTATTCTGCTCCTGTGGGTAGATTTTAATAGGATAAAACTGCATGCAAAAACACCCCATTTTTACAAAAATAAAATCATGTCGATACGCCTGTAAGAACCTCTCCTCGTGATTTGATGCATCCAAACGCTAAATAGAGGGAGTTGCAGTATAGTAGGTAGGTTCTTGTGTAATCATTTTAACAGAAAATAATCAGCTTACAGGAGAGAACACTGTTGTATTGTGCAAGGCTGAGCCACGAGTCGTGAGTAAGCAGAAAAGGAACGGCATTTCAGGAGTGCGAATAGACAGACACGCTGAGGTTTTGCGCTCCAAAACTGGTACAGAGCCCCGAGCATTTCAATAAAAGTGGAACGGAAGGAAGATGTCAGACCAAGAAAATTCAAAGAGGAAAAGAGTGAAGAGGTGCAGGAGAGTATCACAGGTGTGAGGAACATACTAAGTGCAGCGGCTGTGATGCGGATGAATGCAAATGCGTATAAACACATCAGAAATAAGGTTTGGGCCAAATAGGGTAGTGTTTCCCAATATTTTTGGCTTGAGACCCCTTGAAATTAAACCAATATCTAGTTGTGACCCCTGGTCCCAGTGCGAACAGGAGCTGTGTGTTTCCTTTCTCATATTGTTGTATTTAAAGGTTGTTTAGAGGCATGAAGATGTGCAAGTATCCAGTATTTGATTTAAAAAAAAGCAAACATCTGAAAAATGTCAGACAAAAATGAACATAATTTTGCCATTTCTTTCATATTTGATCACCACTGTTAAAAACCTTCCTCTTGTCAAGTAAAATTAAATCCTAAAAACATAAAAAAAAAAAATCTTGAGAATTTCAATTTCCAACAGATATGAACTAGTTTCAAGATTTTTTTTGACATGAATGACGAAGAAGGCAGGCAGGTATAAAGACAAATTAAGCTTGGTTCAAGGAAATACTTGGAACAAAGAGATTTTGAGAGATTAGGCACATACTGTAAGACTTTAAGGACTGAGTAAGAAACAAATGACTGAGTAAGAAATTCCTGCAGTAATCTTGTGACTTTCAGCTTTATGTTATGGTCACCATCACCCACCACACTACAACACAGCAGAGTAAAATGAAACACTATCTGTATATGTCTATCTGTATAATTCAAATATACAAATATAGATTTTAGGCCATACAATCGCACCCTCTGTAAATGTAGGGCCATGAATGGGACTCCAGGCTTGTAATCTTACGTAAAAGGCAGTGTGTGCCTGACAGACTTAGCTCTGGGGTAAATAAAACCTATTACTTTCTGCTTCACAGGTGCTCTGCTGTCACTCGACCGTGGGTGGACTTGGCCCTGTGAGAGGCTGGCATGGGTAGACGGTACAACGGTCAGCTGCTGACCCTCCATTATCTACACTACAGGGAACAGCACTAATTACACACAATTAGTTACTCAGTAATAACCTTGGTCAGAGTGTAGGTTTTTAAATACCTGCACAACGATACTTTTAGTATGAAATGATTAACTTTTAGTTTGATTTCAAAACCCAGGACAGACACTGACACATGAACTGTCTTTATTCAAGCAGAAAGTAAACAACACTACCAACTCAAAGTCCACAGTGTGTCTCTTTGTGCCCTTCCTGTCAGGAGTTTGTGGTTTCGGCTTCACAACTAAACACTGAGCACATACACACATGATAACTGATAATCTGTAGGCTGCTAATCAGCTTGATTACCTGCATTTGTGCTCACTGCCCGACTGAGCGGCCATAAATCTCCACCTGCAGCAACCTCTAAGACCACACCTGCATGTGCAGTGTATGTAGAAGTCTCTATAAGTTGGTGGTGCTGTTAGGGTCGTAGCTACCGTTGTAAACACCGTGGTCAAGTCCTCTAATATTTCTGGGAATTTCTGTGTTTAATAATGGCACGAATGGGAGTTCGTATCACATTCTTCTAAAGTGTCAGTGCTGACTGAAGAGCTGTTTCCGTTACAAAATCCGAAGAAGAAGCTGTTTCCACTGCGGTCATCTTCCTGGATATTCACATAACGCTCTTTGTCTTCATAATCTTTGCCTCCAGACAGCATGAAACATGGCCAATACAAGCTGACAGGAAAGAACAATACGACTTCCCAAAGAAAAATCTCCATTTTCTCTCAGGTGGCTAAGGCAACTAGCGTTGTTTCCATATTTCAATATTCTTCTTCTTCTTCCACTCTTTTTATTGTAGACATGTGTAACGTGGCTCACACTAGCAGCTTCTGACAAAACTACAATTTACATAGCCCATCTTAGTCTAGTTTATTGGAATGTGCCTAATTCGCATTTTCTTAGCTTTTTCTTTATGCAACATTTCAACACTTGATGGAAACACAGCTAATGCAGAGAAGGCTTTCAAACAACATGTAAACCACCAAGCAGGTAGATGAGACTCACAGAAAATCTTATTCTGCCCATGTCACAAAAATATCTACATTCAATCTGCACCTGGATTTACCAGAAGTTGTTGCAAATTATATGAAATAGCCTACAGTGCTTTATTTTTCGTGTGTTCTCCACTGCCTTTTATACTCCTCATGCGTATATCTACAAGTTTTGCTGCCAACAAAACATATAAAATAACATAAAAAGAATGATTTGTAATGGAACAACACCTCAGTGTAAACTGAGTCTAAATGAAAGCAGCATAACTGTTAAATGTCTGGAAGGAGTTAAGTTAGCAGCGAACAAAGACACAACCAGCGTAACCAGCTACCTGTGGTCGGTCAGAGGAAACTGGCTCTCACGCTGCAATGAACAAGGTCAAACTCTCCAACGAGACCTGATGAGAATCTACAGGAAGCTCCAGGCAGAGAGATAAGTGTATCTACTCATTCCTTTAAGATTCATGGCTTTATTGAACATGAGCTTTCCTAAATTGAAAATGTGGCTGCAGAAAAGTTCACTCATGTGTTTCTCTTGCATAAAATGGATAAAACCAGTCTGAATCTTCCTTTGGAGATAATTCTGCAAAAAGCTGCATAATGATTACAAAACTTTAGAGGCTAGTCACCTCGAATGTGTTGGAGTCAACACGCAATACATTTATCCAACATTTCCTGTCGAGTAGATCATTAGTGCGCAGGTGGCCAGAAAATCTGTGTGAGAAGAAACCAGGAGTCCTGCCATGGATGCCTACGATGTAGTTAAGTTGTACCGTTCAGTGACAGATTTCACCTGCTGATATCGTCGCTGCAGCTCTGAACAGGTGTATCATACACTATTGGACTATATCATGCTTTAAACAATAATAACAGTGTGTTTCAACCTGGTGAGCAAGCTGCACGAGCCTCCAACAGTTTTCCAAATAAACATGATATTTACATTAATCATTTCAAACCCTTGTTCTGAGTTCAACTGAAGGTAAACACAGAGACTGAAACGACCATTATGGCTGCACATGTAGGTGCTGCAGTACAGTGTAATGCCTTAACTCAGAAGCTTAAATCCTGCTCAGAAATTGCTTAAAGATCTATTTCCACTTTTTTAGTTTACTTAGTTTTGATGTATGTTTTGTCTCTCTGTGGCTGAGATGAAAAGGTTTGAGTATAAATTAAAGGAAAATGGAACAAAGTGCAATGGAAACAGATTTAATAATAGCAGCAGATGAAATCATCAGATCTTTGTGCAGGGATGAGGAGACTGTAACTTTCCTCATAATGAAACATGACAAGAACACAAATGTAATATTTCAATCACATTTTCTACATTGTTTTCCATCATTTCAGGTCTTACTGGCCCTCTATTAATACTTCATCTCATTGCCTTTTCCTCTGCAGTGTTTTAATGGCACCCATTTTAAGAATTAGCGCCACCAGCTGTACGTCTCAATGAACCAACTTCTCCAATTGAACAGAAACCTGGCTGTTTTCTTACTTATATCAACACTTACTTGTGCGTCGGGAAAAGAAATAGGAGGATCACACCTGAGCCAAAACTCACATGATTTGTAAATATATCTGCTGACTCTGCAGATGGAAAACACAGGATATGATCAAAAGCTCCAGAGCACCTTTTAAATGGACTTTAAAATGTTCTGCTGTGTCAGAAAGGTGCTGATTCAGCCCCATGTAACAGCGTGTGTTAAAATTTTTGCATAATAGTTTCAGGTGTTCCTGCTATTTTGTCCACCACCCCTGTCTATGCGCAGATAAAGAACTGTAGTGTCCATGCTGAGGAGAAAACTAGCATACCAACATACTCTACCTCATCAACGTCAAAATAAAAGCCTCCCTAAGACAAGTTTGAAAAAATTAGTCAATGCATCTGTATCTAGCACCAATATAAAACGCTCTCTCTCGACAGACAGGGAAAATTAACTCCTCCCCCCCTTTTTTTGGTAATAAATAAATCCTGCGACAGCCCGTTGTCAAAGATGCAGCCGAACCGCCACCGCTGGCTGCCTCATCGCCAGCGCGGCTGCGATAACGATCTCAGAGGTAGACAGTGCGGCTCAGGGAAGGATTAGACCACAGCAGTGGGTACAGTAATAACAGCTGCTGCTGTGGCAATGCCTCGCAGTCAACGATCAGGAACAAAACGCCCACTCAGCTCCGCAGGACAGAAGGAAAAGAAAGACAGACAGTCGTCCCCCTTCCACTTTTCCTTTCTTATCCAGTTTCCTCTCATCTGTTGATTGCTTTTCTCATCACGGCTGAGCAGAGTAATTGGACCTTCCCCTCGCTCCAGCTGTGCAGCAGTTTTGAAGTGGCAGGGAGCTACATGTTGAATAAGCGAGCCGGCGATGAGGCAGCATAATGAGGGTGCAGTATTTAATTGTTAAAAAGACACATGAACCAGTATCAGCATGGAAAGAAAGCCAGTGTTCGATGTCCTTCCTCGTGATCGAAGGTGAAACAATGTTTGTGAGAGCATCTTAGGTGCTCAGGGACAAGTGTGTGGTGACTCACCAGCGCCTCCTGGCCTCCTGCTCTTTCCACACTCAAATGCTCATCAGAGCCCTTCAGCTTCCTCACCTGAAACCAAGCACACATACAGACAAATTAATGGAAAACAGCTTGAATAAATTAGTGAGGAAACATGACAAAAGCATACGGTTCTGTGCAAGACACCAGGGAAGATACCGAATGGTCTGATGACTATAAAAGTGTTGTGAATCATACGCCATGATGCCTTCAAAGTGACCAGACATGTGGGAGATTTTAGGCAAACCAGTTTGACAGCTTGAATATACAGTACAGACTCTGTCTCATGTGGCGTACATTATAACAGAACTTAGTGCAAGCAAAACCTTATTTATTCTAAGTCAGAACGTTTCCCCATTTTCACCGTTGGGCACAGTTTGTTTGTTTTTGTTCTCACCGCCACCAGTGCAATCCAATACAACAAACCCACCAAGTACAAAAGTTAAACTTTGCCACAGAGCTGCATCAATGCCTATGAAAGTGTCAATAAAAATA
Source organism: Chelmon rostratus (assembly GCF_017976325.1). Lineage (NCBI taxonomy): Eukaryota > Metazoa > Chordata > Actinopteri > Chaetodontiformes > Chaetodontidae > Chelmon > Chelmon rostratus. The sequence continues at coordinate 8,403,010 of NC_055673.1, read as the reverse complement.
AAGCTTTATAAGCTTCACAAACCCAGGAGTTTGGTCAGTTGTATTGAATTGCATTAGATTATGCAGATGTTTCTAATGAACTGGTAAATCCGCTGCTTCCAGCACCAGTCACCCAACTTCAGGAGTTATAAACTCAGCTGAAAACATTCACAAGCATCCCAACATCAGCTTGTTCATTCAGAGCTGCAGCAAAGACCAACAACAAATATGCCTTAACGGCTTCCATGTACAAAATCAACCTTAATACCAAAAGTTTGCCAAAGAGATAATAAAGTTTGGATTATGTTTCTACGTCGTGCACTGCTGATTTGCACACTGTCACAACCTGCAGTGGCGCTCCAGAAGGAGCTCTATAACAAGCCTCATTCTCGACTGGATCAGGCGAATGGGGATGTACCCCACCGAGATACAGACAGCACACACGAATACACCGAATAATCCCTTGAAGGCCTCGCTAAACCTCACGAAATGCACATGCCCAAATATTAATCCATGAAACACATCTGAAAAAAGACTGGTTGTGGGTAAAGTTAGTTACTACTCCAGCCTATGCAGTAATCTTTTCAGAAATTAGCCCAGAGGGATATGAAGAAGACGGTGAAACCAGGGACATTTAGTGACAATCTCATCCTCAAATAAAGCAGCAGGAGCGTGCTACCACATTTCCCTAAGTCGCTTCTGTCAATGGAGGTGCTAAAAATATTTTTGAATTAGACAAGCAAGAGAAGTTACACATGACACAAGGAAGCTGAGCTCTGCAAATGGTGTCCATCCTGGATTTTCAAAAATTTTACATTTTCTAAACACAGTTTCTTTCCATTTTAAATGCATCTGTGCTCACTTTTTGTATCATTCTCACTTGTTGACTTTTTAAATAGTTTTAATTGTTGCTTTTCATCATTAACTTCCAATTCAGCCCTTTTCTTATTTAAAATGTCCTTACTTTTTATTTGTTTTCAAACTTCTTCTATTTACTTGTTTCTTTTCTGTGTGGGGTGCTTAGCTAGAAAATCAGACACATGAGGACAGATTTAATTAAGAAGCATTACTTGTCTGCAGAGACATAGCATTTATTTGGATGACATTTAAGGTCTGCAGCTGTGGATTTGCTCACGCTGATTGTGGCGAGGCAGTGAAGGGAGACAGAAAATGAGAGAAAACAGAAAATGAGAGAAAACAGAAAATGATGATGCATACGGTGTATTGAGACCATAATTCCCCAATTGAACTGACTCATAACTGTTCAAGTAAGCATTGAAGTTAAAATATCTTGTGTGTTTCAATTTGTATCAAGTTCATTGTACATTGTTCAATGTACCCCAAAATACCTGTGGTGCAAAGTTCATACTAAATAATATGATGAAGCTAGTGAGTTTGATACTAAAGCTGTGTCGATGTTAGGCTGCACCACGGAGACGTAAGTTTTAATTAACTACTATCAAGTCCAAACAAACCAAAATATTGTTGCAGAAAATGACGTTATCACTTCCTGTGGCCAATAAGTGAAAAGCACTATTCTTAAAGCCGCATTTCGGTGTTGTCTGTTGTGCCCAGTCGTCTTTGAACACGTTGCTATGCTATAGCAAAGAGGCTAATAGCTAAAAATAGCTAACATTAATCACCAAACAACAGAAAAAGGTTCGGAAAATGGGACAAAGAATTCTGATTAGATAACTGTACAGCCCTAACTAGTGCAAAATAACAAGTGTTGAAAACATCAACCACATCACAGGGTAATAAAACGATGGGCTTTCTATTTTTATATATTTGCTTGCAAACACAAACAAATATATAGTTAGTGTCTGATGTCAAATTTAGTCAAGTTACCAGCTTTGCCAGCTTTGTGTTCACAAACCACATTCTGTTTTATTTATGTTTTACACTGTGTTCCAACTTTTTTGGAATCGGGGGTTGTACATGGGAAGTAGTTTGTGTGGACTGTACAGTAACTCTCTTTAATTCTGCAACATTTGTACTTATAGATAGGTTGCACAGGGCTATGCTGCATTAGCAGGATGCTAGTGCAAGACTTCATAGGGAAAACAAGCAATTTTAGCAGGCCAAGATGAGAATGGCAGGAGTAAAGCGAAAGCCAGGAAAGAACACTTGAGTATCTGCAAAAAAAAAAAAAGAAAAAAAAAATATAAGATAAGATAAAATCTTGCAGCAGCTTTAAAACTCTGGAGGGAATGTTAAGTGAGACTCGTGGGAGATGATGCCATTTAAAATGAAAAATGGAATGGAAAAAAAAAATCTGTCAACTTTAGACTCGCTAAAAAAGATGGTGGACTACAAGCAGAACAGGAAGTAAGACAGGGCCTTCACCCGGTGAAGGATCTGCTCCTGTGCACAGAGTGGCAAACTGTTGAACTCATGAACCTGACCTGAGTTTACTGAAATGGGAAGCTGCCGCATTTCTAAACACACACACAACAGGAATCTCAAGGGAAATGTCAAGGCTTTCCGCTCACTTCTCTTCCTGCAGGAACATTCACCAAGAGCTTGGACCATGGTCATGTTTACAACTCTCTCACTGTGTGTGTGTGTGTGTGTGTGTGTGTGTTACCTTGGCACTGCTGTCAGAGTGACGTCTGGCACACGCTTGGAGCTGACTCATCCAAAACTGTTGCTCCTTGGCGTCGGAGGCTACAAAGACACACAGAACAAAAATAAATTGATAAAATTACAGGCCTTAACTTCCTTTACACACAAGACATCGGGAATCACCAATAAATCCTTCCATGAGTTCACAGTCAGGTCAATATGCAATTAGAAGAAAACCATCTGCCTCAAAGTGTCTCCACATCCACCGATGCTTAACATTCAGTTCTTGTACTGAACAGATGAACTTTTAAATTATTCGAGCACTAAACATCGTCAGAGGAACAAGATGCCAATGTGAATATCTTTTCCGAAGAAGAGCATTCAATAAAATCCTTTTTTAGTGTTACAGGGTTATCCCCAATATACAAGGAATAAAGTTAAAAGAGCAAGCACTGAATTACTATAATTTCTGACGACATTGAGGTCATGTCTTTGATATGATTAAAAAGAATTTGGGAGTTTCAGCAGACAGAGGAGTTATACGGGTAATATATGATGGTGGGTATTTAATTGGCTGATTCCAGCACTAGTCTTAGACTTTAAATATTAAACATGTGACTATTTTTAGCCAACAAAATAAAATAGTTAATAATAAATTCACTGCTCTAGCACCAGAATTCTGTTCTTGGTACTGCAGAAAAGGCTTTGAAAGATCATTAAGACCTTAATGCTCGCTGATGTAACATATCAAACGAAAAAATCCAACAAACAATTGAAACAAATTTAGATTTTAATCTGAATCTGAATTTTCTGAGTGTGGGGAAAAATAAGTAAATAAATGAATGAATAAAATAAAATCCAGAGGTGATGTCTTCAAAAGCCTAGATTTGTCTGATCAACCTAAAGGTATTTGGTTTACAGCGATATAAAACAGAAATAGTAGCAAATCTTCACATTTAAAGAAGCTGAAACCAGAGAATAACAGACTTCTGGTGAGGGCCCTGGTCTGGACAGTCATCAAGTATTGGCAGGTGTAAATGCAAAATTCATATTTGTTGAAGACAAACTCTCATACATGCTTTAACACACATGCGTTTAAAAAAAAGCTCAAGGCTTCATGACATGGGCCCACAAGGCACAGCAATGGGTATATGCACAATAAAAATATTAAAGGAGGACTTCTGCATTTTGTTTAACATGCTGATGTGTTTTGCTGCCAGGAGTCACACTGATACCACTCTCATATCTGCTGAACACCAAGGCCACCATTCAGTTATCTTAGCTTAGCATAAACACTGGAAACTGGGGGAAACATCTAGCCAAGGAAAATTAAAGTGTAATCATGACAAACTTCCCCCGTTTCACGCTAAGCTAAATGGATGCTAACTGCAGCTTCATGTTTACTGTACACACAAGGATCTTCTCATCTAACCCTCAGCAAGAAAGAGAATGAGCAAATTTCCCAAAATGTTGAACTGTCTCACAAAATGATCAGAGAGCCAGCACGACCATGACAGAGCATGTTTTAAGGTGGAATGAATGAATGTTTGTGATTTAACTCGTGGCTGCTGCCTTAAGATATTCAACTTGTTCACCCGACCATTTGATCCTGCTACCTTCTGAGTGAAGTCCTCTGGGCTGATTTAACATCTGAACCTCTTCATTTTCTACTAAATTGAACATTCAGTATTCGGGAAACAACAGCAGTTCATTTGGCCGGTCTGGAGCAGCACAGGAAGCAGCTTGATACTCTCTGCATGCTTGTGGTTTTCCCCTTGGCACGGACACAATACGCCCTGTTATCTAAACACAAATAGCCAGTTGAAGCCAAGACTTGCTGACTAACACATCGAGCTGCAGCCCTTCCAGCTGAAGGAGACACCGACTGTCTGCTTGCGCTGACCCCCTCCAGGTCAGACCGGAAAAGAATATCCTTCTGATCCCATTTCACTGACTAATTATTACAGAGCAAAGTCTTTGATAGGTCTGATGATGTTGAGTTTAGGCTGTAGGTCAATCCCAACTAAAGCAAAATTACTGCACCTGCTCTTTCTGTGCCTCCTCCTACTTTCTAGCATTTCCACCGAAATAAACAATAATAACAATGACAATAATAATAATAATAATAAAAAACATGATTCAAATCTTAAAAACTCATCTAAAACTAAGATCCCCCTCGGTAACAAAAGGCCCGGTGTGTGTCAGCACACCTGCACACAGCCTCGTTTATACGTGTGCTTCATTTTGTGTTATCAGTTGTAAGCTGACTGCCAAGTCTTGTATGTACACCATCAAAACCCTGTCATACATCACAAAACATATTGACCACAGCTAGTAGTGATTTAATTTACATGCACAAAATATATGCTAAGCTTTATTTTGCTAGCAGTTAGTGGTCATGCTTTTAAAGAAAAAATGTTGGCTGTCCTTAACTGTGAAGAACTAACTGTGAAATGTATGGATGGTGCTCATCAAATTCAGTTGCATGAGGAAATTAAGAAAAAAAACCACTACAGAAATACACCCGTCCACTACGATAAGACACTGAAAATACTTTCGGGTAATACATCATTGTGAAGTCTGTGCAGATGCAGGCTTCACCAGGGTCCATCAGGGGCTCCTGACAGCACTTCGGAGCAGCCTTGCAGAACAAAAAAAGAACAGGACTGGGACATCCTGCGTCTTTGCAGACCCTCGCATGAAGGTACGCTCTAGACCCACAGGACTGAGGGTGGAAAATAGGAAAACAACACTTATTTCCAGATCATGACTTAAAAATGCTTTAGGTCTGCCAAACATCAGGCTTCATTCAGATCCAAACAAGGGTGTAATTAGCACTTATTACAGCAATTAAGCTTTACAGCATGTCATGAGTGATTTTACAGGATTTATTTTGGCCTGGGTTGCGCTTCTCAGGCAACATACAGGCTGTCCTTTTGGTCGAGGTTACTACGGCCGTATGCAGCCTGTGAGGAAGCCTGCAGACACTACTCAGGGCTGAAAAAAATACCCCCAAAGCCGCCGGGTGTTTTGATTTACCCCCTAAAAAGACAGATATAGAGATAATATAGCAAAGGGCTGAGTTCTTTGGGCCAAAGAAGGAAATTCATATACATTAGCTTAAAGGTTAATCCTATGCAGTCATGTTACATGTGCTCCAACACTGTCATCTTTTAAAACTAAAGTCAACACATTTCTTTTCAGCTGTGTCTTTCAGTAATCTGATTTGCCCCAGCTGGTCTTTACAATTTTTATCAAATCTTGTTTTATTCTTAGTTTAATAATGGTTTAAATTCATGTCTTATTATTCTTACTGATGTTTTTTTGTATATTTCCACTATTACAGAAAGCATGATGACCAACTTGGTCATTATTTGTGAGATTTGTGGGTGTCGAACAAACCGACATCTTTGGATCTAAACTTCTGCATTGCAGGGTTTTAACTGCGAAGTTTGAAACCAAAGCAAAAAGCATATTTTCACAAGCTGCTCACCTCTGAATCATGCAGCATAGTTGAAACAAAATAACCTCTCGTGTACTTTTTCTGTTCGCCTGCACACTGGACTGTCGAACCTTTTGTGTAACGCAGGAAACAAAGAAGAGTAAAGTCCTCAGTATGCTTGAGTGATTGAAACATTACATTTATGTGCGGCGCTGTTGCAGGCAGGTGGTCGGGGTGGATGGTTGGCGTATAAAGTGCAGGACTGTGACACCAGAATTCAGGGTTCACCTCCAGACTGTGGTAACATTTAGGCAACAAAAAGCACTTTGGGTTAAGTTTGGGAAACATCCTGATTGCTGCTGACTTTTTCTGTATTAAAACAGGCCATGAACCAAGCGCTGCCAGCGCCTAAACATAACCATAAATAACTTGAATAATGCTGTTGTCACTATGAGTAGATTGCTTATTTTGGTGGAAAACAAAAATTCAGTATCAATGTTTTTCCGACTTGCAGGTACTTTAATTAACAACATTTCCCATTATGTTAATAGAAAACACAATTCGGTTCATTACATTTCCTTCAAAATGTATTTGCTGTTGCTAATCAGTTCTACATAAATGTAATTACTGGGCAACAGGGCTCTCTAAACACAACTACTTATGTCACTTTCTGCATGAGTTCCAGTCCATTAATGCTTTTGAGATTAGACTGTCTGAAAGTGCAGGACTTTATCCTCAGAATATTTAATCTTGTGTTGTACGACATGGTTTGTTTGAAGCCTCCTGAAGCTTTTAATCTACTATTTTTTAAAAGAAGTCTGAATTAAACTCCACTTTGGTTGTCATCAAGATATTTTTCTCTGGATTTTCTTCCGGAGAAAAGCTTTAAATGTGTAAACGAATGCAGCACTCGCCCTGTTAGCGACTGGATAATGAGGAGGGATGGCTTCATTAGATCTGTGAGGAGTTGCATCACCGCCAGAATGAGATTTTAAAATGTTCTGTTCGGCGCTAACTGTTTTTTGACATGCTGATGGAAGGCATGTCAGGGTATGGAGAATTCAATTTGCACTTGTCAGTCACTGGCACCGCCGACGTCCTCCGCAGACATGAGAACACCTGAAGTGAGGAGGGAACTCTGAGAAAATGGGGCATTTAGAGGAACTCTTGACGAGCGCAGCATTGGAGACGTGTTGTGGGAGTGGCTGCTCACCTCTCCGGGGAGAACAGGGCATTCATATAGAAACACCTGTGCAAAGCTGCCTCCCTCCATAAATACCAAGAATCAACCTCCCCACTCATTTCTTGTCGTCATCGTCCACAGAAATCGCTCACTCTAAAGGGGCCACTTACCGGAGAGTGAGCAGACGCCTAAATCGGATATTTCTCTCTGATGTGCACAAGCCTCACTGTGATTAGAGATAATTAGTTGTCTGTGTTGAGCAGAGCGTCCTCGATGTGTGGCTATGCTAATATGCACCTGCTCATATGGTGACGCAAAAGAAACACGCGCCACTTAGCTGAGAGCAGAGCCGTTCACATTCAGGGAGAATACTATGACAGCGATGAAAATTTCAAAGCTGGTTTTGTGTCACAAGAGCTGCAGACTTGGAGGTGACATGCTGACAGCTCTATTCATTTAATGAATGCACAAGGTTTGCACCGGAAACCAGGGGGACTAAACAAAATGAGAAGCTGGTCTGTCTGCCCATTTAAAATGAGCAACAATAGACACGCGTCCTGGCCCGCGTGTCCTATTTAAATGTCAATATCCATCCCGGAGAGACGGCGAGCAATATCCGAACACTCCTGAGTCAGAGAGCTCCTTTCCAGTCAATCATAGCATCGCCATCCTCGTCTAATTACACCCATTTTAATTACAGCATTGTGAAAGATGTTATTGGTTAAGATAATGGTACGTCTGAGGATTAATGCTTGGACCAGCAGTTAGATTTGATTAAAGTGCTGAGAGATATTATGAGCGAGGCACTTTAAACATATACTTCAAGAAAATGGACAGGCTGACAGGGACTAGAGAGGCTAGAAGAGTGGCCCAGCAATTACAGCGCCCAGCCTCTCCTCATTAAAATGACACAATGGCCCCCGTAATTATTCACACTGAATCAGTAACGTGAAATTATATACTAGGAGCAAATTTGTTGTAATTTCAGCTTTAACTTTATGTTTAATTGGCTTTTAATAGCTTTTATTCACTCATGGTACAGACTGCTGCACCTCACATTTGTTGTGCGGAGCAGTTCATTTGAATCTTTTATGCAGTCGGTCAAAGGGGACTTGAATGTCACGTTTAAGTCGAGTAAGTGTTTGCTTTACTGGCATTGTATCACATGAAAAGAAGACTACACAAAAGCCTCAAATGACCATGTAAGAAAGTGAACTTCTGCCATTCACTTGATAAGAATCAAAATTCAAAATTTATTTGTGAATTTAATCTTAATTGGAACCGACCTATATATAAGGCAAGGAGTAGAGTCTGTTTCTGCCATTATTTTGCTTATAAATAAGAGTCCTAAGTAAAAAATCTTTGATCACTTTCATCGATCACTGAAAATGTATTCAGAGAAAAGTCACTTATTGGAGGACACTTGTGGGTGTGATTCTTTTATGTGGAAAAATTACAATTTTCCAATTATTTCTGATGACAGCTCACATTTAAAAGGGTAATGGCTACGTGACATTTTAGGAAGTAAGCTTTTTCGCTTTTCTTCTGAGAGTTAGATGAGAAGATTGATACCACTCTTAAATCTGTACGTTACAGGTTAATTTATCACCAGCTGCCGATTAGCTTAGGTTAGCTTAGCATGAAAACTAAAATGACAACTTCACATTTCTGATTTGGCTGACAAAGCACGAATTCTAAAATGCTAATACAGTATACCCTTGTTTTTCGCGGGGGTTACGTTCCAAAAAGAACCCGTGATAGGCAAAATCCGTGAAGTAGAAACCTTTAATTTTTTTTTACAATTATTATACAATTAAATACAAACCATTTTACAGGCTCAAGCATTTGTTTCACAAATAAAAGTACTTTAGAAACGTTTTTTTCAACAAATAACGTCTGTACTGTACTTTCAAATAATAATTTTAATCATCGATGTGAACAGAAGGCTTCAAATTGCGGAGATTAGCACCGCCCACTGCGACCCGAGTGATTGGATTAAACGGGAGAAAATTAAAAATGATTATGAAAAAAATACAGAGTACAGTCGGACAAATAGTGACTCAGGTGTATTTCGCTGCTCTTCAGACTGAGCCGCTGCATCCTGACTCCGCTCTGCAGTGTTTTCTTCTTTTGAAGCCCGCGGTGCAGGTGTGTTTGTTCGGGAGAAGAACACAGTGATAGGCAAAACTCGAAATTGCAAGAGAATTTGCACGTACGTAATGTAAATTTGGCAAGCTGTTTAACGTACGTGTACATATTAAACTGCAACGTTATTGACGCACAGGTAGAGAAGAAGCGGAGTGACTTTTTAGCCAATCAGAATGCAGAACACAATGCACGATGCAAATCCGTGAAGTAGCGAAACCGTGAAAAGTAAACCGCGTTATAGCGAGGGACCACTGTATAGGTGCTGGTGTTGGTAGACACCACTAGTTTTTACTTTATGATGCTATGCTAGCTGTTTCCACTCTTTATGCCAATCTCAGATAAGCTTTTACTAACTGTGGCTCTATTTTTAGTATAACCAAACCAAAATGTAAAATTATTCTTGTCAAGTCACAGCTAAAAACAAACAGGGGTTATCACAGGAAACCTTATAAATAGCCTGCTGTTGTAAATACTAGATATGCATTGGCAGATTTGTAGTGAAGTATGATCTCGGCTGACAGGTTTATGTATCAAAAGACTGCAAAAGCATTGTTTTAATTATTATGATGCACAAAAAAAGGTTGTGTCAGGAATCCTAATCAGCCGTTTTGAAAGCTGTGCTGAACACAACGTGACATTTCATTGGCTGACTGTCTCATTGTGACATCCTTTGATAAATTGCTTAATTTGCCGTCTGTGCATTCAGACATGATTAAATTCCCACTGCTCTTCACCTTTGCTCAGCAGCAAAACACAAGGCGCTACAGGCTCCCTCCACCCGATAATGAAATACTCCCTTCATGTAACTCTGCTTTAGCTAATTATACCGTGATTCTCAGACTTCACAGCTCAGTTCAGCCACATGTTAAGTCCCAAGATGGATCAGATTAGATATTCTTGCATTTATAGAGAAACATTATGAAGAGCTGTGATCAACTGTTGCACAGAGAAAACCTCAAAGCGAGAAAGTAAGTTTGGTTTCAGAAGTTTGAGCGTGTACGTCAACTGTCGAGTCGAGAAGTACATGTTTTCAACATCTTAAATTTTTTATAAATTGATCTTACAAGTTTTATTCTGTTTCTGTTTTACATTTTTGTACATATTTTGATATTCCCTTGTATTTTATCATTGCTATTTATTGTTGTTATTGTGCCTTCTTACTACTATTTGTGCCTTTTTTGCTACTAATTTCATTTTACTCTTTTTAAGCATGCTAGATACTAAACGACTCATATCATATAATATTTTGTCATCATTTATATAAATCTATATTTAGCAAATTAAACATTATACTTAAATTAGTTGTTATGCTTTCCATTATAATGCTAGTATTAACAAAAGCCACAAAAATTGCTGTATTATATTGCTATCATGACTATCATTTCCAATATTAATGATGAACCTTAGAACAAAATAAGCAATGTTTTATTTCTACCTTTACTACAAAGACCATAGTCTTCTACTGCATCTTGGATTTATCATTAGTTCTAGCATCTTTTCAGGAGAATTATCTATATTCAAAATCAGCTAAATGATGAATCCCTGGAAAACGCAGTGATGTTGGGGGACATTTTAAGGCCTTAGGCGTGTTTGCAGTCTTTTGCTCAAGCTACATGCAACCCCAACAACCTCCACCAGTCGGGTGGGACAACTGGTATGTTGCCTGAGAGGCAAAATCCAGGACAAAAAAGTCATCAAATCATTGGTTATTGCTTGTAAAGCTGAAGTTCTGTGAGTGAACGATATGACTGAAGGCGACTCTGATGGGCTTTTCAACATTTTTATCAACTCAGAGATTTTCCCATGTGGATTTTGGCAGTTGGACAGTAAGAGGACACGATCCAGTATTTTCTCACTCCAGTAAGCAGCAGAGAAATGTGTTCAAAGCCCTCTTGTGAAAAGGCATCAACCTGAGAACAAAGGTGGCATTTAAAGCTTTAGACACACCACCAGTGATATGGTACGCAATTTGTTTAAGACTCCTGACTGAACCTTCAAGTTACTCTTTTTCATCTCCAGGTTTGGACTTTCAGGGATTCCAATGGTAACCAATACCAGATCTGAAGGGTACCGGCTAATCTTAATCACAGAGTGCTGAGCGACTTTGCACCCTGCTGTTTGAGCAAATTGAAGTTTTGGAGTACAAATGCTTCTATTCAACTGCAATTAATTTCAAAGTAGGAATATTTAAAGTGCTGTTTTGCTTTAGGGGGATTATGTGCAGGTCAAACCTTAGAACAGGTCTTGGGTTTGTCTGGCTGAGCTGCATCAACAGATTGCTTTTCTCTCTCAATGACTTCCTTGATTACTCTCGACTCACTGAGGTGCTGGAAATGGAAATACCTCTGCCTGTGAGCTACTCGGCCCGACTTCTTCGTCTCTGTGTGATCATTGTTTCCTTTTAGCTCAATACGCATGGATCACTGAGTTATTCTGGGAATATAGGCCAAGTTATTCTGATATCCTCCCTCTTGAGAGTGTAAGGGGACATTCCAGTGGCTCAAGTGGAGCAACAGTGAAAAGGAGTTTCTCTCGCTTCATTGGATACAGGTCACTGAAAGCAAAGGCCTTCAACACAGTGACCGGCTACAGGCGCTGTGTCTGGCACTGGGTCTTAAAGCGATACTTCGGTTATTTGCTTTAAACTTTGGCCAAACTTGTCTCCTGAGCTGAATTTTCCACTCAGGTATACAATGTTTTTACAAACCTGGCACTGATGTGGGAGCCATTTTTCCCTTGGACAATAAAAACGCAGACAAAATCAAGCAAATAACATTCACTTCTACATTAGATACTTGCAAAATCTTGACAAGACTAGATCACAGATTATTTGAACAACAGCTTTAACTGAGGAAACCACTGACTGGTCCACGTGTATCGTCCTTGTGCGCAGTATTTGCAGAATGGAGTTCTTAATCTAGTTTGACTCTACTGTTTTGTTTTTATGTAAACAGCGTGTGTACTATGTTGAAATGACAAGACTATGTTCCGTTGAACCCAATTACAACGACAATGAAACTGAGCTTCAATTAATTCTGATTAATTAATTCAGTGTTTGGTCTATAAAAGGCCAAGGTCCTCAAGTTGCTTATTTTGCCAAAGAAGAAACAGATAAAAAGAGGCTGAAACTACTATATTTGCATGACAAATTAACTACGTGATCACTCATGATTGCAACTGTTGATTTCTGTTGAGCAACTAATTGGTTAATCAACTTTTCCTTTTGGCATGACGTGCTGTAAAAAACACTTTAACAAGAGTTGAGTATGTAAATTAGTGAGAACTCTAATTCAAATATGGAAAGTGACATCAAATTACTCTTGGCACAAAAGGACGAGCTGGATTTTAAAGGTAGCTTCAGAACATAACAGATCTTTTCTGGTCAATAACAGAGTAGAACAGCGTCTAGTGCAGTTAAATGTGTGCCATTTAAAAAGCTTCCCTACAGGTTTACACCTACATTTACTGACTTTCTGGCCACTTAAGGGCAGTGAAACAAGCAGTAAACCCAAGGTTAACACATTATCACTTTATAAAGTTGATGCAGCACACTTTTTGGCAAACAGTTGCATTTTTACACAACCAGCAGTCATGCAGCAACACTATCATTGATTCAGAGTAGTTTTTCTGGCCACCTGATGAACGTAAGTCCAATATTCACTCTCTGTTTATCTCTGTTTCTGGTCTCCATCAACTCCAGAGGGAAACATCTGTCTCTTTAGCTGCCGAGTGCTTCACAATGTTCACCAGCTAGTCACTACCTGTGTTTGTCTGTTGTTAAGTGCTGGGCAGTGTGTAGTGGGTTTATCCGAGCTTTCTCACTGAAAACGGCTGCCAGAGTGGTGAGAAAAAAAGCAAAAGAAAAAAAGTTGCAGGCCATATTACCAAACCAATGAGCTGAGAGACCCTAAAATGCTCCATGGAGTTAAGGGGAGCTGCAGAGTCTGTAATAATCACTGGCAAACAGCTGCATTTTTACACATTCAACAGTCCCACAACGACATTATCATTCATTTGGAGTCGCATTCTTGCCACCTAATGAATATTCACTCAATTTTTATCCCTGTTTTTGGTCTCTAACAGCCCCTGAGGGAAACATCTGGTTCTTTAGCTGCTAAAAGCTTCACTATGTCCACCAGCTAGTCGCTAACTGTGTCTGTCCGCCATTTAGTAATAATTCCATGTAGGATTATCACGACGAGTGACATCTTTCACATTGCACAAAGTCATCTGATCCACTGTTCATCTAAAAATATTGATTAGAGCAGCTTAAAGAGGAAAATGTTGCAGCTTTACTTCTGTCAAGAGCTTTCCATTACCAGCTGTTCAGTGCATTCATAAATACTGGATGGAAGAAGTTCATTCATAACACCGCAGTATGTACACTGCACACTGAGTGACTCTAACATAAAACACACACTCAACTCAGTGTTTGTACTTTGCCGTATACGGACAGCCTGAAGCCGGCGTGAGGTCATACCTCTGAGTTTGTACAGCTCTCCATTGACAGAGTTTACAATGAACATGTGCGGAGCCTCGTCGCTCGGGGTTACCGAGGCACCGATCAGGGGCAGGGACCCACGGGGCTTCTGGCTCTTCCCCTGCTCGTTGACAAAGTAGTGCAGCTGTCCCAACTCTGGATCTAACACGAAGTACCTGCAAGGGAGGGAAAAAAAAGACAGGGAGTTAAGAAAGTAATGGGCCAGAGAGAAAGAAAGGGAGAGGGAAACAGAGGAAGCATACTCATCATCTTGTTTTATGCTCTCATTACTGCAGCTTGTGTTTACCAATAAAACTTTTTTATATATTCCTGTTGCACAAACTTTTCAGGTTGTGGGAGAGAGTAAGAAAGCGAGTAGGAGGGTTATGAATGAGTGTGAGATGAGGCAAAAGAGAGCTGCCGTAAAAATACGCAGCACCCTTAAATTTCTCACCTCCCATGCAACGACGCCTGCAGGATATTATTTACCACAGCTCTCTTCATGCGAGATTTGTTAAAAATACCCCACCGCTCACATTAATCGAGCCGGCAGCTCAATTCCAAATTACTCAAGGTGGCGATTAGAACGGTCATCTTGAGCAGAACCCACAGCTCGAGGCGTCGAAATTAAACCCCACATTTTCCCCTTTGTGATTAATGAATCACATTCAATCACCGCATAATTAAATCTCTGCCTCGCTCATCGCTGGCTGGAAGAGTCAAACCCAGCCAGACACATAACCTAAGACTTAGAGAGGTAGACACATTTCATTTCCTGCAGCCAGAAAGGATTGTGTATGACATTCAAGAAACCGGCCCGTCTGCTCCGCTTAATGCTTTGTTCTGGTTCTGCAGTTCAGTACAGGCCAGAGTGGCACTGGGTGGCTTTGGCTGACCTTTCCATGTCTGTGCACAGTGGCCTAACAGCAGTTGTCTTTGTCCTGCCTTCTGGTTCAGCACGGCCCCGCATCGCCCTCTTTTCCCCGAGATTCCCCATGTTCACAATCAATGTTCTCTCTCCACCCGCGATTGCAGAAGCTGCAGTATTGATCAGGCCTTTGCCGAGCAGCGCCGCTCTCAGCTTCTTCCTGCTGCCACATCACGGCTGAATGTGACGACTGAGCGGCACACTGGAGCGGTCACCTGTCCGCTCCAGTATCTCACAGATGTGTTGTTTTTAGATAGGTGTCTCATAGATTTCAAAGAACTGCAACAGTTCACTTCAATCTGCCCTCATGCTGTGGTTGCACCCTGACTATCACTGTCTGCCACTTACTTCTTTTACCCGTGACACTGCATCAAAAGACGTCACAATTTTCTAAAGCCAACGGTGACGTCTTCAAATGGCTGTTTAAAGCCAAAGATTCTAACATCAGACAAAGAAAAGCAACAAACCAGCACAATTAAGACAATGGATGTAGGCAATGCATGGGTTTTAAATGATTAACAAAATAGATATTGATATTAGATATATAGACCCACCCATCACCTAAATAATTAATTGACTAATTATTTCAGATCTTGTGTCTGTAGACACATATCTTATTTTTGTGTCCAACTCATTAATGGATAGACATATCTAGGATGGCAACTAATAATTAGTTTCATCATAAATTAATCTGCTGATTTTTTATTTTGATAATTCTGCTATATTTTAGTCTATAAAAGGTCGAAGGACAATGACAACATTTGCATTTTGCAAATGACCATGTACTTGCAAAATTAAGGACATTCTTCAGCCTCAGCATACTTTGTGTTGCGAAACTAAACATTATACCTGATAAACATCAGCATGTTAGCTTTGTCACTGTGAGCATGGCCAAAGTGATGTCGTCAAATTGCTTTTTTGTCCAAACAACAGTCCAAAATGCATAGATATTATTTTCTATATGCATGACAAAGAAAAACAGCAAATCTTTACATTTAAGAAGCTGAAACAGGCAAATGTTTGACATCTTTACTTGAAAAATGACTGCATTGATCAATCGATTATCAAAGTAGTTGCAACCCTACTGATGTTAGCAGTTAGCTCAAAGTACCATTGTCCTGAAGTATAGCTTCTAGCATGGCTGTAGTCTTGTTTTCAATTTGTCAAAAAAATACTGCAAAATACAAATAAATTCAGTTTGCAATTAAGAGAAATGCAAATGTTTGGCATTTTCGGTTGATAAAAAGACCTGATTATTCAAAAATCTAAATTGCTGTTTGATTCACTCATCGATTAATGCGCTAATTCTTTCAGCACTAGAGATCTCAAGCATTTGTTTTTTATGATTACAAAAAAACTGACACTGCGGACGGCTTCAGTCTTTAAATATGCAAAAGATAAGAGGACAAAGAACTCTTTTACAGCATCCTCCACATCAGGCATTTTCCCATGAACCCTCTAGGGTTCCCCAGAGAGGATGCAGTGAATACTGCTCTCTGAAAATTGATCCCCACTCACGGTCTTGCCCCCTTCCATCAGGAGAGCTGGTGATTTATGTCGACCACAGCCAACCAGGGAACAATCTGCCTACGTCAGTTTCCATCCAGCCATCTCTTTTTCTCTCACACACACAGGCTGTACTGTATATGAAGTCTTATCCCCTGTTCAGTCAGCAGATTGGAGGCTTTTACCGTTGACCCCTCCGGGCAGTCTTGCCTTTGCAGCTAAACCACAATGCAGACCTTTAACATGATGGATGGTGCTGGATAACAAAACCTTAGGCTTTACATTCAGCCCCTCGTGTCATGCTGATAACACCAGACCTGCAAGGCTGCAGACTCTCTGCGCTCACGGTGAACTTTTCACCTTTGAAAGCACGAGGCTGCAGCGAACTGGGCCAAATCAACATCAACATCGAGAGAACATCAGAGGTTTGCAGCAATGTTACTGCTCGTTATACAACAATCCATTTCATTGAACAAGTTCAAGCCCACAAAAGTAAAACTAATTGTCAAATATAGTGAATTTGTTTCAATATTCAATTAATTTTGCTCATCACTCGTCAGCTTTTCAAAACCAAACCTGGTTTAATGCTAAATGCTAATGGTAATTTGCTAAATATCTACATGTAAATAGCAGGCTGTAGATATCACTGAGAAGTTGATGTTTGGGCTTTTTGGGCTATAATGTGTCTGGTGAAACAAGCAGAGGTTAGCGAATTGATTTTGGTCAACATACTCATTGCTGCATATAAGACTTAAGGGATCAAACATCTAATATCAGGATAATACAATACAAAAATCCAACAAGACCAAACATAAGCCATGATAGCTGCTCTAAAACGCTGCACTGAGGCACAGCGGTGCTTTGAGTTTAATGCTAATGTCAGCATGCTAAAATGTGCCAATTAGCCCAAAACACAAAGATGACGGAGTTACATGAAAGGTTGAGGATTGAACAAAATGACTACAATTCACCCTGTGATGGGGACATGAACGTATGCACCAAATTTCATGGATTTGGCCATATTGTCCTTGAAAATATGATTAAAAATAAACGTGTCTCATTAGGTATATCATGATTTTACTTCACATTTTCAGGCCTATCTGTGTAGACTTGTGCTTTTTCAGGCACTGAAAACCCTAAATATAACTTCAGTCAGTTCTGATTTTTCATCAAAAACTATCCTTGCCTTACAGCTCTGAACTGTAATCACTCATTCACTCAATAATAGGCATCTGTAACAACAAAGAGCTTTCCGATACTGACTTTTTTTGCTGATATCATTCAAATAAATCACCACCAAACAATAATAACACTGTAAAAAGAGCTTAGTCAAGCACATTTGTCCACATCAACAGAAACACTGCCATTTCCTAATGGCTTTAACATTGATGGTGCAGGAAATAGCTTGTCAGCAGAATTTGCATCTCCTCCCTGCTCTTTTGGCAGTTAATTCTCAAAAATGCCCAGAGGAACATCGGACCAGCAGGAAGGCAGTAAATCACCCTGGTTATTGGCAGGAAATGTGGGTTTATACTTGTTAAGGGATAAAATATGTAGTGTTGTAGTGTCAAAGGGCCAACACCTTATCATCATACACACCATCATGGGAGAATGTTAAAGCTGCGTTAAATGATTTTCAACCACTAGGGGGCAAACTCAAAGAAACATGAGGCTGAGATATCCATTTATCGAGTGAGTGTAGCTAACCTGTTAGCTGTGACGGTTCCCTTCCCACATATCCAGCAGACATTAGCATCCTGTTTCTGTCCATGTGACAGATTAGGTTCGATATTGGCTGGCTTCTTACTCAAGGTTGGTCTCCACCAACTGAACATTTGGCTTTTCTGAGCTCATTCATTGGAAACAACTCTCTTGATTGAGCCGATTTTAGACATGCACCCCTTGAAGTTAATCTAATTGCAATTTAACATGTTACTCTCACGTTTACGGTAAAGCCACAATGATAATGTCATGAAGATGGATCAAGTAAAAATTCTGTAACGCTTTCAGTCTGGTACTCTGAACTGAAGAGTAACTAGCGCCAGAGTAACATAAAAGGCTGCAGCAGCAAAAGGTAAAGCATATATAACCACATTCTACGATCACTGCAATAAATGAAAGATATCAGTTTTCGTTACTTAAGCCCAAACAACATGAAATCAGCTGAATAAACAACCAGCTGCAGGGATGAATACATGAACATCCGACAATCACAAATCAAACAAGAAACGTCCTGTCATTCGATCCTCTGGAATTACTGTAAGAAGACGAGGCGACCTCGCCTTTACGACAGTCATGAAAGACTACTTCAACACCCCACTGGCTCCACAGTGACGGAGCTAGTTTGAAAAGAAAGGGCAACTTCAGCAGTGTGGAAGAGATTCAGGTACAAAGATCAAATGTACAACAAACCACGGTAATATGCAAGAAGTGCAGGAAGACTGTTATAACAAAAGCAGGCAACACAACAAACTTGTGCTACCATCCAAGCAGAAGCTCCAGGTTGAGTACGAGTGGAGCCAAAAATCCTGTGAGGAGAGCTCAACAGCTATTGTGAGATCTAAACCAAGCAGGCAAACTGCATTGGCTCAGAATAGCATGCCCCAATCTTTGGCAAGTTGTACTCCACATTTTGTCACATTGTCAAGAATATCATTATCACGGAAATATCCTGAAATATTGATATAATTATAGTGCCAAATCACCCACCCCGAATCTCCAGTACTTTTAACTTTGCAGCAGAGAGGTACATTAAGTAAAAGACAACTGTCTGAATGACATAAAGCCATCACTTCAACAGATAAATAAAGCAATTCCATGTCTGACAATGTTTTTTTTCTCTCCGGGGGGACTGAGGAGAGCATTGAGAATCAACCACAAAACTAAACATCAAGCTAAAAGCTGGTAAAAGCTAAAGAGCTGACGGCATTTCTCAGCAGGTCTGCAAACCTTACAAAGATCTGATTCGGTGTTAACCCCAAAAATATCACGAGTGCAGGTTCTGAGCTTTGATTAAACCAAAAACAAAACAAAGCAATCTGAACTCAAGGTCCACTTCCTGGCCTGCTCTGGAGACTTCAACCATAACAAATGCTCTGTATATGCTTAAACCCTCCATCATCCATGTTGACTTCCCTGTTGACAGTTTCAACATCTGCTGTTTTGCCGGTGAGCAAACTCAATCTGATGATGAGGGTGGTGTGATGTTTGTTAACTCCTCTTAAAAACTTTATTTTGCAGCTACCAGCAAACCAACCAAACTGCAGCTAAGACAGTATGACGACAGCAAATGCAAATTCACTTCAGGCAGCAATAGACTATCATCTAGAAGTCAAACATCTTAAGTTTTCTTTCTGTTTTGTGCCACAGAGACACCCACCAGAGCCGCATTAGCCCGACTCACAGCTTTGATCAAAGCAGCGCAGCATTGCTCCTTTCCTGTGAGCACATCTGCAAAGAAATGATTCATCACTTACAATGTACTCCCCACCCTGCTGACCGCTTAGGAAGATATAAATTTAGAATCAACACATGTAGAAATCCTCGCAGATCTGGCCTCGTATTGTACAACCAGAGATCTGAAAAGGAGAATGAGAGCACTCTGATTGTTTAGGACTCTGTGGTCTGCATGCAAATGTCAGGGTACCTACTGTAGACACGATGCACACAAACATTCACTCTGTGCTGATGAAAACGAGACTATGACCCAACAGCAGAGCAATATCTCCTGCATGAAAAGCTGAACACAAGGCCTCATTTGCCGTTTGAAAATTCTAATCATTAATAAGTCCATCTCCTACATCATCACCCTGGAAACCAGCTCTGAACCGCCATCCACAACCAAAAGCCTCTGATCGTCTGCTTCAGCAACAAAATCGACTAACCTTAAAATGAATTATCACACACCAAATATGACCCGCCGATGGCTTGCAAACACACACACACACGCGCACACACTTCTGTATTGTATACTGCATTACTTTACAGTCACAAGAGCGCCGACATCGTTGTATCTGCAATAAAAGGCCAAGGCTCAGCAGGGATACCATCCAATCACTGCATGCATGGTAAGCATATTTTGAGTGTGTGTACGTGAGTGTGAGTCAATGTGTGATGGTGTTTGTGTAAAATACACAACAGCAACCTGATTTTTTAGTCTGGGATCCCTGAGGCCATGTAACGTAGAGTCAACCTATTAATCCTGAAACAGATTCTCAAGTGAACACCTTCTAGTGCAGCACAAACCTGATCCAGCTTCAGTTCCAGCTGATGGGCCCATTTGAGTTTTAGACCTTGAGAGTGGGAACATTTTGGCATCTTCACAGGACTGTTTAAAGGTTAAGACTTGGGTTAAGGTAAAACTAGATTTAGAGTACATTCAGGCTCCAGCCTCGCTTGTGAGCGACTGAGCCTTTCAAGGATGCCCCTTTCATACCCAATCATGATACTATCACCTGTTACCATCACTTTCTGTCACTTTTTCAATAAATCACTATGGAGTTTCTTGGGGAACTGTCTACTCATTTGCATAAACCATTTTTTAAAGTCTGACCGCTCCCTTTTTCCCCCACATCATGTTTCATAGAAAATAACAGGGTTGAACTGCACACTACTGCAACCCCATTGTTGTTGCAATGTCTCTGCATTCCAGCAATTAACCTGAATCAGTGCAGGGTTATTATTACTGACAGAAACAACCAAAAAAACTATGAAAACCCTAAGCTGAATTAAAAAAAAAGTTCTAGGGGTTAAGGAATGCACTATATTAATGAGGGTCCTCACAAGCATAGTAGGTATATGTGTCTCTAGAAACAAAAAAAAGGCAACCTAGCACATTTTCTTCAACACACACACACACACACACAGCACCTACACAACATAACAGCACTTCACGCTGACACATGGCCACCCACACAGTGGCAGAATTAGCTCCACTCAGGTCTGTTGCCCACCATGACACCACCTGCCAAACACACACAATGTGTTTCTCCACGTGATGAATACTGGAACGTGACTGACGACTGTAATTACTCCAGCACCATCTTCCACCGGTGCACAGCCTCTCCTCCTTCAAAACGTTTCTATACTGTATGTAAAGATGCTGCAGGCACTTATAGATATTAGCTCTTTGTCAATGTTGGACCCAACCTGAGAAAGGATGGACCGTCCTGATGCGTCTCTTCTTCCTCTAATGGATTTGGATAAAGACTGATATTACAAGCCATTTTGAACAGACCTGTTCTGACCTTTTTATCAGTTTTTTTCTAAATTCCAGTTAAGTTTTTTTTTTTTTTCATTTCTGTGTCCACTTCTAGTGAAAATCTAATATATCTTCAGGGACCAGTAGGATAGACCCATCACACCTGGCTTACCACCTCTTCAGAAAGCTTCCGCCTGGTTCAGCTCCATCAGCACCAGAACCATCACTCTCCACAACAACCCAGCCTAGCTCCCTCCCTCACCCTCCAACTGCCCACAATGCATCTTAGCCAAGGCCAACAACACTGCTTGTGACAGTACAGCCCCCTACCATGAACCGCGCAATATGTGCAATATTTGCCAGGACTGTGCAGTATGTGCCCATGTATTAATGTTGTCTGACGTTGTTGTTGAAGGTTTGTTTACATCAATTGTGTCTGTAAACACAGGCCTTGATTTTCATCTGAGAAAATAAGCTGAGAAATACAAAAATGCTAATATTGAGTAATTCAACAAATACACATTCAAGGTACAATTCAACAATTTCTATGAAAATTGCAGGTATTTATGCAGTTAAAATTATTGATTGCGCCTTTAATTCTCACACATTAAACAAAGCAGACAATATCTAAGTGTATTTTACTTTGCACATGACACATAGTCTAAAAAGGCAATGGAAAGTCAAAATAGTGTGGCAAGAAATCATGAACCCTTCTGCAGGGATTACTGAGCTAGTTCCATTTGCAGTATATTAGTAGCTGTTATGCAAAACATAGTTTTAGAAACATTACTCACAACAAGACCCAATCTCATGACCGTCATGGAACATTTCCTCCCAAACTGATTTTTTTAAGAAATGGGATTCACGATTGCTTTTTTCTACTTTTCTGGATGTGCAAGCGGCTTGAGAGCCTCATACAAGATTATATGTACAATACAGTAACAGCATGACTCCAGGAATAATCTTGATCCACTTATATGGGGTTAATTCGTTTTAATTTCAGGGATAGATAAACATCCCGCTTCAATTAGTCACATTCAACCTACGTACTATATTTGGAACCACCGGCATGAAACAAAATGTGATTAGTAAACCTGGCTTCCTTCAAAAGAACTGAGATATAAAAAAATGGCTTCCTGATGAGTTAAGGGTCTTGATTATAACAGAAGACATAGTGGTACAAGAAAATAGTCCAACAAATAATTAACATTTACTCTGATCTCAGTGCATACTCAAAGAGGCTTTTCACTATTCGGCTACATTTGCAGGGTGTTTTAGTCTCCACACTAACCTGATCTGGAGGTCGTGGTGGGGTCAAGTCATGGTCAAAGAATCAAAAGGAATCTCTCCTTGAAAGCAAGCCCTTCGCCTTCGGGCACTTTGAAATCGAAACGGGTCAGCTATCATCAGCCCAAAGAACAAACGGATTCCCTTCCTGCTAACAGCTGCGCTTACAAATCAGCACAAACCTGCTCATAACAACCCGCGCTTTCTATACTGTGATGTTTGTTTGCGTTTATGTGTGTTCAAGTGTTTGTGTGAGCAGAGGTGACGGACTACAAATCCCACAGCAACGTCAAACACCGTCACATTTCATTTGATCAACCACTTCATTTTTGCCTCTTTGAAATGAGCACGTGTCTTTTCTTTTCCACCCAGGATGAGTCTTACACTTAGGTATTCCCGTGGGTGCATATCAAGATGCAGTTCAGTTCATCTGCCTGTCAGTTTAATGGGAGACCGGGGAGCAGCCATTCTTTCTCTCCACCTCCGCCTCACTACCCCACCCCTCTCACATACACTGGCTTCCAGCCCAGATCACACACACTACAGTCCCAGCTTCTCTGCAGCACCACAACGGCGACAAAGGGACACTATAAGTCGGTAATCTTTGTGTGCATATCGGTAAAAAAGGAATTCAAATCCCAAATCACACGACAGCTGCAGAGCAGAAATCGTGCATGATTCATGTTAACTGTGCAGGAGTTTGGCAGCTAACAGGAAACTCACAAGAAAAGGCTTTCTTTTCTCCTAAAAAACAAAAACTAAACCACAAACAGATGTTTCACAACAACAAAAGTGGGCTTGAGTAATATTTCTAACTTAAAAACTCGGTCATAGCTTCTCATAAAAAACTCCCTCTGTATCCCGCTGTGTCTGAGTTGAGTAAATCGGACAGGGCAGGGAGCGAACCAATGAATGCTGCATGAAGTACAGTCGCACAGTAACGCACTGCTGTGATCTCAACAGTTGTTGCTGAGGCATTCTTCATTATGAGAGCGGCCGCAGCGCCTCATGAGCAGCAGAACTGAGCAGAAAAAAACGCAATAAGGAAATATATCATTAACCACAGCGAAACAGGCCAGTGTGCACATATGTGCTGCAGTGAAATGCATCTGCAGACATTTCAGGCTTAATGTCCCACACGCCACGCAACCATTGTATTAGATACACGCAAACAATTCAATCCAATACGATATATCCCAGCTTAATGAACCTTAGAACTAGACAGATCAACTGACAGAAAAAATGTTTTGATGATCAATCGTTTCAGTGAGTTTTGTGCAAAAATACTAACCTTTCTAGTTCCAGCTTCTCATTTGTGAGGATTTGCCGCTCGTCCCTGTGATACTTAACTGAGCATCTTAATGATCTGAACTGTTGGTTGGCTCTCAGAAATTGTGATGGGCATTTTTATGTTTTCTAACATTTTCTGGGCCAAACGATTAATCGATGAATGGAAAAATAATCATCAGATTAACTGATCCTGAAAATAACAGGTAGTTGCTACTCTATATATAAGCAACATCGTATTTTGTTGACACTGTGTCAGACGGCTCTTGTTTCAGCTTTGCAGTAGACCCACTGATACTGGATTTTTGAGGCTTCAATCAGTATTTGAGAGAATTTAGAAAACACAGTAAAAAATGTCTCCAATGGCTACTTTTTAACATAAACAAACATTTTTACCAGGATCCCTTAGATCTGGTTGTTAAGCAGTATTTTACAGCTGCAATGACGGAGCGGGTTTTGTTCACAATTTTCTACAATTATTTACTAATCAAGACAATAATCCGCAGATTAATCAATGATGAAAATCACTATTCATTGAACTGAATGGAAGACTTCAAAGATATATTTCTGTATATAATGGTAAAACACTGTTTCTGAAGTACCCCAAAAATATGTCTGGCATGTCTGCAATGCAATTTCCTCAAATTTATTCACATTCACGATCCAAACATTGGCCAAGATATCAACCCAGTCGATTTAGAGTAGACCTCAAACAATTAGTTCAATAATCGATTAGTTGATCTTTTTCAAGCACAAATGTTAAATATCAGACGTGAAGGTTTCCTGACTTTACTGGACTTAGATTACAGTAAATTAAATATCTTTGGAATTTTTTTTATAGTTCATCAGACAAAACAATGCCATTGATGGGCATTTTTCTCCATTTTCTGACCTTTTATTGACCAAACAATTAATCAGCTAATGAAAATAATCACCTGATTGATTGATAATGAAAATAATCATTAGTTGCAGCCGAATGCAGGATGGCCTTATTAACCACCAGTTACAGGAAATAAGGCGCCATAATGTTAGAAAAGGCAATGCATCAAAACTCTAGGACTGCTACTAACAACTAATGTAATCATTGATAGTTGATTATTTTCTCTATTTATTGCTTCATAACTTCCCAAGCCCAAGTTGGACGTCTCCAGATTGCTTGTTTTGTCTGACCAGCAGTTCAAATCTCACAGATATTCAGTTTACTATTATCGAGAACTAAGAAAACCAGCAAACATTCACATCTGAGAAGAGAAAACCAGTTTGTTTTTTTCTATTGTGCTTAAGAAATGGCTTAAAGGACTGACCAGTTACCAAAAGAGCTGCAGTGTCAACAACAACACATCTTGGGTCAACACATCTCTGACACAATGTCCACCAAAAGTGAATATTGTAAAATATAAAAAAGACTGAGTGCAGGACTGCTGTGTCAGCAATTCTATTAACTGATTTTGAAGTTGTTAGTGTCTAGTTACTTTATAATAGTCATTGAAATAGCTCGTGAGCAGGCCTGCAAGCATGTGTGCAGGGCTTGGATTTAAACCCCCTCACCCCCCTCCTCCCCCTCGCGGTGACGTGGTGGCAAAAGTGCAACGTGGACGGGGCAAATAACAACACGGAGCCATCTGACACCTGAACCCGAAGTGAATCGCGCCTAACGGCCCCCGTCCGCTGTCCACCAAACTCCGTCCATGTGCTTACCTGTTCTGCCAGCCCTGGATCAGGTTGGTGTATTTGCTCAGCACTCCTTCCAGCTGCCTCTTGCGCGCCTGCTGCTGCTGCAAATTCATGCTGTTCCCAAGCACAGCTCCCCGGCTGCCTGCCGCTCCAGCCGGGCCGCCCAGGGAGCCGGAGCCGGGGCTGTGCGACCCGGTCCTCCCGGGCTTCCTCGACGATGATTTCCCACGGTCCGACGAGGAGGAGTTGGCTTTGTTGGCCACGGGATGCGGACTGTAGAGCGTCTTGTCCATCCTGGCGACGGGACGGCAGAGAGCAGGAGGAGGAGGAGGAAGAAGAGAGGGGAGGAGGGGACGGGGATGGACCAGAAGCAGCAGCAGCAGCAGCAGGGAAGGTTTCACCAGCGCATAAGTGGAAATCAAGGCGATGTGTGTCTGCTGAACTAAAGCAGAGGCAGTGCATGTGCATTGACCGCGCAGCGCCGGTGGTTTGAGCGTCCCTCGGTGCGTGAGAAAGCTGACATATTCCTCGGCGGTGTCCGCGTCCTGCTCGCTCCTCTGCAGTGCGCGTCTGAGTGGGTCTGTGGGTCTCCTCCAGCGTTTTCCTGGTGGGAAGGGAGAGCAGCGCACAGACACGCCCACTCCACTCTGGACCTGCCCCCGGATATTACAATGCAATCCTATTACACACATGATCATACAAAAAAAAAAAAAAATATATATATATATATATAACCCAAAAAACATAAAAACACTGCAAACATCAGCAGGAAAAGCCTAAGATTACTCATGGACGAGGGTGACACATACAAAGAGTTTCTTTATATTTTCAAAGGTGCAGGTTTGGTTTCACAATTGGAGGGACACAGCTAGTCAGAGGTTCCTGATAAATGTGCTAATGTTGCATAACAGCAATATGTTTTTTATTATCATCTCTTTGTTTGTCTTGTTACCCCCAGATTTATCATGTGACCCCTACAGAGGGCTGTGACCTCTGGGCTGGGACCCAGTTTACTGAAGTATAAATACCCACAGGGTTATTATAAAAACATTACAGCCAATACTGCAACATAAGGGGACTATAAAACTGAGTAGTTTTACAATTTAATATGTATAATAATGATAAGAAATGTTGGTTAATAGAGCAAATAAAATCACATAAAATTGCATAATACTCACAAATGCACACACACATGCATACATACACACATACAGTGTGTATATATATAGATTAATGTCTTTCACATTGTCCCAGATGTGTTTCAGGGTACATTTATCAGCTTAAATAAATAATAATAAAGTTAAAACATAATTCTCTATTGAGTCCCAAAGATCTACATAATTTATGGGTTAAGATTTGCTAACATTTTAGGCCTGACTTCTGACTTCAGATTACATCTGTCTGTTTGAAGTAAACTCCACCACAGCCCTGTAATTTAAAGACATATGAGACAGATGCTGGAGACACAGCGCTGCGATATCGTATACTTACAAGAACAAAACAGTGACGATTAGCAATATACCGGTTTGGTTTATGGTCAACGCTCACTGATATTTTTTGGCCAACAATGTCAGTCCCCCACTTCGTTCGAGACTGAAATAACAATCAACTATAATATGGATTGCCATAAAATTTGGTGCAGACATTCATGCCACCCTCTGGATGAATAACTTTGGCTTATAACGAAATACATGCAAAACTGACGACATTCTCATCAGTCTCCGCTGTAATTTGTGTTCTGTGCTAATTAGCAAAGGTTAGCATGCTAACGTGCTAAACTAACATCGTGAATATGGTAAACACATCAACACTTTAGCATTTAGCTCCATGCACCGATGTGCCTCAGTACTGTAATACTCACAGGGCCTTAGTCTTGTTTCTTTTTTTTTTCTTTTTGTTTGGTCTGTTGCCGGGGGTAGTTTGTGTACTTATTTCCCTCGCGATTTCAGTCCATCAGCTGTTATAAATATATATATATATATATATATATATATATATATATATATATATATATATATATATATATATATATATATATATATATATATATATATATTCGGCAAAATTAAGGAGATAGAGAGGTTAGAGCATTGTTTGATAAATACTTATATCAAATCTGGGTGTAATTCTCCATATCTTTTCTAGTCTATTTGTAAAGTTTCATGAATTTGGGAGGGCTTTTCAGATGGTTACATGTATGTAAGTAAGTATTATACAACCTATTCACACACACGCTCACGCGACCATGACAACCAGGATAAAAAGAACACGTTAATGAAGACCAGACTGAGGAGCACTGCAGGCTATTAAGAGGAGGCTGAGATTGCGCTGAGCAATTGAAGACATGTCTCTGAATCTCCATAGGACACTCAACAGAGCACGGCTAGATTCCTGCTGCTTGTCAGCTGAGGCAGCCACAAAGCAAAGATCAATACAAGAGAGTTTAAAAAAAAGTCGCCTGTGTAACAGAGAGTCAATGGTTTGTTAAAAGCTTGTGCTGAGAGTCAAGCTCAGGTCAGCTGCATTTCATTAGGAGAGGTCATGACAGTCTGTCAGGCTTTGGACTTCACCACATGCTGAAGCCGTGTGCCTGTAGAAAGAGAGATGCTCTGTACATTAAGAGTCTGGCGCGGTGGTATCTTTTATTAAACTGTGTGTTTATCTGCACCACTTCAACCTGCAAACGTTAGCATGACCAGCTATCTATCTTACAACCTACAGTAGTAATCAAACATTAATCCATCTCAAAGGCAAGGGCATGTTACTAAATCACTATTTTAGATTATTTTGTGGGGTAACAGGTTAGAAAAATACACGTACAGGACAGAAACATTCATTGCACAGATGTCAAGATGTTAGCAGGCTATATGAGATCAACGTTAGCAGCTGTGTCCTTCTGTTTTATTTGGGTTGGGGAAGCTTACACTCCAGCAACTCCAGACAAAGTTTCTCATCCTCAAAACCTTTTATATTATAATATGAACACTCACTAAAAAACCAACAGTACGTTTTTCTATAGTAAGCTTTCAGATCATCACAGGGTTATTTAAATGACATTATAATGTAATATATGTTTTCTACAGGGGACCTGTTAGCTTTACCCTCCGTCTTTTAACATTATTTCCATAGTTAAGACCCTTTTACGGGGTCCTTCATTGAAAATTAATCAGCTAAAAACATTGAAAAGTCAGCTAACAGTAACAGAATTTTAGCCTAGCATTAGCATTAGCTTCTACTTTCTAGCTACAGCTGATCAAGTCTGCTAGCAACAGTCACTGCCTAAAAATGAGAGGCCTGCATTTGTTTACCTTTGTGTGAAGTTGAACACGTGTTGTTTAAAAAATTGGCACGAATTTCAGTGGTGAGTGTGCCATCTGTTATTGTTTTAAACTGCCATGAGAAAAGGCACAGCTTGACAGGCATAGCAACTGTAGCTAAGGGGGGAGGGGCTTACCTAGTACACAATTTAGTGTGCCTATAAGGAGCCGAGGTACAGATGCTTTAAAAGCTTGTAGACAGCTGAGATTACTGCTAAAAATTAGGGAAATTACTTTGAAAAAGAGCTTTGTAACCAAGTTACAATGACTCAAGTACCTTAGGTGTTGCAGGAGTGGTAGTTTCTCTGTGTTCACAAAATAACTCTTAAACTTTGCCGATATAACAAAGGTTTTGGTTTTTGATGAGAACTGCTGCAGTGTATGCTGCTTTGTTTCAGAATATGAAAAGTAAACATCAGGAATGCGTTTACTTTTTACCAAAGCACCAGGTAAAGAAATGCTGAAAAGGTTGCAGAGTTACAGAAGTTATTGGAACAGCAGCTTTCTATTTTCTTCTGCTAACTCTGCAGTATCATGACATTTAAAATCACCATCATCTTCATTATTTCTTCCTCTTCACCCTCTTCTATCTTCTCCTCCATCTTATTGTCTTGATCAGCATCATCAGCGTCATAAGCACTTTGAAACAGCTTGCATCACCGCTGCCTCAGTCACCATCACTCTGCCGAGACAGAGTGAGCTGCTGCAAGAGCCACCTCAGTTTCCTCACCTCAACACTGTAAAATATGAAAGAACTCATTCCCCAGAGCTGTGACTCGCTGCATTTCTTTTCCCCAGCTACACACTGACATCGCAACAATCTCCTCCATTACAGTCCTGCGTCAGCCCAGTCAGATTTATGGCAGCTGTGTTCGCCCGAGGCAGGGCCTCATCACCTTCCACTACAAGTCCGCTGTCGGCACCAGAGCCATTACAGCCTAGAAAGAGATACTTTAAACCCCAACAGCTCCAAAGTGTCAGCTTTTTAGGAACTAAGTACAGCAGCCTCGCTTTTAGCATGATAGCAACACATTTCTTAGTTTATGTAGTAACTTTTAAGCTACAAGTGTTAAGTTATAAACTCAACTGACAGTCCAAGGAGGAACTTCTTCATCTTTTTTTAAACACTAGCCCCTTTTTTAAGCCTTTAACGCCTGTAAGGCTGGAATATACATTTCTTTTTTCTGTGTCAGCCTGTTTCAGTTCTTCCTTGAAGTTACATTGTGTTTACATCCGGTGAAATATTCCATCCCTCCCACTTCAAAGGGAAATATTCTAGATCTCCTGTGCATAATTTTACACACATTTCCCCTCATAATCAGCCTGACTTGCAAAGTTTGGCATCTCTACTAGATTTGAAAATTAATAGGTTGAACAATTTTGGCCGCCACAGCATGAGCTTGCGAATGTCCATCCACAGGTAATTGAGGTTTAAGCGGCTGGAATCAACAAAATTCAGTTAAGGGGGTATTTACTTGACAGTGGCAATGCACAGCTACCCTGTTTTGTAATGTATCTTCAACAAAGATCACACCTAAATATATACCTACATGGGAACAGCCTCAAGCCAGCACCGGTGCACAAGCTGGAAATAAGGTCATCCATGTCACACTGACCTACTGTGAAAATGTAATTACTGCAGCGCTGAGTGTGCTAAGATAGCGAGCCTTTATGCTGACCTGCAAGGCTATTCCTTATAAATGTAACTGTTGAGCAATGTTGTATTTTTACAAATACGAACAATAAATAAATCGGCTGAAATCATTTTGGCACCAATGTGGTGTGCCACCATCATCATCCTACAGCCGTCCTGCTTGTTATGTGACTGAGAAAAGACGTACTCGGCAGATTCGTGTGCACACTGTATTTATACTGAAGAGGTAAAGCAGATTAGCATGTGAGCTGCTACCAGTGAACTTTGTGCGTGTACATTTATTTTCAAAGCGGGAAAATGCTCAGGCAGTCCAGAAAGTCTTTGATCATTGAAAGCAACCTAAATGAGATGTATAATACGAATAAAACCTTTGTGCTTCATAGAAAATACTGACTACATGAAGCATTTGTTAAATTGTATTTTACTCGTTAAATGACATTCTAACGAGGTAAGCAGTTGCTATGAAATATTTCATATATGTTCTCATGCAAATTAATATAAGATGTATATACATGTACTACTTTAATGCTAAGAGGTAGATAAAGAAATTGATGCCTCTCTTATGTCTGTACAGTAGATATGAAGCTACAGTCAGAAGGATAGCTTAGCTTCAGTTTTTTTACGGATTAAATAAACTAAATATAATGATTTAATTGGTGGTGCTGACAGGCAGATGATTTTTATCTTTGGACAGTGCAAGCCTAGCTGTTCTCACCTGCTTCCAGTTTTTCTGCTCATCTAAGCGAACCAGCTGCAGGCTGTAGCATCATATTTACTGTACAAACATGACAGTGGTTAAAGCTTCTCACCTAAGTCTCAAGAAAGTAAGTGTGTTTGGCAAAATGTGGAATTACCTATTTGATACAACTGCACATAATGAAATTATGGACGACAGTGTGATTTGATCTTTTTGAGAGAGAAATGAGAGGAAATCCTGCAGCCAGGTTCCCAAATCTTGTTGAAAACTGGTGGTTTTGGAAGAAGAGGGTGCCGTGTTAAAGTGTCTACATACTTTTGGCCATGAAGTGTGCTCAGAGGTGGTTTCATCGAGGATATTTCACTATGTTGCAGCAGCAAACTTTGTGCATGCAAAACCTTGCTTGATCAAAGTGCGCTGCTGTCCAGCACATTTGGCATTTAGATGTCTGACAGCCTTTCAGAAAATAATTGATGATTGAGCGCGAGGCTCTGCAAAGAGAAAGCCCTGCAATCAGCTTTAAAGATAAAGTAGTGCGAAGAAATCCTCCATCAGGACTCGTCGTCATCTCTTAGCTCTAATGCTTCAATTTCCAGAATGAAATATTTCATAGCTTTTAATGGATCCTGGCATCTCAGAAGCAACTGTAGTGAGTGGCAGGGCAGAGAGTTTTGTTCGCTGACATGGGTGACAATGACAGGGTTCATTTTAGAGCGAGCAGTCAGAATTTCAATAAGGATGGGTGTATTTCATCATTGATCTTATCAGTGTTGGCTTTGTGAGCTTGTCTGTCCTTGTCCCTGACACATATCTGCACCATGCTGCACTGCCCAGCGCTTTGTGTGCAAATGCACAAACACACATACACAAACATAATCCACACGTCTCCCTGAGAGTCCAAACCGACCCAACAATAATGTACAGAGAGACATGACTGACCTTGATCTGTTTCTATGTTTCGCTGACGCTGCGGTTACAAAGAACAGCTGGATCAGATTATCATTTCACCTGGTCTAATTGTTCCTGGCAACCGCAGGAAGTGAGATTATCTGGAGTCTGTTTGTTTTGGGAACATTTTATCTGCTTGTTGCAGATAAAATGTTGCCTGCCAACATGGCTCAGTAAAATGTCTCTCTCCCTTTGCTCTCTGGAAAGAAGCTTATTTGGTGTGTGAAACAAGCTTAATTCCCTCTGTCAGCTCTTACTTTTAACGTTTAACTGTGTGTAAAACTGCAATATTCAGTCATATTGGGTGTAACTGTATTTCAATGTATTGCTTTTCTGAGGCTGTTCATACTGTAACATTATGAATGACATGTGGCGATACTTGGCTTGTCAAAAGCTTGCGTATGTTTGCACAAAAGCCTGCATTATTCACAAAGACCAGCCACTTCGTCATGACTACTAAATGGACTGGAAGGAGGCTGTTGACCCTGTACACTGACAAGGTCAACAGACTGTGTGCCTGTGTAGTTATGTGTAGGACTGAAAGCTGAGCACAGAATTTATAGTTCAAGGGTGTGTGTGCCTGTGAGTGAATATCTGACTCTCTGCATGCTGCCTCTTTCCATGCTGGGCTTAAAGATGAAGGCATGCATATTCATCAAGGCAGCTAAAGAATGAGGCCCTTTGGTGGCTCAATATGGAGACCAGACTAGTTATAGTTTTTTGGGGGTTTTTTTGTTTTTGTGTGCCAGGAACCTTCTATCAGCCACAACTCTGAAGGTCAAAACACATTTACAAGAAAGAGGATGGGTAATTAAGACCTGAAAATCAACATGAAAAAATTAGCATGTGAGTCTCCACCAGACTTTAAACCCACATGAAATGACATAAATTATATTTATGTCTAAATATTCTCATAGCAGAGCATTGGGTTAAAAGGAAGCCAGTAAGTGAATGCATGTACAGTACATCAGTAAGTGAGTGCATCACTGTTTAAATGACCTTCAGTTCATAGAGTAGTAAATGGACACATAACCATTCAAAGGCACTTCAGGACATAAATGAACATGTGAATGCATCACTGTTCAAAGGGACTTCAGTCCATACAATAGCAATTGAATGCATCATCATTCAAAGGCACCTCAGGCCCTACATCAGTAAGCGAACGCATCGCAGTTCAAAGGGACTTCATTGTATACATCAGAAAGCAAATGCATCACCATTCAGACTCATTTCAGTCAAAAACACTGTTATCTTTTTCCCAGTTGCTCTTCTATTTGTTGTGTCCTCGTGGAATAAGAATTGAAACAGAAATGGAAAGAGCTGAGAACAAGATAACAGTGTGCAGGTATTTTATCATCTTTTGATCTTCATTATAGTGTTTCCTTTGTGTAGTTGTTGAGTGTGTGTGCAACCAAAATGGTCAACCGTTTACTTCCACCAGTAGCCAGTAGCTGTAACATAATCTCCAGCAAAAACCTGAGCTGCTCCATGCCAAGAAATGTTAAATTAGCTAAATAATGTATTAAAGAAAAGGCTGTAAGTGTGTACTTTACTGCAGCTCCGGATGAAATGAAGACATCTAATGGGAATATATACAAAGGCAAAACAGAAAAGGAAATGAGCAACAATATGAGAAAAAGATCCATCATGCCACAGTTTTTTTATAGCTGAAAGTCATGGATTCATTAAAACCTGTCTGCAAGTATCTGACAGCTGAGTTAAAGGTCATGGTTAAGTCACAGTCAGGTTGTTACACTAATGAACCCTTCACTTTGAAGGTAGTCTTTTCTTTCATAGTAAATCACCTTTCTGGACCAAAAGCACAAAAGGTGGACAAAGATACAGGAAGGCAGTGACAGACCTTTAGTAAAAGTGGCACTGAAGCTCTCTGTGGGCTCAATTATCGCTCAGTTGAACACGACTAGAAGGACCTCCCATTCATGCTCTAACTTGGCACTTTTTGTGTTTGTCAGAAGAGCAAAGGAGATAACCGCTAATGGTTCCACTTGATTTCAGACTTTTTCTGCTAAGCAGGCGTTCCAGAAAGATACCGGTGTCAAAATGTGACAGCTCGAGGACGGTCATTTCCCTGAAGCTCGCTTCTGTGGGTTGAGAGCAGGGGATACTGTGACAGAAACAACACCTTACTTCTTTTCTTCTGCACTGTCATTGCTCGCCACTCTAATATCATTTTCCATTGACAACAGGAAAACACACACATTGTTCACAGACGCACACGATAGACACTGTGGCCCTGCAGTGTTGTGCTTGTTTTAAGACCAGGTTTTATTACCTTCCTTGTTTGTCTGCCTCTGATTTCCTTTAAGGACTCTGTATTCATCGCCTCAGTTAAAATCACTCAATAAATTGACTTGACATATGCAGATGCATTAAAAGCAGCATCTTTACAGGCTAATTAAGATTTTATTGCTCGCAAATGTCAAGATGGAAAGATAAAATGGAGTTTTGGTAGCAGATCATCGAAACATCAACAGGGAAAACAGGTTGTGTCTCAAACGAATTGTTACTCCAACCCACGACATCGCTGCAGAAAAAAATGTACACAGGCTGCAAGTCGGTGATTTTCATCCACAGCAGGATGTGGTGGCTGTATTTCCTTGAAGCTCATTAGAGACATCTACTGGCCAGAAAACTAAACAAGCGCTTACACCTGGCCTGGTTGAGAAGATGATGAGATCACCTTCAAGATGCGATGTCATTCGCTTTGGAGGATCTGCTAATTCAGCCCATAAAATCCAAACATTTGGGCAGGATTGAGTTAAGGCCAGAACAGAACAGAGGTGGACATGTGTTAGAATAATGTGTTACATAGGATGATTATGGTATGGTAGCTATATAGAATGGAGCTAGAAAAAATCAAGCCAAATTGCAGGAACTGCAATTGCTGCCCTGCAGTTACAGCAATCACCATGGCTTATGGCTCAGTGAGCACCCACCCCAATCAGTGCACTTCCACACAGACAGCTAGACGGCTTAAGAAACAGGGTTTTTTTTCAGAGCAGACATGTCAAAATATGAAATGCATGATAAAAAAATAATGATGGCTGAATTTACTTTAGCTGCTTCAGTGTCAGGGTCCTGGTACTGTGCATGCGTGCAGGTTTAGGCTAAAGCTAGCTAGTGAGATCACAAGGGTGAGTTAGCTCCAGCTAGCCTCAGCTAAAGCTAAACTGGCTAACTCTTTCCCTGCAGTTGTTTTCTGTAAATTAATATAAACTACATGTGGGTAAATTAATAAACAAATATGTCAGTAGCTACATCTAATCATGACGGAGGATTAAACTTAACTTCTGCTAGCCTAGCTTAGTGGAGTATCTGCCATCTCTGCCTCAGAGGGAATTATCTACATTTTTAAGACATTATTTATGGTCTAATCAACAAATAAAATAAGTAAATAATCATCTTTTCTGCATTTTTGCATTGGTTTTGCAGTTTAAGTTTATTACTAGCCTTATGTAGACTATTTCAATGACCTTAATAACAATGACCTTACGTCCTGTCTGTAAAATACACACAATCAGTACATTTTTTAGAGCAGAAATAACACAGTAACACATCCTTTCTTACTGCCGCTCCATCTTTGGCCAAATGTTCAGCCAAGTCTGATAAATAGAGGGACTACTGTCTCTGATGACTCTTGTCTTTATTACAGACGCTCAGATTAATACAGTCATTACAGGCCCATACATGCATGACAACGACTCCACTTTCTATTCCTAATTAGAAGAATAATTTATTCTTGTACTGGTACCACCTCTCTGACAGGCTCATCTCTCTGTAAAGGACACAGAGGAGAGGGAGCGAGGATCATGTGTGTGTAATGCGGGGTGCACGTGTGTGACTGCCAACACATGTGCACCAGCACACACACTCCCCTGTCTATTCCTCTTACAACTGGTGTGTTTTAGTGTAATGAGCCTTTATAATGCAGCTCATCAGTATGCTGAGGGGAGGAGAGGTCCGTCCCATGCAGTCTGGATGAACTGGAGTCATACTTTATTCTACGCCCACACTCAAGGACATTACATTAGCATTGATTGTCCTCTATTCCACCCAGTATTAATAGCACAGAAGAATAGCAGATTTTAAATCACTGTCTAATAAAGATTAGACTCTGTTTAATTACTCTTTCTTAATCTAAATATCAAAACACTATAATATCGATTATTATGACTCCTTCATGTTTGGGGGAACCTTACTGCTGCGTTAAAGTCATAATTTATTCAGTTAAGGTTATGGAATGATGGAACTACAGTTCCCAGAATGCCACCGTTTTCTAGTCCAACCACAGCCCTGCTCCGGGTTGACAATGTGTAGTGTGACTGCCACCGGACGGCTGTCGGTAGAAAGTGCAGGAAAACGTGCCATGCATTCACACACACACACACACACACACACACACACACACAAAACCATGCAGGCAGCTCAACCCGGACCAGCAGCAGCAGTAGCAGCAGCAGCAGACATGTAGAGACGGATTGGAAAATTATGTGCCTCGGCTGTCATCATCATGTTCCCGGGAGTTTTCTATGCACTGCTGGCGGGTTTCCTCGGGGCCGTGGCGTCGTCGTCGGCCAAGCTGTCCCTCGGAGCCGACTATCTGAAGGGAGTCTGTGAAACCGGACTCCGGACGTGGGGAGAGCAGCGGAAATTTAGACAAGCGGACGAAACTACCGCCTGTGACCGGGTGAGGCATCGAGAGGCTGTTAAAGTTGCGTTAATTATTAACACAGTGTGGACGCCGGTGAATAATGCAGCGCGTGGCGTGCGCGCCTGCGAGCGGGGTGATTTCTCACGGAGCAAGACGGGGGGTGATCCCCGCCCGCCGCCTCTCTCCTCCCCGACTCCCTCAGCATCAGCACCATCAGCAGCATCACACGGGGGAGCCCGTGCAGCTGCTGCGCTCTCGTGCCGTGTCCGCGTGCCGAGTGACATTGCAGCTCGTGCTCGTGCGTCGCTTTGTTAACTCGTGTCAGCGCGGTGGCGTCGATGGAGCGGAGAACGGCTGGGGTTCTGCATGGAAGGGGGTCAGGGTTCTTGCACGGATGTGTTTTGGGTTTCTTGCGTGACCTTCACGCTCTCCGCACACGTCACGCCGTGATGTCAAACACATCTGCAGGCGGCTGTCTGTAGCTTCTGACGGTAGAAACGTCAAACTGTGACCTTTAATGCGGGGGATGTTTCAAATGGCATATAAGGTGTGCAGGGGGCCATGCTCTTAATATTCACCACGAGGTTTGAATGCGTCATAGTACCTCAGACATGCAGGGAATAGACAAAATAACAGAGACCCTTCCTTATATAATGGTCTGGTTGAATTATTAACAGTGTTGAATGTGATGTTTGCTGTGGAGTGAACTTAAAGACAATTTCTAGGTATTTATACTTGAGCATTTTCATTTTATGCTACTTCACACTTCGACTCCGCTACATTTTCAGTGGGACATATTGTACTTTTTACTTAGTACATTTGTCAGACATATATAATGACTATAATGACAACTGCAACATAAAAGTGCTTTGTAAACATGAATGCATCTGTTATTTGCATCCTTCCACCACTGGATATTTTAGACTGCACTGTACTGAATTGCTTCACTCTGTCTGATAACACTTTTATTTGCAGTATATTCATCATCTATTGGCTTTTCTGTTTTGGGATGCAGTGGTGGAAAGCATAATGTATTTAAGTGCAACTTTGAAGTGCTTGTACTGTAATTTACTTGAGTATTTCAGTTTTATGTGACTTGATACTTTACTACATTACATTTCATGTAGACATCTGCTAAAACACGACTGTCACAGAGAATTAATCCGGCAGACAGGTGCAAACATTGTGTATCTCGTTGCAGGGATTTCATTCAGTTTAATTCAACCAGTTTCAACATGTCTTATTGTTGTTTCTAAGTTACTCTTTTTGTACTTCAGCTCCATATCCCCCTGAGGCTGCTGTGTGGCGGGCTGCTTTTCACCTGCAATGCTGTGATGTGGACCTTCCTTGCCAAAGCTCTCAGGTACTCCTCTTCCTCCACCCGAACCACTGTGACCACCACCGCCTCCAACTTCATATCTTCCGTAAGTAACAGTCTGTCTTACAGGACCTTTGACACACCCTTCTTGTCCTTCCTTTATACCACTAAATACTTTACATCAGACTGTAGTGGAGTGTAAGTTAATTTCAGAGCGACCTTACGTGCTGTCGCCCTTATAGAAGCTGCTTTATTTTAGGAAATAGGCTGGTCTATATTCAAAAATAGCTTGTCGCAGTGATTTAGGCTTCTTACAAGAATTTCTTGTCAAAGTTCATCTCCTTGTCCTTCATATCCCATCAATGGAATTACAGACACTGATTTACTTTGACAAAGAAGAAACCTTGATTTTTCTTCCTCCTGCAGGCTTTTCTGGGGCAGCTGATCTTTGGCGAAGCCCAGATAACATTGTGGTGGGTTGGGATCTCCCTGACCTTCTCCGGTCTGCTGGTACTGCAGAGGGTTTCACCGCAGGATGGACATCAGAACACTGTCGCCAAGGACGAATAATATGTCTCGTCTCCACTAGCTCAGTTCAGCCTGGCTCCAGCTGGCTGTGGTATGTGGTGTGTTTTGGTCAGCATCTCCACTGATCTTCAACATTTATTCAAAAGATATTGAAATATTATGTGGATTTGGCCAATTTTGCTCTTTTACAAAAGTACATATATTGAAATAGGACTCTTTCTGCACTGCAGTGAAACAACAAGAATTTCCTGTGTAGGCTGAGTAACACTGCTGGCTCAGCTGTGTTTAGGCCCGTTCTAAAATCAGACGAGATGTTGGCTTTCAGCCAGTCTGACCATGGCACAGCTACAGTCTGGCTAGTGGAGACAAGCTAATGGATGCCTGTGCCAGGCTTCCCAGAAGCTCTAAAATCATCTTTGCCCACAGGCTTACAATGAAGCAAAAATTATATTAGCTTTAGTCAACTAAAGCACAACAAGTCATGAGCTAACAGAACAGATGTGAAGGAAGGGAGGAGAGTCAAAGGAATAATTTAACATTTTGGGAAATGCACTTATTTGCTTTCCTGCCAAGAGTTAGATGAGAAGACTGATACCACTCTCATGTCTGTACGGTAAATAAGAGGCTGATGCCAGCGGCTGGTTAGCTTAGCTTAGCATAACAAATGGAAGAGGGAAGCAGCTACCGTGGCTCAGCCTGAAGGTAACAGCATCAGCATCTCTACAGATTAAAAAACAAGAGACCAGATTTTGTTACTTTTAAGACAGAGCTAGGCTAGCTGTTCCCCCCTGTTTCCAGTCTTTATGCTAAGCTAAGATAACCATCTCTTGGCTGCAGCTTCATATTTAACGGACACATGAGTGGTATCGATCTTCTCATCTAACTCTTGGCTAAAGAAAGGACATAAGTGCATCTCTCAAAATGTTGAGCTATTCCTTTAAAGGAAGAGACAGATAATACAAGATATATGTATATAATTTGAGAACCTGTGTGCATATTGACAGACCAATCTGAAGTAAATCTTTTGGGTTTTGTTCATGAGCAATGAGCAAATAGCATCATTGGCTATGCGCATGATGTCACCATTAATCAGCCTGTGCATTATGTATTGCAGCCGTCAGATCACCAAAGCTTTCTTAATTCTCACATTTCCTTAAGTTGCTACGACACTCACTGTAAACATCCTTCACTGACGTTGCATTTTATGCATGCTCGAGGCGATGTTATAAATGAAGCAGTTCGCTAACGAGGTACTCGCACTATCACAAGTAATAATACTAATGTAGCACTGAAAGGCTCATCCCTCGTGAGAATATGCTCCCTGCCTAGATCTTTCTTTTACTTTTTATTTGCCTTCTCGATAGCTTGAACCTTAACCTCCAGATATGAGCATGACACATGTTTTCAGAGGCAGCTGGTCTTCCATTTCATGAGAGAAGTGTGCTTGTTCCTACAGAGGCCTGAGCTCAAATATCTCACACCAAAGCATCCTGGAGCTTCAGCCCACATCAGAGGGACGTCCCTGTGAGCTGCTTCATTTCATTAAACCCAGAATCTTGCGACTTAAGTGGCCAAACTGTCTCTACAGCAATAGAGACATCACATCGCCTCTTGATTGTCTGCTGAGCTTTACGTGCCCTGCATTCGCAACTTCATAGTATTCTGTTGCACGTCATGAATATCAGTCATTGTCTCTCGGGGTTTTGTAGACATCGACTTCATTTAAAGCTTCCCTCTGCACCCCTGGAGCTGTCAGCAAGAGTGCAATAACATTATACTTCCTTTTAATGTCATAACACTGTGATGTGTGTAACAACGGGGGAGCTTTGAGCATTAATTATTGAGCATAGAAAATGGCAATATATGCTACTAGAGGGACATTTATATCACCATAAATCAGATAAGTAAGCATACTGTAGTACACAGGGATTTGCCTGAACATGACATCAAAGGTTGCTTTATTGAACAATGTTTTAAGATCACACTTTGCTGTTCAGATACATATCATAATATAAATGCATAATGGTAGCTATAATACCTGTCTGTAATATACCACAGCAGCAATGCACAAATATGTCAAATGTCCTTCCAACCGCTGCTGTGCAGGTTTTGTATCATGTGATTTCCATGCATCCCTATTAA
Source organism: Chelmon rostratus (assembly GCF_017976325.1). Lineage (NCBI taxonomy): Eukaryota > Metazoa > Chordata > Actinopteri > Chaetodontiformes > Chaetodontidae > Chelmon > Chelmon rostratus. The sequence goes on along the minus strand of NC_055673.1, from coordinate 8,362,055 downwards.
TGTGACTGCAGTGACAATGTGATTATACAGCTTTTATGCGAAATGCCGGCTGAGTGATGTTTCATGGCAGGGCTGTATTCACCATGCAGGATTTTGCAGCAGCGATCGCTCACAGCCGCACACAGGCAGCGACATCAGAAGTGAATTTAGCTGTTTGTGCCTCCACGTTTGGGGATCCTGGGTGTTTGCATTAAAAAAATAGTTACATATTTTGGGCTAATTACGTTCATTTGCTTTGTTATCAAGAGTTACATGAGAGGATTGATACCACTCTCATGTTAGTAAACATGCTGCTGGAGCTAGCAGCTGGTTAGCTTAGCATAGCATAAAGGGTAGAAAGAGGGAAACAGCTAGCTTGGCTCTGTTCAAATGTACAAAATTTGCTTACCAGCACCTCTAAAGCTCACTTATTATCTTGTTATATGTTGTTTTCATATGTTTAATCCAATTTAAACAATAGCTTTATGTTATTTTTGGGAAACCTTTTTATTAACAGCACAGCTCATGAGCTAACAGATGAGATGTGAAGGAAGGAAGAGACTTAAATGAATAAGTCAACCTTTCTTTTGCTGACTGTCAGATAAAAAATTCATACCAGTCTCATGTCTGTCCGATTAATAGAAAACTGAAGCTAGTAGTTATTTTAGCTTAGCATAAAGACTGAAGACATGGGGTAACAGCTAGCCTGGGTCTGCCCAAAGGTAACAAACTCCACCTACTTGCATCTCTAAAGCTCACTAATAAAAATTGATCTCAGTTGTTTAAACTGTACAAAAACTGAGGTGTAAAAATAACAATTTGTGGGTTTACAAAATGGTTTATGTGTTAGAGTATGTGTTGGCCAGGACTAGTGACTTCCTAGATGTTGTCACTGTAATGTTCATTAGTAAGCTTTAGAGGTGCTAGTAGGTGAATTCTGTTAACTTTAAACAGATCCAGGCTAGCTGTTTCTGCTTGTTTCCAGTCTTCATGCTAAGATAAGATAACTGTTAAACATTTACTGGACAGGTATGAGAGAAATGTCAAGTTGTGGTTTTATTGATGTTTATGTGATGGATTATTTCTTGGCTTGGAGCAGTTGTAGCAACCAACAGTGATTGGCCAAGAAATAACCCAACACATTACCCCCCCATAAAACCACAACTTGACGTTTTTACACTTACATTTTTGTTACAAATCAGACATGTAATATGATGACGACATCTAACTTGTTAATCAGTTAACTTCAGAGGTGCTGGTTGGCAGATTTTATCACCCTTGGACAGAGCCAGGCTAGCTGTTTCCCCCTTTTTCAAGCCTTTATGCTAAGCTAAGCTAAGTGGCTGCTGGTCGTAGCTTCATATTTACATACAGACATGAGAGTGGTATTAATCCCCTTGCCTAACTCTCAGCAAGAAAGTGAATTATCGTTTTCCCCAAAATGTTGAACTATTCCTTTAGCGCACCTTTACTATCTGCACTCCCTGCTTTTGATTCTGAAGATTTTTTTTTTTTTTTTTTGGTGCCTGGCTTTTCTCCAGTTAACGGCATGACATGAGGGTAAACCACCTACCTGTGAACCCACTCTCACTGTAATATAACCAGTCAGAGCTTTGCTGTAGCCACATTTATAGCTCTGTGACAGCGGCATGGCCCTGAGTGTGATCTATTTATAACACACACATAAACTGTAGATGTGCTTGTACAGAGAGATTAAAAAAGAGCACTGAAATACAATCATGGCCTGACAAGGTGTCTGTCACACTGACGAGTTCATAAGCTGCAGTGCAAAAAAATACATATATCAGGACTTCTTGTGTTTCTTGGTACTCTAACCAAAAAATCAAAAAGTCTGTGCATATTGGTCACTCTAATCTGCAGCTGCAGCTGTACAGTTTAACATTAAGTTTAACTTTAAAACGAGCCAAGACAGCGTGATTAGAGGGAGAGACTCTGTTTGCTCTGATATAAGCCGTTCATAATGTGTCTTACAGATTATGTGAAACAAACATTTGTAAAAGTGTAAATATATTCTGTTAATAGGAGACACTTAAAAGGATGTGTAAATTGCCATCTCCACTGAGAGAAGAAACACTGTTGAATTATTAAATAAACATCTCATCTGACAAACAAGATTCTCGTCTGCTTCGCTCAGATATTGTTGGCTGTGGCAGGATGTTAAGTACGTCTCCACGGCAGAAAAGCTTCTTTCGCCGCTCTGCGTCCGGATGAGTTGAATTAGACGTGAATAACAAGCCAAATCTGATGCGCATGTTCAAGTGGATGTGAAGGTCTGTGTTTTCCTGCAGCAAACAGGAACTTTTTACTCATTTAGCTCAGTGTCCTCTAATGATGATCACACTCACTGTGGTTAATGGTGTTGCATGTAATGACAGCCTTGAGCCTCCATCTACTTATACAGAGAGCTTTATGCACCACAGGATCGGTTCCTTTAAATACGTCTTTTAAAAATAGAAGACAAACATAAATCAGTTTGAAGTCTTTTCAGATGTCTTGTACTTGAATATATTGTTTTTTTAACTATTATTGTTTGACATGATAGTTTCAGTGATCAAACTTCTCTCAAAGAAAGAATTAAAATTTAACTATTAGACTTGGTGAATAAAAAATCCATAAAACTTTTTTTTACCTCAAGAAAACTGTACTTTAAATTACCACGTACTTTCAACTCATATACTTTATACTCTATATAATAATATACTTTAATTTCATGCAATTATCCAATTTATCTACGTGTCTGTCAAAGACAGCAATCAGTGAAACGAGAGAAATTCAAACGGAAGATATTCTATGTTTTGTACAGGGTAAAAGTTTGATTTTGTCATATTTTAGAGATATTTTCTAATCATTAAAAACTAACTCTACTAAAGTTAGGCTGTAAAACGACCAAGATACACAACACAAATCTGCCTTTTTTTTTTTTTTACTGTGTATGGATATTGCTTTTACTGTGAATAAGACTGTGCTTCTGCAATGAGGAGTATGTTCATAATTCTACATGCTAAAACTGTAGTATCAAATGTGCAAATAGTTTGCCATTCCTGTGTTAAAAGAGTGTATGTGAATGCACATTTAAATCAATTTACTTAGTTTTTACCTTAAGAAATATGTACTTTGACACGTTATAACAAAAGTGTACTATAAAAAACAACAATTATTTAAGTTCAAATAATCAAATTCAAAAGGTATTTTCTTTGTTGTAGGATTTAGAGTTAGATTTTCCTTCATTTCATTAGAGTATAAAGAGCAAAAATATAATTTAGAGGTTTTATATTGGAGAATAATTTATTGGAAATTAGAATTTTACAGTTTTTAATGGTAATTACTTCAAAACTTTTGCTGCCAGTTTTATCATTTTTTTCTACAGTGATGGTTTTACAGTGAGAACTGAATGTTGTTTTGTCTACATTTCAGATATGCTCCCTTTTTTCTCCCTATGCTTGAATTAAAAATTGAGTTTCTAAATTTTTCCAACAGAGGACCCAACCGCCAAAATAAAAGTCGATAAATTATCCATAAAATTAATGTCAATTTGAATAATTGTTCTGTCTTTTCCCACAAAAAATCTGCACTTGTGATTAAAAAAGAAAGCAACTATTTAAAATGAAGAAATTCAAATGCATTTATGTTTTTGTTTTTTTTAGAGGTGAAAGTTAGATTTTTCCACATTTTAGAGATGTTTTCAAATGACGGGTAGAACTACAAAGACTATCAATGGCAAAAATCTGAAACTGACTCTAGAATAGTTTGTTGTATATTTCTGTCATATAGTTTAATGGTAACTGCTTGGAAATTTTTGCTGTCAGATTTTTGTAAGAGTATGTTAATTACAAGAATTTCTCACAAAGTAAAACCTTACCTGCGAAAATATTAACTTAACCCAATGCTGTGTCACATTGCCAAGAAACTGAAGATTTCCTACAACGGTGTGTACTACTCCCTTCAGAGAACAACACAAACAGGCTCTAAACAGAGTAGAAAGAGAAGTGGGAGGCCCCGCTGCACAACTGAGCAAGAAGACGAGTACATTAGAGTCTCTAGTTTGAGAAATAGACACCTCCCAGGTCCTCAACTGGCAGCTTCATTAAATAGTACCCGCAAAATGCCAGTGTCAACATCTACAGTGAAGAGGCGACTCCAGGATGCCGGCCTTCAGGGCAGAGTGGCAAAGAAAAAGCCATATCTGGACTGGCCAATAAAAGAAAAAGATTAATATGGGCAAAAGAACACAGACATGGGACAGAGGAAGATTGGAAAAAAAGTGTTTGGACGGACGAATCGAAGTTTGGTTCACACAGTTGTTTGGATCACCAAGAAGAACATTTGTGAGACGCAGAACAACTGAAAAGATGCTGGAAGAGTGCCTGACGCCATCTGTCAAGCATGTTGGGGGTAACGTGATGGTCTGGGGTTGCTTTGGTGCTGGTAAGGTGGGGGATTGGTTCAGGGTAAAAGGGATTTTGAATAAGGAAGGCTATCACTGCATTTTGCAACGCCATGCCATACCCTGTGGACAATGCTTGATTGGAGCTAATTTCATCCTAAAACAGGGCAATGACCCAAAGCACACCTCCAAATTGTGCAAGAACTATTGAGAGAAGAAGCAGGCAGCTGGTATTCTATCTGTAATGGAGTGGCCAGCGCAGTCACCAGATCTAAACCCCATTGAGCTGTTGTGGGAGCAGCTTGACCGTATGGTACGCAAGAAGTGCCCATCCAGCCAATCCAACTTGAGGGAGGGGCTTCTAGAAGCGTGGGGTGAAATTTCTCTAAATTACCTCAACACATTAACAGCTAGAATGCCAAACGTCTGCAATGCTGTAATTGCTGCAAATGGAGGATTCTTTGACGAAAGCAAAGTTTGAGGGAAAAAAATATTATTTCAAATACAAATCATTATTTCTAACCTTGTCAATGTCTTATATTTTCTATTCATTGTACAACTCATGGTGGGAAATAACAGTGTGACTTTTCATGGAAAACACAAAATTGTCTGGGTGACCCCAAACTTTTGAACGGTAGTGTATATATATATATATATATATATATATAGTTTTATTTCATTCCCCTTGAAACAAATACCACAATCAAAAAGAAAAAAAACATCATGTGGTCCACAGTATTACAAGTGGTTTTCATATCTGACCACTAAGAACATAATGGACAATTTAAAAAAAAAAAAAAAGGAAGCTGGTGCTGTATGTGTAAACTGGATCGCAACTGATGCATCTCCATATGACGTCAATGCTTTGTACGTGTTTTAAAACCTCCAGTGTTTTTTAAAAGCCTAAGAAAATGTCACTCTTGACTGCCTCTGCTCGTCTCCTGAAATGGTCACTTCATCGCTTTCCTTCATTAAGCAGTCAATTTGGCAACATGTATGTTCAAATACATCCTTTCATCACCCATAAAGCATGTTTTCAAAGTACAGTAAGGCTTTCCAACACATTTGGGCAAAGGCATTTTTAGTGTTAAATGCTTTGATGTGGCCTATTTCCTCTCTGCATCAGATTCCCATCACCGGAGGTGAAATCAACACTCATCTCTTCACACTGGGTGGCCCAGTGCTGTCCACAGCTGTGACAATTGAAATGTGCAATTCCACCAGGGTCTTTCAGGCCTCAGCGAGCGTTTTATCCTGTAAGGCTTTTTTCCACTTCAGTCAGGCTCACAGCTACAATCTATGACAAACTGGATTATCCACGGGCAAATTCCATCAATTGAGAGCGAGTGAATTACACTTAGGGTCAGTGCATTCGGAGAGCAATGTGTATTGCTTTATTCCCTGACTGTCCATCTGAGCTGGTGACTGCGATGTAAATGGTTTTCATGCAAAGAGGTCGGCTAGATTTAACACATCAAATGATCAAAAGGATGCTGGTCAAACTACCTGGTGGACTTCAGGAACTACCTAAACTGATGTGTCACTTACAATATTGTACAAGCCAAGAAACAAGTGTCAAGTGTTAGATTTTAAATTATAATCCTTAAGATTTTCATGAATTCAGACCCCTTTTTTGATACTCTGTGTGGTCTGCAATTTTTTAGCGACACCCATTCAGTGTAAACAAATTATTATCCCCCTATGTAGTGGTTTTCTTTGTTAGTGGTGGAGCCATTTTCAAGCTATGCTAAAATCCCTTGACAGGAAATGAGGTAAGCATGTAATACTGCACTTTTAACTACATCCCACTGACATCAGCCTCACTCTGTGATTTCCATTCATGTGTTTTTGTGCGCATTTTCAAATTGCACATTAAAAACTCCCAACTGGAAAGCGAGAATTGAAATTTACATTATCTATTTGCATCGTCCTCGTCTGGTTTAATGGCAGCTGGCGGAAGAATTAGCGCCACCAAGTGTTTATCCTGACGCATCCGACTCCTAATGTTCACATCAGGGTAGTGGATGGAAGGTGCATTAATGTAAAGTTATGATGGTACTGACACAAGACTGTTTGAAGGTTGAGACTTGAGTTAAGATTAGATTTTGAGTAAGTTAAGGTTTAGGTAACGTGTACAACCCTGAAGCTGGGACACTGTGTGAAACATAAAAATGTAATCATTTGCAAACAAAATGTGTTTGCAGACAATGATTTTTCAAAGTGTAGCATAGTTTATTAGTATCATCCTTTATCCAATCATGTGTTCACAAAGAGGTGAACCTCGCTCCATCCTCTGAGAACCACTGAGCCTTTCCAGGATGCTCATTTCATACCCAATCATGATACTATCAACTGTTACCAATCAACCTGTTTACCTGTGGAATGATCCAAACAGGTGTTTTTGGAGCGTTCCACAACTTTCTGTTGTTGCTCCTGTTCCAACTTGTTTGAAACTTGTTGTTGCATCAAATTCATAATAAGCAGATATTTACAAAAATCAATGAAGTTGATGAGGTCAAGCATTAAATATATTGTCTTTGTACTGTTTTCAATTGAGTGTACGTCAATAACAATTAGCAAATGATCATATTCTGTTTTATTTATGTTCTACACAGCGTCCTAACTTTTTTGGAAATCAGGGTTGTAATATTCAGATAAAGGTGGTGGGTGAAACTGCACGTTGCTGGAAAAATGTGATGGAAAACGGCTAAAATATGGACCCATTTATTAAAGCAACAGTTCGTTCGGCCGCACTGTTAACAAATTCAACAGCTGCTCTTCTGCTGTATTTCCGACAAAGTAGCTGCTCATCGAGCGTTTGCTGTCGGATCGAAATCCCACTTGCTGTTACCACGGAAACCACGGCTTTTGCCGAATCAAGCAGGACTGAAATCTTAAGGATTATAACTTCGACTGGCCACTGTGAGGCTACCTTTGTCCTTCACAGTGATCTGGCACCAAATAAGGGTACAACAAACTCATTTAAAAGAGTACTTAACCAATGTGATCCTGTCTCACCCTGACTGTCACATTAAGGCAAAATAACACAACTGTCTTAAAAAAAAAAGCAGATGCCACCGTTCACTAATGCACTGTTCTAAGGCGAGTCATCCGCAGAGCTCAGCAGAATACTGTTGCAACGACAGAAATACAGCAAATGAAGAAGCGACAGGATCACAGCAGTGTTTACAGGAAGACAGAAACCATCTTGGCACCCAGGCCGCTTAGAGCGACAACATTCTGGACTTCACTTTCGAATTCACATTGTTTTGTCTTGGAAGCAGGAAATGATCAGACACACTGCAGGAAATTTGACAGTGGAGAAGGCAGAACTCGGTCTCTCGGTGTGGTTTCGCCGACTCTCATCAAGTGCTTCTTGTCAAGTTGTCGCTGCTGCTTAGTTTTGAGATGTTTTCTTTTTCCCTCGCTCAGCTCTTTTTCTTTGTACAGCTACACCTCATTAATCTCAGTCAGCACCAAGAGGGAAACAATGACATGAAAAGAAGGTGGCAAGCAGTTAAAAAAGAAACATACTCTGACAAATGTAATAGCTCACAGCAGAACACCCTGAAATATCAATGAAATATTCATAAACGAAAGAAATGTGGAAGTGGTGAAGAGGAGTTCATGCTCATGGAGGTCCAGCCAATAGGGGGGGCAGGCCAGGATTGATCAGTCTAAGTCCACAGCAGCAGAGCTCAGGTTTCCAGCTCTCACACTATGTACTGGTACACATCTGCCTTGCCGTGGTCGGGCGCTGCAAACGGGTTCAGCCAGGCTATAGAGAACGGATGGCCAAACACCACCTTCATATTCATCCACTTTGACTTCTTGGCCCATCTTCTCTCCTCCTTCTTGAGCTGTTCGATACCCTGCAGGCGCAAGATGTAACAAACAGGAGAAGATGTGAGTCTCAAAGCTGATGTATGTCTGAACATACAGCTGCGTATTTAAAGTTTAAAGCACCAGCGGAAAATAAGCGGAGCAAGGGATTAAAAATTAAACATGTTTTGCATCCTTTTGTTTGTCTCTCGGAGGTCTTAATCAGGGTTAGGTGACTCACTCTCATGTCTAAGAACAGCACACATACACACAGACACATGAAGATGCACCAGCAGGGTAGAGTACTGTAAGCCATATTAGATTGAAAGTGACTGAAATAGATGATCTTTGTCGTGAATATTACACTGTGAGTCACCGTCGTGGGTGGTTTGAGCACATACATTATGAGAAAATGCACTAATCTCTACCTGCCTGGAGGCTGTAAGTGAATTAACTGCTCCTATTTACATCTGCGCTCTGACTTAGTGAACAACAGACAGTATGAATTTATGACTTATTTTAGGAAGTCTAGAGCTACTATACGAACTTTAGAAGTACACACACATTGTGTTGTCGGTTAAACTGACCCTGCAGTGTGTCTGGTGTTCCTCGTTATATTATTATGATCGACTTTTTTGTTTGATTTTATGATTTTATTAATGAGTAGAGCATAGAGAGATGACAGGAAGTTAAGTAGGAGAGATTTATGGTTGATTTTCAGGAATTCAGACCTCGGTTTAGATGCTATTTCTTATCAGCTTTTTTCCAGCAACAGCCATCAAATGTATTTAAATTCAGAATAATTATCTTTCTATATGTGTTTAATGGCAGATTCTATTCACAAGCACAAAACAAGTCTGTAACTTTATCTCAGTGATATCACTGTTTATCGCTGATGCTGTTACTGCTAATGCAACCTAACATCTCTGTTTCAATGGTGTGAACAACTTGAGGCCAGACTTGTGCATAATGCCAAATAACCTCTCCGTCATTTCTAAAATAACGATAAAGTGCAGGATCTTGTGGCACAATATGTCCAATATTATCTCAGCCTTTGGACTCAATGTCTCCGAGGTAATATAATCACCTCTTTTGCTGCAAGAGAGGTTGAATGCACTTATTATAAGTTGTTTTGGACCGAGTGTCTGCCAAACAAATGTAATGAAATAAACTATTACTCTAACTTTGTTAGCTTCAAATGTTTGCTGGAGTCCATTGGCTGCTTTTTTAAAATATATTACATTAAACCAATGCTAAATTCACATGCTTCTTAATCATGAAGGTGCTTGTAAGTGATGCAAGAGCTCACTCCTCAATTCTCTGATTATTGGGCTAAAATATTAAAATGCTTTTGATGCAACAACTACTTCCAACTAATTTTAGGCTGAAAATGTATAAATACAGTGGATACAAATACAAATGAGCCTGACCGCTGTTTCGGTGAGGAAATGTCTTTTGTAAGGTGGAGTGAACGTTGCAGCAGCCTGCAGGGAAGGTCAGAGCCAGCGCAGCTCATTTTCCAAACAGCTGGTAGGATTTAGCGACTTGCTCAAAGGCACTTCAGCTGGGTGGAGAGTGGCTGCCGGAGGCTCGGACGCCAATTCTCCAAATTAAAAGACAATTTCCCCTCTTCTCTCCCCCTCCCGACTGCCTAAACCCAACCCGTGGTGCAACTGAAAGTCTGCGTGGAGGAGGTGGAAAGATGCAGGGGTGACGTCACTGCTGCTTTCACTCACCGTCTCATCGGTACAGATGGAGTGGACCTGAGTCCCAAACATGACGGCAGTGAAGATGAGGAAGAGGAGGCCCTCAAAGCAGAGGATGATGAGGAGGATGACAGTGGCTGGTGGGGAGAAGTTACTGCACTCTGGAGAGGGAGGAAGAGCAGAGAGAGAAAGATTTGTCACATTAGTTAATGCCGGGTACACGAACAATATGGTCAGCTCTAACGAGAGATAAGCAAATTAATAATGAAGGAAAAAATATACAAAGCTTTCTATTATCATTTTTAAGAAAGCAGTCTCTTGGGGGTATAATCAGCCATATTTTCACAAAAGTACAGCCCCTGCACCAGTTTATTACTTACTTGTCCAGTCTTCTTCAATGCAGAAAACAAAATGGAAGGCCACCAAGATTAACGCATGGAAGGATATTAGTGCAATATACATCTGTGGAAAAAAATTAAATAAAAGAGTAAATGAAGCATAGATTTAGTGTCAAGACTTCTTTTAAAAAGTTGCATTTTACTTGATTTTCTGCATTTTATGGAATCTATTTTTACCTATATCTTATTATTTTATGCTGTGATTTGATGCCTTATTCTTATAATATTATTATTATTATTATTATTATAACTATATTCCACACTGAATATATTCAAATAAGCTTTGCAAGATTTCTACAGTAAATATATTGAATCTGAGTTTAAAGACTCACCGTGAAGAGCACAAAGTATTTCTGGTTGTTCTCTCCGACGCAGTTGTTCACCCAGGGACAGTGGTGGTCCATCTTTTTGATGCAGCGTTTGCACACACTGAGGACACACACACACACACACATATAATGAGGACGGAAAATATGGAGGCTACGTTGAGGTATATTTAGCTATTGCCAGAGTAAATCAAAACACAAAATGACACAAACTAACTCTCAGTGCTCCTTCAGCAGCTTAATTCACTCACATGTTGACACTGACTGATGTGAGAGACTGTAACAGACCGCTCTCAGTCATGGAGGCTGGACTGTGTCTGTCAGTGTGTGTAGAGTGTGTGTGACGGGTTATTTATCTCGCAGAACTGCCGCTGTGAAAACTCAAGCAAGGTCTGGCAACTCACACTCTATCATCTGATGAAGCAGGAAGTCTTACCCAGTCTGTCCGTGTGCTTTGTTTACCAACTTTCTGAGGCAAATACACATTTAAAAGCAGCCACCCTGTGTGTAAGATATTACTCTTATGGGTCAATGGAGACAAGTGTATCATCGCACTGTATCATCTGCACCACCCACAAGGATGACTAATAATAGTCAGCAAAGAATAAATCTGTTTCATTCAGACTCACACCCATTCTTGCCTCTGAGGCCGAGTGACTCACTGGCTTTACAATTCAATTACTCTGCAGTGTTTTTGTGCTTTTCACGCCTGGAGATCCCAGGGATGAGCAGCCACAGAGGGAACTCCTTATTGTCAGGCTGCAGAGCCTGCAGGGAAATGCTTCACAGCTACTCTACAGCCACACGGGGGGAGCAGGAGAACCGGTGCAGGAACAAACACAGATGAGCAGAGGAGTCCCCCAGCGATAGACTCATCAGGACTTTGCTCTGTAAGGTGCAGACTTCAGCAGCACACTCTCCCCGCCCAGACCCACATCTTTAAAAGTTGCAGAGTCTGCAGTGGGAACTGTAATCTTTCCTATAATCTACACACTCACGCGGAGTGCTGTACCTGCAGTGGTGAGCTCTGTCGGGCTTGATGCTGCAGCATTTGGGACACTTGTACACCACCTGTCCTGGCTTGAGCTGCAGGCTCTCTATGAATTCTTTGGTAGCGTTCCCTTTAGGCACGGCTCCCTGAGAGAGAGAGAGAGGAGGGAGAGATGCGGTGGTGAGGAATTCAGTTGTAGCTTCTCTCACTGCGGATTTTTTTTACAGCGTTTCTGAGTCGTTAATTTGGCTGCGAGTTCTTTAATGATGGAAATTTACACACACAGCAAACAAATTGAAGAAAAATGTATGATTTGGATTAAACACTCAACAGCTGTTTTGCTTGTATTTGTCTGTCTGTGCATATGTCTGTATGTCTAACCCTTCATGGGTTAATAAACATTGATTACAGCCTATAAATGATTCATTTTTTCCTTTGGTCCAGTAACCAATCTGCTATTCAAAGTCTGACTGACCGGGTCTGTGCACATCGCCTTGGCGTGAGAGGCGAGGGCGAGGAAAGCGAGTCCGTTGAAGATCACCCCGTTGAAAAGGCTGTAGAGAACGTTCTTGGCAGGCAGCAGCATGACGAACACCACCACAAACTCGGCGTAGAAGACCAGGAACCAGGTGATGACGCCGCACACGATGCCGCAGCCGTCGCGGATGAACCACATGGTGTCAGAGCCGGAGCGGGGCGGGGGAGGGGCGCAGTGCTCGGGCCTCAGGTAGCCGGCTTGCCGCTCGATGTCCCTGGTGCGGTGCGCCGGGCTCTTCATCCTACAGCGTCCGTGGCTCCGGCCGCATACTGTGAGGAGTGATGAGAGGCAGATGGAGAGGAAGAGGGGGAGCAGAGAGATGGGCCGAAAATGAAAGAAGAAGGGAATTAGAGAATTAGGTGCGGGATCTGGAGTGACGGCATCTTGATAAGGGAAGGTGTTAGCATAGGGCTGCAACTGACATTTATTCTCACTATCAATTAATCCTCTGATTACTTTCTGGATCAGTCGTTTGGTCTATAAAATGTTTTCCCGCAGTCTGAGGTGACGCTTTCAAAACAACTGTTTTTTCTGACCTCCAAACCAAAACCACAAAATTATAGATTTATTATCATGTCAGACAAAGAAAAAATGCAAACATTTGAGAAGCTGGAACAGGAGAACGTTTGTCAATCAGTCAAATATTAAAATAACTGCACAGTAATTTCCTGTCAATCAACCAATCAACTGATCGTAAGTTTCCTGTCCCCATTACAGCAACATAAGTGTGAGAGTTCCTTCCCACAATAATTAAGACTCTGTAAGCCATCTAATAGGTTCTCTACATCCTTGAGGAATATAAACAGAGATAGGAACTAATAAGACAGTGAATCAGCAAATGAAGTTGAGGACAATACTCGAGAGGAAGCATTAACTGAAGGAGGAACAAGCGCTGACTGGTCCAATCCCAACAGGCTCCTCTCACGGCAAAAAGAAGAGACTGCTGTTGGATTCAGAAACTCGAAACAACACTTCAACACAGCCTACACATTTATCCTGACCCGCACTGACTGTGTGTCCAGCTCTGTTTGGATTCGAGGCTCATGAATAAGCCATTGAGCAGGTCTGAGTGTGGGCAGACAGAGATGATGCGACTTCAAAGGGGACAAAATGTCAGAAAACCAAAAATAGGCCTCACTGTAATATGCAGATAACACAGAGTGGAATATATCACCTTATGCCCAGAGGGTGGCTGGAGCTCCTCACTAAAACCTAAGCTTATAACGAGTAAAATCAAATTGCTTGGTCGTTCCTGAGGATTCAATCTATCCATTAGGCTTAACCGAGCGATAGCCTAATCTTATTTTATGTCCGTATTAATTAGGGCTTAGCCAATGATCCTGGCAGTTAAACATGCTTCCCCAGAGGACAGCACTTTAATCAGAATGATACGATATGGCGTTCCAACGGCATGTTTGGGATGAAGAATTAATCAACGCCATCTCTGGGTTAAACTAAGACATCTCATGGTCCATTATGGCAAAAGTTCAGATCAAGCATCTTTCCCGCCTTCGTATGCTTCCAATTCCCTCAAGATCAACCTGCTGAAGACATGCACCCTCCTGTGTTACCACCGATCCAAACGCTTTTCTTTCACCTCATCTCAGCCTGTGAGTTTAATTTTCTGTTGTGGAATAAATGACAGCATGGCAGCATAACAATGACTGAAGAGTTTACTTTGAACCTTTTAAGCCATGCTAGCTGCATGGACGACAACCTCAGTCTGGTGCTCCAACACTTTCATCTCAACAACAATTTGATGGATTACAATGACATTTTGTCTAGACATTCATGGCCCCCAGAGGATGAATCTTACTGACTTTGGTGATCCTATAACTTTTACTCTAGCACCACAATGAGGTGACATTTGAACAGATGGATCGCCATAAAATTTGCTACACACCAGAGTTTTTTGTTATCTGGAAATCACATTTTTTTTGTTTTTTTTTTTGGAAATCTTCCAGGACATAGAGAATGGTACCAAACGCTGCTACATACTCAGGATGAATTATAATAACTTTGGTGATTTCTGAACTTGTTCTCCAGCACCACCACCAGATCAAAGTTATAATTAGTCAGATACTTTGGTTTGTGAGCAAATGCCTGCAAAACTAATGACACTTCCATCAGCCTCAGCTGTACTTAGTGCTAATTAGCTACTGTTAACATGGAAACACGCTCAACTAAGACAGTGATATGGTACACTTTACACCTGCTAAACATCAGCATGTTAGCATTGTCATTGCGAGCGAGTTAATATGCTTATGTTAGAATTATGCTCAAGCATTGTTGTGCTTAAATGCAGCCCCACAGAGCTACAGGACTCATGAGATCTGTTTATGATGTTGCTGGAGGTGATCTTTGTTTCAACTCTCTTCTAAACCATTGAGAGTACAGAATACAACACACAGCTTTTGTACACTTGCCTTCTACAACGATATAGCGGTCACTTGAAAACTAACCTTTTTTGCTTTACAATAGGAAAAACAAATACGGAAACGATAGGGATGATAAAACCCTGCCAAGAATTGCACAATGAGCGCCACTCAACAGGTCTTGAAATGAAAACTGGAGGTAGTCAGGTTCAGGTAGCACTCCCAGCCTGAGATCATTGATGGCAGCAGTGAACGTCTACGGGGGTTAGTTCCCAACAACCGGAACTAATCCACCTGTGTGACTGCAAACTTGCCTGCAAACAAACTCTGAAAACAGAGTCGGGGGCGTTGTCTTGTTAAAAATGCACTTCCTGCTTGGAATGACCTTTCTAAAATACTGTATGACTGACCCAAACCCTGCTGCGCAGCCCCTTGACCCTTTTCACCACACTTGTCATCACACAGCAGGAGCTGGGCGCTCCGGGAGGCCACGCTGGAGGTCTGGTGTACGTTCAGCTCTCACTTTCTCGAGAAGCCTGGGGTTATTGTACCATCTGCCTCAGCACCAGTGGCACTAAACAGCAAAAGTATGTATATCTGCACAGATACTGTAAATAAATAAATTAATTAATTAATACAATTTCCCTTTTATGCTTCTTTATACTTTTACATCACTACAAAAAACTTCAACTTCAGCTCATTCATAATGGAAAGTTGTATAAAACACAGCTGACTACATTCGACCAGCTCTCAGATCTCTGCACCAGTGTAGCTGTCAATGTGTCAGTGAATAGTGAAAATAACGACTAAATGAAAAATAAGTTTAAATTACTGGTGCTGATCTGTAGATCTGTGAATGTTTTAGGACCAGAAAACATCTCTTGCTGTCTTCCACCATAATCACCCTCTCAGGTTGTCTATTAGCATTGTGCTAACTGCTCTCAGAGTTCAAACTAAACCTGGAGAAGCTGCATTTAGTTGCCACTTTTAAATCCAGGCTATTCACTACAGCTGACTGAACTGAAACTCAACATCTTTCTTTATCTAATATCTACGTTCTTAATTTATGATGCTTTAAAAAAGCATTTTAAAGGGCCTTTGTGTATTTAAACATGCTCTATACAAATACACATGCTTGCTTTAAATTATTGGTGTCAGCAGTATAGTTTGTAGAGACTATGCAAATTAAAATCTTAAAAAAAAAAATTATATGTAATGCTTTGTTAAAGAATAAAACTACCTAACAGTATATTGTAGGTGAAATTAGGTCAACCATGACAACCTACAAAATACACATACTGCTCAGTAACAGAAATCCCTTAATATAACACCTTACGAGGGGTATTAACTCATTTCTTGTAGCCAAATGGGGACAATTATAATGTGAAGCACAACTTTAGTGAGGTTACAATCCCAATGTGAAAATGATCGCATCCTCTGATCAATCAAAATGTAAGAAAAGTGGCAAAAAACAACATGTGCTAAACAGGTTTTGTTTTACTGATCCAGCTAACTGTCATTAATTCATGTGCCCGTTTGCCAGTATAGATCAGACTCAGCTGGTGGGAGCTGCCCAGTTCAAGAAAAACTTGTCCTGTGTGTGTGTGTGTGTGTATGTGTGTGTGTGTGTGTGTGTGTGTGTGTCAGTATCAGTGGTGACGATACAGGCGGCTGGTAAAGTAATTGTTATGTAGACTGCTTTAAACATTTCAGTCTATCAGAGACAAAGAAGCTTTGATGACCCTAAAAACTGGAGAATGATGCTATAGACTTGACTGACTTGATTGTAACAGAAACACATGACAGAACAGCCCCAGCGTTGTTAAGAGTTGTCGTACTGTTTGCCAAACTGAAATGCCACCACTGTAACATTAGATACAGTATGTGAAAATGCCAGATTCATCAAACTGATACTGATCAGGTATCAGTGATCTATTCAATTTAATTCTATGTTTATGTCCACGTGCCGCACACATGAAAGGATGATCCCAGTCTCAGTCGCAGATACATTTCACCCCCTGCTGAGTTGATCATCAATATATTATGATTTCACTTGATCAATAATCTCAATTGGCAACGCGGAAAGCAAAACTTTGTAGACTTAAGACATAGCGATGATAAAGGTGGCCGTAACCTGTGAATGTTTGGTGTTTTCTGCTTGAGAAATGACTGAAATGATGGATCATCAGAGTCGATGCTATGGATGGATCAACTGGTGAATCCACTATCAGCACAGACGCCAACTCTCAGACCAGCAGACCACCACAGGAGCATCCTGTCAGAGAGGCGGTTCTGGTCTCCAAACTTCATTCACTTCTAACTCAAATGTGGCTCTGAATAAAACATCTGAGGCTTTACCTTGCGAGATGTTTGACTCTAATTATTTCAGTTCCAAAGTAGCACTAGAATGAACACATGGATGCTCTTTTTGACCTTTGACCTTGTTTCAGTGGAGGATGAAGACGAGCTAAAAATGTTGGGAAACTTAACAGTCAAGGTCTAGGATATTAAAATCTAGGATCTAGATCTAGGATATTAAAATCTCTGAAGTGCCTCTGAATCAGGGGGCCTGTTCACCTTACCATAACTTAAAGATTGGCAGTGCCTAGACAGTTAGTATGGCATTGTAGGGCTATAATTAATACACTTCCAGAGACCGCTAAAACACTTACACCGACCAGGAAGTAACTCTGCAATCTGGGGCAAGATATCTGAATTTCCTTTAGTTGACAGCTGATAAATCACACAATGTGCCTTACATTCAACTTCAAGCGTAACACTGACGCTAGTTTTCTAACAACATACCTCGCAGTCTCCTGTCTTGTCGGCAAAAGTTTCTTGAGGTCCTTGCGTGTTTTCGAGGCGCTGGAAGTTAAAAGCTGCCTAAACAAGCGTCTCCTCCGCCGCTGCGTCTGTTAGCACAAGCCCGGCTAACCTCACTGATCTGCGGACAGCTTTTCTCCACAGCTCCGCGGCTCGGCTCCCGCTTTTACAGCCGCCTCGGTTTCGACGAGGGGTTAATCCGCCCGTTCGTATGCTAACTACCGCGGCGGACCAAGCCTTAAAACAGGGGGTTGCCCAACTACTTCGGAGCTTCCTTCTCTTTTAGATCCAGAAAGCGTTGCTGGCAGTGGGACAACAGAACGTAGAGCTGAACCAGGAAGTCCGATACTCTCTCCCGTGATGTTTGGGCGTTTCGCCCTGTGCTGAGTCTATCAGGCAGCACTTTCTCCCAGGTCCAATCAGTCAAATTATGATGTGAGACAAACGCCAGCTTCCATATGAGGATAGTTTAATTAATTCGTCTCTCTGAAATACTGAAATATGAATCTGGAGTTTTCCGTGCATATCCCAATCTAAAATCAAGCTAAGAGGACATTATGATGTTCTTCTTTAAAAAGCCTATAAAAGTAATTGTTCAGTAGTGACCATGGTGCTTAACAATAGATGTTAGACTGATTTACTTCCATTTTCCTTTTTTTATTCTCTCTGAACCAACTGTCTATTCATCATGACAAAGACAAGTTCCACTTGTCTCCACGCAAAAGTCCCCAGTATGCGGCCACAACTGCCTGAAAGTCATAACTCAGGGTTTCATATTAGATTTTGCATCAGGTCTTGTGGCTGCAGTGGAAATATGAGAAATGACCAGGGATCTGTTATAGGGATGCCAGTGCACTGTAAACACCAAACAGAGCAAAACTGATTCAAAAAGTGTAATTTCAGTAGAGGCTACATGCAGATAAAAACAATAGAAACGTCTCTGACTGGTCAGATTTTATTAAGAGTTAGCGTTAATCGCCAGAATAAGTTGTGTGTTTGTGGCAACACATATTAATGGAGTATACACGCACAGAAAAGTTATCTTAAAGCGGTGTCCCAATTGTTTTCGATACCCCCCACCTATTGGTCAAATATTTTATCTATGACTGGCTGCACCGGTTGGACGGGGTCTTAATTTACAAGCTGGAGGAAGCGGGACATCCGGGTGAGCAAAGCGGGCAAACCCGCGATTATTTTTTTATTGTTTTTTTATTCGTCGCCTCTTGATGACGTAAAAGAAGAGCGACACACATGCTAGCAGAGTTTTGACATTATGGCAACTGTACAAGTTAGCGAGGCTGAAAAAGTGTACATTCTACACGGTATACGGGTGAGTTTTTAACAGTTACACCGCAGCCTTTGACCTCTGTATATAATAAATCGATAAATGCCACGACGGTTATTTGTGCTCCACAATAATTAAAAAAATCTAGCTAGCCGTGTTAGCGTTTACTAACTCTGAGGCTGTGCTTTTGACATGTTGATTGTTATCATCAGGATGACTTAAGGGTGGATGGGAGAGGCTGTGAGGACTACAGACACATGGAGGTAGAGACCGATGTGGTGTCCAACACAGATGGCTCGGCCAAAGTCACACTGGTAATGTACAGTATTTGCATCAGAAGTCCGACATATTGGCTCATTTTCTGTTTAAAGAAAAGGAAGATGCTCTAAAACTATTCTATTTGTAGATATTCTATCCTGTTAACACCTCCAACTGCACATGCTACTACTTATTAATTTAGTTAGTATTAGTATCCGAGCCTAATATGCACTGTCTTCTTTATCCTGTTATTTTCTGATATGTTCGGTTTTATCTCTCTTTCAGGGGCACACAGTTGTTCTAGTTGGGATTAAGACTGAAATTGGGAAACCAAGACCCATGGTGCCAAATGAAGGCTACTTGGAGTTCTTTGTTGATTGGTAGGTATGGTGCATATTGAGCTTTATAAACTGATTAAATCTATATTCTTTCATGGTATATATATCCTGTCATATGCTGCAGCCACAGCAGCTTCATAATAGAGACATGGAAATGTGGAAAACCTGCTCAGAGTAGATTGAACAGTGTATACCAACATAACCATAATCAATTAGCCCAATTATGTCAAACACTCATTCAGAAGTGAAAACAAACTTTCTCTATAATTTGTCCATTGCTTTGAGAGAAGAGCTGAGGTAAGTGTGGTCAGTCAAAACTCGCATCAAAATGACACATTTTGAATTGAATTCAAATATGAAATTGTTTCAGACAAAAAGAAAATATCAGAAATAGTTTCTCGGTTTTTGGTAGTGTTTTGATGGATCTTTGCCACTAGGAGGTAGTGTTGTATCATCTGTTCCCTGTGAGATGCATCTCCAGCACATTCCAGTGATTGTGGACTTGCCAAAGAAAATATCACAATAAGAATAAAACATCTCAGACTGATAGATATTCTGTTACCTCATATTTTTACTGTCTTGTTTTCACCTTCACCTTCACTAGTTCAGCCAATGCTACCCCCGAGTTTGAGGGCAGAGGAGGGGAGGAGCTGGGGACGGAGCTGAGTAACACTCTCTACAAAGTCTTCAACAACAAACACAGTGTGGACCTAAGGAGCCTCTGTATCAGTGCAGGAGAACACTGCTGGGTCCTTTATGTGGATGTGCTGGTGAGTGGCAGCGTCCAGTAATGTTTGTCACTTTCAGAAAGGGCAGTCCAACACTAAAGCCCACACCTCATGCAAGGATGGGCCAGGTGTGCCTCTCTCAAGGTCTCATTTCATTTCTCATACTATTACCAAACAAGTGCAACACTGAATGCCTTTGAAGAAAGATTATCTAAAAGTTGTGCTCTGCTATCCACATTTGAATGATTAATTGTGACACACCCCTCTCTGTGACTGCAGACTTTTCGCCTCACCTTTGAGCTATAAACACTTTTACCTTCAGACCTGGATTGATGAATTCGTCCATCTGTGTCAGACGGACGAGTTTATTTGAAGTACAAACCTGCCTTTAGGATATTCGTTCAAATTAACAAAAGTAAAGAAAGGCTTCAAATGTCTGTCGTGATGTTTTATGATGTCATTACCCTAAAAAAAATCCTCTAATTTGAATAAATCAATTCATCGGAATAAATAATTTAGATAAATAAGTCTTTTTTTGTTAAATCAACTTTCCTTAATGAATATAAGTTGTAAGTTTCATTGGCATAAATCCATGTAGCATTCAGTAAATTCTGACTTTTGGACTTTACAAAAGAGTAATTGGAAATTGGATACCACAAGTCAGAAACAATACTGTGCAGCCACCACTGGAATGTAATTCTAAAAGTAGTGTAATGTAGTTAATATTACTGTAGCTTCATCTATCTCTGCAACTGTTCAGAAAATACCAGGTTGAAACTGGATTAATTGACTTGAAAAAATAAATAAAGAAGGCTGCGCAGCATTTCAGTGTCGATTTAGAATTTGAATGTTAACGTCATGAATAAAGCTTCAAACTTTTCAGATGAGTTCTAAAGTCAAGACATACATATGTTGTAAAATGTATGTAGAATTCACAAAAATGTATGTTTTGTTTTTTGGCTGTTGTACATCAATTTCTATTCCTGCTTGTATGATAAGATATGATAACCAGTCTTTCTATCTAAAACATTTTTTGATAAATCGTGTAGAGCCGTTCAGTTAATAGGGGGTATAAAGGGATAAACCAAAGCAGCACATTTTTACATAAGAATCGGCTTATTTGGGTAGTGCATATTCGGTTCCATGGTCCTCACTAAGGTAAGACGCTGATATGTTTCCACAGCTGCTGCAGTGTGATGGAAACCTGTACGATGCCATCTCAATAGCTATAAAGGCAGCTCTCTTCAACACAAAGTAAGTGAAGTGTTACACAGGTGTTTGTTTGGGTCTGGGAAATTCTTACAGTATATATAGAAATGAATGCTGACAGTCTCCCGATTACCTTTCTGACAGAATTCCCAAAGTGCATATATCAGCTGACGACGAAGGAGGGAAGGAAATTGAGCTGTCAGATGACCCGTATGATTGTATGAGACTTAATGTAGAAAACGTTCCTTGTATAGTGACATTGTGCAAGGTAAGCTCACTTTCTAAAACCCAGTATGACACAAACAGTGATGCATATACACCACATGGCTGCCCTGACACCGCCTGCTTTCCTGCAGGTGGGCCACCGGCACGTCGTGGACGCGACTCTGCAGGAGAAGGCCTGCTCTGTGGCGAGCCTCATCATCTCTGTCACACACAAAGGCACTGTCACCTGCACGAGGAAGGTGGGAGGAGGCAGCCTGGATCCAGAGAGCATCTTCGAAATGACAGAGGTGAGTTGAGCCCTCCTCCCTATCTGGCCTCCTCTTGCCTCCAGCTGAAGCGCTGGCATTATGTGATTTTATTTAAATATACCTTGGTTAAAAAGAAGAGACCCTAACCCTAAAACTAACCCTAGCTCTGTCTGATGGTTAAAAGATCTGCCTACCAGCACCTCTAAGATCACTTATTTACAGATTATATTTCATATCCCCCCTTCACCCGCAGAATTTGTAATTTTTATACTTCATTTTTTGTATAGATAAAATAAACAGGAAACAGCCTGTTAGTTACTGAACTTTAGAGGTGCAGGTAGGCTGATTCTACTAGAAATTTGCAACTTTCAAAAGTATGGTAAACATAAGAGACTGACTTTTTAATTTTAATTTTTAATAATTTCAATATAATGTTAATAGAAAGGTAATAGAAGTATTTTGTTTTTCCAGGCAGGTAAACGGGTCGGGAAGGCCCTTCATGCTCCGCTCATGAAGCTGCTGCAGCAGGAGGAGAGTTTGGGAAAGAATCAACAGAAAGTTGGCTTCCTTGGTTAACATCAGCGCATGTATACAGCATTTTCTAATAAAACTTAAAATTTCTACAACCTTCCTGTCTTTGTGTAGATACACTGTTTTGTGCTCTTGGTGTTTTAATAACAAAGTTACATGAAGATGTAAGATCTGACTGAAAGAATCCTTAAGTTATGGCTCATGACTCTTGTCACGGCCCTGATGTGAAGAGGTGCAAGTGATTATCTGCCATCGGTGTTGAATGTGCAGATACCTTTCTGCCCAACCACACGTTAACTCAGAAAAATCTGATTCTGAACAATAAAATATTGGAAAATACAGGATTACTACCGCCAAAAATATCACTGTGTGGCTTTGTTAGCCACAGATCAAGCAGCTGATGCATGGAGATGTTATCAGTAATGAGAATAAGCAATCAGAGGGAATGGCACAATGGGAGGGTCAGTGTTATTCTAACCCCCATGGGTCTGGAGGTGTATTTTCAACAGCACAGACTGAACAATTACAGATTTGGAATATTATAGGAATACTACAGGCAGCAGTGTGTCTCTATGATCTTCTCACTCTTCCACAAGTACACGCTGCTACTTGTCACGTTGATCATGCACTATAATGTACATAGGCTACAATATAGTACAGAATTGAGTATTAAATGTATGCTTTAGAGACTACTATAGATTCAAGACAAAAGTGACATGAGGGTGGGACTGAGAGAAAAAGGTGTTAATTACAAATTTGACTGCCACTTCAGCACCACGGACAGCACCATGGATTTATCAATACACAGCTACTGGTATTTCATGGTCATAGTCGGGGCATTAGATGCTAACTCAAACAAACCTCAGTCTGATAAAGGATCAGTGAATCAGACTTCAACTGAACAAACCCACTGCCCCTGCACTCTCCCTACTACCAGGGCATGGAGATGGGGGGATGGCAGGTTAACAAGGGGGATGCATTTTGGTCATTTTGCTTAGAAGGAGCAAATCACCTACTGCATCAGAGTGATTTACATTTGAATACACATAGATGAACCTGTGTAATCACCAATAACCAGTGGTCTGGTTTCACTAAAAATCAAGTAAATCCATCAAATGACGCTGCTGAAGAGTCTATTATACACAAATAACTTGTTTTATTGTTAAACTCTAAAACATCCTGGTGCTTTTGTTCATTATTTTTGGGTGACAGTCAGTACTCTGGCGAGTTAGCAGATGTGAAATCAGCACTGCAGGATTAGGACAAAATGCACAGGAAAAGTCCAGACTCTCTGCGTCCTTTTGGTTTTGCCACGTCAGTCGAGGATTGTGTAAAATGGAAGACTTACAGAAAGTCCAGATGTGACTCTGGATCATTTCCACTCTTCCCTCAGACTGTTGTAGGGTGTGTGCACTGGCTGAGAGGAGGCAGGTCCAAAACAAACTCCTATTTATGGCTGGAGCTCTCGCTGCAGATTCTCAATGGAAAAAAATCTATAGAGAGAATTGCTCAAAAAATGATACAGAACTTAAAATAAGGGATGACACTGCATGAACCTAAACAAGTAATTCAAAGCTGCTAAAGAGACTTTTTTGATTTCAGTGACTCACTGCAGCCAAAAACACCTGGAAATATTTAAATCTTTCCAAATGAGGCCATACCTAAGACTTCCAAACACCTTTTGGCCAACTTTTAGGAAAGAAAGTCTTTCTTTTGAAGATTAAACTTGTCTTGCCAAGAAATAACCTGTAACCGACTTATTTAGGCATTTATGCCACAGATGAGTCAGTGTTTGTTTATTTCTTTTTAATACACTCCGATGAAAGCTCACAACTGTTTCACACAGTCTCGCCCTGCCAGTCTCCACCTGCATCCCAGACCTGGCTCGCTCGGTCAGTACTGGCCGTCCACATGAAGTGTCTGGAGCCAGATGAGACGCGCACACACACAAACTCCTGAGGTCAGATTGTTATTCCTGCAAATGGCTTTGGACGGCAGTATTTTTCCCTATTTGGAGAGATGAGAGGGAGGGTGTGAGAAAAACAAAGAGAGAGAGGGAGAGGGAGAGAGAGGGAGAGGGAGAGGCTGAGATAAATTGCAAAGCATCCACGTTGGAGCAGCCTTATTCAACAAGTCCAAGCATGGAGTTCAAAGGAGTGTGTGTGCTGCTGGGAGTCCTACTACTGGTGACCTGCTCACTTCAGCAGACCCCACCGAAGAGGAAGCCAGTGAAGAAAGGTAGAAAACATCTGGCACATCACAATGTGTAGGAATAAGAACCAATTCTGTGAATATCATATTTCTGCTGTGTCTACTTTCAGCATGTTTTCTTTATGGTCATGTGCTCAAATCTCTCTGAGTGGAATTTCCTCGTGTCTCTGCTGTTGTTGGAATCAGATTCAACAAATGATGCTGCCATTGAACAGCTGCAGAAACAGATCAACGACATCGTCCAGGAGCTCAACCTGCTGAAGGAACAACAAGCCCTGCAGACAGGTAAGCTCGACTTCTAAACAACTGGATCATCTTTTTTTACTTTAATAAAGGAATGCAAATAATTCTCTGAAGAAGGGCTCTATTACAAAAAAAGTTGCCAGGGCTTACAGTGGTTTTAACCTGATGGAGTCTGGGCTCAGACCAAGCCTGGGAAGGCCACCTGGGCTGCCCCAAAACTCCCAGTTTTACTGTGTGTCAATCAGTAGTGCATGATATGAGTGACTGCAAACTTTTTGTAAGAATTTACAACATCAACTGATGCAGGTTGTGTATTATTATGCAATCTTGTGGTCCTGTCTTTTAGAGGGGCCTTTGTCATCATCAACAACAACAACAACAACAACAACAACAACAACAACAACAACAACAATAATAATAATAATAATAATAATAATAATAATAATAATAATAAAAATAATAGTAATAGAAATAGTAATAATATACAGAAGAACAAGAAGAAGAATAGCAATTGTAACACAACTACTACTACTAGTACTACTACGACTAATAATAATACCTTAAATAATAATAGTAATACCTTTTAAAATGAGTATCTTTCAAAAACAAAGTGACAAAGTGCTTTATAGTCAGACAAGGAATAAAAAGTAAATAAAATCGAAAGGGAAAAGAAAAAACAGATTTTGGTTAATACTTGGCCCCAGATCATCTGCCCCAAAGTCTGTTGTCTGGTGTTTGGGGCGCCCCCTGTTGGTCCCCTTCAAAATGCTTCGGCTGTTCAGTGTGAAGAAGAACTAAGAACAAAGAAGAATCAAAGATACCTGCCAAGATTTATGATGATCTGACTTCTGCTATTGGCTGTTAATCATAGCGCCACCATCTGGCCGATTGGAGTCATATTTCTCGGGAAGTACTTGCCTATCTTTTGCAGTTATGGATCAAAGTTTCAGGTCTCTTATTTTTTCCAGTTCACAGCAAATTGATCATCAGCACAAACTCAATTGGGGTTTGAGCCTCAATTATCAAAAACAATTACGACAAATACCATCAGCTAAGAGAAAGCCATCGAGTGAAAATATGTTTAAAGAACAGATTTTATCAGGCAGGAATTTCCACAACTGAGGGGCCCAGAAAGAGCAAGGACCTGGTTTATATTGTGCTGTTTTAAACCAGTGACCATGCAGTCATTGACACACAGACCACCTGGGGCCAGGTGACATGTGGAGGGTCAACAGGGGTCAAATACCTTTTTTTTTTTTTTTTTTTTGGCCTTAAAGCCCCCTAACAGGCTAATCCAGCGATGGGTGAGATTAAATTAAAGTTGCAGATTAGCCGTTAAAGCCTCTGTCTTCATCTTCCAGCCTTAGAAAAGCATTTCTGTGGCTCAGCCTTCTTCATGATGACCTGTGGAGGTGCGCAGCCAGCCACCCATATCATCATTTATAATTTCTGTTTGCAGTGGATTACAACATGAGTGTTTTAAGGTGTAGTTGAGTGAATTTGATGGCGTGACATAAGCAACATTGTTCAGGGCCCCCAAGTTTATTAAAGCTGGAGTCAACAGTCTGAAGTGTGCTTCTCTTGAATATAAAGACAGATGGGATACACGTGTAGCCTTTGAAGCTGCAAGTATTAATCTGGAAAACACATGGCACAACCTTCTCTGACCTCTCGTTCAGAACACAAAATGATATCCAGTTGTTCCTGCAAATCCAAAAAATCTTCAGTACAGAAAAAAGCATCATGTTCCACATTATGTCTGAGGATCCAAAATAGCACAGGACTGCTTTTATTCATGTTCTCAGAGGACAGCTCTCAGAGATAACAGGATACTGTCTTATCTCCAAATGTAAAAAATGAAAAATGACACTGAGTCACAGTTTATCTAACCTTCTGCTCCCCTTTCATTTTTCTTTTCAGTCTGTTTGAAAGGCAAAAAGATTCATGGCAAGTGCTACCTGGCTGACCCTGTGAGAAAACGCTATCACACTGCCAGCGAAGACTGCAACAACCTGGGCGGAGTCCTCGGCACGCCCACATCCAGCGATGAGAACGACCAGCTCAGAGACTACCTCCGCCAGAGCATCGGGCCCAATGAGCAGGTCTGGCTGGGCGTCAACGACATGATGACCGAGGGCACCTGGGTGGACCAGACCAGCTTCAGCATTACATACAAAAACTGGGACACGTCCAACAGCCGGTCCCCTCAGCCGGACGGCGGCCAGTCCCAGAACTGTGCTGTCCTGTCCGGGGCCTCCCGCGGGAAGTGGTCAGACGAGAACTGTCGTGAGGAGAAGCCCTCCGTCTGCCAGTTCAACATCGTTTGATCGCATTTATCTCATCATAGACTGTGCATGGTTATAGCTGCTTTCACTCTTGCTGCAATGCCACTTTGTCTGCTA
This sequence comes from Chelmon rostratus, assembly GCF_017976325.1. Lineage (NCBI taxonomy): Eukaryota > Metazoa > Chordata > Actinopteri > Chaetodontiformes > Chaetodontidae > Chelmon > Chelmon rostratus. The sequence goes on along the minus strand of NC_055673.1, from coordinate 8,335,014 downwards.
TTCTAAAAGGAGTTTTAAGCCCGTGGTTCTCAGCTGGTTTTGCATCTGGACCAAGTTCTGATCTAGAGGTCACAGTCATAAAGCTGTTATTTTTGACTGAAGTGATGTGGTGATGTGTCATTTGCAGCATTCCTCGTGGTCACAATAAAACCAGGAAGAACAAAGCTCTGTCTAGAATAAGTGAGATACTATGGGACATCATCTCCTCTAAATGAATCCATGATTTCTGCTTTCATTTTCAAGATTTTTGTACATGAAAAATAAACTTTCAATTTTTCCAATAATGTCAAAACATGTATTTTGGATGTTCATAATTCAAAATACCTGCAACAAAAGGTGTGTGTAGGTGCTGGCACCTTTCACAAATCAAAACTGGGTGTAACTTTCCATCATTCCCACACATCCACACCTCTAGTGCAGCAGGTCCATGACTCACTGGTCGAGAACCGCTTGTTTAAACTCAGGCATCCCTTCACAACTACTGTGTTTGAACGACAAGACTCGCACGGAGCCAGAATTATCAGTGATATTGCATTAACATTAAAATCTTCAACCACGTTCTTCTAAGAGATTATTTCAGTTTGCTAGTCTTGTAGTCTCCTATAATGTCTAGCCTGATGTAACCTGAAAAATTACCATTAATAAACTATGACAACCCACTCCTCTGCTGTCATTTCCTGAAGGAAACACCACACATATCCGCTTTCCTCAAGTGTACGAGTGCTATCGATCAGCTCATGTCACTCTAAGCTTTCCCAAAATGTCAAACGCCGCTCCTGAATCTCAAACGGCTCAAAACCGAAAGGCAGAAGCAGAAATGCAGACCTCACTTTGAATCTAATGCGTGCGTCTGCAAGAAATTTGGTGCAACTACAAATGGCTTCCACATTTGTTGTTTCCAGTAAAAACTTCTCCACGGTAAACATTGGCTTCCACCCCACAGTCTGAAGTCTTCCACACCCTCCTCCAGTTTTTCGTGGCCCGAGTTCCTGTGGTTGAAATTGTTTTCACCATGCAGAACGCAAAAGACGAATGTGACGGTCATTACCTCAAGAAACTGTTCCCGCACTGCAGCATTTTCCTTGAATTTATTGCAAAAACAAACTAAACTGTATTTACAGAAAAAACAAATCTCTTAAAAACAGACTAGTAAACAATACACAGTAAAAACACTTTAAAAAACAAGGACCAAAGGTACTCGCACATTCTTTTCATAGTCCCTCCTCAAGTCCATGCCCCATGGGCAGAGATTTAATAAAACTAAGCAAATCAAATCGATTTTGTTGCTTTCTTGTTGAGAGTTGATTGACATCACTGTAATGTTTCTTGGGTTAGGCACGGCCAGAAGGTGATTAGCTTAGCTTAGCACAAAGGCTTGAGACGAGGAAACAGCTAGCATGGATCTGCTCAAAGATAACAAAATCCATCTTCCAGCTCCTCTAAAGCTCACTAATTAATATGTAATTTATCCAAGTCATATAAAAATCAAAGCATAAACAAGACAAGGCTTTACAGGGACTATTTCTTGGTTGGGTACAGTGACTTCAAGTAACGACAAGACACCAGGAAGTCACTGTACAGATCAAACAGACATAATGCATAAATTAGTGATCTTTAGAGATGCTGGCAGGTGGATTATGCTATCTTTGGACAGAGCAGGCTAACCGTTTCCCCTTGTTTTGAGCCTTTATGTTATGCTAAGCTAACCAGCTGCCAGCTGTGGCCTTATTTTACTGGACAAACATGAGAATGGAATTGATCGTCTCATCAAACTGTTGGCAAGAAAGCGAAAAAGTATCTCCCAAACTTCCTTGAAAGAAGAGGATCGTAGCATCTACTCTTGAAGCTTTAAAAAAGACTGACAGAGACGACGTTCACGCCGTATTCAGATGCTCATTGAACACGGATTCCCTGAGTGTGATCAAAGCTCACATCAGTGCAGCCTGGAGATACTCTGCAACGTAACGAGAATTTAGTAACAGCGGTCCATCGTGCAGTTACAGTCCTGACTGCACTACAAGGACTCCTCTGTTATTGGTGGCTGTGGCTCCAAGTCAACACCGGAGAGCCGGATTGTGTTCATATCGCCGGTGCTCTTGAACGTGTACAGTTCATTGTCCACCATCCTGCGGTCCTCGAAGCCGAGGCTGTCCTGGCGGTCAATAGGAGTGCGCGGACGGGGAGGGATGAAACTCATAGACGGATCCAGGAACGTCTTGTCCCGGTCCATCTCGGGCCCTTGGTCCGGCTCTCTGATTACAGGCAGCTCTCCATCAGTGGGGCCTGAAAACGTCTGATAAGAGTCCACCTGCATCCCTTTGTAGCGGTCCTGAATGCTGTCGGCGTAGCTGGAATCACCCAATAGGTGGCCGTACACCATCGTCTCATCTATGGAGTCGTAGACGTGGGACTCGTTGTCAGACCGACTTTTGCTGAAGTGTCTGTCACCTGGGCGGAAGATATTCCCTTTCCCCATGTAGATGGATGACTCCTTGTTCATCTTGTCTTTTTTCTTTTTCCTGTTTGAAAAGATAAAGGCAGACCACAAACAATAAGAAAGAGTCGACAAAAGCCACCAGCTACAGGCCAGTCTTAAAGAAGACATAAAAAATAAATACCAATCGACCAGTTCAAAAGGTCAAAAACATACTTTATCCAACAAACCTCTAAGACTTTAACAATGAAAACTGACAAACTGTAGTAAAATATTTTCTAATGTGTCAAAAATATAACTAAATAATACATCAATAAACAATACTGTTGGTAAAGAAAAATGACATCAAGTGTAAAAAGAGTATATATCTTTACGTTATATTTTCCCGCTGTACTCACTTTGTGACGATGCATACGACAACCAGCACTATGATCAGAAGTAAAAGAGCTCCTGCTATCCCGAGAAGGATGGCCAAGAGATCTGTAGAGGCAAGAGGAAGACATTGTAAAATATAATCCTTTTGTTTGTAATATGTTTTGTGTGTTTGGCCTAAATTAGTCCTGCTTGCTTACTGGTCTTCTTCTCCAGAACGATTTTGGTCACTGCACCAAACTGTCCCTCCTCTGGTACGCAGTTGGACATGTTGAGATAGAAACTCTGCGGCACCAACAGCTTGTCCTCCGCCTCCTCGTCCTCCCTGCGGCTCATGATCTCCTCCTCGTGGCCCAGCATCTTCACCTTGATGGCGGTGTGCCTGTCATTGCATTTGGGCTGGCTGAGGTTGACAAACTGCATGTTGGCCTGGTACTGGCTCGGGAGAGTGACGATCCAGGACACGGTGGAGGAAGGCCTCATGCCCTGAGGCCAGTTGGGGGTGGCCAGCAGGGTCGGGGACGGCATCTTTGGGCTGACTCTGTAAATAATGGTCTCTAAAAGGGGATGGAAACAATTCTGTCAGTACTGACTAATTTCTGCTGGTCTACAAACTTAAGAGGCATCTCCAGCATTCATGGTGCAACAGTGCCCCCGTGTGGACTTCACAGGTAAAGTGAATGTGCTGAATTGGTTGCAGTGGAAAATCACAGCAGACAGCAGCATGACAGATTTTAGTAGTTATTTTCTTGAATAATCAATTCATTGTTTGGTTTATAAAACGTCGAAAAATAGAGAAAATGACAATTTCCTGGAGCCCAATGTGACATCCTCAAAATTACCAATCATTTCAGCCCTGGCTCTTATGTCAAACATGACATGACTGGATGTTTAGTGCATTTTCCTGTCTTGCTACATCAGCCTATTAATTCTCCTCATCTGTCTCACCCACACTGCTTCTACTTCTTCTGTTACTGATTTCCTGCATTACCCAGAATGCCTTTCAGCAAAACACTCAGCAAACATGTCCACACTTCAGTTGCTGATGAAGTGCAGGCACAGTTGTTCAGAGCAGTTAAGCTACATTTTTGTGGTTGAACTACAAGCAGTACTCTTTTTGTTGTAAACACAACACTGACATACTGTCACCTTATACAAATAGATTTTTAAGGGAACGGCTGCTTATTTGCATGTCTGGCAGTTATGGAGTAACATTATCATTCAATCGAGTCGTGTTTCTGTCTACCTGGTGACTGTAAATCCACTAATAACTATTCTTTAGTTCTGACTTGGTCTGAATTAACTCCTGAGACGGATATCTGGCACTTTAGCTGCTACATGCTCTGTTCACCAACTAGTCGCTAACTGTGTCTGGTCTGAGTTTCCTGCTGGACAGGTAGTGTACAGTGTGTTTATCAGAGTGCTACAGACGACAGTGATGAGAGCAGAGAGACTAAACCCAACCAGGAAAAGCTGCAGGCTGTAAAACTCAAAAACATTTACCGAAAGACACTAAAACCTGTTTTTTAAAAAGGCAAATATCTTCACATCACATTGTCTGTTTTCCTGGCATCAGAGCACTTGTTTCTTTAATGTTGAATTTAAAATCATCAACAGCAGACATTTCAACTTGTCATAGCAGGAAGCACAGATGATACTAATGGCATTAAAAACTACTCTGTCCCACTAATTATTGTGTATTTGCAGTAATTGGTGGTCATATGCAGGTGAGTGCCATCATCCACTTTAGAGCACCCTGAAATCCAGAACGCTCTAATGTGGATTAAACCACAAACGGTCAATATACTAGATCTGAAACAATTAGCTGATAAATTAGGAAATTAAACCTTTCAGGCATTTTTCAAGCAAAAATGACAAAAAAACAAATTCTGGTTCAAGCTTTTCGGAAGCTGCTTTTGTTTGACATATATATCTATATATATATATATATATATATATATGGACGGCTCAATTTTTGAGTAATTTTCATTACTTTCTGACCAAATGATGAATTGATTAACAGAGAAAATAATCTGCAGATTAATCATTAGCTGCAGCCTGCAGAATATCCACGTCTTACCTGGAATCTCCTGACTGTAGCTGACGTTGAGGAAAGGCCCCCTGGTCTTGGTGAAGTTCTGGACTGTGGCTGTGACAGAGATGTTGGCGTGCACCTGAACTTTCTGGATGACTCCGTTAAAGCAGAAATCTCCAACAGAAACTCCATTGTCCTCTGCCACGTGCATGAAGACAGACTGATTACACTCCTGGCCAGGCAGGGACTGTCGAAGACTCCCCGTGGGCGACGTCAGATCCAACGTGCTGTCCTGAGGGATGCTGAGGTGCCAGGTGAAGCTGTGGAGGGGCATCCGTAGGCAGGAATCCAGCTTGGGCACGGTGAGGAGAGTCGGGGAGCATGACGCCACATTTTGGCAGCCTGTTATCAAAAGGCGCAAAATGAGAAAGAGAGTCAAGTTTCTAACTAAAGGAACAGCCCAAGTTATACTTTCAAAAGATACACAGCTAACAAAATGTTTGTTTGGACTTAAAGGAATAGTTTGACATTTTTGAAATGCACTAAGTAAGCTACAGCCAGCAGCCAGTTAGCTTAGCTTAGCTTAGCTTAGCGCAGAAACTAGAAACAAGGGGAAAAAGCTAGCCTGGCTCTCTCCAAAGGCAAGAAAATCCACCTACCAATGTCTCTAAAGCTTACTAATTAATCTTGTTTGTTTAATCCTCACAAAAACCAAAGTGCAGAAATGACACACTGCGGTTTTAAAGGGGGTTAAGTGCCTGACTATTTTTTGTTTAGGCAAGGATACTTCCTGGAGTCACAGTGACAACAAGACTCTAGTGAGCTCTGTAGGTGCCTGGAGGCAGATCTTGCTACCTTTGGACAAAGCCAGGCTCCCATTTCCAGTTTTTGTGCTAAGCTAACTGGCCCTAGCTTTATATTTACAGTACAGACACGAGAGTGGTAACTCTCGGCAGGAAAGATAATAGTGTGTTTCTCAAAATATTGAACTATTCCTTTTACTTTGATAGACCTTGAAACATCTTACCAAGAACTTTACTGGCGGTCAGGCGCACGTCTTCATTTGGACAGTCGAGGAAGGAGAGGCTGGCCTTAGTGCCTGCAGCAACGATTATCTTCTCTTGAACATTAGAGTCGATGCTCATCTCACAGTAGGGATCTGAACCCACTTTCTCTATCTGCAGGGACACTCCTTGGTGTTTGGTTAGATCCACTGTACAAAGCACTATGAGGGAAACATAGAGAGACAATATTTTAATGATCAGAAAGGAAGTCTTTATCTTAGCTTTTATTGTGATATGTACAGCATAATTGCATTATAATAAAAATGTGTTTCGCATACCAATATCACAGTTTAATGGACAAGAAAAAACCTGATCTGAGCCAAGTTTTGATCTAAAATTTCTAAATTATTGCTTTTTATGGGTCAAGTCATGTAAGTTTGGACTCACAGAAAGAAATGACATATGTCCTGGCTCTTTTTGTAAAACAGAAGCAAATTATGAATGCGTTATTTTGTATGGAAATGTCAAACATTGAAAAGTAACATCAATATACAACAAAATAAGGGATAGTAGTTTTGGGTCAAGCTGTACATACTGAGCAAGGATGCATGTAATTTTCCAGGAAACAGTGTCACAACTTGGGAAATGGGTTAAAAATAGTTTTCATTGGGCAACAGACAGAATTATTTTTATCCAGATGGTCAGGAGGGTCTTGTGCCTTGTTTAAAGATCAGCTGATTATTATTTTTCCAGATAATCAGACACTTAGCTCTGTGACTCGAATGCAATGTGAGGCACCAGAGGCAGAAACTGGAACTCAAATTTCAAGTTTCTTCACAAGCTTACAAATTTCTAGTTATATACATCAATAAAACAAAATCAGCCTGCTCAGATCTGTTCAGGAAAACAACGGTAAGTGAGCGTGGAAAAGGCGACCTTTAGGACAAGAATGAAATCTGAAGTTACGACAGAACTGGGATCAGCCAACCCACCACGACTCCCTGCTCTTCATGTTTTAATACTGTACCTGGATGACCGCTCCTCATGACAGAGACTTTGTAGCTCAAGGCAAGTCCTTGTAGCGTCCTGTTGGTTTCACAGTTCTTCAGCACCATGCTGAAGCTGCCCTGCTGATGCTCCGGCTGAGGATCCGTCAGAGTCAGCTTGGTCACCTTATTGCCCCCTTTCTGGTACTGCACCTCCACTTCATTTTTGAGGCACTCTGGAGCCGTGTGATCCAGGAAATGCATCGTGTAGTTGTGCATGCCGGGCACCTTGAAGTCCCACTGCATCTGCTGGTTATCAGGAAAATCACTGGGATAGTTGGCTGTGATGAACTTTGTGTCTGATACACCTCGTGGTAGGTTGACTTTCACTATGGCAACCACTGGAGAGAAACAAGGAGAGAATACTGTGGTGTGAAACATGCAAAAGAAGGCATCTATATACCTTAAATACATCATTTTAAGCCTGTAAAGCAACACCTAAAGACAAACTTGCTCTTTTTATATTAGATGATGATTAGAAACTATTTACAACTATGGTTTTGGTGACGTATTTTAATATTTTTAATAATGAAAAGAACAATATTTGCTCAGAGAAACTGTGTTGGCTGAGAGTTAAATACAGTGGATGAATGCTATATGGACAAAAGTAAAACTGCACCTCTAGGATGTTTTCCTGGTTTTATCTAATTTCAGCTGAAATGTCTTGACGTTTGATATGTAGTGATGTCTTTTCGTCACATGTGAGATGGACCAACTGTTTGGCATGACACTGAAATATAAACTAACAAACTAACTTACTGCTGGTCTCAGGCCCAACAGTGAGTTTGAAGTCAACAGGATCCAGCTTCCTGTCCCCAGGCACCTGTAGAGACATGCGGCCCTTGTAGCGAGCCTGGATGGTGGTCACAGTTCCTCCTTTGCAAAAGGTACCAATGGTTGCTGGTCCTGTGCGCAGATACGTAAGAAGTGAGTATGTGTGGCCATCTGGACAGGTGTCCTCGTTGGGAATCTGCCGCATTCCAGGCTCTGGAAAGTCTAGCTGGAAGGCCCGAGTTGAGACCACTTTCAGATCCCAGGTGAAGGTCCGATTGAAGTCTGGGAACAGTGAGGACTCGGCCTGAACGATGTTACCCGAACAGGAGGCCTCTGTGCAGTCTGGATTTTGTAGAGAAGAGCACATAAGCAGATTGACAGACACTAAGAGATTGTGAATGCTGTAGGTTCACAGTCAAACATTGTTGCCACCTGAAGAAAAATATTAAACAACGTCTCCATCGAATTCTTATTTTTGTGACCTTCATACCAATTTCTCTGTTGATCTCCACACTGAAGACATCCTGAGGCTGAGGACAGGTAAACTCTACTGAGGTGTTGGTGGGATCTTTCAGGGTGAGACGCTGAGTGTTGCACGTCTGTTCAGGCGCCTTCTTCTCACACACACTGCAGTCGGGCTCGCTGGTCACCCTACTGATGCTGATGATGGTGTTGGGATCAGGGGTCACGGACATCATTCTGCCACCTACCACAACAGATGAAAGTTAGCTTTCAATGCTAACTCTAGATTTACTATATTATAAAAAGTGATTATGTTTGGTGTCTTTAATGAAGCATCTTTCTATCACGTCTTCGACATACTGTTCTGTAAATAAACAGCTACGTGTTTTTCTTTGCCGTATGAACAAACTGCAGGAACACTTGCCTCTTGGTGCTGCTTTGACAGCGAATGCTGTTGACTCAACTTCTCCTCCTTTGGGAACTTCTGTAGTTACAGTCGTCGCTCCGAGCAGATCCAGATGAGAAACTGGCCCACCCTTGCAGTAACTGTTAGTTTTGATCTTTCCGTCGCCTTTAGTTGTACTCACTGAGTACTGGTGACCATCTTGGCAATTTTCTGCTCCAGACAACTCCTTTAATCCACCAGGGAAGTCCAAAGTTAATACGGTCCTCTCTGGTACACTAATGTCCCACTTTAGCGATTTTTCAAAGTCCTTGAAGAGGTCAGGATCAATGTCTCCTGCAGCTGGAGTGCAGGAGGTCTTGGTGCATTCTGAGTAATGAAAAATGAAAAATGTCTCAATTTTATACAGTTTACGGGAATCTTTTTTAATTTTTTCGAATACTACAGAAAAAGAATGAGCCTACTTCAGTTTCATGGCTAAAAGGACAAAACATGACTTATTCATCTCTCTCTCTCTCTCTCTCTCTCTCTATATATATATATATATATATATATATATATATATATACACTTAACAAAAAATAAATACATAAGTATGTTTTTAAAATGCCATAGCAATTAAGAGATAAACGTTGCATAGAGAAATCAATACATATAATAATGCTGAAATAAATAAAAATATAGACATTAAATGCATAATTTAATAAATAAATTATCATTTATTCATACATATATTTAATTAATCTCTCCATTTCTTCAAATCCTAATGTGTTGATTTCTATATTTCTGTATTTCCAAGTTTATTTATTTAGGCATTTCTACATTTCTTCATTTATCTATTTCTATATTTCTGTTGTAGAAATTTAGAAATACAGAGTGCATGTAAAAATTAATTAAAGACATTTACTCATGGCCAAAAGAATTACTAAGAATTTCTTTTTGAATATTCACTATTGAACTATTTAAGTACTGTAATTATTCATTGATTTCAAATTTAATACAAAATTTATGCCAAATTTTTCTAGTAAATGAACTTAACACAGGTCTCACCTATTTTCTTGTTTATCTTCACACTGTACACATCCTCAGGTTTTGGGCAGCTGAACTCCAGCTGAAGATTTTCAGCGTTCGTCAGTGACTTTTCTGTCGGGCTACAGCTGGGAGTGGCGCCATCACCAGAGCACACTTCACATTCTGGTTCCTCTGGATTACGGCTAATGGCCACAGTTGTGCTGGAATCAACAGTTACAACCACTGATCGGCCCTCTGGAGGGAGTGAAAATGGAGAGAGTGAGACAGACGCCAGGACTGGGTTGCACCAGCTATTTGTTAGCCATGCTTCCTAAGGTCTTTCGCACTAGCTAATTTCAAACTAGTGACATTGTGTCCTGACAAAAAAAATAGTCGGGAACATAACCCCCGAAAGAAAAAGCAATTTGTAGTCTTTATACTTTTTTGTACAGGTTAAACAAACAAAATACTACACACTGTTGTCACGTGTTTTGCTAACTTTGAGCTTCCCCAATTTTGAGTCTTTGTTCGGTGCTAATTTTGCTATTAGTAGCTTCATATTTAGCATAAAGACGAGACATTCCTCTTGTCCAGCTCTAAGCAAGAAAGCAAATAAATGTTCCAAAATGTCAAACTCTTCCTTTAAGGAATGTCTGAGCTAAGCTAATGAAGAAGAGTAATTTGATTGCTAGTAAATATCTGTAGTGCTGTCTAATCAAAGTATGTAACAAAGCCAATGTAGCTAACTGTAAGCTAGCATAAGTGCCAAAAATAACAGTTGCAAGTTTCCAAACTATATACTAAACCTATCTATCTAAATGCAATCTACCAGCATTTGTAAATGTATGTATGATTTTGCTTTATTTACACATGATATACATGGAAATTTTTGTGTTAGCATTATTTATGCAGTTTAAAATGAGAGGGAAATACCCAATTATGCTAACCTAACTGTTATTATTATTTTGTCATTTAGCCATTTCTCAGTAACATTTTGTAGTTTGACGTTATTTTTGTGAAATGTACTTTAGAATCTTCTTAGTTTTTACATAATTATCACACAACATTTCAATCAAGTGTCAGATCAGATATGTCAGCAATTATCAATTAGCAGTAGTCACTACAATGAGTAATACCTTAGCAAGCTAACGTTAGCTTAGTCAGGTGGTTCAGTCAGCTGTAGCAGTTACACTTTGCAGTTGCTGGGTGTAAATATTGCATAACAGCTAATCTCTATTTAAGCACCAGTTTGTGTGGTGCAACCTGATTTAATTTAGTGATATTTGGTGACAAACATCCACCTAGTAACCACTTATGACTCGCTAAGTTTGAACTTAAATTCGACAGTGTTGCTAAAAGAGTAGAGCTTAAAAGAGTTTGTATTCAATAATTTCTTACTTAATGGTCCAGCAGAGGCCTGGAACAACACAGATTCCACCTGAGCCTTTGGCTTAACTTGCAGAGAGACAACAGCTTGGTCGGGCAGGTCTAAACGAGTAACAGAACCACCCCGACAGTACTGAGTCCGGCCCTTGTCGCTTGTTTTGGATGTAGCCACTAAATACTGGAACCCATTAGGGCATGGCTGTGACGTCTCCATCAGTCCCTCTCCAAGGATGTCCAGAGTCACGACTGTCTTCTCAGGTGCCTTGAGCTCCCAGGTGAAGGTTCTGGTGAACTCTATGAGGATGGAGGGTTGAGTTTCTACTGTTGTGGGGGTGCAGGTGTCCTTAGTGCACTCTGGATTAAAATTAAAGGCAAGAGGAGATTTTAAGATGAAGAAGAAGGTGAATACGCATGTTTATTAAATATATTGTGATGTTAATTACAGCAGAGGGGAGGTGCAGATTCAGGTGGTAACTCTCTTTTTGTTGGTATTTTCAAAGTAAGCCTTTACCTGATCCTGGTTGGTTCCCTGAGCAGAACAATTACTGCAAAACAAAGTGAGGCCGATGAACTCACCGATGGTGCGAGTAATCATCACAGTGTATGCCTGCTCAATCGGCTGGGAGCAGTTGAACAGCAGTTTGACCTTCTCCTCAGGTACCAGAGACAGAGAGGAGTGGCAGGACGTCTGTGTGCCATTCACCCCGCTGACTGTACACACAGCACACTGACCCAAAGGCAGCTCGGTGGACACCGTCACCGCCGAGCCCTTCTCTGGTTGGACCTCCGTCTGGAGGCATCCTGGGGGAAAAATTAAAACATGGAAGCAATGCAAAATGAAAACAAGGATCATTACTGCCAGCATTGTCTTGTTTTAACTGCTCATCAGCTGTCTCAGTGCACGCTGAGACACATTCCCATATTTGGACTTTGGAGTCTTTGGACATTTTTGCTATGATGACAGCGAGGGGGGGGGGGGGGGGGGGCGGGGGGGTGGCAGTGACGGTTGGTCACTCGCTCTGGTCCAGACTGAAATATCTCAACAACTATTTGATAGATTGCCATGAAATTTAGTGCAGACATTCATGGCTCCCAGATGACGTGTCCTGATGACTCTGGTGATCCCCAGACTTTATCTCTGGCACCACCATCAGGTCAGGTGTGTTTAGTAATAATTATCAAATATTAGCTTGTTAACACGCTAATATATAATGTAAGCATGTTTGCATTGTCTTTGTTAGCTTGCTGGTGTTAGCATTTAGCTCAAAGCACTGCAGTGCCTATTGTTATGCAAGGTATGATGGGAATTTTTCACTATTTTCTAACATCTTGCAAACAAAACAATCAATTGAACAAGATTAATGAAAAATAAAAATGAAAAAGCACCCTCCAAACATTGGAGGGGTTGAATGAATCGGATAGGTGCACATCAGTTCATTCACACTGAGCAGATGTCCAGCGTTCCTGTACAACAATTTAAGGTATCAATTCAACACCTCTGCAGTATTTTGGTGAAAACAGGAACAAAGGACACAAAGCAACGGTCAGACAGTTTGCTGTTGACGCTTGAGCAAACAGAGTGGTTCCAGGCACACCCTCCCCCATCCTACCCCCGTGCTGTGTAGTGATAAACCAAAGCAAATTCATTGACTTTTCATTATCGTGAGTCATCTAAGCTGTGAGTAAAGATAGAAATTCAAGGTGAACCAGTTTCAAAATCTATTCGACATCTGTGACTTAAAGCATGGCCTGGTCTATTTGAATACTTTCATACCTGAGCAGATGATAATAATTGCAGATATATCGATATCTGAGTTAAAGTCAGCTGATGAGCAACAAGGAATTGTAGTACAGAAATGGCAACACAGGTTTGAGCTCACTCAGAGTGTCCAATTTTCCAATCAAAATGTGCAGTTTAGTTTGTGTCTCAGTGTGTATGTTGGTCACAACTTAAAAATAAAACCAATGTAATGGATGCATGTTATGTGTTTATGTTAACAAAACTTACTATTAACCTATATATAATTATACATTTTTTTTATTTGCCCACAAATTGAGATTGGTAGCGGCCTCAAATATCCAGTATCTGTCAGGCTTAATTCCACACTTCCATGCTTTTTCTATTGGAATACTATTCAGAAGTATGTATGATATACACACATCTGCAGGCACAAACAGATACAAAGATATACTGCATGCAAATATTTACTGCTCTGCTTTCCAGAGATAGCTGTTTCCAACGAATACATACTTCTCATTATAATTACCGTACCTTCAATAAAACCTGTAACGCCCACTATGTCCTACATTGTTGTTGTACATCAATTAATAGCATTAATGTGCTTTGAAGGACCGCCCCACTTGTCCACATAATGATCAGCTACCTCTTATTCTGAATAAATATGCATTTATGGAGCCTTCCTCCAGTACATCTGGAGTATAGGGCACTCCCAAAGCATCTGCATAAATCATAATGTCAAAATACACCTGACATCACCTCTGGTGGCAGTTTTCTTGCTGCAGTGATGCAACGATTTGAATGAAAACACTTAGAGTGCTTTTCAAAGAATGTAACAAGGAATTCACACGCTGAACTTGCAGGGACTTGAAAGCAGCACAGAAGAATAATGCAGCATTTACATAAAATGTTGGCTAAAGGGCTTCTCTTGACAGTAAACAGTGGGTGTGTCGCAGATGTCAAAGGGTAAATATGTCAAACTGACATATTTAGAAGCAATATAGCAGTTTATATGATCACTTCTACAAACACTATAAGAGAGAATAAATTCACCATGCTGCTGGTGACTTTTGCTTTAAAATTAATTAAAATGCATAAGTTTGAATCTAACAAAAGATAACACGCCCGCCAGTTTCATAGTTCATCAGCAGATTGCTGGTCAATCATTAATGAAGCCATGATGAATTCAAGCCTCCAGGAAGCTCCATAAACGCCTCATAAACCCTTTGAAAATGGAGGTCTTCAAGTCAGAGCCGAGCGTTACTGCACTCAGACTGAATATGTGCTCCAGCCTCTCATCTCCACCGTCAAGTCGATCAATCATATATAATGTTGACTGACCTCTATTGTCGCTTAATTTACTGACGCTGAGCTTTTAAACGCAGCTCATTTCGCTTCACAGGGCTGCAGGTTTGCAGGAGGCTTCCGCCTGAGCACGTTTTACCACAGCACTTTCTCACATTAACTGTGGGTTTGATCCAATTGGCACAAATTTGACGCCACAGTTACGCATCGGTGCGTTTGTGGCGTTTGAGCACATATTTCTTTTAAAAAAGTGTCGCCAACGAAAGGCGATAAAGCTAAGAGGAAATAACCAAAGGAAGCTTCAACAAACATCAAATGAACATATGTTGCTTCCTGCTGAAACAGATTATTATCCCACCTGATGAATCGATGACCGTCAACAACACAAGTCCCAGGAGCGCGCAGGTCGCACGGAGCCGCATGTTCGCTAAAAGGAGGAGTTCCCCGGTTTGAAAGATGCAGAAAGTTAAAAAAAGATGAAAACGTAAAAGCTGCCCTCTCCTTCACAAAGACTCAGCAGTATTTTCATTCACATTACAGCAGCAGCGACGACGTTGACAGCCACTTCCTGCTCTGCGTTACCTGTACGCAGCAGCGCGGCGGAGGGCGTGGACCGCAGGTACGTTTACCTGCCCAAACTTGACGGGTGAGGACGATCGGGCCCTGCCGTTGTACCGTTGAGCCGAGGCACTGCTTAGCTGATAGACTTATGATAGGACGCTTTCCCTCACTGTGTGGCACAATGGCTGCCCTATTTATAAACGGCCAAACATGCCAAGGATTGTTGGCATCGGGCTGTGTATCCCCAAAACGAGGCAGAGGAAGGGTGTGGAGACTGCTCCAAGCAGGGGCTACTTCATGCTGGAATACGCAGAATTAATAATGCGACATGCCACCACAAATATAACTGCAAAGGGAATAATATCAGAGAGATAATGAGCAGGAATTCAGTTCTTTGAGGAGTATTTCTGTCAAAAATAAGCAATATCTTTACATTCAAAAGCTGCTGAAATGATGCTGAAAAATGAACTGAGCTTGGTGTCTGATGTGCAATAGTGGATCCATACTGTGAATAACACTCGCATGTTGCAGAGGCTCCCTCCTGCCTCCACATGCCTCATGACGCAGACATTCCTGCCCAGAAACATACCTGAGGGCAGGACCACTCACACACGCACACGCACACACACCTGAGCAATGTTTCTGAACACTTCCGCTGCACATCACCTCATTAACACATCCTCATTTTAATGCAAAATGGCCAAAAATCGACCTTGAATCAAACTCCAGACTCGCTCTGAACCCCCTTTTGCCTGATTTCACCTCTTCTTTTGCGCACACACAATCAAAGACGAGCGACACCGAGTTTTGTTTTGCTGAACCAGTCTGACAGCTTGCAGAGTGGGCGGTGTGGTGAATTTAAACAGCTTCAGAGAGTCTCAACAAGGGACCTCAGTGAAGAATCAGCAGCTGTCAGACTTCCCCCTCCCTTCAGATCCAGGACAGCCAAACATGTGCTGTGGGGAGTTTCATGGAAAGAGTTTCCTTTCTGATGCCTTTACATTGGAGTTCGTGGAGTTTTTGACAGAAAAGCAACTTCGTCTCATAGCTTTTGGTGCATTGTGTGTCAGTATGGAGACATTACAGGTTGTGTAATACACCAAAAGGTGTGATGACTGCTTGTTTATTGTTTACAGCCCACTAACAATGACTCTGATTGAACTGGAAAGGTCGAACATTGTGAAATGCTTGCTAAATTCTTTCTATATTTGTCATCTTCTTCCTCTTGTATTTATTTTATCTATTATTCAAGACCAGATATTATATAAGTACAATGAAAATAAGGAACCATGGATAAAAAGAAAACAGTATTTTAAATGAAAAAACACACTGAAAATGTTCAGTTACAAGCTCACTCAGAGCTCCAAGCACTTTAACACAAATAGCAGCATTTATTTCCAGCTGTTATTTGGTCTGATTCAAGGCCAGAGTTACAAAATGAAGCCGTGAACAGCCCACAGGAGGGCAGTAACACAAAGAGATGATCAGCATCAAGTTCTTATGTACTCTCAGGCCCGCAAATTGTTTCATTTAAATGAAGCGGATTCTGTCATTTACCTGCTTGTTATTTGATGAGTCCATCAGCCGTGCTGCTGAAATGGGTTGAAATGCCTCTCCTCATGTGGTGCAGGGTGAAACGTTACAAGATCACCTTTATTGGGATTTGCACAAGCTTTTGTATTTACATTGTTTGCTGCAGCAGATTTAAGAAAAAATACGTAAAAGTTTAATTATGAGCGAAAACTTGTGGAGTATTTCTACATTGCAGTATTGCTACATCAGTACATGCATAAAACTCATAGCATCTGAAAGCAGGGTTTTGAATGGGCCATTGGTCTTGTTGCACTTGTTGTTGCACTCAAATTTTTAAGTGCTTGCACTTTACTTGAGTTTTTCCTTTCTCTGCTATGCTTTAGCTCTGCTACATTTCAGGGGGAAATATTGTACAATCTAAACTGCAATATAGAAATTTCATTTAAATAACTGCTTGTGGCCCAAAGAAGGGAAATTTTCACAAAAATGCAAAGATTAGAGAATAATAATCAAAATATGAATAGAAATTTGTCTCGAAATGTTAATGCTTCACTAATCATGAATTAATGTAATACCCACAGGGATCATTCTTATGTTTACTTTTGATATTTATGTGCATTTTGCTGATAACACTTTTCTTATGTTAGATTTCGATTGTCGTACCTTTACATTGTTGGTTTGGTAATTGTACTTATTCTTGCTTCTTCCACTGCTGCAGAATCTGCTCCTGAAACCAAGAAAACTGACAAAGTGAGCTAATCTTTCACTCACTTTCGTCGAGTTCAGGGACCCAGGTCCGATGATGACAACCACCTCCATTCAATGAGAAACTGCTAATCATTTTAATGCAGGAGCAGCAGCATCTAAATACCCCCCTTTGGTGTTCTAACTTGTGCTAAAAGATGCCAGTTGGCCTTGTCTGTTGCCGCCCACTCAGCCAGCCAGCTTGGAGGAGTCAGGAGGTCTGAAGAGAGACCAAAAGCACTGAACGCACCACCCATAAACCCAGACGGCAGCTCCACTTACAGCTGTACATAAAATTAGACCCCCAGACAGTCGTACTGTAGGCTCCAGCAGGCAGGGACAACAGGGGAACATACTGTAGAGATGAACCCGAGTTATAGTTCCAATCTTTACTTTGGTAAGGAAGCAATAACCTGAATATTTGTCTTTCTAACACGGTCATCTAGTCCAGCTCTCTGCAGGCTGAAGACAGATGATTCTTCAGCATGTGTGTGAGTGTGTTGTCAGTCTGGACAGTCTGCTGTACAGTTCTGTGTGTTTCCTCCTCATTGTGTGTGTGGTCTGTGCTCAGGAAGCTGTGCGGGATGCAGTAAAGCGGTGTACAGTGATGGGACGGCCTGCCGGGCGATGGGTCATTTATTCCACGACACTTGTTTCACCTGCAGCGTTTGTGGTGAGTTCTCGCTGGCTGAACATTGCAAATACTCTGATCTTTTACCAAAGTAGCAATACCACAAATACTTTGTTACTAGTAAAAGGCCTGCACTCAAACTCTTACTAAAGTAAAAGTATCGAAATATTCTTAAAGTGCCGAAAGTAAAAGTATTCATTATATAGAATGGCCAAATTTAGAATAATATATCATTAGATTCTAGTTATTGTTGCATTAATTGTTAATACTCACTAATGTAACTACTGTACTGCCGGGTAGCTTCATCTATTATAGTACGTTATAATTTATGAGTTCATTTATATCTTGTATTAATGATCTAAATCTGCGAAGTAGCGAGTAAATGATGTTGTCAAAAAAATGTTGCAGCCCAGTCTCACGCCAAAGCATGTATTAATACCACTACTGCTACTTCTACTAATAGTGATAATAATAATAATAATCTTCATTTATATAGCAACTTTCATACCAAAAATGCAGCTCAAAGTGCTTTACGATAAAAAAAACTACATGCACCAAAAAAAATGCGCAAAAAAATACATATAATAATAAAATGGGCAGAATTTAATTTTGAGATGAGATGGCGAGTACGACCCTCTTTACAACAACAGTAATAGTGAATGCTTCTTAAGGGAGGCTCAGAAAAGCTGGACTTACTGTGAAAAGACTTTTTTTTTTAAAAATCAACCTATTAACCTGAGCCACAACTACGTCAAGTTTGGTTTATCACATGACTTTGAAACATGGACCCGAGACATTGAGCACTGAGCGCATCAGTTCATGCTGAATAAAACTGAGATGTTCACAGCCACAAAGCAACGCATGTTAAAACATAAAATATCACAGTGAACACTAACAAAATCACTGCAACAAACGAAGCAAAGCAGAACTGTCTGCAGCACGTTGTACATCAACAGTAAGTTACTACTTTACTTATATAATTTCATTTTTCTTATTTAGTTTTCTTTGTTTATTGTGTGTACTCGGGTCCACAGAAACAATGTTGTATGACTGAAATGACAATCAAAGTTGACATTTGACTTTTATTCCTTCAGAAGAACATAATAAGACATCAGTATCTTGTCAAGTGTCACACTGTGGAAAATATTCACGTCGCTCCTCGTCCTGTGTTTCTTGTTCAGGTGAAATCCTCAGGGGCAAAGCATTTTATACAGTTTCAGGAAGAATCTACTGTGAGGAGGATTTTTTGGTACGAGTATCCTGTGATAGTACGGCTGCACACAGAGTTAAATACTGCACACATATATGATTCTATCAGGTGTTTTACAGCAATCAGCCAGACATTTAATCTGTGAATTCTTTCCTTTTTTAACGCAGTACTCAGGACTTCATCCGTCAACAGAAGTGTGCAGCAGCTGCGGGTACTTAATCATGGACATGGTGAGTATTCAGTTACTGTTTGTGCAGATAATGCTTCTTCTGATGAAGTAAGAGTAGCGTTACAGTGTAGAAATACTCTGAAATACTTTTGTAAAAGTTCAAAAGTATTTCATCAGAATATACGTAAAGTACCAAAAGTAAAAACACTCATTATGTAGAATAATGTATACTATGTTACTGCATTATAATTGTGCATTAGTATGTAGCTTACATTACTTTAATGCTGCATGTGGTAAAGGTGCCTTTTACTGTTTGTACTGCTGTTATCGTGTCAATTTCACATCAATGAAGTCTTATTGATATCATTTTATTACATTTTCTGGCATGAGTCTGAACCTGGAAAGTAACTAGTAATTATATCAAATAAATGTAGTGGAGAAAAAAGTACAATACTTCCCTCTGAATTGTAGAGGAGTACAAAGTAGCAGAAAATGAAAAGTACAAGTACCTCAAACTGTACCTATGTACAGTACTTGAGTAGATATAGTTAGTTACTTCCCCCGCTGGCTGTTAAAATGTGTTAAAGAAGAGCTCATTTTGCACCGTCAGGTCTTGCAGGCTCGTGGGAAATCCTACCACCCGACCTGCTTTCGCTGTGTCGTCTGCAGACAGAGCCTGGAGGGTCTGCCCTTCTCTGTGGACGCTGACAGCAGGGTTTACTGCGTCAGCGACTACCAAAAGTGAGTATCATATACACGACCTGTGCAGGTGCAACAACAGTGGGCCGAGCCCTTCAATTCACACTCTACAGAAAGACACCAAACCCCACCAGACAAGCAACACGCGAGACAGGTCACACCCAGAGTGGAGTTTCTGTGACCTTTTGTTGAGACTTCTTCATGGTTTCAGGGTCCAGGCTCCTCGGTGTGCTGCCTGTAGAGGGCCGATACTGCCAACGGAGGTGAGCTGAATTCATTGTTTTATTAAAAGCAAATAGCAGTGATACTTAAGTTTCTTGTCAGTTTCAATCTGCTTCCATGTGTTGACTGTTTCAGGGGTCTGCCGAGTCTATTCGAGTGGTATCATGTAACAGGAATTACCACGTAGAGTGCTACAACGGTGAGGTTAATCTCATTTGAGGACAGGAGCAGGACAACCTCCATCTTTCTGTGTTTTGCTGTTGGTTTTTTTTAGTTTTTTTATTATGAATCTGTTGCATTTTCCTGTCTGCAATAAAGTCACTTCAAACAGACACTAAGTATTGTTTTGTGTTCTCTCCTGGTCTTTCTTTGGTAATGGTGTCATTTGATAGGTTTCACAGTGGTGACCCACATTTCCTTTTCAGAAAACAGATCAAGTAAAGCTCCTCAGGCATGGCTCAAATGTAGGAAATTGGAGATTATTGAATAAAGTTATAACTAAGATTCCACACACAGTTACATGTAATACGAATAATAATGTCATGCATCTTAGTTTGCTCAGTTTTATTATACTTCAGAGTTGTTTTGTTACCTTATCTATTAAGCATGAACACTTAGTTGTGTTGCTTTTTTGGTCAATAAAGTTGTATATATTCAAGTCTTCTCTATTCTGTGGAACAACCGTGCCAACTCTTTGATCAAATATCATTAATATGCATCATAACGTTGTCTTCACTTGCAATGGATATAGAACAAGTGAAATTTAAGCCAAAGCTCAAATCCTCTGAGAAATCCCACTTTGAAAAGTTTTCTCCCCTGCTTGTGACGTGCAGCAGCGACACCGTGTGTTAATAGCAGGTACTGCAACAAATTCCCCTTCCGGAAAAGTTGCAGCGGCAGTGTTGCTAAATGAAGATAAACGCTGATTGAAATGGCGTCAGTCACGGTACGTGGCTGGGCTCTCTGCACCGTGTCTCTGCTTAACTTTGCGTTTGTTTTCATATCCGGTGCAGACTTCATTCGGTTCATATCATTTCGAGCCATTTACCACAACATCAGCGGGGAGACGACACTCTGTCAAGGTAAGCTTGCATAAGTTTTACGCTTACTGCTGTTGGCAGGCGACCAAGATAAGTGAAAGTTGACTAACTTTAGTGGAGTTATTCGGGAAACAGAGCTATGAGAGGTGACCTCCAGTACTTGACATGTTGTTATTAGCTACTTAGTAATAATAGCTGTAACAGTAGCTGCATCATAGAAGGTGTTTTACAACATGAATGAAATAATGGTTTTTAGTGCGCAAAAATCCGCATAATGCTGTTTTATGTAAATCAGCTACTGTACTGCAACAGTAGCGCGCCAGTCTGTGTAATCATTGAGAAATACACATTCTACTACGCGTATTTTTGCACGTCATGACCACTGCCCGGCTAGCTCAGTCGGTAGAGCATGAGACTCTTAATCTCAGGGTCGTGGGTTCGAGCCCCACGTTGGGCGACATTCCTTTTCGCCGGCCAAATTTTGGTGCGAGATGCAAGTATGCACACACACATATAAATGATTTGATTTGACTTTTATTGTGTTTCTTTAAATTCAGCACAATGAAAATGAGAAGGAAGACCAAACCCTCTGTTACCGTCCATGGCATAAAGGAGCTGTATTTTGAGGCCTCTGGGTTGAATCATGTATATGTGACATGTTTAACGCCTGAGCGCATGCAAACAGTACTTGCGTGTTCTTAATGCCTTCATGGATAACTGTGTTTTATTAGGCCATGACCGGGTCGTTGCCATGTGTGAGAGGACCACACACTGAATTAAACTTCAGTCAGTAAATCCTGCTCCAAACCACACTTAAAGTTTAGATGTTTTTTGTTTAAGAATAAAGTCAAACCAAACCAGTAGTTCAGCTTTAGTTTGTTTATTCTGTTTATGTAATGTGCTGATTTAAGGCAACAGTGTATACTGTATGTCTATTGTTGAATAACTAACATTTAGTTCTTGGCTCGATTGAGCAGCTTGTTCATGTATTTTTAGTTTTTAACAGGCTGATTAAGCTGCATCTTCACGCTACATCTTTGTTTTTATTCATTTGAATTAAAAAAACTGCAATACAGACCAATCAGTCGATGAAAGCTGCTTTGTGAGGTTGCACAGTTGTCTACAAAATGACAAAGTATTTTTTAAAGACTATATTTTAATCCTCTCCAGCATAATTCCCGACAGCATTCAAACTCCTCCCTTCTCCTGTTGTTCGCATCATTTGCCCACACCTTAGACTCCATACCATGGTCTGTGGCCCTGCGGGACAGCTCTGTCCTCAGGTCTCTTGTCGTGGATCTGGGCCTGCTGGGTCTCTTCACCACACAGCACAGTCTGCTCGCCTGGTCACCTGTCAAACAGGCCATCCAGTCGGTGCTGGGGCCCCTGAACAGGACGGCATACTGCTTCACCACAGCACTGGCCCTCCAGGTACAGCAACACAGACTCTTAAAGTATGTAAAATGCTGCTTCTATTGCCATAGTGCACAGAAGGTTATTAGTTATAATTAGACTGTTTGTTGCTTGGTAATTTTCTTACATTTTGGAGTTAAAGCTGAGCGTGTTTGGGGTTGATAAAACATGCTGTTTCCTTGCACCACTCTGGATCTTTATTCTCTTCCCACCTGTATTTAGATTTTGATGCGTTGCTGGCAGCCCGTGACTGACGCTCCCTGTCTGTGGTCAGTGCGTCATGCACCCTGGAGTATCTGGTTCCCTCTGCTCTGCTTCTCGCTGCACTTCCTCTGCTGGGCTATTATCTTCAGCATCCTCATGATCTTTGATTACCCAGAACTGCTGGGCATCAAGCAGGTAACGAGATCTTCATCAGCGGGCTATACTTGGCTCATTAAAATACTTTCAAGTCAAATTCTTCATTGACAACAATCATGCAACAGTTATGGTGAAGCGGCAACTCTTAATTCTTAGGCTCCCTTGAAACCATGTTCAACAGTATCTACTAAGAGAAATGAGAATCTAAGACATAAAATAGTGCAGAAGTTAAAATATTCAACACTGATTCCAAAAAAGTTGGATGCTGTGTAACACTATGTAGTAACATCCTTTATTTGTGAACGACTGAGCCTTTCCAGGATGCTCCTTTCATACCCAATCATGATACGATCACCTGTTACCAATCAACTTGTTTACCTGTGGAATGATCCAAACAGGTGTTTTTGGAGTGTTCCACAACTTTCCCAGTCTTTTGCTGCTCCTGTCCCAACTTGTTTGAAACATGTTGCTGCATCAAACTCAGAATAAGCAGATATTTACATTATATTATATTATATAATCAGCAAGTTGCATGAAAATGACCAATGAGCCTGAGTTACATTTTGTCAAACTTCCTATGGTCAGTGGTGTGACATGATATTATTTTTGGCAGATGTCTCTTTAAATGAAGGTATTGTTAAGTTGAATTAAGTGTCTAACTTATTGCCTAAAGCCAGTACTGTATGATTCATTCAGTTTCCTATAGATTACTTTGACATAGCCGAGATGTTGACAGTATGTGTCACAAAAAGTACGAAATAACAACGTTCAGGAAGATGTGCTGTTACATGTGTTTCTTAATTTTACACAATGTCATGTGAAATGTATGAAAACTCATTTGGATTTCACTACGACTCATCTGTGATAACAGGAAGAAGCTGTCAGAATTGAACTTCTAGCCCCAAATGTTGTATGCTGGACAGGCCTCGTCGGGCTCGGATGAAAACATCAAGAGGATTTCAGTTAATTCAACAGCTAACTCTGCAATCCACTCCTTCATCCGTGATTAATATCCTCTATTTGAAGCCACAACAGCAGCATGACATCTGAAGAAACGTGTAGCAGGGATTATGTAATCGGTGGCAGTGATTATGAAAACCTCTAAAATGTTCCGGAGTTGACTTGTTCTCGGTGCCTCTGCGTCACCTCATGTGTCTCTCTGGCCTCTCAGGTGTATTACGACTGCCTCGGTTTAGGGGACCCCCTGTCTCACAAGTCGCCTCGTGCCCAGCGCCTCCTGTCTCACCTCCGCCACCCGGTGTGCCTGGAGCTGGGCGTCGTGCTGTGGCTCCTGCCGGCCTTGTCCCTGGACAGGCTCCTGCTGGCTGGGACTCTGTCGGCCTACCTGGCCCTGGCACACTCCCTGGACAAACAGGATTTAGCCTACCTTTGTATCCAGCTTAAAAGCAAGATGCAGCTCTTGACGGAGCCGCACCGGGGCAGCCGGGACAACAGCAACCACAAGGAGAAGTGAAGCGAAGGTCTTCTTACTGCTGTGATGTGAAGCCAACTGCTGTCTTAATATTAACCAGAAATATACATCTATTTGTGGATATAGACATATAATATCGCCCTGAAACTGACTTTTCCATGTGCCTGGTTATCTACTGTGCTGAATAAGAACAAAGCAAACCTGCTCTGGCCATTCACTGCTAATGGCAAATGACTATTTTTTTAAATTTCCGTTTCACTTCATTTGCGGTTTGGGAAAAGGGAGAGTTTATTACAAAAGGAGTTTTTTTTTCTACCATTTGAAAACACCTACTACTACTAATGAGGATGTGTTAATGTTTTTAAAGCGTGGCTGGTGTTAAACTAAACTGCTGTAATGTTGCGTGAACAGTTTAAATTCTCAGTCAACATAATGTAACAGTTATATTAATGAGGTTATCTTTGTATTCTGACTAAATTTTGGAAAAAAGTTTTGTCCAAAATAGAGATTTTGTGTAAATTTTGCAGTAAAACCTTCTAAATATATCTTTGTTTTTACTACACTGACTTTTGGTTTAACAGTATATTTTGATAGGCTGCAGGTTTGCTGTATTTCTTTGTCTTTCATATGTAATTGTCATACTGATGTTTTACACTGGCAAATGCACAAAAATGCAGCTTTCTTTTCAGTTTGCAGCTATGATGAAAAACAAGTTGCATCTCTGAGATTGTGAATGTATTTCCTTTGTTTTGTGTTCAGGACTCATCAAACTGATGTCAGACCAGTGATATTCCACTGGTTTCTGAACAGTCTGGACAAAGTTAGTAACAGTTTATTAGCAGAGTGACCACTACATTCCTAAATACTGTCATTAATTCTTGAACCTCAAACTACTGTAATATCCGATTCAACATGTACGCTCATATAGTTTTCCCATGTCTGCGTTGGGATCTCACTATAATGACAATAATGACTTTCAGTATTTTGTATTCCATGTTGAATAAAGTAATGAGCTGTTTATTGTTGGTGTGGTGGTCTGTTTATGTCTTCTTATCGGGTCCGTTGTTTATTTTTTTCAGAAGTCACGCCAGCTTGAGAAGTTTGGCTTATTTGAGCTCTTATATTAACTTTTCATTTGTTCGCAGCTTTTTGTTTTTTAATGTGAGGCAACAGTCTCTCCAGCAAACAGCTCCTTGATCCGCTGAAATTTACAACTGAAATTTCAGATTTTAGTTAGCATCTTCAACATAAGTTGCTTATTAGAGTAGAGAGTTGGATCAACATGCACTCAGTCGGCAGTTTATTAGGTACACCTAGCTACACCTAATACAGTCAAATACAACTGTCCTACAAGTTGACTGTATGACCATTCTGGAGGCTGTAGGTAGTGGTGCTGTGAACTGTATTGCATTATACTGACGGGTGTTTCTGGTGTTTACCTAGGTTTAGGTAAAATGTAGAGATAATAACATGGAAAGAATTTTTGTGATTCACTCATACCTGCGCTAAAATATATAGTTGGGAAATCATAATCATATTTGATGGACCTTCTAAAAATTATATATAAATATTTGAACATTATGTAAGAAAAAATAAATGGTATAAACGCATTTATGTCAAATATCCTGAAATACATGCTTAAAATTTGACTTTGGACTTTTGACTGAGATTAAAGCCTCCATCAGTCTGGATGAATGAAGTCAGAGATGTTCACACATAACAATAAAGCTGCAGGTAAATATGTTTTTGTTTCCACTGAGAAGACTAATTTATCGCGGTAAGATTATCTATGCATATTTCCAGGTGTTTGAGGTTATGTTATTTATTCACTTGACGTATTGAAATAAAAACACATTCTCATTCCTTTGCAGGGTGGAGCAAACATCAGGTGGAGGAAAATCATCAGGACTGCAAACAGGAAAACAGATTAAAAAACATGTCATATGAGGGAGGCTGATCATGTCTGGTCTGCCTCAGGTGAACTCCTGCAGCTCTGCGCTCTGCTCCTCAGACACCACAGCCCGCTTCAGCACCACCACCACCACCTCCACCTCCTCTCCAATTAGCCCTGCGGTGCGAAGGGATGAGACGAGGGAGGGGGTGGCGCTGGTGCCCGGGCAGACGGCTATGCTCTTTAAACGCCTTTTCTTAGGTCCGACAATATGGTGTGTGCCACTAAACTCTCCTGACGGAATTTAATGTAATTATCGGATTACAGCGCTGCCGCTCTGAGGCTGGAAACATTTACTACTACACCGACGACGGACGTGTTTTTCTGCTCTGATGCACAGTCAGGTCGTGGGGTGACTTGACCGGGTCGCACAG
This sequence comes from Chelmon rostratus, assembly GCF_017976325.1. NCBI lineage: Eukaryota > Metazoa > Chordata > Actinopteri > Chaetodontiformes > Chaetodontidae > Chelmon > Chelmon rostratus. The sequence goes on along the minus strand of NC_055673.1, from coordinate 8,308,705 downwards.
CTTTTTTAAACCCTCCGTTTTTTTCACAGGATAGATTAATCTTTCAGTTTTGAGCAAAGGAGATTTTCCGTCGAGGAGCGGAGCGCATGACGCACAGCCGAGACGCAAAAGTGGAGATGACAACTGTAGAGACGAAGCGGTCTTAGTCATATCTTTGCAACAACTGGGGTTTTGGTGAGTTTAATTCGACACTGCCATCATAGATTTTACACTAAAGCACATAATGACTTTCTGTTACATGTGTTTACTGTGCTGCGAGTTGATTTGGTGAAGTTTTTGATATCATTTATGTAAAAGATTAAAGTTACACTCAGTGGACAACAAGTCAACAAGGGCTGAAGGCAAGTGTTGACAAATGTTGCCCCAATGTGTGATTTTGATTTTCTTTATGCCAACAAACTTGATATTACACTCACACAGTAAAAGCATTTTACCGTTTTATTTTCCAAATGTTACTCTTTCGTTTTTGTACTCTTCTATTTAAGACGATTGTGAGAGAGAGCTGATTTAACGTCATCTTTCCCTTATCTGCAGACCATTCCCAAAGACAAACGCCAGCCATCTTGTCCAACACCCGGCACCTTCTCTGTTATGTCTGTCTCCTCTCTGCCGGAATGGAAGCAACTCCTGCTGGAGAGAAAGAGGAGAGAGGAGGAGGAGAGAGAGAGGAGAGAGAAAGAGGAGGAGGAGAAGTTTGCCAGCATGCCCGCCTGGAAGCGAGGGATCATCCAGCGGAGGAAGGCGAAGCAGGACAGTTTGGGTGACAGAGAAAAGGAGAAGGACGTCTGTTTGCTGCAGGTGGATGTCAGATCTCCTTCTGACGGTCTGAGTGACACGGACAGCTTTGTAACGGTCAATCTGGGAAGCGAACTGTCACTTAGTCCAGATCCGGGGCAATGGCTGGATGCAGACGTTAAACCAGTGAGCCAGGTGTCTCTAGAAACTATAGTTCCAGTCCATGAAAACCCATTTATTCGCACTCAGAGTTCATGGAAGAAGGGAAGGGATGCTGAAGTAGGGAATGAGCCAGAAGTTAAGGAGAGGGAGAGAGACAAATTGAGCCCCAGAGGTCAAGATGGGGAGTCAGGAAGAGGAAGAGATATAGAGCTGAAAATAGAGAGATTCAGAGATTTAAGTGAGGGACGGGAAAAAGAGAAGGGCAGGGACAGAAGAGAAAGAGAGAGTAGCAGGGAGGGATGGGAAAAAGAAAAAAGCCAATGGAAAGAGTCAGTAAAGGATACAGTCAAGGAGCGGGAATTCCTCAAAGTGAGAAAAGACGAGGAGGAAAAAGAAACAGATCCATCTAGTTCATTTTCTCCCCTCGTGCCTTGTCTTCGGACCATCCGAGCTGACAATATCATCATCATCGAGCAAGAGAGGAAAGGCAGCGACGAGAGAAGGGGTAGATGGAGGGAGGCGGAGAGGGAGAGGCCGGAGGAGGACCACCAGGGGAAGAGAGGGATGAAGATGGACCTGAGGGAGATCCTGGCTGGAGGAGGGAGCGTCACTGAGATCCGTGCCTCTGAGGTTCTGATCATAAAGCCCTCAGCAAGCCCTGAAGAGAGGAATCCAGTAGGAGGAGGAGGAGGAGGGAAAGGTTCAGGTAGAGAGGATGGAGAGATGAAGGGCAGCACGGATGGAAGGCGGGAGAGCATTGGCAGGGAGCTCAGAGCAGACATGTCCTGGCTGAGAGACAAAGAGAAAGAGAGACCATGGGGCCAGGCGACAGTTATTAAAGAAGACAGGAAGGACAGCTTGGATGATAATGTGTTCGTTGACAGAGGAGGGAGGGTCAGCCAGCTGCTCAGCAAATTCGGAGAGCACCCCAAGCCTCCATCTCGATCCAAAAGCTCTGACAATTTCCTCAGGCCTGGGAGGAGAAAATATTCTGGAGATGAAGATGACCAACAATCTGAAGCAGACGGGAGGAATATGCTGTCGAAAGCAGTGCCGAAACGCTCCTTAAGCTTCTCTGACCGTGTCGTCTCTGCTAAGGAGAATGGTTTAGATGAAGAAGGGCATTATGAGAGGAAAATGCGTGACAGGATACATTCAGATAAGAGCGTAGCGCCGTGGGTGGACGTAGCAGGATTGGGGATGGAAAGCACAGCGAAGATCAAACTGGGGTGTACGTTGCATTTAGATAAAGATAAGTGTGGAAAGCACAGAGAGAGACAGTTCAGAAACAAGGATGAAAAGGGGGGGCCCGTGCAGAGGAGACATGAGGGCGAAATCTCCAGCCAACACAGGACCGAGGTTAAGAAAGTCGAGCCCGTTGACACAAGGGCTGCGGAACAGGCAGGTGATGCAGATGGAGACGAGGGATTCACGGTCGCATCTGTCAAAAACACAGAGGGCATCTCGTTCGCTAGAAGAGTACCGATCAGACAGGACGGGAAAGCAAAGAAGTGGTTGATGGGTGAGAAAAGTTTAGAGAAGGAGCTGAGCGTAGAAAAGGATTCAGAGCTAGGGGGACAGATTGAGGCACAAGTTTGTGACAGAAGAGAAGAGGGACTCGAAAGCACAATCCCACCTGAGGCGACGCAGAAGAGTTGTGTTGATGCATCAGAGCTCCTCAGTCACTCTGCTGAGAGTCAGCACAGACATGAAACAGCCTTCCAAGAGTGCTCCAGTCTGCTCTGCCCTGTCACAGATAGGCCTCGAGACCCCCATAGAGGACCAGAGTGGAGTGGTACAGGGCCACAAGGACCTTACCTAACACATTCTGTTTTGTCCCAACACACAGAGGATCTTATAAGTAAAATAGAAAAAATAGGAGAGACAACTGTTTATAGCAACGAGAGAGGAGAAAGGGCTTACAAGGCTGCTTGTGAAGTCACCAAAGAGAGCAAACAGGAGGCGCAAACGTACAGTGACACTGGATTAGAGAACCTCATTCATGATGTTACCCCCAGATCCCCAAAAAGAATTGCACCCATGGGGATCCCACAAGGTCCCCTCGAGATTCAAATCCCCAGAACTGTGTTTTACGTAGCAGAAGAAATGGTGGAGAAAAAAAAGGCTGTGGGTCCAAGCGACGAGGGGCCAGACTGGGAAGAAGGTAAAAGGGTTGAGAGGAGGGACAGCTGGAGGATCGGAAAACCCCTGAGCCGCATCGAGTCCTTGCGAGAGAAAATCAGACAAAGAGAGCAGAAACAAAGAGAGGCAGAGGATGGAGGTGGGAGCGAAGGCGCAGAGATAAATGTCAGTCAGCCAGCTGAGGACAGGCATGAAGAGAGGGGAAATGAAATAGAGACAGAGTGGGAAGCTGCAGATCATATGCGGAAGAGACTGATCGAAGCAGAGAGGGGACAGGAGGAGGCAGCAGGGCAGACATCCATGACTGCATTTGACGTCACACAGGAAGTCAGCGTGTTGAAAACCTGCCCTCAGCTTCCTGTTCCTGTCCCACACTCGCAAGCTGTCAGAGAGGAAGTAACAATCGAGTACGCCACCGCTGCCTCAGAAGTGATCTCTGATAGCGCCCAGTTATCTGAGGACGAAGACGACCCTGTGAAACATGTGGAGGAACAGCTGAGACGCCACAGGGGCCAGATCGAGAACCGAGAAGAGCACAAGGAGGAGGAGAAGGAGCTCTCAGAGGAGGAGTTAGAGGAATCGACTCTTGATCCTGTGCAATCTCTCTCCCCATTGCCGCCTCATTCCAACTCCCTCGCAGCCATGAGTCGGATCTACAACTTGGAAACAGTTGGCTCGAGGTCGGGCTTGTGTCTGAGGGAGAGGACTGTGGACATCCCATCAGTGCACCTTGTTAAAGTGAAGCCCCTCATGTCAAACGCACAGCAGGGCGACAGCAAAGCATTCCCAGGTGAGGACATTTGTGCGGTTCAGACAATACAACGACAGATAGAGCAGTTTCAGCTGAAAGAGCAGGAAGTGCTGAAGTCTTGTACATCACCAAACACTCCTCTTAAGGACAGAGAGACAAGGGGGCAGCAAAGCCCCAGAGGACTGTTAAAGCCCCAGGTGAAGGACGATGTCAAGATCCAGGAAAAAGATCAAGAAACATCAATCCCCAAAGTGACTCCTCAGCGGGTTTGTTCTCCAACATCTCTGTTCAAACAATCCAACCAAACTATTACCATCACCCCTCCACATCTCAGGAGCCAATCCCCAGACAATACCCTGAAACTCTCTGATTGTGCCCTGACCCCGGCCTCCTCCCCGAACTCCCTATCTCCTGCCCAGTCTCCTAGTGTCTCTCCAGCTCCCACCCCATCGCCCACGCTCTTCTCCATCAGGAGTGCCTCTGGAGGTAAAGTAAAGAGAGGTGCCACCATCACAATCGCTCCAAAAAAGTCTGGGGGAGGAAGTGGCGCCACAGGGTCAGCTGCGGGGTCCACGGCAGCGGGGTCCACGGCAGCGGGGGTGACACCCGCAAAGACCTCATCACAGCAGGCCCAGACAACCTCTGCTGTGGCTGAGCCAGCAAAGAAGAAGTACCCCACAGTGGAGGAGATTGAGGTGATTGGCGGATATCAGAACCTGGAGAAGTCCTGTCTGATCAAGAACAGAGGGACCCCAAAAAAGGTGAGTGGAGACTGTAGCTTTTCGTTGCCTTTCACTCAGATAAATGTAAGCAAAACAACAGACATATTGGCGTCTTAGCCACACACGCAATGGCACCAAATAGCAGAGGAGACGTCACCTGCACCTCCCAGTGTTTCCAATGTGTCGTGTTAAGCCAGATTTCAATGGGATGGTCGTTCCCTTGCTTCATCAGAGGTGGTCCAGAGGGCATCACCTTGCGTCACCTGCCCGGTCCCTCGTCGTCAAGCAGAATCCCCTTTCACTGTGAGAACATCCCTTTTGATTGCAATCACCGACCTAAGCCAGTTAAAGCCTTATCAAGCACGACATCTTGATTCTTAGCCATAAAATCCTGGAGTGATCTGCTTTACCACTTGCTTCTGCAGTCTAATTCTCTCCAGACTTTTGACTTTTACCCTATAATGATGATCTCAGCATACATTTTTTATCCAAATGTGTGGGCAGTGCCAAAAAAAATTGATATTTTTTTTACCTTTATTGTTCATTGTTTACATGCAAAACCACAGAAAGAGGGTTTGTTTGTTGCTTTGTTTGTTAATCTTAGGTAATTATAAGTGCAGCTAAAAAGATGAGTGTTTTATATAGTGCCAGTTGGTTTGTTTGAGCTTCTGCAGGAGCAGACGGTTAAAGTTGTAGGCTTCGGTGGAGACAGAGAGGTTGAGTAGGAAACCACAATGACGAGCAGCCAGCTCCTTCCTCCCATTTCTTTGCATTTTGCCTGCCCACCCCATATCACATGCTCGTCTGTGTGAATGCATGCAAGACCACACTGGTATTTACAGCAATTTAGTCTGAGCAATTTGGATTCAAACTACAAGTGAATCTCACTGGAAGTTCACATTGGGACTTTCTGTTTCCACTTTTGAGCTTCCCTTGAATCCAGTCCAGTCCTGACTGCTAATCAGAAGAATCCTATTGCTTGTGACTGAATTTTTCTCTGTGTAAGGGCTGTTAAAATGCTGGTAATTTCCCTGCAGTCTGCAACAAGTGTATTGCAGGCTGCTTCCTTGTTCCCTCGCACCAATTCTGCCATTTCTGTTGAGTCAGCTCTCCCTTCCTCTCAGACAAATCTCTCTTTGTGTCTTTCTTGGCTGTTTCCTAGCAGGGGTTTGGTTTGTTAGACTGGAGTCTTGGCAATCAGTTTTTCACCACGCTGACCCACTGCAGGCCTGAGGGTTGCTGGTAGCAGGCTGCCAGCTCTTAGTTTGACGTGGGTGAACGGGAAAAGAGAAAGACAGACTGTCACAGAAAGATGAGAGAATAACTCCATGGTGGTCTAACCTGTCAAAAAAATGTTGACAGTTTGACAGTCATACTGAGAGGATTAAAGACTTGTTAGTTTGTCCAACAGAAACTCCCTGTCACACTGCATGTTATTGCTCACTTCCTCTTTCAAACTTCTTCACTTCCTCCAAACAAGAGACACAAATCGGCACAAGGAAGTGACGTGGTGTCCTTTTATAAAAATGCGTCTCAGACACTAAACTGTTTTAGGAGGGGCCGTCTGTTTGGAAAGACTGGACAACAGCAATCGACACACAAGCGATAACCCAGTATTTGATGCTGTTGTATGAACTCCAGCTCTGTACTGGTCCATTATTGTGCCTGATTTATCTGTGAGCACAGTCCTCTTTAGCAGCACTGAGTGACCACTTTACAGCGCTGATTCTCTGACCACCTGTCGCTCTCTCGTTGATGCCCTTTAGACTGCTCAGGCCTCCTTCCCTCCCCCATCTGAAGGCGCCATCATGTCACAGAGGGGGGTGACCTGCTTGCTCCTCATCTACCTCCTCCCTTTCCTCCTCTCCAGCTTCCTCTTCATATGCATGTTGTTTTTTTTTTTGTTTTATCTTGGACTGCCTCTCCATCACCTTGCACTGGCTTGATTCAGACTCTTGAAACATAAATGACAGCTTTCATTCTTGTTTGAAATTTGGGAATCTGGCTGACATTTCAGATGAATGTATTGATTAGAAGTTTTTGTCTGCATTTACTAGGTTCTAAACAATCATATGCACACTTTTGATTGTCTCCTTGAACTAAAAAAGCATAAATTGTGGGTCAGTCTGGGATGTGAAAACTTTCCAGTGTAAATTTTAAAAATCTCCCTGAACACAAATAGAAACTTTAACTTTCAGCATTACTTAGCAAGCAGTATTGAACCTATAAAGATGTATTTCTATTAATAGAAATATTAAATTCCTGCTAATGAAAACTTCCCTCTCTTCTTCTCCTACTCTTTCAGTTTCTGTCTCTCACCCGCTGCCTCTGCTGTCCTGCTGTGTTAGCTTGGGTTAATCGGGTTCAGGGAGGGAGGATTAGCCTCCTGTGCCTTAGCATGATTCGCCCAGCCTCTCTAATGCAGAGCTATTATCTGCACTCCTCTGCAGACAGCCGCTGACAGGGTGAAGCTGTGGTAACATATAGCATGTGCAGGGTAGTGTCTGGATGTTTCAGGCTCCATCCAGATCATGTCTGCTCCTCTTGATGTGTTTACTACAGTGCACGTCCAGGCCTCAGAGATGACCTGCTGTTATTTGAAGACACACTGCAGATTTGCTGCACTGACCCATCTCATTCTGCTTTTCCACACTTAGTGCAAACCAACTGTTTCCGCTGCTGCGTACATGCTGTTTATCTGTGTGATGACAGTCTTGTCCTGAATAGTCAATAAGTTTGTGCATGAAGTGTTCAGTCAGTAAGTACTGCAGAGGGAGTATTTCTGCTAGGCTAAGCCTCATGCTGTCAGTAAACATTACACTGACAAAGTACAAACATCTCACAGGGTAGGACTGAGACTCTTCTCAGTGCCTCAAAGCTTGTTTACATTTGACCATGTAAGCACATGTCTGAGGAAAAGTCAGTCAGGATAGAAAGGATGCTGTTCTTTACAGTCGCCTGGGCAAAAATATGGATTAAACTTTTTTCAAAAAGCAAGTTTTCCCCATGCAAGTCAAAAAGATGTACAATAGTAAAAGAAAAAGAAAAAATGCATTTGACTAAAAGTAAAATAATCTTCTCTTTGCTCACGGTTACAGGGAAAGGTGTGTTTTGACGAGGACCAGCTGGAGCAGGTGTGTGAGTACCCATCAGAGACCTCCATGCTGGCTTATAGCCCCTACCCTCATGACCTGTGGAGGCTGCAGGGAGAGGAAGCGCAGGAGGCGGAGGCTGAAGTGGAGGGAGCAACGATTATGTCCAAAAGCACAAGGAACGCGGGGGCTGCAACAAGACGGGGTCTAAGAGTGGGTCAGTGTCACCCCCTTCTCAAAAAACATAATGTGTAGAGAGTGAGCTTATGGATTCAGATTGCTTTGCCATTCATGATGTCTTACAGACTCTCCATATGTTTGGACTATGCTCAGGCTAAGATGGCAAACTTCTGTTCCTTGTTTGTGTTTTTCCACTGTGTTGTCACCACAGAATTGGGCTGGAGTGCCTGAACTTTCTTTCTAAATTATATGTCTGGCAGTAAACTGTATGCTATATTTTTCTTATTGTCAGCAAACACTAAGAAAAGGCGATATCAGCAATGAATTTATCCTCCAACACAGGGGTGCCCAAACTATTAATGGTTTGCCACGGGCCGACAGCAAACACCTATTTTACTGCTAAGATGGAAAATGCTACATGATTCCGATCGGTCCGAATTAAACCTTATGCGGGCCTATTTTGGCCAGCGGGCCTCACTTTGGGTGGCTCTGCTCTAACAAGTATTTCCTGTGAGGCCAAAGCCTGATATAGTTTCTTTCTCTGTGCCATAGAGCTCGATTGTTGTCCAAAAAAAAAACTGTTATAAACACATATATAGCTAAAAATATTCCCCTCAACTGCACTATTTACTCTTTTGTTTGAGTAATGTTAGCTAAAAACTGCAGTACCCAATTGTTTAGTAAATGAAGGAGCCTTTTTTAAAAGCTGAACAATATATTTATAACACATTTTTAAAGATTTAAGTGAAGAGAAGTAATGAATTGGTGCTGAGTCCCCCAGACACAGACACAATTTAGAGAGAATAGAGGGCTAAAAGCACTAGTCAGTTATGCTAGCTGTCCAAGTTTATGTTTATTTTCTCTGCTCAGTGTCTTTATGTCCTCCTGGCATTTGGTTCTTAGGAATTTACTTACTTTTATTGAGGAGCAGAAGAAAACCTCTGAGAATCTGAGCTAGCGAGTTTGTTAACTGACAGTTAGCAAAGAGCTTGCCAACTGACAGCTAGCAAGCTCTGACAGTTAGCAAGCTTAATGTAGCCAAGCTAAATGTCGCTTAGCAAGGTTGTTAGCTTAGTCGCTAACATAGCAATAAGTGTTTGTACTATTGACCCCTTTGTCATAGCTGTCAGACAACCAACCCTGTTTTGTGGAGCAGTTTTTACTCTGACAGGAGGAGTTTAGATAAACAGTGACAGTAAAACACAGCTAATAAGTAGCTTCCTCGCAGGCTCGCCATTCCCTCAAAGACCAGTGTGACATCCCTGTTAGAATGGCTTGCTAACGGCTTCACTGAATTTGATCCAAGAGATTAGCATTTTAATTGAATTTAATTTAAACAGTGTTGTGACCAAGCCTTATAACATTGTTGATGTTGGTCTTTTCGTGTTATTTGTTGACAATAAGAAAAATCTGGAACAACGCCAGCCCTATCAACAAACAGAAGTTTCAGAGGTTTGTAAATGATAGCAGGTTAGCAGTGTGGGCAAGCTCAGTATAGAGAATAAATGAAGATTAAAAATCCCATACAAGATCTTTTGTAAATGCAATGGAAAATTGAAATTTGGTAGAATGTATTTTATTAGAGAGCAAATGGAATGGTATGGTTGCATTTATGGTCCTCAAAAAGCCATAAATGTCACTGTTGGTGAATGGGAAGTAGTCAGCTCCAAAGATGATTCGCCTTATTCACCTTCCATCTCCGTCTCTCTATCTTCCAGATGAGTCTTGCCCTCGGTAGAAGCCGGTCGCCTCGCCAAAATTGCCCATGTGATGAGATGACCAACATTTTGTTGAATATGACGTGATTTTTTTTTTGGTTTGTTGAATTTGAATTGTTGAATTGAGTGTTGGAGTGAGTGTAATCCTTGTGGTGGTTTTGTTTTATCTAGCATCAGCATGAATGAGAGATGTGGAAGACATGTACAGTCCAGGTTGTTCTATGCAGTTGAAAAGGGAGAATAATTGTGTTTACTGGGGAAGTTATTGCCTAGTTTAATTTTCAGGGAATCTGAGGGACAAATGTGAATGTATAAGTGCGGTACATATTATATAATACCCTCAGGTATGCACTGAAGGATCACTTGTCTATGCAATATAATGAAACCGATAAGATTTTATTTTTTAGTTGCTATATTTGATAGTTTCTGGAGCCTAGATTTAAGTCAGCACTGCCTCAGCACAGAAGAGTGATGTTTATATCATCTGGTTTCATGTGCCTGCTGGATTTGCTCATACAGATGATATGAAGATCAGTTTATTTGGACATTTTCTGAAAAAAGCCCTCCTCTCAGCGGGTGTTGTGTTGAGCGTTGCAGGAACAGGGGCGGTGCAATGTGTGCAGAACAGTTTTTTTAGTGGTCTCGTTGTGGGGTTTAATTGAGCCTTACTGTTCATAATGACAACTTTGGTAACAGTTCAGTTAATGTATATGGATATAAATAAAGGGATTATTCTATTGTTTTTGTCATGTGGAAGCAGAGAGCACAGTGTGAGTGAAAATCTCTGAGAGGAAGCAGAGAACAATTCAATTCACAGACTAACTTCATATTACAGCTGCTATCTGACATTTGGCTGTATTACAATTATAACATAATATATACTTGTATTTCTTGTTTGTATATGAATATTTTAATTGGTGAAAGATGCAAATTATGTGCAAATTATTTTTTTCTATGATGGTTGAAGAAGCTGGCTTCAAGAGAAAAAAAAATCAAATAAATATCTCTGAAAACAGTTTTGTCTCTTCTTTTATTTGTTAATCCTTCCTGGTTCCTGATTCCTGAGAAAGAATAATAATTATTACATACATGTTGTAAGTTATCCATTATGGTAAGTGGCATATCAAATCAGTATGATTTGTAACAATGTTGTGAATTTAAGGGTGAAAAATAAACTTTAAAGACTGAGGCATGGCTTGTCATTCGACACCTGAAATTATTTTAAAATGCTTTCCACCTTAACAACTCGAAATCTTAAAGAAGGGATGTTTTATTGGTGCAGAACTTATTTCCTTGTATAGTACACTGCCATGTGCATTATGTTTGTTATTATGTTTCTTTGCACATGTCAGCATTATAAGATAGTTGTTTCACTCTGTGTTGTTTTCTTAACATTTCTTCAGAGATAACAGGTGAAATAAGTTTTGTAGGCTCATTGTCATCACTTTTCTGTTGATTAACTAAACTAATAAGTATTCCTAAATGACAACAATGACACTTTGGAAATTACTTTTGATTATTTTAGACTGCTGAACACAGTTTGATAAAGAAGCTGAAACTTGCTAAAAATCAAATTTGATTTGTGGTAAAACTAATGATTTATAATAATTTTTAAGTTTAATCCACCAGATCCCGCCTTATGTTATTTTTAGTGAATAAAACACAATTATTCAACTCTACCTCAATGCAATCTAATGTGCATGTGAGGAGTGAGGCCAGCGGAGAAGGCATCACTATTGATCAGTGGTGTCAAAGAAGGGTCAGAGGCCCTACATTAGATCCCAAATTGAATCAGAGAGGTCATGAGATGATTAACAGAACTGGAAATTGGAAAATTACCTAAAAAAATAAAATAAATCACGTTTTTTAAAATGTAATACTTATTTTATTATCTTTCCCCCTCTTGTGTTCGAGCATGCAGCTTTGATTGTGTTTTGTCCGCGGAAGTTTCTCACCCCCTGCGACATCATGAGGTGTAACAGCGACACCCTGCGGAGAGCTGCGGTACTATACGTTGAGTTTGTAGTCACGTAGCTGTTTACGGAAACGTTTTTTACGTCAGCACGTGTGCGGACTTGTTGCGTCGGTCCAGCTCGGTTCAGTACGTGAATGTTTGCATGCTCGCGCTTTGATGGAACAAAGCACCGAGAGGTTTGCTCTCCGCGGCACGCATGGGATGTTTTCAGAGTAGGATCTATCGAGCGATGAGGACTCTCGTTTACATCCACCATGGAGAAGTAGGGGGAGGGCTGGGCTTCTTTTCGACCGTCTGACTCTGTTGGGATTGTGCAAAAGTGATCAGAATATAAAGGCGAAACTGCTTTTTGCAACACATATGCAACAAGGAGTGGATCTCTGATTTAAGGAAGCATGATTTTGAGGAAAATTCAAGCAGGAACCTGCAGAGCTTGGCTGTCTCGGGTGAGTCTTTTTCTGTTTTTAAAGTTAACTAAAGAGTCAAACTGTTGGCTTATCAGAATATATCTGACATGCAGTGCAGTGTAGTTATTCGTTGCTGTTCAGCGAACGACAGGCAGTGGATCATATTTCCACAATCACACCTTTCACACTTCCTATTCTGATACGCCCGTGTGTGCCTGCTTGTACTGGCAGGGTCAGACTGATGGAAGTCATCTCACTGTGCTGACATGCACATTTACTGTAGCAGCTCTGTAATTACACTCGAAACGTTTTGATCTGATTTCATGGTGCATTTGAGGGACTTCGCAGTAATAAACAAAAACATGTCACTCAGATCTGCAGGGGTCATTAAACGTCTCACTCTTCCTTCCAGGTTTCAGTGAGACAGGAACCTTGTTTCTTCTCCTCTGTGCCCTCCCAGCCGGTGCCCCCTTTGGCCCAGACCCTGCAGGGCTACCTGAGGGCCCTGGAGCCCCTGTTGCCCCCCGAGGAGCTCAGCCACACCCGCAGGATGGTGCAGGAGTTCGGCAGACCGGGCGGCCTGGGCGCGCAGCTGCAGGAGGGCCTGGAGAGGAGAGCCAGACACACGAGGAACTGGGTCTGTGTCTGCTGTATCAGTGTGGGAAATGTGACGGATGTTAGAGGAGGGTGTGGGTGGGTTGTAAAGCACAGATAGAGCTGCTGTGGTGTGCTTGAAGCACTGTTAGATATCAGTTTATCAGACCAAAGCAGTAGTGCAGAAACCCTCCAAAAACAGTTATAATAATAACAATAAGCAGTTATTTTCATGTATACTTAAACACCAGCACCTGGATTTTGATCTGCATTAAACGGCACATCTATGCAATCATGGGACACATGAAGTATAATTCTTACATCTAAGTAAATGTAGTAATTTATGAGAAAATGTAGAGTAAAAAGCATATTTTGCAAAGCTAAATTCTGAATCTCCACAAAAAATAGGTCACATCTTGTTTCTGGTCCGTGGCCCAAGTGAGATCGTTTGCTAACTAGTAAATAAATAAATAGCCTCTTTGCTAACTACTCTGCTAATGCTATTTACCGAAAACTTCCCTTGAAACACAAGTTTGATAGACTCAGTTGAATCTGAATGACTTTGGCTGAACAATTCAAGCTGCACTGTGCCATCTCGATTCTACGGAGCTGTGTCAGAGGTCACGCTCTTCGTCTCTTTATAATCGTGGGTTGGGCCAACAGTCTCACAGGGGAGGGTGAGGGTCAAATGCACACATGGCCAGACTGGCTACCAAAACAAAGAACAGAGAAGATCAGATTACACACACACACACATACACAAAGGGAGTGTGACTTCATTCTCTGCTCAGGACGCCTTGTCTCCAGGATAGCAAACAGTTGTTTGCGACTACTATTAATGTTAGAATCTCATATATAGAACCTTTAATGTCAACCCTGTGTGTGTGTGTGTGTGTGTGTGTGTGTGTGTGTGTGTGTGTGTGTGTGTGTGTGCGTGCTTGCGTGCGTGTGTGTGGTCTCTAACCTGCAGATCTCACCCTGGTGGGTGCAGTGGGCGTACTTGGAGGACAGACAGCCGCTGCCCGTGCACTCGAACCCGGCCATCTCTCTGCCCAGAAGAGATTATAATGGCTGGAGGAGCCAGCTAGTGTGAGTCAGCACACACACACACACACACACACACACACACACACACACACACACACACACTAACACACAGCGTACTAGTGGCAACTAATATCTGCTTTAATGCCACCCCATACACCTCGTAAAAGCTATTTAAATACACACATACTTTCACAGAGGCAACACTTTAGAGCCTCAATCAACAGACAAATTCAGTAGATTATTTGATTTTTGCATTATTTTTTAAAATTACGTATTAGACATCACTGAAAGATGATTGTCAAAACTCTGGCGTCACGATAAATATTTAAAATGTGTTTTATTCTTTGAGAAGCACTCAGTTGCAACAGACCATCTCCCTGCCTGCATCCATCTGCAGAGGGAGAAGAATAGTGGAGCTGCAATACACAGATTAGTCATCAATTCCCATAACTGCTAACTGTACATGTATTTAGTTGAGCCGACAGCTGGCAGAACAGTCCAAGCTAACAAAATCATTGTGTTTATTTCGTGTCAGTTATCTCTCCGGTGCCAGGATGTTGCCCTTCAGTGTGATCTGGATCCATACACCTGTTTCTTTCCTCAATCATTGTTGCCATTAAGACCTTGTAGCTTGATTAGCTGCTCCTCTGTGAGCTGAAGAAACTCTGCAACCTTTTGACAAAATCATTGCGTAAACTGAGAGAATTCATCCTTGTCGAGGTTACACTTTGATTGTTTGTTATCTCTAGTGTTTTGGCACTTCTGGCAAAATGGACTATTCGTGTTGTGCACGTTTAAAAGAGAGCAAATAATCAAGTGCATCACGTAATGACACCACTGGCCGCGACATTTTTGTCTCCACACAGGTTTGCATCCAAACTGATAGCAGCAGTTCTGGACTTCAAGGCCAAAATCAACAAGTAAGTATGACCGAGCTGGAGCCAATTAAAATGACAATTATTGGTCGTGTCTTTTAGAAAACTGAACACATTGTCATTGTGTAAACATAATAAAAACATAAACAAAGCAGTTAACCCTTTAGCCACCTAAAAACAGCCCACCTAAAAAAAATCAACACAAGTTTAAGTGTACGCTATAGTTATAATAGTTTCACTGCTTTACCTTGCTGTCAGACCCTGTGAAATGGGAACTGAAACTGTTATATCATGATCTTCAAAGCCACCAGACTCCTTTGACAAAATAGTCATTTTACCTTGCAGAACATGGGAATTGCTGGTCAACCTCTGCTGTGATTGGCTAGTTAGTTTTTTGCTACTGTGTGACATCGGTGCTTTAAAGGGTTAGTGTGGATTGACCGCAGTCACACAATAACACAAAGTAACAAACTGATCAAGGCAGCGGTAGACCAGGAACTCCCATATTATGCAAGTGAAAAATAGCTGTTTTTGTCAAAGGAGTCTGGTGGCACCGGAGGCGCTATAACTGCTTCAGTTTTCCTTTGGAAAGGACTGTCTGGCAACGAAGAGACATTTCTGTTTATAACTCTGTTCCAAAACCTTTGTTTTTTTATTTTAAATTAACTTGTTTTTAAAAAGTATTGACACAAGTTGATTTTTTTGTTTGTTTTATTTGCTTTTTAAAATAATTAAGTTTCAGATTAAAATCTGATTTTATGGTCCGTCGTGTTTTTAGAAGCTCGTTTGTTTTTTTAGTAATAGCTGCAAATGTCCAATTGTAATATTAGAGTAAAAAGTACAATATTTCACTGAAATTTAGTGGAGTAGAAACATAAAGTGCCATAAAATGAAAATACTCAAGTAATGTACAGGTACCTTTAAAACTGTACTTCTATATAGTCCTCAAGTAGATGTCAGCACTGGATAAGATGTGTTTCTGGTTCATACTGACCTCAATCAGACTCATATTTAATGGTGTACACATTCAGTCATGTGTTACGGCTCTGTAGAGAGGAGTACAGTCAGCAGTAGGAACGCAGACAGTTCAGGATATGAAGTAATCCCATTACAAGCAAATGGAAGCTGCCGTTAATAATTATCCATAGAGCCAGTTATTAACTGTAAACTGTTGTCAACCTTTGTTCAGATGCTACAGTAATCCTCCTTTTTAATCTGCTGCCTTACTCTCACTTTATCCAGCTGCTATTTAAGTGCTGTAACTTTACACCCGGCTGACATCAGCCTGCGTTTCTCTGCTGTATGAAGTTAATCTGTGTCTAAATTTATTTGCCCACCTGGTCTGTAACAGTATCTGTGCAGAGCAGACAGCAGGCTGCTCAAACATCCCTGTTGTCTTTTACTCTTTTGCTCAGAATCGTAACTTGTTTGAAAGATCTTTGGCTTTGTTTTATTCTGTTTAGAGCGACACTTGTTATCTGAGGTGTGGACTGTACCCCTCCAGCCACCGTACTGGAGTGACTGAAGCAGTTACACTTCTTCTTTTTCTATTATTATCATTTTCTCCACTTTTATTTATAGCCAGACCTCCGAACAGCCTCTCCCTCCACGTGCACACATGTAGTACAGTATTACATACTTAGATGTTTATGAGTCAGTGATAATAATCCAATAATCTTTACATCAGTGTAGATAAAAATGTATTTTTTAATATATTCATATACTGCGCTCTGGCATTTTACTTTTCCTCTGTGTCCTGTGAAAACTGTGTACCACATATAGAAAAGGGATAAGTAAAGGTAGCACTAGAGTAGAAATAAAGTGAAAGTCCTGCATTCAAAATTTCATTCAAGTATGAAAATATTATCATCAAAATACACTTAAAAGTACCAAAAATAAAAGTATTCATCATGCGGAGTGGCCCATTTCAGGATAATGTATATTAGTGGTTTATTGATGCATTAATGTCTTCATCACTATAATGCTGCAGCTGGTAAATGTGGAGCTAATTTTAGTTATGTTAGAAATGTAGAGCAGTGGAAAACACAATATTTCCCTTTGAAATGTAATGGAGCGGAAAGTAGCAGTACAAACTGGAATACTCAAGTAAAGTACAAGGAGTTAAGTATTGGACTTGAGTAAATGTACTCAGTTACTTTCCTACTTTCCAGAACTTTGAACCAACAACAGATAAAAAATAAGCAGATAAAAATGAAAGCATATATCCAGAAAAATGAACCTAAATATTAACAAAGACTGTGTGGTTGTCTCTGCCCGTCAGCGGCCAGCTGCCGGTGGAGTACATGCAAGGGAAGCCTCTGTGCATGGAGCTCTACCCGCTCCTCTTCTCCTCCTGCAGGATCCCGGGTCCCAAGCACGACTACATCGCCCACCACGGCCGCTCCAGGCGCTCGCCAACGCACATCACAGTCGTCAGGAACTACCAGGTGGGATGAGCCGGACGTCACGTTTTCTCCTCTGTTCTCGCTCGTTGTTGACTCAGCATCTTTGCTGTTATGTGCAGTCATGTTGAATCTTGTGCCGTCACACCTTGCTGCCTGTGTATTGGGTTTCTTGAGGCTTAAACCAATTACAAATGCACAGAGCCTCGTCAAGTGGAGTCACGTGACCGCACAGGAAGCTCATTTGGCAGCAGGTCATATGGTGAGATCACAGATTTTGGCAGAGAGAGGAATCAAAACAAATCTGATCCCAGTCCTTTTAACTTAAGATGCATGTGCTCTTCACCTTTAGTCACGCCCTCGTCTTCATATCAGACAAAAACATGTTCTGTGGTCGTTTGTTGAATTTGTTGTAGATTTCATTTGAAAAATGCAGAGAAATACATTCAGTTGATGTAGTTGCTACGATTTGGTGTCTTTGCCAGTAATATGAGTTCAGATGAAATAGTTAGAACTGAATTTCTGAACGAAGGTAAGAGGAAACACTGGACAAATTAAACTGTGGATTTTTTAGTGCATGTTTCTGCTGCTTTTGTAAATAATGGTGGCATTATGGGCTCATGCTTCCCATTTGTTGTCCCACTGGCAATCAGAAATAAAGGCTAAACACAGGTAGGGCTCAGCAAATGATTATTTTTATAGTTGATAAATCTGTTTATTATCTTCAACAATTGTTCGATCCTTGTTGCGTCAAAAAAGGCGACATCTTCATATTTCCTGTTTTCTCTGACCAGCAGTATTCAGTTAAAAATTATATGAAACAGAGAAAAGCAGCTAATATTCAAAATGTTTGTTATTTGTGCCAAATAAATGACTGAATGAAACAATGAACTGATAAATTGGCGAATCATTGCAGCTCTAAACCCCAGTAGGGCTGCAGCTAACGGTAGTTTCAATTCATTTATCTGGTGATCAGTCCAAAACCCCCCAAAATCTTAGAAAAGCGCATCAGCACTAAACACCTTGAGTAAGGTGACACCTGCCGTTGTCCAAACTGAAACGGAAAGCTTCGAGGTCAGACGTGACAAAGACGGCCTCCTCTTCCTCTGTCTCTCTGCTAGTTCTTCCAGCTGGAGGTTTACAACAGCGACGGCTCTCGGATGACGGAGAGTCAGATCCACAGTCAGCTGCTGAGGATCAGGTCTCAGTCCTGGAAGACGGACAAAGAGCCGGTGGGCATCCTGACCAGTGAGCACCGTCACACCTGGGGACAGGCCTACAACCGGCTGCTGAGAGGTAGATCACAGGACTACAGATGTGTGGTAGAAAATTAATTAACTTTTTTAGTTCATACCTTCCTGGCTGCTGTTGGTTTCCATTGAACTTCATTGCACTAGTATAATCAAACTGCAGATAGTCAGACCTGTTTACCCGTGTTCCCTCATGTCCTCCGATTTAAACATTTTCCCGTAAATCTCACATACTTTTAACATTTAGAAAACAAAAACAAAGGTTGGCTGTACCATTAACGGGAGGCAAAGTGAGTCCTCTGGTAATACAGGCGGCAGTAGAACATTGGCTCATGGAGTGATGAGAAGGGACTCAAAAGGCACCCACCAATTAAACAAGAAGAAGAAGATGGATAAGGAGGACAAGAAGAAGGACTAGAAGCACAAGAAGGAGGAGGTGAAGAAGAAGAAGGTGGAAAAGAAGAAGGTGAAGGAGGACAAGAGGAAGGAGAAGAAGAAGAAGGAGAAGAAGGGCAAGAAGAAGGAGATGAAGGAAAAGAAGAAGATGATGAAGAAATAGAAGAAGGAATAGAAGAACTGGAAGAAGGAATAGAAGAACTGGAAGAAGAAGAAGAAGAACGAAAAGACGATGAATGAAAAGAACTGACTAAAACTAGACTGAAATAGTTTCAGGCTTCTGTGACTGAGATAAGTCTAAAATGCTCAGACTTTTAGTCAAACAACACTCAGACTTGTTGCTCTTTTCTGCTTCACAAAGAGAAGATTTATTGATCGCTGTGATCGACTGATTACCTAACTTTTAAGTTTTAAGTGCCTCAAAATGGTTTTGTTGCACCACATTTTCCAGCATGACCTGGAAATAAATCTGAAATGTTTGCTGAAGTGTAGGTGATTTGTATGTCATGCAAAAATATGTAAATGTTATGATAGACGTGTTCCAGGCCAAGATGGGAGCAAAACAAATCCAGACCTGCAGAGAGTTGTGATGATATGATGCTGAATTTGATCTTCAAATATTTAAATACTTTTCTGCTCTTTCTGTCCTTTTGTTTTTTTCCATACTCTGTGTGTGTGTGTGTGTGTGTGTGTGTGTGTGTGTGTGTGTGTGTGCGTGTGTGTGTGTGTGTGTGTGTGTGTGTGTGTGACTCAGATAAACTAAACAAGGAATCAGTGCGGCTGATAGAGACGGGACTTTTCTCCTTGTGTTTGGATTCTCCAGTCATGAGGATATCAGATGAGAAGTATGCACACACACACACACACACACACACACTAACACAACCTACCTCTGTCTCTCCATCCTCTGTCTCATAATCCACACTCAGGTATTTCTGTGTTTGCTAAATACGTTGGGTAATCCTCTGTGTGTGTGCAGATATCATTGTGCTGTCTGTTGACACTCGGCCTTAAGTAACAATGTAAATTTGTCACTTCCTCAGTCTGAAATGTCGTCCCAGCTTTTGGTTTAAATAAAGATAAACACTTTGGTTTGAATGTCTTGAATAATTGACATTTTTTACTGAAGTAAAAGTAGAAATATCACAGTTTTGAAATACTCGCCAGTAAAAGTCCTGAATTCAAAATGTTACTACAAAAGTAGAGATGTATGATCAGTATCAAAAGTAAAAGTATTTATTATGCAGGAGGACTCCTTTCAGAGTGTTATGTTTTTATAGAATATTAGATCATTCTCTGTTTATCACTGAGAAATACAAGAGCAGTTCATAAGGCTGCACAATATTGGAAAAATGTCATTAAGATTTTTTTTTATGTGATATATTTTGTGAGGAATTATCACCAGACGGCTTGAATATCACTGGAAAGAATTAATCATTAGAGCATTTTTGTTGTTAGTTTGAGGGCTGCCAGTCAGAGCCACAGCCGATGAATAAGAAAAAATAAATGTACAAAATAATAAAGCAACAAGCAAGTAGCAGTGAGGTATGCGTCACCAAAAACCAGCTCATCACAACTCAGTTCATCACCATGTCAATGCTGAGATGGTCAATCGTGCAGCACTAGCATTGTAGATACTTTGTGTACAGCTGTGCAGATCAGTCGTGTTCTGACTTTGATTGACAGGTATGCCAGCCGCAAGGCAGCGCAGGTTCTGCACGGAGGCGGGACCTTCTCCAACAGTGGAAACCGCTGGTTTGATAAAACGCTGCAGGTGAGCGTTGGGAATATTCACACTTGACAAGGATGGGTTGGTTTATACCAGCTGACGGAGAGGCTGACGCTTCTGTGTGTTTGTCTGAGTAGTTTGTGGTGGGCGAGGACGGCTCGTGGGGTCTCCTGTATGAACAAGCCACGGCCGAGGGTCCGCCCATAGCAACACTGCTGGATCACATCCTGGAGTACTGGTGAGAGAAGTGATCATATTCTGATGGTCGTCTTCAATAGAAATTATTGCGTTTTGAATAATTTGCTATAGTGGATCTGAATTTATAACCCACCAAGCAGCAAATGTTGGAATTTGTCTGCCACCAAGCGAGAAGGCTGACAGAGACAGGCCTCTAATTACTGATTATACATCTACTTTGTGCCGTGAAAGCTTCAAAATACACATTTTTCAACAGAACTGTGTGAAAAATGAAAGCAATACAGGTGGGAAGTGAATGATACCCAGTAAGAAATAACTGCGTGTGACAGTGTGCGCTGCACTCCTCTTTGCAGCTGATCTGCTGTTAACAAGGCAAATGATTTATCTGGTCACAGAATAGCCCACTGCAACACACCGGGACAAACTGACAGGGTGTTTTTTATACAAAGGAAGGATTAGCTTCATGTATTACATTTGCCGAATTTAGAAAAGGGGATGAATAATTAATATTATGTTGCAGACAGTGTTTCACAATGTTTATAACGTTTCCTCTAACTCAACAACTCATAAAACTCCATTATTTATTAAGGGAGTCTGGGGCTGATTTGTGGCCACCTGACATTACTCACAGGCAGGTTTTACTCTGGAGGACAGAGATCTGATCTGATCTGAATAAAATACCTGAATACAAAAATCGGATCATTTATTATCTAGATAACGTATCAGGACACAGATCCCATTTTGATACCAGGTGAAATGTAAACGTCTCATTACAGAACAGCTGTGAACACAAGCAAATATCTCGTGGTTTCATGTAGGGAAGAAGCATACGCAGGTTGAGCCAGTATAGACCATCATGATAGAACACGAGGTGGAAAATGGCTGGATTTGTGCTTTACATCTTGCATACTCATCCACAAGTAATTGTGCGTTTTCTTGACTGCAGTGAGAAACCAGATCCAAAGAGAGCCCCGCTGGTCCCGCTACCGATGCCCAAGAAGCTTTACTTCCACATAGACAGAGAAATCAAGAGGGACATAGAGCACGCCAAGCAGAACCTCGATATGTAAGCTTCTCACTGCTTCTCTTGAAGCGAGTGTTTCAGTGTGAATGTAGGGTCTCTGCAGGGTGATAGGAGAAGAATGGCCTCACGGCACAGTTTGAGCTATATATTTGCTTTAACCCTTAAAAGCTGAAATGAAAGTGGCCTACAGGAGAACCACGACAGTGCAAACACATTTATCTTCTCTGGGTGAATATAACCTTGAGGAAAAAGGAAAGCTGCCATTAGCTCCACTGCCTAGTCGTTATTGTGATCCAGGCCTTTACACACTGCTGTGTCATTCCAGAGTCTCTTAAATCATCTCGATGCCTCTATCTAAATGTGGACTAAAGCTTTTTCTTACATGTGTTGTAGTTTTGAGCGAGACAGATGTTACCATGGCTCTAAATGCCTTGCAAATTACATACCATAACACATGGTAATGTAGTAGCAGTTATGTTTGCTAATGCATTTGTCAGCAACAGTGTGGGCACTCCTAAGTAGTAGCAGTTGCAAAAATATAAAATATGTTTTTCATATAAGAAGTAAGAAGTATATTAATAGACAATTTAAAATGTCCATATATCTGCTTACGACAACATTATAGTGTGGTAACGAAAGTGTTACCAGATAATTACCAATGCTTATACAATCTCTGAAAATATATTATATTGCAATAAGAAAAGTGCTTAAAAATGTCATAATTACTATGTTAAAGAACACACATTACAAATAATAGGCATGGGGGTTAATTTTTGACCTTGGAAACACATTTCTGTAAAAGATTATTCTAAAATCAAGGCTTAATTACAAGCTTTTTCCCACTCACAGCCTTCTTCTGTGTGATCACATCTGATGCAGAAGATTCTCCCTGAATCACCACTGTCACACGGCCACCTGTGATCACGTGACCCAATTTCCATACTTAGGTAGCATGATGACGCCTGAGATAGTTCATTTGCTGTAAAAAAGGCCACGAGGTCTTTCTGAAAGTTCTTAAAAAAGAAAGTAAGTCAGCCCTGACTTTAGAGTGATTGAATCACAGATACAAAACAAGGTTTTTTTTCCCGCAGACTCATTAACGACCTCGACGTGAACGTGTTCAACTTCAAGAAGTTCGGCAAAGATCTTCCAAAGCGGCACAAGCTGAGTCCACACTCCTTCATCCAGGTCGCCTTGCAGCTCGCCTACTACAGGTCAGTGACGCCACCGACACGTTCTGCTCACAGGAAGTCGGGTTGATGGAAAAAAATCCACCTTTAGAAACATATTTTCATTGATGTTTCATGTCCCGCAGCAGGTAGTTTGTCTTAAAGTAGAATAAATGAGTAAAAGCTGCATTGTGTGTGTAACAGATATCTCCCAGCAGGAGGATATTTTAAAATATATATATATATATTATATATTACATTAGCATATATATATGCTAATGTTAATGATGAGTTGGCAATTTCCCAGAATCATCATCAGCAAGAAGAGCCTTGTGTTACTTTTAGTCACAGTTCATGTGAATACAACTGAAATAAAAGAAAAAAAATATGATGTGAAATCGTAAATACGGTTTATTAAAGTAATTGCTGGAAGTAGTTTCTTTCCATCAGAGGTTTTCAGTGTGAGGAGTTGGAGGGGAGGCGTGGAGGGAGAGACGTGAGCCAGAAATACTGCGGGAGGTGAATTGCACAATTTAGGCAATTTATGTTTCTCCTCCACGGTGTCACAACTCAGTCAAATCTGAACACACAGACATGACACACATATTTTCAGATCTGCGAATAAATGCCTGTAAATCTGCTCGGACATATCAGGAATGATAAACCCCTCGTAACTTCAGAACTTGCCTCAGAATCATGGCGATTTTACGTTTTCTTCAGTATGAAAGTAATCCGGTGATAGTTGTCTCGACATCCATGGGTGCATTACAAACAGGAACTGCTAATCATTAATTCTGCATGACTTTTAAAGGCACCAGTTTGACAAAATGTAAACAAACATAGGCTGGATTTTGTCTGGGGGGGTCCCACAGTGTCAGACTCCTGGTTTTGATCATTTGTTTCTATATTCTTTGCGGTTTGTACTGGAACAGTCATTGGTGATGATGAAATAAAAGGTTGAAATTAGCAGTGCTTGTGCTGAGAGATTTCACTCCCTTTTCTTTCAGAGTTCACAAGGAGGTCTGCGCTGCCTGTGATATCGTCTCTCAGAGGATGTTTCGAGGAGGACGGACGGAATACATCCGCTCGCCCACTAATCAGACGCTCAAGTTCATTCTTGCCTTCGATGATCCTTCTGTATCGGTGAGAGACGCCGGTGAATTGTTCCGCTGCGGCGAACGCGGGAGCCATTTGAGCTCGCTCGGTTGCTTTCAGGTAATTTAGCAGCGAGGAGAAATGTGGGTCAGCTTGTAATCATTGTGTGGTTCATTTTTTGTTTCGCAGCGGGAAGCGAAGCTGCAACTGTTCAGAGAAGCTGTTGATGCTTATGCAGCTCTGACTAAGCAGGTAAAAAACCAGTGAACTCTCAGCTGCTTTTGTCTTCTGTTTTATTAACAGATTGACACTTATATTCTAGGTTTTTTTTTGTTCAGGCACTTAAAGGACACGGCATTGAACGCCACCTGCTGGGCCTCAAGCTGCAGGCCATCGAGGAAGGACTAAGCATTCCCAAAATCTTCATGGATACGGCTTACGGCGTGGCGACACACTGGAAACTCCGCACAGGGCAGGTCTGTGTTTCTGTGTGTAGAAGTGTCTCTTTGTCCTTTAGAGATTTGTTTTACAGAAGGTGCTGATAGTCCTGTAGCACCGCAGAAAGTGGACATGTTCATGTTACCATAAATATGGAAGAGGGAATTTTCTGTCTATCAGCAGTTTTCCAGTTGCTCTGGAGCATGTGATGTGATGTGATGCATTTACTGTCATTGCAGTTTGGGAGTTTCCTGCAATCAAGCTGCTTATCTTCTGCTTCTTTTTTTATGCTGACATTCACACTTGTAGGTTATTTGCTCCTCTACATTCTACTGTAAACCTAACTTGACCTCATCGTCTGGTTTTTATGGCCCGGTGTAATTTCCCTGCTTTTAAAGTCACATTTTGTGCTGTTATCCCTTTACAACATAACCAGCTGCTGTATGTAGTGTGAGTATTCCTGACGATTCATCCTTCTCCATCAGAGTCAGCACTTTTCCTTTACTTCCTTCATGCAAAAACAGTACAATGAACAATGACACCACACTGCTACTGGGTAAAGATTAATGTGGACAGGAGATGTGTTTATAATCAAGGTCTGCTCTAATATGATGACATTTAAAATGATTTCACCTTGTGGTCCACAATCTTTGAAGGTTTTTGTCCTTACTGTTTAATATGGTATGTGGCGTTCAATGACATGACTGTGCTGTATGTAGCACTGCTGAAGTGATTCCAGGAGGAGGCAGAGTGAAATCTATGAGCAAAGTAGTCATTCTAGTCTTTTCTCTACTTTTCATTGGGCCAACAAGATGCTGAAATAGCAGTGAAATGTTGTTGCTTATTTTCTGGAGACTCACTGATTTCCCTCAATTTTAAACCCAAGTTTAGGGAGCACTGAATTATGATTTTGGCTATTCGTCACTACTGTGAAGGGCTCGGCATTGTGAAATGATATGATTGTAGCACTGCAACTAATCATTACTTTCATTACTGATTAATGTGCCAAATATCAATTAATTATAAAATGCCCATTACAGGTTGCTAGAGGCCAAAGTAAAAACAGCTCTGCACCCAAACATATTCAGCTTTTATTATATAAGATAATGAAAATCAGGAAATCTTCACACTCGAGGGACAGAGACTAGCAAATATTTGTTTTTTTTGTTTTTTTGTTTTTTTTAGTAGTAATGGTTAATCAATTATCAAAATTGTCCAATTTCTGTCCATCTACTTATCAAATTATTGACTATTTGTTTCAGCTGTATTATGTTTTACAAAATATTGGTGTCCAGGTGAGCAGAACTAGTTTTATTTTGCACATTTAAACTCTTTGGTCTGATGTAATTCTTAACAGTGGAACACAGTTTATTGCTCTGAACATTAAGTTGATGATTTTATATGTGATTTTGCATACATGTACCATATTGTAATGACATCTCTGTTGATACTGGACAAATATTGTTGTCATATCATTTCCAGCCTTATCGCCCAGTACAGGTCTGACGTTTTCTCTTTTCACACATGTTGTCCTCTCTCTCGCTCCGACAGGTGCCTGCAAACACGGACAGCGTGATGTGTTTCGGACCCCTCGTTCCTGACGGCTACGCCCTTTGCTACAACCCCCAGGCAGACCACGTCCACTTCTCCATCACCGCCTTCAACTGCTGCGAAGAGACACATGCAGAGACATTAGCCCTCACCCTGAAGGACACCTTGTGTCAGCTACAGGAGCTTCTGCAGCCTACTGTGTAGAGCTGCTCCTGTCCAACAGGATGAACCTGCTCTTCTACACATGGAAATAAGGCTTTATTTTCTTAAACAACATTTTGTAGAAGTCTTGATGAGGCTTGTTTTTGATGTGGATTTTTTCTTCCGTGTGCCACATTAGGCCTAGCTAGAGCGGTTAAACCTAAGACCATTTGAAGAGTGAACTCAGCGTCTCTGAGGTGCTTTAGATTTTTTTTTTAAGTTTTTGATGAAGCAATAAATCACTTTCCTTTTCTAGCAAGAGTTAAGCATGCAAGCTGCATTATAGTCGCTACAGTTGGAGCTCCTGGAGGCATCTGGTGCTACAATATCTCTGTGTGAAAGCTAACCAAAGTAAAAGCCAGCCTGACACTCCATCATTGATCAGAACAAGCCAAAAACACGTTTAATCTGACTGCACTTCTTTCACAAGTCACGATGAGACGACCAGCAGCTTTCCCAGTACCCTCTACTGAGAATACATAAATATATTTCATGTGTTGCACTGCCATCGGAGTTAAAATGTTAATGGAAACTGCTGATTTTGTAGCTAAACAAGTCTGTTTGAAATGGACCAAAAGCCACAGGGCTGGTTATGCAAAAGTGCATGTTTGTATTTACTGTATGTTGAACTGAATATAAAGAGGCTTTGGCCCCTTCGCTGGGGCGTGTTGTTCTGCTCTCAACCTGCAGGACTGGTTAATAAAGCCTGTCATCACGTGATTCCTCATTTAAATGTTTTGTGTATGTTGTGAGAGAGAGAGCATGACGGCATACAAACACCTCAGAGCTCACTGTGTTTGTTTTGGGGTGACTTGTGTGCCTGTGTTATAGCATCCCTGCAGAAATCGGTGAGCGATTTCACGCTTGCAGCTCAGTCATTTCTTCAACAGCTGTGAAACCCGGGGCAGGGCTACCAATCAGAGCCCTAGACCCCCTGGGTAAGTTGATGAATTGCAGATTTACATGGGAGTATGCACCACTTAAGCACAATAGCGTGTTGTGTTGCAGAGGAGTCCCGTGTCTGTCTTTTTGCACCTATCCCTCCACTGCAGGTCAACAAGGAAACACAAAGAGGGAATTTTGTACTAAAAGCACATTCACGTCATGTATTTTTGCAGTGAACAGTGGATTATGTCCCCAATCACTGACATTGAAAGCTCAATAGGAAGGCCTCTTTCAGTGGTCGGTATAAAGAGGAGAAATGATTACAGCATGAAAACCCCCTGTTTCAGTGTTCATTTGCTTTAAGACATACTTGAAAATTGTCCTTTATGAAATTATTACTGTCATATTCTTTTCAGTCCTGCTTTGTTAATCATTCATTCTTATTTGAAGTCTGTGTCATCATGGTTTTTGTAACCCAGCTAAGCTCCCTGTGCCAGAGATCCTAACAGGAAAGGGATTTTTAACCCCAGCGCACTGCAGTGTTTTGAAAAATACTGTAAACAGTCATTAATATTAAGTGATTAAAAAAAGAAACATTTGGGTAATAAGATTAGTTTTACATTATTATTGCACAAGGTGTGACCTATATAACGACTATTACAACAGATGCAACACCAGAGGCGGGGACCTTTGCGTGTCCGCGCCCCTGATTGGACGAGCTGACCGGACATGACGTCAGCAGCGTCCGCATCACTTTTAATTTAAAACCGGAACAAACAAAAGAAACCAAAGCAAAGCGCAGCAGCTGACCGGTGTTATTAAACAGAAAACACACACGGTGTGTGTAAAATTGGCTTATTTAAGGGACGCTGACGAGCTCTGCTGTACCGCAGCTTGGAAAAAGAAATGGAGCGATAAAGATGACAGCTCGACATTAGCCAAGCATCAGGATTTTATGTTTTGATTTTATTTATTACAGGTCTTTTATTTTGTAACGCTCTAAGGTTCAATTTAGCGTTTCTTTTTATTTGTTCTGAGTTATAAGGACGGATCCCATTCTGCCATGTCAAGCCCGAGGAGGAGGAGGGAGAGCGGGCCGGCTGGGCTGCTGTACCCGTTGCTCGGTGCGTGTCTCTGGGCTGCGGTGGTCGGATACAAGCCGGTGATCATAGTGCACGGTTTGTTCGACAGCTCAGGGGATTTTAAAATCTTAGAGCGGTTCATTAACGAGGTGAGTGATCGGAATGAAGAGACACCGTTTCACTGTGGTTATTGTGTAGATATTATGTATAGAGCAAGACATCTGCATGTTGTTCTCCAGGGCTTGACCTTATACAGTATGTGCTGCGGGCCTTGCAGCTTGTATAAGCACGTTATCAGATAAACCTGGGTCCGCACAATGCAATATGTAATGTACCACCTTAGTCAGCTTTCATCATGATGGTGGAGCCAGAAGACTGTCTTGTAATGTAAATTGAATTAGCTTTCTGTAGTGTTCCTGCAGCAATACCACAGGAAAGTGAGTAGTTAGTGCTATAATGTAGGCTCATACATTTAGATGTATAGAGTTGTGCATGTGTTATTTTGGTTTAATATAATCTGTTAGTATTCTTTAATATTCTTAAATGTTGTCCATAATGTGTGTATGAGAACTATCTTGAGCCAGTCTGGACTTTTTGTTACATTTAATCTATGAGAATTAGGTGGTGTACAGGAGGTTTTGTTCAGTAAAGTTGCCAGTGCTTGTATTCATGATGTATATATGATACTGTAGTGTTTCAAACACACAGTGAAATGTGCTCTTTCCTGCTTTTCCTCTTGAATTCCTCCAAACTCCTCACCCACACCCTTTGAATCAGACCCACACTTTGAGACTGTGCTGGGCGCAACATGATTAGGCTCCAGATGTGCTGATGTTGCGTAAGGGAAGGTCTCTGTCATGACTCCGGCAAGGTTGATGAGGTTAAACCAAGATTAAGTTCCTCTTTTTCACCTCTGCTGTATTAGAAAGTTTAAGACTAAAGCCAGACTACAGACGTTTCCGGCATAAAACGAATTGAAAGCGGAAATTCAGACCACGCTCTCTCTGCTTCAGTTCATCTGTGCTCCTGCCTTCTTACCAAACAGCCCAATGAATCATCAATATTTCACGCACATCCTGATCAATTAGTAGCTAAACCTCCCCATGGACCTTTGACAACACAGGAGGTTTGGTTTGCCTTGCTTTTAATGCTGAGGTTAGCGTGTTGCTTCTTGTAGCTGTTTAACGCCTCATGCAACAGTATGAGGAATTATTTGCACACAGTTCCTCCCTGCTGCCCCAGTACAAACTGCTCTCTCTCCCGCAGTCTCATCCTGGAACAAACGTGACGGTCATCGACTTGTTCGACAGAAGCGCCAGCCTGCAGCCCATGTGGAAGCAGGTGGAGGGATTCAAGGCAGCCATTTACCCAATAATGCAAAACGCAGCAGACGGGGTCCACTTTATCTGCTACTCACAAGGTCTGTGAGTACATTTGTGCAAGTGCAATAGACACATAAATGTGGTATTTACTGAAGATTAGGAAACAGTCTTGGTATGTGTCTTTAAATTCAATGTCATTCTTGCAAAAACGTGACCTCAGAGTGACACATTATTCTGTACAATGTAAATATTTCCCATCTGTATTTAAAAGATGTAGCTTTACAAGACTCACTGTTTGCTGTTTTATTGACTGGGTCAATTTCTTTATGACTCTTTGATTTCTGCTTCAGTCAGAAGTTGGATTTCCCAACCAGCAGCTAAATGTCACAGTTAGTTAAAGCCAGGGGAAGAAATTCATATGCTGGTTAGATTTTCTGTGTCCAACATACGTGTAAATTACTCGTGAGCAATATTTACTAAAGTGTTACCACAGAACATCAATATTTCTGTGAGGAACTGTAGAGTTTAAATTATTTTTTCATCGTTTCACATGTTTTTATAGAATAAAGGTGAATGTGAAGAATAATGGTGCAGTCTTTAGAGTGTGTGCAAGTAATACAATCAAATGAAAGTTAATTGATTGATTGATAATTGATTAATCCTTTAAGCATTGCTTTCAAGCAAAACATTTCCTAATTCCAGCTTCTACTTTGTGATGGTTTTATGCTTTTCTTTGTCTTTTGTGAAAGTTACCTGGATATCTACAGGTTTTTTGGCGACATTTAAAGATGTCACTTTTGTCTTACAGAGATTATAACAGGAACTTTTCACTCCTTCTTGGCTTTTTACTTACGAAACAATCAAGTTTAAAAGAAAAGAATCAGATTTCAGCCCTGAATATAATAACTACGTACATTGTTGTGGGTTAGGAAATTAGTTCTCCTCACATTGTCTACTTAAGGCGTCATTAAGTTGCATTTTGCCTGGTAAAAAGCCAATATTTTCCAGCATCCAACAGTAACACACATACAGGATTATCTGTATGTATTAGTCAGGTGCTACACCTCTGGCAGTGGAGAAATTATAATATGAGGCGGAGCTGCCCTCACCCATCCCAAAGACGGAATAAGCAGGTAAAAAGAGTGATGAAAAAGTGTTTTTTGTTGACATTATCACAGGTGGGCTGATTTGCAGAGGAATCCTCTCCACTCTGTCTGACCACAACGTCCAGTCTTTCATCTCTCTGTCCTCGCCACAGGCCGGCCAGTACGGAGGTAAGCTCGACGTCGGCGCTGAACACATGATGGTGTTTATTTATTATATTGGAAAAATTATTTTTGTTATTTTTCTGATAGCTGTGTATCAAATGACAACCTGAAAGGAATTAATTGTGGTAATGAGCCTACAGAGAATCATCACCTGAATCTGCAGCTCACCTCCAAACCTCTAAAAACAAGTGGTGGGTGGCTGAAGCTTTATGAAGCTTCAGGGCTTCAAACTCAGCAGGACATTGCAAACAGCAAAGTGCTACTCTTGTTCAAAAGTGTGTTAAATGTCGATGTTGCTATGCAGTGAATCAAGTGTTTGCCAGCGCACCAGTGATGTTTAAAGCTTCATCGGTCACATTTTTCATTTGACACGAGCTCCAACACGTTGAAACAGTGACATTCATCCGAGTGTAACAGGCTTCAGTACAGTACAGTCCACCGCCTGCTCAGGTCCAAACAGCAGACAGACACAGCAAGCGACCAGCTGGTGAACACAGCCATTTAGCAGCTGAGGAGCCAGATAGTTCCCTCAGGAGTTGGTCAACACCTTTTAAGACTAAAACCAGAGAGGTTATTTTTGCTATTATTATCAAAATGGTTTTATTCTCCATCCTGATGTTTTGCTGCCCTCTCTTTGTTCCGAGTGACCTTCAACAGGTGGCCAATTCTTACACATTGTACCTTTAACATGTTCTTCATGCTGCTCTTTGTCTCTTGTGTTCTCTCAGACACAGACTACCTGAAGTACCTCTTCCCACAGTTTGTGAAGTCCAACCTCTACCACCTCTGCTACACTGCAATAGGTCAGAGGATATCCATCTGCAACTACTGGAACGGTGAGACTGCAACACTTAACTCTTAAAATGACTCTTTAAATGACATTCCTTAGCTTGTCAAACCTGAAAGTTAGATATTCAGTTTTCTTTAAAATTATGTCAGATTTAAAGACATGAGATTTGAGACATAATTATAATTTGCCCTCTCTCCTCTTCCTCCTCCAGACCCTCACCACAGAGACCTGTACGTGAACAGCAGTGATTATTTGGCTCTGCTCAACAGTGAGAGAGCCAACCCAAATTCAACAGGTCAGCACATTCCTTGTGGGTAAAAATCACCCATAAGTTTAACGTATGTAACTATCAGTGGGCGCATCTGACCACATGGCTCCTAAAAAACAATGTTAATAAGTCAGAAAAGGTTGTTAACATCGCAATGTCCTGAACGTGCTTCAACTTCAAATGATTTCCTTGTCACGAGGGAGTCATAGTGCTGAATATTTATCATGAAACATTATTAATTGTTATTATTTATGTGTGTTTATAAGAGGACAAATATAATGCAGTCAAGCACAACACCACCTATAACTATGACCTCAGTAATAAGTGTGTACACATTTATAACGGTGTCATCAAAACCTGTACTATTTCTGGAGTTCATGGCAGAGCTGTTGTACTGGATTGCAATATGTTGTACAGATGTACCTAATAAATTGGCCACTGAGTGTGTATTTGCTGTTTTACGTCTCAGAGTGGAGGAAGAACTTCCTTAGAATCAAAAACCTGGTGCTGATCGGAGGACCAGACGACGGAGTCATCACCCCCTGGCAGTCGAGGTGAGTTCATCTTCTGATCCTGACACCTGGTGTCAAAGTTTTGATCTCTGACACATCGCACATGTGATGTTCTCGGGGAAAAGTCAGCAAATGTGCGACCAGGACAGGAATACTTGCTGCACGTTTTTGCTTTTTGATTGTGAAGCTCTGGGTTTCATCTTATGCATCGTTAAAGCGTTAAAGGTTTTCTGCCAGATTCATTTAAGGTACACGGCTGCACGAAACTGGTGGAAAAATACGTCTAAAAGACCAGTTAATTCATTGAATAGAATATTGAATGTTCTCCTCTGTACCCCTGATGAAAGTCAAAACACTTGACATTAGAGTCTTTTCTCTGTTGCAGCTGAGGGGTTGTGTTTTCCAGTTTACTGTCATTCACACACAAGTTTGCAGCAGTTTCCTCATTTTTATTTTTGTTTTTTTTTATTGCTTTTTTTGGACTGTGGATGACTGTCATGTATTGCCCACACATTATATTCTTCTGTCTCTCTCACGATTTTTAGTCAGTTTGGATTTTATGACGACAACGAGACCGTCGTTGAGATGCAACAACAAGATGTGAGTGAAAATCATGCTACAAACACACATGTACAACACTGCTTTTAGTTTAATTTAGATTGTAATGTCCTTCATGGGATATTATTTAGCATTATTTTCATCTATAATTAGCTATTCATTGTGTCATGCAAAATATTACATGCTTTTCTAAAGGCAGCAAACTTGCCAGCAAACCGCTGAAACCAGCAGCGACTGCGCCTCAAAGGGCAATGGTGA
Source organism: Chelmon rostratus (assembly GCF_017976325.1). Taxonomy (NCBI): domain Eukaryota; kingdom Metazoa; phylum Chordata; class Actinopteri; order Chaetodontiformes; family Chaetodontidae; genus Chelmon; species Chelmon rostratus. The sequence continues at coordinate 8,275,909 of NC_055673.1, read as the reverse complement.
AACAAGATTTATCAGACAAAATCAGAGCGACCATCTTTCCTTGTACATCGGGAATAATTTGGGCATCATTGTAGCCTATCTCGAAAAATAAAATCTAACCTTCAGAATAAATAATCTTTAGTTATGTACTGCTGAGGGAAAAGATACCCAGTTTGAAAGTGTGATAACAGTGAAACTTTAGAACAATGGCCTGTATCATATTCTTCTTTTTCCTTTCCCAGTTTTATTTGAGAGATGTTTTCGGCCTGAAGACGCTGGCGGCTCGTGGAGATTTGATCATCTGCACCGTTCCCAAAGTCGAGCACGTGTTTTGGCACTCGAGTGAGACGGTGTTCCACATGTGCATTGAGAAGTGGCTGGTGTAGAGCATAACTCTTAAATAGTGCACACACACAGAGATAAACACACACACACACACAACGCAGTTTTACAAACTCTTAACTTCCAACTCTTCCAACTCTCCGACTACTGTAAAGTATCCTCAGAAACATTTGTGAGTGTACTCTGAAGGATGTAATCTCATTTTCTGGATTGCATTTCTTAGAAGTAACTTGGTAATCGAACAGTGTTGCCTGTGTTTGTTTTTCCTTGTACCTCCTGTTGGTGTGGTTTGTGTTTCTATTGAGACGTTTTATTGTTTAGTAACTGCTCGGTCACTTTAAAAGGAATAGTTTGACATTTTGGGTCTTATTTGCCTTCTAGCGCAGAGTTAGATAAGAAGATTGATACCACACTCATGTCTGTGAGGTGTATATAAACTACAGCCAGCAGCCGTTTATCTTACCGTAGCATAAAGGCTGAGGGAAACAGCTGGCCAAAATCCTCCTACCAGCTCTGTAAAGTTCACTTACAAACACCTCTTGCATTTGTTTCAATTACATAAAACTGAGTGTAAAAGCGATTATTTGTGTTTTTTCACGAGAGGTTATGTGCTGGACTATTTCTTCCTGGAGTCTTGTCATCACTGTGAGGTTGCCAGGCAACCAGCGGAGACCCCAGAAAGCTGCAGCTCCCAAAAACACCATAAAACCACAAACTGTCCTCTTTACACTCCAGTTTTTGTACTGATTGAACGAACAGGATTGGTACGTGTTAATTAGTGGCCTGTAGAGAGCTCGTAGGGAGATTCTGTTAACCTTCGGACAGAGCCAGGTGAGCTGTTTCCCCCTGTTTCAAGTCTTTCCTTAAGGCTAAACTAAGATAAGCTCACAGTTCATATTTATGCTACGGGCATGAGAGCAGTATTAAATCCTCTGGTTTGATCCTCTGCAAAAAATGTCTAACTATTCCCTTCATTTTTTCTTAAAAACCTTGCTGCTGCTGTGGAACAAATCCAGCACATCACTGTGTGTGTGTGTGCTGGGGGCATTTGGTCAAACGCCATCAGGAGCGACAAATACAAAGGCTTCCATAAACATAAGGGATGTTAAAGGAGCACTCCTCCATAAAGTATAGGGACAGATTTAAAAGAGAAGGGTCAAAAATTAATGTAGCAGAGACTGAAATATCCAGACTTTTATTCCCAGGTGTAAGCCCCCAAATGCTGCAATTTCCACAATGCAACTCAACGATATCTTTTAGACCCTTCTGCTTGTTAAAAATCTGCATATTTCAAAATCCTCTCCTCTACCTTGTAATGCAGGCTTTTGTTAAAATTTGAAGTAAGCCCCAAGCTGTGCTTTTCACAGGCTGATGTGTTCCCCATGGCTGCTCTCCATGTGTAAAAAATGGCAGAGTGCCCCTTTAATTTGTATGGCTAAGTAAGTTTATTACTTAGAAATTTCAAGCCCACATACATACAGTGTTTCTCCGTGTGTGTGCCTGTGTGTTGGGTCACACATACCTCACAACACCACACAACACAACAGTGCCTGAGTGACGCTCTGTCATCTTGTCTACATGTACAGAATCACTGCCCTGCTCATTTTATGACGCAGTAGTTTATATCTTATTATCCTCCCTTTTTTAAACCGAGGGGGAATCATGTTTTCCTGTTTGTTTGTTTGTTTTTTTGGTGTGCACATCTAATTGTGGTTATTCTCATTATCATGCAGTGCTTTGGAGCTTTAGTAGATTAAGCCTTAAATTTTCCCCTCATGCCTCAGTGTTTCATGTCCCATACCGAAGTGCTATGGTACATTGCCTTTAGTGACGGTGCTAAAATGAGAGAGGGGAGAGCGGTGGAGACTGACGTAGAGTGACCAGGGAGTGGCAGTGCTATGTTAGTGTTTACTTGTCCACCAGACTATTGTACGTGGCAGTCTTTACCTCCCATCGCGTTTAGATATCTCAGGCGTTTGAGCAACCTTCCTGTTTGTCTGTCTCTGTCGCAGAAGGGATCGATTTTGAACTACTTGCATTTTGTTGGATGTTTGTGGCGTCCTGTTGTTCTTATATTTGTTTCTCAAAAGAAGGAGAATGGAAATATCTATCGTGTGATAAAATAAGAAGTGAATTACTATTTTAATGAGGAACATATGCATTGCACAATATTTAAGCAGGGGAGGGAAGTGATGTGACAATTTTAACTGTTTAAGTTGTTAAATTTGCAGTGTTATTTTAATATTGTTACATCTTTCATGTTTGCTTGTACAAATGGATTAACTGCTTTTTTAGGGACTGAAGGGATGTTCTCTGTGTTGGGTTTTCTTGCTTTACAAAGAGTAGATGCAGATACGGACAATTTTTTAAAACTGCTTTTGAATCTGCTATTTTGACACTGACAATTTCTACAATATTTGGGCTGCCAATGAAAATATGTCAAATGTTGTCAATTCCTCAATAAAAGACAGTTTTGAGCATCTCTTTTTGTCTTGATTAATGAAAACAGATTTTCTCTGTCGGGTTAGTCCAAGAAACACCACACGCCCTGAAATGAACCAATCTAGTACGTCAAAGTGGACGATTAAACATCCGGACTGGAAATTACCACTCATTAATGACTGATCAGTCGGGCTAATATAGTCACATATCACAAATATGACTCAACAGAGGGCAGTATGTAACAAAAAACAGTACAAAAATTCCACACAGGAAACACAGAAACAGTTTGTCATAGTACTATTTAGTTTTTTTAGATCTCTTTGTTATGTTATGTTATGTACTGCATATGAATATACTTACTATCCTCTTAAAGCCATGCTTTTTTCTTAATTATGCACAATATGAGACTTAATGTTGTTTTTGTTACTGTTATTTCAGCTTACATAATGTGTGTTTGTATTGTCTATATTTGTCATTGATACCAATTTAATTTTCGTTTATGTTTACTGTTTGAGTTATAATATTTGCTGTTGGGGTTTTATTTTCCAACTGTAAAATATTGGTACATACTGTATCTTGGTTGCAAGTCTTAATGACTTAATAGATAGATAGATCGTTAGATAGATAGATAGATATACTTTATTTATCCCAAGCTGGGAAATTGCAGTGCAGTAGCAGCATTACACACAGTGAAATAAGTGAAAAATTCTGAAATAAGACTATAAAGAGCAAACTATACATAATAAAATATCAAAATAGCGAGCAGTAAAAAAATTATATACATAATAATAAAATAGCAAAATAGTAAACAGTAGTAATGAAAAAGTATTGCACAAATGAATATCTACAGCAAATGGCAGTCAAAAAAGAATATCTACAGCAAATGGCAGTGTAGCTAATATAGTCAAGGGATATCAAAAGTCAAAAATGTTCGTTGTGGTACAGTACATAATGAAGATCTTGCATTATAATATTGTAGTTGTTCAGTTTTTTAAAACTCAAATATTGATGCCAGACTTATTTTTGTCTGGAATGGTTAATATATAAACGCAGGATGCCTACTTTCAAAATCACTGTTTTGACCAAAGGAAGACTGAAAAGGTGATGTGTAATCTTGCATCTTTGACAATAAATCAATCAGTAAATACTTTCTTTTTATTTGCATCACGTTGTCAGACTTCTGCTCCGCTTGTTCAGCCTAATTACACTTTATCTTGGTAAAACCAAAAGGTTAGTCATTCATAAAGAAAAGACTACACTTCCATGCATACCTTGCGCACCGGAAGTAACCCGCCTGCTTACCGGATATCTGGACGCGGCGCCCCGAAAAGGCCCTTTTCCGTCTCAGAGAAGTGTGGTACAGAACGGCGGACACAAGTGAGTGAAAAAATCACTTTTTGCTTGCTTCATATGTCGTTGAAAATATAATTCTCGGATAAGTAGAAGCCGCACTGACTTCGGCGGTCCGAGAAATACGAGGAAAACATGTCAGTTTTGCCATAATGCTGTTTTTTTTGTACTAAGTGTTGCCCTACGAGCACAACGGCGCCGAGCGTTAGCATGTGGCTAGTTTGCTAGCACATGTGGATGCGGCATGTTGATTAGCCAACTCGAAAAATTCCACAGTACTCCATTTCACAGATTGTAATGGTCGTATGGTTACGACTGCAGCGTTTTATTGCTGTAGAAAATGCAACTACTAGTTTTTAATGTGAAATTTCAGACTTTCAGATTTTCAGACGTTCGCTAGAATGTCAGTTGACATCGCTTAAGTTGGCTAACGCTACGTTAACTCCACGGAAACAGGCTTCACGTAGGGCCCTGCTATGAAAGTGTGGCTCAGTTTTTGACCTGTAATCTCACTTTGCATTTCAGTAAAGTGATCTTTGTTAGGAACAAATGTCAAGGCATTTGTTTATTGTGTGGGTGAAATGTCGGGTAGGGTAGGTTAGCTTATAAAGGGTTAGCGCTGGGCAATGTATGTTAGCTAAGATGTCGATCTCTATCAACGTAACGTCAATTGTGTGGGATTAGTGTGATTTATCATATTTGCCAGTGTTGTTAAACCAACAACATGAACGGTTATGTTTCAAATTGGTTCAGAACTGATTAAATATGTGGCAGTGTTCGGTGACAATGACAGATCCAGTTTGATTTATAATGTTGGCAGCATCAACTAGACAACTGACCAGTTTGTCTCATTATCATTGGAGAACCTGATGTGATGTTAAAAGTCAAGTTGCATATCGCTTGTGGTGTTGAGCTATTTTTCTTCACCTTTCCTGAACTTAATTTGACCGCCAGCTTTTTTTTTTAAATCCTCAGTGACTGAGTGGGAGACTGCCCCAGCTGTGGCTGAGACCCCAGAGATCAAGCTCTTCGGAAAGTGGAGCACCGATGATGTTCAGATCAATGACATCTCCCTGCAGGTAAGTAATAGAGACATATGCTGCTTGTGTCAACTGTGTATTACAAGTACTGTTTTATCAATGTAAAGCGAGGCTAGAGTCACGCCTGGACACTGACCTGTTGACCTGGTGTGCTAGAGTGCTCGCAGAGGAAACTGTCTCTGCTTATTCATTGGCTGTAGTCTGTTGTGGCCCGGTCAATCACCAACTCAGACACACTACCTTTTCATACATGCTGTACCTCAACAATGCTGTCTTCAGATATGCATAAATAAGGATTCTTAAACCACTCCTTGTGCACTACAGGATTACATTGCTGTGAAAGAGAAGTACGCCAAGTACCTGCCACACTCTGGAGGACGTTATGCCGCCAAGCGTTTCCGTAAGGCCCAGTGCCCCATCGTGGAGCGTCTGACCAACTCTATGATGATGCACGGCCGCAACAACGGCAAGAAGCTGATGACTGTTCGCATTGTCAAGCACGCCTTCGAGATCATCCACCTGCTGACTGGAGAAGTATGGACCACTAGCTTCTACAACAACTGTCGCTAAAGCTTATTGTGACCTAAAACGATGCTCAGTATGTATAGCGTGGTTAAGACAGCACAATCAGATCAAGATGGATATTTGAAAGGCAGCAATCCACCAAAAACCACAGCGAAGGGTGAACTGTGATACAGGATTAACAGTCTTCAACTCATGCTATGGGACAGGTTATCACAGTGATAAAACACAGGAGGTATTCATAGTTTTTTGCTAAGTTTTTGCCTGTATACACGGAAACCCAGACTTTTTCAAAGGAGAAGATTGGTATTACTTGATTTTCATACAAGTTTAGTTCCCACAGATCCAATAGTTGTTTGTCCTGCTCTAAAGACACTATACAGCACTCAGATAATGCTTCTGCTAAATGAACTTGTAGAGACAATTACAAATGAGCTGTTAATTATGCCACAAACACCAAAGTAACTAGTCAAAAAAATCAGACTACAGTTTTGTAGTTAAATTACCAGATTTTTAAGTTAAAAACAAATTGTTCATGTTATAGGGCACTTTACTGAAGTAGCTGCTGTCAAACACAGACCAGTTTTGGAAATATTACTGTTGGCCAAACACAACATTGAGCACTGTTACCAACACTTCAGGTTTCAATAGATATCCAGTATCATGGATATATTTCTTGATATATATATATATGTATATATTTCTTGGTTTCTTGAGTATTGATTAAAACTTCTTACTACTTTAAAATTTTGCTCCCAGAATCCCCTCCAGGTCTTGGTGAACGCCATCATCAACAGCGGACCCCGTGAGGACTCCACCCGTATTGGTCGTGCTGGTACCGTCAGGAGGCAGGCTGTGGACGTGTCGCCCCTCCGCAGAGTCAACCAGGTAACTCATTTATATTAAAAATAGTAGTTTTCCATTCTGGGTTTTTCTAATTGATGAAAATTTGGTGTTGTCCTTTCACATGTGTAAACAAGTGGGAGGAAGAACTTTAGTGCAGTGAACATGAATCAGATTAATTAGCATTCATTGATAGAGAGCTGATAAAGTGGGAGTGACACAGTATGTTATTTTAATCCTTGTTGACATATTCTTTATTTTACCTTTAAATAATCCTCCAGTCTCTATTACTGAAAGCTGCTGTATTCTCTTGAGCGGAAATAACTGTTGGATGCATGAAGCGAGGCTAGAGTCACGCCTGGACACTGCCCATTGTCCTGGTGTGCTAGAGTACTCGCAGAGGAAATATCTTTGCTTATTCATTGGCTGTAGTCTGTTGTGGCCCAGTCAATCACCAACTCAGATACATTACACTACCAGCCAGCGTTTGTTCCACCAGTGAATTTGTCAGCCTGTCTCACCCACTGTCTGTCTCGACTTGTAGGCCATCTGGCTGCTGTGCACAGGAGCAAGAGAAGCTGCTTTCAGGAACATCAAGACCATCGCCGAGTGCCTGGCTGATGAGCTGATCAATGCTGCTAAGGTAAGAGTTCATCCACTTATTGCATGACCACTCTAATTCAAAGTGTCATGTAGAATAATTAGCACATTACAGAAGACTCATGCAGTAGGATTCCTACTGTTACACCCTCATGATGCTTTTATGTACTTGTTAGTGGTGAGAGCTAAATCATGACCTGTAATTAGGGTGAGAAATGCAGTCTGTCACTCTAGTCGTTGAATGTGGAATGCATGGTGAGGTTTATTAAGCCGAATTTCTCCTCCTTTCAGGGTTCATCAAACTCTTACGCCATCAAGAAGAAGGACGAGTTGGAGAGAGTTGCCAAGTCCAACCGTTAAACATGTTTGCTTTCTCACAAAACGAATAAATTTGAAGAAATTTCTTTTGCTGCCTTGGGTGCTTTTTTTTAAATTAATATACTTGTTCACACAAATGATTCTTTAACAGCCACATGAAATACACACGAACAAGACAACAGCCTTTAGTTGAGTTTTATTGACATCACTACACTTACTACAAATTCATACATAAGAAAGCTAAAATAATTATTTAAAAACTCTGCATTTCTATTCTTAGCAGCTACATTTCCTGTGATTGAGACAGTAAAACGACTAACATTTGACATACTGTAGGTACCAAACTGTTGTACTATGGACGCAAGAACTATTATACATTGTCATGAATCTGAGAACTAGAGAAGTAACACTGAATTCAGTTTCCTTGTTTTTAAAAGTATTTTTCTCTTGCCTACTGTAAACAGTAATGTTATGAGGAAGTGTCAATTTCAGATTTAAAAGAATAATTTCTACTTAACCCGTTCATTTCACCTGTCCAGGTCACTGTAGTTATATCAGAAAGCGTTCGTCTTTGATTTTTTTTCCTTCAGAGTTCAGTATGATCAGGAAACAGCTATTAAATTACATTCTGTGTGGTGTTTAAAAGTCTCAAACTTGGTACCAACATCCATCTGCTTTTTGGATAGTGTCAGTTTCAGTAAATGTGATCTCAGCTCAGCTCAGTGATGGTCTGCAGAAACTGGAAAGGTTGTGGTCAAAAACAGTGTGAAGCTACAGCTGAATTTAGTGGTTTCGTAGAGCTGCACTGCTGGTTCAGCAGGGGGGGGGCAGCAGTGCCCAGAATCAGCTTGTTTGCTCAGAAAGTCAGTTAGCAGATGTTACAGTTGGATCACACGCTCATACAAATGCTGTGTGTCAGTGTTTTTCCCCTTGAAATAAATAGACAAGAATTTTAATCTGGAAATCTGATGTGTTCAGTTTCAGAGGCCCCCCCTTCACACCCCACCGTGAACACGTGCAGGCAAACGCTGTGTAACCTACTGACGTTTCGAAGCCGTGTTTTCAGAAATACGTGTGCTTTCTGTTGATGAGGAGGCAGAGCGAGGACAGAGACGCTCCCAGTTTGGAGGCCTCGCTGCAGGCTGTAGGCAGGAGGGTGTAGTCCTGTAGCTTCTGGAAGGCCTGCAGAGAGGACGGAGGAAACATCTTACTCATACACACACTCATCATAGCAGACAGACTGTACTGAATACCCTCAAAGGAAGAAGTTATTGGCTAATACAACAAGGAACAAGAAAAACTGCTTCACTGGCTGCGAGCACAATGACTTCAATAAGTTACAGACGTCGCTGGTTTTTAGAAAAACACTTAATGACTTCAGTGACTGTTCACGTAGAGACCGAATATTCTTGATAGTCTCTTTTTGTTGACATCTAAAATTTTGAATATTAGTGATGAGGATGTAAAGAGCTAAGAAGACAAAGAATGTCAGATCTGACGAAGCACTGAACTAAACCTTCACATCTGCCCCGTAAATACAAATACAGTCACTACTGCTTTTGAAGTGGTGCAAAGAAACTAAGTACATTTACTCAAGTACTGTCTTCAAGTACAAATTTGACAGACAAAACATACAAGGAGCTAATAAGACTTATAAGTAAGTACTGTAACCTAACAATATACACAGTGCAAGTAGAGCTGAGAGGATTATTAATTGATTAGTTGATTGACAGAAAACACTTCAAACACCTTCAACAGGAACATGCTGCTGGGCATTAATGCGTCAGTAATAATCATTTAATCAAGTAACATTTTCAATGCAGAACTTGTATTTGCAACAGCGCATCTTTCCAGTTTGGTATCAGTACTTTTACTTCAGTAAAAGATCTGAATACCTCCTCCTTCCAGCATGTTATACAGCACTGGCCTGTAAAGATATTTGTAGGCACATAAACTCTTGGAGTATGTACGCTTCCCAGCACAAATCATTAAAGATTAATACGTTTGATTCTTACTGCTCCATTGAACGCATCGCCAAGAGCAACTACATTACTTCTCCACTGATTATTATTATTATTTATTGACTTCCAGTAATTGAATTTTGGGATGATTTTATCCTTTTTTTGTTATTGTTGTACAAAGTTCTACTGTCAAAATCAACAACTTAATTTGACACAATTTGCCTTATTGTAGGTTATGTTTGACTGTTTCTTCTTCTTCTTTCCTGATGTAATTCATAACAGCAGAACACAGCTACTTACACTGCACATGAGTTGGATTATTATACTTGGAAAACATGCGTATTAATATTGAGATATTGCTCAGCCCAGGTCAAAAGTCAACACGCCCACCCACACATACACACCCAAAAACTCCTGAACGCTTAAAATTTTCAAGATATCTCAACTTGTGTTCCCCCACCTACTCGCATTTTTAACATGTCAACAATGAAGGGTGAGCAACAGAGCGGCTTCACAAGACATTTCAGCTTTTGGATGCAAACAGCCAACTGTCACAGCATAGTTAACACAATAGTTTGTATTGTGGCATAAAATTAGACATTTCTGTTGACCTGCATCATAGGAAACTGCCAAGGCTGACAAGGTCAGAAATAACTGGTTTAAAGAAAAGGCCCTGCAGCGTTTTTTTTTTTTTACACAAAACACAGACTTCCAGGCTTAGACATGCCAAGGGCATTAAAGCATTAAAGGGGCAATCCACCAATTTCACACATGGAGATCACTTGGTACTTGTCATGTGTGGAAACAGTTGTATTAAATCGGCCGTGGCTCTGGAGGAGCTTTGTTAAGTCTGAAAAAATAACCCTGATTATGTTGTCTGGGTTGTCTTGGATTGGACTTCAAATCTTTCAAGTCTATGTGCCAAACTGGGGGTGTGGAGTTTGAAAGATGATGGTGTTTACCAGGCAGAGGTGTTCTAATAAAAAGTTTGGAACTGCAGGACCCAGTGTTTCTGGAGCCTAACCTCTACTAGGAACTAAAAGCCAGATAATTAAAATGCCAGAAGACAAAATAAAATTAAAACTAGCTGCCATAATGCTTTCACTTAATAAAAATGAGGCTCTCTTGTGCCATAAAAAACAAAATCCTCAGCTGTACTCACAGAGACGCTGTCGGGACATTCCTCTGCAGGTCGGTGCAGCAGGAAGTCTCGGTTAGACGGACCTTTGATGTAGACGCAGTTCGCTGCTGATTCCTCTGGAACAGTGAGCACTTCATAGTGGTGGTCAGTCAGCTGCTCCATCATCTGCAAACACACACACACACTCAGTATTACTGCACACACACTCTTCACACTTTTGGGGACATAACGTAGGCTTACATTAATTTCCCGGAGACTAACCCCAACTGTCACCACGACATGCCTGACTGTAACCTAAACCCAACGTTACCCACTGACCCAAAAATCTGCTGTTTTCCGACTGTGCTCACAGCTTTTGTCTCCTTTTAGACCAGCTGTCCCCCTGAAGTCTGAAATTTGCCTAAAGTAGCCTGTCAGAAACACACACACACTGCAGTAGACCACTCCCAGCATTACACACAGACTCAGAGGCAACATTAGTGCCATTATTAATATGACCTCAGCAGTTAGGAAATCATGATTTGTGCAGTTCACCTTAAGACAGAGAGAAGGGAAACACAAACACATGCACACAGAGTGAAAATCTCTACATGTATGACAGATAACAAGGCTACTGTTGACTGAGGGCCTGGCTAATACATGGGCTTCTAATACTAGGAGGAAACTGTCAATATCTTCTCTCATCTAACACTCAGAAAGAAAGTGTTGAACGATTCCTTTAAAGATACTGGATTTTATATTCCTTAACACCACATGCATGCTGTCCTCAAGCATTCAGAGTTAACACACCCACACACTCACCCGGAGTGTCTTCTTGGCCCCGTCGCTGCTGCTGATGATGATCGTGTCCGGACCTCCCATGGAGCAGATGTTCTTCAGTCTGGCTCCACCGCAGACAGGGACGGTGGACACAGCGAAGTCCTGAACAGATGGAGGTTGAAGGGTTTAATTAGCACACCGTCCCTTCAGACGAGACGCGGTCCCTCGTCTTATTTTACATTAACAACGGCTCTGAGCCATCGAGTGTAAATCGTTCACCACATGCGGCTCGACACAAAGCAGCCTGCTGGGTGATTCTGGACTTTCCTGAGAAGGATCAGAGGAAGGCACACATTGAGCCACCTCTTGGTCTGAACATGTCCTTGAATTAAGGCTTAATGCAGCTGCAGTAACACACGACTTTACATTTAGTATGTAGAAAGACAAGAGAGACATCATATAAGCTGTTTTGATTAGACTTATTTCTACCTCTGGTCTGAAATAAGTTCCTCTCTGACCAAAGCTGCCACCTATTTTTCTCTTTAACTGTATAACAGGAGACATAATGAGTTATTCCTTTGTGGTGCTGGTCTGTAAAACCTGCAGAGTATCTGCCCCTCCCCATCTTAACGAGCTGCCAGACCTACTCTATGTGAAACAGTGTTACAGGTATTGTTGGGAGCAGTGGAAAAAGTACTCAAGCACTCTTCTGCTTAAGTAAAAGTAACGATACCACCAGTCTAGAAATACTCTGTTACACGTCCAACTTCTGGTAAAAGTCCTGCGTTCAATATTTTACTTTAGTACAAAAGTATTAGCAATAAAATATACTTACAGAAGAAATAGTTAAAGTACTCATAATGCAGAACTGCACATTTCAGAATAATATGTATTTTTTCCTACATGTACTACTGGAAAAGTTGTGAATTTCACCAAGGGATCAATGAAGTCTGATCTCTATCAATAATAACACATCATTATTCTGATTATATTTTGTATTATTAATCTGAATTTGCAAAGTAATTATTATTTTTAATGTAATCAAATAAACATGGTGGAACTAAAAGCGCAACATTTCTCTCTGAATTATAGTGGAGTAGAAGCATAAAGTTGCTGGAAATAGAAACACTCACTAAACACTAAATTGTGCTTCGAGCAGTACTTGTATAAATGTACTTCGTTACATTCCACCACTAATTGTTAGTGTTTCTGTCTCACGGCCTAAAAGTTGTTGCTGAGGCTTTGCCATTTTCTGAACAATATCATGTGATGTAAACACAGAACCCATTTAAAGAGTGGGGGTGTTTTCAATACGAAAAATCTTTTTTTTTTTTTAAATATAAGTGTCATTAATGACCTCACCTGTGTTTTATATGAGATACTGTACGGTGCATTTATTGCTTTATTGTTTTAGCTTGAATCAAACATCAGCATCATCAGATAAACGATGAAAAGAGTCTAGCAGCTCTGTGAAGCTTAGCTACAGCGGTGCTTTTAGCTACATGCTAATAGCAGCATGCTAACGCACTCACAGTGACAATGCTAGCATGCTGATATGCTAACATGCATGCATAATGTTTACCATGTTCGAATTTTACTTCAGTTTTTTAGCATGCTAACATTAGTTAGCATTAAATACAAAGTACAACCAAGCCTGATGGCTGCAAATGTCCTTAGTTATGGAAGCATTTGGTCAGAAACCAAAGTATCGGACACATTTAAATTGTGATCTGATGAAAAGCGATTACAATTAATCTCATGACTGTGTTTAGTTAATTTCATAACAATCCATCCGAATGTTGATGAAACATTTCACTTAAAACCCCGAATGTCAACCTCATGGTGGACGAAGGTAGAGGAACAGCCAGAATCACTATGTTAGTAAGATCCCTCTGTGTACCATGAACATGAAAGTGTGTCAAATTTCACAACAATCCATCCACAGCTGTTGAGATAAAGGAGAGGTTATAGATATGTCATTAAGAACTTTTAAAGTACTGCAGTTGAAAAGCAAGCAAAATGCTCATGTCACAATTTGGAAGCACGACACTGAGAATGTCAGAGTACGTGCTGGTCTTCCTCTTTCCTCCTCTGTTCTGACCACATGAACCCTCCCACCCACGCTAATTCATACCAGACACACAAATAACAACACACACACATTCAACACAAGTAGATGCAAAATGTGTGTGTGTGAAGACAAGCAGAAGTGCGTAAAACGCACTTAAGTGAAGAAATCAATATTAAAGGGTGGGACATGTTGGGCCTGAGGGGGCTGGCTGTGTGGTCTCCATTATTTGGCCAATAGAACTGCCTCATTCATCAATGTTTACAGACTATAATTCCCCAAATGCAATACAGCAAATGGCCACCTGCTCACTTTGGCAGCTGGGTTCGTTTTCTGACGAGCATCTTGGCACTAAGGCCGTCTTTGTTGCCCTGGTTAACAACTGAGACACTATTGCTTATTTTAAGCTGTATTGGTGAGCTTTCAATTGATTGTTTAAGAGCCAGAAGTTCCTGCCATCACCGATCAATGTAATCTATCGAACGGGCAGAGATTTAGATGAGTTTCTATTACACACAGACACATGCAGTCATGTCTGCTTCATTCATTCACACAGAGATTAAGTCTTGGCTACGCCTTCTCTTGATGCCTCTCACCCTGAAAGTGTCTGCTAGCACTTCTGCCCCTCTGTGGTTGGTGTGAGAGGAGATGCCGACAAAGAACTCCCTCCCCGTGAAGAGAACGTCGCTGCCCTCCAGCGTGGCCCCTCCGGAGTCCCCTTCCTCAGCCCCCATTTCCACCACGGTCAGGTTCAGCTCTGATATCACCCTCCTCACTGCCTCCGCCTAGAGTGATGAAGAGTGAAGAGGAGGACGTAGAGAAAGAGAGAAAGGGACACGTTTGTGTGCAGCTTTGTCTGAGAGTCGTACTAACAAACTGAACTAACAGAAAAAAAAAAAAAAAACAGACTACTGCCTAAGAAGTTCAGATTTCATTATTTTATTTGTTCTGTGAAGACCACAATGGTGCATTCAAGGAACCTCTGTAATGCTTTTTTATTTTTAAATGGGTCCGTAACTTCTAATTGTCTAGTGAATTTCCTACAAGATTCCTCAAAAAAACTACACAATCCGGCACACTAAAATTATAGAAAGAGTTCAGCATATATTAGAAATAAACTTGCAAGTAATGAACAATTAATGAATATTTTCTTTTGTTTTAGTGGAGCTGTTTCACAGTTACACACCAAGTTACATAGTAATTTTACAAACTTGTAAAATGAAGCACAAACGGTAATTAACTGGACAGGTACTATTGCTATTTTCCTTATATAATTAGTACCAAATTACAAAGTTCATTACAATAATTTTCTGGAAATCTTGTGGAAAATACAGACAGCTAAACAAAAGTGTTAACTGAGCCTCTGACGTTCAAGATTTGAGCCAGAAAGCATTACATTGCTTCACGGAAATCAAACAAAAGAAAAATGGATGTTATGACACAGACTTTGTGTATTGAAAATGTTGTTTTCTGCAGACTCTCTAATCTCAATACTGGAGTTTCCAGAAGGAATCCACCAAAAAGTAACGACGATCTGTTTGTCCATGTGACCATAATGTAACCTAAAATATGCAATTAAATACATAGTATCAGCTGCAAGTTCATTTTTTATACCATGTTGATATGAACTGAAAAACATGGTTGCTACCAACTGCCCTTTATCTCACAAAGTGAGATTAAGTGCAGAGGATTAGGGTGCAGAAATGGCTAAACTAAAGCCATTTTCTTCTCTCCAGTGTTACCTCACTGCGTCTCTGCTGTTTGAAGGGTCTGGTGATGAGTGCCGTGTCCCCCTGGATGACTGCCACATCCTCTATCCTCCAGCTCTCTGGCAGCTCGGGGTCAGGGGGGATCTCGATCAGCTGCAGGCCCACCTTCTGCCTCAGGGCTCCCGTCAGACAACCAAACTGACGCTGAGCTTTGGCCAGGTCCACTGAGATATCCCCGTTCTCGCGATCGCCTCCCACTGCTTTCCCAAAGGTCTCTGGGATGCCCCTCACCACGGCGTGGGTGAATCTGCCGTATGGGCACATGTTTGCCATGATTCCAACAAACTGTCTGTAAACAGTGGTAGCACGTATTGGAGTTCTCTGTCGGAAGATGAGCAAGAGGTAATAAAAAGATGTGTATGCTTTCTTCACAGCCCGGTCACCAGCTGAACTCTAAACAAAGCTAATGGGATGGATCAAGAGGTCCAGGAGGAAAACAGAGAGCATCTCTTTCCCTGCCTCTTCTTTCATTCCCCTGCTCCACCGGGTACTCCTCCGCCTGCAGGCGCCAAGAAGTGGAAGCAGATGATCCCAGCCTAAGACAGACATATTAACAAGGGCAGATGCAATGAGAGAAACACAACAAAGATCAGTCTTCTGAGCTCCAGTGCATGCATGCACAATGCATCTCCTGGGGCATGCATGTCCCATTCTGTCCCACAAAAATGAAGCACTAAAGAATTCTACTCATGTGGACTTTTGACTGGTTGTTGGTAAGAGGAAACAATTCATCACCACATGAAACATTCAAGGGCATCTGAAATAACATACAGAGATAGCACAGTGGACAAAGGAGCATTGTCCAAGGTTAGATTATAAAGAAACATTATTCAACAGTGCTGCAATATGCTGCAAATCCTTTCCATGCTGGGGCAGCGGGTTAGATTTGGGACAATTGCCCTTTTATCGTCTTCCCTGTAACTCACAGCAGTCGCCCACTGTGAGGCTGCAGAAAGACTTGGTTCCCTTCCACACAGGATGTTTCCTAAATCTGCTTCATAACTTATGCAACATTTGCATGCATATTTATTTAATTTTGTCAAAAGGCAGCACATGTTGCATCTTAAGAAGAGCTATTTTAAAGTTCAGGCTTCAAATCACAGCTTAGATGTAGTATTTATCTGTCTGTGGTGCCCAGGAATGAAATCTATGATACCTTGTGTTTTTTCCCTGATAAAATTCTCAATATTTAGCTTCCAATCTTGTGTTTTCATTGAGTTTGACTATGTAACACAACTCAGTCTTTCTGGCTGAGCAGTCCTGAGTTATCCACACACACGGAACAAAACATCCCGAGTGTTTGGCTGCAGGAGTGCACCGCCCAGCAGTTCACTGCTCCTTCCCAAATACTTCTGGTGATGTTCCACATCTTCCTAACTATGGCCTAACACTACCAGAAGTTGCACAAATAACAATTACAGGCGTAGACTTAAATCTGCTTACCGTTCTTTTTATGTGTCGCAGCTTCCACGCTCGGCCCCGTTTCCTCAGTTTGATTTAATTTCCAAACCGACCCAGTTCCCGTTACTCACTCGCTCCCCTTTTCCTCTGTTTCTCCGCCGACCGAACTGCGAGTCAAGATGGCGACTGTGAATATATACACTTCCGTTTAGCTTTCAAAATAAGACGGCTACTACAACCAGTAATTTGAGCGATGTTGTGTCAAGTAACCTCCCACGCGGTTGATAAACAACACCACACCTCACTTTAATAAATTGGATAGCTAATGTAATAAAACTCAACCGCAGTTGTGTTCGAGCTAAAAACGAAGGAGTTATACACACAACAACAAACTTCAACTTTTGAGGACCGCTATGCTCTTATTTCTTTCAAGCCAAATGCTACACTTCCGGTCTCTTTTGTGTGTTTGTGGTAATTTCTTCACAGCTCTCCCACCCTTTCATCCCAGCACCCCCCATCCCCCACACTCACGGCCGGATTCAATCTACGTTGATCACCGGCCACTTTTGTATTGGCTTTCAATAATGGCGAATGTAGCTACATCTTACAGTAATCAATACCGGTGTACAAAATCACCAGCTTTCTGTTACTGAAGCATTTCCTGTTGAAGTTTAGAGCATCAGCGTGAAATTCATAAACAAAGATTGCCAGATTTTTAAGGTAACAATAACTGCGAATTTAGGAGGCCTATAACTAGCCGTGCTGATAACTTCATGATGTGGAAACATCAAATTGCCAGGTCACTCTGAGTAATAAAGAGTGGTTTAATTTAATTTAAGATAGATAAAATAACTGGAAATTCTGGCGCAAGTTATTTGGGCCGCAGTGATGAAATCCCTAGTTTTGCCATAAGCCTACCCTGACACCTCTCCTTGTACTGAGACACTGAATTAATGATGGATTTGAGTCTTTCTATGAGGTTTACTAGGATTAAGGAGTCCTATTTAATATTCTCCCCTTAATCCTGATGAATTGTTTATGAACGGTCAGACACTGTATCAGCAGCCCCGCCTCAGCTTATATCTGCCATTAACATCAACATAAACCTGGACTGTGAATCAAATAAGTCAATATTCTTCTCACCTCTCCCACACTTTTCTACATAAATGGCCGCATTAACTTCATCGGGTGCACTGTTGATTTATTTCAGCAGGCTATCTGTACAGTGTCAAGATCATTGCCATCTTTCTCCTCCTGTTCAAAGTCATCCCAGATTAAGGCCTATATGCTGTGTTACTGAGCCATCGTTGTTGTCTGTCTGTCTGTCTGTCTGACTGTGAGAGATGACAACAAAAAAAATAATCCATCTTTTCCTGAAATGTGGGTCAAATGATGCTGGACACAGTTGAGATTGTTGTATAAATAGATCAATCAGCCCTGTCAGACGCTAAAGAAATAGGACCCTTTTTTTTTTTTTTTTACCATATTTTGCTATGAACCGTTTTTGCTGACATTTGGCAACTGCTATCTAGAGGTTTACACAGCAGTGACATGAGCATAAATATATGCAACATTAACAGATGTCTGTGATTGAGTATACAAACATGTGCACTTGAGTGCAAGTGTGACTACTTAAAGGACTGAGTTACTGCAGCCATCAGTTCATGAGCAACAGAGAGTCCCAGAAGCTGAGGCAACTCAGCGGCAAAGACGAAATGTAAAATGTCTGCGTGTATTTCTGTGCGCAGAGGAAGAAAAACAGGCAGGAAATGTGAGGTTGATGTAATAGTAGAGGGAAATGTGGAGGGATGGAGGATGGGAGGTAGAGGGCACAGACAGGATTAAAGAACACCATCTGTCCACTGAGATCCTGCAGCCAGCAAACAAAACATCCCTGTCAGATATAGCATCAGCATGTTTACCACACTGGCTCTGTCTGCGTCTCCACTCCCCTACCTTTAACATTCTGCAAAGCTCCAGCATCCACCTATTCTATTACAGCCAGCACAAATGAGTTCATAGAGGCATTATCTGAAAACAGTGTGCCTTGAAGTTAGTCTGAATGATATGGAGTCACCCAAGTCGGAGTCAGTTTTGCAGTTTTTTCCTCAAAAATAGACCGAATGTGGAATGGAGGCAGAAAATTGATCCATAAATAGTGTTTTAATTTCACTGTTAGTTTAAATCTTTTCATTCATTGTGATATAAATCTTTCATTTTACAACATGCAAGCAGTCAGTATTTTTTTAGCTCATGCAAAGCTGAAATATGGAGATGAAATGCTTCTACGTAACAGTAGTGAACTGGTTTAAGGTTTCATTTTACAGGAAGAAAAAGTGAATTTAAAAAAGAATAAACAGACAGATGCGCAAAACAGAAAAGATGTAATGTCCAAACAACTTTAATGCACTCACTGTAAATTTACAGAGAGGTTCTAGTTCTGATACTTCTCTATTTCACACCAAACTCTATTCAAAAATCTATTGCTTTGTCAACAAACACGGACACACTTCAAATCACACGACAAGTCATAAATGCTTATAGACATTTGCGATCATTTCTGCAAACATCATCCTGATTAAAAAACTCAAGGAAATGCTTTGTAAAACTGCTGGTATTTTGTTGGTTTTCAGGCTTTTGCCTGTGTAATTAATCAACTTGTAAACAGCTTATTCAGTCTGAGGCCAGTTGGCTCACACCATCACAAGACTGCTGTCAGCAGACCGTCCTGCGTGCTGCCCTCACGTCTCTTATTACGCACTAAAGGATAATTCAGTTAAACCGGCTCGCTCTCCGTGCTCACTGACTCTCTGTCTCTGTCATGCTGACTTTCTCTCTGTTTCTTTCTCCACCTAAGATGCTGAGTCCTTCTCCACTGTGCTGACTTTATCGCTGTCTGCCTTTTCTGACTTCTTAGCGCCTTTCTGCTGCTGTCTCACACATACGCACAGGGCATAAACACATAATGTCTTAGTTGCACTTAAATAAAGGACAGTATAACAGTTGTAGAAATACAGATGTCATGAGTAGAAGTGTCCCCAGCACCAATTAAACTCTGGAGTCCAGGGTCATTTTGGTTAATTGAAAGTCTGTTTAATATTGTCTAATATTATAGACCAGTTCAAGGTTGTAAAAAAATACTTCTACACACCAATATTACAGAAAAATGTAAGAAATCTAACTATAATGCAGTCTTTTTACATGTATATTTACAGGTGAGGTCAGAGGTCATCTTATCAGCACTATCACACATAAACATTTCACTTCTCTCTTTACTTTGTCTCACACTTCCTCTGAAATGTGCCCTCGCTGTCACAGCGTAAAGATGCTGGGAAGTGTAACTTAATAAATCTCATTTACAGGCCGTCTTTAACCGCGTCAGCTGCGCGCAATTACCTCTCCAAATGAAGTTAGAGGTTTCAGGGAGGAAACACTGACTGCCAGGGTAACGTGGGTATCTTCAAATCAGACCTGTGACAGAAGACAGAAGACAAGAGCGAGAGTGGCATAAAGAGAAGAGCTCAGAGGCGACCCCAGCGTGCTCACAATACAAACTACAGTAGGCCAATATCCGTGAAACGCTCGAGGAAACTCGATTTTGATCGGCTTAATCCAAAACAGTGAAAGTAAAGCTGAAGAAAAGGCAAGAGACTGAGGGTGTGGACTTTGACTTCAAGGACGAAGACAAATTAAATTTAGGAATGAGTTGGATCGGCTCCGATCAGCAGCAGCAGTTAGTTTGATGACCGAGCTGTAACGTCCGACAGGGGGTTTTTGGACGGGTTTGAATAGCTAACCGAAAACAATTTGAGGATTTGTTACTAGGAGCATCATGTCTCGTTCACAGCTGCTGATTGTACTCCTGTGTTGTCTACCTTTGGCAGGTACGTAGCACACGCACATGAAAAAGGTTCTCAGTTAACCTCACAAGTGAAATAATTACAGGAGGACATTCAAATGGTGTTTTATTTATCAATACATTTCTATCATTTAATTATTTCTGCTCTGGTTGAGGTAAAACAGCAATGTTCAAACGTGCTAAGACTTAATAAAACTTGCCTTTCGCACAAAAGGGTTATTTGGTTAAAATCTTCTGGAAAAAGTTTTTTGTGCCATGTCAGGTTTGGTGAATAAACAGCTTTTTTCGTGTTAGCAGAACGTCTCACAGTCATTTATAGCCAGACTGAGAAATCAGCCAGGTGATAGATCGGAAATTATTAGCTTATCAACGATAAATTGTTGTCCCCAGTTTGTCCCCAGAGAGCCATGACAAGTTTATATTTAAATGTGATTAATGAAAAGTGTCCCGCTCAATTCATCGCAGTTCTTTTACAACCAAATTTAAAGAATTGCTATTAAAAATGTGTGTGTGCAGAATTGATTAGCAGTCAATACATCATTATGTGTCAGTGCTGGTCAGAAAAATACCGATTCGATTTGGCTCAGAGTAAGTTTCTGCTGAATAAGGAAAACTCTGGTTAGTCTCTGTTGTCTTATTTTACTGTGTTTATGAAAGTGCTGGTATTAGGAAGCAAAACTCGATGTAACACTGGCTGGATATGCTTGACAAACACACTTCCAGTAGGCAGATATATCCAAGAAAACAAGGTCACAAGGAGGATGGGTCGCTATCCTGTCCTCAGCTCTAAACGCCAAAATCCAGTCAGAAAAGTACCAAAACAAGACATCTCAACAAACTGAGACAACCGAAGATCTGTGTACGACTCGACTGTCTGAGCCTCCTCTGCCATTAAAGGTCACAATGCCCCTCTATGGCTGTTCAGCAGGCTGTTTACTAGACTGTAACAGAGACTCAGCAAATAAATAACAAAACAAATATAATATGTATGCAGTAATTTTCTACAAGTTTCTTAATATCTTTGTTTCCCACTCTTTCCCTCAGCCTGTTTGCGCTGTTACACCTGTGTATTTCCTGCCATCTCTCCTCTGGACTGCTTTAAGTTCCCTCAGGAGTGCCCAGCTGGACAGCGCTGCCTGTCTAGTACTGCGATAGGAAAGCGGGGTGAGATCCAGATCTGTGTGTGTGTGTGTGTGTGTGTGAGAGAGAGAGAGACAGAGAGAGAGACAGTTTATTTCTGTGTCTGCAGATGAGATTATTTTCTGAGAATCTAGGGCATGATGGCCACAAATTGGCAGACAAAGCCTCATACAGAATACTGTAGAAGTGTTCAGTGTTTTTGTAGTTAGAATTTCTGGTCTGTTCAACCAGCACAGTCCAAAAACAATCTGCTTCTAAATCCAGAGTACCTGGTTTGCTCTGAGAGGTTATCTGGATATCTTCGCTGACAAAAACCCAGAAAACTCTCAAATCAGGAGCAAATGTAAAAATAACTGTTAGAGTTCAATTACAATAAAAAAATCATCCTGTGTGTGTTGCTGTTCTGGACACTAAAATAAGAATTGTGGCTGGGTTTCAGGGCCTTCTCTCATCACAATCCTGGACTCCACGAGTATAAAAGCAAAATGAGACAAAAGCACGAGTCGGTAGATGAGATGTCAGCACCATTTCTCATCAGGCCGGTTGTCAGATCACTAATGCCTGTGATGCCATCAAATTATCTCTAAAAATAGCTCCGTGGGTGGGGCGAAAAGCTCACTGTGTCCCATCAGAGGCTAAAGCCCCTTTTTTACATGCACCTTAACCCCTAAATGCTCAGGCAAAGTGGGTGGATTAGTAAAGAAAAGTGGTAACACTGGTGCTACACAATTTTTAATTTATTTTTTAAATTTTATTCACTCTAGTAATCCCAAACTGGGAAATTAGTCTCTGCATTTCACCCATCGCTGATTTACTGAAACACACACATGCACATGCAACATGCAGTGAACCACACAGGAGCAGTGGGCTGCCGCATCAGGCGCCCGGGGAGCATATATGTTAAGTGCCTTGCTCAAGGGCACATCAGCCGGCTAATGGAGGGGGGGAGTGAATACTCCACCACACCCAAGTTTCTCTGCCAGTCCGGGCGAACTGGCGACCCTCCGGTCACAAGCCGCTTCTCCAACCTCTAGGCCACGGCTGCCCCCCCAATGATGTGACAACCCAGAGATCCCTCCACCTTTAGGATGTATAATTTGGTAAATAACTTAGACAAAAAGCAACCAGAACGTTTTGACGCCATGTTTATGAGTTCAGATATATTAACTGTTGTACAATCAGGTGAGAGGAGCTAAGCTGCAGGAGTCATTAATGCTACACTAAACTTTGCTAAATGGAGCTAAATTAATGGGTTTTGTATGGAAGCAAAAAAAAAAAAAAAGGTCCTAAAGGTTTGATGTGAAAATCAACTACTGTAAAACCTTATTTGAAATTTAATCACTCCTGAATTTGAAATGTATATATATTTATAGCACTTTGAAAGCCATCCATCTGCTTCTCACACTGCTTTTTTTAAAATTTCTAGCAGGTCACATAAAGCTGTGTAAAGTTTTTGAAATTCCAAAACATAAAACTGTCCTCTTGATAACGAGAGAACTCAGAGCACATAAATCCAGTAATTCAAGTTCGTAAAGTCAAATATTATAATCCTGTTTAATGCAGTTTTTAAATTTAATTTAATTTAAAGATTATCCAGTAGTGGTTAATTTTCCCAATTAAAGCACTGGCCTGAATACAGGACGTTTATTGACATTTTGTTTTGTTTTTGTCTTAGGGTTAGTTCATCATTGTGACATCTTGTGGCTCTCTGTGATTCTTGGCTGTTTGACAGATAAAAATGGTAAAAATGTCGGGAGCTGCTTCCACTTGTCAGGAATTTATTTCCCTCACAACAACAGAAACTCCCGTAGCTTTAAAGAGGCTAAATAAACGGCTTTAGGGCTGACTGCCTGCAAAAGACTACCAACATCAAGGCTCCTGACAACCCACAATGCAACACTGTCCATTCACAAAGCATATCTGCTGTTTGGAACACATAAACGTGTGGTCCTCAAACACAACCACACAATTTCCAGAAAAGAAATTGCCACCTATTCAGGCCAATACAGCAGGTATTCAGCTTCTTATTATGGCCTCTCTTTGCCTCCATAGCTTTGTTTGACCAGCGTGCAACGACCTCTTCTCATTTATCTGCTCTTTCAGGCTCACTGCAAGTGACGATGTACGAGAAGAGCTGTGCCGTCCCCTCCCAGTGCGGTGTGAGTGGACAGAAATACGCCTCGGGCCTCTACTTCAACTACACCAACGTCTGCTGCGATACAGACCTCTGTAACGGGGCCGTGTCCGTCGCTGCCCTCAGCTGGGGAGGCGTCGCCCTCTGTCTGCTGCCTGCTCTCTCTCTCCTGCTGGCCTGAGCATCAGAGGCGACGATGGTGTCGGAGGTCTGGGCCGGGTCAAGCTCAACACCGAATATCAAAGCTGTTAGGTGACCTGGAAAAGACGTCCACTCACAGGATCATGAGCATGCTCGTGTGAGCCAACACGGTTTGAAAAATCCTATTTTTAATAAAGAATGAACAGGGGTGATATGAGTGAGGCACTGAGGTGGTTTGTGAAGCCCAGATTATCTTATTCTATCATCTGTTTCTCAAACATAGCAGAATCTTCCTAAAAATGTCAGAAGGCTAATAATTTAAAAGTAATAAAAAAAAAATATGTGACAGCTTAACAACAACAAATTATTGATGCCAAAATATATCTCAACTCAAGGTCTATTTTGAGGCTGTTCTGGAGCTTTCAATCATACCACATGAGGTTCATCAGGACATAAGAATCAGTTAATGTGGAACCAGATAATCACTTTTTTTTAACATTACAGGTTTATTATAAGTCTGCCTGTTTATTATTAAGTTAGTTCATAGTTCATGACTTACCTCAATAATAGAAAGCTCCAGAGCAGCTGCTAAAGAGACCGTGATGAGATTGTTTTGTCAGCTCCACGATCAAGAATGAACTTTCACACAGACGATGGACGACATGTTGCTTTAATACTCAGAAAAAGTGCAAGTTTGAGCATCTACATTTGCATGTTAAATGGATGAAAGCAGATACAGATACAGATACTAAATGTTTTTGTGATTGAGTTTGTGATTGTTTTGTCAACTGCTTTGAAACTCCAAATATATGCTGCCAGCATAATGCTGGTTCGTAACCTTAGTTTGGCCATATCGCGCATCTCCAAATGTCTTAAATGATGACCCGATAATGACGTTAATAAAACTTAACTGAACTGAGGAGAAGCCTTCTCAGCATTATGCCTCTTATTTAAGCTCTACTTTATGTGCATTTGCTATGTTTATGTACACGTATTATCTTTTTATTACAGTACTTGACAACATACTTATATTCATTGCTGAGCTTCGAGTCTACAGCTTTTGCAGACTTGAAACGTTCTTGACTTCTTGACCATGTTGTTACCCTTGACAAAGTAAAAACACATCTGTCACTGATTTAATATCAAATGTTTCTTTATTAGGATATTAATACATGTGTCTTTGTAAGAGTTTCAAAGTACAAAATACATTTCAGCTGTGCTATTAGTTTGATTGTCTTCATTGTTGATTTAAATCTACTGTTTTAGTGTCCACACCATTGTTTTGATCCGGTGGACTTTTAAGTGCAACTGCTTTGGACTACATGGCAAAAAGCATGAAAAAAAAAGACAAAAAAAGGCTAAAATATGTGTAGGGAAATGCAAACAGGTAGGAAAAGCACAAGATGGGTGTCATAACAAAGAAAATACATGTATGTGAAGATAAAAAAAAAAGAGTTAAAGACAGTGAAGTGAAAAATACACTAATTAAAGCAACATCTGAATGAATATATCAAATTAAATGGTCCCTGAAGTTGTATTAAGCCCTACAGTAAGAAGTGAAAAACTCTTCCACACTTGGAGAGAAGAAATACTAAAACACATCAGCACTGAAATTATTTCAGCCCCGAAATTACTCAGACACGATCCCTTAAAATGTTGGCCCACAACAATTCAGTCAAGTAAAATATACATTATCATCTCCTTCATCAACGCTTGCATTAGCCACCTAGCAGTTCATCAAGCACGGATTTAACACGTGTGATTAAAATCATGTAGAAAAATAACCAGCTGTGCTCACACTGGATGTCTAATATAATCAAAGTTTGTCTTTATAATCATGTTAAATTGCACTTAGGTTTCTTTTTTTCATCCTGGTCTGACAGACATGACACATAGTGAGGTTACCTTGAGCTCACCACAAACGTGCGCATCGCTAACTGCTGCATAAACGCAATCTTTAATTGCAAAGCCTCTGTAAATGTTAATTTGCACGGCGCTGTGAAAATAATAAAATGCTCTACACAAGCTGGTACTACAGGTGGACAAGGCGTGTGATTATTGGTTCCAGCGTCAGTCAAGCCACAGCCAGCAATCACTAAGTATACAAGATTTTTAATTAAGAATAAGTCAAGTGCTGTGCTGCAAAAATTGAAAACTGAGTAAGATGAGATATCTTAAATCAAGGCAATATACGTTTTTTTTGTCAGATAAGCTACAGGCAGTTTTTTATGGTAGAGAATTTCACTTGTTTCAAGCTTTTTTGTGCTTAATTATATTAATAAGATATACAAATTCTTACCGAGATTTTATTACTGATTTTGAGTAACTTAATGTTTGAAACTTTAAGCTGTGTGATCAATAGAAGTCTGATTTTCTTTATACCCAGACAAATGTACTTGCTTTTTAGTCTTGCTGCACTACTGTGAAGATAATGATTTTCTGAGAGAAGATGGTTTGACTTGTTTTTAAAATAGATCATTCTTAAATATTTTCCCATTTTACAGATTTTTTTGTTTTTGAAAGCTGAGTTTTTGCAGTGTATCAAAAACGTTTCTAATTGTCAACAAATCGCATGACACCTCGACTTGAATTCTAACGTCAGGATGCTAACATGCTCAAATTGACCATGCTAACATGCTGATGTTTAGCAGGTTTAGTGTGTTAGCATGCTAACATTAATTAGCATCAAACACAAAGTTTTTTGGGGAATGTGACTTAAAAGTTTGACCTGATGATGGTGTTGGATAAAAAGTTAAGGGACCACCAAAGTTAAGTGAAATTGATCTCAAATTTTTGAATCATTCATTTTGAATCAATCCCAAACACACCATCCCTCTGCCGTAAACTGACTCCTGTTTGAGTGACGTTTGCTAACGTTACATCACCCAGTGTTACTGTTAGTTTTGCTTTTAGTTGACAATAATACAGAATATTTCCAGGCTTATTCTTTAATTAATAATGGCCTACAAACTAAAGCTGCAGACGCTATTTTCATTTCAAACACTGTGCATGTCTATATTTAACTTCCTGCTGTTTTTTTCACGCATGCAACAGAACAGGCCTTCTGCTTCGAGCTACCAGTGGAGTGAGGACAAGTGTGTTCAGTGTAGCACTTAAGCGGTTCACAACAGCCTATGCTTCTTCATTTACAGCAACTTCAATGCAACCACAACCTGATCTCACCCTTTCATATGACATTAAAAAAGATCCTTCATACATGACAGGCAACATAAACTGTTGGCAAGGGGCCCTGACAGCAGATCACAAACAAGCTCAGTAATCTTGACTAATCCTTCACGCCTGCTGTGGGAGCAGAGAAAGGGGAAGCCCTCGTCTATTGAAATAGCTTCCTGTCTATGTAACTGTTTGCTGCTCTGCCTCACTAAAGCAAGACCTGGTCTGCAGGCTGAGGAAAAGCCCCCACTTCCTCTCTGAGGTGCACTATGAAGAATAAGACATTTAAAATAGAAGTTGGCTTGTAAGCCTTCTTTGTTAAATGCCTTGTTTCCTCAGTAGTTAAATAATAAAGTCAATGTGAAGCATCTGTGATTGCAGAAAAACCACAAAAGACACGTTGGCAGGTGAGCTGACGCTGGTGTGCATGTTTGTCACCATAAAACCACCCATTTCCTTAATAACAAGACTGAAAATGAGAGGTGAATCAGCTTGTGTGAGGCTTGGAAGGTACTGGTGCAAGTCTGATCTGATAGGCAGCTTTGTGTCTGTTGAATTTACCCCGCCCCAAAAATCCAAAATATACTGTAGCAAATGCTGTCAAGAAGGGAACATTTCCATCTTTACAGTGTGTATCTACTGATGGGGAAACTGTACACAAGCAAGGCTGTAGTTTTAGTTTGAGTTTGTGTGTGTGTGAGTGTGTGTGTGTGAGAGAGAGAGCCTGCAAGCAACACGGTCAACAAATAACCAGAAGTTCATTAATTTCCAGGAGAGCTGAATATCCAGGAAAAAGGAAATTTATCCACAACGTGTTTACATCATCTTATGTATGTCCTTGTTTTCTTACTGATGTAGACTGATCCATATGGCCAACTAACAGCATCCCTTTTAGGAGGAAAACTGCATGAACACACCCCTCTAAAGCAAACCTAAGACCAAATTAATGACAGTAAACAAGCCATGTTGACTCATCAGAATGATCCAACATTATAAAAGGTGATGTTGACATTTAAAGCTGCAAGAAACTACTTTACAAGTTGAACGCGCTGCTTGCAGAGTTAACACTTGGTGTGCATGCAGGTGAGTAAACGCGTGTTGTTTTTGTGCTTTTGCATGTTGATCTGCTGGTGTATTCATGACTTGTGTGTCCTGCTGTCCTCCTACTTGAGAGCTTTAGCTACAGAGGAGTAGGCGATGTGGATCTCCTCGTCGACTGGGCAGGTGGAGGCGAACTCTTCCCTGGCGTAAGCAGCCTTCAGGTACCTCCAGAGGTTAGTCAGAGACTCTGGGATGCTGAAGCTCCGGTATTTTAAACACACCACCTGGAGAGAAAAAAAAGAGTTTTAGAGATGCAATCAACACACCACGCTGGACAAAACATGGGCTCAATCTTATAATCTATTCATCCCGGGCCTCCCATGCTGCACAGCTTGAAACAGAAGATTACCTTCACGATGTGGAGCTTAGGCAGCAAGTTGCAGTCAGCCAGAGTGAGCTCTTGGCCGTCCAGGAAGGGGCGGGAGGAGGGAGTGACCTCATCAGCGCTATTCTCGTCGATCTCGTCAGGAAGGGGGGAGCTGAGGTAGTCATCCAGCTTCTTCAGAGCCTTCAGCAGACCTTTCTCTAGATCTGAGCACATGTGCATGCACAGAAATATTCAAATACAGAGCACGCTCGAAGCTGAAATGATGGTTTGCTACATTGATTTCAGACTAATGCAAGTCATTTTTTACTGTTTAAATGGCTGAAACTAAATGAATTCCTTTTTAAAGAGTGAGTGGATTAAATTAACACACAGTTTTCACCCAACAACAACAGTGACATTTCCGACGAGATCACCCAGACACAGAGAGCACAGAGCATAATGTTGTTAACAAGGACGCTCCCTGCTGGTTTTCTGTGCATCACAGAAACACAGACGGTGCTACTACAGTAAATACAGCCAAAACTAAAGTAGCGAGCAGTTTAATTCTATTATAAAGTACTGACACTACTTCTAATTTTTAAATATTAAATCTACTTACTCTCATTGGCCTGAGGGTTTGAGTTCTTGACATAAGCAGAGAATTTGGAGAAAACATCCATGCCGGCTGTGTTGGACTCTGGGTTACGAGCAGCCAGACGGGGATACCTAAACAGAGAGCTCAATGATGATTCACATCACAAGCAACAATTCACATGAACGTTGTGAACTGTAAAGAGCTTAGACCAAGAAGGATGACCCAAAAACTGCAAAAAAACAACTAACTATTATTTTCATTGTCGATCAATCCTCAGATTATTTTCTCAGTTAATTGTTTGGTCTAGAAAATGTCAGAAAATAGTGAAAAATGCAGCTGAAATAACATAACAACAGAATAACATGCACAGATATTCCATTTACTATCACATAAGACAACAAAGCAGCACAATTGAGAAGCTGAAGCTAAGAAATAGTTGCTATTTTAATCAAAACTGTTTCTAATCATTTCTCTGTTGATCGACTGATCCTTTCGGGTCTTGAAAAACACTGGCGATTACTTTGGAGGGCAGAGATTTTCCTCCAGGAACTCCTCGATCTTGTTGGTGTCGGTTTTCACCTCGCTGCCGTACAACAGGAAGGGAGGCTGGGCACCCGGAGCCAGGTCCTTCAAGATGTCTGGCTTCCTAAAGGTGGACGGACATAAAGACAGATGGAGACAGAAATTCAGAAAAAGAGACGGAGGGTTTAACAGCAGGAGAGAGGTGGAAGGATAAGGGAAGAAAAGGGAAAAACATGAAACCACAGGATATTACTCATGTTTGCAACAAAGACCATTACCAGAGTGGTTTTATATCTGTTAACACTCAATATCTGAATGAAATGTGCCCTGTTCCTTCACTGCACAGTGCATAAGGGAGCAAAAGATGAGGTGGACACTCCTCTGTTGTGCCAACAGAAACCCGCAGGGTGCATGTGTGAGGCCAGTGTTCTCACCTCTTCATATCCACTGTGGTAACATCAAAAGTGACTCCTTTCAGCCACAGCACCATGAAGAGACGCTGGGAGAAGGGACAGTTGCCGATGCTCTGACCATCGCTCCCCGCCTGGAACACAAACACAGAGAAAATGTGGCGAAGGGGGTGCGCCATGAGTATTGCTGTTACTTTTCTAACGTTTTTGTGATTAAATGGTTCATTATTATGGCTCTAGAATGTCAGGGAATAAAGAAAAATCATCATTTCCAACAGCTCAATGACATCTTTAAATGTCTTTGTTTTGTCTGACCAAAAGTCCAAAACACAAATATAATCTGTCTACTATCACACAGAGTAAAGAAAAGCACAAAATCCTCACAACCGAGAAGCTGAAGCGAAGTACTGTTTGGTATTTCTAGTT
Organism: Chelmon rostratus; assembly: GCF_017976325.1. Taxonomy (NCBI): domain Eukaryota; kingdom Metazoa; phylum Chordata; class Actinopteri; order Chaetodontiformes; family Chaetodontidae; genus Chelmon; species Chelmon rostratus. Next base: position 8,245,565 of record NC_055673.1, on the reverse strand, counting down.
TTAAAAAAGTAAACAAATGTTTTTCTGTCGATCAACCAATCGATGAATCATTTCAGCTCTATGTGATAACAGGATTAAATATCTTAAGGATTTGGACTGTTGATTGATAGATAGATAGATAGATAGATAGATAGATAGATATACTTTATTTATCCCAAGCTGGGAAATTGCAGTGCAGTTTCCCAGCTTGGGATAAAAAAAGTAACAGGATTAAATATCTTAAGGATTTGGACTGTTGATTGGACAATACTAAACATCTGAAGGCATTGCATTAGCACGTTTCATTCAACAACCAACAACATCAGCCAATCTACAGAAAATTAGAGACTATTTTAATAATCATTTTAAAAAAAAAATTTCAGCTTCCAGACTCTCAAATGTGCAGATTTGCTGCTTTTCTTTGTTTTAGAGCATTAAAAACAAAGAATCTTTGGTTTTTGGACTGTTGGTTTGGACAAAACAACCAATTCAAAGATGCCACCCTGGGCTCTGGAAAATGGTGATGGCCTTTTTTCAGCATTTTCTGATCATTTCACAGACCAACAATTATCTGCAGCCCTTGAAACAACAGAATTCTTTCTTGCATTCAGGTAAAGGAGTTATAAGCTGCTCAGGAAATGATGATACAACTCTAAAATGTTCCTTGTATAGCTGCAGGAAGCCATATTTCATCTATATGCACGGTTTCCTGAATAGCATAAACTTGAGGGCAGTTACAGTAAACCAGGCAACCATTTACTTTCTGTTACCAAGGCGAATGTGAAACTGTACTTCTATATTGTTAATTTAAGTGTTATCGAAGAGGTCGACTAGAAACCAGGATTTAGAGAAGTTACAACAGCATCTTTCACCGCTGAAGAAGAAAAAGAAAAAAGCAGAGGGTGGCGCACATGTTCACACAGAGGAATCATTATGGAAACTTGTGTAAGACCATGAGGGGAGGCAGGGGAAGCCAAACTGGTTATATTAGAGCATGTTTTTGGCTCAAAGAAAATGGGATTAGCCATCCCGACCAACATACTAAATATAGATTAAAGTCGGCTGCCCATTATCTTAATGTGCATTTAATTAGATTAGTCTTCCTGTCATTTCTAAGCCCGGTGAGTCAGCAGAGGTGGTCTATCTGACATGAATACTACAACACTGTAATTTTTACACACAGGGGGCACATTAACCCCCCATGTGTGGGCCGTGTGGGATATGTAATCAGCTTGTAGTAACAATACACTGAGAATGCTGATGAAACGATAAGATAACAAGCCTCAAAAGCCACTGTTAAATAAATTACTGTCACATAATGCGTCACTTTCTGGGTGTGATGGGGGGGTTTTTTTTGTTTGTTTTAGCAATCATTCAATCGCTTACCTTCACAAAAAGTTCAACTTTGGGATGATTCGCGTCGCTCATCTTCGCCCGCTACTGCACGAGACCCCTTTTAAAAGCGGAAACAGACAGAAACAAGTTTTTAAAAAAAACGTGAAAGTGACATTTTCTAGGACGACAAAACGAGCCGAGTTCTGAACTCGGGCAGCCTAGCCCATCTTCCGCTACAAAAGCCGGCGACTACATGACAAATGACACGCTGTAGCAGCTACACAAGAAGCGCAGACGTTAAACAGAGCACATTTCGCCTCATTTAAAGCTCAAAATGTTAACTTGGTGCTAATTTTGGACCGCAGAGCCGACCTCAGAGTGCTGGAAGTTGTCGCTGACGCCTGTTGCTGCCTGCTGGTCGTTTCCCCTCCCAGTTCTGCTGTCTGTCAGTCCGCTGCAGCTACACGCTCATCACCACAGCTCCACCATTTCCTGGTGGCGCGCGACGGCTTGAGCTCTCTGCGAATAACGCGCGGTCTGGCTTCGAAAGAGAGGAAGAAGAGGAGGAGGAGGGGGAAGTAGCACTCAGATCCTATACACACATTTTGTATTAAACACGCCTTCATTCAATAGGTGTTCAGAATTATGCTATCAGGCCTTATATCAGAGGTCTCAGCAGCATCCTCAAGGCGCGCGCACACACAATAATCACACATGGACGCACAGACAGTATAAGGGCAGCATATATAACTGTCAATCATGTGTGGACATCGATGATGCGACGCACAGACACGCACACACACACACACACACACACACACACACACACACACACACACAGATAGAGATAACTGTAGCACAATTCTGGTTTGTCACCCGGAGGGGAAGGTACCAGACTCCCTTCAAAAAATCGCTGATTTTGTAAGTTGTCGAGTTAGCGGGCAACTTTAGTAGCTCCATAAACCGAAACGCTGCCTACGTCAAATTCTTAATCATTTGTCATTTGTTGTGAGTTGTTGAGGTCGGGGAACAGCAATTTTGTGACATGCTGTCTATGACAAATTCTTGATTATTTGTCCCCCCCTTATAACTTCGGCAAAACCTTGCTTGAAGTATTAAAAGTATTTTTTGTTAATACTTCAGCCTCTTTCTTGTGCAGATGCCTGAGCTGAGCTTTGGATATATGGAGCTGAATGTGGACCAGAGACATGCAACATAATAAGCAATATAAATGAGGAGAGCTGCAATCTGTCATCAGGAAGCAGAGGCTTACATGTACTGTACACAGCTACACACCACAATCATGCAATTTGGCTCTAAATATTTTGGGAACCCATTTTTTTTGTTTGGTCCGCTGCAGTCCACTCAGTGGTTGGATTGAACAGGTTTACACTGTGATTTAACAGTCCATAGTATGTTCAGCTGGTATTGTGCAAAACCATGGACCTTCTTTTTCTATTTTTAAGTTTTAAGAATAGCTTTGCTAAAACAACATGCCTGTTAATTACAGCTTGTTCTGGGCATTATTATCCACTTGACACTGTAACAGAAACCTGTTCCTTTTTAAATCTGCATAGATGTTGATGATAAGCTTCCAGTTTTGTTCACCAACAACTGCTGATGTCTTATATTCTCATTTGCCTGTCGCTCAGATGTGTCTTTGTCTCTTTCTGTCCTTTCAGTTTTCAGTCTGGCTGAAACACTATACAGCCTTTTGTTCCCTGTACAAATATTTTTTGCAAACCCTTCACACAAAATAACATCCATTTGTAAAGAGGACTTTCTTCAACCTAAAAGCATGAAAGACCAATCAAGAATATAGAGCAGTCTACTCAGCCATCTGACTGTACCAAATTAAGCTTTTGTGGCAGCCGCTTCCAAACTTTTATTTCTATTGAGAGTGTCTTGACTTTCTGCATCCTCTGTTGGCATGGTAACATCAGCAGTCCAGACGGGACAGTGGGTGTATCATAATGGCAAAACAGCCCATGTTGTTTATGTTGCTTGCATTCATTTTGAATCACTTTTAAGATAAAATGTATTGAAATGAGGACAACAAAATGTTTGAGCCATTTTTTAGGTAAATTAGAGACATAATTTTTAGTGTTTTTCTTCTGAAAATGTAGCTAAGAGGTGATTTAGGAAGGGACTTTTAAATGAAAGGGATAATTAAGAGGTGATTTGCATACTCCATTCATGTTTTAATGTTCAAGTGTGTTGGATGTTTTGGAAGAAGCAGCCATAACTGATCAAAAAGGAACAAGGCAGTGTAGCACAAGCTTAGGGTTCATGAATGAATGTAAGAATGTCATCTTGGCTTTGTGGGATACTCCTGGGAAGAGAAACTGTCATCATGTAAATAAAATATGCAAAAATGATTGCTTTTCATACTACACAGTACGGATTGCAGTACGATAGAGCGCCAGTAGAGGGGGCCATTGAGCTATACTTTGCTTCTTGCTCCGAGGGGATAAACAAGTCATGAAAAACTGTCCTGAGTGTGGTCCAAAAATTACTAAAATGTTATAAGAGAAATCCTCCTGGTTTGCCAGTCCAATGAGCATGTGGCACTGACAGTTGAACCATTCAGGTGCAGTGTGCTCCCTGTCATGGAGGCCCACGTGGGATCAGGGACTTCCAGGAGTCCTTGAGAAACTTCAAGGGGACAGTTAGTGTGATAATTTAGATCGTTAATGAGAGGTTTCATTTTCCAATATAATATTTGCGGTTTATGGTCAGAAATGTTTCTTGCTGGTTATTATCTATTGTAGCTTATGATTATTTAAGAACACATAAAACAGGACAAAAGCACCAGTATTCAATCCAGCCTCAATACAGATTGTTTAGAGTTTATTTAAAATTGTATTATTTTATTTTATTTTACTTATTAACTGTTTCCATAAGTTGCAAGCAAACTTTTACATTCAACATTTAAGACAACACAGATGAGAAGGCTGTAAACTTTTAAAAGAAAAAACAAAGGTACAGAGAAAAGCTGGCAGCTGTTTGAAATGGTTGAGATTTCAGTCTTTTTGATTAGGTTTGTTGAAGTTGTGGATAACTATTATTTAATGGCAAAAAAAATCTCAAGTCAGTCATAAAGGGGGTTTAAAACTTTGAGATAACTGAGGTGTCAATTGTGCAGAAGGTTCTTATTTTCATAGCACGTAGACAAGATGAAGAGGTTGTGGAACTGTGCACTAGAGGGCATTGTAGGGTTTTGAAATTACTTCAAGTAGGGTGGTGAAACAGGATTAAACAGATCTCCATGTTGCCTGTGTTGACAACAAGTCAGCACCGATCTTTTTAAACCCCCGGATTCGTTAAAGGTGCAAACACACCTGTTGTGTGTCTGTGTGAATAATAATAGCTTCTCCTGCCCACTGGTTGTGTTTTTAAGAAAAACAGTTCACCCTGTTTCACAATATTGACTTTTCCATGTAGCATGCATGTGGCCCACACCCTTCAGTTTAGACTTTATGACTAATTCATGATCTGCGGCAGTGTCACTGCACATTTCCATGAATAGATTTCATCAGTGTCTTCAAGGCCATGGTTTAGAGACAAAAATTCTCAAAAATATCAAAAAAACTGTTTTGATTTTTCAGTACACTGTTCTATTTTTACAAGTTTACATTGCAAGAAATTATTAGGAAATTAGGGATGCCTAAAATAAAACATTACTGTTTTCTTTCCCAAAGCTTTTCTGAAGCACTCTCCGCCCTACCAGGAGTTAAATTCTGGAGCTGAATTACTGAGTTCTTTACTAATTTGTTCATTTTTTGATCAACCTAACACAATAACTGCAGAATGAAAAATCACTTAAGCTTACATAAAATAAACAACACAAAATAAAATAAAATAATCACGAAAAACAAGACCCCAGCGTCTTCGATGATAGCTATAGCCCCGAAACTGCATTTTGTTATTTTAATGATAATGACACAGTAGCCGTACAATAAATCCACTTAGGGAGCTGTGGAAACAGGCAGATCATGTAAAACTACAACTCCCACATGCCCCACAGAGAGGACAGGATGGCCGCACAAAGGGCCACAGCCAGAGGGAGCTGGACGGACGTGGCTCCATTGCACAGATCTTTTGTACAACACTGGAAAGTGCTGGTGTAACCAGCACCCAGGATGCTCCCAGTCAGCGTCTTCTCGCACAGGTCGGAGTCCAGGCAGCCGCGGCTGTGCAGGGTCAGCGATCCCGTAGCATTGAACTCTGCGAGGATTGGAAATGGAAAATGTAAAAACTAAGGTGTGCAAAATTCTGGCATTTTTCCCGCCGTCAGCAAAATAGTTTCAGCTGAACAGCATCAGCTGTCCTTTCTGGAGCAGTATCTGTAGGTACTCTTTTAATTACAGCTGTTTTTTGATTGCTGTTTTGCTAATACAGTTTACTGCTATCCAAGCTAGCTGTACTAGCTGACTGAGGCTGTTGTGTTGCTACATAATGTAACTTTCGAGGCAACTGCTTATTAATGTCGTGCTCACTGTTACATGTTTTTACTGTTTTTACTTTTACTCTTGAGCTTCTTGTTAGATTTCAGCCTTTTTATGGTTTTCACAGTACATACAGAGTGGTGTAGAGGTTTTCTTACGTGCTTCTCCACGGAAGCAGCTCTCAGTTGCATTATTACACGTGACGTCGTTTCCAAACAGACAAGTCCCAAATACACCGATGTAGCACTGACGACAGGTCAGACATTGTGCTGTCAAAGGAAAGAAAGAGGAAACATGTGATAGTCAGATTCTGATTGGCTGTTTCCCCCTGTTTCCTGCCTTTGTGCTAAGCTAAGCTAGCCGTCTCCTGGCTTTAGCTTCATATTCAACAGACAGATGCAAGCATATTACCCAAAATTTCGAACTAATCTTTACGACTGATCAACTGTTGCTGCATGCTAGTGCTTGGTTTAATTTCTTTCAGACCTGAGCTTCGTTGATCTTTGTTATAATTGGACACATAAATATACCTTGAAGACCTAGCTCGGTGTTTCAATAGTATGTTTTTGCAGCATTTTACATATAATCACGCTCTTCGTCCTCAGGAAACTAAAACGGGCTGGACTCTCCTCTTGGCTGCTCGTCAACTTTTACAGGGCCACAATTGAAAGCATCCTCTGCCTTAGTGTGACAGTGTGGTATGGCAGCTGCACGGCACAGGAGAGGAAACAACTGGCACGGGTGGTTAAAACTGCACAGGGCATCGTGGGCTGCCCCCTTCCTGACCTAGACTCTATATATGAAGGCCGGGTCAGGAAGAGGGCAAGACCCCAGCCGTCCGGGCCACCGACCTGTACCGCTTCCATCAGGAAAACCTTCACCTCCACCTTCACCTGCATCTTCTGTGTACTTGACATTTAAGTACACACATGCTTAACTTAATGGTCAGCCATTTGCATTCAGTATATACATTTTAGTATATTTCAGCTGCTGTTGGTATATTTTATTGCTTATTGTTTTAGTATATTCTTATTGTCAGTATATTTTCATTTCTGGTATATTTTTATTACATTTAAATTCAGGAAGAAAGATGCTCTCCAAAAGCTCTATTTTGCCTTCATAAATATGAAATATATCATAGTCTCATAATCTGTATAAAATTCAGTTTAGTTTTTAGTTCATTTGAACAGGAAATCCCTGTTAGATCTGTTGCAATTAGTGCTGGCGCAGACACTTGACACTAGACTGAATGTCATTAAGCTGCAGCACAGTAAAATCACCTGAGACTTAATCATGAACACCAATTAATATAACCACTGATCTTCGTCTTTGTTAGTCCCGAACATTTTGTTTGTCCCAAGTAATGAGCCTGTGGTACTGGTTGCAAAAAAGTTGTTTTGACCACATTACTCCTCCAATGGCAGCGTTAGATTGTGCTTAACAAAGACATGAACCTCATACTTAGTTGCTACAGATATCAGAGGGAAAAGAAAAGCTAAATTACAGAGTTTTGACATAAAAGACATTTTTAGTCCACAACAATGAGAATTAAAGTTAATAAAGGCATAGTTTTCATCTCAAATCCCCCATTTGCTCTTGTGTATTGATTCTCCCATTTTCACCTCAGGAATCAGACATCAATCTCAACGTACCTGCTGCGATAAAAGCACTCAGGACAATCGCTGCTTTGCAGAAGTTATTCATCCTTCTTGAGGTTAACGGACACCTTTTGTTGTAGAAATGAGCTTAAAGGACTAAATACCTGTCTCAGTCAAGTGAGTTTCTGAGGAATGACAAGATTTCAGGTGCGACTCAATGGAAGAGCGACGTGGAAGAATGAGGTTCATCAGGTTTTGTGTTCCAGCGGCGTGACGAGTTAGTCTCCGGTCACTGCTGGAAAACTCCACTCTGGTAAAACACCCTCAGTCTAAAGAAAACAGTCATTAAGTCTGAGCTTGAACAACTTTTATTATTTGTTCACTTAAAATATCCTCATGATTGTAAAGAGTTTCATGCAGTATAAAGTTTCCTTTGCGGTAGATGACGATGCAAAGCTATTCAACGTTCATGAGACTGACAATATGTTATTACACTGAGCTTTTCAACTGTGTAAATATTCTCTTAAAACCCCAAAGGCATAGAAGCTACAAGAAGTATCATACTATAGAAATGTGCTCAAAGTTCATCAGGCAAAGGCATCACCCAGTCAGGAATATGATCTTTATTGTTTGTTTTAAACGCCTCAGGTGCTCCAAATGGCCATTACGGCGACACCCAAGGCAGCACTTAGTGGGAGGTGGAGGGATGTGGCTCCATTACAGTGATCAGTGCTGCAACAGGTCCTGTTGACAGTGTACCCGGCAGTCAGGAGGGCTCCTGAATCGGTCTGGTTGCAGAGGGGCGAGGCCAGGCATCCTCGGGTCTCCAGGCTCATCACTCTACTGATGTTGAAGGCTGAGGGGAACATGAAGATCAGCAGCCTTTGTCACATTTTTACACAGAAAATAAAAAGTGTACATTATCACTCTGTGTCCCACCCAGTGTGCCATTTATGGAAGAAATATTCACATCCTGTACTAAGTAAAACGTGCATCTGAAAGTCCTGCATTCAAAAATCTAATAAACTAAAACTACATCAAACATATCAGCAAATAAAAATATCAAAAGTACTCAGAATGGCCTCTCTCAGAGTTTACCTCATTAAATATATCACACTCTTTGATTATTATTAGCAGTGCTTGCAGAAGTATTCAGATACTTCACTTCAATAAAAGTATCAATACAACAATGTGAAGATTCTGTGTTCCTACATTTAAAATCCTTAACTTCAGTAAAAGTACAAAATGTTCTGAAAGTATAAAAAAGTACGGGTTCAGAAAAATGGCCCTTGACTCGGATATCATTAAATATTACATAACAGGTTGTTATTACAGGTTCATTAGTGTGTAAATAGCTTTTTGCTGTCGTATCTGCTCCAGATGGGGCTACTACTACTTTACATACAGTTAGGTAGTAAGTCGTCACAAGATAAATCTTAGAGGTTGTGATATGATTCATGGGAGAGGAAATAAGAAAAAAAAACTTTATTAATAACAAGTTTGCCTCTTTGGGTCAACAGTTATTCAAATGAAGCGTTTCGATGGGAAATGTGTCATAGGTGAAACTGCTAACAATTCATAGACATCTGAAATTTGACGAAAGAATGTGACAAAAGCCAAAATGCTGGCAACCACTGATTTCACCCTTAATACTGTGTTGTATTTTATCTCTTTTATCTATCTCAAAACTTTACACTTTACACTGTGTGTGTGTGTGTGTGTGTGTGTGTGTGTGTGTGTGTGTGTGTGTGTGTATTGTGTCTAGTTGGCCTGAAATGGATCTCTGTATCTCTGTGTGTGGCACCAGAGGATTCGGGCTATCCTGCTTGCTTTTGGCATATCATGGCGAGTTGTGGACTTTCACAACACGGGCAGGTCAGAACAGCAGCAACAATAGCTGTAAGCTCAGTGTGTTAAATGACTCACAGACATCAATCAAAAGTACAAAGTAGTAAATTCCTAGAGTCCAGTATTTCTAGCCACGAGCCATTGCTTTGCATGTTTTAACCCATACTAATCAAAAAGTATGTGATGTGCTGAGAGTTAGATGAGAAGATTGATACCACTCTCGTGCTCATACGGTAAATATTAGCCAGGAGACGGCTAGCTTAGTTCAGCATTAAGACCACAGGCAGGGGAAAACAGCTATCCTGTCTGTATGCTAAGAAAACACACCAACAAACTCTCTCAAGTTCACTTATACACACTTGTTTGTTCGTTCTGTACTAAAACAGGAATGTTAATGACACACAGCTGGGTTTTACAAGCAGATTTTGTGCTGTATACTGTAACTGCCTTTTGGCTAACAACAGCTACGCAGTAGGCTAACTTCCTGTAGCCTCCCGTAATGCCACAAATGGTTGTTTTTACATTTCTTAATGTTTATGTTTATGTTCTGATTAAACAAATGAGATGCAGTATTTTAGAAAGTGAGCGTACTGGTCAGCACATTTTAGACAGAGCCAGGCTAGCTGTTTCCCCCTCGTTCCAATCTTTATGCTAAGTTAAGCACACCGGCAGCTGGCTAGCTTCACATTTAGCATACAGATATGGGAGTGGTATCACATCTAACTCTGGTTAAAGCAAACAAGTTTTATTTGAAATATAACTATTATATTCCTATGAAGAAGTGACATAAAATGTTTGACCTGTAAACATAGATAGGTTAGCTTTTGTTGGCCCATAAAAATATATCGAATTTACAGTCCTACCAACTATTTTCCTAAGAATTGTCCATCTACATGATTACCACTACACTAAAGGAGAAACTTGTGTGAGACAGTTTGTACTAATATGAATGCTACTGTTATCTCCAAAATATGTCTTACATGTGTGGTAATGCAGTTAAAAGCACTGACTGTTTTGAAAAGACTTCCTAGTTGGCACATGAAAGTGCTGGTTGAGGTGTTTTGTAATCCGAAACCAGTTTCATGACGTTACATGGAAAAAAAAGTCATCTGACTGTGACTCAGCGTCTTGATTCAAAACGGTTTTAAGTAGCTGTCAGGACCTTCCACCTGCACATAAACCCACCAGCCCAGAGTTAAATGGCCTAAATCAGATTCAAGTTGATTTTTTGACCAAAGGCTGCATAAAACATGCAAATTAAAGCTTTTACTTTGGAAAATTGTGGTTGTAGCTATGTAGAGTATGTGTTATGCGCAGCAAATGGCCTAAAACATGCAAAAACATTGTGGTTCTGTTTACTTCCTGCGTCTGTCTACATAGAACAGATAATTAGAACTGGACTGCTCTGGGATGAAGGTGTGTTAAGGTGTGTTGACGTTTGGCCACACCTCAATATGTTCTAGTACAGGTTTTTCATCTTCAGCACTGTTACATTGTTTGTGGTTAGAAAACTGTTCCAAGCCCAGCAGGGTTTAGTAGCATTGTTATTACAGACACAAACACTACACCTACACTTCACACTACACTACACCATAATTTTCCTGTAGGCTTGTAAAGGACTAAAGAGAACTGCAGATGATCATTGAAATGTTACTCACTCAGTTTACCCCAGTAGCAGTTCGGCTGAGCGCCAGTGCAGGTCTTAGTGGAGCTGAACAGACATTTACCTGCGATCCCCACTCTGCAGGTGTTACAGGTCAGCGACTCACCTGTGATTCAGAGGGAAGGAGAGATTTAGGGGAGCACAGGAGAAGAGAGAACATGCTGTCAAAAGAGATCAAATGAAAGGGAAGGGACAATTTTCTTTATACAAGGTTATACAAAGGAGATAATCAGAGTGTTAAACATAAACATACTTTCACTAATTCAAAGTTTTATGATCGTGATATTGCATGGATATTTTCTATTCATGTGAAAATCACAGGAAATCTAATCATAGACAGATTTTAATAAAGTTTGTTCAAAGTAAAAGTGTATCTGTTTTTTTCAACAATCAGAACTCCTGCACAGAGCAGCTTCTCTATACTGACTGACCTTTGACACTTTAAAATGTTTTTTCCATCTGTGTGCACCTTAGTAGATGAAGTTGCACCAAAAACATCCACACATCACACTTTGCAAGGATTTTTATTTTTAAAAATATCATCTATAGTTTTTAAGACTTACAAAAAGCAAACATACACTCACCCTCCCAAAACAAGCTCCTCTGGCTTTGTGTTTAAGCCTCAGGGCCATAGCCAGGATTTCAGAAATACTGAGGTCATGAGTCAGCAGAAAAGTCACCAACAGTGTTGGGAGTACAAAGAAATGCTTTTGGTGGTATCTAGAAAGCATTTTTGTTTCAAATTAAACAACACAGTTACAATCACTGAATTTTAAATGTGCTTGTGTACTTTGTGTCTTCAGTGAAAAAAGAGGACAACTGCAGAGGACAGCAGACAAACGCAGCCTATTGACCAAATCACCTGAACTTAAGATGGCAAGGTGGGCTTGTTTTTCACCATAGTGATTGTAATGTTTCCAAAATAAACTGGATTTATCCCATATAATCATTTATTTATAGCAGAGCGTGGACAACATGTTTGTGTGGGTCTTCTTCTAAATCCTACTGTCTAACCAAAGCAACGCAAGTGTAGTTTGCGGATATGAACGCTAGTTGTTGTTGCCCTCTGGTGGTTGAGAGTATGACAGTATCACTCCAACATTAATGAGAATTAGAGATCAAATTTGACAGCCGTCCCACACTCTTATCATAATAAGAGAATTGAATTGAAGCATACATTTAAAAGTAACGCAAAAGTGACAAATTACTTGCACTAATTAGCGAAGCAATTCAATAACTTTTGAGAGAAGTAACTAGTAACTAACTAATTACTAATCTTCATTAACACAACACTGGTCACAACCTACTTCTATACAAACTGGGCTTATAATTGGAAGGTTCTACGGATCTAAATACAACCCTGTTTCCAAAAAAGTTGGGACACTGTGCAAAATATGAATAGAAACATATGATTTGCAAAACACTGAACCCCATTTTTAACTGAACACAGCACAAATTGTTAATTGTTGAAACTGAGACATTTCATTAAAAAAAGAAAAAGAAAAAAGATATCCTCATTTGGAATTTGATGCGAGCAACACCTTTCAAAAAAGTTGGGCTCTGTTGTGTAAATATGCGGTTTGAGATCATCTTGCTGAAACAAGCGAGGCCTTCCCTGAAACAGACAGTCATCTTTTAAACTGTGCGCTGATAACAAGCCCCTCTCCTCTATAGCCCGGAGGATGCGGCGTCCATGATTTCCAAAAGGAATTAAAAATTTTGACTCGTCAGACCACAGGACAGTTGTCCACCTCTCCTCAATCCATCTTAAATGAGCTCAGGACCAGAGAAGGCGGTTCTGGATCTGGTTTTTATAAGGTTTCCTCTTCGCAGTGCCGTCTGAGGGCCTGAAGATCACGGCTATCCATTAATGGTTTTCAGCCTTGTCCCTTGCATACAGAGATTTCTTCAGATTCTCTGAATCTTTTAATGACATTATGCACTGTAGGAATTCTTTGCAGTTTTACATTGAGAAACATTATTCTTGAATTGTTGCACTCTTTGCCAGCACAGTCCGTCACAAAGTGGTGAACCCCTCCCCATCTTTTCTTCAGAAAGACTCACTCTGGGACGCTCTTTTTATATCCAATCATACCCAATACCCAAACTTTCCAAGTCTTTTGTTGCCACTGTCCCAACTTTTTTTGGAACGTGTTGCTGGCATCAAATTCTAAATGAGGATATATTTTTCAAAAAACAATTAAACTTCTTGGTTTCAACATCTGAACATTTGATTTGATTGTTTTTGTGCTATCTCTAATTAAATGTGGGGTTTCAATGTTTTGCAAATCATCACATTCTGTTCTGTTTTCAGTCTCCCAACTTTTTCGGAGGCGGGAGTGTAGATGAAAAATGTAGAACTGAATGGTTCATTTGTTCTCATTAGGAAATGTATTTAGTAACCAAACTGCATCATTAAGATCTGAACATATAACATTTTTAAAAGTCTCTTTTAGTAGAAGCATTTGGAGATAATGTTCCTTTCTTTCAACACTAAATGTACAAAAGTGCCTCCTGCCTGATGCTCTTACCTGTAACAAACATTGCCATCAATGCCACAGAAACCCAGATGAACTTCATCACCTTGCTCTTACACAGATCTGTGTTTTATCCAGAAATTATCAGCGTAAATAAGAAGATCCCAACCGAGGCAGTCAAAGAGAAAGTTCAATGATCCAACAGCACAGGTGAGCGAAGCGGGTTTCCAGTGACCTTCATCAGCTCTGGGGATCTGATTTTATGTCAGAGGTGTGCCGTCAGGGCCTTAGATCTGAATATAGAAAACAACGCAGAATAATGTTGACATTGATTTTCATTGGTCAGGCTCTGATGTATTCTACAAAATGGTTAGGGCCTTTAAAAAAAACAAACAGAGGTTTGTATGAAGAGTTAAGCCAATGAAAAAGCCAAACAAAGCCAAAAAGAGATGATTGATGACAGTGTCTGTCCCGTGTTTGTATGCACATGTGTCTGAACCTTTGTGTGCTCCTAATAATCATTTTCCATCTTTACATTGCAATAAAGACCAAAGCTTCAGTCAACAAAAGAGTAATTTCTCAACAAATATTAGGATTATGTGTCGAAGACACTCCTTTTATTTTTATGATACATAAAGACAGGGATATGATCATAGAACTGTATTCTTCACCTTAGAGTAGAAAAAAAATCTGAAATATTAGAGAATGACGTAATCTCAATTCAAAGGTCCACTTATAGAATAGAAAATAATAAGATAATATAGATAATAGATCATTTAAATGACACTTACGAATGGAATTTAAGCTTTGAATTTGATGAAAAAGTCTTCAAAACACGATAGATATAACACCTGCTACGAAGAAAAAAGAATAGTTCAACATTAAAATAGAAAAAATGAAAAAAACAAGAATTTACAATTTTGTTGTTTTCTGGTTTCTAGTCTTTAAGATAAGATAAACATTAGCTGTAGCATTACACAACACTCTGCAAGAATGTGAAGAAGCATACAATAATTACCAAATGTTGAACTAGTCCTTTAAGTTTACTGTTGGTTGTTAGTAGTAAAAGGAATAATTTTACACTTTTACACTTATTTCTTTTTTAGATGAGAAGATTGATACCACTCTTATGTCTGTACAGCCAGCGGCTGCTTAGCTTAGCTTAGCATAAAGTATGTATGTCGATCTTGTCCTGTGCCAGCACACTGAGTGCAATGTTTAAACCGGATCACCTACCATAGCCCAACTTAATCTTCAAGAAATTACGTTACCATACCCCATAATATGAATCATTTGGAGGGTTGTGTTCCAAATAAACATACGAAACACAAATGGAAAATATTGTTGCAATAATCAGTATTAGGATTTAGTTGCCCTTTAGCACTGAATGAACATACAGTGATTCACAACAAAATCTAGCCAATATGATCTCATGCATGTCTGGGAATGTTTTGAAATACATTATTACATCCGAAGTGTTAAAATGTTTGAGAATTACTTATAAAAGCATAGATATTCAGCCCTGATGTAGTATCTACCCCAACAAATTGCTCAAACCGTCAATGTAGACCTGCTGCAACCTCACACGGTGCTGTGAAGACTCCAAGCAGAGTCATATCAGGCGTGACATGGGCGCCCTGACACACTGCAAGGGTCATTTAAAGCATATTCAAGAAATTAAAGAACAAACAAGTGATGACATTTTGAAATGAAAATGTGCAGCAACCCATTTTCTTCCGTCTCCTTCTTCTTTAAAGGCCCAATTGGTTCCAAACTGCCACCAGAGCAGCGCCCAGAGCGGCAGTCAGAGGCAGCGGGACAGAGGCAGCTCCGTTACAAAGGTTGGTGCTGCAGCAGGTCATGGTGATGCTGTAGTTCACGGTCAGGATGGAGACCCCTGTCTCGTTTTTGCAGGCGGATTCTTCGATGCAGCCTCGCGCATGGATCGGCAACAGGTCGGCACTAAATTCTGGAGGTAGAAAAGACGAGACACCTTATCTTTGATTGTGATTTTTTTTTTTGACGTTATTGTAAAAAAAAAAAGAAAAGAAAAGAAGAAGCTGTAATTCAGTTATTCATGTAAAATCTAAGAGATGCTCAAAAACCACACGTGGTCACAGAAATGTTGGATGTTTATCCATTTAATCTTTTTTTTTTTTTTTTTTTAAACAGGAACAGCATTATGTCTTCCCTCTTGATTTGTAGCCCATGTGGAAAAACTGTTCCGTGAACTTTGGCAGGTTTTTGACAAAGTGTTGCTGTTCATTCCTTTATGAAACGCCGCCGGCCAATTCAGAAAATAAAGATTTCAAAGGATTTCTGTTCCCTGCTTTTATCAAGGTGTGGCGGATGAGTTTTTGCATGATTTTTGTAATCATGCAAAAATGATTAATGAGCCATTCAGCGGTTCAACTTACTGGCAACAGCGTTGTAGCATCTGTTCTGAGTTCTGGTGCAGTTTACAGGAGTGTCACCGAGGCAGGTGCCGAGAATGGATACATCACAGGTGTTACAGGTGAGGGACTCAACTGTGGCAGTGGAGACAATAAGCAAAAAGGAAATTTTAAAGAAGAATGTTTTTGGATCTCAGGGTATAAACCCTTTGTCATAAACTGAAGGACAAAGAGTGAAACCAATAGCCACAAATATCCGACTCCATGTAGTTCCACCTTTATCAAACAAGCACCTGCTGTAATCACAAAGTACACATAAAGAGTATGTTTCACAACCGCTAAAGTGAACTGGCTGCACATGAATAATCTAAAATGTCATTCAATCCAGGGTAGGACTTTAAAGCAATGTGAAATGGCACAGCTATTCTTGAGCTGCACACAGATGGTTTATATTTGCTCAAGTTTTGAGATGTCTGAAATGTCTGCCTCCACTTGGATACATTAGAGATTAATGGAATGGTGCTCAAAACATCGAAAAAATACCTTTAACAGCAGCTTGTCTTCCAGATAAACCATAAAAACTAGACTAGAAGTATATGCTAAATCATGTTTTTCCCTCCATGTACCTCAAATATAGGTGTGGCATTTCCTACAGCTTGCTTTGAGGTCATATATCCTGCACTGTTTTGTGTTTTGGGTAACAAAAAACATGTAATTTTGAATTTAGTTGATGAAATTACAGCACAGCCCTGCTCTGACAACACACATCTGCAAAAAGCGTGTGCATTGCAGGATAGGCTGTCTCTGCAGAGTTGATGATTTTAAAGCCTATTAATAATAAATGATGTGTGGAAAAGATTTGCGAGAAAAATAAAATCTGAATGTCTAAATACAGTCAAACAGTTCGAGTCAGACAACATTTTTGTGCGAACTCTTTGTCACTGGTTTACAAAGAGTCATATACAACCACAAGCTTGTTACTATTTCTGAATACAATTTCACAAGCTCCAAATCTTATTGATCCTTATTTGAGCTTATACACAGGGTGAACCCTCTGTGCCACAAAGTTAACAAAATAGAGTGAAAACCTCCTACCTGCAACAAATAGAGTCAATAACGCTGCACAGCTCCACAGAAACGTGCTCATCTTGATGTCCTTAGATGTACCGACAGGTGAAAATACCACCAAGGAGGGTTGGTTTGGCACTAATTTCTTCAGATCTTGCTTTTTCTGAAGCTGTGGGATTAAGTTTTCAGGAAGAATGACACATGGTCAACATCTTTATACACTGGGTACTTGTATCAGTAATACACATCAGCAGTAGTGATAAGAAAGTTTGTGGATGGTGAGTCATTCCTCTAACAAACTGAAAACTATTACAGCTCAGTAATCGGCACCACCTACAAGTTCAAAATGTTTTCGTTTAAACACATTTTTACTGAAAATTAGACTGTTACAGCATATCTTTCATACGATTAAATCCTCTTTATTTAGATTGCTTTGGTCAAGTTTGCATTTGTAGCCTGGTGACAGACACTGGACATACACACACAATTTATTTATTACGTTTAGCTAAATGTTTCAGTTCTTATTCATTACTTTTAGCTAACGCTAACAGCTTCAACTGTTTATTCGTGACCTTCATCCAAGAATTTTAAACATTTATCCATTATTAGCTAGCCAGAGCTGACAAGCTCAACAATCATATGGCATAAAGTTTTGACAAGTGCAGCATACAAATGGACCTTTAACCTGTACTTTGACTGACTGCCATTAAGTTTAAAATCCTGAAAAGCTGCATTCATGCCACTGTGGCAACATGTTTTCTGACAGCCTCTCTGCACCCTCTTCCTGGATTGTTTGGAAATGGGAAGTCTGTCTATACTCTTGGCAAACTATTTCAACTGTTTACCCATTCTTTCAGCTCTTTCAATTGTTTTTGCCAACTGCTGCATATTCAGCTGTTAATTATTGAACTATGTCAACCTCCCCCTGGCTTGGAATGACTGGAGAAGAATATTGCTATAGTTAAAAATAAATTATACTATTAGAAATAATAATTGGTTACTGCATGATGTTAAAGCAGGTGTGAATGTGATCGTGGACGATCATCCGTCTCTATGTATCAGCCCTGTGACTGACAGACGAATGTACAGCTAATGGATGGGTGGATGCATGTTGTTAAAATAAGAGCAAGTAGCAGAGGCAACAGATGCTTAAATGATTTTATTTGTTTTCACAACAATGTTTTCTGCAGTAAGCCACAAAGGAGTTAAAAGGATAAATACAATTCAATGAAAAAAACCCAAAACAAAGTAAGACAACAACCTGGAAGATTTACGAACTCAATGTTTCCCTGAAACATGCCATTGATCAACTTCCATGATGTGTACACCTTAGTTTTAGGTTTTCTATAGCTTGGCATTATAAAACTAAACCCTGACATGACAAGACCTGAGTTTTGGAAAATAAAGAGTGCAACAGCATATGAGTGTATGAATAATCACAATTCTAAACTCATAAGGTCCCAATAGTTGTTTTTGAAAATTGCTTTTGACTTTGGATCATAGCACAAATAGGTTTCAGGATCAGCTGGCAGCATTAGACATATTACAGCAAGCTTCCACACATGGAGGCCAGGATGGCTGCACCGATGGCGGTGGTGAGGGTCATCTTGGCGGATGGGGCGCCGCTGAGCTGGACAGTGTTGCACTTGTCTGTTTCGCAGCAAGTGACTTTGGTCTCGTACTTGATACCCAACACGTTGCCGTCGCTGTCCTTGCAGTTGTCGGTAGTTCCAGTCATCTTGTCCTGGCACCCCAGTTTGTTGAAGCCCACAGTGTTTGAGATAGAGGGAAAGGCTGCAGAGAAACTGTTGTGTTAGAAAGTGAAAAGTAACTTTGTACATTTAAAAAAAATAGTTTTGAAGGTACTGGTGTTAATTTGAGTGTTTCTATTTTATTGCTGCATTACTTTTTACTCCACTGCAGGGAAATTTGACACTTTTCACTGCACCACGTTTAACCTATAGTTACTTATTTGTTAATATAACTTTTAAATACATTTTCATGATTGTAGATTTAGATTTTACATTCAACACAACATCAGTAATAACAATTAATTCCAACTTCCTCTCTCCTTTTGTTCATTCCTTTCCTTCTTCACTGACCTGAAATGAATGACTACACTGAATCAGTATATATACGGTTGCTCCATATGTGGCTTAGAGACTGGGAATACTGGATTTTTGTGTGTGTGTGTGTGTGTGTCACAGGAGTGATTATAACTGAATCATGCCTGTGGTGGCACATAATGTTTTAAGGTAAAGGGTGTCAGTTTTTAGGCAATTTGAAGGTGACCTACTTGTTTTTGCAGTGAAACAGGTTTTGGTCGATGTATCGCAGGACACCTCTGTGTTGCTAAGGCAGAAGTCTGCCAAACCATAGTTGCATTGGTTGCAGGTCACTGTGGCTGCCTCCACTGAAACACAGAAGAAAGCATAAAAGTTCAAATTAAAAAACACGTTTTGTTGAGTAGAATTTCCAAAGTATTCACAACATGTCTGTGTGGTTGAAGTAATGAAAAACAAGCTTTAAAAAATGTTGATTCAGTCAAGGTAAAACAAAGTTAAACTTTTTCTACTCTTCTCTTTATCTAGGGCCGAATGACCTTACTCGGTTTAACTGAGTCAGTTGTATTGTTGACATCAACATGAACATTCATTCAACAGTTTTCGTCAGCACAAATAAAGTTCTATCTTATGTTTTCGTTCCAGATCAGCTAACGTTGTTTTGGGGAATTTGTGGACCGGCACACCCGTGCGCTGTTGTACAAACAAAACAAATAAATTTCCAAGATGACCATCCATCTGAAGAACATCATGCAGGTTTAAATGCCACTGTGGGATTTCGATCTCATTGTCAAGGAAAATGGCAATGGCTGCTACTCAATGGGACGCTTTTCTGGAATGAGGTAAAGTGGGTTTTTAACTCATTTGGAGGTCTTTTTAGTTAAAAAGGGTCAGTTCATCCAAATCACACTAAGAAAACAAACTGTCTCACTTTCCTCTGGTGGTAATAGTTGCTGACAGTTGTGGTTTCACTCTCTGCTTCTATGACTTCTTCTTGCCAACCCCTGACAATGAGCCAAAAAGCCTGTATTTCATAGCTCATCTGCTTTAGGGATGCTTATGGAGAATCACAAAGCTTGTCTGTTGGACACAAGAGGCATCACATGTGTTTATTTAATTGGCCAACTGTTGCATGAAGCCCCAGAATGGATGAAATTCATTATTTTGCCTCAATATTTTACAGTAATGACACATTCTCCAACACAATTACTGTAAATGGAAATGAAATGCATAAAGAGCTGAATTGGCCTGAGATGTTTGTTGTCTTATTTTGTAAATTTTAGATATTCAAGCTTATAACAAAATGGAAGAGTTGAGAAGAGAGATTTTCCTGCTTTCCTGCGTGTGACATTTCTTACTGGAAAGACAAGACTTTATAGGACCATCTACTTTAGTCAAAAAAAAAAAAGTCTGCATACTATTGATATACAATTTCAAAATATCAATCACGTCAACCACTGCCAGAAAACCTTTGCCAGGTCCATACTTTCCCTGATTGATAACCCTGATTATTGTTTCATCTTACCCAGCATGAGAGATGCTGCAGCTGCAATGACTCCAAACAGGATCTTTGCCATCTTGTTGCGTCGGCTTGGTTCTTGGTTTCAGCTCACAGGCAAAAAATCCTTCCACCCAGGTAATCGGATGCTGTGTGTCGTGGAAACTGATGAGCCTGGTTGTTGAGGCCAGAGATTTATACAGAGAGAGGGGTGATGGGAGGGGATCAAATGTGGTTTTTTCAAGCCACTTGTCTTCATTTTTGGCTTGGGGACAGCATCACTGGGAGTGACAGAATGTCAAGTATGATTGACATTGAGGAAGACCTAATTGAACGCCATGATCGAATGACCAGCTGTTTCAACTCTAAAGCATGTTGTTGTTGTTAAGTGGAAAGTTCAAAAGTGGAGCCGAAAAAAGGCGCTTCATGAGCCCAAGAGTCTACTGTATCTCATGCCTCTACAGAAAATATAAAGAAAACCAGTGACATTGAAGTCAGGAAATCATCAAAAACATTTTTCCTATGAAGCCAAAGATGTTGGTTCATACTTAAAAGACCACGTTTTCTCATGAATATCTCCCAAACACCATATACACTGACTACAGGAAGGCCAGTAGAGCAGCAATCTTGTCCCTCGAGTTGAGTGGCCCTGCATGTTCGAGTCCCTGTATAGATTTGGCTTTGGTGAATCATTGATGTCTTGGGTGAAACTGGTATACGCACAGCCAGTGTGCTGCGTCGTAACTAACAGCGATAAATTAGCTACATTAGCTGAACATACAGTTCAGCACGGTTGTCCTTTCTCAACAGCCCTCTTTGCCATCGTGTTGGAGCCCCTTATCAGAAGAACAAGAAACCACTCAGATATAATGTGTATACAGGTGGGTGGTACAGAGGCACTCATTATCTTATAGGCTGATGATGTACTGCTGTACTGACATAATCTGCTCCCACTCTCCTAGATTTAATCCCCTCTTTTGGCACGTTATCTGGACGTACAGTTCATTGGGCAATTCAATTGGCCGATTTTTATGCCTCTTTCTGACACTAACATGCCAGGTTTCCAAGAAAATTGTCAGGAAGGTGGGGAATTAAGGGAGCTATGGGTAGAACCCAGATGCAGACTCGAGGGGACACTTGGTTCAAATTAATGAATTTATTCAACAAAAGAAAACCAAAACTATGGGCCTACACATAAAAAGAGGCAACACTACACACAAACACAAAACAGAACGGGGCATGGGTTAAGACAAAGACAACACTAGAAAACACAAGAAATGAGGCTAAAGGGTCTGGGGAAAAACTAAACAAATATTCAATAACACATGAAACACACTTGGAACTATGGAGACCTCTAACAAGAGACATTGCATGGGAAGGAAACGGACAAAGACAAGACTAGAGAAAACAGACACAACTAGGAAATCACACACAAGGAACGTGGCTTGATTTGAGACGTAGACAACACTAAAGAAACACACTTACATAGACTGGCGTGGATAAAGACAAAAAAAAAAAGATAAGAAACAAACCTACAGCAACTGTGGCATACTAAAGACAAAGACAACACTAGAAACAAACTTACATGGACGGTGGGAAGGCTTGGTAACATGGACAATACAAAAGACGCAGGACAAACATTTGCACAAATGCAGCAAAACCAAGAACACAGACAAACCAAGGAAACACTCACATGAAACACAGCACGGACATGAACAAAGATAACACAATGAAGAACACTCACTATAGGGCTATGGCTATGGCTTATCAAAAAAGCAAGGGAAACACAGAGAACAACCTGACAAGGACAGGGGGGAAGACGCTGACTTATATATCTGAGGAGAGATCACTAATGACACACAGGTGGAAACGATCAGACAATCAAAAGGGCGGGAAAACACAGGAAGTAAAGAAACATAACATGAACCTTCAAAATAAAACATGACGTGACAAAAGCCAGACAAGGACAACACACAAGGGGAATCTTCAACAAAAAAACGGCGTGCACAGCACGGATCATGACAAAAATATCCCATTTAAAGTAGTCAAAGATCACCTGAGCTACCTTGGCCTGAAAAAGCCCAAAGAAGAGATATTAATATTCAGATGACATTTTTTAGAGTTCATCTTTAATAAGCATTAACAAAACATAGAGAGTGTGGAAATCCCACCCCGATCAATGATTGGTCGGATTAATTCAGTTCAAATGGTCCCCCTAAGTAGGTTTCTTTACCTCTGTCTAAATCTTCCATTTGGCCTTCTTCAGAGAGTTAAACTCCATTATTTTGTCTTATATCTGGAAGCATAAAAACCACAGGATTTCAAAAACCCACTTACAAAAGCACAAGTCTGAAGGAGGACTGGGCTTACCTGTATTTAAATATTACTATTGGGGTGTAAATATCGGGGTTCTACTATCTTGGCAGCAGGGTTCTGATGCTGATATAGCCTCTGGGGCCCTCTTGTGGTTGTGTATGGAAAATGCCTCTGCCACCCACCATGCGTTTGTCTAAGATGGAAAATCTCAACCAAGACTACCAGAGACCCCTGCATATGTGTGATAGATGTCAAGTAACAGAGAGCACACTGTCTCAAGCTCTCTGCTTCTGCCCATTACTCACTGGATTCTGGTCCAAAATATTTGATTGTTATTGAAAGGTTTACAAAAGGTCTGTTGAACCTGACCTTGCGATCTTTGGCTGCTCACAACCTGCTTTGTGCCCTGCTGCAGCCACGCAACAGTCTTTGACACTCGGTATGATTGTCGGCAAAAGGCTCATTTTGGGGGATTGGAAATCACCCCGGCCCCCCTCTTTCCTGAAGACTCGGGCTCCTGAGAACTGATTCTCTCAAAAAAATCTCTGCCATCGGAACCATTTTTAGTTATCTAGATGATTCTAGTGCAGAGTAGGTGGCTGGTCCACCTGGTCTGTCATGGTCATTGTTTGAGATCTGTTTTATAGCACTTCTTAGAACTGGATACTACCTGGCAGCCTTTGTTGTTGTTGTTGTTGTTGTTGTTTTATGGTAACTTTCATTTGCATGAATTGAAATTCTCTGTACGTATGGTCATGTCCATGCTGAATTTGTCCATTTGTCTTGTTGTTAAAGAAAAGCTTTAAAATAATGTACTAAACAACAGAGTCTGTTCCGTGCCAAAACATGAAATGAGGAGAACGCCTTCATACCAGTGGTGGCAATATGGTATCTCTGCTGTTGGGCACTGGAACCAGAAGAACCAGTTGGCTCATTAAAATGGCAAAGAGCTGTGCAACAGTTAGAACGCTGACACCAAACCAATTTGGAAATTTATTGCATTCTTTCAATTGTACATAAAGTGCTGGATTCAAGAATGTCTGGCTCCTCTTTAATGATTTGCTTTGATTAGAGGTTTAAGATGGGCCCTGCCATATATACACTGTAAACTAGCAAGATAAAGAAAAACTTGGGTCTTGGGTGATCCAGTCACAAGTGGACATCTCAAGCACAGGTGTGGATGTACCCACAATGCATTGGGACACGTTGAGATCGGATCTCTCAGACCACATTCAGAGGAGGTCTGGGCCACATGTGGCCACACTCTCCTAGCAGTGTGTATGTGTCCGGGCCACACTGATGGACCCCCTGATAGAAGTGCAGAATTTCCGCCTGTTTACACTGCAGTCATCAAGGTTGATACAAGTTTTTGCATTCACGGAACACATCTTGCACATTTCTCATGTTTGGTATATTTTGAGGAAACAGCAGGAATTTAATACATACTGGTATTTTTTTTCTTTACAGGGAGGGGGAACTTCTGTGCTTTTAACGCTTGCTGCTGGTTGACTTTTTGGGACACTCACAGTTCATTTCTTACTACCTTTAGAGCTAACTTTGTACATACTCTTGGTTTTACGGTTATTACTCGCTGCTATTTCTCACTGGACGTACATTAGCTAGCCAGAGCTGACAAGCTCAACAAGCATATGGCATAAAGTTTTGACAAGTGCAGCATACAAATGGACCTTTAACCTGTACTTTGACTGACTGCCATTAAGTTTAAAATCCTGAAAAGCTGCATTCATGCCACTGTGGCAACATGTTTTCTGACAGCCTCTCTGCACCCTCTTCCTGGATTGTTTGGAAATGGGAAGTCTGTCTATACTCTTGGCAAACTATTTCAACCCCACTAATGGATGGGTGGATGCATGATGTTAAAATGTGAGCAAGTAGCAGAGGCAATAGATGCTTTTTAATGATTTTATTTGTTTTCACATCAATGTTTTGTGCAGTAAGCCACAAAGTAGTTAAAAGGATAAATACAATTCAATTAAAAAATAAACAAAAAACAAATAAAAAACAAAGTAAGACAACAACCTGGAAGATTTACGAACTCAATGTTTCCCTGAAACATGCCATTGATCAACTTCCATGATGTGTACACCTTAGTTTTAGGTTTTCTATAGCTTGGCATTATAAAACTAAACCCTGACATGACAAGACCTGAGTTTTGGAAAATAAAGAGTGCAACAGCATATGAGTGTATGAATAATCACAATTCTAAACTCATAAGGTCCCAATAGTTGTTTTTGAAAATTGCTTTTGACTTTGGATCATAGCACAAATAGGTTTCAGGATCAGCTGGCAGCGTTAGACATATTACAGCAAGCTTCCACACATGGAGGCCAGGATGGCTGCACCGATGGCGGTGGTGAGGGTCATCTTGGCGGATGGGGCGCCGCTGAGCTGGACAGTGTTGCACTTGTCTGTTTCGCAGCAATCGATTTTGGTCTCGTACGTGATACCCAACACGGTGCCGGAGCCGGTCGCGTTGCACCCAGCGGTCTCACGGCACCCCAGAGTGTTGAAGCCCACAGTGTTTGAGATAGAGGGAAAGCCTGCATTGAAATGGTTGTGTTAGAAAGTACAATTAAACAAATATAGTTTTGAAGGTACTCGTGTTTATTTGAGTGTTTCTATTTTATTGCTGCATTACTTTTTACTCCACTGCATGGAAATTTTGCACTTTTCACTACACCACATTTACCCTATAGTTACTTATTTGCTTATATAATTTTAATTAATACATGAGACAAGCTCAGAAAATCACTAATAACAATTAATTCCAACTTCCTCTCTCCTTTTGTTCATTCCTTTCCTTCTTCATTTACCTAAAAACATTCAAATGTCCAAAACTGGCAATAAAAAGTATTTTCCTAACAGTGAAACTCTACTTTTGTTCTGTTCTATTTCACTACTTACAGCTACTTTTAAACTAGCATCTTGTAAATTTATACGTTTCCACTGTGGTTTAGCTACTATAAGTTAAGTGAAGGAAGATCAGGAATAACTACACTGAATCAGTATATATACGGTTGCTCCATTTGTGGCTTAGCGACTGAGAATACTGGATTTGTGATCTGTGTGTGTGTGTGTGTTTGTGTGTGACTGAGTGTCACAGTATGTAGGAGTGACTTTAACTGAATCATGCCTGTGTTGTTATGTAATGTTTCAATGCAAAGGGTGTGAGCTTTTAGGCAATTTGAAGGTGACCTACTTGCTTTTGCAGAGAAACAGACGTAGGTGCTGTTTGAGCAGCTCTTCTCTGTGTTGCTAAGGCAGTAGCCCCCCAGACCATAGTTGCATTGGTTGCAGGTCAGGGACTCCACTGAAACACAAATGAAAGCATAAAAGTTTCAAGACAAAAACACCTTATGTTGAGTACGTAGAATTTCCACACGTTTGTGTGGTTGAAGTGAGAGGAAGGAAGAAGGACAAAATGAGTTCAAAATAATGTTGATTCAGTCAAGGTAAAACAAAGTTAAACGTTATCTACACTTCTCCTTATCTAGAGCTGAATGACCTTAGTTGGTTTAACTGATTTTAGTCAGTCATAGTGTCAACATGAACATTTTGTGTGCACATATGGAAAGCTCCCTAAAAGTTTTTGCTGAAGCCGTTTTGAAATTAAACACTTTTGGACCACTGATGCTGGTACCGATGAACAATTTCCCTCAGCATGAGCAACATTCCATCTTACGTTTCCGCTCCAGATCAGCTAACGTTGTTTTTGGGAATTTGTGGACCACCACACCCGTGCCCTGTTGTGCAAACAAATGTCACTGAATCCCGTCTCAGTTAAATGAACGGTCAGTTCAGACTGCAGGATTTAAATCTTAATAGTGAGGCAAAATATCAGGTGTCAACGGCTGTTGCTCAGCTGTTCAGGAATGAGGTAAAGTGGGTTTTAATGCATTTGGAGGCTAATTTATTTAAAAAGGGTCGGTCAAAGTTGCGGTTCCACTGTGCGTGGATGAAATTGATCATTTTGCCTCAATATTTTACTTTAATGACACGTTCTCCAACATAATTACTGTAAATGCAAATGAAATGATTCTGAATTGTGTACAAAAAGCTGAATTTGCCTGAGATATTTGTTGACTTAGTTTGTAAATATTATATATTCAAGCTTATAACAAAATAGAGTTGAGACGAGAGTTTTTCCTGCTTTTTTAGTGTGAGATTTCTTCTTGGAAAGAGGAGACTTTATAGGACCATGCATGAATATTTTTGCCAAAAAAGTCCACATACTATTGATATACAATTTCAAAATATCAATCACGACAACCACTGTCAGGAAGCCTTTGCCAGGTCCATGCTTTGTCATATGTTTCCTTCTCGTCATAAATTTGTGATCCCTGATTGACAACCCTGGTTAATGTTTCATCTTACCCAGCATGAGAGTTGCTGCAGCCGCAATGATTCCAAACAGGATCTTTCCCATCTTGTGTCGATTTGGTTTGTGGTTTTGGCTCACAGGCAAAAAATCCTTCCACCCAGGTAATCAGAGCTGTGTGTCGTGGAAACTGATGAGCCTGTTAGGTGAGGCCTGAGATTTATACAAAGAGAGGGGTGATGGGAGGGGACAGCATGGTTTTTTTTTTTCAAGCCACAGAATCACTGAGAGTGAAGGAATGTCAGGTATGATTGACATAGAGGAAGACCTTATTGATCACCATGACTGGTGCAAACTGAGCCTGTCATTAATCCAAATTAAAGAATAACTCATTGATCAGGGATCGAATCTTAGCTTTGATTTATACAAGTGTATTCTCCTGTAATTTCTCTATTATCTCCATTGTTTTAATCAAAAATCATCATCAAAAGTGAAAAATGCTTATTATTATTTCTAAAACCCAAGGTGGCATATTCACAGTTTTATTCATTCAACACAGCAAAACCCAGAAATATTGCTATTTGCTATCATGTATGACCCAGAAAAGCATCAAAGCTTCCTGTTTGAGAGTGTTTGTCGTTTTATTTCAAAAAGTTACCGAAATTATTCATTTCTGACGATCAGCAAATTAATTATCGACCAGCTGTTTCACCTCTAAAGCATGTCGTTGTTGCAAAGTGGAAAATCAAATAGCGAAATAATATCTGATCCCTCTGCTGAAGATATAAAAATAAAACCACTGAGATTGGAGTCAGGAAATCATCAAAAACATTTCTGTTTTAAAGCCAAAGATGTTGGTTCATACTTTAAAGACCATGTTTTGTCATGAATACCTCTTAACCTTTCCATCATTAAAGCCTCCAGATCACAAAGGCCAGACAACACGTGTCTCAGAAAATGCTTCATTTGAGAGGCCATTTATAAAAGAATCCTATCTGGGTTTTTTACTGATGACTTCTGTTTGTTTGTAAGCAGCTTGTCTCAGGAACTGAACACCTGCACTTTCCACATCTGCCAGAAATGGCAGTTCTGTGCCAAAACTTGAAATCAAGAGAGCACAGTCATACCACTGGTATCACTACAGTATCTCTGTTGTGGGGCACTGAAACCAGAAGAACCAGTCGGTCCTGCAAGGTGGCAACGAGCTGAGCAACATTTAGAAAGAAGACAGCAAATCACGCCAGTAACACCACAGAAGGGGGTTAGTTTGGATATTTATTGCATTCCTTAAATTCTACAACCAATTTAACAAAACCAGACAGGCCAACACGTTTCTTTTTTTTTTTTGGAAAATAATGCCAAAAGCATTGGTTTCAGGAATATCTAACACATTTTAATGATTTGAGTTGAACAGGGGTTTAAGATCGGCCCTGACAAATTTAAAACTGCTGCAAACTCAATCATATTTTAGTATCTGCAAACAACGTGGTCAATTTGACCACGTTCTCGCGATATGTACACATTCAAAACAAGCAAGATAAACAAAAGCTTGACCTCATCCACCCTGCACATTTGAGCAATGTGGATTTGACACATATCAAAAATAAACACAGTTCAACACAGACTTGATTGAGCCATTTATGCCAAAAAACAACAGGAAAAACCCACAAAACAAAAAGAAATATTATCACAGACAGCACCAGACAAAAGACAAGAGACAACTGACATTATGTTAGCTACACATTAATAAAATGAACCAAATGCCAAGCAAATGGCAATAAATGAAATGCTCATAAAGCTTTGAGATCTCTCTGTATATTGACATTATGACCCTAAAATGATAATACAGTGGAGCAAAGGCAATAAATTAAAGGAATTGCTCAGCATTTTGAGAAATATGATTATTCCCCTTCTTTCATGGAGTCGGATAAGAAAAATATTGTTTTCATGTGTGTATAGTAAACCCAAAGTTCCATCCAGGAGACAGCCAGCTTAGCATAAAGACTGGAGACAGAGAGAAACTGCTAGCCTAGCTCTGTCCAGTGGTAAAAAAAATGTGCTAATACCTTTAAAGCTCCTAAACATTTCAAGCTGTGCAACAACACAACTTGTTGTTTTTCACTTGCATGGATTGAATAAACACGATGACACATTATAATTAGTGAGGTTTAAAGGTGCTGCTAGGCAATTTATTTTTATTTTACTTTCAGACAGAGCCAGGTCAGCCGTTTCCCTCCTTTCCAGTCTTTATGCTAAGCTAAGATAACCACCTGCTGGTTGTAGCTTCACATTTAAAATACAGAAATGAGTGGTGTGGATTGCTTAATTCTTGGCAAAAAAAAAAGCAAATAAGCATTATTTCCAAAATGTTGGACAACTCCTTTAAGCTGTAAAGCCACTAATTAACCTATAAAACCAATTTAAACCAACAGTAAAACGCCCAACATGTCAACATCAACATCCATGGCCCTGGACCTAAACTTTATACTGCTCTTAAGTGGAGAAAGTTAATTGCAGGGCACTTTAAACATGTGGTGAATCATCTTTGATGTCAGTGTTGCACACTTGTTTTACACCTTAAATTGTCTGTCAATCAACATTTTGATATCTCTTACACTATAGTGAAATGAGGACTGAACACATTACTGATGAATATAAAAATACAAAAAGAAGAGAGGGAATTAGATTTTAATTGATATAAACACATGTATGAAATCAAAAAGCGCAATACACCTCAAGGATAGTAAACACAAGACCCGTGTGTGTGTGTTTTTATTTGTGTATGCACTTTATGTCATCCATCATTCACTGGATTTCCTGTCAAACCAGGACGTTGGCCACAAACAGAGCAGTGATGGCGGCCAGGGTCAGGCTGAGCCTGGAGGTCCCGGGCAGACCGGGAGCAGCATTACACAGGTCTGTGCCGCAGCACGTCTTAGTCATGACGTAGACGGTGGAGTTGGAGCTGCTGGATGGGAAGTTCACTTCTTTGGTCTGGTTGCACTCGGCCACTGCAAGACAGCCCTTCATCTTGAGATCCATGAAGCCGACTGTGGAGTGACAGCAAACACACACAATCGCAGTTGCTATTTCAACTGTTAATTCATAATGTAAGATAGCTATCTCAACTGTTTTAGTTAACTATTTCAGCTGTTAAATCATGTAAGCCAGCTATCTCAACTGTTTTAGCTAACTATTTCAGCTGTTAATTCATTACTTTATGCTAACTTTCAACTGTTTTAGCCTACTATTTCAACTGTTAATGTATTACTTTATGCTAACTTTCGCAACTGTTTTAGTTAACTATTTCAGCTGTTAAATCATGTAAGCTAGCTATCTCAACTGTTTTAGCCAGCTATTTCACCTGTTAATTCACTACTTTGATAACTTTCAACTGTTTTAGCTAACTATTTTAACTGTTAATTCATTACTTTATGCTAACTTTCATCTGTTTTAGCCAGCTATTTCACCTGTTAATTTATTACTTTGCTAACTTTCAACTGTTGTAGCCAACCATTTCAGCTGTTAATTCATTACTTTATGCTAACTATTAACTGTTTTGGCTAACTATAGCAACTGTTAATTCACTACTTTATGCTAACTTTCAACTGTTTTAGCTAACTATTTCAACTGTTAATGTATTATTTTATGCTAACTTTCTCAACTGTTTTAGTTAACTATTTCAACTGTTAATTCATTACTTTATGCTAACTTTTTCAACTGTTTTAGCCAACTATTTCAACTGTTAATGTATTACTTTATGCTAACTTTCTCAGCTGTTTTAGTTAACTATTTCAACTGTTAATTCATTAATTTATGCTAACTTTTTCAACTGTTTTAGCTAACCATTTCAACTGTTAATTCATTACTTTATGCTAACTTTCAACTGTTTTAGCCAGCTATTTTACCTGTTAATTCACTATTTTAGCTACCTCAACTGTTTATTCATCTCTTTGCAGAGTACTGTTTGATCTTCTCGGCTGACTTTCTAACTAGATTTCACACAGCTGCAGAAGTATCGCCTGAGGTAAAAGCACCCCTGGGTTAGCAATCATTGGCTTAAATGACCAAAATGCTTTCTGTTGAGCAACCAATTGAGTAATAAAGTAATCACTACAGTATAATAAAAATCCTCGTCTCAACCTTTTGATAAAAATGCTTTCACAAACAATGATAGTGCTCCTTTATTGTTGTTACGGAGCTCTGTATTTTGAGAATGCGGCAGGTGGGGTGTGATGTGATGTGTTGATGACACCCGTCCTTCAGGAGAATGTCGTCCGGTGAGATTTTCAGCCCCCGAGCTTCTTACCTGCTGTCCCGACACCACTGTAGCATTGTTCTCCACTTTCACATGTGGTTGTAGAGGTGATGCACAGGTCCCACAGGCCAATTTTGCACTTGTAGCACTGCAGAGCTTGACCTGGTATCAACAGAGAGTTGGTGAGAAAGGGAGGAGGAGCAGAGAGGAATCAAGCCAAGGCGGAAAGAGGAAGCAGAATAGTAGATTTCGCGTAAATAGGTTTGCAACAGGCTACAATTATGAGGTTGGCTGATAAATACGTCTGGAATCAAGTGAACATATTTTTATGTTTGTCCTTTGCCAAGAACTGAAAACGTTTCAGCGTTTACCATCCACACAGTTTATATAGTTTGAAGCTTAAAAGGCCTTACATGGTTGAAAATGAGGACACAAAGAAAGTTATTATGACTTTAGTATAGAATGTTGTCTTTTATTACTCTCAGTATTTATTAATAATTATGTTGTATACTTTACTTACTTGATATTGTAATTCTATTACTGCTATGTCTACTCTTCATATACATGGTGAAAAAATGGTGAGCAGGAAATAAATTCCACTAAATAAAATCAGACAGCTTATCAAACACGCCAATAAAAAAAAGTCACAATTTAAAACAATCACATCTTCAAAATGGGGAAGTCCATTGATTTTACACCAAAAAGTCAGTTTACCCATAATGGAGACCACCAGAGCCTGTAAAGACAGTTGTGTAACGTCTTTTATGGCTCTAGGGGTGCTTAATCACTTATGAAAAAATAAGAAAAAAAAAATCAAGGTCTAAAGTTACATTCTGACTTTATGTAGGTGTAATTTTATGTCATTGTTATTTAAGATACAGGTGATCATAACAGGTCACGTAAGTGCCGCCACCATCCACACTCTGCTATATGTTCTTTGGAGCAGTGAGGAGCTCCTCCATTTCCTTTGTGTATTGGATTGTGGGAATCAAGTGTCCATTAACAGAACACTCAAAGCAATCTGATCGCACTTTAGACTCAAAACCTGGTAAATTCACTAGTCTGGAAATGGGCCAGCTCTATGGGCTTTTGCCAGGAATGGAGGGCCTAACAAAGAGCTGCTTCAATTTTATTTCTTTTATAAAGCACCACACAGGTCCCCGAATGCTAGAGATACAATACTAAAGTCACATTCAAAACAAATCACACTAGACAGGCTGATCCCAATTAGAGCATTTCAAAATGTGGCAAAAGGTTTGGTGCCAACTATGATTGGAACTTAATTGCTTACTTAGTAATTGCTGCTTTAGCAAGATCTTCTTCATTCTGTCGCTCCCATTAGGCATGTGATGCTGTCAATAGAGTTTATTCTGTTTTCATGCTTTTAATGTTTGAAAAATCGTAATTACCTGTCGCTACTATATGCTTGGTTTATAATATAATGGTTTATAATGTTTGCATGCATGCTGCTTGAATCATTGCAATCTTGGCCATCGCTCCCTTTAAAAAGCGATTTCTCAACAAACAAACCCCGTCCCAGTGGGTGCTGTGGCTTGAGAGGGTTACTGGATATAAAACAGCTGATACTGGGAATGCTAATTTAACAGCGCTGCAGTCACGAGGCGAGGCCTCGGATCCAAAAACATTCATGAGGTCACACCGAAGTGAGTCAGCTGAGGTGATGAGACAACAGCATGCTCTCACTGAATTTCTCTAAGAAACACCAAAAGAACACGACCACACCTGCCAAACTTTGTTAGCTCAACTCAGAGTAGCCAAAGCTACCTGTAACGTGTTTGCAAGCCGTCCATTGTCGCAAGGAGGACAGAACATCGGCTTGAACACACTCGCTCCAAACAAAAGGTTTGCTAATGAGTGACACCACCCTGCCAGTTTCACAGACGTACTCAGGTCATTTAGAGAAGAAAGCCTGAAAGGGAGTAGTCACACCAGAGAGGTGGAAAAACTGATTTTCCCTTATAGATTTAAGACTGATTCACTGCTGTCTGTCGTCATGATGTGCGACTGTGAGACCGAAGTGACAGCGTGTGTGACTCAGAGCCAGGAAGAGAGACACTGATGAAACCATTGTTAGGAACCTGTTGCTCCAGTTTCAGGAGCCCCATGACGGGAACTGCTACGGAAAGTACACAAGCCATACAAAGAAGAATGTGTCCCGAATGTTCTCTTCTCTTGTTGTTCTTTTGCACAAGATTAATTTGGTTATTTGGAGAAGACTTCGTAAAAGACGCTGTGGCGGATTTTGTGACATCACAGCGGGTTAGGTACAGTACGTAAAAGTCCATAGGGGCCATACTTTGATTTGAAAGTTATCCACACTCTGAAATTAAATTCATACACGACAACTGAGGTAGCGTACAGCTCAGTTTCGCAAATCTGAACAGCAAAATAAGTGTAAGAGTGGACATAAGAATGTAATGTAGTAATAACAGATTCTACTCTTACTTTAAAAAATAAAAGTCATACCTGAATGTTTTAATCCAGACTATTTAACCTTTTATTTTCTATGGTGAAAATGAGAAGACGGCGAGCTGAGAGTGTTCGAATCTTAAATTTTCATGACTTTAAAAAAGAAAGCACATAAATTATTTTAAAAGCGAAGGCACTTCTTTTGCAGAACAGCGGTACAAAAGTAGTACAAATAGAAGACAGAAAAACTGATTCTGAAAGGTATAGCTTTAAGATTCCTGAGTGCGATGAACTCAGCAATGGAGCCCTTGAATTCATGTTTTTATTTGTAAGGAGAACAATGTGCCAGCTCTTGTCTCAGAAGTAATCAGATATGGTCTCACAGTATCGAGCTACATTTCTTAAAGTGAACCTGTGAAGCAATTAGTCAAGTAGAGAAATGGCTGAATCAATATTTAACTCCAGTATCTGACATTACAAAAGGAGTGCTGCTTTATTGTTCATACGTCTGCTGAGCTGACTCATCAACTGTTCATTCTCTTCCAACTAGTAGTTCCTCCATGTAGGGGCACTTTGCAGTATGGGACACGTCACACTCGCTGATATCTTTGGGTATGTTATGTCACATTGGGAATCACAACCAAAAAGTCATTTAAAAACTCCACAAAAGGAGGATTTATCTTGACAGATGTTTAAAACAAATTATATACCAGAGATGTATACATTTAGACAAAATAAAAGTGTGATCCTGTGAGAACAGTCTGGTTGGATGATCTGAACACGCCCATGCATTTCAACACAAACCGCTCCACGCCCTTTCCCAAAGGTTTCACTTACACCTGAGTTCAAGTGGAGCTGACAATTTAGGAGACTTCTGGTAATTCTCACGTCCTCCCCTACTGCTCCTCATATACAATCTCATACATACTATTAAAATATACTAGAGATCAAACAAAGATGTCAGTAAAGTGGCAGCACACAGCTCTATCAGGTGAATAATAAGTGAGGTAAAGAGCTAAAAATCAAATGGCCATGTGACCTCTGTGCTGACACACCTAAGAACACTTCATTGCTCTGCAATGCTGACTGACATGTTACGCATGTCACCTTTTCCCTGCTGCGGTCTGGGTGGCATCTCAGATCCAGTCTGACCTGACCCCCCCCCCCCCCCGAGTCATTTTGTCCATAAAAGCAGGCGCTGCACGCATTTCCGCCAACAAATCAGTGCTCCTTTCGGCTTTTGTCTGCACAAAAATTCATTGTTGTGGTGAGGAGAGTCTCCGACCAGCCGGAGGAATGAAGTCACAAGGGAACAGAAAAGCTAATGATGTGCAATTACAGCAGATTGTTTGTTCCCCGCGGCAAGTGTCTTGTGAAGACACACACACCCACACACACACTTAAAAGAAACTCTGGATAAAAGATACTGAGTGCGTATCTATGCAAAGAGATGAATAACTTCTGACAATCGGCAGATGAGATGGGCATGTGAGATGTACAGCTACGTATCGCAGGAATACTTAGTCACAGAACAGGCTGAGTAGAGGGAAGATAATGATCGGTGTCTGTGCACTCTCTTTCCCGGATGCTTGCGGCCTGATTTCAGGCATCAGTAAGTTCCAGTGAGTTCTGCCATGACTGGAAATTCACGCAGAGCATTTCTGTGCGCTTCCCTCAAACCGCCGGCAACACCCAAGTCACAGGTGCATGAGCGAAGGACACGTGTGAGAAAAGGCATCCACAGCCTGTCAATGAGGACAGCTCGCAGGAAGTCCTGAGAACTGTCTCACACCAACCGTCACAGTAGTCGGCAAAGATAAGAGGCACTCGGGTCGTTTACCTGAGTGAAGCCACAATACAGCTATCTATCTGCGTACCTACCTATCTATCGCATGCAGACAGTGCTTTAATGTTAAGGTTGTTTTGTTTTGGGTGGTTCACTCTGTAATAATAATAATGTTTAATGATCTGTGAGATTATCATTTTGTTTATAAAATCCTGATCTGCAAAGTAATAAGTACGTACAGTTGTTGACATGTAGGAGTAAACACTGCGATATTTGTCCTAAGGCCTAAATCTGTCCTGTACAGGCTGATAGTAAATGAAGCTAAAGAGAAGAGTTTCTAAGACATTTTCTGCCTTTTCAGACCGAATATTTTACTTTGAGAAACAAACAATACATAATATCTGAAAACGCCCTTCACTCTGCCTCTGGAGAATCTGAAGGGAAGGCGAGGGGGAAATGTAGTGTCTCTACCTAGAGTGTGTATTTGTTCAAATCTTAGAGATTAAACATATCTGTCTCGCATCTAACAACACTTTTTTTACCTGATATGTTACACTGCGTTTTGGCTTTGTAGGACTGCGAGGTGTATCTTAACTGATCCTAAAGGAGTTACAGGCCTAAATGGGTAAAAAAAAACCTGATAAAATTAAGATGCGGTGCAAATCAAGAATTTCTGTTCTGTTTCTTTGGTAAAGTGACTTTTGAGGAGGATATTTGAATACGTCAGTGAGTTATTCTGCTTAAAACTGAGCGAAAAACAAACAAACAAAGCATTCCTACTGCATTAAGTGTTGGCAGACTCTTTGTCTTTGCCAGCCAGTTTGACAGTGAGACGCCTGTTAAAGCTTTGAGGTGTGGCACATTACTGATCACCCTCAGTGTGCAGAGGCAGCCTAAGACTGCCACCTACTGCTCTGCCACCACAACTACAGATTGTGGAGCATCAGCCCTTCAGTTTCTAACACAAGAACACACTGAGGAACACAAAACACAGAAGTAGAGAGAAAAAACACCCAGAAAATGACAGTGACTGTGTTTGAAAAACTAAACCTCTGCTGCATATTGAGGAAAAGGAAAATAATACAAGTGAACAGAGAGGAATGGACGGTGCTGGTGCGCTTGATGGTGCTGTCTTGGGTGTGGTTTCTTCCCTGTAATCACTGCTTTAGGAGGAGACACTACCCAAGATGTCCACCTGAGGGCGTCCTTGTTGCCAAAGGCCTTATAAATGGTTTATTTCTAGTTAAAACAAGCATTTCTAGTGCCAACTCAAGAGTGTGTCCATGCAGGACGAACAGCCGAAGGGAAATTCACCAACAAAAGCTCAGTTTTTGAAAGCTTTGTATTATGGCTGTCTCAGCTCACTGTGGGGAGCAACTGGGAAGAAAAACGGTGAGAAAGGAGCCAAAATTAAACTCAAAGCAGGAGTCATGCACACCAAACCCAGTGTGCACGGGAAGCTGGCGTGACATGAACACATTTATGAAAAGCATTATGAGGGTAAATATGCAAAGATTGCTGTCAGATTCCTCTGAAAGGGATAATTATTGTTGTCACACTACAGCCTCACACCAGGTGAAGATAAATACAACCGGGCGGGTCTGCTGTTTTGTATAAATATTCTCGGTTTGCCTTCGGATTTAAAGCGGATTACAGTGCAAAAAGCCAACATCCTTGACGGATGGGAGCAGCCAGACTGACGGGAGAAGCAGCCAGACGAAATGTTTGGTCATTTCTGTCCCCTTCTGAACTCATCTTTACAGGTCAATGAACAGAACTTGTGTTGTTGTTGTTGTTGTCTTGTGCAGAAACCATGTGTTTGAGGAAGAAAAACCTGCCTTCAGGAAACTTAAATTCTGGTGTGAATTTCAGATTTAAAGTGCTTCTGCGGAACATAGAAATAACTTTAATTTACAATCTCTTTGTAAATGACTGTTATTTGGTAAACCCTGAAAAAACAGGTTAAAGCATCAGAAAATCAATAAGTAGCTCACGCACTTTCACATCACCTCCATTTCATTAGCAGCAGCCTCTTAGACCTTCTCCTCCTGACTAGAAATTTACCGACATCTGGATTACAGAGGTGAGTATTTTAGTCCATTTTTCTGGCAGCTGGTGCTTAGGGAAACCTCTCGGTGGCCTGTAACATGTTGACTTCAGAAACCAACCAGACCGCTATCTGAAATCATCTACTATTCCCCAGAGTACACACACACACCCACGCACATATTCATCCCTCCTGGTCACTGGTACAGGGAGATGTGAAACCTCAGTATGTAATTATCTGCGTTTGTGAATCACTGGTGTCTCACAAACAGCTATTTAAGTCAAGACTCTGTAGGCTTTAGGTCAAAGGTATCACCTGAAAGTATAAAAAGCAGCCAGGGTGGGGGATACAGTTCCCGTGAGGAAGGGTGTGGTTTGAAAAAGGAGACAGGAACAACAGAGCTGAGGTGATCCCAACTACAATGGCCTGAAAACACAATAGAAGAACAAATGGCCCTTAGTGCACCCGGTCCACAGACCCTCTGTGGAGGTGGAATTTGAGACTTGGGCAAAGCCTCAACTGTTACAGGGTGAGGAATTTCTCATGCAATGGCTGGCAGGTTAGGACATGATTCAGTCTTTTAATAACATCTGGAAGAAGAAGAAGAAAAAAAAAAGAAAGACAGAGAGAGAACATCTTCGTACCACAACCAGGCTGCCTCACCCGAGCCTGTCATGACAGCAAGAGAGTAAACGCCTGCGATGTGCACACAGCGAGCTTCATCTGCGGCCATCGGTGACTCATCCTGTTCAATCCCGAACTGGAATCTGATGCGCATAGTCCTGCATGATGATTGTCATCAGCAATTAATCCAGTGTTTTCTCAATAAATCACTTCTTCTCTAAGATGTCAGACACCATCTGAGGCGATGTGTTCAAATTCCTCATTTCATCCAACCAACAGCCCAAAACTCCAAAAGTACGTAGTTTATTGTGACATAAGATGAAGAAAACAAGCTTTCGGCTTGAAAAATAAATAAATAGTTGATTTTCTGCAAGCGACTAGTAGATTAATCGACTAATCATCTCAGCTCTGATTGATTTTGCTTGTTTTTAGCTATTTCAACTGTTTTTTCTTTAGTTTGAGCTGTTTTAACTCTCTCCATTGCCTTTAGTTAAACTGTTTAACTAGTTTTTTTCCATTACTTTGAACTATTTCAACATTATTCTATTGCTTATAGATAAC
Organism: Chelmon rostratus; assembly: GCF_017976325.1. Lineage (NCBI taxonomy): Eukaryota > Metazoa > Chordata > Actinopteri > Chaetodontiformes > Chaetodontidae > Chelmon > Chelmon rostratus. Next base: position 8,206,834 of record NC_055673.1, on the reverse strand, counting down.
TATTCCAACTAGCCCAACCCGTGTGGGATGACTGATGGCTCTTTCAGATAGCAAAAAGTGTTTGGATGTCACAACCAAGCAGGTACTGTTATTGCAATGGCATCACTGTGTGTGTGTGTTATCTCATCTAAAACGGTCAAATGAGTCCACTAAGTTCTATCAGTTAACACCAATCTAATAAAAAAAAGAGAACAACCAGGAAAAGATGGTACAACATGATATGACAGTAACCAAAACACACGCCTATTATAATATGCTAAACAGCTGGAGGTGCCTTTGCATTTTATTTACTGGTGCATCATGGGTAAATTGTCAGATCTTGGGCCCCCTGCCCCTGAAATGATGTGAACACACCACTGGTATAAAGAGGGAACACACCCAGCCAGACAGCCCCAAGCTCCGCACCGTCCAGCACTGAGCACACCCAGTAAACCTGAAACAACATGACACACATATCCCAAATCCACACACACACACAGTAAAATATGTCCGTTTTTACTCCAATAAGACGAGTTTCCCCGGATCTGATCTGTGCTGCCAGGAAAAGAAAAACGCCTTGTTCTCGTCTACAAATAAATATCAGATTGTGGAAAACAAAAAGCTTCATGAAAAATAAAAACCAAGGAATTTGGCGTAATCTATTACTGTAAAACTTGCAAGAAAGAAAAGTGAACACAGCAACACTGCAGACGCTGCTATGGCACGCTCACGGGAAATTAACGTCAACAACACACACACACACACACACACACACACACACACACACACACACACACACACACCAAACTCCATGTAAAAAAACGCGGATTTTGGAAAATATTCAAGCCTTCTCTCTGACAAACGAGGCTTGATTTTAAACAGATTCTGTTCTAGAAGTAAGTTAGAAGTCAAATTCATTAAAATGATATTTTAAAAAAATCATTTTAAAACGAATGAGTCATTATTCAGAGTATTTTCTTACCGATTGCAAAGCAGAATCCGATCGCAAAAAGCTGGAGGATAATTCTGTTCATCTTGGAAGGAGTAAGGTGGCGAAGTCGACTTTGAGCAGAAGCTGCCTCTGAGCACTCAGACCGTTATAATTTCTGATCAAACAACGAGCATTTTTTTCCGCCATCGCCGCATTTATAATCTTCCACTCCCATCCAAACGTCACCGTTATCCAATCAGAGGAGGTCTTGTGGGACATCGACCCAATTTGAAGCTCTCCCACCTGTGTGATTCACAGGTACGCCCCGGCGGGGAGGTAGTGTGGGAAAGCTGCTCAGAAGTGATTTTTCTGTTCATGTTGTTTTGTTTAACTTACAGATGTATTAAATACATCAAACCGTTAAAGATAAAATCAGTGTTGTTGGGGCCATTTTTCTGCAAAATGAGCACTTTTACTTTTGATACTTGAAGTGCATTTTGCTTATAATACTTCTGTACTTTTATTTAAAAGAAAAGTTGAATGCAGGACTTTCAGTCCATAGTAGTGACCGTACTGCCTCAGTTATACACACTTTTGGGTATTTTTTAGTGTTTCCACTTTATAAAGGTCCTGCAGTGCTTTATTGCATCTCACATGTGATAAGAAGTCATATTTATTCTGAGATACTTGCACACTAACCCCATGGCTGTCCAGCAAAGATAAACTTCAGACAAACTCGTAAGATTATTAAACTGCAAACAGATGTGCTTTATTTCCTTGTGAGAAGTTTGATTTGGTTCGTTCGTAGATGATGCTAAAATACACCAATCAGAGGAATAACATGTTAAAGCCAGAGCCACAACATGTTAAATGACAAGGTGCAAAGTCAAGGGATAGACCCTGACACCCAACTGAGAACATGAGCTAAAGATCTCCATGAGTGCACCTTAATTTATTGATAAATCAAGATTCACATGAATGTCTCACTGAGGCATAAATACACATCAGAAGTGTCTCTCCCTTTTTTTTTTTTAGAAATGGACAGCTACATTGACATAGCTGACCAAATTAAGATAATTACTGTTTGCCCTCCTGGTGCAGTTACCCACACTCAAAGTGATTCAGTCAGCAGACCACATGCAGTATCCCAGCCTATCATGGCCTGAAGCGGCGTCTCTTTGTAGCCTGTGCTCCAGTTAGTTTGAAAATGAAAGAAAATTAAAGGAAATTGCAGCAACGACTTGATGTCCAGAGAAAAGGGAAGGAATGCATTTGGGATTCAGGAGTTAAATTACGTCCGGCCACTGCCTTCGTGTATCGATCATCTGTATTTCCTGTTTGTGTGCATGCTGAACGCCAGCTAATGCTATGAAATGACTGCAGCAGAACGCGCTGTCAGCGATCGAAGCTGACACACGAATTACACAAACTGCAAAATCTTACAAGTCAGAGTAATTTCACTCCACGTGGCAAATGTGTGGCTTCTCTGGAAGCAACAACGAGAAGCAATACTTGATCTCCTCTGGCTTCGTTGCAGCTCTCAGATACTATTCAAATCATCTGCAGGTTTTCCTTGGGGCGGTGTGTGCGAGCGACAGGCCACAACACATCCACAACAAAAACAACAGGGACACCTGAACAGTGTCGTGCAGCCGATATTATGTGTCGAGCTGATAACGCTCAGTTTTTGTCGAGATTGTGTCAAAGCATTATTCGACTTTATGGTGATTTACAAAAGTAATGTCATGATGCTGCTGCTCCCTGCCCTGAGTGTGTGAGTGGAAACAGGTGTGCTGGAGCCACACCAGCTGCATCTCCTCTCGATAATCGAGACCCAGCCGGCCAGCTCTGACACATTTTTCTTCGTGCGTGAAGTTCTCTTGCGTCGCCTGTGTCCTGGTCCCTGCCCCCGGCCCCCCTCATCTCGCTGCTGCTCTCCTGCCCTCATTTGCGGTGCGACTGTGGCGACGGCTAAGCGGCACAACGTGGAGAGACACTTCAGTACATGTCACATGAAGTGATCATTTGAAAATGAAACAATTGGATATTGCATATTGAAATGTATCTGTTTCCTACCTTGTTTAATCATTCTGAATAACTATTGTGATGGATCATATGCGATCAGTGTCTTCACATAGAATATCATTAATAATAATATAAAAGTAAAGGTACACTGTGTAACTTTGTTATTTCAGAAGTGTATTATCAAAGTGGTAGCCCTTTGCATTACTGTGCCCTTGAAGTAGCTCTTAGTTTCAAAAAGGTTGGTGACCCCTGCTATAGTATATTTTTTATATAGTATAGTCTTATATAACATCTCTAGAGGGTTTTTCATGTATATGTGAACCTGCTTTTTATAGTATTGATATATTTACTGTATTTTTACATTAAAAAGCGCTGCACCATGCTTGTTTTTACATTTGAGGAGCTCATTAACATTCATTTGTGTGCATGTAGGAAAGTGTTGCGGGCATCCTTATAGCCTGTGTGCGAAAGGTGTTTCGACTGATTCGGCATCAATACATTGAGTACAAGTGACGGCCAATGTGCAGGATTCTTTGATTTCTACCCAATTTGCAGGAGAATAAAGAAATCACACCTTATATTCTACATCTTACATCGCTGACAGCAGATGAAGAGAACGATCTGGGCCCTGGAGGGGGCTGGTAGGATTTAGAGCTTGTGAAACGATGTTCAGAAATCATTTCGAAGCCTGCGGCTGTACAGCAGATCACCCTCTGCGGACATGTCAGAGGAAACTCTGCACAAGAAATCCAAGTCCGTGAATGTGAAGGAAAAAAAAACCCCAACTGCAATAAAAGCTGTGCATCAGAGTTGGGTCATAAAGACAACAATCAGTGCGGTTTCCACACTGTGTGAGATACTGAAGTTGCACACACACACACACACAGGGGTAAGTGACATGTATGAATTATTGTTCTGCTTTTGGCTTTAAAAGGGGCTCAGAAATGTGCGTCCATGCATGTGTGTGCATGTATGACTTCAGTGTGATGTTACAGTGTGGGGAGTCATTTTCAGTCAAACCTGGTCTCCTGGTTTACTTTAACCTGAGAGGCAGGAGAGATCTCACAGGTGGAATATTAACCACAAGATTATATCAATGGGGTTTGGCTCACAAAGCTGCAAAAGGGTTAACGGTGCCATGTTTACCAAGTAGTTATCACCACAGAGATTTTACCACAAATGCAAACACTGCATGTCTTCAATAACGACAGTGTGTTTGAATGGCTTTACGTGTAAAACTATTGTTAGTGTTTGGTGACAAACACATCAAACTGAGGCTCTTGAGTGTAATCAAAGCCAAAGTGAGGAAGGGAGGTTCCTGCAGGTCCTTCCTCCCACTCTGAGACACGGTGATGAAACGGCTTCTTGACTCCATTTCAAGGAGAGACTGCAGATGACTGAAATTATTCACATAAGCAAGTCTGGTCTCGTCCTGAGTTTGTCCCTGAGCATTTTTCTGTGTCTGATTGTCTCCAAGTGTTTGCAAACACCTCTGGAGAGAGACGACAAAAGCATTTAGTCAATGAGTAACAAGCGGAGTCATGGAGATGCAGTTACACAAACTCTGAAGGTTTGTTTGTCCACCTCAGCCACAACACGACAGACGTTTTGTGGCGGTGAGTGTGTTTGTTGTGTCAATGTGAGCCGTTTAATGACGGTCTCTGCATGTGACTTTAAAAAGGGGAACGGTTTGGTTTGCTGCCTGAGGGGGGAGCGCTTATCAAATGGCATCTTCAGAGGCATCGTTTTGAAATACTTTGCTGAGAGGGAGGCTGTTTGGGCCCGGTGAAATGCCTCTATTGTTTAGCCCACAGATCCTCTGAGTTTCTCAACTCTTGTCTCTTGGAAAGAGGGAGTGTGGGAGAGACCAGCCAAACTAATCCTTATTCCATCAGTCAGAGCAGTAACAGCAAAGTCAATAGGACAGTCTAAACTGGGACAGAAGGTGAGGACGAACAAAAGCAGGGAAGCTCAAACATTAACATACTGCGCCTTTAAATAGTTTTCATGTTTTGCTGTTGTTTAAACATAGTAGATTTAACGTGGCTTCATTTACACTGATGATGAAGAAATACTATGAAATTTCTACATATGTACAAAGTGATCTAAATCAATTAAATATAAAATGCATGTTGTCATAACCATTCAGAAGTCTGACTTCTAATTTAATTTAGGAGTCATACAAGTAGTCAAAGGAGCAATGAACTGCATGCACTCAAGGGATTTCAGTTGATTGCATTGTAATTACACCTGAATCTGGAAGATCCAGCTTTTGGTGAGTCAGTATTGTGGAGAAACCTTCACCATCAGAGGCCGACACTGCAGAAACTGTGCAGTTAAATGTCATCAGCATGCTAACATGCTCACAGTGACAATGGTCACAAGCTGACAGCAGCACGTTACCATAATGCCTCTTAGTTTAGTGTGGGCGCGTGCTAATATTCGCTAATTAGCATTAAACACAGAGCAAAGCTGAGCATGATGGGAATTAGTTTATTAGATATTTGATCATACACCAACTTACTGGGCAATTTTTTGAGAAACTTCAGAGGTCATTAAAGATGCTACAGTCCATTCTGAGGGGAGGATGAATATATGCACCAAATTTAATGACAAAATTGTCAAAACTATACGGCAGCCTGATGGTGGCGCTAGAGGAGAACTCACCAAAGACATTAAAATGCATCCTCTGGTCACCATGAGTGTCTACGCCAAATTTCATCAACAGTTGTTTAGATATTTTCAGCGTGGACCAAATCGGTTCACCGGGCGACAGTCTGATGCAAAAAAAAGAAGAGGCAACCTCCGGGTGGCGCTAGAGGAAAACTCAGGGTACTGTGAAGGTCATGAGAATTCATCCTCTGGAGGACATCAATGTTTTTACCAAACTCAATAGCTGTTGAGATATTTCAGGCTGGATCAAAGTGGTGGAACAACAGGCTGATATTCTCATCCCAGAGAAGCTGCAAGGCTAAAAACCCACATGACCTCTGACCTGCAGTTTGCCAAGCTGGAAGAAGCTTTTTTTTGGTCTGATGAGAGCAACACTGAGCTTTTTTTTGTATCAGAGTACATCATCATAATGTAGCATCCCCAGCATGAAGCACGGTGGTGCCAGCATCACACTGCCTCTGCTGGAGGCCTGTGAGGGGAAGTACAGGGAAATCCTGGAGAGAAACCTGATGCAGAAACCAGCCACATGGAGGAACACAGGACACAGGAACGACTGAAAAACATCAGCGTTACTGTCCTCGAGTGACCCAGGCAGAAATCCAGATCCCAACCCAGTCGAGACTCTGTGGCAACCTCACAGACCTGGAGCAGAGGAGGAGGTGTGCAAAGCTGACTGAGACCTGAACAGACTCTCACTGCAGCAAGAGATGCATTCACTTGTGCAAACGACTATTTTATCTGTTTTCACTTTTGACAGTTAAGCCTTTTTCTGTTGATTGGTGTCGTTGCAAGACGAGAAAATCTCCATGAGGGATGAATGTTTTCTCTGCGCTGTCGGAGGCAAAGCTCTCCAAACTATCTGCTTCAACTTGTCAAGTCAGAGCTTTAATGAATCTCCACCAGAATTTGTAAAATTCTTGCAAACAGCTGCACATGCGTCACATGTGGCGAGTAAAGGCCCATTTTCGATCAACAACACATATTCCTGCATGTGGTCTCAGTCTCTGCGGCTGGCATATTTCCTCAGCAGTCTGTGTCCGCTGTGGAGACGCATCCCAAAGGAACTCTCTGAGAGGGAAATGGTGCAATATGGCTCCTGGGTGTGGCAACGCAGAGGCATGAACATTTCACATGACTGCAGTATGAGCAGCAGAACTGACATGATTATGACTCTGCAAACAGCCTCACAGAGGAGTTTTGTTTGCAGCCCAGCACACAGACACCTTTTATTACTTAGCAGACCATTAGCGGACTGTCTGCTGCTGGTGAGACACTCACCGGCTTTAAAAAAAAACAGGAGATCCCTCTTCACATAGTTCAGAGGAGTTGCTGAAACGAGGGGACGAGGTGGAGGAGAAGAAGGGTAGGTCTCGAGCTGCGGTTTGAGGCTATCCTGAGTCATGAAGGAACCTCCTCCTCCTCTTCTCCCTCTGGAAAAACTGACAGGGTGCAGCCACATGAAGACAACTCAACCCTGCCAGTCATTTGGCCAAAAACAGCTGCCGTGCAGAGAGGAAAACTGTTTTTATGAGTCATTTGTGAAGAAGCTATACCATAGTGTTCCCTCCTGTTTGTGTCTGAAGGTGTTTTCTGTGGCTTAATCTGGATAAAGCGGCAGCATGTACTCAAATTAAATACGTTCTGTGGTTATTTGGAATTTCCATCTTAAGTTATTGCATGTATCAAAGGCCGTCCAAAAGCCAATTTAAAAATAATTACATTAGCGTGACTGGGATGATCTTTCCCATGCTTTTAGATGGTGTCTCGTTGTTTTGTTTGTGACTGTTTCCCTACTGATGCTGTTACTCAAAGTCATGTGAAATGCCACTGCAACCACACCCAGAAGCCAGACAACCATCATTCCCTCCATCACCACAGGAAAACTTCCTAAAAAGCTCAAAAACATGCATCCACACAAAGAATGCTGGTATGAGCTGCATGGTCCTTATGTGTTACGTTACATTTTCTTATTTAAGATTTCAGTACAGCTGATGCTAGAAATGCCTTGGAAATATTTAAAATGTGGAAAAATAAAGACTCGCAAAAGTACTAAGCTCTCTCCTGACACCATGTGGCAGGAGGGTAGAACTGCGGCCGCAAAGAGAAAATAAAAGACAAAAGCGTATGAAAAGAAAATAGAAGTTTATTGAGAATTCTGAATCCTGCTCACCCTTCCACAGTCGCAGAAAGACAACAACAACACAGACAGACATTAGTTAAAATCTGGACACATAAATACCTCTTCTCTCGTGTTGTGAAATCCAAAAACGTTCTGTTCCAGTCACACAGACATAAAGTGGAGAGTGGGAGGGTGGGGGCAACCGAGTATCTGCCCCAGCTTCAAGGAGGGAAGAAAAAAAAAAGCAGCTGGTGGTCTGACTGTCTCTAAACCTGAACATAAATAATGAGACTGTGCTGTGGAGAGACACCAGTAGAATCAGTGCAGTGGTGGAGTGAGCTGAAGGATTCAGATTGTCTAAATTCCTCTTTCTCTGACTCTCCTTGATCTTTACAGGAATAGTTTGGCATTTTGGGAAATACTCGCCTTCAGGTGGAGTAAGAAGAGAAGACTGATACCACTTTTTTTTTGCCAAAGGGTGGTACTGATCTTCTCATCTACCCTCCAGCATAAAGAAAGAATTTCCAAAAATGTCAACCATTTTTTGAAGGGAGGTGAAGCTATGAGGAAGGGGTGGTGACAATACAAACGCAGCTAAGCCCGCTACAGCGGGGCGGGGGGGGGCACACGTCTTGCAAAAATGTAGCACAGGTTATATTTTCACCAATACAGACGGTTGTTTGACACGCGCACAGACAGCTGGAGAAATGACACAGGCTGATTACAATTGTCCGAACGATTCGGAAAGTCACGTTTATCTATTTCTACTTCCCCTCCTCGAACAGCAGAAAGACTAACTAATTTCGCTTGTGCCTCTTGAAAAAAAAAAACAATCTGGGTGTTTTCTCTGAATCTTAAGGCAAATTCAACAGAACACGTTTGTGCAACACCACCAAAAAAAAAAAAAAAAAAAAAAAAAAAAAAAAAAACCAGACAAACCAGTGAGCAAGTGTAAGAAACCAAACGAGTGACACAGAAAAACACCCGTCGCCACCGTCCAAACTGTCTCTGCGAATGCCAGCCTGAGTGTACATGCACCGGGGAGGGGCTAATGGGGAGAGGGGGCTTCCAATGACGGAGGGGTTTACCACCACCCGTTACCAAACTGTGCCAAATACAGAACAAACACAGAGCCGCAGGTGAAAACTGACCCAGCTACTGCACTTTGTTCAGCTTTCCATCCAACATCCCTGGAGTTAAAAGGCTTTTAGTTCCCTGTAGCGTCGCCCACCGGTTACACCGTTTCCACGTGCGTGTGGCAGCGTGGAGCCTCTTACTTCCCCTCCTGTTTTTGGCACTGATGAGTTTGGTAAGGTACGTGCATGGAATCCCAAGTGTATGGATGCAGTTATCTTTTCTTTCTTAATGTATGTGTGTGTGTGTGTGTGTGTGTGTGTGTGTGTGTGTGTGTGTGTGTGTTTGTGATTAAGATCATGGCTGTGCGTTTTTTTTGTCTCGATCACGCTCAAAAATCTTTACACTTTTTCCATTCGCCCTAATCTAAACCAAAATAATACAGTCTTCAGGGTGGGGAGGGGGCATCTGAAAAGCTTAAAATGACAAAAAAGCTAAAATGCAGGTGACCCCCTCCCCTTCTGATGATAATTCTTCCTGTCTTCTCTCTCTACGGATCTTCTTCCTCCTCCTCCTCCGTCCTGGACGCTCTAGCGGATGGCCTTGACGGGGCTCTTGAAGCTGGAGGCTGCTTGCAGCTGCAGCTGGTAGGCCATGGGGTGGATCTTGAACCCGTACAGCCTGTACAACAAGGTGTACAAACACATGTGAGCATTTCTTCTGGCCTCTGTTCAGATTGCTTAACAAACATGAGGAAAAGTCCCAAGGAGCACAAACGCTACAAATATGAACAACAGCACAGAACTGCAACAGCCGCAGACTGGACTGGATGGGGCTGTTGACACTGTGACCAGTGGTTTGCTCTTAGGGAGGGGGCAGTGATGCCCTGGGACCACATGTAAAACCCACTGTTAAAAATGTGGGTGTGGTAATGGACAGTGATTTTAAACTGGACCAACATATAAACTTAGTGATTAAAGCGAACATTTTCCAGCTCAGCCTCTTATCTAAAGTCCATTTTATCATTTACATGCTTTCATCTCAACCCAACTTGACGACTGTAATGTGTGTTATGTTGCTGTTAGCCAGCTGTGAGCCTCCCTCTCATGCTTGCAGTAGGTCCAGAATGCTGCAGCTTGTCTTTTAACAGCAAAAAGCAAGCGAGAGCACTTTTCCCTTCTAGTGGTCTCCACTTACTGGCTCCCTTTACCTTTCAGGATTGATTTTAAGATTTACTGCTGACCAACAAATAATTAAATGGGTTAGCTCCAACATCTCCCTCTGACCTTTCACGACAACACGGCCCATCAAGATCACTCTGACCACAGCTGACAGCTTCTGGTTGTCCCAAGATAAAGATCAAAGCGTCGAGGAGACTGCACCTTTGCAGTTGTAGCCCCTTAGCTCTGCATGCAAGTCTGGGCCCTGCACTGCCTGTTTTTAAATCCCTTTCACAAGCAAGGATGGGGCGAAGTTCGCCACTTTAAGAAACATGTGATTGTATAAAGGATATTGCTATGTGGGTTTGGAAACACTCTGTAAAAACGGTTGTCAGTCAACCCAATTTGTTTGCACTCTTTTTTTTATTTATGTCCCAACATTTTTTGAAAGTGGGGTTGTAGACCCCTATAACAGGCTGCAGTGCAGATAAATAACTGCTGCAGTGCAACACAGTGAGCACCTCCTTTAGCCGTACAAACCTTGGGACAAACTGGTTGGCGGGCCTCTTGGGCCTGTACTCGGGGTGAACCATGAAGAGCATGTGGGGGAAGCCAGTGCCAAAATAGGCTCCATCTGTGTGGTGGTGCCTGGAGGATTTGGGTGTGTAGACATCCATACATTTGGGACAGTACAGTTTCACCATGGCCTCCCCTGGGATGTCTGACAGACCTGAGGAAGAAGAGGAGGAGGGACAAAGGAAGAAAAAAACTGGCTTAGATATGAATATAATTAGTTCTACTATACCCAAGATAGAGACACTGCTTGCACTGTAAGAAATCTTCCCAGTTCCTTCCTGGTATTTTCACCTTGCATTGATTTTTATCATATATCTAACAAAAATCTACTGTGGCCAGAAATTCCTGAAAAAAAATAACAAAGTAGAGCACAATATTTCAAATGAACTGGAAAATTAGTGAAATTAATTGCTAAAAAAAAAAAAGGGCTACGTATTGTGTGTAAAGAGATTCCCAAAACTAAATATCAGTCCACTCTAATAGAGCAGCCTGTCAGCGCTGAGCAGTTGTAGATATTTTACATATGCAAGCCATGACAGAACAGACAGCAGCTGAATCCATAAACAACTCTCTCCCCCAGCAAAAAATTCATTTTTACAAAGTTACAAGCAAAGGGACAATGTGACACCTATGGTGACAACATGTTTATTACAATCATGAACTATACCACAACATTTAATAGTCATTAACCATCTCGTGCTGTTTTAACCCATCTTGTGCTAAATATAAGTAACGCCTGTTAAAGCATGGATGTATTGTTAAGAATGAAAATTTTGAAATGATCTTTTTACTCACCGATAGGAAGCATAGGCTGATTCTCACAATACACCCGGGGGCAGTAGCCAAAATCTCCTTGTTGATACTTCTCCAACTGCAAGTCATACATCAGCACATCAAGAGTCATTAAAAATAAATTTAGGCAAACAATTCTCATTGCACAAGTCTTTTAAAGGGAGCTTACACCGGCTACAAATCACGACATCTCATATCCCTTTAAACTCTAAAAAAATTCTAACATTAGTGAGATTACAATGTGTGATTGGTGAAAAGACAAGATGTGCATATAATATTGGCTCTAATATAAGCCAATAATAAAAATAATAAACAGTAATATAAATGGCTCTAACTGCAGAGGTGTGTTCAGTCTGTGAAACAACGCTGCATCTTTATTAGAATTTGATATAAATTAAAGTAATTTTTTACATATAATACAATCTGATACAAAACATCAACAACAATCTTTAAAAAAATCCAGAGTAGGATCTCTCCCTCTCTGACACAGTGTCATTAAAAATGTAATGTCACAAGCATCAGCTGTGGCAGGGGTATTTTTTTTTTTATGACTGTCCAATACTGTAAGTTTCTGTTTGTTAGTTTATTGTTGGGAATACAATCAATACATAATACGATACATCCATTTAGTGTTTCAACGGTGTTTTCAGCTGATGAAATCTGACACTGAGCTATAAATATAAACCTACGTGGTAATAAATCTATGACAGGACTGTTGCTAACCGCCTGCATCAAGTATAAACCCAGTGTTACAGGTACTGAGCTGCTGCAACTGTGACTGACAGGCACTTATTTCTCTTTGGAGATGAATAAAGTATCTAACTATTGTAAATGAGTGCAACCCAGGTTTTTTTTTTTTTCCTATTCATGCCACAAAAATCCAGCATCGCCAGCCCTTTTACTGAATTTATAGTCAGCACCAGTGTTTAAACTGACATGGCGTAAATCATTTTCCAGCCCCTTAAGAAAGATGGAAAAAGAGCTTCCCTAATGCAGACATGAGCAGTGGATTTTGCTGATTCAGCTGGAGCCTACCATCTGTGCGATGCCTCTGTTAGTCAGGATGTAGCGTGCGTGAATGAGGCCATACAGCATCTCAGCCGCCTGCTCGATCAGGTCACTCTGGTTGGGATTGTCCTCCAGCTCCTCATCTGCAGGCAGAAGGGAAAAGAGAACATTGTTGGTGTCCACATTTCTTTTGAGATGAACAGCAGTGCTGAGAAAGATTTTTAGAAGGAAAAGTAATACTGAAAATACAAGAGCGAGAGAGTACTCTTCTGAGATGTATTTTTATTTCTTTCTTTAGGGGCAGAATAAGGACTCGGTAGTTTTCTAAACATTTTCTAATCCTTGAAAGGGAACAGAACACAGACAACAGAAGATCTGAAGCACAGCTGAAATAAATCACATGGTTTTACAGATCCTGTGAAACTGTACAACAGCTTAGAGGGGAAAAAACCCTGTACTGCTGGGTGTTACAGTGAGTAATCGTGTGAAAAGGAGAGAAGAAACCTGCACCGCAGCTGAGCAGGCGAAACAGCCTTAAAACAAGAGAATGCTGCGATCAGACGTTCACTCTCATCTTTATTTATTGGATGTGCAACAGTGCTCAACATGACAGACTGAAAGAGCCGCACATATTACAGTCAGGATCACTGATGAAAATCTCCTGAATGAAACACCTGTAGCTCATTTAATTACCTCAAGATCTTTACATTACACATGTTAGCTGGTAAATGAAGATGTAGATCAACATTTAAACTCTCCATTCAGTTTTAAAGCAGCCTAAGGCTTTTTCTGCTGATGTTATTCTCTCTCTCCTCTAGACAATTACACAGTTTCAAACAATGCACTTAATTTACTCAACACTGAGGGTGGTAACCAGTGCTTGATTAACTTTGAGAGTGTGGAGGCACGAACATAATATACAGACCTGGTTCAAGGTCCAGGATCATGTCTAGGGCCTGGCGGTAGTGCGGAACTTGCTCATTGAGTCCTGTCAGGTTGAACTTGTCCTGAATGTAGTCCTCGTCCACCTTTAGTCAGATGAGAAAACTTTTATTCATTAAGACCTAGCATGCCATTTAACTGAAATAATAACATAAAGTTGATGCCAAAAAGTACACTGAAAGAGCTGCAATCATTCCTTCTATATATACACTAGTGATGACAACATCCCTTCAAAATGTGATGCAAGTGTATGAGATGGGTTAAAAATCCACAGTCTTAAACTGGAGTAATCGCTTCAGGGCCAATATGAACAGGACTAATAATTACAACAATCAGTAACTCTTCAAATGTACATATGGGCATGACAGTTTTGTTTTAAGCTAAACTTTAAATGAACCTATTTTCAAGCAGTTAAAGCACGGTCTGACTTAGCCCTGATCTAGAACCATGTTACTGAAATTATGTTGAAAATTCAAACTCAATGGTTGGTAAAAAATCTTCTAAGCTTAGAAAAAAGTGTCAAGCAAGTGCAACATGACAAAATGCAAAGTTAATACAGGGTAATTAAACTCAAGGGTGCAGCGTGACTGCTTAATAAGGTTTGTATTAACTTTTATGGATGAAACCTCTCAAGAGTAATTTGTGTTTTTTGGTCATTTAATTTTCCTACCACCACGTAAGCTCATTCACATTTTTCCTGGAACAAGTTTTATGAGCAGAACTGGGACTGAAATATGTAAAGTGATATATGGTATACAGATCAGGGTCTGATCTGGCTGTGTCCCTGTGTGTCTAGTGAAAATAACAGTAAGTGGAAAAACACATCAATATGGAGTGTAAAGAGCTCACTTTAATTTAAATACTGTGGAGTTGCACACTTTGAAAGTTCTGCTTAACAACAGCAAGTCCAGTTATTTTAAATTAATTTTGATTTGTTTCTACATACACGGCAACAATCGCTATTCACAGACAGATCTGAGAAAATAAGGCAACTCACCTCACAGAAAAATTCATTACCCCTCAGCCCACAGAACCAGGAAATCCATGACACTTCCTCTGAACTACTCATCTTTAAAGACCTTTAAAAAAAAAGGTGAAAATACTGACTTATGATCCATAAACTAACAAATTAACATACATCAACACTTGATTCACACTCTTAACATAATATTATTAGAAAATTGTCCAGTGTCACATTCAATACCTTCCACTAGTTCAGATTCTTTTCCAGTATTTTTTCAATGTTAGCTTTTGTTCAAAAACAAAACTGTGAAATTATAAGACTTTGACATGATAAGAGTAACTTTACGAAAACTGTATAAAGGGTTAGCTATTTCCAAATCTGATAAAGGCTAGGCTAACTGCCTAACTAGCGCTATCTCCTCAACACTGCTAGTTTCATTAACATTAAGCAATACGTTATTTTTAGCCTAGAATCCGTCGAAAACATATGTTTTTTGTGTTGAACCCAGCCTTAAATATACGGTGTAGTTAAACGCGAGGACAAACGTTTATTGTAACCAGCGTTAGCTGGCTAAGCTAAATCCCGCTAGCAACTAGGACACAAAATGAAATTCAATATGGCGCATCGTTACAAACAGGCCTCATGATAAAGATTCGGTCTCTCTGGAGCTACCCCTACCTCCGATTTTACACGCCTCAAAGCAATAACGCCAGTCATTCCACCAACTTACCCGGCGTTCAACTTTTGTACTCAAGAAAAACTCGACAGATCAAAAATTTAGCAAGCTCACCGGTGTAAATAAGATGGACACCACCTCCCAGTTTACGCTCTAGGTTACGTTCTTCCTCTTCCTCCTGTGACTCGTACACAGCGCACAGCGCCGATGGTGCACTGCTGCCCCCCATATTTTATTACGAGTATTACATATTATTTAAAGGACTAAAGATGTCTGCTTCCTGCAACTGGTTTGTATCTGTGGTTCCATCCAATAAGACACCTGATAACAGAACCTATATTATTCTATTTTATTTCATGTACTATATTTAAGTTATGTATATTCTACATTATGTGCCCATGTGAAGCTCTGTCATCAGGGAAGTCAGAGTCAGTTGTCGAACAGAAACCTTTGCAAGGAAATAAATGCACATGATCATTTTCACAGCGTCCAGGTTTGCTTTCGGCCTTCTCACAAGTCTGATTTTCTGACAACATAACATGTGAATACATAGTTTGCCTGGCAGACAACTCTGAACTTCCAGATACACCTCCCACTTAAACAGACTGGTATTACTGTGGAGCAATAAAAAGATGACTAAATATCCACTGTGAACAAATATCTATCACATGAAAATTGAACTGAGAGAAAGAGCTCCATAGAAAATATCTGAATGAATAGAATACTCTGGGAAATTGTTGTCAGTAATACCATATAAAAACTGCAGCAAATCGAAAACAGGTAAACTAAAACATGCCAGCAGTCTTCCAATATTCCTAATGTGATGTGTAGTAACCTGATAAGATGAACTAATTATAATGTCTACAAAATAGTTTTTACTTGAAAAACGAATGACGGAAAAAAGTTCAAAACATTCCCTTTATCAGAACATCATTTGTCCCGCACAGGTTTAACCAGTAACATTAACTCTGCATTCCATTTAGGTGTACCATGCATTGACTTAAACCATTACTGGTTAGTCACACCTCTGCTTTCCCTACCACGACATGTCAAAACATTTGCAGTGAAACAGGTTTTCTGTCTACAACCCTGATTCCAAAGAAGCTGGGACGCTGCGTAAAACCAAACAGAATGTGATCATTCATTTTTGACACTATCTCAACTGGAAACAGTACAAAGACAATATATTTAATGTCTGACCTCATCATATGTATTAATTTTTGTAAATGTCTGCTTATTCTGAATTTGATGCAGCAACATGTTTCAGACAAGTCGGGACAGGAGCGACAAAAGACTGGGAAAGTTGTGTAACGCTCCAAAAACACCTGTTTGGATCATTCCACAGGTAAACAGGTTGATTGGTAACAGGTGATAGTATCATGACTGAGTATGAAAGGAGCATCCTGGAAAGGCTCGGTCGTTCACAAGAGAGGTTCACCACCTTGTGAACACATGATTGGATAAAGGATGTTACTACATGGATTCAGGAACACTTTGTAAAACTGTTTTACATGTAGTCCCAGTTTGCTTTTTTTAATTGGGGCCATAGCTCAATTTTTTGAAAATCTTCCACTCCATCTACAAAGAAGAATGAGACATGCAATTACTTTTTCCATTAAATCAAAAGTAGTTTATTTAACTTTGCCTTCTCTGTATAACTTTATTATAGTAAGACACTTCTCTGCTTGTACATTGCTCCCTTGAACTAAAAATGGCAACATTTGTTTGTGGGAATGTAAGTTGGGGTAGACAAAACTTAGATACATACCAATATACATACATGTGTGTATATTACGGTTCCATTAATAAAACCATAAATGCTAAAAACAGTTTGAACCACTCCAGGTACCTTGGTATTTGGAAACAGTACAATCTTTGAGTATTTTTTCTGGAATACACTACTTTTGTTTTCTTTTAACATGGGTACATAAAATAATGCGCACATCAACATTAAGATTTAAGGAGGGATGAAGGACTCTTTGAGCCAGTGTTAAGTGTACAGCTATCAATGTATAAACCAGTAACAGGCAAGGCAAGCTGCACCCATGGGTGTGTATTCATGCTAAGAAGTCAGTGAAAAAGAAAGTATGTCCAACTTCACTTGCCTGCTGAAGAATGTATGCTTAAATTACACACACACACACACGCACACGCACACTCACACTAAAATAAACCGGTGAAGTTCTCCACTGCATGTTCTTCATTTGGATGATGAACATGTACACACAGCTGAATGTATATATGTGGATGTATTTAAGAAACAGTAGAATTGTCTTAATAATATCGGTTAAATCAAGTGTGGGCAAACAAGGCAGAAAGTGCTTGCCATTCATGTTAACCCTCTGGTCCCCACCCCTTCCCGAGTTATTACAGACACCAGAAAACGCACACATGCCACACACATACACACAAGCACGCAGCCACATGCACAAATCATCAAATGCCCTACTCACAACATCCCAGAGACGATCTTCAAACTGTTGTCAGTATCAAACAAACCCCAACTTACAGCAGTGACAGAATTGATGCAGATGTATAAATCGATGTAGTTCACACTGGATGTTGTCTTCGGCCATTTTTTTTTTTTTTTCAAGCTGTGTGCCATTATATGTCTTTTGTGTATGATACAAACTATGTTTATGAGTGTGATCCTACATCAATCCCGATATTTCCTCGACACTCCAGGTCGGCATTATTTGTTGCGAGGGAAATCTTTGAAACCGTGTGAACTGTAGAAGATGACTTGCGTGACACTTTCATCACCCTTTCAGCATTGTCCTGAACTCAATCAGCGTGGGCTACTGGTTGCCACCGTCTACTGAAAACAGTCATCCCGAGAACACACACTTTGAAAAATACTTCCTCAGACAAGGAGCTCTTGGTAGTAGTCCTTCTTGGCGTGCCGAGTCTCCACAGGAGCACAGAGGAGGGGGTATAAGAGTACAACACTCGGCCTAGCTCTGTACTCTGGGCCCAGACAGAGTACCTGTCCTGTTGCATCACATGTAACTTGCCCAAAAACGATTAAAAAAGAAACAGAAAAGAAAGGAAAGAAAAGGAAAGGAGATAGAGGGAGACAAAAAGAACAGCAACCACTTGATTCTATAACAGGGAGTGCTTATTAGAACATAATCCATTACCTATTGAAGCATAAACAATTTTATGAAGGTCAAACTTTTTTCTTTATTCCATCATGACCTACATTTTCATTCCATAAAAATGGAAGTCAATGAGGAAATAATGGTTGTTAAATAAAGCCATCAAGCTATCAATACAGTCTTCATAGGGTAAACAAAACTCGTGGATGAGAAAGTAAAACTATTGTCCTTAGGATAACTTTGAATTTATGTGCAGAACTTCTGCATGTACGGATGTTACTACGATAAGGCTGACAAATCCTTTACTTCCTAAAAAGGACCAACCAATAGCTAATGAAATGTCAGAGCAGGTCAACAACTTAGGGGTTTAAAAAAGAAAAAAAAAAAATCACACCGTCTATCTGAACAAGCAGCAGAAACATTGATATTAAAGACAAATCAATGCGAGTGTAGGTGAGCACTGAGCAGTAGTACTTCAATGGGTATTATCACAGTAATCAGACACGTTTTGCAAGAGACCAGAAAGTCAGCAGGAGGAGGAATTGGAGAATTTAGTAAAAAGGTATTTTAATGACCTGCTTTTTAGAAGAAATAACACATGCCCCTAACATTTTCAAGAGGCTGAAACTTAACTAACACGAGGCCAAAAAAAAAAAGAAAAAGAAAAAAAAGACACAAAGAGAAAAAAAAAAAGTCTTATGTTACATTGTTCTCGTTAAAAGATGAAGCTGCACTCTTTCCCTTTGTGAGGGAGGTAATGCAGAACTGCACTACTGAATACCACCCAAGGCCAAAGTGTGGTAGAAATATACACAGGTACATAAATATAAAAATTAGCCCAATCCAAACATTTTTTCCAATTTCATCCCACATTTTCTCTTAGCACTCACACGACTGCATGTGTTCCATGTGTTTGTAAAGATGTCATATTTGTGCTTGTATATGTGAGTGTGTATGGAGCTTTGTGTGAATGTCTTCTGTCAAAACCACGTGCACCTCCACTGCAGAACCACATGCTTGTCAAATCCAACTGGGGTGAGATTCTTGCGGGAAGGTACGAGGGGGGGAGGGGGGGGGGGCACAACTGAACGGAGAGCAAGACGGAACAAACGGAGAAATTTACAATAACGGACGGTAGATAGTAGATTGATGCAAAGGGAAAGAGATGACCGTGGTGGGGTGGGGGTGGGCTTAAAGTGAATGTGAATATTATCTCCATATACTGTACAATACACAAATATGTTTAGGGATGCCAACAGATAAGCCATGAAATAATTAGCAAAAAAGGATTAAGATGTAAGAGGGTGGTTTTAATGTGGGTGGGGTTCATCTGAAATGTTTTGAAACATTCCATCACTTCCTATTTTTTGGGGAGGGCCAGTTGCCACGCTTCTCCCCGCGGTTGCCACCTCCATTACTGGGCCCACTGGAGCCACCACCAGGCGGGCCTCGTGGGCCCCTTCCTCCCCCTCCGCCTCCAGCTCCTCCAGCGTTGACCCTGCGGTTCTGTCGCTCCATGCCAGGACGCTGGCTTGAGAAGCTTCTTTTATTCGCTGAGGGCTCTTTTCCCGTCATCTCGCGCTCGACCACAATTCCTCCTCCGCCGCCCCCTCCTCCCCTTCCCAGGTGGTGGGGATGGTGAGAGGAGTACGACTTCCCTCCTCCTTCCCTGTCTCGGAACTCCGTGAAGTCGCTGCTCTCAGAGGCGGTCTCCCACTCCTCGTTGGCCTGGTCTGAGTTCTGATTGGTGAAGTCAGGGGATTTTGCTCCATGGCTGTGGTGGTGCTGGGCGTGGGTCTGCCCAGCATTGCCCTGGTTGTAGTGGTGATGGTGGTGGCTGTTTGAATTGCTAAGATGCCCACCACCACTGTTATTGTTGGTTGTTACTGTGGTGTTGTGATTAGCATTTTGGGGATTGCTTGGCATGGGAGCAGAGATGGGGGCTCCGTTACTGTCCTGAACTGAATTCAGGGAAGGAGAGGAGGGCCTTCCTCCCCCAATGACTCCCACTCCTCCGTTGATACGTGCGGCATTCTCTCGTTCCTTCAATCTGCGAAAGCGAGGCGGCTTGTCCTGCTGATGCTGGGAACGCCCGTGGCGGCGACGTCTAGGTGGCCGCTCAAACCCACTGGGAGGAAACCCACGGCTAGTGGGAAGAGGGAGTGCATTTGGCCCTCCAGAGTTTGATGTAGGGTTGGTTGAAGTTTGCTGGGTCACAACACCTCCATTTTCAGTGGAACCTAGAGTGGCCGGAGTTGCAGTGGGCAAAGACGGCTGAGGGGGATTGGACCCCTGACTTTGAGCTTGGCTCACATCAGCTATCTTGTCTTTCTTCTCTCCTCCATTGCCTCCCCTGCCCAAGTCTTTGGGTCCAGATGTTTGTGGCGGGCCTTGTTGCTTTCGGCCTGTGGCTGATGACTTTGAGGGTCCATGAGAGGCTGAGCTGGGTCCAACTCTGTGTCCTCCAGGTGTTCCTCCGACATTGCCACTGCCCCTGTAGATATTTCCTCCACCACTACCTCCACCCCTTCCCCTCCTAGAGGGCACACCTCTGGGAGTGAAGACCCGGGCCTGGGAACCTCTGGGTGGAGCAGATGACATGCTACTGCTGCTAGTGGTGTTGGTGTGATCGGAGCCATTCTTGGTGTTGGGTTTCTGGTTTTCATCTTTGTCTGAATGACCAAGGTCACTTGCACCACTCTCACTGCCAGTCTCTGAACCTCTCTCCCTCCTTCTCTTAGGGATTTCCTCATATTCTGAACCCTCACTGCGGGTTTCACTTCGGTTCCTGGCCCTGGCTGGGTTATGCTGGGACCGATCTTGACCATGCCTGCCACCACCCCCCTCAGCCTTGGACTCATGGTGGTGGCCACTGGCAACAGATGAGCGGTAATCTCTTCCGCTCCTGCCACCCATCCTGCCTCGACTGCCACCACTGGGCCCAGCAGTGGCCGTGTAGGTGCCACGGTAACCTCGGCCACGCCCGAAGAACTCTCCTCCTCGTCCGCGACTGGCTCTGCTGCCTTTGGCAGGCACTCCATGGTGGTGGGAGGTACTGCCTCCTCTCTCAAAGGAGCGGTCCCTGTCTCTCCTGGAGGAGGACCCTGAAAATCCTGAAGAGGTGGTGTCTACATCTTTGGGCCCTCTACCTGACCCTCCCCCACCTCCTCCTGAGGATCGTTCTTTTCCTCCATTCCTGGGTTTGGCTGTCTGGGCTGACTCATCTTTAGATAGAGCTGATGTGTTCTGGGAGACAGAGGAGGCTTCCTGCTTCATGGAGGTGGGTTGGCCACCATCTTGCTCTTTATCTTTCCCGAAGCCTACGCTTATTTTGTCTGCTCCATCCACATCACCCCCCTCTCTCTTCATTTCCTTCAGCACCGGCTTCTTAATCGGGCCGGCCCTCTTGTTGGCATTGCTGCCTCCAGTCTGGTTGGAGGGTTTGTGGTCTAGTGCAGTGTTGGAGCAGTCCTCCCCTCCACGGGAGTTGTTCCCACCTCCTGCATTGTTGGCCCTTCTACCATGAGAGGAACCTCCACCCGTGTTGCTGCTGCCAGGCCGTGGGCCCCACTGGGTCTCTGTCTTGTGCTCCCGTCCCCCTCTTTGGTTTGATTTAGGATGGGGATGCTGCTGCTGCTGCTGAGTATGACTGCCATGTTGAGAGGGAGGTGGGCTAGAGGTCATGGAGGAATGGGGAGCATATGCTGGGCCCGTTTTCTCCTGCTTCACATGGCCGCTACTGCCAGTGCTGCCACTGTTGACTCTTTCACCAAGACTGTGACCGATACCGGCTTCACTCTCTCTCTGGGATGGGTGATGATGCAGGGCAACTTTGACATTCCCATCTTCTCTGGTAGAAGAAGAGGAGGAGGAAGAGCATGAAGATGACAGGGAAGGTTGATGGATTGGGGGAGAGGAGTCTGTCTTCTTACCAGAAGCATCAACAACTCTGTCACGACTGTTCTCAGGCTTATGGGGGTGGAGAGGGAAGTGTGGCTGCTGAGGGTGGTGGCTGTGATGGTGGTGGAGGTGAGAGTTGTTCTCAACAGGGGGGAGATCAGCTCTACCGTTGCGATCGTAGTGAGGGTGTGGGGCTCCCCATATCTGGCCCTGCTGAGATCCTCGGGGAGGCCCTTCATCCTGGTGGGCGAAGCCATGTGGCTGGTTTCCCCTTTCACCTGCCCTCTGCTGCTGTTGGTGGGGAAGTATCCTTGCACCCTGGTCAGGGAAGTTGCTGTAGTTGCCCCGCCCACTCATGTAGTGATGAGGGTGGTGGCTGCCTCCCTGCGCCCCAACTTGAGTGCCAACAGGAGGTGGAGTCTGATTGGATGTCCCAGAATTGGAGCTGGGCTGCTGGATGGGTCCCAATCCACCCTCTCTCATGCGGTGTGGAGGAGTGTCGCTCCTAAGATAAAGAAGATGGAAAAAATCCTAAAATTTAAGTGTAATTTCACTTGTATCACAAAGAAAAAATATTTTTCCCTTGCACTTGGGGGTATTTTGAGCATATACAGTATATACAGGTTGAACACAGTATCATAAACACCTGCACATTTGAAAGCAATGAAATTGAACAAGTACCACTTTTAAAAAACTTAAAATGCTGTTCTCAGTATGAACAATAGATGATTTAGTAAACACTTGAAGGCAGGAAAACAAAGACATGAGAAAGTAAAACTCTAACTTTGCAGTATAATGATGATGATTACGAGTTATGCATCCAAAATGTTTTTTATTCGCCTTCAATATATTAAACTTACATCTCCCCCAGACTGACTTTTATATCCATACCTGGGTCCTTTGGCTCCATCATCATCCTCCAATGCCTGCTTCTGCCTGAGGGGGGATGCTAGCCCACGGCCCTCCCCTCCTCCAGGGAATACTTCCGGCCCCCAGGCCAGTTTAGGATCCATAGGGGGGGTCCCACGATGAGGGTGCCCTGGATGCTGTTGCTGCCTATCAAAGGGGTCCGAACCAGACCCCCCCGAATCAGACCGCTCACGCCCAATAAGCCCTGGCAGAGTGAAGAAATTTTTTTCAAGAAAATATCTGAACAGATGTTGTCAACAAAAGACATATTGACATATAGTTGGCGAAATCATCAATGTGACTACACAGTAATCACTTCAGCCTGCGTGCCACTGCACTGGCCCACCATACACATAAACTATGTTTTATAATACAGTAGTATTGTTTTGTTTTATTAGGTGATTGATGACAATGACTGGGACTCCCTAAAATCTTGACATTTCACCCAGATGGACATGGTTTTGCAGGAGGTGGCAGTGCACATTTCTGCTAACTCCCTGACCAAGTGCACATTGTTTTCCTATGATCTGCATATATGGGCTGACACCTATTTACATTAAACTGATCTAGTCTGCCTCTTAAGCCTGTTTCAATGCTTATGGGAGAAGTCTGCCTTCAGGACTTTCTCACCAAAGGCCTTGATTAAGTCAGGTGTACTATGGTACACTGCTGGGACAAATTCCAAGTATGGAGCAATTTGTGGTGGATTAAAAGGTTAAATACAGGACTTTCACCCAGGAGACTGAGGTTTAAGTTATTATCTTTAACCACAAGTTAAAGATGACTTCTTATTTTTAAACTTAGGTGGCTTATTTTCTTTTTCTTTTCAGATTTTTGCGGCAGAGCAGAAGAACAGATTAGCAGTGAAGTTGTCAGTTTAGCAGGAAAATTTTAAGGTTTGAGTCAAACAGACATGACTGTTCCTCAAATGAATTAATGAGGTGTTTGACCAGCTGACAGTTTGTAACTGACTTGATTGGCTGTTGAAACAGGTGACGTGCCTTCTTAAACCAGCTACTGGTCTTGACAAGCTGAGTCACAGATGATGCCATCTGCCAACTTGACTTGATCTGATACAGGCCAGTTAAAATCACTGCAACTTTTACCTGGAATGTTCTAAAATTGTTTTGTTCCTTTGTGAATCTTTGGTCTGAACTGAGCTTTAGTGTAGCTTCATAAATCCATCATCACAAAAAACTAAGAAAAAAATAATAAATCATTTCAGTTTGAAGTTGCAATTCCACTAGGTTTAATCTTTGGGTTAAGGCAAAAATTTGGTCAATAGGTTAGATAGGTCCTTTAGGTGTCAAGCACACAACACTCTTTAGGGAGTCTCCATATTGATTGAGCTGATAATCCACTCACCTGACGGGTGCATGCCAGCTGCATAGTAGTCCATTGGCGGAGGGCGGCCCTGGATCATGCGAGGGTCCATGTAGGGCATCATCATCCAGCGAGGGTCAAAATTCATAGGCAGGGGTGGGGGTCGAACCATGTTGCTGGGCTGATACAGGGGTCCACCTTGCTTGGGGCCAGGACCCGATTGTGGTGTGGAACCTGGTGAAGGACCCTGCGGAGCCTGAGGCTGAGGAGACAGCTGGCTTTGTGATGCCTGGCTGTGCTGCTGCTGTTGTTGCTGCTGCTGCCATTGCTGCTGCTGCTTCAGAAGCTGCTCCTGAAGAGAAATAAACGTGAAACAGAAAACATACAACCAAGCACGTTAAAGTTTAGAAATATCAGACATTTCTATTAAGGCATGCAACCACTGGTAGCCATATATGCCCCACTGGAAAATGTGGCAGTTATTTTTGTCTACAACAACCATTCAACCTGTTCTTAAAAAAACAGACAAGTCCTAACCTGCTGCTGCCTCTGAAATCGTGGTGGAAGAGACTTCTGGTATTTTGAGTAACCCTGGCCAGGAGGACCACCGGCTTGACGACCTGCTCCCCCTCCAATATTCTCAATCTTCACTGGGTCGACTCCTCTTTCACCTCCACTTCCTCCACGAATGTGAGGACTGCCAATGGTCTCCTCCTTATTTTCTCCCGCTAAAGGTACCTCCAGTGTGGGCTGCTGTGGCTGTGACACAGCTGGCTGGGGACACTGTTGGGCATCTGAACCAAGAAAGCAGGTTGTAGGGTTGAATCAGGGGCCATAACCATGAGGTGGAAGCTTTATTTGAACTGCCATACTAAACACATCAGAAAACCAAATCACATGTCAGTGATCCAAATGCTTCAGACCAGTCATCACTGATCATGTGTACCCGAGAAACTCACCTGCACTGGAGTCATAGCTGCTGTTGCTGCTGGCTCGCTGTCGGTCACCAACTCCAGGACTGGGCCCTGGCTGGACAGCCAGCACTGGGGGTTCCTCAGGGTCAACACAAGGGGATGGGGGCTGGCTGATGTTGGGGGAAGAGGCTGAAATAGATGGACTAGGGCTGCCTGCTGTGGCAGCCGTTGAGTTCCCATCAAGGCTGGGAGTTTTACTGCTGCTACCACCACCCCCTATGTTGCTGCCCTGCTGCTGTTGCTGCTTCTCATCCAGCCTCTTTAGCTTCTCTGCACAGGCTGCACGCCTCTCCTCCTCCATCCTACGTTCTTCCTCCTCACGGCGACGACGGGCTCGCTCCACTGCAGCGGAGATCTCGGTGGAGGATTGCTTCCTGCGCTGACGCCACGTCTCATCTTCATCATCCCCCTGGGCCCCGTGGACCAGCAGGCCCGGCTGGGGAGGAGGAGTAGGGCCTCCTGCTGCTGGCTGAAGCTGGGTGGGGCCAGGTTTCCCTGGGACTAGAGAGGCACCCTGGTTGTGGGGCCGGTCCTGAACAGTTAGAGAATATATTGCAATTTATTATACAGTTTTAAACTCAAAATGACATCACTGCAATCTTGTTGAGAAAAAAAGTTCTATGAATGATAAAAACAACTGCAGTAGAACTCAAGTGGCAAAAAACAAATGTAAAACTAAAGATGACTTATCCATAAGACCTGTGGGCGGAGGATGAGATAATGATAGAAATGATTTGTCTATGAGGCCCTATCCGGATGTCTACCTGTCGGTAAAAGGAGTAAGGCCCTTGTCCGAGGAGCGGCCCAGGTGGGGGGGAGGGCTGCTCCCGGGGACCACCCAATCCAGGCCTGCGCCCCTGTATACAGGCAGACACAGTTAGCCATGCTGCACCACAATAATCTACACTAACAAAATGCACACACTAACACATCTCTGCCCACAAATCAGTCTTTACTGAACAGTATGCACAAATTGTTCTGTGTTGTAAATCAGGACTTTACATCTTTTAACAGCATCTTAATGGCCTGTCTGAGCAACACCCTGTTGCTGCTGTTCATCACCTCTACCTGGTAGTTGGATGGTGGTCCTTGGCCTCCCCAGCCACTGCCTCCCTCCTCGGCCCATCCTGGCTTGCTGGAGGGGGGTTGGGAGCCATTGTCAGCATGAGAGGGAGGGGTGTGGCGGGAGTCTCCACCACTGTCAGAGGCTCGAGACCGCGAGGTTGCAGGGGCGGCATCCTGGGGCCTCTGCTGCTCACTGAGGACAAGAGGAAAAACAAGTTATTTCAAATAAAGTACAGTATTACTTTTTTAAGACAAAAAACTATACTGTCATAATTTTAAGTTATCACACACAGAACTTAGGTAACATACCGCGAGTCACTGCCGCTTTCGGTTCTTTCCTCTTCCCCCTCTTCATCTCCTTCATCATCACTGAACTTCAACTTGGCGGAGTAATCAATTTCCTCATGAGCTCCTGTTAAAGAAAAAGAAAAAACGACATCAAAGCCATGTTTGTACCAAACATTAGGATTTATACTATATCATAAAGGTGGGTGACATGGCCAAAATCTTCTATCACGTTGTATGGCATTTTATATTATGATATCCAAGTCATTTTTCAATAAATTCATTTAACTGAGCTGCGTCACATGCGCAATGATGTTTTAGTGTATCAATACTATGTGTATTTGGACGTATCCACAATGTAAATATCAACAAAAGAATTGGAAGCAATATACAGGCGAGCAGTAAAGAGTATGGAGCAGCTACACTCTGTGCAATGTCATGAACACGCCCACTAACTCACTGTATAGCAGGGTAGCAGTACACACACTGAGAATGACAGTGTGTAAATACAGCTTAAGAGACAGCTCCCACAGTAAAAACAGTATTGCCAAATCTACCGGTGGACATGTTTCAGCTGTTGTACTGTATATACCATCATACCACCCAACACTAACATGTTATACACTATTCATCATCCTTCACTTTGATAAACCTGATCCTCCACTCCGCCCTCCTCCTCCTCTGAGCTGACTGTAGTGACTGGAACACCCCTGCTTGGATCAGCAGGAAATATGATATGCAGAAACATCTGCAACATTAGAAAACATCAATCTCATCCAGTACCACTATGTCATCACCTCCTTAAACATTAACAGCATAAGCACTAAATCAACATACAATCCATTAGGCTACTTTAATGTCAAAACTAAATGGGACTTGTCTCTGCAGTTCTAGTTCACTACAGCTGTGCTCTAAATTAACTGAAAATGTTTCAGTCCTAAAAAGTTCTATACCTGTGTCATCTAAATGCCACGCACACAACATAACCAGTCGTTAGTTTTATGCATTCACGTGATTTTCTTAATGCTGTTGTGTGAATTAAATGTGATTGAAGATCAATTACATGTACATAACCTAGCACTCACTCAGTGTTAAGATTTTGATCATTTCTGTATTCTTCTAAACAACTCTAGAATTGTTCTTGAGTGCTTTTATCATGACATATTTGTCATTTTCCCTTCTTAGTTTTTCTGCAGTGTGAAATTAACCACTCAGGATCCAATCAGGAACCACTTTTTTCTGTAGATTTTGATCTAGTTCCAAATCAAGCAGGTTCTCCATAGCCAACCCTATCTATATGTTGTTTATTTGCATTCTTTTTTTTTTTTTTTTACCTGCCCAGCCCTCGTCTCCGTCATGGTCCAGCTCGTCTAGCTCCTTCAGGTCATCCTGCTTTAGGATAGAGGGTCGCTTCACCACCTCTCCGCCTGCGTCACGTGGGCCACCTGGAGGTCTGTTGTCAGGACCACCCTGCCCACGAGAGAACCTGAGCAAAGGGAGGGGGTTCTTTTGTAAGCAATATGTTGTGTGACCCAAAAAAAAAAGAGCCTTTTCTATGCATTTTGGCCTTTTGGCATTGCTTGTTTGAACAGGATTTTTTTGGAGAATGAGGGAAGAAAACCTCCATTTTAAAAAATACCTGTGTACATGTGAATGAAGTCTTTTTTTTTTACCCACTGACAAAAGACTGGTGAAAAAACTGTCATAAAGTAAGAATACTGCTTTCTGATTTTGGCAAAGAACATACCTTGGAGCAGCCCCTTCCCCAGGTGCAGGGTACCTGTAGGGCCCCTGAGGGCCATAGGGGGCCGGAAAGGGCAGGTAGGGAGGATACATCTTAAAAAAACATAACAAACAATAATGAATACATAAACAGAAATAATAACACAGAGATCAGGTTCAGATAGAAATTCTTTACAATCAGGAATTCATACAGGAGGCCCAGTGAAAGAAAAAAATGTAATGAATACAAAGAGCAGCACTGGACAATTTTGCAAAATAATGTTACAATATTGCAATCAGAATATGTTACAATAATTGGACCCTGAAATTACAAAAAAAGGAAAAGTAAGAGGAAAACTTACGAAGGGAGGCATGATCCCTCTGTATTGTGGGAACCCAGGACCCACAGGGGGCTGGGGCAGGGGCAAGGCAGAGCTGCCTGCGGGAGGGTTCCTAGGTGGCCCGTGGGACTGAGAGTTCGGAGGAGGGACCCCAGCTGCCCCATCCATCACCAGAGCCCCACCAGTGCCACCCTCCACTGCCCCCTCCCCAGACAGGGTGGGCGCCAGGGCTCGGCCCCCACCGTCCCGCCAACTTGTAACGTCTGATGACAGTGAACACAGAAGAGGACAGAGTGGCTATTAAGGTTTATGAGCACTCAATGGAATTAGACAAGATGCAAATCCATTACTTTGGAAAGATGGCACATCCTTTCAACTGAGACCCATGTCTGGACGTAACATTATGAATGGATTAAGTTTTGTCAAAATTTTAGGTTAAGAAATGGGAAACTTTTTTATTTTGCCTAATTAAATTCCCTAATTGAATTTGGTGTTGGCAAGCACATACCAACACCAAGCAAGGCATAAAGAAAAAAATAATACACTTTATGTATACTCGCTAACTAATAGCTATTTAAGTACTTGCTCAGCTGCCCTTTGTTATCAACTAAACCAGTACTCAAGATCTGAAGTCTGTTACATAATAAAGACCATGTGTACAAATAGGCAATACTCCTAAAAACAAATCTTGTGAGATCAGTTTTCTGACTCTCAATTAAATGACTTGATCAAATATTGGAGATAAAGTGGGCAACACTCACTCTGGGGGCGGAGGCTTGGTCCTGGCCCATACCACTGATCTGCAGTGCCCTGTTCTTTGCCAACTTTGTCCTGGTCGCCAGCCGCCTGCAGGGTGGGAAATTCCTCGCGAGAGAATGGCGACGGTTGGTTTGATCCCTTTCCACCTGCAGAACAGGAAGACAAGGAGAACATTTTTTCAGAAAGGGGAAAATGTGTAACTAATAGCTCATTCCAGAGAAATGATGTGAGATTAAAAAAAAAAAAGAAAAAAAGAAAGTAAAACTCACCATCCCCTTGTGTTCCATGTGTAACACTGGCCTGTGCCCAGGACCTTGCCCCTACGGCCTGGGTTGAAGCTGGGGCCAGAGCCTGGAAAAGAGAAAAGTATGATATGTAAACTATGGCTGCTACAAATCTCCATGACAAGAGTATGACTTTAATTCTGTCAGTACCTCTGAAGCTGGCGGGGTTCTCGGGCGGGTCGGTGCAGGTGTCGGTGAAGCCACAGGCTGCTGCGATTCCGGCTGCGGTGCTGACAATGCATCGGTACTGAGAGGAAGAAAAAAGTCACAAACAGGGCAGATATTTTATAAGATTAGACAGCCTCAGTATAAGGAAAATCTTAAAGTGTTTTTTTTCTACCCAACTGTAGTAACTTTAAAAACTGAAAGTCTAAAATTGGGTAGGATAGATTGGTTGCTAAAGGGGAGTTACTTACCTCTTTGGGTCGGCTTGTTCCTGTTTGCTTGCCCATCCTGTGCCGTCTTTGGGAACGAGCGAGACGTTGGGATCGTTGCCTTTGTTCTCCGCCTTCAGACTGGGCAGGTTGGCAGGGGGTGGCATACGCCGTGCAGAGGCAACTTTACCAAGAGACTGCAGGCCATGGCGGGGGGGAACTGATATGGGTGAAGAGAAAGGATGTCATTAGTACAGATGGACCACTGAAATCTGACACCAATTAAATCTACTGGGTGCAACGAGGAGCCTGATCACAGGGATGACGCTTGCTGCTTACTTTGCTGGATACACAATTAGGATGCTGAACAACCGACAAAGCAAGAGGTTTGGTAGTTTCAGTCCGATTATTCTGATAAATATGGATTAGAAAAGCACTTCTAGATGTTATTAAAAACCTTCAGTTAACCCACTTCAACTATACTTTATGGAGAAGTATTAGGATATGGATGCTCACAGGAGCATGGAAAAGCCTTCCGATTCTAAAAAGTGAAGCTATGCTCAACATCAATCCCTCATTTGTTTTGTTAAGGCTCAGAGAAACCACAGCAGTGCATGGCTTCACTATGTAGGAGGGGGGAAGTCTGTAGTTTAGAAACAGGGACAGCTGCTTAGATCTAGTGGGGAGCTTCTGAATAAAACATACACTGGGGACTCAGCACAGAAGTCAAACAGCGTCCACAAGTAAGCCTCTGTCTTAGGTCAGGCTCAGTGGCTCCAAGGTTCAGCTGACAAGCCAAGGCTCGAGAGCTATTCACCCTCCAGACCATGCATAATGTCTTCCTATATGGCTTAAGTTGTGACACATCCATTATGGAAAATGTTTTTTCTCTCAGACAGGTGCAAGGGCCTCTAAATAAGGGTAGAAAATATTCCTGATCCCTGAATAATATTAACAGTATCAGCAAAACCAGGTTGGCAGGCAGTTAAGAGATGCAGCATATCATCCATTTCCTGTATTGGAAATCAGCACCACAGCAATTAGGGAGACAGTAGGCTAATGCATCACAGTTGCAGTACTTGGTGTCTTGTCACAGCACAGCCAGGCACTTTTAATCACAACACCAATGAGCAATTCCAACCGCGATGTAGCAGATCTGCTACCTTAGGCTAGATCTGATCACTTACAAAATAACCGTTATAACCTTTGCCACAAAACAAAGCCATCTAGCAGAATTTAATAATGAATACCCTGGGTAGAAAGTCAAGAAAGACCATGACCCCTAATTTCCACCAGGTGCTTAATGTCCACGTTCTGTCCTTCACACATATGACAGTGTTGATCACTGCCATTTCAGTGATAGAGTGCATTTCCACTGGGTGCATAGCTTCTCCAAATCAGAAGTGTCCCAGAAGCATATCGACACTCAGCTACACAGAGAAAACCAGGGGAGTCTATTTTTGGCATGTCAAACTGCACAGAGCAGGTCAAGACAGACAGGAAGTCAGACACAGAAACGTTGTAGAGAATCTGGTAAATTTTCAAAATAAAACACCCTGTGCAGTCTCCTGATCAACCGCATGTGTGTTGAAAAAAAATGACAGTTTGAACATGACAGATCCAAGATACTCACCAACAGGCTTTTGTGTTTCAAGGCTCTTTCCTTTGTATGTATCAAACAGGTTGAGAGACGCATACTTGGTTTTGCCTTCCTTCCCCTTTGCAGTTTGCCCAGAGCGCTCTGACATTGCGCTGTCCGCTCATTGAGTATGGTGAGTCCTGAGACTGGGGGAGAGTGACAGCCAGAATGAGAGCGAGACAGAGAGATTTGACACCAGATACACACACAAAGTGAGAGTAAAAGTGTTGGTTGTGAAAGCATCCATTTAAAACAACTAGCAAAACAGAAACTGTTTCACAAATCAAAACACCCTGAATACATGCGCTCTGGATTTGATGGCAGTGCAGTGCTTTGCTGGATGTGTTTGGTATCATTAAGTACATATGCAGTAACTTACAGTAGAAGAGTGTAGAAAATGTGTTACTCATAGAAACAATAATATCACAACACACAGCTCTATGAAACATGATATATTACAAGACAATCAGTCATGACACATAGTAGACGAGTGGGGGACATATACTCACAAAGGGAAAAACAATGTTAAAAGTGGGGTTTCTGCTACTACTAAGGTGTGGCAGCCTCACTTTTCATGGGCACACAACCCTGTGTGGTAAGACCAAATGACGCTCCACGCAACATTTTCTAAATTTTTTCTTAGAAAATATTTACCCTCTGTATCACAGACTAAACATTCCTCCATTTCAACAAATTAGCAATCCTTAACCCAATGAGAGACACTGTTATCTCCTTTGAACCCTGTAAATCACACAGACAGTCAATAAAACTATATAAGTTTCCTGTTTCTATACATTGTGCACTTTAAATATATACACTTAAATATATACACTTAAAACCCATCTTTTAATGAAAGCATAAGTTTCAAAGACTAACTTTGGCAATCAATGTGGGCCAGTTTGGTAAACACATTTTGGCACGCCACTAATCTTGCCAAACAATCTGTGAATTTACAAAATCTTAGCAGTTTAGGGTTATATGAAGAATTATATGTGTTGAAAATTTCAATCGGACCAGGTGTGTTGTTGTCCCTTGGCTTTGTCACAGGGAGCAGCATCACAGACATGAAAGTGTCAACACAGTAATAACAGAGCATGTTTAACTGAAAAAATAATAACAATTAAATACATAAAATAAATACATCTGTTAAGACCAGTGAATGACTACCTAAAGCTACCATTCTGGTATTTGGGGGTGACCTGTTGTTACACATGCACGCACGCACGCATGCACACGACAAAACACTCAGCATGGCGTGTAAGAGTTATCATGGCAGCATCAACAGTCATGCAGCATTTCACTCCATTAATTCTTGTTCTGCTCCAGCTTCTTAGCAGGTGGACATTTGGTTAAGTAATGGGATAATTTTGGCACTGTTTTAAAAACTGATGTTATCTTCACACAAATGCCATTTAGGGCAGATTCAGCATAAATACAGTTTAATGTGTGAGCAGACTTAGTACAGTGTATGACTAAACACCTCATCACAGTAAACACTGTACAAAAGAAAGGGGGGGAAAAAGCTGAACCATGGTTTCTATGGCAACACATTATAAATGATATTCTTCTATGCCTTGCCTTGAGACAGGGTTGGCTCCATGGCAACTGCCAGGCCTTTAGCTTGAACTCATTTTACTGCACATCAATAAAACACACTGCGCAGACATCTGTCCAGAATGATTTGGCTGTATCCAGCAGGTTTAACCACTGCACCCAGCCCCCAACTCTGCCCAACTCCCATTAGGAACAAATACAGACAGAAAATGATTCTCCTGGATTATTATGCTACAAATAACATTAGTTGTTCCATTCAATATATTTAAATGAAGTTGAGAAATGGCGTAAGAAAATCCAAATGGTCCATGATCAAAAGAAACCTTTCAGAACTAAACAAAGACGTGAAGCATGAGGCTGTGTTGCATTGTTATAATACTGACCAGTGGATAATTAATGGAATTCCATGTCATAAAAGCTCCATCAGTCTTCAGAAACGTTAAACCTGGATAACTAGTCTACTTGAATACAGCAAGGCTCACACGACCAATGTGATAAACAACAGTGGTGCACGGTAACTATGTTAGCCAAACCAACAAATTCAAAGAGGGATGAATATGAAACCACAATGAAAACAACCCTAAAAGAGTCAAAAACAAAGCCAACTGCGTCTACTGTGCACTGATGAAACAAGCAGACTGACTACAGAGCAGCAGCACGGCACCGTGCCTCAACAGCCAGACGAGATTAGAAAATTAGGTCGTGGGATGGCTGGTCAACTACATGTTGTATGGGGATTAACGGGGGCCAGCAGCTACACTACCAAACCATAACTGCAGCAACGTATAGCACAACGGGGCCTTGTGTTGCTAAAGCTAACGATAAGCACTGCCCACATACAGCTAGTTCAATGACTCTCTTTGAGCGAAATCAACTGGTAGCTACGACAGCAGCAATCACAATTAGCATCAAGGATATAAACCCCAAACTGCCGAAGTTACCGACGCAGACGATATCTTAATTGTGGTGCTAACAAACGTTAGCAGGCTAACACGGGGCCTCAGTGTTCGCGTTGGGAGGGGGACTGCGTTGACGTTTCATAATGCATTTTCAACACCTTGCGGTAACATTAGCGTAATGCTCTTCAACTCTGTGGGGTGCTACGTTTAGAATCACACACTGACATCCCTAGTGGATGTTTTCAACCGACGATGTTGCTTATCTATGCTTCGTAGTATGCACAGGGTAAAGCAGAAAAAAGATTTTATTAGGAGAACAAAACAAAATGGCGGTGGAGATAGGCCCGGTGCATATTAACATTAACATACACCGGTTTTGTAGCATAAATATTAGCTCTAACGAAGCCAACTTGCCACCATACGGCAATTATATAAAGTGATGGGCGATATAGGCAGAGTAGTGTTGATTGTTTTGAAAGACATCGATCGAAACAAATATTCAGTCTGACTCACGTCAGTGTATCGTAAACTGACACTGTATTAGCCAAAGCTACCCGAAAAGCTTCAGTGTTACGTTATTCCAGGCAAACAACCTGCGCTAACGTTTTTCTTTTAATATTAATCTAGCAACGTACAGTCTTGGATCGAGAGCAACCAAACGTTATCTCATATATTTAACAAGCTAAATTAGCAGCCACTATAACTAGATATTTTCACAAAGCTATAACACGTAATCATTTAATCATTTGATATGACAAAGGTTGGCTAACACTTAGGTCTAGCTCATTATCTTAGTTTGGCTAACATTAGCTAGCTAGCAACAACAACCAAGACCAGCCACTGTCTTAAAAAAAAAATACTGCCCCTACACTAAACATCCTCTCTGGTAGGCCAATTCTGTGCCTAATAGTAATGATGTTATTTTCTAATATGATACAATATTACTAAACGGTGTTTGCATAAAACATGCAAAATTTTCCGGCCACTGACCTGGTCTTGTCCCGACTTGTCTCGAGGTTGTAACGCAGAATGAGGTTAGCTATGCTATCGCGTAGCTTTCTAGCAAGTGACCCAGCTAGCTAAGCAACGTTATCCTCCTGCATAGTCAAACACACAAGGTCTCTGCGGTAGATCGCACTATTATTAGAAATTATTAGTACTATATAGGTAGAAGATATTCAGCTTACTTGCACTCCTTTTCTTTTTTCCAAAAATAAATGAAAAGGGGAAAAGAAAATTGTAATACTGAGCTCGATCCGTCACCTAAAGAGCCGTCAACGGCTACTGGGTAATCTTGTGTGATGGAAGCCGTTTGGGACCTCAACGGTAAGAAAAAAAAATGCGACTCATATTCTTTAAAAATACTGGTCAGGTACAATTTCAAGTAAACGTTAATAGAATAATTTCCATTCCATTATGGATTCAGTATGAAGTCTAAGTTTAGACTGTTTTCACTTCGTTTTCACGTTTTTGACATAGTTGTCAGTGGTGTCATGATTCGGGATTACTATTGTGAGGAAGGTTGCAAACATCAACTTTCTATTTGGGCAAGCGAACAAAAATTACCTTAAAGCTCTTAAGAGACAGAGCAAAGAGGGCATCTCAGGTCACGCACCATTTCTTTATTATTTAACGTGATATGCTATTTATTTATTTATATATATTTTTTGGATCTAAGGTCCACTGTTGAAAGCCATAACATTAACTGGAAATTCTAAAATCTTTCCTTACTTTTATCCGGATTTCATGGTCTCTCATGTATGAACAGTCTAATAACAATTTCTTGTGGAATAATGAGCACATACATTTTTATCCTTTTCTAGGGAGTCCAAAAATATTTCCCTAGTAAAACTGTGGGTAAATTTAAAAAAAAGAAATAAGTAAACTCTTCTTCACAGGAGAACCTTCAGTACGTATTTATAAAGTTATATCAGAGAGAGATGGAGGGAAAAGACATCCTTAGAGCGAAAGTAATACAACGTCAGTACAGATTTGTCGTTTGTAAATTTCAGATATGTTTTCTTCAGCCCTGGTGTGTGTGTCACTGACACAAAGGCAGGGTGTGTGATGAGAAAGTGTGTGAATCTACGCCATGTGTTTGCTCAGGTAGAAAAAAAGGAAGATTTCAGCGCCTAAATCATGATTGAAAATGCAAATTCGCCCAGCTTTGCCCACATCAAATAAAAGGGTGTGCAATTGTTAGAAATCATGTATTTATTCTACAGATAGTACAGATCAGACCCTTGATTTCAATGATAATGCATTGATTCCAATATCTGAGTGCGTTCTGCACAAGTGCAAAAGAGGACACTTTTGCAACATTATGTACTCACCTCCTCACTCTCTCTCTCTCTCTCTCACACACACACACTAAATTGGAGATAGCATTCAAGTTCAGTGTCATAATAAAAGACTATTAACATTACATTTCCGGTTTACATAATTTCTAATTTTACAAACGCATAAACAATTTCAATCAGCATGTGTTCATGGAACACACACGCAACTTAAAGGCAAAAAAAAAAAAGTACAGATACAATTTCAAAGTAGGCAATTTCAGTATGAAATTCTGATACATATCTGCGCAAAAAGGAATCATTTCACACCATCAGTAAGCAAAAAGTGAATCTGCTGGTTTGTGAGGTAAATTAGTGAAAGATGATCTATGACATAGGTGCTAAAATCTATATTGCATTAACATTATATTCATTTGATAAAGCCTGACAACACAGCTGAAAGTCATTGGCCTGCGACTGTGATACTTCACTGTCATCATCATTTCCTGTAAAATGTAGTTGTCAACTTCAAAATGGATGATATTTATACAACAGTGCGATTGAAGTTGCTTGGAAACAAGTGTATTTGGTCTGAAAAATAATTGGCAACATTTATTGTGTTCAAGCCTGTCCCTTACTTAATCATATTTACTCTTCATCTAGGAACAAGGAAAATATTGTGGCTGTGCAAAGTTTTAGCAGCACTTGGTAAAATACTTTGGTAACATGTCCAAACCCAAAAATGGACATGAGACTTGTGAGAATTAATCAACAGTGGGAATTTTAGAGAGGAGGAAGATAAAATAAGGAGAGAATTGGAAATTCATGGCACTGATCCTCCTATTTTCCCATATGTAATATCATAAAGTCAGTTTAGAAAGTCTCTAATTTTTGTCCTGAAGAAGCCTTCGGAGTAATCAGCATCTTCCTGTTTCCCTTTTCTTGCCAACATTTGAACCTGGGAGACAAACAAAAGATGAAATTAAAACAGTCATAAATCTGATCCGTTTTTCTTCTACTAGTACGCAAATCATGCATCATACCTCAAGCTTAACAGTTCTTCTGCTCACCTGCCTCCCACATGCTCTACTGGCCACCGTACAGGTGGATCTTGACGAACGAGATGGTCTCGTCATAGTCCTTTTTGCCCTTCTCGAAGATGACAAAGATGTACTTCTCATCCTCTGGGGACCCGCTGTTCAGTGATGTGAGGCAGGAGTAGCCGCTCGGCCCCGCCCATATCTGCAGAACTTTATTCTCCCAAGATTTGCCGTGGGTCACCGACCATCGCAGGGTCAGGTTAACTCCTGAGGGGACGATGCAAGAAGTTATATTCTCATTCACTCATCTTTTTTTAACATGGACGTGTGACGAAAGGTAAACTGATTGTTATGGCATGACGGAAACAAAGTAAGAGGTACTTGTACTTTACTGAAATATTCCATTTTAAGCTACTGTGTACTTCTACTGCACTACATGTTACAGGCCAAGATTGTACTCAAGTCCACTACATTTATTTTCTATATAAAGTTATTAGTTAATTTACATATTAAGATTTCACATAAAAAGACATGATCAAGTTACAAAATATGATACATTGTTACAGAAAAACAGACAATTCACCCCATCCAGCAGTGGTATTAAAATACTGTGTTAACATATCAGTAATAATATTAAATTAAGTACACCTTATTGATAAATTAAGTACGTCTAACTGATAATATTTAGTACTTTTACCTGAGTAGAGGTTTGAATGCATGCGTAAGAGTATACAGTAGTAGAGAGTTTACAGAATGCTATTTTTTACTTCCACCACTGAGCGTCACATAGGAAGGAAGAAGAGACTGTGAATCCTGGCTTTAGCTGCTCTTACTGTGTTGCTCATTAGCGGGGTTGGTGAAGTAGAGCACTCCGTCTTTCTGCAGAGCTCCAGCAGCTACGACAGGATCCACCAGCGTGTAGTCGAAGGTTACATCATCTATGGGCAGGGACTCTCCACCGTCACGGCTGCGTGCCACCACACGACACCGGCAGTGGTAGTTGTTCTGGTTCCGCACGTTGATGACGATGCTGCCGTCTGGCATCTCAACCGGCTGCAGGAAGAGCGATGTGAATCATTCATTAACTGGCATTTGATTAATCATGATGCCCTCGTATCACTGCAGTGAAAGCATCACACAACGGGTCAAGCTTTTTTGAGATATAAATTTTGCAGCTGCATGTTTTTTTTGGCCACTAGAGGGCAGATAAACTCCATCAGGCTGACAGATAAACATCCTTAATACAGTTGTTCTAACTTAACATACTTAATAATGCAACATTAGCATTTAATTAGAATCATATTTCTGTCCAACTGACACATTTAAAAAATATGACTGTTCAACAAGGAGTTCCTAACTTTTTGTGTTTGGTGCAGAACAACTGAACAAGCAGCACACTGTAGGACTGGGAAGTGGGAACTTAAATTTGGGAAATTTGAGAAGCGTAAAACCAAATCGGACTAAACTTATTGTTAATATAAAAAACATATGTATGACTGGAGCTTGAATTACACGACAACGAGAGCATATCTCCAATATAGGTGGAGGACATAACACAACACCTAGCTGGGCATCAGCAAGGGAAAGAAAGTTCATATTGCCTTTCACTGCGACGTTTTTCTCACAGCACTGCAGGCTGCTGATGAACATATGACTGGATAACTGAGATAACTCTCAGTGTGAGGAATTTTCTGATTTTGAGGACAGCTTGATAATTTGCTGCTGTTGTGAGAAGTTCAAAGAACTTTTTTTGCGGTCATGCAAAGTTTCATGTTCACAAAGGCAAAGGAATAAAATCTCTCCTCCTTGTACTGAGGCTACAGCGAGGAGACCGCGTGGTCATCACGGCGTGATTGGCAGCACATTTTCACAGCAGGAAGCGTACCTGGCACTCGTCAGGGTTGAAGTCCTGTGGCCTCTTCGGCTGGTTGTAAGGGATGCTTTTCAGTGCGGCGCCGTTGGTCCAGTTACGTCCGTGGTTGTCGCTCAGGATGCAGAAAACTCCATCTCCCTCCAATGTACCATGACCACACACCACCAACCTCCCCTTAGCTGGGCTGTAGCGCTTCTGCAGTGGAAAGTCACAAAAAGAGAAAGAGAGACTACATGTAATTCTAATAAATGTCTGCATGAGCAAGTATCGAAAGAGAAAAACAAACAGGAACAGGCTTGCTGGGAAAAAGATACAGTTCTTAAGGGTAGTTAAAGGTAACGTGTCAGCTACAAGGACATCGATATCTCATGAAACAAACCAAAGTAATTATCCAGAGTGCCTGATCTGCTGCAATCCAACAGATGGTTTAGTGTCCTAAAACCTGGCAGAGAGTCCACAAACATAAAAGCTCATAATAGCTGTGCAGATGCTCAATCTGACTGTGGATGAGGGATAATCAACTAATTTGCACAATTATAACTCCCCTCCAATTATATAATTATTGTGTTGCTGCGAACATTTCAAATGCACTTCTGTCAGTTTGGAATGCATTTCGACATGCTCGTTTAAAAGGCCAGAACTGAAGCTCCACGATCAATTTATTCTGTTCAGATGATGCAATTTAATAAGGCACACATTAGGAGATGCAATCTGGTCAGGTGTTTACATTTTCCAGGTTTGACAAGCTTAATGCAAGCAAAGTTGAGCTCATTACTATGTAAACATGCCCTCCTCATACTATATGACTGGTACTTAGCCTGGACTCACAACCCAAGTGCTTTAAAAACAGTGATATATCACACAAAAGCTCAAGCATTACTTATTCTGTCGCAATTATACAGAACTGGGAGGTGGTGTATAATTTAAGTGTTAATGATCTCAAGCACTTTTTTGCATTTTACATAATAGTGGATATTACTAACAATATATCTGTGATGAGTCAATATCAGACAACAATACAGACTCTGCAATATCAGTTTGATTCTAACAAATCGACAACAACTAAATAAAAGCTTAAGTTAATCACCACTGCAAACACTGCTCTTACTGTATATCAGTGTCCATCATGTTGGTTAGTTTCAAGATGTGACTGTTGTTGGATACGGCTTGTCTGAGGTTGCCATATTTTGCCACGAGTTTTTAAATGAAATGTGCCAAAATATAATGTAGGTGGGGATTATTTGGTCTTTTGGCCTCAAAAAAAAAAAACTAGAATTAAACTAGCTCTCACTTCTTAACTTGGACAGAATAATGTACAAAATACACTTCCTCTTATGAAAAAATGAAGTAATTTAGAAATGCATTTCTTCATCAGGATCCCGCGGAAGCCAAGAACAGTCGTGCTTGCTGTTATTTTGCGATGCCGTTCCCTCGACATAACAAGTTAATTATTTCATTATCTCATTCATTATTCCCTCGATAATGGATTAATTTGTCTCATTATCTACAGAAAACAAAAGGATGATATTGAAATAATGAGATCATTACTGTGAGATATTTCCTCTGTTTCAGCCAGCAGCTGCACAAATCAAACCTGCTATAATGGCAGAGGTAAAGACATTATTATTAAGGCCATCTGGTGATCACAGTCTGTTTTATTTATGTTATACACAAAGTCAAAACTTTTCCAAGCAGCTGAAGGCTGCTTAAGATTGATGATGACACCAAAATATTTGAGCAACTTCCGATGTGTTGATCAATAGTGGGCGCTCTGACATTTTCATCTTAAGTCAGTCGCTACAGTTGTCAGACGCCTTCTGTGCATGCTGGCATGGCACTCCTGATCTCTGACAAACATTGTGAGAAATAAGAGAAAATTACCTTTTTTCTAGTGATAACGGGCTGATTACGTTGTTAAAATTAAATAATGAACTTGTCATCTCCAGATATTTGCATTAAAATCAGTAATTGCAAGCGCGGTTGTTTCCAGGAGGATCAGTCAAAGTCAAACACGAAGTTAAGCTTCCTAATCAGCTGTGACGAAGGCGTATGAGCTATGTTTACGACCTCATAACAAAAGATTATCTTCATATCCCTGCTGGGAGTAGATGCGTTTTTTTCTGACTTCATTTTACTTTAAAGCCACAGAGATTTCTGCTTTCAATCTCACATTAGTACCTGTAATCACCACGAGTACGTGATGTGAATGGCCAACCTGTCAGTGGCTTATAACACAGTAAAACCAACGTGACCTGAATCATTTGGCTTTAATTTTATCTGGCTTTACAACTAGACAACAGCTCAGCCGTGGTTTCTCACACCTCCGTGCTGTATCATTCTCTCACCTGGATGCCGAAGCCCGGCCCGGGAGCGAAGTTCTTGACTCCGAGCTGAACCGAGAGGTTTCTGGGGGCGCTCCAGCTGAGGCCGTCGTTTTTGCTCTCCACCATCATGGTGCTGGACGGGCGGCAGCCGTGGAGGTGGAAGCACACGGAGAAGATCAAAATCACTGAGCCCGCTTCCTCGTCCACCACCACCGAGCCCAAGTTCAGGCCATCCGATATGGTTCCATCATCGACAATAAAGGAGGTCGGGGACCAGGTGGCTCCTGGAGGGATAGAGGAGGAACAGGAGAGGATTCACACACGAAGTCTGACGATATATCTGACGGATATATCAGTTTGGAAAAAAGCATCAAACAACAAAACAGAAACGTAAATATTTTATGTATTTGTCTTGATGTTTTCATGTTGTCGTCAAAGGTTTTACAGTCTGGTCATATACTTCTTTACTTACAATTTGATCTGACATTTTGCGATTTCAATCACAGTTTTGACAATGTAACACTGTATTCAGATGAAGTTCTTGTACCACAGTGTTTTGTACATTTAATATTCAGGAACTTGTTAAATGAGGAAAAACTATTTTGTAGATCTGTATGTTTATACTCCTCAAAGTAAGGTTTTAATAAAATACCCATTTTGAGATCAGTACTGAAAGTAAGTATCACACTAGCAATAGCATGGAAAATTTGGTACC
This sequence comes from Chelmon rostratus, assembly GCF_017976325.1. Taxonomy (NCBI): domain Eukaryota; kingdom Metazoa; phylum Chordata; class Actinopteri; order Chaetodontiformes; family Chaetodontidae; genus Chelmon; species Chelmon rostratus. The sequence goes on along the minus strand of NC_055673.1, from coordinate 8,164,561 downwards.
AAATGATAACAAGCCCTAATTCTAATACTGAAATTTTGCAGTCGGTGCAGTTGATCTGTATTTTAAAGGAAGCTTAACGGTTAATGATAATTAATAATAATAATAGTCATAATAATAATAAAGTCTTATCATAAGGTCCACCTAATATCTATTTATCTACTGATGAAGGCCACAAGATGTGGCCGAAAGCCCCGGAAAAACAAGTAACTGGACCTTGTGATAAGATGCTTTGTTGTTTCTTGTGATGTTTTCTGACGCGTTTGACTAAAACCAACTTACTCAACAAAACAATAAGAATTTACAGCATATTCATTAAACGCACAGTATCTAATTTCTGCCACCAGGGGTCTCTCAATCAAAACAATAACAAAAGAGTTTGATGATGTCGTTAAGTAGCGTGGGATCATAGGAGTTGTTCTCCCCATTGTTAAACAACCACCATTGCCGCTGAAAATTAATAATCGCCCTTCAACGCGAGAGAGCAAAACAAACAATAGTAAACAACAGAGTGGCGAGCAAGCCAGTCAGCCAACTTCCTTCCTTACTCTCCGATATGTCGTCTGGTGTTTCCCTGGAAGCTACTAGAGAGGGTACAGGGGATTTAACATTATTGGAAACATTTGACATGATGTTGGTACACAACTCAACAAAATATATAACATTACGATACTTAAATGCGGAAGTGTGACATAATAGGCCTTTAAGCTGTAAAGATAATTAAAATAGTGAAAGTTGTGTCTGACCGATTCTGGCCTTTCTTGTCCTGTTTGACTCTTTGTGTCAAGAGATTGTTATATTATATGTCAATTTTTTGGCCCATTTGCGAATATTTCCCTGTAGATTCATCACCGCTCTTGTGCATTCACAACCACTCTGTTAGTGTGTGTTTCAAACTGCCTCTGATCGCATGACTGTCTGATGGTTGTCCTGCCTTTGTCTGTGGACCTCCGCATTGCGATGAACTTTGACCCTTCATCGCTGGCCAACAACTTCCTGCCCTCTGCAAAAGCCAGCAGGCTTCCTTTGGGGGTGTAGGTGAGTAGCGGGACCCTGTAGGTGTTCACGTTCCCCTCGACTCCGCTCACCCACAGCAGCTGCTCCTCATACAGCAGAGGGTCAATCTAGGAGAGCAAGGAAAGACATGAGGAGAGTGAGTGGAGGAGAGCACACACATGCTGCCTGGGGCAAAGGGGAAAGAGTTTAACAATCTGCAGGCATAAACCAGGTGAATTTAATGCAGGTGAATTTAATCCAGGTGGTCTAAGTGTCAGGTTACACATGCAGGTGGTGATAATGCTTTCAATTTATATTTATTATATTTAATTATATTATGCATTTACTCCAAACTCGAAACCACAGCGCAGCAAAAGCCATGCGTGGGCTGGACAAAGTAACAAACATGTTAAAGCCTCGAGAAGGTGAAGCTGAAATAAAGCTGAATCGACATTCTCTGACGTATCAACGAAAACAACATCAGCTCCAACATGTGTACCCACATGTATATATTTGTCCTGATGGCCGTTAACTGTACCTGCTTCGGGTCGATGGCATGAACACAGGGAGACATCACAGCAGTGAGAAGTAACGTTAACCACAGCACAACAAGCCGGCTTCCTGTTTCCATGTTAGATCCGCGTCCTGAAACCTTCTTCTTTATTACGACGAAGTTAACAACGAGGTACGGGGATGCGTTTTTAAATAAATCCAGATAAAGGCCAAAAAACTGAACAAATAAAGGCGCAAACGGTCTCCTTAGCTCAATTATGCTGCGACCCAAACTTCACGACTAGCTAGCAAGTCACATGACCAAAGTGGGCGGTCACATGACTGCCGCGTCACATGCCAAAATAAAAGACGAATATATATATATATATATATATATATATATATATATATATATATATATATATATATATATATATATTTATATATATTTATATATATTTTATGTATTTATATATATATATATATATATATATATATATATATATATATATATATATATATATATATATATATATATTTATATATTTATATACATTTTATTATTGTACAGGCAATAATATACCAACAGGCAGCTGCTGAATGATATTTAAATGTTTGTTGTTGCTGTAAGAAAAACTATTAATGTACATAAATACACATCGACTGAATAACATACCTTGTGACAAAATGTCTTTCCACTGGGTTTACTTTTGTTTGTGAGCATGGATGGATGCTGTCAGTAGACAAATGCATTTTAGAGTATGTGTTATTAATTTCAGTCAATTAAAGGTTGTGGTCTGGTTGTGCGTCTTTAGTTATCATAAGAGTATTGTGCTCAATACACTTACCACTTTATTCCACACGGGGGCAACATTTTCCTAAAACAAAACTCACAAGCCACCTTCAATATGAGGTCCAGTACAGTTTTTTGGTGCAGTTTCTTAGGACAGTGACTGAATCCAACCATGCAGGGAGTCACTTTAATGACAGACTTGCACCACTGTTAAAATCACATTTCATAGACTTTTTTCTGAATCTAAATTTCAAAGCAATTCAAATGTCTCTTTATTGTAAATTTAATCCGGGTGGTCTAAAATAACATACCATCTAACAGCAATTCAGTTGTTGTATATCATGTCTCTATTTTTCCCAGTGTCTCCTGTCTACATCGCTACCGTCGCTGAAATACATTTTAAAAATGCCAACAGACAAAAATGTCTTGACTTTACTCTGAAAGGAAGATAGTGAAGCTGCAAATCTCAAATTAATTTACAGTATCATTGAACGTGCTCTCGCCAGATTTTGAATGAACTGCATATTTTGTGTTTTAAGGGGCTTGTTGTCAAGTTTTAGATTAAATTATGAACATTATCCATCAATCTGCACTACTAATGCACAGTGTATTAAGAGGCACAATTATTTTAACTGCCTTCAAGTCATATATACAGTACATATATGACTTGAAGGGTATGGTTCAACCCTTAGGCACTGTTCTAATCTTTATTTTATTATATTTGGTATTTGTTTGCTATTTGGCTTTTTACTCTATTTTGTTCTTACTTTGCTCTTAGAACTCATCTATATTTATCTATCTATGTTCAGTATGAATTGGCTGGAGATTTCATGTTCAATCCAGTGTCTAAGGGAAATGCATGTATGGGTTTGTATCCTTATGACCTCCATTGATCCACAACTATTCTTGGATTTAATGAATTAATGTTTGACAGTTACAGTAAAGCTGCAACATGATGCCAATGGAAACAAACAGGTTCAGCTCAATAAATGCCAGTAAGCTAGCATCTCATGTATCATGAAATATTTTCATTGCATACCGTACCTATAAGACAGACTTTAGTCTATGGCACAACATCACATCATGACATCAAAACTCACACTTCAAAATAAGGTTTGAATTAACTTTCTTCATTAAAAAATGGGCCAATGAGTAGTCGTTACACTCTTTCTAGTGCTGTTAGAACTGAGAACCACAAACCACATTCCTGCAGTCATGAGGCCTGGCTGATCTGAGTCACACGCTAAGAGAGAGAGAGAGAAACCGAGAGAGAAGCAGATGCAGTTAGTGTGAAAGCAACATTCACCACAGCCTGTACACGCAGCAAGACGTATCTCAGTGCTTTCAAGGGATCTGCTATACATGTTCTGTGGAAACAAATGGAAGGGAAGGGAATATGATCATCACAGCTTTGTTGACATGATGGACTTTCATCTGAAATGTAGGTAAGATGTGTGTGATCGTCTGAAATATGGACTTGCTGTATCCATTGTGATAGTTTTGCTTCCAAGGCTTCACTGGCCGAAACATGTAGGGTAGCCACACAAAAAATACAAGCTTTTTAAATGAAGTTCTGCACATGAGGAAATGTGACTTTTTTATTTATGTCCAATGAGAGTTTTCAATGGTAAAAAAAGATTTCAACTTTTCTGAGATTAATCATTGTAAGTATGGTATCCCTGCTCAACAGGCATAGTTTATCTAGAGGTAAAAAAAAAAAAAAGGAAATAAATACAAACTAATTTTAGCTAATCAGGTTCAGCAGTGTGCAAGACAACACACATGCACATACCTCTTGAGCAGGTGCAGTGTAAGCAGGAAATGATGAATTGGCCCAGAGTCGGCTTGACTTTATTTACAGACAAGGAAGTGAAAATGAGAGAGTAGATGAGGGCAGAGAGGAGGCCTGTTTGTAAAAGAGAGGGCTGAAAAAGATGTTAAACAGGCATCGCAACTGTGGTGATGAGTTTTCACACTTCGGTGCTAAAATGCTCAGTCACAGGCAAGCAGGCAAGAGTGGGAGGCAGAGAGAGACCTAAAGACAGCAGCTGATTCTGTCTCCAAGACATCTATCTGTTTCTTTCTTTCTTTTTTTGTACTGAGATGCAGTGTCATGACTTAAGATACCTCTTATCCTCTGTTAACAGACTGAGCCAGACAGCCACAATAAAACATGATACTGAACATTTTACTTTAAGCAGTACAGGTAATGTGCAACTTTAAGGCTCATAAAAATGTAAATTCACTTAAATCTACTCTTCTAAACTGGCTCTATCTAATAAGAGGCTAATAGTATCTGCATGCAGATAACACAATCACCACATTATTACAGTAAAAGCCCTTAAAGCAAGTGGTGGACAGTAACTATTGTAGGTGCAGAGAAGTGTTGTACTTTTTACTCCATTACATTTATATGACACCTGTATCAGGTTTCGTAATGCAAAACATATGAAACATGATGCAGTGCTTTACTATTACTAACCAGTAATGTAAAGTACATAAAACTTGTATTGTTCATAGTAAAACTGTGAAAAGGGAAAAGTGTGTGTTTCTGCATAATGTTCTAATATTCTGCATATATACTTAAAAAAAAAACCTACATTTAGCTGATAAAGCTTTTCTTCCACCATTGCTGAAAGCAGAAGCGATCTGGTTTCCTGCAGGTTTTCAGACGTTTTGCCTTAAAATAAACTGTCAACATGTTTCTCAGAGATAAAGACTGTGGCTTATCTGAAAGCATTTCTATCAAGAGATAACACTCTGCTGGTACGAATGCTCTGCTTCCCCAATGTGACGTGTTTAACCGTCATTGATCTGTGTCTGTCTGATGTTCCTCTACATCAGATCGGCTCAAGAACTCCTCATCAGCACCATTTGTCACGGTCATATGAACGGATTATTACCTGGATCTTATTTAACACGTTTATTTATATAAACATGTGCACAGTTACAAAAATATAATTCTACAATTTAATCATCAGTGTTCAGGCTTTTCAGTGTTAGGTCTGTGGTCAAATTTGCATTTGTAACAGTTAGCGTTAGCTCCTTCATGGGTTTGGCGGAAGATGACAAATTCAGCCATTTAAAATAGCTATCCATGATTTTAAGCTAACTAGCTACTTCAATTGTTTATTCTTTACTTTTAGTTAACTGTTTTGTTTGTTCACTTCTTTTAACAAACTACTTCAACTGTTTATTCATGACCTTTAGCTAGCTAACACTACTGTTTCTTCATTAGCTTATAGGTAACTATTCCAACTGTTTTTCCATCATTTTAAGCTAACTGCGTCTGTTTATCCATGACTTTACTACTGTAACTGCTTATCCATGACCTTTAGCTAACTAAAACTACTTCAACTCCATTACTTTAAGCTAATTATTTCAGCTTTTTATCCATTATCTTAAAGGCTAGCTCTTTCAAATGTTTATTCATGACTTTTAGCTAACTATTCCAGCTGTCTATTCACTATTTCAAGCATTCATTCATTACTTTTAGCCAGCTGCTTCAGCCTCTCTGCTCACTTGCTAATGCTAGCCAGTTTTCATGCACTCTCTATTGCAACACATGATTTTGATGTTACGACTGAGTCAGACTGACGGGAAAATTACTTGCTATTGTAAATTTAATGATTAATTAGTTGAGCTTTCTGGTAGCAGCAGAAGTATCCTTTGAGGTGTAAGGCTCCCACCTCAATCACTGTATAAGATCGTGTACACCTTCACATAAATAAATGCATACTTCAACTTCATTTTACAGGATTGATATGTTGCCTCATATTTCTCCAAAGTCTTACACAACAGCATTACTCCAGAAAAAGCAACATGTCAGCTTCCTGTACCAGTCACAGTCACATGAATACTGATTTCATAATGTTATTTCGATGCACCTGTAGGCTTAAGATCTTGACTTATCTTTTTTTTGTTTTTTTTGTTTTGGTGACTATTGTTCCTCACGAAACTGCTAACTGCAGAAACCACCGGATCCTCTTTTGTTCTGACTTGAAATGAAATTTACAGGATTGTTTAAGCGACAGGTTTTAGGGCCTTAGGGCTCAGAGGAACTTCGGAAATTTCAGTTTGTCATAAATTCTTCATAAGAAATGGTAAAATGTCCCAGTCGGGCCCACTTTAAAATGTTCTGTTCTTCCCAAGACAGCAGCTGTCTACCTCTTATCAGCATTTTAAGATATTCCCAGATGCTGTTATCTCATGCTCTGTTTCTTCCTTAGGTTACCTCTGAGATGATGGAGGACATGAACGGACTCTGCCATGTGATGGAGGAGAGTGAGGTGGATGTTCAAGCAAGACAAACCAAAGCTCAGCCACAGGCCAACAACAGCAGACCTAGCTGGTTAAATGGTAATAGCTCCATCTTTATTCGCTTTTATTTGGTGATTTGTGGTGTTGTTGTATGCTGTTTCTTTGCCCTGCAATGCTTGTTTCTGAAATCAGATCCGTGCTCTTATTTTAGATTTCCTCATGACCGACTCTGCTATATACAGAACTAGTACTTCTGCAACATTAGAGAAGGACTATTAAAGTAATAACCATAACGTCATGCTCACATGCTTTAGATGCTGGTAAGCAGGCATGAAAAGATGTGAAAGAGATATCATTTAATCAATTAACATACTTAATTTCCTCTTGAGTGGCTTTAAGATTGGATCATCTTATTCCACTCTGACTGGAAGTATCACAAAGACACTCTACCAGCTTTGTTCCAGCAGTGAACTGAAGTTATATAATGTTTATCTGAATGTTTAAATGTAAGACTCCAAGAGTGGTTGCACCAGTCAATTAAACACACTTTAATGTGAGCCATTATTTTAGAATATTGTATTTTAAAATCACATTTAGCTAAATTAAGCTGAACATTGTTGTTACATGATGGGTTTGACCCACCCTGAATCAGTGAGATTTGATTCTGTGTTGTTTTTACTTTCTATTTCGGTGTATTTGATGGCGCAGCAACTTTCCCCTGCTGCCATATGCTGCAGTGTTTCTTTTAGTTCTTGTTTTATGCCTCAGCTTCGGATTTGCTTCCTTAAATTGTTTAACAGTGACATGGCTGGATGGATTTTAGATTTGCTGGTAGACAGACCCGGGAGTGTCAGGGTAAATCGCACTGATCTGATTTGTTGTGCTCTTCGACTGGATCGCCACAGGCCTGGCCAGGGCTAACTGGGTGAATAATTGTTTTATCTCTCAGGCAACCAAACTGTTAAATACTCATGATGATTCAGCTCATGATTAGTTTTGCATGTAGCTACTGGGGACTGGTGATGTTTGATGTTTTTGCGTGTGTGTTTTTTGTCAGTAGATTAAATCTGCATGGCTAAACATGGTTTCCTGTTGCCTCCCTCCATCTCAGGTCAGTGTGTTGTGGCGGTGCCGAGCTGCTCAGCGCTAAACCCCAGCTTTGATCTGTCTCTGTGTCGAGCCAAACTGGAGAGCGATGGCTTCCAGGTCAGATTCACATGAGCTACTATGTCGCTGCAAAATTTGGATATCTTTATCCTAATCTTTGTTTATTTCAGGTTGTTTATTCGTTTGTTTGATTTTTTTACCATGTTAGATTCCAGTCAGAGACATGGAGGCTCCACTGAAGGCAGCTCTGGATGTTCCCTCAGTCAGGAGATACATGGTTTTCAACTCAGCTCTCTTCCATTTTGTACTGGCACCGGTATGATGGCTTAACAACCATTTATCTTTTCACTCCAGTCCTCTGCAGTTTCAGCTCTCTCCACACTTTTCGTCTATTTCTCCCGCGTGTTTTTATACTTTTTTTTCTCTTTTTGCTTTGCCTCAGATGAACACTTTAGAACTAAAACTTGCAAGAGGCAGATGGTCAAAATCACAGGAGGCCTGAGATATCCAGTCTTTTATTCCCATATCTGAGTCATTCCACAAAATCGCTGTCACCACTCATGTCTCTCAAATTATATTTCCCCTGTTTGTTACACAAGCTCTCTGTTAAATCATTTAAATCTTACCTAAGAAAATATGAAATCATCCAGGGTTATTTTCTCACACCTTGGTGAATATTATACGTTTTCATGGGCTGGGTATAATCCATATAATCGGTAAACTGATCTTGATATGTATCTGGTGTGCCCCTTTCAGACTGATCATGTGATCTGCTGCAGACACAGTCCTCATATAAATGCTCAGATTCCAGGATTCAAAGAATTAACACTGGAAGAGGAGGAAACAACTAGTCTGGCTCTGTGCAAAGGTTAAGAAATCTGCCTACCAGCACCGCCTAAGCTCATTAAATCACCAAAGTTGTCTGTCGAGTTAGGTGCCTAAACTATTTCCTGATGAACAGAGACTGGTTGCAGTGGTGACATGGAGTCTCTGCAGGTTGTTTGATAATCTTACGGTAAAAAAAGTGCATATTTATGAGCCCAGACAGAGCCAGGCTAGCTGTTTCCCCCTGCTTTCAGTCTTTATGCTAAGCTAAGCTAACTAGATGCTGGAGGTAGATTCATAATTACCACACAAACATGGGAGTGGTATCAAACCTCTTAACTTACTCTGAGCAAGAAAGCGATTAAGCATATTTCTCAAAATGTAGAACTGTTTCTTTAAGGTTAGATCCCAGCTGAGTATTTTACAACCTCTCTTCTCCCTCCACCAGGTGATGTATGTGGTCGTGTGGTGTGCCGTGTTCTCCACCCTCCACCTCTACATCACTGTCAGTGACTACTGGGTCCTCTGTCTCTCTGTCAGCCTGGTCTCCATCTTCCTCACCACTGCCATCATTTTCATCCTCCACCACAGTAACAAGGAGGTATCATACAATGAGTTTACAAAAATATTGACATCATCGTATGAATGATCTTACTTTCAAGTTTGGCTTAATCTGAAGAGGGTTTCTTTAAACGTTCCTATAGAGGAATGGTAATAGGTACGAACCTGAAATGTGAAATAATTCTTTTCATCTGTTTCTTTCAGCTCAACATGAATTTAGATGTTCGGTTAATCCAGGTGAACGAGAGGATGGCGAGGCACAAGCTGCTGGTGGCCGTGGCCGACTGGGTGCAGAACTGCACAGGACACATGCAGGTTGTTCTCATTAAATCAACTGAAACTGTGAGAAAGTGAAGTTCCAAATGTGAAAGAAGCCTTTGTGCAATACATTTATCCATGTCTACTGATGCTGGATATTGGTTAGATGGATACACAGCGGTTACCGTGTGATTTTGCTGCATGTCTGGTTTCTTAGCTTCATGTTTTTGTGTTGTGAGAGAGCAACGTGAAGATGAAACAACAAGATAATGGGGGGAAGTATATGACACAGAGAGTAATAAAACAAGAAGAATGATACAACAAAACCATGTGGTTAATGACACAGCAAGATGACAATTAAAACCACATATCAGCAGGCGTAACAGCAGGACAATGACAAAGCAAATACAAACCAGAAGCTGTCTATTGGTCTAAAAGCAGTAGAAAGTAATAAAATATTCATCATATATCCAATGGGCATTCTTTATGGCTGCACCAAAATCAAAACATCTCCACTTTACAGACATTTCTCCAAAATGTATCCTGACACGTTTGGTTAGTTCTGAAAGTTTGTGATCTCCACCAGCATGTAAAATAAAGTTGTGGGGATTTGATAAACGCCTGCTTGCTCAACATGAGATATAAAGATGAACTGATCAGTGGATTTGGTTTTAAATGATCACTGTCAGTTTTATTGACTAAAACACACAAACCACAACAAAGCAATTCAACAATTCAGCGAACGGCTCTGTTTTACTTTCACTATGACATAAAAAGTCATATAGTATATACAGCACACAACAATAAAAGCAAAGACAATACCATATATGGCTTATACTGGAGTGCATCTTCAGCAATCGTATTGGAGTTATAAGCTTTATGTGATCAATACAAATGCTCTTGTAATAAAACGCCAAAATTTGAGGTGTAGGTGGTGATTTAGCTGTCTGGAACATCAGTAATGAATAACAAATTGGATAATTTGGCTTTGGCAGCAACTAACGCTCTTGTGTTTATCTCTCTGTGTGTCTCTGCAGCTGTACTTTGTTTATTGGGACATGTCCCGCTGTCTGAGGGCACTGACTGAAACTTTAGAGGAGCGCAGCTTTGTGGCGAATGACACCCAGGTGAGAGAGTCGAGTACATCTGTCGCCCTGCTTGTTCCCCTGCTGCCTTATCGATTTTCCTCGTGCATCCATGTTAGTCCTCCCGCAAAATCAATAGAAACATAATTCTAGAGCTGTTGAGAGGATATTTAATTCTTTGAAGGACAGCATCATTTCTTTCATTCTTGCAGCGTGGAGGAAGTTAAAATGATCCATGTCACACTTTCACCAGAACAAACTGAAGAAGAGGATGTCTCATCTTGTCCTCATGGCCGAGGCAGCAGCTGTTGACCCCGAGGTCAGTGAGTCAGAAGTGGAGCAGAGCTCAGATGAACACAGGCCTCTGCTGAGAGCTGAGGAGGCAAGCTGCAGTACCTCATCCAGCCAGCGGGAGGACGCCAAAGTCACCACCAACTACAGCCTCGTCCCCGATGCATCCTTACCTGCTCAGGTAAAGAAACATGACGCTGGAGGACTTCCTTGTTCCCTATTGCTTTCTTCAATTGAAGTTAAATATATTTCTATATTTTTGTTTTATTTATTGAAGAAGAATTTAGTTTTTTCAGTGAAGTTAGTTAATTAATTAGTGACTTTATTGTTACTTAGTGAGTCAGGAACTTTATTACGCTTTAGCTTCACCAGCATCAGGAACAAAATATCGACAAAGTGAAAGTGACATAAAAGTACTGGTGCACTTGGAAAAAGTTTATGAATAAAAGAAATAGTTATTTGATTATTTGAAGACAACCTCACAACATCCTAACCTGGATATACCCTCATTACAACTCTTGAACAGACTAATTTGAGGCACCCTTGCCAAGTTTATGTTACATATTTAAGTAGTTAAATGTAAATGAAGAGCAGCGAATGTTTCATCATGAGAGTCTTTTTCTTTAAAATCTTTTTTGTTAAAAGCAGAACAGCGTATAAATGTTTTGCAGCTTTATCAGGAAAACTGAGCCACCTACCTTTTTTACCGAAACTCCAGCTGTCTCATTAGCAACTTTAAGTCTCTTTATAAAAAAACACAAATTGATTCCTAAAATAAAATGTGCAAAATTTACAGAGATTTCCTACTTGTAATGCAACAAAATCTTTAACAGTTTCTGAGAGCAGTTATAGTTAAGTAAGTGAAAAAAAACATGTTTATCTTGGGATGCAGATAAACACTGTTGTTTTTTAGGGGAAAGCAACAGGTGCAAAAGAGCAAACAGTCACACACGTACCTGAGCAGGATTTTGTGGAGTTTAGAAAAGTGAGCTGCACTTCATCTGCATTCAAATGAAGAGACAATGCCTGAGCCTTTTTATACGTTCGCTCAGGCTGTGTCCTGATTGGATAATCGGAACAAAGGAGTATCATTCAGTAAATACGTCCCCAAAGTTCACAAAACTCATCATACTCCTGAAGTTTACTCTTCTGCACATGTTTAATTATAGTTAGGTAGTTTCAGTACCACAACAAATTTTACCTTCACTGTTGTTATTCCCCACACAGGTACAGTTTATATGTGTGTCTCTTCATTCTCAGGGTTAACATAAGTAATAAGCATTAATATACTTGTTCTGCAGGCTAAAGCCTACCAGCTTCTGATGACTTACAGTGCAGCTTATGTGAAGCTGCTGGTGTCGGAGAGGCTGTCAGGACCGTCACACTACCGCCTACGTCCCCGGAGGAATCACTGCACCACAGCCCCTTTCTGCCTCTGCCAGTACATCAGAAAGAAGATCCTTCGATAACAGAGCTGCCAAACCAGGAAGCTGGTACAGAGAACTGGTGGACTACACTCAGTACCTTTGCTTTGCATGCATTCTCGTGAGCAGACAAACTGACATGAAGGAGAAAGCATGGATTAGGTTACATGTTGAAGGACATTTTGATCAAGTGGACGACCTGTTTGGAGCATCGCACTCTTGATTTCTCTGTTTTTAAGGCTGTTTCTCCAGCCTGCAGGCTACTGTACGTCTGCTGCTGTGTTCACGCCAGGCCTGTGTTTGCACCACCTGGATCCTTGTACATTTGGTCCCAACAATGTCTGCACTCTGCCAAATGCTGTGACACTGAGAACACACTGAGGTCTGTTCCAGCTGCTGTAAAACAACATTTGTACTCTTGTACACATGAGACTCACGGCCTTAGTTACTGCTGTTTCAGTTATTTGCACACATAATGAATATTGATTCTTGTGATTTGATTTTCAGTAGATTGTACAGTATTTGTCTTCTGTTTAACTGAAGGCAGTGGTGGAAAGTCTCACACTCTTTACTTGAGTATTTCCATTATATGCTACTGTATACTTCTACTCCACTACATCTCAGAGTGAAATATTGTATTTTTTAGTCTTCTAATTTCCATATCCGACAGCTATAATTACGTCTTACTTGTCAGATTAGGATTTTACATTAAACACATATAAGATTATAAAATACAACATTTTGTCAAAGATTAAAGTAGTGCTTTCCAATCTTTTTGGCTCATGACCTTGCACAAAAACGCAGTGTCTAGCTAGGGCTCCTTGTCACATTTCAAATGTCTGTGAGCTCCACCAACATTTCCCCTCTAAACATCTCACGTGGGGCCTTTTAAAGAACTGTCAGAGGCCCAAGGAAGTCAAATTGTAGAATATTTCAAGAAAGAGCAAAGATGAGAGAGAAGGTAAAAGAATGAGTACAGATTTGGTACCACTGGGCTAAACCACTTAACTTTAGAACATAATATATAATAATCTTTCAGTGACAGGGACCAGTTTTCTGCAGACTGGATACTTTTACTGTCAGTACATTTTAATAATGATACCTCTACTTTCAGTTAAGTAAGTTTGACTGTACTTCAAATCAGAATCAAACCAGGTTTTATTGTCACATACACACAATCACACAGAGTGCAATGTTTCATGTAATCCAGTGAAGGCCAGCGACCTGGGCAAGGCTTCTCTCCACCACTGGAGTTTGAATGCAGAACTTTTAGTTATAATATTTTTGCATGGTTATGCTGGTGCTTTACCTCAAGTAAATCATCAGATTCTTCTTCCATCACTGTTTGGAGGATTGAGAGTGACATGTAGAGACAGACAGTGGAAGCATGGGTTTGAAGTACAGTCAGAGATTGTAATCCAACACCCTTTTTATCAGTAATATCTCCTCACAGTCCGCTAGCTGTCTGTTCTGTGTGTACACAGCCCTGGCTCTTTAATGGCAAACAAACAAAGTGGCTCAGACTGGGCCACACAACACAATTCTAGCCAATCAGCAACTGGGGGGCTTTGTGCTGGTGCACAGGACAGGGGGAAGGGTAAGGGGAGATGGGACGGTAAATCTGGCACATGCTAACATGCTGGATCCCCCAACACAAACAACATCAACAGTCTCTCTCCACAATTGCTGACTCCACCTTTAACGCGAATCACTGGCTTTAGTTTCCTGGCTACATTGTCTGAATTGTCAGCAGCACAAAGCCATGTGTGTGTTTGTTTTTGCGGTCTCACACCTTTGGTTTTATGTGTGTGGGTGGATTAGATATCAATGCGTTCCTGTTTGCAGGATGCCGGGTTTATTGCTCAGCATTATTACACATTACCAGCCATTACCCATCAGTCCTGATGCTGCGGCTGAGATGACAGCCCAGCGAGAGAGCCGCAGGATGACACAAACGCACACAGCGAGACAGCCAGCGTGGCCGACCCTGGGGAAGCTGGGACTGTGTGATGGAGGGGAGAGGCGTGCAGCGTGAGGCCAAGTTAAACGATCTCAGAGATGCTGGGTCTCCTCAGGAGGCTAAATGGCCATCTGTGATCCTGCACACACTGCCTGGCTCAGCTCCCACCTTTGGTTTTTCCCTCTCTTTTCATCGGCCTGTCTGGGTCCATACTTCACCTTTTCACTTACATCATTCAAAGCGGTTATAATCAATAATTTCAGAATAATGCATCAAATAACAATGAGAAAACAGTGTGACAGTGTGAAAGAGGTCGCTCACAGTGATGAACCTTGTGAATCTGCAGCTCACCTCAGGTTTAAGGAGCTTTACAATGAATTTTAGCTCTGTAGCTTACAGCCACAAGCAGCTTTTTCAGTGAAGACTCATTTAATCACTGTAAACTACCTGCTCAGCACAAATGTCAGATACAATTAGTACTAGCTAGTGAACATAGTGAAGCATTTAACTGCTAACAAGGACGGTATTTCCCTCAGGAGTTGGTGGAGACCAAAAGGAGAGCTAAAATAGAGTGAATATTGGACTTAAATCCATCAGGTGGGCAGATGTATGACTCATAGTGGATGACAATATTGCGCCTGAACTGAAGCTGTTTGCTGACAAGCTTGACAAGATCAACTTAAAAGGTGATGATATGTCAATGCAATGCTGACACCTTGTTTTTGCTGCCCACAAGTGGCCAAAACAATAACAACAGCAAACAAACAAACTAATAAAACCCAAAATAGTGATTGCAGGTTTTCAGGATTTTACTTCAAATCATAATGACTGGATGAAACCGCAGCAAAAATAGGAGAGAGGAACAAGAGATATAATTTAATTTTAAATTTTCATTAAAATGACAATTTTAAATGTCCAATTAAGAATTTTAAATACTATGTAAGCTAGAATGGGAAGATATATTCATCCTCATGTGACACAAATACAGTGAAGGTGAGGCAAGGAAACAACTGCAACCCTAATGTTAAACAAGGCTAAGAGTTGAGCCATGCTAGCAGCTCTGTGCTTGCTTACAGTGGTGCTTTGAGCTAATTGCTAACATCAGCAAGCTAACATGCTCACAACAACAATGCTTGCATGCTGATGTTTAGCAGGCATTGAGGGAATTCTTTTGGCACTTTCATGTGTTTACCGCATTTGCTATCTTAGTGTTAGCATGCTTGTATTTAATTTAATTTATTGTAATTAATCCTTAAGGGAAATTTTTGTACCAAATTTCACAGAAATCCGTCCAACAGTTGTTGAGACATTTCACTCAAACCAACACCTGTCAGTCTCATGGTGGCAAACAGAAAGAGCCAGCCGGTCATTAGGATTTATTTGTACAAAATGTTGTAGCGTGCTTAAATTTGGGTTTGAACATTATAAGCTGCCTGCATTGGAAGGCGTGATCATTTTTATGTGGCATGCAGATGATGCAAGAAACAATTGCCACCATAATGCAGAAAAATGAGCAGCTGTAAAACCCAAACCTGCAAGACCTCAAGTGATTAAAGACAAGACAGTGATAGTGAGAGATACTGTAGTTCATGTTCTGACAGAGGGAGGAAAAAGAGAGACATAGAGGGAGAAAACCAGGGCAACTATAAATAGCACCTTAGTGATGAGGGGAGAGAGGAAAGGCCACAGAGAGACTGAGAGGATGGAGAGACTGAGAGGCGGAAAACAGACCTGAAGAATGAGACGCTGCCGCCGCCGCTGTATCGTCCACGACCCGAAATTATTCTTTTATTCATTACTCAAACAACTGAAGTCAGAAAACAACCAGTGCGTGTGCAACACAGCCATGAACATAATCATAGTAATAAAACCCCAAGAGAACCACATGTACACAGGTCATTTTTGGCTCTTTGAACAGGCAACCCATCGCATTTACAAGCTCAAAAACAGAAGAAATGAAGAGAAAGTGAGGAACACGTCTCCCGGCCATGTAGTGAGCAGCTAGGATTCATGTTGCTGAGAGCAGAAGAGTCCTATCAGAAAGCACACAGGGAGATGCAGCCTATGAACTCTGTATTAACTAGATATGCTGGGAGTGACTCTATTCAGTAGACACACACTCACTGCCAGAGCCTTCTGTACAATAATAACACTAAACAAGACTGTGCTTCATCTACTCTTTACACACTGAAATATCACTGTCAGTCGTATAAGGGCCTGTATTTATCAAATCTATCTGCTCTTTAAAAGGAAAAAGCCGTCACTTTTGCTCTCTGACTGAAAGAAATGGTTTGACATTTTGAGAAGTACGCTTATTTATGCCGAGAGCGAGCAGAGAAGATTGATTCCACTCTCATATCGTCGTAAATATGAAACAACAACAAGAAGCTAGTTAGCTTAACTCAGCAACAGGGGTAAACAGCTAGCTTGGCTTCGTCCAAATGTAATAAAACAGACCTACGAGCACATCTAAAACTCACAAATGAACATATTATTTCTCTTTTTTGAATACCTATAAAGACAAAAGTGTATAAACAACAATTAAGGGGCGCTGCAAAGCAGATTTTATCATCTTTGGGCGGAGTCATGCTAGCTGTTCCCCCGTTTCCAGTCTGTGTGCTAAGCTAAGCTAACTCTCCTGGCTGTGGCTTAGTGCACAGACATGAGTGGTATCAATCTTTTCATCTAACTCTCTAAAAGTATTGCTCTAAGAATAAAAGCTATCTATTAGCAACCTTATGATGTAAATTGCTCTTAAATTTAAGAGCATTAAGTTGGTTAAGAACACATCTTTGATGTCTGCAACACAGAAATAGGCGATTTCTGAGACATGTTTTGGAGTCATTGCTCTAAATAACATTAGTTTTTATGAATAATACGTCATCTGAGGCACACAGTAGTTTAGCCTATTATTTTTAGCTCCTGCTTTAAGCTGCTGTAAAACCAACTTTAAAAATAACTCGTATCTGTTATGTTCGAATAACTGATCACTAAGTGAAATTACAGCATTGTTTGCTTTTTAAAAAAATTAAACAATAAGGCATTTGCCTTAGTCCTTGTCTCTGATTGGCTGGTCCTGCTCTGAACATAAATGTAATAAGTTACATGATCACTGGAGAGCTTTTCTTAAAAGTGAATCTCTATAAATAGGAATAAGTCACTTGATAAATGTGTCTCATTCTTCTTCTTTTTTATTGCTAAGTTAGCTTTTTAATTTTGATAAAGTTTGATAAATGCAGGCCCAGATGTGTTAACTGTACTTAATATTATACATTAGTGATAATCAAATGTAATAATTATATGAATAATAATAATATATATAAACTACAGAACTGTATTTATAGTCTCTATTCGTGTTCATTTTCAACAAACACAAGTTTCATAATTTTTAAAATCTCTCTGTATAATTCTTTTAAAAATATCATCATCACAGGGACCAACACAGGAAAGGAGGGAGGAAATATTATTAGGTCCAATAACTCATGTGGAGAAAGACAAAAAGAGAGAGAAAGGGAAAGGAAAGAATTCATAGAGCAGAAAGTGCTACAATACAGTATAGGCAGTAATATTTTCCCTCTCTCCTATTGAAAACATTCATTTTCAGTTCTCCCATAATGTCACATGATAGTTCATACTGTAATGTTACAGCTCTTACAAACAGCAGCACTCCTGCTGCTCAGAGCTACGCTACATTATGGAAACCATGTTGGGTTGACCCTGACTCATTGCGTTCCCACAGTGAAACAACGTCACGGGAGCTCACAGCTGCACTTCTAGTCGCAATATTTAAGACAAATGGAAACAAACTGAGGATGACATGCAGGGTTATGTTGCCTCATAAGTCTAACGTTGCACTGAAGTTTCATATACAATGTCTGATTGGTTAAATAGCAAGAGATGTGCAGCACAAAATAGGCCAAAACACTTCTAAAATACCTGCAGAAACAATATTTACGAACCTAAGATTGAAATACTTATCATCTAAATTGTCTCCTCTTCTTGTTTAGACAGTAGCTTGTTTGACATTTTGAAAAATACTGTACCACACATTTTTACAGTTCAGGAGATGTTCCCACCAACAGCTGGGAGACAAGCTATTCTTGCACATTAGCTTAAATTTATATTCATCATGCACTATAAGAACTATGAATGTAAGCAGCTGTGTCATCGGGCCACTAAAAAGTGCAAAATCATCGCCATCGGATATCAAATTTAAGCCAATTTCAAAGTGTCACATAGCTGCATTAAACTTGTGATATACTGTAAATTAGAGCGGACACAGTCAATGCATGGGTAGATATTGAATAAATTAATAAATAATAGATTTCAAATAAATTAACAAACATGTAGTTCATAAGTTATGTATCATCTCAAATGTCCACGTAACAAACAAACAACCAATCTCAAATAAATACTCTGTGTTTGGTTACATTAGACACTCTGTCAGTCCAGCCTCCATTTGGTGTGTTAAATGTGTATTGATCACCCCCTCTAACACTTTGACAGTCTCTTGTCCGAGTGCATCGGCGTTAATACTACTCTGTTAATCAACACTGTTCATGTACATGGCACTTTTTTTTTGTTTTTAAAGAAGAAAACACGTGTATACTTGTACTTGTAAGACTAAAATGTGCATTTAGCTATCCTAAAAATAACTCTGTGTGGACCCATTTAGGAGATTTTGCTGGAATATGTAAAACTGAAACACACTGTGACCTATCCTCTCATCTAACCGCACCATCCGTATGAATTAATCAGTGTCAAATGAATTGTTAATGCAAGGAACTTTGTTTTCCTCTTGCAGCTCATATCTGAGTATAAATGTTAAGCGTTCGCTGTGCTAACAGCAATACTGGACCCCATTTGACAGCTGCTTGTATTTGGGGTTTGAACATGAGCTGTGATTGGTTGCTTTTGGTCGTTGGTGTGTGTGTTTGATGGCAGCAGGTTAGGTCAGAGTTGATTGTATGTGTGTGTGTGTGTGTGTGTGTGTGTGTGTGTAGCTGTACACAGAGGGCCAGCAATGCAGTAGCAGTTTGTGTGCATGTTCAGTGCTCCTATTTCCTCCAAAGGATTGAGAGTAGTTAGCTAGCTAATATATGCCGTGATTTCCCATCTGTCTGACACTGCGTGGAGTTACGGCTCCCAGTCGTCGTCGTGGTGCTGCGAGGCGATGATGACTACCACGGTGAGGATGGTGCACAGCACAATGGAGGCGATGCCGACAGCCAGGCTGATGAAGGAGAAGTTGCGCGCCTCGCGGGAGGCTATTTCCGCCGTCACCATGTCCCCTCTGGCTATCGCCGTGCGCACCTAAGTGATGCACGAGGGAGGGGATGGGTGTGTGGGAGAGAGGAGAAATTAGAATAAACCTTATATAACCAGAAGATGCACGAGTGGGAGCAGGAAAGAGTCTAAAACACCATGAATGGATCGATTTCACTGCAGCACAGCCTGAATGTGCAGAAAGAGGCCACTCCACACAACATTAACACACCATAACAACATATACAGCTCAGACCGGTGGGTCCATGCCTTGTCAGCTCAACTCAACTCAAAGCCAGCTGAGCAGGCCCAGGGGAAAAAATCCATTCTATCCCGTTGCACCGACAATGGTGCAGTTACGTAATGTGGTCTGTCGTGTGCATGTTGGTCAGCACGGCCCGCCGTAACAGTGTGGAACAACAGGCATCATGAGATCTGAGAGCCACCAGACTGAGGCTTTGCATTTCCAGCGTCACGCTCAATTTAATGTGTTCGTTAGAAGGCCTCACGAAAGGTAAAAGAGCAAACTGGGCCTTTTAATGCAGAGGTCGTATACAGTGGATGACATCGCTGGAAGTATGGTTTTTAGCGGCAGCGGCCTTCTGCTGCTTGACCATTTTGTTCTGATTTTACATAATTCAAACTTACTAAAAAAAACAGGGTTAACATACATAACAGACCGAACTGAGTCTTGCCGATTTCTAACGGTTAGGAAGGGGCCACATAATTCAGCGGAATCAAACTCTAAGCTAATTTTGAGCATGAAAATCATTTTGTTACTCATAAAACGCATTTTGTTGGGAAAAAAAAAGTTGTACTAACACCAGCAAGAATCTATGTGATTAACACATCCATGCTAGCAGCTCTGTGAGACTTCCACGATGCTTTGAGCTAAATGCTAATGTAAGCATGATAACATGCTCACAGTGACAATGCTGTTAATCATGTCTTCCATCTTACTTTAATACGTTCATGCTAACATTTGCAAACTAGCACTGAAGACAAAGCAGACCTGCAGCTGAGGCTGATGGGAACGTGTTTTGCCTCGCAGATATTTGGACAAAAAGAAATTTTGCATTAAAAGCGATTGCGTGGACCAAATTTTACGGCGATTTATCCGAAAGCTGTTGAGACTTTTCACTCAGAAACACAAACTTCCACCTCATGGCGACATGGGAGAAAAAGTCAGGTGATTCATCCTCTGGGGATCCTGAATGTCAACCATCTAATCCAGTAGCTCTTGAGCTGTCAGTCTGGACCAAAGTGCTGAACCGAACACCTTGCCATCCCTGAAGCCATGCAGCTAGAATGGCTAAAAACCATTGTGACTATAAGCTTTTTCCAAAAGACTCTTAGTGTGACTAAAATAAGCGTGATTCATAGTATCTTACTTGTCTGCATACTTATCACAGTGCCCTTCTAAAAGGCAAGTACATTTCTGAACATAAAGTGATGGGTAAAATGACTTTAGGATGCAATTACACTGCAAAGTCCTCGGCGAAGGCGCCATTATGTTAATAAACCTCGAAGATCAAAAGATGCGGCATTAACCTGCACTGCTTTGATGATCGCAATGATGCCTGTCGGCCAGAAGCAGCAGACGGTGGTGAGCACAGCGATGGGCAGGTAGTCGTGTGGTGGCCGGCGGTCCATTAGGGTAATGCTGGCTGGCATTTGCATGGGATGAATCTGGCCCGGTGGGATCCCTGGGTGGCCTCCCCCGGCCGGCATGTAGGGCTGACCCTGAGCAGAGGGAGAGAAGAAGACAGAGAGTGAGTACTGGCTTTCTAAAGCAGTAGAGCAGCTTACAAAGCACTTTCCACTCAGAAGACACAGGAACAAGGTGACACAGTCAAAGAGGACAGCATTGCATTGTCATGCAATAAAGAGTCGTGCGCGGCTCGGCTTTAGCAGCAGCGAGGCAGGAAACGTCTAAAAAAAGCTATGATTTATTTGTGAGATTGCGGCTAGCCTGTGAGAGGAGCATGAAGCCGCGCCGACTCTCGCTCCTGCATTCCTGCAGCGACACAAACACAAAGGATACGCCGCACTGATATCAAATATTTATGTTATTAAAAGAACCTAATGAAGTGAAGAGGATTTAACCTCAGCTCTCGCTTACAATTCAGTGCACTTGGTGGTGAGACTTGCGGGAGCACAAATGCAGTTGTTGCTGCAGCTATTCAGTGACTCACTGTCACACTTGGAAGCCTAATTTCACCACTTTCAGTTGACTTCATGTGAATGGTTTTATCCGTTACTGTGCAAACATGTTAAGTACTGTGTGTACAAAATGAATGAATAAATTAAGGTGACAAAATTGGCATCTGTGATCTCGAGCACTGATTCACAACCTGCTTCGTGTGATCAGCCCAGTCGTCAGAATAAAATGTTGGCATTGCAAGGATGCATTTTTGTACATGTAATAAGCATCATAACAACATTTCTACAATAGATGTACTTCAGATTACCGGTATATGTATTTGAGCTGAGTCGAGGTGACGGTGGTGGTGGTGTGAAAACTAGTGAGACTGCCAAACAGAAGACCACAGTTTAAAATGTGTTTGTGATGTCGGGACATTTTCCAGCCATGCTTGTGGCAACAAACACAGGTATATTAAGCGAAAACATGACCTTTTCTAACTCTAACCAAGTGGTTTTTGTGCCTTAACCTAACCAGGCCTTAACCACAGCATTCACACAACATAGAACTGAGCATAAAGAACATAAAGAAACATAAAGCTTGAACAAATCTGCTTTGCAGAAACGTATAATGGCAACATTTATTCCGACGATTGGGTTGTTGCGACCCTTCATAAAAGCGTTGCCTTCTCAGAGCCCTCGTCGCAGGTTGTATATTTTTATGAACTGTGAACAAAGACTCATGTTCCCTTCTCAAATTTTATGGACAGACGACAGAGAGATGACAGGAAATGAAGGGAGAGAGAGGTGGGTGGTAACATGCAGGCAGTGCCGTAACCCCTAGACCACCAAGGCAGTTTTTAGATTTCGGGAGAGGTTAAACTCTGCATTAGTTCACAAGTAGAAAGCACAAATTATTCTGATGCAATGTAAATGTAGCTTTTATAAAAGCCAGTCGTCAAATAATGCAAATGAGTGAAAATGCATGATGTGAGCGATCAGTCAGTTCACTGAATATTCTACTGCATGCTCACATATCTGTCTGCAAATAAACAAAAATAACAAACAGTGAGTGAATAAAATCAACAGCAACCAAGTAAGCTGTGTCGAACACTGCCGCAAACATTTTAACTCTCATCATGAATAATGAGCCGAGAGCTCTGGCTGCTGTCAAATTTCATGCCTGTGATATGTAACAACATGCCAACTTGTACAAATGTATAATTTAGAAGGCAGAAAATGAAGGCAATTTTTCTCAGAATTTTCTAATAGTAGTACCCTAGATAGAATGAATTTTGTACAAATTATAGAGACTGTTTGGTAAATGTCCACTTAATTAATGGAGTAGCAGCAAGCTTCTATTAAGGACATTTCTCTAGAAATCAACACGTCTTATAAGCTGAGGAAACAGAACATGGTCTTTATTCACCCTTCCTAACTTCCGAGTAAAATGTTAGTAAACTATGTTTCCTAAAGTAAAGTGTTACCAAAATACATTTTCATCGATTGAAACTGTAAATGTGAAGGATGGAAAGCATAACAACTATTACCCGTGATAAGAGATGGAAAGATTAAATGCATTGAATTTTGAACAGAGTCTGGTGTAATTCTGCAGCAGCCTGATGCCAGACCTGTGAAATCTTTAAAAAGCACTTTACTTGTGTCTGACTCACCGATGCCATGGGGTAGACGGGTACGTAAGCTGTGCAGGGCTGCAGCTGTAGCGGGTAGCCCGGATGGAGGTATCCTACAGGGGGGTGAGGCATGGTGCCTCCAGGGGCCTGGGTCTGGACCGTGTAGCCCTGCGGTGCGCCCTGGGGTCCCAGCGTGCCGCAGTGGAACTGGGTTTCTTGGAGATATCCCTCTGAGCCCGGGGGAGGAGGCGGAGGAGGGTAGTTGGGTTGGGTGCCCGGCGCAGGCTGCATGTTGGGGTGCTGGGGCACGTTCGGGTCCTGCGGGCCAGGGAGGTACGGAGGAGGCTGCATGGTCTGACGGCCAGAGTCATCGAGACCTGAGAGATGAAGACGAAGCAGACGAGGGAGGAAAGATAAGAAAAAAGCAGGTAGGAGAGGAGTCACAAATAGAAAAGCAGAGGAAGAACACTAAAAGAAACAGATGCAAGACTGAGGGGCTGTTATCTAACCATTAGCACCGTTACAGCACATTTTATCTCACTGTTGTGGAGGGAGAAACAATTACACAGACCACAGAGACAGAAAACATGTGCAGTCTTTGTGCTAATGATGACAGTGATTGACATTTTGACCTCTGGAGAAGAAAGACATTTTTCTCTCCCTCTAATTTCAAAACCAGTGTTTACTGGCTGTCAGAAATGTGGCATTTCTGAGATGAAGAGCTTCCTCTGATGGTCTGCCTGCCTGAAGCATCCGTCTGCTTTCAGGCGTCTGAACATTTCCCGCTCGCACCTCTGCTCCCTTTGTGTTTGCTTAACATTGAGAAAGACTTGACAGGGTGTCGTGTTTTCACGCTGGGGAAGCGTCCGAGGGTGCGGTAATCCACTTTGACAGGGACATGAGGAAGAGAGATGGAGATGGATGGAGGTGAGGACGGAGGAGTAAGGGTTTGATAGGGCGGACGGGAGGGAGCAGAGCCGTGTGAGTGATGAGGGATGACGACTTGTGCTCGGGGACCGGCTTTACGTAACAGACCCCAAACCCTGTCACAAGCAGGAAGCGGACCAGAAAGAGACGGAGGGGAGAGGAGCGAGCGCGAGGGAAGGGACACCTTTAAAAGGTCGTGACGCGGCGTGACGAGCAGCTCGGTGGACAGAAAAATGTGTCCGTGTTTGTCCATTTAAAAATCTGTCAAGACACAACTAAACGGAAGAAAAGTCAGAGAGGTGGATGGCAGCTGATTCACAAGCTGTAGGTCTGTGGTACTTTGTGTAACTGCTCAGTTAAATGGAAGGATGGATCAAGGTCTCATTAATAAGTAGCAAAATTAATTTAATATTTAATTTCTCCTCTCTTTAATGCTTTTAAGACTAAAACAGCTGGGTTATACTCAGCTGCACATTTCAGAACCTTTCACATGTCTCTATTTTAACACGTGAAGGGGAGACATTACAGGCAAAAACACTGTTTTAGTCATGCACTTGTCAATTTGGGCGATTTTTGCCTCCAAAACATGCCTTCTTTCAGACTATGGTGGAAAGAAAAGGTCCAAAATACACATTTAGGTTTTATTTCCCTTCAGATGTTTTTTCTGGAAATGTAAATTAGCGCAAAATTATTTAGAATTTAAACCTAAAATTTCAAAAAATGTTTGTCTTAATGTAAGTAATCAGCTGGGGAAGTTTCATGGTGATATCTATCAGTTTTTACCAGGTCGACCTGAAGTGTCTTGCCTTCAGAAGTGGCATCTGTTGATCCAGCTCTAACCATAACGTCATTACACATTAATGAGTTTTCATAAATTACCAGTCAAAGTTTGTGATGATTTCTGTCAAATTGCAACACTTTAATTTGTTTCAAAATAAAGATATCAATGATGTCACCTAAAGGTAATGTCACCTGTATGTTGATATGTGCTCGTCTTCTGTGGTTTGATGTAACTAAATGTAATTTTTTGAGGGAACCTGAACTGTTCTTCCACTTTATCCAGCTTTAACTTCCACTGTTAACATTGTACTTTTTACTCCACTACATTTGTCTTACAGCTTTAGTTACTTTTCAGATTACACTCCTTCATACTCTTCCTGTCCAGTGAAAATCGCATATCTCCAAATTTGGTGATTTTGAATGTTTCTGATAAACTGAAGGGTCAATTGTTCCTTTACAGACTGAGAAAATTCTGCATCGTCTCAAAGCTCAAAACAGACTTCTTTTCTGAGCTTTGCAGAGATAAGTAGTTCTCACAGGACAGCAACACCATAAACAAATGATGATCTTGTAGAATATGATGCGTTGCTGCAGATTAAACGAGCCAACGGGATATGAAGTAGTTCAAAAGAGCTCAACCTTAAACAGCAGCAGAAAACTGCAACGTACACATGACTGCAGCAGTAATAATAATCCAAAACCATTGTGTGTAATAGTAAAACACTGACAGGCACAATTTTGCTGCGCAATGTGTACTTCTGATACTTTGAGTAAATTATGCTGATAATACTTACATAATTGAGGCTTTCAATGCAAAAAAATATCTCCCTTGTTATGAATAATTACATAATAAAGAGCAGGATTAGAGACATCTTGTTGATGTTAACCAGCAGAAATGTTGTAGAAAATATTTAAGTTAAGGCATTAATGTCTGTATTTAGCTCTACAAGGGCCCTTTGGGGGATAGTTAGAATTAACACTGCTGGTGTCCTGACTTTGAAATTATATTTAAAGATTGTTAATTTAAAGTAATAACACTGAGCACTGCTGCATTTACATGGTACAAAATCATTCCCACTCAGTGTGTTTGCAAGGTGTGATTTCCCTGCAATGTTTCACCTGCTGAACAATGTTCTGCACCCTCATTAATAACATCACAGGTCCGCTGCTGCTGTTAAGTTACTGTTCATCTCTGCGTTACAGCTGACGAACGCACAACAGCCACGTCTACAGCCCAAACCTGCAGGCTGCAGCCTCCTGTGCAGGCTGCAATTTATAGTATCAGTGGCAACTTCATGCGTTTCATTATGACCTTTATTCCTTGGTGTTTAACTGTGCAGCTGCGGCTCTCCAAGGGTTTGAGCTCCATCAGTAGTTGGCGCTTTAACATCCTAAAAGAATGGAAGAAAAGGCCGGAAAGACCAGACAAAAGGTTGTTTTTTGTGCGCCAGACATTGAGGATTATTAATTAAGGCTGTTAACAGGCGCGCAAGTGAAGCCGTGCACGCGCAAAGGACACCCACACTTATGTCAGGAGAGATGCACGTAGGCCTGTGCGTAATGATGATAATGAGACACACAGAGCAAAGGAAAAATAACAGTAACCCCAGCATAAAATGAGGCATTCTTACATGCAATCAACACAGGAACCCTTTCAGTTTTTAATCAGGAAATAATCAAAATCCTGACCAAACACTGAGGTAAAAATATAATCACATAAAGTCTGATAACGTCGCTTTAAACTCTCTATTGAGCACCGTGGCTGTAATGTGAGGCCCTGGTGTTGTTCCCCGCAGGCTGCACCCACACAGCGGTGCATCATCCTACAGAGGCAGCGCGGCGCGGATCAGCTGCGGATGGAGATGCAGATGACAGAAATAAAAAAAAAAAAAAACCGATCCCATCAGCCTGATATGTGTCCGCGGATCAAACGGACCCCCAGATAAAAACCACATTCTCACACCTCTGCGGGGGCTGAGAAGTGGCTCAACGAGGCTGCCGGTTCAAATACGACACGTTGCACACAATTAAAATCCGCTCACCGTGTTTTTCCGACGACATGCTTTCCGATCTGCTGTCTTCCTTTGATCGGATGTGCTTTAACTGGTGCTGAAGGGGGGGAAAAATCGCTCCTTTCGCGCGCGATGATGCAGACTTTTACTCCAAACGTGCGCAACCCATCCTCAAGATGTCTTCATCTTTCAGAACACCCAGTTACTAATTATAACTTCAGCTGTCTTTATTATTATTATTAGTATTAAAAAGTAAAGGCAGTTGTCTCCCAGCGCACAGGTCTGCGCAGTGTCCCTCCCCTCCTCTGCCTCTCTGTGTGGCTGGATGTCTAATAAGGTTTCTCCACTAACGCGTCACCGTACATTGAATTAATCAGACACAAAGCTATCGTTGTCTTAAAGCGACAGCCCGGACTGGGGGAGCGCTCGTGCACCGCTCTGGAACATCCCATCACAGCTCGACAGAGAGCCACGCGCGTCTTTCCTCGCGTGACGTTTCACCACCTCAGTTTTCCCTCTCACACAAGCTGTCCTCAGATGATACCCCCCAATGAGGAGGCAGGGGAATAGACTGTCAGTGATGCATGCAGCCGAATAATTTGAATTTCTGCAAATATCTGAGAAAAGAAGGACAGTGCATCATGTTTCTGGGATACAGATTTTATTACTGTACAATAAATTACAGATGTCATGTTCACTCCCGCACAGTTTGGTCTGTTTGTTAAAATCATTCCCGTCTTCCTGTTCAGGAATTTTCATGTAAACATGTTTTGTAGGCACATATAGCGTCTCTTTACCTCCCCCGTACATCTCCATCTTTCTCACACCTTTCGCACAAAGAAACACTTGGCTGCAGGCGCCGTTCGCCCTCCACCTCTCAGTGGGTGTACAGGGAGGCGGTGAAGACGATGTCCCTGCGGATGGCCAGCGAGGCCTTCTCCATCTTGCTCCCCAGGACGGAGTCTCCCACGATGCGGGCGGCCTGCCGCACCTCCTTCAGCACCTCGTCCAGGCGCTGGATGCAGCGCACCACCGTGCCCTCCTGGACGTCTGTCAGCTGGGCGATCTCCGCAAACGGCTGCGATGGGACGGCGGGAGTGAGACAGAGGAGGGACGGGGTGAGACGTGAGGTGGTGGACGATGCAATGCAAGCAGGTACAGTAAGTACAGTAGCACACATCCAGAGGGGAACTACACATTCTGTAATAAAACCATTCAAGCTAATAATAAAAGCATAATCATATGGTAGGATAAATGTGGACTGTGGCTCAAAACAATGGGCTTTATGCAGTATTCATCCCTGAGTGGCAACTACTGGTGATTTAAGAGAATTTGTGGTGTTCAAATATGTGTTTTAAATTTTCTTTCAGCACAAAAAAGTCTGCCTTTCTTCACAGGGGAAGAACTTGTTTCATTTAAGGACAGTTAAGCCAAATCTGAATGAATTTTGAGGTCAAATATAGTTGAGATAACATGGAGTTCCCCTTTAACAGATTTTTTCTCATCTGGATACAGACGGCATGTGAACACCAGGCTCAAAATCAAGTGCGACAGTACAAGAGCTGAACCTCACCATGCCTCTGGCCCAGCAGTACACCACTTCTGTCAGGCCAAACTTGAACTGGCCAACGAACTCCTCAGCTGTCTGTGGTATCCCACAATCCCTCTGCAGCTCTCCGATACGCTGGGCCACTGACAGCACCCGATCGATGCCCTGAAAGAGAGAGAGAGAGGGACGGCTGTGCATGAGCAGACAAGAAAGAGTGAGTTTAGCCTGAAAAGCAGAGATTTTAGTTTTAGAGGCAGCCCTTAAATGCATCACTCTCTGGCCTCTTGGCGTTAACATTGCTGGCTTTGTCATTTACGTCCAGAAAACCTGTTTCACGGATTCGTGGCGTGGTGTGTCTGCTCAGCTGTCGTAGGTCTACAGAGCTTGGGTCATCACTAATTCAGGCGCTCATAAAGCACTTTCGTGTATCAGGGGCAGTTCAGACCACACACGGACACAGAGACAGTCGTAACAGCGAATTAAAGAGTGAGTGAGTGACTGGGGGGAGTCAGGTGAAGTGCCCTTGTTGTCCTTTCTGCAGGGCGAGGATGTCATGCATCAGATCCGCACAAGAACAATGTAATATAACGTGAGTGAGTGTGTGTGAGTCACCCATGGAGGAGGCAAAGCCTGTACAGTATGTCAGCACACGCGCGCCCACTGTCGCTTTAATATCTGAGCTTTTCATGAGATGCAAGCCAGAATAAACCTGCTCAAACGAACAAAAAAAAAACCCTCCTTACCTCCTGCAGCGTGTTGGTAATATGCGGCTCCACCTGCGTGTTCTGTGTGAAGACCAAGCAGGACAGCAGGGCGGCGCTCTCCTCGGGCGCCAGCGGGCTCAGGACGTTCTCGAACAGCAGCTCGGTCAGCAGCAGCTCGTGGCTGCTGATCTGACAGGCCACGCGGCCTTTCAGCTGCACCGCCCCGCTGCTGTCAACGTACTGGAGGGACTGCAGCACCTGAGGCGGACCGGCGGGGAAACGGACCTCTGAGTGCATTTGTTCAGGATCAACAGAGCTGAATCTGACGGCGCTCAATTAAAAATGGGAAAACGTTTATAGGCTGAAGTCACTGTCGCCTGACTGAATCATATCCCTTCTGCAACATGGACTTACTCATACTCACTGACAAAAAACAATTACAATTACTTTTAACTGTGGGGGTTAAATTTTAGAGATGCAATTAATCAATTAATTGGTTTGAGTAACTTTTTAAGAAGAAACTGTCCAAATTCTCTGAATCCAGCCCCTTAAATGTGGATATTTTCTCTATGACAGTTACCAGAAGAACATTTGAGAACGTCATCTTGAGCTTTGAGAAAAACTGAATGACAGTTTTCACCATTTTCTGACATTTTACAGACGAAACAAGTAATCGATTGATCGAGAAAATAATCAGCAGATTAATTAACAGCGGAAATAATTGTTAGTTGCAGCCCTGGTCAGTTCAGGCTTCTAGTACAGCAACAATTTTGAAAATCGATATTTAATTTAAGTCTTTTTTTAAGCAAAAATGCTAAATATTGGCTAGTTCCAGCTTGATTGTAAATTGAATATCTTCAGATTTTGAAATGTTTTTGTTTTTTCTTATTATTAATCTTTAAGGATTTTTTTTTATTAGAAACAGCAGATTGGTGATGAAGAGAGCTGCAACAAACGTCACCAGTTGATCAGACAAAGCAAGTAATTTAAAGACATTATCTTGGTCTGTGGGAATTTAGGATGAGGATGTTTCAGATATTCTGATGCTAAATTAATCAATGAAAATTGATGCGATTTGCAGGCCTCACCTGGAGTCCAGACCAGGGTTTAAGAAACTGACACGCGACTTCATGAGGCTGTCATGTGTATAAGCAGGGATGAGCTACAGGCCTAAATGTAAATGTGAATCCTTTAAAACATAAGTCAAATGAGAATTAGCCTTCTCAGAGACATGACTCAGGTCAGAGGTTTCTCTTTAAATGAATAAATCTAACTATGTAGGACTGAAGTGACCTCATTCTGAAAAATAAAATCGCCCTGACAGAAACGGGTCAGGACGGCGAGTCAAACGTCAGATCCAAACCTTGATCCTCTGGTGGTACTCGGGTAGCAGAGACAGAGACTGGTCCGACACCAGGAACAGCAGCCTGTCCAGCTCCTCCTGCACGCTCATCCTCTCCTTAACCCGAGCAAACTGAAACACACACACACACAGACACACACACACACACACACACACACACACACACCCCGTGGTTACTTGAGTATACAACAGCAGTTGTGCAGCACTTGACCTGATTTCAGTGCAACCAAAAAAGAAACCAACACAGCATTGTGACAGAGAGGAAAATGCTGCGTGTTGTACTCTCATTGACAGCACAGAGGATTCGCTTTCCGAATTTGTTCCCTAAACCCACCGAGGCCAATTACTGTACACTAACAGCTTGCATTGCAGAGCATACTGCATTAACCGCTGCTTTGTAATACCGACAATGCTGCATAAAGACAGGAAGTGTGAATACGTTGATGAGAGGACACAGTGACAATGCAAGTGAGATCTTGTTATCTTGCCGGGCAGCGAGAGCGCTTGCGTGCGCGAGATGGCTTGAATGGCACGCTGTGCCTGTGAGACAGCAATGAGCTGCAGCTATGAGCCTATACGGGTAATTATAGAAACAGCCGGTTTCGATTCTCGCATCTTATCTCCTCTGCGAGGCTGCCAGGAAGACAGGATACACAACACAAAAGCAAAAATCTTGTGGCGGAGTTTGATGCTATTATTGTGAAACTAGAGGAGGAACGATGGCGGGATAAAAGGAAGCTGATGCTGGAATGAAAAGAAAGAAATGAGAGGAGGCATCAAAAGGGGACAACTGCAAGTGTCTTATGTAAGGGTGTGATGTTAATCAGCTGCATAAATATGCAATTGCTGCACAAAAGAATTATTAGATGTCTTTATTAACAAACAGTCAAAAAAAAACTTTCATTTATCTGCAACAGCTCAAAAATTAAAATAACTCCCACAAACAACTTACAGAGAGCTCTTTTGTCAAGGACTGCCTCAGTGATTAAACACATCAACCAGTAACACACACACACGCACGCACGCACGCACGCACGCACGCACGCACGCACACAGACAGACACACACCTGCTCTGCGAACGTGGGCGAGTGGATGCAGTTGAACTCTCTGAGGCTGTCTTGCAGCACGCGCAGCCTCATGGAGTCCTCCACCACGTCCACGCTCTTCAGCTGGAGGTCGTTCACGGGGTCGAGGCTCGGTATGCCGTCGGGGCTGGCCTCGGCCAACCGCAGGAGCTCCTGGGTCGCCGTGGAGATGGCTTGGCCAGGAGGGTCGAGCCTGAAGGGCCAGAGGGGGGCAAAAAGTGGACAGTAAGGGAGAATTTTTATAAAAAAGTAAACAGTAACATAATTACATAGCATAAATAAAAGTTTTTTGGATATAATATACATGATGAACAAAAAAGAAATCTGTGGTGATAGAGCATGACGCCAAAAACAGGCAAACACACAGCCTTACAAGGCAGAAAGGAGAAAAACCTCATTAACCCTTTGTTATAACACCGGTCCTCATAAGGCACAAGTGTGTGAAACACCCGCCGACAAGCTTACAGGTGGAATTACTTCCACAGAGTTACGAGTTAGTTTAGCATTACGTTTACATTTATTGATATTTTCCAGTTCACAGAAGGCCTGCCAGCCATTCAATCCCATTAGCTGTACAATAACACATAACAGTGTGTATCCTTGCAGTCTAGCAAACGTTTTGATGCATCTCCTCTCTGTAAAACATTTGCAAAGCTAAATTTGTAAAAAAACTTGAATCCTGCATTGTCTGCTACTCGCAGGCAGTGTTCTTCTTCACTGCCTTCACTGACGCCAGTGATAGGTGCGTATAAATCATCCACCTGCCACCCACCCAAACAAATTATTTTCTCCGAATTAGAGACCCGCACCTGCAGGGACATTACTGCCCTTTAAATTATGTCGAGC
Organism: Chelmon rostratus; assembly: GCF_017976325.1. Taxonomy (NCBI): domain Eukaryota; kingdom Metazoa; phylum Chordata; class Actinopteri; order Chaetodontiformes; family Chaetodontidae; genus Chelmon; species Chelmon rostratus. The sequence continues at coordinate 8,132,204 of NC_055673.1, read as the reverse complement.
AGCGTGAGCTTTCCAGATGATTTGTTTTCCAGTTGTATTGATATGAGTGTTTTCTTTAAAGGTCCAGTGTGCAGGATTTAGTGGGGTGCCAGATTTCAACCACCTGAAGTCCCCTCGCCTCACCCTCCAATATGGTTGCTGCTAAAAACACACCAAAAGCTCTCTAGAGTCAGCGTTTGTTTTGTCTGTTATGGGCTACTGCAGAAATATGGCGGACTCTGTGGATGAGGACCTGCTCCCTCAGTAGATATAAAGAGCTCATTGGAAGGCGACACAGGGTTATACACAGTAATGTCGCCGGCAGCAATTTAAGCAGCAAAACTAAAAACTGTATAATGTTGTTATAATCTTGACAAGACAGATGAAACAGAATTAAACTTTCAGCTTCTGCTCTGATGGAGTTCAGGATTTATCTAGATGATGGCTGCTTTACTCCAACAACTTAAATAATCAATGAAGATAGGCTGCTGTGCCTCGTGCGTAAATGCGCTTGGCGTCTCTCTTCACGTGGAGATGAAAAATTAAGCTTAAAACATGTTCAAACATGTGATTAATATTTTCCTCTTTAATGACGTATAATTTCGTCCACCTGCGACCTATCAACTATTAATCAGATTCTTAATTTTTATGACACCTTTAAATTAAGCTTCTCAAATATGCAGTAACAGTAACAGAACCGCAAAGGTTAAATGTGGTTTCTGGGAGGTGATTATGGGGTCTGAGGCACCCTGAGAACACGTATTGCACACTGCGAGGCATCGTCTTTACAGGATCCAAGCTCAATCACAAACCTGAATCGTGGCTGTTGCCTCTTGTTGTAGTTGTCGATGATCCTGTCTGGAATCACTTTGAGGGTTTTCACTGTGATGGCTGAGATGTCCTGAAGCTTCAACTTCTGAACCGTGTGGCTGCAAGGGCCTGACAAAAACACATGGTGGGATGTCAGACACGCTTAGAAAGCAAAATTATGGGATTTTAAATGTGTGTGGGTGGTTTTGATAAATGTGTAGAAATAATGAGAGAAAACAGAGTTCGTGTGTCAGTATCAGTCTGTTTGTCCACCAACCTTCAGGTATGAAGAGAGCTTTGTTGTAGAGGTGAGGGAAAGCATTGCTGCTGTTGTCTTTTCCTTCCCCTTCCTCATTGCCCTTCTCGCAGATGATGAGAGATGTGAAGGTGCGATTTACAGAGTCATTGGACACCTGTTGTGGAGAGAAGACAGGGGTAGGAACAAGTGCTGCTGCCTCAAAGCAACACGGCTTGAACCCAACTTGCCATTTCTGTTCGGAGTTTAAACGTTTCCTCGATCTGTTTGTCCGGTTTTCCTCCGCAGTCTGATGGCAGGCAGGTTGAGTGATATCAAAACTCTAAACCGCCAGCAGATGTTTGCGTTGGTGTGCCCAGTGCATTCTGGGATAGGCTCCAGACTCACACGGCCCTCACGATTCTGTATAAATGTCTGATTATTTCACCTGCTGACCTGTATGTACCAATATGTTCCTTATCTATTTCTTTAAAGATAAATCTTGAAAAGTAAATAACAGGGGCGCCACTAACAGGAATCCAGAGTTCTAGCTGTTCTGCCTGATTACTGAGTGATCCCTGTGAAAATCTGGCCAAAACAACAGCTACAACCTCTTACTGTCTGCCCAGGGCTCAGCACTGTGGTCCCTGTCGTCAGACTGGCCTCCTTTGGTTCTCTGGGGCTGCGTTTGGTCCTGATTCGGCCGTGTTCTACAGGGCTAGCTGCCTGCTAACTGAGCTAACAGCAGCTAGTAGCTACAGCAAAAAGACAGCTACAGAAAAGAGTATATTGAGCAGCAGTTCCTACATATAGCGCCTTTATGTCTTGTTTTATTGGTTTCCTGATTTTGTATTGTTTTGTTGTTTAATGCAGCCATTGCATGCCAAGACTCCCTTGCACAAGATGCTTCCAACACTAGAGAGTTAAATAAAGATTAATTAAAAATACATAAACCAATAACAGATGGAAATGCTTAATGCAGAACATCCGTGCTATGTTTTATTTTGCACAAGCTGAAGACAGAATGTTACCTTTAAGTGTACCGTCAAAATAAATAAATGTCATTTCAGGCTCAGCACAGCAGGCCGCCCTGCAACATGTGTTCAATTTGCAGGATTTTAGACAGCAGCTAAGACAGGCCTGCTGAGTGTTTATGTCTTCATCTTCTGCTACTGTTCAAACACACACGAACACACACACACACACACACCTACCTGTAGAATAACTCCCAGGGCGTTGAGATGCTGTTGCTTGTTCACCACCACGACTCGGCCCACAGACAGAGCTTTCAGCCCGTTGACAGACTCCAGAATAGCACGCTGAGACCAGAGACAGCAGGGAGGAAATGCAGCAGGATTAAGGCGGGATGAGTTTGATCTTTGTTGAGCATACGTGTGCGTTTTATACCTGCAGGGCCTCCGTGGTGGTTCGCAGCTCTGTCATGGTGTGGTAGTAAGGCAACAGGTCGGACAGCTGGCCTTCTGTGTCCAGAGAAGGCAGGGAGGACAACGTCTGCTTCAGGTGGCCAATCCTCTTCTCGTGGGCCTACAAGCAGGAGGAAGAGGAGAAGGAAGAGTAATGAATATGACACAAAACTGAAACTGTACAGAAAACCTGTACCTGTACCTGTATTTAAACACAAGATACTTGTGCTCAAAAAGAAGATTCATTCTCAGTGAAGAACCTTGGACCCCTAATCTGCCTCTATGCATGCCAAAGAGCAGTGATTCCTAACACGTCTCTGGGGGTCACAACGGTGTTTCGCCTACTTAGTCCCACGACACCTCCAGGAGGCTAGGCGGTGAACTCCGGCGTCCCAGAGTCACCCCCCCTAGTGCCAGTCCACACTGCTCCTACACAATCCACACAGGACTGCCACGTTCAACTGACCCAGGCCTGTTTAGGAGATGCTCCAGGTATTGGCCAGTACCGATGCTACCATTTAGCTAATGCTAATGCTAACTGCTAAGAAGAACAGAAGAAGACAATACAGTACTGATGCTACCATTTAGCTAATGCTAATGCTAACCGCTAACAGCTAAGAAGAACAGAAGAAGACAATACAGCTAGATTCACCTATACTGTTAATGTTAACTGCTAGATGCCGATGCTAGCTGCTAAGATACTATCATACTACCACCGCTTTAGCTATTGTTAGCTGCTACAATGCTACCACAGGCCTAGATGCCACATGTAACTGCCAAGTGCCGCACTACCATCATCTACCCCTGCCTCTCACCAACTGCACCAATAAAAGCGGGATGGGAATACAAACCCTGGTTCGGGTAGGGGGTAGAAAATAAAGAGGTAGAGTCAAAGATGAAAGTAGGGATTGGATACAGACACTTGTTCGGGTAGGGGGTAGAAAGTTTAGAGGGTGCTGAAGACTAGATTTAACAGCCTCTTCTAACATTTCCTTCAAAAAGCAAACAAAACAGGAAAACCAAAAAAAGAAGAAAAAACAAAACAAAACAGAAAAACTGAATTTTTATTCCTTCTTTTAACTGCGTGTATTGTTTTCATGTTCCATGATAAACCTTGCATGTGCAGCGTAGCATTTGGTATCAAACCTGTTATGTTCTGCTGGTCTATGTTACCTGAGTGTCCCTGTGATTTTCAGAGAAGCTCCTCCTCATCATGTCGGTCACACGGAGGGCTTCGACTCGCAGCAGGTTGAGGATCATAGTGTAGGTGAGTCTGAACTGGGACTGGAGGATGGTCGGTTTACCCTGAGCCAGGCCGAGAGGATGAGTCATTCAAAGGAAAGTCAGTGCAAGACTAAAAGGTAAGACTTTCCTATATATAGCCATGATAGGTACGTTGTCTCCAGGCAACACAGTTTCATTCAATATCCCCATTTATTAGTGCGCAGATTGTTTGATGTAGAACATCAATAAAGAAAATCTGCACAAACTCATTAGCAAGTGAAGGAGCGATAGTTAATAGTCAAAATGTTAAAAATGTTTTTTTATCCAACCAACAATCCAACACCAAAAAATATTCCAATTCCAAAGATATGACATTTAGACAAAATGACAAACTCGAGAATATTTAGCATTTTCTCCCTGTCTTAAAATTAAAATAATTGAAGATTATATTTCTATTATATTTCTGTCAACTGGCTCTAACAGCTGAGCAGCTCCAGTCAAGCAACCTGGAGTTAAAGGAGGAGGCTGGAGTTATTCCATGGGTTTTCTTATTGTCAACAAATCACCCAAAAAGACCAAAACCAACAATGTGTTCGTCTGTCTCTCAATACTTTCCGGCCTCTGTAGCCGGTCTGTGGCTCTCAGCCCCATTTGTTCCTGCTGAGGACATAAATCTTTCAAAACAGTCAGAAACATGCAGTTTCCTATTTAGAAAAAGGGCAAAATAATGTCCTAAAACTGACACAGAGGAATACACAGGCAACACTTAAAATCAATTCATTGTTGGTTTTGGTCATTTTCTGGGATGGCTTGCCGATTTTTGACTTTACAATGACCGGAAAGAGTGCAGCAGAAAACATAATTTACACATCTGCACATGTGTACATTTTAGTCAGGGAGATAAAGATCCTACCAGAAATAAAGTGGCATTGAAATCCAAACACTCCTCTCCCAACTGGCACAGAGGGAAAGCAAATTAAAATAACCCACTCAACTGTGTAATTAAATGTTAAATGAATAACCCAGCTACATCTTCCTTGAAACACGGCCCAAATAAACAGGAGGCTGAGCTCTGCTTTAAGAGATTATACAGATCTTGCAACATTGACCAGAAACCTGCAGAAACAGATTTAATACAGAGCAAAATATACATAAATGTGGCAGGCACTGAAACATGGAGGGCCTCACCAGCATCATGGCATGCAGATCCGCCATCTCGTGAACTCCGGCTTTACACAGAATGATGACGGTGCCCGTGGCGTCCAGGCCTCTCCTGCCTGCCCTGCCCGCCATCTGAATGTACTCACCTGCGAGTGCGGTTCGAAACATAAAAGAGATATCAAAATACTGCGGTTTTCTTCAACTGCGATTCACCCTCAGAGATGAAAGAGCATAATAAATGCTGCCTCAGATGAAAGAGAGGAAACGCGGCGCGGAGACGGAGAGCACCAAACCTGGCAGCAGATTTCTAAAGCCGGTCCCGTCGTGTTTCCTGATGCTGTCGAACACCACGGTCCTGGCAGGCATGTTCACTCCCATTGCAAATGTCTCGGTGGCGAACAGCACCTGGGAGATGAAAGGAAGGTGCAGAAGTTTTGTTTTAACCATCTGTGGGCCGACATGTGATCTGCATTTTGATAGCGCAGTTGTAATTTTAAAAAACGCTGGTATTTGATATCTTCTCTCGTCCGGCTCACCTTCACGAGACCTCGAGAGAAGAGCATCTCAGTGACCTCCTTCAGTATTGGCAGGATCCCGCTGTGATGGACGGCTATTCCCCTCTTCAACAGGTCCCTCATGAGCAAGATCTAAACATGGCATTTTTAAGCGAGCGTCACATATTTGATTGTTGATACAACTTTGAGGCTACGCTGCATTCAGGTACATGTGTCAGCCCTCGTCACAAAGGGCCATGCATGCCTTTTCACTCTGACTTGAAATGGACGAGTGGTTTTGTTTGTTTAAAAGACTGTTATGATGAGTTTTATCTGTTTTGATGTATTTCTAAGGTGTAAAAGTTTCATTGGCGCTTGTGTTATCTGTTGTTTTATCAATGCTTCCTACGCTTTAAATCACTAGAACGACAGCCAAGCATCAGGGAGAAAAACACTAAATTTATCAAAAAAAAAAGAGCCTATTAAGTATGTTAAAAAAAATCTATAGTACAGACAGAGAATCGAATAAAAGGTTCCTAAAACTAGCAGCAAAACTCATCTCTGGTACAATATTCACAGGAAATTATCTGCTCAAAAGTCACCAAACTGCTTGTCCGTATAGACACTTGCTTGTACCAAGGACGTGATTGCAAAACACAAACTTGAAACTGTCAATGTCAATATTCCTTTCTTCTTTAAGCTCTGTTTTCGTGTCCACCAGCTAGTCATAAACCTGGTCTGTATGACACCTGGTGCTGAGCAGGTAGTGTAGGTGTGTTTTTAGAGCTCTGAAAAACGATTAGAAGAGTGAGAACATTCTCACCATTTTCAGTTTCAATTGTAGCCAACAACACATTAGTTGCCAGTGCAGTTTACACGCTGCCAAAACAGTCAATCTTTTTCCTAGCCTTCCCTTGTGATCAATACATTGGACCTTGGGGAGCTGTCTTTCTCTGCTGCCCATAATAAAACCCTGACGGGAGAAAATTTAAAGGCAGCGCAGGCCGTCCTTTACCTGAGGCAGCTGTCGGTCTCCTCCTCGGAGCCGGCTCAGGCTCTTCTGGAAGAACGAGTGGATCTCGGCCTTCTCGATGGAGGTGGTCAGGTCCATGGAGTCCAGCGAGCGGGCGTTCTCGTCGCAGCGCGTCCGAGAGAAGGTGAACGCAACCACCGGCGTCTGCTGCCGCTGGGACAGGAAGTGCAGGAGGGTGAGCCACACCGCTCGGTCCTGGAGGAGCATGAAGCGCGAGGGTGTTGTTAGAGCAACGTCAAAAAGAAGTGAGGTGACAGAGGAGAAGGGAAGGGAATTACCTGACTAGCTGTGGTGTTGTGAGGAGTGTGCTTCGTGCCAAATGATTGGGCGTGCTTGCTGGTGCGCTCCTTCTTGGCGTCAACAGCTGCATAGTACCTGAACAACAAACTCCCTCTGTGAGAAACCACTTTAATATCTTTCACTGTGACTAAAATAACAACCATCTGCAGAAGTAGCACACTGCTGCTGAGGAGACGAAAGCTGTACCCTTTAGTGAGGAAGTTGCCCACAGCATCCACCAGCAGGAACATCTCTTTCTGAGTCTTGGTGCTGTTTCCAGTGTACAGGTAATGCTCCAAAGGCACAGGTCTCTTCATTGTGCTGATCACGTAAATGTGCCTCTTCTTTATACGACTAGGAATAAAAAATTGATGCGGGAGAGTGGGAAAAGATACCAAAAATGCAATTAATATTAAAAGCTATTTTGTCAAACGCCACCACAAGAGGCTCTCTAATACTCAGCCGATGTGGCGCACCTACCCGATCCACTCGCTAAACTCCAGAGCGTTTGGCACTGTGGCGCTGAGCAGAATGATACTGACGTGATCGGGAAGCATAATCAAAACCTCCTCCCACACAACCCCTCTCTGAGGAAAAACAAAGGGACGGCAGAGGAGAGGAAAACCCGTTAATATCGACTTCCAGCAGTCAATTAGCCGAATGAGAGACACAGAAAGCAGCTCCTGACCTCGGCGTCGTTGATGTAGTGGACCTCGTCAAAGATCACCCACTCCAGGTCTCTGATGACCTCTGACCCGTTGTAAAGCATGGACCTGAAAGAGCGCAAGAGCAAGATATCTTTCAGCTCTTTTTCTTTTTCATCAAAAACATGAATTTAATATTCGTTTCAAACGGGCCGAGTACCTGAGGATCTCAGTGGTCATGATGAGACATGAAGATTCAGGACTGATCTGGACGTCGCCTGTCAGGAGTCCAACATCTCCAAAGGTGTTCTTAAAGTCCCTGAACTTCTGATTGGACAGGGCTTTGATGGGAGAGGTGTAGATGGTCCTGCCAAAACACCAGATTCAAGAGACAGTCAGAATATATGCACATGCAGAAAATAAACACAAAAGACGAAGGAAATGTAGATACTGTTAAGATAATTGGGAGTCCTCCTTCAAACACTACGTAGGAAACGGGTATAACGACATGCAGAGGCAGCAGAAACGCTTCAGAGTGACAGACGCACAGCCTAGACTTGATTTTAATGAGCTGAGGTTTTTCATGCCTTCATCAGACCTTGAAAGAAAGCAAGCTGTTGCTGAAGTTTAAGATGTGTCGAGCAGTGAAGCGCACTTCCCCTGCAGGTGCGAGCACACAGGCCTCACATCGCATTTCTAATTAGTCCATTCACAAGGTTTTGGACATGTTGCATGATTGCCTGCTCCTCTGAGTCCAGAAAATTCCCCAAGATCTTTAAATCTCTTTCGAAACAAACCGGATTAAACTAAAAAATGCTTTTTCCTCACCTTTAAAAACGACTGACATCCACTCAACTACAACAATATGCTGCTTATGCTGAGATATCCAAATATTCTCAGAAGCACTGTGGAGACACATTTACTTCAGTGCTTTAAATGAAACAGGGTGATCTTAAAGAGCAATGCAACACCCCCTGAAAATCAATAAACTTCTTGCTTTGCTGCGGTGATTCGGTCCCGCCCTGTCACAGAGCCACAGGTTTAAATAATGTGTGCTGTTAAATATTGTGTGTTTTCAGATATGTTCCTGTGTGCTGTATGCGACAGCCTTTTGGACATGTTAAACTACACCTTGGCTGTTTGTAATTTGTGCGGAATTGTCTGATGTGCGTAACAATATATTCATGCAGCCTGTGTTATATTAGAATGTGACTTTATGAATGGAATTTTCTCAAAAACGTTTTCACTTAAACTTGTATAAAACTCACTATATGTGTATGCACCTCCCACTGCAGAGTCCCCATTAAAGCCTCTTCCCACAACCTTGCAGCAGAGACACACAAAAAGTATAGAGACTAATTTTAACTAGGATCGCCTGATGCTGAACCCACACAAAACGTCTACGCATACTTTAATTTTATTGGCTGACTTTCAGCTGAACATTCTGTTGCGATAGTAACCCTGCTGGCAGAACGCCACAGCAGTTCAGACATTTTACTGACATCCATGAGCAAGCAAATACTGATGAAATCTTTTATCTCTAACTGTCCTTGTTATTTTATCTGTGGGCTTTTATCATAAGTGTTGATGTATGAGCCTGATTCAAAAAGGTTGGAATCTACTCAGACAATATATTAAATGTTTTAACTCATCAGCTTGATTTTTGTAAATATCTGCTTATTCTGAATTTGATGCAGCAACATCTCTCAAACCAGTTGGGACAGGAGCAATAAAAGACTGGGAAAGTTGTGGAATGCTCCAAAAACACCTGATTATTCCACAGGTAAACAGGTGATAGTATCATGATTGGGTATGAAAGGGGCATCCTTGAAAGGCTCAGTCGTCTCATCTTAAGTTCTCACTGAATTACTGTTTTATTTAACACCGATCTCACAGTTGCTTCCAGTAAAAACTTCAAAAGACAACCTGCTGACTTCAGCCTTTACAGGAAGCGCGTTTAGCCCGCTGCACCTGGACACATAGCGGGGAAATTGATTTGTACCAACAATTACGCACCTTGTCATGTGTTTCTGGGAGAGGGCGATGGCGTATTCGGCCACCACTGTTTTGCCAGCTGACGTGTGTGCGGCTACAAACACAGAGTCGTGAGCCTCCAGCCGCAGCACAGCCTGTTTCTGGAAAACATCCAGATCAAACGGCCACTGGAGCAGAGGAGGGCAGGGACACAGATCAGTTATCGCAGGATGCTCAGCCAATAAGCAACAGGATTTTCATGAGATGATTCATCATACCGAGAAACACAGAGGCAGCAAATAAATAGGGAGGGAAGTGTGACATTTTGAAGACTGCACATATACAAAAGAACAAACAGACATTATATCATATTTTGGCTAACTGATTTCTAGAACACGCACCTTGAAAGCTGGGTTGGGGACGCGTTTATAGAAATCATCACAGGGTGAAGTTACGTTGACAGGAATGGCCCATTTCTTATTTTCTTCTGGGTTCTCTTTAGGCTTTGCTTTCTCATCTTTTCCTTTCTCTGAGGGAGACGAAGATGACACAGCATCCTGAAGAAAGGGGAGGAAAACCAGACTGGAGTTAAAGTTGTATCTACTGCAGTATTACTGAGGTTTGGAAAAGGTAGGAATGCATTGCATTATGACTGATGTCAGTTTGCAAAATTAACCAGCCTGCAGTGATTAAAAACTGCCAGAAGAGCGTACCATGAGTCATATCACACACATATTTATGCATAACACTTTCAGCTGTGAATTGCATCATGCGAACATCCAAGAATGAACATCAAGTGGACACACCCTGAGAAATTTGATTATTTAAAAGCAACTGCGAGGAACTTTCATTTTGTGTTGGTTTTGGCGCCACATGTGGACAAAGGCGGTAGTGTTTCTGACGGCTAGTGTCATAAATACCCTGAAGAAGACCAATAACTGTAATATGATGCTGGTGAAACAAAGAACGTCAAAAATTCTCTTAAGAAAAGTCTTCTCCTAGTATCAATATTGTATTAACACTGTTTTATAACCAGTTAAAAACTCCCTGTAGTCTCTTTAAGTAAAAAATACACAAAGCTGCCCTCAGCATGTATGCTCAGCCTCTGGACATATAGTGTTTGATCTTCAACGTTTTATGGAATGCATTTACATCTTTTTTGGTGCACTTATGACCAAATGTCACCTTTGCAATCTGAACAGTTAGTCTGTGATGATGTGCATTCAATAACCCTAAAAATCATAGCTACAATTCCTCCATGTATCCAGATATCTTTTCAGCATTGTTCAATTTAAGCAATATTACACATAATTGAATTGCAACTCTCCTCCATTTCTCCAGTGGAACCAAAACCAAGCAAACACACTGCAGTACCTTGATCCCCAGGTCTTCAAGGCTGTTTGTTCTGGGTAACTTTGGAGCTTCTTCACTTCCTTTGCTTTCCTCTTTCTCCTCTACCTCAGGTTGAAAATCAGTGATGTCATCCAGTGTGGACAGGAGGGACATGAGGTTGACCTCTGCCTTTGCCACTTTGGCATCTTCGGAATACAGAAAGAGAAAATAATTAGATGATTATCATTTAACACCTGTGGAGTCTTTTCAATAGGAAAGTGTGATGTTTAACCGTTGTCAGTGAAGTCCATCCCAGCTTTGAGTCCAGGTGGGACTCTGAGTAAATCTATGAGGAGAAAAATGACAAATGAAACCAGAAGGTGCTGAAATAGCAGCAGAAGCCTCACCATCCTTTTACAACACTGCAAGTCAAAATATATAAAAATCACCTTTCTCAAAGTCTACGTCCTCCTCCAGCTCTGATTTCGTCTTGATTTGGTCCAGACTAAGCTCCTCCATTCCTCCTGTGAACAAATGTTGTATATACATTTGTCACTTGCGAACGTCTGACCTAAAGGAAGACCATGTAAATTATAAAGGACAAAATCTTTGAAACAAACATATCTCACCGGGGAGGAAGGGGAAGTTGGTGTTGCTTCCTCGAAGGCTCTCTGAAGGAGGTCCGGGTTGGCGTTGAAATGAAAGCGAGTTCTTTGCTGACAGGCCAGTGTTTTCCAGTAACACCTGAAGGTGGGTTTATGACAAAAACAGACCCAAAAGTTTCTAAATTAATCTTTACTTTGTATAATGTGACACAACAGGTGCTTTCCCTTGAACTGACATGGATAAATTCTTGAGTATGAAAAAGGGAATAGAGTTATACCAAAACATCGTCTTCTCAGGAAGAGACCATTCAATTTCTGTGACAGTGTTTGAAACAGGGCTGCAACTATCATTATCGCTTAATCTATCAATTAATTTCTCGATTTATTTATCAGAAAATAGTCAAAAATTCCCCAGAATCCAAATAATCACAGTACAGTGGGAAGAGGGCCAGTGTGTTTGTGGGCTACCTCTGTGAAGTCCAGCAGCATCCCTGTGGTTGGATCTCTGACCACAGAGAGACCCGAGTGAAGTGGAGATGGAGTGCAGTTGAGGAGAGAGTTTACATTAACTTCTCTCTGAGTCACTCTGGTGAAAATGACAACACAACGGTTATTTAAAAAATCCTACATGAAATGCTAAAAAGTCATTTAAAATGTCTGATTGAAAGTAATTCTCGTAATTTGTTGAAAATCTTATCTTTATCTGCTCAGCATTAGTCACAGTTCTGTTACGTGATGTTTGAACACCAGATACTGCACATTATTTTAAATTATATGTTCTAATTGCCTTGCAGTTAACAACTTTCATAGTGTTCCTCGGCTTTCAGAATCAAATTGAAACACGAAATATCAAAGATTAATGGTTAAAACTGAGAAGATGATGTCTAATTATTATTTCATACACTGGCTACTTTGATTAATTCCCCTCTAAGACAACATCTTATTGTTTCTAGAAAAGCAGAGAATTAAAATTGAGTAAAGGGGTTAATAAAGTCTATCATCTGCTAATTAATGTGTACAAAAATCAATTATACACTTTAAGTTACAGTTACATTACATTATTGTCTACGATACCAAGAAACAGAATCCTTGACAGACCCTAAAGCGCATGTTCTCAAAATACTGTTTATTATCTAACTAGCAATAATAACATTGTTTACTGGAACACATACTTGAGAAACTTCTGGAAGGCAAAGTCTGTGTCGTGTATAGGAAGCCAGGAAGGGTCCTGTAAAAACTGCTTCTCTACTTCTGTCTCCAGGCTCAGGCTGGTGGGAGGAAGCCCATGGGGGAGCTGTGGAGGGAAAGATAAGATCAGATCATCTGAGTCGGCAGATGCACACCATGTAACCATCAAATCCCACATTAATTCCCCCATGATTGTCGACTATCTGGTAAAGTAGCACTGTACTCTATCTGCAAAACTCTATCTCTACTCTTTCTGTCACAAAACAATAAAATTCAAACTAAAATAATACATTTGTGAACTTACAAATGCACATCCAAAGTGGTGTACATGTTAAAGTCATTTGCTAACATGCAAACACATTTATTTCTAATCACAAATGTACAGACACATATTGGTTATTTGATGATATTAATAAGTATATCAGTAATGTATAGTTTTGACTGTCGGTAGAAAAACTCAGCAGTGGTGGAAGAAGTATTCAGATGCAAAGAAAAACAATGCAACAATGTGAAATATAACACTAAAAGTCTGATATGGATACCGATACTTTCTGCACTGAAAAACTTATGTAAGCAAACATACAGAAGTACTATCAAAGAATTAAAAGTAAAATTACATTGTAAACAGAGAAAATGCATCTGTGTAAGCAGCATTTTCACATTATTAGCCATAATTAAGCAAATTAAGATGCTTTGCATAATGTTGGATAGCTGAATCCTTTAATATATAATATTTTATGGGCTTACTATATGTTTTGGATTAGTAACTACAGCTGTCAGATAAATGTAGTAAAAAGTACAATATTTCCCTCTGACATGTTGTTGAGCACAAGTATGAAGCAGCAGAAAATGGAAACACTCATGTGCGTCAAAAGCAAACTTAAGTGCAGTACAGGGGTGAATACACACAGTCATCCTGCGCCACACTGACCGTGCTCTGTGGAGGTAAAGGCTGGCCGGGGAGGGGATGTGTGATGAGCTCAAACCTGCCAGAGCATCCGATCTCCAGCAGGGACAGCGGCAGGTCCATGGGGCCCGCGGGGGGCACATCTGCAAAGATGAGGGAGAAACAACAATAGACATAAAGAGACTGAATGGACTAAAGAAACACAAAAAGTCCAACTGCTAGTCCACGTCCAAGCAGGGTGCAGCCACGAAGATGCGCCCTATGAATGCTAACGCTAACTTTAATTCTTTAATTGTCTGTAAGCGTTCAAGAAAGAGTAAACAGGCATTTTTACAATCATTGAATGATTAGCTAAATATTAAATCTATAACCCATGAGGCTGCAGAGTGGAGCACTGATTGACAGCAAGCTGGCTAACTTACACTATTAGCCACATCATCACACAAGCTAAAAAAAGCGAGGTGTGTTAGCAGGATGAAACGCGTTTAAATTATACATTTATAAGATGACTTGACATTTAATAAGACACAACTTACTTATTCTGTCCATGGTCCCACTCGCCAGAGAAAGCTAAAAGTTGCCACTAACTAGTAGTTACTGCTGTCGCCTCGGAAGTTGCCAAAGCGGAAGTGGCTACTAAACTAATCTAATCTAGCTACAAAAGGAAAAAAAATAAAAGCTAAACTGTAAACGTGTCACCAATTTTCACAAATATGTCTGTAATATATAATGGGCTGTTATATTTCAGATATATATCGGTTTGTGTGCTTTGCTAAATGTTTTTTTGCTAACAGTTTTATCGCAAAAAAAAACAAACGTTGCCAGCAGCTGCGACGTCATATTTACGCGTCGGCGTATCTGTTGAACTAGGGGAACACCACCGTTTGAATTGGTAAGTGAATGGATTTGTCAGACAAAAGCTAATAACTTTTATATTAAGTAGTTTTAACAGATCATACATGTCTAATTATTCGGGCAGGCTTGTAGTTTACATTTGTAGGGTGGTCTGAATTAGCTACGCTTGTATTTACTAAGAAAGGAAGTCATGTTTTGGTTTGTGGCTAGCCACCTCATTAGCTTACCTTGGCTAGCGGGGGTGAACTAGTTGAAAACACATATGCAAACTTGTCAACGCCAGATGTGTTACTACAGCTATATTTATCACCATCTGTTCATGCAATTGTCTGTCTTGTAGCTTTTGCCGTCATGGTGGTGTTTCCGAGTTCGCTAACGGAGGAAGAGGAGGCACTGCAAAAGAAATATGCGAAACTCAAGAAAAAGGTGAGTAGCTGGAAACTTGCTCTCAAATCACCCGTTTTATCCACGGTTATAGAGTGTGTAACGTTGGAGGACCACACCGAAATTAGTCGCGATGTTGCTATTATTTTAACATTAAACTTTGTTCACTGGTTGTGCAGAAAAAGGCGCTGCTTGCCTTGAAGAAGCAGAGTTCAACCAATCAGACAAACCAGAGTGGCCTGAAACGGAGTAAGTGCATCGGACTCCATGTGCAGTGATGTACTTGTATGCTAACAGCTAAGTAAAATACACCATTTGTTTACTGTGTGTGTGTGTGTGTGTGTATATATATATATGTGTATTTATGTGTGTGTTATAACATCCCCAGTATGTATAATTGAATTCATTCATTTGCTCAGTCGCTTTAATCACATGACACCTGTTGAGAGTCTGAAACTTATGAACAAATATGTCAATGTCACAGGAATTTAAAAGCAAATGAAAACACACTGACAAGAGTTAATATTGTACGATTTTGAATGAATGTAAATAATAACCATTCTAACTACATGCAACAAAGAACTGGATAATATACAAATGACCTCCCTGCATATTTGTATACTTTACTATTTAAAATATTCAGGCTTCTGCAAGCCTCTTTTTCTATTACTGCAAAAGTAGCATGTATTTTCTTAACTGCCAATCAAACTACCTTAATCTACTTAAACACTGGCTATACTTGTCACTTCTTTCCACTTTGCTTCATCATAGCTTTGTCAGACCAGCCTGTCATTGACACCGCAACAGCAACAGAGCAAGCAAAGATGCTGATCAAGTCAGGCGCCATCAGTGCCATCAAATCAGAGAACAAGAACTCGGGCTTTAAACGCTCTCGAATGCTGGAAATAAAACTGAAGGTGAGCTGTTATTTCGTAGACAGTCTTGTTTAAGCTTAGCTGTTTTCTTGCTTTGTTGATTGATTTTTTTTTTAATTGTTGGTCTTTGTCTGCCACAGGACCCAGAGAAAGGCCCAGTTCCTGCTTTCTTACCATTCCAGAGGAGTGTGTCTACAGATGAAGAACAACCTGAGGTATAATGGGTATAAGATATGATAAAACATGGCTTCAAACAACCCTAAGAAATAAGCAGTTCCTCAACTTATGAGTATTAATGGAAAAAATACAGAGGCTGTCACGGCCAGTTGCCATTGCATTGTGACACATTCATGCCAGTTATTTTCTATTCAGAGTTAAATTCCCTTTTGTAGAATTTCTGTCAATGGCAGCTCCCAGTGGTAGCATTAAAAAGGCAAATGTCCCATATTATAAATGTTTATAAAAGCATATCAAGAAGTGACCTGTGTTGCACTTGAGCAGAAAACAAAAGCTTATCCTGATATTATCATATTTGTGCTTCTCCTAGTCTGGGAAGAGAGCCCACAGGAAATCTCTGTATGAGAGGTAATGTCCGAAAACCATCATGTTTAAGTAAAATCTGTTTAATATACTGACAATGAGAAACTGTGGGCGTAACATAATTTCCCCCATGTGGCCCTGCAGCTTTGTCAGCTCAAGTGACCGCTACCGGGACGAGGACGATGGAGGTGCCGTGTCATCCAGCCGCGAAATGGACAGAGACAGAGAGCGAGACCGCGACCGAGAGATGGATAGAGAGCGGGACAGAGACAGAGAAAGAGACCGGGACAGGGATAGAGACAGAGACAGAGGCAGGGAAAGAGACAGAGAACGGGACAGAGAGCGAGACAGAGATCGAAGCAGAGAGAGGGATCGAGACCGCGACAGGGAACGGGACAGAGACAGAGATGGACCGTTCAGACGTGAGTAACCAAATTCTGCTGTTATGGAGGGAGGCTATACAATTAAACAAGAAAAAAATCCGACATAGGGAAGGTAGAGATGTCTGCAGATATCTCATAATGTGGACGTAGTGTGGTGGTTGTCAAATGGCATCCCAGGGCACATAAATGATTTTTTTCCCATGTTGTCATTCTCAGGGTCAGATTCATACCCAGAGCGGCGAGGGGTGCGAAAAGGGAATACGGTGTATGTTTACGGCTCCGGACTCGTTGAGGACAGCCTTCGCTCGGCGTTCTCTCAACATGGAAACATCATCGACCTCTCCATGGACAACCCACGCAAGTATGGAACGGTTACACAAAAACATAGCCAGCTGTCTTTTCCTGCTTCTGTTTTATTCTGTGTTTACATTCTGATTTTGTATTTCCTGTTTCTCTTTCAAGTTGTGCATTTATCACATTTGAGAAGATGGAGTCTGCAGACCAGGCAGTGGCGGAGGTTGGTATAATCCAACGCAAGAAGGATTTAGGATTTTATCTGGTTCCCCGTTAGCTGATGCAGAACATCAGCTACACTTCATGGGGTCCGCATAAAAACATTACAACTGATAAGACACTTACAGACAAAACAACCACATGATATTAAAATCGGACAAGTTTAACTATGTTCTTTCTCACAAATATTACTATGCATATTCTTATTCATATAGTCAAAAAAACCTGACAGTTAAACAAATGATTTCTTCCTGCTGCAACTTCCAAAACAACAAACATAAGCAGGACCCAGTAAAGAAATATGAAACAGAATATTCATGAATAGATTGAAAGTGTGTTACAGCATGTGTAGTGCAACATAGATGTGGGTTTAATCTCATTTCATGTATATTGAAAACAAGAAACTGAAAATACTTAAATAATTTTCTGTCAAGTGTAGATATATGTAGAGATTGCCAAATATGTTCAAACTAGCAAAAAGATAATGATTGTAATAAAAAAAAGGAATTATATTCCCATGGTCAACTAGGACCTTTTGTGCTCAAGTAAATTTGTATTTTATTATGTCTAATAAATCAAATATTAATGAAATCTAGTCATTCTTTCAGTTTACTAGGAGACACCTTAAGGTTGTGGGGATGCCTTGCTCATATCAGCTGTGTACACAGCAGACTAGCACTCACCTCGCTGTTTTTGTCTGCCAGTTGAATGGAAGCACGGTGGGAGACGTTCACATCAAAGTCAGCATCGCCAGGAAGCAGCCCATGCTGGATGCTGCCACCGGCAAATCTGTGTGGGCTTCACTGGGTAAATACAGCACTCTGATTGTTAGTTTTAGACACTCAGACGCTCTTTGTCTGCACAGCCTGGACTAACCTTCACAAATGTCTTCATTCTTTCACAGCTGTGCAGAACAGCACTAAAGGCTCCTACAGGGACAAGAGGAACCAAGTGGTGTACAGTGAAGATTTCTTGTGATTGGGGAAAAAAAAAAGTTTATTTTTTCATGTAGCTTTTCATGCTTTTGCTTTAATGATAACATGTTCATGGGCTGCTTTAAGTGTCTGTTTGCAGGATAAATAGTAAATTAGTTATCTTCTGGATTAGATCACTGTAGTTCACATTGCTATGTGATGCTGTGTGTGGCAGCTTTTCTCATTAACTAGAGATACTGTTTTGTGGAGCACAATAAACAGTATCCATACATTGTTACCCTGAGTGTGATTTCCATGAGCCTTCTATCAACAAGACATCAAGTGGGAAAAGTATGTAAGTCGTAATGTATCATAATCAAAACCTCAACAATGCAGATGCGGGAGATATTCACAGCTACTGTGATCACTGTTACTGTAAACAGTGTAGTTATAGGTTGTAAGCGTTGCTAGTCAGTATTAAACTTTCTTAAAAAAAAAAAAACAATCGATTATCAAAATAGCTTGTGATTAATTTAATAGTTAATTAGCTCTAAATACCAAGTCCAAAACATCACAAATTATGTGGAAACTGGGGAAAAACAAATCCACACTTATTTCCACATACATTTTAAACAAGAGACATATGAATTATACCTCTTGGAGTATGTTCCAGGTATCTTCAAATGTCTCAACAAACCAGACTTAAAGACAGTTTGAAAGTCGGTAATACAAGGATTGGACAAACACACATATATAAAGCATATATATTCATGTTGCTATTGCAAGAAATAAAGTACAGTTCATCTAGATATGAGTATTTCCTAAACACATGAATAGAGACATAAAATACAGACATTTTATGGTCAAGAAACATACACAAATAAGTACACTTAAGTGTAAACCATGTGTAAATAATTAAAGCTATTAATAAAATCAAAGTTTAGATTATCTGTCACTGTGAAGATGGGTCCAAAGAGTCAATGGAAATGTTTCAGTCAGGATGCTGAGTTTATGAAGAGCATTTGAGATTAAAATGTGCAGGAAATATGCAATATCAGAATAATACAGAATCCTTTTGGACCTTATGTTTACACTGTCTTCTATTAGTTGGGTTATTGACACATTTGAAAATTTTTGCGACATACGCTCTGACAGAATTCTCATGTGTGCTAGTCTACTATTTGCTCACAGAAATGACATTTCTTTGTATGCTGCCTCCGAAAACAGCATTTACACAATAGGGAGCTACTATCTGCCTGGCGCCATGTGTCAGCATGGTAATGATTTTAAATCTATAATGAACATTCCTCTGGCACCTGGAAAACCCTGAACAAAGACAATGAGAAAGACAGATTGATGAGTGTGTGTATGTGTGTATCTATGTACGTCAAGGTGTAGTAACAGAAACGCATGGATGACCTGAGACATACTTCTCCAACACTGGAAGGGCAGTCGATCCCACAAAAGTTGAGTCGGGTAACTTTTGTAAGTGTTAACAAGTTACGTTAGCTCTTCCAATATTTTACACATTTTTTAAATCAACAGGTTGCTTTGATGATGTGATGAAGACCCCACAATGAGTGGCAGATTAGACCTTCAGGTAGGTTGAAGCCAGGTGGAGCCATGGAGTGAATCTTGTGATTTCATCAAATTATATAATAATACTGTACCATTTACTTATAACGGTAATAGCCCTGAACATTTGCAACAAAACTAACAGGAGTGTGAGACAGATGTCTGCAGAAGCATCTCGATAAACCGTTGTTGCATGTTACACCCACCGCTCCCTCCCCATGTTTCCAGTCTGCCTTTTAGCTGTTAAAACTGTCCAATAAAGGCAAAAATGCCCCCGAAAAAAAAAACACTTGTGTGGGCGGACTATTATAAAGATGACTAAAGTGTAAGAAATAGACTTTCCAATTATGTTATTTACACGTCATCTTTTCTTTGAACCGTGACCTGTCATCGTACTACATGTATTACATATATTCAAGTTTAAGATTAAAGTTCTGAGTCGAACTTACCGAACTATTTTAAGAGACATGAAAATCACAGGCTTTGTCACTGAGGACACTTCCACAAGTCACAGCAGGAGAAGCACGGGTGTAAATAATCAAATTAACAGTGGCTGGATTCTATTTAGCTGCTTCAGTTTAAGGGTCCTGGTATCGGTCATGCTGGCACACTCTCACGGCTTACTGGGACACTTGAATAGAGCTGAGCCACCGTTAATGTCATCTATAGTGCCTTTACTTTTTCTACTATGACAAATCAAAGTGTATGCTGTGAAAAGAGGCCTCTTTCCTTACTGTAAGAGACTGTGCTGTCTCTGTCATTTTTACCCATGTCCATCACTTTTTAATGCAAATGTTACCCATATATAGTCTGAGTTTTTAAAGGCCTCATAGTCAGTTTCTAGCACTTGCTTAATGTCCACATGGGGAAGGTGACCCCACAGACTGCCCCGCCCCCGGACAGCAGTAAGCTTGAGCTTTAGATGTTTAGACACTTAACTGTCTTTGGCCTATGACACTTGTTCGGTTACCAGACATTCGTGCTCTTCCTCTCGTATTTCTCCAGCAGCTCCCCTCGCTCTCTCCCTCTCCTCCTGCTCATGTAGGGAGTTCTGCCCCGTTGTTTTTCCGTGCTGTTCCTTCAGGTGGCGTCGTAAGGCGGGCTTGTGGGCAAAGCGGGCGTGGCAGTATGCGCAGCGGTGCGGTCGCTCGCCACTGTGGAGGTTCATGTGGTCTATCAGTGTGGATTTCTGGGTGAAAGTCTTATAGCACAGGGGGCACTGGTGGGTTTTGCCTGCGCCTCGGTGCACGGCCATGTGTCGGGTGAGGTTGGCGGAGTGGTGGAAGTGTTTGCCGCAGCAGGGGCAGGCATACAGCAGATGAGTGGAGCGGGAGTGGATGGCTAGGGAGTGGGCCGAGGGGAACGTCATGCCACAGTGCTCGCAGATTACGGGCCCAGCTACGCTTGAAGTGGATCCCACCACTGCCACAGACTCATCCCCTCCCTCGTTGGTTCCAGCAGTTGTCAACCCTGAACTC
Organism: Chelmon rostratus; assembly: GCF_017976325.1. Classification (NCBI taxonomy): domain Eukaryota; kingdom Metazoa; phylum Chordata; class Actinopteri; order Chaetodontiformes; family Chaetodontidae; genus Chelmon; species Chelmon rostratus. Next base: position 8,111,398 of record NC_055673.1, on the reverse strand, counting down.
CCCTCACCAGCACCACAGCTGGAATCATCCAGGGCGTACTGGGTCAGACCACTGGCAGCCACGGGTGAGACCTTTTCTCCCTGAGTGTCGCCCATGCCGAAGTCTAACCGTGGTAGTTCAACTGAGTAGTAACCTCCAGCCTTAAGCCCATCGGGGTTGTAGTCCAGCCCGAAACTCCCTCCTATCCCTGCAGTTGCCAGACACCACAAATCCTGTTGGTGATCTATGACTTGAGGTCTTTTCTCCTGTGATGACACCCACCTTCTCCTCTTAAAACCCCGCCCCCTGCCTCTACCTCTGCCCTGGCCAATTTTAGGGTCAGGCAGCCTGCGCCTGAAAACATGTCCCCCAGTACCGAGATCTTCATCTGTTGGATTTAAGTCACTTTCAATGCTTTCTCCTCCAATCACAACACCCTCTGTCTCTGGGTAACAGGCATCTTGGGGTCCATCGGAGGGAGCTCCTCTCTCCTCTTCCCTGTCTCTGTTCATCTGCTCTTCTTCAGAGATGTACACTCTGAACACATCGTAGTCCTCCTGTCTGGCTTCTTCGTCCTCATCTGATGCATTAACCTGTAATAGAAACGTAGACTGCGTTAAGTTCAAAATGCTCGTTGCCATTTTTGACATATGAAAATCCTGCAAGGACAAAGGAAGGAGGAAACAGCTCAATAGGATCCATAGGACTGCATCTGCAGTCTTTTACGCAGTGGTCTGCTGGGGCTGCAGAAGCTCTGAGAGGGGCAGAAAGAGACTTAATAAACTGGTCAGGAGAGCTGGCTCTGTCCTGGACAGCCCTCTGGACACCACTGAGGATGTAGGTGAGAGGAGGATGTTAGCCAAGGTGACATCCATCATTGACAACCCTTCCCACCCCCTGCATGACACAGTGGGGGCCCTTAGCAGCTCCTTTAGTAACAGACTCTTGCATCCAGTGTGTAAGAAGGAACGCTACCGCAGGTCCTTCATTCCATCAGCTGTCAGATTATTCTACTCCAGCACCACTTAACATAAGACTGTGTTGATGTTGTTTGACAAATTACGCTCATATGCATACTTTTGTGCAATATTACATAGCATTTACTGTTTTGTATACTTTATTATTCTGTGCAATAGTAGTAACACTATTTATTGTTATTTTTAATCGGAAGGCAGCTTACATTGCTTTTTTTCCCCCACAGCTACTGGGGCAATACACACTTTTTACATATTTCTTATATGCATTTTTTTCTACATTTTTTTTTCTTTTATATAGTCAATTTGCTTGTATAATATGTACATATATAGTCTACTTTTTATTTTGTTTTTTTCAAATGTTCTCTACCTCTGCTGCTATTTTTTTCCCTTCCCACTGCTTTCAGTGCTGCTGTAATGCCCAAATTTCCCCGACTGGGGATAAATAAAGTTTTATCTTATCTTATCTTAAGACTTTGTGCAGTCCAGTTTGTTGTTGAGGTGAACATCCAGGTATTTATACTCACCCACGATCTCAATGTCGAATGACATGCAGAAATAAATATTACCCAACAACAGAAATTAAATGGATCAGTGCACACAACTCTTCAGTCTCTTCTAAATCACCTCTTACAATTCACTTCCATCAGGAAGCCATTTCTGAACTTGTAACTTGTAATTTTTTTATTCAGTTTTGGTTTAATTTTTGTATGTTCTATGTATATTCTTTGTATCCTAAATGTTTTACTATTTTGCTCTGTGTTAAACATCTAAATTCTTCCTCTAATCTAATTATTTTAGAATTTTTAGCATGTACACAGTCTGTAGCACTTCCTTTTATAAAAGTACCATAGAAATTATTATTATTATCATTCTTTCCTGATTGTGGTAGATTTGTAAATTCAATGTAGATTACAAAAAAAATGTACCCTGGTCTCAGGTTTTTCTTTCACAAACAAACCTTAATAGATGGCTCATCCAGCATGGGACTGTCACCCTGGTGTTGACTGCTGCCCTGAGCAGACATATCGCTGTTGTTCTCCTCTCCTGAGCGTAACACGGGACTGTGTGGGTGCACAGGGGAGGGTCGGCCCGTGGGAGGAGATGCAGATCCAACAGAATGAATGCTTCCACTGACAATCACTGGTTGAGCCTGTCTCGGCTCCTTTTGAAGGACAAAATGGGAAAAAACAGGTTATGGGATTGCTAGAAAACTAGGAAAAAAGCATCACTGCAAGCTATGAAAGAGCTGAGAACATGTTAATGTATGTCCAAAATGCAGAAAAAAGTGGTAATAGGTGTGCAATTGAAAATGACGCATATGGCACCATACAAAAACGAGGAGATAAGTACTTACCCATGGTTAGGATAAAACTGAAAAAAAAACACTCAAGTTTGTTTTTTACATTCAAGGCTTTGATTGATTTACGTGTTACTGGAAAAATGAAAGACAGATGCAGTCTATAAATGAAGTCAAGAAAATCAAGCAGGGGTAAATACTTTTCCATAATTGCACAACATATGCATTAATTAGAAAAAACGATGATAACCATTTATGATTGTTTTGGATTACTAACCTTTGGTCGACTGGGGTTCTTTAGCTGCATGTACTTCTTCAGTGCTCCTCGGCAGCGCTCCACAATATGCTCCATCTGTAGATAGCTGGCAGCGGTCAGGTAGTTGACAATCTCCTCAGGGTTAAACTGCAGGATGCCAGTGTAACATGACTGAAGCAGATCACACACCACTGTGGAGCTGTACAGCATCGACACCTGGATAAACAAATAAGGACGTCCGTTTTTACTCAGCAGAGACACAATGACAGCCCTGACTGTAGGATGTTTTGTGTGTTGACATCTGCCTACCTGAAGTTTGGAGGAGGGGTTGAGGAGGAACTGGTCCCGTAAGAAGGGCGAGCAAGCAGCCAACACCACCTTATGTCCCCTGAATGTCTGATTGTCGCTGGCCACAATGGTGATGTCACAGAAGTGCTGGCGGGACCTCAGTGAATTCATGTGCTTCAAGGTTGTGTCCCCGTGGCCCGGTAACCGGAAACAAAGCATCTCCATCTTGTCTGAAGTGAACTGGAGAAGTATTCAATACGAATAACTCCATGAGGTGCTTTTTAAATGAGATTATCAAAAAGGCAGGCACAAAATGCAAAATGGTGAGACAAATAAAAGCCACAAACAGTGTGTTGACTACCTGATACATCTTGGTCACATGATCTGAAACACAGGTATCTGAGATCAGACACTTTGTGCTCCTGTCTAGTTCCACAAGAGCTCAAGATTGCACTGAAGCAGAACTTGGAATGCAGCCACTCTAGTCTGATACTTGAGGCAAATAGTAGGATTATAAACAAGTTTTTCTTGGCATCTTTGGGTTTTGAACAAGTTGTCAGACATTCGACACAACACACAACAGAAATTGTAATAGTAATTTTTCACTATTTCGGAAATTTCTTAATTGTGCAAGTAATTGTCGATAATGAATTTATAGATCTTGCTGTAGCACCCACCGTTTCAATATCGACAAAACACATCCAAGCACTGATAAATCATCTAGCATCTAAATCAAATAGCCCAACGTGTGGATTCAGGTCGAGATGGACAAAACCGGCAAAAGACAAATATCACAGACTAATTGAGCCAATGTCACGGTAATAATGAAGACATTAAGATAATTATACACCGATTATTAATGGATATATCGTTGGCAATAAAATCTTCACTAGCTACTAAGTGATGGGCCCTCTGAGAAAAAGCAGCAGTGATATAGATATGATGGCTAAACAAAAAGAAACAATAATTAGCCATTCAATTCAGGTTGAACAGTAAAGTATCCTAAAGTAGGTTTACAGGATTGTATCACTTGACATGCAGTTTTAAGACCAAGAAGAGACACCATCTTATCTGTATCACGAATCTATTACTGCGTGTTATAGTAACGTACTTAAATTTTACAGATAATATTACCTGTTTCGATTGCGGGAAAGGCTAATAAAATCAGGTTGCTATTCGACTGGTGTGGCTACCATAATGGGCTGACATAGATCATAACATAATTGTTTTCCTCCTTTCCTTTTGGCCTAATGTTACGTTAAACCACTCTGGACGTTAGCTAACGTTAGCTACTAGTTAGCTTGGTGGCAGCAGCTAGTGACCAACCACAGAAACAAACAAAAGCTTCCCATTAATCGTAAAACTTTGGTGTCACTCACGTTCCCCTTTCCCTTTTGTTGAACGTCCTTTTGGCTTTCCAAAATAACAAACACCGGTTTGTTTCGACTGGACAATCGTTGACTAAGGCGACGTTAGTTAGCCGGCAGTATTTCGTTCCTCATGCCCATTGCCACTAGCTAATACCTCGATTCCTATTTACTTTTTGGCCTCTTTGGGAGGAAGCGCATCTCGTGACAACAAATACAAACCGTTGGTCTTTCGCCACCAAACTGACTTTGAATCGGTTTCAGTGGGAGGGTTCTCCTCGCAGTTAGCCGTAAAATCAGAGTACGCTCACTGACTTCTGATCAGCGCTTCACAAATAAACGGACACGGGGGGCGTGGTTCTGGCGGTGACGCAGCACGTTCACATACGTTGGTGGTCATCGGGAAACATGTCGGCATCTGAAGCATCGACAAAGGTAGCAAATACACTGCACCACAAAAATGCATGCTAACGAAATTGACGTCCGTTTAACCACTTGTAAATGCGTTAGCATACGTAGCAAAACCATGCCACTAAAGCTGAAGTCTCCCACGATGCAAAATGTCTTTATTTGTCGACTGAAGAGCTCTTTGTTGTAAGCTGTTCTGCACTGCTAGCCACGTTAGCCTGTGTAACAGTTTTGTCTTGTAAATTGCTCTAATGTTGTTAGAGTTTTAATTATTTTCTCGATTCCTTGGTTCTTTCCAACACTGTACAGCTATCGACTTGCGTTGCTCTTATGACTGTGTAAGATTTTTGTATTATTTGCTGAGTTTAGACCGGTTTTCAAAGCAAAAAGAGAAACTGTCCGTTGTGCAGACTGTTAAAATAATAAGCTAATCACAACGAGAAGGGAGCACTTAGAGCAGTTAATGTGCAAAATATAGACTGCTTTTAATTTGCACTGTTGTGGCAGAAGGGTCTTGCTTTGGTTTGGGTAAAAGGCTTGAATGGGTTGATTGACTGATGGCGGCACTTGACGTAACATCAGAGAAGATCAGCCATTGGTTTACAGGTTTATTATGAGTGTAGGACGCGGAAATTATTCACGTAAACACAGAATTTCGGCAGCTGTAACCACATGCTCGTTAAACTTACTTTTACGGACTCAGAAGTATTTAGTGCCATGTTTCTGGTGACTGGATGTAATATCATTTAAGGTTAGATGAGTCGAGGTACTCCATTTCATGTGATGAAACCCTACACAGTTAATTATATCTTCAGTATGTTGTCAGTCATGTTGATTTGCACTGGAAAAACAAATGACAAATTTGTCCAGTGGTATTCACCTATAAATACACCCAAAACTAAAACCTGACCCACTAAGTAAGTATGCTAAAGTGGTTATACATTGTATAATGCTAAAGTTCACCATTACACAACTCCAATAACTAAATTGTTTCGCATTTTTGTCGCTGCACATATGTGAACTTCAGTGAATAAATACATAGATCCAGTTTTTGCTAATCCTGTATAATAATTGCTTTTTAAAAGGATAGAGTAATATTTTCTGACATTTCCTGCTATTTGTCATTTCTTTGCCAGGAGCCGCCTGAAGGAAATGACTCAGAAACACCAGCAGAGACATTAGCTGGACCAAGTCAAGTAAAGGAAGGTATGTTTACATCTCATTTGCACAGATGATGCATTAGGGACATATGTGCTTTTTAGGGAGACGGCACTACTGTGTGACTTTGTTAGTAATGCTTGTAAAGACTCATCGAGAACTCTAAACTACCAGATAATGCCGCCTCCACCTCAGCTGCTGTTGCCAAGAAGACAGAGCCCATGGGTGGTCTGCCGCTGATGTTGTTATCGCAGCAGCCTGGGAAGGACACATCCAGAGCTGGAGAGGAGGGAGAGAAGTGGTCCCCTGCCTCCTCTCCAAACAAGTTTGCTGCAGGTAAGACTCTGATGCAGTCAGCTTTCATCAGTGTTGCTGAAGTGGAGACTGTTTGTTTGAGTTGGTGGTGACCCTGAAGCATAAATTCAGCAGGAAATGATGTATTAAGTTTTTGAATATCGAAATATGAGTAAAGCAAAACATTGAAAGTGCAAGTACGACCCCAATTACAAAAAAGTTGGAGTGCTGTGTAAAACATTAACAAGACAGAATGCAGTCATTTGCAAACAAACTTTGTTTACCAACAAGTTTTACAAAGTGTTCCTGAGCCCATGTAGTAATCTCCTTTATCCAATCATGGCAAACCTCGCTCCATCCCAGTCTTTTGTTGCTCCTGTCCCAACTTGTTTGTAGCATGTTGCTGCATCAAATTCAGAATAAACATATGTTTACAAAAATCACTGAAGTTGATGAGGTCTTTGCACTGTTTCTCAATCGAGTATATGCTAATATTTCTCAAAATTTTGAATAATTTTGTAATTTCCTGCAGACTTCACTCCGCTGAGGAAGATAAACACGTTGATATTGTTTTTCTGCAGGGCTTTATGTTCCTTGATCACTCTCAAATGCTTTTAAATATTTTTTCAAGCAATTCACAGTAACTGCTCATACCTCCCTCTTACAGGACACGCAGCAAAGTCCCTTCCGTCAATGTCCTCCTCTTCGTTGTCCTCCTCTCCTTCTACGTCTTCAACGTTGTCCCCTGGCCGAGCAAAGATGAGTGTTTCTGGGCCTGGTAGCAGTAAATCCATCCTGCCACCTGCTCCTTCGTCCTCTTCCTCTTCTGCCACAGCTTCCTCATCTCCTTCTGTCTCTCCTGCCCCACCCAAGATCCACCGGGCCCGCAAAACCATGAACAGGCCTCCACCAGCACAGGTGAGCCTATATAATTTCCAGCAAGTAGTCAGTGTTTCCATTTGCCACAAATAATAACAAATGTGTAGCAAGTGAGTTCTTTGTTTTAACCTTATCATGACCATTTGTGTGGCTTACTGACTTGTTTCACAGGTGAGCCACGTTGAGGCACCTGTTGCACCTGCGACACCTTCAGGGTCCTCTGCCTGCCTTTCATCTGACTCTGAAACTGGTTAGTGGCTGTACAGTACTCATGCTAGCTAATGTTTGTGTAGAATAATCAGATTGCTATGAATAGAACTGAATGAGAGTGTCTTGTTTAAGCTAAAACTCAATGTGTTGTGGCTTATGTTGCACTTTTATGTTTCCAATAGTTGCAAAGAGGAGAAAACTGGGTCATTTATCTGACAGCACACCTGCAAAGTCTGAGAATGGTACAGCCAGCGCTCAAACTGTGGTAAGATGATGTTTTTGCAGGTAAATAATTGACATTTTACTTATCTAATGAGGTCCCATTTATTGATATCTATTGCTGTTGTCTTTTCTAATTTCTTTCAAAACTCAGGTAGACAAGTTATTCCATAAAAAGGTGGAGCCTGTTACCAAGATACCGCCAGAGAAAAACAACGACAGCATGGGGAAGTCAGAGGAGGAAAAAATTCAAAGTTCCAGTCCGTCCGTGCGCAATTCAGAAAAGGTGTGAGGTTTAGATTTACTTATTGTCCAGTTAAAGTGACCACTCATTGTCAACAAATGCACATTAATGCGATAGCATGTTCTGCATGCCATTATCCTGTTGTGAAATTCTTTTTGTTTCTGCTCTAGTTTGAAGGTGGTGGGGCAGAAGCAAGGCAGCACACTAAAGACATAGAGGGGTCAGTGAACATGTCAGATCATGTGAGTGATTCAATCTATTTTACTTGCTTTATAATTACTTTCTTACCTTACACAGCCACACTAATGTTCTACTTCACGTTATAACACTTCACACCTGTAGATGTTGCTGTAGCTTGCTAGCCTGACAATGCTAGTCCATAACTGTTGTATCATCCTGTACTTGCTTCAAAATACAGGTGGTATAATAGATGATTGACAGGTCTTACAATTTCCAAAACTGAAAACAAGGTTCTTAAAAATTTGGTAAATTTCTGATTAACTATCCATCAAAATGAATAAATATGAGACAAAAGAGCTGAGTTGCAGAATCATGCTTCAGTTTTCATTTGGAACCCCAAATCTGGTTAAGGCAATAGGCAAGTCACCATCAGTCTGCATAGCTTTTTAATTTGAGCATCATGTATCTGCTGAAGAACAACAGGCCTAACAGTATACACATGAGTTGACACACACAGGTTTAAATGGCTGTTCAGGGTAAGTTTCCACATCTCTTATTTGTTTGATTGGAATTAGTATCTGTGCCTAAATAATCAGTGACACTTTTACGTCACTAACTTTGCTGGATACTGAGCCATATGGGAAAGCATAAGAAATGTCAAAGGATCTGCGAGAATCAGGAAAGGGACATACAAAGATATCCAGAGATTTGAAAATGCCAATCTGTAGTGTTCAAATTCTGATGAAGAAGCGGAATAATAGGGGTTCTATTAATACCAAGACACAACCATCAGGAAAATTTGTCGAGATTCAACGAAAAACCCACAAGAAACGTCAGCTGAAATACAGGTTTCTCTGTTAAAAAAAAAAAGGAAAAAAAAGTTGTAGCTGTTCAAGATGACCAGTTAGGAGGTACTTAAACAAAAATGGGCAGCACTGTCGAGTTGCCAGAATAAGCTGTTACTGTGCCAATGTCACAAAACAGCCCGCTTACAGTATGCCAAACAGCACCTTGACAAGAAAGGTGTGCATTGTACAAATTCTGCCAGGGTGTGTAAACATATGAGCACAACTGTATAATAGTCAGTTACTCTCGATGTTGTTTTGATGGAAATTTAATTAAGTCAAAAAAATAAAACCGGCCGGAATTTCCACCCTTCACAGATGTCACGTTTTTATATTCAGAGAGCATTTCTTCTTGCAGAGTTCAGAGTCTGAAACACAGAGAGCCACCCAGAGCAGGAATGAGGGCGAGGAGTCTTCATTGCCACAGTCAGACCAGGACAAAGACAGAAACACAGCTGGTGTGGCGGAGACAGCCGGAGGTGAGTGACATTACCTGGTGGGTTTTCTAAAAGGCATCAACAATAATGATTAACAACGCTTAATCATGTTCGATGTAGTTAGAATTTTTCGATCAACAGAAATGTGTCTTTAATGTCAAGGCGGAAACAAATCTCTGCATGTACATCAAAATCATAAAACACATTATGCAAGCTTTCACCCCACCTTCACTATGACCGACCTCAATCATCACTGGTGCAGCCACTTGAGGTCAAATAGTGGCAAGCGTCATAATAAGGTGAATGAAAATCACCTGTGTCTAATCAATGTGTGACAAGTGACTTAAGCTCAAATCCTCCTCCTGTCTGGAGGCTCCAACCACAGCTTTGGCAATTTCCTGCCAACAAAACAAAGCGAAGCACATCATGAAGACAAAGGAACACTCCCAACAAATTTGTGACACGATTATTGAAGAGCGCCGATCAGGGGTCGAATACAAGAACACTTCCAAAGCACTGAATATCTCTCGGAGTACAGTTAGGGCAATCATCAAAAAGAGGTTGAGAATCAAAGATTTGTGGAAGGAAGGGAAAACTGTTCACTCTTGCAAAGCAGAACAGAGGCAAAATGCTGTTTCCAGATGTGCAAAGCTGGTACACACCTGCCCACAAAAACTCAAGGCTGTAATTGCTGCCAAAAGTACCTAAATATTGATTTGAGGGGGCATGCAGTTATTTTATTAGAGAGGTTGTCTTTGCAACGTTTCCGTAACAAAAGTGCTTTGTATCCAAGCATTTGTACCTCTATTGAACTGCATAGTTTTCTGGCATGTGTCTCTCATGGCCGGTGCTTATAGTCTGCCGTTTGTCCTCAGCAGGAAGGCCCGCTGATTACACAGAGGTTCCCTTGGGTGCTCTAGACATCGCTGCTGCTGATAGTCTGACACTTTCTCCACATCATGGTGGGTTTACTGTGTGTCACTGTCATCTGAATGGTTTAAAATCTGTCCTGCCCTCATCTGTTTTCTGCATAATGGTGGTATTATGAAACAAATACAGAGAGGTTTTAGGACAATGAGTAGATTCACTAAAGAAACATTTTTTTCACAATGAAAAAAAAAAAAAATCACATTCAGGGTTGCTGACCGTCAATAGTTTATCTCCTTCGATGTGAAATGGCCAGGGGCCTGACGCTAACATCATAAACACTCACATTTCTCCCACAGAAGGAAGCGATGCAGGAGACACAGAGCGGCTGGAGGAGCTCCCCCTGTGCAGCTGCAGGATGGAGGCTCCTCGAGTCGACAGCACCAGCCACCGCGTCAGCAGACAGTGTATGGCCACTGAGAGCATCAACGGAGAGGTTTGTGTGAGGCGTTTGTGTCGACTCTGCAGGTGCTCACTGTACATGTGGCCACTTCAAATAAGCACCATCATGTGCAATGATAATGGTTATTTACAGGTATTCGAAATGGTGACAATTTAGCTTTGCACTGCTGAATTGTGGAATAAAACGTGTGTGGGTTTATTATAATTGCTCAAAAGTAGGAGTCAAGATTACTTAAAGCACGGTAATTATGATTTCACCACTCAGCACCAGATATGTTTGTTTTCTGACTTGATTTGCAGGACTGTGTGTGTTCATAAAGCTCACAGATAACTTTCCTTTAAGCCACATCTCTCACTCCTGTCTCTCCTGCTCTGTTTGTCAGCTGAGGGCTTGTACCAATCGGACCATAAAAGGGGAGACCATGCGGCCGTCCAGTCGGGTGCCCCTCATGGTGCTCTGTGACGTCCATCGCTCACACATGGTCAAACACCACTGCTGTCCTGGGTGTGGATACTTCTGCATAGCGGTGAGTGTTTATGTTACTTTGATCTTCCTATTCTCCTCCTCTATATCCTACTTGTCATGTCCTCTGTCCTGTTCATATCTTACCTTCTCTTCCTCCCCCTCCAGTTCCTGTTTTCTTCTCCCCCTCTTTCTCCTCCTTAGTAATCCTACTTTCTTTCTCCTTGGTAATCCTGCATTCTCTTCCTCAATATTTTACTTTACTCTCTTCTTTTTCCCTCCTCTATATCACCCATCTCTTCTTCTTTCTCCTACTCTATATCCCATTGTCTTCTCCTCATTCTTCACCTTGATATCCTACTTTTCTCTTCCTGTTGTCCTCCTCAGTATCTTACTTTCCTCTCCTTTCTCCTTATTTTCCTCTTTCTCCTCCTTGATATAGTCTTAATTGTCTCTTTCTCCTCTATATCCTATTTTCTTCTCATTGATATCCTACTTTATTCTCCTCATCTATATCCTACCATCTTCTCCTCTTTCAGGGCACGTTTCTTGAGTGCTGCCCAGACCAGCGCATCGCTCACCGTTTCCACCGGGGTTGTGTGACGGTGCTGGGCGGCGGGCGCAGCAGAGCAAACGACGGCGGCATGCTTTTCTGTCCCCACTGCGGTGAAGATGCCTCCGAGGCCCAGGAGGTCACCATCCCCTCCTTCAGCTCGGCCACAGCCTCCGCGACCACCGTCATCACCATGTCGGCCTCCTCCACCACCACTCCGTCTCTGCCGCCGTCTGCCCCCACGGCGCCCTCCCTCACGGCCTCAACGGGAGGGATGAAGGACGGGAAGATGCCTGAAAGACCGGTCAGGTAAGATGAGATGACGTGTGAGAGAATTATTGCCTCCATTAAACCAAAATTTTATTTTTTCTTACCTTTGCTCCTCTTCACGTCTTCTTCCAGCGCACGAATGCGGAGTCATGGCTTGGTAACAGTAGCAGTGGAGCAGCAGCAGCAGCCTCCACAGCCTGTAGCCTCTGCAGCAACCGTGGCCACCGTCCCCCCAGCAGAGGAGGGAGTGGACAGCGTGGGACCCTCCCTCTGTATGCCAAATGGGAAACCCATCAGCCCCAGCGCACTACCACCTGGGCCCAGCAGAGCGGCGCTGCAGAAGGCCATTCTCACACAGGACACTGAGAGGTCAGAGTTCAGATTTAGGTTTTATTATTTTCGGTCACAGCAGGTTAAAGGAGTAAACAGTGGTTAAAATTGCATGTTACACTAAACTTCTCTGAACAAGACAAGATAGTTCCAGTTTTGTTTGCTTTAGCTCTTCCAAGGGCAATTACATAGCTTTCAGCAGACAAGAGGACATCAGACAAGTTTAGATCAAATTGTTTTTGATTTCCAGGAAGAAGAAACTGAGGTTCCACCCTCGCCAGCTTTATCCTGCTGCCAAGCAAGGAGAGGTGCAGCGAGTTCTGCTCATGTTGAGTGAGTGGCAGAAATGCTTTGGACTTTTCATTTATGACAGTGACCCTGTTCACAGCTCGCATTAACATACATCTTGGATGATGCGATCACAAGTGGACAGCGATAAATACAAGTGTAAACAACCACCAAGATGCGTTGTCATCAGATCAAACCACTTGCCAAGGTGACGTCCTGATGTGACTCTGACAGGGACGCAACAGGAACATACCTCATCAGTGCAGGACGTGGTGCTTGTTTTCGTAATAGTGCGCAGACAGCTCAAAATTATTTTGTCCTGCCAACCTCAACAGTTGGAATAGCCTGTACATGTCACCACTTGTGATCGGATCATCCACGCCACATGTAAATGCCAGGTGTAAAGAGTTTTGTGTATATATTTTTTATGAGAGATAATGATCATTTTTGCATGTTCTCTTGGCTTCTGATCTCAAGAGATCATCATAAATTTGTACAGATTTTTGTGTTAAAGCTGTGTGTCCGTTTGTCTCTGTGTCTCAGTGGAGGGCATAGATCCAACGTACCAGCCAGACTCTCAGAACAGGCGATCTGCTCTACACGCTGCAGCTCAGAGAGGTCTGCTAGAAGTCTGCTACATGCTTGTACAGGTGAGAAATGCAAGTTTTGACCACATGTGTACAGATATTTTTCAAAACAGATGATTTACGTGTACACACTTATACACAGAAGCCTAAGTTTTGAAGAGTCTGTACTTTAGACCACATTTTAAAAGCATCTTCATTTTAGTGACCTAAAATGCAGAGGCCACAATGCAGAAGAAAAAGTTTGCTGTGCAAAATATCCGCCTCAGTCCATTGTTCTGTCTTGTTATTAGTACACATGCTGTAAAGTGGCTGTAGCTGATAGAAATATATCAAGTGATAATGAAGACAATATGAAAGGGGCCGCTCATAGTGACGAACCTACCAGGAATGATCACCTCAGCTTCGGTTTGGCCACAATTTTATTGTTTAGTTCACTATCGCAGTTCTCGCAGTATCATTTTTTGTTTTTTGGAGCATTTAGCTGCTAAAGAGCAAGATATTTGTCTGAAGATACTGACATACATTCGTCAGGTGAGCCTAAATACGACTCCAGATGAATGCTCCATAATTGCCAGATGCGTAAATAAGCAACTCTTTGCGAACAAGTTCGCCATAGCAACACGGTGACATGTCAGTGTTCACAGCTGGTTCATTTTCAAAGTAATGTGAACAATCATGGTTAAAAAGTGTGCAGCGGAAGATAAAACGGATCTAAAACCCTTGCATTGCTGATTTTATTTAAAACAAAGTGTAGCTTAAAACACAGCTGCCATCATTTTGTATTTATTTTGACAGGCTGGCGCTCAAGTGGATGCCAAGGACAAAGACACGAGGACCCCTCTGTTGGAAGCCATCATCAACAACCACATCGAGGTGGCTCACTACCTGATCCAGAACGGCGCCTGTGTCTATCATACTGTGAGTGTCTGCCGCTGCCTAAAATGACAACTTAATGTGAACTTCCAGCTGTTTGTCGATATGGATTTCAGTCTTTGTTTATGTTCTTGTTCCTCAGGAGGAGGATGGATATACTGGCCTCCATCACGCAGCCAAGCTGGGAAACCTGGAAATTGTGAGCATGCTTTTGGAAACGGGGCAGGTTGATGTGAACGCACAGGTAATGGAAGAGCCAGAATGTCAGCATTATAGGGCCGTCACATAACAGACTTTGTGTGATTACTCATCAAAATACATCACTTTCTTAAGGTCTTCCCATAATCAACCACATTACCATTCTCTTATATTTATGTAGCAGATATCTGATCATTTAAGCAAAGTGCATTGAACTTGTCTCCCGGAGGTGGATCACACCAACTGATGAGAGGCCAGTGGGGCCTTACTCTGATTCTTCTTGTTGTTTTGTTTTCAGGACAGCGGTGGCTGGACGCCGGTCATCTGGGCTGCAGAGCACAAACATGTAGACGTGATAAAAGCGCTGCTGAACAGAGGAGCAGACGTCACCATTAATGATAAAGTACTTTTCTGCTAGCCAGCGCTGGAGTTTGCAGAACGTGTTGCATGAAAAATTGTCTTTTTGCTAGTTGTTTTCCCACTGTATTTCTTTAGCTGGACAAAGACAAAACAGATGTTTTTGCACAGAGATATTTCAGGTCATTACTTTAAACAGTCCCTCTTTCCCTCCAGGAGCTGAATGTGTGTCTCCACTGGGCGGCGTATGCTGGGAATGTGGACATAGCAGAGCTGGTGTTGAACTCTGGCTGCTCACTCGCCGCAGTTAACATGCACGGAGACACGCCACTTCACATCGCCGCCAGAGAGGGCTACTTGGAATGTGTTACGTGAGTCAGCCACAAGCTGTAGCCTCATTTAATGTATGAGTTGTGTATCCTTTTAACTTGGAGCCATAGCACCCATCCACTTAGAAATCAGAGGAAAAAAGATACCAGAACTTGCCATAGAATCACCACATTTTTAACATCTCTTCATTATCAAAGTAGTCCAGTCTGTCCATCTGTGGGCACATTGCAAACAGGAAGACGCAAATTCTGCAGATGTTTAATGGCCCCAATTTGCCAAAATGTGTATGTCACTGAGGATTGTGTGGAGATAATGTCTGTTTTTCTTCTGCAGGCTGTTCCTGTCCAGAGGTGCAGACATTGACATTATGAACAGGGAAGGAGACACGCCTCTCACCCTCGCTCGGGCCGACACTCCGGTGTGGGTGGCTCTCCAGATCAACAGAAAGCTGAGAAGAGGAATAGCCAACCGCATGCTTCGGACTGAAAGAATTATCTGCAGGTAGGTGCAGTGTTATTTTAAAGGAGCCTTCAAATGGCTTTTAATCAGGTGTTTTTTTTTCCTGTTTCCTGATGTTTAACTGCATGATTTCTGCTTTTTGTTCCAGTGACGTGGCACAGGGCTATGAGAACGTACCGATCCCGTGTGTGAACGCAGTGGATGACGAGGGCTGTCCCTCAGACTACAAATATGTTTCAGAAAACTGTGAAACTTCAGCAATGAACATAGACCGCAATATTACACACTTACAGGTAAAATATTAATCAGTTTGTGTCTTTTGTCTTTCTTTTCAAACAATTTTCTGCAATGATCAATACATCTCATGCCTTTATCTTCAGCACTGTGGCTGCACTGATGACTGCTCATCTAGTAACTGCCTCTGTGGACAGCTCAGTATCCGCTGCTGGTATGACAAGGTAAATGGAAATGTTGTTTTACAGCCACATCATCGATGTAATCTGCTCAGAAAACCTGTAAGATTTCACTGAAGGAAAGGATGTTTTTGAAATAATTTCAGTACATCACAGTGGCTTGGATTCTCCAGAGTTGATCGATCAATCAGCTTCATGTGTGTCCTGTCACCCTCACTGACGACCAAAGAGATTTTTTTTCCCCACTGGGATCAGTTTCTATGTGAGCTGCAATTATTAGGAGTAATTTTCATGAGGTTTAGTTTAAAAGCCACTGAGATCCATGAGGTCTCTGACTAGTATTCATTTAGTTACAAGAGAAATTAAAGGAGTGAAACTAATCAACTTGTTCTTTAATTTTCCCAGGACCAGCGGCTGCTCCAGGAGTTTAACAAAATTGAACCTCCACTTATATTTGAATGCAACATGGCGTGTTCGTGTTACCGAACATGCAAGAACAGGGTGGTACAGGCAGGCATCAAGTAAGAACTTTAAGTATAATTCATCTAATGTTATATTGCTCAACCACATTATTACAACAACAGATTTCACTGATGGGCAAATGAATTAATTCACCTTGTGAAGTTACTGACCTGAAGAAATCTGGCTAAAATCAACATTAGCAAAACGTTAATGATAAATCAGTCCCTCAAATGAACCCTTTTAATTTCCTCTTTTCCCCCCCAGAGTTCGTCTTCAGCTCTACAGGACAGAGAAGATGGGCTGGGGAGTTCGAGCTCTGCAGGATATTCCCCAGGGAAGCTTCATCTGCGAGTAAGAGCAGTCGCCCGCCGGGCGCACAGCAGCTTGCTTTCATATGAGAAGTCAGACGTTGCAAATGATGCCTCTCTCCTCTGCCCACACAGATATGTCGGGGAGCTGATCTCTGACGCAGAGGCAGATGTTCGGGAAGACGATTCCTACCTGTTTGACCTGGACAACAAGGTGACCCTTTTCAAAACACGTCTTGTTTTTCAGTTTCTTCTTTTTTTTTAAAAAAAGAGGTGACTTTCAGGTGACATTTCCTATGCAAAGTGCACTCAATCAGGTGACATTTAATACTTCTTCATTGTGTTACTTTGGACAGATGGAATGAAGTTTAAAAACTTGCCTTAATAATTTCTTGATGGAGTTCTTATAAATCTGCACATTAAAACATTGTCTTTCCTTAAGATAGCAAATTTGCAACTTTGTGTGTGTATGCACGCTTTTTTTTTCTTAGATAAGAATTATCAAATAATACATTAAGACTAAGAGTTTACAGCCATGCTATTACATCTCTGTGATGCTGTACTTGGCTACCTCAGCGTGCTGACACAGAAATGCAAAGCAGGTATAATGTGTGTTAGCATGCTAGCATCTGCATATTAGCACTAAACACAAAGTGCAGCTGAGACTGATGGGAATGACATTAGTTTTGCAGGTATTTTGTCCTAAACACAAGTATTGGAGAAATTAACATTTTGACCTGAAGATGGCGCCAGAGGAAAAGTTGAGGGATCACAATTATCTTGAGGAAGACATGAATATCTGTACTATATTTCATGGAAATCCACCCATAGAGCCTTGCCACTTGTAGGGCTAAAAACAATGTGGAGTCATGCTGTATCAGTGAAACTAAAGGTAGAACAAGCCAAACATAAAGATCATAAAAAATGTGAATTTATTTTACATATGAAGACAATAAAACTCCAGTATTCCAATAAATCTGACGGCGTTTGTAAAATGCTACGTGTCAGATATTGTGATCTGTTTGTTAGCAAAAGGTTTTTAACACAATGCGTCTTTTTACTCTTGTGATTCGTTTAAAGGATGGTGAGGTGTATTGTATCGACGCCCGCTACTATGGCAACATCAGCCGCTTCATCAACCACCTGTGTGACCCAAACCTCATCCCAGTACGTGTGTTCATGCTGCACCAGGACCTGAGATTCCCCCGCATCGCCTTCTTCAGCTCCAGAGACATCCTCAGCGGACAAGAGCTGGGGTGAGACGTTTACAACCACCTGCTTCGAGCTTATTTCTTTTCCTCCTTTACATCCTTTTTTAAATTTCCTACTCACTTCCTTATTCTCCCTCTTTTCTTTTCCCTAAGTTAGTGGGTTTTTTTTTTCTTAATTCTCACTGAAACATGAACATGAAAAGGTTTTATTTATGTATCTGCCTGAAGCTCCATCCATTAAGAACTATACAAATCCTTGACTGGCCTTGTCTTTGTCATTAGGTTCGACTATGGAGATCGCTTTTGGGACATTAAAAGCAAGTATTTCACCTGTCAGTGTGGATCAGAGAAATGCAAGCACTCGGCTGAGGCCATCGCCTTGGAGCAGAGCAGACTGGCTCGGCTGGAGGCTTGTCCAGAATCGGGAGCTGACTGTGGGATGACCATGCTGGGAAACTCTTAAAACACTCACCCATGGGGCCTTTGGATTAACCTCATCAGTTTCACATGTGCACATTGGCAATGGAAATACATCCTGAGGGGTTTACCATGTTAAAAATTCTGTGTTGGATGCATGATTTTTCTTTTCTACTTGAAATGTTATTGTTCTTTCAAAACTCGCCACCTTAAAGTTGATCTTTTCCCCTATGATAGAGGACATGGGCCTTAACATATTTTTAAACTGTGTTGGTATTATGAAAACAGAAGGTCTTTGATTCTGTACATACAGTGTTTACTGTATATCACAATGTCCTTTTGCCTTGACGTATGAGGTTTGTGCATTCGGACTCTGCAGTCATTTAACTATCATACATAATGTATTTTCTGTTGTGCCAACAAATGCAATGCATTTTTACACAGTACAGTAATGGGTCAAGCATTAGCCCATACTGGACCCTAAAAGGACCTGAGGAATAGCGATGTTTATGGATGATTGTGGTAGCTTTATTTTCTTTATTTTTGTACGTATTGTTTACTTTATCACACATTTAGTGTAATAAATTAGATTATGTGTTATTCTTTGGCCTTTTGTTTTAAGTGTGTCAATTCTTTTAAATCTTCACTGGTTTACAACATGATGTGATAGGTGTTCAGCACATTTGACATATTTCATGCCACATGGAGTTACCTTGTGAATTCAAGGCAGCTCTCATCTAGACTGTTGCCTGTTGGCGTTACTGTTTAGTCAGCATTTACAGGCCACAATGCAAAGCAAGGGAGATGGGGTGGTATGCTGCACTGGGCACAATCAGAAGAAATGAAAGGAAGCTGTCCCACTCTGTCAAATAATTCCCTGCTCATAATTTATACAGTTTACAGAAAAAAAGTTGTTTTTCATCAACAATTTAAAAAAAAAATGTGTTTTTTTTTAAACGTTTGCCACTTCACACATTGTGTGTGTACAGGTTAGCTATTAGTTTTGGTAACTTTAAGCACATTTAACTAAAAATATGCATGCTAGTGCAAGATAAACTAAAATACAAAAAGTGTAAAAACTAGATTTTAACAGATCTTTACTAAAGTAAAAGTGGCAATGAAACAGTGTTAAACTAGTCTTGACTTTCAAATCTTAATCATTTATTCACATCAACATGTACTAATATGAATGCAGTTACCCATTTCAAAATCAGAAATATATCACTGGATTATAATTGTTGGTGTATTAATGTGCAATTAATTAATGTGCATATAATGGATATACTATATATACAGGTACCTCAGATTTGTACATAAGTGCAATACTTGAGTTAAAAAAACGGTTCTATAATCAGGTTGCGAGTGATCCCTGTTTCACATAAACAATCTTTGATGAAACGCGCAGGTGCGCACCCTTCAGCAGGTGCGCTCGTGGCGTCACTGCCTAGTAACCGCCGCCAGGAAGAAGAAAGATTTCTGAACTTAGTTACGGTGCG
The DNA here is from genome assembly GCF_017976325.1 of Chelmon rostratus. NCBI lineage: Eukaryota > Metazoa > Chordata > Actinopteri > Chaetodontiformes > Chaetodontidae > Chelmon > Chelmon rostratus. Next base: position 8,092,016 of record NC_055673.1, on the reverse strand, counting down.
CGTTCAGACGCGGCAGAGCTCCTTTAAACCTGGTTTTAGCCGTTTGCTTGTACAGTTTTAGAATCACTTCAAGTAGAGGAAGTTGTGTTTTAGAAGTTAAGGACGAAAAAGTGGAGGTTGAGGCGTAAAATGGGCAAGAAACAAGAGACAAATCCGGACTCCGAGTACGGTGAGCTGACATCGTCCGTTACCTTAGAGGGTTCACTGTTAAAATCTAGTTAGCTGTTAAAAGCTAATTATCTGTAAGCTAGCTAATAACGCTAACTAACCAGCTAAGATACTTTCTAGCGTCATATTTAATGGTCGTGTCTCGTACCGAGTCTCTCCCAAATTTTTGTTTGCAAGAAAAGTTTGTAATATTGATTTTTGCGAATGCTTTTAATGATTCATTTATTCTTTTGACATGGATAGCTCAGCGTTAGTTGATGCATTAGGTTTAACAGTGACATATTACATTTGTTAAGTAGTCGTCATCCTGTTTACATCGATAGTGTTTACATCAGATTTGTTTTTTTCTTTCATATTAAAGCCAAAACATCCCGGACACTTGACCTAAAGACAGAAATGCTTATAATGAACAGGGAGCTTTGAGTTGGCTTCAGACGAATCTCAGAATAGAAAAATAAATATTTCAAAATCAGATTTTGTCAAGATAAATCTGAGTGAGTCACCACATGAAGAAATGACACAGATAACTGTTTCCTGTATCTGGCTTTTCTTAATTGTCTTTAATTTTCTGTCATCAGTTGATCAGTTAATTGTTTCAGCTTTAATCAACTTATCCTACAAGTACTTTATCTAATACTTGTTTGGTTGACCAACAGTCCAAAAGCAAAGGTATTCAGTTTACACTCATGTAAAACCAGAATCCTCACTTATTTTTAATTGAAAATGACTTAAATCACTGTTTGCTTATCATTATAGTTGCAGGTTAATGATCAGTTAGAGCTCTAATATTGCACAGGCTGCCCTTAGAGAGTCTTTGAATTACTTATTTTGTGCTGTTTTGCAAACGACAGACACAGGAGAGGAAGTTTAAAAAGAGAAATTCTGCGACGATTGTCGCCGTCGATGCTGAGACGTTTCACACCTGCTGGTGCCTGTTTGGCTTTCAGCCTTGTGTCATGTGCTCAGCAGACCTCCGTCTCCTGCATCCCTGTTTACTCTTTGTGGTATTTGATGTATCGATAGAGTCACAAGTCTATTGACAGTCTGGGAGGTTTTGCAAGGCTACAATAAACAAACCCTCCCTGGAGGTAAATATCCAGTCGGATTTTACGTCTCCTCAGATAACTTCTGAAAACATCAGAGAATAAGATGAAGACAAAAGAGGCAACCACTGTAACAACTGAAGCTCTGTGCTCAAAAAAGACATTGCATGTTCTTTGTAAACTCATCACCATGTTTTCTAATCGGGAATCTACTTCCTGACAGTTCTGTTGTATCAGTCTTCACAAGGAAGTAGAAATCCTTCTCAGTGTTGAACATGAGCTTTTTCCTATGAGCCAGGCAGCTCACCACAGACATGAGCTTCCTAATTCACACTACCTGTTGTTGCACAATGAAGTTTGGTCATTCTGTTGTACAATATGCTTCTTCTTCTTGTTTGGAGCAAGTGCATATTGCAGACGCAATGTTTTTTTCCTGTTCAGAATGTGTAGACACTCAGCGTTGGGAAATTAGTGAGTTGCTAGGGGTTGTTGCTGCAAATCATTGACCAGATAATTTGTTAAAAGTGGCTTGAGGCAACAGGGAAAACAACTCTGTTTCATTTAAAATCGCATGCTAGTTAATATAGCTAAAGTGCACGGTGAGGGAACCACTGACTGGGTTCATTTTGAAAAGCTGTGTATCTATTTATGAAAGAAAAAATGTTTAAAAATCAGCTGTCTGATTTAAAGTGGACTCCTGCTATTGAAAAGAGTGGGCATCTTGTTTTGGAACCAGGAGCTCAGTTTTTTTTCTCTCAAATATGTTGATTGAGTTTTTTACAAATAACATAACTACAATAATACAACAACATCAACAGCGCTCAGTACAACATTGGTCTAGACAGCCTGTACACATGTACTTCTCACATCTGACCAGTACAATGAAAAGGCTTCCCCTGTGAGAAAAAAGGACTAGACAGATAAAATAGTCAAATAAATGAAATAAAATAAATATATAAATAAAAAAAAAATTCACCCCAGATCACAATTCTAGAAGTTTCAAATTACCAGGCTGTAATAATATGAAGGAAAGGAGCCAAAGGCTAGCCAAGGACAGCACTCGAGAGTACTGAAGCCACTGTGGAGTTGGAAAAACGAAGATATGGAGTCCAAATATTCATAAACTGTCCTTCTGACGAGTGAAGCAAGCAGGTCAGGTACTCAAGGAGAAAACATTCCATAATTATCTTATGCCAGTTTGATTTAGAGGGGGGTTTGTCAAGTATCCAAGACAGAAAGATGTTCTTCCTTGCTGCATATGTAAGAATATTACACAGTCTTGTAGAGTCAACATCCACAATAGAATCTTGATTGGGGTAACCTAGGATCAAAGAAAGAGGGTCCATGTGTAACACAACACCAAATATATTTTCCAGATCTCAAGGAGCTCAGTTTAATTATTGAACACACGTTTGTTTCTGGATATGTTTGGTCTTTGACTTTTGGTCACACACACACAGAAACAATCAATGTGAAGACCCTATCTTGGGCTCTGGAAAATTACAACATTAATTTTTCACTCTTTTCTGACATTTTATTGACTATGAATATTTTTTACGGATCAATCATTTCTGCTGCTGTCATGACTGCTGACATGTTTAATCATAAGGGTATTCATCACACTTTTAGATACAACCGCCCCTTCCCTCTTAGTTCACACTACTTTGTAATCATATCTCTTGTCCTGTGGGATAGTCCTGTGTATACTTCAGGTTACCAATTAACCTCTTTTTGCAGTAAAATATAAAGGTGGGTGAGGTTCGTACAATAAACCATACAGTCACAGTCTTTACAATATCTATTTTGATTACTTGTGGCATCTTTTCATCCCCAAATGACAAATTCATGTTTTGATTCATTGTGTTACCCATCTTGGGCAAAGTAAAGAAAAATTAGAGAGCTGTCACTCTTTAGGCTGCTCTTCAGCCAAGGGCGACTGGTGACCCCTCGCACCTGTCGTCTTTTTGGATTTTGCAAATCAAAGCTATAATGAAGTCTTGTGCCAGCCTGTCTGGGGTTCAAGGTTTAAACGTTTAAAGCTTTCCTCCAGCTTTTTACAAGAGCATAAAAATGGAAAACCTCTTTTATATTTGTCACACATAGTCACAGTGAGCCATTTTCCATGTTGCCGTTTACTCTAAACACACAACAGTACGGCAGTCTGGAAGCAGAGCTGAAATCTGACACTTATGGCATCACAAGAGGCCAGTGAACAGGTTTCTTTGTTGAGGAAACTCGATATTGCTGCTCGAGTCATTTTTCTCAGTATTCCATAAATGAGAATGAAACAGCTGATGAGTAGCACAATGCCGACGTGGATACTGATGTGTGTCCAGTGATATTCTCACACTTGTTGTTTAAATCTATATCAAATATTACTTTATCATCAGAGTTTGTTTAGAAAACTCTTCTCATCTAAGAGGAGATTCAGATTTGATCTGTGTTGCTGCATCCAGCAGAGTTCATTTGAGGGATTGTACTGTAGCACTGCTCTGTGGTCTCTGTGATAGTTTTTTGGTACTTTGTCTACTAGACTGAATCTTACTAGAATGAATAGTTACTATCAACAGTCCACAGTGTTGACACAGTCTACGCTCCTATTCAAATTAGTCAGCAGAGATATTTTTGCTCGAGCTGCTATGACTGTGGTGAGCTGCTTGGCTAAATGTCCACTGGAGACCTGACAAATGAACACAGCATGTTAGTATTTGCACAAATAACCAAAGGAACACCTGCACATTCTTCATCACGTCGGCCTGAAGATCCATCAGGCGCATGGTCACAACCTTTTACCACAACTAGTTTTCACGTAAATAGGTGTTGGAGCACAGAAATGTAGATTTGTTGTTGTTTGTGCTTTTTTCAACCCGACACCAAAAGCTGTCATCGTCTTCATATGGTCAGATACTCCAAGCAGTCGGGTGTGTTTTTCCTGCCCGACAGGATAATGCAGTGGAGGCTGATTGAGGCTCATAGATCTGACTCTCATAGGAATGTTTTCCGTTGGGATCTCCACAAACAAGTTTCAGACTGTTCACTACAACTTTGAAATGATGAAACATCTCCCTGACTCGCTCCCTGAGTCATGCAGCTCTGAATGCAAATTGCATTCAAATAATCCTGAGCTGCTCGTGTCGACACTGTACCCCTTTCTCTTTGCTCTGTGATTGCACATGAAGGAACTAATATGTCACCAACATAAACTAATATGAAGTATGTTTAGGTAATATGGAAAGCCGCTTGTTATGTGAGATAAATGACGTCCAGTGGATTTCATTGTTTGCTCTTGCTGGCATTCTTTCTCTCTGCTCCAGGAAGCAATGAGACATTTCTTTCCTGTAACAGTTATACAGTTGTCTGTGTTATAGTGTTCTAGCACCTATGAACAACTAACCCATAAAAATATAAACTTCCTTCTCTTGTCTCTGAACATTTTTCCTTGTTCACCATCATTTATTAACTTTTAGAAGTGTCCACATTCATTGCTTAGAAACAACACTGTCCTGCTTTTATAGGGACACAAATATATATCTTAAAGTAGGTAAATGAAACTTTATCCTGTTTCTAACCCGGAAACGTAAAATCAAAGTGATCACTGGTCAAAATGAACAAAATTAGCCGTTCCCCTTAATAGTCATTTTTTTTATCCACATATTTCTGCAAGTACAGTACACACAGATTTTATCAGCAGTGCATTTCCTTGAGGTGGAATTGAGGGTGCCATTATAAAAGCGAGTGATAAGCAAATGTGTCCTTGATAATAGGTCAAGGAAATGAAACGCGGGAGGCCCTGTTTAATGTTACATGATGATGTGTGGGCTGGTTGGAAAAGGTTATTGTATGGATGGGATCATTTTACTATTGACATGAACTGATTTCCTGTTTTCTTTTCCCAGGAGAACCTGCTCAGTTTGATCCAACATTCAAAGGACCCATAAAGAAAAGGTGAATCTGTCCCTTTGTCTGCTGGCTACTTCCCACCACCTATATCCTGTAATCTCCAAATCCTCAGTTTAGCTGGAGGGTTTGTGATGTGTACTATGTGGGTGTTTTTTAAAGCTGACATTTTGTTTGCTAAGTTTTTGTTGACTGTTGGAATCACATTTGTCTCCCCCAGGGCAAATGCAAAGCTCAGCCCGCTCACTTTAAACTGCTGTCTCTCTCTTCTTCATCAGAGGGTGCACTGATATAATCTGCTGTGTCCTGTTTATGGTCGTCATCCTTGGCTACTTAGCAGTTGGGATTTTAGGTGAGAATAACCTAACCTAATAACACAAACACAGGCCTTTGAATCTGTCCTGTACTCGCTGATAATCAGTGATTGTTAAGGATTAAACAAATGACATATGACATGTTAATCAGTGAGCTTTAGAGGTGCTGGTGGGCGGACTTTGTTACCTTTGGAAAGAGCCAGGTTAGCTGTTTCCCCCAATTCTGGTCTTTTTTTTTTCTTTTTTGCTGGGATAAGCTAATCAACTGCTGGTTTCATCTTGAGAGCGGCAGCATGAGAGTGGTGTCAGTCTTCTCATCTTATTGTCGGCAAAATGCCAGTGTACTCGCAAAATGTCAGACTGTTCCTTTAAAGCAGCCATGTCCAGACTATTTGTGTGGCTGCAGGTTTTCATTCCAACTAAGGAGGAGCACACCAGGCTGGACTTATTAAATCAGCTGATCTCAGTCTTCAGCTGATAATTAGGTGACTTCTTGATTGGTTGCAACATAAACCTGCAGCCACACAAGTACTGTAACTCTTCCATTAACCAAGTTTAGCTGCAACGTCTTGACAGATGATCAACATAATACCATGGTAACAGAAGGGTTTTCAATGCCTTGTTATGATCCCAAAGTGAGTCAGTGACAAAGGTGTCACAGCCGTCTGTTTCAAAATAAGGTTGTTGCATTAAAACCCTAGAAAATGACTGTTTGTGGGTGTCTTTTACCTCACACTATGGCTTCCTTTATCCCTTCACTGGGTGCTTGTCAGAGTCACAACCCCAAATCCCTCAATTTAATTCTGTTTGTTCACTCCTTTTGTAGTAAATCTCTGTTATTCCCTTATACCCTGCAATCATACAATACAGTTAATGGAGGATAAAAAAAGAGTTATTATTTCTTAAAGTTTACATTTATCTTCAGTTTTTTCTCTCCTTCCTTTTCCTGAGTTCATATTTTGTAATTCTTTATCCCTATACTTTGATTCATCAAGAAAAGGTACACTTTACAAGTTGAGTATTATTATTATCTTGTTAAAATAAGTGAATATGAACAGCTGGTTTCCATGTGAACGTCCTACCAGATTGCCATGTCATTAAACTCATTCCGACACTCTGGGTCAGTTCTCTTATCTACAGTCAACAGAGAGTCCCGATAGGCAATGCATTCACCACATGTGTGTCATTGACTGAGTGCGTCCCAAATAATCAGCTGTTTACTTCATTGGAGGCAGTTCAGATTGTTTGGCTGAGCTGGATTAGAAGAAAATCTACTGGCTGTATTGATACATAAAGGGCTGCATTTACTCCAGATTAAGCAAATATTCTACTTCTAAATACACTGTATAGAAGAAACAGTAGTAATAGTCAAAGTAGTCCACCTCTAGCCTGTGTGTACGGTCTATTAGCAGTACAATATATGACATTTTAAATTACACCGCAATCATGATGACAGCAACTGTCACAGTAAGTGCATTCAAACTAAACTCAATGGAGCACGAGAGATGTTCATTCTGTCAGATAGACGAGGCCCTCTTGTGGCTGGACTGAAATAATCCTTTAATACACCAAATTCTATGACCTGATTAGCATTATTGGTAATTTGTGATCCAGTCTGAATATAGGACTGTTAAAACTTTTGGTTAGCATGTTGACAAAGGATAACCCTAATTCCCAAAAAGTTGGGACACTGTGTAAACATAAATAAAAACAGAGTGCAGAGCCCATGTAGTGACGTCCTTTATTCTATCACGTGTTCACAAAGTGGTGAACCTCCCTCCATCCTCGCTTGTGAGCGACTAGATGCTACTTTCATACCCAATCATGATACTATCACCTGTTACCAATCAACCTGTTTACCTGTGGAATGTTCCAAACAGGTGTTTTTGGATTGTCCACAACTTTCCCAGTCTTTTGTTGCTCCTGTCCCAACTTGTTTGAAACATGTTGCTGCATCAGATTCAGAATAAGCAGATCGTAAATTACATTAAATCAGTAGAGTCTCTTTTTCACATCCCTCCCAAACAGAATGAAAGGGCAGTTTTTGTTTTAAGTTAAAAAAATGCCGTCATGCAGTAGTACAGTTTGTCAGTGCCAAGCCAAAATGGATATAATGGAGTGTGACTAACTTGCCATTATATTTTTACGTCATTGGCTTTCCTTCTTATCTCTGTTTTGATGTCTATTTGTTTCAGCTTGGCTCTATGGAGATCCTAGACATGTTCTTTATCCAAGAAACTCAACTGGATGGTTCTGTGGCATCGGACCAAATGAGTAATCCAGTCTCTCTCTATCCCTCGCCTTTTTCATATTATGTCTAAATGTGCATTTGGCTGATACAAAGTCAAAGTAACTTTCTGTCTTCCCTCTCTCAGAGGCCTACCCAGTGTGCTTTACTATGACGTTCTCAAATGTGCCTCATCTGTTAATGTTATGGCAACTGCTCTTAATGGCTTTCAGTGTCCAACCACACAGGTAAAGATTTTTTGCTTGATTTTATTGTTTCTAATGATACTGGACCATTTACTGTACTCACCCAGTGTCCCAGAAATAAGGGTCTTTTTCCACTACCTGTAGGTGTGCGTGGAAACCTGCCCTGATGATTTCTGGGCTGTGGGAATAGGCAGTTTTCGAAATGGAAAGCCTGCAAATGTTTTCAATCAAAGCCTCTGTGTGCCATCCATAAACCTGCAAACAACGAATCTGGTCAGTCTCATTTTGTTCGTAATCAGCAAAAGCAGCCTGACACTTTGATCCATTCACATGTAACTTATTTTTTAACCACATGACCTTTTTTTCCAGAGTGTTCAAGAAATTGTGGACAAGGAGCTGTGTCCTTTCTTCTACGTACCCACAACCTCTGGTGAGTGGAGATGTAAACTTTGCTGTATTTATTTTCATTTTGGTCTGGTGATACATTCGCCGTGCAGAAAAATGGCTGGAAAGCAAATGAGAGATCTAATAAATTAGAATTCAATCCATTTCAAGCTGGTTTGATTATTTTCTCTACTTTTAGTGCTGGGGAGATGTTTGCCTGATGTCACAAGACTGGCCGGGATCCCTGAATATTTTTCCGATGTTCCAGGCTTACCCCCGTCAATCAATGACACAGCCAACATCATCAAGAATGGCACTGAGTAAGATACAGGGGGTTCCTGACCTCCTCACATGTTGAATTAAAACAAAGTGACTGCTCTTAAATCACAGATAACTGCACATATGAAGACACACACAGTTTAATAACCCTGTCTCTGTCTCCTCCTCATCATCAGCACAGGGTCGGTGGTTTCGTGAGTTTTTGTGTCGACACTTAGTGTAGCAGCTGGTTGTAGTCGCTCTCGTTGTTGCACACAGCGGCTTTAGATGTCATGTGAAACGCTCTCTTGGGACTTGCAGAGTTAGAGCATTAATGTGTAGTAGATTTCTTCCCAGCTGCAGAACTCCCTCCCTCTCTCTCTCTACGCTGAGTGCCTGGGGTTATCTCTGTCTTTTTAGTCTTGCTGTATTTGTGTCTCAATAGAGATGTAGTAGAGAGAAAAACTTCATATAGTAGTTTGTTTGTTTGTTCTACAAACAGTTTTTTCTTTGCTTCTTCACCGTGTTTGTTTACCTGACCCTTTGCATTTCACTTTTACTGCTTGAAAGGGGAACTAACACAGCTCGTCCTCGCCTTTGTCTTCATCAGGGACATTGTGAATGGCTTCAACGCCAGAGAGATCGGCATCCAAATCTTTGAGGATTTTGCATCCGCCTGGCCATGGATCCTCGTGTGAGTTGCCTTGCAGACTACAGCACATACACACACACACACACACACACACACACACACACACACACACACACACACAGCCACCTGTTGGCAGACATACCGTACAGCTACTATTACTGTGGAGATCAAATTGTGAATCGAGTCCCGTCTCAGTTGTTATGAAGTATTTTATAGGACATTTTATATGTCTCAGGTGTCTTACAATGAAATATTGATATTTAATATTTATTCTCTGATTGTTTGTTTCCTGCCCACCTCTCTCCCCTCACAGTGGTCTGTTAATAGCCATGGTGGTCAGTATGCTGTTCCTGCTGCTGTTGAGGTTCACTGCTCCAGTCATGGTGTGGGTGCTCATCGTCGGAGTCCTGGGTGCTGGGGCATATGGTAAACACTCACCTGGAGTAGTTTTTAGGCAAACAGTGTTTTACATTAGTGGAAATTTTCTGGGTGGCTCACTCGAACAGGTTTGCAAACCCTGAAATAGATATTTTTATGACTTGCAAGTTTTATTTTGTAATAAAAACATCAGTTGCAAAGTAGATTACATATGATATGATAACACCCTATTTCAAACTGACTCAATCCTTCCCATTCCCACCCCTACACAATACGGAAACGGAGGGGTCAACTTGCATAAACAGTGGCTCACATAGTAATCAAAAACAGTGTGCTTCCACCTAGTTTTTACACTGTTTTTATATAGAAGAAATATATAAGCTCCACTTGAGGAGATATGTTTCTATCCTGCCCTTCATCCTATATGACATTCTTCATATGCAGCAACTTTTCCTCTAAAATAGATTTTTTTGAAACGTTAACGTGTATTTTTTTTCTTCCATTCCACTCTAACTTGGAAATTCAGTTGAACAGAAAGTCTGCAAGTGTAATTACATAGACTGGGTAAATAACCGTCCCTATTAGAAGTCAGGTCATGAATGCTGAGTGCTGTGGGGAAACGGGCACAGAGTTAAGCAGATTCAGATGTGTTTCCTCATCAGCGACAAAGTGGTGCTAGTCTTGTGTTTAAATGCTCTTATGAGCAACTGGAGCTCAAAAGTTATAGTTTTAGGTATTGGTTCTGAACACAATCAAAGTCAACAAGGTCGGTTCATTTGTCATTTTGCAGGGATTTGGCACTGCTACTGGGAGTATGACAACCACAAGCAAGCCTCTGCTACCATATCTGACATTGGTTTCACCACCAACTTCAAGGCTTACCTGCAAGTCCAAGAGACCTGGCTGGCCTTCTGTGAGTCTGATGAAAATGCTCTTCAACGTATTTGACTTTGTGCTGTTTCACCCTCATCAAATATTTTTCACGGCGTGGAGATATTGTTTTTATCTTTTAACCTTGCTTGGTGGTGGTTAGCATTTTGCAGGGATAGTGTGCCAGCTAAAGCTAATTAGGTCAGATGAGATCAGACTGTATTGGCGATGGTTCAGACAAGCAGCTTTTACTCAGGAAAATATCAGCACAGAGGAAATGAGGGGTGTAAACTGAAACAACCAGTGATGTCATAAATGCCACGTGATAAAACATCCACGTCCAGATATAAATGCAGTAAAACTGTTGTTGGCATACGCAGTAGTCACGTGTCATGTTTACAAACACCGCTTGATTCGTGACATTGTAAAATGATTCTGATAAAAGATGACCCACATTTAAGGGTTATAGTTCGCTGCAGATGTTTGTTTGTTTCTCTTTTTGAGTTCACATCTTTAAGTTATATAACTGTAGATAGATAGATAATAGAAATTAATAAAAACAAAAAATAAATGAAATAGATTATGTAGACGATTTCCACAGTAAGAACTAATAACTTTATTAATATTATGTTATGGGTATATGGAGCAGTGTGTTGTTGTTTATGGGAAGAGTGCATGTGCAAAATGTGTAGTGATCTGGGTGTGTGTGTGTGTTGACTGTGTGGTGAGGCATGTGTGTGTGTGAGTATGATGTGTAATGGCTATGTATGACATGGGGGGATGCATAAAAGCCTTCTTTTCACACTCCTCTTGTCCTCCCCCCTCAGTAATAATCATATCTGTGGTGGAGGGGATCATTCTCCTGACCGTCATCTTCCTGCGGACCAGAATCCTCATAGCCGTCGCCCTCATCCAGGAGTCCAGCAAGTGAGTCATCATTTAAAACACCGTTCACAGAGTTTCTTACTTCTAATTAACTTGAATCTTAAACAGAATTTATTTAAAGGTTGGTTCGATTATTCATAACCTGATGCTGTGTGTGTCCATATTCCACAGGGCGATCAGTCACATGATGTCCTCTCTGCTGTACCCTCTGGTCACCTTTGTTCTCCTGGTGGTGTGTGTTGCTTACTGGGGTACCACTGCTTTGTATCCTTTCATTTTATGCATACCTGTGTGTAATGTGTATGATTGCGTGCAGGCTGTTAATCACACTGTGCACCATATGCCGGTATTGTTAAAATGTTTCTGAGGTGACTCAGTCATCCATTGTGTGCTCAGTTTTATTCTACAGTCACTTCTGCAATCGGTTCTTCTCTTTAACTAATGTATGTAGATATTTGGCCACTTCAGGAAACCCGATCTACAGAGTGGTGGCTCTCAACTCCACTGCCAGCGACTGCAAGAGCATCAATGGCTCTGTGGACTGTGACCCTCAGGTAAGAACTGTGACTGACAACCCTGATTCCAAAAAGTGGCTTATTCTGAATCTGATGCAGCAACATGTTTCAATCAAGTTGGGAAAAAGGAAAATGTTTTCTTTGCAAATGATTGCATTGTGTTTTTATTTACCTTCTACACAACATCTCAACTTTTTGGAATCAGAGTTTTACGCTGAAACCTTCTCACATATTTTGGCAAATTCCAGTAGAAGGAATTCGGCTGTCAGATCATCAGGACACAACTGTAATTTAGTAATATAAAAGTGCTTCTCTTGTAAAACTGAATGATCCATCTAGAAAAGGTAAATATAACATTTCCAGTCACAGTGACAATGTCAGATATGATGAGTAGGATAAAAAGTCAGACATTGTTCACTCCACTGTTTTCTCCATTTATCCACTCATCTTTCCGTCTCCTCTCAGGACTTCAACTCATCAGAATACTCAAGCTGCCCCTTAGCCAGCTGCATCTTCATCAAATACAACGACGAGGGTCTCTTCCAGAGGAACCTCTTCAACCTGCAGATCTACAACGTTGTGGCTTTCCTCTGGTGCGTGAACTTCGTCATCGCCTTGGGGCAGTGCACGCTGGCGGGGGCCTTCGCCTCCTACTACTGGGCCTTCACCAAGCCAGACGACATCCCCATGTTTCCCCTCTCTGCGAGCTTCATACGCTCACTCAGGTAGGTTAATGAGCTGCTGTCACATCGATTAAATTCCCTTAACAAAGGTGTTCAAAATGCCTGCAGTCTCTCAGGATGCCATTTCTGGATTTTTTTTGTCCAGTATTTCAAGTTACAATTTACATTATGTCCTGATTTTTTACCTAAATATGAAGAGTAGTTTGGATAAACTGTTTGACCCCTCAGAATAGAGAACATTAGAGGACATATGTGCTGGCTGCAGTTCCCCCTCTGGCCCCTAGAGGATGTAGTAGACCTACACATCAAAGTTCACCAGCCCCATTGAGAATGATAGACATCTGTCATTTGACTAATGTTTGGGATTCACTTGATGTTACATAGTTTTAAATACATAAATAAGCAGTGAGACATGATCATTTCAGGTACCATGTGGGCTCCTTGGCATTTGGAGCTTTGATCCTGACCCTGGTGCAGCTAGTGAGGATCATTCTGGAGTATATCGACCACAAAACAAGAGGTAAAGCTGATCTTCAATTCACTGTCTGCGTTAAATCTGCTTGGTTTATTTTTGTGCTTCAGTGTGAATAGAACATCTGAAGCCCTAATTAATAATGAAAATGGACCAAATTACATTTTCTTCAGTGCTGATTCAGTTTTATTTGTGACTCTGCAGGCTTGAGATTGAACCCAGTTACAACTTTTCTTTCTCTTTACTTTACCTCCAGTTCTGTCTCCTTGGTTCATTGTATACTAAAACGCGCAGGCTGCGTACGAGTGGAAACACGTAATTTGTCAAAGCAACAGCGTTAGAAGTGAATGGCATCAAATAAATGGCAGGCTGTTTAAACTGCTTCTCATCTGCAGCGGCGCAGAATCCATGTGCTCGGTTCTTATTATGCTGCTTGAAGTGCTGCTTCTGGTGTCTGGAGAAGTTCATCAAGTTCCTCAACAGGAACGCTTACATCATGGTGAGAACAACACATTACTGTACAGTTGTCAGTCCCTCCTATCTTAGTAATAATTAACATTAGTGTAGCTCTCATGTTACATCGTACAAAGTACCATCGGAAGGGGAAAATGTGCTTTGCTATAAATAGACTTTTTCTGCTGACTCCATTAAAATCCTACAGAGCATCACATGTCAATTTTTACCATCAGTTTATAGAGTCACATTCACTAAACTGATGTTTAATTTTTTTCTCAACAGATTGCCATTTACGGGAAAAACTTCTGCGTCTCGGCCAAAAATGCTTTCTTGCTGCTCATGAGGAATGTAGTAAGGTTTGTGCTGAAGTCGTGTTTTCTTCTCTGAAGGAGTTTCAGTCTTTACAATGCTTGCTGGGGACATGTTGTCTGACCTGTGCATAATGTTGAATATGTGCGAGTGAGGAGTGTCCTGTTTGTCTGACTGCGTGTCCTCCTCAGAGTGGTGGTGCTCGATAAAGTGACAGACCTCCTCTTGTTCTTTGGGAAGCTCCTGGTGGTCGGAGGAGTTGGTAAGGACTGGTTGACTATATACATTCACAGTAAATATATGTGGTGGGTTTAATTGATAGAAAATAGAGATACGGAGCAACATTAGCATTCATTTGGAGTTATTTTCCTGGCCACCTAGTGATTATATGTCCAGTATTCACTCTCCTTTTAGCTCTGTTTATGGGAAAATACGATAAATGATCCACTGTGCTCACCAGCAAGTTGTTAGGCTTTTGTTGCCAGGCAGGTTGTGTACAGTGGGAACTCTTGGCTGAGAATATGATTGATGAGAGCAGTGAAGACACAGAACTAAATCAGTAAATCTACGAGATGTAAAAAGACAAAACAATGAGCTGAAAGACAGTAAAATGCTCTGTAGAGATGAGGAGGGCCGCAGAGTCAGGTGATACCTTATCACTATGAGCAACGGAGTTTCATATTAGATCTACCACAAAATCATCATTAGTGTAAAAATATTGATCAGTGCAGGTTTGAATTTGGACACAATGCTAATATTTACATGGGTTTTATTATCTAGCAGGGATTTACACAATTAAGGAACAATGAAACTCAACAGTTTAACAGCCTTCTGAAATCTCCTGAAAAAAGTATTTTAGCCAATATTTAATTAAGAGAGTTCTCAGAGATTTCTGTATTTTTATTAGTTAATAATGTCAGTAATAGTAATACTGTCAGCTTTAATTAGCTTATAGCTGGATTAGGAAGGTTTTCTTGTATTAGGTTACATAAAATCAAACATTCCCTCACATTTAGAGACGATGTGAAGTATTTCTGGTTATTTTTGTCCAACACTGAATTCTCTCTTTTTTTAAATATACTTTGACATTAATGAAATTCATCAATTATACATGTGCAATAGTGAGAACTCTAATCTTTGACAATAGTAATAATTATACTATACTAGAACAAGAGACACTAAAGAGAACATTAAAGAAAACAAATAAAGATGCATTCTTCCAATGAAGCCCAATAAGCATTTACATGAATGCATCAGGAGAGACAAGAGACCCTGAAATCTGAATCTTTTTCCAGGCATATTGTCCTTCTTTTTCTTCTCTGGTCGAATACTGCTACCAGGCACCACCTTCCGCTCCGAAGCCCTCAACTACTACTGGATGCCAATCATTGTGAGTTACAAGTCATCCTTCTCTGCTCCTGATAGCAGTCATCCACATATGCCCACTCACTGGCGTTTATTCTAAATGTTTGTCTCGCTGTGCAGACGGTGGTGTTCGGCAGCTACCTCATCGCTCATGGATTCTTCAGTGTGTACAACATGTGTGTCGACACGCTCTTCCTCTGCTTCTGTGAGTAGATGTTTACACTTTACTCAGTGCTGATTGTATTCACACTCTTATAAGCGTTATAAACCTGGGGACACTGGGTAAAATAAAAGTCACCGTGGACTGATAACTACATCTTTCCCCACATGCATCTTTTGCATGGAGACGACCAAGATGGAGAATTTATATTTTTGTAGGGAAAGCTTGTGGAACATGCGTATGCTGTGTCCTCAAATAATTTCTAGTTAACATTTTAGTTTCATGCTAAAAAGCTAAAACCGGGATAATTTTGCATTGAATAACACTACAGTACACACAGGAACATCACTTTGAACAGTGTCTTTCATCCTCACAGTGGAGGACTTGGAGCGCAATGACGGATCTCTACAGAAGCCATACTTTATGTCCAAAAACCTGATGAAAATCCTCAACAAATCCAACAAAGCACCAAGAAGAGATAGAGGGACGGACTGAAGGTCCTTTTACCTCTCAGCTCATAAACCTGCGCAAACACTGAGTCACAGGTTTTTAGGATATCTTTATTTGCATCTTTTTCCAGAAGAAGTTTACCAAAACAATTTTGCTGATTTTGCACTTTTTAAATATATTTTTTTTTTATTTTGTGTATGTGCATATGTAGTATTAATGACTGTACACATGGAAGGACTGCGCATGTGAGTCCAGATTTGCATCCTACATGACACGTTTCTACGTTTGTTAAAATGTTTGATTTAGCTCATACCGGCTGTTTTCTTTCTGTTCATACGGCTCGGCATTAACGCTGCACAACATTTCTGTTTCGGAGTTTTAGACTGATTTAACACGTGACACCTAATCCAGTTGAATGACTTTTAATGCATGTGAAGATTAAGGTTTCTTTTCTATTTTAGCTGAGAATCTTTTGTAGAGGACTCCTATAATGTGATTTCTTCAGAGGGAACAAAACAAATTGCAACAATTGCAAAATAAATATTCTTAAACGTCATATTTTTAGATATTATTTGTATAAAAAAGGTTGTTTTATAACTAAACATTTTTATGACCACATTGTTGATTATATTGAATATAATGTAATAAAGTTTTAAATGTGACTGTACATGACCCGGTGTTTGCAGTCTACTGTGTTTGGATGCCATCAACCCTTTTCAGTTTCTCATCCTTGTGTACAGTCCCCTCCACCTGTGAGCAGCCATGTTGGTTTAGATGATCCAGCACCTGAGCTGGAGATCAGCTCTCACATTTAAAACCAGCCTCTCCAGACACACAGGAAGTCAGCTTTCATTCTGCTGGCTGTCCTACTGCTATCTTTTTTTATTCAATCCTGTGAAAACATTTTCAATGCAGCAGAAAATTCTTCACGCTGATCTCTCAGTTTTTCCAGTGTGACAAGCCAACTGTGATGCATCAATCCACAGAAAAGCCTGAGTGATTTATTTTGCCTTGAAGGACCTACAGTCATGTGAACTCATCACGTTCAAGTAATGTGCACAAATGACTCGCTGAGTTTCATGTTAAACTGCTGGTAACCTGTTGAGCTATTTGAGGGGATTAATGTTTAAATAAAAGGTAGTTTTCCATAATTGTTATTTAGGACTTGCATACTTCTTCTCTCATACTCCCTCTTATACCCACTGGGTCAACAATTAGTTTTATGTTTTGGTCAGTGAAACACCAGAAAACAATGAACTATGGCCAATCCAGCCTGACGTTTTGTCCGACTAACACGACAAAACCTAAAGATATTTAGTTTGCTATCATATGAAGCCACATTTGAGAAGCTAGAACCAGTAAACGTTCAACACAAAATGACTAAATGATTATCCAAATAATTGCCAATGAATTTTCTGTTGATCAACCCAACGAGAATCCAGTCCTTTGATAAAATCTAGATAATGACGACACAAAACGAGTCAATGTTTTAATCAAGCTTTAATCTCCTAAACCATCTGGTTTTGCACAATGTCTCCAGGTTTAGTTTAAAGTCAGAAGCCTTGCATATCAGGACCTCTATCACTTGTTTTAGTGTCACATAAGCCTTGAAATAAAGTGTAGCTCCAACAGACAGCTATGGAAGAAATGGAGAGCCCTGGCAGCCATCTTGTCCATTGAGCAGAGGACGCAGAGTTTCATCTCCCACCCTGGAGTCAATGTTTAACTAACAAAGTGCCAAAAACCTGACTCATTAGATCTGCTAGTTCAGCTGAACACAGGTTGGAAAGGGAAACAGGCTGTGATTTTGCACACTGAAAGTCTGTTTACTAATGTTGTGGAGTAACGTTTGCGCTGAACATGTGAAAAAGGCTGCGTGACATCTGACAAACTGCCTCCTCTCTTGGTGCTGGACTACATTTGGAAGATGAAAAAGGTCTAGAAATAGAGGCATTTATCAGACCTCTGAGGCCTGCTCCTCCTCTCTGCTTGAGGCTACATTAGCTGCAGCTAATGTAGCCTAGCTAGCCAACCAATGGTCAGCAGTCCAGTTGCACTGTGGGTAATGTAGTCACTCTGTTTGGATAAGGTATAAAAAGATGGTATCTCTGGTTCGGCAGCATTGATTTTGATATTTTGATACCCTTTTTAGGTCAACGCTAACATTTCCCAATTGAGATGAGGCTGAATCTCAGTCTTTTTTAGCACTTTTTGCTTCACAGTTGTCAGATAATAGATGACTGTGTTACTTTTTACAGTAAAAGTCAGATCTTTAATGTGCACCATCAGAAAATTAGCCAAACCATACATGCCAGCACATATCAGTTCACATAAGCAGGGAAGGACAAACTTCTTTTTGCACTCGTTATATTTATTTAAATTAATGAGAGAGGTTGGCAGAAGAGTTACGAACTTGGGCTGCAAGCGTTTTTTTTTTTTCTTCTCGAGTTAGTAAAAGGGAAGGGATTTCTGAAAACCAGGAACCAGATCTCTCGTCGCTTTACAAAAGCACATTGAGGCCATCTCGTCCTCTCTCGCTCTCCATGGCTGGTCGTCCACTCAGAAAAGACGTAAAAACAGCATTTACAATATTCATATATACAAATATATAATGTAGAACACACTCACTCAGACAGACACATACAGTCAGGGGGGAAAAACAACTGACAGAAAGTTTATTGAGTTGCTGCTTGTCATTCCTGGAACCCCTTCATGTGCTGCTGCACTGAAAGGGCTCTTCTGATTGGTTGCGCTGCATCAATTCTACTTCCTGTCGATGTATCTTAACGAGCAACTTTATTTGCCGGACTCTCTCTCTTCTTGACAAATTGGCTCTGTAATTAACAAACCGCGTGCGTCAGATTGGATTTTTCACTCTAGAGTTGCTCGTGTTAATGCGGAAATCTCCCAAACTGGCCCTTTAAACGGCGCACACGTGTTTGTAAAGCTTTGTGGGGAAAGACGCGACAAGCGGTTCAACACCAGCACACACACACACCAATCTTAAGGACAGCTCCGTCTACAAATGACTTCACAGTGCAATGGCAGTTTTTAAGACAAATGTATATTAAAAAAATGCATCCATCTGTGCTATCTGTCTGTCTGCTTTCAAGAGGAAGCCGCAAATTCTAGGAGTACTTAGCTCATTTCATGAGGAAACTGTAAACAGGAACATGCTTTTCACCCCGACACCTTACGTGACTGATCCGCTATTCTTTGGCCTGTTGGAGTAAGAAAGAGTTGCCATAGCAAACACCACCTTATCTCACACCCTTCCCTCGCTTCCCCGTTTTTAACCCCACTTAAACTCTCCACAACATGCCTCCAGCTCTCTGTTTAAAGAATACACCAGTGACTCCTTCAAGAGGAATGTGAGAAACCAAAACATAACTACTCACAGCCCCGAATTATCCTCCACCCGACTCTTTCTGCAGCTCGACACATAAAATAAAATAAAGATCCTTTACAAAGCTCACCCTGATCCCTTAATACTGTCTCCGAACCCCAGCAGTGAGCCCCTTAATCTTTCAGTGTCCACCTTTAGTTGTCTGTGTGCGTACATCTACAGGTGCATGGAGACAGGGAGGGCTAACGTGACTTATTCTGGGATTACGCTTCTTTCCAGCGAGCGTTTCTTGCATAAACAAAATCAAAGAAGCAGGTGGTTGGGGCTGACTTTCTTAAAGCGAATCTGCCTTTGCCAGGAGGAGAAAAAAACTACTTCCTGTATTTCTCGTTTCGGAATCAAACACAAAAAAATAAAGATTTGCTTTCTCTCCCAAGTTAGTACCTGCTCGGGGATGTAGAATGAGTGTGTGTCTGTGGCTCGAGTTAAGTGTGTAAGGGTTTCTTTTTTTTTTTGCTTTTTTTTGTGCTCCTCCCTCCCAGTCATCGATCCACTCGTCCATCCATCCATCCATCCATCCCGTCCGGTCTCCATCACACGCTCAGCAGCCAGAAGAAGAAGAAGATGGCCACAAACAGGAAGAGGGAGTCTTGCCAGTTGTTATTGCCGTTGTTGAGGTTACCGTTGCCTTGGTGATCACCTGCATACTGGTCTGGCGGGGGCGGGACAGATGGGGAAAGTTATTACACCAGTGTCTCAGGGGACAGTGTGTTTGCATCTGTGCTGTAATGATGTCGCCTGAAGGCAACAGCTGTGTTTAGATGGAGCTCTTACCCACTAATGACCAGAACATTCCGATCACGGCCACAAGCAGCCACAAAAAGCCCCAGAATTATTTATCAAATACATGAATTTAATGACATTAACACCATGGCCGCAGAAAACTGATTGATGAACTGATTCTGATTAGCTGGAAGAGTTTAACCAGAGACCTGTGTGGAGGTTTGTAACTGTCCCAGTATTAAGCTGCAGGTAAAGGCAGCAGCAGGTAAAGGGGCTCAGCTGCAGAGCTTTGAGGTCGGGTTATTTGTCTAACCGCTGCCAGAATGAGTGATAGCTTCTCTGTGGGGATCCTGACAATCGAGTCAGACGTGCATTTTGTATTTGTGTGAATCTGGACGTCAACAAGGACGTAAACAAAACTTTGATGCCCCTGTTCAAAGTCCCATGAGCCACCGGTATTTCTTTATGTGCTACCCTGCTCCAGGTTTGCTGTGCCGATATGTATCATGTAATATCATCTAGAAGACTTATGGTGTTACTCTACTTTTTATTTTAATAGGTAATGTCTCTTTTGTGAGAGAGAGCTGATCACTGCAGAGGAAATTAGAACAGAGAAAAGACTTGCAAGCACAAACAATCTATAAAGGACCAAAATGTGAAGTTTAAATTCATCCAATGGGATGAGACTTCTACATCTCTTCTTGTTGCTAGGGAGCAGACTTTTTCATGTAGTTTTCATACACGAAAACTAGATTTTGACACAGCAAACCTCCACAAGACAGGGCCTTAAAATCGGGTACAAATGCAGGAGCAACCTTAGCACGGTTACCCTTTCAGTTTAGAACTGTGCTTTAATGGTGCACATTAACAAACTGTTAATTAAATGGCCACAAATTTGCACAGACAACATGGGACCTTCAGGGGCAATCAGACCCTCAAGGGCTGATTTTGTAGTCAAACTGTGGAGACATGATTTGTTCAGGTCTGGTTGCAAATTGTGTCTCCTAAGATTGATTTCATCCACTAAGAAAACGTTCGAGTCTGTTTCGTGCGTTTACCTGTTCTGTGAAAGGGGTCGTTGGTGTTGAAGACTGTGGTGAAGAAGCCGAAGGGGAAGGCGCCGATGCCGAAAGACATGTGAAAGCCGGTGTCCCCGAAACCCTGGAACATCTGTGAAGGAGAACGGAGTTTAAACAGCAGATGAGCATAAAAGAGAAGGTTGTGCTCATGAGCAACGAGAAAAGGGTCGAGTCGCTCACCCCGCCTCGACTCTCCGGCTCTGTTCTCTGTCCCTGAGGCCGAGGGGGAGTTTTCAACCTGAACAGCGACAGAAAGTCAGTCAGAAGGCCACCACAAGGCTACGGCACAACATTCACACACAGCTGCAAACGCTGCCGCGGTACCTGGGGTCCTCTTGGCTGGAGCTCCCTCGGCCGTACAGCGGGATGACTTTCTCTCTGCTGATGCCCGCTTTACAGACGGGACACTGCTGCCTGCTGGGCCGGGTCTCCAGCCACTGGGAGGAGGACGAAAGATGGAAAATGTTAATGATACACATCAGGCTCTGTTGTGTTCCTGAGGCAAACCAAGCCGTGCTGTCTAAATAACAAAAAGCCAAATAATACAGTAAGAAAAGTGCTGCAACAGTCTAAAACTCGATTTAACGTAGCAAATGTTACCTGAAGAACATCACATTGATTCCTTGCTCAGCAGCACATTCACAATAAAAACAAAAACTGAATCTATGTAGTGCTTATGCTGCTATACTGAGAGCAATGTGCAGCCCTGCATGTTAAAGAGCTGCAGTAAACAGAGGCATTAAGTGCATTAGCATGTTTAAGCTGCACTAAGTCAACTGACAGGTGTAGTTTCCACGACGACGTTACATCACGGCGATTAGGTGAACTCGCTGAGTGCCGGAGGCCACGTTTAATGCCCTGCTCGGCATCGGCCCACTCGCGCAGGTGTTTTTCGCATGCGTCCCCTCAGGGCTGCGTGGGCGTGCGCAGACCCCGTTTGACAGGCCACACGGGCCGGCGCCGTGCAGCAAAGCGGCGTGTTAGCTTGCACAGTGAGAGCTTTGCTGCCGTCTGGCTGTGTGGTGCTGTATGAAACGGGCTGATGAGACCGTGTCTGTGCTCACAACGCATCACGCATCAACTAGATTCCAGGTTGCAGGCGGCAGTTCAGCAGCTACGTTTGGAGGAATGAAACCGCGTGAGCTGGCAGCAGCTCACACACCAACAAGCAAGAACACATTCTTGAATCTGTCAGGTTTATGTGCTTCGATGGAAGCGAATGAGGTTTAGACTCTCAGGAACTGACACAAAAGACAGTTATTTTCAGTCATATTCAATTTCCCAGAAACAAACCTGATGCTTTCAATCTTTCTGGGGATAAAATGAACAATTACTGTTATCGATTAATCTACTGATGGCTTCTCAATTCAAACAATGTCAGAAACTAGATGAAAATGAGCATATTTCCAGAGTTGGAAGCGACGTCAGACCCCCAAAAACCCAGATGTCCAGTCACATTAAAGAGAGGAAAGGGAAAGCGACACAAACGATTAATTTGAGCAAAATAGCTGCAGATGATTTTCCTGCCAATCGACTGCCCAACGGTCCAAAATCCAGATGTTTAAACTACAGGAGCATAGAGCAGAGAAAACATGGAAGCTGTGAATTTTGGGCCTTTTTTGCAAGCTAAATGACAATAAATCTGACATTAAAACCTGCTGATTAACATTTTGTCGACCAAATACTCATTTCATCCACCATTTATTCATACGTCGAGTCTGATGACCTCACAGTTGTCCCAACTTCAACCGAAGCACAAGTGCAATCAGTCGGTACACCGAAAACACCTGCAGGGACTTTAACAAGTATCACAAAGCAAAGGATGGCATGACAGAGGAAATACTCACTTGATGAAGACACGGCCAGCTGTGGAGACAGGAAGAAAAGAGAGATTAATTTGCATTCTCACAACAGCTCCTTGCTCTTATGATGCCAGCTGCTTGCTTCAGTAACAGCGCCAGCGTTCCTGAAGCCGATTTATTACATGGATCAAATCCATTTCGCTGGATTGAGTGAATGTGATGCCTACAGTGTGTTTTGTCAAACTGGTCAGATTTTTCTTTGCTAACTGTGAATATTCCACCTTAGGAAGCCCACCCGGCTAGAACAACCTGCTACTAACGAGGTGGCTGATTAAACTCATCCCTGCTCCCCGTCGTTAGTATTAATTGGCTCCATCTGTTGTCGGCAGTGAGCAGAGTCTTGCCCGGGTGGCTGCTGGCCAGGCCGACCTGCCGCCGCGTTGTGGGAGTGCAGGATGCAAGATTTTGGGGGGGAAACGCCACACCAGTTTTTCAGGAAATGGACAATGACACAGTGGTGAAAATGTTTTCCTCTTACAACTTGTAGCTCTAGACTGCAAACAGAAATCAGTGTGCAATGAAATGTTCTCCCTTGTGCCAACGAAGCCTTTTACAAGCCCCCTTCCAACCCTGATACGACCACAAGCTTCATCTACTCCTCAGCAACTTCAGCCAGGGATTTAATACATATTTCATCAGTTCAAAAGTACCTACAGTAAAGTTCTCTGACTCGTCTTTTCTTAGTTTACCCTTTTACACAGAGTTTATGCAGTGTCTGCCTTGTGGTTTTTAATTTTACCAAACTAATCTGCAAATATGAAAGCTTTCAATAACTTAATCCTGCACCATAGTCTACGGTGCATTAGAAATGTAGAATGTTTTCAGAGCTTAGTTTTGCCCTAAGACCTCACTTAATTAAAGCACGCTGCAGATGCAGCAGTTCATCCACTACAGGAAATCTCTAAATTTAGGGTTTCCATGAGGCAAGCAGAGCTCTTTCCATTAGCTAAGACGACATGTTCCTGTCCTGAAGGGATGTTTTTGACTGAGAAAGCTGTTTGAGGCATATGCCGATGCAGAAAATGCATCCTATGTAGAAACATATGCTGCTATTTTTCTGTTTCCGTAAAGTTTCTCTTCTGTATAAATGCATCTGTCAGACATTCCTCAGCTCAGATCACGCAGAGGAACAGGCAGGACCTGTTTCGACACTTACAGTTCTAAACAAAACATTCGAAACCTCAGCTCCTCGGGTGGGCCCGACCAAACGCCTCAACATGAACGCGACCGAACTAACCAGCTGAGCCAAACAAACCATACAGCAAAACATGACCATGCGTCAATCCGCAGGCTTTTACACACACGGCTGATGGTTCATGGCACGGCTCAGTGTGTACAGTATTAGAGTAATACCAGCTATCAGGTTGCTGCTGAGAAAGGAATTCCTGTGGATACAAACAGCTGAACAAAGCGAAAGGCCCAAGTTAACATAACAACCTATTCAACTCCGATTTAACATGTGGCCACACGCACATCTGAGCTCTTGTGACTTGACAATAACTGCTTAATTTCCACTGGAGGGTGTTTGCACAGACTCTATTATGTGATCCCACTGGAGCCTTTAAAGGAGCCACATGTAAGAATTTCACCTTAGACATTCAGAATTTACTTAAAATTATCAGATATGAAACAATTCTGAACTTATGTCAAAGACGTCTGTGTGTTGTTTTGCAGAGAGATCTACGTAAATTAGCATGCAACATCTGTCATTCACAGCTGGCCTCAAGTGACTCCAGTTCCACAGCCAGGAGCACGAACGACCAGGTGGTATCAGTGGCCGTGATAACGACCCCACAGAGGCGAAATACCTGGAAACATTTTCCAGCTGCCCTGGATTCAACCCTCCTTTGATAACCATGAGCGGGACGACTGACGGCCTTCACAGACAAGAGTTAACACTGGCGCTGATTTTTCACCACTGCACACAGCTCTTGGCGAGTAAGCGGACGCCGTTTGATGCTGAACTTGCAATGTTTCTTCTAGACTGGTGAGCAAAACAGCCGGTAATGCTAACGTTGGCTATTTAGCAATAGCGAATTGCGTAACGCTACTGTCAGCATTGGCTGTTTGTTGAAAGAACCATATGCATTTCCTCGTTTCTTACGATAGGTGTGGACACCGCAATTTTCTGGTGCCAACAAATAGACTGGAGTATGAATTCAACAGGGGGCGGGTTCTTCGATAAGGTACCTTTATACTGACACAGAATCTTATTTTTGGACCATTAAATGAGAACAAGAACATAAGCCTATACTGGATTGCAGCCTAGTTGCTCTGCTCTGATCTTCACGAGGTGTTTACACACACACTGCTGGAACGTTGCAGTAAACACTGTTGTTGGTTGTTCTGGATGGAAGAATCCAGCTGCATGTACAGTAACTACTGTCTGATCATCACTTTTGGATTAATAGATTAATCTCTTGGACTTCTTTAATTGTCTTGTTCGTCTAACCAACAGTCTAAAACCCAGAAATATTCGGTTTACAGGCCTATAAAGCAGAGAAAAGCAGCAAATCCTCACACTGGAGACGCCGACAGCACAGACTGTTTGACAGTTTTGCTCAAAATAAAAAAGGCAAACAAGGGTTTTAGTTTCAGCCTCTCAGCTGTGAGGATTTGCTGCTTCTGTGATGGTAAACTGAATATTTTACAGATTTAAATCGTTGGTCAGTGATTTGACACGATTTGACGATATGATGAGCATTTTCCAGTCCAATCTAGAATATAAATTGGCAGATAATCGTTGTAGTCCTTGTCTGAAGCACTAAAAAAAAAAAAAAAGCTTGAAAGTAGACTTTGAGATTATTTCGATCTGATGATCTGAAAAATCTGATGAAGTCTGGCCAAGACGCTAAAAACAACATTAGTCTGAAAACGTGCATTATTTTGTTCAAATCAGTGGTTCCAAACCTGGGGGGGTCAGGGTGATTAACAGGTCAGGAAAGAGGGAAAAAAACAAAACTATGTAGTTTTCTGACTTTTCCCTGATCTGATTTTGTTTCTTTCTTGTGGAATATCAGACAGTTTTAGCTTTTTAATCCTCTAAAAATGATTCCAGTTAAATAATTTAAGAAAATAAAATCACTCTGCTCACAACGGACGT
The DNA here is from genome assembly GCF_017976325.1 of Chelmon rostratus. Classification (NCBI taxonomy): domain Eukaryota; kingdom Metazoa; phylum Chordata; class Actinopteri; order Chaetodontiformes; family Chaetodontidae; genus Chelmon; species Chelmon rostratus. The sequence continues at coordinate 8,066,151 of NC_055673.1, read as the reverse complement.
ACGTACGCCACCCCACGTTAAACCACTTCATATGTAGGGCTTTAAGACTTACTTAGATTACTGTATCTTGTAGGTTTTACAAATCAAACACCCTCACTGAGCACACTTAGACTTCAACCTGGGCTCCTTTTCCTAAACCCTGCAGTCAGAGACTTGCTGGATGGTGTTAACATGCCGTGATGCTCACGTTTCTCTATTTCTGATTCGATCATGACGAGCTCTCATTCAGTCCCGGTGGAGAAATTCACTGGCGCTGCAGCGAGTCTACTCGAGTGGACTCTCGCTCACAGGCTGCAAAGATGTCGCTAATTAACCTCAAAGTATTTAAGTGGCATTAACGCCTCTTTCACACAAATCACCCCTCTGGACTCTGCACAGCGTGCTAGCAGGGCTGCTAACCCATCCAACACACAAAGTGGATGTGACGGACTGTGATTTAAAACTGCATCTATTTAAGAATTTCTAATAGAAATGAGACACATCGCAATTAAGGTGCAATTGTGATTTGAAGTTGCAGCAGGTGATCTGGCGTCAACACCTTTCATCCTTGCTGACGGTTTCATCATCACAGTTTCATCACGTTACACAGAAGGCTAGAGAGACGAGGCTGGGGGGGGGGTAACATGGCAACCGAGTTACATCAGGCCCATAACACAACACAGAAGCTGCAATGCATGGTTGTGTGGCAACTGTGCATGTAACTGGACTGGGTGGAAATTTTACGTAAAGTGTTTACAGGTGCACTTAAAAGAATGAAGTATTGATTTTTCTTTAACACTTAATTTAAATAAAACACACTGCAGAGCTGAGCAACACTTCATTTCCTTCATGCCTGGCTTACTGCTCTGCATGTTTGCTAAAGAAAGTCGCTCATATTCCCCACAACATCAACTGTCCACCTCTCAAAACTGTCTGTCCACCAGGTCAGCCTTTACTTTAGGTTCAGAAAGAGAGACTCTGGTGTCCCGGGCCTCATTTATTAAAATGTTTATGGTGTGATTATGTTCGATTCTGTGTTGGGCATAAAAAAAACTTGCTTAATCAGGTTGTAACTTCCGCACCTGTGATCTATAAATCTCAAATCAACTAAAATTGCCAGCGCCTGCCTTGAGATTTCCTCTTACATAACGCCAGCACGAGTGAGGATTTATTCAGGAGGAGCCGTGGATCAAAGGGGAAAAGCGAACTTTTTGGAAGATGACATCACGGCGATGGTGGAGGAGAGTGAAGCCGGGAAACGCGAATCATTCGGCGGACTAAGCGGCGGGCTGGCAAACACGCAGCCTGGAAGTGTGTCGCCGCTGCAGTGAACAAGGTGTGGCAGAAAGACTGAACTGCAGCTGCAATGTAAAAGAAATGGTCCGACCTTAAACCGCAGAGGAAAAAACAAAAGAGCGAGAAGGACAAAAAAATAAAAACAGGCAGAGGATTAAAAAACCAAACAACAAAAGCTGCTCAAGAATTCAATATGAAAAGACCAAATGATGATTTTTGCTTTAATTTTGCTGCAATTGAACTATAATTTTCTAAAAAAGGACAAAATAAGTTATTAGTTTGCAGGCTGGGTGTGTAACAATAACCTCTAAATGCAGTTAAAACCCCTGCTTTAGGTGACTGAATGTGACATCTTGTCTATGATAGTCTTGAGCAGCTCAAAACATTTTGTCGGCGTCATTTTCTCGGTAAAAACCTCACTGCTGACGAGGAGATCCCATCTCTAATCACTGCTTACGAAGTTCCTGTAGCCAAAACACGTGCACGCCTACACAGATCATTATCATTTAAAGCACAAACGCAGGTAAAGAGAAGTTCCACTTTCTCCTGTGTGCCTTCACTGCTGGTTTTAATGCCCTTTAGGTCGGACTGCGAGCCCACACTCCTGGCTCTAATCTCACTCTGGCCTCGACCTGCGAGCGAGCACGGCCGCCAGTCAACGCACAGCTCATGAATGAGCCTCGAACGTGACGTCACTGTGTGAAAATACAGGTTTCCAACACAAAGTCGTCTGAAGGTTGAGCCCTGATTAAAACCAAGACGGGAAAAGGAGACGAGAAGTGCAACCTTCAGGATTCAGAGCAGGACATTTTACAAGTATGAACATCTGTCCGGTAGACTAAATATACAGTTTCTGAAGCACCTCAAATGCATCATTTCTGTACCTTTTCTTTACTCATTGGCTGACACACACACAGATACCAACACAACTGCAATGAGGAAATAAAGGAAATAAATCATAAGTTTCATTTGTAGCACATAATATTGTATTGCCAGACCTACAAATAAGTTATTTTCATTATTGATTAACTTGATTATTATTTTCTCAATTAATCGTTTTTGTTTAGTTGTGTTTTGTCAGAAAAGTGGAGAAAATGACCCCCACAAGTTCCCCGAGCCCAAGTTAAGTGGCATGTTTGCACCAGTGCTGCTGTCAGTCTGGCCCAGATCTCAAAGCTGCAAAACATCAGCAGACTTTGGAAGTTAATGTGTCACAGTGTATGAGTGCAGGGCGTGTGATCACCGGCTGCTACCGTGACCTCCGACCTACAACAAACCGTATGATATGATCAGCCCGGACCGCTTAACTCCTCACAAGATCAGAGCAGATCACATGTGCAGTATGCAAATGTAGTGATCGGCTTTGATCCGACCCATCAGACAGTAGAAAAACGGTTTATAATGAGGGTTGGAGTTCAGGCACACTTCATTTACGGCTACAACAGCGCTGACAGCAAACCAACACCCTCTTCAGTAACATCTAGCAAGCCATCTTGGCCGCTGTCATCTTCAACACAATGCGGAGGCAGCCGACTGGTGCTGAACTGCTGGGCGTGATACCGCCGTGAAAGAAGTCAAAATGACGGTAAATAGAGGCCGCACAGACAGAGAAACTACACTCCGGTTCGGTGGGCTGAACCGAAACAACAACAACCGTCTCCACACATCAAAACAACCCCCCCTTCCTCCCGCCTCGTCTCGTACCAGAACAAGTGGCCGCACATACTGATGACAGCGTCCCTGGCAGTGTCCAAACAAATGTTGCACTCGAAGGTGGCGCGGTCCCGCTCCCGTTCGCCCTCCCCGCTGCCGCCGCTGCTGCTGCCGCCCGGTCCGTCGCGGTCGTTGCTGCTCTCCCCGGCCGGGAATCCTCCTCTGCTGGCCGGCCCGCCGTCACTCGAGGACCGGGGATCCGCGGCCGCCATAATACTTTCTGTACAAGATAGGAAGGTAACGCACCAACCCAACCCACACGGGCCCGAGCCGAGCTAACGTTAGCCGTGAGTCAGAGGCGACGACAAGTGTCAACGGACCGAGGCTGCTGCTGTCGCTCTACCTGAATGAGCACTTCCGTTTCCGGGAAAAACAGAGGCGAGGGGCGGGCGGAATATAAACACCCACCCCCTAATAATAATAATAATAATAATAATAATAATAATAATAATAATAATAATAATAATAATAATAATACAGTTGAAATAGATATACAGAAAACTATAGCTAAAAAACAAGAAAGCCACATTCCGTAATAAAGCTATTAAGACGAGCATAATCAACTAATTTAATAAAATAAAATGCAATTAGAATTACAGTTTACTACCTTCTTAAATTCATGGTCATATTGTCATATCCCCTGTAGGCAAAAAAAAAAAAAAAAATGTCACAGGTAGTCTTAACCTGAATTCAATAACACAACTAATAATTCATTCAGGAAGCAAACATTTGGAATAATCCAATTCATAAAAATAAACATAGCACAAAAAGTAAGGAAAATTGTGTTTGGTAGGTTATTTCATTGTTGTAACACTGCTTCATGGCAATAAATCTACCACTGGAAAGTCTGTTTATTTCCCTTGTAAATGCAGCTACATTTGTAAGGAATATGCATTTGTGGGATGAGCAGCAGAGCTGAGTGTGTGGGTTGTGCCAAATCTTCTCTGTCAGTGCCAAACATGTTATTCTGCTATTGACTCTTGTTTCGTATTGTTTGGTGGATTGGTTGATTAAAGTCTGAAGAAACAAAACATATTGGCAATTTAACAGTTTATTCATTTAACAAACAGGAGCCTCAGTAGCGTGTGGGAGAACCGTACACAGCCACAACAGCCTGGCAACTCCCCCTGGTCACACACTGCTGTGGGATGGCATCCAATTCTTCAACCAGCATTTGCTGCAAGTCAGCCAACATGGTTGTTGGCGACAACCACGCCCAACAGCACACCCAAGCTGATCCCACAAATGTTCACTGGGGTTGATGACAGGACTGATGGCAGGCCATTCCATCCTGTCCACTCCCAAATTCTGGAGGTAGTCTCTGATAAACCTCGCTCTGTGGGGGGCGAGCGTTGTCATCTTGGAGGATAGAGTTTGGTCCCAGACTGTGGAGACATGGGATGCCACTGGTTGCAAAATCTCATCTTAATATCTCTCTGCATTGAGATTGCCTCTAATGATGGCAAATCTAGTTTTTCTAGTGAGAATAGGTCTCCATCTGGGGGGTACCAGAAGCTCATCCCACAAATGCATGTTCCTTACAATTGTGGTAGCATTTAAAAGGGAAATAAACAGACTTTCCAGTGGCATAAGATTTATTGCCATGAGTCATTGTTACAAGAATGCCATAATCTACCAAACACAAATTTCCTTACTTTTTGTGCTATGTTTATATTCTGACACAAGGACTCTCTCAAGACAGGGTATTTGGATCAGGTAATAAAGAAGAACCCACCTTAAAGGATAGGTTCACAATTTTTTAAGACTGTCCTCAAACAAAAGTCAGGTGCCCATATGAACATTAAAACAAGCTTTGCTTGCTGTAATTATTTGTGAAGAGATCTGTTCCCAAATCAATTTCTTATTCATGCAAAAACACAGTAACTTGGAAGATAAGCACTTGATCTGATGAACTCTTACTGCTGAAGCCTCATATTCGTGTCAAATTAACTTTGGAATGTATTTCTGTAAAGACCAACAGACCATGATAGTAGGGGCTCTTTCAATGGCCAATATGAACAGAAGAAATTATTACAGCAAGCAAACCCTGTTTCAGTGTTCATATGGTTACCTAGCTATTGTTTTGCTATCTATCCTCTGAGGCCCTTATGGTGTTAGTTGATACTGTGCTTCAGTCGTGCATCCTACTATGCTGACCATGTTAGAGGTGTGTTTACTTGTGTGTGTTGTATTGTTGTGTTCAATCAAATATTGAGGTCAAAATTCTGATATGTTACAGTAAGTACGAGTTATGAGATGATCAGATGAAATTCTTATTTTAAATCAAATTATGAGATATATGTACTTGGCAAACTGTACTTTGTAACTCATATTTGTGACTTACTATCTTATAATTCTGAGTTGTCTCACAATTCTAATGTACTATATAATTTTGATTATTAAGCAGCTCATAATTTCCATTCCATAACTTTGAAAATGGGCTTCAATAATTCACAACATCACAACATAGCTTTGAAAGATACTTAAGTTTTTATCATGTTAATTTAAAAAAACATAGCCTAAATATCATATTCAGTATTTTAAAACGGTTATTTGTGGCTACAGGTTGCATTTCTTTGCCGAAAGAAACGGTCGGAGATTCTCTATAACAGCCGGAACCTTCGTTGTATACATTGTTTCCACCCGGAGTCATAAGAAGTAGGTACTGCAAGCATGTTGTGTATACTAGAAATGTCCATGCTGAACTGTATGGAAACAGTCATTTGAAAATTTGTATGAAAGTCCTCCATATAACGAATCAAGGATCTAGCCAGAAGAACCGGCTTCAACGGACATTTTAACGTGCGTAACTAACGGTTGTTCGTATTTTCCGAGGACGATAAAAAGAAAAAAACAGCCATTCTTTTGACTTTACCTGCCAGCCACCATGAAGATCAAGCGACAGAAACAAGCCAAGAAAACCATAAGTTTCTACAAATACAACTTCAGCTTCAGGGAACCCTTCCAGATCCTCATCGACGGCACTTTCTGCCAGGCGGCTTTGAAAAACAAGATTCAGATCAAAGAGCAAATGCCCAAATACCTGATGGGGGAGGTGCAGCTGTGCACGACAAAGTGAGGACATGTCTTTAACTGTACGTCCAGGTTAAAATGCAAACACTTTGTCTTGTCTAATATCTCACTATTTACCCGTGTTCATCCTCAGCTGCGCGCTGAAAGAACTGGAGACTCTGGGAAAAGAGCTGTACGGAGCCAAAATCATCCTGCAGCGGTATCAGGTGAGGAGATGTCCGCACTTCAAGAGCCCTGTCCCGGCCTCAGAGTGTCTGCTGTCCATGCTGGAGGAGACGAACCCACACCACTACTTTGTTGCTACGCAGGTAAACACGCAGAGGAAATATGAAACGAGACAACTGTATGTAGAGAGGTGCTGATTCAGCTGTATGGTCATTTTAGAGGCTGGTGGTGGAAATACACAGGCTCCATAATGACCATACAGCTGAATCCGCACCTCTGTAGAAGCTTCAGCAAAAACTGAACATTATAACCTACATGAAGGGAGGATTTATTGCTGGGATGCTGTATTACAGTATACCTAGTTATTAATTTACATAAGTTTACCTAATAAACTGCCAAATGAGTGTGTGTAAGCTTAACATGTTGACCTCTGCAGCACGTGGTCCCTTAATAAAGCATTATTTAAATTAATTTTGATCTTAAAGCTTGCACTTTCAGCACAGTCTGGTAAGAAATAAACTAAATGAAACTTGTGGTACTTTGAGCCATCATTTTCAGAATAATGGCATTCAGATAGAGAGAAATTAAGTTTAAGAATAGGGATCTTGGGACTGTGTTGAGGGTCCATATCTGTAAATCTTCAGCTTGTGGATGTTTATTTGTTTTGCTTCAGCAGTGGTATTTACAGCAGTGGTTACCCATCTGGGAAGCCAATTAAATATCAGATAAGGAATTGTCATATAATTATTTGCAAAGAAGGGGAAGTTCCTTAGGACTTGTGTATAAATCTGGTGTCCCCTTACATAAATCTCCTGGTGTATCTGCATGTTCTCCAGGACCACACAGTCACCGCAGGCCTGAAGAAGATTCCTGGCGTTCCTCTGCTCTACATCATCTCCAACACCATTGTGCTGGACAAGCCCTGCCAGACGTCCCTGGACCACGTCCAGGCCGTCCAGCTGGGAGAGCTGGTCAGCCCGGCCCAGCAGCAGAGCATCCGTAGCCTGAAGGAGGAGCAGGGCATTGCCCACAAGGACGGAGAGAGGCGGGGGAAGAAGAGGAAGAGGAAACAGAGCCATCCTAACCCTCTGAGCTGCCTGAAGAAGAAGAAGAAAGGCGTTCCGACACCACCGAAGAAGACGGAGCAGGGGGAGAAGAGGAAAAGAAGTCGACACAAGAAACACAGAGACAACACGTCCACTCCTGCTGTTACAAATACATAGTACAGCCGGAAGACAGAGACTTCGCCATTTTGTTTCTTGCATACATATTTGAACATGTCAAAGATGTTCAGGATTAATATAACCTCAATCCAAAATAATTTAAATGTGCACATTCACTTCTGGTCTGATGCAGTCCTGATGTTACCACATAGAATAAATCAGTGTTTATTACACAAAATACCATTTGAAAATACTGGTTATCGTATTTGTTTTATTTTGAAAAATTCTGTAACAGTTTCCAGCACTCAGGACTTACAGGCAGGGGACCGAAACTGTTCACAAACATACCAATACTTCAACATTTTTTAAATTGAGATTTGCCTCAGCTTTTATATAAAATAAAAAAGCAGGTTTACAGGCACATAGTTTAAATTTTAAGATGCACTCAGACATGATATACATATGATGCATTCAGGTGTCTTTGCAGAAGCACGAGGAAGAAGTGTGGTCACAGCGGCTTGGTGGTCTGCTTGTTTTTACTGTATGTTGTGTGATTTTTGATATCTGCTAAATTCAGCCTGTAGTTTAGAGTCCAAACCACGACATTGACATCAAATATGTCCATTGAGACCTCACTTGATTATCTTATCCACTCATTCCATCAATAAATGAACACTGAACAGAGAGTCTACTGGATTGACACTGCTAGAAGTCACAGAAATAAAAAATGGTTTCTGGAGGAAGTCCACCCATATAAAATATTTCAGGACAGAACATGCAAGTATGGCTGACCACTGATGTTTACATCATCTATAGGTTAAAATTCTGAATCTCTTTTTATAAGCTGTGTCCCAATTCCACAGTCCAGACTAATTAACTTATTAGTATGTACTAATCTTATATAGCTTTTGCAGTTTAAATAAAAGAAGTCACTATACAGATGATACCTGTTCTCATCATTACTCTTAGATATAACCCCGATTCCAATATCCCATGTGATAACTTGGTATTCCTTTAGTCGGTGCTTTTTAGTAAGCATGCTAATTGTTTTGTGCATACTTTGTCACTTTTCCAGTTTGAGCTCAGCACACTACAAACTCAAATCCTGCTTGAATATGAATGTGCAGTATGGATTTGATACACAACTTTAGTTTTGCTGACTGTGAAGTGGAAACGGTCCATAATGCAAGCAAAGCATTTTCAAAAACAACAAGTTTGGAGTTTGTAATGCTTAAAATGGGACACTACGGTTGTATAATGATTAACTGCTGGTTGAGTCCGCACATCACTACTGTAGTAACCTTAAATGTCCTCTTGCAGAGACTGGATATAGTGCATGCTCCTTTTGGCTAAAGTCAGTGTATACGAGAACCGTCAGATGAGAACTTTTTCTTGCAGTAGTGGGACAGATGAGCCTCAGAGTAACATGGTTGATTGAGTTCTCAATGTGTAAACACACAGTTGTCTCCCACTGTAAACATCTTAAAAATAGATCCCTTTTAACTTTGGTGCCGATGTAACACAACAGTGTTTTATCATGCTTTGTTACTGACATCTGCATGGAAAAAGTCCAAAAATGAGAATACAGAAACTCCAAACTCACTTTTTTTAAGTTACTTAATACTTACTTAGTTGTAAGATGGGTCTTAATAATAAAACGTCCAATAAATGATAAATAATAAACAGGAAAAGTGTCTGTTGTTTTTGAATTTTTTCAAGGAAAAAACCTTGAATTCAACCATGTCATTCAGACCTCTGTCCTCCCACGACTGCTTGGTATTAAGATATTGCAGACAGAACATAAAACTCCACATTATACACAACATGAAGTCGATAAACTCAACAGCAACAAAGAAAATTACCAGACAGACTGTTGTGTTGCAGAGAGTACAGAGTAGAGTTTTCTAGATGATGTGGAAGCGAGGTCCGGGCGTAGCGATGATGTCGCTGTACGGCTCCTCCTGGACGAGCTCCACCGCCTGCTGCTTCTTCAGAACCAGGAAGCTGTAGAACTTAGCAGCTGCCTGCTTCTTGTTGTTGTTCCTGCACAGATCCAGCAGGCTGACCGACTGGGCACCTGTTTTGGTCATCACCCTCTGTGGCAACATGGGAGAGAGAGTGAGGATGGGAAGGTGTTTTACATTCAAAAATGTATTTTAACTCATCCAAGTGGCTTTGGTGCATCTATTGACAGGGGGCTGTGTCCTCTACTATTAATATTAACTACTGTATCGCTGCATGTGTTGTTCGTCACCTGCTGCTCTGACTTCAAGCAGCAGGTGATAAGCTAAAGCTGTAACAGTCAAAGTTATGCAACATATCTCTGTGCAAATACAACACCGCATACAGAAATCCAGTCTCTTGCACTGTTTAAGCCATAGAAACACAAAAGTGATGTAAATATCTGCTTATTCTGGATCTGATGGCAAACCCATAGTTCAAGGTGTTGCAGTTTGTTTATTTTAGCTGATATAAAAATTATTTTGGGAGTGATCAAAACATAAACTCCTCTAAGTTGTAGCAATAAGATGCATCTTATTCTTCTGCTTCACCAAATAAGATGTGAACAAACACATACCTGGAGGCCATGGAGCATCTGCTGGGTTCTTTTGTTCCACCTCCTCTCCTCCTGGTCCTGATCTCCTCCCTGTGCCTCCTCCTGACACACAAAAACACAGTTATAAATACTAATACAGGCTACCTACTGTAAAGTCCTAAACAAAATGTGTCTGTGCTCATTCTCTGTTCGCTTACTCTGAATAAATAAATCAAACAGATGTGAAAAACTAAAAAAACAGCAAACAAAATCACACAAGTAGAAGTGTGCAGTACAAGTGGATCTTTATCTCACCTCTTCATCAGAGTCGTCATCATTCTTTTTCTTGTCCTTGTCACCAAGCAGGTCCAACTCTATCAGCTGGCTGATGTTAGTGGTTTCCTCTGGGGGAAGATCCACATTGGACGGCTCCAGCTGCTGGGACACATTAGAGCCTCTGGACCCCTGCGGCTCTTGTGGCTGTTGCTGCTGTTCCAAAGCTCCCATCTACAGAAAAGAGTGGACAGAGAGAGAATAAAACAAGAACAAAAAGAGTAGTTATTGGAGTCCTGACATCTAAATATGGGGTGACATCCGATACAGAAAAGGGTGGGTGACGAGTGTTTCTCTGTGAGACGCCTGGACTCACAGGCAGGGCTGGTTCTGTGTCCTGGGCTTTGCGTTTGAGGCCACGTTGGGAGGACGGCGGCGGCATGACCGACTCGTCCAGCGTGGTCCTGCTGCCTTCCACAGCTGAAGTCTGCAGAGCATTGGCCTCCTCCATGATGGTCTGGTCTAGAAAAGAGAAGGGCGTTCTGAACATATTAGAAAAACTCACATGGACAAAATGGGGTGCATGATACACATTTTCATTCAAGGATAGCTAAAAAGAGAGCTAATAACAGCTAATACGATAAATATACCAATATAATGGCGTGGGAAACACTGGTTTTTATTATGATTTCCACAAATGACTCAAACATAATGTACACAAACACCCGTTTCTTACCCATGATGTCTCTCTGCTGGTGTGCTGTTGTTTCCTCTCTGGGCACCTCCGGGTTCTCCAGGTCCTTGAGGAATTCAACCAGACTGTCAGCCTCTCCACCTTTCCTCCTCTTCCTAAGCTCGTCTGGTACCAGTGGTGTCAGACACCTTGTAAACATCTAGAGAGAGCAAATTAGACAAAGCAAAGAGACAGATAGAGAGAACACGCAGGAAGACACAGTAGTTAAATTCTTACCACAGTGTAACTTTGTACAATTATCCCAGAATAACTTTGCATCTCTACAGTACCTTAAGCAGCCTAGCGTTCCAGAGAGGCTGAGCAGGGAGAGAGAAAAGCTTCTCGACTCCGCCGGTCTCCTTCCACATCATCAGCTTCTTGGTGGGGGGTGCCAGGTCGAGTGTGGTGACAATGTCAGAGTAATCAGACAGCTGTGCACGGATGGTTTTACTGTCCAGCTCCTTCACGCTGTCCACAATCAGCTTCCTCTTACGCTTTGCCTTGGTCTCCTTCACTGCACATGCCATAGGGAGACAGAGATGAATCAGCTCAGTAAACCAAAATAGCCCTGATATTTGCAGCAAAATGGTATTTTTATATAAACACATTGTTCCTGCGTCGACAACAATATGTAGCTCTGTACTGTGCACTTCAACTATTAACCAAATTCATCATTTTCAATAGGTTCATGTTAGCTTTTTCTATCTGCTGCTTGTCTCTAATTTTTCTAACCCTCTGCCACCAATGCCAATGCTATCTGGTATGGTACTTTTATTACAGATCTATGTTCAAGACATGATCTTGTTCATGGAAAGGAGAAGGAAGCCCATTAAAAATGAAGTGGAACTGTGCATGCTAATGGTGCTGTGAAGGAAATTCAGACTGAGGTTTCCACACAAAAATGGAAATAACAGGATCGAGGAATGCTGAATCTGTCCGCTGAATCCAGCTGCATTACCTGTGATGTCGATAGGCTCCAGAGCGAAGGTTTCTTCCTCATTGTGAACCAGGGTGGTCTGTTCTGCCTGGTCTGCCATGGCTGGTAGGGGCTCTGTTGGGCCTGAGTCTGGACTATCTGGGGCACCCGCTAACAACACACAATAACAAGGCTGGATATAGACTTCATGATATGTAGGAAACTGTGTTATATTTCCAATTGTAAAGAACCAAAGCTATTGAAACACAACAGCAGCACTTCGTTTCAGGCTCTAATGCTGAGATTAACTGTGGAACTGACCCGAGAGAGCGTCAAAGTCGTCGTCATCGTCTCCGTGGTCCTGAGGCATCATCACACTCTCTGTGATGGCTGGAGGGTCGTCAAAGATGCCGCCTCCATCCTCGTTACTCAGCAGCTTGTCCACTACACGGGGAGATAAAGTCATTCAGTTATTACAATCGAGATAATTCACATCAATTAACAGCTTGTCGGAAATCAAAATGTTTTTGAAAAAGTTCACAGTACATGTCATGCCTACATCACTGACAGGATCCTACCCAGCATGCCTCCCTCGTTGCTCTCCATTGGGTTGTCTCCGAAGTCGTCCTTGTACTGGTCATCATACTCCAGGTGGTTAGTCTTGTCAGCCATCTGGTTAGTTCCACCCTCGGCCTCCAGCAGCAGGTTGGAAGCGGACGCTCCCATGATGTCCACCTCGAACGCACTCTCCTCCCGCATCATCTCCCGGTCGTCCATACCGAAGTCAGCTGCACAACAGAAATGCGTCTTTACAGTATGTAGCGAGGGATGTGGGCAAGTGGAAGGAGTAACACTGTCCACGAACAACACGAAGTATTCCGTGTTTGTGTTCAAACTGTCCTAAATCTTTAAAAATATGACTGAAGCATAATATTACTGAACAAAAGCATGCAAGCCGAGAAGAAGGATGCCCACCGAAGTCATTGTCCTGCAGCAGGTTGAGGTTGCCCACCTCCTCTCTCATGGTGATCTCCTCCACTCTACTCTGGTTCAAGTTGAACTGCTGAGCAACGTCAATATCACTGTGCAAAACACACCACGCAGTCACATATCTATTTGTATTTACAGCACGTCTCTTCAAGTGTCATTTTTTGCGAGCAGTGGAAAAGATGAAATGCTGCTAAAATATATTAATCTCTGTTGACAGATATTTGCATATGAATGTAGAATCCAGATAACGGATATCTGTTGGTTACACCTGAAGCCCTGAAACAGTCTGGACACACAGAGGACTCACTCTAGGTCTGGAAGTGGCTGATCAAAATCATGGAACTCCTCAGGCAGTGTGATAGCATTGTAGGCCGCCTCTCTGTTCTCCTCTGGAAGATCCACCACACCTGAAACACCAGAATTAAAGAAAAGAGTTACAGTTTTAAGAAAGATCCTAAGATGGGTGGAAGAAATAGAGAAAACAAAGGGGGCACACTGCTGACAACAATTTAACAATATATAATTTCGACTGCCTATCTGAACATAACTGGAATATTTTTGCGTACATAGAGGGAAGGTCAAAGAGTCAGTATGAGTATTTAGTGTACATACATACATACGTTTTCTCTCTGTTTCTTTAACAGCCAATGCACATCAGAAGACCTTGCTAGCTGTACAATGTCTTAATTATACTGTAGAAAATATCAAATAATGGCACGTGTGCCTGTGTTTGTGTCTGTTTAAAGTGTACTGACACAGATAAAGCTATTACATTAACAAAGCTGCATACTGTCTTTCTCAATCTCTGACACTGCATGTAACATGAACAGCTAGAGTAAAGCAGCGACTCAGTCATTGCTGGTGGTTTTAGGGAGTCCAGTTTTGATGTATAAGTTACATTTTGTCCCCGACCTGGTCTAAACGCCATCTTGATCTTGATGAAGGCCTCGTTACAGTCTGCCAGCAGGTACTTGGCCTTCCTGTGGTAGATCCTCACCACCCCCAGCAGCAGATGTCCTGATGTTCGTAAAGCCATTTTCACCTGTAAAAATCATGATTAAAAAAGGGTGTGCAGACATCAGTAATGACACTGCGGAATAAACCTTTGTGCCAATACTCTAAAACCAGCGACAAATGGCCATCACAATAACAAAGGTCCAAAATTATGCATAAAAATTGCCTACTTAAGTCTAACCAGCAGGAACAAAACTCAAAATATTAAAGTTAGAAAGATATGAAATTAAAGCAATTGCAATATAAGCAACTACTTGGTACTTTTACTTAATGAACACCAAAAATTGAGAATAATACTCTGTTAGACAAAATCAATAAAAGCATTTCGGCACCAAATTATACAAAACACTCTTTGTAATCTTGAGTAAGTAAAGTAGTAAATATCAGTAAGTAAATGTCAGTGCTACATTCCTATTCTTTCAAATGTAGATGACACATCATGTGATATGTTGTTAGATGTGATTTACAACAGTAAATGTTTAAAATACATCAGTTCTGGGGTCAACTTTGTAAATACATCAACTAATATCAAAAGAGGCAGCCAGAACTTTGTTATATATGAACTTTTTTTAATCAGATTTTGAGTGTTGAGTCTGAAATAGAAAATCAGGTCTCCAAAATGCATAAACAGAAGTTTGCATGTACAGGATGACAGGTTGTAGATCAACACAAAAAACGATTAAAATCATAATTTCCTGTGAAAGTAAGACCCTGAGACATTACCTTGGGTGAGATGATGCTCTCCACGCTGCTCTCCAGATTGCACTCAAACACATGTGCTTTGGTCAGTTTCTTGTCCCAGTGGGCCGCCAGCCAGATTTTGGCCAGCGGCCCACGTTTGCTGAGGACAAAGTGGGCATAAAACATCGTCTCAGCGCCTTCTCATCACAGGGGAAAGGGGGAGACGTCAGGCCTGGAGAGAGGAAAAACACAAAGGGAGAAACACAACATACTATATATGATTGAAATCACAACTCTGAAGAGATAAACAAAGCTTATAAGGACACATTCAGTGTGTTGTCTAAGCTTCTGCAGATGCTCTGAGGACGCAGTTATGGCTGTCTCGCTAAATAAGAGTACTGACAGCAGTTCATAGCAGGGCACAAGCAGATTACTTAATACTTTTCCAAACCATTGTCTGGTATAGCAACAAATCCCATCAGGACCACATAGCCCTGCCGATATTGGTGAGGGTCCCATCATCTCAGTACTGTGCTGCACACTATCTGCACACTAGTCAAAATAATTAATTAAGTGAATAAGTAATGAGTTTGAGATGAAAGTGATTTGTCAACTGCTTTCAAAGTAAAAACTGTCAAGCTCAACTTTTAAGCCAACATGGATGAAAACTCAGAGTTTGAACATCACTCCTAATTAATCAATTTGAAATAATATTTAGCAAAATCTAAATGTTTTTAGTCAGTGCAACATACAAAAATGTGAAATTCGTTAACAAGCAAGTATACAATTCAATATACATATTAGAGATGCACATTAACATCAGTTCAGATGAATACAAACTATAATAACAACAATCAACTAAGAAATTGTAATATATTATCATAGATTAAGCTGTCTTGAGTATAAGTAGTTAAAATTAGCTCCATCTTTACCAGCTACAATATTAAGGTAATGTACACGTTAATGCTTTGATCATTAGTGTCACGGAAGTCCTTTTCTTCCCTTCCGCCGTTGCCGGAGTCCCTTTTGGATTTACATCGGCGGTCACCATGGCAGCCCTCAGGCCCCTCACGAAACCCAAAATTGTGAAGAAGCATTTGACTTGAACGTTTCTTCTCATGTCACCTGTACTTTTACATCTTTTGTACAGTAACTAAGTACAAAGTGACATGAGAAGAAACGTTCAAGTCAAATGAAATTTGTACTAAAGTGCAGTAATTGAGTACTTAATTACTTTCCACTACTGTGAAATACCTGCCAGGTACTTCAGCATAACAGGCAGCTATACCTGTAGCACTGAAGCTATCGTTCATGTACCTGCTCCTGCTACACCGCACATATTACTGCGTAACTCCCACTACAAAACATACTGGTTCAGTAACGTTGCCCACAGGTAAACCTGCGGTGTTTTCTGTACGTCAGGCAGGATTTCCTGAACGTTAGTGCGGCTGACAGGAGGTGACCTTTAGATCCCCGCACACGTTACAGTGACATTAAACCGCATCAACCGTTAGATGCTCCCAACAGGTGATACTGCAGCCGAGCTAGCGTTAGCCGCCGTCAGTCAAAACACCGCGAACACGTTACCCCGACACGTTTAACTCACACAGTCACGCGTTCACATCGCACATAAACCTGCGCGACTCACCGCTCACACGTTTCGTGCTTCCCTCGCGTCTTCCCGTGGTGTCGCTGCCGGTGGCGGCTGTTTCGCCTCCACCCCTCCTCCGACTAAAACAAACAAGATGGCGTCCTGCCTCTGCCCCCCTGGACGGGCCGGAAACCTGCAGGATGCAGAGTGGTGCTGATGAGGGAGAGAGGGAGGGATGCTGAGCCGTGCACCTGTGCGCACTCATCTGTTTACCTGTGTGCAAGTGATGGAAAGTCACTGAGCACTTTTACTGTTTGCAACACTACAAACATATGATAATAATACCACTAATTTTAAACTTTATTTGTATAGCACAGTTCATACACGCAGCAGTAATATTAATCCAAAAACATCATGTGTAATAGTAACACACTGACAGGGTCCATCTTTACCAGCTACAATATTAAGGTAATGTACATGTTAATGCTTTAATCACTATAATCCAATAATATGATACACATGATTCTAAAACTGGCCATTCTGCATAATGACTGAATGAATGACTTTTACTTTAAGCACATTTTGATGCTAGTACTTCTGTCCTTTTCTTAAACGAAGAAACTGTGGTATTGTTACTTAAACTGTGGCAGGATGCAGAGTGGTGCTGATGAGGGAGAGAGGGAGGGATGCTGAGCCGTGCACCTGTGCGCACTCATCTGTTTACCTTTGTGCAAGTGATGGAAAGTCACTGAGTACTTTTACTCAAGTACTGTACAAACACAAGTACAAATTTGAAGTACTTTAAGTATTTCCGTTTTATGCAACTTCATACGTGCACTCCAAAAGGCAAATACTGCACTTTTTACTCCACTACATTTGTCTGACAGCTTAAATTACTAGTTACTTTTCTGATTCCACTTTTTCACACCCTTCCTGTGAACTGTGAAAACCACATATCTCCGAATTTGGTGACTCTCAATTAGATTTATAATGATGATAAACAAAAGGATTAAGTTTTCCTCTATGGGTTAAGAAAATTCTCTCAGGTCGTAAGATAAATAAACTACTTAAAAGCCTTGCATTATCCAAAAAATGCATTGTCACAAAGCTGAAAACAGACAGTTTTTTTGCTGAGCTCATTACTCTTTTTGGAGATATGTGTTCTCACAGGACAGCAACACTACAAACATATGATAATAATACCACTAATTTTAAACTTTATTTGTATAGCACAGTTCATACACGCAGCAGTAATATTCATCCAAAAACATCATGTGTAATAGTAACACACTGACAGGGACCATTTTACTGCACAATGAGTATTTTTACTTTTCATACTTCATACTACTTACATGCTTTTACTTAAGCAAGGTTTTAAATGGAGGACTTTTTATTCCACTACTTAATGCAGTGGAGTATAAATTGCTGTGCTTGCGTTAAATTGTTATATTTTCCTCAGAACAGACACAGTTTCTTTTAAACTCTGTCCTCTGTACTCCCTCTGCCTCGCTACCCTCCAGCAGTCCTATTAATAGTGGACTGATTGAACTGACTGCCCATCTAAAGGAGAGAAAAATAGCTTTATGACAACTTGGAGTGTGTACATCACATGATTAAAAACAAGCAACTGCAAGAACTGTTCTTGTGACGTTCTGCAAATAGTTGAAAGTACCACCAGGGGGCAGCAAAGCCGGCTAAAATAATTCCTTTTGAGACAATAATAGTTACCTAATGTTTAAAAGTTTGATTTACCATACTGCATTATTTTCCATTTGTGTAATTACAATAGTTTCAGTGGAGAGGAAGCTTATTTTTCATCAAACATCCCTGGAATCTGACCTTGTGCTTCCCCAAATGGAAATAAAGATGAGTTTTGTGTTATACTTCAGGCTGAATCTATTTATTTTATATATCTATATAAAATGGGAAAAAATATTTGTCTAAATGTTGTGATAGAGCTGGGAATGACCTTGTGTGTATTGTGATTGGATTTATCTCTACATCACTCACAAATTGAGTTAACAATGAGCTGTGGATTTGAGTCACATGACTTGGACTTTAGGCAGACTGGATAAATAAATCTGATTAACCTGATGACTTTAGGCTTGACAGGACAAAATCAAGACTTCCATCTTAACTTTAACACCAGTGACTTGTGACTCCACTTGGACTTTATTCTTAGGCATGGGATCACAATCACCTTTTCACAATATTATTTAGCAAATGCAATCTTTTATCTTAACCCCTCTTAACCTATGAATAAATTTCCTCTTTTTTGTAAACTAATTCCGTGATTTGAGAACAAGCATACACCTGTGGACTCAACAGAAATGGTTTCAAGTCCGTTTGTCTCATCTAACCCTTGAGCTGAACTCCTCCCTGCTCAGAACGTGGATGCATCCCATGTTTCCACTGTTCTATGAGCTTCCTTGATGTTTTCCTCTCATACGTGTAGGCGAGTGGTGGAATGTAGCCAAGTACATTTACTCTGTTAAGTACTATACTTAAATACAATTTTGACATACTTGTACGTTACTTGAGTATTTCCATTTATATGCTACTTTATACTGTACTTGTCCTCTATATTTTGTATGTCATACTTTTTACTCCACTACATTTTTTGACATAGAAGTTACTGTTTACATATATAACAGATGTGCTTCTATATGATATGGTGCAGTACTATTCTACTAATCTACCCAGTTGTACACAAAGTGTATAAAATTGGCTCCACATTCTCTGACTGCAGCATTAAAATACTCATGTTGCCAATAAAAACAGAAAAATAGTATATTGCATTACATTATAATACTTTGAAAGGAGACAATTATGCATAATTAGTGAGTACATTTTGTTGATTTTCAGACTACTGTATTTCTACTTTTACTTAAGTAAAGGATCTGAGTACTGCTTCACCACTGTTTAGACATCCCAAAACGTCCACAGTAACTGGAATCACAACATGTTTATTAACTTTTAACCAAAATCTCAATATTTCCTAGTTTCCCAAACCGAACCACAGACTGGACTCGAGTTCCTGACCACCTCCCTGCAGCTTCTGTGTGGTTGATTCACTCAAAAAAACATTTCCTCTGATCATAATCCAGGCAGTGATTTTGTTTGCCATCCTAACATAAACAAGGAGACAATTTAGTAAATGCAAACATAATATTTAGGAAACATAAGGCCATCCCTCCACCTGAGGCTCAGTGTGAGTATTTGGCAGCTTGTTTGTCGCTGTTGCTGTTGTCACGCATCGCCCTGCTTCCTTGACCTTCAAGACTGACGGCCCGATCCCTCCGACTTCTTCTCACGCTCCACGGACCTCTGCACAGATGGAGCCATAGCTCACATCTTATGAGCTCTGACAAGTGCTCTCTCTCTCCACAACCTCATCCATCCGTCTTTACACGCCGCTGTATGACAGGATTGCAAATCAAAGCCATTTATTTAACGGCCGATGTGTGGAGCAGAACTTGGCTGAGAGTTTTTTTATAGGCTGTTGGACATCGCAAGGTCTCACACACACTAACACACACACACACACCACTTCTCTTTGTTTCCTATGACATAGCACTGAAAACAAGCAAAACATTTCCTCAAAGTGAAGAATTACCTTGGGGAAACGCTTGAAAGCATTGACTGGGTGTGATGTCCCCTCCAAATGTGCCCTCTCACTTCTCACAGCCAGGCCCATAAGTCAGGCAGGGCGAAATACTGGACCCCTGTCTCATCTCTGTGCAGAAGTCAGGGAAAAAAAAACGCTCACTGCAGCCAAAAAACCATCCCACAAACCCCACAGGGAATGGACTTAACTTTGGCACAAAAGGCCTGGTTATATTTCACCGTAGGCTGGCCTTTGTGCCTCTGAATCGGCTAACACTGAGGCTGTGTCTCCCTCCTCGCCCAACCTGTCTGTCTCCTAAGCTGACAAGCAGGTCTTATTTAGGGAGACGCACTGAAGAAGTCCGCCGGGGGTTTGATGGATTTTGTGTGCGCGGTACATGCGGGCACACACACTTGTACTTCCATCGTTGTGAGGACACTGCATTCCCTGGCTCCGTACCCTAACCCCAACCATTACCCTAAACCTGATTCAATTTAACCCTTAAAACCAAGTCTGGATCCTCAAACAGCCATTTGAAGGTCTGTCTGGAAGTGAGGACTGGCTAGAGGACTGGCTTCCATCACTTTTGGGGACATACATAGACTTCTTGGACACTTACTCACCCGTAACCATAACTACTATAGTAGTTATGTCTCGGTCCATGCCGGGAGGGTGTGAATTTGTGCAGTGTTAGGCAAGTATAACACTGACCTGATCTTAAACCCTGTCTTAACATTAAAAGTAATGATTTACGTTATGGGGATTTATGTTTTGTCCCCATAAGAAAGCAAGCCCCCACAATGTGACTGTGTAAACAGATTTATGTCCCCGCAACATGAGTAATAGAAGTACACACACACACACACACACACACACAGAGGTTTACACTTTGTCCAAATGAGAGCTCACTCACAACACATTTCTCACACTGGAATTGTATGGGGGCGGGACTGACTGGGAAAAAGAAAGAAAGACAGGGGGAAGAAAAGGGGGGAGGGTGTGGTGGCGGTGGTTGGGGGGGTCTTTTCAGTGCTTTTTGGAGGCAACAATAGTCTTTGTCCGAGATCTTCCACCATTCTTATTAAGGTTACCGAAACGAGGAGGAGGAGGAGGAGGGCATGCAGGCGGAGGGCAGTTTCTCCATAGTAACGATGACAAAACAAGCCAGTTCAACACCAGGCAGGCAAAAGGGATGAGTGCAGCTGCAGAGCAGAAGCACACACACTTGTTCTGCACTCACAGGAGGAAGGAGGAAGACCAGTTCGGAGAGGATCTGTAAAGTGCAGATCTGAAGAAGAGAAGATTCCCAAAGTTTTACAAGAGAGTGTACAAAGTCTGTCAAAGAAAGTGCTGGGAGGCAACACGTGAGGGGGGCACACATTCACACCCTCCCGGCATGGACCGAGACAGCCACAGCGAGGACACTCTGTCCACCATGGTTCTGGAGAACATTAAAAACAAACTGATTCATGCCTTCAGGACCACAGGAGAGTCCAGAGAAGATCCTCAAGAGTCTGGCTCCACTGTCAGACCAGTCAGCATCGGCAGGAGTTACCAAGCCAACGAAGAGCTGCGGAGGGCGCAGATAGATGGAGCAATAACCTGGCTGAGGTCTGAACTGGTAAGTTCACATTTAATGCTTTTTCTCTATAGTTTACAACAGTTTACAGCAGTTGACATCTCCAGATATGACTCTGATTAATCTGTTGTTGATGTCAGTTCATTAATGCAGTAATGCACCTTGTGTAGTGTATACATGCTGCCTCCAACGTGCTGATTCAGTTCTTTTACTGTTGTCATGCAGCTGGAGATGCGCTCACAGGACCTCCAGCTGGCTCAGACACTACTGGGGCTCAACACAGAGATCCAAAGACTGAGGAGGGAAAGTTTCGGAGGTGTGGAAGTAGAGGGGGATGATCAGCATTAACTGACCCCAGCTGAGAGCCCCTTCTCTGGGGAAGACTTGGAGGGAAGAGCAGGTGGAAAGATGCTCTTACTGGAAGCCACGGTGCAGAAGGAAATGGCTCTGATGCAACTGAAAACTCAAAAGTTTGAATAGAAGAGATTGAATGCATTTTCTCGTGATAATGGCTCATTGTTATAAAATGTGTCATGGTATAAAAATAGTCAACAGTTGCATGTAAGAGGAAAAAGGACAAAATGTGCTTGGCTTTATGTGATGCCAGCATTCTTTTTAGATATTTTGCACTTAATCAGAGTTGTGCTAAAGAAACCTGTTTGTACATGTTTTGTTTCTTTGCTAGGTCGGGAAACCATGAATGTAAAAATGAAACAAAAAAATCACCTTTTTCACAATTTTATGCTGACTTTTTTGTGATTTGACAAAAATAAAATGTGCACCATGAGTGGTTTCATGTCTTTATTGTGCTGGCATACTGTACCACTGCTGTACAGTACCTGTTTGAAATACAGGTAGAAGTTCAGGCGTGGTTAATAGATACATCTCACTCCCAAACAATTCTAGCTTATTCGATTCACAAATACGTTCTATATGCACAAACAGTCAGACCACAGTATTCCATATTAAACATAGATTGGTTTACTGTGCTAATTAATAACACTTTCTCAAAGAGATGTTTAAGAAAGCATGGTCTCAGTGACAACCAAGCTCAGGAACAATGCCATACTGTCACCAGAATGCTTTATTGCTGCATGTGCACAATGAAAGATGCGATGAACTCCTGCTGCTGCATTGAATCCATTCTGCACACAGTTACAGTCGTGAAAGGTCAGTGAGCTTCAGGCATGCTGCTCACTGAGGAGCTGTGGTGCACTAATGACTGACGGCGTTTTCCATAAATCAGGAATTTCACGCCTCAACATTCGCACAGTGTATAAGAATCAACTCGGCAGGCCATTTCAACTGCAATCTGCTGTTTGCATCACTATTTGTCTACACAGAGAAGAAAAGCTTCTCTTGCTTAATCAATGCTACACAAAAACAACCATGAATGCATTTAGGTCAGTGTTTAATACAGGATTCATATGATCCTTTGTCACACAATTTCTATACGAACTTAAAGGAATAGTTTACACGTATTCACTTTCTGGCTGAGAGTGAGATAAGAAGTTGATACCACTCTCATATCCGTCTGTAAAATATCCTATGAATCTACAGCATGGGGTCGGATAGCTAGCTTAGCACAAAGACTGAAAACAGAGTGAAACAGCTAGCCTGGCTCAGTCCAAAGGTAATGACATCCAGCTACCAGCACCTCTAAAGCTCACTATTTAACTTGTGTCTCGTTTGTTTTATCTGTACAAAACCTGCGTAAAAACGACTATGAAAAACGAGCTAAGCTAGCTGTTCCTTCTGTTTGTAGTCTTCATGCTAAACAAAGCTAGCTGAATGTTGGATGGAGCTAACTCTTGGCAAAAAAAGCAAATGAATCGCTGCCTTCAGCTTGGGAATATGTGTACACCAAATGCTTGCCGTTCATGTGGTTAAGCTGTGAGAAAAATGCTGCTAGGCAACGGCAATGTCGCGAGGCTAACAATTTAGCAAGCTAGCAAGCGGGTAATGTAATGCAGGAAATGCAAAGGCATGATGATGGTGAGGCCATTGGGAATATCACCATTTTCCTCAGACATGTAATGCAGTTACGAAGAAAAACTCTATACGTCTTAAATTACAACACAATGTTCCATGACCTTCACCATTTCTGAAAACATCAGCCATTTTTATTTTGGTGACTCTAAAATATCTTACAGTTGCTCAAGATTCATTGTAGTCTATCGAAAATGATTGTGTTTAAATTTACAGTATCATATTTTGTCATGAAAAAATAATTAACAGGATAAATTGTAAAGAAAGTGACATGATGTATTTTAAGGATTTGAATGAAAATGAATTTTGCATCAATATAAGGCCATTAAAAGCCTACGTTTTTACATGTTTTCCTGTTTTCCTGTTTTTTTGCATTTCCTGAAAATGCAAACAGGGAAGTGAATTCACGGTGGGAAATCGCAAAACGAGTTCATCTTGCTCCACCTTGTCTTTAGTGGCTGTCTTAGAGGATAAGCTGAGGAGAGGCCTCACAAGTTGAATTTCTTCCAGTAGTTTGAAGTTTCAGGGCACAGAGCTTCTCCTGCTGAACGTCTTCCTCGATAAAACCCCTGAGGAAAGGAGCGGCGGCATCTTCAGGAAGGATACGAAGAAGCCCACCTCCGCTGAGCCGCAGTAGATGCTGCCGCTTCCTCGCTCGCTCTCGGAGTCCCAATAGCTGCCCTCCTCTTCCTCCTCGTCCGTCTCCTCTTCTTGCTCCTCCTCAGATAACTCCTGCTTGAGCTCCTGGATGCCGGAGTGGAGCTCCATCAGCTGCCGGATCAGAGCTTGGTCCTGGGATCGCATCTCCATCTAATCATAGAAACATAGAAAGTTTTTATTCTTATACATTTTAGATATTGATTGATGGCTAAAGAGGAGAACAGACATGCAGACCCAAATATATGATGAAGGAAAGAAATCACCAATTACGAACCCCTGAAACTTCAACCAAAACCCCAGAAAGACTTCTTCTGATGAAGCTGAGTGTGTTCATGCTCAGTATGAAACCACAGCCATTTCATTTGCCTTCTTTCAAATGCAAATGCATCTTTCTGCTGTTCTCTTTCTTACTTTTTTTTTTATGAGAGGCTGTCTAATTGCCGGCATTGTAGAATAAGATATTCAGAATTCCACCAACTTCAGAGTCCAAGTTTGTCCTAAGGATTGAGGAATGTCCCTCAACAAAAAACCCTCCGAGGCCGATCTGCATTTCTTTTCTCTGTTAATTGCAGCGCCAGGCTGAGACTGGGCTCCGGCTCAAAGATGCAGCTTCTACCGCCTTTTGTCGACACTCGGAGGAACGAGAGAAGAAACGTGACCTTTTCATTCTTTGCGGGAGTTGGAGATTGTGGGCATGCTGGGCTCCACCTCCTCATGCCAAACACCACCTCTATTCAAATAATGTGCTGGACGCTGTGTGTGTGTGTGTGTGTGTGCCCCCTTTCTTTACTGTTCCACTGCAAACCATCCTGACCACAAGTCTTAATTTCTTTCTTTCTCTACAGGAAAACATGAACACGGCGCCCTGGGATTTGATTGGACGTGATGGTGGCCGTGCTGAATTGAATCCTAATTTAATTACATTGTGAACACAGGACAGAGAAGTTGGACCTCTCAAGAAAGTGACAAAAACCTCAGCAGATTTGAAGTGGAAATAACTGGTTTATTGGCTTTTTAGTGTGTCTTTGCAAATAAGAACTATAGGCAGAATATTCTCACCTTCACTGCACCTCCTATAGGATGAAAATCTCACTCATCACAGTAAATTTTACAAAAGTGATGAAATTGAGCTTCACAAGGCAATATTTTTTTCTACTCATTTGCATATAATGTACACAGCCTCTCTCTGTATACATTGTCTATTTGTTCAACTTCTCCTGTTTTCTACAGCTCCTTTTTTATTCTGCTAGTCTGTTGTAACAAGAGAATTTCCTCAGCGTGAGATCAATAAAGTCTTATCTTATCTAAATAAGATGACACCGTTGATTAAAGCCAAACCAGGATAAATCTACTTTCTGAAAACATGCTGTCTATCCGTTATCTATTTTACTTGAATGTACAATAAAACTTGATATACGACCCTATTTTTAATGGTCAGTCTGAATTTACACAAGCTTCTGCCTTACTTATCCTGGATTTGGTCAAACAAATACATATTTATTGAAGACTTAGTCTTTAGTTTAGTATTTAGCGCTCAGAAAAATCTGTAAATTTGATCAGCTTCCCATGACAACTGGGCAAACTCCATCTGCCGATGAAGATCATGTGATATGATTTGAAAAGTGCGAAACAGCTTCTATGTGGAGCTTGAGGTGTTTTGTTAGCTTCAGCTTCCAGGGTCAAGAATGAACCTGGAACCTGGAAGCTGGAAAAGACAAGAAAGTCCTTCAAGTGCTCATTAAAATAACAAAATACAGAAAAAACAAATCTGATACAAAATATACAATATTAGTTTGAACACCTATATTTCTATTATGACTGGAAAAACTTCATCAGCTGATGAAGATCATGTGATGTAACTCAAAAGCTGAAGAACATCTTCTAAATGGACCTTGAGCTTTATCCTGGATTTTAAGAGTCTCCTTCTCTGTGTGCTCAGGACACTCGGTTGCCATGACGAGCTGTCTGGGTGGCTGCACTAAATGGCGAGTGATATATTAGGCCGTGACAATGAGCCTCACAGAGGTGCAAACAGACACACACATACACACACGATTGGACACATAAACACACACACTGCCGGCCTCTTTAACTGGAGAGGACGGTTTTAAAGGGGCTGACATTGTAACAACATGACCTACATGCATCTTAGGAACAAAAAGGCAATAACGTCGGCTCCTCGCACAAAAACATTCACGGTGGCCCCAGAGGTCATTTCGCTGAGGTGACAAATGACTTGACCTTCAGCATGATGCACAATAAAATGCTTTTATGTTACTATCATTACTTCACATTGGCTGAAAGATTCAATTAAATGCTGAAACTTTCAAGTCTGTGCTCAACTCAAAACTCAAAACATATAAAAAAGTACATAAAAGTAGAGATAATACCAGCAAAATGTACTTAAAGTGACACTATGCAAATTTTGCACAACAGTAGTTGCTGTGGCAACTATGAGATAATGCTAAATAACACATAACATCATAGTAATATTGAGCTAAAGCTTGCTAACATAGCTAAAATTAGCCATCATAAGCTACTGGTCATAGCAGACCAGCAACCAAGCAACGGCAAATTTGAGTAAGGGTGCATTTAATTACCAATGAATTCAACTTTTCATTTGTAAAAGAAATAATTAGTTATTGCTTATTTCAAAAGTTACATAGTCTCACTATAAAATATCAAAAGTAAAAGTAGTCACTTTGCAAAATGGCCCCAGAGTGTTGAATTAGTCCTGAACGTGAATAGTTTTTAAACTTTTGTGCACATGATAAATATTCTAGCACATTATTTATTATCTTGTTCCACAAGACTTTACAACTTAATTGTTCGCATAGCGCACAGTGACCTCATGTAAATCCCAGCATACGTAGCTTTGCAACATGAGTAGATCTAATCAACCACAAAACAGCTGTGTGGTTATGCAGGGCCTTTAATCTATAATAATGTATCATGTTTTATAATTGAATCACACGTTTTGTGTGTAAAATCAAAGTAACTGTTATTTAATGTTGTTAAATTTACAATATTCAACTCTGAAATGTAGTGGAATAGAAGTGTAAAGTAGCATAAATTCTCCTCAAATACACCTCAAAATTATCCTTAAGTACAGTATTTCAGTAAATGTACTTGCTACTGAAAACCCACAATGATGTGAACTTCATTTAAAATACAGACAGAAGAGCGGTGGTCTTACCAGTTCTCTTCGCAGCCAGGCCAGTGCACTCTCTATGTCCAGTTTTCTGCCTTCCTCTCCAGCTGTGCAGCCTTCACCGAGGCAGTCGGTCCTGCTCCGAGGATCCCTGCACGCACTCTGTCCTGCTGGTTTGCAATCGTCAAAGGTGGAGGTCTTGCAGGAGAAGTCCCGCAGTCTGGTTAGGACCACTTCCATCATGTTAGGTCAAAGGATTTGTCTAGCTGCCTTCCTTCTGCAGACCCTCTGCTGTGTCTTGCGTTGCTCTCAGCTGTAGTGCAGATTCAGCCTCGTCTGATCTCGCTGTCTCTTCTGTTATGAGATGATCCCTCGCAGTTCTGACGACTTCTAAGGAACTCACTCTCTCTTTCATTCACACTCCTGCCCCCCCCCTCGCTTTCTTTTCTTGCTGTCTGTCTCTCAAACATTACACCCCAGCTCCCTGGTGAACTGGCATCGCCGGAGTGTGAATGGGGAGCAGGTTTGACGTCAGTGCATTGTGCAGATGCCTGACCTGGACTTGTTTACCACTTTTGGGGCCTTTTTATCAGACCCACACACACACACACACAGCAGTGATCATTAGGATGGAGAGGTGGGGAAGAGGCGGGTGGTTGCTAGGGCGACAACAGTTGTATACCTTCAAAAGTACCAGGGCTTGCAGTGGGTCTGGTCTGTTGTTTCGTCAGTTAAAAGGGGATGCACTTATAGATACACAAACATGCACACACAGCCCTGTAGTGGAAGCAGAGCTCTCATGATCCGGTGATTTGGCCCGTTGCAGGGTCAGGATTTTAAGAACAGTGTGAACAGCCATGTGTAACTAACCCTTCTCGTGCCATTTTCCCCTCACTCTGCAGCCCCTGGCAACCCTGCCACCGTCTATTCACTCACTGGCAAACCAAACACAGGCCCACGCTCTGTGCAGACCACAGACGGTATCGACCAAAATAGCCGCCAACACATTGAAAGCTATTTTTAGAGTCAAACTGAGTCCACTTTTAGAGCACTCCAAGAAAGCAAATGTTGGAAAGGATAAAGAAAGCTGCCTTTAAGTCTCATTGTGCAATTGTGTCATGCTCTCAATGCTGCTTTCAAAGACACTGAAGAGCACTGATGTAAGCTGTATGAGCTGTAACGTCACCACTTGCTTTGTGAATAAGTGAATATGTTGACAACTATGTTTGGGCAAAAGCGATCATCACATCTTATCTGTATCGCACAGTTTGAATGTGCACGTGCTTGTCTTCATTGCTGTGGGATGAACAAAGGTGCACCAGTCACCGAGCTGCACCCTACGCACAACAGAGGTGAGCATGTGTTAAATCCAAGACACACAACACCAAGCATCACAAACGCTGCAGGTATGACGGACAGGAGGCCAAACCGGAGCTCAAATCTAAAAAAATACAGAAAGAAGCTGCAGCCAAACAATCAGTATATAAATTAGAAGTATTAATAATATATCAATTAGCATCATTAGCATCCTGGATTTTAAAGATCTTCTCTGTGAAAAACACAAAAATACTGTATCAGCTCCCTCTTGACAACACAGATGTGTAGTACATGGGAGCACAAATACTTGCTGTGGGTGGTTCATTGTCGACACCTTGTGGTACATTTTGGACTCAAGCATTAACTGGTTCCTCTGTTACAGAGCCACAGAGATTATCCATCTGTACACACAAAGAAGATCATTTATGCTTTTAAAGGATTTCCCTATAGCCTAAGCTTGGGTAAAATAGTAATTGTCAGCATGACCTTAACTAATTCAGTTCTTGGGGGCAGCCGTGGCCTAGAGGTTGGAGAAGCGGCTTGTGATCGGAAGGTCGTTTCCCTCACCGGACTGGCAGAAAAAATTTGGATGTGGTGGAGTATCCTCCCCCCCTCCATTAGCCATCTGATGTGCCCTTGAGCAAGGCACTTAACCCCCCAATATGCTCCCAGGCGCTTGAATGCAGCGCACTGCTCCTGTGTGTTTCACTGGTGTTGCATGTTGCATGTTGCATGAGTGTGTTTCAGTGAATCAGTGATGGGTTAAATTGTAGAGAGTAATTTCCCATCTTGGGATTATTAGAGTAAATAAAATAAAAATAAATAACTCACAAATCCAAGTAAGATGCTGTTCCTAATCCATGCAATCAAAATTTGTAGCCTACATTCACAGGAGACACTAGCAAATATTAATAACAATAAACTGAATTTGTATTGCAGCTTTCATACAAGAAATGCTGCTCAAGGCGCTGACGAGCAAAGAAATTACATGTACCAAGTGCGTGATATGAAAAAGACAGTCTGGCAGCTTTAGTACCTTTTCAGATTACAATTTTTCATTTTTCATTTTTCATAACCTGAAGTAGGAAAAAACTATTTCAAACCCTGTTGGATTAGCTAGAGAATGAATTGTCACAAAGCTGCAAACTCACATGACTCTACAAACATCTGATGATCTTATAGAATATGATGCGCTGCTGTAGATTAAACTGCCCAACAAAATCAGTGCAGCCTTAAATGCAACACACACATGAATGCAGCAGTAATATTCATCCAAAGACATAAACTAATAAGAAACAGACAAGGAGTATTTTATGGCACAGTGAGTACTTTACATTTCATCTTTTTAGTACATTCTGCTGACAATATGAATACTTTTGTTTTAAATGCAGGCGTTTTACTTGCAGTGGAGTATTTTTACAATGTGATAATAGTACTTTTACTTTGGCAAAGGCTCTAAATACTTCGTCCAGCACTAAAAAGAGAATACAGGGAATGCATAACATACGATGGAAAATAAAACCTAATGAATAATAGGAAGAGAATAAAGTTTAAAATGGAGTACATAGAATGCACAAGATCAAGTAAAATACAACATTTTTCAGAGAGTTTCAGGCAGACAGATGAAAGCTGCTTCAGGCAAAAATGTGTATTAAAAATAAACATTTTTCACGCAAACAGTGGTATCAAAGACTAAATATTTAAGGAAGAGGCCTGGGTCAGAAATGAGTGGGCATGTGACGCACGGAGCGCACGGCACTTTTGATTTTATAAGTTTGATTGTATAATCGGTGAGTGCCGGCTGGTAAGAGGGGGTGGGCGGATCCCCGAATGAGTTTGATAGTTTTGGCTGGGTGACCAATCAGGCGCCCCGCCCGATTCTGACAGGCGCCCATCCAACTAATAACTCACAGGTGAGTTTACCATCAGCTCTTCTGACCGCAGTCTGCCAAGCACGAGCCCAGACCGGTTGTTTCAGGGCGTGACAGGCGCTTCAAGCAGCAACCTGTAGCTGAGACAATTGGTGCCTTTTAAAAAGTTTGCCACCTCCTCTCCCCTCTTCTCATCACCCGGGTTCAGAGGCGTTGCAGGCGGCCGTGAGTTTGCACACGGTGCGAACGGTGCTGGTCACAAGGCTGCATCGCATATTTGGCTGTTTGCAGCGGCTGGCTTCAGAGTATGGTCAGCTGTCTTTCTCCTCAGAGGTGTCAACGAGGCCTGAGGAAGACCAGCGCAAGAAACAGGCCTGAGGTTTGGATGAGCAGAACAGCTGCCTGAGAAGCACTTTGAAGCTGAACTAGATCTGGGTTTAAAGGATGTTTTCGTCCCAATCTGGGCGTTGAGGAATTTCTTATAGTATCTGACATTGTCCAAGACATCAGTCATGTTCAAGAAGAGGGATCCAGAGAGACATTCCCTGGTGTCAGGAAAGAAGAACACATACAGCACTGAGGGGGGGTAAGCTTTGTTTCTTCTTACGATGCAAGTTTGGAACAGAAGAACTTATTAACTTATTACTTAATAACTTAATTTTATTAACTAATTATCTGTTAATCGTGTGTTATTAAATACATTTTGTGTTTATCTGAAGTGACCCAGTGAATTTTAGTGACGCACACGCAAACACACACACACACACACACACACACACACACACACACACACACACACACACACAGAGTGGAGTGTCCACCGCGGCTGTGTGACGTGGGCGGGGTCTTTGCTCACGCTCCCTAGTGTTTGCGCTGTTTTCCCCCCCTCATGGCTGGTCTGGGGTCAGCTGGGATTAGTAGTGCGCAAAGCGGGCAGCTCATTTGACCGTTTCTCCTGCTCTTCATCCGGTCACATTACAAACACGGGAGGTGCGCACGGAGCACTGCGGTGACCTCGTTATTCATCCCGTCGGTCTGCCTCCTCCCCAGCCGTCACGTGTCTGCGGGGATGTAACCCTTGCTGGAAAAGCATTGTTGGTGCAATTATTTGCCTCCTGGTTAGAATGTCTGCAGGCCTTCTCCTAACATCTTCTGTTGGTTTATCTGCTCATTTTTATGCCTCCTGCTCCTTAAATTGTGTTCATCTGTTATTCGTGGTGAATATTGCACTCATCAAGCAGCTGATCATCTCACCTTGGCAGCTTTATTAGCCCTTTATTAGCCCTCCAAGGCTCCTCTGTGACTTTTTAACAAATAAATAGACTCTAGTTTATTTCTGTGCCACAGTGAAACACATTTCTGAGTATAACTTTAAATACACCCTTAAAGCAGCTGATTGACACCATAAGAAAGAACTGGAGCATGAAAAAGGCAGCAGACTATTGGCTTAAACACAACTTTAATATAAAATGAAGCAAATCTAAAAGAGGCAACAAATTTGACAGTGGATGAAATCCTTTATCAGTAAAACTCTGGATTTTGTACTGATGTTCACACAAAGCGACCATTTTAACAATTTTGTGTCCTATTTAAAGGCTTTAACACTTTATCAGTTAAATGATTGACAGGTTGATCAATAATGAAAATATTTTTTTGCATCTCCTTTTGAATCAGCTAAAGGAGATAAAAGACAGTGTCATATAGTGTACAGATTTGTGATTAAATAAAAACGACTTGAATAATCACAGAGCTACTGCTCAGCTTCATGCTGTTATCGGCTCTCGCTGTCTTCATTCTGGTGTTCTTGTACATCCAGCACGCCCGACCAGGAGGCAGTGCAGATTGACGGCACCGGCGGCATCAAGCATTGCCACGACAACAGCCGTGCACGGGAGGATCGCGAGCGAGAGAGGAAAGTCGCCAGGAAGAGGTTGTACTTGGTCTCTGTCATCTGCCTGATTTTCATGATCGGTGAAATCCTTGGTGAGTTTCTCTCACTTTCTTTAATCTTTGATCCCTGATCGCTCTGCCTCTCCTTTCTTTCTGACACTCAGAGCTGGTAGATTTCCTGTCATTAGCAGTGAATATCTGATGCCTCTTTAGTTTGATCATCATTCATTCACTCATTTGTTAGCTTTCTTTTGTCTTTGTCTCCTTTCACTTCCTGTTTCTCCTCTCTCTCATACACTTCCTGTTGTAGCCAAAATGTAGTGCAGATGTTTATGCTTCCTGGTTGATGAATCTGAATGACTCTGGTGATCATCTCACCTTCTGAACTAGCGCCACCATGAGGTTGACACACTACAGGATGGATTGTCATGTCATTTGTTAAACACATTAATGTCGCCCTCAGGATGAATAGCAATAACTTTGGTGAATCTTTAACTTTCCTCGTAGTTCCATCAGAAGTTCAGTTTGTTTATGGCTAAATCCTTTAAAACTCACAACATCCCCATCAGCCTCAGCTGTAGTTTTGCAGATGCTAGCATGCTGACACATTCAATAGCTGCCGCAACACTGCAAAAATTACTGTGTTCTGTCTGTCTATCCATCTATCTATCCATCTATCCACCTCATTTCATCAGTATACATTCATATTAATTTCGCATCTTTCTTCAGGTGGGTATTTTGCAGGCAGTCTTGCGGTTATGACAGACGCTGCCCACCTGCTGGTGGACTTCACCAGCTTCATCATCAGCCTGTTATCCCTCTGGCTCTCCTCCAGACCCGCCACACACAAGCTCAGCTATGGCTGGCATCGTGCAGGTACACTGTAGACCGCGCTACAAACGAATGACCAACATTTAATCGGGTTTTGTTGAATTTACGGCCACCGTCGCCTGGAAGGTTGAGCGATTAAAAAAAAAAAAAAAAACATTTAATTGACATTTTCAGGCTTAACATGGGCAACAATAAAAAACATGAAAAGGAACAAGGCCTTTCACTTACCAACAGTTGTCAGTTTTCTCCAGTATAATTCATATTGATCATATCACAGCTTTATGGTAAAGGTCAATTTCAATATAAAGTTTATTTATTTAAACTAGATTTTGCTGTGATTGTGATTTTACACAGGGTTAACATTTCTATTCTGATTTTAGATTTGTTACTTCGCTTAAAATCGATTTCTCCTGACATTACTTTCATACTCATGTCGCTACTGCCCACATTCTCACGAAATTGATGGCTGTGGTAGGTAATTAACCTGAAGTGCTAATGGGTCCTGCTTAGGAAAGAGCCACCTTAAAGAGGCCTAATAGAATTGCTAATCTATATTCAGACAAGTAGGAGGATAATTGTTGTGCTTCATAAAGATGTTTTTCTTTTACGAGGGTAGAAGAAGATTTCAGACCTCCAGTGCTAACTCTGTTCTAAGTATGTTAATGCTTAATTGGCCAAATTTTACCAGAACATCTATAAAATGTTTAGTCTGATAATAAGAGGTGAGCCATTAGCTGGTCTACTCACTTCTTACTCAGCTGTGTACTGAATTTCAAGCCATTTTCAGGTTGTTTTTGTGCTATTTGGTAGTTGTAAAACCTGTGATCTCGAGCAACTTCCAGCCTGTATTTGTTATTTTCCCCCTGCTTTATTTTTCTCCTCATCTCCTCACCCATGCAGAGATCCTGGGTGCGCTGCTGTCAGTTTTCACCATCTGGCTGGTAACAGGAGTGTTGGTTTATCTGGCTGTGGAGCGCCTCATCAGCGATGACTACACCATCGAGGGCACTGTCATGCTCATTACCTCTGGTTGTGCTGTGTTGGCTAATATTATGTGAGTGAAATGCACACTTAGTCTCATTTATGCAGCTTTTATCAGCTCACAGTGCGTCTCTGAATATTTAGGATTTGATTAAAGCCAAGACAGAGAGGAGGGCAGCACCAAAATCCAGTTTCATGGACTCTTGAAGTTTGTGTTGTGATGTTATCTGAGTTGATTAGTTTCACACTTTGAAAGTTATTCCTCCTCTCAACAGCATGGCCCTCACCCTTCACCAGTCCGGTCACGGCCACAGTCACGGTGGTCTCAGCTCGCACGGCCACAGTCACGAGAAAGGAAAAGAACGCAATCAGATCTCAAATCACGCCCACTCGAACGGTGACCATGCAGACTTGGAGAACAACAAGAATCATGGTATACTCCCAGCATACAAGTCATTTTGTCACTTTCCTCTCAAACATGATTAGCCTTGGCTATGAAACAAAGAAAAACTGCAACATTCCTAGTGCACAGTGTTCTGTAGTTTGACTGAATATGCACTGTGGGGGGCATTAAAATCCATTACAATGGCATGTGTAATGAATTATAATCCAGTGTATAATTATATTTAGAGCACGGACCTTATTGAACTACGTTCTTTCAGGACAAAAGGTTCAGCAGGCCAATGCCAGTGTGCGAGCGGCCTTTGTCCATGTGGTGGGAGATCTTCTCCAGAGCATCAGTGTGCTCGTCAGCGCCTTCATCATCTTCTTCAAGGTAAGGAGTCTCCGGGGTTGTGCACATAGTGTGGGAAGCCCTACAGAGTAAAACTCAAGCCCAGGAGGAGAGGTTAAGAGTGCAGTGTAGGTGCGAAATACATTTTAAAAGTGGGTCAGTATAATCCTGTTGAAAGTTATTTACAATAAAGATTTTAGAAATGATTCGAACATGAAATGATTATTATTTACTGTAGCTCTTGGTGTGTTATTGAAAGAAAACAGCAGTATACAGCGTTGATCATCAAAGGGGCTGGTGGCAGGACCATCAAAATGGTTTCCTTTGATTAATTTCCAAAGCTGAGTTTGGGATTTATGATTGACCTTCTAGAGCTATTTCCTTCCCAAAGAAGTAATTAAATTCTACTGAATCAGTTTGTGTGACCAATGCTGTAAATGCAAGAAATAAAATGTAATCATTCCTTTTTGTAATTCAAGCTTTTTATTAAGTTTTCCAATAAATAAAAACCAGATTGCAACACAAGACAACATATTAACATGGTGCCGTGGTACAATGTAATCATGTAAGGTATAAAGTCGCCTTAAAGATTGGATTAAACCAGTTCCTCCCTCAATAATGTGTTGTCACATTATTGCATATCAGTTATTGCATTATAGTGAAGCTGTCCCTCACTTAGCTAATGTTATTTTGTTTATTGTCAGTCTTTTGGCTTGAATTTGGCTGCTGTCGGTGTGATTCAGTACTGTAGCTCTCATTTCTTAACTCCAGCGTTATTTTTAGCTTCCAGCCTTGCGCTGCTCTGTATTCTCAGTGCTCGCATTTTCTGTCCACATGCTGTTTTGTTGCTTGGCGTCTGTTTGCAGAATGCTCAGTGATTTCAGTGTGCTGCAGATGCTCTCTCTAGTCATTCCCGTGCAATTAAGAGCTTCTTTTACATAGGAATTAAGCAGTTAATTGTTGCTGTGTCCTTTAGTATTGTGCAGTTAGTTCCTTTCTTCTAGGTAACCATTGCTGAAAAAGCACTTATTCATAATAATCTTCAGTACAGCTCCAATGACCAGGACCAAAGATTATTGAATTATACAGATGATCAACATGTCTGATAATACTTAACGTTCATTTTCTGTGTTATTTGTTTCTCTTAGCCAGAGTATAAGATGGCTGACCCCATCTGCACCTTCCTGTTCTCCATATTTGTCTTGTGCACCACCTTTACCATCATGAGGGATATTCTTATTGTCCTGATGGAAGGTGAGGCTCTTTCCCTGGCCTTAAATATATGATACAGCTTTCAGTCTTGCATTGTCATACTCCTTATCATTTCTTACATTTCCACTCCAGCGTTTTCTCTTTTTGATCCATGACTCAGGTACTCCAGCAGGGGTGAGATACAGTGAGGTGCGGGATGGTCTGCTAGCAGTGAAGGGGGTGACAGCGGTGCACAACCTTCACATCTGGGCGCTCACCATGAACCAGGCTGTACTGACTGCACACGTGGCCATAGGTGAGAGGAAACTGTCATGCTGAGATGCAACATATTCTCTTGTGAAACTATGAGCTGTCTGCATGATTCAACCTACTTTTGCCACCTGTCACCATACATAATGAATGAATCAAAACACTGTCGGTGGGCGTATCAATGCAAACACACATAAAAGTTCAAACTAATGCACACATACATTTTTTTATATATTGAAGCCCCTCTCTGCAGTTGTTTTGATGTCTTTTTTTTAAATTATATCGATTGTCATATTTTCTTTTATGTGTATCAAAGGAGATATGAAGAAAATAGGGACTAGTTGGTAATTTAAGTCATTTAGAACATCTACCTGTAGCCTCACAGTCTAATCAAGGTTGAACTTAAGGTGGCGTGCAAACATCCACTGAGCTAGCCAGACATGCAGAGATTAGCACTGCCACATGGTTTCAGGATAGGAAAAAGATTTAGTTGAACGTCATCTGCATAACTGTGACAGGAAAAGCCATGTAAGTGAATAACAACCAAGCAACTTGGTGTGAAGAGAAAAGATAAAGGGACCCAGAACAGAGCCTTGTGGGACCCCAGCAGTGACGCAGATTGTCCACCAAGTACTTTAAGTTTGGTCCTTGAGGTAGTATGTGAAGAGAGCAGAGACTCTGTTCTTGGAGAAGATAGAAGATGGAAAAGAGTTTTTGGGGGGTTGGAGAATGAAGATTGAAATTTGGATTGAAAGAAAAAGCTTTTAGCTACAGATAAGGAGGCAGAGAAAGAGGAGAGAAGAAACTGATGGCCAAATGATTGCTCCAAATCAATAGTATTGTACTGTGCCATTAACACTTTAGCAAGTTAATGTTGATGTTCACCGCAAAGCATTGCTGAGTTTTACAGCTGAAGATGAAGTACAATTTAGATTTATGAAATTTATGCTGAAAATTGTGAAGTTGAGCCTGAGGTCCTCAAATGGTCACTATACAGAGAATACTCTTTCCTCTGGCATCAACCTTAGGCAGTTTTGTTCTTTTTAGACTCTGAGAACAGCAGTTATCGCTTCATTATTTCTTCCATGCAACAGTTTTGCTTTCTAGTGCATAATGAGCACATGGCCCCTTTTGTACAGTCGATGAACGAGCACTGCAATCTCAAGGGGCTGCTGGCGTGCCTCTGGACGTTTGTCTCTTTTCTTCTTTGCCGAATCCTCGAGTGCTTAAACAGGTTTTCACACACATGAATATTCAGCAGAAACACACAAGGTGACGAACAGTTGTTTATTGCTGTTTCCTTTGTTTTCTTCGCTCCTCCACAGATGAGTCAGTGGATGCTCAGACTGTCCTAAGAGAAATGACACAAGCTTGTTTCTCCTCCTACAACTTCCACTCTGTTACCATTCAGATGGAGAGACAGGCTGACCTGAAGCCTGGATGTACTCTGTGTGAGGACCCCAAGATGTAGGAACCTGCCTTTATATGATCTGAGAGAGATAAGACCAAGCTATGTTTTAGCTGCTGTAACCTCTGGTGAAAACAATATGTAGTTGTTCTGCTCTGCTCATTGGGCTCTCAGGTCTTATGTTTTAGTGTGACATTGATGTCAGAGTCAAATGACAAAGAAATGCCTTTGTGCTGAGATTCCAGAAGAAATGCTCATATTGAAATCACAATGAGCATGTGCCTGAATGAAAGACAGGCTTCCTCATGATTGAAACAATTTTAGATTAAACGCTCCCTTTCGCCATCATGTGTGAAGTTTTACCCTCATAACTTTAATATTTGTGAGTTGTTTATGCTTTTAAGTGTCTTCATGTTGAATCAGAAATCACAATTCACTGTATAAGTACACTGTACAGTTAATCTTTTCTTTACCTATACATGTGATATGATTGTGTTGAGTCACTACTAATTTACACTTCTATTCATTATCCTAAGTACACATTTAAGTTGTGGTTGTTTAGCATCTTACCCCATGTGAAGCATAAAATACTCTTTGTTGGAACATTAGCAAACTGTATCAACCTAAGGCACAGGACACAGCCACAGGCATATGCACACAGTCTGGTATGTAAATATGGACCAGTAAATATTTCTATGCATTGACTCCTACACCAGCAACCTTAGAAGTACTGTATGTGGAGAGCATCAAGTGTATTTTAATACCAACTACCTTTGTGCAATTGTAAGGTACACACTGAAATGAATTATTCAATAAAATTGTCCTTTTTCAAATATTCTGTTTTATGAGTCTTGCTTTCAAAGTTTGATTTACATTGTCATAAAATCCTTCATTATGAAGCACTGTATCCGTTTAACCCCTTCCTGCCAGCAGCAGCTCCTCTGTTGCTGGGCAACAAGCTCCAAAATGGATCCATCATCTTGAGGGGCACATTGATGTTGAGTCCCTCGACCCCACCTGACCTTAGACCATGTTTGTCGTTTTCTTAAACATGCAATAATTAAGAATGTGAAGCAATTTACATCGATTATTTTAAGTTGAATTTTAACTTTCTCTGGAAAATTCAAAGGATGTCACATTTATGCTAGCTACCATTAGCTTAGAAATGGAGTCTGCTAACAGCAACAACCACATACATCATCCGAGTCCAACACAAACCCTAAAGTCAAAGCCCGCGTAACTGCAAAGTGAAATATATTGTGATATTGTGGTTTTAGCTGGGTACTTGCTTGCATATTTTGATGAATTGCTAGCTAGCTATTGTGCCAAAATAGCCCACCGTCTTGAACATCAGCTAATTAATTCAGACTTGTGGTGCTGATCTGGCCGGTAAATTGGCCTGCTGTTTGCAAATTACTTCATCAGCTAAATTAACGGCGCAACCAACACCAAGTCCGTGCAGCGTAGCTAAGTTACAGCTAGGTGCCAAACTTACTCACTCATGTTAATGCTAGCAAAATCTGAGTGGGGATGATAGTTTGTTAGTTTGCCTAAAAGCTTCATTAACTAATGTGATCATGATAGCCAAAATAAATAACTTAGAAAATTTCTATAATCACCACCATTAGCTTATTTATTTTCACCATGGTTTACTCCACATAAGGTTTTCTTTATCTTAAAGTAGCTTCAAAGTTATTTAAAAGCATCTTATTCATGTTTCATGGATCTCATGTTTTTTTTTACGGCTGCATCAGCCCATCAGATTGAAATTAAGATGTCTTGTGCATCATTTTATGCAAATTTTCCTCAAATTCAGCCCGGCATACTTGGGAACTTTGGGACCCCCACTAGAATTTAAAATAGTTTTGCGGGTTTTTGAACAATGTTTGGCTGCGCAGCAGTGATTTGTGATTCACCAGTTGGCCCCTAATTGCTTCTTAAGGAGTTTTAGACATACTGCTGTGGCTACATGTAGCATTTACATATAAATTAGTGTGGTTGACTTTATAAAGAGGGATTTAAAATCTTCTGACATGCGATCCATCAGACCTTAATCAATGAGGTGTTTGTGTCCTTTAATTTTGACAGATAGATTGATAACTTCTGCTTATTTCTTGTTATTTTTACTCTTCTCCTGCAGTCTGTTGCTTTATTTTCTTTTAATTCACGGCACTTAGTGACAATCTGCTCTAAAAATGTGCTACATAACTAGACATTCTTATATACTATATAAGAAATGAAATAACAAAATCATATCAGTTAAAAAAAAGCCCAGCAAAAAGAACATCAGGAGTCATACACAATATGGCGCCACAGCTGTTAGGTGCTGCGGTAGTGTCCTTTCAGCAGTGTTGAAAAAGTAGCAGACTTGACCTGTTCCCTTGTGGATGGACTTCATAATTAAGCTCGTTTAGACTTTGCATTTGAGTGCAGCCACTATAAAAAAACACTTTTTATGCTGCCATTGTCTGCCAGTTCAACCGATTTCAGCTGATCTTGAAGCTGGTTGTAGCTGGTACTGGTGGTGAATATTACACTCATTACACAGCTGACCATTTCACCATTAAATGGAAGCATTTAAATTGCCACACTGAATTTCTAAAGCTCCTAACTTTAAAGAACTAAATAGAGTAATTTCAAGTTTATTTCTATCCCAAAATAAAACAAACTCACTTTTTTTTATCATTTTAAAACTGGAAACAGGCTGATGAACACCGTAAACATCACGAAAAGAGCTGTAGTATAAGATGACACCTAAGGCTATGGTAGCTTGTGCAAGAGGGCATTTTTAAACAGTTGTTTGAGCTTTAAAGGTTAAACAGTTAATCAATAAAGTGAAAAAAATAATAGTCAGGTCAATCGATAATGAAAATAATTGGCTGCAACCCAAACAAATGTTAGGCATCGTTTTTTAGTTATGGTTTTGCCATTCTCTTTAAAATTGTACTGATGACATAATTTTTGACTGCAGGCCTACCAAATAAGAATGGAAAAAATAAGGACTAGCTGGTGAAGAAAGTAATGTAGAACATCAAGCTAACGTTAACTACATGGCAAGATATTTTTCTCAGGAGTTTTTTGAGGCAAACAAAACAAAGGTTACGCTGCAGGCGATGGTTCGTTAACACACTCGCAGTAACAATGGCTTTTAGCTCTGTGCTTCTGATACCTTGTTCTACTCCTAATCAATGGCATTGAACGGTGACAAGCTAACGTTAGCAAGGTAACGTACAGTTTAGATTTATGAAATTTTTTGCCGAACATCGTAAAGCTGAGTCACATGTCCTCAAATGGTCACTTTACAGAGAATACTCTTTCCTCTGGCATCAACCTCAGGCAGTTTTGTTCTTTTTAGACTCTGAGAACAGCAGTTATCGCTTCATTATTTCTTCCATGCAACAGTTTTGCTTTCTAGCGCATAATGAGCACATGGCCCCTTTTGTACAGTCGATGAATCTCAAGGGGCTGCTGGCGTGCCTCTGGACGTTTGTCTCTTTTCTTCTTTGCCAAATCCTCGAGTGCTTAAACAGGTTTTGGCACACATGAATATTCAGGATAAACACACAAGGTGACGAACAGTTGTTTTTTGCCGTTTCCTTTGTGTTCTTCTCTCCTCCACAGATGAGTCAGTGGATGCTCAGACTGTCCTAAGAGAAATGACACAAGCTTGTTTCTCCTCCTACAACTTCCACTCTGTTACCATTCAGATGGAGAGACAGGCCGACCTGAAGCCTGGATATGCTGGATTTACTGTGACATTAATGTCAAAGTCGAGTGACAAAGAAATGCCTTTGTGCTGAGATTCCCAAAGAAATGCTGATACTGAAATCACAATGAGCATGTGCTTGAGTGAAAGACAGGCTTCCTCATGACTGAAATGATTTTGGAAGAAAATACAAAAGAGTAATTATTCACGGCAGATGTCACCTCCTCCAGATCCGGTGTGAACCTGACCGGTCGGTTCGTACCGTCATGCACAGGAATTGGATCCAAATGCAGACGGAGGAATGCAGCTGTGTGATTTCAGTGACTTATTGAAGAAATAGCTTCCTGGCAGCTACAGGTAGGCAGACAGGTAACAGATAGGCAGGTACAGGTCCAGGTAAGCATAACAAAAAGAACAAAAACAAAAGCAGAAACCAGCAAGAACTGACAAAGCATGTGGTCTGGTTCCATACTGTTTCTTTGAGCATTAACATAAACCTAAGAGACAGGCATTCTGTAAATATAGATCAATAAATATATCTATGCATGGACACCATCAGCAGCAACCTCAGAAGTGCTGCATGTGGAGAGCATCAAGTGTATTT
The DNA here is from genome assembly GCF_017976325.1 of Chelmon rostratus. Classification (NCBI taxonomy): domain Eukaryota; kingdom Metazoa; phylum Chordata; class Actinopteri; order Chaetodontiformes; family Chaetodontidae; genus Chelmon; species Chelmon rostratus. Next base: position 8,024,280 of record NC_055673.1, on the reverse strand, counting down.
TAATACATGATCAAAATGTTTTCCTGCTGCCTTTGTACAGTTGCAAGGTACAAGCTGAACTGAATTATTCAATAAAATATTCCTTTTTCAAATCCTCTGTCTTACTTTCAAAGTCTGATTTGCAATGTCATAAAATCCCTCAGGGCGAAGCGCCGCATCCGCTTAACCCCTTCCTGCCGATTGCAGCTCCTCTGTTGCTGGGCAATAAGCTTGCAAATGGATCCATTGTCTTGAGGGGCATTTTGATCCCTATTAAGCGTCCATCACCTCCTCGACCTTGAGCTAGTTTGTGTGATTTTTAATGCACCTAGGTGGCCATTTTGCAGCACCGGGGGGCTCTGACATGTTATTGACACTTCAGTGTTTACTGCTCGTTTGAGTTTGACCTTCCTCTGCCCTGCTGTTTCCTGCAGTAAGAGCTATGGGCGTCCTGGGCTGCAGCAGCACGGTCGAGGGCATCATTAATAATAGCTGACACACAGCTGGCTGGTGCTCTCTTACTTTAAGTCATTTATTTTGAAAATATTGACATTGAAAGCTCATATTTTAGTCTCACATATTAACATTTCTATAACCACCACCGTTAGGCCTAAACGTGTTCACTTCACGTTAGGTGTTCTTCTAATTTAACAGATTTTAGTTTGTGTTTAACAGCATAACACACAATGTTTCACCTTTGTTTCTCCTGAATGCATCATATTCCACACATTTTTATGGCTGCACCAGTCCGCCAAATTGAAATTAAGATGTCTTGTGCATCATTTTATGGAAATTTTCCCCAAATTTCAGCCTGGCAGGTATGGTATCTTTGGGAACTTTTGGGACATCCACTAGAATTTAAAATAGTCGGGTGTGTTTGAGCAATGTTTGGCTGCACAGCAGTGATTTGTGATCCACCAGTGGGCTCTTAATTGCTTTTAGATACTTAATTACTTGATAGAAATGAAATAACAAAAACATAGGAGTAATAGTAGTTAAATCTATCATACTGTATGCAGATGTCTTGTATTGGTATAACAAGGTGCTTCATTCAAATGGCATACGTCAGGATTGAGAATAACTATAGAATTTATTTATTTACACACAGGTATGTACAAGTAAGTATTTCACGCTTAAGTAAGTATATGACAAGTGTATTTACATATTTATGATAATACAGGGATATGAGTTTGTAATACCAAAGAGGCTTTTAATGAAATCTCAGAGTGCTGATAGGAGTATTCTTAGATCCTTGCTCACATGCTCAGCTTCCCACCTATACACGTCATCCCTGTTTCTCATATTACCTTCATTAATCTCATTCTTGTGTCCAGGTGAAGTTTGCTGGGAGCAGCTGAATGGACTTTACATCCGGCTGCCTTCAGTGCAGATCATTGTACTCCCTTCTCTCTCCATCTGGACTTAGCCCTGCAGGGACCAGATCAGTATGTATTTAATTAAAGCATGAGTAATGCACTAGGTGGCTAGATAATCCGTTTTAGTCCTGATACCCCCTCAGCTAATAATTATTACACGGTTTGCGTTCAGTCCGTCTCCCTGTCAGCTACCTTTTGCTCCCTCTCCAACTCCTCCTCCTGGCTTCTCTCTCTCTCTCTCTCTGTCTCACTCTTGCTGTCTCACCCTCTCACATTCAAGGTTCAAGCCCCTGTAGCGCCGATGAGGTGATGCGGTGCTATGTGCCTGCCGTCAGTTTCAAGGTAATCTGTGTTGCCTAATGTATTTTTATGCAAGGGGCCTCAATTACATGCACACGATGTACAGTATGCTGCATGAGACACACGGTAATGAGATACTGCCCTGCCTGTTTGTTCAATATTTTATTTGAATCTTCTTCTCGCTGCTCTCCAGTTAGGTTTGTGGCCGTGGCAACCACAGGCGAACTGAAAATGATAAGAAGCTTGACTTTGTGATGGCATTGCTTTGTGAAGTCTTTACAAGAACGTTTTGTCTCAGTGAGGTTCGATTACATTAACATGAAAAAGACTTTTGAAATTAAAGCATTCCCCCTCAGCTCGCCTTAATGTGATCAATGCATTCTGTCGCCTTCCTATTCAGTTTGATCAGTGATGACAGATGATCTCTCAAGACCCTATTGCTCAGCCCCGCCCCCATGATAAACACACACAGGCACAAAATGAGCTTGCACATACACTCACACACCCACATTTCAGCCTATTCCATCGATGTGATGTGTAAATGCACTTATTTTTAAAATTCCCTCAAATAATGTCAAATGTATAATTCAGCAACAGAGCAGGGGAAAGCATATCTGTGTCACTACCTGCCTCCACCCACTCACCATCACTACTCTTTCGTCCCAATTAAACACACCAAGAAGACAGTCTGCATGATTATGGAGAAACTCATTTCCAAATGGCATGCCTCAGTTGGTCTGGCGGCATGGCAGATGGGGATTGTAAGAGTAATGCTCATTCATCCTGGCAAGCAAACCAGCACTCCGTCTGCAATTAAGAAGTTGTGGGCAGTCAAGTGAACTTGACACAGTGTTTTTCATATCAGTGTTGCATGTTGCAGATAGTGTGTGTTTTTAGAGAAAGAGACTGAGCGAAAAGAAATGACTTCAGGTTATTATTACACAAAATGTGTTCCAGATAAAAGAATATTGAAATCCAGCCTGTAACCCCAAATTTGAATGAATAATGTAAATTAAGTAATAGGCATCCTAATCTAGTTTTTCAGCCCCACTCAAGCCTGAAGGCAAAGCCTTTCTTTTTTTTCAATAAAGCTCTTATTTCCAGTCTCTGTAAGTCAGAGCAGTAATTCTGCATGGCAGAGAACATGCTGAAGAGGCAGCTTTGTGCAGCCTCCTGTCTTTTTCTGACACCTCTTGTATTTCAAATTAATTTAAATTCTGATGGCTCACAAAATAATCCAAGCACAGCTGTACAGTATAAGTAATGGATGGATGGGTGCATTGAATGATTTGATTTAGCACAGAGCAGACGTACATAACACACCCATTTACGGGATGAATTTGAATTATGCTGACTAAAAAAGTTATAATGACCCATGAGAAGCAATCATGTGGTGTAAATTGGCCTGGGGGCTGATGAAGCCAGATGTGTGCGACTTGGCTGTTATTTAAGAGCAGTCCACCAAGTGGCGCTATTACCCTAAGCAGCATGAACAAGTTTCAGTGCCCCTTGCTTTACCGTAATGTTGCCGTTAAATTACAAACAATTTGAAAGGAGGATGTCAAGATAAAAGAAAAATATAGGTTAACTTTAGTGTTAATTGTTATGACATTTCTGTCCATGAAAATTACAATATCTTCTAGTCGTAAACAAATCATATTAGAGCACAAAAAAAAAAGATTTTCTGTGGCACTTCTACTCTGTCATTTACTGCTACCAGTCGCGGTGTCAAGACGAATTCTCGCGATAGTTGCGGTGGCTGGAACAGAGGAGCAGAGCAGGAAACTTGACATGTCAACAAAACAGATTAATAATCACCACACAGGTAACATTACGTTGTCTAATGTGCTATGAAATGAATATGAACACTCACAGCGATGTAAAGTTGCACGTAGGGTCGGAATAATGAAACAGCACACATACACACACAAAAAAAGAGCCGAGAGAAAGCTGAGGTGTCGGGTAGAGTGACTGTCCACTTAGCTATTGATGACAACCACTCAGCATGTTAGCTAATTAACCCGTTATCAAACTAAATACATTTGGATGTGTTATTTAGAGTCCAGGATAGCCTCTGACAGACTTGTACTGCTGTAAAGGCTCGTTTAACCGTGTCTGAAACCCCGGTGTACAACTTATATTCAAGGCTATAACGTTAGCTCAAACATTTTATCAGTGTTGAGTCTCTTTAGCCCGACAGCGTGTCGTTTTCGTTGATTGGTGACAGCTCGGAGGCTTTCAGAGAGCTGTGCTGCGTTTCCTGAGTGTTATAAATGAGATTGTACTTCATTAACCGCACTTCTGTGGCTGACAAGCAAAATGTTATGCCAGTATACTTATCCATCAATATGACTGTCGTTTTCTTTTTGGACTCTAATCAGAAGAAATGCTGTGACTTCCACTAACTGTCAACTTGTCCCACTTTCTTCCTCCTCATCTTCATTCACTCTACATTTTCTTCTCCTGCTCCTGTATAACGCCAAATGAAGGCATGTAAGGTTTGTGCCGGTGTGGAATAGTCTGACGGGTAACCTCACCAGGGACCTCGACCTCCTCCACCAGCATCTTCACCTGCTGTCTCCATGACAACCCCTCCGCTTGTGTCGCCCTTTGGCGGGCAGCCTCCGCCGCCCCAGCAACAGCAGCAGGCCCAGGCAGCACGGGACGTCAACACGGCCTCGCTGTGTCGCATTGGCCAGGAGACAGTCCAGGACATTGTCCTCAGGACCATGGAGATCTTCCAGCTCCTCAGGAACATGCAGGTCTGTCTGTCTGCCCACACGCCTGTCAACTATGGTTACACACCTCCTTCAGTTTTCTGTTTGCCGCTCCTCCTTTCTTTCATGTTTTTTGCACATTTTTTCCCATAGCCCTAACGCCCTTACAAAATGCTTAACACCATAAGAACAATGGTATGGGAGGAGTATAAACACACCATTACTGAATGCACTGTACAAAAGATAAAACAGCAGAATATAATCATAAAAGGCCCAACGATAAAAAAATATGAAAGAATATACTGAAATAGTAATAACAGGTCTTATGATAACATGACAGAGCACTATTATGCAAATAACAAAACAGCTGTCATCGAGGAAGGCAATTCTTTAAAAGTGTGTTTTGATGCAGGATTTAAAAACAGACAATGCAAGCTGACTGAAAACTAAATGGAAGGCTGCACCAAAGCTGAGACATCAGTACAGCCGGCCAAAAGGTTGATTGATTTTTAACTTCAACTCAGGATCAGCTCGAAAGTTTGCACCAGAGGGATTTATGGATAGTAGTGAGTTTAAAGATCATGTAATCTGGTGACCATGTAAGGCTTTATATAGATTCTAAGGGAAATTTGAAGAAGTTAAAATTGTTGGTAATGTAGAAATAGTTTGTTCTTAGTAGCATGCATGCAGAATTCTGCACACAAAGCGTTTTGGCACTAATGGATATCAGCATAAGGATGCAAAAAGAGGTAAAACAGAGAAAATTTAAACCCTCATGTCTTTAATATTCCTGAGTAGCTTTTTGTGTGGCCAGACTGTTGAATTCAAAGTTTTTGGCAGAATCGTATGATTGTGTTTCACCTGCCTACCAATGAAAACAAAATGTTATGATGATGAATAATGCACATTTCCCAACAGTGTTGGGAAACAATGTTGTATGACAAGTGTTGTCAAGTTATGATAAGAAATCCAACACTGGCTAAGCAAAGGTTTTGCTCTTTTGGGTTTTCAGTGATTTTCCTGTGTTGTGTGATTACTTTCTCTCGTCTTTCTCTCTTTGGTGGTAGAGTGCATAAGAAGCTGTTTTAGAAAAAAAGCCTAACTTTTGGGTTTTACATTTCTTATTGAGAAACTAATCTTTTCCTTCAGAGACTGCATCACACACCGTCTGTTGTTATGTAAAGTCCTTATACTGATACCTCAAATATGTCTTTAATTTTTGCACGGTGCATTAGTGCAATCTACAGCAGTTACTTTAAAAGTTAATCTAGCGGATTCCTTAAGCATTTTATTCAGGATATCAGGAGTCTCTATATCCTTTTGCTCTGCAGTTCACATGTAGTTCAGTCCTGTCGGAGTCCTGAAGACGAGGTCAGCATGAGTTTATCATGGATGTCTGCCTGCTCCTCTGAGATGCTCCTCCAGCACCTTGTTAAAATCACAGCCAGAGACGGGCCAAACAAGCACACCTCAGCCACAGAATGCACAAACAGCATTGTTGTGACTTGTTTTTTAGATCACAGGCTGTCTTTATGCTCATAAAAATTCTTCATTTATCTTCTGTTCCCTCCCTCCCTCCTCTGTTTGTCTGTCTGTCTGTCTCCCCTCTGTTTCTCTGTGTCTCTCCCCTCGCTTCGCTTGCCCTGAAGGCAGACTTGTTTCATGTTATGTAGGATGTTTATAATCAGACAGTCCTGCCCCAGAGGCTTGCCAATCCTCTCAATAAAAAAACATCTTGTTACAGCCATTGTAGTTAAAAGCCAGTGATGCTGCCTCAGTATGAGAGTGAAAACATTAAGAGTGCAGCAGCTCAAGCAGCTAAGTTTGTGTTTGGTAGTTTAAACTGTGAGTTCATTATCAAGACCGGTTACCATGCTGTTGCATGAACATGTTAAACACATTTTTAAGGTTTCTCTGTAGCCTGGTTTCTCTCATTCTTAAGTCGGCAGGAAACTATCACTTTGTTATCGGTTTAAATGAATGTGGATTAGTAGTTAGGGAACAGCCGAGGGTTTGTAGTGCTTTCTGCAGTCAGTGGGAATCAATTTCTGTTCCTTTTTATTAGCACGAGCAAAATTGTTGGCCTGTGCTTTGCTTAACACAATGTTTCCTCTGCGGTGCTGCTCAGCTGCCTAATGGAGTCACTTACCACCCCAACACCCACCAGGACAGGCTGGGAAAACTCCAGGAGCACCTACGCATGCTTTCTGTGCTGTTTCGCAAGCTACGCCTCGTCTATGACAAATGCAATGAAAACTGCGCCGGGATGGACCCCATACCCCCAGAGGTGAGACATGGCGACATTGACAAGATTTGACAGCATTTCCTCGTATGAATGTGAATGGATGTGTTTGTGTACGTGTGTGCGTGGTTCTGACTGTTTTCAGTTGTTTTGGCCAGTTTTGAATATAAATTTATGGGTGTTGTTGCTGTAGCACCCACTGGACATGTCACACAGGCAGAAGTTGTAGCCAGGGTGCGGTAGCTGGATTGGGCTCATCTGCAGAATGAAAGTGATAATGCTGCTCCAAGCTGATGGTGGAGCGAGGACGGAGGCGTACCCTGGTCGCCGTTGGTGTGAGGGCTTTCATAGAAAACAACTGATGCAAGTGTTTCGATGTGGGTCGGACACTGCAGGTGTTTACAGCTTAATCAGGTAAAATGTATGAGTCAATTGGCACTGGCACCATACTTTTGTTATATAAACCCCATTCAAGAAAGAGTTTACCAATCTGAGGATGCTGGCAGCACTTCCCCGCATTCATATTAAATTAACAGCAATTAGCTTGAGTGACTGTTATGCTGATCCTGATTTGGACACTTAACCTGTGGAGGTCCCTTGTGGCTACCAGTAGAGGGTAGCATGTAAGCACGTATTGTGGAATACAACACTGATTCCAGAAAAGTTTGGACGCTGTGTAAAACGTGAATGAAACAGATTGTGATCTTCTAATCCTTGTTGATGTATATTCAATTGAAAACAGCACAACAACAATATATTTAATGTTTCACCTCATCAGCTTTAGTGATTTCTGTAAATAACTGCTCATTCTGAATTTGATGCAGCAACATGTTTCAAACAAAAGACTGGGAAAGTTGTGGAACGCTCCAAAAACACCTGTTTGGATCATTCCACAGGTAAACAGGTTGATTGGTAACAGGTGATAGTATCATGATTGGGTATGAAAGGAGCATCCTGGAAAGGCTCAGTCGTTCACAAACGAGGATGGAGCGAGGTTCACCACTTTGTGAACACATGATTGGATAAAGGATGTTACTACATGGACTCAGGAACACTTTATAAAACCGTTGTCGGTAAGCACAGTTTGCAAATGATTGAATTCTGTTTTTATTTGCATCTTACGCAGCATCCCAACTTTTTGGAATCAGGGTTGTAGTTTCTTTCTTTCTTTCCTTGCATTTTATTACATCATCACTTTACCAACTCTTTAAGATATTTTACCCCCCACACGGAGTCTTAAACAGCTTTTAATGGCACTGAACAGCTGAGCATACGTGCTCTTTTACAGCATTGTCCCGTTGACAGTTTAGCAGAATAATAGAAACAAAATAACAAGAACAGACAGCATCAATAAATAAAGGATTAACCCGACAGTAAACAAGATACAGGCTCAGAGAAAACAATCACAGAGAACATAGAGGTTATATTACATTAACCAGATTTACTTCACTTTAAACCCATTTACAAGAGAAGGACGTGTTCTCTGCTTTTCGTACTGTTCTCATATTATTATTGATGGTCACGGTCTCAGTTGCAACTGAGATGTTATCCCAACTCACCCAACCTCAAATCAAGTTATGCTTTTAATACATGTGCCGCACAACAATCTCTGCAATTAGATCTTACATGACGTGGTAGTAACCACTGCGGTGTAGTGGTGGAACTGTCGTTTTAATTAGACTTTGATTGATTGAATCATCCAGATGCTGTAAATGCTTGTCGTGATTTTTAGTTTTTTTATGCTTTCAGGATAAAATATAGGCCAGCTTCCACACAAACCGCCTGCTAAATTAGGAAGCTGTTAGTTTAAAGGAAGTAGGCCATTGTTACTGCACGCGTGCGCACACACACACACACACACACACACACACACACAAACACACCTTTACCCCGGGGGGACTCTTATCTCACTTACTCCCTCTAGGTCTGTCTTTTCTCCACTCGCAGCAGATTCATTGGTCCCTTCAGGTGAGTCTCCAGAGTCTCTTTACCGCTGGTTATGGTCACCATCCACCTTCAGGAACAACAGCACTTCAGCTCAGCCGCACTCCATCCCTGCCTGCCTGCACACACACACAGAAATACACATGCATGTGCACAGTTGTGTCTCACACACCAAATGTACAAAACATAGACATGCATGTGGTGCACTGTAGCATGTCACAAAGGCATTTTTTCAGCAAAGACGTGCACTTAATCACACTCATACACACACACAAACACACGCACACACACACAGACTCAGTGGGCATGCACTGTTCGGGGCTCCGTGCTGGGTTACAGCTAGGCTATCCACCACTGTTTGATTGGATTTATGACTGCGGCAGTCCCTTCCCAATTTCTACAGATTGGCTCGGAGCTAATCTCTCTCACCAGACTCCTACTGAGGATAAAGGAGGATGTGGGAGGAGACCAGTCTTAAATTGGAACAAATTTGTGATGGCTGCCACCGTGTACATTTTCCACATTGAATAATACCGTTGCTCTGAAGCATTGCGAATGATCTATCCACTAGTTGTTCAAAATGACTCTGGGCTACAGTTCCACCCCTAAATCAAAGGTTCACTTTGACATTTTCCTTTGCCGTAATGGTGTAAACCCTCATTGAGTCATCACGCCAGCTAGCTATTTTTCTCCCTCTTATTTCCACCTTATTTAAATGTTTATTCATTTCCCCTTGAGGCTGAGACCCAGTCCAGTGCTGACCAGCCAATAGCTCAGCTCACCGTGTTTGTCTGGGGCGGAGGGTTGTTGATTTTGGCCCCGGCGTGCATGCCATTTATCATCTCGGAGAATTCAGGTGCCTGCCTGACAGCCGCTCACTATTGGCTGCCCGAAACAGGAAGTGGAATCAATGACTCGGGCAGTGTGACCTCATCGCAGCCTAATTAGCAACAGACCCGTTTAATGAACAGCTGGACCAAATGCAAGCGTCAGCGCTTTGCTCCTTTCCTTTCCAGCTGTCATGCGTTGCTGCCCCGTTGCAGCTTTTTCCTCCAACTCTCACACTTTCTCCTTCTTTCTGTGCTCCTTTTCTCTTCCTCCTACCCCTCTTTTTACACCTTTAGTCTTCTCCCTCTCTCAGATAGCTGCTCAATGTTGTCTGTCAATTTTCTTCTTTCTCCATCTCTTTCTTTGAGTCTTTTTGTTCAAGTCGGCACCCCCCCCCCCCCCCTCTTTCTCTCCAGCTTTCCCTTCTGCTTTTTTCCTCTGGTCCTCTTTCTCTGTTGTTCAAGTCCTCCTCCCCTCTGTCATTTCCTGCACTGAACGGCTATTTCATTTCCCTCTCGCCATACACGTTCACCCTGCTATTTTCTTATTATTTCGTTATTTTTTTGGTTCGTCTTTTCTACCCTTTTTCCTTTTGTCTCAGCGAGGCAACCTGGTGAACTTCATTAGCCCATTCTTCTCTGTCAGCCAGGAAACCACATCCATCTTTCTGTGGAAGAGGCAGGGGTTATGACTCACACAGGCACACTCGCACACAAGCTGCATGGCTACACGTGCGCACACACACACATAATACACTCTCCATCCATCTTTCCCACCCTACTCAGCACATTTCATTTTCCCCCCAGAAGCTGCCAAAGTCTGCCCACTACCTTTAAAATCCGATATGTCGTTGGCTTCAGTCTGAAATTATCTAATGAAAAAACTTTCCTCTTTTCCTACTTAAAGTTTTCTCGAGCCAGAGACAAGCTCATAGTTTGTCTGATATAATATCCTGCACATGTCCTTGCTGTCTTTTCCCCCTCCAGCACTCAGAGTTTACAGTTTGGCATGGAGCTCGGCCTGGAAACTGACAGGAGCGCACAGAGTTATCCAGATTTTTATATCTTTATATCTCCCTCGCAGCCTCTTTGTCTCTTTGTGTTTCTCTTATTCTGTCTTCACTTTTTCCTGAATTTGTTTTTTTTCTTTCTTGCTCTTTTCCCACACGTCTCCGTACCCTCTTCAACCCTAGCTTTTTTTCTCTCTGACTATCTGACATTTTGCCCATCATCTTGCCGTCTTCTCCTCTCTCCATCTGTTTGTCCACATTTCTCTCCGTCTGCCTTCATTTTTTTTCTTTCTGTTTCTTTCATGCTAGTCTTGATGTTGGCCGTCTCCTGCTGTACTCGAACATCAGTCAGTCATTGCTTCCAGACGAAGCAGCTTACTCCAATCATTGTCTAGCGTCCGCAGGGCCTCAAGTCCAGCTGCACAACGTCAGGTCAAACGATGTAGCCAAGCAGAATAATGTAAAGAACTTTGCATGATTTAGATTAGCGTTGTGCCAAGTCGTTATTGGACCATGGTGTGTTTTCCCACATGGGCAGTTTTTATTGGCTCCTAGGTGTTTGGAGAGTCTCCTACCTAATCTGTGTTTGTGATCTTGTCTGGTATGACAGTTTTTGTTTTGGAAAGGTTTGGAAACTTTGTTTTTTCTTGTGACAGGAACTCCTTGCTTCCAGTGTAATAAAGTACTGCAGATTATCTTTGCAGCTTTAATTGAAACCCATTTAAAGTGGTATCATGTGTCTGAAACTCAGTATGTGGATTTTTGAGAGTGTGAAATGACTGTGTCAACATAACTGATTCTTCCTGGGACTTCTGTTCTGTAGCACAGACATTTGGCTGTATTTACACTATGTGTGCATTATGGTCACTCTAGTTTTTCACAAAACTAAATCTATGCAGTAGCTCTAAAGATCATCAAGCGTATTAATCACACATTGTCCGCATCAGAGCCTTCATGTCCTTGCATTGCACAATTGCATTGTGCATTGTACCAGAACAGTGAGTTCTCAAGACAATGTGACTGCAGTAAGCCTTCTGCTCGCCTCCTCCTCGAGGTGACCACTAGGGGGCAGTGTGATGTAAAGCAGCAGGCAGTGACCCTGTAGGCTCTCAGGAACGCCGCCTCGCCTGAAGGCACTTGCACATCAGCCTCACTGTGGTGTCAAGCAGACAAGGTCAAGCACACAGAGCGTTGAAAAATGAATTAATCTCCCACTCGGTTTCCGTCTTTCTCTCGCTGCCCTGTCTCTCTCCCTATACGTTGAAGAGAGACGGGTGAGCCGGTGCTCGAGAGCTTACACAGAATCCCCATTTTCACCACTTCATGGGAACAAGATTACGAGACAGCACAGGGATATCTTGAGTGTGTGATAGCACTCATAGGGTGAGGTTTCCCATAAGCACATAATTCTGACCAATAACTGCACTCAGCAGGTATGTTGGAAAAATCAGAATATGCAGTGCAGTGCTTTTAATGTATTTGAATCATGGACAGGATAAGAGAAGCAAGAGAAAAGTGCATCAGTGATAAACCTAATGCAGTCCAAATACGTTGAATATATCCTTTTGGAAGTGATCCTCTTGCTTATAGTAAATAATAAAGCCAGATTTTTTTTTGTTCACTGTCCCTTCCAGCAATTGATACCCTTTGTCGAGGATGACAGCTCAAAACACGAGGATCGCTCAGCTGCTCAGAGCCGCCCCGCCACCGAGGAGAGGAGAGAAATCCTGGAGGTCAATAAGGTATTGTGTTCTGGATCCCAATAGCACAGCACTGTTACGGTTACAGGTTTGATTCCCAGCTGGCGGTAATGAAATGAGAGAGTAGGGCTAATAAAAGAAAAATGAAAAATAGGTTTTCATCCTGATATCTTGAAATTTTATCACAGCTTAACATGATGTTATTTTAGAGCAGTGAAGTTTCAGGTCCATGAGCCTCCAGACATTTTAAATCAGGCCTGCTGTATCTGAGCTGGAGGGAAAACAGTATCATCTTAGAGATAGGAAATAATAACCAGGTGTGAAATTCATTACAGATTAGTAATTTTACTCACATCATTAACCTGAAGCTTTCATAGCCCACTTTCATTATTTGGATAGCAACCATCCAGGTTGTAAAGATGAGCTTTGTACAAAACAAAATTAAGAGGCTACACTTGATAAACTTCATTGTCTGCTGATTGAGTTTGTGTGTTTAAAGGGGGCAGTGTGCTGCTGGGAAATGCTATTAACAAGTATTGCTTTTCAAAGACTGCCTTCATGTAGTTTGTCTTTCCACGGAAAATATTTGTAATATTCCTTGGACCTTGTGTGTGTTTAGATGTACATGCGTGTAGATTGTGAACCTCAGATTCAGACCTGGTAATGGAATAGTGAGCCACAGTGTTTCCTGGAGCGTTTTATAGTGGAGGTGTGCCGTCTTGCCTGAAATAAAGGTTACGAATAAAAGTTATTACAGTTTCAATAAATATAACATTAAGCTAATTAAGCTTTGGGGAAAACAAACTGCGGCGCTACATCACGCAGGAAAGGCCATGCATTTAATGAATGAGGTAATTGTGTAAACTAGTATCTAAACTGTCATTTCGTACACTAACTACTTTCACTTGCCACTTTCCTGGGGACAGCGGAGGGGCGATGGGAGTTTGAAGGCGGGCTCAAGGCTGTGGCAGGTATGGTTGACCTATGGAGTGATGAGGCTGTAGCTCAGGACTTTAACCAATCATTAACCAATCACCAGAACAAGTCAAATAATGGCTGTGGGACCAGTTTAATAAGGAAATGATGTATGATGGCATGTTGCCATTAAAGACCTTATGAATAATTAGAAACCAATGCCTGTCACGTCTGCCTGTTAGAGATGCCCACCCAACCTTTTCATGCAGGATGCAATGATGAGTAGAATAACCCTCACCGCGAATAAATCTTCTGACAGAGTGATTAGCTGAATAAAAATCTGAGGCTGTGGTGCTGTGGTGAAATTGTGGACTGTCCCGGTCAGGCTGGGCCTGAGCTGCTGCCCCCAGTGAGGGAATTCAAGCATCTCAGTGTCTCGTTGGCGAGTGAGGGTAAGATGAAGGTGAAGTTCTCACTTTACCAGTTCATACCCTGTCTTAGCCTTCTCGTATGGTCATGAGGTCTGGGAAGTCACATCTTAGGTAGTTGTAATATATCTGGTTCACACCGCTGACCACAGATCATAAAATGGTAACAATGAACAGCTTTGTGTTGCCAGTGTGCATGTAAAGATTAAAAAACTGATGTGAGATAACAAGCTACCTTTGTAGTTATAATAAATATAATCCAAATATCAGTGAGAATGAACTGACCATTAGCTGCAACGAGCTGACGTGAGCAAGATAGTGGCTGATGGCGCTTTCAGTTTTAGCAGAAGGAAGGAAGAGATGACTTTTCTTCATATCTTGCGAGCGAGGTGTTCACTTCTGGAGTGGTTTCAAGCGTCGGACATCAAACACTCCTAAGAGCTTTTTCAAATTTATTCACTGTCAGATATGTTTTTGCCCAGCTCTGATAGAGAGGCTGTTTTATGACACTCTGAAGTGCAGAGCAGAGAGCTTTTCTTCACCCTGATACGCCATGTTGTCAGTCAAAGTCTGAAAGTTTCATTGCAGACAGATTTAATCCTGAGTCATGGCTGAGTTACATGCTACAGACGAGGGTCTAAGGATAGAGACTGACATAAACTGCACTGATTGTAAAGCCCCCTGAGACAAACTCATGACTGTGATATTGGGCTGTGCAAATAATATTGACTTGACTTACAAACAAGGTCAATTTGAGCATGGAGATGCACAGAAAGATGTTTTTTTTTTTTACCATCAATTAAACATAATGACTATAAATAACATAATAAATATTAGAATTAAAATTAGTAAATAAATATAATAATAATATTTCATTGTTAAACTTAGAAGTCTTCTTCGATTTGGTGACCTCTGTGATTACAGTGGAAACAGGAAATGTTATATCAATAAATTCCTGAAAATATGATCGATGCAGAAGAGACCCAGCTTCTCTCTTACACATGTTTTGGACATGTCCAACGCTTTGCACTTTTTGGCAATCCATTTTCTGTACATTTTCTTTCCCAGGATCTTTGGGAAAGTATTGGCGCCACCTCCATTCATTGCACTTTTTGGTGTAGACAAAGGAAAAAAATATACTGGCTTTCTGTTCTCTATTAGCTAGAAGGTTGATGTTATTGAAATGGAAGGACCCAACACCTCCAACATACAGTCACTGGATCAGGGAAGTCATGTACCATATCAAGTTGGAGAAGATCAGATATACAATCAGGGGATCTACTAGGACATTTTATAAGCCCATATCTGGCTATGTCAATTATCTAATACTCTATCTTTTACTCTTCTCAACATAAGTCTGGTTCTCTGGGGGGGTGGGATGGGGGGAAGGGATTTACTGTTTTGTGTTTGTTTTGTTGAATTTATGTTAAATCTGTAAATAAATGAAAAAAACAAAATAAAAAGACCTTGATCAAAAATTCCTGAAAATAGGGTTAGGATTAGGGGACTTGTTTTGTAGATCGATCAATGATTAGCAGATAGATGGATGTCAGAGCTTATCTTGGGGACAAACACATTGCATTTCCTATGAGTGCTTCACAACAAATGCCACCCCGTGTTTCAAATGCTCTTAGTGTGAAGCAGCAACAGCAGGAAATGCTGGCTTCGCATTTCTAGTAACCTAACACAGCGCCGATACAGCTGTTTTAAATTAGATACAATTACAAACAGTAACGCTGGATTACATGCATGCAACATTTCTCATGAATCCCTTGTGCGTAGGTAGGCAATTTGAATCCAGCGTGGTAATGGCGGACCCACCACTAACAATGCAAACTACAATACTGAGGGGTAATTACTGAACGTAAACACATTGAGTGTTTACTGCAGAAAATTGCAGACAATAGGTACTATCAAAAAAGGTTCAAATATTTCTGCAAGTTTGATGAGATAATCCCACATAATTTACGTCCACTGTTGCAGTGGGGGTACCATTGTTGTGATGACAAAGACAGGATAAATATTCATTTACATGTTAACTAAAATAAATGTCTGAACATGCTTTTTTATTTTTTTGGTCACAGTGCTGCTGACCACAGGTTCTCTTAACACTGACAAACCCTGACCCTTGATATTTTTGGCATTTGCCATCATAGATTATTTTTGAGTCCAGGATTAGGTTTAATCTCTCTCTGGGAAACAGGCACATCCAGATGACATTAAAGCGCCGTGTGCAAATATCAGCCTTGGGTCGATGCAACCTAGATCCTGCATAGATGCAGGTAAACAGCCAGCAGTCACACACACGGTGCCTTCAGGCACTTCCCATATCTCACCAGAGTACAGTAGTTATGGACAATGGAGCATGGCAAAGGTTCAGGTAAAACACATCGTGCATTATTTAGACGGCCTTTTTAGTTGGCCTCTCCTGTCATGGATTTGTTTTGTTTGTATATGTGTGTGTATATTGAGTGCAAGAGAGCTTTTGTTCTTTCTTCAGAGAGACAAGATTGTGTTTGCATTTGCTTTTACACATGCTTTTAATGCTGGCTGAAGCCCCTCTCTGTTCCTTCTCTTTGTACGTGTATTGTTCTGGCTCCGTACAGATTGTGCATGCCAAGCCGTCTGAGTGTGCTGCAATGATAATGGTCCAAGGTCAGGAGTGTCAGCAATAGAGATGAGACTTGGTTATTTTTAAGAGCTCAGCACAGCTCCCCTGGCTGCTTTTAAATGTTAACACTACAGTGAAACATTGCAGTGAACCCTGCGCTCAACTGCACTCAGCCCCATCCAAAACAAACAGCATCTCCTTTTCGCACAAAGCCTCCATACCCGCAAAAAGAGTATGGTGAAAGCCTGCTGAGATTGTTTTAGATAAACAACCAAGTGCTTAGTCTAAATCTTTGAATGCAATACTGGACTGAAATAAAAAAAAAATGTTTCAGCATTCATGCAAAAAATGAAGAAGCCCTTTCCTGAGTTTCAGTGACAGTACATTAAATACTGGACTTGAAAGTGAGAGTAATTTTCTCCTATTAGATACCTGTGTATGGATGTGATAAATAACCTTGTTTATGATACGACCTTCCCCCTATGCAAAGCATTAGCATGCAAATTGAGTTCCATCAAATGATCCAAGTATATAGAGATTGAGAAGACAGGCTACCCTAATATGCTCAGGGCAAGCTTTCCACACGCTCTGCAATCCTTAACACACAGCAACCTATCCTGGCACCTTATTATGCAATATATATACATAAATAGCTCATTATACTGTACAGTGTATGTAGTAGATGGACATATTTCACTTATTTTGAAGTGTAATATACCATGCACTTAATAAAGGGTTGATATTGATTTTTAGCCACATCTCTGTTGTCTCGCATTAAGACACAATTTCTGTTCACGTTCTCTACTCCCTTTAAGGTTTACTGTGGAGATTTCTTGTGAACAAACAAAAGTAACACCAAACACCAAAACACATGGTGCGTATCCTTGAGGCCTAACAAAATTGTTGAAAGCGCTTCTGCTAACACATTTGCAAAACTGTTTTTTTCTTAAAAGTTTGAAATGTGCAGTCTTTATCTCCATGTTTTGTAGTTTGCAGTCCTCTTCCATGCGTTTGTTGGTGCAATGCTGCATTTCTTGCTGCATCACTGCAACCTTTTGGAACAGTGGAGTAATGTGAAGCTGTTGGCGAGGATATGTTATCATGTCACCTGCGTGCCCAAGAACCGTAGTGCCACTGCTGGTCATAAACTGCACCTTTAAGTTTAAAATTTCTTATGACAGATTTAGACCCTTAAATTGGAAAGAGCTTTATGAAACAGATTCTACTTAAGTAAAAAAAAAGTCAAAAAAGCCAGTCATGCCAAACAATAAATCAAATAATAAATGTTTAAATCCCTCGTTTTTGACAGTGACAACTGGTGCATCATTACAGTTACGGTTACTTTTTACTGTTGCAGGGATGTTTCTCTCCCCTTGCTGCTCATTCAGTCTAATTGCTGGTATTTAAGACTCTGTATGCTTACTTAGTTTGTGGTATTTCCTGGTCTTTTGTTGGCAGAGGATTTTTGGCTTACTTAACAGTATACATCAACCGTGCATTTAGTGTCAGACTTCAAGAAGAAGTATGTACAAGAAATGTATACCCGTTTAAAATCGTCTCATTCATGTTGTGGCCAAATGAGACTTAAAGCAGCCAAATTGCTGGCACACCACCTACATCGTATTATCCACAACAGCTCTTTACATTTTAGGTAGATGTAACAATTGAGCTCTCTCCAGTCTTTAACTGTTTGACCAAAACAACACCCGACCAACCCCTCTGTGCCCCTCTGTGCCTTTTTTGGGAAGTAGGCTGTGTTTGCTCTGCCACATGGTCAACGCTGTCAAGCAGTGCAACATATTGACAGTGAATTTTCTTATTTAAGACATTTTCTGTCACGATCAATGTTTATTTTATTCATACCGCTCAAGCCTACCCAGAGGCTAAAACTTGAACTTATTAGGAACGCAGCTTTTCAGACTGTCTCTCGGATATCCAGTGCACGCCTCATGTGTTTGCAGCATATTTAGCTGTGATTTCTGCCCAGGCTGCCCAGCTGCACATTAAGGCAGCAGTAAGGACAGCAAGCTTTGGGGAGTTAAAGCGGTTAGTCTGATCAGCAGAGTAGAAATGCAGCGGGACAGGGAAAGCAGATGTTTGTGGCCTGGCTACATCTGCTGCAGTCAATCCAGCCAGATAGGGTAGTCCTGGATGAGAGAGGGAGATTAAAGGAAAGAGGGAGGAAGGGGTAGAAAGGGAGTGAAATGGCAGAAAGATGTTACCATGAAAAGGTTGATGGAGTAGTGCATGAAAGATTTGTGATGGAGGTAAAAAAAGAAAAAGGAAGAACAGAAACACGGAAAGAAGTGTATGAGTAAAAGGAGAGCGGGAAATGGACTGTTCAGGTGGGAAAGGTTTTTGAAGATGGATGGGTGACCAGACAGATAGCTGCGTTGTCAGAGAGAGTAGATGTGTGAAGTGGAGGGTGAAGGACGAAGGGACAAACAGGAAGCAAAATACATGTGGAAAACCATTTTGTGCTGCGTTTCTGAAACGAATGAAACCGCGTCTAGAGGTAGCAGAGAGTCAGGGGGCCTCTTGATGTACAGACAGGTAAAAGATTGATGAAAGAACGGATTGATAGATGTGTAGACAGCTGTGGATTGTCGGAGTTAAGCCGCTCCCATTCAGATAGGGTCTTCAAAAGGAATAACAGAAGACTGATGAAATTCAGCTGCAGCAGGGAAAAATAGGATGCCTTCTGTAACAGGATGCTGAGAGAGAGAAGATTGATGCATAAGTGAAAAGATAAGTCCAAGCATGCTTCAAACGCTCCAGCTGATATGTCACACTGGTTTAGGATTGCTGGCCTCATATTTCCCCTTGGAAAAGCTGAAAGTAGATTTTTTTTTTTTTTTTTTTTTAAAGATGACTTCTATCAAAATTTAAATTCACTCACTGCTGTAAATAATGAACAGCGATATAATGCATCTTCATGGGAGGGGGTGATAGGCAGAGTGATAGGATGGCAGGGTAATAGGATTCTAGATCCATCAATGGGGATTTTAGTACACTGCTCTGAGTGAAATAACCTTGGAACAGACACCACCCTTGTTTCCATTTGACAAAAGAGAGAGATCTGAAGAGAGCCATTGAAGTGTGTGTCCTGTGTTCACAAGAGGGAATAATGTAAAGCAGAAGCGTCGGCTCAGCCCTAAGTGTCCACGCCGTCCAATCCCTTCTCAATCCTTCCCACGGCTCTGTCCCAAGCCCTGCTGCCGCTACACGCTGCAGAGAAGTATTGATACAGCATCTGTGATGCCACCGAGCTAAGTCTGGCGAGGAGGATGCAGCGAATTTGAGATTGGTGCAATGAGTGGCCTCGACCACCACTGCTGTGTGTGATACCCTTTGAGACGTGTCAGTTAAATCGAACATGCTTGAAGACATGCATCTCTTTTAGCGTTGATATCCCCTTAAAAAAGCAATAATCTTGTCACCCAGACACTTTTTAGACATAGTTAAATTAGCAATGAGACTCTTTGCTTGTTGTGGAAACACACTTTTGATTGCTGGAGAGTAATTTGGGGTCTTTCTATTGACATTAGGGCTTCAACTAGGGATTACAATCCTGATTCCAAAAAAGTAGAGATGCTGTGTAAGACATACTATAAGTAAAACAGTACAAAGACAATATATTTCATGTTTGACCTCATCAGCTTCATTGATTTTTGTAAATATCTGCTTATTCTGAGTTTGATGCAGCAACACGTTTTAAACAAGTTGGGACAGGAGCAACAAAAGACTGGGAAAGTTGTGGAACGCTCCAGAAAAAAAACACCTGTTTGGATCATTCCACAGGTAAACAGGTTGATTGGTAACAGGTGATAGTATCATGATTGGGTATGAAAGGAGCATCCTGGAAAGGCTCAGTGGTTCACAAGCGAGGATGGAGGGAGGTTCACCACTTTGTGAACACGTGATTGGATAAAGGATGTTACTACATGGACTCAGAACACTTTGTAAAACTGTTTTCGACAAACACAGTTTGTTTGCAACAATTGATTGAATTCTGTTTATCGAGGGTTTTTTTTTTTTTAATCAGGCTTATATTTTCATCACCTGCAGATTGTTTTCTTGATTAATCCTTTCATCAGAAAAAGAAAAAAAAGCCCAAGGTGACTGCTTCAAATTGCTTGTTTTGTCCAAACAAATGATGTAAACAATTAATTGATTGTTAAAATTGTTACAGAGTCTTTTTTATTGGTTGACTTATAATTTGAGCTCTAATTAGCAGGTTTCCATCCATGTGTAACGAGAAAATCAGCAAAAGAGAATCTAAATCAGTGCACACTTCCATCCGTTACTGTTTGGTGAATATTACGAGCCGAGCACATTGAGAACAAGAACGGCTGATGTTAATTCTCCAGTCAGGTGCCAGTAGGCCTTTGGAGAAGAAGAGGCTGCAACGAGATGATGTAATTAAAAGAGCGCCAGTGAAACCTCAAACAAATGGAAACAATATAGAAAAGAATGATGCAAATGTTGCATTTATGTTTGCTTCATGTATTGATTTGAGGAACGTCACTGCCTTATCTCGCCTCACATACCTCATGTTTTCATCTCTTCACTGGACGTTAAGTCTGTTTCATTGCACTGTGTTGCATTTTGCTTTTATTGATACGCCATCTTTTCTATCTCAGCCAAGTGTAAAGTTTTCAGTGTTTACCCATAAAAACGGGTGGATGGAAACACACTGACATCCTATTCTGCAGTTGTAGTTTACTCAGAAACGCCACGGAGCTTAAATTTACTGCATCTTAAACCAGAAAGGTAGTGACCCTGACCCTCGTGGTCACCTCAGCTTCATCTCATTCCTCATAACCACGGGAACCCTTCTCTTTCCAGTTGAGCCTGAAGCCCACCACCCAAGCTGACGGCGTTGAACAGGTAGTAGAAGTAAAGACCAGAGTAGGGTGGAAGGAGAATGGCTAGAGGAGAGGCAGATAAATGACTTCTCCATGGTAATGTCTGGCTGCTTTATGGGGTGTCCTGGCTGTGAGTGATAGCCTTGCTCTTGTTATCTGTCGATTGGGGTAATTGCTGTTTGTCGGAGTCTGGCTGATGGATGGTGATGCAATCTGCCCAGCGTTGGAGGGAGAGGAGCGGGGAGGCATGACTCTCATCACTCTCCACAAGTGTCTTTACGAGGAAGCATGTTGTTAGTGACAATATGTATTTGAATGTAAGCGTGTTTAAATGTCTATATTCCCTCTGTGTGCATGCGGCTGAATGAAAATGCGCCTTTTTGTCCTTGTTGGGACTCTCTGCTCTACTGAAAGCTCTACTGCTCTTTTGCTGTGTGTCATGTGTCTCAGTGCTCCCTCACATGAATGTAGTACGTGGTGAGTTGCAGGTTATGCAAATGCGAGTGTGTGTACGAAGAGTTTATTTGAGCCTGTGTGAAAGTCAACAGCGTTTGCATAAATGTTTAAGATGCATTAGCCATAATTCATTGGTGCCTAATGGGTTGCGATTGCTCAATCTCTGTGCTGCAGACCTCTGGTGCCGTAGAATGTGATTGTGCATATCAATTCAGGTCCCCCAGTCATCCACACTGTTTCTGCTCCAATAAAACAGACCGAATTCTGTGGCACCCAAGTGACCACAAATTACAACCCTAATGAATATTCTACATTACTGGTCACACGCCAATTAATGAAGGAAAACAAAGAATATGACAAATAAATTTGCGGGCGGAATTTTTCACCGAGCGCTAATTTGGACGGAGCTGAGCGTTTTGAGTGTCTTCCATTTTCGCCAGCTGTCGGTAGCGAGTGCTGTCCAAGTCTGTGGGAATCAGCCTCCTTTCTGCGTGCCTGACTGACTGATTGACTGGCTGGCTGTCTGGCTGAGTGACGATGCATTTTGCAGAATGGAGGAAGCATGATTCACAGTGGCTCTCCGGACTACTTGATAATCATTCCATCTGGGGTGTGGGACAGGCTGTCTTGTCACTGGCACATCACTCATCGTTTGTTCTCTTCATACATCCCTCGCTCGCTCCATCTCGCCATCCTTCTATCTATCCCAAGGGCCTTGGAGATGACCCTCGGCCCTGGAGGGGGGGAGTTGTAATGCCGGACCCGAGCGACATGGCAGAACCCCGTCGTTTTCTCTGCTGCACCTGCCCCCCCCCCCCCTCCTTACCTCACCCCTCTGCTGCAGCCTGCCACTGCCACTCGCCTCGCGTTTGATTTAATACCAGCCTAAGTGTGAATAAATTCCTGTCACAGCCCATTAAGGAGGCCTTGGAGAGATCTGGCCTATTATTAATTCTCCACAGCTCCTCTCTTTCTCTCCCCTCTTTTAGTTACTATCTCTCCCACTCTGGTGATGCTGCTGCTTCTCTCTCCTGTGCCCCCTCACCCTTCTCACCCTCCTCCTTCTCCTCTCACACTGCATACTGCCTTGCTTTTTTAATACCCGTTAATTACCGCGTCTGTCCTCTTTATTCAAATGAGAAAGGGAGAAATTAAAAGCAGGGGAGATGTTTGTAATTTCAAATAGGAAAGCTATCCACTGTCTGGCTTTGCTCCTCTCTCCTCTCCAGACCTGTGTGCGAGCTAGCTGCCGGTTCGCCATGTATAATGAATTCCAGTGGCACTGGCGGTTAGTTTTATCTGAAGAGCAGGCGGGGAGTCTGCAGAGGCCTGATGATAAACAAACGCAACCTCCTAACTGTAATAAGACCGGGAGAGAGGGATGCAGCTTGGTTGGCAGATGCTCTCTCTCTGAGTGTCTTTCCATCTCTCTCGCTTTGCTCTCTGATTCCCTGTCTCCCTCCTCTCTGTCTCTCTTCTCTCAGTTTGCTGTTACCCCCCCTGCTGCGCTCCACTCCCTCTCCATTTTCTGTCTCCCTTCCTCCTCATAGCTTTCTCCCTCTCTTCCATCCCTCCCTTCCCATCCTTCTACGTGCAGGCTCCAGAATTAGTAGGCTGTGCACAGCAGGTGCCTGTACCTCTGTCTTATTAGCAGCCTCATATGTGGCCCATTAGAGGCTCTCTGTATGCCAAGGGCTTTTTAATTGTTTTGCTGGGGTCAGAGGGGCAGTGTAGCCACAAAGCTCTTGCGGGGGAGGAATCAGAGTTGTTTTTTCAAGAATACGTGTTTTCCTTGTATTTTGTTGCCTTAAGTGTCAAGTGCAACCCCAATTATTTCTGCTTTATGTTACAGTGTTTAAGGGCTATGTAAGCAATTAGAGTTGCATAGTTTTTTTTTTTATTGTATTGTCTGACTGGGCCGCGGTTTTTAAAGCTATTGTTTGCATGAAAAGAAGGCGTGATGAAAGTTGGTGAGCTTGTTTATTTTTTGCTCAGGCTGCATTGTGCACATAATTTGCCAGGTGTGGCGTAGATAGGTCACTAGCATAAGCAAAAGGCGCTCATCAAGGCAAGCTTCATATTTTTCCGATTCCTTTGAGACTGCTTTAAAGGGGAAAAGAAATGTGGAGCGCAGACTTGTATACACATCAAACAGAGAGCAAGTTCTCGCAAAAGACCAAAGCTTCCAGAAAAGAGAGATGTTTTTAATTTAGTTTTAAAAGAGCGGAGACCTCGAGCATTCTCAGGTCACCAAGCATCCACCAGGAGCATAAACGACAAGAATGTGAAAAAGTAAGCCACCGTCTGTCCATTTCTGTAGAATTCTTCACTCTTCTTAGGACATGAACATTTCTGAAGTGATTCAAAGGTTTATTTTCACATACACAGGTAATACTTGTAGTGATAATGTAGCTGCAACAGATAATCGATTAATCTATTAGTGCGCTGACGGCAGCTACGTATTTTGTAGTCAATTAATCATTTAATGTTTCAAGCAAAAATGTCAAACATGTGAGGATCTTCTGCTTTTCTTTGAACAGTGGGAGAGTAAATTTGATTTGATTACGCCACCTCAGAGCATTTTTTTTTCTATTTTTTATCTTGAAAACAGCTGGCATATTGATCGATATGAAAATAATCATTCGTTGCAGCCCTAGTGAAGTGCAGTGTGGTTGTGCTAAAAGATCAGTGTGAAGATTCAAGATGATTACAAAGACTTTGTTAAATATATTAATATCACAACTGCAAATATGTAATGTGCAGTTGAACTTCCTGATGGCCTGAGGAAAGAAGCTTTGTTTGCTTGAATGAAAATGCAACAATTATCAGAAGGACGAAACACCAGGACAGCACTAACCTTTAAAATAGATTACCTCTGAGTATGCCCTTGATGCTGACTCTTAGTGGTGGGATCGTGGAGTGCCTGAAACATACCCCGTCTTCCTCCTCACTTCCTAACACAATCTGTAGTCCAAGTCTCAGTGGAGGAGTTCGGATTCTCTGGCTTCTCTCCAGGTCTTATCCAGAGATGGACCTCCTCCACTGGTGCAGAGTTATGTGCTCACCACCGTATGTATCTGCAGTGGCGCTCAGCCAAGGAATTGTTTTCAATTCAAATGAGTTTTCATTGGAAGGAGACACAGTTTTGTTAGAATTCAGTGATTCTCACCAAAACACATGGTAGTTTTAACAAGTATGTTGCAAAGCCTTATGACTTGCTAGTCCAGTGAAAACAGTGCCACGTCTGAGTTGGTGCAAAATCATCTCTCTGTCATCTTCTTTGTCCACTGAGGAAAACCCTCACTATTATTTGCTCTGTGTTTTTTCTCTGCATCTTTTGCCAGGCTCAGCTTTAGTACAGAACAGTGTCAACCTAAAAATGAAGGAAAATATGAGCAGCAAAAGCCATGAAGACCATTTGCTTTTAGCATGTTATCACTAAACTATGATTGCAGTGCAGATATTTATTTATTCACTGTGTGACAATTTCTAAGATTTAAATTTTATGAGCTTGTGATGCAACACTAACTTTGAGACTTGTCATGTATGACCCTATGAACACTGCACTAAGTGTCAGTTTCACAAAGTTTTTGTGCTCACAAGGTGCTTTTTTGCCTTTTTCGAAAACAATTAATGCGCTTAATGGGAGATAGAAACACATTAAAAAAAAAAAAGTTCTGACTTAGCAAACATTTACCTCACATGAGCTGTTTCTGCTCCGAGAGGAGAAGAAGAAGTGACAGTTTCCGTCCCATCACCGCTCCACACAGACCTGATGTAACCTTCTCCACATTATTACATGAAACAGACAGAACTGTCATATTTGCATTGTTTTCTACTTTATTTATTTATTTACTGTTTAAGGTTCATCTAGTGCTCTATTGATTGCGTAATCTTGTTGCACTCTCTTCTTCTGCAATGATTTAAAGGTTTTTAGAGAACTGGTGACACCTACCGCTTATTTCCGTGAACTAACGGTAGTGGATGGACACAAACTTTCATTCACATTTTCTTTTGACGATCTTCTCAATATTGGGCTTGTGTTCCTAAAATACATGATGTTACCCTATCAGTAAACTAGATTGTCATTATCTCTACTAGGGGGAAAAAAATGAACAAACCATGGTATATAGATCATTCTAATAACAAACCATCTGAGAAGTATTTGTATCATAGATGGAAGGTATGGCTGTCTGTTTCAAATGAGGCAGTGAAGGCAACACGAGCCACGATGATGGAACAATTTGAACACCTGTTAGGATTAGGCCACGCGGGTTAAATTACGTGTACACTTTTTTTAATAAGTGACAGTATTAGCATGCCACAGGATGGGCTGGGTCGCTAACAGGTATGGTAAAGGTGTTTTGCAGTCTCCATGTTGGGTTATAGGCAGTAGTTTAGGTGCTCAAATCATACCTGTGCAGGCTTAGGATCCCGTACAAGGTGGTGACTAATATCTGAACTCTGAAAAGAGCAAAGAATAAACACCGAGCTTTCTGGTGTGCTGTGTACGAGCTGTGAATGGTCTGAAAGGGTGCATTTGTTTCCAGATTTAGCTGCGGTCAGAGTTAGCTGTCAGGAGCTGATTGAGTATCTGCGCTGTGACTGCCAAAGGGTGTGTTACGTCACCTGAAAGCCCGCCATGTTTGTTTTGTTTTGTTTTTTTTAACTTCAAACCCTGTCATCACTTTTCATTCTACTTTTTCATGTTGTAAAGGAAAAGCTGCTTGCTCAGGTGCTGGCAGAAATGTTTACATTTGAACTTGAGAAACTGCTTTGTGCGTCTGTGTAGAGTCTATTAGAGTTTTGACGAGGGCAAAGCACAAGTAACGGGCTTGTTCTCTTCGCACTCAGTAAACAACGTCTCAAGAGGATTGGAGGCTTTAAATTGGAATTACCTCTCTTTAATCTTTCCAAAAAATCTGCCTATCTGCCCTTCCCCCCCACTGCCTTCACTCTTAAAACCATAGAGGTAATTAGATCCAATATTACTTCGTTGGAGAGATGCCATAGGGGAGCTGATTTTAAGTGTGTGTGAGTGATTGTACCAATTTACCACATCGCTGAGTCACAAGATGCTTTTGACATCTGAAGAACTGTTGTTGGCACCTGAAGAACATTTAAATCAAAGGTTTTTTCAACCTCATAGGAACCCTCCACTGCCCATTAAAAACCCTTGAAGTATCATGTTTACTTAGAGTGTGAGAGGAGGTGTTCAGCCTGGCCTCAGATGATTTAAGCCCCTGACAGACATCTGAGGGAGATGAAAGAAAGGCGTCCTGTCTGCTCTGAGATTGAGACGGCGGGGTATCACTCTGCAATCGCTGGCTTCAAGCTCTCAACACTCACACGTGCACACAAGCTCACACGAACAAGTGCACAAAACATGCATAATCATACCTACAGTGCACAAACACACACTGAAACAAATACATGCACGCTCATAACGCTCCCACATCATCTGCTCCGGTCTCAAAATCAGCCCTCCATGCAAGCCCTCAAGCGTCTGACTGAAGTTTGCATTCCCCTTTCGTCCCTGCCATGAGCTGGCTAGTTAGCAGCGCAGATGTCAAGAAGGAAAGACCTCCAATTAAACAGAGTGAGCAGGAAGCCTCAGCCGTTCGACACTATTTAATGCTGGCTGATGAACCTGTAACTAGAACCTTGACTAATTTATCTGTAGGCTGATATTATTGGCCGGTATCAACTTAAGAGAGTGATACTGGTTTTCGTACATTTGGAGACGCGCAAATGGAATAGGCAGCATTTTTGGGCACAGGATGCTTATTTTTCTTTCATTTTCTCTGAAAATGATTCTAAAAAATGCTGAGTAAAACATTAATGTGACATAAAGTAATAACTTGCTAATCGTTTAATATATTTGATGTTTTACCTCATCAACTTCATTGATTTTTCTAAATATATATTCTAGTTACTGTTCCTCTCCCCTTTAGACCTCAGCCGAAAAGTCAGTTTTTTAATAACTATTTCAACTATTTTCCTACCATTGTTTTTCAGAATTCAAGTTTTAATTATATTTGTTGTGTTTTTTTGAACATATACTGACTATAATGATTTTGCTAGGGGAGAAGCAAAGTGATCGTAAAAGTTAATTTCTTAACTCTATATACTGTATCCTGCCTCTGTTTATTTGTCAACTCTTAATGAGGGAAGGAAACAGATGTCACAAGAGTTGTTTATATAAGGACTGAATATTTGCTGATACATTGTCAGATTTTTGTTTTTTTACTCACATACTGACACGGTTTTGGTCTCAGAAATCACATATTTGTTGGGCTCCGCCTGTAACTAATGCATATGCAGTCAAAACATTTCGAAAGCCAGATTGTGATTTAAATTTCATTCCCCTTATCAGTTCTCAAGGTGCTGTAGCTAATCTGCTACTGTGCAAATTAACCCTTTTGCTCTCCTGAACCAAGTTTGAACTTAGATGTACTCTGGCACAAGAGTTTATTGTGTGTTCTCAAGTCTCTGAAAAGGAAATTACTGTAATATGTGACTTCTGCTGTGAAATAACTGTTTCTTGGTTTAGTATGTCATTTAACCCCCCGCCCAGTAAACATAGCTGTAGTCCTTGGATTTTGCTCTGATGTGCAGTTTTGCTGATGCTTAAGTCTCTTACATGGCTGCCCATCATTGGTTTTAAAGCAACAGCACTCCAACCTTCTTACCCCCCATTTATTATCACTGGGAACCAAATCACAAAGGAAAGCGCAATCGATGGGGCTACCTGGCAGAGACTCAAGTGCTTAGGAGAGAGCAAGGGGGTGCCTAGCCTCAGATACCTCTAAAGGGCTAAATCGATTGCAACCGTTCTGCAACAGTCGGCTGACACAGCAGGCTTTCCACCTCAATGCCGAGGACGTATTGAAAGAACCCCGTTGGTAGGTGTATGCAAGGATGACAACACGGCTATTGTATTTCTGCCACCCCTGGAAGAGCAGGCTTTTATCTGCCTTCAAAATCCCGTTAAAGGGCTTCATTCCCCTGGGAAAGCCCACGCCAAACACAGAACACACTGGCACTTAAACCTGCCCGTTGAGAAAAAGCCATAAAGTTTAGAAAGTCAATTAAGGCTTTTTTAACTGATGTCAGGCAAATTAAAGCTGCTTGGCCCGGCTCCCCGTGGGTATACTGTCAGATGGTAAACCAGGGCCCACTTAGCGTCACAGGGTTCCCCAGATAGGGCACAGAGCAGTAAGCAGCTTACTTACCCCCAACTCACTTGTGCTTTTTACAAGTTTCCTCAGAGTGGGTAGCGTTTTCCTTCAAGTGACATCTCACTTTGGTGGAACCTTTTTAGGACATGGTGCTGCGGTGCAATCTGGGAACACTAACTTGGCAGCGGTCAAAGTCGTATTTATTCATTCAGAATGAACAGTGAATTAGCTGCAGCAGATCCTACGTAGTGTGACCAGATAAAGGTGATGCGGACAGCTGAAACCAGTGGATTTGCTCCCGTGTTTGCCGCCAGTATTTAAGCATGTTTGACTAAGATGAGTCGGGCAGTGCTGGAGCAGATGTAATCACCTCCTGGAGCCTGAGTGTTTTTCTCAGATTGCGTTTGTACAGCATAATGTGAAAGTGGCATTGAATGGAGATAATAAGATTATAATAGCTTGCACCTGACTTTACCAATTTTGTAATATGTATATGCTATCGGGCCTATTTTATGGATGCACAAACTGTGTTATGTTGTGAATATTCTGCCTACTGAAAAGCTAGTTTTTTTTCCCTCTTGGTCCAGACCAAATTTACAAAACTACAGGTGTGAAAGCACCCTTAATGAAATAAGGTACGAAGACAGCGTAGTGGACACATTTTAGGATGATGGACTGAGTGTTTGTCTTGAAGCTGATGGATCTCAGTGGTGAGCTTCGAAGTTCTGCCAAACTGTGATGAGGTTTAGAGCGGAGGACTTGATTTTGAAGCCTGTTGTGGATCTCATTACTGAAACCAGTCAGTATGCATGTGCTCCAAAACACACATTTTCCATAGTATGTAAAATCCTTTAAAAAAGCAGTTTAGGAAGGGATGGTTTGATCCTCATGCAGACAGTATGTGGATTGTATGGACATGGATACAGTAGTTTCAGTTTCATCGTACACATGCTCATTACTAAAAGCGTTGGCCCCTGGAGTTTGCTTTGTCCTAATTCTTCTGCCTAATATGGAATTGTATTTCCTTGAGGAGACTTTTCATTCTTGCATAATTTAGGGGATCGCTGCTTTCTGGAGAAGCACCTTTCCACATAGCTGAGGCTCCTTTCCAAGGTTTTGTCGCGCTTATTATAAACCACAGAATTTAATTAAAATTTGACTTACCTTTCTGCCAAGACACTCTATCTTCCTGTCTGAGGGCAGCAAGAGGTTTTGCTTCAGCCTCTGTAAACCATGTGAAAAGACAGTAGCTGTTTTTGTTCATGGTAGTGTAAAGCATTTTAAAGTGAGTGTGTGGATGGGGATGGAGGTTTCAACCTGTCAATCACTGGCGGTGATGATATAGGAGATATACAGGTGTGATACAGAACATGCAGTCACATGGCTTCCTGTCCTTGTTTGGGGTTTGTAGCATTTAACCAAATATGTATCCTTTAGAATCTTTCAACAAATCTTTATTGGCACGTTGTTTGGCACATTGTACCCAAACCCAAGAGATTCTGCTGTTATGAAAGTGTGGAGGACTTTCATCATGTACAACCCTGATTCCAAAAGAGTTGGCACACTGTATGAAACACAAATAAAAACACTACGCAATCATTTGCAAGCAAATTGTTTGGTTTGATTCGGTTTTACAATGTGATCAATCAAAGTCTAATTAAAACGGCAGTTCCACCACTACACCGCAGTGGTTACAACCACGTCATGTAAGATCTAATTGCAGAGATTGCTGTGCGGCACATGTATTAAAAGCATAACTTGATTTGAGGTTGGGTGAGTTGGGATAACATCTCAGTTGCAACTGAGACCGTGACCATCAATAATAATATGAGAACAGTACGAAAAGCAGAGAACACGTCCTTCTCTTGTAAATGGGTTTAAAGTGAAGTAAATCTGGTTAATGTAATATAACCTCCATGTTCTCTGTGATTGTTTTCTCTGAGCCTGTATCTTGTTTACTGTCGGGTTAATCCTTTATTTATTGATGCTGTCTGTTCTTGTTATTTTGTTTCTATTATTCTGCTAAGCTATCAACGGGACAATGCTGTAAAAGAGCACGTATGCTCAGCCGTTCAGTGCCATTAAAAGCCGTTTAAACTCCATGTGGGGGGTAAAATATCTTAAAGAGTCGGTGAAGTGATGATGTAATAAAATGCAAGGAAAGAAAGAAAGAAACTACAAGCTTGATTCCCCCCCAAAAAGTGGGATGCATTTGCAAACGAGCTGTGTTTATTGACAACGGTTTTACAAAGTGTTCCTGAGCCATGTAGTGACATCCTTTATCCAATCGTGTGTTCACAAAGTGGTGAACGTCGCTCCATCCTCGCTTGTGATGACGCCCACACAGTTGTTGCATTTGGCAGCTGTTTGGTTGACTTCGGTGAAGTTTAAGTTGAGGCAGTCCTGTTGATAGCTGCGTCGCAGAGTCACCACGTTGGTCCTGTGTCACTCCTGCAGTGTGAGGAGACCACGTGGAGAGACTGAACGGAAGATTTAATGATGGATTCATTGGCACGTTGAACAGTTTACCCCCCTGACTGACTAATGGAACCCAGCCCTACTCTACTCCTCTTTGTCTCCTCCCTTCTCCCCATCTGTTCTTCCTCCTCTTCTCCTGACCACTTAATCTCCTCTTCCTCTCCTCTTCCTCTCTCCTCCTCCTCTCCTCCCCTCTCCTCCACCCCCCTTCTTCCTCCCTCCAACTCCTCTTCTTCTCATCTCCTGTCCATCTGTCTTGCTTCTTCTCCTCTTCATCCTCTCCTCTTCTCTCCTCTCCTGTCCTCTTCCCTCCTCTTCCTCCCTTCACCTCCTCCCCGTCCCTCTCCTCTTCCTCTCTCCTCTTCCTTCCTTCCTCTACCTCCTCTCCTCTCCTCTACTCTCCACCTCCTCTCCTCTTCCTCTCCTCTCTTCTCTCCTCTTCCTTCCTTCCTTCCTTCCTCCACCTCCTCTCCTCCTCCCCCCGCCAGCTCCTCTTCTCCCACACCTCCTCTCTCCTCTCCTCTTCCTTCCTTCCTCTACCTCCTCTCCTCTTCTCTTCTCCCCTGCCCTCTCCGCTCTTCTCCTCTTTTCTCCTCTCCTCTCCATCTGTCTTGCTTCTTCTCCTCTTCATCCTCTTCCCTCCTCTTCCTCCCTCCACCGCCTCCCTGTCCCTCTCCTCTTCCTCTCTCCTCTTCCTCTTCCTCTCCCCTCCCCTCCTCTCCTCTCTGCTCCCCTCCTCTCCTCTTCCTTCCTTCCTATACCTCCTCTCCTCTCCACCTCCTCTCCTCTTCCTCTCCTCTCCCTTCCTTCCTCCACCTCCTCTCCTCTCCCCCAACTCCTCTCTCCTCTCTTCTCATATCCTCTCCTGTCCTCTCCTCTCCTCCTCTCCCTCCACCTCTCCTCTCCTCTCCTCTCCTCTCCTCTCCTCTCCTCTCCTCTCCTCTCCTCTTGCCTCATCTCCTCTCCATCTGTCTTGCTTCACCTCCTCTCCTCTCCCCCAACTCCTCTCTCCTCTCTTCTCATATCCTCTCCTGTCCTCTCCTCTCCTCCTCTCCCCTCCTCTCCTCAGCTCTCTGCTCCCCTCCTCTCCTCTTCCTTCCTTCCTCTACCTCCTCTTCTCTCCACCTCCTCTCCTCTCCACTCCTCTTTTCTCTCCTCTTCCTTCCTTCCTCCACCTCCTCTCCTCTCCCCCAACTCCTCTCCTCTCCTGTCCTCTCCTCTACTCCTCTCCCTCCACCTCTCCTCTCCACCTCCTCGCCTCTCCTCTCCTCTGCTCTCATCCTTTTCTCCTCTCCTCTCCTCTCCTCTCCTCTCCCTAATCCCTTCTCCTCACTCACAGACACTTACACTTGTAATTCCCAGCCAGATCCGTCGGAGTCAAAGCTGCGATTTGAGTCGGCAGCGACAGGGCGGATTAGCAGGAGGAATCCTGAGTGAAGGCACGTTTTCGCTCCACTTCCTATATTCCCTGTCTCTCCTCCTGCTTGTGTGTGTGTGTGTATGTGTGTGTGCGTGCGCGTTGTGTGCATTTTAATCCCGATAGTTTCTTCCTCGCCTTTATCTCAAAGCCCCTCATCAAAAAGCAACGCTAGGGCTCTTAATGTGCTCGGAGAGCGCGGGGGTCATGTTTTTAATCGCAGATGAAAACGGGTTAAATGGCTAAAAAGCAGATGAATACCTCATCTTATTCGTATAATAATATAATTACAAGATTAGCTTGATTTTTCTATAACGTTTAATGGATAAAAAAGAAAAAAAAAAACCCAATTGGCTTTAATATGGAGATAATACAGCAGAATTAATTAATGTGGAGATGCCAATTATCAAGCTTGATAAGCCTGGAGACGCCCCGTTGTTTGATGGCCTACATTTGACAAAACCCAAGTGTTTACAGATTACCATGTTGTTGCATCCGATGTGTCACTGAACGACCGTCGAGCAGTGATTTATTGAAGTTGCAAAAATCCATTCACTTTTAATTGAAAGCAACCTCCAGCGGGGCCTGTGATGTTAATGTGTGAATATATTTTGTGACTAATGGGTTTCAGGTTAAGGGATGTCTGTTGGTGGCCCGGGCCAGGATCTGCCTTGACGTGACACACAGAAATACTGTAGTTAGAGCTTCTCTTGTGGCAAAGTTTCAGCAGAGCAGAATTTTAATGAGGCGATTCCGATGAAAAATTCAGCCTTTTTTTCTCCTCCTTTCACTTCTGTCTTTCACCCTTCTGCTGAGGACAGCTTCTTTGATCTGATTTGGACGAAAAGGGAGAACGGGAGCATGTTGAAGGGGATCTGAGAAAAGCAGACGGGGGGAGGGTGGAAGAGACGCGGCAACAGCCCCTCATCCATGTCACTTAAACAAACCGTCATCTGTCCTGATAGCTAAGAGCCGTCCATCCCTTTTCCCGTTGTTTTCGCTTTAAAAGGCATCAGCTAACGATGGAGCCGCTGTCTTCCACTTACATCTAATCATTTCTCAGATTCTATCTCTGTGTAATCTTTGGTTATTTTATCACCAAAGACATCCAAACTGAAAGGATTGTTTAAAGTTGACGGTGAAAGAAGCATTAGATATCGTCAGGATGAAAGCCGCAGATACTAATGAGTTATACTCCTCAGCCTGTGACTCAGAGGACGTAGAGGAAATCAGACTTTTACACTTACTGCAGCAGTGTCCACACAGGGCAGCAAATAGTCCCACAATTCTAAAGTTATTAACACAAAACTAGTGAGATCTTAAATGTGCAAGTGAATCCCAGAAGTGTATTTAATGTTTGTCAGTGTCTAAAATCCAAAGTCAAGGGCTTACAGAGAAATTTTAAGTAGAACTAAGTAATTAGAGAGTAAAATATGTAAAATAACTGTAACAGAGCAAATGAAAGAAATTTTATAGTTGCTGCAGTGAATGACTCCTTTAGAAACATTTTTTTGTGCTTTCATATGAGGCTGACTGCAACTGACAGTTATTTTCATCATTAATTAATCACATTTTCCCATTAATTCAGTTAATTCAGTTTGTAGAACGTCAGAAAAACAGTGAAAAATACCCATGACTAGTTCTATGAGCCAGAGGCGACGTCTTCAGATGCCTTTTCCTCTGAATAACCGTCTAAAACTCAAAGATCTTCACTTTCAAATAGTATAAAACACTGAAAAGCACCAGAGATCAGGAGTGTCATGCCAGCATACACACATGGCGTGTGTCTGATTTAAGATGAAAATGTCAGATCAAGGAGTTATTAATCAACACATCAGACTGTACTTTGATCAAGGTCAAACACAGACGGGCAGAAATTGTGTTTCTGTTAGTGGTAACATGTAGATCAGAGCTGATTGGTCCTGGTCGTTAAAGGAGAAGACTTCACAGGCGAGTGCGCCGCGGAGAAAGCAAAAGGCGTTTTTGCCTTTTGAGCCGAAAAAAAGCAAAGTCATCATTGTATGTAGAGGCATGAGCCAGTTAGTCTAAGCAAACAAACAAAAGTTGTTTTCTCATGATGAATGATCTCATAATCTCCAGAAATTCTCAAGATAAAGACATGAATTCATCCGTCATCATGAGAAAATGAGCTTTGTCATCTCAAACTAACGAAATATTTAACGTGCATAACCGCTGCTTATCGATCCTCTGTCGATTTAATCAATGAATCGTTTCAGCTCCACTGTTACATAAACTGGGAGTGGTGGCATCTGGTAACCCACAGCTTAACAAGCTTGAAAAACTGAACACATTTAGGTCAAACTGCAGTGCGACACCAGTTACACTAAGTTCATAAGCAACTTTTTAAAAAATCTGTTTTCACTGGATATGAATCAAATGTAAATTACAGCAAAGACAGCTGCTCTGACACGTCCATCAGGCTTAGCTGAAGTTACAGGGACTGGAATCGGATTTGTTTCTAACCCCCTCCACCCCCCCACTGCCAAAATGTTTAATCTCTTGAGATGACAGGTTGCCAAAACTCTGTCCAATAAACAACTTATGAGTCCACGTGACTTTTGTTTACAAGACCTGCTTTGCTTGCAACTACGCTGTGTTGGAGAAACAGATGTCACCCTGGCTTGTCCTCTGCCCAGATGTGCTGTAAGTGCACCTGAGAGCTTCCTGCAGTTGGACACTGTTAATTTACACGACCTTCACCGATTACACACACACACACACACACCTGCCTCAAGTATTCTGTGTGTGACTGATTAAGATCACTCCATGTTTTGGATAACATGAGGCTATAACGTCAACTATGCGTCACTCTTTGACTAGAAAAGGAAACCGTCATGCACCTTTTTTTGGCATGTGCTAATTTTAATCATATTTAGTCGAAGGTTTAAATGCATCAACCTTTCGAGTGAATTCACACATTTAACTCTACTGCTCCTCTACTCTGTTTTCTTCTGACAAGACTGATATGCTGAACATTAAAGAAATTCTAGTTGCTAAAAGTTTGTCATTAATGGCTAAAATGTCAAGTGATAAAAACTTTTTCGAACAACTCTTATCTTAAATGTCACCGTCAAAATGTCCAGTTTTATAATAAATGCCTTCTGCTGCCTTCACATTAAAATACATTTATTGTGAACCACATGCAGGAAGTGGTGCAGCATCAGCTGAACTGATTGACAGTCGATCGACAGAACAGTAATGAAGGAAGAATGTTCAAAAAATGTGACGATTAGATGCTTTTCTGTTTTTCTTCATTGTGTTTTTGAGTTGTCCATCCTTGAGGGAATTTCTTCAAATTCGGCACGTACGCTCACCTGGACTCACTGAGGAGTCTTTGGTGGTCAAAGGTCACTGTGACCTCTTAAAACACATTTTTGGGCATAACTCAGGAATTCATACACACATTATGACAAAACTTCACTCAAGCATGTCACAAGATAAAATGATGAAAAGGTCGAAGGTCAACCTCATGGTGACGTCAAGGTGTTCTGCAACAACACTTTGGTCATTGTTCACCGTAACACAGGAACAGAAGGGAAGATTGTGACCATATTTCACATTTGGTCAGATACATAATCGGTGACACTAATCTTAAATCCATCATTAATCCACCTTGAATCTGTGCTGATTGTGTAGATCTTGTGTGTGAAGCATCTAGGTTTTACAGATTGTAGCTTCCTTGCATCAACATCCAGATTTGAAGCATTGTAGTCGACCACTGGCACATTGGTTTGGCTGATATTCAGCTTCAGGTGATTGTCGTGTCGCCATGTGATGAAGCTCTCTATCAGTCCTCTGTGCTCCTCTTAGTGAAGACAGCATCTCTCTTACAGGAAATTATTCACTGGAATCATGCATATCAACATAGCTTAATAGCTTGCATTTTGCCAAAAAATACACTTATTGAATTCCTTCAAAGTCTTCAGTACATAATACAATATAACTCTGGAGAGACTTAGATGGAAATAGCAACTTGACTTGCAGCGGGAGGCAAACAACCGCAAGGCAATAATTTTTAGGTTTTGGACAAAATTAGTTGTCTGAAGACATTAATTTTAGGAAATTATGATGGGAATTTTTCACAGTTTTCCAGACAGATTGATCAATAATGGGAATTGTCATTAGTTGCAGCCCTAATCAGCTGGAATGTTTAGCTCACTGCAGCAAATTGAACTGAGGAAAACAGAAAACTGCATAAGTCATCATAATAAGGTCAGCAGTGGCACCGATACCTACACACACACATACACGAGAACACACACCGACATTTTCATGTGCAGCCGCATGCTCAGGCTTCGCACATTCAGAGACAGACATGCACGTCATAAACCATAAACGCTCACACACACTCTCGCGTACACACACATTTCCGTTCACTTCATCTCACTGCGCCTCCTCTCCGCGTGCCAATCTCCATTTCCACCCTATTTCGGGTCACTGTGCTTTTCCGCTCTCTCCTCCACCAGCCCGCCGACGTCTGCCAGCATTTTCCAGGTTATATGAAGCAGGTGGGCAGTCTGCCAGTCTGCAGGAGGCCTTCGGAGACGGGAGCTCAGACAGCGCTTCCTTGTTTACTTTCATGAGTTGTTGACTGGCCACCCTGCCACGGCTGATGCGGTGTCAGAGCGTGTCAGAGGAGGCCTACTGCGGATCAAAACATTATTGTGGCGCCCGTCGGTTGAGTGGCAGGCCAAGAAATGAGGGAGCGCATCCGCCGGATTCTTGTAGAGGTGTGTGTGTGTGTGTAAAAGCTTTGCACTTCGCACAAAAAAAAAGAGAGATGGTTCAGGGCTTCTTTTCTGTGGTTTGTTCCCTGTAGTAGACCCTTTTTCCAAACATCGTGTTATAGGTGTGAAGGATTAGAGCTGTGCTAATTATGAGGTTATGAATGGAATTATGTCTCCCCGAGGTTGCAGAATCATTTCTGTGATAATAGCAGCCTTGTTATTCATATATCAAGATATGCCAGGGAGCCTTTTATAATGAATGTGCCGTGAAGGCTTCGCTACCTCCATAGTCTTTTTTCCACTGTGAAAAATGTGGAATTTCATGTCTGGTTTCAAAGAAAGCAGTGAGTAGATTTTTGTGCAAGAATCTGGATTCAGAAGTAGCAAATTTTTCATCTTTGAAGCCAAATCTTCCCGTTTATGCTTGAACTCGGAGATGAAAAATATATCTGTGGTGCAGCTCGTTTTTAAAAGCTTCATGTGGAAAAAAAAAGGGGGGCTGCTGTTAAAAATAAGGACAGGTGTTGTATTCTTTGTTTAAGAAAGTGTTTGACTGAAATCACAAAGGCTCGCGGTATCGTCTCATTAATACGGAGTAGCTGACCGAGTTATTTCAAGACTTGCTCGTCAGATTAATGAGGCACATCCCATGTAACGCGCACACACACATCCACATCCGCACGCACAGAATCAAAGGCAAAGTCGGGGAGAGAGGGACAGAAGGTGGCAGAAAGGGGAGAGAGAATAGAGCGAGAGAGCTCGAGAAGCAGTGAGAGCCCCCCAGAGAGAGAGACTGGAAGGCCTCCAAATGTTCCACTCTGAATTATCTTCAAGGACAATCAGCTAAACAGTTGATATTAAGAGAGCTGTGTGAAATCGATTGCTCAAGGTGTTATCTGCGCTGCAAAAATGGCTGGTAATTAGTCATGGCTAAAGGAGTGTTACCGAGAGAGTGAGATGGATTTAATCTTAATAGATTTCACTGCACTGCAGATACAGTAGCTCCTGAGTGAAAGAGCTCTCCTCTCTCTCCCTCTCTCTGGTTTTCTACCAGAAGAAAAGCGGCTGAGTAAGTAGCTGTGATGTACTGCTGTTGCTAAACTTGCCCGAACCTTCAAATGTAGATGTTTTGCCCGTGTTACTTTCAAAGGCAGCACACATTTGGCGGCTGTACCTGTTTTTTTACTCTGACTCTGCAGCAGCAGCAGCAGCTCGGCAGCTATTATTTGTTTATGTATAAAGCTTGTGCAATGAGCTACTTCAGTCCACGACAGCTGTTGACTTAGAGATCTTGGTAGAGCATTCAGAGGCAATCAGCGGACGAAGCCCTCTGTGACTGACGGGGAGATTGGCTTGTTTGCTTCTCTGTTATGTGCCTGTACACCCCTGAAGCAGGCCAGATGTGTTAGTTTAGCGATTAGCAGAGGCTAGGATTGATGAAGTCGACTGAAGCACTTTCCCCACCCGTCCATTGGCCTTTCCCAATGTCTGTTGTATGTCAGAGGAAGAAATACCTGACGTTGAATGTGGCTTTCTAACTTTTATTAATCCTCGTCCCATGCAACCACTGAACATACATGTTTAAGGATGAGGCAGGTGGAGGTTTCTAGTTTTCTTATTGTCAACAAAAGCCATGAAAGGAACCAAGCCAACAATACGTGGGTACGTCTCTCTCTACTTTGACTCATGTACCCAGTCTGTGGCACCTGCCGCCCACGCACTCCTGCTGAAGGTGAAGGTCTTCACAAACAGCTTACAAATATAGTTAATTTTTTGGCCACACTAGCTGCATGGCTGTGGATACGACAGTCGATCCTCCACTGAAATATCTCAAAGACTATTCATGACTGACTTCTCATCTGATACCAACAACAGTTCAGTTTTTCATTCATCCAATACTTTGCTTTATGACTAAACACCTGCTACCTATTCCTACTTAATTTTTATTTCTAATTAGCTAGCGTTAGCATGCTAACATAGCAAACTTAGATGGTGAACAAGGATGTTATACCTGCTAAACATCGATTTGGCAGGTATAGATCGTAGATCCTCTGTGTCTAAGTCTGCGTTCAGACCGACATGAGCCTTCAGGGGGGTCCAGTAAAACAACAAAATGTCGTCCTGCAAAAACTTGAAACTGGCACAACAACCATGCAAACGCACATTCCTGGTGGATTACTGAATGCTGTGTTTCTACTGTTTGCATCTGGATTGCTATGATGAAAGATAAGATAGTTGCCACAGTGATGACTTTCCAGAGTTGTAAAATCGTGTCTCTGAGTATTAGAAATTGCTGTGTAGTATTTTGGTGTCTGCTACCACCTTACATGCATTAATCTGCTACCCCAACTAGACTTCCTGGATCGTGTTTCACATGTACCCAAAGCAGCGCAGCCTCTTGCACTGTTTTAACTCCAGGCTCTTTTATCTGTGCAGCCTCATAGAACTGTGAGCATGGCTGTAGACAGTGTAGGAATGCTCAGTAATGTCTAAAACACCTGGGTAATGTAGTTTTTAGCAAATGAACGGGAGCAAATCATGAATCTGTTGCAGCTATTTCAGCTGTGGATTAATGCACATTTGGTGTTTTTTGGTGGGTGTTACGGCAGCAAAACAGTTCCACAAATAAATTGAGGTGGTCATGTTCATTGTGGGCTACTGTAGAAACATGGGGGACTCCATGAAAGAGGACCTGCTCCCTCTGTAGATAGGGAGGACTCATTCTATGGTAATGAAAGCACAGTGATTGTTATTTTCAGCTGATTATACACTAATGAAAACATACCTATGAATATTTTATTCCATGTGTGCCATATTCTGCCAATAGATCCCCCTAAATCTTACACACTGGGCCTTTAACTTGGACTAATGCTAAATTTGAAGACATGAAACAGCATCATTTTTCTCACAGGACTTCCTGCTGGGCAAAACCTCCCCGCTCATTTTCTCATGCCAGCAACAAAACAGCACAGTCGTTAGGAACAAGATTACATCTGGAACCAGTTTTTCTCACTAATATGGTGAAGTGAATTATATTTTACAAGAGTTTACAGTGGTGTGGGAAGTGTGAAGTTTACACTGCGTTGATAGCAGGATGCTTAAGAAGCGCTGGTGGGAAAAAGTTGTTTGGTAGTACAGCGTAGCAGCTCAAATCTGGCTCCATGGGACCTTTCAATACCAGTGCTACGTGCAACTTTAATATCCTGCAAGCCATGAATGATTTGTTTTCTGCTCAGAATGTAATTGCTTTGTTGTTTGTTGAAGTGTTGTTTGACCTTTTAGTCTTTTGTAAACCTGTAGATTAATTGTTTCAGCAGAGAAAATGTTGTTCTTTAGGTAGCTGAGGCACTGACATTCATGTTTGTCAAGGTTTTTTTTTTCTTTGCAACTAAAAATATGTTATTTTTCCTCTTGTTGTCATTTTTCCTGCAGAAGCTCAAGCAGAAGAACCAGCAGCTGAAGCAGATTATGGACCAACTCCGCAACCTCATCTGGGAGATCAACTCCATGCTGGCTGTCAGGAGCTGAGCCACACACACTCGAACACACACACACACACACACACACACATTTGTTACAAGTGATGGACAAGAAGATACGGTCGTTAACTGGATGTGCGACAGGGTACCACAGACAGGCTGAGGCTGCACTTTACAGAAGAAAAGGGGACTTTAGCAATATCGACACTGAGGAAGAGGTGAAACAATAGAAGTAAAACCAAGAGGAGACAAATGAAGACACCACAGAGAGCGAGAGGAGACAAGTGAAGACACCACAGGGAGAGAGAGGTGAGGAGACACTGGGAGAGGCATCAGGGAGGTTGGCGCCGGCAGAGAATATTCTGTCTACCTCGATATTCTACATTTCAATCAGCATTAAGACTGAATCAATCTGAAGAGTTGATATATTATGTTTTATCTATTAGTAGGCACTAGCTGAATAGAGGGTTTATGCCTGTGATATATTCTATTTAATCCTCAAATTATATACGTCTGTTACTTGCCCATTTCTTAGTATTAGAATTGTGTGAAGGCTGAATAGGTTTCGTAAGGCCCCTTAAAACTTTAATAAGACAGACATACACTGTGGCGAAATTATGAGTCTTGCTATATTGATCAGCTTTTTGTATTTGATCTAATATCAATGTCACTCATCGATGTTCTGCTCTGATTGGACTTGACATGTCAGTGCGATGCCTTGTTAAGGATTCTGCTCAACCATAAATCTCGCTGTGATTTTTAAAGAGAAGTCAACGCTGTTTTTTGTTCTGTGATTTTTGTTCATCGGTGTATCTGTTGTGTGTCCGGCAACAATGGCAGCTTATGAAATGCAGAGCAAAGCACAACTTTTTATGTGTGTTGGTAGTGAATAGAACAGGTAGCTGTAATATAATTGCAAGAATATGATGCCAAAACTAGTGTAAGAGCTTAAATCTTAAAATATTATTAACCAGTAAGGCATTCTCAGTAAACACCAGCAAGCCACTCACCTCTGTGTATACCAGGGCTGCCCAGAGTGGGGCCTGCAGGCCATAGCTGACCGACTGTAAGGTTCGATTTGGCCCGCCAGATGTTTGGATTTTTAATTATTATTTATTAGTTTTCATAATCTGAGCACATCTGGCAGAGTGACAATGCACAGGAAGTCAGTCAATTAAGGGAATTTGGGATGTGAGTACCATTTTGCATTTTAACAATCCAACACAATAGGTGCTTGCTTTCAGCCCGTGGCCCACCATTAACTTTCAGTTTTGGCTCCTGGTATATGCATTTAAAATATAAGACACTCCCAGACAGCAGTAATCCAACACATCTGTATACTGCGCCTACACTGCATGGATTATTTTGGCTTGTTTTGTAAAGTGCTGAGTGGGACAATTTACACTGAAGAAATCAGCTTTTCACTTCTTACTATCAATCATACATATCAATACTTACAGTATATTTGAGATAAGATAATATCAACAGATATGTCAACCTAGCAGATTTATCATTATTAACAATATAGACATATCTACCAAACGTAGCTCTGGCAACAGTAATTTCAAACAAAAAAGCAAATTAAATAACCATTAAATAAATAAACAAGGGCTGTACCTAGTGTCAGTTTTTTCACATTTGAACCTTCTGTTGAGGTTTTTGAGTGAAGCTTTGAAGCTAGTCTTCATATTTTATGATGTCATCACCAAATAGCAAATTTTCGCCTCTTGTTACTCGCATGAGCTTGTTCACCCTAAACATTTCTCCTCTTTTTCATGAAGTAAAGTGTATTTCCCCTCTAGTAAGCGGTCAACAAACAGAGACTAATTACAGTACAGGTCGCCACCTCTGCGGCTCGCTGCTGCAGAAAGGTTGAAGCGGAGGTAAATCCACTTT
Source organism: Chelmon rostratus (assembly GCF_017976325.1). Taxonomy (NCBI): domain Eukaryota; kingdom Metazoa; phylum Chordata; class Actinopteri; order Chaetodontiformes; family Chaetodontidae; genus Chelmon; species Chelmon rostratus. The sequence goes on along the minus strand of NC_055673.1, from coordinate 7,981,708 downwards.
TTAATCCCAAAAGTTTAAAACATAAACTCTTTGCCCTCCTGCTGCCGGTCAGAGCAGGATCTGGTTTGACTCTGGGTGTTTATTCCTCCAGAGGCTCCGGTCTGCCCCCGGCTCTGTCCTCCAGAGCTCCCCGAGTCCCAGCAGCTGTCGGCGGGCGTCTGTCCCTCCGCTCCGCCCGGTCCTCCACACACAACACTCTGCAAAGCCCCACGATACGTACTCGAATGTTGATCTACAATTCAAATGTCAGTGTTGTGAGTGAGCGTGATGAATGATGGCTCAAACTATATGTTACAGCTTAACATAAACCCACAGTCTGCATGTCTGTGTGACTGCAGAAATTGTTGGTTGTGACACAGATCTGAGTCGTAGCTGCTGCAAAGCTGCATTTTCTCTGCCGTCGCTGTGACGCTGCGAGGATCCCGGTTGCACAAGGACCATCAAACAATTATCTTAATAAGCTAATTAATTAATGAACATCCCTCTTCAATGCTCCTTCAGTGTGCTGTTTCTGTGCCTGAACGCCATCTCCTGGCAACTCCTAACAGGATAGGAAAGCTGATAAAATGCTTTTTAGTGTGTCCAAAAATGTGTCACTCACTGAGATGCTTGATGAATATGAACCCTCTTTTTTAATAGGAACAGCTAATTCAGCTAGGAGGAGCTTTTGGTTCACGTTTTCTTTTTTTTTTTTACCCCCATTTTAAAGAAGACAAAGTAAGACAGAGAAAGAAAAATTCGTAAAGGACCTCATTCAATCCAAACATGAAACATGATCTAAAATCTGCGCGCACACTTCTACGGCACCACTGTCCGATCACGGATATGCATGAGAATGAGTGTCTAATATGGGTGCGTTTAATAATTCAGAGCAAAGCCGGGGTCATATCTACGATGTGTTATGAGGGTATTGTCCTCAGGGAGAAGCAGAAGGACAGATGCAGCATTTGAGCAGCGAGAAGGCTTTCAGCGGAGTAAAAAAAAAAATCAATGCTGAGTAGTGACTAATAAACCCCTCCTCAGTGGTCCAATACAGGGGTGGTTATTATATCTCCGAGGGCAGTGCAGCATTGAGGGACTATTATTACTGTACAAATGGAGTGTGTTCTCATTCAGCTGAGGCAGAGGTCAGGGGCTGAGTACTTGTCCATGCACGCCCTGTCGCAAATGATGAAGTATATGAAAACTCACAGGGTTACACTCTGTTTACAACGTGCATGCAAAACACAGGCACACACGAACCATCGGTCCTCGTGTCAGCATGTCCTTTTATCACGTTGCCGCAGGCTAGTAGTCCAGAACAGAATGAATGCTCGAACACTGTTGCACTCAATATCATGTAATTTCCCTCCTTATTTCTTGTAAAGGGCTTGCCTACGTTTCCTCAGTCTGTGCCGTATGCTTTAACGTGGCCTTACACGCTGCGTGTAGGTGAACAGGCTGGTGGCGACGCTGTAGCTCGGTGGGACTTTGCCACATGTCTTACGACTGCATTGCATCCTGGTCTGTGAAGTTAACGTCAGTGAAGAGAGGACAGGAGGGGAAGCTGGTGTGATGATTTTCTGTTTGAATTGTACAAACAAGTGCTTGATTCTGATTCTGTTTTAGTCTCGTCTAGCTTTCCGATTTCGGATAATTTTCGAAGTCTAAGCCCTAAAATTGTTGATGTGTTTCTCAGACGCAGGTTTTTTCAAACACCTTCGACTGAAAAAGCTAAAAAGCAAGATGCCCTTGTGGTTGGTCGGGCTTTCTGTGGCGTGTTACCTTTGGATACTTGTGTTTTTTAGTATCAAAACCAAAACTATACTTTAAGATTATTTTATACAAAAGGTTTTTTTTTCATTTAACAGAGGAAGCATGTATTTGGAAATGTTCAACTTTGCCTGAATTTAGTTAAATTGGCTAAAATGAGTTGAGATCAGGACAGTCTGTTCATGTATTAAGTCCTTTGGTTCCCCATTAGCAGTCACCAATCCAAGCAGCTATTCTCCCTGAGGTCTGCACGCTATCAGTGTATATGTCGACTGATAAGATGCAACTGTATAGAAATGGAATTTGCATTAATTTGCATACATTTCTTGTTGATGATTTTTTAATAACCCGTGTTGATGTCTCTAACTCATTGATCAGTATTAGCCTCACAAATCCAGGATCGCTTGGGCTCTGACTAAGGCAAGATTAACAAGATTATGTGACCAGACATCTGACTGCCAGTTTTCAGTTTTTGACAGGAGGACTGGTACCCAGCCCTGGTAGACCGAGCACAGTAGAGACTAGTTCAACTGGATAGCAGAACAGAAAGCAAAAAAGTGTTACGAGAGGCAAATCATCAACAAGATGTTTTAAACATTTAAACACAGCCTGTGGGAGAAAAAAAAACAGTATGAGGAGCACTTATCATCAAATATGAGTTTATTTTTTTATAAATCATTCTTACAAAATTGGCATTTAGTTATTTCATTTGTGACCTCTATAAAAGTCTTCTGTTAATTACAAGGTAGGAGGGAGGAGAAGGCATCGGGACAGCTGGGCTTGACCGAGTCCTTGCAGATCAACAGATAGCACTGCTGATTGGTCGTGTGATACAGCCAATCACTGATAAATAATCCCAAACAGGAAGTGGTCATACGTCGTCGCCTTAGCAACAGTGTCCAAACACAAAGATGAAAACGGGGCGTTCTAGTAAGAGAATGGAAGCTGTGACTCATCCAGTGTATGAAGGCAGGGCTGTCTGGGCCCTGCATGTGCTGCTATTGCTGCCCGTCTACTGGAAAGAACAAGTCTAGGACAGACAGTGCTCGGCATGTCAAGAACTCACATGTTGATAAAAAAAAAAAAAGGCACAAATCAAGAACAGACTAGTTTCCAGCACACATGCCGCCGCCACTATAAACACCAACTTCCTGGCACGTTATGGGTAAACCTTCCTCCATCTGTTTTAAAGACAAAATGATAACTTGCATATAATGTTCCCCCTGATCAAATGGCAGACGTGACAAGAGACATTGCAGCGGATGCAGAGGTTTTCCCGGTGGCCTAAATCACATCCATCACACTCTTGACCGAGCTCTGGACTCGATGATGCGCTGTGCACTGAAAGATGGAGCACTTTCTGTTGCCAAGTTGTCTGACCTGAATTCAAGCTTTGAAATAGTCAATTTAAACTCAACTGTGTCGCAGCCTCAGACCCATTATTGTAATGCATGGGGGGAAGATGTTAGAGCAGAATCTGAAAATGTTTCCATCTGGTACAGGGGACCCAGCTGCTTATTATTTTCCATGTTTCAGTTGGTGTAGTCTTTATTGGGACTTTGCAATTTGACTCCCGCGGAGAGCCGAGATGGTGCAGCCCAATCCAATTCTAGATCGCTGGTGTATGCAATCTTTTAGAGTTAAAACTCCACCGCTACGACTTGAGTAACGAAATGTTATATCTCTCTTGGGGAGTTCTGAATGAGACAGAGCGTGATGAATGTTTCCCTGGAAAACCAATGCATGAGTGAAAAAATAATACGAGCTGTGTATTGGCATCTTCGTGGATTAATGTGCACAGCGTGAAGAAAATAAACTGAATAAATACCATTAACTCCCCACAGCGATGCAGGATCAGTCTTATGTTGTCGCCACGTCACCTCAAATCGTACACAGTCTTCTTCTTCTTTTTTTTTTTTTTCCAAAAATAAATATATGCCTATGTACAGTGCTGAGAGTGGCGGGGATTTGAAATGGGTGGTGTTTTTTTTGTTTTGTTTTTTTTTTGTGAATTATCTGCAAAGCCAGGGGGATGCGGTTCTCTCGAGACGATCGGCAACAATGATTCGAGTGATCGGACATAAAAGGCTTGATATGGATTCAAACAATATGGTTCTCTGAAGATGAAATCGGAACCAGATGCAGACCGAGCGAGGAGCACGTTTTTCCCAGAATCGCGTAGATGAGCAAACATTAAACAGATCATAAATCTCTCCTGGCAAACAAATAACACTCCAAACTCAGAATGTAAATACAAACAGAGTAGCTTTGCTGTGGTGGCATTTATGAACGCACGCTAACCTTGGCTTTACAATACATTTTACATGAAGCAGAAGAAAATGAAGAGAAATCAATGAGGAAAACCTCAAAGTAAAACAGTAATTGAATGTGTGATTGATCCTGATGACAGCTACTGATTAACACACGCTGAACAGCTTTGGCTGAGACATTATGCTGAATGCCCGCCCGCCTGACAGAAAGGCCACTAAAAGCTCGCCGCTTTCATTCAAGTGTTTGGGAACTAAATGTGAGAGTGGGCTGCCTGCGCGCTCGGCCGCATGCTGCTCGCAGAGCGAATGACGCCGTCGCTCCGCCACGAGGCAGCCATTTCCTCTTTGAAATGATTAATTAAGGGCGAGACAGCTAGTTATTTTAGCATTTTGATCTGTTTGTCCAATAGCAACAAGGTAATTTAAGGTGCATAATGTCAGGAGGTTTGCTGTAGATTCAGCGGCGTACAGGGGGAGGGGGTGTTTAGGCTGTCCTCCCAAGGCTAGCATTAGCCAGCAGGTCATGTGTGTGGGTCACTGCTTTCACAACACAATGGTCCATAATGTTAGAGTGTTTCATCAACAGCTTGTCCCCTGGGAATAAAACAGCGCTCCACATGAAATAGGTTTACCTAATTGAAGCCCAAACGTACAGTATCTCTGCCTGACAAATGGAGGAGAAAACCTTTTGTCAACTTAATGGCCTCGAGGTCCTCTGATATGTCACAGGGGGGGGAAAAAATGGCGGCAGGAGAGCCACATCGGACTGATGACTAGAATATTTCAACGCGAGAGCATCTAGGCATCTCAAACTGATGGAGGCAACGTGATGTGCAATAAACAATTTTAAAGGCAGACCCTCAGAATGGCACTGATGCGCTCAGCGTTAAAAAAAAAAAAAAATCTCTCTACAAGCACTCCTGTGAAATGACGCCGGTCACTAAAGACCTGCTATGGTCTGAAATCTTATTCCATTCCTCCCTGTAAGGATACAGGGAGAAATAAATGGGCGAAACGAGTTTGGGTTAGAATGCAACGTTCTGCTCCATTTCATCCAGAAATGTTCATTTCGCCCATTCCAACGGAGAGAAAATCTACTCCGCTTGAGCTTATGGTTGGATGAGCCAACTTTTCAAGGCTCTGAACACACAACACGCACGCACACGCACACACATACACACACACACACAGAAGAGTGAAAGTACAGAGAGTTTGAAGGGGGAAATAAAAGATGATGAAAGTAAGTGGGGGAAAAAAAAGATGAGAAAAGTACGACTGCCTTGGTGAGTATGAGAGGAAAATGGGATATGAAACACAATGTTTTTCTTACTTATCTTCGTGATAACAGGGCAGCAGATAGACCATTATAAAAGCCATATCAGCACATCAAGGAAAGAGCCAAGGATAGGACAGACAGGATGTTTCAGACTGCGGGCTCAAGGATGTGTATCAATAGCCGAGAATTTAAGGAAATAATGGCTGATTTGCTATAAAAACCTCGCCAGGCCACTGTAATAACAGGTTGGACTCTGCCGTTTACCTTTTCTGCCTCGAGAACAGAAACACGAAACTGATGATGCTCTGACTTCAAACCTCAGAGAGGAGAAAGAGCCAACAGTGATACCAGAGTGCTGATTTGTACAGAAATCAAATCAACTCAAGAACAGGGTTTCCTGGGCTATAAAGCAGGGGTTTGGTAGCGAGTCCAGTATTACGTCCTGATGCAGACTGGGGAGGGTTGCTAGGGGCGACCAGTAGGATTTATGGTGGGTGGGGTTGCCAGGTTTGCGATCACGAACACCTCCCCTCTTCTACCGTCCTGCACGTGTGCCGAGAGAGCAGGAAAGTCAATGTCGTCCTCGTTCGTGTTGTACAAAAAAATATTCTATCCAAGAGTTCTCGTCGTCAGTAGTGCGTGCTGCGTGTTTGCACGTTTGCAAAGCATACAGTACTGTTTGGCATGTGCGTCAGTTTGTGTAGTCCTCTTTGTCTGTCTGTGTTTGCGGTTTTTGTTTGTGTTTTTCATATCCAAATGCCATCTGCTTGTTTCCTATTCGTCCCTTCCCTCGTCAAGTCCTGGCAGCAGCGGCGCTGTGGTCATTGGCAATGTGCTGAGTGGAAGACAGAGCTGTGTCGCTCCCTGTCCATCCTGCTGTAGTCCTACTACTCCTTCTACTCTCCACAGAGTCTCTCTCGCGCGTCTCCCCCTGCGTGGGGTCTCCCCCGAGGGGGCGCCGGTCTTGTCAGAGCCTCTCGATGTCCCTGTATTTCTTGCGGAGAATGGAGACCTGGTCCTTGAACAGGACAGGGTCCAGCCTCATCTGAGAGTGGACCAGCGGCATGGCGCCAAACCAGCTGGCGAACTTGTTCATGCAGGTTTGCCGCTGGGCAAAGTGGTCCGGATCGGCCCAGCGAGAAGCCCTCGAAGACTGGTGGGAATACAGAAGGAGGGAAGATGAAGGAACAATTTTAGCCTCATATGATCAGTGTTATTAATCGCTTTGATTCACTGTTCATGTTGATGAATAATTATAGCTTTAGAACAGGAATTCCCAACCACACGGTACTTAAAACAGAGCCGATCCGTCTGCTATTGCTTGATGGTGCAGGGAAAGATTGTGGAGTTGCTTTTTCACAATAACCAGAGAGCTAAACATCTGAAATAATTAGCTAAAATTAGCCAATAATAATATATTTAATTTAATAGCTAAAAATTATGGATAAACAGTTGAAATAATTAGCTAAAAATGATCAATAAGCCATTGGTATAATTAACTAAATGCGATGACTTAACAGTTGAAATAGTTAGCCAAAACTGATAAACTGACTGACTGGTGACTAAATTGGGCTAAAGTGCTTGAGAAACAGTTGAAAAAATTAGCTAAAATTAACTGCCAAACAGTTGAAATAGCTAAAAATCACCGTAAACACTGATGATTCAGTTGTATCAAAGAAAATTGTCACAGTTTCCACTATGTTGTAGTACTTCCACTTAAAAAAAGAGCTGTATTATTTGAAAGAGTTGGGGTGGTATCGATGAAGGGATGCTCATCATCAGTGGGGGAGCGCTGGTTAAAAACCTCTGCTTTAGATTACAGGAGGGAGAGAGATGTTCTCATTACATGAAAGACTGACAATAACAATCACCAGCATTCTTTCACTCAATCACAGTAACGACTCCAGACACTGTGACAAGAGAAAACCATTACTGAATGATGACTGACGTTAATGTTTCTCAATAAATCATTAGCTGGATCGTACTCTGGGTTTGGAAGACTGGAACCTGACGAGAAACTATGACGTGAGGCGACTGCTTTCTGTGCTTTTGTCTCGGCACTGTACATCACATGTCCTGTTTACCCCTGGGTCGTACCAAAGGATTTTTAGAGAATAATTCATGCTGCTCGTAGAGCAGCAAGAGTTTGCTCCAGCTGAAAGGCCGTGACACACACACGATGGGAAGAAAACAACACTGGCTTCGGCATGAATCATGATTTATAAAAAGGAGGACAAAATCAAAGTGCAATACGTAACGAGTGTGATTCAAAGTAGTAAGATTGTTATTAGTTCAGCCACATCCTGTAATTCATTTTTCTACAATGCAAACCAATTCTCTCAACTGGCAGCTGCCCTGTTTTAGCGCATCAGCGCTAATAAGAAAAAAAGGAAGATGGCATAAATCCAGTCATGAGAAGACTCACCTGTCCCATCATGGTCTCCTTGTACTGTTTCTTCTGTGTGACCTTGATGGGCGGCAGCTTGGTGACAGCGGAGACCAGGAAGTTCATCAGGATGTCCTCGCAGTTGGCCAGCTGGTCCACCATGCTCTTCAGACTCGTGGGTAAGTAGTTGGTGTACAGGTGATGGTAATACCTGCAAGAGACAAAAGAAAGTAGTTAGAATAGTGGGAGCTGATTTGAATGCAGCAGGTTTGCCCTCTTTTGAACATAATGTGCAAAAATAAGATATTTGAATGGTTTGGACCAACGTCATATTTGGCTAATGTCCGTGAACAGACAACTGTTTGCTAACAAGTTATATCAACTTAAAAGGTGACGATATGTCAATGCTGAGGTCGCTACTTGTTTCTGCTGCCCTCAAGTGGCCAGTGTGCATGTACTGCATGTGACCACAGTGTCAAACAAATGTCGCATGGACTAAAAGGTGAAAGCATTTTAATGGAAGGTGAAGCAGACTGAAGGGAGGTTTGCAAGTGACGTCTGTCGATGCACAATTGCTTGTATGGGCCATTTTCCCAAAATTGTAAAAAACTGCACATCTGTGATCCAAAACAACAAAAAATGAAGTCCTATTAAATTTCACTGTTTCTTTCTTCATTTCCTTTACACTTTTCCCATTTGCACGTATTAAATTGTGCACACTTTAAGAAGATTGTTGTTGGATTAATGCCTGAAAAGGCCACCATGAAGGTGAACAGTCCCACAGTTTCACACCTTTAAAGATGGCTGAAGAGCAGCGTCTGTCACAAAGAACTGTGGGGACAACTTAATTTAAATGCATCACAAATTTTAGGCACCTTTACGTTCCAGGTTGAAGCCTTCGGACAGATCTCTGAATACATCACCAGACTGATTGCTCAAGTTCACGGACGGATTAAACGGCTGACTTATTGAAAGTGATTAAGCGTTTGGCTGCAGTGATTGGCTGACTTCCGCTTAATGGACTGCTCCCATCACAGCTGAGTGAAGCCATATTGAAGCTGACAGCGCGGTAGTATGACTAAATGCAGGAACTATGGAACACTGTGTAGCAGACAAATTGACATTTTTTTGGGATAAAACATACTTTGTGTCAAAACACTGGTTTCCCGAGGCTGTGCTATGCTGAACATCGCACCTACTTTTATAATCTACAGATCACTGCATCAAAGTGTTGTATCAAAAGAAAGACAACTGAACACTGGAGAGCAGAGCAGAGCAAAGCTGTGATCCCTGTATAACAGAAGGGGAACAGAACAGAAGTAAGGAGCATGAAAGAAAACAGCAGAGCAGAGCGGAACAGCGAGAACTGCCTCACATGGAGGTAAACAGCTGTACTGGAACCAGGTTTTAGAGATCAGAAGAAGACGATGTGGAGCGCGTGCCGTACCTGTGGTAGATGGCGGCCCCGGTCAGCACCATCGAATAATCGTTGGTCCACTTGGATGTGTAGCCCCAGCGCTCCTTGTTGCTGTCCCAGAAGTGGCTGCGAGCGGGGTAACCTACGATTCGCTCTGGAAAACTCTGCCAGACGGTGAAGGCGAAGTCCACCTGGACAGACAAAAATAACATATTATAATGCAGGACACAGTACATAATGAGCTAACTATTTCAACTGTTCTTAGCTAACTATTTCAACTGTTTTTAGCTAGCTATTTCAACTGTTCATGCAATAATTCTAGCTAACTATTTCAACTGTTTTTAGCTAGCTATTTCAACTGTTCATCCAATACTTCTAGCTAACTATTTCAACTGTTTTTAGCTAGCTATTTCAACTGTTCATCCGATACTTCTAGCTAACTATTTCAACTGTTTTTAGCTAGCTATTTCAACTGCTCATCCGATACTTCTAGCTAACTATTTTAATGGTTTTTAGTCAATTACTTCAGCTGTTTATCTGTGGCTTTTAGTTATTTCTTATTTCTTCATTAGTCCATTTTTAGCTAACAATTTTAACCATTTATCCATTACTTTTAGCTAACTATTTCAACTGTTTTTAGCTAACTATTTCAACTGTTCATCCAATACTTCTAGCTAACTACTCAACTGTTTATCCGATACTTCTAGCTATTTCAACCATTTGCTCATTACTTTTAGCTATGTCACATTTATCTTTCAGCAGTCTGTTTTAACCATTTATCCACTGTTAACTTAATTATTATTAATATTACTCTTATTATTAGAGTCTATTAGACTTGAATAGACCATTGTAAGTGCTCTATTAATAAACTGCTTGCATTCTGGAAAAAAAACACTGCAGATTATCTGGGCACAAATCCATTTATAAACAACTTATTAACAGTTATAACTCTGGTTCTTGGTGGCTTATTAGAAAGTGTGAAGCATTTATTAATGGAATGCCAACATTTATAACTATTTTTACCAAACAGGAAGTCTAAATATCAGCCAAAGGGACACAACCTGGCAACCCAAAAATTACTCACATTGAGTATGTATCTGTTATCAGTATGCTGATAACAGATACACAAAGCATTAATAATTTACTCATTAACCATTAGAAAGCTATTATTACAAGACAGTTTGAAAAATGTAATAACACAGAACAAAAACTGACAGCAGAGTATTCCCGAAGGAGAAAATACGTTTAAAACCTGAAATATTTTCTTTGAAACGTTGGTTCATTTTTCAAACGTTGTATATATTTTGTGAGAACAACGACAGAAGGAAAGAAAGAGACTACAGGGAGAATTAACAAAGGAAGTGCGCACTCAAACACGCCAAAGTGAAAATACAACAGAGGCAAAACCTCATCAAACACAAAGCAGTCTTTCCTAAGCAGCTGCCTGCAGCCAAGTTCTGTGGCGGCGATCAAAGCGTTCAATCAAATAATTAGACGAAAACATCAAAAAGGCCTCAGTGGCTCCGCAAACAGCGCGCTGTTTCACATTACAACACATATTACCACAGTATGAACGAACACTTCTGTCAGAATCCACAATAAAACACACATCATTTTTATCTTCCTGACAGAATTTGTGCATAAAAGCCCTTCAGGTAAAGAAGAAAAGCCCTGAATATGTTTTGCTGTTGCTTTCAATGCAAGAGAAAGGGAGATGAATGACAATTAAGATACAAGGAATAAAAAGTCTGCATGGACAATAAAAAACTTGATGAAGAACTGGATGCTAGCATTTTTTGCGTTGTGAAGGACAATCCTCCTTCTCACTACAGGGTGAAGGAAACTGCGGAAGAAGAAGAAGAACTAAAGAACTGACCCTTTTATGCTGTGAAAGGTTTTATATGATGGGAAGGGCGGATACATGTTCGGAAATCTGTGATGGTATTTTTGCCTGGATTTCTTTTTTTAACTTGCACAGGCATTAATGTTCCCTGGGCTCTAAAACTTTGGGAATTGTTTATGTTCATGATCCAACTGTCTTCATGGGAGAAACACGGGTCGATTCGGTTTTTGGGGCTGGATTTTCCCTTCAATGCCAGCTCTGCCTTGCCATCTTGATCCTCCGCACAAACAGCCTTTATGAGATCTAATTCTACACTGTTCAAAGCAGCATCTGGCTTCCCATGGTGCCGCGCCAAAACGTGTCCCCGGGAAAAACAGGAACAGTCCCGCAGCACGAGGAACAAAAAAAAAAAAAAAATGCCCATAACAGCGCTGCTCTCAAATTGGGGATTGGGGAGGTGCAGTGTGATTACAAGCGAGCCAAAACACAAAGCAGAAGATGGACAGAGAAAGAAAAAGAAAGAGAGGAGAAAAAAGAGGAAGAGAAAGAAAGGGAGACCAGAAGAGGGGGAAAGTAAGGCACTGGGAGTAAAAGTTAGAGTAGTTTAAGCGATTGCTGCTTAGCGATAACTTGAGAACACCAGGGACAAACAGAAAGAGAGATAAAAAATGGAGAGAAAACACAATCAGAGTTGCATTTGGGACACGGAGAGTTTGCGGCTTTGTTTTGTCTCGAGAGGACCAGACCATCGAGACAGAGAAGAGGGAGATAGGACGAGGGAAAGAAGAGAGTTTTCTATTCTGCTGTATATTATTATATCACAAGATACCTCTGTGGTGGACAACACTGTGTCTTCATCCAGGCTGAGGACAGCATCGGTCACTATGGTCTCGTAGGGCAAGAAACGACTGCTCATCACCTGCAGAGGGAAACACAAATCGTGAGAATGAGCTGGATTCACCTCTTCAAACAGCATTCATTTGTGATCATTCGGTTTCCTGGAACATATTCAAAAGGTTGAAGGAGCAAACGCAGATCTGAAGGCGGTGGAAAATGAAGGAATAAACGCCTTTATGGTCGGATGACTGAAATCTTGTACACGCTGTCCCCTTTTTTCATTAAACTGCATATTTTTTGCAAACTAGCAGTGCGGAGGTGTTTGTTCACGCAGATGACAGCTCCCATTGAATGTTTCCATGGAAACATTACTAGCTCCATGTCATCCTAAATTACTGCAGGTTGTTTTGTTGGGTTTTGTTCCAATTATGGTCTTTTTTAATCTAACATCTGGGAATATTTAACAATAAAAACATGTTTTGTGAAATTAATCTGTCCATCTATTTTCCTGCTGCCTATTCAGATTCAGCGAGCAGCGGCAGTAGACACAGCCAGGTAGCCTAGATGAAATATTCCCAGAACCACATCCTTCAGCTCCTTCTGGAGATCACGAGACGTTCCCAGGCATGATGGGAGACCAGATGTAATCCATCCAGCATTAGGGTCTGTCCTGGGTCTCCTCTTACACACAAACCACCACCAGGAGGCGCCTGGCTAGCTGCCTACTGATTTTTTTGGCCACTTGAGGGCAGCAGAAACAAGCTCTAAACACAACACTGACATAATCGCCTTTAATGTTGATATAGCCAACTTGTTAGCAAACATTACAGTAGCATAACTGACAAATGTAAGTCCAATATTTACTTTTTTAGTTTTATTTTTGGTCTCCACCAACTCTTGAGGGAAATCTCTTTAGCTGCTAAATCCTCCACTATGGTCAGCAGCTAGTTGCTAACTTTGTCATTTAGCGCCGTCTGGTAATGGCAGTTGGTTTTAGACATTCTGTTGCAGAAAACACCATGAAATCCGTGAAACAGCGAAGTGTGGACCAAAAAAACAAAACAATGAACTGAGAGATGCTGAAAAGGTCTTTAGGGCTGAGATGAACCCCAGTGTGGTGACAATTCCTTGCAAGTTCTTCGATACTTGTGACCCCTTTCACATACAAGTAGTCCTGCAATCCATCCAATACAAAGATATTGATTAAAACTGCTTTATGGATGAGCTCAGCCACCCTGACATCTAATTCTTTCAGTCACGACCCAAAGCTCATGAGTTTGAAATTAGATCCACTGGTCAACCTACAACCGTTGGAACCCATCAGCTACCATCGAGGATGATTGATCCTCTGGAGACAACGGACAATGTTTCAGGGCTTCTGGTGTAGCAAGCGGATATCTGGATAAAGGACAGGCAAAGACTTCCTCTTCTTCAGTCATTATTTGCAGCCCGATTAGCAACTTAAGACGCTAAAACCGCATTTCAGCTAATCCCTATACGCAATGCATTCTGCCTCTTTTGCTCTCCACACGGACTGTTTACCTGCATACAATCAAAGCCTGCTCAAACGTGATTGGCCAACAACACTCAAGCAGAAACCAGAATGCTTCCAATAGTAAAATCTTGTCTCTTTCCTACAGATTCTGCATTTATGCGCAGATCTCTGTTTATTGAGATGAATGTAGAGCTCCACCTTGAGATACATTTTACAATAAAAACCCTTTTCTACTGAATAGATTTTTAACGATTCCTTACAAATTTGTGGGATTCAGGGGAGACAAGAAGCCATTACATGAACAACCAGCAGCGGACAGAGAAGAAGAGAAAAGCCAATAACCTGCATGCTGCTCCCCATTGTTTTCAACAGTGATAGAGTGCTGATACAAGTTTCCATTACTGCTGCGGGGTCGTCTTTCTATTTTAAATCAATAACACATAAATGCAGCCAGACGCATACAGCATGAGTCATGTGTCCTACATATGGCACATATTTACCCTTCCTCGCCGCCGCTGCTGAAAACCGAATATGTATATTTAACGGCAAATGAAAACGAACTGTATAATACATGTCGGTTGAATATTTACTGGGAGCAGCGAGAGTGATGGTGGCCAGGGCCTGGTGGGTGGATGGAAAGATCAACATCTTGAGGATATTTAGACAGGAAGTCTTTGGTGTGCTGGCTGTGATGAAGAGCGCTCGGATGGGAAAACAGCAGCTTCTCATTGAGGATGAGTGTGCGTGTTGTAAACTGGATGTGTGCTCGAACTCAAACAGCCTCCCACACAAACAAGAAACAGCTCACGGATGCATAGTTTTAATGGTAGACACACAGTATCTACATGTACTGCACTAACAGCCCAGAAAGTCTCTTATTCATTTATTCAGCACAGCTCTGAAGGTCAGGCCTCTGTAAGAATACTTTTTAAACACCACCTGCGCTGAAAAGCCATTACATTTACATTTAAGAATAGTCAGTGTTGACCTCTTTTCTCTGTAAACACCTGGCATTGTCCGCCTGCTGCGCTCCAGCAGAGTGACCTAACTCTCAACAGGTCCTCATCACTCCTACGGTGGAGGGCAGCAACTAACACCACAGAAAATGCAAGAATAAATGGCTTTAATGTCAAGCTGTGCAAAGTCTGTTATCCACTCCACTGCAGAAAACTAATGATCACTTTCAACTATAAAATGTCAGAAAATATTGAAAAATGCACATCAAAATTTCCCAGTGACCACGGCGATGTTTTCAAATTGCTTATTTAATCTGACCAGCAGTCTAAAACTCAGAAATTTTTATTTTAAGATTACAACACGTATAAAATCAGAATGGGAATCGAGAAGAATCAAATCACAAAAAAACACCTGAGACAAGTGCAACATCCTTAAATTAAGAATTTTATGACTTATGAAGGTCTGAAACTCTGCAGCTCTAATAAACTAACAATGTGCAGAACTTCAAAGCTTTCTTGTCATTTTCCTCCGCACCTGTCCACCAGGTGTTCATGACGCCACACCGAGAATAAAGTTTGCGATGATGTAAACTAGAGAAACGCAACAAATCCCGCTGGAAAAGCGGCAACCTGCACAAAACTCACTTTTTTTTTCCAGTTCCAGTTGTGATGTTTTGCTGGTTGACTCCTCGTTTCAACACTAATCTGCTCTGATGCATGGATGAAGGAAACACTTTCATTATTTTGCACATCTTTGCTTGCTGAAATACTGACAGATTTTTAAATGTTCGATATTTTTCGGACCAATATGATTTCTAAATTATAAAACGAAAAAAAGCAGATTTAATTTACATAGCAGTTAAATAAATGTCAAAAACTACTAATCAGCAACCATAATAAGCAAAAAAAAAAACTGTATTTAAAACATGTAAATACTATTAATAATATTCTCTTTCAGACATGATGGGACATAAAGATGGACGGATGAGGCTGGTTTTCTTTGTCACGTCACACTGGGGCACCTGTCCCAACTGCATACTAAAATGTGCTCATGATTGAACTGTCATGGGACAAATATGGCTCAGTTTGGTGATGAAGAATATAAAGAAAAATAACAAAAAAAGGCCGCTTGAACTACAACTATAAACAGGCAAGAAAGTAAGATTTTAATACTGCTTTAAAGGCTTAAGTCTCTGTTTGAGCAGCACGAAATAAAGTATAAAACACAGATTTCCAGTGCTTAATGTTACGTGCACATCTCTGCATTTGCAGCTGAGCCTTGACAGAGCTGGGAACTGTCAGCGAGGTCAAGTGCCATCTACTCCTCCTCTCTCCGAAAACCCTCCGGGGGCGACAACAGCGGCGCAAAGTTTAGACTGTTGCTCATAATGTTACAGGGCGGAGGAGTCGAGGCGTGTGAGTGACGGTTGCATTCACAGACGAAGAAAAGATGTCGAGAGGGAAGAGGAGAAGCGGCACCCCCTCCCCTCTCATTTCCAGTATCATCGTTACTGCTGTAATTTCCTGCGGGCCTAAAGAGAGAAACAAAACAACCCCATCTCTCCGCTCCTTGTTCTCCACTTGCTTTTCAGCAGAACGTGTCAGAGACAATACCAGCGAAGAAGAACTGGAGAGGGGTGGAAGTGACAATGAGACAAACAGCAAAAAGGGAAAGAATAAAGACAAAGAGGGGATGAGAGGCTGGTGCTCCCAACCCCCAGATGGTTTGTAATGTTAGAAGTGTGACATATTAGCCTGGGGCTGCCTGCTGCTCTCCAGGAATGTGAGCTCTTGCAGCAGGAATCTGCCTCCAGCGCTTCACCTCCTCTCTAAAGGACAGCAGCAGCGGAGGGAGGCGGTGAAAGGAGCGAGGAGGACCACCAGTGTTTGGAACACATATTAAGCGCTGCTGGGATTATCACACGGCTTAAATCAGCCCGTCATAAACCATCTTTTTGGCCAGAGGGAGGGAGAAAACTGTTAGAGGATCAGGATGGTGTTGTGTTTTTCTTACTGTCAACAAATCTCAATGAAAAGACCCAAACTAACAATGCCTCCACGTTTGTGTCACTCAGCCCCGAGCGCACTCGTTCCTCCTGAAGACGGAAATCTTTAAAAACGGGTCACAAACGTGTCATTTCATTTTTAAAAAAAGGACTCAAACAGGAGTGCATGGTGCATATTTATTTGGGACTATTTTCAGATGCGGATTAATACACATTTGGTGTACGAGTGAGAATTCATGCCAGGGACTCCACATAAATCTTAATTTAGAATAAGCAGATATTTACAAAAATCAATGAGCTGATGAGGTTAAATATTAAACATATTGTCTCTGCAGTGTTTTAATTGAGTATATGTGAAAAGTGTTTAGCAAGTTATCACATTCTTTCTTATTAATGTTTCAACAGCGTCCAAACTTTTTTGGACTCAGGGTTGGGTTTATTCTTTAAACTAAGAGAATTGAAAGAGGGATAAGTAAGGAGAGGCAGGAGTGTTGCTACCATTTCTTTTCTGGGAATCTGCAGCTTTTAGAAAACCGAAGGGAAGTTTTAATTATAAAATTTAACACGTACCCATCGTGGGGGCTTGTAGTCTGGTATTTTTAGGCTCAGCGTATTTAAATTTGATTCCTTTTAGGTCAACAATAAATAAATAAATACATGAGGGATTTGAGTATTTTCATATTCCTGACATTTTGGAGACTTTGAATCAGAATTTGTTTCATTTTAGGGAAATACTGAAGAAATAAAAATATGAGACATCTAAATCATTGCATAAATTAGGGTAGAGGGGGGCTGCACTGGGGGAACTTAACTTGACCTCAGTATTTCTAAAATTCTGGCTAGTATGCGAGAAAGGAGAGGACAATAATGTGACAGAGAGAAGCAAAAAGAAGATGAAATTATGAAGAGGGGAAAAATGGAGGATCTGCGGGTGAGAGGGGGGATGAAAGAGAGAGGGGATGAGAAAGAAAGTGGAAGGAAAAAAGATGAAAAACCCTCTCTCTCTCTCTCTCTCTCTCTGTGGGGTGGAGGAACACAGCTTGGCTCGCCACAGTAAACAGAACCCGCCGCAACCACAACAAACCACAGGCCGCCTGGCGCACACACACACACACACACTCAGTCGTTTCCATCACTTCTGGGGACATTACATAGACTTACACTCATTTTCTGAACCATAACCTTAACCCAAGTCTTCACCCTACGCTGTAATGATTTACATTATGAGGACTCGTCCCCATAAGGAGGGCGAGTCCCCACAGTGTGACTGTGTAAACAGATTTATGTCCCCACAATGAGTGTAACATGTCCACACACACACACACACATAATGTCCAAACACTAAGCCCATTCTGCTTGCTTTCACGGTCACACAGCTACACGCGCAGCCCTCCCGCTGTGACTGACAGCTTGCGAGAAACCACTCAGAGCCACGGGGAGAGGTAAACCATAAACCCAGCCTACCGCCGGGTGACTGACGCTGATGTGAAAACCACTTTGCCTGATTGGCAGGTGAAGTTTAGTCCTCACGAGCCGCAGGGCGAGCGAGGACGGCGGCGGATGAGTCCGAAGTCTCGTAGTACAGATGAGAGGCCGGATCCTGTTTCCTTTCCCTCAAAAGCAACCATAAACGTGGGCTCGGAAAGTGTGAAGCTGAGCTCGGATCAGCGTCTAGAGGCAAACGTCGCCCCGCGTGTCCACGTCTGACCTTTGACTTTGACGAGGGAAGGTCACAGGGAGGTCAACATGAACACAGCAAACCCTTCAACAAGGCAGAGTCTCCAGCATAAAAGCTTAATAAGGTTGTCATAATAAACGCCACTGAGGCAACTCGTGGCTCGGGGCTGCGGCGACGTCTGGCTGGAGGGTTAACTGCACAGAAAACAGATTGTGTCTCGTATGACAGCGTCGGTCATAACAACAGAGGGAAAAACAAGATTCCTCTGAACTGACACGCTGAGAAAATTGACGCCCACGCGAAAAAAAAAAAACATTATTTCTATGCACATTTCATTTCGTTTTTAAAGCTCTGACTCAGATTTAAGCCTCTTTCTTCTGTGTACTTGCTAAGGAAGAAACAATAACATTAAAGGCGAAAGAAGCAGCCCGTTAATCAATTAGTCAATCAGCACAGAGTTAATTGTCAACTATTTTGACAATTGTTTCACTCACTCTTTTAGAAAAAATGCTCGAAATTCTCCCGTTTCAGCTTCTCAACTGTGAGGATTTGCTTTAAACTGATTATTATTATTATTATTGGGATTTTTTGATTTTTCATCAATCATTATTTTCACTTTTAAGCCTGAGCAGTTAATCGATACGTGGAGAAAATAATCAGCACGTAATTAAAATAATTCTCGGTTGCGCCCCTAAAAACATAGATTTTGTAATGTTGGGTTTTGAAAGGCTGCTTGGATGTGACGCTCATGAGTAATTGGACACATTAAGGGAAAATCAAACCTGAAACATAATTAAATCAATGTGGTCGTTTTCTGTGCATGAATTCATCGCGTGCATTTATACAGAGCACAATCCAGCTCAACTGTAACTTATTTCTCCAGAGAACTTTTGTCACCTTCTCCAGTTAATTAGATATTTCATTGCGATTAAAGTAAAGAACAAACAGCAATAAATGCATAAAAAACAAAAGCGACTGTGCATATGTGCTTTACTGCCTCCTTATCTCTCCTAACAATATGCATTAGCCCCCCGATGTATATTATTCCCATTACTGAGCTTTAATTAAAACCACACAAACTGTCCTTTAATGGAATCAGTGCAGCACAAATCGAAACTCATTAACTCCCACAAACTCTCAGACTGGATGCTATGCGTCAGGACACAGTAGCTTTACATTCAGAGAATATGCATGAGATGAGCTGCGTAATTAGAAATGATAGCGATCGCGCCTCCGAGGTACCTGAGAGGAGGAGTGTGTGCTGAGGCTCACCTTGTTCTCTCCCTCGATGACGATGACGGGCACTGAGGTGGCGGGCCAGCGGTGCTTGGCAGGTAGAGGCTTGTCACAGTTCCACAGGACGATGATCTAAAGGAAAGACGAAAAATCTTATTAACTGCACCAACTAACTGCGCTGCGCTGCCAGATTATAACGACGCATCAGCAGGATTTCAGTTCGGCTCGTTGGCAGTTTTTGCCCGTCTTGCAAAAAGGCATGAAAACAATCGATACTTTGAGAAAAACCTGAGAGAAATCATCGAGCTGTTGAAAGATTTGTGTGTGATTCAGAGCACAGATGAATTCAGATAAAGGCTTAAGGAAATTTTCTGTCAGGCAAACTCATAGTTTAAAGGGGCAGCTGTAGAGCACCACTGCTGAACAGGCATTTGAAGCTGCTGGAGTCTCTGGAGTACAAAGAAGCTTGCAGTTGTGCGTGAAGCTGTATTTCGGCCACCGCTAACCAGTGCTCGCCAAGGGGAATGTTTGCCGCGGGCTCAGAGTGAAAGTCTATAAGGGCGGGGGGCAGTCTTCCTCAAGACAACCGCTCAGAGAGACAATACTGGCATCCTCCAGTGAAATACAGGCAGAAACTCTACACAAGTTCAGTGGATGAGAGCTTGTAATATCTTCCATAGAACTGATGAGGATAAAAAAACATCAACTGTATTGACTGTTTAGGAAAAACCAGCCTTGAAAAAGAAATGGGATGTGCATAATAATTTGGAACGCAGTGTAATTTGATTTTCTCCGACCAAAAACAACTCGCAGCGGCGTGTTCCCGAATCAGCAACGGAACATGTGACATTTATGTGACCTGCGGCGCAGCAAATGTCACCTTATTACAGGCTGATTGAATGTTAAAGAGCCAGAAGGGCAACTGAAGTGATAAAACATTTCCAATTACGGCTCCACAATGGTTTGCTTCAGTCCCAAATCAATCACGTTACATTGTCAGATTTCATTTCTAACTGCGACACGTTGCTCGACAAGTGATGTCACGCTCCGCCTCTAATCAGATGGTGTTTTTACACGAAGGATTCGTGTTCTCCAGCCACAGCCGCACTGTGGACATGCACATCAGCCAACATGGAAGTGTCACATGGAGTTAACCCTCCCCGGTCACGGCACCACCGCGGTGGACCTCATTAATGCTTGATGAGGAACACACACATGACATGACTCCCGTCTGCCCTCACACACACATTCACACCAATATATCTCAGCCTGGTCTTCTCATGCATCGCTAAACCCCTCCCCCAAACTGCAATTATCCAATCATAGCATAGCAAGCGTAACGAGACACGGCAGGCCTGTCGAGATGTGGTGTTCGTGGCGCAGCAGTAAGAGTATTAGTATTAGTAGAGTTTGGAGGGTGGTGGGTTTTTTTTAGCCTTTTCAAACAGAACAAACCGAACAGTGTGTTTATCTACTCTAACACTGCAGTCTGTTAGCATGTGTAGCTAGCTAGCTTAGCTTACAACCTACCTAGTTAGCTGAGCGGTATTTCTACAGCCAAGAGTTAGCATCTCATTCGAGGAAAATGTTTATAAAAAAGGACGCCAGTATGGCAGTTTTTTTTTATTTTTTAAGTCTGACCAATAACAGAAAATCATTATGTATCGACTGCACGACAAAACCATCACGATCAAGAGCGGGAATACAAACTTACTTAGTTAATAAGTTACTGAAAATTCGTAATTAGTTCCAGAGACTTCTAGTTATGTCTAATAAAAGTAACTGTGTTGCAGTGGCACAGCCTGTTCAAATGTTGACAAATTTTATCTATAATTGTGCCCATTGTCACTGTAAAAGGTGTTAATACTCCCGATCACCAGAGGGCAGCAATGATTAGTGTTCCTGTGAGCTACACTCTTATTGTCTTAGTTAGACAGTTTAGTAGAAGAGGACCAACACGCTGCTGGATGAACATGTTAACCAAGCTTTGCTACAGTCAATAAGTAATTGTATTAGATGAACCCAGTTTCCCCACTTTATATTCGAATCATTACGATCACAATGATAAAAAGCATCACACACGCCTGAACTGTGTTGCGCCGCCGTAAAGTCGGGTGACGTTAATACGCTGTAAGTAAAAACAATCAATAATTATCAATGTCGGCCCAGTTACAGGCACCACCACCTGCCATGCTTTACCTCCAGTTCCTCCAATTCTGTTGTGGGACAGTCATGTCCATCAAAACCACATTCAAAAATTTAGCAATTTTAGTATGAATGCTGGTATTTTTCAGCAAACTTTATTTGGCGTTTTTTCTTTAGGAAAAACTTACCAAATTCTCAGAAAAAAGAGTAAATTTAAATAGTATGTCACTCAGTTTCTTATATACTATACAGGTAAAGGGTTTAGTGAATCTTCTCATAAATCTGAGGTTGATAAATTATTAAATTAAACTGAGACTTAAAGACAAAGCAAAGCAGAGCACAAAAACAACCAGTATCAACATATTTTTATCCCCAGAGATGAACGTGTCAGCTAACATCTGCCCTGCTGAAACGTCCTTGAACAACTCAGTAAATTAATCCATCCCAGTTCCACAGTGCAGAGCTGCAGCCGACACTGTGCTCAGACGTCCCTGATGGAGCCCAACCGCAAAAATTTCCCTGCAGGGATCAATAAAGTTTCACATTATTCTGACATTAACTACGTCACTCGCAGCAGCGGTTCCCCTCGGGGGACTCTGCACCCTGACTGGACCTGCCAAATCATGAGCTGGGAGCCGTTCGGATTGTCTGCGCCGATGTGCAGCAGCTGTATGTTTGAGGAGAGGGAAAAAAGAAAGGAACCGGGGACACGCAGCTGTTTGATGAATGGCAAAATTATCTCATTATTATCAGCAAATACAGATAAAGAACAAAACAAGCATCGCTCGCAAGGCCCAGTACAGGCGAGAAAGTGTTTGTCATTATAAGATAACAACAGGTATACAGTCTGGATCTCTGCGCCAAACACACACACACACACACACACACACACACACACACACACACACACACACACACACACACACACACACACACACACACACACAGCTGAGAAAGGCGTTAATCCACTCTTACAGGGCTGTATTCCTGTTTGACTAGAGAGACAGATGGTGCCTCTGTGAGCTCACCAGTCCTCTCCGGGTGTTGACGGCGTGCATGTATGCCTCTGTGTGTGTGTGTGTGTGTGTGTGTGTGTGTGTGTGTGTGTGTGTGTGTGCATGAAAATGGTGAAGACACTGTCGGTGTGTCTGCAGGACTCGTGCACGCATTCACGTGCACGTGCGCAGCAGGAGGCCACTGCTGTGTCAGAATGCAAGAAGCTTTCTTGTGTCCAATTTAGCTTCCTCTACCCTCTGTGTTCTTTCATTCTCCCCCTACCGTTCATTTATTTATATCCCTTTCCTCATCCGCTCGTAGCCCAGCAACCCCCTCCCCCTCTTTTCTGTGCGCCGAGAGTGGAAGAAAACACCCCGGCTGCGTACCTGGCATGCACAGCCTGATGAACGCGAACACAAAAGCACCTCCGTAAAAGTTAAGCAGGCAGAGTGCATCCTTCAGCCCGCTGTCAGGAGAGCCTTTCTCCGCTGAACTCGTGCCGATAATGTTAAATTTTACCACACAGACGCAAGACTGGACGTCAGATGCACCGACTGATTTATTAGTTTCAAAAATCTGACCTGATTTTCTTTCTTTCTAACAGCTATAATTGCCAGGATAAACAAAAATGTTCTTTAATGGAAAATTCATTAGTATGTCCATAATGAAACACTGACTATTACATAACTTTAACATTTCCTCTGCAGCAGGATGCAGGACCTCCTCTCACTCTCATCTCATCTCGATCTCAAAATTAGGTGCTTCTGGCTACTGGACAAACAAAATCCACCTGAAAATGAACAACCGTAAATGAGGCAGACGAGTGCACATAATGTGCGTACATAACATAAATAAAAAGATATTTGACCGGCACAGAAGCAGGTATATCTGATGCTGATCTCTCATATCGAACCTCCGGCTGAAATGTGTCTTGATTGCGAATGCCTCAACGTTTGGCCCTCAGATCTGTACTCTACCGATTTTTCCATCATGCGACGCAACAATCTCCACTCAAGGGCCACTTACTCGCTCGTTCTGGAGCTTTTGACCGCATCACCACATCGAGTCATCTTAGATTTGTCATGAATTGACTTACAATAACTTTGCTCAGTTTTTTACTGTAGTTTATTCAGGCAAAACGGATGCCAGGCTGCTTGTTTATGGTCAACATTTAAAGGGACACCACCAAATTCACCCTTTAAAGTCAATTTAATGTTCACGAGAAGTGCTGCTCAGTCACTGAAAACTGTTTAACAGAAGACAAACTAGAAGTGTAGAGTTTTTAACAGGCAGGGAAGCCATAACAAAAAAAATACTACTTTGCATTATGGGAAATGTAGGATTCAGTTTCTCTTTAACGTTTCGAGAAGTTTGGCTTCTTGTGTTAAATGAAAAAAAAGGGGTTTGGAAAACAATGTTTATATTCCTCAACACACACATGTACTGTACAAGCACCCCGCCCACGCACACATGCATTCATATTGTATCTTCCACTGGCCAAACAATTACTGTCACGCACACAACACACAACCGCAGGGCTGCACATTCACACACGGCACTCGCACGGAAACGCATCCCTCCTACACAAAATACAAACTCGCTTTTTCATACGCTCTGCTGGCCAAACAAACAAACAGACACACACACACACACACACACACACAAAAACCAGCCATTGGGGAGCAAATTCCATTTCATTTCCCGTGCTGGTAAGGAGCAAGCAGGGGAATCAATACATGCCGTCTCCAGCTGTGCTGAAGGGGGTTTCGCTGCCATGGAGACAGATGTAGCAGCGCTGCAAACTGCTGCTCTAATTCAATCCAACGGAGGCGCACACACACACACACACACACACACACACACACACACACACACACACACACACACACACACACACACACACACACACGGGGATGGAGGTTGAGCGCTGTTGTTGCTCTGGTTGGAAAATGCGATCGCAAAGCAGCCATATGAACCACATAATGCGGCACAATTTGGGGAGTCACAAGGTGGAGATCAGTGGGAGATTCCGGGCGATGCTGCAGTGCTGACACACACACACTCACACACACACACACATAAATCCTTTACCTGTGCGCAGTACTGGGACTTGGCCACAGCTACCAGGAGCTTGAGTATGGGCTGGGACTGGGACACCAGAGGGGACACGGCGTGGATGACCGCTGTGAACTTGGGGTACGGTTTAATACCTGAAACACAACAGAAAGTTGGTCACTCATTAAAGCAGATCCAGAAAGCAGCGCTGGCTGAAACACGGCGATCCGCCTGTCAGCCATCAGGGCCATTTCAGGCTCTTTGATGAGAATGAAGCCGGAGGAGAACTGAAGGCTCTCAGTCCCAAACACTTCAGAACTATTTTCAGTGAAAGATGTTACTTGAAACGAGTCTGTCAGCAGTTCAAAAAATATAGATGATTTAATTGTCAGGGATGTACGTTTTCAAGCCACTCTTAAAATATTCAGCAACGTTAATGTGTTTTGAAAATGCCAAATCTCTTGATCACTGAATATTTCATTTTGGAAACTCTTCGGCTGTGTCTGCAAGCCGCCGTGCAGACGACTAAGTGCTGATGTGACTTTAAATTCAGTCTGACTTGATGTTGGAATAGAGTAATCGAGGCTGAAAATGAGCAGGAAATAAGATATTGAGCAAGACGGATCATAGAGGACGTTCAACTTTTCCTAATTTAAATCTAATCTAACCCAAACCAACAAAGCATGGCGCCGAGGAGATAGCATTACAGTCTCCTTTCCGCCACGAAGCAACTTTTATGATGAGGAATATCCGCAGTCTTAAAACTTGGTAAACTCTCCGTGTGATTTGCGATGAAAAAGTTAAGAGTGTGCAGAGTTTTTAAACACCTGGGACGTAAATTTGTAACAAGCCCATAAACAGACTTTCATGAAACATTGAACAAAACCCGAAGCACAATTAGTGTCATGCGGCATGTAGTAAATTTTGGATGCGCATGCTGTTGTCTGCCTTTAGCGCATGATTCTCAGCGGCTTTTTATCACATCCTGTATCAGCACATTACACATCTCACTGGCTACATGTTTATGGCAACACAAAAGGCTGCTCTAGGAGGGATTCTGCTGTTTGAGGCCATTTAATCTCACAGTGACTCTGGTTACTTGAGATACACTATTTGGCCAAAAGTAAATGGACATGCCGGTTCAACATACTTTTAGTCGGGGGATGTTTTTTAGTGAATAGTGAAACTATCCAACATTTTAACAAGAAACCAGCAGTTAAAACTAAAGCGCACATAAAAACAAAACAAAAATTGTCATTTTGTGGCAGAACTTTTTTCCTATCCCGTTAATCATAACGTACACCCTCTGATTTATCTTGGGACCCCTTGATGGGGACCTGAGACCTGGGGGGACAGATTGAGGACGGCCCTTGTGTTGCCCTGTTTTAGCACAACAGTTTCCTTTGCGCACAAAAGTCAAGAAATCATCTTCCCAGTTAGGTCTGGTTTCCGTGACCTGACCTGAACCCCATCCAACAGCTCAGGAATGATACCCAGGCCCTATCAGCAAACATCAGTGGCCAACCTCTATCACACTTTTGTGGCTGATTGGAGCAAATCCCTGCAACCAGACTCCAAATGTTTTGGAAAGGCTGTTATAGCAAATTATTAAACTGTACTGTTCTGGTGTCCACTTATTTTTGGCCACATAGTGTGCATGGGTGTCTTGGAGAAAGACATTGCAAAGCAGTAAACAGCACTTTTTCTCCATTCAAGTTTAATATAGCTTTGTTTATCTTTTAATTCATAGCTACATTATTTAAATAAAACTCATATTAAAGGGTAATTCTGGTATCTTTAAACATCGGCCCTATTTCTGACATATTCTCGGGTCTAAATGACTAACAGGCACGACAAGTTTTGGAACTGGTGCAGCAGATCACGGCAGCCGGCAGCTGCGAAACAGGCTGCAATGTCTTTAATGTAATCCTCACGGGGGGGGGAATGCACCCGTCCAAGTACGTCCACTAAAATGTGCTTGTCTTTCCCGGTTGTTAGTGTCTTACCTTATGGAAAAGATCCCTGCAGAGACAGACCTTCTCAGACAGTGAGCTGTTACATCGCTCTGCTCAAATCCACCAAACTCCTTTGACAAAAACAGCAATTTTACCTCATAGAACAGGGGAGTTGCTGGTCGACTGCTGGCTCAGTCGTTTAGTTTATTTGTGTTATTGTGTGACTGAGGTGTGTTAACATGCTAGTTTGGATCCAAACTGACCCTTTAAAATGCTCAGATTTAAAAAATACCAGAGTTACCCTTTAACCATTTTCCTTGAGTATAGATACTGCTATTAGGCAAAAATCCATATCTAATGAATGAAACATCCACTCGACTAAAGCAACAACTGTGTGCGTGTCTCAGTGTTAATATGCATGATGAGTGTGTGTGTCTTGTTATCAGCTCTCAGAGAGCAAGTGTCACTTAGAAACAAACTCTACGTCTTTGATTTTTCTCTTTTACCCATCAGCGACAAGACACCTTGTCTCCTAAAAACCCATCCGTGTTTTAATTGGTTCCCCTTTGACAAACAAATGAAGTTGCCGGCGCTGTAATCCAGGCCTGTCACTGCGCTCATCCATTTTAATATCAGCCCTCCATCCCGAGCGCTTCATCAACCGCGTTTGCGTGCTGGTGATATGATGATGGAGCGAAGAAGTGAGGGGTGGAGAGGTTCCCGGGTCACAGATATGCGGCGGGAGAAATCGCGGCGCCGCTGAACCGTAGCGGCAGCAGCAGTAGCAATGCTGACTCTAAAAAAGCACTGATGGACGGGCTGGTGTGTCAGCAGGACTAACACAAACATCCGTCAAAGGCCCATTCCTCCACTCCACTTGCTGCTGGACGCAGCCGCTGGTGGAGGGCGGTAGATCAGGGCTGGGGGCCATATTTCTGCTGGTCAGACAAAGTCCAAAACCCCCCACAGCTGCAGCTCCACCAACTTCTACAGAGTGTCCTTCCCAAGCATCTGACGCCAGCTGATGAAGACATCTCGAGAGAAGCTTTTCTCACCAAGCTTTACGGATCAGTTCATCGCTACACCCGCGTGTACTCTGCGATTGCTGTTATGTAGCACACATTTTTGCACAGTTTACGATGTGTGTTACTGACCCAGTGTGGCGTAGTAAAAGGGGAAGTCTCCCAGGTATCCGGAGTACTGCCGCAGGGCGAAGAGGCCCCCGGGGTGGCTGTTCCACATCAGGCTGCTCCTGGAGCCGTGCTCCAGCACGCGGTCCTGGATGATCTACACACGGAAACAGGTGGAAACACACGTCAGACCAAAAATCAATGAGCTGAGGGTGTTTATCTTTAATTCACATTCAGTTTCAAGGGCCGGACGTTTTCATATGTTACAGTTTCAACCATTTTTGGACAATTAATTATAGGAAACATGAAATACCGCAACTTGCTGTCTACTCTGGACATAAGCCACCTATTCTTCTATGTCTCTCATCTGCTGCTCTTCCTGAAATCCTTCTTTTCTGATATTAAGTTTTTCCCCTTTACTAACGAATGACCTCAGGATACAGATTTTGAGATGCAAAATTTCGAGACAGACTCCTTCAATGCAGTGAATAACACTACGTTTATATGACAGGGGTACAGTTATGTAATTCCATAAATTCCACTGGTGAACTTGCAAGAAATAGATAAAAGACTGATCAAAATCAAAGCAGCAGAGGCAGAAATATCCTGACTTACAGTCCTTAATATGGGCCAACTCCAAAAGCATTGTATCCTACATTTCCCATAATGCAATCCGATAGCATAGTTTTTTCTTAGCTGACAGGTAAAAACCCACTATCCACTGTTCTTGTGTGTACAATCAATCATCAATAAAAGAAGTGTTTCCAAAAGTGCCCAAACAAGACATTAATTAACAATCTGTCCAAAAGAAGCTGTGGATGCTGACTGTCTGTGGGGGAGAAACAGGTCTGATCTCACTCTGAAGCTTTTCGATGTCGGACATTAAAGGAACCCACAAAGATCTGTGTGGCTCTGGCGGCCGCACAGTGTGTTGCCAGGATCAAACTTGTGTCACTGTAATTACAGCAGGAGCTCTTTTCTTCAGGCCGCTCGGCCGAAAAAAAAAAGAAGCTACAACAAACACAAAAACTACGACTGAGTAATATTTGGCTCAGATCAGCGCCGACTCGTAAAAATCTGAAATGTTTGTGTTGATGAAGGAACAAACGTTTGCCTTTCAGATTATGGTGGATGAAATATTAAGGATTTGATCAATGAGCCTTGTAATCACACCTATAAAACACTGCGAAATGAGTTTTCACACACACACACACAAGAAAAAAAAAGCCAAGAAGCAGACAGTCATAAACGTGAATGAATACCAACGCGGCTAATGTTCCAACTCCTGTGAGCTCGTTTCAGTTCAGAGAGATATTCAGAGCGTTATTCAAAGCCCAGTTGATGAATTAGAGCGGCTGAAAAACTGATAGAAAAGCGAGTCTGTGAGGCGTCTTTCCAAACGGTTGCTTTGTATCACCTCAACAGCGGCTATTGATTGTGTCAGGAGCGGATCGCTGTAGCACAAAGCCGACGGCGAGATAAATCCATGTTATTGTGTAATATTTCCTCCGCAGACAAACCGGACGGAAGCCGGCCGGTCCCGCGGAGGCAGAGTCATCAGCTGCATCTGAGCACCAGTCAATCAGGCCCGCCCCGATCCTTTCTGCGCCCAAATAGAGCAGTCAGTCAAACGGGCGGACGCCAGAACGGCCGCTATTTTCCTCCTCGCCGTCGGGCCTCGGCCGGACAGGCAGAGAGGGAAGAGATATCGCTGCTGTGCCCTTGAGCCATGCTGAATTGCTTCAGTAAAAGAGACACAGGTTTGTGGCAGTGTTTTACAGCTTCGCTACTGGGTCACGCGTAGGAAGAGGTGAGTCAGGTGGGCCGAGCAGTTAATGATACACCTGGAGGGGGTTTGCTGTAATAATATTGACAAAGCAACATAAAAATTCATCACGAGGAGGCGGGTGATGTGACGAAAGAGAGAAAAAACCGTGCACCGTGCAAGGTTTTTTTTTATTTTTTTAAACTTTCCCCGAGGGCGGTCGATAACCATTTGCCTCAGCCGAGCAGATTAACTCGGAATCCGTTAACTTCTCTATAAAAACGCCGCCTGCCACCTTAAAAACCCCGAGCCCTTACACCTTATGAGGGGCAATTTTGCTCGCTTGGCTGCCGCTCCTCCCCCGTCGGCAGCCCTCAGTCGGGACATGATGGACGACTCAATCTCACCCCAGAACAGCCACAATCAACCAATTAGAGCATGATAGATAAATCCTGCTTCTCCCTGTGAGTGGCGCGCTGTGAGCTCGGCTTTAATAGGTGAGTTTAATAGGTGCACCGGCGGCACAGGCCTGCCGAATATTGACCTTGTGATTGGTCGAGATGCGTCCGCTTGCTGACAGGAAATGGCGCGTGATAGGCTGAACTCGCGTTTCCTGCCCGCTCGCCGACTTCGCGCACACACTTTGGAGTGGATGTGGGAAGTCAATAAAAGAGTGTTTGTGAATGTATGTGAGGAGGTTCAATCTGTCAAGACGTCGGAGTGTGTGCGCGCGCCTGTATCATCGCAGATCTGCAGTGAGGAAGAGGAAGAGGAGGAAGGAGGATGAAGCCTCGACAGGATGAATAAACCATATCGCTCGTTATCTCATGGGCTGCCACGGCAACGCCATTTACATGTGTCACCCCTTCTCCTCTTCGCCCCTTCTCCCACCACTCTTTTTACAGGACAGTCAGTCAGGATTAAGCATTGAGCCTTTGCTGTATTCAGTGTACACACACACACGCACACACACACACACACACACACTTTCTCGGTGTCACCTTGCTCTTTAGTGCAGAGTGACAACATGTCAGCGAGGTTATGCCCGGGTGGTGCCACGTGTATCTGCGCTGACACACCTTGACATATGGAGATGCATGCATGAGACTCTTGGTGTGTGTGTGCGCGTGTGTGTGTGTGTGTGAGAGAGAGACAGCGAGAGACAGGGCAAGATAACAAACACACCAGAGAGCTCGCTAAAGTCAGACAGACTCCAGACGCTGAAGCCTCGACGCATTACGTGTGTGTTTTAGGAGTGTGTAGGCATGTGTGTGTGTGTGTGTAGAAGTCTAATTCAGATGTAAGATTCGGGAGGTGATACCATAAGTAGGACTGCAGCATTGAGGGGATTCTTGCTCCGAGGCTTTAGCGACGCAGTGAGAGAGGAAATGAAATGCGTGATGGGATGCTCGGGTGAGAGACGAGGCAGGAAGAAGACGACATTTGTAACCACAGCGTGGAGCCAGCAGTAAGCCCAGGTGTTATCTCTGCATCTATAAACAACTTGTTTAAACTGAATAATGGGGATCGGGGATTAGATGCTATGAATTGTTTTTCCAGTCACAAATTTTTCTAAACTCGATTGTTGTTAATAAAGCGGATGCGGATGACAGTACGAGGTCAGAGCAAGGATGGAGGCCTCTGAACTTAAAGCCTGAATCTCATCCGATTTACGCCTGGAATTAAAATGGGATCTGAGTCCAGACACATCATCTGGATAATAAACAGTCTGATCTTGCCTCTGTGTTTACACCTGACATTTTTAATGTCTTCTCGTCGTCTGAAATCAAAATACTGATTTCATACATATACGTATATACAAAATGTAGATTACTGCATATGAGTAATCTGAGGTGGCACCTAATGAGCCCCAGACTCCCTTAAAAAATCAGAGAATTTTGTGAGTTGTTGCGTTAGAGGAAACTTTATAAACTCTGTGAAACTATGTCTACCACAGATTCCTAATGATTTGTCTCCTCTTGTAAATTCGGCAATTATGGCTTAAGTAATACATGAAGTTATTCATTTCTTTGTAGTAAAAACATTGCATCAGTTTGTCCCGCTGTGCTGCAGCAGCGTGCTGCTAGATAAACTATCTGCCTTGTTAACAGCAGATCAGCTTGCATCACATACACACACACACACACAAACACACTCATTTCTTACTGTATATCATTCATTTCACACCTGTACTGCTTTATTGTTCACACAGTTCTGTTGAAAAATGCATCTTTTGGTGCTTTCATGGCACAGAATACTCAGTCACACAATAATCAGTAATTAGAGGCCTGTCTCTTTCAGTTTCTCGCTTGCTCGCTTATTTTATGTTAGCTAAAAACAAATATCTGTATCAATATTGTGTTGCGTACGGACGCCAACGTGTTGTCTGGATTGCACTTACACTTAAGATCCGAACACAACGCGAGCCAGACAACCTCCAGATGTGGTCAGGCAGGTCCGATCACATTTCAATCACACCTTGCATTAGCACGCGTTTCTCCTTATCTGGATAACGCGTCCGGATACAGATCGCACTTTAATACTAATGGACTTTCTGTCTTTTAAGCATGAAAGATATTTTCGGTGGTTTGTCCTCCAGCAAGAACAGCAGCTGTGTTCAGTTTGGATCCAACAGCGATCAGTTTTCCTTCAAAACTTACTAAAACACTCACACTTCAGAGTCGAGTCTACACTAATGAACCTGCCTCCAGCTCCGCGATGGCCCCCAATTCAATGAGAAAGTACGCAAGGTTTGAACTCAACCTCTCCCACTTCATTCATCACAACTACTTCTGTCGAGTGGCGAGTGCAACACCTTGAAACTGTCTGAAAGTGTGCTCTGTTGTCCCCATTTCATTTCATTATTGCATCTCGCTCGTCTCTGTGATGGCAGGCTTTTTGCCCTGCCTTTGAGTGTGGCCATTTGGAACAGCTATAAACACTGTTGCCTTGAGACATGGTTGGATGACACGCTGCATGAACTAGTTTTCTTTCAAGCTTACGCCATTAGCCATATTTTGGACTGTTCTGAACACACAAATCCTAAAAAATGGACTGTGGGGACATGAAAGAATGCGGCTGGCGCTATTTGAGAGGTTTCTGCGGACTCTGAAGACCTAAGAAGCTTCTTGAAAGCTTCTTAAACTCTACGACACTTTTGGAGGACACTGTAATTCATCACCTCTGTTCTCTGAGAAGGTTTTAGTTTTCAAGCCTCCTGTGGGTGTTTAATATTCATAAAAAAAGGTTTGGATCCTCTAGAGCATTGATCCCCAACCCCTGGGCCGCGGCCCACCAGTGGGCCGTGGGTCATTTGGTACTGGGCCGCACAGAAAGAAAAAATAATTTCCATTATTTTGTTTTTTCACATAATTTGAAAAACAGGTGGTGCCTGACAGTGCCAGTCTGCAGCCAGGTCCTCTTGACATGATTAAAAAGTGGATTTACGTTCATTATTATTGTTATTATTATTATTATTAAAGAGAAAATACCACAGTTTTAATGCCGATCTTATCATTTTATTTTGTTTTTATCTGCTACACCTTTAGACTGGGCCGTGAAAATATTGTCAGACATTAAACTGGGCCATAGTACAGAAAAGGTTGGGGACCACTGCTCCAGATGAGCCGGCAAAACTCAGCCCAGTTCACCCTCAACTCTGCTGCCCATGAACAAGATACTGAAAGCTGAACTGCTTCATGCAAAGCTGCTGAAAACAGCAGAATACTGTTTTCTCTTCAGTTACAACCTCCACTAAACACCACTGGCGCCACTACAAACACTACTAATGATGATTTTTACATCTATCAGCAGCACCACTACAGAAACTGTGCTAATATACTGGACATTCAAGTGACTGCAACTGTTTCGACCACACAAAACAAAAAGCAGCTTGTGAGAAATTCTCCGAGCGCATGTCCTTTCTGCCCTTTTATTTTGCTTTTATCCTGGTATCAAACAGAGCAAAAAGAGGCCTGAGAATAAAGCGAGGATTGCAGAGACTCTGCTGTGACACCGCAGCCCTCTGAGAGAAAGACCGGTGACGGAGGAGGAGGAGAGAGGACGGCGGGGAGGCCAAGAGGGCGGCTGGTTGTGTGCATGTGTGCTGCGAGTCCTCACCTCCAGCGTGGTCAGCACTATCTTCTCCACGGAGGAGAAGTAGGCCTCCCACAGGAACTGAGTCTGCTGTCTCAGGGACAGGATCTTATCCTGGTGGATGGAGCGCACGGTGGTCGGGATCTGCGAACGACAAACAGCAGCAGTCAGTCAGCAGTCAGCACTCATCCGGGGCAGGAAGATTAAAATTGGTCCCAGAGATACACTCCGGAAATTGCCATCAACAGATAAAGCCTGAACTGTAGGCTGACGCAGATATTGCAAGTTTTTGGAGTGGTCCTTGGGGGCAAGTCCAAGTTGAGTCACAAGTTTTAAGAAACAAAAACAAAGCCCTCAATCGTTGAACATTTCGGCCTTTGAACATTTTGCTTACAGGAGCATTACTGGAAAACTGTAGTTCACATGGCTGAGATCAAGTCCTGTCACTGAGGCCGTATTTTCATTCCAGGATGTTACAAGATCAAAAAACTAAATAAATCTCACAATAAGGTCCAAGTCAACCCGAGGTCTCCGAAGCTTTTTACTGCATGGGCTTCCTCAGCAGATGGAGCTCTCAGTTGTCGTCTCGTCCCCACGATCGCTTGCTATCACGCAGAACAAACTAAACCGTCTCCATGACAACTGAGCAATGGCATCCGCTGAGGAAGGCCATGAGATGCGTTTAAAAAATGTGGGACCTTGTGTTGAGGATGTTTTTGTGAAGCTGAGGTCGAGAAATGAACCTTCATCCAGCCAGGCTAGCTTTCCCCCCTGTTTCCAGTCTTTGTGCTAAGCTAAGCTAAGCTAACCGGCTTCTGGCTGCAGCCTTACGAGACAGACAGATATGAGTGGTATTGATCTTCTCATGCATCACTGCTAGAAGCATAATTCCCAACATGTTGAACTTTTCCTTGAAAGCCTACAGTCCAGCGTTGTCTGCCAAGTCTGCCATATTCCTCAGCATGGAGGGCAAAGGATGCTATTTTTAAAAAGGCAGAGTCCCAGAGGAAAAACTGAGCATTTACAGAACAAACGTTTGATTTTATTCAAGGGGATGAAGCACACAACACGAGGAATTTGCAAACAATAACAGCAACTGCAGCTATCATCATCAAACTGTGTTAGTGGAGAAAAGCTAAAATGCTGCAGCAGCCATTAGGTGAACACTTTTATACTTTTATTTGATCTGTGTACTTTAGTTCTTATGGGAGTTTATTTGTCGTGATAAAGGGGGATAAAGGAAAACAAACACTCTTCAGTAAATACTGTATTTCCTGCTAAGTGAGGAAATAAATACACTGTATGAGCAGTATTTTCCTGCTTTAAAGAGGGAGTAAATACTTCCTGTACAGTGCAGGTATGCCACATTTAATGAAAAACATATGTTAATACACACACTGTATTTTGTGTGCATCTTGGCCCATTATATTGCTGTGAAGTGCATGAATCCGCAGGCCGATCTGGGATGGCTCAGGCACAGTGGCGCTGCAGAGCGAGCTCAGATGGAGCTCCCACATTATAAAACTCAATGTCAAACAATATTATTACACACTTCATTCAAATTAAGATTTAATGGGCATATAATTACTTTTTCCCCCATGAAGTTCAAGCAATTTCAGCCAAATCCATTTGCTCATTCTATTTATTTGCGCTCTCATATAACAATGTGAGGATTTGAGTGACATTTTCAAGGACTTGGTATGCTGCTTGAATAGCTGACAGCCCCTCCACTGGAAAACAAAACAGGATCAGGGCGAATATGAGTGCAGAGTGTGTGTGTGTGTGTGTGGACAGTCAGAGAGGCGCTACATCAGCTGCTGCTCCTCTGTCTGATACGCAGAGCATGTGGTTTGCAGAGCGTCGCCGTCGGGCTGTTACCTGCAGCAGGAGCCTCTCGTCGCCGATGACCGCGGCTGTGTTCCAGTCGATGATCTCGGAGAAAGGCAGCTCCCAGCCGTTACTCAGCATCACCGGCACACACGCAGCCTGAAACACACACACACACACAAATACAGAGGGAAGTTTGGACACGATCCTTTACAAACACAATCACAGCTACCACTAACTCGTGGCGGATTTGCTACATATTGATCCTGATTATTAAAGCTGTGATATTCTGCTTTTCTCATATAACATTACAGAGGCTGGACTGTATTATAATTGATCAGTCCTCCTGTTTCTAAATTTCCCATTTGGTTGAATTGGATTTTCTTTGAGTTTCAAGTGGACGTATCATACATAAAATCACTAGTGAGGCTTGTAGCAGCAAAGTAGGGACGTCACACCGATGACACATGCAGAACAAGGCCTATTACAGCTGCCAACTTTATCAGCTACAGCCCGACGCTGTTTCAGAGTGTAAATCTCATCAAAGGGCTGAACTTTAATAAGTGAGAGGGAAAGCAGCTGCGACAAAATGATCACGCTGCAGACTTAATTACAATTATTAGCCCTAATTATATGAGAGACACTGAACCTTTTGGATTACATCCTGACAAATTTCTACATGGCAGAAACTCCAAACTATTAATGGAAATGGCAAAATTGCAGAACGGACCAAAAGCTGAATCAAGAGATTTTTTTGGCCACTTGGGGGCAGCAGAACGAGCCGGAAACACAACATTCATGAATCATGATTTTATAAAGTTGATGTTGTGAATGTGTTGCAGAACATGACACGTTCTGGATTTTCACCCTGAAAACAGCCGCCTGCTGCTGGAAGCTACTGACGAGAGTGTTGAGAGTGAACCAAAACATTAAAGCTGCAGGAGTTAACACCAAAACAATTAGCTTAAAGAAGCTAAAACGCTCATTAGCGCTAAGGGGAACTGCACAGTCTGTTGATCTCTGGGTTCATCACTTTCACATTACACACAGTCATTTGAGCAATATAAAAACAAACTGCAGCTTTCATTCAAAAGTAAGAATAAACACACACAAGCTCGAATGTAACCTACACTTGTACTATACGTGTTGCTTAGATCACAGCTTTATTAAAACCTAAGATCAAACATGAGCTGAGCACAAAGCATCTTAGCAATCTGATAAACAGAAATAAGCTTGAACGCGCAATCTAGATAAGCAGGCAGGCGGCGTACAGCCACAGAGAGCGAGGAACTCGGCATAATGACGGCTGAGATGGAAAAAAAATTAGCAGCCATTTATTGGAGAGCAGATCAAAAAGAGCGAGTAAAAATAACAGTTCAAAGTTGGGACTGAGCTGCAGATGTACAAACAGAAAACATTTATTCACTTTGCTGTTAACACTTGCGAACCACAAGAACTCAAACATGCACAAAAGGAATTTCTTGATTACACGCTTAATGCTTCTGTTTCTGATTCTGTTTGTGTTTATCTGATTACTAGAAATGTCTGAATCATTTATGAGCCTGAAAAACCGAACGGAAACATTCAGTCTGCTCGGGTTGTTCTCGCGTCACCCGGACGGACGGCCGCTTTGTCTTTCCGCAGCCGCACCTGTTGACACGGCGAGTATTAAAATGAGTTCAGGTCGCTGGAAAGTCAATTACTCAAAGGGAGCGAGCAGGAGGAATGATAGAAGGAGGAGAAAGGGGGAATTAAAAAAAGATCAAGAGAGGAGAAAGTGGATAAACAGATGTAAAAAAAAAAGATGAAAAGAGGGGAGGTGGTGAGGCTGAATGTGACCTTTGGCAAAGGAGCGGCGCAGGGATGGAGGGATGAGAGGAGCGGCGGAGGGATGGAGGGATGAGAGGAGCGGCGGAGGGATGGAGGGATGGAGGGATGAGAGGAGCGGCACAGGGAACAGCTGGTGTGTGTGTGTGCGTGCGTGCGTGTGTGTGTTTGTGTGTTCGTGGTGGGAGTTTGATGTAATGACGGCTCTGTCACTCCCAGGTCATAAAGGTGTCAGCTAAACCAGAGCAGGCCCTCGGGCTCGGCTGACGTCTCCTCACAAAACCACCACCGCACACACACACACACACACACACAACCTCAGGCGTACACACACACACAGGGTTGACCTCTATTAGGAATTGCTTTCTCATGCAAAGACCAAAGCCTGTAAATACTCTCCCTCCTCTTCCTGTAGACGGTGCG
This sequence comes from Chelmon rostratus, assembly GCF_017976325.1. Classification (NCBI taxonomy): domain Eukaryota; kingdom Metazoa; phylum Chordata; class Actinopteri; order Chaetodontiformes; family Chaetodontidae; genus Chelmon; species Chelmon rostratus. The sequence continues at coordinate 7,944,338 of NC_055673.1, read as the reverse complement.
AGTCGATGGATGGAGGAGGAGAGAGGAAAGGAAGGAGGAGAGAGGAGAGGAAGGAGGAGAGAGGAGAGGAAGGAGGAGAGAGGGCATATTTTCCTCCTGAGTGAAGTGCGCTGTTATGTGTGTGTGTGTGTGTGGCAGCTGATAGTGAGATAAGCGCACTTATGTGGCTGCACTCCGCGTGCGGCGAGGAGAGGTAAAGGACAGTGCAGTACTGATGCACTGCAGTTATAGAAATGGATGAACGGGTGGTGGTGGGGGGGCGCAGGGTGTGAAGTGTGTGGATTTCGAGAGGAGCGAGTAAAGTGGAGGTAAATGCGGATCCACTATTAGAATTGGGTGGAATTTACTTCACAGGTTATTATGGTGCATGCAGTGTGGTGATGTCACATGCAGAGATTTGAGCCCCTAATCTGGCTTCACCTTCACTGAACATGACAAACAATACGGTGTTTGAAAGCGCAAAACCTCACGGATCTATCTTTGTACGCCATTTTAACATCCCGCTTTATAGCTAGGGTTCATGCAACGTGGCCAAACCAGAGCGTCACAGCAACAATCTTTGCAAAATATTTAATTCTAGAGCTGTGGCTGGTTGCTAATTGCTAACAGGCTAGCCAGTGACAACAGCATCCTGAGTTTCTTTCCATTTCCCTCTGCTGGGCCGTTTTCTTGTTCTTTAGACTGTGCATGATGTAAGTTTTTTTTCTTGATTAATCGATTAGTTAGTTGGTCCAGAAAATGTCATAAAATGGTAAAAAGAAATAAAAATGTTGATCCCACAAAGCCCAAAGCCGTGTCCTCAAATGTCTCCACAACCCAAAGGTGTTCAGCAAAGGTCAGCTCTGTGGAGACGGTTTGTTATTGGCGATGCACTGAAATGAACTGACTTCACTGTGAAATTCTGCAGGTTTAAACTCTTCCTCTCTCACAGTAAACTGCCTGCCAGGAGAAACTAGGCTGCATGAAAATGCTGTTACGAGCATTAACCATTTAATTGGTGTGTCCTTATTTGAGCTTGTGCACAAAAATGAGGTTTGTCATATCGACTATATATCTTTGTTAGAATCAGAGGGGCAATAATTTCAGAGAAATTGGGCAATGATGGCTGCTCATCTGACACTTGATCAAAATGATTAAATTACAAACAAAATCAAGAGTTTCCTGACACGTTTCTATTTTTCCACTAGCTCTTTGATAATTTCACTGTCTGCAATTTTCACAGTCAGGCAACAATTTAACAGTTCATCGGCAAAATAAACCCAGTGCCACGAAGTAAAATACAGTTTAGAGGCAGGAAGAAGCAGCTAATCTTTTCAGTGAAGGTCTGGTTTGTTTATATTCATTACAATATTAGTCTGAAAATTAAGGTGGTAATGATTTAGTGATCCTTTAATGCTAGAGGTAGCACCATTAAAACAAAAGCTAAGTGGGAGGTTGAGTGTGGGAAGGGATTCGTTTTCTTCCCAGTAATATTGCTGGTAGGCATGAATTTAATGTGCGCTGCTCTCTCATAATAGACTGTGTGTGTGTGTGTGTGTGTGTGTGTGTGTGTGTGTGTGTGTGTGTGTGTGTGTGTGTGTGTGTGCGTGAGTGAGTGCTGCTTGTTTACCTGCAGCGCCTCGAGGAAGCGAAAGGAGCCCAGTCGTCTGCCGCGGGGCACCAAACAGAAGGTGGAGTTGTGCAGCATCTCCTTATAATCATACCTGCAGACACACACACACACACACGCACACACAGGATGAGTTCACTGACATAAACACGAACATGACACAGCAACACGCTTAAAACATTTATGTAGTTAGAGGAACACATACAGTACAAACATTAGAGTTATTAGTGGTTATGAGCAATGCAGCCTGATGGAGATGCTGGTATTAAACATAATGAGCTACTGTCAATGTAGCATCAATAGCTAATTTTCTCAATAGCACTTAGCACATCATAGCTTTTTAATGCTAAACACGACGTGTGCTCTACATCTTTATCTGGAGGTCAAACTGAACTTGAGCAGCTTTCACCTTCGTTTTCTCAGCTGGGGTTCGTTTCCTTCCCTGTTTGACCCCTTTTTAGTGATGTTTGCGAGGTTTTCACTGACGGGAACGATACCCAAAACGCACCAAATATGATCCAATTTCTAATAAATCGTTCTTTATAGCTCCTTCTGCTTCCGTTTCTTTCTCCAAAAGCTCCATCCCTCCTCCTCTCCTGTCTCCCTCGTTCTCCCCTCTCTCCTCCTATCTCACAAACCACATGCTCCTTTGCACGCCCCCTCGTCTTCACTCGCTACCTTTCTCAATCCCTCTATCTCTTAAAGCAGGAGGCCGACGCTCCTTCCCTCCCCTCCTCCCCCTGCCAGCTCCTCTTCCTCCTCCTCCTGCCTCCTCATCCGTCTATCTCTCCAGCGAGGTGTGTCTTATTGCTCTCCAAACAGGGTGATCAACCCTGCCAGAGGTAATGAGCTGAGAGTGACACCTGCTTCCACCACACAGCTGGCTCTGTGTGTGTGTGTGTGTGTGTGTGTGAGAGACAGAAATAGAGAGACAGTGTGTATCTGTGCATCAGTCTGCTTGTTCGTGTTTGCATGCATGCTGCTTTTCTGTGTTACCACTGAACAAGCCATGTGTGTGTGAGTGTGTGAGTGTGTATGCTGTTTCATATTACCATGTTTGATCTCCTTCATAAAGTATTTATACTCCTACTCTCTCATACATACACACAGGGCTAATAAAAGCTAACATGCTAACCAGCATTGCAGAACCAGGTTTAATTTATTTCAACTCATAAACCGCCTGATTTTTAAAAAATAATTGATGAATATTTTATGTCACCATGCACCCAAACGTTACATTTCCTGCTGCGGGAGGACTGATCACGACCCTTTGGTGTAAACTGTATTTCGTTGCAACAATGACAGCTGTGTTTTATAAAATATGGAAATGGAAACTGGATGAAAGAATAAGTGAGATTCTAATTATGCACCAGGGTCCCTCTGCAAAACAAACAAATAAACAAAAAAACAATAAACATTTTAAGTTGCTGCCAATGCTCTTTTTAAAATCACTTAACTTGCATGTTATTTTACTATTTATTTCTTAAATTTGATTTTTTTATTGCAACCAAAAAAAAAAAAAAAAAAAGTAATAATGAGCCCTAAGGGTTGTTCAGGTTGGGGGTTAAGAGACTGGTGAGGCAGAAAATCATTTCTCATTTAGCCATAATCTATAGAACTTGAAGGTTAAAGGACACACACACACACACATACACGCACACACACACGGCTCTATTGGCGATGCCGTGGACGTACTGTAGATTGTACTGAAGTAGTGTGACAGTGATTGCTGATGCTGCCTTCAGTATGTGCCTGTATGGACGGAGCTGACAGGGCAAAGCTGGAAGCCAAGCTCTGTGTTCTCACACACACACACAAACACAACACACACACACAAACACGCTTGATGGTGATTGCTGATGTTGCTGGTGAGATGCTGCCTCGTCTCTTCTTTAGCCGAGCTCTAATGAAGTGCCGGGACATGACAGCGTGTGATAAAATCCCACCCTCGCTCACACCTACATGCATAATGTTCTGTGCAGCACATAACACAGTTATCGTACACACACACTGAGCCTCGCAGACACACACGCGGCGCGAACAAGCGACAGCTGCACGCCCTCACATTGACGTTCCGTCACCTTTCGATGGAGACGAAGAAGCTATCGTAGCCCATATTTCCACGCCAGCTGTCTGCCTGGACGGTGCCTGTTTGTGCGTGTGTGTGTGTGTTTGTGTGTAACAGCACACAAAGCGGGCGAACATCAATGTGAGGATTTAACACACAGCGGCCTTTTGAAACCTTTCATCTAACCACTGCGCTGTCATGAGCGTCAGATCTTCTGTCTTATGTATGTTTGATACAACACAACTGTTTTCTATTTGTTTCTATTTGAACTGATCGGTCGTGGGAGGAACTTCTAAACTTCTCTTCTCGGTTCTTTAATGTTCGAAAGCCGCTAGGGGATGGCTGGGACGCGGCTGCTGACAGAGCTGCAGCACAGCCCGGCGCGTGATTCACCTGCTGCGCACCTTAACCTCAGCACGACTCGGATCGTGCCGGAACGAGACGCTTCTCTTTTTACGAGGGAGTGTTTGCGGTTTGGAGATTTGAATGAGTTGAAGAGGTCGCAGGAGGAGGCCTACACGAGGACGTCCCCCCGCTGTGTAAACCCACCTTCACCTCCCGCCTCCCTGTTCCTTCTCCCAACTCCTCTTCCTTTCCTCAAACCTCCTGCTGGTTTGCACTTCACGCAGGGCTCAGAGGCCACAGCTTGCTTCCCCTACCTTCTTCTTCTTCTCTACTTCTTTTGTTCCTCCTTCTTCTGTTGTGTCTAACAACAGCTCCCCCTCCTCATTGTCCCTGTGACCTTGAGCCGGCGGAGGAAAACTACAGCTAAGCTGCATGATGTATCTATACTTTCCATTGTGCTGTACATATAAGTGTGTGTACGTGTGTTTGTGTGAAACAGACGAATGCAATGACATGTGACAAATGTGAAGTGATAGTCTACTTGAAGACTTACACCACGTTTGGGGTGAAAACAGCAGAAAACGACGTCAGCGTGCAAAAAACTTGAAGCAGACGGAAAACAAGGCTTCATATAATAAAACGCAGCAGATGACCTCTGCATGTGCAGCCTGGCGTCAGCACATCCAACAGCTCCGACTGCCTTGGCAGCCTGTCATTAAGTGCCCTCATTTGCAGCAAGTTCATTACACGGGATCGGCGCTGCATCCACGCAGACAGTGGATAAAGGGGGATGGACGAGGAGAGGAGATGAAAACTGTATTTTTTAATAAACAGGCTGTCTAGCTAACGCTCTGGTAGCCGAAAGAAACGTCTGGTAGCTGAAAGAAACTGCTCCTTTATGGCCAGCGGTGGAAGACTTATTCAGATCCTCAGTACTGCTCACAAAGCATCAGCAATAATACCAGAATCACAGCGGGCCTTTAAACTGTAGTGGTAATTTCAGCATCAAAGAAGTAGACAAAAAGCCGGCCTCTCATCAGCAGCCAGTGACTGATTTCTGTCATCTATGATGACAACTGTCGCGAGCAGCTTTTATCAGCTTTGCACTGGCTTTAAACTTGCACGGCTTTATTGTTTCCAGGTGACTCATGCTAAAACACTGAGGCTAATGCTGCACAGCCGTGTCCCAGGAAAAGTCAGCATCCTCACCAGTTGTGTGGAAGACACGAAAGTAAGGAGCAGCATCATTATTTATTGCAGGATGGCCACTGAAGTCTTGCTTGCTGTTGGGTTGCTCGAGTCTAAGATTTGAAAAAAGCTTATATAGAGGAGACAGAGCGGCTAACGTTACCCTGATATCTCAGATATACCAGCCACAGCTCCCACACACTGATCTGAAATACTGCTTTTTGAAGCATCACCTATAATTCCACAAAATAATGCAGCTAACTGATGACATCCTTGGCTTTGGAACTAGAGCTATAGCAGGCTATTTAGCACGCTAACATTTGCATCTTGAATTGAAAGCATGCGAACACACTGTTTCCATTAAAAAAGTGCAACATTTCCCAGCGAAATGCAGCGAAGCAGAAGCATAAAGTAGCACAAAATGGAAACAGTCAACCTCAAACTTTAGCACACTGCTTGAGTAAATGTACTTTGTTGCGGCAGGCCAGATTCCCAAAGGTCCACACTTGGCGGGCAGCCACCTGGTCTCGCTGGTACCATGTGGGCACCCAGCAGACGCCTGAATGTGGAGCTTCGGGGTGATGAAAACATAAAACCACCACCAGCCTGAGTGTCTTCCAGGGAGCAGAGAGAAAGAGATCCAATTTGCTGCTTATTGAGACTGTTGTTGCATTAGCCTCCTGGACCTCTCGCCTGTCTCCCTCTGCCACTCGCTCACTAATTTCTTTGTCTTCCAAAGTGTGTTTCTGTGTGTGTGTCTGCAGGAGCGTGTGAAAGAATGGGTGTCTGGAGGTCTTGATGGCTGGAACAAAACCCAGGGAAGTGTTTCTGGTACTGTACTGTAGTGGAGTTTATGTGTACATGCTGAAAAAACCTTCTGGTAAAGACTCAGACTCATCAAATTATTAATTTATGATAAAAGAGAGCTTTAATTTCCTCTCACTGTGTCCTTCTGCACATGAGGATGAATGTGAACCTTCAGATGTGGTGGCTGCACATCAAAGTAATATTTATCATTATGGATGTCACAGCGCAGATGTGCTCATTTGTCTGGTAAATAACTCCCAAACAGACTAAGGACGGATTCCAGCAGTAATTAAACAGGAGCCTCGTACTCCCCATAAACACAAGTGTCTAAGTTGAAGCATATTGTTGTGTGTGCTCCCATGAGAGTGTGACAGATGTGCGGGCTAAGTGAGCTTGTGGGTAAAAACAGGGGCATCGCTGGCTCTTGACTAACTGAGATAGTGTGTTTGGAGGGGGAGTGTGTGTTTCTGTGTGTTTGAGGATGATAATGTGTGCGCACATGCGTATAGTGACAGATAAAAGCTCGAGAGACAAATCAGTGGTGTGCATGCATGTGTTTCTGTGTGTGTGTGTGTGTGCCCCCTTTAACTTTCACCCTCTTTACTTTTCCCCCCCCTGCAGCTGTGTGGAAAAGTGTGAGTCAGCATCTGCATGTCTGCATCCAGATGTGTGCCTTTACATTCTGTCCCTCCTCCTCCGCTGCCGTAACGCCTGCTGTACACTCTGAAACTAATTCATTAGCCTAATTAGTGCTCATTAGCCAGCTTATGCTAGTTCCAATTAGCATTCTAGCATGGAATGACCCAGAGGTCCACCTGCCCAACAAACAGGCAAATCCATGACGACCTCGAGGTCTGTCCGCACGCGGGGGCCAATCTGTTTACGCCCACTAACAGGACTGTGAACAGGTTCCCCCGCCCGGCCCGGAGAGCGTCCTCGTCCTGCAGAGCTCAGCGGGTAGTTTGACATGTGATACACAGCTGAGTGCATGTGAAAAAACTGTAAAACTGTGTAAAAAAGAGCAGCATGGGCTATAATGTGAACTGGATGTGGTGCAGTGATTTAACTTATAGCTGAACTATCGTGGAGGACAGTGCTTCCAGTGAATCTGTAGGCTGAAGCACTACATGCACAACTTTTAAATGTGTAAGACAGAGCTAACTGAGCTCTATCTGACAGAGTTTTTAAGAGTAGCTGGCTGCAACAGCTTCCAACAGCACTGAGTTACAGAAAACTAATATAAGACAAAAAATACATCACCAGATCCCAATGGACAAATGCAAAACTGTAAAATCAGAACAATAAGAAAAATATGGCAAACCATAATGTAAAGACAGCCTGAGAGCAGTCTAAAGCCATCAAACAATAAATTAATAAAGCAAACACATCCAGACAACATTATCAGCTGCCGCAGTACAAGTGGCCAGCTGTTGTCACAGGTGTGGCGGCACACGGCACAAACGGCGGACGCTTTGGTGCAGCATCCGAACGCCGGCCAGCATCATCTGCGCGAGTGGACGACCGTGTCCCGGCATGAGCCGGCCTCATCACCGCGAGAGCGAAACAATCAGCAACAGCAACCGACAACCTCTTTGAGCGTCGGCATTGATCCCCGCGGGCGCAGCGTAGGTAAGTGTCGATGTGAGAGCCGATGCCAGCCTGTGATGTTCTGACTCTGATCTCTGGGAAACAGGAGTGGCACATGTGGTTATTTGCATAATGAGTTGGGAAGTGAAAGCCAAGTGTTCGCTGGAGACGCGTCTGAGAGGTGCTCCGGTACCAGGTGTGAACTCAGAGGACGGAGTTGAGTGGATTTCAGCCGAACGCAGATATGTCTGGGTGGAAGATCTGAACGAGGACTTAATATGACAGGTCTTTCTGCCCCGTCAAGAACAATTTCTTGAGGGGAAACACTGACTGATAGGCCCACAGTTATATCTCTGTTATTCTTTTTCTCTCTCTCTCTGGCTCTCTTTCGCTCTCACCCTGTGTGAATGCAGAGCAACTGCAGAATAACAACCCTCAAAACAGTTTTCGAAACACAGAGCACAAAGCTAAGAATGAAAACCTGCTGTTGCATTGAGAAAATCTTTGATCAATAAAGGCCTTCTCTTCGCTGGCGACCTGCAGCCTTCTCAGCTCGTGTTCCTAAAGTCTCTTCTGGCTGCCGATAAATGAGCCGCGCTTGTCAGATTTTGCCTGGAAAGTCCCGGTGACTCAGCGTTGCAGCTTGAATTGAAAAGTAACCCGGGTTTTAAGGAATTTCTAAGATGCCACGCTAGTTTGCATAGTTGTGCTGGATCCATATTACTATTCAAATGAGCGCCGGGCGGTAAGTACAGCTGCAGGTGGTGGGTGTGCACCACGTTAAGCCTAAATAAAAAACATGTCCACACACACTCATGAAGACGGCGCTCATATACATGCAGACTCACACTCGCGCAAACTTCTGGATCAGTTCAAGTCAGCAGCCTGTTCTTTCCCTGCAGCTACCCATCTCCCCCCTTCACACGTGTAAGCCTGAATATTTTACAAATACCCCGATAACAAGAAGTCTTCCTGCCGCGATACTAATTCACTATGACGGCTTTATCCTTGCAATCTTTTCAATTTGTCCTCTCGGATTTTTTCCACTGCCAACAGATGGAGGCAATTTTTCAGTTACATTTAGTGTCTGTGCAGTAGTCAGAGTCCCCGAGTGCGCACACGCACACACTCGACTCTCCAGAGGATGGAAGTGAGGTCGATTCCAAACTCGGCGACACCTATTCCACACACGTATCCAGTATTTGGGGGAATTTGTTTTCATGGGCAGCTAGATGGCTGCAACACACACACACACACACACACACACACACACACACACACACACACACTCTGTCAGTGATTGGCGCCTCACTGTGTGATCTTGCAGATGAGGGGTCCAGACTCTGTCGATGTTCACTGGAGACCAGCTGTGCCTCGCTCTGCACTTCCAGATGGCCCTCGGGATGGCTCGCTGTGCATGTTAGTGTGTGTGTGTGTTCGTGTGTGTTCGTGTGTGTGTGTGTGTGCGTGTGTGTGTGTAGGTCTGTATGTGTGAGACAGTCTCAGATTTAGACATGTCAGGACGTGCTCTGCGGCGGCTTTTTAAACACTGACACATTTTGTCATCAGAGCCACTGAAACGAGGAGCGCAGAAGAGGCCGGAGTTACCCCTCACTGAGATGTCCTTTCATCTGACACACACACACACACACACACACACACACACACACACACACACACACACACACACACGCACACACACACGCACGCGCACGCACACACGTAATGCTTAACTTTGTCCATCCACATGATAGTCGCTGCAGGCTCCTTCGTGACAAATCATTCTCCAAAGTCTTGAAGAGTCTAAGTACCACACACTCTCTCATACACAAGACATTCAGACACTCTCACTCTTGCATCCATGTTCATACACACACACACACACACTCACACTAACCCCCTTATTTTCAAAGCACCACCGACCATTATCAGGGTCCCATCTGCCAGCAAAGACCAGTTCCACTCTCCTCCAATAGGTGAGGAGAAACTTAATCGCGTCTAATTTCTTGTCTGCAAACACATTCTAATGTATTCCCTCTGAAGACTCCTCTAAATCAAAATATAAACCCGGTCCTGGAGCCACCTGGGTCCCCCCCTCGGCTCAACACCACCAATCAGCGAATGCTAAGACCCCACCCCAAGCAGTGCCACAACCATCACAGTAAATGGACGGCTGGGCACACAGAGGGCGGACGGCGAGATGCACTGCCATCAGTCAAAGATTGCACCTTTGAAATGTCGGCCTTGCAGGAATTGGGAGAGTCGGGCTTCTTTTCAAACACACGGCCGAGCATTGTTGGAGCCTGACTGAGGTTTTTAAAGAAAGGGCTTCGGAGTCGCTGGGGTCAAGAGGCTTTAGACTGTTGCAAGAGGGGGGGTGACGCAAACTTGGCCTCACTTTTAAAAAAAAGACAACAACAGCATGGCGAAGTCTTCCTGTGATTTTATTCGATGATGTGCATCTGCTGTGGACAAGATTTCAAGTCTGAAAATCATATATTAGTGGTTAGCGGGTTAGCAGTTTCATCCAAATGTGGCACAAAACTGTAAAAACTGGCAAAAATATGAATGCATTTTTCCATCCACTACGGCAACGTGAATATTCGGGGTTGGTTCATCAAGGTAAACAAAAAAAAACAACAACAAATCCTTATAACTGAGAAGCTGAAACGACATCTGATTAACACACCATTTGATGGGGGTTTAAAGTTCACATGTTTCTGTCTTTGCTTACCAACAACTGTGCTACAAATCGGTATTTATAGACACCATGTGACCTTAATTTGCTTCTTTTATTGGTTTATGCTGTATAGATACTGTATTTCAGTTTATTCACAAAGAATCCTCCATCTCTGTTACTCACACACACACACACACACACACACACACACACACACACACACACACACACACAGACACTTAGACAAGCACGTACACAATCATTTGAGAGTGAGTTTGACATCAGCATCAAACACAGAGTATGTCAGCACCGCATGACACTGGAGAGCAGCATGATGCCTGAGACAGTCAGCGCTCCCAGGGTGTGTGTGTGTGTGTGTGTGGGGGTGGGGGGGTGTGAGAGAGAGAGGGAGGAGGAACAGCTGTCAATCACAAGCAGAGAGGGAAGCAAAGCGATACGCTACCCAGTGGGTTCATCAGTACCATGTGTCAGTCACACCCTGAGATCACATTGATTGTCTGTCGGCGCCCATCTGAGCGAGTGTGTGCGTCATGCGTGTGTGGTGTGTGTGTGTGTGTGTGTGTGTGTGTGAGAGAGAGGAAATGATAGCGAATGGGGCATATTTGGTCTTGAGAGAAATATCATGGGGAGCCGGGTACAAAGGACAAGAAAAATAATGAGAAAGAGAAAGAGGACGAAACGTCCACCATGATGCAATTATGATTCAATTTAGATTCCTGCATCAATTATGCAAACATATTCAAGAGTCATGTCAAATATTGATAGGCTCTTCAACTTCTCAAACTGTATTCATTAAGGAGCCAAAACTTAACCCAGACTCTCTCATTAATCATGGATAGATGTCAGCTGGAGGTCTGCATTCAAATTCAGCCGACACTCCTGAGCCTCCATACCAGCAAAGGTTATGCTATATATGTGTGTATCTCAATGTGCGTGCGTGTGTGTGGGTCAATATTTGTCTGCTTATCTGTATGTGAGTTGCCATGTAGCTGTTGTCTGTGCTGACCCCTGATCTGTCACGTTTGACGGTGTGCAGGGCCGTGAGAGTCGGCGTAGGCAGAGCCGCTGTGTTGTGATGCTGCAGCTTTAATGACCAGGAAGAATATGGCGGTAAACAGTGACTGAATGTAGGGCTGCTCAAACAGGGCAAACATATAAATCATCACCATTCATTCACTTTGGAAACACGGTGCATTCAATGAACTTAAAAAAACGGGTCATTTCAGCTGCGGGCCCCCATGAACTTTAAAAGTATTTCAACGGAAAAACAAAAAAATTAATGTACTTCTTTATAAAAATAAGGAAAAAGTTAAAACAAAGCATCTGTAAAATAACTTTAAATGGATAAAATACAGTCTGAAATAAGCTAAATTCTGATCTAAATAAAGAGTTTGATATTGGAAGACTATGAATCTCACTGAGCATTTCAGTGGCAACTTTTGACAGTAACAGCATTAATTAAAACCTGCAGATGAATTTATTCCTTTTAATCTCTCTTGTTTGCGTGTTGCTTTCAAAAGGGAAAACAAATAAAGTGCTAATCTAAACAAACTGACAGAAAAACAATTATCAAAAGCTAATATCAGGCGTTAACCTTTGAGTGTCTGTCTGCATTCTTTTGTATCTCTATTATGTCACCACTGCAAACGGCCCCTTCGGCTACAACCGCTGCATCTTAGTCATATGACACACCCCTGGAGGGCGAACCTGCTCTCATATGACTGAACTTAGGCTCCAAAGCCGGGTGGGGTCATGACGCATGGGTCAAAGGTCACTCCGGTCCCCACCCTGAGGAACAAAAGGGACCGCTAAGCTTTTCAGTGACTGCCTTGGTGGCTCAGATTTAGGCTGACTGGGGGAGTTGTGCTGTCTGTGTGTCTGTGTGTGTGTGTGTGTACCTTTATGAGACACAGCTTATGTCTCTGTCTGAGTGCAAAGTGGTGAGATTTTCTCTTCATGTCAGACCACATATGTCTCTGTGTGTTTGTGTGTGCAGGAAGTGTGATGATGAACCCAAAGTGCAAACCTACTGCCCCTACTGCAGGCTTCCCCCAGAGCGCTGCACTTGGCTGGCTGGTATGTGTGTATGTGTGTGTGTGTGTGTGTGTGTGTACAGGGAACAGCTGTTCTCCAGTGCTACATGGGGAGGTCAGGGGGAGACACGGACGAGCTACAGCTGTGGCCCCGGGGCTTGTGGGAACTGTGGCTTCAACAACGTGGGAGAGGAGAGGAGAGAGGAGCAGAGGAGAGCAGATAACTTTACAAGCTGAGGAGAGGAGAGAGGAGCAGAGGAGAGCAGATAACTTTACAAGCTGAGGCAAGATGAGACGACCGAATGAGGCTGCAAAGAAAGACATGATGAACGCCAGTGAAAAGCCCCTTTCACGCGTGCAGCCTACCCCTGAAATGTTCACGAACATTTCCCGCTTGGGGTCATGTGGAAATCTGCGCGGCTAATTTCCAACCTCAAGTCCCGGTAAGATTGTCGCCCGCATCCTTGCTGCGTTTTCTTCTTCTTGTTTTTACTACTGAGTTAGCATCCATAAGTGTTGCATTACCGCCACCCCATTCACCCATCTATTCCGGCACTGCCGTGGCCATGTTTGAAGAGGCACAAGATGGAAATATTCCTAAATGACGCTGCATGTGTGAATAGCGAAAGTCACTCATGGGGCCTGAAAGGTTCCCAGAAATTTAGCTGTGCATGAAAGAGACAACGCAAGAAGAAGAAAAAAGAGACGTCTCTGTTTAAAGGAGCCACAGTTAGCAGCACGCGACGTGGACCGCGGCGCGCTTTGGCCACGAGGCCGCCGCAGCCAGACACAGGACGAGAAGCACGTACGGCCGAGGGCTCCTTTCCAACGATCCAGACCCATCAACCACAGCCACTTAGCATTCTGAGCAAAGCCCTTACGTTTAAGAAAATTACTCACGGTTATAAGCTCATAAACAAGTTGACTCTCCTGATGGAGAACCAGCCCGGCAGCCAAGACTGCAGAGCAACTCGAATAAAGACCCACTGTTGGAGATAATGCTTATTTCAGGACAGCACATAATGTGATAAGTCTGAGAAATCACTTTATAGTTTTGCACAGACAATCATGAGCTGTGGTTGAGAGCAGAGGCCCTGCTCCAACAGAGAGAAACTAGCGGCAGAGAAAAGGGGGCTGACAGTGAAAACTAATAAGCCTTGTGCGGGGAGAGAAATGGGCTCATCTCTCCGAGGCACCAAGAAAAACTATTGGAACTGTTGTACACCATTTCAAGAACAAAACCCCCCCACCCCGCCCTGCCTCATCTATGCTGAAACCCAACACTAAATCCCTTCTGCCTGACAGATTCGGCAAAAGAATAATATCTGCAGCAAGAATAATATTTGCAGCCTACATTATAGAAGCATATGAGGGAGCAGAGCAAGAGATGGAACTAGGCCAAAAGCCAATTTATGGCTTTTGTGGAACCCTTTAAAAATACAGAGAGAGTTGTTCAAGGTGCTACTTAAAATCCTCTCTGAAAACTCTCTCATCCACTCGCTTGCAAGCCTCAATTAAACTCTGCCGATTGCCATCTGTGAGGCAACTGAACCCAAAATCATTAAAAGTCTGCAAAGATAAAAAGCACACGTGGGCGCTAAAATAAAAAAAGGGCGAGAGGGAGACAGGAAGGGAGGTGAGCTCTCAGATGGGAATGCTACAGGTCACCTTCGCGGCGAGAGGTTTGACTCTGAGCTTTGGTATAAAGTGAACCAATTGAACAGATAACTAAACACATGTATAACATGCTGCACTGTGTTCATGAGTTTCGGCTGGAGTGGTGGCGCTCAAGTGTTTGTTGGGGGATTAGATTCCATAAATAGTATCCTAGCAACATGCTCTAGCGTATCAGAGGCTAGATTTCCTGTTTCAGCTCAGTATGTAAATATACTGTATGTGCCTGCAGCCTGCTGGGGGCCACGCACGGAAGAACTCACACAAAAAGAACGATTTAGACGGGTCGCGTTTAAGCCAAAGTGTCACTTTTCATACACGAGATTATACAAGAGCGCCGCAGAGAGCGATGCACATGAGGTGGCTGTTATCCTTGTGCTATCTCATATCTGCATGCACCGTCAAAGCCGTGGCATGTCTGTTGTCAGGGCGGCTCTGCACCAGCACCACAGGGAATTTCTCTGCATGCGCTCTGCCGACGAGCTGACGGAAGCCGGCTAATTTCCTTCAGCCGGGGTTAAAAAAGACCACTTTGACTGGGCGGAGGACGCAGGAGCGACAACGGGGAATTCTCGTTAAGACACGCCTGCTGCGCGTGTCGTTCGATTATGCGGGCACGGGAAAAGATGGCCTGTTTCCGTGTTGGTGTAAGTGCATGATCATGAGAAAATCGCACAGCAATATTCACTCAACCTGACGTCTGTTTTCTCAATTAATGGATTCATTGTTTGGCCAATAAGGAGTGAGAAATGAGCATTACGGTATGTTCGACCAACAATCCAAACAATCCACAGATATTCAGATTATTATGTATCGTAGAGGACGTGCGAGTCAGTCTACTGATGGGGAATCTTGCTTCAGAAAACACATCCGATGACTTTAAGATATTCCTTTAGTGTTTCAGTCCTTCTGCTTCTGACATTGCAAGCGCTTTTTTTTTTTTTTTGTGAAACTCGATGGCTTTTCAAACGCAGAGAAAAGTTCAAGTCCGTTGAACAAAAGCAGGCGTCTTATCAAAAGCCCTCCTCTCTGATGCAATATGAATGAAGCAAGAATGAACACGAAGAGGCAGCTCGTGGTGAGGATCGCCGGCTTGATATTTAACGATACACGCCGGCGTGCGTCGGAGCTGTGGGACACTCCTTCGCATTCCTCCCTCCATCTGATTCTCCACACGCCGTCTTACTATCTGCATTTTTCTACATGTCTCCCAGTATCTGTCTCCATATCTGTCTCTCGCAGGGTAAGCGCTTTCCTCCGCGGCCGCCTTTGTAATCGGCCCCGTCTGTCTCTCGGGGATGTGACGAGGACGACGGGGGTGAGCGGCGACGAATGAGGAGAAACTTTTTGACGATGAATAGATGCGCTGTGTCCGACAAAAAAAAAGCTCTTCTTGGAGAGAAGAAAAGAAAAAAACCTGTTGTCACGCTCGCCTCGTATCTCAGTTTACACATGGCATTCACGAGTGTCTCACAGGGGAAAGAGCAGTCCAATGTGGAGGGACGTTTTTAAAGCCAGGCATAAATGGAATGCCGGATTAATCGTATCTGGATACAATCTGGGTACGAGACAAATGTCAATGTGAGGTGTAAAGGGGGCCTCTGCCTCGTTTCCATGGAGAAGCGGCGCTCTCGGGCATTTCTGCTGTGCAGCGGAGCAGAGAGCCAGCCTTCTCTTCTTGTACCTGTAACAGAGGGATATTGTTGCAAAGGAGCCACGGCTTTGGTTTCCGAGCATTCCTGCGCCCTCGTTCCAAAAACAGAAACGTTAAAAGCTACGGTGAGGAGGGAGAGGACAAACAGGTACAAAATAACAAGGTGAGGAAAGCATGGAGAGGAGCAAGGAGGAGGAAATATTAGCGCCTATTACAGCGTGACTTTCTCAACTCGCATGCTTAGCAGATCATCAAAGAGCAGCCCGGCAAACATTTTTGTATTCATGCACGCAGACGCGCATGCGGAGTATTTACACCTTATTACGCGGGCACGCGCTCAGAGGCATCGCTTCTCTTAAATGCAACAATGGACGTCTTCTCCTCCGGCCAAAGAGAGCGCAGGAGAATAATCTGGCCGCTTTGATCTGACTCAGTGAGAGAATGTCATCTCCAATCCGAGCATGTAATTCTCTCCGGTGGGACGCCGCGGCGGCAGCTTTGTGTTGTTAGTCACCCGCTCTGGCGGTGGCACACTTTCTACTTCCTGAAAGTCATAACAATCCCACCACTGCTGCTGCATTAACCATCCGCGACAAATGAACCTCCGTCTGGCAAACGGGTCTCACGCACACGCACGCACACACACACACCCAGGCTCCGGTTTGAAACATGTTACACTCACTCAACTCGAGTGACAGTTTCGTTAATGTGCACACACATATGGGACATATGGGATTGATTGTCTTAGATTACAACATTGTATATTCGTACAGTAAATAAATTCATGAGCGCACCATCTCTTTTTTATTACTTTACATACACACACTTCCCTATTCCACACACACATACAAAAAAAAATGTAAATTTAAGAGCTGGGACAGCATTTAATCCCACAATAATGGATTTAACTCCAACTGAGAGTCCAATTACAAGAGCTATAAATGCTAATGGTAGTGCTAATCATAACAATAGCATCATGGTTTAAAACCGCTAGCTAGGACACGGTGCTTGGTTTACCCCGGCAACAGCGCAGCGCAATTACAACTGAGCACATAAACCAGGCGGCTCCAGCTGATTTAATCAGCTATCACAACATCTCCTGCCTCTCGACTAATCTCCTTCTCCCCAAAAACATGCTTCATCTCTCACGTCTATTCTCCTCTCTTTCTCCATCTCTACTCCTTTAAAAGTCGATTCAAACCTCTATTAGTAATTTCCTTAAACACAGAATCGATACGATCGCCTGATGCTGCTAACGTGCTAGCAAAGAGTTTCAGCAACTGAGAACATTAGCAATCATTTCCACACATTTCTTGGCAAATATAAATCCAATATTCCCTCTACTTTTAGCTCTGTTTAGGTCTTTACCAACCCTTGTTGCTATCTATAGATGTTCCCTTATGCTCAGAAGCTAAGAGCTAACTCTGTCTCTTGTTTGGTGCTAAAAGACGTGCTGCAGAGCATCACCTTTCACATCATACGCAGCAATCCGATCCACTGTTAATGTAAAAATATTGATTAGTGCTGCTCTTAAATTACAACCCTTCAGATTTTCATTGTATCCAACCCCGTTTTCCCCACTTTTTTTTCAGCAATCGTCGATAAATGTATTCACATTCTAACTACCTCTCTATATAGCATTCTCATTTACTGGCGGGGTCCGCCTTTCCCGTACATGACTCAAACTGGGTAACCACACAGAGGAGATTCTCAGACTGAAGATGGGATACAAAAACCAACAACAACAAAAAAAAGTGTGCATATTGAATACTGGGGATGACAACATATCATGAGTTCAGTATTACCATCAGACAAATCCTCTCAGCCCAGGGTTTGTTTGGCTGCACTGTAATCATACACAAGTTGCTTTACTATTGCAACAGAAGCTGCTTAAGATGACTTTACAGGCCCCTGTGGTCTATACATGGGAACCTGGATCACTGTTACCACCAGAAAGGCCGCATGTTGTAACGTATATTGATTTAGCTTTCGTAACACCGCAAAAAAACCCAGTTTTCGTCAGACTGGAAACAAAATCCAGCAGTGGAATCCGTGGAAATGTCTATCTGCTCATCAATCCAGCCTGGGTGTCAGTGGCTCTCCTCCCACCCTCAATGTTAACTGGGTCATCTGTGGGAGAGGCATGGTGCTCTCTTGAGACTTGTACTGACACTCTCTCACTCACACACACACACACACGTGCCGTCAGTCAGAGTAGTTCAAAGGAGCCCAATAAAACATTTACAACATGGTTAAGCCTCCCCCCGACCTTCCTCTCAGTCTGCTTCTTTGGCTTGTTTTTGCATCGCTCCTTCTCCCTCAGTCTCCCTCCCTGTATACGAGCCTGGACTTCTCTCCGAGTCTCGTCCGTTGCTTCTCTCTCGGCTCGGCGAATGACCCTGGGTTAAACACATTTAATTAGCGCTCACAGGATCTACACGCCCCCTCCTACTGGCAGCTTAGAGACGAGCCCCCTTGGACCAGCCAGCTCGTGCAGCATGTGTGTGTGGATGCTGCGTGTGTGTGGGTTTGTTTGCTTTACAAGTTGAGATGGCGTGCTAGTGGATGATGCTAGATTTCACATGGGCGCATATACACTTTCCTCAGGCTTGATAATTACACTGGTCTGGGCCAAGGTCTCGTAGCGCTGAAAACAAGCGCACAAACAGACCCGAGCAGCGCTCTCCTCACTCCAACCTTAAGGCCTTCTTCGTTCCTCACACAGCAGCCACTTGCTTTGAAACGTGCAGCTTCTGTCAATTTTCTGCTGCGCAAGACAACAGCAACATATTTTACACAGCATGGGTCAGGAGTGTCAATATATACACAAGCACATGGTGGTCTTTCATGTTTTTGTCAGTGAGAGCGAGCAGTTATCTGGAGAGGCACATTCGATATGTTTACAGAGAATATTCAAAGACATGCAGGCCTGGAGTGCCCGGCTGCCCGCTAATGAACAGCACACGGTGCGGTGATACAGACTAGAGGTCCTTGTAGGTAGAGGAGAGCGCAGTGCAGCAGGTTAGAGCCTTTAATGATAATGAGCAGAGTGTGTGAAGCCTCAGGTGAACAGGTGGGTGTAAGGGGTAAAAACAGGAAACAGAACTGCACATGAGAAAGGAATATAAGTTCTTCCATCAAAAGCAAATAAACTGCAGCGATATCTGAGGATAATGTCTTCTCTGGCTCAGGAGGGAGCTTTCAAAAGTGTGAAAAAAAATAGACTTGGCGACATCATAGTGATGTCATCAAGGTTAATCTGGGGTTGAAACTGAGTTCGAGCCACAAGGATCTTGTGAAAGACG
The DNA here is from genome assembly GCF_017976325.1 of Chelmon rostratus. Lineage (NCBI taxonomy): Eukaryota > Metazoa > Chordata > Actinopteri > Chaetodontiformes > Chaetodontidae > Chelmon > Chelmon rostratus. The sequence continues at coordinate 7,925,367 of NC_055673.1, read as the reverse complement.
TGAATCACTGAATTGGGGGTGTAGCCTTTAAAGGAAAGCGCTGAGAAATGACACTGTGGTCCGTGGTGGTCTTGGAGTCAACCTCCTATTTTCATTGTAATTAGTAATAAATTATAAAGTTCTTTCTGGAAAGCTTCCTAAGAAAGGAAATTATAGATCAAAATTAAAGTGTTACCAACACTTGTAACAAGCTTACAGAGAAGACACGGAGACATAGAGTCTCGGTGGCGAGGAAATCCACCACTAAACAGCGTCTTACAGATAATGAATGGAAGTTCTTGGTATAACAGTATGGCAGATTTCCTCCTGAGGGTAATCAAGACAAAGACAGGAAATTTGGTTCCACAGAAACAATTGTTGTTCAGAAATTACAGCAGCAGCATTCTGTCTTCAAATCAGAATAAAACTTAAAAAAAAAACAACAACAAAAAAAAGGAAAATCGTGTTTTCGCCTCTAGAAAACCAGAGCAGCGAAACAAATCACCCTCACTTGGTTTTCGAAATGAGAAAAGAGCAATTTACCAGACAAGATGAGAGAAAATAAAGCTGTGGCGCTCTGTTTGAAAGCAGATGCAATCTACTTTGCAGTGGAACATCTGGGGAAATAAAAAGGTCACACAGATTTATATTTAGATGCCGCAGGGAGAAATATGCTTCCACACTCCGCTCTGCACCCACAAGCTAACAATGGCCTGCCATGAAGGACCAGATTAATGCAGCGTTAATGGCGATCCACTGTATGGCTAATGGCTGCTAGTCTGCTTTCTGTCAGCAGTCTAACATAAAGAAAAGGTACGCGCTGGTGGGCTCGACGCATGTTAGCTTAGATGGTAGTAAGATCTGTATCATAATTTTTATTGAATTAGAAGAAGCGGAAAATTAGCAGAGAAAAACATCAACTCTGGATCACCAAGAAGTACATCAGTGTAAAAAAATAACTCTCATGCCTGTGCGCTAAATATGAAGCTACATCCAGCAGACGATTGGTTTAGCTTAGCACAAAGACAGCGTAATGACTTGTTAGAGGTGCTGGTCTGCAGGATTTGTTAGCTTTGAACAAACTAGCTGCTTCCCCCTAGCCTTGTGCAAAGCTAAGCTAAGCTAACCGGGCTGCTTGCAGTAGCATCACATTAAAAGTGCTATCAACCTCCTGACTCTCTGCAAGAAAGCGAATAAAAGCTGGAGTAGTCCTTTGAGGTGTTTCAGGGTGGATTTATCCAGTAAAATATATATAAAAAGCTGAGTTTACCTTATTATTATTTATTTTTTCACTATTGAGAGCTTCATTTTCGAAATCGTCCATCTTTGATGTAACATTAACCTTTCCTCTGAGCTGGGGGTAATGTTAGCTTAGCAGCTGATAAGTGACATTAAAGCCTTGTTTAGCTGTAGGTGCACCAACATCAGCTATTTGCTGATGGCGCTGCCCGGTGTTAATGTCTTTCCTCTTGCCGTACGAGCCAAGATCTCATCAGTCTTCTTTATGACTATTTGTGCTAGAAATCAAACCCTTGGGGACGCTCAACTGATACTTGAGAGAGAGGGGAAATATATAGTAAATAGGCAGAGCGAGAATGAGACTAAAACCGCGGGGACTAGGCTGAGGAGAAAGCCAGAGAACATTTCAGGCAAATGCAGGATTAATTAGGGTGCAGGAAAACACCCAAGGGTCCCCACAAGGCCTCGCTTTCCTCGTCTGCTTCTGGAGGCTTAGAGGTCTTCTGCGCTATCTCTGCAGTAAAGGCCTTGTAGACAGACTATGATAAATGCTTAAGACTCGCTAGTGGGCCTCTTCTCTGCTTAACATCCGAGGGGGCAAACTTTTAACCTGTGATTGAGCGGCGCTGATTCACCTCTAATAAGTCAAAGAAGGTATTCCACCTCCCAAGCTCCTCGGGCAAGGCAACGCACCAGTTGATATCGGTCATGGGATGCTGGTGGAGCGCTCACCCTGTCAAAAGCACCATCTGTCGGCTGTCTTTTACAGGATGGAGGGCTCTCCGCTGACAGGCAGGGAGGTATCATCTTACTGGCACCATGGGGTGGAGTGTGAGTGTACGGGAACGGCAGAGGAAATTAATCCGTGCTTCAATATTTGTACGCTGCTGTGTGCTGTTGTATATGGATACCTGAGGAGCTGTAGAGGATATTGGCCGATGCTGATTCGGTGTAGTTCAGCCTCAAGTTTATTACAAGGCACCGTGGCATTAAAAAAAAATAAAAAAAAGTGAAATGAGATGCTTTTTTACAGACAGCCCAGATTCCTCGTGGAATATGATGAATAACAAACAGCTTTAAAAATGCAGCAACAGCGAAATGTCGTCTTATTATTAGGTTTTAATAAAGCACATCTATGTTCTGTTTTTTAACGCGGGGCAATGAGCTGTTAACACATTCCGTCACATGAGGCAACAAAGCAACGAGGGATGTGATTATAGCATATTCCAGTGTAGAAAATACATTACATGGTAATCCAATTACATGGTAATTCTATTTGGAAATTAATTAACTCACTAATCAACTTAAATTCAGCTTAGACATGGAGTGACTCACCAGGGGTTAAAAACCACCACTAACACTGTAAGATCAACACAGGTTCTGTATTAAGAGCTCCCTAAAGGTTCGGCACAGGAGTTTCTTCTGCATATTAACTATATTTATTTTATTGAGAACATGCAGTGTAAGAATGGAGCTCATTCATCAGTGTGTCGCTTTATCTAAAAGGTTTACAGCCACCTAATTCACCAGCAGTTTCCTTAGTTTTACAATGAGCTCATTTGCTATAATTCGTTTAATGTATCAGACCAAGGTCGGCCTGGAATACATAATAAAGAGGCCCCACTGGTGTGTGCTCCTGTGCACTCAAACTATCCATGTCCGCACCTCTATTCCCATTTTAACAAAGCTCCCAGTCAGCTTTTCCAGACGTGCTTTCGACACGGTGGTTGCCGCCTGACTCATGATTCACCGTGTTTTGACAATAACAACGACATCTGGGGATGAACAATGACTTTGTATGGACTTGGCAGAAATCTGAAAACCCCAAGTTCACCTAAAAACGGCGCACAGAATGAGCTCATCTTTGAAGGAGGGTTTTACAGTGAGTAATGCCAGCCTCCTCAGCCACGCTCATTACAGCCGAATTAGGCCGTATCGTCGCGGTAAGCTCCAGTAATCAGACTACCTCGGCAGCTTGGCTTAATTGGCTCATCACTCAGCTGACACTCACTCGATGCACGTTAAAATAGAAGGGACTCCTGTCATTTCTCTGAGCGAAAAACTAAACAGAAAGGCATGTTGTTGTTTTCTCGAGGTGTCTTTCATGATTTTAAATGAGCCAGCAGAGAATCTGGGTCAAAGCAAAACCAGAACAGAATAAAGATATTGTAGTCATCAAGGAGATTGTTATATTGCTCATGTTTTAACCACAGCTACAGCATCCTGAAGCATCCTGGGTGGAAAACATTCCCCTCTGCTGCGCTAGAAAAAAACAAAAAAAACAACACACTTGAGAGTTCAAATAACCTTCAACTGCTTGTGTGAAATTCAGCGAGAAGCGTTCCTCACTACAACTGAAATAAAAAAAACTTTTATTCCTTCTCCTCCTCTAACTCAACCTTGTAAACCTCCAACAACCTTCTGCGGCTTCGCCGAAATTAAAAAAAGCCGAGTATGAAGGTTAAATTCAGCGCCGCGTGGGGGAACAGCGCTCCACGACGAAGACGAAACAGGAAACAGATGAGCGAGAGCGATGGAATCACACAGAGTGAGAGCGGAAATGAATGAACAAGAGTGGGAGAGCGCGATAGAGGCCGGCAGTTGTTGTTGGCCGGCTCGGGCCTCTCTGTGCCAGCCTCTCCGAGAAGCTCAGATATCCATCAGGTCTGCCTCTCTCTGTGCTTGACAGCAGGTCTACAGAGGGCCCTTTTTAAACCAGGCCTCTCCTACCGCTGGCACCGCTCCAGATAAAGGCCCACTCTGAAGGGGATTCCTCGGCCCGCAGACCTCCGCTGGGAAACGGCTGAGGCGGACGAATGAACGCTTTTGTGGAAGGGAAGAGCAGGGCACGGCGGTCAAGGAGACAGACGCAGAGACAGGAACCAAACAAGGAATAAGGGGGGGAGGAGGACAAAGATGCATTAACGCACACACATACACACACATTCTCCGGCAGCGGGACACAAGCTCGATAGGGGGTCCTGTGGGGACTTATTTGCCATTTGTTCAATGCATCCTATAGGCATTTGTACCACGTATCTCAATGCATTCCCTTTCCTCCAGAGGGGCGACGGAGCTCACGCTGGGAGCCGTGATGTGATTAAAAACCGCAGCTACTCATCTGGTATTTGGTTTAAAAAAAAAAATGCACCTCAGGATCTGTGACCTGCTTATCAATGAAGGAGAGAGCGCGATCACTTGCAAATTGCATCCTGATGTTAAGGTCACTTTCACACCTGTAGCTTTTTAGTTCTACTTTGTTTCCTGTTCACGTCGACTTAGCATGAACGGCCCAGGAGCTGGGAACGACGTTACATGAATGACCGGGTAGCTCGTTTGGTGGACGGCTTCAGTGATCATCAACACGTAGACCCACACCAGCTGCACATCACTGTGCCCTGTGTGTTTAAATCAGAGATGCACCGATCCAATCAGCTGCAACGGCTCTGATACTAAGAGGATCAGGTTCAGTTCAGACCAAACATGACCCAAAACGCATTAAACCCTGTTTCTTTGTCACTGTCTTTCACTGTTTCTGTTATTAATCACACTAATGCACAGCGGCCGGCAGGCACTTCTACTCATTACAGGTAGAAACCTGGAGTTTAGCATTATTAGTCAAGACTCATAAATAATTAAAGACTGGTAGAAACAATGAAAACCAAACATCTTGTTTCATTATAATATGGTAGGTTGATAACTGCTGTGCAGCTGCTATATTTGACTTATATTCTCTTGAGGAACTGACATATAGTGCATCCCATGATAATTCAGCCCCTTTTCACTCTCTAATCAATCAGGGAAAACACACACTCATGTTCTGGTGCACATACATATTGCCATGGTTACCAAATGACCCTACATTATCATATTCAGTAGATTGCCTATAGGCTGCATATGCATCATTAAGGTCATCCCTTCCTTGACAGATCTGAGGATAATGACATGCATGGGGTAAATTTAATAGCACTTCAGCTTTGCATTCAGGTGATTAGAGCAGTGACGCTGATTTGGGGAGTCGTTGTGAGAGACAGCCAGCCCTCGCCCGAATGAATGACACCTGTAACACCGCTGTCAGCAGCCGCTCTATCCCTGCGCTGTACTTATCGAGCTCTTTGGAGCAGCAGTGGGAAGCCAATCTGGCATCACTCACCACCCTTCTCCCACTATCTCACTCAATGTGACTTGTCAGGCGGCCCTGATTCTTAGATGAGCCTTCCTAGGGGATGACAAAACGCACTTGTGTTGACTGAAGCACAACAAGCCTTCAGCTGTGCCACGCTTCCTAAACAGGACAGCCTAATATCCACTCGCCACACTCGGCTATTCGGCAGTCAACGTGGCTGCGGGATTGGTTCGGTTATCTGTTTACGTCGACCATCTGACGGCAGGGTATGCCGGAGTTAGCTGCGCGACACAACGGAGGGAATATTCGCCAGCGTTCTCTCCATAAGCCCCTCGAGAGTGTTTACTTATCAGCGGGCACACACCCCTATCAACAGCCCTGCTCCAACGCACCGCCAGCTGAGGAGTGTCAGAGGCAGAGAGGAGGAGGACGAGACGGGAAAAGGGCCTCTCTGGAAGCCTTTGATATGTACTCAAGAACATACATGGCTACTCCACCGGCTAATGCCGCACTCCTTGAACACATCTGTGTGTGGGTGCCAGTTTATGAGCGTCGGGGAGTAAATTCCTCACTCTCTCCCGTCCCTTGAGACCCATTCTGCTGCCTGTAGATAAGTGTGGAATTCAGGCTTGGTGGCAGGCGTGCCGAGGTGAAACGGATGCTGTGGCTTCGGCTCAGGCGGACCCGCGGTGATAACCGACCGCCGGCCAAGACTGAGGCCTGCCAGCATGCGCCGACCGTGGAAGCTTAAAAAACAATATTAACATTCTTATGACAGGACGGGCAGCAAACCAGCTACCTATTGTGAACTACATGGGCCAAAAAGAAATATATGGGCTCTAACAATGTTAGGATGATCCAGTAAGCTGTGTGGGCTTCATTACTTGTGTTGGCCAAGCCGGCGCTAGTGAGATATCCCCCAGCTACTGAACACAATGCAGCGAACACTGCAGACTGCTGTCTCCTCTCTATACATCTCAAACCAAAGCCCAGTCACTTCTAATTAAATTTATAGTAACAGGACGGGGTGGCTTGACAGCACATTGTAAGTGAGTGTGTGTGCGGTAGTGTGGGAAGGAAGAGAGATCAACGCACAACTGAAAGGACCTGACAGCCCTTGTCCCTCGGTGATAGAGTCCACTGAGGAAGTTCAGACACTCTGAGGGGGGGAACGGGGGTCTGCTCCAGGAAATCGCAATGACGGTTTACATTCCACCTCTGTGAGTATTATTCCAGAGGCAGCAACAATTTAAGCATTGTTTGCTTATTTACACAGAGGTACACAGCATAAGCATAAGGGCGACGCTGTGAAAGCAAAGAAAAAGAGCCAAAACAAACACAAAAAGGTGCATGAGAAGAAGAAAAAAAGGTGATAGAAAGATGAGAAAAATAAAGGAGGCAAGTGCAGCAGTAAAATGTCACGGAGGGAACACAAGCCCTGTCATATCCTCTAATTCATTTATGTTGTTCCTGACAGCCTCAACAAAAACGGAATAATTTAAGCCTCACAAAGGTAGCTTTTATTGCAGGCCGTTTTTTTTATTGGATTTCATTAAAGTGTGTGTGTATTCCTGATATTGTGTCCACATGCTCTACGTGGTTCTCCATTTGTGGTCTCATTATTCAGCAGAGTGGCACTAACACACCGAGAGGCTGCACATGCGAAAAAAACGTGCACTTATTTGGTCTACAGCTCCCAGCAAATGAAAATCTATATTACCATAGCAACTAATAATTCTTTTATTATGGATTAATAGGCTGATTATTTCCTCAATTAATTATTGTTTTGTAATCTATAAAAAGGGAAATAATAGAAAAAACACAGATCACAGTCTCCCAGATCACCCAAAACCCAAATATATAAAATAGAGAGCAGCAGCACATGCTCACATTATAGAAGCTGCAACCAGGTAACATTTGGCTTCTTACCTCAAAAAAATGACTTAAAAGATTAATTAATTATCAAAATAGTACCTGATTAATTTAAAGCCAATCGATTAATTGTTTCGACTCATGAGATTCCATCCTGCAGTTACCAGAACAGCACAACAAAAGTAATTGTTTGTATCCCTACAAGCTGAAACACATTAGCCAAAACGTATCATTAAACTGCTCTAAATCCTGCCGGAGTCTGGTTCTCTTGTGCAACATGTACCAACAAGCATTTCATCACAAAATAAAATGTCAAAATGTCTCAGCGTCAAAGTCGAATTCCTGCACATTTGTACGACTAAAGAGTCGCTGATTTGCGGAGTAAACGTGTGAATCTCTGCGGGGCGGACGATGCTTCACATCCAGCCTCCAGCCGAACGGGCGAAAGAGCGAGAGCGGCGCTGCTGCCCGACGCTGATGAAAAACAAGGCGGTGTGGGAGACTGAGCAGCCACTGGAGCAGGGTTAACACGGGCGAGAGCAGGGGAGGGATGTAGGAGGAGAGCATGTCGCAGCAAAGGCCTGCGAATGTCGCCGCTACCACCTCGACCACTTTGTCTGACTGATGAGTTCAAACAGGACATGGTAATAGCCTGTCTCCAACATTCCCCTAACCATAAATCTCTCTGCAAGAAAAATGGGAAAGCAATCAGGTGGGAAGAAGGTTTTCTCTCTGTGTGTGTGTGTGTGTTGGTGTGTGTGGAACAGAGAAATATGAAGTGAAACCAGACAATGAGAGAGCATGTAAAACATTGATGGGCATTGCGTGCATGTGAGAGAAGCAGCGTATGTGCGTGGAATTACAGACAACACTAAGCCACGAATGGGCACCTGCTAGACGAGAGGATGCAAGATGATGAGTGGGCACTCGAGCACTTGAGATATGACGCTTGTTTTAGTGCACATCAAAAAATGAAGCTGTCGTTCTTGCCCAGCACTTAATATGATTAAAGAGCGAGAGACAATAGAAAGCATTGCCCTTTCCTTTAAGGTAGTTAAACCATTAAACATGGCAAGAAGAGTTATTCTGGAGAGACTTTTGGCAGGCACAGCGGGTGGAGAGTGGCCAGAGATTTAAAGCTTTATCGTGAGAGCGATGGAGAGCAAGGGGGAAAGATGGAGATAGAGAGAGCCGCCTCGGCCAGTAAGGGATGCATTTCAGCGTAGTGCCTGAGTATCGATCAGACCCTGACCCTTCCTGTTTATCATTCGGCACATTATCACGACAGGCATTAATAAATATCTCCACACTGCTGCGTCAGCCCCTGGGAGGCGAATGTAACGGCTGAGGTGCTGCAGTGCACACAGCGTGGTGTGTTTGCATCTGCGCACGTGTTAAAGTCCACGATGTGGGCACACAGGCTTGCCCTCGCCATCGGCTACACACACACACACACACACACACACACACACACACACACACACACACACACACACACACACACACAGTCGCAGGCCCTCGAGTGACTAAGATGTAGGGCCTCATCAAAAGCACAATGCAGCCAGTGTGCTCGGTGCGCTGCATTCAACCATCAGCGCTGTGCGACAGGGCCGTCAGCGCTGCCAAACAGACTGCTGCAACACTGTGGCAAATGAAGTCGGAGTTTATTGGAAGGGGAGGGAGGGACTGAGATAAAGAACGAGAAAAAAGTTAATTATTCACCACAGTGAAAGAGCGACGAGGAAGGGAAGTTAGGGAGCAGGTGAGGAAGGAGAGAATCTTGATGGACTGCTAACGCTAAACTAGCACTACTGCTAGCGAGATAGTGTGCTAGCATGTAACTGCCTGTTTTCAATCTAAAAGATGTTGCAATTAATTAATGGAATGTGAAAGTAATTTCAAATGTGTGGCAGGATTTTTCAAGGCCGGTAGTGTGTACTTTACTGTTTACCTTCTTATACAGCACCAGTAAACAAGCTAACAAGGCTACTGATATTAGCCTATTTGGGTATTTGGCTGTCTTAATTAGTCATGTGACGCTCATCCTGCAGTTCACAGTGGCTTGTTGTGAACCTTGCGGCGAAGAAGCATCTGTGGAAGTCGATGGAGGTCTAGCAAAATGGTGATGACATTGAAAATTAGCCTCCTTAGATCCTCCTCCTGCTCGATGGGGTGAAGACGCCCTGCTCCAGTCAAAACAGCGGACGCCATGACCAGCAACCCGGCGTGGGAGAGAGAGCGATGCGGCCTTCAGAGCTTTGTTCGTCTCTAAACAGTCCGCAGAGAGCAGACCAAACACCCTCCCACTGGCTGCCATAAACAACCAACACGGCCCGCACAGGAGAGAGGAGGAAGAGGGGAGGAAACGAGCACAGGTAGAGTTTTGGAGGAGGGACATGGTGGTGGGGTGAAGGAGGGAATGGCGAGAGCGTTTTGATCTTTCGACCAGTAATGTCGAAATAATAACTTCAGGCAGGGAAACCTTTTGCCTTCAGTTTATATGCAAATGTATGTCTGCGCTGCCCCGCCAAAGCAAGTGGGAGTAAGTTAACCATGCATGAGTATAATGTGCAATAATACTGTATATTTTATTACCACTGTGTGGGCATGTAAGCAAATATGTATGTTAATTGAGGACCCTGTTGTTTCCTCTGTGAGCTATGAAGGTTGTTAATTCGCAAGCTGCGTACAGCACACGCATACAAATACACACACGACCTCACACTACTTCTACCCAGAACAGATCAAAACACACTTGTCTTGTTTTTTCCAGCAGGCAGACATGATTTGGGATTTCCTGGCGAATCTCGGGAGCATCGCCGCCCATCGCTGCCTATGTTTTCAGAGGCGATCAATTTGGAGCTCACAACAAAGAGCCCAAAACAAAGAAAAAAGCTTTTAATATTGCCTTGAATTATTAATTCCCTGCAGCACTAAAAAAAATGACCCAGTGAACCAGCTGCTAGCTCAGACGGTCAACTGTCAGCTACTGCACAGCTCCGAGAATGACAGACGGATGCAGGCTGGGAGAGAGAGGCTTTGTATGAGGAGGCGGTGATGACAGTTATGAGTTTCACAGGTTATATTGAGGATGCATCAGTCATGTAATATACTGTATATCTGTCCCATTTTTTGTTTGAACTGCGTGTTGGAAAGAGAAGAGAGATGGGGTGATTGATATATATAACAAAGATAAGTTATCGTCATATCATTACAGTTTAATCACCACACAGAGCATGAGCTGCAGCTGGTCCTTTGCTTTTCGCTGTGCTTTGAGCCCTTCATACGTTAATGTGTGTAATGATTCAGATCACAGGGTAACGTGCAGAGCACCGAGGTTACAGGACTGCCAGTTACGTTGAGTTTTGACAGTCTGGTCACGTACAATCACCACAACGGAAGGAGAGACGGCTAACGCTAGTTAGGTGAACTCAATGCTATGTGTGTTTGAGCTGCCAGTGACTCAGCAGCTGTTAGCATAACAAAAAGTAACATGTAGTGGGAATCAGTGATACCATTAGCAAGCTAGGCCAACTAGCTTCCTCTCTCCAACATTTGGGAGGACCTACTGTGCTGCTAACTTGTGTTACACTCAGAAAGTGGAAGCTAGCTTCTACTTCACTATGCTTGTCAAGCTTCTGAAACTACCCTCTACTTTCTAAGTGTAACACAACCTTAACAGCACAATGGGTCCTGCTAAAAGTTGGAAAGTGGAAGCTAGTTAGCCTAGCTTGCTAGCTTCCACTTCCTGTTTGTAAGACAAACTGAACAGCACAATGGGCCCTCCCAAACGTTGGAAAAAAGAAGCTAGCTAGCTTTGCTTGCTAGCTTGTTTTTTCTGTGTAAAACAAACCGGGTCCTCCCAGAGGTTGAAAGCTGTAAATCACTTACTCTAAACAGTTCTATGTGGGCTTGCTGATGGAAGGGGGAACCTATTTTGTATCAGTGTTTGCTGGGTACAGAGGGCTTTGACACACTCCAGTCTGTGGCACAACACAAAAGTTGACGATGCCAGCTCTCAACTGTCAGTCAAACACAGTCCAATATCCAGACGGCAAGAAATATGTCCAAAAAACATCCTTCTTTGTACAATATGCATTAGCTGCAGTCTCATTTTAGATTTCATTTCCCTCCACAAAAGTGTTAAGAATTCAGATTTCCTTTAAATGCAGACACAAATTTGCCCTTCCATTCAGCTTCTTTTTGTCTCTAAGAGCTCTTCTCCCTCTCTGTTCTCGTTACATTTGAGCAGATAATCTCTCTTTTTGGCAGACAACGAAGGATGAAAGTGTCTCTTTATTCAGTCATCTGAAAGCGGCCCATGAGAGGCATAACAGTGGCCCTTTGACAGGAGCCCTGCCTCTTATTTACACATGTGAGCTATATGTTTGAGGGCTGTTTTTGCATTCGGGCATCATTGATATGCCCAGCATGTCCGCTGTGCCACCCTGCCAGTTCTCACGCCCCACCCAACCCTCCCACGCACATTTACACACCACGCACAAACACAAGCTTGCAAGAAGAAGTGTGGAAAGTTCTCTTACCTAGACGGCGAAGATCGGTTAGGATGATGGGCGGCGCAGGGAGGCGGAGAGAGAGGGAGAAAACACAAGGAGAAAGCTTGATTAGTGTGTGAGTTCAGCACTTGTAACCTCTCCTACAGCGAGTTAAGCTGCTCTCTCTTGTTCGGCTCAAACAGGTTGATGCCGGGAGTACGCCTTAACAAATCCACCATGCACTCCTCTGGGTGAAACACCCTCTCCTTCACTTTTCCTCTTCTGCTTTTTCTCATTCCTCTCCTTTTCAAAAATTCCCCTTCTTGACGGAGAAGAGGCCAGCTCTTCCCTTTTGATTTCTTCAGTGTTGCACTTTTCATTTTGTTATTCTCTCCTTTCTTTTACTCTTACCTTCTATTCCCCCTGCAGCCATTTCATCTGCTCATTTCCTCCTCTAATCTCCTACTGGAATCCACATTTAACCCCTCTTTCTGCTCATGCTCTCCAGCCTCCTATTTTCTTCTCTCTTACGACTTGTACCAAACAGACAGAACACCCCCAGTGGGAAGCCAGGAACTGGTGAAAAGCCCAATTAGAAACAGCGAAAACCAGCAGGTGGGCCTTCTTGCAACTGCTCCACATGGCAGAGATGACCCATCACTACACCTTGCATCGTTTTATTTCCTCCCTTTCCTGTCTGCAGCCTTCCAAAGGTGCACATTTACTCCTCCTCTCACCACCCCTCGGGGGGACGTACATCAAAAACCCAGAGGCACGGGTCAAATGCAAGGGTGGATTGGGAATGGGCTGGATGGAAAGCAGAGCTGAACAGATAAGCTAAAACATGCAAAATGTTGCAAAGAGGATGTAGATACTTGCCCCAAGCATCACTGAATGCGGTTATATGTGCTATAGCAATCTCATTATTCCCCCCCGCTTTCAGCTGTAACCCGATTTCAGAAACATGTAAGCGAGAGGCCCGGTTTCCTTTTACAGGTTAAGGGATTAAGAAAAACCTTGTCAACACAGATATATTTCTACTGGAGAAGCCTGATTACTGTGCACATTAATCTGGATTCTTTTAAGTTTTTTTTCAGCCTGCTATCACTTTTTATTTGAAATTCCAGCTACTGCTTGAAAGCGGGGAAAAAATTAATCGTTTCTTCTGTATTGATCCATCCAAATCCCCGAAGTCAAACATATATACATCACTCTGATGTATTTCATAGTCGCTGCCTTCGGTAAACTAGGCCTCGCTTGTTCTCCTCGTAATGCAGATAAATGGATAATAATGACACCAACATCCGAGGAGTTACATGTGGAGTTTTGCTTTGACGAGTTTGCTGCCTTTTTGAAAAGCAGCTGCTTGCAGAGACGTATCCAGCAAGACGACATCACCTGAGTCACATCCTAGCTTGTTAGCCAAGAGGCAGCGAGGCAGCCGTGGCTGAAAGAGAATGATTTCCAACACAGTTTACGATTCAGCTAAATGAAATAAAACAAATTGGCTTTCATTTATTCAATCACGTTTTCCTTCACATTGGTGGATCAATAACAAAACATGGCCGTGCTATCTGCGCTGTGAAGCAACGCTAACAGCGATGCAAGCAGCACGCTAAAATTCTCACTAACATGCTGATGCTTAGCAGGTAATATTTAACTGGGTCAGCATGCTATCGTTTGCTAATTAGAACATAATGTACAGCTGAGGTTGATATCCTCTAGCGACCTTGAAGAACATCAATGTTCACAGCAGTCAATTAAATGGCTGTTAGCATATTTCACTGTGCAACACCACCAGAGTCATTAAGATGCATCCTCTGGGGACCATGAATGTCTGAACCCAACTTCATGGCAATCCATCCAATTGCTTTGAGATATTTCCATCTGGACTGAAGTGGTGGACAAAGTCATCCATGAAGTCATGCTGCCGGCATGACGACGGATTCAGTCCAAAAACCCTGCTGCAACCAGACCAATTTGTGTTCAACTAAACAGAACTCAAGTATCTGAAAAAAAAACTCAGACATGAAAAAAAAAAAAAAGCCTGTGGTCTCATTTCCAAGCCTGTCCCTGCCTGTGTTTTCAGTCTTGAGGTGCTGCCAAAAAACTCTTAAACTGACAGGGTCACAAAACAAATCAGATTCCTTCTAATAGTTCATTTAAAAACGCCATAAAATATGATAATAAGTGCTTTGAAAACAGAGCACATGAGGGGGAAACCGTCTGATTACTATCCAGCGTAATGTAAACTGTGGTTTCGGAGTGATCAGGCTAAATAAGCACGCGCTGATTGTGAGATAAGAGATTATGACAGCTTTTGATAACAGGGAACATGCCTTCCAACGGCGGGCGAATGGCGTAATACTGCAGCATCACGTACATCTAACACGGTAAAGCTCTTTTGTGCAATCCAGCAGATTTCCGCTGAAGCTGGATCAGAGGATGATGTGAAACGAGGAGCAGAAACTTGCAGCATTTCTTTGCAACGAGTCTCCTCTATTTACAGCAATTACGATGATAATTATAGCAATAATTTACAGATTTTAAAATGTTACACACAGCATCCTCCACACTGAAACCTCTTCAGGGACATATTATGGCTCCTACTCTAGTTCTCTCTCACACACTCTCCCAAACTCCCAACAGTCTTTACGGGGACCAATTGCTCTTTACCGTAAATATTCCTAAATGTCTTTTTGGGAGACGGTGCTGGCAACGACCTAAGCCTACCAATTACTGTAAGTTGGGGACACTTAGTAGCAGCATAAGGCCTGAAAGTCCCTTTTAAGTCAGCCAGGCAGCCGTTCAGTCAGACATCCAGTCAGCCGTTCAGAGTGCCTGCGGCGACGGGAAAATTTCCTGCGGTTAAAACAGGAAGGCAGAAACAGAGTCAGCTCGCCGAGGAGGCTAACGTGGCCTCATGTGGCTTACAGCAAACCCATCAGATGACAGGGAACAGGCATGCCGAGAAGATGCAGCCTTGCTTGTTTCTGCTACACGGCGGAAGTGTGTGTTTCAGCTGTGTGTGTGTGTGTGTGTGGCTCTGTATGTAAGAGCTGTGGCTACAGTGTTGTGGTGAGCAGGCAAACAGCACATCAAATGCTGGTGTTGCATTTTCAGAGAGAAGAAAACAGGATCTGCCTGAGAGCCCGAAGAGACATTTGGGGGAACCGCTGAAGATGAGCGGTGAGCGGTTGTGAAATGATTTGTTTATTGACAGTTTATGTCATTCGTCTTGGAAAAATCCCAGATTTATGCTGATTCCATCTTCTAAAATGTGAAGATGTGCTGATTTTCTCTGTTTTAAGATAAATTTAATATATTTCAGGTTGTGACTGTTGGTTGGGCAAAACAGGCAATCTGAAGATTTTACTTAAGGCTCTGGGAAGAAATCTGTAGAGAATTTCTTTGGCTTTTTTTCAGCTAAAGAGCAGCTAACCTTCAGCAGTTCAATTTCTCACATTGCAGCAGTGATGTAGAAGTGCACTCTGGGGCGTGTCTGTGCATTGTGACATCACTATGTTTTGAAACATTCAACCAATGAAACACTGCTTTTCAGTCTGAAAAGAAACAAATGCAGCAAATCCTCAAATTTAAGCAGCAGAAACCAGAGAACATTTGACATTTTTTATCTGAAAAATGACTAAAAATGACTAATATATTATCAAAATGGAAATCCAGTTTTCATCCGTCCAAAAAGACTATTCCTTTCATCTCTACTACACTGAAAACAATGTGTATTTACTGCTTACTAATCGTCAAAATTCACTCTGGCGGCTAGTCTGATATCTGACTCTTTGTACAAAAGGAAGGTCTGACAATCACACAACTCCAGATCTCTCCCTACAACAGCAAAACACCAAAAACCCTAAGACAAACCACGCATTAGGTTTTTTTTTTCACGGAACAGTAGCAGCCTCCTGGATTAGGCCTCCCATAAATCTTTGCGGCGTTGGGAGCAGCTGCACCGAGCGGTTGAATGATGAGCAGCACTTTCTCCTTCTCCTTTAAGGCTTTGTTAAATGCCACGCCACCGAGTGCAGAGTGCATTGTAGGAAATTCATGGCCACTAAATATCAAACTAGGTTCTGTCAATTAACATGCAGGGGATATATGAGACAGAACAAAGACTAAAGGAGCCATAATGGGAACCTTAATAGTCTTGCTCTTTTGAAATATGTGCACGTCTTGTTTATTACGCTCTTTTGTGGTAAGTGCGGCGCTCGATGGTGGTAAAGAGGTACACTAGTCACACTATTCACCTGCAAACCACCTAAAGTGTCCTGAGGGGGAAAACACACTGCCTAAATTCATGTTGGTGTAAAGCAAAACAGAAAAGAATATGATTTGAAAACAAATAAAGGGCAAAGTGCTTACTGAAAAGGTTACACAGTTATCACTGAGATTTCCAACCAGTTTTTGTCAGAGCGCGTGAGGCACAGAAAGGTTGATAGTTGTCAGGTCCAGGCACAGCCCTCACCCCCCTCAGGTGTTTTGACATTTTAAGTGAATTTAAGCGCGGCGGTCTTCTGCTGCAACCCTACACCACAGCGGTCTCCATGCCGACAGCAGCACCAGCAGTTGTCTCCCAGAACCAGCCCTGACATTTTGTCTTCTTCTCGGCATGCAGTGTGTGTGTGTGTGTGTGTGCCTGCGTATCTTCGTATGTGCTGAGAGCTGATGTGCTGCACTGCTTCCTTCCACCCACCACTTTCTTTAGATAATGCAACACATGAAACCTGCAGAGACTCAGGTGTCAGATCGCAGAGGGAAGTCTGCGTGGGCTACAGAGTGAGAGAGAGAGAGAGAGGAAAGACAGAGAGGAGATCATCCTCGACGTGCCGGCTAGGACTCCCAGTAAAGCTCAGAGCAGAGCCGTGCACTCGTGACCTGGAGGAGCGAACAGAGAGGATGCTGGACCTGCTGCAGGGCAGTTATCACTCCGAGAGGCCTGTCAGAAACTATCATTGTGTTTTCAATTAATTACAGCACAGAAATATACAGCGCCATCAGATCAAACATTTTCCTTTTGTAACCGAGACACCACGTAATTAGATTAGATTCAGATTAACCGGATTATTTTCCACTGTACTTGCAAAACAGCGTGAAAGGATCGTAACCGCAGAATTTTAATGAGCTGAAACCGGAAAGTAATGATTCAGCCTACACACCGAGTTGCCCTGTGACTGACACTGAAACTCTTTATATATGTGCAGTCAAACGTCTCTGTGCACTTTCACCCAGCAGGTTGCATTATGTCTGTGGCTAACGTCCCTCTTGTGAAAGCACAAGTGTAAATCACCTTTAATTTATTTCTTTAAAGCTTTTCGGAGAATAATGAATGGCGCTGTGTATGGTTTACGCTGTGTATACCTAAATGATAAGGGAAATACTGAACTCTGATCTTATTAATGCAAAAGTTTCATTTTGTCCAAAAATAAACACCTGCACAAAACAGGAGTGTGTCTCTGAGAGTATGTGGGGCACGTGACGCAAGTCTGTTCTTACCACTTTCACCATAATGTAATGATGTATGTGTGGAATTGTATTCATGATACAGCCTTTCCCACACCCTACATTACTTCAGTTAATGTTCATTATGCTACAGCAAAGTTTTTTATTGTTAGAGTTTCAGTATTTGCATTTTTGTAAGTCTGAGTTTTATCTCGACTTTGATATATTAGCTATTGTTAAAAGAAACACTATTTAAATTGCATTTGACTAAATAAAACTGATTTGAAACGCTCATCAGAAGAATACATTTGAATTTAGAATCTTTCAGTAATTGACAGTTTTTAGCACACTGTGGTTTGCACATTTCCACCAGGTTTGATACTCAGCGCTATATAGAGTATCAAACATTTGAAAATTCATCTTTCATCTAAGCAGGTCATTTCAACAGCGGCAGAAAACTCACATGTAATGCAGTGTATAAATACAAGGACATATGCTAAAAAAAAAAACCTTGTTCAGCCTGCAAGCTGGCCATTACGACTGATGCAGCCTTTACAACTGACCATGGAACATATTGGCTGTCATTCACGCGCAGAAACATCAAACACGTGTATGTATAGTGGTCAGAGCCAGCGCCGAAACGCATCAAGGAAATGTCATTTCATGTACGTCGATTACTGCATCCATTGCATTTTGGCCTTAAGGTCTCAGCGAGCATCAGAGCAGCATTGTGAAGCTGCTGCTAGACAACAAATGATAACAGCGTGCTGCAGGGTGCAGATCAACTTTAGGACTTTCACATTTAATACGGCGGGTTACTCTCTCTGGCTTTTGTTTTAAAACTACGCTGCTATCATTTCTGTCGAAGCTTCACAACTTTAATGGTTTGTTAATGAAAGACGGCCTCGTGTTTTGTGTTGTTTGCTTGTACTGAGACTCTCTATAGAGATCTGCACCAGTGTGGATAACAAGGCTGCCAATTAGCTAGACTTCCACTTCACCTCCATTTTAGCTCTACAGATTCTGGGGGCATGTTTACCTCCCATTATGTCCTATTATGGCTAGGTTAGGGTGATTTACAGCATAGGAGGTTCAGCTGCTTTCCTCTTGTACCCTTATCTTGTAAAGCAAGCTGGGACACCGAAACACTTAACTGGGTCTGGAAGTGATGTACCATGCACCAGATTCTTGTCATTTTTTAAAGGTCATGAGAACTTTTAAAAGAAGAGTCTTCCTCCTCGGTGAGATACTGTAACACTCTGACAAGTCTGACTGTTTTGTTGCTCAGCTAGATTAAAAAAAAAAAAAAAACAGAAGCTACAACGGCTATCGCACCTTTTAACACCCGAACATCACGTGGTGTGATCAAGTGTGTGAAAATTACTTTGCAAGTTGAAGCGGTTGGTTAAAAGTAAGTGACAAACACAAGCAATAGATAAATGATTGTTATGGCTAAAAGCAATGAAGAAATGGTCAAAACAGCAAGCAAAAAGTCATGGCTAAGTGGTTGAAAAAGCTAAACATTGTGGCTAAATGATTGAAATAGTTAGCTAAAAGTTATGGCTAAATGGTTGGAATAATTAAAAGCCATGACTAAATGGGTGAAACAGCTAAAAGTCATGGCTAAGTGGTTGAAATAGTTAGCTTACATCGTGGCTAAATGGTTGAAATAGTTAGCTAAGATCGTGGCTAAATGATTGAAATAGTTAGCTAAGATCGTGGCTAAATGATTGAAATAGTTAGCTAAGATCGTTGCTAAATGGTTGAAATAGTTAGCTAAGATCATGGCTAAATGGTTGAAATAGCTAGCTAAAAGCCATGGCTAAATGATTGAAAAAGTTAGCTAAGATCGTTGCTAAATGGTGAAATTGTTAGCTAAGATCATGGCTAAATGGTTGCAATAGCTAAAAGTCATGGCTAAGTGGTTGACAGAGTTAGCTAAGATCGGGGCTTAACGGTTGAAATAGTTAGCTAAGATCATGGCTAAATGGTTGAAATGGCTAAAATATTGGCTAATAAATGGATGAAATAGGTGGTCATGGTTAAATGATTGAAAGAGCTAAAAGTAATGGCTATGTGGTTGAAATAGTTAGCTAAAACTAATGGCTTTATAGCTGAAAGAGCTAACAGTAATGGATGAATGATTAAATAAACAGCTAAAAGTAACAATTCAATCATGTGCCCCTGATGGCAGTAGTACAAATGCAAACTTAACCAAACCGAACTAAACAACAAATTAACAAACAAAAAAGACATTTTCATTTAAGGAAAAATAAAAAATACTGTAACATTTCCTTTTATACCATTAATAGCATAATGACATCCAAGGAACCAGCTGACAGCAGCACAGTCCTGACTCTGTGTGTCAACTTGAGTGTGTATCAGTGTGCTGCGATGCCTTCAAGGATCGACAGCCACAGGCCCTGAGAAACTTCGGTCCACGCAACAAAGAAATGCTCGGATGGCCAATTACCATTAGAAAAGAACACTGGCTGGAAGGAAAGAGAGCCGGCGACTAAGTCTGCTTAAAATTGCAAATTGGGCTGAGGCCTTTTGAATGCAGTATCAAGTCTGACACTTAATTATTGTGTACTTTACATCTATTTATTTGCGAGTAGGAGCTTGGCAGCGGGAGGCTGATCTTAATCTTGCCAGGTCTAGTATGTATGTGTGTAAGTGTTTGTGCAAGCGTGCACGCACATCCTCACCAGGCCTCTCTTGCTACTTTGGAATACAATAGCCCACGCAAACAGGAAGTTAAGCCGGGCATTTCCTGTAGTTGATCAAATCAGACACTTCCTTTTCACTTGATTTTGAGTGTGCCTCTGTGTGTGTGTGTGTGTTAGAGTGTTGCTGCCATCCTGCGGGGGTCAGCTAGTGAGTTCCACTGGGAGAGTTGCTATAAAAACATCAAACAGCAGCGGTAGACAAACAGTTGACGACATGGGAGAGAACAACGCTTCCACTCTGACTAGACAAGAATCAGAGGAAATCAAAGCTTCGCCAAGATACACCACTTCAGCAGCAGCAACATACTGAACCACCATGAGCCCCCGACTCTGGGTGTGTGTGTGAGTGTGTGTGTGTGTGTGTGTGTGTGTGTTCCCTACTTAGCTGTCAGTCCTCAGACACCCAGAGAGGGAGAGGTTGGCTGATGTTTTCAAAGACAAGCCATGTGTGCGTTAAGCTGTTGGAGATGACCTGACCTGGATAAAGGCAGTGAGTGAATAGATAAATAAGTCAACCAGACGCTCAGGGCCCTCACACCCCTGTGTGTGTGTGTGTGTGTGTGTGTGTGTGTGTGTGTGTGTGTGTGTGTGTTTAAGATGATTATCAATGCAGACATTTTCTATGCATGAGCGATTTGGAGTATGGCTGCCAGGTCCAGATCGATGTGCATATGAGGTAAAGACACGGCAGTGTGGAATGTGTGTGTGTGTTCCTTTTCAATGCATAATGTCCCTGTGCCGACACATACATGTGCGGTATGTCTGTACAGTTTACGTTGCTTCGTGTGTGTGTGTGTGTGTGTGTGTAGTTGTGCTCCTTAAGGGGCTTGAGGGCTGATATTAATGAAGCATTTCTCTCTGTGGAGCTCCGTCAGTACAACAAGCCCCTGACGTGATTAATAACTGCCTTGCTTCCTGTGTGTGTGTGTGTTTGTGTTTCTGTGTGTAGCCCAGTGCTTGTGCAGCATATGATGCAAGTGTGAGTGTGTTTTGTGAGGGCTTATTAGAGGCTGGCCGATACTTTGGCTGCACTCATATTACGGGCTGATTTTATTGAACTTGTTCATTTGCACCACACCAAACTACTTTAATATTATTAAATATTAGTTTTAGTACAGTGTAGTTTATTATATTCGATTACACAGTTTCATGGTGTGCATTTTTACATACTTGATCGATACCTAAACTGAAGTTATTCCCTGATATGGATGACCGGTCCTGTACCAGCGCTTTCTGATCTCCAAATTTAACATCAGCACACCAGAGATTGTGGGCAGCCTGTGTGTGACAAGGGGGCCACAAAGACACTAGAATAATAAGATGTGGATGCAGGGAGGGGCCCATAGAGAATTCCTATGTAGGGTGCAGGATTTTGAGCTACACCCACACGCAGTGTTGATGCCTAATAAGCTCAGTATCAGCCCTCTGACCAGTGCATGTTTTTTATATCACCTTCAACAAATATCTGTCAAATTTGCCTGTCCAGTGAAGTTTACTGTTAAAGCTGTTTATGTGCATGCCAGACGATTACCATGAAAAACACGCATCAGCTGATATATCAGCAGATGTTTAACCCAGATATCAACATCGGCCTCAGAAATGCAGTGTGGGCACTGGGGCAAGTGTTTCCACGTGCGTGTGGTCACAAAGGCCAGTGGAAAAGCCCAAGTCAACGTTAATGAGAGGAGTGCATTAGCTCTTCCTGTTTATGGCTCAGCGCTCAGCCACTCTGCTGCTGCTGCTGCTGCCTGCCTAATAAGCTTTATATCGGTATTGTCTTTCTCTACAGGACGCCACAAGGCCCGAAGCTTCCGGCCGTAATGAGCCAAATGGTTTAATGCAACCACGAAACAACGATACAAAGCTAAACACATCTATTTTACATGACAAGCGAGATAAGGCACCGTGAGCTTTTGTAAAACGTCTCTGTGCCTCACATAATGGGTGTGAACTAAGTAGGTGGCTGTAAACGTCGTCGCTGGTGTTTGTGTGCACCCACATTATCATCCTGAGCTTCTTGCAGCCCCGCTTAGCAAGGTGCTCATCATCCATCTTCATTTCCAGGGGTGCCAGCGCTTGTGTGTGTGCGTCGCGTGATTGAGCGAGGAGAGGAGGACATGGGATTCAGAAACGCAGCGATTGTTTGGGACCGTTAAAGGGATCCATTATAGCCCGCATGGTCTCACCTGATAGGCTGACCTCCACTCTTTCTCACCACTTCTGTCTCCTGAATGCACCTCTCCCTCCTCCCTTTCCTCCTGCGCCGAAATGAGTTGTCTGCACGCCTGGTTTGCAAGACGCTGTCCGTTGCACTTAATTCACCCCCCCCCATATGCCTGTACATTAACTCCCTCCAATGTGGAACGCCTCACTGAGCCACAAGCTCTCGCCTTGCAACAAATCAACCTCGCAGACCACATGAGCGTGATCAGACTCGGCGTCAGCCGAAACTCTGTGCTGCCAACTGATGCATGGATCCACATGAAATATATATATATAAAAAACACACAAGCAAATGCCTGGCAGCAGAAACAAAATCAAATGGACAGGAACCAAGGCGCACATCACGAGCTTCTCTTTCCACTCACTCCCGATGTCTGACTAGAAATTCATCGCTTCTCATCCAGTTTCTACCCTCTCATCAAACAGCATCAGTCTCATCAGTTGCCTGAGGCTGCAGAATTAATTGTGTCTAATCATGACTAGTTTCCTCAATTACTAATTGTGGAATCCTAATGTATCAGCAAGAGTGAAATATCAAGTTTCCTGCTGTAGGTCAAAATAATCATCCTCATATCTGATGCAGTTGTTCTTTTGAATTTAGATTAATTATTCTGATTGTCAATATTAATGATCACAACAGCCACACACACACAAAAAAAACAAAACAATACAGACTGCCACAATCACATGAATTAACATGAGCTGCTGATGTGGATCGTTTATTATGAAGATGTATTTTTCAGACACATTCTGTCAGAAATGTTGGGGATTAGCTGTCAGCGGCTGCAGTGTCATTCTGCTTTAATTCACAGTGCAACTCATCCAAGAGAGCGTTGTTTAAAAAAAAGGGAAAGGGGCAGGAGGAACATATGGTCTGTCTTGGTTGGTTGGGTTTGACTTCTCCATCTGCATGTAGATCAAATATTTCAGAGCAGATCTG
This sequence comes from Chelmon rostratus, assembly GCF_017976325.1. NCBI lineage: Eukaryota > Metazoa > Chordata > Actinopteri > Chaetodontiformes > Chaetodontidae > Chelmon > Chelmon rostratus. Next base: position 7,902,306 of record NC_055673.1, on the reverse strand, counting down.
TGTGTAAGGCTGTTTTAAAGCATTTCAGTCCTGGTGTCTAGACTTTATGCATGCCGAATATTTTCTCGATTAATCAAATGATTGTTTTGTCAATAAAATATTGTAAAATAGAGAAACATGCTGGTTGCAATATCCTAAAGCTTCAGGGTCCAGATTCTGTTCTGTTTTTCTGGAGCTTTCAATCATAAGACATAACCAGCAGTCTAAAATTGGCTACATTATAATATGTAAATCTGTAATATCACCCAAAAGTTTGGGACAGGGAAAAGTTGTCAATATTCAGACACACTCAAAAAAGCAGCATTGGTGGCTTTCAGTCAAGCGATATCTTCTAAAAAGAGCTGATCAATTAAAAAAATCTGATAAGGGGAGATGGACTCAGCAAGAAGAATAAATGCTGATGCAGCGATTGAGATCACGTACATGTCGCTCGCATCTCAACAAGAGCTGATAGGAATTTTGGAAAATGGATATCACCCTCGAGTATATATTTCTTCATGATACACATTTGTTTGCTGATCCTGCGTCAGCAAAAGTGAAAACGGTGAGATGAATAGCCGGGGCTCCGCATGCGTCTTCCAGGGCCGGGCGACACTGCTGCTTCGCCCGGGCATGGCGAGCCATCAATCTTTATAAATCATTCAGCTCTCCTGCTCTGCCCTCCACGCACAAACACCACAAACGCCACACACGTACACACACCTCGGTCCCAGCCTCGGTCCTCGTTTTTCCCGCAGTGCTCCGGGATCGCCGCAGTTTACGGAACCACGTGGTCGAGGTTCAGCTGAAACCTTTTTTTAGATACGGGACCTGAAATAGCCTGTCCTGGAGTCGCCACTCATAACACAGGCTCAATCAGGGGATGATACAAGAGCAATGACACTGATATTTAAAGCAGTGATGCATAAAACTGTTCATTTGAGGAAGGAATGTCTCGTTGGCGATCGATGCACCACAACATTTAGATCAACCCGCACCTGCCTTTGTGAAAGCTTTTATATTTTTCATCGTCGCTGCTCTGCAGGACCGTCAAATCTTTCCAGTAGAAAAAAATCCTTTGGCGCACATGAAGTGATGCGCATTAAAGTTTCAGCAGCAGCTGCAGTTTCAAAGGAGAGCTGGAGAGTTGGCGCGAGCAGCGACGGCTCAACAAATTAAGAGAAAACAGAACAGAGGCAACTGCAGCAACGCCCGCGGGCTAAAACTGCATCGCCGGAAGTGTCAAGTAAGAACGCCACAACAATGTCCATGAACGTGGAGTTTGAACTGTAGCACCGCTGCACAGCAGCACCTGAGAGCAGCGACGAACGCATCGCTCACGCTTATGAGCTCCCTGAAATCACATTTTCTTCTGTCCCGGCTCGCTTCTTTGCTTCCTGTGCGCTGTTTCTGAGAAAGAGTCATATGTGCAGCATGTGCTCACTTTGACCTCAAGGACTTCTCACTACAATGTTTGCTATATTACTGCAATTACACGACTTTTTTATCCTCCAGGCACTTAACAATGCCTGCTATAAAAGCAAGAATCAAACGCTGGCGGAGGGTTGAAGGTTAACTCTGCTGTTAGTCTCGACAAAAGACACAAGAGTGAGAATTTAGCCGTCATTTGGCCTGATTGGGACTGCATAGGGAGACAAGTGGATCGCAGTGAATAATTCATCAACTCCTTTTAAAACTCAGTTGGGACTGAAGGAAATTTTAAATATTCTGTGGGGGGAGATTTAAAAATCTCAGTATTTTGTGAGGATGTAAATCATTTAACAACTTGTCGAGTCAAAGCTGTGAGCTGAGAAAGACTTCACGATGAGGGATGTCATCAGGGGCGAGATTAAAAAGGTTTTTTTTTTGTTGTTGTTGCAGAGAGGTGTCTTCTGTCACCAGCGCGGCTGTTGTGACCCCCCACTGAAACCCGTCCTCCCCTGTGGTCACCTTGTATTTAAATAACACCGCGGCCCATTGATCTCCAGGGAGAGGCCACGTTGGCTCCGATTTAGACTGCAGAGGAATGCTGGAATGTCTCTGGCTCCGAGCCAGCAGCCTTTTCCTGGCCCGACCTTTGACCTCTGCCACTGCGAAAGGGGAGGCCTAGGCTGCACGCAGGGGGAGGAGGGGTGAACGAGGCTAAAGTAGGCGGCGACCACCTGCTCTTCCTCTGATCTAATGACCTTGCCTCACAGTCGCGCAGACACAGACACACACCTAACCGACACGAGTTTCGAGCGTCCAACTCCGGCCGCAAACACGTGTGTGGCAGCCTATGGAGGGAGTCATGCTCTGTGGTCGCGGGTAAACACACAAGCTAAGGGCTGACTGCACATGTCAACACACACCGTGCTGTTCCAGTGAGGGCATAAACACGCACACACACACCGCAGCTGAAGAGCACCTGACTGGCTCCAAGTGTGTCCAGGGATAAAAGCATCTTGATGCAAATATGTGTGTGTGTGGATGCGTGTTACTCACGCTGCACACATTTACGACTCTCATCTGGTCGTCATACAGAACATCATTACCCCGTCGGCCTGCGTTAATGCACAACTTGGAAGCCGCGGTGGCCTCGGTGCGCGTGTGATTTTCTTCACCCGTAGTCCGTTTCCATGTGACTGACTCGTGAGGTAGGAACGCTGGAAAAATTGACGTCATTGCATCATCTGGCCTGTGCTAACCTCAGCCGCCTGGCATGGGCGAAAACGGGCGGGAGCGCCAATGTAAAGGGAACTTGGAAGCATTTTTTAAAAATAAACGAGGAGCGGTAAAACACCGAGTGACTAATCGGCGTGGAGGGTAAAGCCAGGCGGCGTGACCGAGGTGAAACTCTGGAGCATGGCCGAAGTAATCAGACTGAAAAGGGCCTTTATGCGCGGCCTGCCAAGTCTGCACAGATATATGCACAGAGGGACAAATAAAGCAAGGAATATGGGGTAAGCACGGGAGAAGAGAAGAGGAAAGTGGAGAGAGTGCACGTGTGACGGAGCACGAAGAAGCTGTGGGAAACAGTGAGAAATACAATATGCACAGTGTGTGTGAGAGGGAAAGCAGCGAGGTGGAGTAAATGCACGGCGGAGGGAATACAGCAGGAGTGACAGCGACAGAGAGAGGGAGACAGGATGAGGGATGGGGAGATGAAATTAAGGAGGAATGCACACGAAAATAAGAAAGCACGCGAGGAGGCCGAGTATAGAGGGAGCTGAGGGGTAATTTGAGATGATGACAGTGCTTCCCTTCCTGATTCTGGTCCTGCCGTTTCCATCCGAGACGCGCAGATAGCGAGGGCCTGGCTGTAACGCTATACTCAGTGAGAGCAGGGGTGAATGTATGGCCGTGCACGGCTGTTATGTGTGGTGGGAAAGTGAACTGAGAGGTTTTACTTGTGCGGATTTGTCATGAAAAATATCTGGGAAAAGAGGAAAAAAAAAAGTGGATTCAGCTCCCGGAGGAACATACAGAACAGCACACACACACACACATATATATATATATAAATACAGCAGCACCATCTTTGTGAAAGCAGGGGATAAACACAGGGTATTCCCTCATCGCCCCTGGCTCCCGTTTCTGTCGACGGAATGGAAACGGAGAGGAAGTCTCAAAAAAGAGTGCGAGAGGGAGAAAATTATAGATCTCTCTGTCACTGTCTGCTTATGTCATGAAAACCAGCCGACCACATAGCATTAGTCGGGATGGTTCAGCGCACTCAGACATTGAGACATGGCATTAGCAGCATGTGAAAGGTTTAGCGCGGCTACGTCACAGCACGGAAAAAGGAAACAAACAGACCGAAAGAAACAAAACAAAGCAAAAAAAAAAAAAAAGGAGTGAGGAGAGGCAGGCAGGCTGGTTTTCACTGGCCGCCGAATTAAAGCATGCGAGCGCTGTCGGAAAGAGAGAAGACTAAACGGGGGAGGGATGGAGACTTCCCGAAGATGACGGTGTGGTCTTTGAGTGTCTTAACCGTGCAGGCGCTCCCACCGCAGATCAAAGGCAGAGAAGTGGCTTGGCTCTCAGCGGCATTAAGTCACGTTAAGCCTAGACGGAGGCCATACACATGCTCCCACAAATAAAGCTGGCTGGGATTAGACTGACAATGGCCCACAGTGAGTCACGGGCTTTCAAACAAGGTCAGACCACAGTCACACAGGCAACGAGCGCGCAGGAAATAAAAGACGTGCTTGAAAATGGGCTGAACTGCTTAAGGTGCGCTTGATTTAATTTACTCGTGTAATGAGAAACGTAATGTTTTCGCGGGTTGTTTTATTGCTTCGTTTGAGGCGGGGTGTTTAACAGCCAGCGCTAACATTGAGAGCAGGCGCAGGAAGTGGGACACGCTTGGCGCAGTGAGAGGAAGTGAGTGGGGTGGGGGAAGTAAAGGTGTTGAGATTCATCCGAGATTCCCACCGGATGAATATTTGCTCCGTCCTCCACGCGTTCCTTTTTTTGTCCGTTTTAATTTAATTTTTTGTTGATGCACGATGGGGAGCTGTACAAGGTGTTTTATTTTGAAATTCACCAGATTCTCTACAGTGTTCCTGTGCCTGACTTGACCTGTTGCTCATCAAAAAAAAAAAAAACATGGCGCAGATTCTTTACAGAGCAGATTGTAGATAAGCTTCTGGGACACTTCTGATACAGAGACGCTAGCCGCCTGGTGGAAATGCTCTCACTGACTAAAAAGGCAGAGTCAGGTGCATCATACACGTTGGGGAGGGAAAGCGGACGTTACGCGCCCGGTGGATATTAAGGGTACGAGGGTGGCATTCAACAGTTGCAAATTCAGTGTTTTAAATGGCTAATCCTTATCATACCTTTAAGTTATCATCTTAAAGATGTCACTCCTGGTCGATTCTGCGACCTGTGGTTACCGCGGTAACAGCAAGAACAGTTTAATTCTACAGTAAACACTCCTTGAGGAAGTTCTGTGTCTGCTTACAGCGCAGCCAAACAAGTTGATGTTTTAATATCTTGTGGTGTGCAGCCTCTCTCTTCATCTAACAGCTCACCGTGGCTGCGTCGCCGTCTCGTATCACTTCCTTGTTAAAATCAGAGCTGATCCACTGGCACAAAATGAGCCTGTTTCGTTTTCCAGAGCGTTTTTGATGAGCGTTCGCTGTCAGGGCGAGTGCTTTTTATGTGAACTAGCAGCAGTAGGAAATGCAGGGTTTGCATTAGCAGTAACTTTGCACAGCTCTGACGCAGCTCTGAGTGAACAGTAAGCTGTGAAGCTGATGTAGATGAGACAAAATCACAATCAGCGGCTCTGGATTACATGCTGCATCGTTCTCTGTGAACCACTGATGGGAATCCAGTGCAGGAGTGGCGGACCCTGCCATGGAAAACTGCAGATATAGAGACGAAATTACTTAATGTAAATACACTGAATGGATGTTGATGGAAAAAAATCAAAACTGTGTTTCATTTGATGATGAAATCATAACTTATGTAACATTTTGCCTTGTGATAAGGTTGTAGATGACATCATGGCTGAGTCTGCATGGTCTGAATTCTGATACTGTGCACTGAGTTTAGATTCAGACTTTAAAAAGGGGCCTTCAGGGACTTGGCAGGTGAAATAAAAAAGCAACAATTCACTTTAAGTCCACTTTATGAATGGCTGTGAAGGCAGACCGAGGGTCACGGAGGCACGGAACAAGAGAAAAAGCAAAAACATAAAAACACACATGCACAAAAAGGTGAGTCAAACTGAGTTTAAGTTAATAAAAAAAAAAATCTTCACACAAACTCACACACACACAAAAGGTGCCTCGAGTGTCACTGGGCTGTCAGCCTCTGCATTAGACACCCGAGCATGGCAACACATTTGGACTTGCCAACACTACCTGTCAGCACCAATATAGGCCTGAGCTCACACGAAGATACACAAACACACATGTGCGCAGACACTAACGCGCGCACACGCCGCCGCCGCGCACGCCAACTTATAAAAGCAGAGAGCGACGGGCGGCGAGGGGGAGCACGGACGCCGGCTTTAAATATCGACGTGATGAAAGGGCGATGCTCCCCAGATTCAAGGAAAGAAAAGATGGAGGCAGACAGAAAGGGAGAGAGTTCAGAGGGGGAACATGGGGAGATCAAAGGGGTATTTCAGAGTCAATCCCTTGTTGGACTGTTTGAGAGCTGGTGGCTGTCAGCAGGCATGAGAACAAACACAGACAAATGTGACGCAGGGACTGGTTTACATGCAAAGCTTTGCCGCCTCACACACACACACACACACACACTCCTGAGTGTATACACAGAGAGGAAGACGCGCAAACACATCATTATCACAAATGAGAAAACAAAAATAAACGTAATCAACATGCTGGCTTCCAAGGAAATCTCTCGTTCTCTGTAATTTCCATGCATCCATCGCCTGCGTCTTTTCCAGTGCTGCGCCGCACACCTTTTACTGCTCGAGTCCCAAATACCAAATTTAGGGTGCTTTTATCCAAAGCATCTGACAGCACAGCGCACTTTTTTAGCCTGGGTGGCCCCGGTGGGAATCACATCTCCGTCTGTGGCAGCATTAGCACCTTTTTCTAAGTTACACAGGGTTTTAATGCAGCATGAGGGTTTTGGGTCACCTGCTTCTGTCCGATTTTGCATTGAAGGTGCTTTAAATCTCGTTTTGTGTGAAATCCGTGTTGCTGACAGACAGGTGACATGAACACATGATAAAATTAGTGGTTGTGAGGTAATTACTGCAGGCTGTTGCCACAAAGGTGCTAACAGGAGATGCATTTTGATTATTGGAGTAATGTTCAAGGTGTCGATGCTCATATGAAATTAATTAGCATTAGCAAATACATTTTGTGCAGCAGATTCAAAAAAATGTTTGGTTGTCTTGGTGACTAAAGCCTTATTAAACATGCATTTGTTGATACTTTTAATGGAGCGCAGCAGAATAAGCTGCATGTAGCTGCACATGTTGGTATTAGCATATGTTACATGTTTCCATATGTAGCAGACATGGAGCATCATCATGTGTGGTTGTGTTTCCGGCAAATGCAAGCTAATTTCAGTTCTGTTTGTGGTTTCTATTAAATCCTGTCTCTTTAGCCGCTAACCATTTAGCGCTGAAACAGTCAATGCAGATTTAAAGACGATTACATGTCTGGCAAAGCAAATCTGTCGTGTATAAACGCGCTGTGCGGGAGCCGGGGTTGCAGTCTTTAGCCTGCGCGTGGAAAAATTGTGTTTGTGAGCGTATTGTTGGGTGTTTGAAAGAGCTGAATGCCTCCGCAATGGACGACTTTCTTTCATTCATTATCCAAGCGAAGCAAAACCATCGAAATCAGTCAAACTCAAACAAAAGGGACGTCTTTTTGTAAGAGAAACACGCTGTTGTTATGTGCTGCATCCTCTCCTTCCCTTTCCTTAACACCCACACAAATAATCAATCGGAAACCTGACATTTCCAACCTCTCGTATGGGAAAGCAGTTGCAGATTGAACCGAGTGATTCAACAAAGCAGTTTGCCGGGGCCACGGGAGCAGCAATCACCTGTTTTCATTTCTGCTTTCTTTCTTTTTTTTAATGCATCAAGGGTTTTTTTTTGTCTTCCTCCTGGCAAAAACATCACCTATTGTTTCGCCGTGATTGGCCGTCTCACACCTTCCATTCGCGTCTGCGTGAGAGGGTCTATCAGCTGTGCGGAGGAAGGCCGGCTCTATTCTTGCACTGTGCCACTTTCACATCGACTGGACAAACAAGTGATCGCCCAGGTCGTTTATCTTACATACTCCTCACAAACACAGTACACGGAGGGGAAAAAATGTGCGAACGGCTGAACTGAGTGAACCGCGGCATTTTTCTCCCGATGAATGACCTCCGTGACTCCGCCTTTACTTTCCTTTATGTTTCCAGCCAGCTGAGAGAGAGCGAGAGGCAGCACAGAGGGGGTGATGGAGGAAGCAGAGAGCAGGATGTGTCCTTCCAGGATACTGATCACATGTTCCCCCCCGCTGCCCCCCATTCCTCTGGAGGATTAGTCCATGTATATATATATATATGTATATGTGTGTGTGTGTGTGTGTGTGTGTGTGTGTGTGCTAGTGTCTCTCCCTCATGCAACACAACCGTTTTCAATCCGGAGAGGCATACACACACTCAGGCCAGCCAGCAGCTACAGCAGACACACTGCTGAGAAACACACAGCACACATATAAAGCTTCTGGCTTCATGCTGCTCAGCTCTGGAAGAAATAGCGAGCAGCAGCAGCAGAGCAGGGAGTCTCACATAACACTGACAGCAGTATTGCTTAAAAAAAAGCACTTTTATTTAAGGAACAAGTACTTTTTACTGGAGTGTATTTCTGAGGCAGTGCTTGCCATTTACGCCTTTGTTACAACGAGTCTGCTCTAAATGCAGGGATCGAGTGAAGGGGGGAGGAGTCTGTGAGGAGCATCGCTGCTGCAGATCCTTCAAAGGAAAACCAGCAGCACCTTCTTCAGACAAAGCTGCCGGATGACGGAGAAAAACCCAGGACAAGAGGCAGCTTCCAGCGCCAGTCCATGACCGTCTGGCCACATGTTTTATACCAGCATGTAAAAAAACACAACAGTTGCTTGCACTATTTATTCATTATTCCTGCACACAAGGTATTTAAAAAGTATTAAGTACAAGTTGTAAATTCAGTGTTATTAAAAGAATATTTCAAGTTTATATCTAGTTGCATGTCCGTCAGGATACAATGTGTTGTGAAATTATAATAAAGCTTTAGTTCAACCAGGCTCACATGAAACGGTGAAACCATGATGATAGTTTCTGAGATCTTATCACTGCATAAAAATCTCATACTGCTGCAATGCCAGCGTGATGAAATCATTCCATAGGTCCACACTGTCATCCATCAATCCCACAATGCAAAGCGCTGCAAATCATAGACGCAAAATGTCTGTGTCTTTTATATGGTATAGTAAGTAGTGAGTGAGTGAGAAAGGGAGTCATTGCCTTTGTTCGTTTGGATTCAGTTCTTTCCAGACAAAGCTGCATATTACTATGACAGCAGATACAAATGAATAAGGCCAAAGAGGAAATCACTGGCTCATTATAGATCCCCACAGAGGAGACTTTCCTCCTTTGTTTGTTATGTAACTAGGCGATTTATTCAATTGCAGTTGCCACCTGCAGCTGGAATTTCTCGATGCGTCTCAAACAGCCTCCTCAAGTCCAGGTGGATGTGACGAAATTTCAGCACAAACACTAAAACCTGCGACACAGCCGACAAATGACTCACGGTAGGTCAAGGGATGAATCAGAGGGCCGAGCGCTGCTGTGAGCTTGAAGAGCCCGAGGTCTGGTTGCGCCAAATCAGCTGGAATTGAACCGCTAACCGCGGCGGCGAACGTGGCCCGCTCCCTCCAATTATAACAGAACCCGAAAACATAACATCCACATGTGCGCACATAAACCTCACCGACCCCGGTGTGATTTATGCCCTAATCAAAACCCAACTATGTGTGTCTGCAAACAGCGCGGAGCCTCGCAAGGCGCCGCCATCTTCCTAACTACCCATCATTACCGCCTCACCTCTGTACATTCTCTCACCTCCCTCTCCGTCTTTCCCCCCAGCAGCGAGGCGTCCACGCTCGGAGGCTTTGCATCTATCTCACCCTTTAAAGAGCCCTGGCCTGTCACTTGCAAGACGCTGGGAGATCTAGTGGCGAGCACGGGCTTCGGGGAATATCCCGCAGTGCCGAAACAAGGCCGTCAAATCACGTTGCTTCGAAACAAGCGTGTGAGGAAAAAGATGGAAGAAGGCGGTTGGGACGTTTAATAAAAGACACACAGGAGATAAAAACGGGCTATTAATGGTGCTGGAAGGGCGTAAGCAAGATAAAAATGTGAGAAATTGGCAAAGGCCCACAAGTGTGCTTTTACCATCCACTTCCTGTTACCCTCTCCTGGCCAACAAAACCCAAACGCTTTTCGATGCAGCAGAAAGTAGCATCATCATTTGATTATCCCCAGAGGTCCATTCCCCTCCGTTTCTGTTCTCTCATAGCCAGATACCTATACATCCTGTTCTAGCCCACCTCCACCGCCACCTGCCTCCGTCGCCTCTTCCTCGCACCTCCTCCTCACTGCCAGAGTCCCTAATGAGGCTCCGTGGGAATGCTCTCTGGCTCCCTCCCTGAAGACAGACCTGTTCGCTTTCTGTTGTTTCTGAGGAGCTGCTGGAACGGATTGTCTGCCACACGCGCCATATGGCCTAACCGCCCCGGCATCCACGCAACACACACACACACACGCACACGCACACATATGCGCATACACAACGACGCGCAGACCAGCAAGCGATCACACACTTGTTTTTCTTACGCACGTGTTCATCAAGCTCGCATGCAAACGCAATCTTTATGCGTTAATTTAGGAAGGACGAACATATTGGGGCACACAGTGGTGCACACACGCACCCACAAGAGCGCACAGACACACACACATTTAACTAAAGGTTAGGAGGATGGACAAATACATTAGGGGCCACCGTGGGCCCAGTCTACCACTGCAGAATCCCTTGTTGATTCTTTGGCAATTTTAAGCTGCTTTCATCCTTCTCCATTCAAAATTTGGCAAAGTGAGAGCCATTTCAACAGAGAAACACAGTGTTTAGTTGATTTATTTAGGGCCTAAACACCCCTGAACACTTCCTGGGGCTGTGCTAAAGGTGCGCTGGTTGTAATATTTGACCATTTTCGCGCTTCATGTTGGCAAAGCTCTGCATTATATTTTTCGAGCTCAAAGGAAACAGTCTGCTTTTAAGTCACGTTGGGTTGTAGTTTGCTGAGTTATGAATAGGCTTCTATAAAAGCAGATTGGCTGGCCTTTACTAACACAGTCTTCAGGCTAGCAGTCAGCTAGCTACAGCAGGCAGCCTTTGGTTGCTTCACGGGTTGAAGAGCAGAAGTGCAAAAAGTGCTCGAGCTGTTATTTGTAACTTCATGCACGGCTTGACATGTTCTGCAAACATCATCCAACCGTTCCTCTTCTCTTCAGCCGTGTTGTCAAGAGTCATTATGTCGAAACCTGTTGCATCTAACATCAATCTGATCTGATCATCTGACACTTCCGGTTGGCTGTACAGTGAGTTCCTAATGTGGCCTTTTCTTGGTGGGAGATGCAAAGTCAGCTGTCAGAGGAAGAGTACAGTATATTTACAAGGTGCTTTCTCGTAGCATTAAACTTCGGTTGATGAAATTTCAACCGTTGACCGTTAACTGGGATCGTAAAACACACTTTATTCAAACTCAACAGGAACAAAATAAAACTCAACAAACACGTCTTCGTCTTTCCACTGTTTCGTTTAGTCGCAATAAAACCCTTTATTCACTAAGTTAGAAGTGAAAATATTCTGCCTCTCAATGCTGTCTTTCCCTCTTCCTGCCGTTGCTGACCGCTTTGTGCTACTGAGCTCGTCAAAAAGTCGCTGAACAGCAGCACTCACTCGTTTTTTCGGAGGCCGGCCATTAACTTAGCAAAATAAAATTACAAAAATTGGCCAAAAAAAAAAAAAAAAAAAGAAAAAGAAAAACTAGATAGACTCAGCATGTGGTCAATACATTAGTAAAATAACCCAAACCTAGTATCACTGTGTCACCAAACGTCCAGCAACACGATATTTTGCAAGGACTGACCTCAGCACAGCTAGTCCGTCCACACAGTGGACTCACAGGAAAAGGGCTCATGCAACAAAAAAACATTTGCACGGCGCAACGTGACGTTATCGTCAGTAGCCAATCAAATACATGTAAGCTTACCTGGTTACTTTGTAATGAAAATGCTGATTTCCGACAAAAGATGCAGCAACTGCTGCGTGCAATCAACGAAACAACCGATTAATAGAGAAAATAATAGCCAGATTGATGGAGAATAAGAATAACAGCTAGCTGCGGCCTTATTACATTAGCATCTGATGAGCCTCTAAACTCGTGCATTGGTTTTCTAATGAAGCAGCACGCCCCATCGACGCAGACCGGCACTAAATCTGACATCTGTTCTACAAAGAGGACACGTTCGTGAGGGATCCGTAAAGTAAATGGCGACAGCAGGATGTATGGCATCATCCACCACAGCAGCGTCCACCAGGTAGCTCCAAACATGAATCGGTATCTCCGCCTTCACAACAAAATCTGTCAGAGGAGCACAAAGAGCGACCACGGAACGACTGGCTGCTGCTGGCGAAGAGCTTAATGAGAAGATATTGGCTGGGCTGTTCCTGAATTGAATTGCAAAGATGCTTAGCTGCTCTATCTATCTCCAACAATCTGCCGGTAATTGGATAATAAACTCTACCTTGATGGAGAGTTGAGAATATGGAGGTTTTTTTCTTTTTCAGCGCACTAAAGGTCTGAGTCTGATGGGCTTAACTCGCGGCTGTTGGGGATATTGAGTGCATCGTGATGGGTCAGACTCGTTCTGTCTCGCCTGCCCTTCTCTTTACTCCCTTCATTTCTCTTACGTTCTTCCTGCTGCCTCTCTCGCCTCCCTCCATCCGTCCTCCTCTTTACCTCCCTTCAGTCTCTCTCTCTCTCCGTCTCTGAGTCATGCAGTTAGCAAGCAGACTGTTTTGTCCAGGTCTATTTCTGGATGTCATGCCGTGGAAGAGAAAAATAAGATTAAAAACAGAGAGAGAGCGAGATATTTCCCCGCGGCTTAAGAATCTAGGAAACTTAAACCGTTTTTATTCACAAAAAAAAAAAGAAAAAAAAAAGATACTCAGCGAAAAGGACAGTCTGTCACCGCGGCGACACAGACACACACAACCCGCACGAACACACACGCCGGCATTAAAAAGAACTACAACACCACAACTGTTCCTCATCTCCCGCGCCGAGCGCCAGGAAGCCACCGACCGCATCACAGTGAGCCCACAGCTGGATCGATAACTGAACCTGATAACCATTTAACGGATTGATTTCTGAAATGGAGCTTTAAATGGATAAAGGCCACACAGATACGTGTTTGAAAATGAGCCCCTGCGACTTTCATTTCTACGTTTCATACTCAATTCAACCCGGTTCTTTTTTTTTTTTTTTTTTTTTTTTAAATCATTCTCCTGCTTCTCTCTCTCCCTGATAATCCAAAACTTTTCGGGCATCCATCCAATTATTGCGGCTTTGTGATGCGTGACAAAATTTTCCACACTTTTTGTCAGTTGAAAACATGAGAAATGCCGCCTGAAAGGAGGAACGTAGAGCTACGTTCTGTATTCAGGTAGACAATTCGCCCCTTTCATCCGAGCTGATGGAAGCACGCCTGATTTTCAGTTTTTGTGACATTTAAAAGTTCGCTGGAAACTCGTTTGACAGTTTGATGGAAACTCGGTGAGTCATCGGGGAAGAAAAAGGGCACAAAAAGAGAAGCGGAGGATAAAAATTTAGGCAATCGAGAAAAAAGTTGCCTAAAGTTCACTGGTCAGGCTTTCTAAAAACTCAGATCCTTCCAGCCTCTAAAACGGCAGCTCGTCAATGAGCAAAAGCAGACGTGAGAAATGGCTGGATCTCGTTCTCTGTTCTTTCGTTCTCTGTTAACCTTGGAAACCCAACTCCAGCTGTCCTCCCTTTGACAAATGGCATCTGCTTCGGACTTAACAGAGACGGTGGAACAAGAAAAGAGGAGTCATCCCCTCCCTCATGGATCATAACAAGCGCTCTATATTCATCATTCCTCCCATTAGATCACTCCTGACTGAGACATTCCACTGTCTTTCTCTTTCTCTGCGTTTCACAAGCCACCAGCTTCCCCTTTCTCTCCTGCCAAGGAGGTCAAGGTAAGTTCAGCTCATGCCTGCCCCCCTCATGCGCGATCCTATGGGGAGTAATCCCTCACCGGACTGACACACACACACACGCACAAAAACAGGGCCCTGCGTTCACTCGAAACCGCCGAGGTGTGTCCGCATGACTCATGATTTATGAAGAAACCTGAGGGGGGGGGGGGGGGGGGGGGGGGGGGCAAAGTGCGAGATGTGTTTTCTCCTGGATGAACGGCGGCCGCGGCGGCAGCGCTTGCCTGCAGCCGGGCGGCGAGGAGGGCAGGTCCCCGCGGATCAGCCGAAAGCCCAAGAATGTGACTTCTCATACGACGGCTGGGCTGAGCTTTGAGCTTTGATCCCTGACTGAAGAGAAAGTCGGATTTTCCGGCACAGTGAGTGACGGGCCGCCGAGAAAGGGTTGGGAACTGGGAAAAGCCGGGCGGTTGCTAAGGCGAAAGGGATTGTGTGTGTGTGTGTGTGTGTGTGTTTGTGTGTGCAGGAGGGAGAAGAAGAAGAAGAAGAAGAAGAGCATGGAGGAGGGTGGGGGGTGGTGGCACCACACATTCTCATTTTTCAGCTTCTTTCTTTCGCCCCCTCCCACCCCCAACCCTAAGTCATTTCTTTCTTGGCAACTGCCAGCTAAAAAGCTTTCCTCAATGAGAGACAGAGGGGATGTGAAGGGCTAAGACACGTCCGCAGTCTCTCTGGGGGCTTTTGCAGGAAGCACCGTACCAGAGACGGAAGGAGATAGATTCCCGGACAAGCGGGGGGACAATGGCGGTGACATGGCATAACTAATCGATATGAGAAAGCTCTAACGCGGGGGACGGGGTCAGGTCTCTTGATGAGGCGGGGTCCGTCTCTCCCAGCCTGTTCCACTCCTGCTCTGCGGTCCAGCCGTCCTGCCATCCATCCACACCCTTCATTTCCTTTCTCAGCAGACTTCCTTTGAAATGTTAAACAAACGGGGCAAAGTCCACACCTCGGCTTTCCCCCGCGGAGACAACGAGCTAATTTTTTCCCCCAGCTCCGCTCGGTTCACCCGGGCCGTCCACTCCTCCCTCCCAGCAAGCTCGTGCTGATGGAGCGATGGAGGGGATTTTTTCTTACCATTATCAGCACATTAGGACAGTAAAAACTAAACTGCGACTTCCTTGTCCGTCATTATTAGCAGCAGCACAATGACAGCTAGGCCTAACGAAAACATTTGCTTTCATTTACAGAGGACTCATTTATCTTCAGCGCAATTAGAAGATGGAATTCATTTGCACATTAAAAGATGCAGCATCCCGTGCCTGAGTAAAAGCTGCAGTTTTCCCTGAAGGTTTCTCCACCGTGCCTGGTCTGGTCCAACTGAAACCGCTCCATGTGTTGAATGTGTCCCCATGTTGCGTTATCATGAAGTTTCCTGCATGTTTCTCTAAGAAATCGAGTGCAATCGATCTACCATTATAGGCAGCTGAACTGAACAGACCTGAAAATATGTCATGAAATTATCTAATCTAGTTCTTATGATCAAGAGGGGTGCACAAATCATCTGTATTATATGTTTAACATTTTCAGACAGGTGATCATGTAAAACAGTTTCACCAATTTGATGTCCATTTTTTGTGTTCTCCGGTGATTCCCACATGACCCACTGCTTGGCATCGTAAAGCAATCTCCTCGGTAATGACCGGCTTTGCTGTGACATATTAAAAAGGCACAGCTCCTTTCATGTTTCTATGGGGAATATTTATCCCCAGCTCTCCAATTTATGGCACTTTTTTGTCTGCAGGAACTTTTCCAGGATAGCAGGATTACTGCAAAGAGGTCCTGCTCCTCGTCAAGCATTTTCCAGCGGTCCAGGAATTATCAGAGTGGCGTCTGCAGTTTAAGCGTTTTCGACTGTGTCGAACTTGTGCGGCCATAATTTCGACTGCAGGCGAGCTCTGGTCGTCTCTGTCATCAGTACGACAGATGGAAATGTTGCTGTAATGTGGTAATGATGTTTAATGTTGATATTTACAGTATATGAGGGTTCTGTAGCCGACTTCCTGACTAGTCTGAAATAAGTAAGATAAAGAGAAAGAGTGGGCGAGCGAGGAAGCCGCGAGTGAGACAAACAACATGTAAACTTATAAAATGTTATTGGCTAATTGCCTCGATGTGGTTACATACAACAAAAAAAGGAAAACATATTTATCTTGTCTCTTTATCATTTCCAAGCTCTCTTTCCACCTCATAAAGTCGACTTCTTAACACTGATTCAATTAGGCAGCTTGCTGTCTCCTGAAATTCTCAGCTTTTAAAACCAGCATCAGGCTCATGTGTGGTGGTCTGAGAGATGCAGGGGAAACACATGCAGAAATGTACAAAGACTACTTGGTCAAAAAGGCCAACAATGTCCCTACATGATTGAATTTCCTCTACAAATCCCCCCTGGGAATGTTGAAAGACAGACGGTATCTTACATCTTGACACCATGGTTCGTGTGTGACATTTAATGATGATTCAGATGGGTTATAAAACCAAAAATTACAGCCAGCAGTCAGGGTTCATACAGCTTCTGAAGAGTAAAATCAGAGCACCTTTCAAGCACTTTTCAGGTACCTAAACCAAAACTTTCCAGGCTCTCAAAGCTTTTGTCATCACATCTAAACTGACAAATAAAGTTTAGAGGATTCCTTTAAACCCACATCAATGCATACTGTCGCACTGTTTATTTTACCAGCTGTTCATCTTAACGTCGATTGTACGCTTTGATCCTGATTGTTCAATGCTTGTTAATGTCGACGCCTGGAGACAAAAAAAACAAATATGACGGCTGGAAGGTTTCATTTCAAACGGGGAAAGATTTTTGGCCTATGTGAGTGATTGTGGGAATAAGTGGAAATAAATAAGGTTATGTTCAAAATCCAGCATTTTTCAGCGAGTATATTGAAATCAAAGCATATCACTCAGCTTGAAAACAAAAATTTTCCAATCTTTCAAGACGTACGAACGCTCAACAGCAACGATTCAGGCCCATCTGTGCTGCTCTACCTCACAACGGCGCTCATATAGCACGGCCTTTACAGCAACTGCGCTCCTCTAATTAATACAGGCAGAGCAGAGGTGCCTGGTTCAAGTCAAAAAACACCCCAGAGACTGAAAATATGATGTTAAATGAGGTCTGGACGAAGCGGAGGTTAGCGCTGACCGCACTGGCTGCGACAGCTGTTTGCCTGTGCAATGTTGTGGTTTTAAACAAACACTGTCCCACACGCGTACGTATACATACGTATTTATGCAGACACACCCACCAGCACACACACACACACACACACACACACACACACACACACACACACACAGAGCCGGCCTGTTTCTGTGTTTTGGTCAGGAGCAGACCGAGCCTCTGTGGTCTGCTAGGGTTCAGTAACACACATGCTCTCTGTTTATGTTGTGCTCAGAGGCCTCCTGTGGTCTGGCCTGACACAATCTGCCGTCCCAGCACACCAAAACCCTCCATCTCCTCCCCCCCCCCATCACATCGTTCCAAAATCCTCCTTTAGCCGTCTCTCTTTGACTCGATTCATTTTCTCAAGGCTTCGATATATTGATTCTCCTCAAACACTACGCTGTGTTTATGTTCGGGCTGCAGACACAGAGATGAACATGCTCTCGGCGATGCCCGGCCGTTTGTTCAAGGTGTGCAGTTTCAACACGGTCTCTAAAGTTTGTGAAATACTCACGAAATTTAATCTATTGGATTCGTGTGCACGGACACAAATTTTCCTTTTTTTGAAACCATGATGCTCAGCACAACTTTCAAACTAAGGGAATGGGGAAAAAAAGAATTAGTGCCTGGACTGCGCCCACCGTAGTTCTCACTTCTCTGTCAAGTTAGTGATTATAAATACGCAACATTCGGTTAGACTTTCAACACAAACTTGCTGAGAAACAGTTCAGGTGACGGTTGCATTTTGGTTCGGTTTGGGTCAATAAAACATGATGGTTTGGGTAGAATGCACAATTTCCTTAAAACAACCAAAAAGTTACAGACTACAAGACTACAGTCTTGCTGATTGTCATGAAAAAATGCAACATTTAATAAACCAATGGCTTAAACTTCGTAGCTATGCCCTAGCGTAGCCCTGAGGCTGGGCCGGTGGTTCTGTGTGCGTTCACTCCGTCTCTCTTGCCTCAACACACTTTCTCACCCTGTTAATCTCTCCTTTCCACAAGCTCCCCCTCTTTCTCTCTCCGTCTGCCTCCCAACTCTGTCTGGTGCGTCTCATTTTGCAGTCCATTGTTGGAGGCCAGTGAGTTTACGGGGGAGCCGGTCGGCCTGAAAACACAAGCGGGGGTCGGCGTGGTCGCAGCCGAGCGTGACGGATACAATAACCCCTGCAGCAGAAGCACCCATGTGCTAAATTACTGCCACAAATGTTCTTCCATCAGGCCGCGGCAGGACCATCAGAGCCACTCAGCTATCTCAAGCCCCGATGCACTTTCCTTTTCCGTTACATAATTGCACCCTGACCAAGTTCGTCCAACAAGTCAAGCTCCACTTAAAGGTGGGATGAGGTTGATAGGCGGAGGATAGTGGAGCGGAAGATTTAGACTCTAAAAGAAAACAAGTTTGCTGCGTTATCAGACCACTTGTGACTATGGTGCTGCAAGCAAATACCTGTACAAAATACTGTGTCACAAGGTCAGACAGGTACAACTGTATGTAAGTACACCCAAAATGTGCAACCTGTACGACTTTACTGACCAGAAACAATAGAGTATGAGGAGTTCTAAAGGGAATGAGTAATACTTTTAACAAGCTGAAAGTCAACAACTATCTTTAGCATGCATCTAGTTTGTCAGTGATGTGCGCAGGGCTGCAGCAGCAGACGCAGGCCTTCTGTAAAAAGCAGCGACCAGGAATTATTTTGTGACGGGCTTAACTCGTGTTTCTTTCCCTGCACAGGATTTGCGTGAGAAAGAGCTACCAACAATAAGAGGAAACGAGCATCGGCCACTTGTCTTCTGGCATTCCCCCTTGCGAGTCTGTGATTTAAACTCGCTCGCCGTCCTGCCAGCAGCCACAACACCTATTGTCTGCAAGGGCCGGCCACTTCACACCCCCCATTCACGTCCCCGCAAAGCCTCCGCCACCCATTCAGCTGTGTGGAGGAACTTGAACCGCACCCGTATCACAGCGGCTGGAAAAGACATGCGACTGCCAGCGTTGCATATCTTGTGGACTTTTCACAAAAATTCAAATGATACGGGTTTCTGAAGCCGCGTTCTATTTTTGGATGGAATATTTGTGGCTATCGTTGCACGTTGCAATGAAATGTAGGATGGGAAAAGAGGACAAACTATAACGCAGGCATCAAAGCTTGAAGAAAGACTGTGTTGGTGCTTCCTAACAGCTAAATCATCTTTACATGTGACCATTTTAATGCCTCAGATAAAAAGGTTACAATGTCCCTCTGCAGATGTGAAAATCACTAATGCAGCATTTAGAGCGTAACGGGACATTTTAGGTCTTTACTGCCACTGAGGGTTTTACTGTCCCACCTCATCTGAGATAAACAGCACCTCTGCGAACAATTAATACATTTTTATAAAAATGTGACATTAGGCTTATTAAGCTTGGGGGAAAACAAGCAGTGGAGCTGCATCACACATCAAAGGCCGTGTACCTAATGAGTGATGCGATCGCTTAAACAGTCATCAGGTACCTAAACATGATGAGATGTGTCAGGATATGTCTGATTCGGCACAGCAGGTGACTGATTCATCTAGCACAACGTACATTTTCGTCGGAGCAATTAATCAGAGCAGCGTGTCACAATGTCGGGGGGGGAGAAAACGGGTTTTTCAGGTTGGGAAAGGGAAGCTCACGAAGAGGGACGGGTTAAGTGCTTAAATGACGAGTTCGTAAAGATGGTGACTGTACAATTAGTGAGCAAATTTGAATTTTGTTGCAGGATAGTCGCAGAATAGTACAAAACGGTTTCTCAGAGTCCAGAGCGATGCCTTCAAATGTCTTGTTGTGTCTGACCAACAGTCCAAAACCTCCCAAAATATTCAGTTTCTAATCACATGGGGCCGCTGAAGACGACAGGTGATGGGCATAGCTTTGAAGTGACTGTCGGATAATGGGGCTAACGGACACTAATCTCACATTTGCACTCTTATTAGCTTGGAAAGCAAGGCTAATGCTAACTTGGCTCTGCTAGAACCTATAATGGAAGGGATTATCATTGAAACAGTAGATGTTTATTGACGGTACAGGACGAGAGACCAATAGTCTCCAGTTATAAGGCCATATTTTATGAATGAACTGGGAATATTTGACCCAGCTTTTCTGCTATACTCACCCCCTCCGAGGAGCTAGCCATGCACTGTTAGTATTTGTCAGCACTGTTTCTGTCCCTCATTGTTTAAATTTAATTACTGCTGCAAGCTAATGTTCAACTGTAAAGCTACTGTAGATACTAACTCAACAATAAATGCATTGCACTGTGAAGACAATGAGAGGCCTTTACTGCAAAAGACGTTGGCTAACGTGACATGGCTAACGTCACGTATAGCTAGCATAATTAGTGAGCAAATTTGAATTTTGTTGCAGGATAGTCACAGAATAGTACAAAACGGTTTCTCAGAGTCCAGAGCGATGCCTTCAAATGTCTTGTTTTGTCTGACCAACAGTCCAAACCCCCCCAAAAATATTCAGTTTCTAATAATAGAAGAACAAGAAAAGCAGGGAATCCTCACAATGGAAAGCTGAAAACAGAGCATGTTTAGCCTGAAACAAATGGTTTCAGCTCTAAAATGGATGTTGTTTTTTTATATATTTGATATCTTCGCTGCCTCACCAACACACACGTGCATTAACACAGAAGATTTGCCCTTTCATGCTCTTAGTGACCACTGATGTACTTATTGCCATATTGATTCATAAGTGGTCGATGTGCTCCTGCCTTCAATTGGCGATTAACTGATCCATTAACATAACGCATTCAGATCCCATTTTACTCTGTGGCGGCAGTTTGTTTGCCATGATGAAACTTCCTCGCAAAAGAAACAAGAGAGGACACGCTTCAAAACTACTACATAGACAGAAGGTCTCGCATACAGTTAAAAGGATCATTCACATTCACGGGAACGCAGACGCCGCGAGGAGACAAGTGATTTTGGCGTGCGTGCCTGAAGATCCCCGCCGCATTTTGTCACGAAAGACCTGCGCGCTGTCGCAGCAGTAAATAAGAGCTTGAATTACCATGCCGTAATGAGAAATGCCACTATGACTGAAGAGGAGAGAAGAGCCGTCCAATGAGGAGCTTTTAACACGACACACCTCCGGACTGTCGTGGGAGGCGGCCTGTATTTCACCGGCACACAGCGTCCAGCTGTGCTTGGCAGGCTCGTTCATTTGCAGGCCAGATTTGCAGTCTCAGCCCGTGTTTATTTTGTGTGTAGGCACATGCGCGACCATCCGTGCAGAAACACACTGATAAGGAGTGACAGCCTGACACGTATGGCCTTGATAAGGTTATGTTGGGTAATGCTATCTGACAATCATTAACTAGACAGCGCGGTTACTACACAGGGCGACCTGAGGAGGACACACTTCAGGGTCTGAGGAGGGTGTGACAGGAAGCATGGAGAGGGAAAGTGAAAACACAATCAATTTCTATGAGGTTAAACGGTGAAAATGTGTTCAAACCTGCGGGAAAAAACATACTTCAGGTTTCTGAGGCTTCTAAATGCTGGAATGTTGACTCCAGAATATGCCTCCGAACTGCTCTGCTTTGTGTCAGTTGACTGAAATCCGTTCACTTTCGCCACTTTACGCGGCCATGCCTCCGGCAAACAAAACAAGCCTCTCTGACACAATCCAAATTTAGCCGCAACACTTACGAGTCACACGTCGGATGCTGACGCTCAGGGAAAAGGCCGTCAAGTGAGAGCCGTGCAGCATAACACAGGGAAATTAGAGGCACATAAAAACGCAGATCTAAAAGAGGTCTGTCCGTCCGAAAGTGCAGCGTATTAAATATGCATCGGGATAAAAGCAATGCATAGCGTCCTGAGTGCACCTTGGGTTAACGCAATGGGAGGTCACATGGGGCCACTGAAGACGACAGGTGATGGGCATAGCTTTGAAGTGACTGTCGGATAATGGGGCTAACGGACGCTAATCTCGCATTTGCACTCTTATTAGCTTGGAAAGCAAGGCTAATGCTAACTTGGCTCTGCTAGAACCTATAATGGAAGGGATTATCATTGAAACAGTAGATGTTTATTGACGGTACAGGACAAGAGACCAATAGTCTCCAGTTATAAGGCCATATTTTATGAATGAACTGGGAATATTTGACCCAGCTTTCCTGCTATACTCACCCCCTCCGAGGAGCTAGCCATGCACTGTTAGTATTTGTCAGCACTGTTTCTGTCCCTCATTGTTTAAATTTAATTACTGCTGCAAGCTAATGTTCAACTGTAAAGCTACTGTAGATACTAACTCAACAATAAATGCATTGCACTGTGAAGACAATGAGAGGCCTTTACTGCTAAAGACATTGGCTAACGTCACGTAGCTAGCATAACGTAACAGGGGTTTTTTTTGACAGGAAGTCTAAACCATTTAAACACTGCAATGAGATGTTATTACTGAGCAGAGCAGGTTAAAAAAACAGGAACAGATGCTACACATTCAGAACTAAATGACATTTGGAGTGACTAGAAACACAATGAGGGAGCCATGTTTTAGCTTGTGAGTCAAAAGAGCAAAACACGGAGCGACACGCCGGTGAAGTGGTTAACTGAGAAGGTGCAGAAGCTTTTTTTTTGTTTGTTTCACTACGTGGGCGAGCCTCGAGCTTCCAGGAGGATGATTGCGGCCTTTTCTCTTCTGAAACCGTTCTCCGGGCTTTCAGAGGGCAGCGTGCCCGGAGCACGGATGCCGATCGCAGCTGCTCACAGCAGCTCGGAGCTGTTTGTACAGGTAGCCGCACGGAGCGCCGGTAATCCTGCACGAGGAGCTGCGCATGGTACACGGAAAAGTCAGGTGTGACTGTGTGTCTGCCCTCCAGTCAGGTAAAAAACCTACAGGAAGCTAATGAAGCTCTGCAGAATGTGTTTACAGAGTCTCTGTTTACACGGAGCAGCTTGCTCTTTTTTTTGACATATTTTACTAGCAGGAATATATAGTGTGATTTAAAGGTTCAGTATTTCTATTTACCTAATAGCATATACCCAAAATTGCAAACAAACCCATCCACCTGCCCACTTAGGTAGCCTTAATGTTCAATTAATACAATTCTACAGTGCAGTTATTTTACTGTGAAACTACAGTATAGTGTTATTTAGACAGGGGAGGACAGAAAAGCAGGTGAATAAATAAATGTGATCAGACAGGTGAGTCTCATTCAGCAGACAGGTTGTTAAAATATGAAATAAAAGTTTGCCACTTCTTCATGAAATGATCATTGCATCCTCTCTGTGAACTTGTTTTTTTTTTTTAATCAGATGTGCGACACAGAGAGGATGCCGGCGTCTGCTCCTCAGTAACCAAATTAGTCAGCGGCGGAAACACTGACGGAGCTGATGCAGAGGGAGACGTCTTTATCCCGAACATCAAGACGAGAAAGGGAGCCGATCAAGCCTCGGAGAAATTTAAGATACGCGGGTGTTACAGATCAAGTTCATACAATAGATGTAATGAGAAAAGGAGATTCTGAAGATTTTTCTGCGGCTGAAGCTTTCCTGATTTATTTAGGGAGATTTAAAATGGAAAAATGCACAGCAGATCTGGCGGCAATGATGAAGCTACAGCAAACTTGGTAATGACAGAGCTCTTAGATCTACTTGCCTCAGCCGTCCCAATAGATACGGCAGCTGGGAAATGCAAAGCAACGCATCTATTTTTTGAAGATGTAGTCCGTCTGTTCCCGTTCCCAAAAAAACCTCCCCTGTGTCGTCCTCTAAAAAGCTTATCAGCATCCAGAGATGCCGCCGGCTTTGAGGCTCATTTGGTCTCGCTTCATACTTCACATTAAATGCAATTTATTGAATAATGAATCTCCTCTGCTCCTCAGACCGTGTGAACTCAGTAAATTCGCTCAGCGTTCGCCCAAAAAAAACAGGCCTTTAAGGTCACTCTCTGATCCTGGATGAAATTCAAAGGATACAGGAAGTCAGATGCCTCCGTGCCTCTTAGGGAAAATATTGGTGAAATCCAGGGGCTGCCGGTACCCTTACAAGGAGGATGAGGAGGCTGTGCTGCACAGTTCGACTGCATGGGTATGTGTTGACATGCTACTTAATATGAAGAGCAAAAAAAAAATAAAATGCATGAATAAAAACTCCTCTTGCTGATACATTATTCATGTTTTGTAGCTTCTGGGGGTTCCACATGAGTGGCCACAGTTAGAGCTAGCGCCGGGTTTCGGCCAAACAAGATGCTGCTGAGTATGCGTGAGGGAGGGGTGTGTGTGTGTGTGTGTGTGTGTGTGTGTGAGTGGACAGGGAGGAAGGGGCTGAGCAGGAGGGTTGCCTGAAGGCTTAAAAAGAATAACATTCACTGAGGAAAACAGGAAAAAAGTGGGAACGGGAGGGCACACTACTGAATCAGCACTACTTTGCTGAAGGGGACACACGCAGGCCTGGCAGCATGCACAGCCATGCACATATGCAGATGCACAATTTAACACACACACACATATATACACACACGCACGCACACACACAGAGCTCAGACTGCAGTGTAAACGTAACACATACTTGTCTGGATTTCTGTCTGTCCCCTCGTCGGCTACAGAGCAAACACTTTGCAGATACTCAGACAGGGAAGCAATCCTCCACTGTCCAGGCCAAAGACAAAATACACACTCGACTAAGCGACTCCACGACTACAGCAGACAGGCGAAGACTCGACGCAATAAACAGCGAGTGCGTTCAGACATATTCGCTCGTGCTTTCCTTAAGCTCCTGAAAAGTCAGCAATCTCTGCAGAATATAAGCGTGTGTTTATAGATAGCAAGCTATGTAGCTGCGAGCAAATACTCTCCAGTCACCAGATACCCCACAAACAGACTGGGCCCACGAGCAAATAGAAGCTCTTCCTTTCACACACACACACACACACATCTGTGTCTGAGGGGAACTGAGAAGAATCTGACCTATCACCTCAATATAGAAGCAAGGCCGCTGAAAACACTTAAAGCATATCGCCGAGCAGACACAGCCGCTGATTAAACGTGCACCAAAATCGTTTGACACCGCCGACAAATGTCGCAGATGTACGAGGGGAGGCGGCGGCGTCTGAAATTCATACACTCCCGCAGACACACACACGTAATGAGGAAAACAGGCCTTTTGGACTCGGACCGGATTTCAAATTAACTGAGCCATTCTGCATGCTTTGTATTAGCATTTTGACAGTGCCAGGAAGTAGACGGCGACGACAGGCCGCACCCCGAGGAGCCATTCCTGGTTCTCCATGAGCGCCGGAAGCTCTCTGATTAGGTTTCCTCTTCAAACTTTTTTCATCTGCATTCCAGTCACTAACTAAAATGTTGGTGATTACAAATAGCTTAGCTCCAAATGATCTCCTTTTTTTAAAAAAAATATTGTATGTAGAATGAAACATTCGTTCATTCTTTTGCTTTGCACCTTTTGGCTGTGCAGGGATGCCTTCTTTTGCCTCTGCAATATAGACGCAGATGCAGAGGCAGCACCTCTGCAAACATCTGGGCTCAAATACAAGCAGTGAAATGCTCCAGCACACATAATTAATGCTGTTTTTGTAAGTGGGAGGGCAGTAAGAGATTGGTGTATTTATCATCACTCTTTCTTAAAGCAAATCTGGCTGAAGCTCAACAGACTCTCTCTGTGTTTGCAAAACAATTCAAAGCATTTCTGTAGCTGATTATATGATGAGGGAAAACTGTTAATCAAGTCAAGTCCCCTGATTTTACCCCAAACCTTCGACTGGTCCGTGTATCTAAAACATGTGCCGCTGTCTCCGAGTGCTCGGTGGTGGATGTGACAACGCTCGTCCTCGCGCTGATATCTGATATCTGCTAGCTCTTACTATAGGATCCACGGCTCGCGAAAGCCGAAGCGCCTAAAGCCTCTCCTCGCTCCGCTCACCTGTCTCGCTTCAGACAGCCGGAGAACGCCGTGTCTAGCGAGCGAGCTGCAAAGGCAAACAAGATGCAGACGCTTTGAAAACAAAGTGCTGTCGTGTCTCAACTTTCTGGGGAAATAAACACTTCAGTTCACCCCAAACAAAAGGAAATACAGCCTTTCGAGCTGCTAAACAAACCAGGATGCTCTGCTGCTCTTTCTCCTACACGTCTTCTTTATACTTGCCTCTTTTGCCTTTACCTTTCTCGACAGGATCACTGGCTTTTCCCACTCGAGCGCTTTCTCGTCTGCTTTTTTTTTGTGTGTGTGTGTGTTTTTGCTTTGATGGCAGGGCTGCTGTTGGACTGACGCTGGCAGTCAGGATGCAGCAGGGTAAAATTAATCCACTACAACAGGAAAAGCATCATACGGCTCGGCGATAGGGCTACAGAAAGAGACACAAGGGGGGGAAAGTAGCAGTATATCAGCTTAAGAGAATATCTGGCACTAGCTGCATCTGCAGACTGCATTCAGAACCTGTGGAAATGTGCCACCAAACCACTGAATCGCTGCGAAAACGACAAGAAACGACCTTATTCCTCAAACGCTTCCATCGGTGATGTAATGAGATCGTACAGAAAGGCCAGGGCCGCCGAGAAGTAACGCTTTTTGAGGAGCCTCGTCACATGTGAGCAGAATTAAACAGTTGTGCATGTGGGCTTTTTCAGGCTGTGGGAGTGTGAGACAGAAGAAACGGCTACATAAAAGAGGAGAAGAAAAGGCGAGGAGAAACTGTAGCGAAGGAGAGTGGGCGTTAATTTTAAAACACCCAGCATTACCACCAGCAGCTGCACTTTGTCCTACATCGCCTCCCAAAAAACAAGCGTGCATTCCTTCTAGTTCATCTGAAAAGGAGGCCCCATCAAGCTCATGAATAAACACCACCAACAGCAGCACCAAACAACCTGCAGAGGAAACCAGGATAAACCAGAATGATTCTTTCCTTCCTCTCTCTGGTCAATCATACACCCACGCATGCTGAGACTCCCCTTGGTGAGACCAGATGCCTTCTTCCCTTGTAACTGTCTCCTCCTCCTCCTCCTGCCCCTCCTCCTCCTCCCCAGTTAGTTTTGGCTTAGCCGCTGATCCGTGAAGTGTCGTGGAATCTGACCTCAAGCCAGGGCACGGTGGTCGATGGCTGGAGCTGTGAGAGCGGCCATTGTTGCCGGTTGTCGCCCCGGCTTCAAAAGCAAAGGGACGCACGAGGAAGAGAGCGGCAGGAGAGTCGGGGCTGATGGAGAGGGCTGAAACTGGGGGTAAAAGGGGACCATATGGGGTGGCTGCGATGTCAACAAGGCACAAGCATCCCCTCTGGAAAGAGCGCAAACTCTAGCACAATAGGACCCCTTTGGAGCGCCTGGGGGCAGCCCCAAACTTTTACACCCTAAGAGTGGAAGTCAAACCGAGCCATAAAGCATGATGAACCAGCCGGGGAAAAGAGCCCTTCCATCAGCCTGCCAGGCAGCCAGATCTGCTCCAACAAAACCCTCTTTCTCTCCTTGAAGCCTTGGCCCCTTAAACACTGAGCCATACACACATTCTTCAGTGACATAATGCTTTTTTAAGCTATTGCCCTCTTCAACTCCCCCCCCAACTCCGCCGCCTCCTCTTTGCCCTTACTCAGATTTCCCCCTTTTGCCAATTACTATTTGAATATGAATACCAGCAGCAGGGCTGAGTGTTTGTTTTCGCTCCTGCCGTGGCGCGAAGTGAAGGAGGGAGGT
This sequence comes from Chelmon rostratus, assembly GCF_017976325.1. Taxonomy (NCBI): domain Eukaryota; kingdom Metazoa; phylum Chordata; class Actinopteri; order Chaetodontiformes; family Chaetodontidae; genus Chelmon; species Chelmon rostratus. Next base: position 7,874,670 of record NC_055673.1, on the reverse strand, counting down.
CAGCGCGCAAGCTTGCGTCAACGATCCGCCGTCCCATTGATGTGCCGTCCCTAGGTGTTTGCCAAACGGCCTCGCGGGGCCATAAAAGCTGCCATAAAAACGAGCTGCCCCCTCCTTTTTCTCCAGTGAAGCTGCTGCAACACCCCAAGGGAGCGACGGCGCTCACAGGAGGTGAGGCCTAATGGACTGTGCTCCAACGTTTTCTTATTTGGGAGGAAATATTCATCTTTTAACAATGAGCTCTGCATGTGTTAGCTCTGACTGTCCAGCGCAGATATAGGCCAGAGTTTCGGCCCACTGCCCCTCATTGATGAGATAACTCTGGTCAGGTGCTCCGCAGCCGGGGGACCGCAGAGTCATTCAGGAAGAGGGACAAATCCCCTGGAGCACTGGGACCTGCGGCAAACCCCCCACAACCACAACCACACACACCCTGACCTCTCATGCACCAACACACCCTACGCTCTGCAGTTTACTAGCGGAAAGATAACAGCCATATAACTACAGCCTAATTCAGTCACAATGAAGCCAGTGTCCAGTCGACTAGTCACGAGCAAATACGAGGGATGAAAGGGAGCGCTAATGTGTTGTTAAATCAAAAATTAGAGCCGTGCACGGGGCTGAATGACTCATTCATGTCATTTCTTCCTATAAGATGAGCTCAGTTTACTTCAGAGAACTCTGACAGGACCTCATCAACATGCGACAGCACCATTTTATCTGATTTTGTTCACCTAAAAAAAAAACACAGAAGTTTGAGCTTCAGCTTGGTAAACCTGAAACTATGCAGACTGTCAATGCAGGCCTGGAGTTTGTATCTTAAACAGCAATGACTGATTTCTTTAGCCACTTTATGGCACTGCAACAAGCTCAAAAATCTACACTGATATCATCACGTTATAAAGTTGTTTAGGCAAAAGAGATTTGGGCAATCTGACGGTGTAAATCCAACATGCACTCTGCTTTTAGCTCTGTTTTAGTCTCCACCGACTCCTGAGGGAAATTTCTGGCTCTTAAGCGTTTAGCTAAAAGCCATTTGGAGCATGTAGAAACTGCAGGCCGTAAAACCCAAACATTCAGCTAAAACATGCTAAAATGCTCCGTAGATCTGACGGTACAACAAAACTTCTGTGTGGGTTTGTCACCACGAAGGCATGAAGTCTATTTATATAAAAATACTGATAAAGAGCACTTTAAAAAAATAATAATCATTAGCCTTAGCCTAGCATTAAACACCAATTATAAAACTATGAACTTGGCATGTTGGCTATTAGAAAGCGTTGGTTCTCACACTAACTCGGTTAATGCTGGAGGAAAAAGCCAACATAAACCAGGCGGGCTGATGGTAAAACACTGCAGGAGCTGAATGTGGGAATGCTGGAATGACGGCGTCGGGAATGTGAGCTCAGAGCAGCGTTGCCCCGTCTCAGCATGCCCCGTGCCACAGAGAGAAAGCTGGGATTTTTTTTAAATACTGCAAAAAAAAAAAAAAAAAAAAGAGAGGACAGATGTCAGAACTCACTGCGCTCGCCAAACCTGCAGACAGCAGCCATACCTTCCTTTCATCCCTCCTCAGCAGAGAATTTAATGAGAAGCCAATCCCGCGTCCGTCCTGATCATCGCTTCTTGCCTCAGCCAGTCACACACCTGTCCGGTTTAATTGAGTTCACGAGGACCCAATCGGCTCCTCGCTCCCTCTCGGTTCTGGGCTGTCAGAGCCTTCCAGAGACCAACCTGCCCGCAAACTTTTTACATCACTGCATCAGCTCTAGTTAAGGATGAGAGAGCATCAAGAGTGGCAGAAAGAAAAAGGAGAGCGAGAAGGGGGTTTACAACTTTTACTACTGTTCCTGTGTCTCTTATTTGTTCATTCCTCTTAAACATTTCCTGACAGGCCGGGGAAGGGGGGGGGCGTTTTGATGCCTTGTTATCCATCACTCTTTCAATTACCGTTACTGCAGCACAACAAGCCTTCGGACCTGTTTTTTTTTTTCCTCCGGGGTGGAAGTGAGCAGCTTTTAATAGAGGAAATGATTCCAGGGGCCGGCCCACTGCTGTGCTAATACCCTCATCGATTTTCATTTTGGGGGAACCCTCCCAGCTGATCAATCTCTCTCCACCAACTAGCCAGCAGCTGGCCTGGGGGGGTGCAGGATGGTTCACTTGGGCTTCACAGTCTGATCCCATGTGTGCGTTTGTGTGTGTGTGTGTGTGTGTCTGAGCCGAGGTCATGTCCACCCTCCCCCCCCTGCACCGCCGCCGCCACCACCTCTGAGGCCGGGGGCGGCTTGGCTGTGCTGGTAATCCTTCAATGAATGTGGGTCAGTGAGCGGGGCTTTGCCTTCGTCACTCAGCAAGGGCACAGACAGCGGGGTCGTGACCCCAGTCATCCTACGTGCACACACACACACGCTCGCGTTCACACGGCCACGTACGAAGACAATGAGCCGAACGCAAGGATGCGCGCACGCACAGACACACAGACACAAACAAAAAAGACATGGATGGATGAGCAGCCGCACAAAACTCACACAGACGAAAACAAGCAGCAACACAAACAGGGAATACATACGAGCAGATGTGAGATCAGTAGAGCTGAAATGGATTAATAGAGGATTAATCGAGTAGCTGATCGACAACTGATCGACTTTTGTGCACCGGTGGCAGCATCTCGGACGTGAACATCTTGTGGTTTTCTTCCACGACGGTTAATTGGACGTCTCTGTGTTTCGTTAATGCGGCCGTGGGCGCTGGCGAGTGATTGGCATTTCTCACTGTTTGCAATCATTTCGTGAACCATGAGAAAATAATCAATATATTGTTCAATGATGAAAATACTTCGCTGCACTCCACACTAGTATATTAATAACACGATCAACCGATGAACGGCTCAGATTCAGAAACATGATGATGATGATGATGATGATGATGATTCTAATTTAAAATTCAAATTCTTTACAGCACAATACAGAAAACACTGGTACAAGAACAGCAAATGATTCAAAACCAATGATCAATGGTGGTAAAACTAATAATGATTTTAATAAACAAGCAAAAATATCCCATATTTACTGGTTGTAGCTTCTTTAAATGTGAGAATTTGCTGTTTTTTTTATCACTATAAATGTCATATCCTTTACTTTCGGACTGCTATTTTCACCATTTTGTGATATTTTTAGATGAAACCATGAAGCTAAGCATCTAAAAAATAATGGCTATTTGCAGCCTTACCAACACAAAGGATTTCTATTAATGTCCCATGTGAAGCGCTTAAGTTTATCACCAGAAACTGACTGCTGAGGAAACACCGGCCGCGACAGATACACTCTGATGAAGCCGCGCTGACTCCTCTCGTGTGACGGCGACACCGTGACTCGGCCCAGATAACACCGAACGAGGCCGAGGCGACTCGAACGAGCCGGCTACAGCGAGGAGAGTGAATGTCAGAGTGGGTGCGAGATGGATAGACGGCCTGATAAGATAAAATAAACAGAGGTTGAATCTAGTTAATCTGTCTGCCGCACGCACATGCACACACACCGAAATATCAAAGAGTCCTAATTAAGCAGCGCCGCATTCAAACTTTCTATCCTGCGCATCATTAACATTCTCCATCACAGGCTTGGTACTTTATCTAAGAGAGAGCAGGCAATCATGAAATATTCATGATTTATTAATCTGACTACAGAAAAACAAACAATGGCAACCCGCGGAGTGTGACACCCTCTCCTGCCAAACAGCGAGGTAGCAACACGACTGCGTTTTGCCACTCGCTCTGCACTCCAAATCTCCAACAGGAGTCCGCTATCGGGGCGCCGGCGCCGCGCTGGCATTCAGGTGAATGGCGGTTATTCCCACTCATAATGGTGTTTTACTGAGATAAGGTGGAGGGGAAGTGTTGCTGGTTTTCTTCGCCTGGCGCAGATCGGCTCCTGCCTCTCATTCTGTGGCGCCGTGTCAACAAAATGTCAAACGCAGCGGCGTCATTAAGGAGAGAGAGGGGGAAATGGAAATGTGGCGGGGAGCCATCTCGAGCCAAATCACATCAGTGTGTCCATGTTGTTCTGATAGAGAGAGGCGGGGGGAGAAAAAGCAAAGGGAGGGAAAATACAGAAACCGGGGAGGACGAGGCTGCACTCCTTCCCTCTTTTCCTCCCTCTCAGCCACTCACGCCTCTCAGAGAATTTTCTCAAGTGGGGAAAATTTCTGCTGATGACACAGTTGTGAAAATGAAAACGCCGCAGCGCTCGGTTGATGTTGCTGTCATTGACTCCTGATGGGGAAAAAAAAAAAAACACTCCACGCGCAATTTTCTGGACTCTCGGTTTCTTTCACCCCAGCTGGCGCCGCGCACTCCGACATACGCCGCACACTATTATCACTCAATCTCACACCCACTTGCTCCTCTTCTTCTTCTCCTTCCACGGACACTTTGAGGCAAGCACAGACGAGTTTCCTGCACCTCCCCGTTCTCCGAATCTCTCCCTCTGTCGGCTCGCGGTCGCCATGCCTCCCTCTTTCGGTTTTCAGGTCCCCCGGGTGACCTTGAGCGGCAGCTGCCAGTGAAGTAGCTAAAGTGCAAAGTCAATACGAGCCAACAAAGCTGGTTAAGTATTAAATGGGGGATGATGACTCTGCTGTTAGTCAGAGAAAGGCTTAGAAAGGAGAGAATTAAAGGAATATGTGCAGACGGACTTTAATGGAACACTCAATGGTAATAATAATTTACGCAATTGACTTACTAGATGAGACTGTACTTGTGATTTCAGCAGGATAATCTGCTTGCTGGCAGAAGAGGAAGCACTTACAGTGCTTACATGCTGCATTCAGTGTCCAGCTACATGCATGAAGTAAGGCGGCCACTCTACTCTATATAGAAAAATGTCCAGGCATAGGGCAAATCTGACTGACGTAATACTATGAATGAATCCACGTTTGAAGTGATTCACTACTGAAACAGGAAGTGGAATTTAACTTCCTATTTAAGAGAAATGAGAACTGTGTTTCCCACGAAAATCACTAAGTTGGAAATAGCTAGTTTGGGGTGTGCCAGTAAAGGAGTCTGAGCGACCACAAGGCATAGCATTACAGCAAAATCCCACCTAACGTGAAATTTTTCAATTGTGGAGCCTGTAATAGCCTTTCGCTGTCCTCTCCCAGGATCATTGTCAGAAAGCCCTGAAAACTCAGTGGATAATGTAGCAGTGAATGGGCCCTTTCATCAGCGTTTGGCCATGGAAGTGGACCAGAGTGACTCCAATTGAAAGCTATTGCAGCTAAGAAAATCAATTGAATAAATGTGCGGAGCGTGCGCGGTGTGTGGGTGGGAGCTGGTTCAGGTACCGATATGCCGGCTTCCAGTCTGCCCTCCCGCTGATGCATTCCTTTGAGGAGCAGCATTCCTCTGGAAGGCAACGGGGTCAAAGGTCAGGAGGCAAAGATGAGCCTGCGTAGCTCTGCGGCACCAGTCACAGCAGTGGGTATGCGTGTATGTATGTCAGCGGGTGGATGCGCACTTACTGCAAGCAACTAGGTGGATAAGGCCAGACCTGTACATATACCGACAACCAGTTGGCCTGCCTTGGCAGTGCTCCCTTCTCTACCGCCAACAGCTGCTCTGACACGTGTTTGCATTCCTGAATCTGCACCACAGCGTCCCCGCAAGCCATCCCTGTCCGCCCTCAGCCTGTGGAAATGCAGCGCTAACGCCGGCCGGCTGCATGTAGATCCGTTTACCTGAGCAGCTACGTCAGGGGTTTTTGCAAAGCACAAGCCGGCACCCAAAAGGCCTCAAATTAGATTAAATTGAAAGGCATCTGCTTGATTAAATCTAAACAGTCTGCTAAATCATAACAGGAAAAAAATGCTTTAAATGTATTGGTTTCACTTTGTTGCCAAATGCAAAAGTAGGCAGTTAATTTAAACGCGGGTTATAACCAGCAAAATCGAGAAAAGCCAACTCACAAGTGGTTCAAGGAGAAGTGTAAAATCACTGAGGTGCACAGCATAACAAGCAAAAGCAAAGTGCATGCTAAACACTGTGAAAGTGTGTTAAAATGAAATTGGATTTATTGAGTTTCAGCGGAGACAGAAATCAAATGCAGTATCGATGCTGGAAATAAAATGACTAACAGGCGGCGGCATTGATCAAAATAAATCAACCGTGAAACGTGCTACAGTGGAAAGAGCGGGCGATGCCGTCAGCTGTGTCAATCAGCTGATTGTGGCTGGGAGACGCGCCCTGAGACAGAGGCACCTCCGGGGCCGACCGGGGCCGAATCCGCTAGGAAGCAGAGCCGCGAGCGGAGCGGAGCAGGGGTGGGCAGTCCAGAGAAGACTGGAATGTCAGATAATGGATGACATATCTCTCTCCAGGTGACACCGAGCCCAAGGCATCCGGGGGGAGACGGCGAGGGCAAGAATGAGTGTGTGTGTGCGTGTGTGTGTGGGGAAAAAAGGATGACGAATGGATAGACAAGTGCATGCTTGTGAAGTTTTGTTAGAGCTCCCTTTTCTTGCATTCTCAGTTTGTCTGCGAGGAGCTGGAGGTTCACGTCAAGTTCAAGGGGAGTCACTTCCTCCCTCAACCCAACGCATGTTTGGTTAAAACTCTTTCTCATCTGCCCCCGTGGCACCTTTCTCTGTCTGCCTGATTGATCGAATGGAAATATGTGTAGGTTAACTTTCCATACGTTCCACTTCTGTCCTTTCCCTTAACCTTTAAATGCACAGGTACACACACACACACACTCTCTCTCTCTCTCTCTAGGTATAATGTGGACAAGCGCTGTTATCACATGCTCAAGTTTATCCAGGCTTTACAAAGGCAAAGGCTGATAAACGTAGATCAAACCAATGTCACTCACAGACGAATGAACCCGACAGCGGAGTTCACTACATAATCCAGCTATGCAAACATGAAACACCGCCCTCGATATTAAAACATACCAAGCATTCAAGTACAGCTGTTGATCCCAAGGGGGAATCATTAATTACCACCTTGACAAAATTGAGACCTCCAAAATTAGAGGTAATCAGCTGTCCCTGGGGGCTAAGTGGAAAAGATGGCACTAACTCCTGGAAATGAAGGTGATAATTAACCCATTGTGACTGATTTATATGCAGTAAATCACCCCATAATTCAGCCCAACTTGTTACACACCACAGCCTGCGTAAACTACACTGCATGCTCCTTTAATGGGGGAGCAGCTCTTTGCCATGACGAGGTCACAGTAACACAGACGCTAATGTCAGAGCAAAAGATGAATAAAATAAACTCCCAGCAGTCCACTTTCACTTAATTTTCACTACGTGCAGGGTGCAAATCAAACATGTCTGTGCATATCCTGGTAAGGGCTGCAGTGCTCCCATGGAGTGGGGCTGGAAGGTGGTGGGGGGGGTGAATTCCTTCATAGGAAAGGAAAGGAAAGGAGGGGGGGTGGGTCCGGGGAGCTAATAGACCGGCTGGAGATCTTTCACTTCATGCTTGAAAGGGAGCAGAGGTGGAGTGGAGGGTAAAAACCAGTCATGGAGTGGGACGTAAAAAGGTTGGTTAACTATGACCTGCAGTTGAGGATCTTTACAACGCTCATAACCACTGACAGTTAACCGGTTATCACCTCTACGCGTGATTTACAAGTCTAGATATTAAAATGAGATGGAAACTTAGATTCTGTGATCGGTTTACACCTTTTCTCAGTTAGGAGGACGTGCAGTGAGTGAAATGCGCACACACACCACACACACTGACACACACACACTGTGCGTCAAAGCGTGAGAACCCTGGAGGACGCGCGGCTGGTGCTCTGTGCGTGACAGCTCCATGCGCACGGACCCCGTGCGTAAAAGTCTAAGCACATTAAAAGAGAGGTGTTTATCCAAAGAAGCAGCTCGGGGACTTACTTGTCATACTCCGCGTTGTCCTTGTCACAGCGCGCGTCCTTGTGCTTCTGCCAGTCTTTGCCGTGCTTGCAGGTGGTGAGCAGCACCACGTCCTCCGCGTTGTGGACGTGGTGTAAGGCATTCCTGGTGTCCGAGCCGATACCCGTCAGGTAGCGCTTCCCTTTGAACACCAGCATGTATTTTCTAAAAGGCGGGATGGAGTTGTACTTGAGGTACCCCCTCTCCCCGCCGGTCCTCGGGTGCTCTTTGGAGAAGAGGGGGATGGACACGTCGAAGTTGGGCCTGAAGTTCTCGGTGCTGATGCTGGCTTTGGCCAGCATGGCCTGACCGATGTCAAAGCCCAAGTCTTCCGTATAGTCCGGCCACGTCCCCGAGTACAAGTTAAATATAAGGTGGTTCCTGCCGTCGTTCCACAGAGGCAGGTTCTGGACCTTGGTCTTCAGGTTGTGGACGTATTGCGGGGACAGCTGGTCCCGGTCCAGAGTGTCCAGACTCAGGACGAACAGACACGCCTGTCCGGGGTCTGAGGTGTAAAACCTGGACCCCTCAATGGTCGATAAAATATTCTGATAACTCTCAGAGATCTTCTCCCCCTTCTGCTGCGGGTAAACATAAACTTTGAATCCGTTCTTGTGACAGAGAGAGAAGTCAAAGCATGAATCCATGCGGCACCGCTTGCCCCTGTAAACACTCGTGTTGACGTCCCTCTTCTGCCGCGGAGAAATGTGCAGGTTGTACTCCTCGGTGTCCGTCTGATCCCAGGGCAGGAAAGGGTGTAAAGGGTCCGAGAAGTGAGGCCAGGGCTGGTCGGGCCGGTACCCATTCCTGCTGCGGTCATGCCGGCTCCTGCTCGCCGCTGGAAGCTGAACCCCTCCGAGGTAGAAGAGAAGCACAAGACATGCACCGGCGGAGAGCAGGATCAGGTAGCGTTTTTTGGCCTGCATGTGTCCTGGGAACGGGGGCGAGTTGTGTAGGAATAAGAAATGTAAAGTGGCCCGAAGTTAGGCTCTCACCAACCCCGGCTACACCGCTCCATCCTCCGGCAGCCTCCAAGGATCCCCAACCCCCCTTCTGCGTATTCGGTTCCCAAATCCAGCAATTGATCCAGTGCATGTGGGCGATTTTAAAAGTGTTGTCCCGTTCTCCCTCTTCTGTAGACTTTCACCATGTCGCACAGCGCCTACAGGGGGGCTCGGGTGCACCTAAAGAGATCCGTGCTGCCCGGACCCTCTCGGACACAAATCACATGCAGCGACTCTCTTCCCCTGCGCTTCTCCTCGCCCTCATTCAGGCTGGCTGTGCGGGGCTATTCAAACGGAAAAAAACTGTCCGACAGCCGCCTGTGAACTCTCTCCCCCCGGCTGAACAGCGGCAGGGGTCCCCGAGGCTCTCCCAGACGGAAAGGTATACCCCGGTTTGGATGTTAAACTCGGCAACACATTGACCAGGGAGTGTAAAAGCCCCGTCGGTGTGGCCGCCGCGCTCGGATCTCGGGGTGAATGCGTCCAATCCCCCCTCTTTTATCACTCCATGGTCCCGCGTGAAGAGAAGCAGAAAAACCGGGGGGAGCGTCGTAGCGCAGGGGCAGCTCAGCGGTGCAACTGTAACCTGACGAATCCCTGCATTTCTCTTCTTATTTATCACAACCTCCCCTCATACGCTCATACGCGCCGACAGAGAATAAAAAGCTGGTCGGCGGGGAGCCACGCAGCGGGCGAAGTTATCCGGCCGACACGAGGGGGACGAACGCCGACCTCAGACCGGGTAAATAGCTGAGAAAACGCTCAAAAAACACGGGATTCCTTGAGCCTAGTGTCCAATTACCGAGTGCTCAGTTGTTCCGATTGTTAGTCGGTAACATTCCAATCCCGACACGACGGCAGCTGACGTGACGTCCCATCGAGGCTCATCGGCGTCGCTGATTGGTCCGTCTGTGGGAACGGAAGAGGCGGGACTTGGGGAAATGCACCCATTCATAACCGGAGTCCTCCGCATGTGCAAATTATCTAATTGTAAGCCTGTGGAAGTTGTTTGGAAAAGAGCCAAAGAGCGAAGGGATGGAGAAGTTTTATTTCTTTCAGTTTATCCATGAAGGCCTTTATTCTGTACATTACAAATATTCATATTCATAGTTTTGATTTTGTGCCCATAAATAAGGAGCAAAGCAAAAAACCTCACAGAAATGCATAAAAAAAAGGCAAATAATTCAGGATAACTTGCAAATTCTCTCATTCAGCACATACTGTTGGCTGCACACATATTTATTTACATTTAAATCCATATTTATTCACATTATATGTTAGAGCATATGTATAGGAAGCATTTTTTTTTCATATACAACACATGCTGTGGGTTGCACCTGAGATGAGTACATGTTATTTATTTATTAATTTAAACACAAGTTCATTTCTTTTCATATTCAGCTCACAGCTAGCACAATACCATACAGTATTACTTATTTATTCAAGTTTTTATCTATGTTCTTTCTTTCTTTGACAGTCTAAATTTCTGGTGTGTTTCTGAGCTCATTGTCTCACCCTAATAATTTATTTATATTTTATAATAATTTATTTTTTTTGGACAGCTGTGGAGACAGACAGGAAATGAGGAGAGAGGAGGGGGGTGACAAAGGTCCACAGCTGAAATCAAACTGGGACCTTGCAGTCTCATGTTGTGTCTAAACCACCAGGACACCTCTTCCAATTTTTTTTCTTTTTTTGCATTTTTCTTGGAGTTTTTCTTGGAAATCCAGAATCACTAACTCACAGTCCCAGTAGTGCAAAGAGAAGATAGAAAATAGCACTGACATCACCTACAGCACTCAGCATCTGCTCAAATCAATGACCTCACTGTTAATTTATGCCAAAAAAAGTAGTAAAATAGCTAAAAGAAAAAAAAATGGAGGCATCTAACAAGAATAAGTTGTTAACAGTCAACTCTAGACCAAAGTTTTTTTCTACCCACTAACAAACCAAAGTGACACAGCAGAGGCCACCCGCTTGACAAGGAAATTAATAGCAGAGGAGTGGCTCTCGCTGAGTGTCACCATGCCTCATAAGCCCGCATAATCCTCCCCACTGCCATTTGGTGGCACAACACTCGGGCTGGGTGAAGAGGCCATCCTCATTTTTTATCGGCCAATTAGCTCAGAAGAGGGGGACTAATTAGCAGGGCTGGCTGGGAGACAGGCCAGGATCCTGCGGTTGGCCAGCGCTCATCGTCGGAATATGCTGGTGATGAAGAGGCCTGGGTGCTGTTCCAGAGGGCTGCTCCTGTCTTCGTGGTTATCATGCTTAATCCAATGCTGAGCAGTGCATAGAGGGCAGTTTTGTTGCCTGCGAGGGAAACGTGAATCCTGACTTCTCCGTCTGTGGCTATGATTTGCACGCCACAACTGGTTCTAGTAGCCTCATATTTTCTCTTTACTTCCTCCAAGAATGTAAACTGATGGAAAAGCCACACAGCTGGGAAACTTGCCACCACTACATGTCTTTTGAGAATCTTTCTTTTGTTTATGCCTGGGGGGCTTTGCTTTTAATTGCTTGCAACTCTAATGGGACTAATGTCTGGTTGCTAAATGACACTTGAAACCTTGACTGTGGTAACCAGAAAAGATGCTTGTGCCTTTTTTATGTATTGCGGGGTTGTTCACATCATTAAGCCTTTGCCTTGATTGCAGGTGTGAAGGAGAGGAGCGCTTGAGCAGAGACTGCAGTGTTAACTGCTGCACCATCAAAGGCACCATATACCCCCAGTTTATCCCCACCCGTATACCAACTGTTTTGGAACATTTTGGCTCTGTGTGGTCTCTGCATGACAGCGGTGAAGACTGGGAGTCTTTCCAGTGAGCTTCGCCTCACTCCACTCCTTCATCCGTCCTTCTTCTAATATTTCCACCCCAGAAAAAGTCCCCTCTTCAATCACACTTTGGTCTCTCCTTCACAGGACTGCAGCAGGTCTGAGATGTGAGAGGACGAGAAATCCTGGACAGCTGCGGAACCTTAAAAGCTGGACTGGGCAGGGTTGTTGTTTAAAACGCCGCTTTTTAATCAGTGGAAATCAAACAGCCGGGTTGGAAACAGACAGCCCGTCCTTATGTTGTAGATTCTCCCGTTCTGCACAAATTAAATCCTGGTGTCGGCGTGGGCATGAGCAGGAAACTGCCCCAATTGTGGAGGGAGAAAAACACAGGAAGTGACTAATTTCTTCTTACAGGGACAAAGGCGAACGCTTTGTCCAACAAGAGAAACACTCACAAGTGTTTGATCATTCGTTTTATCTGCTATTAAGCTCGTCCATGCTGGCTGGGATGGTACACATCAGTATGTTGATATCTCCCTGTCACAATGTGTAAAGTTAGAGCTCAAATAATTTAAAAAAATAGCAAAATGGCTTAAATCATTATCTCTCTTTGGTGTTGCCCCAGTTTGTGGCTGCCATGTATTGCCATTGCATTTGAGTCACAGAGATAAGTATTCAATTTTCTGCAAAATAAATACTCAGTGAGCTTTGAAACGCCCAGAAGGTCCACTACAACAACACTTACTGCCGTTTTGAAGATATTTCTGGATTCCTCAAAGACTCTTCGAACCATCAGGATGAAAAAATATTCTGTCTGTTGTGCGATAAAAAAGATTTTTAACTGGTTTCCTAAGTTGTTTTCCTCTTCCATGGCCAGAAGAGACAAGGCTTCGTTGCTCAACATGTACAACATGAACTAAAATAAAACAAAGTGTATGATCGGAGATATGTTTCTTTTCAACCTCATATGTGTTCGTGCAAAATAACATGCAGGAGAAGAGCGAGAACGTTTGTCATTTTCAGCTTCCTGCTTTAGGAAATAAAGTTGCAACTGGAGAAATTAGTTAAATTTTTCTTTTTATCCAGGCGCTACAGGAGAGGAGGAGGATTAACCTTCAGAACAGGTATTTATTTGTTGGAAAATCGGATTCTCTGCTCTGCCGCTCAAATGTAATGCTGATAAATGGTTGAGACGGACTGTGGCGAGTTCGGTGCAGCAGTAGTTGCATCAGTTGTACCATCATATTTTAGATAACAAGGAAAACGATGCCATGTGGTAACACAAACCTCTCTAAAGTTTTTAATTGGTTTCTATGAAGCAGAGAATCTTGTTTCTGCCCCTCATGTGAACTCAAGAGGGGCGAATGTATTCCCTTTCTTTCACATTTTGGATGCTGGTTTTCAGTGGAGAGCAGGCCTCGTTTTATCTGCCGGTTATTATTGATGAGGTGGTTTCAGCAGATTGAGTCATTCACAGGTAAAAAAGCAGGTCTAAAAATGTTGCTGCTAGCCTGCTTTCCCCCAAGTCCAGATGTTGCGAGATACTCAATTTGTATATTTGGGAAACGGATGAATGGGACTTGGGCGGCTTTCACATTTATAATAACGCAATTATTGTAATAGTTCTATGTGCTGACTGAGAGGACAGAAAAAAAGTTGGTCAAGTCAACTACCTGGATTACCTGTGGCCTTCCTTTAGTTCTGCTGGCGCTGATAAAGCACTTCCCCTCCGTGACGGCAGGCCGCCACGATAAAGACTTGCAAATTCAGGCCGTGGTAAACAAATACCCACGGCTGGAAGGTAATCTGTGGGTTCAGGGAGTTTCAGGCGAGAGGAAGACAAAACAGCCTTTGAGAGTCTTCAGGCTGCTGCTGATCAGTCTCTGATAAACTCTCCTCTGGATGATGTAACAAGCTGGGCTCCTGCAACGACAAAGGGCATGTGTGTGTGTGTGTGTGTGTGTGTGTGTGTGTGTGTACGAAGGCCAGAAAATACTGTATCTCCTGGGTGCGGTGTGTGTTTGGGTCCATGCACCTGGCTTGTGTATCACTTGAGACTATAGCTCCTTGTATGTGTGTGTGCGTGTGTGGATCCATTTGAATTAATTTTTTAAAGGCTTGAGAAGTTCCTGGTGTGTAATCCTGCCTGCGTGGTCTCTTAGGGAGTGTGCACTTCCATTGCTACAATACTGCTTTTATTTGGAAAATCCCAAAAATAAGACTAAGTATTCGTGGGCATTGTTTTTTTTTTTTTTTGTTTGCCTTGTCACCTGCGTTGCTATTTCCCACTGCTAATTGCTGCAAAGTTGGAGAGGCTGAAAGTTGAGAGAGGCAGAAATATAAACATATTGTAATGAAGTGCTGGTCAATACACTGGCTCGGCCTCAACCTGAGGCAATGAATTAATTCCATGTTGTTGTCTCTTCTCATAGCTGACAGCAGCAAACAGTGCAGTGACAAACAGGCCAGAAGTTTAGCTAAATGAGCAATGTGACTGATGTAGCCATGGCAAGTGAGTGGGAGTCAATCTGGACTTGGACTTTCTGTTCTCAGACTGCCAGCCTCATGGATCGCTTCAGGCTACTGAATGCTAAATGGTGTAGCCTTGGCTATCCTTTCAAAGTGCTGCTCACTCCGTGTGTGGGATGCCTAGTGATCTCCCCATTCTTTATTTATTTAAAGTGACCTTTCGACTCCCGAGCTGAGATTGCTTTGGGCAAACTGAGCTGGGTTTAAATGTTCGGGGGTGTGGGAGGGAGGCCACCGTTTGTTGCCAGGGCCCAGAGCGAACTGCGCTGAAACTCCACAATTTTAACCCCGGAATTCTTCTGGGAAGCGCCGGCTGGCAGGCAGCAGCAAATGAAGCGTTTCAGGTTAGATGTGGTGATGGGTTTTTGTCCTCATTAAAAAAGAAATCCCTGCCACCGCTTCCTCATTTGTAATCCGCCGCAATTAATTCGAGGTGGATTTTGAGTCGGCGTAAGGCCACTGAAGCCAGGAGAAAAGAGAATGCCACTTGCAGTTTTGTCTCACGCAAAGCCCTGAAAGAGCGACTTTACATATGCTTTGTCCTCACTTACTTTCCAACTTTGCGATTAAAGACAAAACCTCCTTCCTGGCTCAACAGAATGAACTTATTCCTGCTCATGAAAGGGTGCACAGGGCGACCCATGAGAAACCTGCTCTTAAGCACACTTGCGGCCGAATGTGCCAATCACTTGAATCGTCGGGCCCACTTCAGGGAGCTGAAACATAATGAGTGTCAGTATCATTAAATCTACCGTGCTGATATTAAATCAGTATCATTCAAAGGAGCTCATGCTGATATCATTGCTTCAAGAAAGTGCTGATGCTGCTGTGGGACCTGCTGGCTACAGTATGATAGGATTTTGCATCCATTCAGAGATTCGCTAATTCCCTCAGGGACTATACTGCACAGTAATCCACTTAATTTACAATTACCCATGCAAGCCACACTCATATGTAATAATAAATGGACTCATGTACTCCCACAGCTAGTGAGCGCAATATCATATATATATACACTGTATATGTCCTGATTTCTATCCTTCCACCATATATACAGCATGTTGTCATACATACATGAGCTGATCCTATTAAGAAGAACTCACATGTTTACAAGTACTGTATATATGCTGCACGGACCATATGTATCTCGCCCCATACGGACCTCCTCGCTGTCTTTGAGGAGATGCAGGGGTAAAGCCCGGCTGTGCACAGTGAATGTTAATGTTTTAACTCCCCTGCCAAAGATCAGAGCAGTGCCTGCTCTCCTCAGCCCTTTGAACTCTAACCCACTTTTCACCGCATCGACCTCTGTCCTCGCCACGTCTGTGCGGTTGGCTGCAGGGTGCTCGGTATCGAGGGAGGATTTCTTGGCATGAGGATTGGGAGATAGTCAGACACATTCATGTGAGCTGTAGTTTTTTGTGTGTGTGTGTGTTCGCAAAGAAAATGTTGTTCATCTTTATGAAAATATCAAAGGTTTTAATTTCGTACTGCTCGTTAAGTGTCAGAATATGCGAAGTAAATCTCATGAGAACTTTTTTTTCAGAAAAACAAATGAAAGCTGTGCTGCATGGCTATATAATACAATGCTAACACGCGGATGTTTAACATGTACAATGTTTACCATCCTAGTTTAGGGTGCTAGCATGCTAACCTTTGCTAATCAGCACTAAACACAAGGTACTGCTGAGGCTGATGTCTTTAGTTTTGGAGGTGATGATGGCACTACATGCAAAGTCAATGGAGCCCACCAAGTCACCAAGTCCACGGACACTGTTTTTTCGGTCAAAAACGCGAATGCTGATAATTAAGATATGTTTAATCCATCTGACGTCATCCTCTGTGGACCATGACCAGTCCATCCAATAGTTGTTGAGATGTTTGAGTCCGAACCAAAAGTGGTGGACCAACAGACAGACAGATAGACAGATTTAGCGTGGCTAAAAACACTTCATAATTTCATCCCTGTGATTAATCTTTTCCCTGTTTTCCACTTTGTTTCTCCATATTGCAGTTCCCATTTGAAATCAATCTTTAAATCTCATTTCCTATCGTTCTCTGTCTCTCTGTGTCCATAGGGCTCCTGGTTTGACTCTTTTGCTATCACTTTGCTTTCCCTCACACATTTGAATGGCCTTTTTTTCAGTTTCTAGTCAAAGATACGCAAATCAATCTCCCTCTTTCACTTTTTAATCACTGTCTCTTGCTCCTTTTCTTGTTCGTCCTTTCTCTCTGACTTAGCCTCTTTGACCCTTTGACTCAGTCAATTGCACTCCCTATACCTCTCTGCTTTGATTCACACATTTTAATTGCCCATTTCCCCATCTCCGGAATTAATGAAATCTTTATTCATACAAAGATTTAAGATTTAGAGAGATGAGAGAGGAATACAGAGAAGGAGGCAGAAAATGAAACAGTATACTTTGTTTTTTGCTGAGAACAACAGATGTTGATAACAATGATTACCCTATAGCCAAATAGCTAAATCACTCCTTACTAACAGGGAATAAATCACAGAAATCACCCTCAACAAACGCAAACGAGAAACACATTTTTCTCCCTTTGTTCCGAGTATCATTTGCTGTCCAAAGCCTTTGAGAGAGACGCTGTGGAGGAAACACGGCAGATCAAAGCCTTTTCCCTCGCCCTCTCTCACAGCAGTCCTCGTGCAGGAAACGACAGATCTGGGTGATGAGTTGACAGCGGAGAAAACGATGCAGGGAAAAAGGTTAGAATGACATGTGAGGACATGTTATGACTGCTGCCTTGACGTGACAGTGCAGGGTTAATTATGGATGGCCTCCCCTGTTAGCAAGGGCTCAACACAAAGTCGCAGAGACGACCGAGGCTCGGCTGCCTTTTGGCGATATGCGCTAGGCCCTCTAATGTTTTATTACTGCTGGAGGTTGCGCCGGGGTGGTGGAGTTCCACTTAGGATTTGAAACAAGCTTTGAAGACATGAGAAGTTAACAACAGTTTCAGCTGATGTTTTATGGCTGACCCATTTTACTCATGGGTTATTAGCAAAACACATCCTTTGAGGAACCATGAAGCCGATGTAACGATTTAACCAACCAGACTGAACAGAGGAACCAGAGTCTGACAGGGAAGCACAGCAATTTCCTTCATTTGCTGGTAAAAAGATAAAAAATCCCCTATTGTCTTTAAAGGAATAGTGCTGGGAAATTTGCTTATTTGCTTTCTTTTTGTGAATGACTGCTAGCATCCCTAAACACTGGAATCAGCCTCTAAAACCCTCTAAAGCTGACTGATTTATTATTCATCTTGTGTATTTAAGCCAAGCATAACCAGAAATGTTTTTTCTTGACAAATAACAGGTTTTCCCTCCACCCAGCATTTCTGTGCAGTATCTAACCACACAGGCTGCCAATGGTTGCTGAGCACAGGTTTTGGAGTCTGTACAGGCATGATGGTACCAAACCTGGCAACCTCACAGGGATGACAAGACTTAAGCAAGCTTACCTGCACCAGGCTGCTGTTCACCACTCGTTCCTTTAAGCTAAGCTAGGCTAAATACATCACAAATGTACTGAGACCAAACCAAAACATGTTCTCAATGACTGTTTCTAGCAACCTGCGCTATATTCAGACGCTCCACAGAAGTGTTGCTGTCAGTCAAGAAATAGCTCTAGCATCATGCTAAAATCCCAAACTGCTGTTTTCACATTTGTGCTTATGCATGGGATAAACAACCAAAATCTGTCATGTAGAAACGTCAGCCTCACGTCTGTTGGTTAGCTTATTTTATAACTTTCGACAGTGCCAGGCTAGCTGTTTCCACCTCGTTCTAGTCTTTATGCTAAGTTAAGCTAGGCTAAACACATCCTGACTCCATCTCTGTAATAAACCCACAGACACTGAACACTGATACTGCTCTCTCTCAGCTGTCAAAAGCATGGTGCAAAACTGACAAAAATGCTAATGCTAATAGCCACGGGCATACTCTATAACGTCAATAGAGCTAATGTTGTTAGCATCAACTACATGCATGTAGCCTGAACTCCTGAGGAAGTAACAGTTGGAATGAGAACAGGTATCGACAGTGAACATGGACTTAATGAGGACAGCGATCAGGCTAAATGAGAGCCCTTTAGCCACGGCCTGCCGAATACGTGCCCACATGCAGGCTATGCTAACTATGCTGCGTGTCCAGTCAAGCCATATATAGTTGAAATTTGATCAACTTTGTAAAAGAAAAAGCAATTTCCTCCTCGTGCTTTATCTCATTCGCCTCTGCTTTTCATTTCGCTGCCACATGTTCAATCAATCAAGGATGCCAAGCTGACATTGCCGGTGCACAAGCTGAGTTGCATTGATTTCTCAAAGGATGTCAGCCCTCTGTGGCTGGTAAATGTGCCTCTGAAGGATCTGTTGTGTTCTCACATCGTTGTTGAGGCACTGCAGATTCATACACATTTGATTGCCCAGATGCCTTAATTAGCTTGGTCAGGCAAACAAGCACTCTGAAGTGGTTCTGCCTGAGTGTATCTATTTAAGAGACCTTGTGTTTTTTTCCAGAGAGATATAGATTGGAATAAAGTGATGTCAGCATGAAACAAAAGCCTGAAACATTTAGTCGATTTACTGTCCTGACCTGGCAAGGAGAGAGTTGCTCAAGCCAGAAAAGTACTGGATTTGTCTGTATTGTCTACAGGCTGGGAAGTAATTTGCCTGCTGCGTCTACGTTTGGGGAAATGGGGGGTAGTTTTTGCTTTGTCATGGGGAATGCGATGATTCATGCTAAAAGAAGCCCAACATCTGGCCTCATTAATCATTTCTTTTCAAGTCTGGGTTTTCGGGGAATACTTTTCTCTTTTCATCACATTCTCTCTTTTTCCTTCTCCCCTTTTTCTCCTCGCCCCCCCCCCCCCCCCCCCCCCCCCCCCCCATCTGCACTGCTCGTCATCTGTTGACATTCTGGCATGCCTCATCACCCATAACGCTCCTCCCTCCTTGTTTGCTCCCTAATTTGTTGAGATGGCGGAAAGAGAGGGGTGAGAATGAAAGTGACTAAGGTGTGGAGGGAGAAATGAAGGGATGGGAGAGAGTGCGGGAAGGGAGGAGGCAGCCAAAAAAGAAAAGAAAGAAGACCTGCAGAGTTGTAAATCAAGTTTGATGAAACCCGTTTGCATGCCGTTTAACAGTTAGGGAGTTTCTCATTAGTCACTGAGCTCTGAGTGAATGTGGTGACACATCCACATTAATGCCACATGCTACACTGCCTGGGGCTCGCCAACACAGTGATAAGAACAATATTTTCCATTCGCTGCGATGACAAAGCCCCCACACGCCACCGTCAAACATTTACAGCGTGCGGAAATCGCTGCTCTCCGACAAAGTTCCCATGACCGCCGTCGTGTCAGCTGACATGTTTGTTAGTCTTTATTGCATTTTATGGCTCAACTGGCAATCCTGAGGGATGTGCTGCTCATAATGTTGACAGAGGGAGATTTACTGTGTATGATATTAGCTATATTAAAAGACAAAACTGTGGAGCGCATTTAAGAAGTAAAGCAGGGTGCAGAAAACTAGGAAAGCCTTAAAAAACATGAAAAAGCTGTTTAACTCAGAAGCGAAAGTTCATCCTTGACCTCTGGAGCAGTGGCCTTAACTTAACTCAAAGTCCACATACTGGCTTTTACTGGAGTTAATAGCCACATCTCACCGGCTTCCTTAAGGGATGGAGTTTGCTCTGTTGTCATGGAGATACAGTAGACCTACTATGTCTATGACAACTGAGCAAACTCAATCAGCTGAGTGAGACCATTAGTTGTGGTTGAAAGATGCATAAAAAAAGCTGGTTAAACAGTTAAAGAGTTAAACAAAGTCAAAGATGTGAGTCATGATTACAAACATTCAGACTGAATGGGAATTAATCATGCATTTAAAGCAATAAAAAATGAAGAAGTCTGCCCTTTGTGGCTTCGTTGCGTGAGCTGCAAAACACCATGAAGCAAATAAACCAGTTCCAAAGAGACAAAGAAGTCCCAAAAATGCAGCAAACCCAAAAAGTATTTTTCAGCGTGCCATTATTTGGCAATTTTCTTTGGCAAAGAGGAACAGCAGTCACAAGTAAAAGCTCAAGGACACTTAGCAAGACACATATGGTACAGTGAAACTAGAGACTTGTAGGGTGAGCAGAATATAATCAACAACACCACAATGAAGTCCGAGTACAGAGAAATGTGCAAAGCTGCTAATGGTAACGTTCAAAACACCAGTTCATAAAGACGGTTAATCTGAAGTACAGCAGCAGCGAAGCTGGGTGAGTAAACAAGTGATAAAAGTAATAAGGTCTGATAAGATAGTTTAAACAGTCCTTCCTGCATGAGGTTTATGGCTCCAACCACAGTCTTCTTCCAGGTGTTTGGCAGACGGTAACATGGAGGAGCATCTTTCTACAGGGACTCATAGGTCTGATGATCCCTTTGTGCACTTGTACAGCAGATAGAGACCCTCGTCCCCCTCAAAAATGGGTGCATTGGTTGTCTGTGCAAGCATCTTATTACGTCCCATATTCATGTCATCATACAAATATAACATAAAGTTCCATACTTTATTCTTTAACACCTCAGTCAAGAAACTACCTCCAAAAAAGTAGGATACAGTCAAAAGAAAGCGATGCAGATTCAAAAATACTTGTCAGACAGTTGGTCACATTAAGGTCCCGCCTCTCAATGCATGGATAGCCAATCATACTTAAGGATAAAGGATGTATAAGATGCTCCCCCTTCTGGATACGCCCCTGCCCGTTTTTATTATTTTTACCATTATGGAACCAAACTATGACCAGTTCACATTGTTAACCGTGTGTTTGTCCAGCGCGCTTGCTGGTACTCCCCAATGGTCATATGTCATTCTGGAGATAAAAGCTGAGTTTCAAAGTTTATTCTTGACATTTTAAACATGTGATATGGTTTAAAGCTCAAGAACAACTACTCTACTGTCCGGACATTGCGGGGAGATTTTCAGAATTCTTGTTCCCAAGGTCAAAAACGATCTTTGCACCTCTAATTGGCAATAATTTTTCTTGAACACAGCCTCAATCACCAGGTCTCAGATCTAATATCAATAAATCAATCTCTATGGAAAGCTCTGTGGTAAAATTTGAAATGTGAAACCTTATGTAACCCTCAAAGAGCTGGACAATTTCCCACTTGAAGAGCAGTCCACTATCCACTAGACACACCTCAAGACTTCAATAACAGCAATTCATAGTGGACCGCAGATGTTCGTAGGACAAAGCATAGCTGATTGGACACTTTATATTCTCATATTGTAGGATATTGCTATCAATGGTTTCCACATATGACTAAACCATATGTGTCACAAAACCTGCCTGGGAGCTGAGGAAGATGAGTGCTCTGGTTATTTTCAGACACAATGTGAAGATGATAGTCTGTCCGTGGGGGAAACTCTTTCTGTCTTCCATTGTATGACAAATTCAGGCATTTGCATTAAAAAATGCCTATATTTTGTTTATTTCTTTTGGTTATCCAAGTATGAAAGGATTCAGAGGGGGCAGATTCTAAATGTGATTTTAAAAGCCTGAGCAGAATGGCCACAATGGCATTGTTTGTATAAAACTTGAATTTGTTTAAGAATATATTTGTTATATATGAGACACTGAAGCATAATGTGGCCCACAGATGTGTCTTTCTGAGCGAATGGGTTCAGCATCTACACAGACCATTACACTGGAATTAGATTAAATCAAAGCAGAGAGGCAGGCACAAACAGACAAACACATATTCACATTCACACACACACACAAGGACAAGGAGTCATCCAATTAAGCGAATTCAATGCAAAGTGCTGAACAATAGCCTACAACACAGACAAAGTGCGCACGTTGAAGCCATTAGCGCTTACATAACTGTGATGTGTTTGCCAAGTTAAAACGAACCCCAGTGTGACGCCGTGGAGCAGAGCATTGCCCTCGACTGGAAGGAGCAGCACGCACCACACGTACATGCAAGAGATATCATCGAGCACTCACACCCTGACGCCCTCTGCGCTTGACGTGATAAATTATAGGTTGGTACACTCAGATCTGCAGATTGTCTCTTTGGTCAAAACAGCAATTCAAAGTGCATTTACAGCCATTTCAAAACCACGCCGGCCGAGTTTGGCAGTGAGTGAAAAAACGTCAAAATCTGCAGCAACATTAGGAATGACGTGCAGCACAGAACGCAGAAAGGATAGTCAAAACCGGCTTAAAGTATGAATCAACCATGTGCTAATGCCCCCCCCCAACGGCGATCGGCCAATCCTAGCTTAGCAACCGTAACTAAGCACAGCAGGTCTGTCAGGCTGCTCCACATGCTGACATAGTGTGTATGGGGCTGTCGTAAGAGACAGGTGCCATTTATAGAATGTGGAGGGTGACGTCTCTTTCTTTTAGCCCTTTAGTTAGCATGTCTGGCTAACTAGCTTACTTCCTACAGTAGCAACCTAGAGTTCCTTCTGGGGTCAAAGAGTGATAACTCTCACTAACATACGTTTCTTTAATAAAAAGCCTGCTCACGGCTAGCACATCCACTGGGTGGTATTTTATTTTCGACGTTCCTGGATGATATCAGAGTTAAAGCTAAAGCTAGCAGCTCTATATCATAATAGGGGAAATTTACACTCAGGTTACACAAGCTAGTGCTAGCCAATGTTAGCTTAATGTTTGTCACACAGCAGTAAGCCCTCATGCTAAAATGCTTTTCTCCTATAACATTAAGAGTGACAACTTCTAATACCAGTACTAAGCACATCTTCATTATAAGAATAATGCTGTTTCCTTACTCCCATTTAAGTCCTGTATGGGTCATAAATGGTGAGGATGGTGACTTTTGGTCTAGCTTTAGATATCGTGTGTGTAGTCATCATGGGAGTTAGCGTTAGCGTGATAAGCTAGCTAGTTACAGCTAGTAAAATCTACAAGCAACACCTATCATTTCAGCAGGCAAAATTAATGGTTGTCGGCAAGAAATTAGTAGCCTGCTTTGTCTGAAATCAAGGACCCATTGTTTTAAAAATTACTAATAATTTTGTGTGGTGAATTAGCGGGAATTGCGTAATCTGCACAAAAATCAAATGCTGCACAGGCCTAGCAACAGTAACTAAGGGGGTTGGGGGTTATGTATGCATAATATATTGTGCCAAAAACTGAACTTGCAACTTGCATTGTTAAGTTTTGCTTCGCTCTGATGTTGCCTGTGTTCTCCTGCTTTTGGGAAAATAAAATAAAAGACACTAAAAGGCAGGAATAAGGAGAAACTGCATGAGATAGGTGAAACCTCTGATTTAGGAGCCAGCCTTCTCCCCAACTGCCTCCACCACCAATTCAACACAAAGGCACTCAGCTCAAGGACGGCCCATTGGCTCCTAACCTGTTACTGTTAGCTTGGTTTATCAGGGCCCAGAGACACACAGATCAAACCCTCTTAGACCAGTTTCTTGTGAATATTATCCAGATATGCTCTCTGCTAAAGACAGAAGGTTACTGATATCCATCCTCCAGCTGTTTCTTCTGTTCTCTGGCAGAACAAAGGGGGAGGGGGTGGTCTTCCTGCTGTAAATCACCTGGCCTTGGTCTGCCATAAACCTCTGTGAAACTGGAACTCATCCAAAGCTGAACATTTGGTGTTGCCTTTTATCAAAATGCCAGATGAAAACAGGAAAAAAGGGGGTGACGAAAACCAACAGACAATAAATAAAGATGAAAGAGGAGAGAGTAGACAGAGTAAAGAAGTGAGTAAAGAAGTTGGGTAAAATTTATTTCCTCCCAGTCAGGCCTGAATGTAGGTGTATGCAGAAGTTGAGGTGAGAGAGAGATTATTGCAATTTCACGTATTATGTGTATTAACCAGGTTATCAAACTGTGACAAAGGGTAGAAGAAGAGTAAAGAAAACTTGATTAAAAGAGCTGTCAAATTTCAAGTATCCCTCACATATCAAATCATTTCTTACTTACACTGTGAACTGGTCCGGTGTGTTTTATTTCTGCATAAACTGTGTGTCCATAGGTCTGCAGGGAAATCCTCACAGTGAGGTCTGGGTGTTATCCTGAGGACTGTTTTTTTTTAAGCGGGATACTGATGTTGAGCTTACTTTTCTTCACTTTTCAGTCCTGTGAGGTTCAGAGCCTTTACTGAAGTAAAAGTATAAAGTAATAAAACCCTTCAAAAATGAAGTACTATCTGCAAAATATTGTTAAAGCATCAAAAGTGAAAAAAAGGCGTCCTTCGTGATGTTTTATTATATGATTGACTCCTAAAAATGTAGTAATGATATTTTTGCTTTTAATTTAAATTGACTTGTCCCAGAAATTAGTTTGTAAAATGAAAATTTTGAAATTTCGTTAAACTTAAATGGAAAACTTGAGTTTATCACTTAAAAAATAAAAAAAATAAGACTTGATGATGCAATAAGGCGATTTTTTTAAATCCATCCATCCATCCATCCATTTTCTTCTGCTTATCCGGGGCCGGGTCGCAGGGGCGGCAGTTTCTCCCCAGACACTTCCTCCAGCTCTTCTGGGGGGACCCTGAGGCGTTCCCAGGCCAGCCGAGTGATATAGTCCCTCCAGCGTGTCCTGGGTCTTCCCCGGAGGCCTCTTCTCGGTGGGGCATGCCCGAAATACCCTCCCAGGAAGGCGTCCAGGAGGCATCCGATAAAGATGCCCGAGCCACCTCAGCTGGCTCCTCTCGACGTGGAGGAGCAGCGGCTCTACTCTGAGCTCCTCCCGAATGACAGAGCTCCTCACCCTATCTGTAAGGGAGCGCCTTGTCACCCTGCGGAGGAAACTAAATTCGTTCTTTAGGTCATGACCCAAAGTTCATGACCATAGGTGAGGGTAGGAACTTAAATTGACTGGTAGATCGAGAGCTTTGCCTTTCGGCTCAGCTCCTTCCTCATCATAATGGACCGGTACAACAACCGCATTACTGCTGCCGCCGCACCGATCCGCCTGTCAATCTCACGCTCCATCCTTCCAGATGGATGGTTCATGAACAAGACCCCAAGATACTTGAACTCCTCCACTTGAGGCAGGAGCTCTCCTCCAACCCAGAGGGGGCAAGCCACCCTTTTCCGGTCGAGAACCATGGCCTCGGACTTAGAGGTGCTGATTCTCTTCCCAGCCGCTTCGCACTTGGCTCCAAACCACCCCAACACATGCTGGAGGTCCTGGTTCAAAGAAGTCAACAGGACAACATCATCCACAAAAAGGCAAAGATGAGATCCTGAGGTCCCAAAACCAGACTCCCTCCGGCCAGTCATATTTGATAATCTGATCATATGTTTTGGATGTAAAATCCTTATCTGCAAATTAACCTCAGGTGTTATGTAAATGTAGTATTTCCCCTGAAATGTACATCAGTATTGCACTTGAGTTACTCTCCACCACTATAACTAGATGGACTGACCCTGTAAAGTATTCGACATGAAATGTAAATGAATCTACATGAACATCCTTAATTATCAACGCAGCATTATTTATCCCAAGAGGGGAACTAGTTTGGACAAAGAGACACAGAATTCAGACAACATGTGAAAGACATATAGAACTGCCACAGCAATATTAAAACTTATGAACACATTCAACAGTTTCACCTCCGTGACCTTCTTAATCAATCTGTTGACTGCTACTACTACTACTGCTACTACTAGTACTACTGCTGCTGCTACTAAAACTACCAAAAACACCAAAGAATGGGTAACCTATAATAGCTCCCGGAGCTGTTATAGGCCTAACCTTCTTAATAAACTTGTTGTTCCTGTTCCAATCATTGGCAGTAATAATGTTTCCCTGACATGTAACAGAATAAAATCCTGTCGCTATGAACCATGTGCCAGGCAGGAAATCATGACAGCAACGAGACTTGTGGGGTTTGAGTGCAACATGATGAGGGGTTGAAGGCAAGAGGACCGGGTTTAGTTTTCAAGAGGTGCAGGGTGCAGATGGTAGATTGTGCACAGATAGAGGACAGATTGTCTCAATGTTTGCCAGGGTGACAGACAAGGAAGACGGGTCAGATTGAGAGAAAGACCAGAAGAGCCTTTTGAAGACAGCTGGTTTGTGCAGAGTAGACAGGCAAATTCTGAGAGACCTTCTCATCGTCAAGACCTTTTCTTAGAAAGATGCTCTGTGCATTCAATTCTCTGTGTGTGTGTCTCTATCAACCTCTGAAATCAGACATGTAACTTTATCCACAGTACATTTGCCAATACAAGTCTGCGGAAATTTCTTCATCTCTGTCTTTTTCTGTCTCCTCTAACCCCCCCCCCCCCCCCCCCCCCCCCCCCCCGCTCCTCTCTGAGTCTGAGCTTGCCTGAACAGCTTGGCAGGTATCGCCGTGATACATTCCATCTACCAACAGCTCTGCAAACTCACATTTCAAGGATTTCCAAACTGATTAATCCCTGACAAATTGTCAAAATTGAAGTAATGTAAGGCGGACATGGCTCTCACCCAAATCTTGTCAATCCATGTAGTACATTCAAATGAAGGTTATTAAACATCTTGTAGCACACGCCTCAGTATAAGGAAATTGTAAGGTATGTGAAATGTGGAACAGATTCTTCGACCTCCAATGAGAGTTGATTGGAGAATCTGCAGGTGAAGGAGGAGAAGGACAGCGTAGACCAAAGGATCTGGTCATGTAATGCTTTCATTATTATCTCATGACTGTATGTGTGACCAGAGCAGGTACAGGATGACGACAGAGAAGGTAGAAGAAGAACTGTATCACCGTTTGAAGGTTCATAGTGTGTGAATGTGTCCGCCAAAGGCAGGACGGGAGATTCCATTCAAATGAGACTGTGCTCGTCACTTAATGAGGAAGCACAAATAAAAACATATTAGTACTGACTGACGGTGGACTAATGAGGTGCAGAGCTGCACTGGAAGGGATGAGAATTAAATAACTTATACAGTATTTGTAGTTTAACAAGCCTGTAATCTGTAATCTAAATTACACTCAGTTTCATCCTCCGGAACACAAACAAAAAGCTCAGAGGTAAAATCGTGAAAACGAAATTTAAACTTAGCTTAAATGATTGATTGAACAGGATCAATGTCCAGTATTATTAGAACACCTCACTGGATTTAAATAACTTCACTATAAAAACCGCAGGCCTGTGCTGTCATCATCATAACTATTATTTCTGCCAAAGTCAAATTCCACTTCACCCACTGGAACATTTAAAGTCCAAAAGAGAGCCGACAGGGAGTTTTTACAAAGCCTATAACTTTATAATAGCAGATAATGGACCTGTTAACTGTCACATTTTATAAAGGTGTTTTATATCTGAAATTGCTTTATGTGAACCTCTGCAATCCTGATAAAGAGACAATTGAAGTCAAGTCAAGTCAGTTTTATTTATATAGTGCCAAATCATAACAGAAGTTATCTCTGGGCTCTTTTCATATAGAGAAGATCCAGACCCGGTTCTCTATAATATTATTTACAGAGACCCAACAATTCCCACCACATGGTGACAGGAAAAACTGCCTTTTAAGAGGCAGAAACCTTGAGCAGAACCAGGCTCCGGGTGGGCGGTCATCTGCCTCGCCCGGCTGGAGACAGAAAGAGGGAGAGCAGGAGGAAAAAGAGCATAAAGCAGTACAATGCCAATGCAAGTAATACTTCTACTAATACTACTACTGCAGATCCAGACTCTGCAGCTCTGGAGGCAAAAATACCTGCAGAGAGAAAGAGGAGAGAGACGAGGAAGCACAAAACTACGCAAGAGAGAAGATGTCAAGTTAGTAACATGCATTAATGGGATAAGAATGCAGGAGAGGAGAGAGGAAATCCTCAGGCAGTCTAGGCCTACAGCAGAACTACAAGATTTATCAAAGAGGAAAATTTCAAGGCTACTCTTAAACATCTGAATTTTACATTGTGCCAGTGCAGAGAAGCAAATATGGGAGAAATATGCTGTCTTTTC
The DNA here is from genome assembly GCF_017976325.1 of Chelmon rostratus. NCBI lineage: Eukaryota > Metazoa > Chordata > Actinopteri > Chaetodontiformes > Chaetodontidae > Chelmon > Chelmon rostratus. The sequence goes on along the minus strand of NC_055673.1, from coordinate 7,846,473 downwards.
CTAATTCTTGTGAGTACACGTGCTACAGTGTTCTGGATGATCTGAACTAATTGGGGCAGCCTGATAACAAGGGATTGCAATAATCGGGCCTAAAAGTAAAAGTGCATAGACTACGTTTTTCTGCATCAGCTTCAGGCAGGATGTGTTGGATTTTTGCGATGTTATGTAGGTGAAAAAAGGCACATCTACAAATTTGTTTTATGTTAGAGTTAAAGGACATGTCCTTATCAAAGATAACTCCCAGACTCCTTACGGTGGTTCTGGAGGTCAGGGCAGTGCCATCCACACTAACTATACTTTTAGATGTGTTTCAGTACAAGTACAATAACTTCAGTTTTGTCTGAGTTTAACTGCAGAAGATTAGAGGCCAGCCAAGGTTTTTATGTCCTTAAGGCATGCTTGAAGTTTAGCTAACTAATATAATTGGGAATCATCTGCATATCAGTGCAAGTTTATGGAGTGTTTCCTAATAATATCGCCTAAAGGAGGCATATCTAGGGTGAATAGAATAGGTCCAAGCACATAACTTTGTAGAACTTCGTGTCTACCTTCGGTGAGGATGGCGGAATAATTATAGACATGTACAAACATGGATTGATCAGATAATTAGGATTTAAACCAGCATAGTTTGGGTCCTGTAATGCCAATTAAATGTCCCGGTCTGTAGTAGGATGTGATGGTCAGTGGTGTCAAATGCAGCACTAAGATCTAACAAGACAAGCACAGAGTCAAGTTCTTTGTCTGATGCAATCAGAAGGTCAGTATAACAATGCTGTCTCTGTGCCATCATGCACTCTAAACCCTGACTGAAAACTATTGTTTATGTAGGAAGTCACACAACTGACTGGCGACTGCTTTCTCAAGGGTTTGACAGAGGAAGGGAAGGTTATTGTTGGCTAAAAGCCGTGGATCAAGAGTAAGCTTTTAAAGAAGAGGTTTAATTACAGCTACTTTAAAGGACTTTGGTACATAGCCTGCTAATAAAGACAGATTGATGGTATGTAGTAAGAAAGTGTCAGTGAAGAGTAAAACTTTAAGCAGCCCTGTTGGAATGGGGTCTAAGAGACAGGTTGATGGCTTAGATGAAGAAATCATTGACGATAGTTGGTGAAGGTCAATGGGAGAAAAGCAGTCGAAACATATATCAAGTTTTATAGCTGTTTCTCAGGTCGAGGCATAACAGGGGTTTCCAAAGACATGCATGCCAGAGATGTTTAAAGGCTCATAACATCCATAGCTATGAATGTTAATGTGCACTAACACTGGCTGTTATTTTAAGTGTCGACTAATGGCAGAAGTAAAACTAGACTAACAGTCCATCTAGCAGCTAGCAGTTTTATTGACATGCTCACAATGACAATGCTAAAACGATAGTTAGCGCAAAACAGGAGGAGTACAGATCATGCTGATGGACACGTCCTCAGGTGTCCATCAGACATGTGATCAAAAATTGTGTGTTGGACAAATTAAAATTGAATTTGACCTGATGATGGTGCTAAATAAAGAGTTTAGGCATCACTAAAGTCTTTACAGTTCATCCTGAGGGGATCATGAATGTCTTAACTAAATTTATTAGCAATCCATCACACAGCTTTCAAAGCATCGACTGTGTAGATGTTGAGATATTTCAACATAAAATACGTTTGTTACATTACTCATTAGCCTTGCCTTTTGAAGTGCCTTTAAGCAACTGCAAATCCTCTGCACTCACACGTTGTGTCTTTTGCATTCAAAAACAAGACGTCTTGGTATAACAATCGTGCAGCTCTGCTGTTTGGAAGGATTTACTCATCATCCAGCAGCTGGCTGAGCCTCCAGAAGTCCAGACCTCAGCGGTACAGTTCGCACACCCTCCAACTGTAAAAGAAACAAGTGAAAAGTGAAAAACACCTGAATGTAGGCTCACCTGTGGGGTTGGAGACCCAGCAATGAACACACAACATGTAAGAAGCCTGTCAACCCGTCGTGAGTCACATTTCTCCAGACTCATCCTGGACCAGTCTCTCTACTGAACACAGAGAGAGACCACACTGATATTAAAACATGATGAATACTGACTGGACAGCAGCGCCCACAGCCGTCTACATCTTTCAAGTTAAAAGGAAAAAAACACTCTTCTGCATTTCTGGAGCAACTAAATATTTTTGGACCTGGTCGGGCGCCAGGTGCAGCATCGTCCCGCTGTGTCTCACAGTAAGTAAACTTAAAGTAAACTTCTACATATTTTGGGCGCGTCAAGGTTTTGCCACCTAATGGTTAAGCAGGTACAACCTGACCTACATGCAGTAAATAGAGCGGTTCTTTGTATCAGCAATTAATCAAAGTGAGTCCTAACAAAGTGGTGCTGTCCTGGGTACTCAGATAAGGGAAGGCACAAGCAAATACTGTATGATAGGCGCTGTATGCATCATGCCAGCCTGATAGTCCCACTGAGGATTTTTGTTTTTGTGAGTGTGAGGTGGGAGGATGTTCACCTTTCTCTGCGCATTACAGCTCAATGGGAAGATAAAGGGACAGGTTCATAAATAATGCTTCATCTCCACGTGTCTGCCTCTGATGTGGTATCTGTGAGCCAGTCTGTCACCCGGCCGACCCACCTGCTTTCCTGGCTCAGCTTCAGCAGAAGTTTCAGTTTTCGGCAGCTGAAGTGAATTCAGTTCATCTGCACTGAACTTATGTCACTTCGCATTTACTCTCTTATGGGCTGTTGTTGTGCCATTGTTTCACCATGCTGTTTTCTGAGGCCTGCTATGCAATGCTGCATTTGCACAAGTGTTGTCACAATGCATGAGGGTTACTCAAAGTCAATGCGCGGGTGGGCGTGTGAAAAATGAATGCCATTTTGAATGCATGAACGCTGTTGTGTGCAAGTATGTATCACCAAGAGGGGAAGGCCTGAAATGTTGATCTAACCCTGTGCCCCAGCTGTTTTCATTCCGTATTCAGTAGAGTTTAATATTGAGGGACTCTGAGCTGTCAAAACACATCAGAGTGATAACATGTACTCTGGTACAATGTGCTCCGCTGCCCTGTGAGGCACATTTTTCCATGTTGAGAGATATGCTGGCATTAATATCTCTCACAATGGATGGATGGGTGGAAAGATCAGAGGTCTGTTCCTATCTAACAGAACACATGGTCACTTTATGTTTTTTCCTCTTGTTTCTGTTATTTTCCCTCCTCTTCCTCTCATCAATCATATACAACTTCAGTTTTCACTCCATATAGACAACATGAGACGTTTTGTATCATTGCTAAACTTAAAACAATACTCCAACAATCTTGCAGTGCGCTCCTGCAGCATTGTTGGACTCCTCATGGACCATATCAAGTATCAAAATCTCTTTACTAAACATTCCTCTTTCATGTTAAAACCTGGCATTCATTCAAGTATTCAGATCCTTTACTTGAGTAAAAGTACTAATACCACACTATAGGAATACTCTGTTGCAAGCAAAAGCCCTACATTGAAAATGTCAATTAAGTTAAAGTATGTAAGTATAATAAGATAAATGTACTTAAAATGTTAAAGTGAAATACTTTGAGTTTGCAGAAAAACTGTGAATGTTACACTGTTATATATCACATCATTCAACATATCAACAGGCCAAACCTCAACATTATTAAAAATACAATAGAATTATTAAAACAATTAAAAGGAAAAACAGCAAATCTTCACATTCATGATGCTGAAACTGTGAAATGTGTCTTTACTCAAATTATAAGCAAAATAGTGGACAATTACAATCGTTTCAGCTACATTTGTATAAACTGTTGGCTAGTTTAATTATAACAAAACGTCACATTGTGCAAAAATTTTCATCTGAAAAATAACTTGTAACTAAAGCGGTCACATAAATGAGGTAAAAGTACAATATTTCCCTCCGAGATGTAGTGGATAATACTCACGTAAACTAGAAGTACCTCAAACTTGTACTTAAATACAGCACGAGAGTAAATGAACTTAACATGCTTATCATGCTTACTGACTTATGCTAATAGCAGCTAATAGAGCCTCAAGCTGCTAGCCTGTTTTTTTTTCACTTTCATACTACTCAGACTTCTGTCTTAAGCGCATCCGACGCAGACTCGAGTGACATCACATGAGGCAATTTATCAGAGTTTGTGCCCCTCCCTGCTGAGCAACAAAAGGCTTTGTACACCTTTTCTCCTCAAGAGAAACAGGCAGAACTTGATGTGTAAAAGTATTGAAATTCTCTGTTAAATGATGAAATATTAACACAATGAACTAACTTCATTTCAGGAAGAAAGCCCAAACACAAGAGGCAACACTGTATAACAACTGAAAGGTATTAAAATGACGACTGAGTAGCCGAGTGGAAAACTACATCCGATTCGGGGTCATTTCTTTCTATTTTGAACCGTTGCTCGGTAGCCAGCCGTTACAGAGCACACTGACAAATGAGGCGAGTCGGACAGTCAGCGTAAAAAAACTCAAAGGTTCCACCTCACCTCCGCTGTTCCCCGATTTACTCCCATTAACCTCCCTCCCTCCCTCAGCGGCTCGCGGCAGTCTTCGACCTCCATGACTTCGGCCTCCCGCTCTCCCAAAACCATGTCCTCATTTTCAGCTCCCTGACGCCTGGAACCAGAGCCTGTGAAGCTGGTGCCTGTGAAGCACCACGTTTCCTTTGTGAGTTTGTGACTTACGCTACTTTAATGACCACTCACTTTACATTTGGAGAATAATGTGGTCAGCATATGAATTTTTCATTTTCAGAAAGCTATTTAGCAGGAAAAAATAAGATGGAATATATCTTAATCTGTAGTAGTTAATGAAGTGAAAATGTAAATCCTTGTAGCCATGAAATGCAAAGACATTAAACATTAATCTGTGCCTTTTCTATTCAAGCAAATTTAATACTAAATACTTTTTCTATCCCTGTAATAAGAAAATTGTCTTTTTTCCAGAGTGAATTGCTGTTAATTTCTTCTGTTATCTGTGTATTTATTCACCACCCACTGACATGGAAATAGAGCAATTCAAGAGCTGGTTAAACTCTGGGATGAAAAATTAATAATAAGAGATGTTTAAGAATTCTAATATATAAAGACGTATGATAATTATGAAATGGAGGCGCATGTAACTTTAAAACGAGAAGTGCCGAGTGATCCAAATGCATCATAATGCCAACATTTTTTTAAATTCTAGCTTTTTACAATACTTACGCATAGCAGTTACAGTATGGACAAGGTTCAGAGAGATTGTGGTTATTGTTAAGGTATGGCTAAACCTACAATAATGTTTTTTTGGCCACTTGGGGGCAGCAGAAACAAGTTAAGTTTTAAGTTGATATGGCAGACTTTTTAGCTTATACTTTAGTTGCCTACAACCCCAATTCTAAAAAGGTTTGGACCTGTGTAAAACATAAATAAATCAGAATATGATAATATGCTAATAATAATAAAAAAGCTTTTTAAAAACCCTCTCGGATCAGCTGGAAAATGCATCAACACAAAGCTGAAAACAGGCTGTTTCATCTGAGCTCATGAAACTTCTTAGAGATACGTGGTTCTCACAGGACAGCGGTGCTACAAACATGTCACGATCACGTCGAATATGATGCGTTGCTGTAGATTAAACTAGCCAACAGAATATAAAGTTGCTAAAAAGAGCTCAACCCTGAGCATCTACAGCAGTCAAATTCAAAAGCATCATGTGGAATAGCAAAAAACTGACAGGAGCATTTTGCTGCATGATGAGTACTTTTACTATTGACACTTTCAGTACATTTTGCTGATACTTACATGCTTTTACTTAAGTATGATTTTAAATGTGGGTACTATTACTACTTCTACTGAATTAAAAGATTGGAATACTTGGTATGGAGAGTTTCTGTTTAATTCCTCTTGTTCTTAAAGTTTTCTTGGAGACTTGTGTTATAAACACATGTTCTGATGAAGAGGCTGGTAGAAGTCGGTGTGAGAATGTTGTGATTTAGTGAACTGACTCTTTATAAGGTGCTGCTGCAGCTACTTCCAGCCTAATTTAACACTGGATAAAACTACTCAGCTTCCAACCTGTGATGGGCTTTTCGGAAACCACATCCCATCTTTTGCCTTCCATCCAACCCTGTGTGTCATCCTGCATGTGTTTGTCTGTGTGTGTGTGTGTGTGTGTGTGCTGCTGTGTGTTTGTGAGTTGTGTCTTGGTTGGCACCCAGGTCCCAGCTGTCGCAGTAGAGTGAATCTGCGCCAAGCCGGATACCCACAGGGCACACTGGAGCCAGAGGCTGCCAGCTGGCCCACCACTCTTTCCCCCCACCCCTCGATGACACACTCACAGCCACACACACACACACACACACACACACACACTCACAGACAGTCATGTTTCCAACACTTTTTGGGACGTTATATACAGCTACATTTCCTGGAGACTTTCCCTAAACTTAACCATAACCCTTACCTGACCCTAAACCTAACCTTAGTCCAAGTCTTCTCCCTAAAATTTAATGATTTATGTTATGAGGACTTTTGTTTTGTCCTCATAAGGAAAGCAATGTGACTGCGTAAACAACTCTATGTCCCCACAATGTGAGTAATACATGCCCACAATGCCTTCCTTTACTGTATCTCACACCCAAAATCTCCTCCATTGACCTGTCAAACTCGCCCGCTTCCCCCTCCTCAATACACTCATTTATAGACACACTGAGGGCGGGCACGCACCCAAGTCTTGGCATGTCGGAGTTGTAAAGGCGACAGAAGTGTCAACAACATCACACTGCTGCTACATAATCCCCCTCTTCCCCCTGAGCACGCCAGCGCAGACGCAGCCTCAATCAATAAATCAGTCCCCTCGCTCAACACGTCTTTAAGGAAAACGAGCGTTCAAGCAATCGCTGCTGGGACAGAAAGTGATGTCATCTTTAATTTTGGTGGACTATTTATTATGGTAATGCCAGATCACAATAGCTGAGATTAAGAGGACGATATGGAGATAAATGCTCGAGAGAGAATGTAGGCCAACGAGACAATCAAGACATTTAGACGTGGCGGAGGGATAAGAGCTGAGAGTGACTTTTGTTCCTTGAATTGTTATTTATTCACTGTTTTGTTGCCATAGATCTTAAACTGCCCATTCATATTGAAACGGTTATTGTTCAGCGTTATTTCAGCCCACGCATTATGCAAATCGCATCCAAGCCAATCAGCTGCAAATGCTCCACAGTGCTGGTTCTTAGAAACAGAAGAATACTTGTCATCCTGGGTTATTGTGCTGGATGGTGCTGAGAGAACTGATGTGTCTCGCTGCGTCGTGTTTGGTGTGAGTTCACCCTCGGAGGTGTGGACGGGATGTCATCGCCTTTGTTGCTTTGACTGTGAGGAACTGAACCGGTTTGTATGACTGGAAGTGGTCGCAGGAGTAGACTGAAACACACAATCACGCTCATCTCGTACCTACCTGTTCATACACTCATTGTCATGCACAAATGATGGAAAGACATATATTACTACCCCACCCACCCACACACCAATATGAAAGGCTGGATTTACATGCATTTGCTGGAGACTTACCCTAACCATAACCACTACTTACCTAGCCCTAATCTTAAAGGTCCAGTGTGTAAAATTCAGGTGGATCTATTGGCCAAAATATCTACAGAGTCCGTCATGTTACTACAGTAGCCCGGGATGGACAAACCAAAACACTCTCTATAGAGCATTTTTTGCGTGTTTCACAGCCACTGTAGGGGTGGGTGACGCGAGGGGTATTCAATTAGTTGCAATCTGCAACTTTACCACTAGATGCCACTAAATCCTACACACTGGACCTTTAACAACTTACCCAAAAATCATCTGTTTCCCAATCGGGGACACGACTTTTGTCCCAAGCTGTCCCGACTTAACTGGTCTTAGTCACAGTCTTAGTTAGACACACACACACGCTGATGGCTCTTGTAAATCACACATAGTCAGTCCCTGCTGGTCTGCTCCAGTCGAGCTCCAAATGACAAACAAGTTTAAAATGATAACACAAAATCGTCTGGTGCAAACAATGTTCTGAAATAAATAAAACAAAACTGCAAATCAATACGGTCGTGTTCCAAAGTTTTCAGGTTGCTACTCAAAATGCAGCTTTTCTTGTCATCAACATGCTAGCTTGCTCACACTGACAATGGTGAACATGCTGATGTCAAACAGGTATGAATTTACCATTTTAGTTTAGCATGTTAACATGTTGATATTCGCTAATTAGCGCTATAAGTGCTACTTTGGTCATAAACAGTTTGACCTTACGATGTCCCTGGAAGACAAATTAAGGAATCAGCTCATTCGCAAGTTGTTTTTTTGGCTAGGTTTTGGCGCTATAGCAATGTAACACTGCTACACAATTATCATCGGCCAGATTGCAAGTGTTACACATTGGGAAAATGTACACATACACGCTGTTTACACCTGGAATTAACTTCCATATTAGGTGATCGGATCAGCGACCTTATTGTTTTTTTTGTTTTTTTATTATTGACCTTATTATTGTGAGACTTATTGTGATCCGATCACTCAAACCAGCTATCAAGGTAGTTTGGGCTGCATGTATCTTTTGTAGTATAAATAATATGTGTCCTAATGTGTGGGCTAATGTGGTGGTTGTCCTGGTGACAGCGCCCATTTGAAAGTCCTATATGACTTTGTCCTGTGAATCTTAACAGCTGGAATAGCCTGTAAATATATAATAGTTATTGAAACTGTTGTTTTCTTAGCTAGCTGTCAGCCGATATGAAACAAATCTGGTGACACATAATAACTGTTTTAATAACCTCTGACCTTCTCGTGGAAGTGATGTAGGCAGCAACCAAATCTGAACACAAGTGCTCGGCTGGACACCTTGCACAGACACCATAGACACACAGGCGTGAACGGTGATGTGCCGACTGTCCGCTTGTGATTGGACCAGCCGAGCCACATGGTAAATGGTCATAATTTGTTTTAAGCATTTGAACAAATGACTGATTCTGTAGGTTTTCTGGCGAGGATCTCACATCTCTTGCCTAGTTTGACAACATTTCAGAAGCGCTCTGTGACTGATGACCACTCGCTCTTTAGCAAACATGGCAAACGGAAACCGGCCCCTCCTGCTTCGATCTGTTGGGGTTTAACAAGTTATACTTGATGGTAGAGTCACAGCAGGATTTCATGGCCTCGCTCCTAACTTGACAGACTGACCATCTTATTTTCTAGACATGAATGTGCAGGCTGATTGTGGCATTAGAGATCCTCGACTGGTATAATAATAAATAAAAAATGAAAGACATGCCTGATGGGTAATCACATTTGCATAACACTGTTTGGAAATGACTGCCGAAGGAGATTGCTATCTGAAGATCTACGGTTAACCACAACCCACATACAAGGTTGCACAACAAGGTAGGAGGAATGTTGCTGTTTGTTCCAACCACCCATCTATTACCTGCAGCTGTCATGAATTTTGCATAAAAATATTGTGAAAGGATCCAATTTTTTCCGAGAATAGAATTGCACAACAGAGAGCGGCAGGCACTAAAACACAAAGGACGTCTGAGGCGGCGGATTAAAAACTTCGCTCACGTAACGGTTTGTTTGGATTGAGGTTGCTGACCATAAATGTCCCCTTTTCTATCGATCATCAACCTGGTGAGACAAATATGACCCGTGGCAAACAAACAGCTTCTGTCTCAATAGCAATTCTTGCAGGGGAGCAATTTAGGACGTTGATGTTAATCATTCACCGGGGCAGTGGAAATACCCTGACATCAAATATCTCCTGTCCAGGTGTGGAAAATAGAGAATGAAAAGCCTCTAAATGAATATTGACTCATACACGCAGTGGATGAAAGTGAGGAGGCCATCAAACAGGCCTGTACTTTAAACCCCTCAGGATACCAGCACCACCGCACGTTTTACTGTCCCACTTCTGTGCAACAGTGAAAACAAGAATAGACGATTTCTCACCAAAGGCAGCCGGTTACATCATTTTTTTCTATTCTGTGTTTTTGTTCTTTTCTTTGTTTGTTTTTTCTTTTCTTTTTTCCTACATGGTATTATTCCACACCGAAGCCATCAAGTCAGTCACTCCCAAACCAGACAGATCAAGGCCCAGCAGTGTGAAATGTGTCGGCCATTTTGGCTCCGCCGGAGCTGGTGGCACGCAGAGCAACTGCTCATTAGAAGGCAAGTGTGACAGAGCCTCTCTCCCGCCTCCACCAGACGGGTTCGACTTCCTCACCCAAACAGAGCGGAGGGGAGGGTGGATGGGGGGGGGCGGGCGAGAGAGGCAGATGGCGGCAGGCGAGTGAAAGCGGGAGCGGGAGGAAGGCTGGAGGGAGAGTGAAAGTGAGGAGAGAGGAGCGATGCAGCGCGAGGGAGAGGGCAGGGGAGCGAGGAAACGTGCCGGCGGATATCATTAGGGTCGGGCGCGGGGCTGTTTAACGAGCGAGCTCACAGCACCCCTCCATCCTCAGTGGCGCCTGCTGGCTGGAGGCCCCCGGGTTCTGGCTCCGCAGTAGGGGCTCCTGCCTGTTCCATCACCGCTGAACGTAGGGGGGAGCTGAGGGAGGAGATTTATTTTCTCTCACTACCTGTGGAGCAAGCAGCACATTTGCACAGACTGAAAAAACAACCCAAGAAACACTCACTCAGGATCTCACTCACATACACACAAACAGCCTCGGGTGGGAGAGGTTTACCGCATGTGCTCTCTCTCTCTCTCTTCTTCCTCTTTCTCCCATCAGAGGTATAATTGACTCTGCCTGACACATAAACATGGTGGTAATAACCCCGGCTTCCCCTTGATGTTGAGCGGCGGGGCACACAGCTGTGCGAGGTGCTGGGAAAGTCACCGGGCGGCGGGCGCCTGCTAGCTCGTAGCATCCCCGCCGTCGCCTGTTCGGCTGTGTGACTGGGCTGCCGCCATGGGAGCCTGACCAGAAAACACTTCCCCGCAGACCTGGAAGAAGAGCCCTTTGAATGCATCAGCGAGAACAAGGGTGAAAGATTGAGATGCAGATAGCAGAACATGATGCCGCGTTATAGAGCACTTCTTGGTTATCGACCACTCAGAAGACATAAATACGTAGATATCAAACTTCACAACAATGTGACCTCTACTTTAATTGGTTACAAAGATTATTATCTCTCTTTTAAGCTGTTTCCTATTTGTCATTGTACGAAATTCAACTGTTCTGAGCCATTATAGTTATCAAGAAATCATATGAAAAGACTCAAACCACCAATGAATTGAAGCCCCTAACAGTTAAAAACACATTAATGAGGATCACTGTCGCTCCAGCTGACCTGTTGCTTTCCACTGAGTTTATTTTGCTGTAAATACTCACTAGTGCTCCACATTCACAGCTTATTACAGCCCCGACAAATGAACAAGTCACTCCTGACTGAGTTACATTTGAAACTACAGTCCAAGCAGTTTTAGGATATTTCACACATATTCAGTTCAAAGTGCTTTGCACGATATTGGATCCTTTAAAATCCTGGTTGGCAAATGTGTTTTAATGAGACAGCTCTCAGAGATCATGTTGAAATTGCACATTTAGACAATTGGGGGAAGCAAATACACCATGAGTGGCGAAAAACACAACAGAAGAAGAAGACATGAAATGCATGCACGCACCGTTTGTCTTCTGTACGGAGTCCTCCTTTCCCCGCCGGAACTCAAACTGTGTAAAATCCTACAAGAAATTCACAAAAAAAGCTGCTTGTTTGCTTCCTGAGAAGCACTTCTATGCAAAGCAGTAGAGAGAGAATGCAAAAATACTGAATGGCTATTGCTGAAGAATGGCGTCCACAGTAACAAAAAGGGGAATTTGCAATAAAATATCCTTTACTTTAACTTTAAACCTGGAATTTGCACATCCAGCAGACACGGAGCAACAGCCACTAGTCGTGTTTCTGGCCAATTTTGACTCTACTTTTACTTTTGTTTTGGTCTCCACCAACTTCTGAGAAAAAATATCTGCTATATATCTGCTACATTCAGCAGCTAGCCACTGCCTTTGTCTGCTATATGGTAGCAAACAGCAAATCAATTAGAAATTTCTGCTGAAAAAAAGCTGCCTGTTCTGGCTGAAAACGAGGGCGCACGATTGAACCAGAACATTAAAGCTGCAGGCATTTGACCCTGTGCTTATATAAAAATATTGATTCATGCAGCTTTAAGGTAGAAGCATTGCTTCAGAAGAAAGCTGAACTGAATGTAAAGGTTTTTAGATGAGACTCCCCATTTGTCTGACCCATTATTCTGCGCTGCAGATGCCTAAATGAACAGATTTCACAGCCGTCTTGTCTGACCTGCAAAAGACCCCTTAAACTTTGAAAGGTTGCCACAGTGAATCAGAGTAACGGAAGCGCGCATTATCCTCTGCAGCGCTGACACTGGTCGTGGCAAAGCTGGCAAGATAAAACCCCATAAAAAGTGGCAGTTGGAGATGAGAGCTTTGCTGGGCGCCAGAGAGCGAGGACTGGGAGTTCACGACCGGATGGATGTCAGCTTGATCTGTAGTGAACCAACACACAGCGGCGCTTGATAAGAAGGCTTAACCTCCTCAGCTGGTGAAGAGACTCTCCTGGTGCCCACTTACATGCATGCACAGTTTTGTAAAGATACGGTATGTACATAACCGGCACAGCGGCGTTTCCACTTGCACGTACTGACGCGTGCAGAGATAATGACACACACAGAGACGCGAGATAGAGCTGGGATGATCCTCGCCAAAATAAGCAACATCAATTGCTTTGAAAAGGTTTCCATATCAGTCATTTTGACAGGATCAGTGAGAATAGGATGAAGAGGGAGAGAGAGAGAGAGAGGAGATGTAGCGGGAGGAGAGGGTGGGCTACAGATGAAAGACAACAGAAGGACAAAAAGCAAAGAGATCAAAAACAAAAGAAGAGGGGGGGAAAAAAAGTTGAATAAAAGTTTAAAAATGAAAGCCAGAGAGTAAAAACAGGGGGAGGAGGGCGAAGCAAAAAACAATTCTGACACGAACCACCGGTTGAAAACAACACGTAGGGAGAAATCAAACGAGATAAGAGAAGGGGAGAGATAAGGCACAGGGAGAGACAAGGAAGGCATCATAAACGAGCGAGAGAAGAAGGAGGGAAACTTTTCTTTGTCGGAGCGGTGAAGCTTCAGCACTAAAGAACGCTTCTCTTCTGCGACAATAACACATGAAGGAAAACAGATGTGATAACCGTCGCTGCTCCGTGTGATCCAGCATCAGGCACACACACACACACGCTGACAAACACTCGTGGTGTGTGGCCAGAGCCCCCTATCTGAGCACCAGCGCTCATCCTGACACTCCAAAGGCGCTCAGCGTGCGCGCCGTCTAAGATGTTTAATTCATGCGGCCGCCTGCTTGTGCTCAACATGAACGTGTGACGGAGGAGGACGGGAATGCGCAACAGCCGGGCCGAGGACGCCGCAGAGGCACAAGAGAGGGGGGCTACGTACACAGAGAAAAGGAGAGAGATAACGAAGACGATGGGAGTGAAGGAAGGTGATGGAGGAGTATCCACGGCGACAGAAAACAAACAAACAAGGTTATAGAAAGAGACGTCGCTGAGAAGTGCAAAGCAATAAAATCATACCAGGGAGAGAGGGGGTGCAGAGACACGGAGGGAGTGATGGATAGAAGTAGAGCAGAAAAAGTGAAGGAGGGAAAAGTGAGAAAACAGCGGAGGGAAATTTCGCAGACACACACACACACACACACACACACACAAAAACACAACTGTGCAGATCTGATCCAGGCAGGCGGCGAGAGCCCAGAGCGCTGAGGGTCTCAGGAGAGGCAGGCAGGGGACTGAGCGCGAGCGATTTTCTGTCATATCTCTCTTTCTCTTCATCCCTCACGCCTGTTATCCTCCCCCGCCCCACCCTGTCCGCCGTAGCACGTGCAAAGCAAAGCGTACTACGGCATGTGTAGCACTTGTAGGCATCAATTTCAATTCACCCAAAGGTCAATACCGGTGCGGGATTGATCGCGATACCTTGGCATAATTAGTTTCTCAAAATTAAGACCAGGCACCTCATGCGAACTACAAGACGTCTCCTCTCTTTCTGCAACTATATGTAAAATCTTTGACTTTGAAAAGCAAACTCACATCTTAGCTTAGCATAAAGGCTGGAAACGGTGGAGACTGCCTGGCTCTGTCTGAAGGTAAAAAAGATTTGCCTGCCAGAGCCCAGAATTAACATCACATCTCACTGAAGTGCAACTGATGCAGTCCTTTTTAGACTTCAGTTGTGTTGTTGCCAGACTGGCTATTTCTGCTGTATCCTGTTTTTAGGCTCTGGCTACACTGAACGGACAGACATGAGAGAGGTATCAATCCAGGTTCTGATCTGTTACTTTAACATCATTTCACTTGGCTTTAAGGTATAAAAACATCAAAAACAAAGTCCTTGAATTAGAATTTGTACTGGCAGTCTCATGTAGTTTAATCCCATCAATGCAACTAACAGGACGTATCCCTCGGCCACGGCTCAGCAAGGGAGCACAAAAAAGAGGGAATTTAGCACTAAAAGAATGAACTTTGGATGTATCGACTCAATTTGTTGTTTGCTTTGGCTGTATTTTTGCACAGAGTAAAGACTGTGGGTTTTATCTGCCAGGATCATGTCCAGTATGGATGAGAGTAATGACCAGTAAGTCTTTCAGCGCACGTGTTTGTGATTTTTGTAGGAAGATAGACCTGAAAAAAATCCAAACCTGCACTTCAAGCCTTCATCTCAAAGACAAAAAAGGGTAAAATGTATGCCTTATTAGAAAGCTGTACCTACAATTTAGTAGAGATTGTAGCCACGGTCGAAGACATTGACATGAGTGCGCACATTCATCTGCTTTTGCTACCACTGCTGCCTGTGACAAAGTGGAAAATGAACGGCGCCTCTCCAACTCTGTAAATGCTCACTATGAATTTTTCATGCCGCCGCGGATCCATGCGTCGTGTGCGCGCGCGTCAGACGTGACAGAAATGCGTGAGCACTCGAGGTCCTTTCCAGTTGTGATTGCAGCGTGTCCTGCAGGGTCCCGAGGCCTGATGGAGTCTGCTGTGTGCTAACCAGAGGAAAGCAGCCCCCCAAACCTGCAACGTCACACCTCTCCAGCCACGACATCTGCCACATCTGTCTGGTAATCTTTTCTTGCAAACCCCACATCTGCTGCGTGCGAGTAGATGTACACACACACACACACACACACACACACACACACACACACACACACAGACACAGCCCTGCACAGCTTGAGCAGAGACGTAACATCCTGAACAGAATAAACAGAACAAACAGAGCACACGTTTTTACATGAAGATTAATCTGTTTATTATATATACTCATCATGATATCAATATCATCATTAATATCCATCATTAGGCACCTTATATGTAGATAGACTGGGGGGTAGAGACTTGGTCTGCATGCCTGTTGGTTACAAAACACTCAGAACAGAATCAAAACATGCTGTCAACACGGCAGAAACAAAATCTTCCATTTGTTGTCGTCTGTTTAGATTGTTTGAGGCGTCGCTTGCATGTTTGCTTCTACTCTTGTTTATGCATAACTAATGTGCAACCTGTGAGCGGCTGTGCCTGTGTTTACTGCTAATTTGTTGAGAAATGTGTGTGTATATAGTGTCACCGTCTGTGTGTGTGTGTGTGTGCTCGTGTGTTTTAAACACAAAGTCTGGGTTCGTGTGCATTTTTACGTGCCAGCATGTGTGAAAATTCTTGTGCAATAACGTTGTGTGAGGTTCAGTCTGACGTTGTGTAACAGTGCACTGTGTATCAGCCTCTGTGAGTGTGTGCCAAACCTCTTGCAGGTACTTTGAGACTATGGGCTGAGCCAGTTCAGGCAAGTCCTCGGACACCTTGGCACAGTTGCCAGATCTGGAGCTGGTTGAACCTGGTTATCAGTGCCAGAACTACAGTGGAAAGTTTCCCTCATGCCTCTGGAGGAAAATCTATTCCCTCGCTTCCCACCCCTGCAAGCAGAGAGCAAGCACACACTCTGGAGAGTAACAATAAAGAATCAATAGTGCCAACATCCAGGGTTATTACAGTGCTGCAGCCCGGGATATGGATCACTAACACACACTGCTACATTTGTTAGTTTGTAGCCTGCAAGCAAATTTAGGTCTCAACCCAAAGTTTAGCCCGTCTGCATGAAATTTAAAAAAATTAATTTCAAAGAGGCTTTGAGAGAAAAGGAATGCAACGCTTTCAATAATCCTTTACGGCCGCATTGAAGTGCAGAATTGCAATTGAGCTTGAATACACACACACAGCACTTTCTTTACGGGGGCCACAATCAGAAAATATGATGAAATACAATGCAAGTGGTTCATATACTGTGAGATCACAAGGAGTCAGTCTTGTGTTCTTCTCCCACCGGATTTTGGGAACGCATGGACCTCGGCTTTGTTAGGCTCTTGTGTGCAGATTTCAATGCTGCGGACCACATCCGAGCCAAGTTTTATTTGAATTTAACTAAAAGAAATAGTTTGACATTTTGGGAGAAGTGCTTAGATGAGAGGACTGATACTGCTCCCGTGTCTGTCCGCTAAATTTCAAGCGACAGTCGGCAGCCGGTTAGCTGATTAGCGTAAAGACTTAAAGCAGGGGGAAACACTTAGCCTAGCTCTTATCGTCTTTGCAACAGAAGGCAACAGAAGTTAAATTTCAACTTTTACAACCTGTAAAAATGATGAAGCAATTGGGATAAAACTTGTTCATTAGTGAACTTTAGAGGTGTTGGCAGGAAGATTTTGTTGCCTCTGGACAGGCGAGCTGTTTCCCCATTTCCAGTGTGTATGCTAAGCTAAGCTAATGGTCTTGATATGACAGAGTATTTCCCAAAATGCCAAACTTTTAATGCCAATAAGAGGTTATATTGATATTTTAAAATACCATCATCAATATCAACTTGTCATACTGCTGACAGTCGTCATAGAGTCAGAAACTCTCGCCAAGGGCCTTTGGCATCAGGGAATCCAGAGCTGGGACTCACCAGCCTTTCACCGCCACGAACCATTCCTCCCAGTTCACCTACTGACAGTTTTCCAATCTGTAATCGAGAAGCGGAGAAATTCCAAACTTAACGGAAGCGTCAGCCCCCCCCATCCTCCCGTGGCTTTGACAGACATGGACATGGCATCTCCACCCGAGCGTGAAATAGCCACTTGTGTTTTAGCCCAAACAACTCCATTCCTATGTGACTGTCACCCCACACACACACACACACACACACACAGAGACACACACACACACACACTCTCCTTGAGGCTTTTGTAATCCTGCAGGACTGACTGTATGTCCTGAAGAACTGATCAATACAATTCAATCTGCTCACAGGTCTTTGCTGCGTTCGGCTGCGGCTGCTATCCAAACAATGAATGGCTGGACACAGAGGGACCCGTGTACAAATGGAATCCCATTAAAACGCAATGGCTCTCGGGGGCCGACTCTGACCCCCCCCCACCCCTCCCCGCTCCAACCGCGGCGGCTATTTTACGCCCCTCTGATTGACAGCTCCCATCCGGGCGAGGAAAGATGCTGTTACCATGACAACAGCTCATGCTACACCGCCATGGATACGAGCTTTTGATAAATATCTCTCCAGAAATCGGCGGCTGATATTAAGAGGTCATTAAACTGGCTACAGGGTTTTATAACGTATTTACACTCGCAGACATGGTGGAGAAGGTGCCGATGATCCGAGTGACAGCTGTTTTGTTTCGTGACAGACACATGTGCTTTTAAGTGCAGTTAAAATACCTATAATATCAACAGTGAGTGGCCATTATTCACATTGACAGAGATTTGAGTTTCTCATCAGAGATAAATACAATACAGTGAATCTTCCTAACAGGCTGACAGACAACATTTCCATGATGAGCTTTTTGCACACAGCACATCTCCTTTCTACACTATTTTCAATATATCTCATCTAAAAATAGTTCCAAGCGGTGAGATGGAAAGCAGACAGAGCAATAAGGAGGCGGCGATACAGAGGGGAGGAAATGAAAACGGCTCTTGTTTTGTTATCCGTGATGTCTTTTCTTCTTTTTCTCTCCTCATTAGCGGTAAAGAATATCAAGTCGTAGTATCTCTCGGTTCACGGAGCCCTTTTGCTCTTCCTGCTCGTGTTTCTGTCTCTCAGCCACTCCCTTTCCCTTTGTTTCAGTTTACCTACTGGCACGTTGCTTTTAGGGACACCGAGGGAATTTCCTTCTCGCGGTTCATCCCCTTCTTTTTTTTTTTTTTTTTCCTCGGGTTCTGCTTCATCTCCCTCAGATTGCTTTCTCACAACGATGTCATTCATTTCGTGGGAGCCAGCTTAACCGTGCCTAATGTGATGCCAGGTTCAGTGTTTATTCCCAGACTGACTGCTGGCTGCTTTCACAGTGAAGTTCTCTCAGGCGGACTGTCTACCCTTAGAGGGTGATCCACAACACGGAGAGGGCGGAAAGTGAGGAGGCTTCGGCGGGCGTTGTCGAACACCGTTTACAGGATCTACGCACAGAATGAGAGAGAGGAAGAGCACAAAAACACACACATGGTTGTGTAAAATGTCTCACCCCTGTTGTGGGATTAGTCTGTGAGGAGATAAGGG